>NC_139814.1:6698016-9213016 GCF_963457635.1 Microchirus variegatus
CTAAATATTGCTAGTCTGAGAAACACATGGAGCTGATGGGGTTAATCAACATTGAGTGGAACTTATAGAGCTGAATCGATGAATGGATTATTAATCGATTACTTAATTAATCGCCAACTATTTTGATAATCGATAATCGGTTTGAAGCTTTTTTCATGATTAAAACAAGATTTCTGATTGTTTTAGCTTCTTAAATGTGAATATTTTCTTCGTTTCTTTGCGCCACATTACAAAGAAATCATTAAAACTGAATCATTTTGGTTTGTGAACTAAACAAGACATTGAAGAACATTGTCATTTACAGCTTTGACGAACACTGATCAACTTTTTTAACATTTTCTGACATTTTATGGACCAACCGATTCATCGATTAATTAAGAAAATAATCGATTACGAGAATAATGGTTAATTGCAGCTCTTCTTATAACAATAGTTTACAGTTTTGCATTTGGTGGATTTTGTGATGGTGAATCAGCTGAGTTTTTTTATATTTAGTCTTAAAACGTTGCTTCTCATGAGCTGTTGTGCAGACGTGTGTAAACACTATTACTTCAATTCCACTGCATGTTGTTTGGAAGCATCTCTTCACTGTCCCTCCTGTCACTTTCCACTTTCTGCTGTAGCAGAAATATCAAAACAAATAACCTCTGAAAGAACAAGATATTCTCATTGCAGCGAGGGTGGTAATCTGACTACATATGACATTAAATATTCTTGGTGGTTTCTGTGATGGCAGCCTCTTTCAGACACTCCTCCTGGCTCAAAATCAAACTCACAAAAAAACTCCGCTCCCCTCCAAGAAAACAAGCTGCCCTCAGCTATCAACACACTCGCCATCATTCTCATGAGAGGCCGGAGCTGCGACAACCACATGGGACTCCATCGTGATCACAAATTTATACGAGCCCGGGAGTTTTTTGGGTTTTTTTTACCCTCCAGAAACGGCAAAACATATATTTTACGTAATTACAAAAGGTCAAGCAGTCTGTAAGGAATGTAGTAAGTGGAGAGGAAGTAAATCAGAGCAGCCGCGCGGCATTAGGAAGACTGACAGAATGCACGGCAGCCAGTAACGAGACTGCGCATCGTCAGGGCTCTTGTTTGGATGATGTCTGCGAGGCCTGGAGGCGCGCTGACAACATTACCACACTCTTCACCTCCGATACACAATGCTCATGTCATCATCGCCCATTTGAGGCCTGACGCCATCGAGTGTCACATAGGGTTCCAGGCGTGAGCTTATTAGTTCAATCAGGCGCAGAGCGGAGCTTAGTGTGCGTGTGTGTGCCAACTTAAAATCAAATGGAGGCACGCTGCACTCGAAATCCAACTTTGCCAAAAAATGTGCTCACATAGCTCTTTAGTGTTAAGAGTAGAACATTTGATTTCTTCTGGTTCAACCACGGTCACGGTGACAGATCTGAGGACGAGACTTTGAGAAAAGTGCTGCACTTGTAGTTAAAATACAGTCGCTCTTGAGATAATATTACTGAGACACAAGTGGCTGCTGTTGTCATGCACATTTTTATTGTCCACTTTTTTATTTTATTTATTTTTTTATTTTCATTTGTCTGTTTAGCGTCGTTGCCCTGGGATTTCATTTACTGCCGCAGTATTTCCTTTCATTTTCCTCACTCGCCACTTTCCTGCACATGTTCACAACTGAGAAGCTATAACTAGTGTCATTTAAATGATGGGATGACAACTAAAAATGTTCTCTCCGTCCCTGATGATTTGCCAGCACGAGTGAATGTGGATATTTTTTAATGTGTGCCAGTTGCAGCTCAGATGCACTGTACACCGCAATTGGCCCTGAATTACAACTGACAATAAATCAGTGACAAAGTCTGTTTGAGAAAGATGCTGAAACCCACATTTCCTAAACATACTGTGTGTGTGTGTTTTAAATCTCGATGCAAAAGCATCTGGCAAAAAAAACAAAAAAAAACATGTAGGTCTTGTAATCTAATACTTAGCATCTTGCTGCCCTCTGCAGTGGTTTGAGATCCACACCACAGAGTTTTCTATGTGCACAAAACCTGACACTGTTGATTTTTGGTACGTGAACGTGATGAAGCTTAGTGGAAAAACGTCACTTGATTTTTGTGTTTTACATTTACATTTACCAACAAGCCTATCGATGTTTGTCATCAGCAGAGAATCAGGATCTTCTCTTATCACGGATGAAATCTCCAAAGGTGATGGATCTTTTTTCCGTTGCTGCTCCAAATCTCTCCATCACAGTCTCCCATTCCACATCATCATTACTCTTAAGGTGTTTAAATCTATATTTCATCCTAAATCTGTCTATTGAGTCCTGATTCTCCTTTAAAACGTTTATTTGTTTTCTATAATGCATTTTTCCTCATCTCTTGTTGTTTTAAATATGCTTTATAAACAAATCTGACCTCAATATTTACCTCTTTTACTTCTTATACAAGTAACAAATCCATCAATCATGCTGCATCCTGTCCATCTAACATATGTTAGATGAGGTTTTTTATTATTAATTGACACACATTTGGATGTAAATGTGTGTCGTCTCGTGCATCAGAACTGAAAAATATCTTCACATTATCAAGCGGAAGGTGTTGGCATCGTTTCAGGCAACATACAGTGACAGCATGTTAAAGACAGCTGGTATGTGAGTGGTGAAGACAATGAAGTGTTTGAATTATGTTACGAATGTTCGTTTTTCACACAACAATGAATAGATTGAAATGCACTGTTTTTACTTATAATAATAATAATAATAATAATAATTAGTACAACACAATGAGAAGATATTGGCCGTGATTAGTACTGAAAGAAGTGCTCGAGTAATCGATTATTAATCGATAACTAAATTAATGGTCAGATTTTCATCATCGATTAATCGGTTTCAAGCATTTTTCATGATTAAAACAATATTTCTGCTTTTTTATGTCTGTTTTAGCCTCTTAACTGTGAATATTTTCTGATTTATTTGCTCCATATAACAAATAAATCATTAAAAACTGAAAATATCATTTTGGTTTGTGGACCAAACAAGACGTTCGAGAACATCATCAATTCCAGGTTTCACAAATGTTTTCTGACATTTTAAGCACCAAGCGATTACTCGATTAAAATCGTCTGCTGTAGCAGAAATATGAAAATCATCGTTAGTTGCAGCTCTAGTGAAATCATATATTTATGTTGAGAGAAAAAAATGACTTCTAAATTTCCTTTAAAACAATTGTTCTGCAGATATAATCTAACTCTATTGTATGAGTTATCGTGGTTGGTCATGCTGACTTTTTAGTGGTTTGATCATTGTTTTTAACTGTTTGTGTCTTTTAACTTTATTTGTAAAGCATGATTTTAAAAGACTCCGCTGCAGGTGCGTGAATAGAGACGGGAGATTGAGTCGAGAGAGACTCGGGCTCGTTGTTCCACCACATACTCAAGATATGCCTCGTACCTCGGCGCCATGAAAATAGAATAATGCTGCTTGGCTTTTTTTTTTTTCCTCTTCCACCCTCACCCCTCTCACCCCCTCCCACCCCCACGTCCTCGTTTCCCCTGCAGTCTCTGTGAGTGGTATCCATCTGTCAGTTGTCAGTGCCAGCGAGTGATACAGAGAGCTGTCACTTCTCGTCAGCCCGCATTGGTGAAGCCTTTTGCAGCTGCCCTGTCTGTCTCGAGGCCAGAAGAAGTGTGTGTCTGTGTGTGTGTGTGTGTGTTTGTGTGTGACTGTGTGTGTTTGTGTGTGGCAGGGAACTAAAAAAAAGCACTGGGTATTCAGGAGGCAGTAAAGCAATTAAACCGGAGACAATTGCAGGGAAGCTGGAGAAAGATTGGAACCAGTGCAGGACACAAACCAGACTGTAAATATCACATTACCTTAATACGCTCCACACTGTATCACTATGTGCTCCACAGGACGTGAAGTCATCTGACCTTTATCAGCCTCTGTTGGTGAACAACAGGAACTGCAGCGACGTTATCCGAACACGCCTGTTAAAAAAAAAAAAAAAAGTGTCTGGTGCAGCTCATGAAATCAACAAAACGACAAAAAAAAAAAAGATCCCGTAGCATCGTAAGTAAATACCACTGTTCTCACTGGGGAATGAAATGTGTTTGTTTGGTGACGACCACAACAGATGGATGAGCTGATGACTCATAAGTCACAACTCACGGCTCCTCAAAACCAGTAAAAGAGCAACTTAAAATGTGAGCCCCACAATCTAAAGCCTTCTTTTTTATTTTTATTTGGACCAAACCAACAGCCAAATCCCCTCCAACTCCATGTGTAGTAAAAAAAAAAAAAAAAGGCTGTTAATGAGTTACTAGAACTAAAGAAATTGCATAAACATACTTTTAAATATCTAAGTTTTAAAAACATGGACAAAACGTTGACTTTGTTCTGCAACAACAATAAAAAAAAAATTCTCTTAAGCTCGACGTGCCAGTAAATATTGTTCTGGAAAGAGGGAGGAGAGAAATTGTCTTGTTTGAAAACCGCCAACAGCAGCACACAGCAGACAACAGTAGCCTTTGACTCTGCTGCATTAATCCGTGACTTGTCAGTGTTGTCGTCTCTTAGTAAAAGCTTCATGACTCCAAAGACATGTTTTTAATTTATTGCCCAAAAAAAGAGGTTCATTGGTTGTAAATGAACAAATTGTTTTCCCTTGTGACATCAAGAGAATAAGTCAGACAAGGTAAACGTACATGTTTCTACACACATATTATGATTATAAAGTATGTACAAGTATCTAAGTTTATTATTAATGTTATTATAAAACCTCATTAAGATTAAAAACACATTTACAGGTGGACAAAATAAGAAATGCAGTCAAAAATGGACAGAAAATATGAATCTAAAAGAAGAAATGAAATGCATAATCATAAAATATCAACATATACCTTACACACTAAATATTCCGGGATCAAAAAGGCCAGTTTTAAGACTGTCTGTCAACTGTCTTAAAGGTGCAAAGTGTAAAATTAAGCAACATCTGTTGCAAGTTGAATTAAACTCCGAAGTGTGATGATGATTCAGGTACAAAATAAAAGCCTCCATATACTTGACACGACTGCTTATAAAAATAAAAGTCTCATTGTAATCACAATTAACAACAATTAATATAGTCAGGTGATTGTGTAAGTTTTTTCCTTTTAAATTAATAATAATGTTCAATTTCTGCCAAATAAATAATTCCACCTCAGTTTTACATACTTCACCTTAAAGTTGTGAAATGGTGCATACGCTGCACATAAAATAAGGACATATGCAAATTGTGATTTAAAAACAGTTTTTATTGCAAATGTGTAAAACAATAGATTAATATTGATTCATTGATTAATTTGTATTCATATCTTTTCTGATGTGATATTCTATTTAACTGTCCACATAAGTGACCACTACATCAGCTCCCTGTTTGAGTGAATCCATTTTTCATCAACAACATACGTTTGCTGACATGAACGTGACGCTGACACGTGAAGATCTTTCATCTCACAGTGTAAACTTACTTGTTTTCCCTGCTCTGACGTCAGAGACTTATTCCTTCAGCTCTTTTTTTTTTTTTCCTTCTGGGCCTTTGAGATGAAGCGACCTTCAGGAACATTGAAATGACAAGCATGACGAGTCCTGTGTAGTGGTGAAGGATCCGAGAGCCGAGCCTGGGGGGCCCTCACCGTGAGAAACACTTCTTTATCTCCCATCTCATCTCTGTTGAGTCATTTCCACAGTGAAACACAGAGAACCCACAGCCACTGCAGCTGTGATATTGATAGAAGTACAGTTTAAAACCACTTATATTGATTTGCTATAACAGTCAGTGTCTGTGTGTGTGTGTGTGTGCGTGCGTGCGTGTGTGTCTATGTTTCTGTGACACAGACAAATAAACAGTTTTTTTTTGTATTTCCTCTTTTTTATATATATATAAAGCCCGACTGCCATCATTATTTTTTTTTCCTATGGAGGCTCCAGCTGAAGCTCATCTCTGTAAAAGAAGTGTTGTCCTTTCTCCTTTTGCCGTCAAAGACTAATTTTGCGACATGATTGCCCACCTTCAGCAGCGCCATAATTCAGCGTGGGGCTATGATGGGGAACGTTTCAGAAGAAAAATGTTCACATTCCGCGCAAAATGCGGACTCAGCACAGTTTATGAATCATTTGGAAACACTACATGAGCACAGTCACAGCACCTGAGTTTTACAGCCGGAGAATAATACACATCAGTGGGGAAATGTCATTTTATTGTGCAATGCTGAGGAATGGTGTGTTCAGTGGCATTTTATGGCCAGGACATGGAGCCTTCTTTGCAGAGAGTGCACTGTAAATAAAATCCTCCCAAAGAAGTTAAAGAAACGGTGTGGATTATTATGTTTGCGTCGTTTTCACGAGCTTAACCTCGTTGACGACGGAACTCTCTCTCTCTCACGTGCGCAAATGTCATAACCTTTTGGATTCTCATATCTTGCTTCTTATATTCCTCAATCAGCAGGATTATCGGATGCTGACGCTGGAAAAAAACATGACTTTTCTTTTTTCGTGCATTCTCTCTCTGCAACTCTTAAAACTATCAGCCCAGGCTTCTGAAAGCTTTAGTTCAGTGCTTAATATTTTAAAATACACAGTTTTGCACTGGACTTTTTGTCACCATGCATGTGTCACAGTGAAACTGTATTTTAGCATTTTCCACTGACATACAGACATTCCACGTGTTAATAGATGGATAAATGGAGCAAATCTGACATTTTTAATGTCAAAGGTGCATTATGTAATAAATCTAAAGCAACTGGCCGTAAAATCCTCCTAATATGTCACAGAGACTCAGGAATAATGTTCATATAACAAACTGAACTCACCGACAACAACAGTACAGACAATATCGCATATAAAAAAAAAAAATTTGCAGACTGCAAATCATGTTTATGTGGCGCCACCTACCGCCGTCTACCAATCATTGCAGTCAGTAGAGTCTCAGCTGCCAAGCAACCACGGGTTGCCAGTAACGTCTGAGCTACAATGGCGGAGAAAACGAAACATTGGTATTTTGAATTTGAGTGTAGTAACCGTATTTGGCCACATTCTTACATATGGCGCCTTTAATAATGAACAATTAGAGCCAATTTATGTTTTCTTGCAGTAAACAATCTTTAATTACAGGAGGAATACACAAGACAATGAAATGACAGTATGTTTCATAGGCTCATAGTTGCTTTGTTTGTGTGACCTGTTGTTTTATGTTTTAACCTCGCCTCGGAAATATCGATGAAAATAAGCGTAATCTAAAGAGCAAAGGGCGACAAAATCTCCTTGTAGTTAAAGCGTAAATATATAAAAATGATTGTACTGTTTGACCTAAATATTCTGTCTGTAAGCAACATTCCTCTGATCTAAGAGTGTGTGTGTGTGTGTGTGTGATAAGTGAAATTAGAAGGATAAATAAAATAAAATCCCGTTTTGCGACAGGAAAAACATGGTGCACCTTTTAAAGGGAACTCTCTTCAAAGCTTCACCACTAAAGCTTGGAAATTTCTTCCTGAGGCATCAATAAAATCCAAAACAACAAACACCGCGCTCACACTCTCAGTTTTTATTTGCTAAAAAGGAACTGTAACCCACTATCGAGAAAGTTTCAAAGCGCTTAAATGAGTACACTACCCTGACAGAATGTTCTCTCTCTCTTTTTTTAATCTCAGCAGGTTGAAGGCAGACGCCCACAGAGCTTGTTTTTCCTGCTGTGTTGATTTATGACAAAAGTTTGACAAATTGTGACAAATGACTCCTCCTTAATTTAACTCACCTTTGGTGGACTGAACCAAGAACAATGTAGGAATGACGAGATGTGGTTTACTCTGTGTATTGCATGTCTGTGTGCAACATATCAGTTACCTGTGAATTGAAAAGTTCTGCTTCATGATTTCAAGAACATTTGATCCTAAATAATGTGTGTACTCTCTGTTTTTATACAGTTTTTTATATATTCAGAACAAGGGACTTTCTGCATGGAGTTTGCATGTTCTCACCGCGTGTGCGTGGGTTTTTTCCGGGTTCTCCGGTTTCCTTCCACAGTCCAAAAGCATGCAGATTTTTGGAATTAGGAAAATTGGACACAGTAGATGGATGGATGTTTTCTCTTTTCCAGCCGGTTCTCTGTAAACTCCAAGCTCCCAGTAGCTCCCAGTCCCTGTCCAAGTAGCTCCCCAAAGGTTCCAATAATCGAACATAAACCTGCTTACATTTTTATCCAATCCCCTCCTTCAACTGCATTCAGTTTGTTTGGGTTTAAAGCAGACCTAGACCGGAAGTTCCAATTAACGCTGTTTTTTAGTGTGTATCTGCGTCATTACCTTATTTAAGAAGCCCTGAAGGTTCTAAACAAACAGTTCAGCCACTGCTGAGAACGCTGTGTTTTATTGTAATCTCGGGCTCAGCAAGATCTCTGAAAAAACCCGGTCTGGTTACGTAAACACCGGTTCTCCTGAACAGCAGATTCTCCTGCTCCGGGCACTAGTCCGGGCACATCCGGTTGCGTACATTGACCGCAGAAGAAGAATAACGTCCGTTGTGGAGGTGTTTCACGAGCGACAGTGTCTTCTGACTCTGGGTCTGACTCCGGGTCAAAGTCATAAAAGGGACTGCGGCGGGGAGTCGTGAAGAAGCTATTTTTAAACATTGTTAAAACAATGTTTTGATAACGAGTAGCAGTGCATCCACCGTTCCAGAGGGGGGAGCTGTGCTTCTGAGAGCGGGTGTGCTGATATGTCACTTCCGGGTATTGGCCAATCACAACACACTCTGTCTTCTGGGTGTGAGATTTATGCCTGAAATATTACGGCTGAGGAACAGCGTCAGAAAAGAGGATTTCTATCGGCTCGTTTACAGCAACTAGGAGGTTTTTGACCATAAAAACAAGTTAATGTATGTAAGTAGACCTCCATAACTAACATATATGTACAACAGGACCACTCTATGTGAGCTTTAAATGAGCTATAAGATTAATGTTAAAAAAAAAAACACAGTGTAGCTCTCGGCCATTTTAATATGTCAAAGTAGCTCTCAGAAGAAAATAAGTGGGAGACTCATGCACTAGATCAACCATTCCTGAAGACAAAGCCCATGTATCTCTAACTGTGCTTCATTGAAAGTCAAAGTGGAATAATTTTCTTCTTTTATGACTGATTACATATTTGAGTTGAGAAGCTGTTGAGCAGGTGTACCTATTAAAGTGGCCAGTGAGTGACTGTTATGTGCTTATGTAAATGTGTGAATATTTTTGTCTCATTTTCGAGCTCCAAACGTGAACATTTAGTTCTGCACATGAAGTGTCTTTCACCAGCGCTCACAACCTCTCTGGAATTTAAAAAGGTGAGCAAAGGGTGAGTTTTATAGTTAAGTGGGCTTGGACAGAGTAAAGATCCCAGAGCTGGTGTTTAACAGGACTATTAACAGTGAGATGGGAGATCGATACAGCGAGGTAGAGAGGAGGCGCATCTCTGTCACTGTGATGTGTTATTAGTGCCCGACGGTGGAGGAATCTGGCTTCTTTCCAGTTCCAGGGCCTCGTCGTGTACTTTGCTCTACGGCAATTAAACCAAAAAACCCTTCTTTCCACTACGTGCTGCACATTCAAAGTCTGTAAATAACCGTTTCATAAATTACAGAAGCATTAACAAGCGTCGGTGCGTGCGTAGAGATCTTTTGACATTTGAGAGATTTATTTTGGCACCAATGGAGGCATCGCCGTCTCCAGTCTTTTTAACAAGTGTAGTATTATGGGTGTGATGCCTTCACTGTCCTCATAATGCAGATAGACTCTCTCACATTCATACCCACAGACAGGTTCCCCTGTATCTCAACAGATGCTGTTGTTTTATTGTTAAAATGATGCATAATGGGTAGAAGGTGTGCAAACAGTGCTGTGCTCTTTGACTGACAGGTTAAAGCTGTTTTAAAAGAACAAATACGGGAATTGATTTTCCTTTTTTTTGTTTTACTCTATGTGAGAGCGCCAAATTGCGATGACCTGCTGTGTGTGTTTTCTAGAACTGCATGAAAACCAGAGCACGAGGACGGACGTCAGCAGGTTCCTCGATGTTTTTTAAGAATACGGTTAATAACTGATGTGGAAGAGGGAAAACCCAGTAATCAAGTAATTGTGAGATCCATTATATTTAAGTTTAAAAACAATATAAAATGGTTTCTATAAGTCAGAAAGTGCAGCAGAAAAATGACATTAGATTTTCTCCAGCGTCAGAATTCTGGTGTTTTCTTTCGTCCCTGACTTTAAGAGCCTGTTTGCAACGTGCCGGCTTTGCCGCTGAAGGACACGCGTTAATGTGCAGGAAGATGGTAAATTACATAACGGCACAGTTCAAGAACAAGAGGAAACTCATTTCCAAAGCAGTTTGTTCTCATCTGAGATCACAGAGGTCCAGGACACTGTCGTTATACTGTGTAATTACTCTTTGTGCCGTTGTCTGACCACTCACACGTAATTGTTTTGAAGAGAACAATATGTATGTTTGGATACAGTGGGGAAAAAACGTACTACTACTTTAAATAATAATTAGACTGTGGTGATGATATGGATTTAGAAGTAAACTGGCACTGCGGGAAACTAAAGTTTCTGTAGTTTTTAAATAAAATTATTATTTTCATTGCACATTATGTCTTGGCATGTGTCTCTAATTATTATCTGTGATTGGTTTGTATCCAAAATAGTATCTAAAGCTGGATAATATTTCACAGGCTGTTATGTTCCTTTATTTCCGTGAACTCATCAACTGCAGCCATCTCACAAACTCACGAAATCCTCAATGAAACGGGAACGCTGTTTATTCTTGTTTGACTAACATGAGCTAAAAATTACACTCACCAGCTGTTTAAGAAATAACTGATCCCTAAAAAAACAAACCCCAAAGCATATGTTCTTGTTTTTTTTAGTTTTTTTTTTTTTTTAAAGTGAGATTTATTCTAAAAATGACAAATTACAATAAAGCCTGATAATAGCGACAGCATCGTTCCTTAAAGGAGCCAGAACACTGACAGATTCTTGTTTTTAAAAAGTGGATTACTGTGATGATCACTGTAAACAAGCAGGAACATTCCTTACTGAGTGGAAACCAAGCAAAAACAGTGGTTAGTTAGAAAATCCAACTTTTAAGAGCAGCGTATTCTTTTTGGTTTGGTTTTTCTCACAGTGTAATATACAACACGTTTGACACGTTTAATGAGTAACAATTGACTTTGAAGCAACCGAGGTAATAAATCTGCATTTGTGTGTCGCCACGCTGCCAACAGGTCTTCCAAAGCGTCATGTACGTGATAAATACTGTGGATGCGGCTTGACTGTACATCTATTAGCCATTTTAAAGCATTAGTATTTGAAGTGATCCTTCAAAAGTGAACAGTTGTTGGGAAAAGAAAACCATGTGACATGTTTTAACCTCCCGTCAGTAATCTCCCACAAATCACTGTGGGTTTTTGTTGTTGTTTGTCTTTTATCATTATTAAAGATATGTGCATTGATTTTTTTTTTCTTTTTTTTTTTTGCGCTTCTTCACTCTTCTTCAAAACTGTGTCATAAGTGAGAGTGCAGTTCCTGTTTTGAGTTTGTCCTCCAGATGTCTCCGTGAACTCCAAATGCTCTCAAACGCCGTCGCGGCACAACCATCCCTCTTCATTCCCACTAACAATTAGGTAATGAAATATTGATTTTTAGTTAGATTCATATTGATGCTATTAGCTTTGCATTGATAAATCACTGATGCTGGGAGCCAGACCAGGAAGACATTACTGTGTGTTAATCTGATGGATGTGCCGTCTTCTTCCTGCGTGTCTCTCTCTTTCCCTCTCTCTCTCTCTCTCTCTCTCTCTCTCTCGCTCTCTATACCTGAACTGTCACAGTCCATCTTTTACTCTCTTTATTGAAACTTCCTTTTCACTTTGTTTTGGTCTCAGTCTTGGTTGAGAGTAGAGGACACCTTGGTGGACATTTTTTTTTTGCAATTGCAATATACTAAACAACAAATGATCCCCAGAGACGACACAACATCTTCATAATTGTCATTTGTCGGATACTTGCAGTACAATAAAAAATGGGTGATAATCACCTGTGACTCTGGCCACTGAAATGACATGCTCTCTAATATTTATGTCACATATCACGGGTGCTGGGAAATTTCCTTATCGCTGGTGTCCCACTGTCTGAGGGCGGCGCTCACTATTTTAGCCTGCTGTCGAGTCATTACTGTCACAGTGGGACGTCACGACTGACTGAGACACTGTAAAGCACTGTGAAGTCTGTCATGAATTAAAACGTAGTTTTATGTGGATGTGTGACGGTAAGATAAAAGGTTTACACCTAAATTTAGCCCCAAAAGTAACCCGATAAAGGGGTCAAAGGCACTAAATTTGAGTTATGCATACTTTATAAAACCTTTTTAAAGAATTTTTAGACAAACCGTATATGCATTATGTACCACTTTGTCCTCCACATGAGGGTCACAGGGCTGCTGATGCCAATCCCAGCTGACATAGGGTGAAAGGTGGCGTACACCCTGGCAGAGGTGGAAAGCAGTTAATTACATTTGCTCACGTTTCTGTAATGGAGTAGTTTTTTTGTGTGTTTTCAGCCTTTGTCCAACTGTACGCAGCCATCTCGCTTTGTTAGTGCTATGTAGCTGTCGGGCTTCAGCCTCCATCAGTGTGTGCATGAAATGTGTCACTCTGTGCACCTGTGTGTCTCCACAGACACGAAAACAAAGCACTGAGACGGAGAGATTTGTGTGGAGCTGATGGGCTTAATCAGTATTGTGTGAAGACATCGGACAATGGTTTGAATGTAGCAGACATTTGTCCATCCATTCATCTTCTACTGTTTATCCTCCAGGGGTCGCTGGTGCCAATCTCAGCTGACGTAGGGCAAAAGGCGAGTTACATTCTGGACAGATCGCCAGTTCATAGAGACGAACAACATGTTTTTGGACTGTGAGAAGAAACCTGGAGAGAACATGCAAACTCCAGGCCGGACCAGGTCACAAACCAGAGTGCTGTAGCAGACATTTGTTTATATTTCAAAGTTACGCACTACAGTAATCGTGCCAGGGTTAAAACAGATTTTATATGGAATGCATATTTCCTCTAATCGCAGACAGAAAGAGAAAGAAATTAGTACTCGAACTCATTTTTTTTGGTCATGTCATAAGCTGTTAAAATGTTTTCACAGAAATTGAAACAATACTAGATTCAAACTAGATGGAGTTGGATGATGAGATGGATCCAGTGTCTCTCATTCTAGGCCTTCCTGCTCGATGTGTCAGGTTAACACATCAGAGGCTGACCTGTTTCCTTATATACAGTTTGCAGCGTGGAAGAACAGTTTTATTGCAGTGGACTGGTGATAAAGAGCCAAAGTTGAGGGTTGGCATTAAGTGCTGTTTGACTTAGTGCCTTTGAAATACTTGACTTGTATATTGCATTCAAAAATCTAATCAGTTTTGTAAAGTTTGGGAAGCGTATTTGAATTATTTGGGTCCCAGTCTGTCTTCAATTTTGTTACAGGGTTTCCCTTAACGGTCATAAGCAGAGAGGCATGTATTCACTCACTAGTGTGTGTGTAACTGAGCCAATGTGTGTTGTTGTGTTGACATGGCGTGTGTTTGCTTTGTTTGTTGTAAAAGGGAAAATTATTTTTATATTATATATAAGTTACGCACTACAGCTTTAAACTGCAGTGTGTAACTTTTTTCTTTATGTCTAACCTAAACCGAATGTATTCCCTAAACCAGAACTCTAACCTTAATGCTGCAGTGAGTAACTTTTGGTGATTTCAGGTGAGGGAGAGAAGCATTTATACTGATTCTGACCGTTTTCTTGGGTGCTTCTTTGTGATCATTACACCTAACGGTGCTTGCAGACATTTTGTTTGAGTTCTGTGGACCTGATGGACATAATCAGTGTTGCGTGAACTGGTTTTAATCTATTATTTACATTTAAAAGCTACACACAGCAGTTTAAAGTTAAGTCAAAACTGTTATTTAAACATTCAGACTGACCTGAACCAAATAAACCACATTCCCTAAAGTTCCCCTTAAAAAAAAAAAAACACCAGCCAGAATGAAGTCAGTGTAGTGTACTGTCTAAGCTCAGGCTGGTTCTTGTAAGGACAGAAGTACAACACACACTCCTGACAGCCGTCACTCCAATGAGCCACCAGTCCATCTCTCCTCTCCGCTGAAAAAACAGCCGGGCGTTTCCCTGTCAGACGACATATGCTGCTGCATCTCTGCAGCTCTGAGCGGCCTGACATTATCTACTCTCGGAGCCTGTGGCCGGCACCAACTCTCTGCCCTCTCGCTGTTGGCACTGCGGACATGATCTCTGATGTCTCCCAGGCACCTAACTGATGCTGTCAGTGCACCAAGATATAACACAAACACAGTGACAAACACGTTGTGACAAGGACACACAGGCACAGCCAGCGCACACAGACACACACATGCACAGTCGCACGAGTCGCTGAGTCTGGTCGATGTGCCAGACGACAGCAGCTGAGAGAACAACCTTTATTCAGTATTTATTTTCTCCTCCTGGTTCCACCAACCAGATAAGGTCACCTGCACATATGCTGACAGACTCCAAATACATTAGAATTCAAATGCTATTCTGTGACTGAGTGGCTTATTTTTATTTTATTTCCATGTGGAAAACATTACACACTTGACACTTTTAAAAAGAAAAAAAGGAGAAGAAGAAGCTACAATGCCAAAAAGTTGTCTGTGGATTCAGTTTGGCCAAGTTTGAAATTGACCAGATCTGACATCTCAATCACGTCTGCAGGCAGAAAACTGTCTTGTGATGGGGGGGAAACAGGGCCTCATCTATAATTTGAAGCTTTGTCCTTGTACTTTATCAAGTTGCACACATGCACATCAGTTGAGAGAGGGGAGTTTTTATGGCAAACACTTTCATGGGTTCGTGGTGAGGAGGGAGGAAAAAGATGAGTGATATAATGTCACATGGAGCAGTTCTATAAATGACAAGGAGTTTATCCAATGAATTGGACTCCTAATAAGGCACATTCTTCTATTTATGGACAGTGTCTACCACCTGCTGGTAGAAAGGGAAAACTGCAACAAATAAGAGCAACACTTTGTCCACAGACATCTCAATAATAACGTGAAATCAAAGGCTCATTCAGATTAAAGTGTGACTAATTCTTTTTAGTCATCTAAACGTTCCTCACAGCAGTCAGTCATTTGTAGATCAATGCATATTTCGGTGTTTGACGACAATTCATGCAATTGTTTCTTTATTTTTAGAAACTGGTAAATCCCAATGTTCATGCACTGTTATCTTTGACAATCAGTTTCACCATTAGAGCTCTCAGTTGAGATATTTATGTAGAATAAGGACAGTTCAGACACACCCAAAGGGCTGTTTGTAGGGTTTAAAGGTCATGAGTGAAATAATTCATGACATCTAATGATGAGATTGTAACAAAGGGGAGGAAGCTGACGTCACTGACTCATCTCTATCCCAAGCACATTAGGAAACTATGGTGGCCTTTGTTTACCAGAAAGGATGTCGTTCTTCAAGGTTTGTAAAGTGAGCCTCTGCTTCAAGACATGAAACGCACGCTCTGGCTGCTCTTTCCATTTAGGCTGCTGTAGAAACATAGCGGCACAAGATGGCAGCCGTTGTCTAAAGTATAAATAAAAGGCTTATTTTATTTTTGTTTATTATTTGAATGCAATTGTACACTTACATGAATATACTTATGGGAGAGTTTTCAATTTCTGTAAATTGATATTAATTTTAATATTCAATTTATAATTGAATTGAAACTTTATATGGCCCTTTTCCACAACTTGAAATGCAACCTGATCGTGCCGAGGCAAGCTGGTCCAAACACGGCTTTGGTGTTACATACTGGACCTTTAAATCGGCTCTAGTTCAAAGGACAGCCATGCAGTTGTAATGATGGTCGTTGTGACACCTTGTGTTCCCATTAAGACAGAAAAAAAGTAGACGCAAATGACACAGCACAATCCAGAATTAACCAACTTTATTTGAATAACTTTACAGACGTAGAAGTCGTGAAAATAGAAATTCTAATGCCAACATATTTATTATTTTATCCATGAAACATGTTAACAGTCACACAAAAAGAACTTTTAGCTTCAGGCTTTCACAAAACATCACTGTCTCACAGTCTCCTGCCAAACTGGCAGCTTTTTCTTTTTTTTTTACAAAATAAAAGATTAAAGGCTCAACAAAACCTGCTGCAGGATCGAGTCTCACTGCTGACCCTGAACTCTGACCTCAACTTCAGTGAGTCACTGAAAAAAACCAACATTTTCTGTTGTTACTACAAATATAAAGTACTTAATGA
This sequence comes from Microchirus variegatus, assembly GCF_963457635.1. NCBI lineage: Eukaryota > Metazoa > Chordata > Actinopteri > Pleuronectiformes > Soleidae > Microchirus > Microchirus variegatus. Next base: position 6,714,393 of record NC_139814.1, read on the forward strand.
GTGTTAAATATCACTCTTAGCAAACAAAACAATCTCATTAAATAACGTCAGCATTAATACTCCAATAATAAATTATGTATTCTCAAGATCTCCCAAGAATCTATATAACTTGATGGCTTTCTGTCAAATGCATAGACCATTCCTCTATGGAAGATGAATACACAGGAACATACTACAAAACAAAATCTGCAAACGGAAAAACACGGGAAAACAAAATGAGAATGAGGTCAATTTGAAAAAGTCAACAACAAATATTTTACATTTCTTTAAACCTGCTTTCAGCCGCTCAACTGGCAGACGTGTCAGGACCACGTCCCTGAAATAAGAGCTACAACTTCTAGCTATAAACATGACAGAATTCCACTGCTACTTTACTTGAACAATATAAAACGCGTGCAGGTGTTTACACCGTGTTCCTGATCTGAGATGAACGGTAAATTGAAGCAGAAAACCACTTTTCAATGTTGTTGTGCCACGACACAATGGCGACAATGATGGCCTCTGTGTACAATTTCATTTCAGCAATTAACCCTTCATTCTGGACTGTACATTCAGCTACAGCCACTGATTTGCAATAACCGAAACATAAATTCATAAACAAAAAACATTGTGCCTTTAAAGAGGGTCCACTTCTACCCAGCCTGTTGTCGGGGTACTGAGAGTGGTTTGTTGTTATCGTTTTTATGGCAGATGTGTCCAAAATAAGGTGAATAATCATCTTAGTGATTCTGCAGAGAAATTAAATGGCCTTTCTTTTTTAAATTAAAGCCACTTCATGACATCAGATTGTTGCACAGCATTCAATTTTATAATAGCATAAGTAGTGCATCCTGTGCTTTTAACGCGTGGGAAGGTGAACTAACAGTGTTGGCGCCTGGACTCTGGTCTGTTTAAGCTCTAATTAAGCTGCTGCTTGTGTCATGGGATGACGACAATCTTCTGTTGAAGGGTTCACTATAACTAAAAAGACAGTGTAAACTGACATTATTATTTGACTGCCCTGTAGCAACTGTTCTGAGTCCAAGAGCAAGCTCACAGGCTCCATCATGGTCATCAAAGTCAAACCCTGAATGTGCATAGAAAGTTAAAAGTGAAGCATTCTTGGCATAGCTTACGTTTGATTCTGAGTGTTTTAGTGGCATCTGTATTTGTACGGTTTTATATTTTCTCCATCAAATGTCTCGGAGTGCTTTATAGAAAATTATTTTGTCCTTTTAAACTGTAGCTTCTTAATTAATTTCCATTCTGAGCTGTTGACCCATACAACGTCATCTTATTATTAAGCCTCAGTGATTTTTGCCTCATTTCATTTTTGTCTCAATAACTTTAACATAAATAAAACAACAGCATGCCTAACACTTTAAATAAAGCCACCAGTGTAACTCACTGCTTCACATGCAGTGATGTTATTATGGATTATCGTGTGCCCTGTTACTTTACAAATTATGGCTGGTTCCTTTTTTGTTCCCCCGAAAGCGGACTGGAAGACGACCCGTCTTCACGTTTCTTTATGAAGAGACCCTGAGGATGAAGTAGAGCGGCTGTTTGCCTGCAGGACACAAATGAAAGGACGACATTAGTAGCTGTTCAAATAACAGTTTAACAATAAAACATGGTTTTAAATGGAGTTGGTTCTCAGTTGTGTATAATGGCTGTCAAATACTCTCCATGGCTTGGCAAAGATAAAAATACCCTGATATTTTTGTGGCCACTTTGGGTAAATGAAGTACAAAATATGAGGGCATATATAGACTGTATATTAAGAAAACTCTGGCAATTACACTAGATATTATATTAGTTGAACTAAAAGGTCTTGCTAATACACGTTACACATAAAGAGGTGTCATGTATTGGATTAAAACATTGAAATAGACAGAATATGTGCAAGAAGGAAAATAAACCCTCCTTTATAATGTATCAGCTGCTACAACAACAAAAATTTTCACAAGTTTAATATCACCCACAGTGTTGTCAATATTAGTTTATATGATTTATATTTCTTAAACCCTACAGACTATGATGTTGCCAATATCCCTGTTTAAAGTGCTGCCCACACACTACTCGAGGAGACAGAGGAGAAACAACGAACAGTTGTAGGTAGCATCAGGGTGGGCCTGACTGACAGGCTGATAAAACGCCATATGGAGATGGTGGGCAAGTTTTACCCTGAGGGGGGACAACACTGTTTGTAATTTATTTATTTTTGGTATTGTTTGTTTGCCTCGTCTCTGTCAGCGCCTCTTACGGAAATGAGGACGACGAGACAGCCAGGTTGTGGAAGTTGACAGCCGGGCCTGCGAACACATGACATTACACAGGCACACGTGTGCGCGGCAGTGACAGAAAACTCCCCGACACAGACGGACTATCAGCAAGAGAGCAGGAAAACACAGCTGATGAAGACATACTCTCAACAACTGTGAGGGACTGGACTTTTTATCGCTGCTGTAACAGTTAAAACTATGATTTTGGGACAATGTTTTCTGATTTGTTACTAATTTATTGTGGTTAAAGTTCACATGTAAAGCTTTATATTTGCACCCACACATCAAATAATGAATGAATTAAAGTAAACATACTTGTTTGGAAGCTTCAGAGGAGGAATGGACTTCGTTTTCAAAATATCCATTTAACTGCAACATTGCTGTGAAGACAAGTGATTCATTCATTATAAAAAATCTACTCTATTCCATTTTGTAGCATTTATCAATAGTCGAGATACTTGAAAACGGTGAATCATCCAAAAACTAGATTCCCTCTTACCTTGTGGTTCAATCCTGGGGTCGATGAAGCCCCAGTGCTGATAGAGAGCAGCCAGGTCGTGGGGATTGTAGTTCTTCAGGAGACTCAGAATATCAACGTCCATTGGCATTTCTCCCGCTGACTCACTTTTTCCCTGAGCAAAACGGAGTGGTTCAAAATATGCTTTGCTCCCCTGCAGCCCCCACGTGTTCATGGGAGCCCACAGATCAGGGCCCTTGAGACCTGAAGAGGAGTCATATGAATGCCTGCGAGGACGGAGTCTCTCTGCAGCTGGGCTGGACAAAGGCCTGTCGTAACTCCGGGCCAACATAAAACCCAAACCCTCTTGAGGGAAGTTTCCCTCCACTGTGGCTCTGTGGCCTCTGTGTTTGGGGCTGCTGGTTGGCTGGACACTGGAGTCACTCTTGCTGTGCACAATACTGCTCGAGGATGTCGCCTGGGGACTGGGATTTTTACTTCCTCCCTCCACTGCCCTGTTCTGTCCAGCAGACTTCTTTTGAGGTAGGAGTCCCATCCTTGCACTCGAGTACGTCGCATCTGAGGAGTGCGAGTCCTTTGAGGAGTGCTTGGACTTGGGGACATGTGACTGTGTTTTGGACTGAGACTGGGTTCTTGCTGAGTGGTTCGGGGTTGAGACGTCTGGGGCTTGTGTGCGTTGACTTCTTGGAGCAGGTAAAGCTGGACAGTCCTTGCCTTCAAGGAATGGTGGCGGTCCTGTGCGTCTCCACTGAGAGCTGCCTGCCTTTAGAATCTTAAGACTGTTAATGCACGGTGCCCACTTAGGTGCCATAGAGCTGCTGCCATCCACGCGGTGTGCAACACGCTGGTGGATCCAAAGTACCTCTGGGTAGTTGGTGGCATGTGAACAGTATGGACACTGTTGTCTCACAATGCCCTCTGTTTTAACTGAAAAATCAACAGTACCATCTCCTTCATGAGCAGGTAAAGCAGACAGATTGAGAAGGCTGACGGCATCATCACAGGTCTGTCCTGGCCTTTTGACCTCTGGAACATCTTGAGGATGTCTTGAGGATTTGGGACCACTCTGGCTTATCAGGTCCAAAATGGTGGTGTGTCTGCTGTGCGACTCCAGGAGGCCCTGGTGGTCCTTGTGCAGGTGGGACCTGAGTTGTGATGCATCGACGGTGTGGAAATCACAGTGTTTGCAGAAGTAGGGTTTTTTATCTGGAAGTACAAGCAAAATGATCAGTGTAAGCGAGAGATGATGAAAGAACAGTCCACTTATCATATGTTACCAAAAAGCCACCAGGGATCTGGAGTTACATTGGTCAAACAATATATCACGTTATCAAAGTTTCACTGAAAGTCTCACATTGTGTGTGGTACTAAATCTGACAGATTCTAAAGTAGTATTTTGTTTCACATCTTTAACAACTGATTTTGAAGTATATTTCACAAAAAGTCTTTAGTTAGTATAACTTTTTTTATTATCTTTTGGTGAATACTAATTTAAGAATGTGGTAGCAACGCAGCCTTAGTAACACTGCCTCTAGATATATCTAGAATATAAATCTCTATTAATTTAAGAAGTGTCTGTGTGTGTCCAGGTCAACAGTTAGTGTTGATTTGATGTGTCACTGTGCCGTGCATGTGATACAAAGTAAGTTGAAGATCAGCTGTGATGCTCAGCTGTTTTTTTTCCACCACACTTTGTCTGCAGCGCTTTGGTTGAGTGTCCGACTGTGTCTTGGGCTTCAAAGTAATCAAAGGCAAAGGCCCTTTGATAACTTTTCCGCATGCCTAATTAATAGAGGGATGCAAATTGGGACATCATAAATGATGAAAGGAGCATGAGTTTCACCCAGCAAGATATCACACGGGTTTCAAACTCGGCAGGTGACTTACTGAGAGTACCAGTGTGTGCAGTGTGGTACAAATGTGACTGATATATCACTTAACAAGTGGCTTCTACATGCCACAAGACAATAGAGAGAAGATATACAAGGCAATGTGCCATGCAAGCTAGTAAAAGTGTATTTTATAAAAGTCTTCAGTATTATTTTTTCTATTATCTTTCAGGAAATAATACATCCACATGGACAAAGACATTCTCACTATCATTCATGAAAAATATGTTTTAACAGTAATAATAATAATGCAATATTTTTAAGGTGAAAACACAGCATCACAAATCAGTTTTATTATTATTATTATTATTATTATTGTTGGACTGACCCTGATTTATATTCCACAGTCCCATTATTTCAGTATTTCCTAGGAAAAAATATTTTTGTCAAAGTGTCATCATCGTCTCAATTCTAAAACTTTTGCAATGGCTCATTCATTAAAGCCACCAAAATGAATAACAAAATAGTTTCAAACATTGTGTAATTAAACTTTAAACATCCATGGAATTATTTGGAAACAGTGGGTGTTTTTTTTGTAAATGTGTTATTTCAATTCGCTGCAATTCAATTCTAATTTCACTAGAGGTCTCCCTTTCCCACAACAAAATAGGAAATTCCTTTTCCACCTAAAACTGTGAGTTTATTTTGCTTAACAGCAATATCAGAGGAAAGAATTGCAGACTCGGCATTCCTAACAAATTATTGGAATGTCCAATTTAGAAAATCTCCACAATCACAACCTTTGACTCGATTTGATAAGAAGTCGATACAACTTCTTATCAAACAACTATCAACAACTGTCCTCAGCACACACTAGGTCCAGTAATTGATTCTTAATGTCATGTACTTTGAACAACTATGCTGCCTTTACACTGTAGCGCTAATAAAGCAGTGTGTTGGGCTTACCCTCCTGGTCTTGGCTCCTGATACTGTTGCATGGTTTAGGTGTCTTATTTTGCAGTGCTTCATAAAATGCATGACCAAGTCCATTGAACAGGCTGTGATCCTTGTGGCAATTCTTCTTGTCACCACCTTTAGTGTGGGCCAAGGGGGATGACGTGGGATCAGACACTGCATCCACCTTCTTCTTCTTAACATTAGAGCAGGAGGTGTTGATTCTCTCTCTCTTCTTCTTTTGCTTCAGGGGAACATTATCACCCTTGCCTGTGTCATGTGGCAACTTAGCATCAGCTCCTCTCTCCTCCCGTTTCTCTGTGGCCTCCACTAATCGACCCCTTGTGGCCAACTGCCACGCCTGGTAACTACAAACTGGATCCAGCTGTGGGATTCTCAAGCCCAGGCGTTTTTCCTCTGAGGGATCCTTCGCACCAGAGTGTGTGAGGCTCAGGCTTTGCATAAAATACCGTTTAGCAATCTCCTGCTCACAGGCCTCACTATCTTGTGGTGGAGTTTGTGTAGGAGTGCGGCGGTGGTTCTTTTTATGAAGCTTCTCGTGTATTCGTAAGGTCTCCCGATCAGAGAAGAAGTAACCACAGCCAGCACAGAGCTCATATAGGCACTCGTTATTTATCAGGGTTGCTGGGTCCTGGGGCACTTCATTGATTGTGGCGGGTGGCTCGTTGCTTCTGCCATGCAACTGGTCTTTGACCCGATGAGTGCGCATATGACTTTGGAGGAACCATGGCTCACGGAAGCGGCGTCCACACAGCCGGCAGCCATGATCCTGTGAGCTCCGGTGCTTTTCCATGTGGGATTTGAGGAGCAGTACCTGAGGGAAAACCTGGCTACAAAAAGTGCAGGAAAAATACCCATTTTCATTTGTCTTGACACTGTTCTTCCCCTTAACTTTTTTCTTGGTTGCTTTTTTCTTCACCTTCCCATTGACCTGTGGAGATTTTTCCGATGTCATGACTTCTGTTGTGATTTCAGCAGGTTCTGGAGTCTCAGTGTTCACGGTCTGCTGATTTCCATCCTCCTCCTTAACACTGGGATTCTGGTCCAAAAGGCCCAGTTTATGGCTTCGGATGTGGGCTTTCAGGCTGCCTTTTTGTGCTGTCCTGTGCTCGCAGTATGGACATTTGTAAGGCTTCTCTCTTGTATGTCTCCTCATGTGTTGGGACAGAGAGCTGAGGAGAGGAAAGCTGCGACCACACACCCCACAGGTGTGGCCAGAGGTCAAATCTTCACTGGTCTCCTCCTTCATGTTGGCTGTAGGTTTTTGTGACACATCCTCCCTCTCTTCTGTCTCCATTACTTTTCACGGACCACGGTTTTTGGAAATCCACAGCTATGTAAATCAATCCTCAAACTATGCAAAGTTTGTATTCCAGGGGTTAGCAAATTCTCAGAAGAGCCATCAAAAACGTGCAGGTTTATAGTCCATCCAAATCTTTGAAGAGATGCATGCTGGCGGAAATACCTGAAAAGAGAACAAAAAAATAAAAATAGGCTTGAATCAAAATCAAATTTATTTCATACATAAGTGTAGTCAAATTTTATAACCAATCTTTGAAAAATCATCATCACGCTATGATGAATGTGATAAGGAACTGTTTACAAAACTTTACACAATTAATAATAATAAAATATTCTACTACTACTGAACCTGTGAATGCTGTATGTAGATATAGTATTTGTGCAGCAGAGATCTCAGGAGTGTGCCGGGTCAGACATCAAATACATGATTAGAGCCAGAGAATCAAATCTTTGATGGCTTTGACATCGACTGCAGGGTTTACATTATACAAGATCTTTAAAGCCATTAAAGCTCTTCAATCTCTGCTCTGCCGCTGAACTGCTGTGACATTTGTCCTGATGCTGAAGGCAATGGACAAACTTAGGTGATGCATGTTCAGGAACATGCGGGGCAGCTTTTGTACGGTATTTAGAGATATAGTTGCTACAAAGAAGCCTTTGATCAAGATGATCTTTGATGTGAATGAAAAACAAAACTCAATGTCTGGATTTTGCACAGGGGAAAATGATTTATATTATTAGTATTTTAAAGTACTCTTTCATTCTGTTTCATATATTGTATTGCATGTTCGGTTATTGATGAGAAGAAATAAAATAATCAGCTGTTCAACTCAACTTCAACTCATCATGTCAGTGTATCAAGGCTGCACGAACCGAGACCGAGATTAGTGTCCCTGTTCTTTCCATGGGTTAATAAATATGGAAGAGCCAGTACAATATACAGTATTGGTTTGGTAGGTCAAAATCAAATCAAATATAATCACAGAGTCCTATATTTTGCAAGCTTTACTATATGCAGGCTATAAAAAAATGTTTTAAATAAAAATCAGCAACAACACAGCTGAGTCATATTGTGGGCTGCGAAGATATTGAGCTCTTGAAGTAACATCATTATGTTAAAATACAGTGGAAGCAGATTTACTCCCAATAATACAATTTGCTCTCTCATCATCCTCCTCTTCCTCACATATACTTCACACACTGATTAAGATAGAGTAAGAGATAAGGTGACTCTAATTATTATTTAATTTATTTGTTTTGTTTGTTTGTTATTTGTTTCACACTCAGTTAAGAATTCCTCAGCCCCACTCTGATCACATACCCTAGTAGAACAATATTTCTGACCACCAAAGCCATGGTGTTGGACAGTTGGAGAATTATATTTTTGAAATTGCTAGAAATGACTAGACAGTACAAGCATCAGCAGCACAGATGTGTTAACGGCTTTGTTGTTTAAAATGACTGTATCAAACTGATAACAGTAACGGAAGATAATTCACCTACATTTGTACCTTAATTTCACTGAGAAGTACTTTTTCCGAAGTTTGCAAGATTATTTGTTGCTTTCTGTTCCATATGCCCACACTGAACTGGGTAAAAGGGCTTTTGTCCGTTCTGCACCTTTTGCATGTAATGTTGCAGAAAGACTGGAAACTATAAAAAAATAATAAAAAATAAATAAAAAATAGATACTTGAGTTAGTGATATCGGTATCTGTATCTGACAAGTGAAGTGATTTTATTAACAAGTGGGCACTCCACTTAAATGCCCAACTGCAACACGCTACATTAAAGGATTTACTTTATTTATTTTCCACATTTTGTCCCAACTATTTACTTCCAAATCAATGATTAGCATTTGTCAAACGAAATCACATTTGCTTGTAGGTTCCAATGATGCTGGTTTAACATGAACTATGTTACACAGACTGTGTAACACATCTCCTTCTAAGAGAGAAGGTGCAGAGATGGTAATTTGCATCACACAGATTTTAGAAAAACCTTTGTCCCTGGATGAGCGATGCCTGTCTGTATGTATTAGCTCTCGGGTCAGTGTCTCAACATGCGTGTGTGTGTGTGCTTTGGTTTCCTATGCCTAAATTGAGTGCATGAGGTGAAGCATGAAGAGATGTATTCATTCCTGGTCAACCAGGATGAACCCTGAGGGGCCAGTCCACTCTAATTCCTGATCAATAACACATTATCAACAAACTTCATTTTAGAGACGCATGCACACATGTAGCACTGTTTCTGGCCTAAAACAGGATTGTGGATAAAATAAGTAAATGTACATCTGCCCATCTGTTTAATGTTGCAGTCACAATAGCTATGTTTTAACCATTATCTTCTGATCATTGCATTGCTATTTTTAACAAAAGTCATAGGAGGTGCTGATATTTTGACTATATTTGACTGAAACTAGTACTAAACTACCTGAAACTGTTAAACTCCATGTTAAAAAATGGAAAGATGGCACCCTCGGATGTGGTTAAGCATGTTCCTCAGGCAAATGTGACTAATTGCTAGACTAAAGAAATGTATCTTCTTCTTATTGGCAGTCAGCCGGGCAGTCAAAAGAAAAACCTGCTATTGTGTTGGCCGCACTAGAACTGTCACATCGCCTCATGTCTGGCACTCTGCCCCTCATTGAGGGGGTCGAGAGAGTTATTGTTGAAGCAAAGAGGCCTTGGCCGACATGCCACCGTCTTCAAACACACGTCTAAGCAGAGAGGCGGGATTAAAGACAACTCTTGTTTGTCTTGTCGCTCTTTAAATATGGGGAAAAACTCGGTGCACAAACACTTAAAGGCTAGAAAAGAAAAAGAGACTGACTCTCAAGTGATTTTTTTTCCAGGGAATGAGGTTGTCTGTCTAATTATCTGGATCTGCATCCACACTCGCATCTGTCTGCATGCCTGCCTGCATGCGGTCATGTGCGCTGATCTGCTCATGCTGGAATGGGTGCTGTATATGGGAGGAGTTTAGTGGGTTTTTCCGGACATGGCAGGTGTTTGGTAGGCAGACGCCATCAGATTAGTACATGGGCAATGTGGCACGCTGTCTTCAAGAGGGGGGAGGATGTACAAGAGAAACTAGAGGGTGGCAATTAAGGGGTTAAGGTTAAGATGAATGTAATGAGTTAACACAATGGGGATAAAGTCAGAGGAGCTGAGGGCAACAGATGGGAATAAACGGGCCATCAGTATGGAGTTAGCCGCCTCTACAGTATGAGCTTAGGCCTTTGTCAAAGCAGCCTACATGCTTAGTGTGTTCTATATTTTTTGCCTCTGCAATAGCCTGCTTTTACTCACTCATACAGCAAATTACATTTGTTTACCCTAGCTGCAATTTTCACAACAAAAATATCTATCGCTTCCATCTCTTCTACCTTTCCTGCTCTCTTTCCCTGAACACTAAAAGCCCTTTGGAGGATCTGTAAAGTAATGCAGATAGCCAAACATGCTCCAGGGGTTTAGCACATTTCTTTCAGAATCACTCGCTTTTTTCTCTCTCTTTTCTTTGGCAGATGAATAGGCATGTCCAGTCAGCTGTCCTCGCATTGATTCATCCTGACATCCCAACCAGCTCAGCACAAACTCCCTATGGTCAGGACACTGATGCTGAGAGCCTGTGTGCAGGGATGTGAGTGTATGTGCGACTGCAAACTTGAAAGAAAATATCCACTGTTGGCGTGTTGTGTGGGCACTCCTCATGTGCCTCGTCACTGCACCAAAGCTGAGGGTGTCCTTTCCTGCCAGGGACTGGACACACAGTTACGAGTGATTCCCATGTAGCATCAAATAAGCCAGAATAACACAAATACCTCTACTTCTCCATTAAATAAACATACACTTACAATAGTACAATTCTGTAATTGGAGGAGTATGTGTTCCCTGTTACTGTCTGTATGCATATGTGCCTGTGTGCCTGTGTGTGTGCTGATGTCATCCAAATATTCTCAACAACCAGCAACAAACCTGTGCCAACAACATACCCCTGACTGGAGATAGCATGTGACTGTCCTTATGCTAGTGCTCAAAGCCATAGTCGCTCACTAAGCCTCGAATCTACTGTTTTGCATCCAATAATCCTGTCAGTGTCCACTGACTGAAAGTACAACTGAAGCATAAAAAAAACTTAAACAGATTATCACAAGTTTTTTTACTCCTGTCGATGCAGAACAAATATATGGGGCAATTTTCTAAGATTATGACGCATGTCTTTTGTCTTAATCTTCAAACTATCACTCCAGGTTTACATCTAAATGTGCCTGCATATGGACACAGCCAATACCTTCATGTACACAAAATCAAAACTAATATATTATTTCAGCAAATGTATGCATATCCATATAAGAGTAGCACAGGATATGCAAATTGAGTTAAGAGAGGAGCAGTAACAGTGAGCATAATTTGTGCCATTCCAGTTGGCACAGGATGTTCACTACATTAGGCTCTGCTGGTGTTGTGAACTTAACATCCCATGGCAGAGTATGGTATGGATTTATTTTCTTTATTTCTCCTGAGTTAATCATAAACATTTTGGATAGGATTGAACTGAACCAAATGAAATGGCACACAAACATATGTACTGTTGCATCCCAATAATTAACTTGCATGCAAGATATGGCCACTCGGTTTCCATATCTGGATCACCACCAAAATGATCAAAATCTCTTGTTTACGTTTCAGTAATGCTGCTTTTAAACAGACAAACATGGGTAAAAAATATAACTTTCTTGGCAGCAAGAATATGTAAATAATATAACACCAGCCTGTGACCACTGAACGACAAATGAAGAACCTTAGGTCCAAAAAAACCACACAGTTTGGTGATGAGCATGTGTTTCCCCTGCACTCATTCAGCAGCTGGAGTATTGAGCTGCGCTGCTAAAATTTAACACAATCATCAATAACAATGTGCCATTGTAATGATTTTCACTCACAACTTGCATAAGTGAGCACCAAAATCTTTAAATGAGGATACAAAAGACAAAAAAATATATATAACCAACAATGATTATTAGACCATTTAATATAAAAACCTGAACAATGTGGGCTGCACCATCCTGGCATTCTCATGGACACTGCTGCAGCAAACATTGTGTTAGCAGTAGGTGTGTGACAGAAAAATACAGATACACTAAAATATGTCCCGACAGTGGTTTTGTGTTTGAAAATTGTTATGACACTACTATTATTTGCCCCAAAATCATGACAATTTAGTTGGAAAACTACAATATATATATATATCACCTTGCATGCCATCCCAATGCTTGCGTTAGCAGGATAATAAGCAGATAATGACTCAAGGATCACTTTTAGATGATAATATGCCTCTTCACAGCCTGCTACTGATGCATGACAAAGACATCACTGAGAAATGTTACTCAAGCCACTTCACTGCATGAAAAACAGTTGCAGAAACTCAACACTACTGTGGACAAACAGCCTGGTCTACCTAAGAGATTAGACAACCATGAGCTCAGCAGTCACAAGCACGGACAAACTTGTGCACACCAGAGCCCATCCCCCTCCTTGTCCATCTCTCCACTCAGTCACACAACATGTACAGGGATTACTCTTCATAGCAGGAGATGAGCTCCTCAATGAGTGCTCTTTTATCATGCACGCCCCTCAGTGTGATAAAGCACACACATGGATGTGATACTGAGAAAGAGAAAATAAGTGGAAGGTTTTTTCCTGTTGGATTGTGAACAGTTGTGTGAAAAACACACTGTGACTACTGAGGGCACACAAGTGGAAATTAACTGAACAATGCCACTGAAAGCTGAAAACCAAATGTGAAGAGATGCAATCCGTAAATGTTTTTCAAATGCTGTCACTTACTCAGATTAAATTATCTGCTTGAGGATCCATCATGGACCACCTCTCTCTTTTCAGTGTGGATTGGCTAGTGTTGGAGACACTGGAGTATAATCTGCTGGCATTAACTTGCTCTCTAAAAAAAGCACTCTCGACAGGGATTAGATTATCATGGCAAGGTCAGCTCACACTCGCTCTGACTGCCTCTCTTCATGTCTCTCCATCAGGCTGCTTTTCTGTCTTTCACCTTATCAGCCTCTGTGCTACCTGACAAGTGAACATTTAAACAGATCACACTGCCAAAGATATCTAGAGAAAATAATCACAGATTAGCAAAGATTAAAAGTTGTAATGTAGTAGTACAGTTTAAGCAATATTAATTTTACTCTAACCACATTTCCAGTTATTGTATAATTGGGGCATTTTTGCTTACTTTTTCAAAAGATGCAAAACTGTGTTATAATTTATATAATATAACTGCATTTTGGTCCAGCAAGTGTATGATGTAGTGAGCAAAAGTGCTCGGTTTCACAGAAAAGCATTACATCATTTAGATTTATATTAACAAAATATTTTGGTCTCACCAGGAAAATGAGCCTGTTTATCTTTTTTCAGATTCTTATCTGGTTTATGATATCAAAATAAAAATCAGAGCAGAAGTTGATTATTTTATTCCCTATTAGATTATTGTAATCCTTTTGTAGTATTGTTCCTTTAACAATGACTGTAGTGCCAAAGCAGTATCTTATATATGTGGGTTAAATAATCCTATAGTATAACTTCCCCCAGTGTTTATGCCCCAGTGACTGCACTGTTTACATTTCTGCTCTATGATTTAGATAAGACTTTGGTGTTGATGTTAGCCAAATACCAAACTTGATACTTGATTTGTTTTACAACCAGTTTAGGTTCATTGTTTTCAATTGGTTTCATTGCCATCCTCGTTCCCATATGCTGTTATGATTAAGGTAAGGATTGAAGGGAGGGTAAGGGGATACCTGCTTAGCGATTTTACCCTGGAGCATAAGAATGACAGCTGGCAGCAGGGTCTGGATTAGGTTTCCTTAGGGGTATTGCATCTTTTACACCACCGCTTCTTTGGAGTAGAATGGGCCGATCGTAACCCGACTCCCTCAGACCCATCCAATCTCGTCTCCCTCTGCCTCAATGGGGCCAAACAGAAGGGATCTGTGAACGCCTTACTCATCCCTCCCATCTTCCATCTGGACATTTTGTCGGTGTTTGCACTCCAGTTCTTCCACTGGAGACTAAAAGGGCAAGTTCTCTGTATTCTTTCCAAACATCACAAACTGGGAATCATATCAGCCCATTCAATGCTCACTCACACTGGACTTTTACTCAAGTGTTCTAGCCACGACTGAAAAAAAAAGCTGCTTCCTGAACAGTGAAGAATGATGCAGTTGATTATGCAGAATCAGTGCTTTCATTTAAATAGATTACATCATTCATAAAAATAAGTACTATTAGCAGCAACAGGGTCACAGACATAGTCACCATAGATAGTATTGTTCTGAGTTATGCACTTTGTTCTCCTTATCTTGTACTGTAAACAATGTGTCCTTCCTCTGCTATTATTTTGCTTAGGGGCGGCTTGATACCACTTGATACCGACACCGATATCCCAATCTTGAGAGTCTTCTGGTACTGATATCAGTCCGATACAGACGTGTTACATATTTTAAATTACTTAACATTATTAAGGAATATACTGAGTTGTTTGAGCTTACTACATAGCCATAACGGCCATTTTAAAAACACCATGCTCCAACAGTGTTACAATTATCTTGCTGTCACAGACAAAATTGGTTAATTAAAATGTTGTTAAGTAAGATTTTAGATTTTTCTTTTTCGGATATCCAATCTAGTAATTCATAGATAATTCATTATCTGACGAACACAGATACTGTCTACGGTATCAGCTCATCCCTAATTTTATTACATTATTATTTAAATAATAGTGAACAACTGTGTACCTAGGTTAACATAAATGTCACAGTTTTAGATTGGTGGCGGCAAGAGTTCGGCTGTGTTTTGTATTTGAGTGCATTCTTCATTAATACATTTAATAATAGTATTTTTTCCATGATGTGACACGACAACTAGACAATTATCGAGAGAGCCTTCATTAACATCTGCTAAAATGTCATCACCTTACATCAGATTGAATTTCTTAATGTCCAGTTACGCAACCCCCCATACAGAGAAAGACACCACGAAAGAGACCGCTAGCATATGTTTACATGTGAGTGAATCCAGTATGTGGTCCATCTGTATGCGCCACTGTTGGGTAATAACACTGAAAGAAAGGATACACACTCGGCACAATGTGCACACACACACGCACGCACTCTGTAAGAGGCGGATATACATATTTTGCACTTGTGCTACTGTGGACAAATTAACAAGACCATGTCACCATTTAACTGGTGGTCAACCTGCGATCTGAATGTCTGCAAATCATAAACTGTAAGGTTGTTAAGCTACAATATAGCTAAAGATACATCATCACTGACAACAAGGTATTTGAAAAGTGACGTTTTTATCAGTGCCATACTAGTTAAATTAACTTTTAAAGGGTACAAGCATTTCATAAGACAACGAGTCACCATGAGGCACAGATTGTTTTTGTCATGACTGCTTAATTTACTGGTGTGCATGTGACTTTTTTCAGCTGAGGATTTAACTCGCATGTCCAAACAGAGGTCTGTATGTTGGACGTCATCAACGGCATGATTTTCCATCTAAAATGTCCTCAAGCACTTGTTGTGATCCTACAAGGAATTCACATGGACATGTATTCCTCCTCCAGTTTTTCCCCTCCCTTTAAAATCATACTCGATCACAAAAGCTTCATTTTCATGTGATCGTGGTTATTTGTTTCTGCAACAGACGGTGACTGTTAGTGAGGGACAGAAAGGGTAATTTTATCATATTAACTTCATTTTCACCAGTTTTGTCTTGCACA
The DNA here is from genome assembly GCF_963457635.1 of Microchirus variegatus. Lineage (NCBI taxonomy): Eukaryota > Metazoa > Chordata > Actinopteri > Pleuronectiformes > Soleidae > Microchirus > Microchirus variegatus. Next base: position 6,730,051 of record NC_139814.1, read on the forward strand.
AGAATGCTCTTGTTGTTGTTGCATATTTTGGGATGGAGAAAAGGCTGACATAGGCTGTGTGGTACTGACCATTTGAGTTTTTGCTCCAGATGTGTAGCTGCATCTCTGTTTTCATTTGGTTCAGACTATAGCAAACACAATGTTTTAGCCCTTTGTCACACAAGGGAGCTGCCCAAAGTTGAAGATGTCCCCCTCACACATCTTCCTGTCTGCTCTCTCTGTGTGTGTGCCCCTCCCCCCTTTCCAGCAACGAGCCCCTGTCCAGACCCCAGTCTCCTGACCTAGTCTACACGATTAAATCATTTTTCTTTAGCACAAATTTTGTCCCCCTGCTACCGTGTCTGGTAGTCGCCGCACACCCTCCCCTATTGATCGTCATGCTGAGGAGATTACCCTAATAGCTGGGATTACCTCCCCACATGTTGGCTGACCACATATTGGGGGGGGGGGGTTAGGGTTAGCTGGAGATGGTGCATGTTTTGCAGGATGTGCAAGTGCATGGAGGGACGGGCGGTGGGAGGGGTGGAGGAGTGAGGGATGGAAAAATGTGGACCCATGTTTGTTATTGTCTGCAAGTGCCAGAACCTAAAAAGAGCTCAAAACAAATTCCACGTTTCATTGTCTGTGGGATGTAATTACACTTTTTTACAGCCTACATAACAATCTTTTTCCTCCACAGTGATGATGACAGACAGGCTAATGTCAAACATACTGTATTTATCTTTCCTGCTCATTAACTGTGTACAGCCTGAGTTTAAAGTTCCAGTGCTTAACATGTGGGATGGTTTCCCCAAGGATATTTGTATAAGAGTATAATAATCACTGTAAAACAACAATTGTTTTTGTTTTATAGCCTTTCAAAGCCTTTGTGAGGCTGCTATCTTGTGTCATCAATGTTTCTATCAAGTGGCAACTGGTTGTGATGTCACCCATAAGACGTCACCCTCGAGTTGAAATTTGCTCGAAGCCACGATGAGGTTTTGCGAATGGAAGTTCACAGACGTCACCTGCAACCTAGCTTGTCCTATAGGAAAGCTAATAAATTAATGTTCCTCTGTTTACAAAAGAAGCTTCATATTCTATTGAAGAGGACCAGAAACTAGCGGTTTAGGCCACTAACTCCATGAATGTTTATTGATGTTTTAAATCGAGTGAGAAATAGGGTCTTCTTCCCATAGAATTCCATTTAAACGCCCCTGGTGGCTTTTTTCTTTAATATATTACTTCTGTGTGGCATCCATTCGACATACTAGAAGAATACGTCCACTTTTTATGTACAGTATAATCTATGTCGTCTATAGATGCACGACCAGACAAACCAAACAGAGGATGTGTTTTGCATTTCAAAGCCAAAGCTTGTAATGCAAATGAAAAAGAATGACATCCTGTCTGGTATGTGAGGACCACCATGGTTTCCTATCACACTTGGGAGAGGAGGAGGTGAGCAGAGGAAGTCCACCTTTTAATATAATCTGCAGTCTCATCTTTGGATATCACTGATTATTATAAGCCGGACTGTTAAGTTTAAAAATCTGAATGCTTTTAAAACAGCTGCAGAGGTAAAATATGCTCTATTTTCTTATTCTTCCAAAATGGCTATAGCCAAACGTAAATTAAAACATGGAAACCACAACACTTTTGTTTACTGCCAAACTGTAGAGTCTGTTTGATGTGTTTTAATAGCTGTATTGTTATCATTATCACCTGGAGAGGTCACAAAATCCAACACACTGGACTTTTAAAAGCCCACCCATATCTTCTTGTCATGCTATTCACAAACCCTGAAACAATTAGATGATTCCTCTACGAAATAGAAATGCCATTTTTAGTGTGTTATGGCACACAGATGCCAAACATTCTTCGTTTTGCGACATGTCATGTGAGGATTTTGCAGCTTTTCTGATTTCATACTGACAAGAGTGTGAAATTGTGATTTGTCTTCCCCCCCCCTACTATTTCCTTACATTTTTAATAGGCTAACAATGAATCAGTAATTAAAAAAGAATATTAGATGCATCCAAATGTGAACTAATCTTTCACAATCATCCACAAGCTCTGATAAGAACAATCTGATAGCCTGCACTGCCCCATCCACATGTTCCACAGCAGCCCAGATGGACATCGCATCATATGATGGGATGTAGTTAACATTATTGTAGTTTCTAAAGGGAAGATATGAGTTTGATATATTGCAGCCACAGCATGAGCACACACACACACACACACACAGAGAGCGAGAACGAGAGACTGAAGGCCATTCAGACGGTGCAGAGAAAAGGAATTCCGTTAATCCACCGCTGATCCGGTACAATGGCAGCCTTGTTGTCTGTCCCGTTCGCACTCACTCACCACAAGTTTTGCGTGCATTGACAGCGTTCACCGACAGCCGGTTCACAGCTGTGCCAACCCGCTGCGGAGATAACCGTAACAGCCTGATAATGACGGCGATAGTGCGGGGTCACCACGGTGGAGGGAGGACACACGACTTGGCCGCGTTCCACTCTTAACTGACATCCATGTTGACTGACGGGACGTTGTAGTTAACTTTGCCCCCCCCCCCCCCGCACAAACTCAACAACTAAACACCGCGTCAGTTAGAGTCACTACGGAATAAAAAAGCCACCCCAAAAGTCACTCGTGTTCCTATCTTTTTTGTTACTTCGGCGTCACTTGTCCTTACCTCACAGCGGGGTTAGGCGGCAGGTCGCTCCTGGAGGAATCCCATCACCGATAAAAAAACAAACAAAAAAAAAACAATGGCGGTTCAACAGATAAACACTTGTCGTCAAGTCGGGGCGCTGCTCCGGAGCGGCGGGTTCATCTCTGACGAAGTCTCAATCACAGCGGAGCACCTGAACCACAGCTCCCTCTGTCCCGCTGTCCCCCCGGAGCCTCCTCTTCCTCCTCTTCCTCCTCTCACAGCAGCAGCAGCAGCAGTCGTTGTTGGGGGCACGAGTGACGCGAGAGATAACGTTGTTAACGTTAATAACAAGCCCGCGCGCGCGCGCGACTGTTCCCCAGACACTGCAACCTGCAACCGAGATGAGAGGTGACCGATGTGCACGGGCGCGCGCGCGCGCGGACTGATGGTTACGTTTGACTTTAATTAACGTGATCAGGAAGTGTCACATAATATATATGTCGTGTACAGAAATAGACTTGTGTATTTATTGTTCTTACAACAAGTGAGACGGTAGAAGAAAGACCCAGCACACACTCAGAGACACACGAACTGACTACAAAGGCTGCTTTTGTCACTTTATAGTTTTCTGAATGTATGACATGTCTTTCTCTAGCTTTACACACCACAGTGGAGCAAACAGAGAGAAGGAACATTTCTTTTTGGGACTAAGAATAGATAAGTAACTATCAGAACGATAATAAAACTTATTAAGATATATTTAAAGTGATAATTGGTACATTTTAAAGTGCATATCATCTGTGTGTGAAGTCATAAAGTCAAGTAGTGCATATACACGTTGTCTAGGAAGAACTTTAAAAGTCAGATTATATATAGAAATATTATTAAAATAATTAAGCAGTTAAAAAAATATCAAGGTAAAGTCCAATAATCAAAATGCAGTTTCAGGCTCAGTAGTTATAGAATGAAGCTGTCGAGCTCTAGTGACGATAATAATATGTTTGAGCAGGAAACGCACATGTGAATATGTTAGTTATCATATAAACAATGGCTCCCCTGTTCACTTCATGGAAGTCAGGACAGAGTTTCAGTGAACCAGCATGCACCCCCAAACCAAGGAAGCTGAATGGAACTCAGCCATCATTCATTTGATTGTTTACACCTGTGATTTTCAAAAATGGCTGCTGTGCAAAAGGCCCACAATGACAACAACAATGATCATTGATAATTGTCATTAGTAACAATAATTATATTGTTTTGTTTTTAAGTCCTCACGGATCACAAACCTCTGTCTATGTCACAGTGTTTAATCAATCTGGATCAAGATCTGAATTTTGACCAAACTACACTAACTAAGAAATACTGACTTTTTTTGCAATGTTATAAACATTAATGCCAAAATCTGCTATCTTGCAAGGTTAATTATAGTTTTTTATACAACCTCGATAATAATAATAACGATACACATCTACATAAACACACTATCATAAAATACAAAGGCACAAAGAACTTCTGTTGTGTAAGTAAATCATATTGTGTAAATAAATGTAATGTAATTGAATGTATAATGGCAAAAGTAGGGTGATAAAACTCAGCAACACTGACAATGACAAACACTTTACTGTATATCAAAGATGTGTGTGTCCGTTTTGTTGTATTGTCGTCTTTATACTGAGCTTTGTGTGACTTTCAGACACTTCAGAGAAGTTGTGGTGTGGGGCCTCTCTCACAGCTTCAGGCTGCTGCTGCTGCTGTGGAGCACAGTCGGCTGATAATCTTCATGAATGTAGGCTTTGCTGCCGGAATATTGCATTAGTCTGAATGAGCTGTATGCTGCGTGGATTGTTTGCGAGAAAATGGAAAATGCATTGTTTTGTTGCATTTATCCATGTTGTGCATCCCAGGTCATTTTTAACTGCTGCTAATAATAACATTACCATTGAAATCTATTGTCATTCCTCAGTAAATCACACCCTCCTTCCACAAACAACACAATCACACAGGCTGTTCGTTGTCAGACATTTGCCACCAGAGGGTGCTATTTAAAAGCTAGTGCTGTAGTTTTTAATACATGAAGTGTGTGTTTTCTCCTTCTTACAAAAGGTGGCGTCAAAACCACTGTCTACACAGATCTACTTACAGTATGTCTCTGCTGGACACAGAATGATGCCCAGTGCTGTAATCTGTTTCTTAAAATTGATCCAAAATATTTAAACTAGCTTTAATTAAGTTATATTTACCCTTTGTTGTAAATAATGGCTTTATCTAACTCTAACTTTAACTCTTAACTTAACTTTTATTTTCCTTATATTATTTATCCATCTTTTTCATCTTATCCTATATGTGCACCATTGACCAGCACTTATATCCAGTGTTGTTTAAACTTTAATAAACCTGATTCTTTTCAAATACATCATAGTCAGACACATTTTACAAATCTCTCTATTTTTGGGGCACAAAAGCATTTGTGTGGGGTGTAGAGAAGCAAAAATTTATGTTTTGAAAGGAACAGTACAGTGGATGTAGCCTCAGTCATCATTGATTTGTTTATTTATTCCTATTTCTCTCCAGTGACCTAACAGAAATGTCTTCCATGAAGCAGTGCAACACTGCAGTAAGCTATGATTTATCTATTTTTTTTTTTTCAATTGAATATAAGCCTAAATTAACATTGTATGCTAAATGCAACAAAAGTGCAAGTGCTCTTCCTAAGATGCCTATAAAATCATTCACATACAACATTTCACATACAAAATACAAATTGTAGAATAAATGTATATTGCACATCATATAGTAGTAGAAAATGTCCTTGGGTTGTCTATCATTGTGTATTTTGGCTGGGAGAGTGGGTGGCCCTGGGAAAGACTGTATGATTTTATTGACCTATATCGCCTCCATGAGGGCAAAAATGGTGATAACCGGGGTGAGAAGAGTCTTAGAGGATGTTTTGTCCAGGACAGAGTAGCAGGTGTCTGTGACGTCCTGGAGTGAGTGAAGAGGGCAGCCGATGATTTCCTGCTCTGTGTTGATGACCCTCTGTAAAAACCCTCTTGTGAGGCAGCATATGTGCTGCTCTCTATTGCAGAGAGTTTGAAAGCCACCAGCAGCAGTCTCTCAGGAAGGTTGTTCTTCTTCAAGCCTCAGAGGAAGTGCAGGCGCTGCTGTGGTCTTTGTGGACCAGGAGAGGTTCTCTGCTTTGTGGGTTCCCAGGAATTTAAAGCTGTGCACTTTCCTGAAGTTCAGAACTGTTGTTTTTTTTTGTTTTCTTTGTTTTCTTTGTATTGAGTGACAGATTGTTTGCAGAGCACCACAGCGTCAGGTTCTGGACCTGCAGACTCATCAGTACCTGGGATGAGTCCAACCACTGTTGTGTTGTCTGTGCAGGACAGTCATGGACTGCACAGCCAGTGTTGAGTGTGACAGAGAAGGAGAAGTGGGGATGGAGCTTGAGCTAGAAGGTCCATAGTCCAGTTGCATAGTTGAGTGTGTCGGAGCAGCTTCTTGACCAATATGTCTGGTATACTGTTATAAAGGCAGAACTGTAATTAACAAAATGCATCCAATGTAGATCTTTCTAAGGTGATCCAGTGCTGCGTGGAGCCTCCATGGACCTGTTCACCCTGCATACAATTTGATAGGGGTCAAACGTGAGGGAAGGGCTGGCTTAAATTCCTCAGAATCCAGGTATGACAGATTGAAGATGTCTGTAAATATGGCAGCAAGTTCAAAATCCTAGGCTTTGAGTGTCTTTCCAAGAACTCCATCAGGCCTTCAGCTTTCCTTAGTTTCACCCATCTCAACACCCGTCTCTCCTCGTGAGCCTGAGGTTACGTTAAATAACACCTTGTGTTATTTTCTGTGAAGTGCTCCTCACATTTTTGACATTTCTCATCTCTCCCTTTACTTTGGCTATTGCAGTTCTGTGCAGAGGCCTTTGTCGCCTGATTTGAAGGCTGAATCACAGACTTTAAGTGTGCAGACTTCTTTGGTCATCCAGGATTTGTGCTTTAATGCAGCATGCAATGTAGAACAGAAGAGTCTGTGCTTCCAACATCCTGTTGTTCAAACAGATCCCATTTAGTAATTTAGCAAAACAGTCTTATGGTTTTTAGGGCTTTATTTTCCTCCTGAGGGGGCGAAGGGCTGGGACAAGGGGCAGAGATACATACAGGATATGCCTACTGATGTTTTCTTACTTTGTTGTACAGGCGTCTAAGATGTGCTAATATTATATAATCACTATAATGCTCATATTGTAATAATAATGCAATCACTACCGACAGCTCTCTTTGACAAACTGATGATATTACGTTTTGTCGACACGGCCATCTCAGTGTCATCCTTGCGTTTTATGAAATTAAACAAATGATTGTCACAAATTAAATTACATTACTTATGTGTGATTTCTTGATAAACACACGAGGAATAGATAATATTGTTTGAAATATCAAAAGACACCCTATTAATCCTATAAGTCCTATGATATCTTTCTGGAAATATACATTTTATAATCTCTATGCAAACATATTTACTCTACTTTCTCTAATTTTCCTATGACAAAATTTGGGCAATATCAATAGCACTTTATAGTGAATTTGAAGTATTCTATCTAAACTGCAACCAAAATGGGTTTGTTGTGACCCCCATGGTTCCTACAATATGTGAAACGTTTTAACAATAAACTATGAACATTTATTTTTTTTATATACCGTGATACTGATCTATTTTTATTTTTTGCTGCCGTATTAATATTGTGACAAAATCAACATGGAGATTTGGCACCAAGAAAAGCCCTCAGGTTAGATTCTACATGTTGTTTCTCTCTCAATGAAAACATGGACCCTCTGGGAGCCTCATGTTTTGTCCACTTAGTTAAATGAAGATGACTCCGTTTTGACAGAGCAGCATTAATCAACTTTCCCACGCTTCCGCCTAGTCCGAGCTAATCTCATTTAGTTATTTGCTGCAGATGTTCTTTCCACTATCAATGATTTATAATGAAGACAATGATCCTGTGCTGCTCGAGACGATCCCCAAACAACAACACGGCACATTTACATAAGAAGAATCAATGCCTTCGCCGCGCGTTTATTTGTCAGAATGACACATTTATTTGTCAGACTGTCGAAATTGTGCCATTGTACCAGCCAGGTCAGAACAACACCCGCTGTTTGCGTCTGATGTGTGAGGTTGCATCTGCAGTTGGTTTGATCTCTGACCCCAGTGACCCACCACCCAGCCTGGCCCACCAGGAATCGACCCCATCGTCCTGATCAGCCACTCAGGGTCAGGTTGGCATCCATAATGTTGCATTAACTGCCTCCCTCTTTTCTTCCCTTTGCCTCCTCCGTCTCGTTTCATCTCTGAATCTGAATCGGTTCTCTTTCGTCGTCTTTGGCATTTTACAACACTTTTAATGTTTTCGGGCGGCTCGTCACTGGATATCTGACACTCAAACAGTCGTGGGTAGGTGTGCTCAAACCCTTTGTTCAGGTCCTTCACATTTGGTCCCGTGACTACGATCGCGCCAGTTGAGTACACTTGCAAAGTTGCCTTGGGATTTTTGATCTTGTATATCGCAGCAGGGAAGAGCTCTGGCTCGTAAGTGGCAAAGGGCTTATTTTCCATAGTGAAGCGTATGAGGTTGATTCTGAAAGGCACAGATGACACCGCCAGCACATTCACCACCCTAAAGCCTGAAAACGTCACCTTGAAGCCGAGTTTTTGCAGACAGCGTGCTACCCTGCGAGCACCCATTTTTGCCTCTGCCTCGCTCTTGGCTCCAGCACAGACTACACCACCTGAGGATGAAATTGTGGCTGTTATCAGGGGCTTACGGAGTTTCATGACCACTTTTCCTCCTTTGGGCTGATGGATGACATTGCGTCCCATCAGTGCAATAGTGTGCAGGTCGAGGGGACACCCGGTCTTGAAGGTTGACACCACATTGGCAATTGTGATATTGTTATCATTACTAGCATCATTATTATGACTGGTATTATTATTGCTGGGGTCCATGAGGAAGTTTGTGTTTTCTCTATAACGTGAAGAAGAGTTTCTTGACTGTTTCTCTTCGTCTAACAGAACATTTTATAAACCTTATCGAGTCATTTCTTTGATCTTTTCATCCCTTTCAAACTTAATGGCTACTCGGTGACGCGTCGTGACGAAAGCCAATCGGCGTTGACGTCCACCCCTCTAACGCATTGACGTCACTTCCGCTTTGACGTTCCGACGCTGAACGAAATGATAGACGGTAAAACTCTTGTATCTATGATTCGTGTGTATTTGTACAAGTGCGAAACTGACAGTTTATTTACGGAGACAGGATAAAGAAGGACTCGACAACAACTGTGTCCCGATTTAGGCTCTGCGTCCTCCCGTAAACGGAGGAGTTTGCCTTCGTTGAACGCACGTCACGTCGTTGTTTAATGTTTACAGCATATGTAATGCTCATAAACTAGCTTTTAAACCGTACTAAAGACTGCTTTTCTGTGTTCACAAAGTAAATATTGTAAATATTGTATTTCCACTGCTCAAATGTGTATATTTCACGAAGAAATAGTGTGCTGTAACTTATTTGAAAACACTATTTTGATTAGTTTAATCTTATCATCGTATACTGCTATTTGCTGAGTGACTGTGACAGAATTCGCCAACTGTTTTGCTAATAGACATTGTTTTTGATAATTAAAACAAGTTTTCTGATGTTTTCAGCTTCTAAAATGGGAATATGTTATGGCTGTTTTGCTCCATTTGACAAATAAATCATTACAAACTTAAAGATTTTGGTTTGTGGACAAAACAAGATATTCGAGAACAATAATCGTTTTCTCACATTTCATGGACCAAACAAATACTCACTGAACAGAGAAAATAATCAACAGATAACATGATTATGAAAATAAACAGCTCTAATCTGCAGCATAGATAATAATATTTTCAATAGTGGCATACAGTTCGATTTTTATTTATTCATGTTATGTAATTGTACTTTATTTATACAGCCCTTTACAAAGATCCTTTCGGTGATCCAAAGTGCTTTACAACAATTAAATAAAGAGGAAACAAAAGTAATTAAAAACAGTAAAAACAATAAAATAGTGCAAAAAAAAATAATAAGATAGAATCAGATAAAAGATAAAAAAGATGAGAAGATAAAAAAGTTATCAATAATACAGTTTTGACGTTTTATTTCCTGCATTAACATATGATGTGTTCACTATTACCTTTACCTCCTGTGACTGAATCTTGAAATCAGTCATGTCGACATTCAATGACAGTAGACTAGTTTGTCTATTCATGACTATTGTTTTCACGCAAATAATGCATGCAAGAATTGAGAAGAGTTTTCATATGTAAGGACCAACTAATCTTGAAGAAAAAAAAATCACCAAAATATATACACTCAACAAAAATAGTTGTTATTGTTATGTGACAAAAACAGAGTAACTATCCAAAAAATAACAGTACAACTTTATCAATAAAGTGACTTTAATTTGCGAGCATTAGGATCAATTTCAAAACAAAAGTCCTGGAGTAATGGCAGGAAGAACACAATGGGGGTCGATGATCCAAGTTCACAAACTTCAGTAACGTGTGTGTCCACCATTAGCCTCACGCAGAGCATGGACATCAGCAGGTTTTTGATCATGGAATGATGCACGTTCAGTTGTGTTGCCACAGCTGAAACGCTCAACCCAGCACTCAGCATGCCAATGGCACGCTCCTTCACGATTTGTGACATCTGTGGCATATTAACAAGTGACAAAAGTCCACATTTTGGTGTGCCCTTTTATTGACCAGACCATAAGGAGTGTCTGTGTACTGGTCACACATATTGACCACCACTCTGCCATGCTCCATGACTCTCCTGAGTTGAAATACTCAATCTGAGATTGTCGTCAATAGGAGTGGCCAAGTCACTACTGCGTTTGAGAAAAACAAATCATTCCATAAACGAATGCATCAAGAATCTGAGCAAATGTCATGACATTCTATTTTTGTTCACCATTTCAAGTTTGTGCGTTTATATTTCTGTTGAGTATAAGTACATTGAATTGGTATAAAAACACACATTTTGAATCCATGAACTTACTTGAAAGAAAGATTCTAAAAAGTGACCTGTTGTTTATAATTTGTAAAAAAGTGTGTGTTCCCACTTTACCAGACAGTTTGACACATTTGCAAACAAGAATTTAGAAATGTGTAAAGGTGCTGAAGCACTAAACCTCTGAAAACAAGTAAGACATTGGAAATCAATCCTCACTGACAGGCGACTGCAGTGTTAACAAGCTGACGGCACGTTCTCACAGGTACAAGGTGCTCAAATCAACCAATAAAACCAGAATAAAACAATTTAACTGCGAAACAGCAGGTTACAGTTACAGAGGAGCAAGAAGGGAAGGTCAAAGGTCGGTGTTCTTTTAACAGTTTCAAAATAAGAAATGCCATAAAATAAGACGTGTGCAGGTCTAGCTCTAACTGTTTAAATGTTTTTGAGGGTTTCCGTGATGTCCAATGTGAGTGTGCAGACATGATGATGGGGAGGAGCATGAAAACAGGGTGGGTGACATCTACGTCGTCGTTGTTTTTGTCCGCTGTCGGGATAATTCTGTTACGCAGCAGAGGTGGTTACAAGGACAACTGTTTACATACTGAGGATTCCCCTCCTTTATTGAACTTCTAGGTAAGTGTTTCTTTTCTACATATAACTGAGAACGCGCATTTAAATGTTTGATGAATTCCACACATTCAGAACATAGAGTTTTATATTGAATATTGAGAATATGTTTTAAATTACGGCAGCTTGGATTTTAGTTTTCTTGCAACAGTTGTCTTTGGTATTCAACTGATTTGTGTTTTTTCATTACGAAATATAGAAACCAATTATTTCAACCGCTTTTTTCAATTAACCTTTTTCTGAACTCATACATCAAAATATTTTGTTGTTGCCTTTCTTGAATATAACAAAGTTATACGTGTAAATGGCAGAGTGTGTCTTTTATTTGACTTAAAACGTGTAAAAAAAACTTTGGTCTTGTTTAGAAATGAAATAAATATAATTATAAAAGGTTCTTTTACAGCAATGTGTTCTGTGCATCAGCTGCTTTTTCTTAAATATCACATAACACACTTCCAAATGCTCTTGATGTAAACTCCAAATCTGTTTTATTCTACATCGAAGTCTACTTTTCAAACTCTTGATATCTGTACCGATTATTAGAAATGAGAGTAGATGATGATGAAATGAGCCGAATCAACACGTGTGTATTTATATCCACAGAGAAATCTGTTTCTTCGACATGCACATTAGATTATCTTACTCTGTGGGTAACACTTAAGCATAATTTGTTTATCTGACAAGACTAATCCACTTATTTGCCCATAAACTGTGGCGGCTATTATGTAATAATAATTTCCTCTTTCCTTTCAGGGGCAGATGACTGTCAGCTAATCGACAGACGCCCAGAATTTAACGTTTTTCATTAGTTATTGGCACAAGGAGAAGAAGAGAGAGGAGAGACATCTGGAACAGGACGTGTACGACCTCAGCAGTTTGGTTGCCAAGATGTCAAACAATGACTTCAAGAGACTTGAGATCTTCAATGACATATTGAGTGGTTGCCCTTTGTGTAACTACTCCCAACTGATTGTCCACAACACAAGCGTGGACAGTGGGCTGGAGGTTCTTGATGACGGCTCTCCGTGGCTGCGAGTTCTCATCTCTGTGGTGTACTTTGTTGTGGCTATAGCAGGAGTGTTGGGGAACTTGTTAGTGATGTTCCTGCTCTATTCCACTCGCACCATCACCACGGGCACCATCAATTTCTTTGTGTTCAACTTAGCTCTGGCCCACCTGCTCTTCTCCATGGCCTTGCCGTTTTGGGCCGTGGACATTGCGCTGGACTACAGCTGGCCTTTTAGTTTGACCACGTGCAAGGCAGTGTCCTTACTCACTGGACTCAATGTGTTTGCAAGCTGCTTTTTCCTCACTGCTATGAGCTTGATGCGGTACTGCTATGTGGCGACCGCTCTCAAACCTGGCGCGTCCCTGTGCAGCAGGGCATGCACTTCACCTGTGGCCACAGCTTTTATATGGGTTGCTGCTCTTATAGCGGCGGCTCCCCGGGCTGTGTTTGCAGACCTGCGCCTCGTGGGCAGCGGCAATGACACGGCGTGCCTGCTTCGTTTCCCAGACGGCACAGCCTGGCTTGGAATAAACCAGCTCCTGCGCATGGTGCTGGGATTTCTGCTGCCCTACACCATCATTATCCTCTCATACCTGCTTCTGCTGCGCTTCCTCTGCCGCCACAAACTGAAAGGCAAAGGCCGCCGAAAGGCCGATATTTCAAAGTCTGTGGCGGTGGTGGTGCTTTCATTCTGCGCCTGCTGGTTCCCCTACAATGTCCTCACACTGTGGGGCGTCCTCATCCAGCTCGACATCGTTGATATCAGCACCTCGTTCTACTCGGCTCAAACTTACTTCTTCCCACTGGCCAACTGCTTGGCTTTCACCAGCAGCTGCTTCAACCCCGTCATCTACTGCCTGGTCAGGAAAGAATACCGCGTGGCTCTCCATAATGTGCTCGTCAAGTTGAGTCTGGCTATTATGCCCAAGATGCCCTACTGCATCGACGCCAAACAGGGGTCGGCACAATCTGGGCAACTGGCTATTCCTCTCAACAACATGCACAGCCGGTCAACCCAATCTGACACCAAGAGATATGCAGCACTGTCAGCACTACCGACTGCACTGTCCACTCTGTAAAACCACAACACCCGTACGTCACTGATGTTTAATTATGATTTAGTTTGAGAGTTTTCATTGTGTGCTTTAAAACAAGGCCTGTGATGTATTAGCTCAGCTGCACCTGAGCTGCTGTGGAGTCTTGTGATGAACAGCTTCTGCAGATTGTGGCACGATTAAGAATGCGTTCACCACAAATCTCATCTCTGCACGAGGCCGACCCGCTGCTTTCCTCCTCCTCCTCCTCCTCCTCCATAGTATCGTGAGTGGTGTCAAAATAGAAACGTCATTATTGTGTACATCTCATATATACAGTACATATTTCTACCGCAGTTTGAAACAAGTAATGTTGCCTGCACTGAACGTCTGAAATGTGTTTGTCTGGCATGAAAACATTTTTGTAATTAGTTTGATTATAGAAATGAATGAATAAATTTGTTTTAAAATCTACAGTTTCTTCATTTGTTTGTGTGTGAGAGTTCTTGTGTGTGTAGCTTTGTGAGAACCAAGAAAGTAGGGAACATGGACATTTCGGGAATGTGAGGACATTTTGGCGGTTCCTCACAACTTTAAAGGGTTTTAGTAGGGCTAGCAGATGTCGGGGACAAATTTGAGGACTTGAGACTTACTTAGACTTAACACATTTAATGACTTGACCTATTTACTCAAATATTCTCAAATATTGAGGGGTTAACGTTACAACTTGTCTTTGAAACGCGGAAAAACATCGGGTGTCTGCTTTTGCGTACAAACCTGGCAACCGAGCGACACCGACACCACTATGTGAATTTAAATGTAAATTGCATACTCCAAAGATCAGAAAGTGATACACACTGCACTGTTGTCAGCCTATAGCTGATAACATCTCTGTTTTACCACCAACAATGACACTTTGTAATCAAGAGTCTGTTCTTACTTTACACCACAAGATGGTAGTGATGTTTAATTTTTCTGCTGCTCCCACACTTTCACAAGGCTCCTCAACCAGAACATACTGCACTTTAGCATCACTGTCATTTTTCCTGTCACTTTATTCACACCTTCTGTTTATATTCTATATTGTTACCATATTTAAGTTAAATTTAAGAAAATCTAAATGAACATTTCACTGTGTGTTACCGTGTGTTTACTGTGTAAAAAAAACCTTGAATCCTTGAAAAGATTCTGGTTGGTACTGGTACTGTTACAGTTAAACATAGGCAGAAATTACATATTACAAGCATGCGTGATAATGACTTAAAGGTGAAGTAAGTAGCTTATAGTGCCATCTAGAGGAGAGGCTGAAATTTACAACAAAGAACTGCTCCTCTGCTCACCCCCTCCCTTCCCTGAGCGCTACGGTATCCTCAGCCGGTCAAATGTCGTCCTCGTCATCTTTCTCCGTGTCAGCAGATTAGGTTCGTGAGGCGAGGGAGAGGGCGAGCTACTGCGGCCGTAGCAGACGGAGCGGAGAGAGAGGAGGCGGGACTTCCGCTACAAGTAAAGAGACGCTTGATTTGTTCTCTCGCGTTCGTCCTTACAGGCTCCGGTAGAAACATGGCGTCTCGCTGCAATGGTGGCAATGCAACCGCGGCCCGCGACTATGTTATTTTACATGACTTTTTGAAACACTACGAAAATGAAAACTATTATACAGCGACTAGTTATATAAACCCATAAATACTGCACAGTGTCCCTTTAAGGAGTGTTGACATGACACGAAAAAAAAGGCTGTGACGTAAGAGGATGGTGGTCTGTGATTGACACTGACAGTTGACAGAAGTAGAGCAGTGACGGTGGATTCTGACTCGATTCTCTGAATTCAGTACAGGAGAAGGAGATGCGATCACGGAGGTGATAGAAGAAGGTGTTAAAATGAACAGAACTTGCTGTCGACATACAGCACAGAGCTTACCTATCACTGCAGATATTAATATTTGATATTACAGCTGCTGTGAGAGCATACACAGATGTGTCTCAGGACAGGCCTACCCTGAGCTGGGTTGCTGGAATGAGGCTACGGGAGGGGTGTGCCTGAAGTGCACCTGCCGGGGGGCACAGAAAAGTGTTCTCCCACCACTTCAGCTCTCGGTAAATTTGATATTACATGGCACATTTCACTTAAGTACATATGTTAATGCCTTTAAGTACACTGATTAAAGTCTGCACTGACCAGCTGAAGTGTGCCCTCTTTAGTTTTACTCAGAAGGCTGTTACTGCACGTCCCCGACTGCATAGTTTATATTAAAACTGCAAACCTACTTACTGGCAGGCATTTAGAGTCACAAGAAAGCACCAAATAAGACTTTGCAAAGCGAAATGGAACCTCACCCAACTTCATTCCCACTAATATGGCTCCGTTCATAATGTTCAGCAGCTCCTCAGAGAAATATCTGGTCCTTCAGCTCTTAAACGCTCTGCTGTGAGCTGAGCACAGCTGGTGTTAAATGGCTTTATCAAAGCCTTTTTTTTTCCTTAAGAAAACAGAGATTAAATCAAAAACTGTAGCGCTAAATTAAGCTGAGCTTAATGGAACGCTACATCTACAATTTCCCAAGACGATAACCTATAATGAAATTTTCTCTCCTGCAGCTACATTTCCATTTTTTCTTTAAATTAAATGTACACAGGTTATATACATAACATATAAGCCATGGAATAGTAATGATAACGTAGACGTATTCAGGGTCGGTCTGTCGTGTCCCGTATGATGTTTTGAGGTGACCGTTCAATGTATGGTGAAGTTATAGGGCACGTCCTGTTTTGTGGCGAAATGGCAGCTAAATTTAAAAACGGCCGACTTCCTGTTGGGTCAAGTTTCTGTCCTTGGCCGCGTTTGGGGGCGGTCTCTTGTGTCACGTATAAAGTTTGGAGGCAATTGGTCAATGTATGCCAAAGTTATAGGGCACTTCCTGTTTCGTGGTGAGTGGTCAAAATTTGCCAAAACGCCAATGGTTGTCGTGGCCTTTAGAATCCGCAAAACCTTTGTGTGACTTTTTGCCTTTGATGTATCTACTACAAATTGGCATGTTTTTATTTTTTATGTCCGTATGACAAACACGCTCGGATGAGTTCGCTCATTTACATAGGGTGCAAATTGGCAAAATGGACGCCAAAATTGAAAATGGCCAACTTCCTGTTGAGTTGATGGTTACGGTTGACTTTTTTAATATATAGCTCATGTGGCTACTTGAAACAAGTTGTGTCCTGTATGTTTTAAGGTAACTGGTCAATGTGCGGCGACGTTATAGGGCACTTCCTGTTTTGTGGCATAATGGCAGCTACATTTAAAACGGCCGACTTCCTGTTGCGTCAAGTTTGTGTTTGACGTATTCGGGGTCGGGCTCTTGTGTCACGTATAAGCTTTGGAGGTGATGGGTCAATGTATGTCGAAGTTATAGGGCACTTCCTGTTTCGTGGTGAATCGCAGGAATTAGCCAACACGGCAATGGTTGCCGCGGCCACGACCTATAGAATCCACAAATTTTTTTCGCCTTTGATGTGTCTCGTACAAATTGGCACGTTCTTTTACGTAGGCTCATTTACGTATGGTGAAAATCAGCAAAATGGCCGACTTCCTGTTTCAACCAATTCACCTAAAATAGTTCATGTGGCTACTTGAAATAAAGAATCTCCAATGAGGGGTTAATTAATTTATTGAAATCACTCGGAAAAAATCACCTGAAAAATGAATACATTCCCTTTGTTCAAAACAAAACAAATCATATCGATCAAGTACACTAATAATAATAATCATTACAAGCGCAATCATACCTACAATAACTACTATTGTAAATAAAACAACCAACATTAAACATCCACCGTACAACACCAGGGGACGGGAGGGTATGGCTTATCCATGGGGGCATGGCTTATTTCAAAAGAAATGTCAAGTAAATAATGGTTTTACATCCAGTATGCCAGATTCAAGTCAGAACCGCCATCGTCCATATATTTGTGACACAGTAGATCAATTGTGCAGAATAATAGCTGCCAAGAAAAATACTTTAATTCCAAAATGCTATACATCCATTTTATAAACGTAAATATGTCAATGTCAGTTTTTTTTTTCATTTTTTTTTTTCAAAATATACAAGCTCTCACATTTCATTTAAATATTTCCTGCTTTAGCTGCAGTTCTTCGTCTTCCCTTCGGGTTAAATAAATGTTCATACATCCTCTAAACTGTCACGGTTCTGTAAACATAATGCATTTTCCTCTATAGTTACTTTAATATTTCTTACCGAGTGGATTATTGATCACATTTTTGTCATATCAACCAGGAAAATAAAAAAAAAAGCCTTGGTTTGCTTTGTTTTTAATGCAAATGATAAAAATATAACGTGTAAAGATATGTTTACGAGGGAATCGCCAAAATAAAAGCAGTGTTTCCTTCCGGCACAAATCCTCCATTCCATATACTTTTTCTTTTTTTTAAAACTGTGTTGTTCGCTTTGATGCTCACTTGCCAAAGATTGTGTCAAAACATTGTGCATTTGGCATGAATTATATTACATAAGACTTTGTGTTCCGTCAAACACCGGAGAGTCTCACAGGCAGCTGGAACGCGGTCGATCTCGTCCTGTGATTCAAACGTCTGACGTCAATGGTAACGGCACTTAAATGCGATCGTAAACAGGACAAATTTCAGAAATGGCCATGTGATGAAAGGAACAAAGCAGGCAAAAATGAAACCCCAACTGTGCATCTGCTTATGAACAACTGTTATTTTTTTTTATTTTTACATATGCTTTTTAAAGCCAAGCAAAATAAAGTATCCTCTCAGGTTGTGGGGGGTAAAGAATAAGGAGAAGATGAGGGCACGGTTTCAGAGGTAGCACACTGTACCACTGCAGCTAATACAGAGAACTTTCAATTATATATGAGTATAACATATTTAACATAGATATAATTTTTTTTAAAGTCTTAAAAAAAACCCAATGTTTCTCACTTTATGGATTGCAGTTTCTCATAAAAAGAAAACAAAGAAGTGCTTTGTAACATCTCAAAATACTGTATTGCAATGCAGGCCGAAAAATAAATAAAAGGACGTACTGTATTTCAAAAGAAGATTTCAAACTTAAAACTGCAATCCAGTATTGTTTAAAAGCACCATTGCTGTTTTGGCTTCACAACACAGGCGAGATGTTTAAAGAATTCGTCTCGGTGTAATTTCATCGACAACAGAAGTGTGGGAAAATGATTCAAACTCTCACTCCATGAACGCAGTCACATCATGGCACTGTAGTCTCTGGATTGCAGCATTAAGAGATAGAATATATAAGAATCGGTGTTCAGCACACGTTCAAACATGCCCAAAAGGCCTACCCTTGATTTGAATACACTTTACATAGAAGAATAGATATACAGTGAGCTATTTTATACATTTCTGGTAACATAAACATAGAATTAATCTTGTATCATTTATATTTATCGTGAAAGAAAACGTCGTCTTAAAGGCAGGAGGTTAAGATAAATGATATCAACCATGGAATTTCATTATATAAATGGTCATGACGAACATACAGAGTTAACCAACACACTGCTTATTAATTCATCACCTGACTACAAAAAAAGGGGACGTTTTTTTATACAAAGTTTACAAGTTTGTGTCGGCATTGTTATTTCAGGGCCTTGTGGCACAGACTGTAAGGCAGTCAAGTCCTATATGCACATATACTACATGTCCCTGTGAGGAAACTCTTTACTGCTCCGCTGTTTTCACCGTCTCTTCTCGTTTTTGTTCGTTTGATTCCGGTCATGTTGTATAATGCAAAAGGCTGAATGTGCCGCTCTCTTCTGAGAAAAGAAACGGAAGAGTCAGCAAGTTGGATTTGAAAAAAAAAAGAAAAGAAAAAGAAGATGCCTTTCCGACAAGAACGCCACGTCAAATGATTTTTTGTACAATAAGAATATGTGACGGCGAACTGATCTCGTCCTGGCGTTTGAAAAGAAGCACATGCAGAGCTGTTGCACACCGAGAAACAAACACAACAGATGAGTAATTCATCATTTCGTTCAGAACGTGTTTTTTCCAGTTGCGAGCCGTGTTTATATCCGTAAATGTTAAAATGCAACTATAGATCGCTTTTATAAGCCAGTGCTGTTAAAAAAAATCAAAGCAATGTGAAGAACAGAAAAGCCAAATGTGGAGAGTTTAAGAGGCAAAGGATTCGGATTTGATCACTTTTTCAGGTTGAATTTTCTGTTTTTTGAGGCTTTGTTAGTTCGGACTGGTCTTAAAGCAACTTTCTGTCTGTCAGTGACACCTTTCTGTGATTATTGATACATGAATCAAGATCATTAATAAATAATTAGTAAAAACCCTGTGGATTGGTGGATATCCAAATACACATCACTTGAGCTCCAAAATGCTTTTCAATCATTTAAAATAGAAAAAAAAACTATGAATGTTGTCACATTATTCTCCTCGTTTGTATTGTTTATGAAGCGTTTTGCATTTTCAGCGTCATTATCATTATTATTATTAAAAGGCGAACAATTTCATCTCAGATTATTTATTTCATTGCATGTATAAAAAAATAGTAGCTTTTCGGTAACATTTTGTCTACAAAGTGAAAGAATTGCAGAATTTTGTGGACCTGGTTTGATACTGTGGCCTACGAGATTGTATTTAAAGCAGTTACACGTTGATTGTAGGAGTCGTTTTGGCATCTATTCAGGTAGGATGGCTGTTGTGTAAAGAATGCAAAGACGTTTGAGAGTCATGACGAGCACCTCGGCGCCTCGGCGACAGGGAAATAAATGTGTTTGCAGTGAGAATAACGTGACCGATTTCATCTCAATCTAATCGCATCATATACAGTCGGTCTTTGCATCTGAGGATCGTAGACGTGTGGTCGTTTAAAAACACGTTGCCTTGTCACACCATGAAGGGATATTGTGCTTGTAAAAGCCTGGTCTACATTCTGTGTGCAGCCACTACAGTTAGAGGCGAGTGTGCTGCCTGCTGCGTGAAGCAGGGAAAAATCAAAGATTTATGCTCACGCGTGTGTATTCGGACCCCATTTGATCAAATCAATAAAAAAAAAGAAATCACTGGGGTCAATATTGCCGTAATTGTGGCATTGGCTTATATTTCAGTCAAACTTGTGCGGAACATTCACCTCACACATCGGTCTGCACGCTAAACTGATTGTCATGTTCTGGTACAGGCAAAGTTTGAATTATGTGCAAAAGTTTTTTTTGTTGTTTTTTTTTTTGTTTTTTTTAAGGATGTAGTGAGATGAAGCCTCCAGTTGTCCTGCTGGAGCCACTGCAGAGCCTTGTCTTTGTGGGGGTTTTGTTTTGTTTGTTTTTTCGTTGTTGTTGTTGCTGAGTCACATGACCATCACGAACTCTGGTCACTTTGGAAATCGCAGTCAGGATCCTGGGTGTCCCCCATATCCCTGGTTGATAGACTGAAGGGAGAGAAGAAGAAGAAGACGAAGAAAAAGGAAAAGGGTTACAGTTGATTTTTTTTTTAGCTGGGAGCTAAAGAGGAGGTACGATGCCACTCATGTGTCTGTGGGAGAAAAAGCCAGGATGCAATTAGCTTAGCACAAACGCTGGAAACAGGATGGAAACACAGTTAGCCTGGCTCGCTCTGAAATTGAATTTTAAAGGGGAGTGGGAGTGTGGGGCGGGTGGACTGTGATTTTTTTTTTTCTAGGCTGAGAGTTTATTATCAGGCAACCAGCAG
Source organism: Microchirus variegatus (assembly GCF_963457635.1). NCBI lineage: Eukaryota > Metazoa > Chordata > Actinopteri > Pleuronectiformes > Soleidae > Microchirus > Microchirus variegatus. Next base: position 6,751,123 of record NC_139814.1, read on the forward strand.
GAAGTCACTGCTCATGGCTAATAATAGGCCTGCACATAATTGAGCGTTCCAGTTGTAGATCGGAAGTTGGAATTTCACAGCTAAAACCAGATTTCCTGCTCAGAAAGTCGCAGCAACCTCATAAACACAAACATAGGATTCCATGATGGCGTCAATAGCTGCAGTTAAAGGAGTCATATTATACCCTATTTCTATTTCTAAGTTAACCTAGTTCCCTGGCATTCATTTGAAAATTGAACATTTGTTTGAGTTTTTGTCTCAATGTCCATAAACAGGCCAACAAAAGGAAACTATTTACAGGCGACGTACAGTCCAAACACTTAACACGGTGCTGGGATCGCTTCATTGTGTTTGTTTCCCCCTCGTCCTCATAGTTTCTTCATATCGCGTTTGACGTGCATTGGAGGGTGCGTCATAATCCGTCCATCCGTCCATTTTCTACCGCTTTGAGGGTCGCTCAGGGCGATAGGCGGGGTCACACCGTTCACTCTCACCTATGGTCAATTTCGAGTGTCCAATTTACCTAATCCCCAAATCTGCATGTTTTTGGACTGTGGGAGTTAGCCGGAGAAACCTGGAGAAAACCCAGGCACACACGGGGAGAACATGCAAAACCCATGCAGAAAGGCAGAAGAAACCCGGGTCTTGAACTATTTTGAATTTGTTGAACGTATCGGTGTGCAAAGACCATATTGTGCTGTTCAATTTGTATCCATGGACATCACTACGATGTTTTTGTCTGCAACAACTATGTGGAGAGTTGTTATCGACTCACTGGTATTGCTAACAATAACTAGAGACGTCTCAACTGGAACGTGGTCAACCTGGTGGTTCCACCTTCCAAAATCCAATGTCAATAAGCCCCAGCCACAATTTCCAGTCTTTGAGCTAAGCTATTGACTGTTTTGAAGGGTATACATTTCTGATTTCTCTTTTGGTTAACTCTTAACGCACAAATGAAAAGAAATCTTTGGCCCTAAAGGAAAAAAACGTATCCAACTTCCTGTGAGAGTGTCTCTCATGGTTGGGACTTTAAACCAGAGAGAATGATTTGCAAACTAATCTTGTTTTGCCAATATTCAGCACGTCCACTCATTTTTGTTAGTTTGCCGTGTTTGATCCACACACTCAGATGTCCTGGTGTTAAACAAACACACACTTTCTTGGCAGACCCGATGGAAAATCCCCATTCTTCAAAAAAGCAATTTTTGTCTATGTGCCCTTAATGTCAAGGGCTGCCAAGAACGTGACAGAGAATTACAAGGATGGCAAAGTTTCTTTTGAGTCATTTCAGCGTAAACATGACACACACACGCACACACACCTGCGTCACACTCCAGCCCACACTGTGCATTTATAAAGCTGAGCGCTGCAGAATTACTGTGATGTTGCTGGTGACTCACAGTCGAGGTCTTTGTCATGATGAATGTACACTTTGGTATTAAAAGTATTCTTTAACTTAAATACTCTCACTTGGTGCTGAGTGCTGAACATTTATTATTATTCCTCCACAGAAACATCACAGAATAAGCTCTGCACATAAAGCCCCATCCAGCCCTTGAATTCTCACATCAGCATCTTTTTTTTTTTTTTTTTTTTTCAGATGTATGAGGTAAAATAGTGAGACTGATGTCTGATGTGACATAAATGTGCTTTTGAGAAGATGGAAGTGGAGCTGCATGAAAGCTGCAAACCTTTCCTCTGCACTGACTCTGGATAATGCTCTGGATATGATGTAAGAATGATGCAAACGCTTTTAGGACAAGACTGGTTTGGCGAATAGAGATGGTAAAAAAAATGTAGACACAGGCACAAACCTGGTCTGTGAGGATTCGAGGCTTAATATCAGGAATGGCACCCCCTCTCAGCTCATCTTCCACAGCCATGAGTCTGACAACAGGGAAAATAGAGACAAACAAACCGGTTGAGAAAAATAAAATAATGAAGCCGGTGGTCTTCTGTAGGTTTATGTGGCCATATGATGATATTAAGGTCTGGATCTGTATCTGGATTCACTCAGCTATCGTCAGAGCATCCTGACACTGAATCTACGCTGCCTTCACAAAGGTTCAGACTGTTCAAACTGAGCTGCCAGCTTGTAAAAACTTGTGAGTGTGTGCAGGAAAGTAAAGTGTGCACCCATCTGCCATTTAGAGGGGGAAAAAAAGTATTTAAATATAAGTTAATTAAGGGTTTTGTGCCATCTGAGAGGAGATGTAAGTTCTGCAATACTGCACTTTTAAACCTTTAAAAATGTAATGAGCACTATTCATTAGACTGAGGAGTAGATGCTCAATGAACATTTCATTTTCACGTAAAGTTCCATCCAGTTATTCCTCAGTCTTCATCATAATTTTGATAAATTGACTACATTTCACAGCAAACAGTATGCTGTTCAGTATTAGCGTGACATTTAAATAAACTACATTTAAAGGAGTTGTTTACATTTAGGGAAATAATACGATTATTTGCTGATTTTCTGAGAGCTGGGTGAGAAGATCATGTCTGAAACAAGTTTTTTAGAAAACCTTAAAAAATGAAAAGGCAACTAATTAACGCATTTGTGCGGAGCCCCAGACATGACACGGGAAAAACATATATTTGTGGCCTAGAAATAGGTAAAATGTGAATACACATAATATTAATAACATTTAGTTTAGGCGACACTACTACAGTAGGGTTAGATGTTTTGAAAAATCGTGCTTCCCAACCCCTGAGTTGAGAACTAATCTTTATTCTTTTTTTGTTACGTGCCCACCAGTCACACTTGGTCCTGTTAGCGTAACTGTTAGCAAAGATGGCGGACACTGTTTACATTCTGGGAATGAGGTCCCGTCCCCCTATGGGTGGGTCTAAAAAGTGCGGAATTAGCTTTGCCATTTCAAGCCTCGAACCAAATGAACTAGTATCACAGGTGGGCATATGACAACAAAAAGAATGAAGATATTTCTTGACTCAGGGAAACTGAGGTTGGGAAGCACAATTTTTCAAAAACACTAACCCTATTCGAGTAATACAAAGCTAAATGCAAATCTGTCAAGTATTCCTTTTACATTCTGCTTAAATGCCTCTTGCCAATAATGATTCATTGAATGCCATGAAACTCATTCCCAACCTAAAATAAAACTCAATCACACTATCTCTGTCCATCCCGAAGCTTCAGCGCTCTTCGCTCTCCTGGGAAATTCATGAGAATGTTATTAATGTTATTAATTTTGTGCGCGCATTATACCTATTTCTCCCTGTGTGTGCCTGGGTTTTCTCCTGGTTCTCCGGTTTCCTCCCCCAGTCCAAAAACATGCAATATGGGGATTGGGTAAATTGGACAATTTGATATTGACTGGTTGTTCATCCTTATGTGGCCCCGCCTCTCGCCCTGTCAGCTGAGATTGGCACAGAGGTAGAAGATGACATTATACCTATTTCGTGGGAACAAATTAGTATTTTGTGCAGTGTGCTCTGATTTTTTTTTTTCCCCATGTCATTTCTGGAGCTCCGTACAATTCCATGCCATTACAAAATTTTCAGTCAAGTGGATCCAAATCATCTGTGACTTTCCAAGTGATACAGATAATAATAGCATTGCATTAATATTAGATGAAGAATACGTTGGATTTCTTTTGTATTTTTGTTTATAAAAAGCCAAAGCTCTTGAATCCTGATTTATCTTTACCTTGCGCTACCTCTGATCACATAGGTCAGGCCACATAGGCGTACAGTCATATAGATTATTATAACTGTTAGTAGTAGTTGTTGTTGTTATGATGCCCACAAATGTATGAACATGGGTAATACAAAATGAAAATGTAAACATCTATATATGTACATATACATATATATGTATATGTATATATATTATATATATATATAGTGTTTTTTGTTTTTTTTTTAACGAGAAAACCTGACTGAGCATGGAGCTAAAACTAGGAAGTGATTAACACACTATACTTTATTTCAACTAATGCAAAAATAAAAAAGTGTCATGATTTTATGGTTTTACAATGTGGATACTGTTATTTCTTCATGCTATGCTAACCTCGCTGCCCTCAGAACAAATATAAGTGCTTTATAAAACATGTTTCAGTTAGCTCTCAGCAAGAAAGCAAATAAGCGTATCGCCCCAAACTGTAAAAACTATTCCTTTAACATCACACGAATGTATTTCTGTTTAAAAAAAAAAAAAAAACCCTATCCTTTTTGTCTGAGCTCTGTTATAGCAAATGTAAAAACTTTTATTTTAAATTATTAAAGCCGGGCATCAATTTAAACATTTATGCTGCACCACTTCCCTGCAGCTGTGCTGAAATTAAATATGCTTGGATTTCTTGAGGCACTCAAAACATTTGCAGTTACAACTGAAGTCGATAACCTCCTGCACTCGATGACAACATCAGAATTAAGTTCACTGTCACTGCCTGACCTGGTCACACGAGTAGCAGCAGTCGTGTAAACTAGTTAATGCAGCTGTATATAAATGGGATGCATTTTATAAGTAATTCTTCCTGGTTGTGGTTCAGCCTGAACCCCCCCGTCACCTGTTGATGATGCCTTTGATTTGCGAGTCCTTCTCCACTTGCTGCTGTTTGAGGCGGCGCTCGCTGTCGTCCAGGCGGCACTGATACTGCTGCAGGATCTTGCTCGTCGTCTGCTCCTGGGACACAAGTCTCTGCTCGTACTCTTCAAGCTTGCGGTGAGACATCTTCAGACGCTCCTTCAGAGAGAAGATCTCCTCTTCGTATTCTCTCACCTGAAAGGTGAAAGATGGAAAAGTGAGCTCAGATGAATCCGTCTGGATTTATCTAAATTGTATGCCTGTAGAATTGTCAAAAAAAAAAAAAGTTCAATGAGTGAGTGCTTCTTTCTGACTCTTTTTCAAAGATAACTCACTTTCCATATCTGGTAGTTATTCAACCATTTAGGAATTACAGCACTGAGAAGCTGACACACTGGTCATTCTTGTCTGTGATTGGACATCATTCGCATTGCGCGGACATCATGAGGGTTACCGTAATGACTAGTATATAGTGGCGCAAACAGTGTGCGAAATAACCATTAATAATCGAGGGGAGGGGGGGGCATCTCCCATTTGTTGTGCAATACTGTTTCACCACCCCAGGTGCCACCCTGCAGTATTGGCTATCTTCCCTGTTAGATGTGGGCATGTGTGGGCCTTTTCAAAGCGCCATTTGGAAAGCAATTCATTAAAACATTAAAATACAATTTTTGTCTGGTTATAAAGGATATGAAACCATGCAAAGTGTATGATGTATGAAGATCATAATGTTTTCCAATTGCACTGTAACATGTTTAGACCCCCCTATAATTTTGCCTTTGAGGCTTTCAGGGGTGTCAAATGTTAATAGACTCTCTGTATTTCACACAGTGGGCCAAAGCTTTATTTCTTTGCTTTCGGGTAGTTTTTGAATTTTCTATATTTCACAATATCTCCAAGTCATGAACATGTCTGTGACATGCTTTGGTCAAAATACCATAAGGATGAAGCACCACAGCAGTTCAATCACCCTGCTATAACAGCCCTGTTCAGAACGCTCTGTTTAGTAGTATCTCTTTAACCCTAGAACACTATCGCTCAAATTCAAACCACCATCACTAACGCCGGGTGATTTTTCCCCGAGATAAAAAATACACCCAATAAAAAGTACTTGTCATCAAAATATATCAAAACATGACAATACATGACACATTTGAGTAGTGTTCTTTTATTTATAACTGTGTCATGTCTAACAAAATGAAAGAAAAGCACCATGAGGGGACCATATAAAAATGCTCCAAAATTACTGGAAAATTAGGAATTTGGAAATAAAAAATGTAAAAAAAAATAAAAAAATAATGAAGATGAAAACTTGGTTTTCATGAAAATCACATAAATTTATATGCTCGGGTGGAAACCACCCGGCAATGGTGTTCTAGGGTTAAGAAGAAAAAAAAAAGTAAAATGAAACTTCAGGAAATGTCAGCCACAGAGGCTACTGGGAGCTAACAGCAGTTAGCATTTGGAAAAGCGATCATTTGCAGGATCTAGCAACATTGCTGTCATATATAACATGTATCACTGGACAGATAAATCCTCTGAGGCTGGAAGTTTGTGTAGGACTCTGTGCTGCACTGTGGAGCCAAGAATAGAACTTTTTGCGGACTCTCACAGGTTTTACGGACAAAGCGTAGCTCCGTGACACAACAATTCCAGGAATTTAACGCATTGTGACGTCCAAATGAGTGTGGACGTCAACATTGTGTGTTTTATCTCCTGTACTTAGACTGAGGAGGACCACAAACACATGAGTGAGACATCTTTTTTCACACTTTGCTGACTGATAGGACCTCCAGAGTCCCAAATATAAGGATTTAAATGATTAAAAAGTTGATTTTGCATAATATGTCCTCTTTAATGGCCGGGGACGGACTGGGACAGAAAATTGTCCCCAACAGCAAAGTTGTGCCTTGAAACCAGAATCCCATGTTCGCAACCCAGCCATGACAGACAGATGTTATTATGATATTTGACAACAGTGAAAGAAAGACAGAATGTGCGTGGCTTAGAATTGGTAACATTGCTATTTAAAAATGATAATTCTGGCAATGAAAATAAAATGATTAGAAAACATTTTCTTACAGCATTTGTAAGTAACTTTTCCTGAAAAAAAAGGGTTTGAAGGGACCATTGGCCCCCGGGAATCTTGACATTCTCAAATCTTGCCCCCTGGTTCGGACACCCCTGGTCTCGGCGTTATGGTAATCAGAAGTACGCATGCCAAATCCTGCCGGCCATGACAGGATGGTAACAGAAGGGTGAAGCAGCATGTGTAGGGAAAGCTGCAGTGGAACTGATGGTATGGCCAAATGTTTGCAGCCACATCTTTGTAATAAGCTCCACAAACAGCAGACCTCTGCTTCTAATACAGACAAAGGTGTGGGTGTTATTCATCATGAAAAATCATCACTTTTCTACTCTCTCGCTGCCATTTCCTCCTTTCCTCCTCCTGCTTTATATGTTGTATTTCTGAGGGTAGAGCCATTCTTTTGCATTTGCATAATAAGCTTCCACGTTAAAATGCGAAACGCACCTCCTGGCTGCTCTGTCAGCTCCAGCGACTGTGGAATACTTGCAGCACAAGATGGCAGCCCTTGTCTTAAGTGCATATATATAAGGCTTATTCTAAGAATAAGACTCACTCACACAAACATACCTTGAATTCCTGCCAATAAACCCTTCTCAATATTGCACACTGGACCTTTAAATCTGTGCCTGCTTATGATGGGATTTTCACGCTTCACCTGCCATTGTGGGACATTTTGTCTAATCTGAGCAGTGTTTACACTTCATGTTTTCCTGTTTTGTGTTGAGCTGGTTTGTAATGAAACTACTAATTAGTGACAGCGGAAATACAGACAATAAATATGTGAGGCATACAGGGTGTTTTGTGATACGGTGTTTGTACAATGTAATGTTCTATAGCTGTTTTTAGAATCGAGGCTTAGTCAGGAGCAAGTTCTGAGTCATCCAATTTTATTTTTGATTTACCAAATAAGAATGAAAGATCTTTGGTGCGGTAAAAGCACAAAACTAAACAAACCAACATCAAAAATCTTTTGTTCAGGTTCCTGCTAATTTGCAAATCTTTGAAGTCTATGTATCATGATACTGACAAAAAAAAGTATTTTTAGTGATAAGATAACACTTTCTCAAGAGCCTTCGAGAGAATGTATGCTTAAAGATCCTTTTTCGTATGAATCTGCTTTGTTGTTTCTTTGAATAGTGGTTTTATGTGCAGAAACACAAAGTTGTTGAGATTTGTCATGGGAGGCGAGTGAGAGTACTGACCCTCTCTAATCGTGACTCATCCATGCTCTTGGAGTACTCTTTCAGCTGACCCTCACGGTCCGGCCGCAGGCTCTCGATGTCAGCAGAGAGATGTGGCATGTTGGACATCCAGGCGACTGCCCGCTCATTGAGGGCCGGGGTGTTCAGATTTGACTGAGAACCCTGGAAAAACAACAAAAATGTAGGCCAGTCAATTAATTGGCCCTAAAATGACACTACGTTTTTTTTCCTCTCATGCTGTTTGAACAGACTGAAGTTTTGAAGCATCTCTTTAAATAGAATGTTTGAAGTCAGACTCACCTGCTTATTGACACCTGGCTTGAGCAGATGCTGCTGCGGAGGCTGCAGTTGTGTCTGCTGAGACTTCTTGTTGCTTTTTGTCGGGGTGTCTGTCGACTCTTCCGCAGCTGCCGATGGGGCCTGGTTCTCTTTGGCAGAGCTCGTCTGGTACGGAAGTCCAGGAGCTGGACTGTCTGTCAGCGACGACTGTGTCTCCTGTTGTTGCTGCTGTGACTGTTGTTGTTGTTGTTGTTGTAGTTGTTGTTGTAGTTGTTGTTGTAGTTGTTGTTGTTGTTGTTGTTGCTGCTGCTGCTGCTGGTGTTGCTGCTGCTGCTGCTGCTGGTGCTGCTGGTGCTGCTGTTGTTGTGGCAGCTGCTGAGTTTGGCGGGGTTTTGGCTGACCGCCACTGAAATTTGTGTCAGAAGAGTTGAGGAGGAGGTTCCTGCTCTGTGGGCGAGCCTTCGGCGGTGTGGCAGTAGCTGGAGTGTTAATGGACCGCTGGGACTTTAAGTGCTGTGGCGGGGCCATGGATGAGTGGCGGACAGGATGAACTGTGGTGGGAGGCGTGGCCAAAGAGGCGGGGGTGCCCGTCCCTGTGGCCGTTTGTGATGCGATGCCCATCATGTGCTGCTGCTGCAGAGACTCCTGAGAGGCAAGAACACGGTGGCAGACAAAATCATTCAGAAATGCGAGAATAGTTTGATTTCATTCACTGGATTAATTACTTTCTTAATTTACACAAAACCATCATGAGAGAATTTGAAAACATCACACTTTGGTGCCCTCTAGTGGTCAAATTACAGTAAGACACAAAGGCAAACAGCAGTTCTCATCCTGTAGCTGTAAGTCCTAATGGGTTTGACAAACAAGAGTAATGACATCTTTTTAAACCACATTTTTTTTCCAACTAGAAAACTAAAATGCTACATAATAAAAAAAAGAAAGAAAGGGTAAAGGTAAGAAAGATAAGATAAGATTTTAGTGGAGTAAAATCTATTTAAAGAAGATGGTGAGAAGATTCCCACTGTCCCTAAAAAACCCATGGACTACTTTTATTGCAGTAAAGCTGACTTGATCACAACTACAGCACAACTGTGTTGTTATTTTAGATTTTAATGTTTCCAAGCACAAAATGTGGAGACCAAAAAAAAGTGTAACTGTCTTAATATGTACGGTCCATGCATGTATGATTAATGCATAAAGCACAGTCCTGATAACACCATCTGTATTATTAAAACAGGAGGCTCTTGTGATGCTTGTTCCATTAAAGCCCACGCAGCAGGACAGGAATAGCTTGAGACTGCATGACAGTATCATTAAAGACTATAATTTAACACAGAAACACTGTAGTACACTTATCAGTGCGATCGTAGAGTGGCCCACAAAGCTGGCCACAAAGTTAAGGGCAAGTTTAGAGTTCAGTTTCAACAAAAATACAAGAATCCTCCCAAAACTCCATAAAACCAAATTTATACACTTAAATAAAAATACCCGGCATATTTCCTGTTACGACACATGGCTGCTCTGTTCAACAGAGCATGTTAATACAAGGATGCACACTGTGATAGATGTCGAGCACCCTACACGGTGGAGGTGAGGGAGTAATCTGGCTCCTGTGTGCAGCATAACAAGTGTCTCTCAAAAGTGCCCTCACATTATTGTTTGATTATCATCTTCCACACAATGGAAGATCCTTCTCTGTGCACACTGTGTGACATTTTGCTTGGATCTGTGCTTTGCACTGCAGACTAAGGGAAAACTGTGAAAAAGGAAACACAAGCTGGGTGTAATGATGCAAGAGCTGATCTGAGAGCAGCAATAGATGCAGACATTTCCGTTTGCTCAATCAATGTTAAAATCTCGCTAATAATAAATGAGAAGGTGATTACTTCTCTTGGGCAGTTTTTGTTTTAAAAAGTTGTCAATGTCAGAAATTATGTTGTAGTTCCGAATTGTGGCTGCACAATTAGGGGGAAAACAACAATCGGATTGCAAAAAAGTACAATGACAGTGACAGTATGAGAAGCCTATACAGACCTTCAAAAAGAAGCATTGTTTTCATGGCATTATTTATGGGAAGTTTTTGGATAAACAAAACTAGCATGAAGATCTATCTATTGCCGCTTTTCCACTACATGGTCCCAACACATTTTTATTTTTTTGCTCCTCTATTAGCGATAGTACCTGGTAACTGGTACTTTGTTTTAGTACCTTGTCCTGCGAGGTTCCAAGCAAGCTGAGCCAATACTATGCGTGATATGGTCAGAATACTGGCCACTGATTGGTCAATTTGGCATTGTTCACACAAGAATGAAAGTGAACAAGTACTGAACTAATCTTTTTAATCAACTGATTCTAATGATTCAGTGCACGGAAATCAACTGCTTTCACTTGTGTGTGTCGCCTGTTAAGCGAAGTCACGGCAGTTTCATGCAGCCTGTCCAGTGATGACTCCGCCCACTTTGAGGAGGTACTACAGTAATGTACAACGAACTGAACCATGTAAACCATAAACGAATCACAGTTCAAGCAGTCTTTGCAATACGGGCTTTTTTGCACATGTTGATGTTGTAATGATGGTACATCTTCAACATATTGTGAAGCCCTATTCAATTCAATCTTATTTGATAACATCTGATTCATAACATACATTATCTCAAGGCACTTTACACGGTGCACTGCAAAAAACAGTGAAGAGAAAAAAAACCTCCCTTTTAACAGGAAGAAATCTCTGTGTACAAACGTCTGCCTCAACCGGTTGGGGTAGGAGAGAGGAAAGAAAGGATGTTAGTGAAGGAGAGGTGGATGAAAGGAAGAATGGAAAGGAGAGATAGAGACCAGAAGTATTTCACAAATCCTTAACATTAATCACAATTATCATGATCACTCTCGTCCTTAGTGAGAATATAAGGCTGATGAAAAAGTTTTTGTGTGCATGAGCGGATGAGTAAACGCTTCCTACCTGCACCTGCAGTGACAGCTGGTGCCAGGCGTAGTCGTTGCTCTGATTCTGCCGGGTGAAATCGTCGCTGTAGCTGTGTGAGTGGACAATGCTGGGCTGCACCAGACTGTTCTGTGACCGCAGGGCGGACAAGTCCTCACTGCGGGAGAAAGCGCTGTTGCCAAAGGCGGGCGAATAATCATGGTGGCCATTCTCAGGCTCCGGGGCGAGGAGGAGAGGAGGAGGGGGAGCCTGAGACTGAGCTGGGGAGTTCTGGGCAGCCAGATGGAATAGCGGGTTCTGGAAAGACAGAGGGAAATGCATGGCCGCTGCTGCCTGCTGTTGCTGTTGGGAGATGGATTCTGTAGGCCCCCCGATGTGGCCCATCTGGCTCAGCCTCAAACCTGAGCCCGCTGGGCCCGTCGGCATATGTCCTCCCATACGATGAGGACCGCCGAGGTTCCCGAAGCTGTGGCCGAGGCCGGCGATGGAGGCTTGAGAGGAGGTGAGCATGTCGCCCACTGAGTTCAGATTGGATATGCTGTTCATACGCGAGTCCTGAAGATCCATCATAGAGACGCTTTTGTTCACACTGTGGACCTGAGACGCACAAGGAACACGGAAGTTAATGTTTTTATGACCTTTTCATGACCTCTTATCTCCTCAATTTAATTGAATTTCCCTTGTTGCCTCTTAATGTCTGTTTACATCTTAGAGCTATAAACTAGGGCTGTGCAATAAGTCAATAAAAAGCGTTTAATACATCAATATAATGTTAAAGCACTATGAAAACACACATAATTGCGAGTTATGTTTTGCCTCAGATTTTATGAAATAATTCTTCAACTTTCACTCATCATGGTAATTATTGACTGATTTGAACCTTTTCTTTTATTGTGATAATGTTTTTAGCGTTAGCGCCCACATAACTCATATTTGTGTCGTTGCGTTCAGCACACGATGCTGAGAAGCTCCACACAAAGATGCTTTTAAGGAGAACACCCACTGTACTGGGTCCAACTGGGCCACGTGGAATGTAATATATGGACAGAATAATTACACATTTGCCTCTTTAGGTCTCACTTTCATAACTTTGTCACAAGAGTGTCACAAGTCAAGACTGACCCTACCTTTGGATCAGGTTCAGTAATGTCCGAGCTGCTTGTGCAGTACGCCGGACTGGATCGAGCTAGTGGCGGACGGGTCACATAGAAAACTTCCCTTGACGAGCGGAGGTCTCGTTCTGCGTGGCGCCTCATGTTCAGATTCGATGAGAGGGATTCTACCGCTGATACTCCAGTCGTAGGTGACGGCAGGCGAGAGATGTCTATTGAACTGCAGGAACACAACAACAGAAAGAACCATGATGTGGTGGCAAATACACATCATTGGTATTGGTATTTGAGAAGTGAACTTTTGCAATCATTTGTAAATGTCACGATGGTTAGATGGTAGAAAAAAACCCCACAGTTTTCTGTATCACAATATGGTAAACATTTTCAAATGGGTTCCAACTCCCAGGTTGTGAACCACTGTCTTAACTGATAAATAACATATGATTATAGAAAACTAGAGAAAGAACACAATACTCTAATCCAGAAAAATCAAATAATTCCTCTCTTTATTATACCGCTTGCACTGACAAACAAATGCTAGCAAATGCATGACCTCTAAACATTAAAAATAGTTTAATGACCATATGCACCTGTCATAAGATTTACTGGTGTGCAAAAACAACATGTTTTATTATATAATGATTGTTCAACCATGTGCGGAACACCAGCAAAGAGAACGCGTCTCCATCCCCCCAAGGATAGAGCTACGAGGAAAGGCACACATGCTGTTTGAGTTGTCAAAAACATGTTTACGCCTGCAGATTTTTGTGCGTCCACAAACTGCTTGGTAGGAGGGACTCAAAATAGTAAACACAAAATAGCTTGGGCGAGCCCTCCGATTTTACCTTCGTTCTTATTCTTCCTCGACGAGTTCACGTATAAGCAGTTAGGCTGTAATGAGAAGAACCGTCTCTTGACAGCAGCAGAGTGCTGGTGTGAATTAAAACACAATAAAACAAAGTGGTTTAGGTGAGAGAGTGAACAGAGGGCGTTTGCAGTTATGGATTGATTCATTATCGGCTCTTTGATATACAGCAGTTTTTCTGTTTGGAGCTATTGAATCTCACTTATTGTGCATGATTGCTTCTTTTTTATTTTAGGTCTCACTGTTTAATTAAACCCTTATGAAACTGTTATTCCTACATGAATGTGCAAGAGATGCACAGTGGAAATCATGGTTATTCACACTATCCTGAAAAAGTCACATTTTACTATCAGCATGAAAGCATTTTGGTGTCCAGGGGAGCAGTTAAAGGTCCAGGGTGGAACATTTAGGAGGGTTAATTAGCAGAAATTGAATATACTTCCCATAAGTATGTTTGTATAAGTACATAATCGCTTTAAAATAATACTTTGTTTGATTTTTGGAGCCTTTGAATAAGCCTTTTTATGTTCTTTAGTCTACCAACTTGCACCACCCTTTTTCTACAGCAGCCAAAAGAGACAAAGTGTGTGTTTCATGTTTTAAAGCTGAGGCTTCCAATGCAAAAGAAGAAAAAAACTGCTCTGCCCACATGAACACAGGGAATAAACCAACAAAGAAGAAGAAGGAAATGACTAATGAGTGTTAGGAGAGAGTTTTGGAATGTGAAGGCCACCGTAGTTCCCTGACATGATGAGGAAACATAGGAGTCGCTATTTATGCCACACTGGACCTTTAACCATAATCTGAAGACAACAAACGAGTGTACAACAGAAGAAACTGTGAGCAGTTACCTGTTTAAGTCTCGCATCATAAGGCTTTGGAAGTCAGAGGACATGAGACGATTGAAAGATGGTCGTGAGAAGAGTCGGTCCTTCGGTCGCTCTGGCTGGTGATTTGTGGGCATGTGAAGCTGCGGATTCCTCAGGGCGACACTGATGTCATTCAGCAACCGTGGTAAAGGTCCCAGTTTGAGAATAGCATCCTAAAACACAGAGGCATTTTTTTCAACCCAAACCCGACTATTTCTATTTAAATGGGATTATTTAAAGAGATTAAAGCTCTAACTAATGATGAAATTAGCATTTAACATCTTTGCTTTAGTGGTGAGGAAACATGCAACTGTGCCAAGTTCAGGTGCAAACATACAGTTACATAACCTGCCATTTTTTCATTAACCGCTACTTGCCTTAGCAATCAAACATCACCAATCTACATTAGATCCTTTTATTTTTCATTAAATGCCATAAGTTTCAGTTGTCAATCATGGGCCAGTTCTATAGAAAAACCACTTAGTTCACCACTTCCCCAATGTGCTTCAGTAGAAATGCATTTTAATGTGAAGGAAGAGCTGAATTCATGGTTTCTTGAATAACTTATAATTAATTTGATTGAGTACATTTTCCCACTTCTGTGATCAGGGAGTGCATGGATGATTTAATGCGATCATTCAGATATGCACTTATTTTAAGCTTTTTAAGGGGGGGAAGAAAGAATGGCGTCTGATCAGTGAGCACAGACACGCAGTAGTCAGAGTAGATCGGTGCATTAAAAAAAAAAAAAAAAAATCAATATTCAATGTATTTTGCAGAATCATATTGTATTCTCACAGCCTGGAGGCAGGTGTTCGAGTACCGACCCATGTCCCAGCAGTCGGAAACCTCAGCTACATGACTCACTTCACCACTCTTAAAATTCAAAAGTCATTCAGCAACACGAGAGAGAAAAAAAAAAAGCAATGAAAAGCATATCATATTACACATTTGGTCATTTATGAGGCAATTTAGGGCTGACTCCAAAAGTATTTATAACTTTCATTATATTTCATTAAATTAACAGTGCACACGCTGAGGTTCAATATTCAGCACAACTAATTTAACCTCTTTTTTTTCTCCAGAGTTTCAATAATACTCAGTATCTTTTGGATGGAAAAGCTGCAGAAGCCTCATTTTCCTCTCATTTTTCCACTTCAAAGTGTGAGAGAAATCATAATAAATGTTTAATTTAAATGTGCTGGAGATTTATCACGTTGTTCCACCTACCTTGCTGAGCTGGCCCATAACTTCCCACAGTAAGCTGTGGAGCATGGACAACTCTCTGCCGAGGTCGATGTAGCCCTCAAACCCTCCCGCATTTCCTCCCGTGTCCATGTTGGAAATCTCATAAAGAAACTGCTGCATGGAACCCCACTCCATCTCTAGGAATTCATTCATGAAATACATGTATTCCTCCTTGGGTCCGAATCTGTGTGATAGGAAAGAGTGAAAAGAGTAAATAAATGGGTAAAATATCTAATAAGTTAAAGCTGCTGCTCCTCAGTGAAACAGTTAAGTTGAAATGTGTCGAATAGCTACTGATCTAGAGTCAGTGAAATTGGTCTCAAATCTGAGAAAAACTCCCCCTTTAATTCCCATATAAGTTATTGTTTCCATGTGAACAACAACAAATCAGTGCAGATTAATAATCAGTCCACTTCACTTTGTTACTGAATATCTTTCAACACATACATGTGGTATGTAAAAATATTTGAAAGGTTTAAGGTTTCACAACAAAGTGTTCACTCTCAAAGTGCGTAATTATCATGAGACATAAATAACAATTTACACTTTTAAATTCAGTACAAATACTAAAAATGTTAGCCCTATAGGCTATGCTGATTGGCTGACACTGGATACTTAGAAATACATAAAATGTCACAACGTCAACACGAAGATGCCTTCAACGGGCAGAGAATATCACTTGAACGTTGAATCATGCCATGCATATCCTCAAAATAATGAAGTGCAATATTTGAGGTCTTTCGAAGGCCTTTGCACACCACAGAAGAATAAAGGGCACGAAACTGTGAATAATTTGCAGGTGAATTTCACATCGAGTGTGATGCAAAAAAAAAAAAGACAGACTCATCATAGTGTTGTCAACCTGGTGCTGATTTTACGAACATGGTGACACCAAAACAACACATAATTTAAACAGCTTTGATTTGTTTTATTCAGTATTTAGTCAAATATGTTGTACATATTGTATAGCAATGTAGTACCGCCACAGCCCACTTGGGAGTTAGAAAGTATCTCCAAACACAAACGGGAACAAAAAGTTTGCAAAAAAACTTAGGGCCTGATTTACTAAGATTCCAAATAGAGAATGATAAATTGCGTGCGCGAGCATTAAGTCTGCACATGCTACTGGATTACGTTTTGCGGGTGAACTACTAACATTGCGACCGCAGTTGACTACAGGCTCAGAAGTGGTTAAGACCGTCCTATTTAAAGGTGAAGTAAGTAGTTTATAGTGCCATCTAGATGAGAGGCTGAAATTTACAACAAAGAACTGCTCCTCTGCTCACCCCTCCCTTCCCTGAGCACCGTAGCAGACGAAGCGGAGAGAGTGGAGGCGGGACTTCCGCTACAAGTAAAGAGACGCCTGATTTGTTCTCTCGCGTTTGTCCTTACAGGCTCCGGTAGAAACATGGCGTCGTGGCAATGCAGTAGCGGCCTGCGACCATGTTATTTTACATGACTTTTTGAAACACTACGAAAATGAAATCAAGAATATTATCCTGCGACTAGACAATGCAGGAGCACATAATATGAATACAAAAGTGGATTTTGGGTCATATAAACCCATAAATACTACACAGTGTCCCTTTAAATGAGGATTTTGCGCTATTCAAGGGTTGTCAACAAGGACATTTGAAAGCCACTGAACAGAGTAGTACAGTACAGCTGACGTTCTGCGATGAGCAGGTAACTGGGATCGAGGGATATGACATCCTTGTTCCCCGGGTCCATAGGACCTTTTTATATTATTATTATTTCAATCCTGCGTCGGTATTTTGGACAGCTCCATCATTACCTGATGTATCAAACAAAGAAAACTATGGACTAATATCCTGAAAACAAATTTTCCTGAAAACTAATTTCCTGATTTACAAAAAGTATTTTTGTTTATGGATTTCTCAGAGGATATGTGTGTAACCGCAGCCATGTGCGCGCACCGATGTGCCAGTTAAGACCTGCCTTTCAAACGTGCTAAAAATAGACGCTAAAATAAGCACCGCAATCAGTTTCAGGTTTGACAAATCACTTTGCGCGTGCTAAAATAACATATTTATATTTTCTCCTCCCATCACAAGCAAAATTGCGTGTAAACGCCCCACATTGCATATGCATTGAGGCAAGAGATCAGAATATGCATTGCTGTTAGTAGATCAGCATTAACGCAAATCTGCGTGTGCAAATCCGTTTTTGCACGTGCAAAGCTTTAGTAAATCAGGCCCTCAGTTGCAACTAGCAGGCAGCTAGCAGGCAGCTAGCTTATTCTAGAACCTGTAAAACACATCATATTATCATGTATGTTTACTGTAACAACAGCAACAGTAAGACATTACTGCTATTCACGTTCACTGTTGTTTTTGACTTTACACGTTAAGGGAAAAAGAGGCCATTGCTCCAAAGCTAACCGCTAGGCTAACAGCAGACAGCAGCTTTACCATGTGCAGAAATTTAGATTAAAAATTAATATTAGCATATGAAGAGCGTGAGTAATGCCTCTGTGTAATGTGAAAGCAATATTATGAAAGATGTTGCTCATGATGAAACTGTGCTAATTAACCAACTTGCTGTTCCTCTCGCTGCGTCTTTATGGCTCCATGGCTCTCATTCACACTCACCGACTCGTTTCCAGAAAAAAAGTGAAAAAAACAGGAACTAAAATAAACTACTGAGAGAATGTTACATTAACAATTTGTTGAATGTAGTGTTTTTAGAGCTTTGTCAGTCAAATCTTTGTATCAAGAGTTGGTGAATCTGTGCAACTTGAGGGTGAATTTCTGATGAACATATTGTCACATTGCCAATTAGCTGACCTGTTTGAGGAGAGTCTTTGATGTCAGATTCAAATGGCCTCTGCAGGGTCTGCAGCTGTTCACTCACTCCTGGCACACGGAAATGAAAGCCCTGACAGAAGCTTGTTAGTGGACTCAGGCTGCAACTAACAACTATTTCCTTATTGTCGGTTAATTAGAAAAACATTCACTTGCCTGCCTGCTTAGTCTGTAAATGGAAGATAATAGTGGAAAATATTGGCCGTTGCAAAGTGATGTCAAATTGCTTGAAAGACTCCAGAGGCCATAGATATGTAAATTAAAACAACACAAACCAGAGGAAATCAATATTTACGGCCACAAAAAGCATATCTGATTATCTCATTTCCTGAAATGTGGAGTCTATTATTTACAATTAAACATTTGACGTCTTTTTCTGGTTCATATTTAGGTCATTAATATTCAGAAAATGGCAAATAAAGGGTTCAGAATGAAGGTGAGCAGCTGAAAAGGCTCTGAGATTATTGTGGGTGAGTAATGACTTCCAGCCGCACAGTCAAAACTGCAAGCTTCTGTGACACACACACACACACACACACACACAAGCATCAATGTCTCCCCGTTCTAAAAATAAACCGAATCAGAAATATTGTTGTATATCTTGCTGCTGGTGTAGAGGACGAGCAATGACAGAGACTCACTTGCTGAAGCTGGCCAGGTTCTGCATCACCTTGGCTATGAGTGTGAGTGTGCGGGACGTGCGTTCAGCGGGATACTCCTGCATCAGGTTGAACAGGGAGGGGGACATGATGGCCGGGCACATGAAGCGGAGGAACAGGGAGGAGCTGATGAGGCTGTCGGCCAGATCCTCTCTTCCGCGCTCAGCACATCTGGCTCTCCATGAGGCGAAAACTTCCTTCAGCTCCCGGGGAAATATGCTGAGATGAGATACATAACTTTATTAAGCACTGTCACGGAGAAGCAGGAGGTACATTTATGTATATGGAAAACGACTGTACCCTGCCGAGGAGGAAGAACATACTCATAAAACACTTTTTACTGATGAGTTTACTGATTATATTACTGGGGAAAAAAACCCCACTATGTTTAGTTAGTTTAGTTTGCAAATAGAAAGACTCTTAAACAGAAAAAAACTAAATACAAATGTCAAATTTCAGGATTGAAAGGGATTTGTTTCATGGTGAAAACTGACCAGAGTGAGTTGATGATTTTGCAGAGTAACAGCTCGCAGCACATGCGAAGGTTGGCTTGGTGGTCGGCGAGGACTGAAGGCGGGATGCGCATTGGGTCGACCTCACAGTTCTCCTCAGACTCGTACAAGGCTCGAATGAAGTCACCTGGAAGTTTTAAATCAGACTCTTGTTATGTTTCCAAAAATGCATTCAGCTGGGTCTGAGCAAAATTGCTCAATAGCTGTATCTCTTATTTAAAAACAATTAATATGCATAGCAAATGCATACATGGAACACTTCTGTATCAGTCTGTATCGACCGGCTTTAAAAGCATAGCTCCACATTTAGGATGCATTCCTATATGTATTCAAATGCATTGAGGCATTCAATAAGTTGCAAAAGTGTGTTAAGAATAGTTTACAATCAGAACATCTGCAAATTTGACCTATAATCAGAATAATACCAATTAACATCTTCTAATTGTTGTCATTTAATTTTATATATGAGTTTATCCTCAAACAAAAAGAGAAATAAGATGTGATTAAGCACAGTTTTAGTGTTTTAGTTTCAAAATTTCAACACACTTTAAAGTATTTGATTTAATCAGCAGGAGCTATGAAACACAGTGTGGCGTAGTTTCACCTATCGCATCCTTGAGGTATCTGTGACCGATCAGTTTGAGATACTCCTCCACGGCCTTAGTCGCGAGCGTGTTCTCCCGGAAGATCAAGTGCTCACGATCCATGAAACGATCCACTTCGCACATCGCCATGTCAGATAGGAACTCCTGAGAACAGATTACGTTTGCAATTCACCAAAATAAAGAAACGTTGTCTCCAAAGGTATCGGTATACGCATAAAGAAACTTAAACGGCAGTTTGCGTGCACTTAAATTGTTTACCTTTGTCTTCCCTGTGCTTTGAAGGATGTGCACCAAAGCAAACGCCACCTCCTCTTTGCTTTTCACACTCAACAGCGGCTCCAGAACAGCACACAGTGTTCGGTAGTTGTTGGTTATGTACTCGGCAAACTCCTTGTACAGCTCCATTGGCAGGATGTTCATTGTCTGGTAGCGAGACTTAATACGCAGCGAGGCATTGATGACTTTGGCACTTCCAACACCACCACCTTTGGCCAAGACACTGGACTGTATCACTGGGTACCACTGCTCCACAAACTGCCGACCCGTGATGCTGGAGATGGGTATGCTGACCAGGCCTATGTATGTGCTTTTTTCCTAGATTACAAAACAAAACAGCATACTTTCATTAGTTTACTTCTGTTTCCTTTGATCCTTCAGTTTCAGTCTTCACCTGTCTTCACCTTGCGTCTCTTTTTGTCCGTTTCCTTGTAGAGGTGCAAGCGAAGGCTACGAATGGTTGGTAAATTGTTAAATTCAAAATGCTCGCCCCAGAAGACGGTGTCGGTCCGGGGTTTGCTGGTGGTGCGTGCATACAACATGTCATCCAGACACAGCTCACAATAGTAGCGTTTCTTAGCTGGGAGGTCTCGAGCTTCAATGATCCACAACTTGAGTACATTGTCCACCCTTCTGCTGTTGTCCTGGAAATGAAATGAGGAGTTCTATTACTGGATTATAACAGTCCTTATCCACATCTGTCCTTCATGTTACACCTTATAGTACAAGAGAGGGTCAACGGGCGGGGACAGAAACATCTATTGTATCTACCTTGTTGGGTTTAACAGCTCGTTGAAGATTCTCAATCCACTTGTCTCTTTCTGAAGCTGAGCGGCAGGCAAAACATTTTGTCCCTGAATTGGTCGTCACCTTCAGTCAAAACAGACTTGCAGTAAATGTGTATTTACAGTGAAATGATGCCTTGATGCCATATCGGTCAATAACAATTGCTTTCATTTTCATTAATTCTCGAATGATTTTACAAATCCTGAAATCCTGAAATCCTGAAAAGAAAAGCACAATTTCCCACCTTTAAAAACAACTTCACATACCTCAAAGCAGTACTCTTGTCCTAAAATACTAGAGTGGACAGGTTTGATTATGGCATCTTCATCCAAAACCAGGTCCAAAGCTTCCGCAGCACTGCTGGGCGAGAGTAGGGATTCGTGGGAGTGGGATTCTTTGAAGCTTTGCATCAAGCGAGTCCTTGTGAGAGAAGAAGAGATTTATTTACAATTCAAAGTCAGATTTGTTTTTACTGCTTCTTTATATAATCCAAAATAAGTCACTGCAGCCCATTCTCTTGAGTCCCTTCTGCAATGTCAGTATGGTTCCTGAGACCAGATCCTTTTATGATGAGTTTATGGGAACGTAAAGACGACCAGATTTTGTAGAATTGATATAGCCTGCAACTATGTAGATTGGGTTAGACTGCGGCAGTTACAGTCTGCGGGGAAACTGTGGCGCAGAGGAACCGACCTGATCTTTGGGTAACCTTTAGTGCAGGCCAGCTCTATCAAGGCATAGAAAAGTGTTGGTGGAAGTGGAAGCATCAATGTGAGTCAAGACAGTCTCTCAGGCGAAGTGAGGTCACTAAGCCAAATGAAAAAAAAAAATGTAACAAGAAAACATTTATTTTCTCCTGAGGCAGACTAAATTAAATCCACCATTGAACTTTGGTGTGTGTGTGTGTGTGTGTGTCATCATCTTATTCAGTGAGGGGGTGCCTGCCCTTTTGGGTTTAGGTGCAGCATTTTAGGTTGAGGTACAGCAAATAGAAACTCATGTACAGAAACATATGCAGAAAGTACAGATCTTTAGCAGATCCACTTGATTTAAAGAGATACGTTTTATGAGCTTCAGTGAGATGAAAATGCCATGTTTGGCAACCCATTTGTGCCTCAGGACCCCCCCCCCCACCCCATTATCCCAAAGTTAAGTCACTGGAAATGATGCTGCCAATACATTTTTGTTTATGTTGTTTATTTAACCAGATTACCAGACTCATTGAGATCAAGACCTCTTTCACGAGGGGTAAATACAAACGGGGAAGATAACAGTGCCAGAACAAACATTGAAATACGAAAGTGCAAGTAAATCGCCAAATAATGTGCAGGGGTTATAACAATTTAAGTACACAGGCACTGTTCCATGGATTCCCGTTGTTGATCTTTTAAGATAGAGCGGAAAGCTCCCAATGAAATAAATGCTGATCATTTTAGTTCAGTTCGGAGGGTATTACAAGCAGAGGGGGCAGAGAAACTGAAATCCCCCCCCCCCCCCATTTTAGTCTGAACACGGGGAGCAGACAGGTACAAAATGTCATTGGAACGTGAGGCATAATGGTTTTTTGTTCTCTGAAGAAAAGTGCATTAATAAGCAGGAACCAAGCCAAGAAGAGCCTTATAAACCAGAGTCATCCAGTGTGTGTGTGTGTGTGTGTGTGTGTGTGTGTGTGTGTGTGTGTGTGTGTGTGTGTGTGTAGCATCTTTCAACATTCAAGTTGTAGCATACAGTTAGTGTTTTATACCACAGTTAGTGTTTTATATGTCAGTGTAGCTGCATAGCTTACATTAAAAACATTTAAACTGGTATAAAAACTAATAGGTCTTGTTCCAAAGCCAAATAATTCAATTACAGTATGCTCAATAACCATAATTAATATTTTTTCAATTGACATGAAGATAAAGATAAACTTTTAATAGGGGATAATGTGCCATACAGTGTATTAGGATGGATGAAGGATGCTAAGATAATTGTTTCATTTCATATTCTCTGAAACTCATTTTAAGAACTGAGTAAATGAAAAAGTGGAGTTCATCTGCACTGAAAAGATGGAGCAACGACGTCATTATTTAAATTTGCTTTAAATACAAAGGAGAATATAAGTGGGAGGTAAGAAGAACAGGGCACAGATTGGTGAATAAAGGGGAGAGGCACCTGTTGGACTGTAAATGGTGAGCAATAATTTAGGGCCACATTTTAAAGTCTGTCAGAGGTACAGTGCTGTCGCAGAGAGTGCAGTGTGTGAAATGCTTGGGTAAACCGACTTGGCAGCAGCAGTACAGCAGCTGTGTTTAAAAGCTAGAGTGTGTGAGGTTGGATACTGAGGGTATTTAGCTAAGTCATCTTAACACTACTGAGTGAATTACTTGTGTGTGGGTAGAACTCGAGGCAGGCTGTGAAAGCAGCGGTGGGAACCGGTGGACGTCTGTGGTCAAAGGGGAAGGTTTTACCGACATTAGCCCCAAACAACACCAAGCTCTTCTTCAGTGCTGCCTTTAACCCCTCAGGATCACACATCACTTGTTTTATTTTTGCTTGGGCTTCTGTGTTGGCTCGCATACTGCGTGAACAGCTAAACTCCACATAAATGGTTCGCGGGCATCCCCACCTGCCCTAAAAATGTCGGGAATACATCAGGGAGGGGGAAAAGTGCGTGGTCAGCATTACATTTTTACTTGCTGCCTCCCCCTTTCTACAACTTTACATTTCCCATGTGTGCGTCACGACTGGTTTGTGTGGAGACAGCATATAATTTTGATCACAATGCAGGCAAGATTCCTTTGAGATGTGACCTCACGTCAGAAAACAAAACGAGAAGAAAAGCTTGTGAGAGCTTCTAAAGCTGCGAGCTATTTCATCTTGACATGAACGGAAATTACAGAAATGTAAAATATAATTTACATGTTTGAGCGTAACATTTAGATCATTAAATGATGTAGGGTTTTTGGCTCTGCAGGGCTGCAGGATCCAGATCCAGTTGTATTGGCATTGTGGCATTGGGTATCAAGATTCTCCAAATCCTTGATTCGATTTTTAAAAACAAGGTCATGACTCACATCTTTTTCTCTCTCTTTTAGCGCAGATGGATCTGCCATTTTTAGACTTTCCTTTTTGTGGTCAAGGATCATTGGATATTTTTTTTAAATTCACATTTTGATCGTCTATATCACGTGTCAAACTCAAGGCCTGGGGGCCAAATGTGGGCCACCATATCATTTTATGTGGCCCGCGACTTCTATGCTGCTTTAAGGCGTTGACCATAAACTGAATTTCCAGCAATGCATGGCGATTGTGTAACCCGTGAAGTCACGGCATCCCGCCACTAGATTGCAGTGTAACATTGTATATGCATCATGCGACGAATGAAATTGAGATTGAAATATCCACAAATGATCCCAAAATATCCAGGAAGAGAAAGATTGATGCAGATGGAAAACAGTTTCAAGAAAGATGGGAAGGCGAATACATGTTTGTGCTTCAAGGAGAAAAACCGGTATGACTTTTGTGTTATGAGCCAAGTATGCCAAAGTTAGCCTTCAAGAAAAACAACAAATTGTCAGAGAATTAAAAGGCAAACTTGCGATTGCAGCAGAATGTGTTCACAAAAGCCACAACCAAAAACGATGCGGCGGTGAAAGCTAGCTTTATTGTGGCTGAAGAAATCACTCAAAGTGCTTCAAAGTCTTTTTCTGACGGTGCGTTTACATTTATGGCCAATTCCAATTCTGTCTTACGGTTACATCTGGTCCTTTGAGTGCAACCATTAGGCTGATGTGGCCCTCAGTGAAAATGAGTTTGACACCCCTGATCTACATGGTGGCATGACTGATATAATGTCCATCATTTGTTTGCGATGTACAACACTAAGGCCTTATTGTCAAATTTAAATACTTTATTAACAACATGAATTTAACAATAACAAGTCAATTGGAAACTACCTGTAAAAAGAGGAGAAGTCATAGAGAGACATGTAGCTCTGTGTTGCTCTGAAGGTCCAGCAATCTGTTGTTAAAGTCACTAAATCTGCTCTGGCCTCCAGTAACATTATCATACATGGAAGGGAACACATTTGTAGTAAGATGTGACCTGCTTGGCATTTCATAGCGTGGTTCCAGTATGTTAATTACATCTTTAAATCCAGGGTTTCCCACCATCGAATAAGGTCGCATGACTAATGCTACAAGCATGCCTAAAGTGCTAGTTATCGCTTTAGCGCGAGTTGAGGACAGAAGAGTTGCTCGTGTTAACGGAGTTGCTTTTGTAGTTGCGTCTACGTCCTTATGATGCATGTGGACATAGCACATGCACATGCTCATAACATAGTTTACTTTACACACTGTGGTTTTCTTGACAGAACATCTTTGTTGCAGACAAAACTCACGGGGAATGCAAAATATATCCCCACAGGTGATTTAAGAGAAGCTGGAGGGGGGGTTTGAGTTTGATCGCTCAATTGCCATGATTACTATTAGTTGGCAGCAGCTTCAGGTTAGCGAGAGGAGGTAACATGTAGTTATGCTACAATGGCTACAACAATAACACTGAGTTTTCCCCCCCTAACATGTCTGCAGGACATCACACTGGGGGTTGGTTAAATCCTCAATTCCACCTTTTGTGACATTGTTTCGATCAATATTCAATTTACAACAGCGATCGTGACACCCCTATATAATACTATACCAATGTTATATAATATTATATTAATGTTATAGTACGCTCTTTTCTGTCTTTTTTTCTTTCATCCCAGCTGGCCGAGGCAGATTTGAGTCTGGTTCTGTCAGAGATGTCTTCCCTTTGTCTCCACTGACGCTTGCTCATTGTGTGTGAGCCGTTGAGTTTCTCTTCTCCTCTTTCTATATTGTACTTTAATATTTAAAGTGCCATGAGATAATGCATGTTGTGATTTGGTGCCGTATAAATAAAATTTGCTTTGATTTGAAGAACAACATCCTCGTAAGGCTCTTAAGACTAACCGTATTTGATGCACTTTGGAAAATATCTCACCATTAGATGTCCCTAATTCTTACACACTGGACCTTTAACAACCACTTTACCAGCATTATAGCATCATTATATTCAGCTCGTGTAAATTCATTCATTGTCTACTGCTTTCACTCTCACATTCACATCATTTTAAAATGTCCAGGTAACAGCTGCATGTTTTAGGACTGCCGGAGGAAAACCAGAGAACACGGGGTCGGACCAGGCCACAAACACACAAAAGGCAACAGTGCTGTGACCTGCTCTTGTAAATTAAAGCCAAAAAAAAAATGTTCATTACATTATCAATCCACATTTTCTCAATTGTAAATACCTTCCCTCTACGCCACAATAGCTCCTCTCTTTCACTATTAACATGTAAGTGATGCAGGTTGCTGGAAGCTTGTTTGGAATGCAGCATGACATCCCTGCAATGCTACATTTCATAGACAAATCTGGCAGCTAACAATACATATTCCAGTGAAAAGCACAGCAGCGATAATGCCACACAGAGCTATTCGAAGAGTTGGCCTCATGGGAATGACCTGAATTCAAAAACACCAACTGACAGCATGGGTTTAAATTACAACACACGTGGAAAAATTGTAATATTGTCATGCTGTTTGCCTGACTCACAGGTTAAGAGCAGTATCCAATGGTTATTGTATTTGCCACACGATCATGCATGAACTTTCAGCTTTGTGGGCATCTATAAAAAACACTTCCGCCATCTATCTTTTTCCGCATGGAGATACTAGAGCCCACTGTACAGTATTCTCCCTGGATTTGCGTGTGTTTGATGAAGGGTATTGTTGCTGTATTGTTGTGTGGCAGCAGGCACTGAGAGTTCTTTATGAATTACAGGCGTTTACAACAATGGGCATTTGCTGATTTTTCTTTGTTGCACACGAAAAGGCCGTTATGGAGGTTTTTGATTTGATAAATATATATCGGCAAAGCCACAAACTGCAATGTTGTTAATAATATGTAAGTAGGATTATATTTATTATGCACGCAATTCACTGGCAACCCTTTGGCTCGGCTTTTGCCCAGAACACACTGGGACAGCGTCCAAACCCCCCATGAGTCTCACTTACAATATGCAGCCAGAGGAAGGGTTCTATCATATGAAATGGTATGATGTCTTTATACAGTATAGTTTTCTTACCTCTCTTGGTCAGCACTGCGGAATCGGGGCAAAATCATTTGTCTGAAGCTGCTGGTCCGGTCCAGTTTGGGCTGACTTTTGGCCCTCTTGATGGAACCCTTTAACCTTCGATTGAGAAAACTCTGAAAACGACAAAAGATTCCATTCTATTACAGATGATAAGAGCAGAGTAAAATCCCTGCTCTTACCGTTATAAAATACTGTATTGCATAATTCAAAGAATATCCATCATTAACTGGGCCAAGCTCAAATAATATATGCAACAACATTTTAACATTTCTTTATTGATGAAAGTGTAAATCCTAAATGAGGCATTTAATAAATTGGCTTTGCTCTCCCTGCGAGAATGACTACTTTACAATATCAGAGTATGAACCCCCACCCTCAAAAAAAAAGAAAAGGAATATATCTCTGCTGTACTCACCGGCTGTCTGAAGGGCTGTGGGGTGGCATTTGGAGGGGTCTCCATGCTTGACTGTCTTACAGAGGCAAAACTTGCCCTGCGAGATTGGTCTTTGGGGAGAAAGTGTCATAAAAAGAAGAGAAAACGTGGTTATTATCATGAAATACATAGACAAAAGGTTATTCTAACAGTAAGTGATTTTTTTTTAATTTGTACCTACATCCGGTTCCAGATTCTCCTTAAGATACATACAGTATAATATAACACCTGTGCGAACTCTACACAAACTTTGACATATTATTAATTGTGTAAACAAAATATCCACGTCACAGACAATTAGTTGGAATATTAATGATATTAATCACAATTTGTAACAAGAAAAAGTTAAATTATGACTTCCGTGCATTACATATCGGTCTTCATGTTCATAACGACAATTTGAACCTCTCATTTGTGTCTGCAATCAATCAGCAATCAAACGTGACAGGGATGTGACATTATAGTCATTATAGTCAACTGTGACTGTACTACTGTGTATCATTCCATATTAGACTGACACAGAAGATACATTCTGGGAAAATATGCACGTAATCGTTTGTTTAAGTAAGGCAAACTACGCCATACATGCAAAATTCAGTGAGTCACTTCAAAATTTTGTTCCTCAACACCACATTTCATTGTATTTTTGCTGCCACTTATAGGTGAGGTTGCATTTTGTTTTTCAAATAAGTGTCTATAGCATGTATGAAGTTTGGCCAGTTTGCAATGGCATGACCAATTTCCTGTTCAAAGTCATCTTTGGCCAGGGACAAGTTTCACACAACAAATTTGCAACAACAGAAAAAAATAATTAGAGAGGCAAAAATATGTAAAATGGTATAATTCATTACTGTGCAGCTGTTTCAGTCATGCATACAGAGAACAACAGTGTCAGAAGTCACAACACAACACACACACACACTAATCACAGCTACCAGCACATCAACAACACAGAAAAGTGAAGCTCAGGAACAAAGACGACAGTGTGACGGCATGTGGATATTGTCTACGAAAGCAGCTATTTATGCCTTGGCTGTTGGAAAACTTTTCTTATTTAAAGCCAACAAATAATGACGTAAATCCTGTCAAGACAATACAGAACTTATACCTAGAAGGAAACACTCTTATGAGTCATCTTCAACCCTAGTCTTTCGCCTGACTTTTAGGCCTCTGCAAACTCTGGAACATGGTGATGGATCTATAAAAGTGCATGCAGCTATCTGGAGGGAATTAGATCTGATGCTTCCTTCTTCCCTCTTCAATATGACTGGGTGCTGACTAAGGAAGATGGGGCCAGTGCTGAAGCACGACTGTGAATAATCCAAAATCCTTATCTTGCCGAATAAAGAAAAACAGAAGTGCAAGAGGTGTTTTATAAACAGCAGAATGGAGGCAAATAGGTCCCATGTGTCTCCAATTACCAAATGTGAAAGCTTATCAATTCCAAGTGGTGCTTCCTTTCCCCATTTCCTTCCTGTTTACCCTACTTCCCCACCCGACTTCAGACTTAAATCTCCACCCATGTGTCCACTTAGTTTGATCCAAGTAAGTCTGGTACTTTCCCCAGTGATGGCCACTACCTCATGACAGAGAACCCAATCAAAGTTCACACGGTGGGACGAAGAAGGAGGACGCTATAGATGGCCTCTGTAATAAACTAGTCTTTCAAAATTATTTCTATTATCTTATTAGTTTTTTTTTATGACCTAATTATATGTTGTCTGTCCAAAAAACCTTAGCACCTTACAAGTTTTTTAATGTGTCTGTTACAGTGTGTGTATTTGGAAGTGATAAACTCACTCTGATTCATGGAAAACAGGCACACGGAAATAGTCGATATATAGATCGACACTGCATATAAAATAACTCTTAACTTAAATTATCATGTTGGAAAACGAGGGAACACACTAGATCAACTGTCCCTAAGGCATGCAACTGTGGTTAACAGAAAATGTTCAGGCACATCATTCACTACCAATTAAAAATTGGGGGCAGAATTGGGGGCATAATTCCCCTCTCAGTAAAATCAGATATCAACATGGTGTCTTTCTAAATGGACAACACAATAATGAACCACAGCACAGCACATATCAGGGGTTTGTAATGGCAGCACTACGGAGCTGCACTTTATTATAAATTGCGAGGGGTTTATTTATTTATTAATCTTTAAGTGGCTGTGGTTGTGTAATTAAAATCATACATTTGATCCTTTTAAGTGTGGGATAACATGTCAGTGAATCATCTATAGGTTGATCTCCTAAAGCAAAACATGTGATCAGGTTTCTTGTTGTTCTTCAGTCCGCCTTTCTATTTTTATCTGTGATTCATCTGTCAGGGTAATTTTTTTCTTTTCTTTTTTTTTTTTTTTTTTAGAAATTGCCCATTACCCAAAGGAGCGTTTCCCCATTTGCTACAGAGAACCAAGACACTCTGTCATCCTATGATTTCCCAGCTCCCTAAGCCTGTAAATAGGCTACTCTCCAGGTTCTATTCTGAATCCTAGCTAATTGTTTGGTATCCATGGAAACAACTCCAAGGGCTTCTACTTGAACTGTAGAAGATATTGGCACACAACTGCACAATAAAGACGGTGAAAAAAACTAGAAATGCCGCACAAGGCCGCGTTGCTGCAAACGCGACACACATACGTGAACTGATCTGACGTATCGCATGTCCAGGGGGACATCTTCATTTCAGCATCATCTGTCTCACTTCTCAGAGGACGACTTACAGTGAATCGATCTAAGGATTCTGACGGGCAGATTAAGTATATTTCCAGTTTTAACATCACTGCCACTTAATAAGGTGCCCGCACCATGCGGTGCTGTAAGTAAACGTATATGTTTTAACACAAAGATGTGTTCACACGGGCTATTCTGAATGTAAATTGCTGTCAGGACAGAGTGTGTGGGTGGCAACAGCCTCTAGCTAACTGAGATACAGAGGGAGAGAAAGACAGAAACAGGAAGACTGAGTGGGTGTTAGAGAAACATACTCAACATTTACAGTATATCTCTCTGTTAATACGTATTTGGGAACCGTCTTGTTAATAAAGTGAATAAAATAAACATTTCCATGAGCCTTATTGCAGTGTAAGAATCCCAGCAATCTTAGATTAATCATGATATTGAGAGACCAATCCAAATACAAACCATATAATCAAGTGATTAAAATCCACTATTTATATTCCAAAATATGTCAAAATAAATAAATAATCCAACTTTCCCATGGCACAGTCAGTAAAAATCATTGCACAATAGAGCTGAATCAAAGGAATATGCTAATTGGTACTAGCACATTTCTTTTGATTAACAGTGAAAATCCATCCATATTTCTACCACTTTATCCTCCACATGAGGTTCACCGTGTACTTGACTTATTATTGTTATTTTATCTTTTACTTTTACTCCATTCCTAAACTAATTTTACTTCAATACATCCCCCCTCACTATCTTATCTTTGTTACAACCAGATAAAATCAGAAGAAGAGTTGGTAAATGTTCTGTATTTATATAGCGATTTTCTAGTCTTGATGACCACTCAAAGCTACTTTACACTACAATTTAATCTCACATACATACACACATAAGTGCCTTGCCTAAGGACACAATTGAACCAACAACCATCCAGTTGAAAGAGAACTCACTCTAGCACTGAGCTACTGTCACTCAATTCTAACTCCTCACTTTTTAAATACTTTTACTTCTAAAAATGAAGTACATTTTATATCATAAAATTACTTTTGATACTTACAGTAAATGGCATATACTTTAAGACTTTTACTTTAGTAATATTATAAAAAAGTGACTTCTACCAAAGTCATTTTCTAGATCAATACCTAAAGTATCCCTTTATTGGTAGTTTATACAAGACTGTCGGGTTGTGATATTAATCTCTGGAATAGGCTAAATGCTAATGCCTAGCATGCTAACATGTATGCTAACATGTTGATGTTTGTTTAGCGTCATCATAATCTGGTTTTAGCATGTTAGCATTCTAACATTTGCTAATTACCACTACAACCACAGCACATTTGAAAGCTAAAAAGTGTTTTCAGCTTCTTCTTCTTTTTTTTTTACATTGTGGTTAAATGAGGTATTAATGAACACATTATCAAAACTGACTTTACCATCATTTCTGTAAACCAGCCTGGGACCTAGACACTCGCTTCCACTGATAGCATGGCTGCCGGGAGGGACAGAGGGAATGCTGTTTTAGCCACAATTGCTCAATTTTGCGTAACCTTAACCATATGACCAGCACTTAATATTAGCGCTAGACAGCCTTTTCTGTCTGGTAACTGAATTTTGTAAAACCGCTCACCCTCCTACACCAAAGTCCACATAGAAAAGCAGCATTTTTAGCTCACTGAAGACACAGGAGCTGCTGGACTACTGCTGTCTTGTTGGGTAAATGTGTGTTTCTTAGGTTAATGAGCCGAAAGGATTTCAAACACTGAAGTCAAGCACCAAAGTCACACGATACATGTGGACTTACTGATGGAGGCAGCAGCGGAGCGACGACTCCTATGCGCTCTAACGTAAAATCACTGATTTTCTTGATGGAGAAATCGGTTAACAAATTAGTTTTCAGTCAAAAAAAGGTTGTTTAATTAACATATCGCATACTAAAGCAGGTATAGATTTGTTATGATTTTTTTTTAATGAGCCATTTGTTAAGTGGCTATAATCAGTCTTCCTCTCTGTCCCAGCTGGCAGCCATGTGATCAGTGACAGGTCCCAAACTGGTTTCAACAGTGAAAGTTTTGATATCAGTATCTATCTAACTATACTTTATTATCCTTAGATTAAACAAATACTAAAAGTCAGGGGACCATTAATGCCAGTAGCACGTCCTTTGGCCATCAAATCAAATGACGATCCATGTTTGCTGTTGAAATACTAAAATGTGAACCAAAATGGACCCAACCTGACATGATCATATTTCTACTATACTAATTCAAATATGTGGAAAACACTGGAATTGGCTCAGTACTTTGTTAGTTGAGGGAAAATCAATAAGACAAAGGTTATATCAGAGGCTCAATCGACAGCAATTCCGTCCTAAATACTGCCTGGTTGGTGGCTTCTTCTTAAAAAAAAAAAAAAAAAAAAAAAGAACGGCTCAAGATTCAGTGTGAGGGAATATTCACACATATATTACAAAACAGTTAACAGCCCCACACAGTTTCACTTGTCTGCAAAGTTATTTTAGAGTTCGACTGTGTCCTCTCAAGCTAGTGTGTGCCACACAGAAGACACAGCTACGACTAAAGAAATAGCACAGCCAGTATTCCCACAGAGAATACTGCAGGGCTTTAAGAAATAGTCGAGGTGATGGGGTGATCATTTCAGCATTATAATACAAATCCTTCTTATTCATTTTCAGATTGTGGTTGGTGACTAGTGGGGTTAAGTTTGGTTTTTATTACTTTTTTTAAACTCACTGAGAATTCTTTTGAAATTTTAAAATATGTGTAGCATGACAGGTTGAAGTATCCTTGTTTTTTTACTCGACACTGTACTCCTCTACTTGAGTGTGCTCACATAAAAAATCCATCATCTTCTTTTATGCTGATGTCACTTTGCATCTCAAAGGAAATTGAGTCGTAAAACATTGTCTCGTGTATTTTACGACCGCGTCACTCTTTGATAGCTGACACATTCATTCCATTTCATCGTCATATGTTCGTGTCATAAGTATTTTAACAGTCCAGTTTGTCTTGGACAGTAACTGAACACACACACACACACACACACACGGATACAAAAACAACCCCTGTTCTGTCTGGTTTGGAGCATCTGACTCAGAGTCTCAGGGGTTGGGGCGAATGTCACCACTCATGTCATATGGAAGTCTCTGTAATTGCCATAATTCCACCATGTAAACAACGTTCATGTCAACAACCGACTGGTCATTGTTTGGCTGGGAATTTGCTATTTTATCAACAGCTCAACATGTCAAGGTGACCCAACTGAATCCCAATGTAATGCTGCTGTGAGCATAGTCACCCTATTGCAGATAGTCCAAACATCTGGGTCAATTGTGAACCAAATTCATGTTTACTTCATTTTTGGATATTTCATATTTTACGGCACAGGTTCTGCAGACGTTAACAAAACACTGTTTTCATTCTTAAGCCGAATTTATACTCCTTATTATTATCTTAAAACTGCGTTCCGTGACACAGAAAAGTGAGAAACGGCCACTGTTTCAACAACAACAGTCTTTCTCTCTCTGGGACGCGATCGCTCACTGTAGCCAGAAGCACAATAACCTTGCGCAGCGACCTCTACTGATCAGGCGGGAAATTGCAGTGCATATCCGTCACCACGACGCAGAAGTATGAAGGCTCGAGGTGTCTACGTGGTTACGCAGTCGGATAATGCATTACGCAGCAGGAGAAGTATAATGTGGCCTTTAGTTATTAATATGGGATCTAATCAGGTCAGGTTTGTTTAGGTCCAAATATACTGAAAAACATTTTATTGTGCACTGATGGGCATACATCTTCTAAAATAATGCAGAGCTGCTGAAATCTGAATCTCTACTGTATTTATTATTATTAAGTAGTTTTGGTTTTTAAACACCTTTTCACAAAAGAGCAGAAGACAATTATGTCTGCGATGCTCAAAGAACGACTTAAAACTCTATAACAGTTTTGAATGTGTAAAGCAGGCTTCGACGTGAACAGTTTTACAGCCACGTTTAGTTTGGTGAGCAGATGTTTTGTGGCATTAGGTGGAAACAAACATAAGTTTCAGACGAGGATATCCCAACTGCTCAGCACACACACAGAAAATCAATACCATCTGCATGTACTGTATACAGAGCTTTTTTACGTGCTGTCATACACTCTCTACGTACAAGACAACAGCTGCCTGTAAACAGGCAGTGCACGTTCCGTGTAGAGAGTTGAGGCTATTCATTAACAGTGAGCTGTCAAAACAATCAGTCGACATGAGTGACAGGTATCTGCTGCATCAACCTCATGGCTCTTTGACACGCGGGCGGCATCGCCCCAGAGGTTTGACACGGTTTAAGTGTGAGCAGTGATTCACAGAACGAGCGCACAGACACATTCACGGCTGACGTGGAGAGAGTCCATACTTCACTCTTACCCACTGATTTTAAATGCAAGGTAAATAAACATTGGGGCTTTCGTTTACTACCTTTAACTGCTTTTTAATGGCAAACATGGAGCAGTTAATATACAATATTTATACTTGCTCAATTATGTATATTGTCTTCTATACATACCACGGCTGGGACAATATGCTTTTGTCGCAATTTGATTGTGCGTATGCTGTTTTGATTGTATCGATGACAGCAATTTTGTTTTGTTGTTCTCCTTAAACCAAAATGGAGCAGTGGTGCATACAGAACACTTTTTTAATCCTCTTATGACCATCATGATAATCAGGCAGCCTGGATTTATTCTGAATTTAAGGCTGTAGAATTGTCAAAATATGTTCAATGAGTGAGTGCTTCTTTCTCCAAGATAACTTTCCCTTTCCATATCTGGCAGTTATTCAACTGTTTAGGAATTACGTACTGGAGAAGGGTACCCTAACCCTAATCTTGTTGTTCCGTGTACCCCTGAGGGCTATATTTCTCTGCTTTCCGGTATCCATCTATCCATCTTCTACCACTTCATCCTCCACGCAAAAGGTGGGGTCACAGCCTGGTCAGCCAGTCCACTCAACGGTCTATGAGTTACATTAATAAGAAGTAAACATGCCAAATCCTATCAGTGACGACAGGATGGTAACAGAAATGTTAATTAAAGTAGACCTTTGCAATCCTGCTCACTTTTCCCCCTTCTTCTCTACGGAGCTCCCCCTGCAGTCTAGGAGTGCACATTTTTACGACACCGCTGTAAACATCCATCCATTATTGTCTACCACTTTATCCTCGACTGTAGTAAAACCTCACAACTGCGCCTTTGTTTTCATCGGAGCCGGCTTCTGTGTTTTTCAATTCTCGTCGTTCGACAAAAAGACGGTCCGAGGTTATCTCGTGTGTGGCCCCCCCCCCCCCCTCGCTCGGTCAGACAGTCGTTTCCTCTTCCTCGCTTCCTCCGGCAATGGCTCTGTCACGATGAACGTCTAAAATAACACTATCACTGCCTCGATCTTAGAGCTTGGAACCTGGCTGTGTGCAGTGTCGTGAAAGCAATTTGCGAGACTTCACAAGACCTCCTAATTCTGAGGACTCCGGGTCGGCGGGCCCTGATCTTGCAAGGCTGGTTTTCCCGTTAACAGACAGTAGAGGGAGTGCAGACAGCTCCCAATCTCCCCGTGACGAGACATTTAACCATCACAATGACTCAGAAGCTGTTGAGTTAGGGTTAAAATTCCTGCTCAGTGTGGGGTGTTGTTGTTGTTTTTTTTTACCTTGAATACTCTCTGAGCTAGTGCTGTGAGAAAATAAAATCAAATGCTGGGCCAAAGTAAATATAGACTTCAAAGCAGGACAGCATGTCTTAAAATGAAACTGAGAAATGTCTTTTCAAAACCCTGAATTGCAGATAACGCTGATGAACACAACCTCCAGTAATTTATGGGGTAAATTGGCAAGTGCTGCTTTTAGCTGATTCTGTTCATCAAACTAGTAGAAATGTGATGATTCTCTATATATTCAATATATATCAAGTTAAGAATTTATTTTCCCCACCCCTAATACACATACTCATGTGCCAGGTAAAGTTGAGCAAGATCAGGTACTCGTGACGCTTCCGACTGTGTTCAGAGCCACTCTGGTGCTATGTTTAGAAACAGCAATGTAATCGAGTAAGACGAGCAGAAGAGATAGAGCTGCAGGATTTTAAAGCAGAAGTGGGCGGAGGGGTTGAAGAATCAGGGGCAGTGTGGGCATGAGGGAGCCACGGGAAAGAACCTGCCATAGCCTTCAACACAGACCAGATATTTTTGGAGGAACAGAGAGAAAGTGCACTTTCCTCTCTGGGTCAAGAGAGAAGGGGTTTTTTAAAAAACGTTAATGCTTTATAAAGTGGAGAAAGACCTGAGAGCAGTCCCCTCTATAAACAGTGTGAAGTTGTTATCCATCATGGTGTTACCAACATCCCTGTCGCTCTCTTTCTCTCTCTCCTGCCTCTCCCTCTGCCTGTGTGTGAGCCAGCCAAGGGGAATGTGGCCTAGTTACCATAGGAACATGTTTGTAGTTTGTGCACTGCTCTCCATGAAACTACCTTCATTTTTACTAATGTATTTATAGGCATTATTGCTGGTGCTTGTAAACGAGAACTCCAAAATGAAAGAGCTAAAAAAAAAAAAAAATTTAAAACTGCGCTGAGGGACTTATTTTAATCGTCATCATCATAGTTCACATTGAGGGGATTTTCAACCAAGACGTCTCCGACAGTGCTGTTTGTTTATTCAAAATGAAACATCTGCTTTAACACGCTGCACAAACTAACTCAAATGTTTCCTCGTCAAGGCCCTGCAGGAAGCTGCGATGGCTGCTTTTATCTGGTGAAGTAAAAAAAAAAAAAAAAAAAAAAAAAAAAAAAGGCACAAAGAGGAGGAAGCTCAGAACGTATCCAAGCCTGAGAAGAACCGCTATCAAACCAAGAGGATGTCAAAATAAAAGGCTGGGAGGGTGACAAAGCACGGCTCGGAGTGAGTGATGCTTGGGTGGAGGAGTGAGTGAGTGAGTCTTCAATATGTGAAAAAAAGCTTTGAAAGGACTGGAAAACCAACAGCAGAGCAAAAGTACATTATACAGAACGTCAAACATTTCATTTCATTAACCGGTGGAAACAGCGGCGTCAATGCATCTCGGGGAGAAAACAGCCGATCAACGGGAAACATATACAAAACACACAACAGAGAAATATCAAGTTGGACCACGACAGACTGGAGAACCACAGTCGGCACAGCTGACAGAGGAGGAGAGTGGACAGCAGTGTCTGATCTTAACGGACTCACTTGGGGTTAAAACTCCAGGTCCGCCACAGCAAACCTCCGCTTGACCAACCAACCCAAACTGACTCTGATGCGGCAGCCACGTCTTTGAGGATGTGTCCATGCAGCTATGTGGCACAGACAAGTTGTTTTTTTTTCACTTAAATATTATATAGACTGACATATACAGGGAAAAGAAGAGAGTTAACAATGCGACTGTGTTTGAAAAATAACAAGCAAAACGTCAACTGTTACTTTCCAACCGTAGTGTGTGGTGTGCGCCACCGTTTCTCACCGCACAGCTGACAAAACTGTGGGCCGGTAAATTATTAAGCTACAGCTAAATTGTCACAGCTGCCTTTTATTGACTCGAAGGGCAAATGTCACAATGCTTCTTAGCCACATGCTGTTACAATGATTAATTGATGAGCATTCCTACAGACACACCAGCAGATTAATATTCATGTCTTCCATTGCTCGTTCACTTTCGGGAGACACATTTGGTAAAAAAAGAAAAAAAAAAAAACAGCAATAAAACAACCGGTGCACATTAGAAGTGTCAGTCAAACAAGGACATTTGGAAAACAGTCGATAGTCTGGAAACTATGTAAAAATATGGCAGCTTCAGCAGACACTTCACCTTAAAACATCTTTAGAAAGTAGGATTCTAATGTTTTTAAATCTATAGGTGCTATATTAACACTAGGAATGTATAACAGGTAACATACGACCCATATTCAAATATTCCATTTCCTGCTCTGCCACAATTTTTGTGTTTTCAACAATAATTTTCCATTGTCAATCTTATGAGTTAAGAGTTGCGATGACTTGCTTACTGACTCAGTAAAGAGTGATTCTGCTGGGCAGTTCCAGGAAGTAGATCATTGTTAGATTGTATTAAGTGGAACAGAGGCGCAAGATGGAGAATTACAGGAAGGAGAAAAGAACTTTGTGTTGATTCTGTTGAGTTAATCTCCAAAAAATTGGATGGGTAATCGCTGCATGGCACGAGGCTAAAGAAACATTTGAAGATTGCAGGTCAGGAGCTCAATGGCAGGCGTCGCTGCGTTTTCTTGTCGGTTTTTTAAGGGAACATTCAATCAGACTGACAAAGACTTTGTGTCCTTGGCAGCAGGAGAAAGCCTGCGTGCCCGTGCCTCTGTGTATTTTTTCACTGAAGATGGCTGAGGAGCAGCAGAATCTTGATGGCGAGAAACTTGGTGGAGGAGAATCATCTCTCTGCCAGTCGTCCAGCTCGCGTCTGACAATCGAGGCAGATTGGCAGAGAGACGAGTTCCTCGCCAGTTCACATGACAGATTAATACATTACGAAACGAACTAAATAATTCTGTGAAGAGATAGTTCATCTCATACGGAGGAGGACAAGGAAATCCTGTGAGGGACAATGACTCAGAGTGAGCGAGCTGCCGGACTTATCTTGTTCTATCAAATGTGCAGCCTCAGACATTTCATTAACTGAAGCGCCTTTCTGCAGTGGCATTATATATCTGTTTTTTTTCCGTTAAGATGGGGAACTCATGAAGATAGAGGACGCCTCTCATTGTCATTATGATGTTACGTGTCCAAATATCAGCCACATTTGTTGCCTGTTTGAAATGGAGTGGTGAAGAAAATGGCACCATCTTATCTCCTGTTATCTCAGTGCAAATCTGGTGAAACAATGTTTGGCAACTGATATTAGGCAACTCTATTTTTGCAAACCATAACGGCAGATTGATCTGATTTGAGAGGTGACATAAATCCTGAAATCCTTATTTGACATTTGATATTCCACTTTGTTCTAACTTAAGTGAAATTTAAGCATCACCTCTCACGGTGCAGATGATGTGAGCTCCCTGAAATTCCCCCCTGTAGTCGGTGCAGGTGTTCAATGCACAACACCCAGGGACGGCTAATTAGCAAACTGCAGGTATCGGGGAAATCAGAGCAAAAATAGCCAAA
The DNA here is from genome assembly GCF_963457635.1 of Microchirus variegatus. Taxonomy (NCBI): domain Eukaryota; kingdom Metazoa; phylum Chordata; class Actinopteri; order Pleuronectiformes; family Soleidae; genus Microchirus; species Microchirus variegatus. The sequence goes on from NC_139814.1 coordinate 6,790,424, forward strand.
AATGTCTGGTTCGTTGTAGAGTAGCTAAATGTAAATGAACCAAGAGCTTTCCACCTGATCTGTGCAGGTGTTCAATCTAGAATTCATCGTATATTAATAAACTACATGAATCTCCAGATGATGTGCATGCAATTTGATTTTTTTTTACCTCGTGCACCATCAGGTTAGGACTGGTATTTCATGCAAAACGCATTTCAACTTGATTTAACAATTAATTCAGTAATAAAAATATGTGCATATGTACAATAAAAATTCCTAATGTGATACTTAAGGCCTCCAGAACAAGGTGCTTAATCAGAATCATATGCTGAAAACGAACAGTGGATGAATTTGAATGGTTTTGTGCCAAATAACCCTTACTACAAACACATTTTCACAGCATTGTTTATAAAAAGCTATTGAGGGGTTTGTACGTTGCGTCATCAGTCCGGAAGTCGGCCATTTTGGAGGCACTGAATATAAACATCATAACAGAAGTCTCAGTTCCTGATTCTGTGATAATCGGTGTATTACAAGACAATCATATAGCGACATATCACAATATCTGTCTGGATAGGATTTCTCTATTTATTCACGACCTAGAGAACAACGTGCATAAAGTCTATGTATTGGACGTGGATGGAGCATCTCTTAACGTAGCTTTCTCCGCCATTATTCTGCTGTAAAGTCTCTCTTCTTCAACCATGTAACTTCCGCCCAAGTTTTCCTCATTCATTTGAGCAGCGCCTCCACGAGGAGACACGAAGTAGCAACGCCCGGTAAGTAAAACTGTCGGAGACCTTGATAATTACACGAGGAAGGACGACGAACACCAAAATCAATATTTTGACCCACCTCCAGTTCCTGATTATAGTCGTTCAAAATGGTAAATTATAGGTGTGTTTTTGGCTGCGCTAATCGTTTGGATGGAGAAAAGCATTTGGAGTTTTACAGATTAACACAAGTCCTTCCCAGTCAGGGAGAAGAATAAAAAATCGCAGCTGAACCAGGATTTCTGAGGAAAGAGTCTTGGTAGTGTTGTTCATTCACGCATTTCTTGTCGGGTAGGTGAAATTATGTTGTAATCACAGAGTTATTTTTATTTATTTAGTATGCACTCATATTGATATTAGGCCGCTGTTACTAGCATCCTTGTCTGAATTGGCGTTACTTGACTGACTTCATTTCACCCAGTATAACCCAGTACAAGACTGTCTCTGTATGGTGTACAGTGCATGTATCTTAGTGAAAAAAGGTTAGTCATTCCAGGACGAAGGATTCACCTTGAGCGAATCTTTACCTCCTACTATTAGGGTTTGACGCATCTTCAAAAAATTCAGTGTGCGGTCCATTCACACACGTTTACGTCCCAGTGCCTCCAAGATGGCCACGCATCCAGATTAGTGACCACATTGTGACGCCAGTGACAACCCTGTATTCCAAACCAGAATCTATCAAAATCCAAAAACACATGAAGACATCTGTGACGGATCACTTGTCCTGCAGGTGTACCGGACACCTGAGCAGCATTAGTGACTTCCACGGCTGCATTTTAAGATGTTGCATTAGCTGTGGCCTCATATTCAGCCTGTAATTATGAAGAACCGGCCGTTAGTGAGCATTTACAGACACCGTGTGTCTGTCTGTGCCATGGGGCAAATATAGAAATACTGTAAGTTTGGGTGCGAGAGGACACTTACCCAACAAAATGGGACCTCCTGGTGATGAAATCTACACAGCTTAGTCACATCTGTGGCCGCAAACCGAATCCTGCGGCTTTCCAGGAGCTTTTTTTTTTAAAGCTGAGTTTCCAGTTGAACTTTCTTCTTCTCTCTTGGGGACAAAGGTAGAGTCAGTTTTGTGCAGACCTGAGAGACGGTTTCCAGATAAAGGCCGGCAGTGTTGTCCTCTTTGAGAAAGCCTCCAATCATTCGGGGCCAGAATTCCCACCTTTACGCTGCCGTGTGTCCGTGCAAGCCTTTTAGTCAAAAGTGTGAGAGATTCGGTTGAAGCTGGATCCCTTTTGTGTTTCCCACCTGCAGCTCAGTCCATCACTGAAGCCAAAGCTGGTCCATGAGCAGCGGCTCTGTTGTGCAGCTCAGCAGCAGCAGCATCAGCAGCAGCAGCAGCTCTCCTCAGCTTCTCCTCCCTCTCTCCTTCCTCTGCTTCTTGTCCTCCAACTCTAGTGAAATCCAGGAACTCAGATGTGATCCTAATGCGGCTTCCACGGCAATAATGAAGATACTCTCCTGTGAGGACGGCTCTTGTCATCTTAATTGTTTTTTCTGGGCACATGTGACTTCAAACAGCCGCTGCCTTTGCTTTGTTATCTGGGAATATTTTAAACTCCTGCTGGCGCTTTTTGGTCTAACGGTCCACTGAGCCAATTAGTTCATCAGTCATCACTTACATGTAAAACAAGCATCCATCACACTGATATTAAAACCGGGATAATTATGGAAGAGATGAAGCCTGTGGCTCATGCCAACTCCGAGTGGCACGCAGCCCTGCTGCACATACGCGCACCAAAGGCGTCTAAATAAGATCCCACAGGTTCTCTTTTTTTTTTTTTTTTTACACGCGATGTCTCGAGGATGTGCAGCTGCAGCTCAACAACATGTCACTCACACACATACATACATTTTTGTTTGTTTGTTTTTTCTCTGACGTGCTGCTTGCTGATGTAATCTCTGCTTCACCCCGCGTTCCATAACGACGTTCCCTTAAATCCACAGATCCATCACGAGCGCGAGAATCCGGTGCCAAACTGACGCCGGTGTCCGTAGTGCACGCGCCGCGGTCCGTCACAGTCCGTCACGCCTAATTTTGATTTAACAGCAGTGCGTGGAAAAAGAGGGGCGCTGGGTTAACGTAGTAGTCTCTCCCATGAGGGCGGAGATAGTGCGTGAGATAGACGGGGACAGGAGAAAACCAACGCCTCCTTAGGAAACAGAGGAGAGGAAAGGAAAGGAGGAGAGTCCACTCCGCGCTGCTCCGTCTCCTTAACACCCGATAAAGTGCGGAAGTGATGCCTTTTTCAGTTAAGTGATCAACTATCACATTTAAAGGTCCACTGTTTGATATTAAAGGTAGGGTTGGAGATCCTGGAGAAATAGTTTGAGCAGGCTACATTATTCAATTTGTTCACGAAGAGCGTTGCCTTGGTTTCACACGGATTTCACACGGTACTTTTTAGAGACGCTAACGTTTTTTGGGATACTTGACAACCCTCGAAAGATCACAAAGACATAAAGTAAAACAGGGTCACCGTGTCATCACTTTTTTAGCAAAAATGCTCCAGAACATGAAATTAAATTAAAGTAGTTGTGTAGTATTAAAGGCGCCATATGTAAGAATGTGGCCAAAAACAGTAACTTCCCTCAAATTCAAAATACCTAAATAGGTCTTTTAGGTTTCGTTTTCCGACTTAACTGACAACCCGTGGTTGCTCGGCAGCTGAGACTCTACTGACTGCAATGATTGGTAGACGGCGGTAGGTGGCGCCACATGCAAAAACATGATTTCAAAACATAAACACGATTTGCAGTGTGCAAAAGATTTTTTTTTAATGTGAATATTTTGCCGAGCTCAGTATGTTATATTATTCCTGAGTCTCTGTGACATATTAGGAGGATTTTATGGCCAGTTGCTTTAGATTTAATACACAATGCACCTTTAAGGTCCATTTATACTCCTTATTCATCGGTTTTACATTCGTCTATCTAATTCCCTACATACCGCCGTGTCTCTTGCAGTGACATGTTAGTTATGCAATACTTCCTCTAGAGGGCAGTGCTGAGTGCCAAGTTCAACAAACGTGACGACCATTGAAGAGGTGAACAGACAGAAACGCGGGTGGATTTTACAGCGGTGGAACGTAAAGGTCCGTTTATACTCCATTTCCGTCCATCACAAACATTATCTTCATCACTACCCATACGTACCTCCGTGCATGTCGGTATGGCCGTTTATGCAATATTTCCTCTAGAGGGCAGTGCGGAGCGCAAAGTTGCAGGGATCAACAAACATAGCAATCATTGCGGAGGTTATTTTATTGTAACTATATCCTGGATAAACGCTGGACATGAGAATGATATTTCTCTCCTTTTTAGCCGTTTACTCGGTTTCAAAAACGTACCAGAAGCACGGTGACCCTTCTGTTCTTAATTGTATTTGTTGATTCTTATTTTATTGTTTTTATTGTGTTTATTATTCAGGCTATTTCGTTGTGTGTTTTTCTTTTTATGTGAAGCACGTTGGGTTCCTGGCAGCTGTTGTAAAGTGCTGTATAAATAAACACACAAGGTCTATGGTAATGTGTAGTTATTGTGTAGTAATTACTCAACCAAGCTGCACATTAACATAGACCTACAGTATATGAGGTACTGTTATATGACTTTTTTCAAAGCAATACTGACATTTTTTTTTAGCAGAGTTATTAATAGAATGCTGAAAAGTCACCTTTCTGCTCGGCTTACAACTGTTTAGAAACAGTCCAGATCCAGATCTACATCACCAACAAAATCAAATCATTTGTTTTTTAGGATCTCAACATAATCTTTATTGAAATCTTGCTTTTTGGGTTCTACACAAGAGCACAGACAAACAAATAGGAGGTAATGATAACTCTTCATGTTGACCACATTTTAATAGGACAGAGAGGGAGAAGGTTTTTTTCTTTTTCTTAAAAAAACAGCTTGCTCTTAGTCAGCTGACAACCACAGTTTCCTGTTAACAAGATCCCCTGGGGCCTGAACACCCAGGTTCATGGTGTAGGAAAGAGTTTGTGATAAAACTTCAATTTAACTTTGTTTTTGGGAAGTTAAGGATTTGACTTTTTTGACCTTGCTTTTTGAGACTTTGATTGTAAACCCTTGCCACATCCACACGTTCCAGTGAATGAAGGAGCTGAGATCGGCTGCCGAGCAACCACGGGTTGCCAGTTACGTCAGAAAACGAAAACCTAAAAGACCTCGGTATTTTGAATTTGAATGTAGTAACCGTTTTTGGCCACATTCTTCAATATATCTATTGAACTTGAATTATGACTGTCATAATGAGGTTGTAGATAACACTTATAAAAACGTTATTGTGTGAATGGGTATGAACGATGAGTGCTGCACAAGGGTATGAAAGTGTGTGTGAATGAGTGTGAATAGGTGAAAAACTGCAGTGTAATTTTCAGCTTTGAGTGATCGTCAAGACTAGAAAAGTGCCATTTACCATTTAACATCAGTGGCAAAAGTGACATCATTCTAACTAGTATGATTGCATGAACCTGAGAGTGGAGATTTGACTAGTAAGAATGACGTTGCAGATATCGGTGGTGAATATGTTGTCTCCCGATCATGTGAGAACTGCTTACCATAGCAAGTGTATATGTGGTAATTGTTAGTCAGCTATATTTCCCCAAACTCCCCACAAAAGACAGCAATGATACGTCCAGAGTGAAGAGTTTACCAAATAGCTGTAGGAGTTCACAGAAGTCTGAAGTCTGTTTAAATGTGTTGCACATTTGAACTGAATTTGAAGATAATCTGCACATGAAAATGCTAATATAAGCACTTCTCTCTCCAGTTAGTTGCAGTTATACAACTGCAATGGAAGCCAAATGATATGATTTTAAAACAAAACCACAGTGTGGTTTGACTTAATGGAAACTTCATGACATTTCCACACATGCCCGATCTCTGCCAGATCTTGAGTGACTTGTGACGTCCAGTCCATCATCATTTACTTGCTTTATCTGTGTCTTGAATCGCCAAAGTACATATATCTCAATGACCTTTCAGAATTGCCCGATTCTGCTGCATTTCCTTCAAGTGAAGCACTTTCATTTGAGTCATTTCAGCCCTTTTCAGTGAAGAAATGCAGCTGATTTTGAGGACGGATAATCAGAGGGAATTTTGTTCTCAAAACAACTTGATTTTTATCGGTGACTCACTGGAGACCTGCTCAAAAAGGACGACCTCATTTCAGGTACAGAGGATAAACACTGAGGTCAGCGCCCACACACACACACTAGTCATATTTATGTCAGCCTGGAGAATAACTGTGACCCTGTCCTTCGGTGATAGTTTTGTGCTGAAAAACAATAGTCTGTGCGTGACTCATTTGGATTTGAAATAGTCTGCAATCAGTTTTATAAAAATAGTCCATCAACAAAAGGTGGAGAGACGTGTGTAGGCAACACCTAATGTCCTGTTTCAGAGGGGTTTTATTTTAATATTGGCTTTGAAAACACACTTCGTAAATATACATCCTGCTAATTGCTCAATCCTGAAGAGTCGCTTTTTGTGGGCATATAAGTTGTACATAAATATCCAGTGTGTGTGACTCATGGTTCATTCCTCACAAACATGAGCCTGATGCTAAACTGTGGATATAAAACCACGACTGAGCAACGATAACCTTTTCCCCGAAATGGGATTAAACCTTTAAAGGTGCAAGCGATTTGTTTTTTCACAGTGTGTTTGTGAACTGGTCGTCTATGTTAACGTCTGTGAAGCGGTTTAACCGTGAGGGATTTGAATGATAACGCGTGTGTACGAAGCCGAAGAGTTTGTTGTAAAACTCTGACCCGAGACACTGGGCAACGAGAATACATGAACTGGAAATGACACATCTCCACTCTTTAACTCTCAACCCTCACTCAATCTCACACACACACACACACACACACACACACGCACGCACACACACACACACGTCTCCATGGAAACTGATTTAAAAAAATTGCTGGTCTGTTTAAAGAAGAGAATGAGAGAATATACAGTATATGAACTTATATACTGGATGTACAGCAAAGAACACACACACATTCACTGGATTGAGACAAATCCACCAGGATTAAGAAGATATTTAACACACAAGGTCACCTCCAGAATATTAAATAAGGACACTGTTTATGAAGGAGAAGTCATTAAGATTTAATGAACTCTGCTCTTAAATATTTCATTTAACCTGCCAATCCACTTAAACTTCGAGTGGAATTTCAATGGAATCGATCGGGTTTTTTGCGTTAGTTGTGAACACAACAGCCCCGACGCCGCCACAACACTGCAACACAAATCAGGCTCAAGCGTTAAGGAGTAAAATGTGAAAGAATGAAAGTTACACGGATGTTGCAGATAGCAGGAGAGAGAGAGAGAGGGAGAGAGGGAGAGAGGGGGGGTGGGCAACAGAAGAGGGGAGAGGACAAGGGAAGGAGTACAGCACCGAGTACAGCACAGTACACCACCTACACTCGTCTCCATGGCAACTACCACACTAGAACGAGTGATAATGCAGTTCCCTCTCTTCCTATTCTGAAAACTGTTCAATTGGTACCATATGCACTGTGCACTATGTGGGAGACAAAGCTCTCTCTCTCTCAGTGTGTGTGTGTGTGTGTGTGTGTTGCGATGTTGAGGATGATATGTGGAGTGTTTAAGAAGCGCCACAGTTTAATGCTTCTTAAACACCATTATTGAATATGTCTTTCATCCGTCTATCCACCAGAGACACCAGAGTCTTAGCCCCGCACTGAATTTATCATCATCGCTTCAGGGGGTAACTTGTTATTTTTAATTTAATTTCTTTTTCTGTTCTTGCTTCTTCTTCTTCTTCGTCCTCCTCTCCAAAGCAAACAGCACAGTGTGTGGGCAGCAAATGTCTCCAACCAACTAATATTGAGGTTGATAAAAACGAAGTGAATGGTTTCTCCTGATGTGGCACCTCCTGCCTCCGGTGTTCCTGTAAAGTGACACTATAACATCTTTTTACACACGGTTCTGCGCGGCACGGCTTTAAAAACGGTCAGGTGATGAAGACGTTATCTGTTGTTAATTGTGTTTCGTGATAAAAGTCCAGTGAAATCGAGACGATGAGTCTTTGCTGCACACCCACGGCTTCTTTTTTTTTTTTTCTTAGCCATCTTTTCCAACGGCCTTTCGTCCAACTCTGGACTCAGTTTAGTGTCGTTAAATCTGTGTGTGTTAAAACAGCCTCAGTAGCTGTTAAAATAACTAACTGAGGGTTTTTAATGCCGTCATTCTGTGTTAATTCACCGAGCAGACGGTCATGATTAATACCAAGCGTGGTCTGTCTGTCAGCCTCCGCTGTATATAAAGCTGGTCATACAGTGTAATCAGGGTCAGGAGTTGTCAGGACGTCCGCCTCTGCTCCTCACATCACCAGCAGCGTTTGCGCCATGACGGAGATCACATGACTGAGTCAGCAGTGAAGACGTTTCTGACTCGTATTGTGGCTTTAGGACGCAGTTAATCCTGGCTCTGTTTTAGGGCTGAAATGTTTTAAAGCCCACATAGAGTGGTCCTGTTGCACATATATGTTAGTTATGGAGGTCTACTTACATACATTAACTTGTTTTTATGGTCAAAAACCTCCTAGTTGCTGTAAACGAGCCGATAGAAATCCTCTTTTCTGACGCTGTTCCCCAGCCGCGATATTTCAGACTCAACTCTCTCACCCAGAAGACAGAGTGTCTTGTGATTGGTCAGCCAGCGGAGAGCCTTCCCAACTGTCTTGTGATTGGCCAGTACCCGGAAGTGACATGTTCCCCACACCCGCTCTCAGAAGCGCAGCTCCCCCCTCTGGAACGGTGGATACACTGCTACTCATTATCAAAACATTGTTTTAACAATGTTTAAAAATAGCTTCTTCACGACTCCCCGCCTCAGTCCCTTTTATGATTTTGACCCGGAGTCAGACCCAGAGTCAGAAGACACTGTCGCTCGTGAAACACCTCCACAACGGACGTTATTCTTCTTCTGCGGTTCAATGTACGCAACTGGATGTACCCGGAGCAGGAGGATCTGCTGTTCCGGAGAACCAGTAAACACTGGTAACCGGACCGGGTTTTTTCAGAGATCTTGCTGAGCCCGAGATTACAATACAACACAGCGTTCTCAGCAGTGGCTGAAATGTTTGTTTAGAACCTTCAGGGCTTCTTAAACAAGATAATGACGCAGATACACACTAAAAAACAGCGTTAATTGGAACTTCCGGTCTAGGTCCGCTTTAAAGCTGCAGTGTGTAACTTTGTTGTGTTTCTGCTTGTGTTTGGCCTTTTTGAAAAGAAACACTTATTTGCATACTGTGTCGACTTGCAGTAGAATTAACTTGTAAAACTTGTCATGGACGCTTCTTTGTGTTTTCAGTCACTCTCTGCCTGCTGTTGAACAAATCACTTCCTGTGTGCGGTGCAGGAACGTCACCAGGTGTCTGAACTCACGTGGCAATGGTTTAAAAAAAGTTACGTATAAAGTATAAAAGTTACGTACTGCAGCTTTAAACGTGTCATTGTGGTGTTCTGTCAGTATGACACTGACAGAAAAAAACAACCCCATCCATGTTTACTGTTGGCACTTTCCCACTATGTGGCGCGGATCGGCTCATCTCTACTTGGTTTGATATCAGACACGTCGTCATAGCATGCCTTCACGAAACTGCAGTGACGTTGTTTTATACGCGACACAAACGCACAAACTAGTGTCGAGCAAACCAGTTGTGTTCAGTGTAACTGAATCATTATCATCAGTTATTTAAAAAGATTAGTTCAGTACTTCCTGCATGACCGGAGCACAGACTGAACATGACCGAACAGGTCGTGATTCGGCTCACGATCGCCGGCTTTCGGCAGTGTTTTCAGGATTTTCAAGTCTTTTAACTGATCTACAATTCAGCATTGTTGGCTTTGACTCCGGAGTCGGACGTCGCGCTCGTGACTCTTCCAGTGACGCCACTCTCTGACCAATTAGTCTGTTGACATTTTATCATTGGCTCAGCTCGCTTGGAACCTGACCAGGTACTAAAAAAAAAGCACCAGATATCAGGTACTATCACTGATGGAAAAGCAAAAGAAAATTTGATTCCGCCATTTGATTCCCTATAAGCCTTGTTTTCATGATGATTTATGGCAAAAAGGAACTGCATTAGTCTGTGGTCTGTGCTTATTGAGGAAAAGTACCAGTGTCTTTACCACCGTGACCAAACAGGAACGACAAGGGCCAAAAAAGTTGTCTATTACCTCTTTAAAATTCTAAAAAGGAAACAAAATGTTTTCTTTCGTTTAAAGCTGACATGATCACCTCAGCGTGGCAGACATCAGGAAACCATCAGCGTACGAATCTCTTTAGAGTCTGTGCCCAGTGAAGTATTGATGTGATATTTGGTGTTTCTGGATCATATTTGATTCAGTGATTTTGACTCATATTGAACATAAACCATTCCTGACATCAGCTCATCTCTGGGTATGTCAGACATTTGAAGCGTGTACAGTAATTGGCTTGCGCTATGCTATGCGAAAACAAAAAGTGCTCCAGAAGAGCGAGACTTAAGATTTAGAACGTAATAATGACACAATTATCTCTTTGGAGAGCTGCTCTGCAGAACATCATCAGCACATTACAGGCACAGCGGGAGACAATCTGCTTGAGTGCAACACAATCTTTTGGCAGAAATGTCAAATCAGAATTTGGGGAGCCTTCCTGTGAAGGTAAAAAAAAACAAAAAAAAAACAATCTCAACCATCTGCTGGAGGCTTAACTGACATGACGGCAAGCACAGCAGGGAGGACGCCCGAGAAGAATTCAAGGTGACGCTGTCATCCTCATCAGCTGTGAGCCCAATCACTCAAAGTCATTAGCTTATTTTTCTAATCATTAACATATTCTTTTTTAAGCACTGAAAGCTGTTTGACTCCGTATTTACATTATTTCTCTCTCCCAGTTGGGATTTATATATATATAGAGAGGCTGAAATGGCCACAGGCTGCAGGACGCTGTGCAGGAGAGTGATTTTTGTTCACAGAATGCGTGGGTCAAAGGTTCCACTCTAGTCACACACTCAGTGGTGGACTGTTTCTTTGTGATTGTTCCCTCACAGAATATATATATATATATATATATATATATATAGTATACTGTATATAAATGTGTGTGTGTAGGTCCTGTAGGGATCAACACAACAGTGTTAGTTGCTGTGATGCACCAGACAATTTTGCCATTAACCTTGAGTAGAAAAAAAAAACCTTCTCACCTTCATACCAGCGTCACCACCAGCTCCACTGTATCTAGTGCTTGTAAATCATTATGGTCTGGCTTGTAGAGATATATGCTGTGCTGTGACTGGAATTATTCTTATTAGTCTTATTACACCTGGTGCCTGGGAATTGGCGATTCCAGAGATTATAATATATTTAAAAAAAAAAACTGGATATAAACCTTCACTTATCAAAATGTTTGAAATATTTTTTATTTGAGTGGAGATGTTTGTACATTTGTAAACACAGTGCATCCTAAGTGTAAAAAGAAACAAAAACAAAGGCAAATCATTAAAAATCAAAGCTGCCAATGTGCAGATGGAAAGTGATTTTTAATCCCACATTTAAGTCTGGGGGTTTTCATCCACTCAGTCTGGATTTGTCCAGGGATTGATGTACAAAACAAACTGTTTGGAAATGGAATTAACAGCACTACACTGAAAATACTTTCATGACTTCAGCTACTGTAGCAATCAACAATCCCAAAAACGTCTGGAACTCCTGGTGCCGGGGACAATGTGCGAATGGAGATAAGAGTTCCTTTAGTTTTCCCTCCAGTCACACAACCAAGTTGCTGTGCTTGAATTGAAAAACTTAAAAAGAAAGAAAGAAAAACATGTACTCAAGTCTTTACAAAACAAACCTATGTTGCAATCGCACTCTGCTTCATGACCATTTTTTGCCGAGTGCCCTTAGTTGCAGAGGAGTCTAGTCCCGTCATCCCTCCTGACGTGTTGGGGAATCCGTGAGCGGCCACGTATTTGCGATACGCTTCTCGGATGATGCGGAAGGCTCGGGCGTTGGCGTAGGGGATGTCGGTGACGGGGTCTCGGTACAGCGCGGCCTTGTGGGTGACGGGACAGACCTCCTGGACGGGGAGCTGAGGACTGGACTGTGCGCTGAGAGGAAACGCCGACTCGAAAGCCTCGTCGTCACTGAACGTTATGTACGTACGGGAGCACAAGCCTCCAGCAGGCTGCTGGGATGGAGTGGTGGGATTCTGTGGTGCAGGGACGTCCTGGTCCAACCTTTAATAAAAGGTAAACCAAAATTGGCATCTTTGACAAAATTCATCTACTTGATTTTCAGCAGCAGGCTCATTTAGTGTTTGTTTTTTTATCCGATAATCTTTCCTGATTTTATCTCGCTGAGTGGTTTCTTTTATCCAGTAGTTTTATCTAATCTGTTTTAATTGGATTTCAATTTTTCTTCTCTGTTTTATGATTCCCTTGTTAGTTTTGTTGCATGTTGTCCCTTTTAATGGATTCTAATCTGTTTTTATATTCTGACTGGGACTTGGTTTTTGCACTGTTAAGAACTCAGTGCATTATATTGATTGAAGTGCTGCTCAGTAAATAAAGAATATTATGATAAGAACGAGTCTACGGGTAAAGTTGAGCCCACGTACCCTTCAACATCGACATTTTCTTCTTTCAGGACGGAGTGGGAGACGAGGGGCATCAGGACCGAATGGTAACGGATCGTCGGTCCCTCAAAACGCCGCTTCTTGTGGACTTGCTTCTTCTTGTCTGCCTCCAGGCGTTCATAGTTCTCTGCACACAGAAAATAATAATAATTATTGTTATTATTATTTTTAAATACCCCAGTAACAACATACATTGGTTTGATTGATTTGACTAACAAGCTCTAACCTAGTGATCGAATGTTGAGCTCAGCGGTTATCTTGGCCTCAGCCAGCAGTTCCTCCTGTGTCAGGGGCCGGTCACGATGAGCACCTCTCCTTCTCCGCGGGGCGTCCTGACGCTCTTGTAGGCGCAGGTTGGTCTTGCGTGTATGTTCACTGGTGGACTGTCGCACAGACTTGCGAGCTGAAGAACAATAAAACCATAGATGAAGAACTGTGTTTAAGGGGGCTGTTGCTGGAAACTGAAAGTTTGAAGAGATCTTACTCTCGTTAAAGTCTTGGAATTCTTGTGGAATTCTTCTTTTCAGCTCCACTTTTGTTTTCTCGGTCTTCTTCTGTTCCTCTGAGGGTTTTTTGGGTTTAGGTTTTGCCACTTTTATAGGCTCCTTGATGAAAACAAAAATACAAAAGTCATATTTGTGTAACAATGAAGGAAGAACATTCTCAACAGCAAAACCAGTTTCTACAATTTTATAAAATTTCCAAAGTGTAGTAGCAAAGTGAAATCAATTATCCTTTTACTCCCTTGAACACTTTTAGGAGAGAAGCATTTCATAGCCAGCTCATCTATTAACAACAGTAAAAAATACACAAGGCCAGAAAAGTACATATTTACAGAGAAAAAAATAAGCTGGCAGCTAAATTCAAGTAAATTTGATCTTAGCGGAAAAAGGCATTTTATTTTCCCTTTCATTTGAAATCTCTCTTTTAAACCAAATGGAGAGTTGAGTCAGAGTCTGACAGCTGCTGACAAGGCCTTACTTTATAAGCTTTAGTGACGACTCGACTTTTCCGCCGAGGCGCATCGTCCTCCTGGTCGCTGTCTGGCTCGTCTCCCTCGTCAATGTCGAAGTCGCTGTCGACTTCGTCCTCTGTGTCTGAATGGTCTCCATGATACTCATCATCTCCCGATTCCTAAAAGGAGACAACAATGACAACTATTCAGTTTATGACACCGGATTAATGGAACACATCTGCTAATGAGTTAAGCCTCAGGATATTTAGAGATTTTGTACATGTATTATTCAAAAAGTGAAGTCAGTCAGGCAGGTAGACTATTGTAGCTTAATGTACATACAGTCAGGTCCATAAATATTGGGACATCGACACAATTCTTTTCTCTTTGGCTCTATACACAACTACAATGGATTTGAAATGAAACGAACAAGATGTGCTTAAACTGCACACTTTCCACTTTAATTTGAGGAGGAATTGTGTCAATGTCCCAATATTGTACACCTACCTCCTGGATAATTTATATTTATGGACCTGACTGTATACACAAAGTGATAACATCAAGATAGGAGATTTGTGGAGCGGGTGTAATTAGTTAGCCGTTTGGACGATAAAAGGTGTTGAAAGGTCTTGTTTTGTCCAAAAACCAGAATTATTCAGTTTTATAAACAAAAAAAAAAGAGCAGAGAACTTGTTTCAGTTATTAAATAAAACATTCAAAATGATTACATGAATATCAGAACAATAACTTAGTTATTAATAAGAGATTCTCATCCCACATGCGATATACTGTAATTTCACATGTGTAATATACATGTACAATATCTCATGTACAATCCTGTTCATACTGTGAATATCAAGCCCATACTATATATTCTGGTAACTTAATGTACATTCTATTTGTTTTACTTTTAATAGCCTTATTGTTGACATTTTTCTATATTGTTTTTTTATTTATTACTTTACATTTACTGTCTTTGCTGCTGTGTGACAAACAAAGGACTCATTCATTAATCATTGTAGCCCTAGTAAAGTCACTCAGTTTCTCACACTCACTCACAGACGTACAACACAGAATTACAGAAAAGCAGCTGAGTGTGTGTTTTTGTTCACTCCATGCAAAACTCAAACGTAATACAGGTTCATGTAGTGTATTTACAGGAAAACATTATAACACCGTTATTCATATTCATCGACGCTTTATCACTTCCATAAACATGACGTCGTACCCCATACTTTTTAACAGCCAAAAACAAGCCGTGGCGATAAACCGCAAAATCTAAATTTAAGTATGTGAACAGGCACAGTCACACCACACTGTTTTCTAAAAGAGCAGCAGGAATGACCGAGGCATTTTAGGATATGTCTGTGATTTTCTTTTTTTTTTAACTAGCTACTCATGTCACCTCAGCTGAGTCTAACATCAGAACTGTCAGAGAAGAAACTGCCAAATCTGCCTACACGCGTTGACCATTGATCCAACAGCTGTTTGAAGAATGAGCAAGGATGTGAAAGGAAAAAATCATCATCTGATTTCACAGTTCCTACACTTAAGAATACAATGTTCTTACATAGAGTATATTTTTGTAGCTTCGCTTCTTAGGGTCTAATGAAAGAAACCCTGGCACTCATTTCACTGTTGTGTATTGTTTACTGGATTCTTGAATTTGTATTCTTCTCTTGACTATAGACTGGGAATAAATTATTTTATTAACTGCAGAAATTCTGGCACAGAATGTCAAAGTGACACATCTTTTTGAGCTATATGGACATACACACATTATGTGTACATTGCTAAAAGTAACAATCAATAACGCACACACACTACCTTCAAAAAAATGCGAGCACTGTTTTAGAGGTGCATTGATTCTGCTTTTAGCGACACATGTGATGTGCCCTAATTAAAGGTGTTTAAATTTGTTTCTCTACCTCATGAATATTCATAGTGTGAAATATTGAAAACACATCAGTGTCCTACTTTAAATTCACTCATAGTTTCTATGGGAAATTAAGCCAAAATGGTGGAAACCATTGATCTGTTTCCCACACCTCAAATTGTCAACACCTTCAAATGTTGTTTTTTTATTCAAAGACTAAATACAGCTTACTGCCACAGAGGAGCCAAAGAACAGAACATATTTTAAATATTTCATTTATAATAAATTGATAATCAATTAACTAGCTAGAAGGCTGATATACTGTTTTATACTATGACTGTGAATATTTGATTAGTCAATTAACTTTCTTTGGAGCAAAGACATCACACAATGTCAGAATATAGATTGTTTGTTTATTAGTTTACTTCGGGCATGTCAATCATCATCACACATCATCTTGGTTTAATTCATGCACATGGCCGAAAGGGAAAGCAGGAGAAGCAAAAGCTTATCTAGTCCCACCCCTGTTACCCACAGAATACATTATTATCGTCATACTAATTTTTACTAATGACAGTTTGACATAACATGTTTCAACAGGAGCCAGCAATCAGAGCTGCAGTCTAGCTCTAGACAGTCAACCGACTACGTGTATGTCTGTACATGTGTCCATATTAGTCCAGTTTCGACTTGTTGACTGGCATGTCACAACATCACAAAGTGGGCCAATCAACAGAGATCATTTCAGTAGTTTGATTATTAACTTGGATGGTGTGAGAGCTATGGTATTATAGTATTAGTTATGTTTTATATATATGACTATTATGGGACAGTCCAAACACATGGAAATTTGGGGAATAGGCAAATTGAATTGATAACAACAGTATACTCCACTCTTAATATTAATAATTAAATTAATTATTATTAATGATAATAATACGTTGATGAAGACGCCAGTTTAACTGTATACTGTGCACTTACACAGTTTATCAGTCAGGTGCGTTGGTAGTTTGTTTTCAATGTTTCATATACCCCACAGGAAAAAGTAACCAATATTAACACTAGATAAACTCGATTAAGACGGCTATAACCTGCGTCAATCATGTATGAGTTGAAATAAAGTTGTATAAGATATACACATATCAACGAAACATATTTTATTGATTCAATGTTATTGTTTTTCGGTGTAGCTCCCATAAGCTACCACGTTAGCTTATTCTATATGAAACGGTTAAATCACTCACATCGTTAAAGCCTCCGTAAGTGGTCTTGTAGAACTCGTCCTCTTCTTCAGCATCCAGTAATTTGGACATGCGGTTTCCCGCAGTCTTTCTAGGCTGTCGACCGACCACCAAAGTCATGATGTTTGATTCCTAAACAAACAAAGCTAAATTACGCGTTACGAGTTAGCTCGCTAATGTTAGCTCGTGTTGTGCTAACTTTTATGAACTCCTAGTCTAGTTTTACTTCGTTAATAACAGCTGCACCTTCTTACTTTATGTTCGGTTTCATGTCTCATTTAAATCGAGTAGTGTTTAATTCATAAAAATATGTTTAATCAGTAATAACGTTACCTAAGTATATATAAAGCTAGTGATAGCCGATGCTAGCCTCTGTTTTCTATAGAAGGACCAACACTTTCCGGGGCAGGTGACGTACTTCCGGGCTACGGGGGAAAATTGTATTCAAAATGATTTTCTCTTTAGTAACATGGGCTGCGTGCTCTCATTTTACTATTTATTCAGTGTGACTTGATAAACAAACTCGCCTGTTATGTACGGCTACATTTATTAGTGTTATTTACATGAATCCGTTTATACTATCGTCATCTGTCGTCATGGAAACTAGTGAAGCTGACACTCAGCCAGCAAATGTATTGCCATGGCAACAACATTACTTGTCTTAACCAGCTTGTGGCATTTTTGACAAATGATGTTATAAATCGTCTTTATGTTTACGTTATTATAATTTTCTTAAAAATAACAAAGACACAAGCTCCCATATGTTTGCTCTCTCTCTCTCTCTCTCTCTCTCTCTCTCTCTCTCTCTCTCTCTCTCTCTCTCTCTCTCTCTCTCTCTCTCCCCACTGTGTGTGTGTGTATGTGTGTGTGCGTGTGTGTGTATGAGAGTGAGTGTTTGTTGAGTTTGGACTCTGAGAACCACAAAGTAAGCACATCAACATCTACAAAGTGATATTTCAAAAAACACAATCACTTTATTGTATGTTGCTTGTTCAAATAATAATAAAAAAAGTGATTTATTGGTACAGTACAGTGCAGTACACTTAGTATAATATGTGCAATGTTGGAATAGTATATATTTTTAAGTAAGAAAAGAAGTGAACATAAAATAAGGTTCCAGATAATATATACATGCATTATGTATATTTCATTAAAACAGCTGTAGCCTAAATTGTAAGACTAGTTCACCAGACCTGCCTATAATTTGTTATTGGCTGTACTTAAAGTGTTCCTATGCATACAGTAAATAGTAACCATGGAAATATTTATATAAAAAAAGATTAAAGAGTATTTTACTTCTCAATATTATACAGTACTTTATTCATCCTCCTTTGGTTAGTTTGCATTACAGTTTTATTTGAGAGAATTACATCTGAAGCAACACAACTTGTAGTCTTTTACACTGCAACAGAAATGTCCACATTTACATGAATATATATTGTCAGCCTTCACATTCACAAGTTCACATTCCACTAGAATTCAATCCTTTCAGTAATATTTTAGGTGCTAGTGCAAGATATACAGCCATCAAAACATTCTTATATCAAGTTGTACCAAAAATGTTATTTAGCGACTCATATAAGTTTCATTGTAAACCTGCTTGTCTCCATGTAGTTGCCTGTTCCTCTGTTACTATTCGACGCGGCACTCCGTGGCACATATGCGATCGTGGCCGTGTGCTTTATTTGCCCTTTGCTCTTACTCCAGAAGAACATGAAAATAAAACATAGGCTCACAGAGCTGAAAAACGAAAGAAAACCAATAGCTGCTGCTATTAGTAATGTCTTGACATCAAAGGGAAGTTCCTGATTTTCATTCACACCTGGAGAGGCCGACGGAAGCTCAAACCATCCTGTGAAAGGAAAGGGGGTTTTATGAGATGATGGAAAGACTCGGACATGAAGGCTGACGGGCAGGCTGTCGTTTCCTGCGGCGTTAGATGCCACACAGTGATAAGTACCACTATCCTGAGGCTGAGCATAACGAACCTCCAATGAGCCGTTTGAGAGAGCCCGTATTCTACCAGTCGGTGATAAAGGCTTAAGCCGTGGGCTCAGCCAGGTCAAACGTGGCAGAGGGTCACCTTCTGCATTGCAGTAAAACACCACTGTGTGACCCTGATCAACTATCTCCCTTTGAGGATTGCGGTTTAAAATCCGAGGCTGCCGACAAGTGAGCAAACCCTGAAGCTCAGCGCCAGAAAAGTCGAGAAAACTCCAGTCCTCCAGCTGGAGTGAGGTAGTGCAAGACGGCGAATGTCTGCCAAAGTCCAGGAACAGGTGTCTTCTCACCAGCCACAGCAAACGGCAGTCGCACGCCAGTGGGTTGTTATCAAGTCTCAGGGCTTTTAGGGTGTCCACAGACTGAAAAACCCCCGCCTCAAGTGTGGTGAGAAGATTTCTGGATACATTCAACAATCTGAAATTCATTAAACCCCTGAATGCTCCGAGCTCGATGTCTAGCAATGACCCACCAACCAGATGGAACTCCTGGAGCCGGAGCAAGTCTCCCAGCAGGTTCCCCTGAATGGACGTGATTGGATTAAAGGAAAGGTCAAGAAATACAAGATATACGAGATGATGCAGAGGAATGTAGGGTACAGCATGGAGGTTGCCATGTCTGATGGAGAGGGATGTAAGATTTAAGCCAAAGAGGCCGTTTCCTGACAGCGTCTCCAGCCAGGGACAGTGAGAAATGACGAGCTCCTTGAGGTGCACTAGATGATGGAATGAATAGTTTGGCAATGTGGTGAGACCCAGGCGGTGAAAATGAAGGCTCCTCAGCGCACAGATTTGTGTGAGCGCTTCTGTCGGAACAGCTGTGAGGTTGCAGGCATCGAGGTGCATCTCTTGCAGACTTGTCAGTCCAGCGAAGGCTTGGCGAGAGATGAAAACTAAGTCGTTGTCTGCTGCGTTAATGTACCGCAGGGCCACCAAGTCACGGAAAGCAAAATCGAGGAAGACGAGAATCTCGTTGCCGCTTATGTCCAGGAACTGCAGGTTTGATAAACCAGCGAATGCTCCCACAGGAATAATCTTCAGGCGATTGCGGGCGAGACGCAGCGTTAGCAGACTGTGCAAGCCGAGAAAGGCGTCCAGGTCAACTACTGCCAGGAGGTTGTCACTTAAATCCAAGTGCAAAAGTTGCGTTAGAGTCTGAAACTGTTGACGCCCCAAGGTTTTAATGTTATTATGGGTCAAGTTTAGTATCTTAGCATTCTGTGAGAGATTGTCCGGCGTTGTGCGGAGTTGGCCATGAGAGCAGTTGACCTGAAGCAGCTCAGCGTTACAGCGGCAGGACTGTGGACACGGCTGGAGTCTTCCAGCTGCGAGTGCCACCTCTGCTGCCAGCACGTAGAGAAGTGCCCAGCACAGGTGCTGATGGACGGCGATCCCTTCAAACATCTGGTGCCGTCCCTGCATGTGTGTGAGCGAAAGAGAGAGAGAGAGAGAGAGGTGTGAACAGAGTGAGTGTGTGATGATACCATATTTGCTGAAGTCACCTCAGGGAAAGTGGACACACAAATACAACAAACAGTCAGTATCTCTAATAACCAAAATATTTTTGCCACTTTTTGCCACTATTACATAGCCTTTTGTAGCAGGAAACTGACTCACTCTTCTTCACCAAAGTCAACAGAGAAAATTGTAATTTTTAGCTTGCAGGGACACAGGGACTGCGTGTTTACCGCTGCCTTGTTTGGTAAGTTTGTGTCGGTTAATCCTTTGTTTGGTAAATCCACACAAAGGATTTCACACACCGAAATCACAAAATATAATATTTGAACTTACTGATGGAATCAGCTGTAGAACAACAGCTCCTGCGAGCCATGATGTAAAATGTGTTCATTTTCTCTATGGACTTTGGTGTGGTGAGAGGTCATGATTAAAAAATTTCAGTTTGCAGCCACAAGAGTGTCCAGCAGAGAACTCATAGAAACTGCATTTCAAAGAACCCTGAGACAATTCTTTGAGTTGTGGCATCTGACATTGATCTGTGCTTTCAACTGAAAATGATAGTTTCATTTCCTTCTCACCGCTCAGCTAACAGGAAGACGCTTTTCATAACCAGACGGCTGCTGATGGAGGGTCCCGTCTACATAGACTTACAGATACTGAAAGACAAAAAACATGAGACAGAAAGCAAAGGAAGTTGATGCTGCTGTCAAATTCAGACTGCAATTATGTTGTTTACAGTGTTGTGATGATCCAAGTCAGAGACTCATCTCTTTCCCCTCACTGTAGATTTTACAGTTTTAATTGTCTTTTTAATTAATATCTTCACTGCCTTTCACAGTTTTTTTTTTATTTTTACTTCTGTTTTCTTCATTTTAAGCAACTTTCCATGTACCGACCATGTGATGCGACTGAAGTCTCTCCCAAACTACAACTTGTCGTGAGTTGAGAGTAATTTTACATATTCAACACCTATGCTCAGGTTGATGATGATGAACAAACTAATGGGTAAGTTAAGTATTTGCCCTTTGTGAGACTGAAGGAGGCCGGGTTAGATTTAAGCACTGTAAACTGCTTTTAAATCACTATTAATTAAATCTCTGACCTCTAAAAGACCAACATCAATCAAACTACTTTCTGTGCGGCTCAGTGTGCTTTAGTTTCTGAAACATGCAGTGGACTTTAAGACTTAAGCTGCCTCATCTCTCATCCAAGAGGTCACAATCCTAGTCGGTTTAATTTCTTTGACAGATCAAATAAAATGAGGAGAAAGAACACGTCGTCATTACAGGCAGTCATTTCTTGTTCGAAAGCAAAAAAAAAAAAAAAGGAGCGAGAAAGGGCAAACTTGTGCCGAATGAAATGTCACCCTAATTTACAGTAAAAGCTCAGTTATATGTTGGTCCACAATTATTGTCAACATCATTCGTTTTTTGGATATATTATCACATCAGAGGGCACATATTTGTGTGCTCTGATGCCAGTGAAATCACAGTATGTGACATTTCGCGGTGCGTTCCGCGTCTTTCAGGGCAGGCACGTTTCATTTAGCTGAAGAATAATGTGCACACTGACAAAGACGTCGGGTTATTATTCATGCCTGGTATGTTTTGACTTTGGGAGAAGAAACCTTATTTTAAATGACATGTTTGTGCATTTGTTTTCAAGTATTCATTATAGAATGCAGGATGTAAAAACATATAACATTTCTATTTAAAGTTGATTAATTATTGATGTAATAAACGTTTTTTTTAACCTGTTTGAACTTACTGTTTTCTTCAAACATATTACAGAACATGCAGCTAAATAGTTGGCAGCAATCTTAAAATCAGGCTTTATGTAAGAGTACAAACATTTGTTCTATAATAAGCCCCCCTCTTTTGCTAAATCACCACTAGAGAGCAGCAACAGCAGAACTCCATGGGTTTTTATTAGTCTGAAGTCATGTGGCGAAGCTGTCCATGTGTCCTGTCCTGACATTAAAGTCGACTCTAACTGTTGAAATGTTGCCGTCACATTATCATCGTCATGTGAGAAGTACATCCAGCAAAACAAACTGCAAGTTTATAAAAAAAACGACTAATGGGCCAACTCATGAGAAGATGTGTGACTGTCTGAAATGTGATGTTCATATTTCAGACAGTCACACAAATGACCAAAAGTGAGAGAAAAAATATAATATCCTTTTTGGTGGTGGTGGTGGTGGGATGCCGCCCTCACTTTTGGCAGCTGTGCTCACATGTGCTGAAAACTGCAGCACTCTTGTGTGTGAACATGGACGAGAGGACAACAATCTCAGGTCCATTTGGGACGGAAATCTGCGATTTAAACACCAAATGTATCAATTTTATGACCACATTTGCACATTCAAGAGTTCAAATCTCACTTCAGAATTTGGATTAATATTCAAAATTTGAAGTTAAAGTGGACCATCTTGCAAAGATTCCCACTAAGATATAATTTTTCAGGTGTTTGTCTTTATGAAAAATGTGCAAGATTTACAGATCTGCAGCAATGTATAAGTAAAGTAAAACATATAAAAAAAACAAGATGTGTAACTCACTGCCTCCTCGGTGTGAATGTCTTGTCATTGTTGCGGCTCCATCTTCACACCTTTGTCTGCATTTGCAGGTGTAGTGTTTTCTGCTCTCTGGATAATCTGAGAGTTACAGCTCAGGTCTGTCAGACACACACTGACGCACCGCAACGACCAATCTTCATCCTCCCGTCGTCAGAGTCTCAACTCCAGTGGAAGCGTGAAGCAGCGACTCCGTTTCCTCTGTTGCTTCGCTGTCCTCATGGCAACAACAACCTGGCTCCGGAGGAAGCAAGTGTTTGATGCATGCTGGGGGGATTATATGCCCGAGCTCCTGGACTTCATCCAGCATACTGCGCTGGATGAACGTCAGGAGGAAGACACAGGTCAGCCAAACACAGAGATTTAGGGGCAACACCAGATGGGATTGAATCTAAGGACACTTAAAATTAAAGGGATATCTTTGATCTCTTTTCTGTTGAAATCATTTGAAAATGTGATTATGATCCGCTTGTTTTGTAAATTCTGAATCTGCTGCTATAAAGGTTTTAATCTATCTCACGTGGTGAAGGCATCTAGAGATGACCTATAATGTGACCCTTGTATGTATGTATGTGCATATATATACTGTATGCTTTTGTTTATTCCTTACTGTATTTATTTTATTAATGTATTTCATATATGTGTGTATGGTATTGGAATATGTGGGGTGGGGGGCAGGGCATTGTTGTGCAAGATAGAGCTATTGTTGGAAAGAATCAAAGTATCATACTGGTAAATGTCCATCATGTTTTTTTTTGTAAATGACAAATGTGTCTCTTTTTCATTCTGTCACAGACAACAACTTATGAAAAAGGTCTCGGACAGGTTTTAATATCATATATAATATCATACTTCATATCGCAATTCTGCACCTTTGACAATACTGTTTGCACAGTTTGACTTTATTTATTGAATGTTCCAGTTCGACTGGTCATTGCACTATTTTCACAGCTCCTTTCATATGATCTCTATTATCTATTATATCTCATTCCATTTTGCACCAATATAAATATGGTTTCATTGTTTAAACCATTTATTTCAGGTGTGTCAAACATATGGCCCGTGGGCCCGAACCGGCCCACAAGAGGCTCCGATTGAGCCCGCAGGATGAATTTCTGAAAAATTCACATTTTGATTAGAAATAATATTATATACTAAATTTTTCTGTGACTAAAAGATTTGTGCCTTTGTAGAGCCACTGTGATCTGTACTGTAGGTTGTAAATAGTAAACAGTAAATAGTAAAATTAGGGATAATATTGTTGAAATACTTAATTAAAAGTAAAACAAAGGGGACTTACTATAACACTTGAGATAAAATTGCTTGACACCCCTGGTTTTTAAACATATATATGTCTGTATTTACATATATATAAAGTTCTTTGAATGTAATCTAATTTAATTTCCACTCTTCACTTCAATCATATTCGACTGAAGCAAATCAACAGGCAACAGTTTTAATCACAGCCAGCGTTTCTGATCAAAGCAGAATGTCCGGAAACAAGTGGACAACAAAGCAGTGATGAAATGTTAATTGCTGACGGTGACGATGATGAAATGTCACTGGAAAAATAACAGTAATAACTTTAACTTTACACGCACTAAGATCAAAGACACAGAAGGGACGAAAACTAAAATCAAATTATTTTAATTATTCAGCTAAATCATAAAAAAATGAGTTATGATATACATATTTAAAGCCAAACCAGCTTGTTGTAGATGCAGGGATTATACTGTCACATTACTGATTAAATATGATGAATGACTTGGCGATTTGTTTTGTTTTTGAAATGAAGTAACTGAATAAATGTTTGTATAGGAATAAAGTGAAGCAGTAAATATGTATGTGAAAAGTAAACAGTAACATGTAAACTACATGTTAATGGTCACAGTTTATTACTCTTATTATCAGTGGCCTTGTTTGCCCTGAAACGCTCAGTGAAAATGACATAACAAGTGTTAGTGCTTCAGGTGAACACTAACATTACAGTATATCCAAGTCAAGTTCCACTAAGAAATGTGGGTGTTAAGATCTACTGTAATGCATTTAACATGCTCTGACTGTGAGGAGAACTGTTTTTATTTCCCTCCTGTGGTTAAAAAAAAACTCCCACGCCTCTAAAAGACAGGAGTTATTGGCTGTGGGCTTTATAAATACATGATGGCTGTGAATTCATTTTTCTTTCTTTGTTTGAGCTGCTCTCCACACAAACACTGATTGCCTTTGTTATTCAAATCATTTACCGTTGAGTCTGCAAAAAATAAAATAAAATAAAATCTGAAGTATAATAAAAACCCGTGTGTGTGTGTGTGTGCTGCATGATTATGTGGAGTGTTGACAGGAAAAGATGCGTGATCACCACAGAAGAGGAGCCCGTGCTGAGAGAGGAACTCACCATCTGGTGCCTCGAGGAAGTTGTGTGTTCATCAGCAAAATCTCCGTCCAACCAACCCCCGGAAACCAGGAAGAGGAAAGATCAGATTGAATGCCAGTTACAGCCTCGGCCAAATCAAAGTTCCACGTTGTATAACCTCCTACTGTTTTGTTACGTCACAGCTGCTCTGTGCTCTGATGACTGTTGTGTGAATTTTCTGGGGGATTCCGACCACTAAAGGGTTTTCTTTATCTCATGAGACAAATGCAGATGAAGCAATGCTCATTTATATATATATACAGTATATATATATATATATATTGATATTAAATTATGTTAATTACATTATTCAACTTGATTTGAGTTGCATTAAAAGCAGAGGCGAAAGATTACTGAAAGATTACTGAAATATTCTAATCAAGTAAAAATACCTCTATTTTGATAAGATTTTACTGAAGTACAAGTAAAACTATTGGTCTAATCAAGTGTTTCCCAACCCTGGTCCTCAGGGAATGCGGCCATGCCATGTTTTAGATGTTGCCCTGCTCCACAAAACACCTGATTCAGATGAAACATTCATTTAATTTTTTTTTTTTACAGAAGTTGAAACATTAGAGAGCCCCCGAAGTGACATGAGAAAAAAAAGTTTGGTTTTTTGTGTTGTTGTTTTTTTTTCAAAAAAAGATTTTATTTTTTCGTAATTTTGTGGAAACTCGAGATCTCGACTTTGAAACTCAATATTTACATTTTTTTTTCTTGTCATTTTTTTCTCATGTCACTTAAAAACAAAAATATATATTTATTTTTTGTTTATTTATTAGACAAAAGTTGAAACATTAAATTTTTTGGAAGAAATTTGACAAGTTCAAATATATATAATAATATAAAAAAATAGGGCAGGGCAGTGTTCCCTGAGAACCAGGATCATCTATCTATCTATCTATCTATCTATCTATCTATCTATCTATCTATCTATCTATCTATCTATCTATCTATCTATCTATCTATCTATCTATCTATCTATCTATCTAGCCACTTTAATGTAAAATAAAATGTTAAATGTCACACCAAAGTCTCTCACACCAACAGTAACTTTTGAGCAAACCATTGTTGTCACAATAATGACACAACATAGTATGAAGAAAGCACCGCAGCTTAAAGTGTCCACACCTTGAGTTCCAGCAGCACAGAACAATAACAAGTATTTTTTTTGTTCCTCAGCGGCTTCACATAACGTCACAGTCTCAGTCACACACTGCTGTCATTTGTTTTCTTATAGAAAACAGAGAGATAGGTGGATTTCATGGGTTCACATTCACATCCTGTGTTACTTTATGTCATCTGTATTGTCCACAGATAGTTTCATTTCCATGAAGGTATTTTTTTTTTCTCTCTATGATGCAACTTCTGCCACTTCCTCATCTCATACTGAAAAGATATTTTTGTCGTTGGTTGTAAATGAGACTCACATGACAAGTGCAGAGAGCAGATTAGACTGGAAACTGCACTTCCTCTTTTGAGTGTGAAGGTGACTGTTTGAAGAGAGGAAGCACTTTCTACTCAGGATACAATAAACCAGCTGGATTATTCTGCAACAAGGTAGAACAACAAAAAAAAATATTCTTGTTTGCTTGTGTGTCAGCTTTTTGTGTAGTTACAATAACATGTTTTGGAATTCTTCCTCTTCTACGGTGTGAAATGAAAGAGGTTTAACTTGAAGGCTCCTCCTCTCAGCTATGATTCACTGTTGAGATGCAGACGAACACAGTGACGAGTGATAATACTGCAAACAGAAGATAATATTAGCTGTAGATGCAGACATGAATCCTAACAATGAGTTTACTCTTAATGCCATAACATAACCTTCAACTGAATAAAACAAATAAATAAATAGAGTTAATTCTAACACTGTCACACAAAGACAGAGAAAAGCAGCAAACTATCACAGTTAAAAAGCTTTAACAAACACTATACGAAGATAATTGTGCTCTTTTACTGTACTGTAACATTGACATAATGAATACAAATGACAAATAGTCACCTATAATTGATATAAGATAAGACAGACAAGTCTAATGATTAAAAAATAATAACAATACTAATACATCCGTAACCTTTTGAACACACCTAGACGCATGTTTTTGGCTTTTCATTTTCAAAGTGTTCTCAGTGTTTTTCATGTATTCTTTATTTTTAGTCCATTGTAAACAACAATTAACTTAAATACTCACACTGACGCACCTACGCACCAAAAATATCCTCATTGAAACCCGCTCAAATCACTATTTTTGATCATGACAAACTTCAAACTTTAAATTCATTAATGTTCATGTAAGACGAGGACTGATGTTGGTTTAATAAATGTAAAAATGATAATAATTTTTACAATTTAAATTTTCTATTAGCACGTGTTGGTGCTCTAATGTGTGTTAATGTGAGTATTTTATGAAACATTATGCATATAAACTAATGCTAATCTTTCACATTATAC
Source organism: Microchirus variegatus (assembly GCF_963457635.1). Classification (NCBI taxonomy): domain Eukaryota; kingdom Metazoa; phylum Chordata; class Actinopteri; order Pleuronectiformes; family Soleidae; genus Microchirus; species Microchirus variegatus. Next base: position 6,817,843 of record NC_139814.1, read on the forward strand.
CAGGCTGCAACAACCAAACCAAACCAAAAATAATCCAGTTTGTATGAAGTATATTGCAAAGGAAAAAAGCTGCGGCATGACAAAAACACGACAATTTAAGGGGTTAAAAAATGTAAAAATGTATTAATATTTTACATGTCTCTTCTTCTTCTTCTGCAGATGCACGTTCTGTGCGTGGTGTTGCTTCTGAGCTGTCCGGTCCTCGGCCGATCTTCACCTGTTTTAAACAAGCTGTGGGAAGAGTGGAACATGGAACACAGTAAGGTTCACAACAATGAGGTATAGGACCGTTCTTTTCCCCTCTCTCCGTGTTGTCACTCGCACCGACAGATGAATCACAGAGTCTGTGTTTTGTCTTTCAGACAGAGATCATCTTCAGGAGAGCCGTGTGGGAGAAGAACGTGCACATGGTGCTGAGACACAACCAGGAGGCCGCGGCAGGAAAACACAGCTTCACTTTGGGACTGAATCACCTGGCTGACATGGTAACAATCTGCTCCAGTGTTTTAGGTTTAGAGATACAGAACATTTCAGACTCATATAAATAGATCGATACCAAAATTACGTACAAGAATTATACAAATCTACACCTGGTATATTCCGTTCAATTTGATAATCTCTAATCTGCTATTTATATGCAGGTTAAAATGTGGTCAAGTACCAATCATTAATCAAAATGACTATATTTAATCAAATCATTTCGCTCCCTGTACAATCACGTGCAAATCTGGTGGTGATGTTGGTGGTATTTGGTGTTTATTATGGTGGTTGGCATCCATGATGTTGCTACACTGCATTTTCCTAATCAAATTAGTCTTAGATAAAGTACCTTAAAGGGATACTCAAGTAAAAATACAAGTATCTTACCAGAAAATGACTGTGATAGAAGTTGAAGTCACTTTTTATAATATCACTCTTCTTCTTATGGTTTTATTCGGTAGTGACGAGTAACAAAGACAGTTATACGAAATGTAGTAGATAGTGGAGTAAAAGTAATAAAAATTGCTCGAAATATAAATAACGTACAGATATGTGAATGTCATACTTAAGTACAGTAACAAGGTATTTGTACTGTTACTGTACAACACTAATCCTTCTCTATGTTTGATAGAAATCCAGGGTAAAAGCTAACAGACGAGATTTTGAGATGTTTTTAATTTACTTTCAGTTAAATCCAATAAGTAGCAACACAAAACCAGATAAACATTTGAGAAAAAATGGGTGAAAATTAATAAAAATCCAAATAATCCATCACAAATAAGAACAAACATATGATAAATTTGCACAAAAACAAAGCTTTGATAAAAAAAAAAAAAAAACAAGGTTCAAAGTAGGAACTTAACTTGACTGAGATCAGTTACAGAGTTGGAGCTTGTCACATATTCAAATTTAAAAAAATAACCAGAAGGACTTTTCTCTCTTTAGATATAAAAATAACAATGAAGTGAATAACTCCTTACATGACTCCTGGCTTATCATCAGCATTACATATATGCTCAATTATACATCACTCAAATACAGCTTTAACAGCAAAAGCCATGATAAAAATGGTGATGATGAAGAAAAGTGCTGCCATTCAGTGTTCATCAGATGTACCACAGAAGAAGAAGAACAGTCACAGAGATGTAAGAGTGAGACCTCTGCTGGACACAAACTACATGACAAACATTTACTGCAGCCTGTGTGCTAATTTAAACCCTAACCTAAACCCTGAGAGCAGCACTAATCCTATTTAATCTGATTAATGTAATCTAGTATAGGCTCAGCTGACCTGCAGTCACTATGTAAGAGAAGATTCACAAAGTTATACAAACAGCCATGCTAAAATATGTATGAATGTAATTCATTCAGAACGGAATGAATGAATGGTTAAATTAATCAATAAAAGAATAAATAAATGCATAAATACTGAAATAAATAAATGTATGAATACATAAAAGAATAAATACAAACATATATTTAATATATTTATTTATGGCTGTGTTTTTTAATGGTACATTTTTATTTAATTATTGGTAACACTTTACAATAAGGATCCCTGAATCAATGTTAGTTAGTACATTATTAAGCATTACTGTTTAATAATATATTAACAATCATTATTATGAATTTGTAAGCATTAGTTAATAAGCAGTTAATTAATGTTTCATACTCATAGTTAGTTAATAAACTATATTAATGACATATAATATGACATTTTGGTCATATTTTGGACGACATACTATAGTATAAGTTTTTGTACACATTTCGGACGACATACCATACTATGACCTTTTGGTCATATTTGGACGACATGCTGTAGTATGACTTTTTGAACACATTATAGATGACATTCTTGACTTTTTGTAAAAATTTTGAACGACATACTATACTATGACTTTCTGGTGATATTTTGGACGACATGCTATAGTATGACTTTTTTGACAAATTTTGGACGACATGTTATAGTATGACTTTTTTGACAAATTTTGGACGACATGCTATAGTATGACTTTTTGGTCATATTTTGGACGACATACTATAGTATGACTTTTTGTTCATATTTTGGACGACATACTATACTAAGACCTTTTTGTCAAATTTTGGACGACATGCTATAGTATGACTTTTTGGTCATATTTTGGACGACATACTATACTATGACCTTTTGGTCAAATTTTGGACGACATACTATAGTATGACTTTTTGTTCATATTTTGGACGACATACTATACTAAGACCTTTTTGTCAAATTTTGGACGACATACTATAGTATGACTTTTTGGTCATATTTTGGACGACATACTATATTATGACTTTTTGGACAAATTTTAGACGACATACTATAGGATTACTTTTTGGTCATATTTAGGACGACATGCTATAGTATGACTTTTTGGTCATATTTTGGACGACATGCTATAGTATGACTTTTTTGACAATTTTTGGACGACATGCTATAGTATGACTTTTTTGACAAATTTTGGACGACATGCTATAGTATGACTTTTTGGTCCTATTTTGGAAGAAATGCTATATTATGACTTTTTTGACAAATTTTGGACAACATACTACGGTATGACTTTTTGGTTTAATTTTCTTGACGACATACTACACTATGACCTTTTTGTCAAATTTTGGACAACATACTATAGTATGACTTTTATGTCAAATTTTGGACGACATGCTATAGTATGACTTTTTGGTCATATTTTGGACGACATGCTATAATATGACTTTTTTGACAAATTTTGGACGACATGCTATAGTATGACTTTTTGTTCATATTTTGGACAACATGCTATAGTATGACTTTTTGGTCATATTCTGGACTACATGCTATAGTATGACTTTTTGGTCATATTTTGGACGACATGGTATAGTATGACTTTTTGTTCAAATTTTGGACGACATGCTATAGTATGACTTTTTTGACAAATTTTGGACGACATGCTATAGTATGACTTTTTGGTCATATTTTGGACAGCAGGCTATAGTATGACTTTTTGGTCATATTTTGGACGACATACTATACTATGACCTTTTGGTCAAATTTTGGACGACATGCTATAGTATGACTTTTTGGTCATATTTTGGACGACATACTATACTATGACCTTTTGGTCAAATTTTGGACGACATGCTATAGTATGACTTTTTGGTCAAATTTTGGACAACATGCTATAGTATGACTTTTTGGTCATATTTTGGACGACATGCTATAATATGACTTTTTTGACAAATTTTGGACAACATGCTATAATATGACTTTTTTGACAAATTTTGGACAACATGCTATAGTATGACTTTTTGTTCATATTTTGGACAACATGCTTTAGTATGACTTTTTGGTCATATTCTGGACTACATGCTATAGTATGACTTTTTGGTCATATTTTGGACGACATGGTATAGTATGACTTTTTGTTCAAATTTTGGACGACATGCTATAGTATGACTTTTTTGACAAATTTTGGACGACATGCTATAGTATGACTTTTTGGTCATATTTTGGACAGCATGCTATAGTATGACTTTTTGGTCATATTTTGGACGACATGCTATACTATGACCTTTCGGTCAAATTTTGGACGACATGCTATAGTATGACTTTTTTGACAAATTTTGGACGACATGCTATAGTATGACTTTTTGGTCATATTCTGGACGACATGCTATAGTATGACTTTTTGGTCATATTTTGGACGACAAACTATACTATGACCTTTTGGTCAAATTTTGGACGACATGCTATAGTATGACTTTTTGGTCATATTTTGGACGACATACTATACTATGACCTTTTGGTCAAATTTTGGACGACATGCTATAGTATGACTTTTTGGTCAAATTTTGGACGACATGCTATAGTATGACTTTTTGGTCATATTTTGGACGACATGCTATAATATGACTTTTTTGACAAATTTTGGACAACATGCTATAGTATGACTTTTTGTTCATATTTTGGACGACATGCTATAGTATGACTTTTTGGTCATATTCTGGACGACATGCTATAGTATGACTTTTTGGTCATATTTTGGACGACATACTATACTATGACCTTTTTGTTAAACTTTGGACGACATGCTATAGTATGACTTTTTGGTCATATTTTGGACGACATGCTATAGTATGACTTTTTGGTCATATTTTGGACAGCATGCTATAGTATGACTTTTTGGTCATATTTTGGACGACATACTATACTATGACCTTTTTGTTAAACTTTGGACGACATGCTATAGTATGACTTTTTGGTCATATTTTGGACGACATGCTATAGTATGACTTTTTGGTCATATTTTGGACAGCATGCTATAGTATGACTTTTTGGACAAATTTTAGACGATATACTATAGGGTTACTTTTTGGTCATATTTAGGACGACATACTATAATGACCTTTTGGTCAAATTTTGGTCGACACACTATATTATGAATTTTTGGTCATATTTTGGACGACATACTATACTATGACTTTTTGGTCAAATTTTGGAAGACATGCTATAGTATGATTTTCATGACAAATTTTGGACAACACACTATACTATGACTTTTTGTTCATATTTTGGACGACATGCTATACTATGACTTTTTGTTCATATTTTGGACGACATGCTATAGTATGACTTTTTGGTCATATTCTGGACGACATGCTATAGTATGACTTTTTGGTCATATTTTGGACGACATGCTATAGTATGACTTTTTGGTCATATTTTGGACGACATACTATATTATGACTTTTTGGACAAATTTTAGACGACATACTATAGGATTACTTTTTGGTCATATTTAGGACGACATACTATAATGACCTTTTGGTCAAATTTTGGTCGACACACTATATTATGACTTTTTGGTCATATTTTGGACGACATACTATACTATGACTTTTTGGTCAAATTTTGGAAGACATGCTATAGTATGACTTTTATGACAAATTTGGACGACATGCTATGTTATGACTTTTTGGTCATATTTTGGACGACATGCTATAGTATGACTTTTTGGTCATACTATTCTGGACAACATGCTATCGTATGACTTTTTGGTCATATTTTGGACGACATGCTATAGTATGACTTTTTGGTCATATTCTGGACGACATGCTATAGTATGACTTTTTGTTCATATTTTGGACGACATGCTATAGTATGACAGTTTGGTCATATTTTGGACGACATGCTATAGTATGAGTTTTTTGACAAATTTTGGACGACATGCTATAGTATGACTTTTTGGTCATATTTTGGACGACATGCTATAGTATGACTTTTTGGTCATATTTTGGACGACATGCTATAGTATTACTTTTTGTTCATATTTTGGAAGACATGCTATAGTATAACTTTTATGACAAATTTGGACGACATGCTATGTTATGACTTTTTGGTCATATTTTGGACGACATGCTATAGTATGACTTTTTGGTCATACTATTCTGGACAACATGCTATAGTATGACTTTTTGGTCATATTTTGGACGACATGCTATAGTATGACTTTTTGGTCAAATTTTGGACGACATGCTATAGTATGACTTTTTGGTCATATTTTGGACGACATGCTATAGTATGACTTTTTGTTCATATTTTGGACGACATGCTATAGTATTACTTTTTGTTCATATTTCGGACGACATGCTATAGTATGACTTTTTGGTCATATTCTGGACAACATGTTATAGTATGACATTTTGGTCATATTTTGGACGACATGCTATAGTATGACATTTTGGTCATATTTTGGACGACATGCTATAGTATGACTTTTTGGTCAAATTTTGAACGACATGCTATAGTATGACTTTTGTGTCATATTCTGGACGACATGCTATAGTATGACTTTTTGGTCATATTCTGGATGAGATGCTATAGTATGACTTTTTGTTCATATTTTGGACGACATGCTATAGTATGACTTTTTGTTCATATTTTGGACGACATGCTATAGTATGACTTTGTTCATATTTTGGACGACATTCTATAGTATGACTTTTTGGTCATATTTTGGACGACATACGATAGTATGACTTTTTGGTCATATTCGGGACGACATGCTTTAGTATGACTTTTTGGTCATATTCGGGACGACATGCTATAGTATGACTTTTTGGTCATATTCTGGACGACATGCTATAGTATGACTTTTTGTTCATATTTTGGACGACATGCTATAGTATGACAGTTTGGTCATATTTTGGACGACATGCTATAGTATGAGTTTTTTGACAAATTTTGGACGACATGCTATAGTATGACTTTTTGGTCATATTTTGGACGACATGCTATAGTATGACTTTTTGTTCATATTTTGGATGACATGCTAAAGTATTACTTTTTGTTCATATTTTGGACGACATGCTATAGTATGATATTTTGGTCATATTTTGGACGACATGCAATAGTATGACTTTTTGGTCATATTCTGGACAACATGCTATAGTATGACTTTTTGGTCATATTTTGGACGACATGCTATAGTATGACATTTTGGTCACATTTTGGACGACATGCTATAGTATGACTTTTTGGTCAAATTTTGAACGACATGCTATAGTATGACTTTTGGGTCATATTCTGGATGACATGCTATAGTATGACTTTTTGTTCATATTTTGGACGACATGCTATAGTATGACATTTTGGTCATATTTTGGACGACACGCTTTAGTATGACTTTTTGGTCATATTTTGGACGACATGCTATAGTATGACTTATTTGACAAATTTTGGACGACATGCTATAGTATAACTTTTTGGTCAAATTTTGAACGACATGCTATAGTATGACTTTTTGGTCATATTCTGGACGACATGCTATAGTATGACTTTTTGGTCATATTTTGGACGACATGCTATAGTATGACATTTTGGTCATATTTTGGACGACATGCTATAGTATTACTTTTTGTACATATTTCGGACGACATGCTATAATATGACTTTTTGGTCATATTTTGAACGACATGCTATAGTATGACTTTTTGGTCATATTCTGGACGAGATGCTATAGTATGACTTTTTTGACAAATTTTGGACGACATGCTATAGAATGACTCTTTTGACAAATTTTGGACGACATGCTATAGTATGACTTTTTGGTCATATTTAAGACGACATGCTATAGTATGACTTTTTGGTCATATTCTGGACGACATGCTATAGTATGACTTTTTGGTCATATTTTGGACGACATGCTATAGTATGACTTTTTGGTCATATTCTGGATGACATGCTATAGTATGACTTTTTGGTCATATTTTGGACGACATGCTATAGTTTGACTTTTTTGAGAAATTTTGGACGACATGCTATAGTATGACTTTTTGGTCATATTTTGGACGACATACTATACTATGACCATTTGGTCAAATTTTGGACGACATGCTTTAGTATGACTTTTTGGTCATATTGTGGACGACATGCTATAGTATGACTTTTTGGTCACATTTTGGACGACATGCTATAGTATCACTTTTTGGTCACATTTTGGACGACATGCTTTAGTATGACTTTTTGGTCACATTTTGGACGACATGCTATAGTATGACTTTTTTGACAAATTTTGGACGACATGCTATAGTATGACTTTTTGGTCATATTTTGGATGACATGCTATAGTATGACTTTTTGGTCACATTTTGGACGACATGCTTTAGTATGACATGCTTTAGTATGACTTTTTGGTCACATTTTGGACGACATGCTATAGTATGACTTTTTTGACAAATTTTGGACGACATGCTATAGTATGACTTTTTGGTCATATTTTGGACGACATGCTATAGTATGACTTTTTGGTCATATTCTGAACGACATGCTATAGTATGACTTTTTGGTCATATTTTGGACGACATGCTATAGTATGAGTTTTTTAACAAATTTTGGACGACATGCTATAGTATGATTTTTTGGTCATATTCTGGACGACATGCTATAGTATGACTTTTTGGTCATATTTTGGACGACATGCTATAGTATGACTTTTTGGTCATATTTTGGACGACATGCTATAGTATGACTTTTTGGTCATATTTTGGACGACATGCTATAGTATGACTTTTTTGAGAAATTTTGGACGACATACTATAGTATGACTTTTTGGTCATATTTTGGACGACATGCTATAATATGACTTTTTGGTCATATTCTGGACGACATGCTATAGTATGACTTTTTGGTCATATTTTGGACGACATGCTATAGTATGACTTTTTTGACAAATCTTGGACGACATGCTATAGTATGACTTTTTGGTCATACTTTGGACGACATGCTATAGTATGACTTTTTTGACAAATTTTGGACGACATGCTTTAGTATGACTTTTTGGTCATATTTTGGACGACATGCTATAGTATGACTTTTTGGTCACATTTTGGATGATATGCTATAGTATGACTTTTTTGACAAATTTTGGACAACATGCTATAGTATGACTTTTATGTCATATTTTGGACGACATGCTATAGTATGACTTTTTGGTCATATTCTGGACGACATGCTACAGTATGACTTTTTGGTCATATTTTGGACGACATGCTATAGTATGACTTTTTTGACAAATTTTGGACGACATGCTATAGTATGACATTTTGGTCATATCTTGGACGACATGCTATAGTATGACTTTTTGGTCATATTTTGGACGACATGCTATAGTATGACTTTTTGGTCATATTCTGGACGACATGCTACAGTATGACTTTTTGGTCATATTTTGGACGACATTCTATAGTATGACTTTTTGGTCATATTCTGGACGACATGCTACAGTATGACTTTTTGGTCATATTTTGGACGACATTCTATAGTACGACTTTTTGGTCATATGTTGGACGACATGCTATAGTATGACTTTTTGGTCATATTTTGGACGACATGCTATAGTATGACTTTTTGGTCATATTTTGGACGACATGCTATAGTATGACTTTTTGGTCATATTTTGGACGACATGCTATAGTATGACTTTTTGGTCATATTTTGGACGACATGCTATAGTATGACTTTTTGGTCATATTTTGGACGACATGCTATAGTATGACTTTTTTGAGAAATTTTGGACGACATGCTATAGTATGACTTTTTGGTCACATTTTGGACGACATGCTATAGTATGACTTTTTGGTCACATTTTGGACGACATGCTATAGTATGACTTTTTGGTCATATTTTGGACGACATGCTTTAGTATGACTTTTTGGTCACATTTTGGACGACATGCTTTAGTATGACTTTTTGGTCACATTTTGGATGACATGCTATAGTATGACTTTTTTGACAAATTTTGGACGACATGCTATAGTATGACTTTTTGGTCATATTTTGGACGACATGCTATAGTATGACTTTTTGGTCATATTCTGAACGACATGCTATAGTATGACTTTTTTGACAAATTTTGGACGACATGCTATAGTATGACTTTTTGGTCATATTCTGGATGACATGCTATAGTATGACTTTTTGGTCATATTTTGGACGACATGCTATAGTATGACTTTTTTGACAAATTTTGGACGACATGCTATAGTATGACTTTTTGGTCATATTTTGGACGACATACTATACTATGACCATTTGGTCAAATTTTGGACGACATGCTTTAGTATGACTTTTTGGTCATATTGTGGACGACATGCTTTAGTATGACTTTTTGGTCACATTTTGGACGACATGCTATAGTATCACTTTTTGGTCATATTTTGGACGACATGCTTTAGTATGACTTTTTGGTCACATTTTGGACGACATGCTATAGTATGACTTTTTTGACAAATTTTGGACGACATGCTATAGTATGACTTTTTGGTCATATTTTGGATGACATGCTATAGTATGACTTTTTTAACAAATTTTGGACGACATGCTATAGTATGACTTTTTGGTCACATTTTGGACGACATGCTTTAGTATATCATGCTTTAGTATGACTTTTTGGTCACATTTTGGACGACATGCTATAGTATGACTTTTTTGACAAATTTTGGACGACATGCTATAGTATGACTTTTTGGTCATATTTTGGACGACATGCTATAGTATGACTTTTTGGTCATATTTTGGACGACATGCTATAGTATGACTTTTTTAACAAATTTTGGACGACATGCTATAGTATGATTTTTTGGTCATATTCTGGACGACATGCTATAGTATGACTTTTTGGTCATATTTTGGACGACATGCTATAGTATGACTTTTTGGTCATATTTTGGACGACATGCTATAGTATGACTTTTTGGTCATATTTTGGACGACATGCTATAGTATGACTTTTTTGAGAAATTTTGGACGACATGCCATAGTATGACTTTTTGGTCACATTTTGGACGACATGCTATAGTATGACTTTTTGGTCACATTTTGGACGACATGCTATAGTATGACTTTTTGGTCATATTTTGGACGACATGCTTTAGTATGACTTTTTGGTCACATTTTGGACGACATGCTTTAGTATGACTTTTTGGTCACATTTTGGATGACATGCTATAGTATGACTTTTTTGACAAATTTTGGACGACATGCTATAGTATGACTTTTTGGTCATATTTTGGACGACATGCTATAGTATGACTTTTTGGTCATATTCTGAACGACATGCTATAGTATGACTTTTTGGTCATATTTTGGACGACATGCTATGGTATGACTTTTTGGTCATATTCTGGATGACATGCTATAGTATGACTTTTTGGTCATATTTTGGACGACATGCTATAGTATGACTTTTTTGACAAATTTTGGACGACATGCTATAGTATGACTTTTTGGTCATATTTTGGACAACATGCTATAGTATGACTTTTTGGTCATATTTTGGACGACATGCTATAGTATGACTTTTTGGTCATATTCTGGACGACATGCTATAGTATGACTTTTTGGTCATATTTTGGACGACATGCTATAGTATGACTTTTTGGTCAAATTTTGGACGACATACTATAGTATGACTTTTATGTCAAATTTTGGACGACATGCTATAGTATGACTTTTTTGACAAATTTTGGAACGACATGCTATAGTATGACTTTTTGGTCATATTTTGGACGACATGCTATAGTATGACTTTTTTGACAAATTTTGGAACGACATGCTATAGTATGACTTTTTGGTCATATTTTGGACGACATGCTTTAGTATGACTTTTTGGTCACATTTTGGACGACATGCATTAGTATGACTTTTTGGTTAAATTTTGGACGACATAAATTTTGTCTTGGAAGACATGTTATAGTATGACTTTTATGTCAATTTTTTGGACGACATGCTATAGTATGACATTTTGGTCATATTTTGGACGACATGCTATAGTATGACTTTTTGGTCATATACTGGACGACATGCTATAGTTTGACTTTTTGGTCATATACTGGACGACATGCTATAGTATGACTTTTTGGTTAAATTTTGGACGACATACTATAGTATGACTTTTATGTCAAATTTTGGACGACATGCTATAGTATGACTTTTTTGACAAATTTTGGAACGACATACTATAGTATGACTTTTATGTCAAATTTTGGACGACATGCTATAGTATGACTTTTTTGACAAATTTTGGAACGACATGCTATAGTATGACTTTTTGGTCATATTTTGGACGACATGCTTTAGTATGACTTTTTGGTCACATTTTGGACGACATGCTATAGTATGACTTTTTGTTCAAATTTTGGAAGACATGTTATAGTATGACTTTTTGGTTAAATTTTGGACGACATACTAAAGTATGACTTTTATGTCAATTTTTTGGACGACATGCTATAGTTTGACATTTTGGTCATATTTTGGACGACATGCTATAGTATGACTTTTTGTCAAATTTTGGACGACATGCTATCGTATGACTTTTTGGTCAAATTTTGGACGACATACTATAGTATGACTTTTTGGTTATATTTTGGACGACATGCTATAGTATGACTTTTTTGACAAATTTTGGAACGACATGCTTTAGTATGACTTTTTGGTCATATTTTGGACGACATGCTTTAGTATGACTTTTTGGTCACATTTTGGACGACATGCTATAGTATGACTTTTTTGACAAATTTTGGACGACATGCTATAGTATGACTTTTTGGTCATATTTTGGACGACATGCTATAGTATGACTTTTTGGTCATATTCTGGACGACATGCTATAGTATGACTTTTTGGTCATATTTTGGACGACATGCTATAGTATGACTTTTTTGACAAATTTTGGACGACATGCTATGGTATGACTTTTTGGTCATATTCTGGATGACATGCTATAGTATGACTTTTTGGTCATATTTTGGACGACATGCTATAGTATGACTTTTTTGACAAATTTTGGACGACATGCTATAGTATGACTTTTTGGTCATATTTTGGACAACATGCTATAGTATGACTTTTTGGTCATATTTTGGACGACATGCTATAGTATGACTTTTTGGTCATATTCTGGACGACATGCTATAGTATGACTTTTTGGTCATATTTTGGACGACATGCTATAGTATGACTTTTGGGCAAATTTTGGACGACATACTATAGTATGACTTTTATGTCAAATTTTGGACGACATGCTATAGTATGACTTTTTTGACAAATTTTGGAGCGACATGCTATAGTATGACTTTTTGGTCATATTTTGGACGACATGCTATAGTATGACTTTTTTGACAAATTTTGGAACGACATGCTATAGTATGACTTTTTGGTCATATTTTGGACGACATGCTTTAGTATGACTTTTTGGTCACATTTTGGACGACATGCTATAGTATGACTTTTTGGTCACATTTTGGACGACATGCTATAGTATGACTTTTTGGTTAAATTTTGGACGACATAAATTTTGTCACGGAAAACATGTTATAGTATGACTTTTATGTCAATTTTTTGGACGACATGCTATAGTATGACATTTTGGTCATATTTTGGACGACATGCTATAGTATGACTTTTTGGTCAAATTTTGGACGACATGCTATAGTATGACTTTTTGGTCATATACTGGACGACATGCTATAGTATGACTTTTTGGTTAAATTTTGGACGACATACTATAGTATGACTTTTATAACAAATTTTGGACGACATGCTATAGTATGACTTTTTTGACAAATTTTGGAACGACATGCTATAGTATGACTTTTTGGTCATATTTTGGACGACATGCTATAGTATGACTTTTTTGACAAATTTTGGAACGACATGCTATAGTATGACTTTTTGGTCAAATTTTGGACGACATGCTATAGTATGACTTTTTGGTCATATACTGGACGACATGCTATAGTACGACTTTTTGGTTAAATTTTGGACGACATACTATAGTATGACTTTTATGTCAAATTTTGGACGACATGCTATAGTATGACTTTTTTGACAAATTTTGGAACGACATGCTATAGTATGACTTTTTGGTCATATTTTGGACGACATGCTATAGTATGACTTTTTGACAAATTTTGGAACGACATGCTATAGTATGACTTTTTGGTCATATTTTGGACGACATGCTTTAGTATGACTTTTTGGTCATATTTTGGACGACATGCTATAGTATGACTTTTTGGACAAATTTTGGACGACATGCTATAGTATGACTTTTTGGTCATATTTTGGACGACATGCTATAGTATGACTTTTTGGTCATATTCTGGACGACATGCTATAGTATGACTTTTTGGTCATATTTTGGACGACATGCTATAGTATGACTTTTTTGACAAATTTTGGACGACATGCTATAGTATGACTTTTTGGTCATATTTTGGACGACATGCTATAGTATGACTTTTTTGACAAATTTTGGACGACATGCTATAGTATGACTTTTTGGTCATATTTTGGACAACATGCTATAGTATGACTTTTTGGTCATATTTTGGACGACATGCTATAGTATGACTTTTTTGACAAATTTTGGAACGACATGCTATAGTATGACTTTTTGGTCAAATTTTGGACGACATGCTATAGTATGACTTTTTGGTCATATACTGGACGACATGCTATAGTACGACTTTTTGGTTAAATTTTGGACGACATACTATAGTATGACTTTTATGTCAAATTTTGGACGACATGCTATAGTATGACTTTTTTGACAAATTTTGGAACGACATGCTATAGTATGACTTTTTGGTCATATTTTGGACGACATGCTATAGTATGACTTTTTGACAAATTTTGGAACGACATGCTATAGTATGACTTTTTGGTCATATTTTGGACGACATGCTTTAGTATGACTTTTTGGTCATATTTTGGACGACATGCTATAGTATGACTTTTTGGACAAATTTTGGACGACATGCTATAGTATGACTTTTTGGTCATATTTTGGACGACATGCTATAGTATGACTTTTTGGTCATATTCTGGACGACATGCTATAGTATGACTTTTTGGTCATATTTTGGACGACATGCTATAGTATGACTTTTTTGACAAATTTTGGACGACATGCTATAGTATGACTTTTTGGTCATATTTTGGACGACATGCTATAGTATGACTTTTTTGACAAATTTTGGACGACATGCTATAGTATGACTTTTTGGTCATATTTTGGACAACATGCTATAGTATGACTTTTTGGTCATATTTTGGACGACATGCTATAGTATGACTTTTTGGTCATATTCTGGACGACATGCTATAGTATGACTTTTTGGTCAAATTTCTGACGACATACTATAGTATGACTTTTATGTCAAATTTTGGACGACATGCTATAGTATGACTTTTTGGTCATATTTTGAACGACATGCTATAGTATGACTTTTTGGTCATATTTTGAACGACATGCTATAGTATGACTTTTTGGTCATATTCGGGACGACATGCTATAGTATGACTTTTTGGTCATATTTTGGACGACATACTATACTGTGACTTTTTTGACAAAGTTTGGACGACATGCTATACTATGACTTTTTTGACAAATTTTGGACGACATGCTATAGTATGACTTTTTGGTCATATTTTGGACGACATGCTATAGTATGACTTTTTGGTCATATTTTGGACAACATGCTATAGTATGACTTTTTGGTCATATTTTGGACGACATGCTATAGTATGACTTTTTTGACAAATTTTGGACGACATGCTATGGTATGACTTTTTTGACAAATTTTGGACGACATGCTATAGTATGACTTTTTGGTCATATTCTGGATGACATGCTATAGTATGACTTTTTGGTCATATTTTGGACGACATGCTATAGTATGACTTTTTTGACAAATTTTGGACGACATGCTATAGTATGACTTTTTGGTCATATTTTGGACAACATGCTATAGTATGACTTTTTTGACAAATTTTGGACGACATGCTATAGTATGACTTTTTGGTCATATTCTGGACGACATGCTATAGTATGACTTTTTGGTCATATTTTGGACGACATGCTATAGTATGACTTTTTGGTCATATTCTGGACGACATACTATAGTATGACTTTTATGTCAAATTTTGGACGACATGCTATAGTATGACTTGTTGGTCATATTTTGAACGACATGCTATAGTATGACTTTTTGGTCATATTCGGGACGACATGCTATAGTATGACTTTTTGGTCATATTTTGGACGACATACTATACTATGACTTTTTTGACAAATTTTGGACGACATACTATACTATGACTTTTTTGACAAATTTTGGATGACATGCTATAGTATTACTTTTTGGTCATATTCTGGACGACATGCTATAGTATGACTTTTTTGACAAATTTTGGACGACATGCTATAGTATGACTTTTTGGTCAAATTTTGGACGACATGCTATAGTATGACTTTTTGGTCAAATTTTGGACGACATGCTATAGTATGACTTTTTGGTCATATACTGGACGACATGCTATAGTATGACTTTTTGGTTAAATTTTGGACGACATACTATAGTATGACTTTTATAACAAATTTTGGACGACATGCTATAGTATGACTTTTTTGACAAATTTTGGAACGACATGCTATAGTATGACTTTTTGGTCATATTTTGGACGACATGCTATAGTATGACTTTTTTGACAAATTTTGGAACGACATGCTATAGTATGACTTTTTGGTCAAATTTTGGACGACATGCTATAGTATGACTTTTTGGTCATATACTGGACGACATGCTATAGTACGACTTTTTGGTTAAATTTTGGACGACATACTATAGTATGACTTTTATGTCAAATTTTGGACGACATGCTATAGTATGACTTTTTTGACAAATTTTGGAACGACATGCTATAGTATGACTTTTTGGTCATATTTTGGACGACATGCTATAGTATGACTTTTTGACAAATTTTGGAACGACATGCTATAGTATGACTTTTTGGTCATATTTTGGACGACATGCTTTAGTATGACTTTTTGGTCATATTTTGGACGACATGCTATAGTATGACTTTTTGGACAAATTTTGGACGACATGCTATAGTATGACTTTTTGGTCATATTTTGGACGACATGCTATAGTATGACTTTTTGGTCATATTCTGGACGACATGCTATAGTATGACTTTTTGGTCATATTTTGGACGACATGCTATAGTATGACTTTTTTGACAAATTTTGGACGACATGCTATAGTATGACTTTTTGGTCATATTTTGGACGACATGCTATAGTATGACTTTTTTGACAAATTTTGGACGACATGCTATAGTATGACTTTTTGGTCATATTTTGGACAACATGCTATAGTATGACTTTTTGGTCATATTTTGGACGACATGCTATAGTATGACTTTTTTGACAAATTTTGGAACGACATGCTATAGTATGACTTTTTGGTCAAATTTTGGACGACATGCTATAGTATGACTTTTTGGTCATATACTGGACGACATGCTATAGTACGACTTTTTGGTTAAATTTTGGACGACATACTATAGTATGACTTTTATGTCAAATTTTGGACGACATGCTATAGTATGACTTTTTTGACAAATTTTGGAACGACATGCTATAGTATGACTTTTTGGTCATATTTTGGACGACATGCTATAGTATGACTTTTTGACAAATTTTGGAACGACATGCTATAGTATGACTTTTTGGTCATATTTTGGACGACATGCTTTAGTATGACTTTTTGGTCATATTTTGGACGACATGCTATAGTATGACTTTTTGGACAAATTTTGGACGACATGCTATAGTATGACTTTTTGGTCATATTTTGGACGACATGCTATAGTATGACTTTTTGGTCATATTCTGGACGACATGCTATAGTATGACTTTTTGGTCATATTTTGGACGACATGCTATAGTATGACTTTTTTGACAAATTTTGGACGACATGCTATAGTATGACTTTTTGGTCATATTTTGGACGACATGCTATAGTATGACTTTTTTGACAAATTTTGGACGACATGCTATAGTATGACTTTTTGGTCATATTTTGGACAACATGCTATAGTATGACTTTTTGGTCATATTTTGGACGACATGCTATAGTATGACTTTTTGGTCATATTCTGGACGACATGCTATAGTATGACTTTTTGGTCAAATTTCTGACGACATACTATAGTATGACTTTTATGTCAAATTTTGGACGACATGCTATAGTATGACTTTTTGGTCATATTTTGAACGACATGCTATAGTATGACTTTTTGGTCATATTTTGAACGACATGCTATAGTATGACTTTTTGGTCATATTCGGGACGACATGCTATAGTATGACTTTTTGGTCATATTTTGGACGACATACTATACTGTGACTTTTTTGACAAAGTTTGGACGACATGCTATACTATGACTTTTTTGACAAATTTTGGACGACATGCTATAGTATGACTTTTTGGTCATATTTTGGACGACATGCTATAGTATGACTTTTTGGTCATATTTTGGACAACATGCTATAGTATGACTTTTTGGTCATATTTTGGACGACATGCTATAGTATGACTTTTTTGACAAATTTTGGACGACATGCTATGGTATGACTTTTTTGACAAATTTTGGACGACATGCTATAGTATGACTTTTTGGTCATATTCTGGATGACATGCTATAGTATGACTTTTTGGTCATATTTTGGACGACATGCTATAGTATGACTTTTTTGACAAATTTTGGACGACATGCTATAGTATGACTTTTTGGTCATATTTTGGACAACATGCTATAGTATGACTTTTTTGACAAATTTTGGACGACATGCTATAGTATGACTTTTTGGTCATATTCTGGACGACATGCTATAGTATGACTTTTTGGTCATATTTTGGACGACATGCTATAGTATGACTTTTTGGTCATATTCTGGACGACATACTATAGTATGACTTTTATGTCAAATTTTGGACGACATGCTATAGTATGACTTGTTGGTCATATTTTGAACGACATGCTATAGTATGACTTTTTGGTCATATTCGGGACGACATGCTATAGTATGACTTTTTGGTCATATTTTGGACGACATACTATACTATGACTTTTTTGACAAATTTTGGACGACATACTATACTATGACTTTTTTGACAAATTTTGGATGACATGCTATAGTATTACTTTTTGGTCATATTCTGGACGACATGCTATAGTATGACTTTTTTGACAAATTTTGGACGACATGCTATAGTATGACTTTTTGGTCAAATTTTGGACGACATACTATAGTATGACTTTTATGTCAAATTTTTGACGACATGCTATAGTATGACTTTTTGGTCATATTTTGGACGACATGCTATAGTATGACTTTTTGGTCATATTTTGGACAACATGCTATAGTATGACTTTTTGGTCATATTTTGGACGACATGCTATAGTATGACTTTTTTGACAAATTTTGGACGACATGCTATAGTATGACTTTTTTGACAAATTTTGGACGACATGCTATAGTATGACTTTTTGGTCATATTCTGGATGACATGCTATAGTATGACTTTTTGGTCATATTTTGGACGACATGCTATAGTATGACTTTTTTGACAAATTTTGGACGACATGCTATAGTATGACTTTTTGGTCATATTTTGGACGACATGCTATAGTATGACTTTTTTGAGAAATTTTGGACGACATGCTATAGTATGACTTTTTGGTCATATTCTGGACGACGTGCTATAGTATGACTTTTTGGTCATATTTTGGACGACATGCTATAGTATGACTTTTTGGTCATATTCTGGACGACATGCTATAGTATGACTTTTTGGTCAAATTTCTGACGACATACTATAGTATGACTTTTATGTCAAATTTTGGACGACATGCTATAGTATGACTTTTTGGTCATATTTTGAACGACATGCTATAGTATGACTTTTTGGTCATATTTTGAACGACATGCTATAGTATGACTTTTTGGTCATATTCGGGACGACATGCTATAGTATGACTTTTTGGTCATATTTTGGACGACATACTATACTGTGACTTTTTTGACAAATTTTGGACGACATGCTATACTATGACTTTTTTGACAAATTTTGGACGACATGCTATAGTATGACTTTTTGGTCATATTTTGGACGACATGCTATAGTATGACTTTTTGGTCATATTTTGGACAACATGCTATAGTATGACTTTTTGGTCATATTTTGGACGACATGCTATAGTATGACTTTTTTGACAAATTTTGGACGACATGCTATGGTATGACTTTTTTGACAAATTTTGGACGACATGCTATAGTATGACTTTTTGGTCATATTCTGGATGACATGCTATAGTATGACTTTTTGGTCATATTTTGGACGACATGCTATAGTATGACTTTTTTGACAAATTTTGGACGACATGCTATAGTATGACTTTTTGGTCATATTTTGGACAACATGCTATAGTATGACTTTTTTGACAAATTTTGGACGACATGCTATAGTATGACTTTTTGGTCATATTCTGGACGACATGCTATAGTATGACTTTTTGGTCATATTTTGGACGACATGCTATAGTATGACTTTTTGGTCATATTCTGGACGACATACTATAGTATGACTTTTATGTCAAATTTTGGACGACATGCTATAGTATGACTTTTTGGTCATATTCTGGACGACATGCTATAGTATGACTTTTTGGTCATATTTTGGACGACATGCTATAGTATGACTTTTTTGACAAATTTTGGACGACATGCTATAGTATGACTTTTTGGTCATATTCTGGACGACATGCTATAGTATGACTTTTTGGTCATATTTTGGACGACATGCTATAGTATGACTTTTTGGTCATATTCTGGACGACATACTATAGTATGACTTTTATGTCAAATTTTGGACGACATGCTATAGTATGACTTTTTGGTCATATTCTGGACGACATGCTATAGTATGACTTTTTGGTCATATTTTGGACGACATGCTATAGTATGACTTTTTGGTCATATTCTGGACGACATACTATAGTATGACTTTTATGTCAAATTTTGGACGACATGCTATAGTATGACTTGTTGGTCATATTTTGAACGACATGCTATAGTATGACTTTTTGGTCATATTCGGGACGACATGCTATAGTATGACTTTTTGGTCATATTTTGGACGACATACTATACTATGACTTTTTTGACAAATTTTGGACGACATACTATACTATGACTTTTTTGACAAATTTTGGATGACATGCTATAGTATTACTTTTTGGTCATATTCTGGACGACATGCTATAGTATGACTTTTTTGACAAATTTTGGACGACATGCTATAGTATGACTTTTTGGTCAAATTTTGGACGACATACTATAGTATGACTTTTATGTCAAATTTTTGACGACATGCTATAGTATGACTTTTTGGTCATATTTTGGACGACATGCTATAGTATGACTTTTTGGTCATATTTTGGACGACATGCTATAGTATGACTTTTTTGACAAATTTTGGACGACATGCTATAGTATGACTTTTTTGACAAATTTTGGACGACATGCTATAGTATGACTTTTTGGTCATATTTTGGACAACATGCTATAGTATGACTTTTTGGTCATATTCTGGACGACATGCTATAGTATGACTTTTTGGTCATATTTTGGACGACATGCTATAGTATGACTTTTTGGTCATATTCTGAACGACATGCTATAGTATGACTTTTTGGTCATATTTTGGACGACATGCTATGGTATGACTTTTTGGTCATATTCTGGATGACATGCTATAGTATGACTTTTTGGTCATATTTTGGACGACATGCTATAGTATGACTTTTTTGACAAATTTTGGACGACATACTATAGTATGACTTTTATGTCAAATTTTGGACGACATGCTATAGTATGACTTTTTTGACAAATTTTGGAACGACATGCTATAGTATGACTTTTTGGTCATATTTTGGACGACATGCTATAGTATGACTTTTTTGACAAATTTTGGAACGACATGCTATAGTATGACTTTTTGGTCATATTTTGGACGACATGCTTTAGTATGACTTTTTGGTCACATTTTGGACGACATGCTATAGTATGACTTTTTGTTCAAATTTTGGAAGACATGTTATAGTATGACTTTTTGGTTAAATTTTGGACGACATACTAAAGTATGACTTTAATGTCAATTTTTTGGACGACATGCTATAGTATGACATTTTGGTCATATTTTGGACGACATGCTATAGTATGACTTTTTGGTCAAATTTTGGACGACATGCTATAGTATGACTTTTTGGTCAAATTTTGGACGACATACTATAGTATGACTTTTTGGTTATATTTTGGACGACATGCTATAGTATGACTTTTTTGACAAATTTTGGAACGACATGCTATAGTATGACTTTTTGGTCATATTTTGGACGACATGCTTTAGTATGACTTTTTGGTCACATTTTGGACGACATGCTATAGTATGACTTTTTTGACAAATTTTGGACGACATGCTATAGTATGACTTTTTGGTCATATTTTGGACGACATGCTATAGTATGACTTTTTGGTCATATTCTGGACGACATGCTATAGTATGACTTTTTGGTCATATTTTGGACGACATGCTATAGTATGACTTTTTTGACAAATTTTGGACGACATGCTATGGTATGACTTTTTGGTCATATTCTGGATGACATGCTATAGTATGACTTTTTGGTCATATTTTGGACGACATGCTATAGTATGACTTTTTTGACAAATTTTGGACGACATGCTATAGTATGACTTTTTGGTCATATTTTGGACAACATGCTATAGTATGACTTTTTGGTCATATTTTGGACGACATGCTATAGTATGACTTTTTGGTCATATTCTGGACGACATGCTATAGTATGACTTTTTGGTCATATTTTGGACGACATGCTATAGTATGACTTTTTGGTCAAATTTTGGACGACATACTATAGTATGACTTTTATGTCAAATTTTGGACGACATGCTATAGTATGACTTTTTTGACAAATTTTGGAGCGACATGCTATAGTATGACTTTTTGGTCATATTTTGGACGACATGCTATAGTATGACTTTTTGACAAATTTTGGAACGACATGCTATAGTATGACTTTTTGGTCATATTTTGGACGACATGCTTTAGTATGACTTTTTGGTCACATTTTGGACGACATGCTATAGTATGACTTTTTGGTCACATTTTGGACGACATGCTATAGTATGACTTTTTGGTTTAATTTTGGACGACATAAATTTTGTCTTGGAAGACATGTTATAGTATGACTTTTATGTCAATTTTTTGGACGACATGCTATAGTATGACATTTTGGTCATATTTTGGACGACATGCTATAGTATGACTTTTTGGTCAAATTTTGGACGACATGCTATAGTATGACTTTTTGGTCATATACTGGACGACATGCTATAGTATGACTTTTTGGTTAAATTTTGGACGACATACTATAGTATGACTTTTATGTCAAATTTTGGACGACATGCTATAGTATGACTTTTTTGACAAATTTTGGAACGACATGCTATAGTATGACTTTTTGGTCATATTTTGGACGACATGCTATAGTATGACTTTTTTGACAAATTTTGGAACGACATGCTATAGTATGACTTTTTGGTCAAATTTTGGACGACATGCTATAGTATGACTTTTTGGTCATATACTGGACGACATGCTATAGTACGACTTTTTGGTTAAATTTTGGACGACATACTATAGTATGACTTTTATGTCAAATTTTGGACGACATGCTATAGTATGACTTTTTTGACAAATTTTGGAACGACATGCTATAGTATGACTTTTTGGTCATATTTTGGACGACATGCTATAGTATGACTTTTTGACAAATTTTGGAACGACATGCTATAGTATGACTTTTTGGTCATATTTTGGACGACATGCTTTAGTATGACTTTTTGGTCATATTTTGGACGACATGCTATAGTATGACTTTTTGGACAAATTTTGGACGACATGCTATAGTATGACTTTTTGGTCATATTTTGGACGACATGCTATAGTATGACTTTTTGGTCATATTCTGGACGACATGCTATAGTATGACTTTTTGGTCATATTTTGGACGACATGCTATAGTATGACTTTTTTGACAAATTTTGGACGACATGCTATAGTATGACTTTTTGGTCATATTTTGGACGACATGCTATAGTATGACTTTTTTGACAAATTTTGGACGACATGCTATAGTATGACTTTTTGGTCATATTTTGGACAACATGCTATAGTATGACTTTTTGGTCATATTTTGGACGACATGCTATAGTATGACTTTTTGGTCATATTCTGGACGACATGCTATAGTATGACTTTTTGGTCAAATTTCTGACGACATACTATAGTATGACTTTTATGTCAAATTTTGGACGACATGCTATAGTATGACTTTTTGGTCATATTTTGAACGACATGCTATAGTATGACTTTTTGGTCATATTTTGAACGACATGCTATAGTATGACTTTTTGGTCATATTCGGGACGACATGCTATAGTATGACTTTTTGGTCATATTTTGGACGACATACTATACTGTGACTTTTTTGACAAATTTTGGACGACATGCTATACTATGACTTTTTTGACAAATTTTGGACGACATGCTATAGTATGACTTTTTGGTCATATTTTGGACGACATGCTACAGTATGACTTTTTGGTCATATTTTGGACAACATGCTATAGTATGACTTTTTGGTCATATTTTGGACGACATGCTATAGTATGACTTTTTTGACAAATTTTGGACGACATGCTATGGTATGACTTTTTTGACAAATTTTGGACGACATGCTATAGTATGACTTTTTGGTCATATTCTGGATGACATGCTATAGTATGACTTTTTGGTCATATTTTGGACGACATGCTATAGTATGACTTTTTTGACAAATTTTGGACGACATGCTATAGTATGACTTTTTGGTCATATTTTGGACAACATGCTATAGTATGACTTTTTTGACAAATTTTGGACGACATGCTATAGTATGACTTTTTGGTCATATTCTGGACGACATGCTATAGTATGACTTTTTGGTCATATTTTGGACGACATGCTATAGTATGACTTTTTGGTCATATTCTGGACGACATACTATAGTATGACTTTTATGTCAAATTTTGGACGACATGCTATAGTATGACTTGTTGGTCATATTTTGAACGACATGCTATAGTATGACTTTTTGGTCATATTCGGGACGACATGCTATAGTATGACTTTTTGGTCATATTTTGGACGACATACTATACTATGACTTTTTTGACAAATTTTGGACGACATACTATACTATGACTTTTTTGACAAATTTTGGATGACATGCTATAGTATTACTTTTTGGTCATATTCTGGACGACATGCTATAGTATGACTTTTTTGACAAATTTTGGACGACATGCTATATATGACTTTTTGGTCAAATTTTGGACGACATACTATAGTATGACTTTTATGTCAAATTTTTGACGACATGCTATAGTATGACTTTTTGGTCATATTTTGGACGACATGCTATAGTATGACTTTTTGGTCATATTTTGGACAACATGCTATAGTATGACTTTTTGGTCATATTTTGGACGACATGCTATAGTATGACTTTTTTGACAAATTTTGGACGACATGCTATAGTATGACTTTTTTGACAAATTTTGGACGACATGCTATAGTATGACTTTTTGGTCATATTCTGGATGACATGCTATAGTATGACTTTTTGGTCATATTTTGGACGACATGCTATAGTATGACTTTTTTGACAAATTTTGGACGACATGCTATAGTATGACTTTTTGGTCATATTTTGGACGACATGCTATAGTATGACTTTTTTGACAAATTTTGGACGACATGCTATAGTATGACTTTTTGGTCATATTCTGGACGACATGCTATAGTATGACTTTTTGGTCATATTTTGGACGACATGCTATAGTATGACTTTTTGGTCATATTCTGGACGACATGCTATAGTATGACTTTTTGGTCAAATTTCTGACGACATACTATAGTATGACTTTTATGTCAAATTTTGGACGACATGCTATAGTATGACTTTTTGGTCATATTTTGAACGACATGCTATAGTATGACTTTTTGGTCATATTTTGAACGACATGCTATAGTATGACTTTTTGGTCATATTCGGGACGACATGCTATAGTATGACTTTTTGGTCATATTTTGGACGACATACTATACTGTGACTTTTTTGACAAATTTTGGACAACATGCTATACTATGACTTTTTTGACAAATTTTGGACGACATGCTATAGTATGACTTTTTGGTCATATTTTGGACGACATGCTATAGTATGACTTTTTTGACAAATTTTGGACGACATGCTATAGTATGACTTTTTTGACAAATTTTGGACGACATGCTATAGTATGACTTTTTGGTCATATTCTGGATGACATGCTATAGTATGACTTTTTGGTCATATTTTGGACGACATGCTATAGTATGACTTTTTTGACAAATTTTGGACGACATGCTATAGTATGACTTTTTGGTCATATTTTGGACGACATGCTATAGTATGACTTTTTTGACAAATTTTGGACGACATGCTATAGTATGACTTTTTGGTCATATTCTGGACGACATGCTATAGTATGACTTTTTGGTCATATTTTGGACGACATGCTATAGTATGACTTTTTGGTCATATTCTGGACGACATGCTATAGTATGACTTTTTGGTCAAATTTCTGACGACATACTATAGTATGACTTTTATGTCAAATTTTGGACGACATGCTTTAGTATGACTTTTTGGTCATATTTTGAACGACATGCTATAGTATGACTTTTTGGTCATATTTTGAACGACATGCTATAGTATGACTTTTTGGTCATATTCGGGACGACATGCTATAGTATGACTTTTTGGTCATATTTTGGACGACATACTATACTGTGACTTTTTTGACAAATTTTGGACGACATGCTATACTATGACTTTTTTGACAAATTTTGGACGACATGCTATAGTATGACTTTTTGGTCATATTTTGGACGACATGCTATAGTATGACTTTTTGGTCATATTTTGGACAACATGCTATAGTATGACTTTTTGGTCATATTTTGGACGACATGCTATAGTATGACTTTTTTGACAAATTTTGGACGACATGCTATGGTATGACTTTTTTGACAAATTTTGGACGACATGCTATAGTATGACTTTTTGGTCATATTCTGGATGACATGCTATAGTATGACTTTTTGGTCATACTTTGGACGACATGCTATAGTATGACTTTTTTGACAAATTTTGGACGACATGCTATAGTATGACTTTTTGGTCATATTTTGGACAACATGCTATAGTATGACTTTTTTGACAAATTTTGGACGACATGCTATAGTATGACTTTTTGGTCATATTCTGGACGACATGCTATAGTATGACTTTTTGGTCATATTTTGGACGACATGCTATAGTATGACTTTTTGGTCATATTCTGGACGACATACTATAGTATGACTTTTATGTCAAATTTTGGACGACATGCTATAGTATGACTTGTTGGTCATATTTTGAACGACATGCTATAGTATGACTTTTTGGTCATATTCGGGACGACATGCTATAGTATGACTTTTTGGTCATATTTTGGACGACATACTATACTGTGACTTTTTTGACAAATTTTGGATGACATGCTATAGTATTACTTTTTGGTCATATTCTGGACGACATGCTATAGTATGACTTTTTTGACAAATTTTGGACGACATGCTATAGTATGACTTTTTGGTCAAATTTTGAACGACATGCTATAGTATGACTTTTTGGTCATATTCGGGACGACATGCTATAGTATGACTTTTTGGTCATATTTTGGACGACATACTATACTATGACTTTTTTGACAAATTTTGGACGACATACTATACTATGACTTTTTTGACAAATTTTGGATGACATGCTATAGTATTACTTTTTGGTCATATTCTGGACGACATGCTATAGTATGACTTTTTTGACAAATTTTGGACGACATGCTATAGTATGACTTTTTGGTCAAATTTTGGACGACATACTATAGTATGACTTTTTTGACAAATTTTTGACGACATGCTATAGTATGACTTTTTTGACAAATTTTGGACGACATGCTATAGTATGACTTTTTGGTCATATTTTGGACGACATGCTATAGTATGACTTTTTGGTCATATTTTGGACAACATGCTATAGTATGACTTTTTGGTCATATTTTGGACGACATGCTATAGTATGACTTTTTTGACAAATTTTGGACGACATGCTATGGTATGACTTTTTTGACAAATTTTGGACGACATGCTATAGTATGACTTTTTGGTCATATTCTGGATGACATGCTATAGTATGACTTTTTGGTCATACTTTGGACGACATGCTATAGTATGACTTTTTTGACAAATTTTGGACGACATGCTATAGTATGACTTTTTGGTCATATTTTGGACAACATGCTATAGTATGACTTTTTTGACAAATTTTGGACGACATGCTATAGTATGACTTTTTGGTCATATTCTGGACGACATGCTATAGTATGACTTTTTGGTCATATTTTGGACGACATGCTATAGTATGACTTTTTGGTCATATTCTGGACGACATACTATAGTATGACTTTTATGTCAAATTTTGGACGACATGCTATAGTATGACTTGTTGGTCATATTTTGAACGACATGCTATAGTATGACTTTTTGGTCATATTCGGGACGACATGCTATAGTATGACTTTTTGGTCATATTTTGGACGACATACTATACTATGACTTTTTTGACAAATTTTGGATGACATGCTATAGTATTACTTTTTGGTCATATTCTGGACGACATGCTATAGTATGACTTTTTTGACAAATTTTGGACGACATGCTATAGTATGACTTTTTGGTCAAATTTTGAACGACATGCTATAGTATGACTTTTTGGTCATATTCGGGGACGACATGCTATAGTATGACTTTTTGGTCATATTTTGGACGACATACTATACTATGACTTTTTTGACAAATTTTGGACGACATACTATACTATGACTTTTTTGACAAATTTTGGATGACATGCTATAGTATTACTTTTTGGTCATATTCTGGACGACATGCTATAGTATGACTTTTTTGACAAATTTTGGACGACATGCTATAGTATGACTTTTTGGTCAAATTTTGGACGACATACTATAGTATGACTTTTATGTCAAATTTTTGACGACATGCTATAGTATGACTTTTTGGTCATATTTTGGACGACATGCTATAGTATGACTTTTTGGTCATATTTTGGACAACATGCTATAGTATGACTTTTTGGTCATATTTTGGACGACATGCTATAGTATGACTTTTTTGACAAATTTTGGACGACATGCTATAGTATGACTTTTTTGACAAATTTTGGACGACATGCTATAGTATGACTTTTTGGTCATATTCTGGATGACATGCTATAGTATGACTTTTTGGTCATATTTTGGACGACATGCTATAGTATGACTTTTTTGACAAATTTTGGACGACATGCTATAGTATGACTTTTTGGTCATATTTTGGACGACATGCTATAGTATGACTTTTTTGACAAATTTTGGACGACATGCTATAGTATGACTTTTTGGTCATATTCTGGACGACATGCTATAGTATGACTTTTTGGTTATATTTTGGACGACATGCTATAGTATGACCTTTTGCTCAAATTTGGACGACATGCTTTAGTATGACTTTTTGGTCATATTTCGGACGACATGCTATAGTATGACTTTTTTGACAAATTTTGGACGACATGCTATGGTATGACTTTTTTGACAAATTTTGGACGACATGCTATAGTATGACTTTTTGGTCATATTCTGGATGACATGCTATAGTATGACTTTTATGTCAAATTTTGGACGACATGCTATAGTATGACTTGTTGGTCATATTTTGAACGACATGCTATAGTATGACTTTTTGGTCATATTCGGGACGACATGCTATAGTATGACTTTTTGGTCATATTTCGGACGACATGCTATAGTATGACTTTTTTGACAAATTTTGGACGACATGCTATGGTATGACTTTTTTGACAAATTTTGGACGACATGCTATAGTATGACTTTTTGGTCATATTCTGGACGACATACTATAGTATGACTTTTATGTCAAATTTTGGACGACATGCTATAGTATGACTTGTTGGTCATATTTTGAACGACATGCTATAGTATGACTTTTTGGTCATATTCGGGACGACATGCTATAGTATGACTTTTTGGTCATATTTTGGACGACATACTATACTATGACTTTTTTGACAAATTTTGGATGACATGCTATAGTATTACTTTTTGGTCATATTCTGGACGACATGCTATAGTATGACTTTTTTGACAAATTTTGGACGACATGCTATAGTATGACTTTTTGGTCAAATTTTGAACGACATGCTATAGTATGACTTTTTGGTCATATTCGGGACGACATGCTATAGTATGACTTTTTGGTCATATTTTGGACGACATACTATACTATGACTTTTTTGACAAATTTTGGACGACATACTATACTATGACTTTTTTGACAAATTTTGGATGACATGCTATAGTATTACTTTTTGGTCATATTCTGGACGACATGCTATAGTATGACTTTTTTGACAAATTTTGGACGACATGCTATAGTATGACTTTTTGGTCAAATTTTGGACGACATACTATAGTATGACTTTTATGTCAAATTTTTGACGACATGCTATAGTATGACTTTTTGGTCATATTTTGGACGACATGCTATAGTATGACTTTTTGGTCATATTTTGGACGACATGCTATAGTATGACTTTTTTGACAAATTTTGGACGACATGCTATAGTATGACTTTTTTGACAAATTTTGGACGACATGCTATAGTATGACTTTTTGGTCATATTCTGGATGACATGCTATAGTATGACTTTTTGGTCATATTTTGGACGACATGCTATAGTATGACTTTTTTGACAAATTTTGGACGACATGCTATAGTATGACTTTTTGGTCATATTTTGGACGACATGCTATAGTATGACTTTTTTGACAAATTTTGGACGACATGCTATAGTATGACTTTTTGGTCATATTCTGGACGACATGCTATAGTATGACTTTTTGGTCATATTTTGGACGACATGCTATAGTATGACCTTTTGGTCAAATTTTGGACGACATGCTTTAGTATGACTTTTTGGTCATATTTCGGACGACATGCTATAGTATGACTTTTTTGACAAATTTTGGACGACATGCTATGGTATGACTTTTTTGACAAATTTTGGACGACATGCTATAGTATGACTTTTTGGTCATATTCTGGATGACATGCTATAGTATTACTTTTTGGTCATATTTTGGACGACATGCTATAGTATGACTTTTTTGACAAATTTTGGACGACATGCTATAGTATGACTTTTTGGTCATATTTTGGACGACATGCTATAGTATGACTTTTTGGTCATATTCTGGACGACATGCTATAGTATGACTTTTTGGTCATATTTTGGACGACATGCTATAGTATGACTTTTTGGTCATATTCTGGACGACATACTATAGTATGACTTTTATGTCAAATTTTGGACGACATGCTATAGTATGACTTGTTGGTCATATTTTGAACGACATGCTATAGTATGACTTTTTGGTCATATTCGGGACGACATGCTATAGTATGACTTTTTTGACAAATTTTGGACGACATGCTATAGTATGACTTTTTGGTCATATTCTGGACGACATGCTATAGTATGACTTTTTGGTCATATTTTGGACGACATGCTATAGTATGACTTTTTGGTCATATTCTGGACGACATACTATAGTATGACTTTTATGTCAAATTTTGGACGACACGCTATAGTATGACTTGTTGGTCATATTTTGAACGACATGCTATAGTATGACTTTTTGGTCATATTCGGGACGACATGCTATAGTATGACTTTTTGGTCATATTTTGGACGACATACTATACTATGACTTTTTTGACAAATTTTGGACGACATACTATACTATGACTTTTTTGACAAATTTTGGACGACATGCTATAGTATGACTTTTTGGTCATATTTTGGATGACATGCTATAGTATTACTTTTTGGTCATATTCTGGACGACATGCTATAGTATGACTTTTTTGACAAATTTTGGACGACATGCTATAGTATGACTTTTTGGTCAAATTTTGGACGACATACTATAGTATGACTTTTATGTCAAATTTTGGACGACATGCTATAGTATGACTTTTTGGTCATATTTTGAACAACATGCTATAGTATGACTTTTTGGTCATATTTTGAACGACATGCTATAGTATGACTTTTTGGTCATATTCGGGACGACATGCTATAGTATGACTTTTTGGTCATATTTTGGACGACATGCTATAGTATGACTTTTTGGTCATATTTTGGACGACATACTATACTATGACTTTTGGTCATATTTTAGACGACAGGCTATAGTATGACTTTTTTGACAAATTTTGGACGACATGCTATAGTATGACTTTTTGGTCATATTTTGGATGACATGCTATAGTATGACTTTTTGGTCATATTCTGGACGACATGCTATAGTATGACTTTTTGGTCATATTTTGAACAACATGCTATAGTATGACTTTTTGGTCATATTTTGAACGACATGCTATAGTATGACTTTTTGGTCATATTCGGGACGACATGCTATAGTATGACTTTTTGGTCATATTTTGGACGACATGCTATAGTATGACTTTTTGGTCATATTTTGGACGACATACTATACTATGACCTTTTTGACAAATTTTGGACGACATACTATACTATGACTTTTTTGACAAATTTTGGACGACATGCTATAGTATGACTTTTTGGTCATATTTTGGATGACATGCTATAGTATGACTTTTTGGTCATATTCTGGACGACATGCTATAGTATGACTTTTTGGTCAAATTTTGGACGACATACTATAGTATGACTTTTATGTCAAATTTTGGACGACATGCTATAGTATGACTTTTTGGTCATATTTTGAACGACATGCTATAGTATGACTTTTTGGTCATATTTTGGATGACATGCTATAGTATGACTTTTTGGTCATATTCTGGACGACATGCTATAGTATGACTTTTTTGACAAATTTTGGACGACATGCTATAGTATGACTTTTTTGACAAATTTTGGACGACATGCTATAGTATGACTTTTTTGACAAATTTTGGACGACATGCTATAGTATGACTTTTTTGACAAATTTTGGACGACATGCTATAGTATGACTTTTTGGTTTTATTCTGGATGACATGCTATAGTATGACTTTTTGGTCATATTTTGGACGACATTTTATAGTATGACTTTTTTGACAAATTTTGGACGATATGCTATAGTATGACTTTTTTGACAAATTTTGGACGATATGCTATAGTATGACTTTTTGGTCATATTTTGGACGACATGCTATAGTATGACTTTTTGGTCATATTCTGGACGACATGCTATAGTATGACTTTTTGGTCATATTTTGGACGACATGCTATAGTATGACTTTTTGGTCAAATTTTGGACGACATACTATAGTATGACTTTTATGTCAAATTTTGGACGACATGCTATAGTATGACTTGTTGGTCATATTTTGAACGACATGCTATAGTATGACTTTTTGGTTATATTCGGGACGACATGCTATAGTATGACTTTTTGGTCATATTTTGGACGACATACTATACTATGACTTTTTTGACAAATTTTGGACGACATACTATACTTTGACTTTTTTGACAAATTTTGGACGACATGCTATAGTATGACTTTTTGGTCATATTTTGGACGACATGCTATAGTATGACTTTTTTGACAAATTTTGGACGACATACTATACTATGACTTTTTTGACAAATTTTGGACGACATACTATACTTTGACTTTTTTGACAAATTTTGGACGACATGCTACAGTTTTACTTTTTGGTCATATTCTGGACGACATGCTATAGTATGACTTTTTTGACAAATTTTGGACGACATGCTATAGTATGACTCTTTGGTCATATTTTGGACGACACACTATATTATGACTTTTTGGTCAAATTTTGGACGACATGCTATAGTATGAGTTTTTGGTCATATTCTGGACAACATGCTATATTATTACTTTTTGTTCATATTTTGGACGACATGCTATAGTATGATATTTTGCTCATATTTTGGACGACATGCGATAGTAAGACTTTTTGGTCAAATTTTGGACGACATGCTATAGTATGACTTTTTGGTCATATTCTGGACGACATGCTATAGTATGACTTTTTGGTCATATTTTGGACGACATGCTATAGCATAACTTTTTTGACAAATTTTGTAACGACATGCTATAGTATGACTTTTTGTTCATATTCTGGACGACATGCTATAGTATGACTTTTTGGTCATATTTTGGACGACATGCTATAGTATGACTTTTTTGACAAATTTTGGACGACATGCTATAGTATGACTTTTTGGTCATATTTTGGACGACATGCTATAGTATGACTTTTGGTCATATTTTGGACGACAGGCTATAGTATGACTTTTTGGTCAAATTTTGGACGACATACTATAGTATGACTTTTATGTCAAATTTTGGACGACATGCTATAGTATGACTTTTTGGTCATATTTTGAACGACATTCTATAGTGTGACTTTTTGGTCATATTCGGGACAACATGCTATAGTATGACTTTTTGGTCAAATTTTGGACGACATGCTATAGTATGACTTTTTGGTCATATTTTGGACGACATGCTATACTATGACTTTATTTGTTGGTGGTTGGATCTACACTCATTAGCCCCTTTATTAGGTACACAGAACAACTAATATAGCGGCATGAATGGCACCTATATGGCAACATAATCAGCTGTTTCAGGTACTCCCCCTCTTACCTCAAGGACCAATTTCCAGCTTTGCTTATAAACCACTGCAATGTCCCTGTTCTGGTCGACTCTGTGCTCCTTCTCCTGGAGTTGGAAATCATCATTTATATAAAAAATTAGACAAAATCGTGGTCAATCATTTGATTGCTTGTTGTTGAAAGCTTGTGTAAAATATCAATGTGAGCTGCTTCAGTGTGTGTAATCCAGGATGTTTAACTTTTAACCATGTTTCATATAATGCTAAACTTATCTGTTAAGACAGCAGAGGAGATCAACGAGAAGCTGAACGGCTTGAGGCTGGAAGAGTCTGTTCCTTTAAGGAATTACACTTTTAAGGAAATGATTGGATTACCCATGCCTCAGAGTGTGGACTGGAGGAAGGAGGGTCTAGTCAGTCCTGTCCAAAACCAAGTAAGACCAAAGAGTTTGATTAGACAAAATGAGACAAAGAGGTGGTGACACCAAGTGTGACCTTGTGGGTTTTTACTCAGGGTCTGTGCGGGTCCTGTTGGGCCTTCAGCTCTATGGGAGCTCTTGAGGGACAAATGAAGAAGAGAACCGGTGTCCTGGTTCCCCTTAGTCCACAGAACCTGTTGGACTGCAGCACCGGTGATGGAAACAGTGGCTGCAGAGGAGGATTCATCTCCAAAGCCTTCAGCTACGTCATCCGCAACAGAGGCGTCGATTCAGAGAAATTTTACCCTTATGAACAAAAGGTTGTGATCCTCATTATAGACAGACAGACAGACTTTGTATATTTTTGTAATATTTATTGTCTAGATAGATATTTGAGAGGTGGAAACGTGTTCTGACGTGATGTGTGAATTTTATTTTACACTCCACATATGCAGTGTGATTGCATGAATAATGAGAAGAACTACAAAATGTTGTGTGAGAGTATTGAATATTCATATTTCTGGTATAAAATGCAACAGTGTTCATAGAAAGGTGCACAAAGCAAAAAAAAAGGGCTCCAGGAAACATCCAGACAATATAAAAGCAATAAATAGCATTAAGTTTGCAAATCAAAACATGTCTCAGTCTATGATCAGTCTATCATAAATTTGTCTCCTGAAAATCATAAATTGACAAGAAGGAATCTGAGAAAAACTGTAAATTACACTGACGTGAAATGAACTAACATAAAGAATGATCATATTTCTCTTTGTAGGACGGGAAATGTCGTTACTCCGTCAAAGGAAAAGCTGGGTACTGCTCTAAGCTCCACATCCTTCCTCAGGGAGATGAGCACACTCTGCAGGCTGTGGTGGCATCAGTCGGACCCGTCGCTGTGGCTGTGAACGCCATGTTACCGTCCTTCCATCATTACAGAGGAGGTGAGGCTGTGACTGTGTAAATAAAGAGCATCACATGTTTCTGAGTTAATGATTTTCATAACATGAACAGTTTTGTCACGGCATTCTTTTATTTTAATTAAGTTAACCCTTAGTGCTAATGCAGTACGGGCACCCATGGTAAATTGCCATAGATATAGTACACAACTCCTTATATGGACATCCTGGGGGTGTGTCTTTATAGGTCACATATTCAGGTTTTACAATATAAGTCGAGTCAAAGTTATGATTAATTTTACATCACATACTTTGTAGTGATATAAAGTAGCAATAATTGTGCAGAAGTCACAAAATACATTGGTTTTAAACTGTGGAGTATTTCCAAATTTCACAAATTCAATCCAATTTTGAACATTTTGAGTACTTTTTGCTCAGGTGTGTTTACATAGTTGGTGAAATCATCAGATTGTCTCTAGGTTGTGCTGAAAAAAGGGATATAAGACACTCTATATTGCACATCCCATACCCTCTGTATGTTTTAACATCGTAATGGAAAAATCAGCTGAAATACCCTGTGATCTAAGGAAGGAATGAGAAAAAAAATTGCCAAAAATCTGAGTGTGTTTGAACTATTGTGAATGAGTCAAAGTGGTGATATTTATTAATCACATGTTCAGATTTTTAGCATTCAGAGAATCTGATTTTAAGAAACAGAAACATCTTGTGTCAAACATCAGCAGTGACATCAGACACAAAGACATTTTATGATCCCTATCATCCACTCTGACATGATACTGAGCTTTTTAATCTTTTAGGTTTATACAACGCCTCTGGCTGCAACCCAAGGTTTATAAATCATGCCGTTCTACTTGTGGGCTATGGCACGGACAGGGGACAAGAATACTGGCTCATAAAAAACAGGTGACGGCTCCCTTTTGACGCTTCAAAACCTCATCTCAACTGTGAGAAGAAATGTGATAATATGACATATTAAATATTCTTGTTCTGTGTGTGTGTGTGTGGTTTCAGTTGGGGAACTACATGGGGAGAGGAAGGCTTTATACGACTGGCAAAGAATAAAAATAACCTCTGTGGCATCGCCAGCTTTGCAGTTTACCCAACACTGTGAAAACACCACCTGAACTGTGAACTGTACGCCCTGGACGTCTTTCAACAAAATGTTCCTCTGCTACATTTATATTTTTATATGTTTTTTTATTCTTATTTTTAAGTGTTGCTTTTGTCTGTCCTCATTATTCACCTGTCCTCATCATCCAAAGTTCCCGGTGCATGATTTATTTATTTATTAATATATTTATTTTTAAATAATTCAGGCAACATTTCCTTCTTTTTTTTTGCGCAGTAACGGATGTGATTTAAAATGTAGCGAAGTGCAGTACTTCCAAAAAACGTACTTAAAGGTGCCATATGTAAGAATGTGGCCAAAAACGGTTACTACATTCAAATTCAAAATACCGAGGTCTTTTGGGTTTCGTTTTCTGACGTAACTGGCAACCCGTGTTTGCTCGGTAGCCGAGACTCCACTGACTGCAATGATTGGTAGACGGCGGTAGGTGGCGCCACATGCCAAAACATGATTTAAAAACATAAACATGATTTGCAGTCTGCAAAATATATATTTTAATGCAAATATTTTGTCTGTACTGTTGTTGTTGGTGAGTTCAGTTTGTTATATGAACATTATTCCTGAGTCTCTGTGATATATTAGGAGGATTTTATGGCCAGTTGCTTTAGATTTATTACATAATGCACCTTTAAGTAAAAGTAAAATTACAGTTCACATTAAGTACACAAAAAACCTACTCAATTACAGTAACGCGAGTAAATGTACTGTAATTCATTACTTTCCACCACTGCAGATATTATTTATCATGTGACCTACTGACTCCAAATCAATGGAGAACAGTTGTTTTTAATTTTACTGACTCTATGTTTATATGAATATTAGTATATTTGAAAATACTTCTATTGGTGCTAAATATATTAATAGGACATACCTCCTTTTATTGGACTGTAGTGCTTCTCTTTCATGTGTATAAATATTTAAAAAATATATTAAAACATGTTTTCTGCTGTATTTATGTTGTGTTTAACCTCCTTCATGTTATTCTTCCTTGATATTCTCCTCACATCTCACAGTGTTCCTCTGCAGTTGGCACAAACGGTTGTGTGATTATTTGTAATGTTTGACTCTTTTAAAAGCACTAAGAAGAAAACAACCCTTTTTTTTTTCTTTTTTTTTTAATTCCGAGTCAGTTCATCTACTAAAACCACGGGAAGACGTGTAAAAGCAGTATATTACTTGAGATTAGCAGCCATTAAAGCTGTAGCACTTTGAGTGAAAGCAGCCTATAATAACAGTAAAGGCATTAGTGCTGACTAACTGCAGCAGATAGAATCCAGCTGGTGAACAAAGTGCAGCATTTAACTGCTGAAAAGCCAGAGATTTCCCTCAGGGCCTGGTGAGGGGGAAAAAAAAAGAACTAAATGAGATTGAATATTGGGCTTAGATTCATTCAGGCAGTCGCCACATCAAGAGACACTGGTTTGTACTGGTTTTCACTGGTTTCCACTGCACTGAAGTGGCCAGAAATCAGTGAGTTAATGAGCTGCAGGTGTTGATGAGTGAGAGGCTGATAAATGAAGACGCCTCTCGATTCAGCTCACGTTGTTTCTCAGGTCACCTTCTCCAGGTAAGTCCGTTCTCACTTGACCATCATCACAGTGAGGAACTTTTCAATACAGCTTTTTTGGTTTTCAACGTAATCTTTTAGTGTCCACATTACTGACATGAACAATCAAGGGACGGTAATATGGACGCTACATTTAGCTGATAACCTCTGCACTTGTATCCACTATTTCCTGCCACTAGGGCCTTTTTCATGGCAGACATTTTGTCATGCCACTGCAGGGAAATGAGGTGTAACTAACCCTCTTAAGAAAGGTTTGAGTTTTCAGTTGGAGCTGTCTGGTTCCCGTTGCCAGGCTGATGTGATTCGTCCTAAAATTTGCTCTGACATTTAAAATGTAACCCTTGTGTTTTTTCCCTGCTAAAATGTCAAAAAGTCTGCTGTGGAAATACTGAGCAGTTGGTCAGTGACTGAACAGGAATGTTCTACAGCAGGAAGTGAGGATGGAGTCCTAACTTTAAGATGTGTCCAAATATTTAAATGTTGAACAAGTAGGGGAAAAACCAGACATGAAATCGACCCATTTCAAATGCTGTAAGCATGAAGGAAGAGGATTTAACAAAACAATTCTCATGGCAGACGTAAAGAGCCAATCATTAGCTGTTTAACACTAAATAAAACGATCAACTTGAATTTCTTTACCTGACGAAATTCTTTAATGCCCCACCTCTGCATTCTGCAGCCTAATGCCTAACCATAACCCTGATCGCCCAGAAACTACCACCGTATTCATTAAAACCTAGTAAAACAATGTGCTCTTTGTTAAGAACTGTTACTCGACGTTAAGACCGTAATGCTTGCAAAACAAGTCTGAATGTGTATTTAAGTGCAAAATTGAATGTTTAGAAATGGCTTCTAATCTTTCTTGGGCTCATTTGGAATTTTGACTTGACAAAAACATGATTTATATCATTTTAAATCCATTTGCAGTGCGGCCATTTTTGTAGTCCTTTTGAAAGTGGAGGAGGGACTGAATCCTCACATTTGGTATATTTGTAGTTGAGGATTTGCTGAAGGGATCAATGGCATCAGTCTACTCAAATTTACTTGGGCATAGTAAAATACACAATATTTCTATCACTGGTTTTACGTTCTCTGAGATGTCCTTGGACACCAAAAACATGCATATGGACATTGCTAACCTGCTAATACATTTATTTACTGAATTCTGTTTAACTAGTTTCTGAAAGTGAACTGCAGTCTGCTTCCTCACCCAGATCCAGACATGCTGCGCAGCCTGCTTTTCACCATCTTGTGTAGGTTTGCAGCGGCCGTCATCAGCTCACAACTGGATGAACACTGGGAGCTATGGAAAAAGACGCATCAGAAATTATACTCCCACGAGGTAAAAGGTCTTTCATCACTAAGACTGTCTCGTTTAGCCAATAATTCAAAACCATGTCGTCACCTTTCTCTGTCGGCACACTGCACATCTTTCTGTCTTGAGGAACATTAGGGATTCCCTGTGCCACAATGACAATCAATGTAGCTCTTGAATAATTTTGAACGTTGTGTTCCAGATTGAAGAGTTGGGTCGCAGGCAGATCTGGGAAGATAACCTGGAAATGATTAATATACACAACCTGGAAGCATCGCTCGGTTTACACACTTACGAATTGGCAATGAATCACTTAGGAGACCTGGTGAGTGGACGCGTTATGAGGATATCCCCCCTTCCCCCCCCTCACTGTTTTGGGTTCTGACTTGTTGGGTTTGTTTTGTTAGACGATTGACGAGATCATGGGAACACTTGCGGGCACCGTTGTGCCATCTGACCTGGAGAGGGGTGTGTCCAACTTCAGTGATACCAGTTCTTCTCTACCAGCTTCACTGGACTGGAGGGATAAATCCCTGGTAACTGAGGTGAAAATGCAGGTAAAGTGGTCACATCAGCACAAAACAACTGGGGCTTTTGTAGAAATCTGAACTACGTTTCATTAGACTAATTTAAATTTCTAGGGTTCTTGTGGCTCTTGCTGGGCATTCAGTGCAGTTGGTGCTCTGGAGGGGCAACTGAAGAAGACTACAGGAGTCCTGGTGTCCCTCAGTCCTCAGAATCTGGTGGACTGCTCTTTAAAATATGGGAACCAGGGTTGCAATGGTGGCTTCATGATCAATGCCTTCCAGTATGTCATTAAAAACAAAGGTATTGCCTCTGATAAAGTCTACCCCTATACTGGCAAGGTGGGTTCAATGGTCAACACTAACAGCATCTTAACTGTGGTCAATACTGTGTACATACAGTAACTCTGCATCCTATGACTCTTGATTTCAGCGTGGTAAATGCAGGTATAGCACACGGTATCATGCAGCTGACTGCACCAGCTATGTCTTGCTACCAGAGGGCGACGAGTCTGCTTTGAAAACAGCTTTGGCTAAAATTGGCCCCATTTCTGTTGCGATTGATGCTTCCAGGCCAAAATTTGTCTTCTACCGACACGGTGAGGGTTAATCACCTCAAGTTTGATATTTGTTTGAAAGAAAGGGAGTTCTTATTGCTTACCTTGTTTCCTGTGTGGATGAACAGGTGTGTACACGGACCACAAATGCACCCACGACGTGAACCACGGTGTGCTGGCTGTAGGTTATGGCAGTGACCGAGGACATGACTACTGGCTTGTTAAAAACAGGTTTGTCTGAACTGTGAATTTGGAACGTTTTACTTGTTTTTTTTTTAATTTGTTGTCTTGTAACTATGCTTCATTTGTAGTTGGGGTGTAAAATACGGAGAGGAAGGCTACATCAAGATGGCTCGGAACAGACACAACCAATGTGGCATCGCTCTCTATGCTTGTTACCCCATCATGTGATCAACAGATGTTTTGGTGTAGTTCTCAAATGAATGTAAAGAATAAACATTTGTGATTGAAATAATTTTGTTGGATTTGGTTAATCAACTTTTCTTTTTTTTTTTAATCTTCAAGTTGACGTTCCTTAGATCTTATCTCCAGTTTTGTGATGGTGCATTTTCATGCGCAACCTTGGACCCTTCAATCTGTCAATTAAAGTAAACCTAGCATGGCACATTTCACATGACAAATTAAGTAAATGTCTTGGAATTGTCAAATTTCTGCTTCAGCCTTTATGTATTGATTATTTCCAGCCTATGCTAAAAAGCAGGCTTGAAATGGCTTCTTTCCAGGGTGAATACTGGCTCACTGTCCTGACTAAATTCAGATTACCACGTTTTCTAAAATATGAGATTTTTAAAGGGTAAAACCTGTGCTTTTCCTGCTAAAACATAAAATACTGAGCAGTTGGGTAATGACTGGAGTGAAATGTTCTATGTGGGGATATGAAATGAGAACTTTAGGATGTGTCCAATTATTGAATCAGTGGGCAAACCTGACCTGCAGTGGGTTG
Organism: Microchirus variegatus; assembly: GCF_963457635.1. NCBI lineage: Eukaryota > Metazoa > Chordata > Actinopteri > Pleuronectiformes > Soleidae > Microchirus > Microchirus variegatus. The sequence continues at coordinate 6,860,089 of NC_139814.1, forward strand.
AAATGGATCCATCTGCCATGCTGAAGGCATGAAGAAAGGTGGCTAAACAAATGTGTCTGATATGGCTGTGTAGGACAGGGTCTCTCAATCCTGGTCCTGGGGTCCAGGATTGGACATCGAGGGAGAAAAGGTTGGGAAACACTGCAGCAGTCACCTCTGGGAATAACAGGAGTACTGTTGGCATGACAAAAGTGTTACATTGGGTCATTTTGAAAACCACAGGGAATCATTATGCAAATCATCTAATTAGTGATGGTCAAGTTCATTAAATGATACTTCAATTTCAAGGTGGTTCATTGTCCTTAACCAGCATGCCTTTCCAGCAGAAACTTCTCAAAATGGCTGCTGTGCAAAGAGGCTCTTCAAATGCTTCTCCCAAAATGCCCGCCTGATATTTGCTGAATGTTGTTTCAAATGGAGCACTTTCATTAATGAACACCACAAATTGAAACTTCATCAGTGCAGTTGCATCAACAGTGGAGCCAAAAGTTTATGACCATTTCAGTCGGTGGGTCATTGCACATGTACTGTAGAGACGATAGTGATTTTAGAAGACAAATGTGAATTACAGTTGAATTGATGTCATGCCCTGTAATGCAAACAATGACTTCTTTTCTTCCAAGTTTTATTTCAATTACGATTTATCATTGTCTCTGGGCAAATGGCACTGATGTGCAAACCCCAGCAAACCGAACAACTCTCACATAAATGAATGTACAGCACCTTTTCAGCATCACTAAAATATTCTCAATATCCAGAAGTAATAAATACTGAATTCACCAAGAGTTTCAGTCTTCATTTACAAAAACACAAAGACAACACGCCATAGATTTTTTGTGTCATATTTTTAGGAATTGTTTTCCTTGATCTTTTGTTCCACAAATTCCATACTTACACATACAAACATCTACAGTTCCTACACACAGTACACTGATTTTTGAATTTAACTCACATTTAGAGTAGAACTTGTATCATTTAATAAACAGGTCAGAGTCAAAGTAAAGAAAATTTGAAAAAACATAACAGAAACCCCTTCATCGGTCCAGACGACATTGTCCTCAGCAGATGAAGGAGTTGTTTTCTGGCATGGGTCGGTCCTTTTTGTTTTTGTTTTCACGATTCATTCAGGAGTGATCTGTGTGCTCTTAAGAGTTGAAAAGATCGCAAACCATGCCATTGAAAACTCCTCCATCCCCTTTATCAGAACACCACTTTAGTCTTCAGGCTGAATTAGCTGTATATATCACAACTGCCATTATCGTTAGAGATGCAACTCAAACCAATAACCCTTTGATAGTTTATATATATCTGATATCTGTATGTAGGAATATAAACTTTTACACATATTAACATTACATAGTTAACATTTTTTGGACAGGAGCTTCAATTTGACATAGGATGCTCTTTTGGTGAGTTGGTCCTTTTCAGTTTAATATTCCCGTTTCCTCAGAGAAAGCCTCCGCTTAATTGCTTTGGCTTTCCCCCTTTTTATGGACTCACAGGGACAAACGCGTTTCCTTCAAATCGGCTGATTAATTGATGCTCATTTTTAGCTCCCTCCACTCAGTGCATTATCCCCTTTCTCTTTCCACAGCTATATCTTGTACCTCTGCGAGTGCACAAGTAAAAGCATCCTCCTCAGAAATTCAGGCATATACAGTTTATATTTATATATGAATATATTTAAAAAGTTACCTGGGTCCAAGGTAAACAAGGAGTCACAGTCACCACTAACGTACTTTCAGAACACATACTCAAGTTTTACCAATTTTTAAACCCCACTTTGATTAAGAACAATCACTGCAAGCAACAAATCTATGTCATCATACAACAATGAAAACACAAGTTCTTGCTTTGGACAAAAACAGCTGGCATACAGGACGTCCAAAAAAGTCAGACAATACGATACAAACATGCGTCACAATCGGTTGAATACAGAAGGGTTGGAGGGTGGAGTCGTCTTAATTTAAGATGTGATCCTTTTATCGTGTGTTTCTAACCGGAAGAACGGGCCGCATGTTATCTCCAGGGTTAGTTATCTTTCATGGGATTTGTTTGAAAGACTGAATTGTTCCAGCAAAAGAGCACCAGAGTCCATAATGAAGAACAACACAATAAAGTCTGCACTGCATATATTGCATTAGGATATTTTTTTTCTTGTCTTCCTCTTGTCTAAATATATTTCCGTGGTCCCCATCTGAGCTGTATTCATCACAGGGATGAAAATACCGCAACAGAAAAAAGTAGAAAAATATGTGACAGACGATTTTACAGTCAGCTTATACACGCATGCACGCGTCCGCACGGCAACGACATCCAAACAGCCTCGCGCGCATGAACACGATGGAACAACAAGTCGTTTCACAGTCACAGCACGCTCACAAGACTCAGCAAAAAGAGAGATTTGATCCTCAGAGTGACGACATTAAAGGAATAGATAAGACATTTTGGGAAACTGAAAAAAATTGATACCGCATGAGGGCTCTCAAACTCAAATGACCTCGGGGCCACTGAGTATTGAGTCTGGCCAGAAGTGGAAAAAGTAAGTATTCAGTAGGAAGTTGGGTGATTATAGCACAGAATTCCATCATGATATCGCAATGAGAGATGTTTCACAGACTTAAGTGGTGGACCACATGATGTGGACTGGAGGGTCGCATCCCAGACAGCATGTTCCTGTGGGCATCCTAACGGTTATATTCGGGGCTGACAATTTGGGTCTCAAGTGGGTTTGCTTGTGGTTTCCATGGTGGCCCCACCTGTGTTTGCCCACATCAAGCCCATGCCCACGTCGTACCCTTTTCAGGCGACCTGGGTACTAACATGGGCTTGAATATTTTCAAATATGCAGGTCCCATATGGTTTCAGTAACATGGCCCCCACATGGGGGTGGGACCCCCATGGAAACCAACGAGCACCACGCTTGGGACCCATATTGTCAGCCCTAATATAACTAAATATAATTCACCTCCCGCATTGATTACTGTAACTCTCTCCTGTCTGGTCCCACTCAAAAATCCCTCTGTAAACTTCAACTGGTCCAGAATTCAGCTTCCCTGCATCATCACCAGAACCCCCTCATTCCACTACATCACCCTCATCCTACCGGCTCCCGGTTGATTTCAGAATTCAATTCAAACTCCTCCTGTATGCTATTTGAAGGCCATCCACAACCTTGCCCCCCACTGTATCTCTCCGACCTCCTCCACATCACCACCTTCCCACCACGCTCCCTCAGATCCTCATCCTCACAGTGCCCTCCGCCCACCTCAGCAACCCTGAATCTCTTCCCCTCTTCAAACCCAGACTCAACACCCACCTCTTCAAAATAGCCTACTCTATAGTTTCACTCCATTATCTGTTTTACTGTGTCGTCCTGTTTTCTGTGTCTGTCTGTAAAAGTGTCCTTAAGTGTTGGAAAGGCTACTATATTATGGGGCCCACGTGAACATGCCTGGCCCCGAGTTTGAGACCTCTGCTTTATTGGATCTGAAGCTGAAGTTAGCCGTCAGTTAGCTTTGTGTAAAAACTGGGTAAAACAGCATTTCTCTGCACTTCTCTGTAACAATACCTATCAACGTCTCTCTTTAATGTGCACAGATATCAAAAAGTACAAAATAAAATGTCTTATGATAAGCTAAGCTAATAATAAGCTAAGCTAATAAATAAAAAGTTAACTTTCTAAAATGTCTAATGTCCAACAATTCCAATAACAAAAAAGTCTCTCTCTCTCCCACACACACACACACACACACACACACACACACACACACACACACACACACACACATAGTCAACACATTGCACACATGTACTCACTCACTGATTGTCAGCACACATATTAATGTATACCTTTGGAGAAATGATAGTGAAATAGTGAGGTAAGTAACTCGTTTATCTTCCCTTTAGAGTGATTCTGTCTAATTTAGCTCAAAGTTTTTAACAGTAAATAGGCAGAAGCACAGTTAATGATTTCACTTTGTGTGATATACGATGTGGAGGCAGTGACCAAACTCATTTAAGCCCTTAAAAATTAATTTCTTTTCATAGTCTGTTTTTTTCTCTCTCTCTTTGTGCCTCTGTACCTGATTTAATCAGACTTTGTCTTCTTTTGGTCCTGTTTGTGCTTACAAAGCCAATAAAGTCATATCATGACCTCTGGGGGGCACTGGGGACATTTAAGAGAGTAAACTGTGTTGTTTTTGTCAAAGTTAAAAAAAGACAAAACAACCAACCTATGTCAACAAAGCTTAAATCTTAACACAAAGTCGCTTTGGAAAGATCTCATGACATGACTTTGACTTCATTGTTTTTGACTGTAACCACAGCCAAACATGAACTTTAACACTTCTTTCATTATAAGGCTAATAATCAATCCGCAAAATGTAACCTGCCGGTTCACTAATGTGGTACAAAATGGTGCTAAAATTATATTAGCTGTAGATGTACTCAAGTATTCATAGTACACCTGAGCTACTGCATTAAAATCATTCGATTTGATTAAACAAAATCTAATTAGTCTGATTTGCATGAAATGTTGGATGAATGACACTTTCCCACACATGTACTTTTACACACACACACACACACACACACACTTACATAAAACACACTCGTGCAAATAACTTAGCAAATATCACACTTGTGTATCTGCTCTCACGTTAAGTACAGCACAAATCCGTCCCACAGCTGTCCCTGTGACGCAGACAGATGTACGTCAGAAAACTGCGACAGCTGAAGGGTTCAACGACAGGAAGGGAAAACACTGAACACAGAGCAACGAGTCCCATTTACAACTGAGAATCCTGTGAAATGTAACTATATGTTTTGAGCTTTTTAAGAAGAGGAAGAAACTGAGCCAGGACAAATGAAACTCTCTGTTTCTGGTTGTGTCTTCTTTTTATGTAATGTAGTAGAAATCTGCAGTGCTCAACAGGTGGTAAAGGGTCGTTGGTGCTTTTAGAGAAATGTAATCGACCTGTAAGTTCATATTTAAGGGTATTTTTTTAAAAGGGAAATCTACAAACACATCTATGAGCATCTGAGTGTAATTAAAAAGCAGCACAGAAAGCCGGTGACTGAGGACAGATGACAGAGAAAAGCAATCACAAACGTGGATGAAATTTTGTCACACGCTCATTAAGAAATGGCTTTTTTTTTCTGTTTCATTTGACCACTCTGTCTTTTTCATTGTAGATCTATGGGCATTTTTATCCTAACAGCACATTTCCACTTCACCCTGTCGATAGATCAGATCAAACCTGACAGCACGGCTGAATTAAGGTGTTTTCAGATGGCGCTGTGTTGTCATGACACCCGTGTTTATTTCTACATCTGTGTGCTCTTCTGTTAATCTCTGTGGGTCTGTTTGGACTTTGAAAGACTCAATCCATATTTCAAAGGATTCTGGGCTTACAATGGGATGGCAGTCTATTCTCTTCGTGTGTGCGATGGGCAGCGCTGAATCTCTCTGGTTTGTCAAACACACTCCCAGCTGTACTCTGCTGCCCACTGCTGGCCATCTCTTTTACTGCAACACTTGGCCTCGTGTTTCAGGCAACTTGGTTGCAAGGAAACTACCTGCAGCGAGCGCGCCAGCGGCAAATATGATGGGTACGGCCTTGGTGATGCCGACAAATGACTGGAAGATGCTGATACCCAGGACGGCCGCCACCTTACAGAGAGCGTTCAGGAAGCCGAACGCTGTGGTCCTTTAAAAGATAAGAAGAAGAGAGGGTTAAACACAATTAAGATGCTCTCTCTCTGTGTGTGTGTGTTTCATTAACCCCATTTGTATGAAGAAAATACACTAGGATTTATGAGGTGAAACATGACAAGACAATAACATGACACGTGTTTCCAGTAATTATGGTTTCCTTGTAAAGATGCAAGAGTTTTTTTCTATAATTAACCTGGTTGACTGGTTATTTGTCTCTATGTGTCCCTGTATGGACTGGCAATCTGTCCAAGGTGTGACTCCGCCTTTCACCCTATGTGAGCTGTGATTGACACAGTGCCCCTGTGACCCCCATGTGGAGGATAAAGCGGTAGACGGATGGATGGATGGATGGAACAAGATCAGTCTAAAGCAAATCATAATATGAACTAATCTACCTATTTCTACATGGTGCCAAAGGTCTAGTTTACAATACTTCATTTTGCCAAATGTACTTCAAGTGAGATGAATTATGGGAATCACTCTGGAGGTGCTGCCACCAAGTAAACCTTATTCTATATCCTCATAAGCGTCACCTGTGGAATCTACACCTGCGCAAAAAAACTAAATCTGGGTGAGATTGCAGAGGTCAAAAGAGGAAAATATGGTAAACATTGTCTGAGATTATATTTGTTTTAGGAAAAGCTGCTCTCGTGTTACCTCTTATCAGACGGGTAGAGCTCCACTGTTATCACATCCAGCGCGTTCCACGAAGCGATGCTGATGCCGCCAAACAGACACAGGAGGGCGATCATTCCCGACTCACTGTTGCCGAACATCAGGAAGAAACAGCTGACACAGGATATGATGCTGGATCCCGCTGTTTGGAGAGGATGACGACAGCAACAACAACAACAACAACAACAACAATCGCATTATGTTCAAATCGCCTCTCTCTGACTGCAAGTGAACAATCTGCGGCGATGACACTGACTCACCCAACATCCTTAAACGGCCAATTTTGTCCATTAACAGAGCAGAGACGATGTTGCCAGGCAACACTGCCAAAGTGCCGAGGAAGTTGACGAAGTATATCATGTAGGCATTGTTGAAGTCGTCGCTGAAGTCCAGCATGCAGCCCTCCTTGTTGTGGATGAACGTGCTGTTGACCAGTTTACAGTCGACAAACCTGTATTTGAACAAGTCTGAGCAAAGGAGAAAAGATAAAATGTTAATAAAAGATCAAATAAAAGTTATTTTGCCCATAATATGTCTTACTTGGAATACAGCTCTGTCTGTGTGCAGCCTGAGAGGAATCCACACAGACAGCTCTGCAACTAATGATTGTTTTCCTCGTCTCACTTGATTATTTTCTCAATTAATCAATGTGTTGTTCGGTCCACAGCGTGTCAGGTCAGAAAAAAGATGAACCACTGTTTATATAACCTCCAAATGGAACCGTAGCCAAATCAGTTTATTGATAAAAATTTAATGAGTCACTCTTATGTTTCTTTAACCTTAGAGGGCAGTAAGTGTTAATGTAAGTGCCCTAATATTAATTTGCACTTTTGCGTCCAAGCATGTTGACAGTGAGTAAGTGTGCAAATGTGCACTAAATTAGCAATCTTAATTTCCAGAATAACAACAAACAACGATTATTTAGATATTTCCATAGACATTTAGATTTCTTTAATATGTGAAAATGTTTTGTCCACACATTGAAGCAGCTCTGCCCTGAATGATATTCAGGTTAAAGTCATTTAAGAAACGGAAATCAGAACAGTTGGAGGTTCTGATTATTTGTCTGAAAACATGCAGAACTTCAAGCTCCACAAACTGAACTCACCAACAACAACAGTACAGCCAAAATATTTGCATTAAAAAAAATATTTTGCAGACTGCAAATCATGTTTATGTTTTGAAATCATGTTTTGGCATGTGGCGCCACCTACTGCCGTCTACCAATCATTGCAGTCAGTAGAGTCTCAGCTGCCGAGCAACCACGGGTTGCCAGTTACGTCAGAAAACGAAACCTAAAAGACCTTGGTATTTTGAATTTGAATGTAGTAACCGTTTTTGGCCACATTCTTACATATGGCACCTTTAACTTTCCCTACACTGGACATTTTGCAGAGTTTAAATCTAATAATATTCCAAGGTTTATTTGGTTTAACTCCTTAAATTGAAATTGTGTTTACTTTAACTATTTTACTTGTATTTTAACACTAAAAGAGTTAAATCCACACTGAAGTAGTAATACATTTTAGCCTTAACATTAACAGCGTCTGTCCTCTTATATTAGATATTAAACTGACTGCCTTACTGTTACTTTAACACTGCAAGTGTCTCTGTGTTAATGGATAATAATCTAGTTTTTCTTCTTCTAAGAACGGTTGTCACTGTAATGACAGTCAAAGCAGTCGATATGCACTTACTTTTTGTACATGCTATCATCACTACAGGAAGAGCAACAAGCATTTCTTTATATTTTGGGAACTGAGAACATCTGACTTCACTGAATTCCTCCTCACGTCTGAGGCCAAACCTACAGTCTCACATGAATGATTAGTTTTCCTAAAACAGGGAAAAGATGGGATGAAATCATCTCCCAGCAAACGCAGCCAGGACATCTGCACCGCCAACCACACGACCAGTCCTCTGTTAGCATCTGTTTTTAATCAACATTCCTTTAAGGCTGAGACTAAACATTAAAAAAAAAAAAACAGAATCAAATACAATCACTTTTGTTCTCCCAGACTTCTTTAAATATACACTAAGTAAAGAGGATGACAGAGGAGGTCAGGAGAGGTCAGACAGCTTTTCCTCACTCTTACACGGCCTGTTAATCTCTGTTTATACTTTACTGTCGACTTTAACTGACGACTGCAGCAGCAGATTTACTGAAGACACCAATAAAAAGTGCTTCCACTTACCAAAACCACTTTTAAGAACCAGAGTCAGGCATAAAAGTGCTGAGTGATCCTAAACTTTAACAAATCATGCAAACGTAAAAAAATAACGTATCTTTGATGAGGAGTTACTGCAGCTGTAATTACTGGAGAGGAGATGTTAAGATTCAGAAGAAATCTGTCAGGGCTTTAGAAGAGGAACGATAGCGGCAGCAGAGCACAGCTTCTCAGATGTCTTTCCCAGTCATGACTCCGACATGTTGATTCAAAGGCTCGTGGGAAAGAAAATCACAACCACAAAACCACAGTTCAAAGCAAAAAAAAACTTCTTCAGTCAATTCTTCTATCTTATTGGTACATTTTGTGCACACTGGCCAATCACAGCCCTCGGTGAGATGCTGTGCGGCCCGTAACTTCAGTTTTATAATGTTTCATAATAAAATTGTGCTTTAAAACCAGAGTCCCTGCTTTTCGAAAACCACCTGTGACAGACAGCTGTATGCACTCATCTCATGTTATGTTATTTGACTCCAGATGTGGAAAGAAAGGCAATTTTTATTTTTATTTTTCATAGAACAGGGCATTTGTATTTAAATGTTACTGTTAAAAAAGGAGAAAAAAGGACCATTGGTCCAGAAATCTGCACATTATCAACTGGAAAAGCACTTGGAGAGCGCAGACCCCCCCCCAAAAAAAAAGGTTTGGACACCCCTGTTTTAGTCCCTCCTGAAGCAAAGCAGCAAATGAGAATATATTGAATAGCCACTAGGGGGCGACTCCACTGGTTGTAAAAAAAAAAGTACTCAGTTTGAGTGGAAGTTTATGGGAAAATGTCCCTATTTCTAACCTGATTTATAACATTGGAAACCATTTTCTTGAGGGGTTAAAGGTCTCAATCGCTAGGGTCACAAAACAAGGGTCTTTCTGCATGGAGATTCAACGCTCTCAGGGTGTGTGTGTGTGTGGGTTTTCTCCCACAGTCCAAAAACATGCAGATTTGTTCAAAATCTAAATTGACCGTAGGTGTGAGTGTGTGCGTGAGTCTGTGAGAGTGGACGGTTGTTTATCTCTATGTGTCCCTGTGATGGACTGATGATCTGTCCAGGGTGTGACTTCGCCTTTCGCCCCACGTCAGCTGGGGTTGTGCCCCCTGTGACCATCATGTGGATGATAAAGTGGTAGAAGATGAATTAATGAATTAATGAATTAATGAATGTTCCCTTTCAGAAGGAAATAGACAAATATGGCAACCAGTGAACTCCCGGTTGCAAAATGCAATATGGAGCTTCAGGTCTTTGCTATTTCATCATTGAGGCGCATTGTTAAATCAACAACTAAGTGTCAGTAAAACAAAAAGACCCAGAATAAATCAAATCTGAACATTCCCTGAACAGATTTGTTCAGAAAGTGTTTTGGATTTCATTATCTCATTCTCGACACCATGCGATAACTCATATTTTGACTCATTTTTCTTCCTTCACATCTAATCCAATGAAACTGCCTTGACAAAGCTTGGGCTGAATTTGTTTACGTCGCTATGGTAACTGCTCTGCTGCAGTGTTACCGGAGGACACTGGCATCAAAAAGTGTTGCCATGGAGGCAGAGCTGCTGAAGCACTGTGACCTTTTGAAAACATTTGCTTTGTAAAATTCACATTAAAACTGAAGTGATTTGTGTTTTTCTGGGGGTGACAGTGATCATTACTGAAATTAAAACTGCAGCTAAAACAACAAAACACGCAGAGTTCCATGTTTTCCCTTTTGGTTCCATATCAATCATAGCCAGGAATTGTTTTCCCCACAGGAGTCACTGACGCAGTCAGTAGCGTTTGTCGTTTTTCTTTCACACTCTGCTCGGCACACAACAGGCAACATGGCGTCATGATATCATCTGCTTTTTAACAACACACACGGTGCTGCTGTTGCCATGGTGAAACCACAGCTCCTCACAGGCGCGAGTGGCGCTGCCAAAAAAAGATAAAATCAGGAGCGTCCAACAACCTCGCAATGTGCAAAAGAACCTTCAGTGAATTATGTCACCGGAATGTCTGTAACAGCACGACTATCACCCCCTCAGGTCCATGGAGCACTTCAGTGCCTCTTCACTCACTGTCTTACTTTTACAGCTTCAGTGTTGAGCTTCATTTTCACGGCTCTCTGCAGAGTGTTTTTCATTTTACCTTTTGTGTCTCGGTATTACACAAAGTTTGTGATTTGATGATGTGCAAATGTTTTCTCAGGGTTGGTGGAGACAAAAAAACTGAGTCATACTGAGAGCAAATATGGGACTTAACATCTGCTGAGTGACTCCAGGTGAGTGATAATGCTGTTTCACTACTAAATGAATAATGACACATTGGTGTATGAGGCGCCTATTCTAAATTTTGTGCGTGCTAAAATAAACAGCAACTTTTTGCCACATTTAGCAGAAAAAAACATGTATAAAAAACATGTGAATTTTTTTAATGTTAGTTTTGACCAGATTTACAGCAATATTTGTGAATTTTGTGATATTTACTTCTCTTGTGAAAATACAATTTCAATGTTTTGTCTGAATAAAAAATCTAAATCTTAATGTTAAATAAATGTTAAATGTTAAATATTAAATATTAAATGTTAAATATTAAATGTTAAATGTTAAATATAAATGTTAAACATAAATATAAATATAAATGTTAAATCGAATTGCTAAATATAAATTTAAATATAAATGTTAAATCTAAATGCTAAATATAAATGTTAAATTTAAATGTTTCGTTTGAAACTAAATGTTTAGATAATATGCAAATTCACATTCAAATTTATATTTAACATTTAAAATTTAGCATTTAGCATTTATATTTAACATTTAACATTTAGATTTAGATTTTTTATTCAGACAAAACATTGAAATGATATTTTCACATGAGAATATCACAAAATTCACACATTTTGCTGTAAATCTGGTAAAAACTAACATTAAAAAATTCACATGTTTTTTATACATGTTTTTTGCTAAATGTGGCAAAAACTGTTTATTTTAGCATGCGCAACTACAATCGGCGCCTCATATTAGTGCCATGCATATAGCTTGAAACGCTGATTCACGGTGGTCACATGAATGCAGGTTTAAATGGAATAACTGTGTTGAAATTGCGAGAGAGAAAACAATATGTCTATGAAAAATCAATCCACTGATATTTATTTACCTGTGTTATAGAACAAACTCGCGACGAAGGTGCAGTTTCTGAAGAAGGTGTGAGTGGAGGTGATGTCCTCAAAGTAGCACTCCTCAAACACTGAGTCTTCAAACACCATGGATTTCATCTTCAGGTTGAGGAATCTGGTGAACAGGATAAACGTTTCAGTTTGAGTTTTATATCAACTATATGAAAAACCCTCTGTGTTGTGGTCGCCTACTTGTCATTGAAGTAGTGTCCTTGACGATGCACTTGGTTTTCCAGGGTGAAGTTAAACGTGACGTGCTCCACGCGCTCTTTGGTGAAGGTCTTTGTCTTTGAGTCATACTCCTGCTTCTGGATGTATTTGATCATATCTGGGAACCACACCGTCAGACCGTAGTAGCTGCAAAGTAGACAGTAGTAGACAGATCAGGTCAGGATGGAGATTTAACTTGAGTCTTTAAACAAAGGTTTTTATGAGTCTTTAGTTTACCTGAAAGACATGGTAAACCAAACAGCCATGAGCATGAAGGTTGTCCGTTTATATTCAGGACTGAAGCAGGCGGCAATGTTGTTCCTGATCTGAAACACATGGACAGGAAAACACGGGTTTTTCTCGGCTTTTCTCCGTGGCCATTAAGCGAGGAGGTGCAGTAGCAGATTGAGAAGATGCATGATGTAGGCGTGTGTGCGCAACAGAACGTAGGCTGAAAGCTATTTGGAAACAGGCATCACCACGCTGGTGCAATGGTGCTGCAAAAAACGTACAACACAACATAAACATGAGATTAAACTGCACGTAGCAGTGATTTAGCAGTATTCTACAGGGGAATATAAAAGATGCTGCGGGTGTTTGGTTACATTTTTGTTACAGAAGAATCTCCAAAGCCATAAAACTCATATTTAGTCCAACAAGGCCCACAGGAGGCCACAGAGTTCTTAACTCTCTCTTCCACAGCAGATCCCCACTGCCTCCATCTTGTCTTCTCCCGTGTGTCCTCTTCTGTTTACACCAAGTGTCCTCATGTTCTCCTTTACAACATCCATGAACCTTCTCTGTGGCTTTCCTCTTTTCCTCCTACCTGGCAGCTCCTTCAACACTTTGTCCAATATAATCACTTTCCCTCCTCTGCACATGACCAAACCGTCTCGGCCTTAACAACTCTTATTTTATCTCCAAACCGTTCAATCTGAGCTTTCATTTCTTGTCTCATTTGCACTCACCTGTTGGGAGAGGCTCATAATCTTCAGTCTGTAGCGTTTCCAAACTGGGGTGTCGGTGCCAGTGTCCACCAACTCGTCCACCTGTTTCACCGTCTTAATCGTTGTGACCTTGACAGAGGTGCATCAGAGGTGTTAATTCAGTTAGATGTTATGCACGGACAAATGAAGCCATTAAAACCATGGGTGAATTCCAATTCCTTGCTTAACCCTCAATCTTAACCCTCAATCTCAAAAATGCACGCTCCCTCTAGTGCAAGTGCTGTCCCGATTCTCAGAAAAATGAAGTTGAGGGGAAAGTTTTAAAGGGCTGTATCGCCCTCAATATTGAGATTTTCCGAGACCACCCTTGGGAGCAAGGGCTACCCAGAATGCATTGCGTGTTTTCACATAACAAAGATGGCGCCGAAAGCAGCGAAACAAGTACGCTACAAATTAAGTATTTTCTTTGTTAATAGAGATATAAAAAGTATGAAAACCATTGTATTATCTTAGTTTAGGCCCATATTATGGATTACTGACGTCATTGTTGCGTAACATTTATTTTTATTTTACGATCTTTTGTCAATAGCCGGCCGGTGCGGACGATCGATCGTTTGCTATGGTTTACTTTTCAATAAGTCGTGGTGTGTGGTAACTGTCAGCTGAATATGTCCGTGGTTGTGGTATTTGTATGAGTATCATCTTATAACTAACTGACAACCTAATAACTTGACTGACAAACAGATTGTAATAAATAATCGTGACGTAAATGTGTTCTTCTTCTTCTTTTTTTGGAGTTGACAGACTGGACGCAGCTTTAGAGTTATTCTGCCCCCTACAGTCTGAAGATGTATCGGCATTTAAGGGGTGTCCCATTTCTAAGTGACAAAATAACCCTCAACACTTGGTTTTGAGGGCCAGTTAAGATTAAGGGTTGAGCTTGAGGGTTAAGATTGAGGGTTAAGATAGGAATTGGAATTGGCCCTTTTTCACTTTTTACGCACACAGTGACTGTTGTGGTTTGATACTCACAGAAAACACCTTCTCTGGGTATCCCTTCGCCCGCATGTTAGTGTCGTGGACTTGCTTCAGAATCATCCAGCCTTCGTCGTGTTTGCCATTCTGATAGGAATAAATATGATTTTACTCCGAGGGGATTCACTAGGAGTTAAAATCAGTGATTACTGCCTGACATGAACTGACTCTTACCTCCAAGTAGAAGCGCGGGCTCTCTGGCACGGCATTGAGGGCAGCGATGGCTGCCACAGAGGGAAAGGCGCACACTAACACGAACACACGCCAGCTATGGAACTGATATGCAGAGCCCATCTGGAAACTCCAACCTGAGGAGATACAAGCAAGCCGACACAGAGAAATCACATCAAAGAATACATTAAATACATAAAGTTAATAGGTTAAGGCAGCAAATGAGCTTGAACCTGCATTTTCTATCAATCACTTCATCTGATCTAAATATTAAGGAATAGTTTGGAAAATTACAATCTGCCTGTGAAATATCGGTCAAAATAAAACACATATAACGATTTAATACCAAGTATATATTACTGTACTCACCATAATGTGGGATAATAGCCCAGGCCATAGCAGATGCGTATATTCCCCCCATCATCCAGAACATGCAGAGCCAGCTCAGGTGCTCACCACGCTTCTCTTGGGACAGAAATTCGGAATAGTAGGAAAACACGATGGGAATTGATCCACCGATTCTGCAAAAGATCAGAAAAGCAGCTGAGCCAGAAGTGGACAACATCCCAGAATAATGAGCTTAATGACTTCAAATCCAAGTTAAAGCTGGATCAACTGAAGTGTTGAGTTTAGACACAGGTGGTGTTTTTATTTTTATTTGGTTCCCAAAGCTTTAAGGTGTCCACACTTATGTAACGCCATCACCATGGTGCCACACTTACCGAAAAGAAGTTTAATGACCAAGTTAGTGATTTGGGTGTAAAGGGAAATGACCTCAGCTTCTCAATTTGCCAACTCACTAAACCAGAGAAGACTCTGGTGCTAAAAACACTGAGATTCAAAGAATGAACAGATACCAAAAACATTTGCATCTATTTTAACATTCATTATCCTGATATTTTTAAACCTAAAATGTCTCAATCTGATTTATAACTATTTCTGATACATAGAATACCCAACTGATTCATTTGTATTTATCACAGCCTACCACAATGTATGTATGTTTACAGATGATACCTGGTCTACCATGTTTGCATTTGCATTCACATTATGTCACAATATATATATTCATTATTAGCACTCACTGTGAACAAGAAAATGATAAACCAGGTCAGAGTTAAAGGGCCCAGAT
Source organism: Microchirus variegatus (assembly GCF_963457635.1). NCBI lineage: Eukaryota > Metazoa > Chordata > Actinopteri > Pleuronectiformes > Soleidae > Microchirus > Microchirus variegatus. The sequence goes on from NC_139814.1 coordinate 6,875,356, forward strand.
CTGAATAGAAAATAGTTGATTTTTTGCCATTACCCAACGCCTGAGAGGAGTCTGCAGAAGAGGAAAGTGCTGTATCCCTGGACGAAGGAGGAGAAGAAGGAGAAAACGCTGTTGATGGAGAGCGAGATGAGAAGAGACTGCCGACGACCTATCCGGTCAGCCAGTGCCCCCCAGAGGAAAGCCCCGACCATCATCCCAAAATACACAATCAGACCTGAGAAAAGGGAGAGAAACCGTTTTATTAAATGATTTTACACATGAGTCTTTCCTGACTTCTGTATTTCTGTCTCACTGCTGCTGTTTGATTATGACCTTTAAAGGTCAGGCTTAGGTCCAGGTCATACTTTAGAGGTAGTCTGCATAAGTAGTCCACGAATGTCTGGTGATAAATCGCCGCTACAGGAATGTTATGTGAGACATTAATGTGGACCCTCATTTAATATGGATGGAACAGCAGATACAGTATGTACCCGCATACAGAAATGTGAAGCTGTTCTTCACGGACATGGAACTAAGAAAGTATGACCTGGTAAGCAAAGCAGGCAACGGCCTGGGCTCGGAGTTCATAGGAGGCCACCGAGAAAAGCGGATAACATTTGTTCATAACAAGTTCACAACTTCAATTTTATGATAGGCTATGAAAGCTTAATCTTTATGGTCTGCAGGAACCTTTTCATTAAAGTGAAGAAGGTTGCTGGTACTAAATTTATCGTGGAAATGCAGCTTTTTCTACAAACATCTATGGTCTTACCTAGCATGCTTTTGTTGGGTTCAGACAGGCACATGTCCTTCTCAGCACTGGGCAGGACGAAGCCGACCACAAAGATCTCAACGCCGTCGGCCATGAGAGCCAACCCCAGCACAAAGTACAGGCACCACTGGAATTTGCCGTGACCACATTCTTGCAAAATGGTCTCATATTGTTGAGCCAGCTCCTCTTGGTCCTTCCTCCTCTCGGCCTCAGACGCCCCGATATCTCTGAACTGCTGAGCTCCAGCATCGATGGCGCCTGGGCCTCCGGCCAGGCTTCCTTTGCCTGATTCAGCCCTGGGGATTCCTTGGTACTCGCCCTCATAGATCTCATCATCCTCGTCGTGACCCTCTGTGGAGTCGCTGTGGCCGCCCTCATCTTCATTGGCCGCCTGGCTGTCTTCGCGGTAGTAACCTCCATCCTGGCTTCCCTGCGTTGGGTATTCATCGTCATCATCCTCTTCAAAGCGACTGTAGGAGCGTCTGCTGTACTCGTCGCTCGCCCGATCCACTGAGCGCCCAACCTTCTTTGAAGCTTGACGCTTGACTTCTTTGGCAATGTCTTTGGCACCTTTAATGAAGGCAGTCCGGTTTTGGTAACCGTCCTCCATTTTTTTATAGAGGTTCAGAAGATGCAAAAGGGGGTCAGAGGTTGTGTGAAGAGGCCACGTGAATGTTCCGGTGCTTCAGTTTGTTCAGGATACACCTCACGGACCTGAAGAGTTGACTTTCAGCACACCTGACGCCACAGGCAACAGGCTCTTCTTATGTCTGGAGAGAAAATGAAAACATTGTCATTGTAATAACTCAGGCCTGCTGAGGTTCTCGTGAAAGTGTCCACTGTGGTGCGGCGGCAAAACACCTTTTCAAGTGACCGCTATCACGAAAGATGTTAAAGGGCCACAAAGATGCACAATAGCTACAAAGAGATCCATTCAAAAAAGACGATGAATTGGTGCAGATCTACCACAGTGATAAAATGGCAACTTTCTTCCATCCATTCATTCATTCATTCATCCATTCATTACCGACTACTGCTTATCGTTGGAGGGCTGCAGGGGGAGCTGGAGCCAATCCCAGCTGACACTGGGCAGGAGGCAGGTTAGACCACGCACAGTCACACCTATGGGAAATTTAGAACCTCCAATTAACCTAAACTCAATCTGCGTGTGTTTAGACAGGCGGGAGGAGGAAGCCGGAGTAACCTGAGAAAACCCACGCACTCACAGGGAGAATGTAGAAACTGCGCACAGAGACATAAAATGACTACCAAACATCCATTCAGAGGCAAAGCAGCTGCACGGAAACAGCAACAGATGTAAAATTACTATAAAGAGACAGAAAATGCCTCCACAGAGACACACAACAATTACAAATGTGTGCATAAAAGAAAAGCAGAAACTTTACCAAAGAAACATTCAGCTCTTGTGTAGATAAGAGTGGGGAGGCCCGAGCACTAACTACAGGGTCACAGCATCAAGGCTTAAACAGCGAGAGCGGTTTGTAATGGATGTTTTTCGGGTTGGCGGAAACGCTGAAAAGCCATCACCATGACTCAACTCTGTTGTTGACTTGTCCAGCACCGAAGTGTCAGCTCTCGTTAATTGTGTTGTATATTTACTGCATCATCAGTATTGAAGAAAACACATCATCTCCACTTCCTGGATTAATCAAATAAAGCCATAAACATCCCATGCGTTGAAAAAGTGAACGATTGATTGCTGATTTAGCGGCGGCGCCGTGTGTACGGAAATAAATGAGCCTTGAAATTGAGAAGTAGAAAACGGATTCGTGTGTCTACAGCAGCGTCGCATCAGGACGTTCATAAGACAGTGACAGGTACAGTTGAGTGGTGATATACAACCATATGTCTCCACATTAATACACTGTGAGCCTCAGGTCACTGTGAAATATTGCAGCGTGTCACGTTACATTTGTGGTGCAGTGAAACAACAGGCGTCGCCGGAGTGCTCACTGTGACCCACGTCTTCAAAACAAGGCCTGACTGATTTCTGTTCAAGTTGATATGCAGCATTTAATACAACAACAGAGCCAGTGTTTTCTTCCTCTATCTATTAGCCACTTTCCAACACTTCAGACGCTAGAATTTATTCAAATCCCTTCATTAGGTACACATATTTAGGCAAAACAGTATTGGAACTAAAACCAACATGTGCTATTAAAATACAACACTTGTTAAAATCCCCAAATTGTGTGTATGTGAGTATCTACAGTATGTATTGTCTATGTATAAAAGTATGTGTGTGTGTATGTGAGTATGTACAATATGTATTGTCTATGTATAAAAGTATGTATGTGTGTATGTGAGTATGTACAGTATGTACTGTCTATGTATAAAAGTATGTATGTGTGTATGTGAGTATGTACAGTTATGTATTGTCTATGTATAAAAGTATGTATGTGTGTGTATGTGAGTATGTACAGTTATGTATTGTCTATGTATAAAAGTATGTATGTGTGTGTATGTGAGTATGTACAGTATTTATATGTATTTCTTTCGTTATTTCCTCCATTGTGAGCTCACACGTATCTACATTTTTGTTTCCCCTGGATGTGCTTTCATTTTTATCCCTTATAACCTCAACCTGCAACCGGACGACTACGGCGGAAATTATTCATATTTACATTTTAATGTGTATTAATATGCATTGTCCCTTTCCTCAAATAAATTAATTAAAAAAGAAATAGGCCTGCTGAGTATAGACGTTAAGTGTCTTCTCTGTGAGAGATTTAGTCCTACACATACACAATCTGCTCCTAAAAGTGAGACATATAATAACCTGGGTTATAACGCGGTTGGCGCGAAGCACTTAAGCCTCATTACCGCCACCTACAGTGTTGATGAATGAACATATAAAATACGTTTAATAAATGCATACAGTATATTGTTGTTATTTTCACATTTTAAATATTTTATACACTATAAAATAATGTCCATTATATGTAAATACATATACAATGACAGTGCGACTTTAGTATAAATCTAAAATTCAAAGTTACTAAATGACTAATTTCTCGCCTCAAATGATTTCAAAACTGCGTTCCGGGACACGGAAAAATATTTATTTCAGGATTATATTTGTATGTTATCCTGCTATGTTCGGCCGAAATGCATTCTGGGATATATGGCTTTCCCAAGTACGCTCAAGTCACCACCCGATGCATACCTGGTTAAATGGGCGGAGCGAGAACACTTCCGGGTATGAGAACCGTACTCGCTGCTCGCGTTCTTGAGAAATGGAACAGAACTTGGACTGAGGCTGATGACGTTTTCACAAGTACGGGGATACGCAAGTACGCACAAGTACACACAAGTATGGATATTGAGAAACGGCCTCTGTCTTCTGGGGGTCAGAGTTCACTCTGAAACATCGCGGCTGACGAACATCGTCAGAAAAGAGGATTTCAATCGGCTCGTTTACAGCAACTAGGAGGTTTTTGACCATAAAAACAAGTTAATGTATGTAAGTAGACCTCCATAACTAACATTTATGTGCAACGGGACCACTCTATGTGACCTTTAATAAAACATTGTCTCAGGCAAACCTTTCAGTTCAGTGATGAAACTGTTAAATGACAGAAATGTGTGTTAATCACAAAATAGCAGCAAAAACACTGATGTAAAATATATACACTAGGACACAATTCAGACTACAACAAATCATTATTTTTATTCCCCGACTTGTTTTTTTTATATTATTTCTACAAATCTTTTCTTGACTAATGAATTTGTCACCTGTCAAATCACCTCATAATAGCACAATTATGTCAGTCGATGTGTGCGCGCGCGTGTGTGTGTGTGTTGAATTTAATTGTGTTTGTTCTCCTGCCTGGGGAGAACAGATGGAAATTAGCTGGGAGCTAAATCTGGTACAAAGCATCTATTCATTTAGTGAAACGACTGTATTCTGTACACTGTTCCTGACGCAAATAAATGCATTAAAATAAACTTTAAAAAATCTATGTTTACCCTCCACACGAGGGTCACGGGGAGCTGGTGGAACCCAGAGAAAAAACCCCAACACACTGTGCCGTGGAGTCCCAGAAATAGATCAGATTAACAGTTTCGAGTCTCCACTGGTGCAAAGTATATGAATCCTGCCAAATGCAAAAAACTTGACTCATTTGTTTGCATTCATTTTAACTTGGCCTTTATCGTCTAAAAATATGGCTGCAGCTCCTTCACTGTCGGCGTGACAGAGATATTTACACCAGGCCAGTCTGGTCAAGCAGGCTGAGCCGTGCCATTCTGACCGGATGACGTCACAGATGGAAGCGCACGCTTGCACGCCTGTGATCAGCACGTATCAGTGGCAAAACACAAGCTCATGAGCCTAAAATAATATGAGCATATGGGGCCTTGAGCAAACAAGACAACAACAGAGCTGTTTGATTTAGAAGCGCGCTCTCTCTCACACACACACACACACACACACACACACACCTGCACTCGTGTTTCACTTTGCCTGATGGCAAAATGGTGGCAAAAGCCCAAGTGTAACTAATAATATTAACAACGGATTATAGTTTCAGTAAGACACTGCAGCATGGAGACTAATAAGGCCGTGAAACTGAGGCAATCGAAATGGAATCCAGCCATTACTATCTTTGTTATTCACATTTCTGACATCAGAACGTGACATTTCAGGGGGGGACATAGCCAGTTTGACTGACATTACCTGTGTCAGTGTTTGCTCACCGAGGACAACAAAGGAGGAGCAGATTAATAATCAGTTCTCCGCACGTGGGAATAACTTTAAATGTCAACCACAGTGAATCAATAATGCTCTTCAGGGACATTAATCCCTTTGAAAAGATGTCTCCACAGTTCAGAGAATGGGCATCAACTGGACTAAAGTTCAGTGACTTTAAAGAACTATGACGTGGACGAATGAGAATCTACGTTGAAATGAACAAAATACAAACACATGAGCGATTTCCCAGCAAACAACAGCACTGTTTGCTGTTGTATTAAAGTCCACTATAATGCTACGCCGTTGACTTTTTCACTAATCTGTAAATCTAACAGGAATGTTAGAGATCCTGCTGCTTCTTTCAATCCCAGAACGATAAATAGACAACAGCCTTACAAATGTGTGCATTATTTTCATGAAATCACTTTTAATCACTACCTCGGCATGTCTATTTTACTCAACCTCTTGCGTCTGCGTTCGTTCTGCACCAAAGTCTCAACAATCCTTTAAAGCTAACCCTAAACTGGATACGGATTCTCTTATTTTACAGACGTCACTGTCGTTTCTGCACCTTTTATTCTGTCTAATTGGCACAAGAATCTCCCTCGAGATAAATAAGCCTCTTCTGATTCTTCTCCTACTTCCTCATTACATCCGTGCCCATCCTGCTGTGGAGTTGACAGCATCTCTTCAGCCCCACTGCAGCCTGCAAAACACGGCCATGTCTGTCAGTGGAGAGAGGAGAGAGGAGAGAGGAGACGAGAGGGGGAGGAAGTTCCTGAGGATGAGGAGGATGGAAATGATTTCTCCCTGGTCTCTTCTCCCCTCCCTCTCTCCTCCTCTCTTTAAAAAAAAAACCCTCCATGTCTTTCCACCCTCATTCAAAAAAAAAAAAAAAATCAATCAGCATCAGTTTACCACTTCCTTATGAGGCCAAGCAGAGCAGACAGTCATCACATCATCACATGCACTGATAAAGCTTTTACAGCCGCTTTTTTTTTTTAATCAGTCAAGAGTCGTGATGGATAAACACAGACACCTGAAGATCTCACTATATGAGCCACAGCCAAACAACTCCCCACCCCCTCCAAAAAAAAACAAAAAACACATCAGATTACAACAGCCACATTCAGTTTTAACGACAGGCTGTAACATCTGTGCTCAGCTCTTACACGACTGTTATTTTTCACGAGTAGCAATTAAGTGGAAGGACAGCAGAGTCTGATTAAATATGATCGGATCAGTCCAGTGAGAGGGGGGGAAAAAAGGCCTCGTCGCTTACATGTCAGTTTACACACGCAGCAGGGAACAGAATATAATCGGATTATGATATAAATCAGCTCATAAAGAGCCAGTTGTCTGCTTCCTGTCACCTGTGATGATTCTCAGAAATCACGTACAGGCAGCAGCTCGTCACGTCCTGGATTAGATTATAAAGACTCGATTCACAGGATCGATCTTAATTGCTGCGCGAGGAGAACACGCCCATCATGCCTTCTTCCTCATCATCACGCTTTATTCATCCAAAACACACACACACACACAGTAATAATAATAATAATCCACTAATGGCGAATTAGTAATAATCTCACCTTTTACTCCTGCGTGTGCGCGCGCGTGTGTGTGTGGTCCCTCTTCAGGCTGGAGATGGTGGAGATGATGAGGATGAGGAGGAGGATGGAGATGATGATGCGCACGAGGCTGTTGCTCTGGAGCGAGTGGTGATGATGATGATGCTGCTGTGCGGTTTGGAGAGAGGAGAGGAGAAGCCCACGCCATCCACTCACACACACACTCTCTGTCACACACGCACACACACACACAGTCAATAGTGATGCGCAGGCAGGGGTCCCCTCCCCCACGCAAACGCTCACACGAGCGCACAGCACATTAACGCCTTCACATCTGAGAGCCTGGTGTTTTTTTGCGCACATCTGCACACGAGCTCCTTTTACCTGCACGCGTCCACCCCCCCAACACGTTAAGATAATTATCAGGTTTGTGTGTGTGAAATGTTTAAAAGCACAACCAAACTGCGCATGCGCGATAAAAATAAAAATAAATAAAAACACCTTATTGCCCACATTTTTTTTTTTTTTTTTTGTTACAGAACGATGATTAATCGTCTGAACGTATGTGACATATCAAACTGCGCGCACGCACGTGCAGGCGCACTTGACTGCGGTTGCCACGACAACCACTCGGGTCCCCCCTCTTCACTGCATTTTCATCTTGCCACAAAGAAACGTGAGACTTTCTTGACACGCGCACTGAGTGACGTAGAGATTAAAAAAATACAGCTGAGAGGAATGTGGTGAGAAATAAAAGGACATTCATAAATGTCGCTATTGTTCCTGTAAAGTGTGGTTATTACTATGGCAACACGGCACGTTCAGTGTAGTGGTAACATGGTAACGTGGTGGGAGCACGTTAATCATTTTAATGGTGGGGGTTATAATTATAGTAATACCATCTAATTTCTGATGTAATATCAAGCTTGGCAGTAACAAAAGTAAACGTGTGTTACTGGGGACACAATAGTACAATAATACATGATATTTCCAAAGTAAGAGATTGGAAATGAAAATTATAGGCTTCCATCATCATAGTCATATCTTCACAAGACAATGTTTGTGAATCAGCTTTGATAATTAAAATATCAGAGATTTGAGATTCAACTCCCACACAAACACACACACACTCTCTATTCATTAACAAGCTATTATTGATGAGGAATTGTAGAATTAAAATATCACATTCCCGTGACAACATTACAGCATTGCCGGCCAAAGCCTTTATGGGGCCCTAAACTGAATTTGATTTGGGTTGGGGGGGGGGGGGGGGGGGCGCCCTCCCACAGTCTCAGAGCAGCCAGTGTCGGACTATTATTGATACCGATCAATCCATCTTTTACCACTCAATCCTCCACGCGAGTGTGACAATCTCAGCAGACAGGGGGCGAAAGGCGGGGCACACCAGTCTGTCACAGGACCACAGACAAACAACCATCCACTCCCACGGTCAATTCAGTGTCCAGTTTACCTAATCCCCATACTACGGAGAGAACATGCAGAAAGAGTGGTGATACTGAACCTGAATTGAACAAGTTACCTAGTTAATGACTGGTTAAGGACCATGGCAGATGTGCATTAAATGAGCAAATCTTCTACTCCAAAACAAAACCAAATCACTATTTAGAGATCTAAAGATATCTGAAAATATCTAGACTACACACACTAGAAGCAGCCGCTTAGTTCAGCTCTCCGACATTGTTACCGCATTTACGAGCGTATTGCTTGTGTACTGCAAAACAATATTCTGTAGGGTTTATTAGATTTGGGTGTGAGTGTGGGAGTCTCGGGGGAACCTAGTCATAAATAATGGGATGAAACAAACTGCTCTGGATTCTGGGCTTTGTCCTGATAACCTGCACTGAGGGCAGTGTTTGAGAAAGAGTGGAGTGCATTGTACAAATGTTTTCAGTTAAACAGGAAGTGAGAGACAGTAAACTACACTTAAAGATGAATGACTGACGATAAAATAATACTTAAATTGTTTAGAACTGATACAATTACCTGATTGTACCAGTTATTTTACTTTTCATTAGCCGAAAAATTAGCTTTAAAAAATATATATATATATATATCAGGAGCTATTGGGGAATGTATCACCATATATGAAGACATTTTTCTGTAGCTCTACAGAAAGAGAGGATTATATTTGGTGTTATTCGACTAGAAACTTTCATGATGATATTAAAACTGATTGCACAGCACAATGCTGATAGATAAACTTCATCATGATTACAATGTCCCCTTATAGGCGTATTTTTATATATTACCGTAGCAAAAAGGGTGAGCTTTTCATGGAAAAATGAATTTGAAATCAATTTCCAGCACAAAGGAGTCGCATGGTTCCGTATCTAAAAAAAACAATAAAGAGAAGAGCATTACTCTTCACAGAAAGGAGACCAAACAAAAATAAACCCAGAACAGCTGGGGACATGAGGTGTCAGGTGCCTCTTTAAGCGCTAGAAGAATTACATCCTCAGATTGTACTAAAAACTTTATTAATCAAGTCTTTTATCTGTACAGTGACCAAAAAAATACAAAGAGGTGGTTAAATTATTCTCACGATATCAAATATGAGCAAATCTAAGGATGGGGGGTTTTAAAAAAAAAAAAAAAAGGAAGATGTGAAGCCGTTTTCTGCGGTCTGAGATGGATTACGGTGGCATTGGTGCTCGCAAAGGAATGCGTGGTGGAGCACCAGGGGGCCTTGGTGGCATTGGAGGTCCTCTCTGAAGACCAAAAGGAGGTGGACGAGGGGGGCCGGCTCCATAGCCAGGTGGAGGCATGGGAGGAGGTGGGCCTCTCATACCTGGAGGAACAGGCGGACCTGGAAGAAACAAAGACAGCTTTTCTTTTCTGCTCTTTTCTTAATTGTATGATGTGCTCATTTTCCTTCGTTTGCATATCATATTGTTATGCGGTACTAGGGATGCAACGGTACAGTTTTCCCACAGTTCAGTATATATATATCTCAGTTTTTAGGCCACGGTAACTGTATGGCTTTGATATCTTAATATAAAACTACTACTGATCAATCAATCAGATCAAATTAAACTGCAAACACACAAATGAAATATAAAGTTTCGTAGGAGCAAAGAAGCCGTTTAACCGGAGCAAATGTCTGTCGAATCTCCAACTTAAAACTAACTTCACTGTGGTGCATAACCGATGCTTGCACACTGTAAAGCTGGGTGATATGGACCAAAAGTCATATTCCGATATATGTTGACTGAATATTGATATGCGATATATATCCCAATATTTTTTCCGCAAATTGAGAGTTGTGAAATTCAAATGTGACACGTCACAAGTAGTTGTATTGAAACCAGCCATTTCAGTGAAATCAAGTGAATAAATAATAAACAGTTTTTTTGACCTGGTTCATGAATAAATCCTCAGCTGTTCAAATAAAATGTAAACTGTAGAACAACAGGAGTACTTTTTTTGAAATCAAAGCAATATCAATATATTTTTTATATTGATCCATCGCCCAGCCCTAGCACACCGTGGTTCTTTTTCCATTCTCATTGTAATCTACAATGAACCAAAAAGGATCCCACACAGTGGACTTAAACGAAGACGGTGCCTCTTCAAACTTTCTTTTTTCAGAGTCAAGTTCACCTGCCATTGTTTCTGCACTGTTCAGGCAGCGCTCAGCATTTGCATGCAGAGGACTGATTGGCTCTGGAGGCGGCATGAGCAGAGAATGGCACCGAGTGCTGCACTGCTCTCACGTCTCTGCTCCTGAGCGGATCTAATCGCACAGCATGCACGGCGGAACAAAGTTTTGAAAAAGCTTTTTGATGGCCTGAAATAGGTTGGTTGGTTGCCGCGATGCATTGAACTGAACAGGGTGTATTGAACGGTTTGGTAAAATACCGAATACTGTTGCCTCCCAATGTGGTACTGTGAATTTATTGTATTGTTTCCTTGTGGTAAACAAGAGCCAGAACAGGAGCTACGGCCTAATATAACAGACATTATATTCTTTATATAAAAAATGGAAATGGTCTTTCATTTGCTAAAAGCCATGAGATGGAAAACTCACAAATGCACGACTGTTGAACGATACTAGCTGTCTTTAAGTTATCAAACATAAAACTTTTTGAAAAATTTTTAACCAGTCAGCATAATTACGCAGAAAATAAATCAGTCCGGAATCTAAAAAGGAGGTTCTCAGCAGAAACCAAAAATACTTGGTCTTTACATCAGAAACATTGAGTCATTAGTGGGAGTGACCATGTAAGCTGTAGAAGAAACAGAAGGCACTGAGAAGAAGGCAAAGACGAACATGCAGTAGTTCTTCAGACTAATGGCACTTTTCCATTATACAGTTCTAGCACGACTTGGCCCGACTCTACTCAGGTTTATTTTGCTTTTCCATTAGTGATAGTATAATAGTGATTGTATACAGTCTGTGGTATGGAATAAACCAGACATGTCCATAGTCCGGCCTGGGGGCCAATTGCGGCACATGTTCAAATTTTCACCGGCAGTTTTGCACTGTCCTCTACTCAGCGCCAATCCCCACGGGGAACGTTACAGTAGTGCAGCGCTGCAGTAAGCACTGCCTTGCGAGCCAGCCATATTCAGCGAACCAGCGATCAGCTTCCTGTGATCGCGGCGATTAAGTTCCGCGGCGGTGATGCGCCCGGTGGGAATCGGGGGTTAGTCTGGTTCCAGTGCCGATGGTCTTTGCGGTCTATTTTGGTTCGTTTAGAACTCTGCATATGATAGAGCAAACCGTACCCACGTCCGTTTGCTACATTGTAACATTTTTCTGACCGGTGCGGACCAAAGCAATCGAACTATAGATGTGAAAGCACCCTAAGTGACTCTCACCTGTGTGACGTCTCGCGCAATAAAACCACTGTTTTTGAGGCAGAACTGGACTACATACTGCAGTCAAGATCTCAGTGTCACCCTTCACATTAGTGCAGACATGATGTGTTTAGTCCTCTGAGTTGAATAAATTCTAAAATCTTAATTAAATGATTTTTCGTGATCAAAACCACCGTTTAGAATTGAACTTTACAGCGAGCATTTAATAGTGAATAATATCTAATGTTTCAAATGAACTTATATTTGTTTAATATTCGCTAAAGTGTTTCTTTCCAGACAGACTTTCTCTTCATTTTATGTGGTCTTCAAATACAAAAGGCAGAGTGATTTTGATAAAAACTTGAAAATGAAAAAAAAATGAAGGGTGTCATTTGCAATAAAAATGTCATAAAATAGATAATTTGCATTTAATGTTATTGGTTCAAAGAATGTCAGGCTGAATGGTCGGCCCACACATTTTCACCTTACCAAATCTGGCCCTCTTTGCAAAAAGTTTGGACACCCCTGAACTAAACTAATAGGGAGAAAACTGCCTCTGGTTATTTGCTCACTCCACAGCCAATAGCAATACTCACTCTATACAATATTATAAGCAGAAGTAATGAGTGTCAGAGGCTATTGGTAGTCATGGCAATGTCGGTATGTGTCAATACAACAAATCATTAAATCTATTCTGCTGTATAATACAGCCATGAAGAAGAACAATTATTGACACTCAAAAGTATAAGCATTTCTTCCTTAAGCTGGAGATGGATAGAGAGGCTTTTAATTAATAACAAGGTGCTGCAGTACTCACCCATGTGTCCATATGGTGCTCTGGGTGGCATGCCCATAGGTGGGGGTGGAGGCATGCCGGGGGGCAGTGGTGCCCGTGGCTGATTTGATCCCGGAGGAGCAGGAGGAGGAGGAACCATGCCAGGAGGAGCAGGAGGAGGCATGGGCATCTGAGGCATACCTGTGTCACAAAGGTAATGAAGTGTATGAGCACAGACTTAGTCATCCACGTCTGCCAGCGGGGAAGAAAAAATTTATTTAACAGCCAACAGTGGGTGACTGATGGTTGTAAAAACAACTAATTTGCATGGGAGTGTATGAGAGAATTTGTCAACTTCTCACTTGATGTAAAACGTCGGCAAACAATTTCCCAAGGAGTTAGTGGTACCAATCATATTGTTTTGTCAAATTTATAAATGATTTTAAATTTCCACGAAAAAAAGTGGATACCAGTGTGATTGACAGCTAGTATCACCCAATAGGAACCTTACTACATGTTATCTCACTGATTCCATGTTTGCAAATTGTCAACATGGTGCTGGCCAAATCTGGGGGCTTCAAATTCAGATTCTTACTGGTGACGTCAAGACCAGGAGCCATGAAAATGTATCTACAGTTTAATAATACGGAGGAATAACAGCAGTCACTTACGGTCAACACTATTTTACACAAGTTGACTTTGCATATACATTTTAGCATCAAGAGGTGATTACCTGGATGCATGCTGCCAGGGAAGGGTGGTGGTCCAGGTGGAGGTCCACCACCACCCTGTGGGCCGGGTCCCCCAGCATTTGGGGGCATGGACATAGATGGGGGCATGTTTGGAGGCATTGACCCCGGGGGAGGAACAGGAGGGAAACCAGAAGGAGGTGGCATACCTGCAGAGAAATAAGTTGCAATTACAGTCTTAGTTAATGCATGAATTTCATTTTCCACCAACGCACAACAAAGTCAACTCGTCATCTGATAAGTTTATCTCATTATCACCTATTACGAAGAAAATACAATCAGAAGACCACCTTCAACTACACAATGTGTAACCATTATTCAATAAAAATATAACGCCACCATTGATTACAGCCATAAAAAAAAAAAATTTAGAGAAAAAAACAAATAAGCAAATCACAGTATTTGTAACTAAATACGTGACATGTTGAAAAATCAGCAAAAACTTTTACATTTAAGAGCAAACTACATACAACAGGAGGAATATGACTTTCAAAGACACACAGCCAACAGATGTATGGATGATGGATTATGACATTCAAATACAACTATCACACCATTATATTTCACTACATAATCTGCTCAATGTGCATGTGAACTGACATCATGAGGTAGCAACTTTTTTCCCCCCACCAAAATGATAATGTGGTCAAAATCGATGCAAGTGAAATTGTACATAAAACACCATTGACTCTCTCTTCTACCCTGTTGAAACACAGGCTTTCATTACCTCCCATTCCAGGCATGGGCATCCCAGCTCCCATTGAGGTCAGGACTGGTGTTGATGCCGTCAATGTTGGTGGAGCATCTGCAAACAGCTGGTGAGGCCTGTCTGCCTGGGAAAGAGGGTTTTGTGCAGCGAGGAGTCGCTCTGCAGCCGAGCCGTGTCGCTCCCCTTTAGAATCCTTCTTGAAGGCGTAAGACACAGTGATGGGCCTGTTGCAGAGGTACTGACCATTCATGGCCTCAATGGCAGCATCTGACGCGTCAAAGCTGGCGAAATTGATGAAAGCATAACCCTTGGAATTGCCTGTGTCTGGATCTCGCATGATCTTTGGCGTCTGGAGGATTACGCCAAAAGCACTGAATGTGTCGTAGAGCAGTTTCTCATCAATCTCTGGATCCAGGTTACCAATGAAGATGTTGGCACCCACATCCAAGTTCTTGTTGTGGGCTGAGGCTTTATTGACTCGAATTGGTTTGCCATACAGCTTTATCATATTCATGATTTTGATGGCATAGTCGGCATCCTCTTCACTGAGGAACTCCACAAAACCATATCCTGGTGAGGAAGGAAAAACGTCAGCTCCATGATTGTCAGCTATGCTTGAGAATCTTTAAGAAATGTCGGGTTGGCTTATCTACTCACCTTGATGTTGTCCTGTGACCCTGTCTTTGGGCATGTGTGTGTTGACCACAGGACCAGCCTGCAGGAAAAGCTCCCATAGTAGCGGCTCTGATACTTTCTCATCCAAGCCGCCAACATAAACAGTGGCGTCTGAAAAAAAAAGAATAAATACACTTGTTGTGACATGCAGCTTTTAAACATGGATTAATAGAAAATGGAGGTACATAATCACTCTCCAAACAATCACTCCATCAAGCCAAATTCGACAAAAGAGGAAACCTCAGGCACAGTTTTGAAATCAGTGTTGCATGCCTCGCTAACTGGCATTTGTGAAAATCTGACTAAATGTGATTTGATTCAGGTTTCATAGTTCCCTTGCATTCCAGATTGAATTAATCCAATTAAAAAAAATCTGTATCAACTGTAAATTTTGTAACAGCCTTAGAACTTTACTAATTATTTTGATAATCGGTTAATCAGTTTGAGGTTGTTTTTTTGCAAAACCGAGAACATTTCTCAGCTTCAACCTGAATATTTTCTGGTTTATTTGCTCCATATAACAGATATAATTAAAACTATAAATATGAACTATTTTGGTTTTCGGCCAACACAAAACATTTGAGAACATCATTATTTCTAGGTTTGGTAAACACAGATTAACATTTTCTGACATTTTACGCACTAAACAACTACTGGATTACTTTCAGTTTAATCATTGACCAATTAAAAACTGCAAAATCATTACTTTGGATTTTTATGAATGCTTGAATTATAACAGAATAACCAATCAACAAACCCGACATTCAGTTGCTGATTCTCACAGATTTTCTAAAAGTTTTCCAATTTTACATTCATCACTTGAAAACAACCTGAATACTGAAAGCAACAACCTTCATTTTCAAACACTTGCTGGTGAAACGAACCATGATAAAAAAGATAACATCTAACTCATATTATACACAAAGTGTTACACGTGTTATAATTTATTTGAATTAATATTGTGCAAGAAGTAGCTGTTAGCTTTGTTAAGATAACTTGCAAAGCAAACAGATTACCCCCATGGCCTAAGTTTTTATTTTAATGTGCTAACGACATGAACAGTTGCACTTAATAAATCAATCATCTGACTTCTTCTGAGTGGTTCTGATTAATTAAAGTAAGATGAGATGTTTGTTAACGTTAGCAAGCTAGGCTAACACCGACTTCCATGTGATCGAGCCGCGGTTTACCATAAACTGTTGAGTAACTAGTCGTCCTACAACACTCAACATAACAGGGCGAGGAGTTTGAAGTGTATCCTACGTGTTATTGTATGAATAATTACAACGAAGCAATGAAAAAGTGTCTATAAATGACGCACTAACCTTGGTTTCTTTCTGAAATTGGTCCCGCTGCCATGTTGAATGAACAACGGAAGGCAAGCGTTGTGGACTGAAGCCCCGCCTCTTCCTGCGCTGCGTACCGGAGGCGGAAATGGTAAAAAAAATAAAAAAAATAAAAAAATAATAAATAAAAAAATAATAAAAAAATAAAATAAAATAAAATAAAATAAAATAAAATAAAATAAAATAAAATAAAATAAAATAAAATAAAATAAAATAAAATAAAATAAAATAAAATAAAATAAAATAAAATAAAATAAAACAAAATAAAATATTTTTTGTCAGTTGCTTTGATAGAACATTAAATAAACATTTCGGTATAATCCTAGGAATTGTTTATCCTTTAAATCCAAGCTAATAGCAGTAAGCTTTAAAATAAACAAATCCAGATTTAAGGTGACCACCTGTTGAAGCTTCAATAATCCTCTTTTCAGACTGTACATATCAGAAATGTACCAGTTCCACTGAAATGTAGGCTGTCTCGTGTAATCCCACCTGAATCCCACACATGAAGCTGAGATCAGGCAGTGGGAGCTTCACCATCTGCTGCACGACTCCTTGTTCTTTGTGTTGGTGAGAGTTCATTTACGTGACTTAGACTTTATGTTTGAAGTTGCTGTTATGGATAAGAAGGAGAATATAAGTGCCAGGTTGTTTGCTGTGAATAGCTTTTGTTAACACTGAAAATGAGAGATTAAGTATTGATTAAATCAAGATCTCGTTTTTGTTATTTAGATTTTGCCTTGTCTGCATTTATTTACTTTATCATTGTCGTTGAGGATCAAAAAGCAGCACAAGTGACATGACACACATAAAAAACATTTTATCAGTCAATTTATTACATCATATAAATCTACTAAAGGTATAAACATGAAATACAAAATGCTTATAGAAAATACATAGAATAAAGGTCTTCAAAAACACTTCAAACAATACTGTATCGAATAAGAAACATAGAAAAACAAAACGTAATCAACACAACATGCATGAAAACCAAAACTTGAAAATCCCACTTTTATTTTTATAAAATGGATAGCAAAAATATACAGTTCTTTTTTTTTCTTTTCTTTTTTTTTTATAAAAAGCCTTCATTGATAAAGATCACAAAAGAAAGGTCCAAAGGCATTTATAAGAACTGAGCTCTGACACTGATGGCTTATGGTAAAAACAAACACAAAAACACAAAATAAGCATCTAAATGAGAGGGAAAAACACACAAAAATGCACAATTCAAGATCTCCAGCCTCATTCATGTCACTCATCTGAATACTCCTCATGAATTAAGTGTGGCACAGACAACACAGTTTGTCCTCAGGCTGGACTTGGAATCGGTTCACGGGACAAAAGCAATCGCTCAAAAACTGTTTCCTGGATTCTTCCATCTGAAAAAGTGAGATTAACGCGACAGTATTCAAGCTGCAGAGCTGTGAGGTTGGGTGTGTGTTCCATCACTTCACCTGTCACCATTTAAACATGAAGCGGAGTACCAACTCAACAATATATAACGGTTATAAAAGTATACCAAAGGTAGTAATAAACCCTTCATCATCACATATTAAAGGTATTGCAACAGTTAATACTGTATGTAATCTATATGCTGGATTATCCCATTTACATGTCAAACCGAAAAAGAAGTGTTTTTTTAAGACCCCATTAAAGGAAATTTAAAAAGCCCAACAAACGCATGTTACCAATTCCATAAAGGCACAACCATTGCAGAGAACACTTACAGCAACAGAATTTTAAAACTGGTCTGGCTTTAATCATTCTACATTCCTGTATCTTTTGTTTTTTATTCGCAGTCTCCACGTCCGTAAAAATGTTGTCTAATCAGTTTCGGCTGTTGTCGATCAACACTGGGGCGCAGCAGCAGCACAAGCCCTCTCCCGCTGTGTGACTTGCATAAGCAGCTGGCCGTGTTTGCACACACGATCAATTAAACTCTGGCTCCCTTTTGAACGGGGTCTTTAAAAGAAAAGCTTCTCTTTCAAACGCCCTTCATTTTAATTATGTCATAAAACACATTGGAGATATAATATATCATACAGGCAAATAAAAGGATATCTGCGTTTTCAAAGAGATCAGGTCCTTCTATAAAGAAAACATGCGACAGGTGACGAGAAAGTGTGAGTTACACTCACGGTTTGAGCTCATGGACGTTCACCAGCGCCACTGAGAACCAAACCCTTCTTCCAATATGTTAATAAACAAAAACCACAAGTGCTGTTTTGTATCGACGACAATGAGTCACACATGACTCACGCACTGTGAATCAAGCGAAACTTCATTTTCACTGAAGATCCCACAGCTTTTTTTCTTTCTCTTTTTGGCCTTCACCACTGCTGGCTATTTATAGTTTCAGCTGAGACCCTCACCAGATTTATTTCCTCAGCTCCAGATGAAGCACACGACAAACACGTTCTAACGAGAGCAGTTCCAGAATCTAAAACATCGTCGTTGTACAGGTCCTTTAGTTGAGAGCACACTGAGAATATACATTCAGATAGTGTCGTGGCCGTCAAGCATACAAATAACACTAATATATTTGATAAAAGCCTTTACAAAGAAAGAAAGTAACGTTTTTCGCCGTCTGATTTTTCAGAAACCTGAGCTGCTGTCAGAGCAAAATGACATTTTCATTACAACTGATCGGATGATTTCATTAAACTTCACTTTGTGTGTAATGTGCTGTCATTATTTATGATATTTGATCCCTTACATTGTTGTTGTTTTTTGCTATTTATGTTTTAGAAATAAATCAGCTTGTTAGTAGACACGAGGATTGTGTTCTGGTTCGCACGCTCTTGAGCAAGTTTTTACACGTTTATTACTTCACCTATTTCAAAATAATGAAATAAATGCACAGGTCTGACTTAAGAATGATCTTGACCTCATACGTGTTTGGTCATTTTACCTCATGACCTGTACATTCGCTGATGAAAGGCAGGTTTAGTTGTGAAACAGTGGGCAAAAACAGGAGTGACCGAGCACATTTACAGTTATTGTATAAAAGTGCTGTTTTCCCGCAATCACTAGGCACACAGAGGTAATCGATATAAACGCGAAACAGAGGGTTTTTTCTTTTATGGACAGATGTAGAAACTGTAAAATCAAGGGCTGATTACCTGGTCGACATAAGAAGAAAAAAAACACAAGATACAAAAATAAAAAAACTCAGATGCCTCTTCTTTATCTCTGTGAAAAGTTCAATACTGTTACCGAGAATCCTGCGTGGATGGACGATTGCACGCGCAGAACGGTTTTAGTGTGAAGGCAGAGTGGCAGCGTTGACCTGGCTGAGTTGACCCACCGCTAACATCAGGATGTCCTTCTTCTCTTTGTAAAAGCGCAGTTCTCTGCCCGCCAGCCTGGCATCCTCCAGTTCCCGCTCCGTGGAGGCCAGCTCCTGCGCAATGGTGCTCGCTATGCTCTGCTCTCGGTTCACCCAGTCGGCCGCCATCTGAGTGCGCATGTCGTCATCCAGAGCCCGGTGGGAATAGTGAGCCAGCACCTCCTGCAAAATGGAGCGGAGTTTAATTCAGGATTTAGTTGGTTTCTGTTTTTATTGCTGACATGACGGGTAAGGAATTTGACAATGTGTCTGTGATGCTTTAACACATTTACAAAACTAATTTTCCAGAAAAGTTTGTGCACTTTCTAAAAGTGCAATTTACCTTCAAATCTGTGATTTCTCTAATCACTTGGACCTTGGAAGATTTAATGGACGTTTCTACAAATAACAGGTCACCTGGCAACTAGCTGACCGTATCAAGATGAAGAGCAGCCACCAAAGGCTTAGTCCTCACAGGTAAGGATGGGTCGTAGCTCGAGTCTTTGTGCCAGATTCACAAGATTGAACATTTTTTGGGGTCTTTCACCATTTACAGTACAAAATATCAATACCTATGATGAACATAGTTACTTTGGAAAATCACTGTCACATAAAGGGATCGTTCGGACTTTTGAACATACAGTCGATTGACACGGAGTAGAGTGGATGCAACGTTGTTAAAGAGCCCATATTATGCAAAATCAACTTTTTAATAATTTAAATCCTTATATTTGGGACTCTGGAGGCCCTACCAGTACCTAAGTTTAGGAGACAAAACATGCGATGTTGACTTCCACGCTCCTTGGGACGTCACAAGATGCTAAAATTCCTGGAATTGTTGTCTCACGGAGCTCCGCTTTGTCCGTAAATCACGCGAGAGTGTTGGCGAGGGCAACGGCGAAAAGTTCTATTCTTGGCTCCACAGTACAGCACAGAGTCCTACACAAAATTTCAGCCTCAGGGGATTTATCTGTCCAGTGGATACGTGTTATATATGTATATATATATATACATATATAACACCGTTGACAATTGAAGAAGACCGCAATACAATCATTACACATGACTGTTGTGATTAAAATACTGAAAATACATTTGTGCGAGTCTTTAACGGCCAGCTTTTAAACTTCGCTGACAGGTGACGCGGCGGAAGCTGCGAAATTCCTCAAAGCCCTCCGTTTCAAGTGTGGCCCTGTGGAAGCTTCGTTTCGAGGGGTACGTAGCCCTTCGGCTTGGCCCTACCCCTTAACCCTTATGAGAAATGAGACAGCCCTACCCCTCACATGAACTCGCAAAAACAAGGGGTAGTGGGAAGGGGGAGGGCTAAGGGGTGGAATTGGGATTCAGCCTTTGTGCCAGATTCACAAGATTGAACATTTTTTGGGGTCATTCACCATTTACAGTACACAATATCAATACCTATGATGAACATAGTTACTGTCACTTAAAGGGATCGTTCGGACTTTTGAACATACAGTCGATTGACACAGAGTAGAGTGGATGCAACGTTGTTAAAGAGCCCATATTATGCAAAATCAACTTTTTAATAATTTAAATTCCTTATATTTGGGACTCTGGAGGCCCTACAAAACATGCGATGTTGACTTCCACGCTCCTTGGGACGTCACAAGATGCTAAATTCCTGGAATTGTTGTCTCACGGAGCTCCGCTTTGTCCGTAAATCACGCGAGAGTGTTGGCGAGGGCAACGGCGAAAAGTTCTATTCTTGGCTCCACAGTGCAGCACAGAGTCCTTCACAAAATTTCAGCCTCAGGGGATTTATCTGTCCAGTGGATACATGTTATATATATATATGATGGCAATGTCCCTGCTAGAGCCTGCAAATGACCACTTTTCCAAATGCTAACTGCTGTTAGCTCCCAGTAGCCTCTGTGGCTGATGTCTTTTCCTGTCCCTTAAGTTTCCTTCGAGATCTCTCTTTCTCTCTGGTGAAGTTCCTCGTCTGTGTACTCATAAAGATAACCCGATGGATTTCCTCTCCACGGTTCATCATCAGTTTCTTAGTTGGACATGTTCGTTTGTTTAATTTCCCTCACTCTCTGTGACAAAAACAGCTGAAACACCACGACTTGTGACTTACACGGCTGCACTGGCCAGAAAATAGTGCCTAACTGTGGGAACAGTGGTTTTATTGTTCAAACTTGTTAACGTGACATATGCATGCATGTTTGTGGTTTAAAACCCATTAGTTATGTGACCCAAACTCTCCCAGAACTTTCTCGGCTCCAAACCGGGGAGAGATCCCCGAACTGGAGCCTCATTAAATGATTTAACAACGTTGCATCAACACTATTCCTGGGGTCTGTGTCATACAACTTCCTTACTATCCCTTTAACACAGTCCAGTGCTGCGTGAAGAAAATGTAACCTGAAACTCTGGGTTTCTCTGTGCCCAAACCCAGAAGATAATTTACTACAGCCTTTGTGAAACAATGAGCTGCAAAGTTATTTACTGTTTGTAATTTGTTGGTCTTGAGTACAGAGCAGATCTCGATTCCTGTGAGGATTCACGAGTAAATACAGCTTAACTAACTGTAATCCATGTGATAGCTTTGTTAGAATGTATTTCTGGTCTCCTTGTTTTCAGGTTTCCCACTGCTCTTCTTTGCTCTCATCGTGACAGGGGCAAAAAAAAAAAAAAGTGGGATCTGTCTGTGAACAGTTAAGAGCTGTCATATAATTAGCTCACTGAAAAACCACTACTGTAGTCGGATAATTGCACCCAGCTGTGAAATGGGCTGGAGTCACAAACGGTACCTGTCGGGAACACTGTCGTTCTCTCATGGCTTTGAGGCTTCCGTTCCAGTGCAGCAGCTGAAACACGGTCATCAGCTCCTGAACGCACAGAGCCAGACATGTCAGCAGACGTATGACAACCAAACTCTCCTCGTTTACTAACTCACTTATTTAAATCATGCGTGCCGATTTCAGTTGTTCACTGTCCAGTTAGTGAATGCACAAAGTTACAGAGTGTATCAAACATGAGCTGCTTACATAATATTCAAAAATATCTCAAATCATTTTTAATTATCTTGTTTCATTTGAACACATCGAAGCTCACCACATGTGAAACATATTAGTACAGCATCTGGGGCTGAGAACTTGCAGCTGTTATTTCTTCACTGCAGTCGTGTGAAGCACAAAGCGCCACTTAACACGATACAGACATTCCTGATTTTATGCACCTGAAACTCCAGCATCGATTTCCCTTTGTTGGACTCAAGCATGAAGCGAAAGGCTCCGATTCCTGTGTTGGGATTGTCCGCCTCTTCTCTGTTTCCCTGTCAGTGTGAAAATATGCAGTTAGTGACTGTGTTTCTTTAATCAACTCAAATTTACTCTTATAGTACATCATGATTCATGCACTTAGTCTTTTCGCCACTAGATTAATTATGTTCTCTTATTGTTTTGTTTTCCTTGAGTATGAGGACACTAAATTCAAATTAAAGGCCATTTTCAGACAGTGTGACAGGTCACAGTAAGAAAATTACATGTACATCCATCCATTGTCTGCGCTATATCCTCCATATGAGGGTCACATGGCCAACATATGGTAAAAGGCAGTCCATCACAAAGCCAACGCACAGAGATGAACCTCCATTCACTCTCACCTTCACACCTTCAGGCACTTTAAAGCATTCAACCCACACACACACGGCTACCAAATCCAATCCAATCCTAATTTATTTGCTAAAAACATGGTGTGTCAAAAGTGCTGCAGTCACGTTAAAATAAATAGAAGGTAATAAAACATGTAATAAACAAAAAAAAAGACAATAAAACAAGGAGCAAGTGTAAAGAGCAATAACATGTGCAACATCAAAGCAACGTGTTTCTGTAAAAACACTGTGTAAAAAGCCAGAAAAAAAGAGGTGGGTTTTAAGAAAAGTTTTTTTTTTTTTTTTTTGTCTGGTCCATTAACAAAAGAATAATGGCTGAGTTCTATTTAGCACACTTTGTTTCAGGGGTTCACCATAGCTCACTGTGACACTCTGCAGACAAACAGGAATTGAAGCGAGCCATTGTTTAATGTCGTCTGTGACACGTGTGCTTTTACTGCCAAAACATGTCAAAATCCTAATGTCTGTCCTTTCCTGCACACTGATAACATGGTCATGGTTGATATCATAGGTCATATATGGCTCAGTGTCGCTGCTGATTTCCTGAATTGATTTGATTCCAACTCACAAGATCTCAACTCCATTTGATTTCTGATTGGGAAAAAATGGGATTCAATATCATTCCGAGATATATTTGTTTCCATACCAATTTGCTTGGTCATAGAAGACATTTTCAAAGAACTAATGCTCCAAAACGTACACAATTCAGATGTCTCTGACCTGGAACATCTCTCTAACTTTAAAGACCTCTTCAAATTCTGAATTCCCATCCTAGAAGTGCCTCAGACACTTTGAAGTCATAACAAAGTTCAAGCACAGCTTTTTGCACATCAGAAGAAGAAAAGAGTGATGTTATGTTGTTTTTTGTTGACAATGGAGGACACACACAAACTAAACTATCAGCCTTCTAGACTACAAGTACGCTCCCTACTGCCACCCACTGGCAAAGACAAGTATTACTCTACCGCTGCGTTTACGTACAGACAGTGACAAATTAATATTTATTTTGGACAAATTAAGACCTATTAAGTGAAATTGAAAAATCTAAGGATTTTTTATGAATAAATGTCAGATAACAGCCCTAGATTCAGACTATTCTATGGATCTACAGGTACTGATATGCACAATAAAATGTTTTATGAGCCAAAAATGCACACCGCACTCTCAACGTTGGCACTGAGTAAGTTTGGTTAGATCACAGATTCTCCGTTTTGTCACCCTCAGAGACAACCTTTAAGATTAAAGGTGAAGTAAGTAGTTTATAGTGACATCTAGAGGAGAGGCTGAAAGGGAGAGGGCGAGCTATCGCGGCCGTAGCAGACGAAGCGGAGAGAGTGGAGGCCGGACTTCCACTACAAGTAAAGAGACGCTTGATTTGTTCTCTGTGGCTTGTCCTTACAGGCTCCCGTAGAAACATGGCATCTCGCTGCTAACAGTGGCTATGCAACAGCGGCCCGTGGCCATGTTATTTTACATGACTTTTTGAAACACTACGAAAATGAAACAAAAACTATTATACTGCGACCAGACAATGCAGGAGCACATAATATGTATGAAAAAGCGGATTTTGGGTTATATAAACCCATAAATACTACGCAGTGTCCCTTTAAAGGTGCAATAAATCTAAAGCAACTGGCCATAAAGTCCTCCTAATATGCCACAGAGGCTCAGGAATGATATTCATATGTCATACTGAACTCACCAACAACAACAGTACAGCCAAAATATTTGCATTAAAAAAACTTTTGCGGACAGCAAATAGTGTTTTGAAATCATGCTTTGGCATGTGGCGCCACCTACAGCCGTCTACCAACCATTGCAGTCAGTAGAGTCTCACCTGCCGATCCATCCCTAGTCAACAGCCAATGTTACCATAAATTATAATACATCTCCATCTTTACTGAGAGAACAGAATTTATGATAAAACACTCGTCATAGTCGCTCCTCGCTCGTTGCTGACGGAGGATACGCCAACTGCTCTGGCAACCTCGAGTCTGGAGGGGAGGGGGGGGGGGGGGGGCGGATACGACGCGCCGCAGTATTTTGAATGTGAGTGTAGTAACCGTTTTTGGCCACATTCTTACATATGGCTCCTTTAAAGATATTCCAGGGATACCAGGGAATTACTTTCATAATCGAGTAATCGTTTGATCCATCAAATGTCAGAAAATGTTGATCAGTGTTTTTCAAACCTTGAAAAGGTGATGTTCTCAAATGTCTTGTTTTGTCCAAACCAAAATGATTAAAGGACTTATGTGTTTTGTGGAGCAAAGAAACCTGAAATATTCACATTTAAGAAGCTAAAAAATTGAAATCCGATTAATCGATCTACAAAAAAGTTGACGAATAATTGTTTTAGCTCTTACTAGATTCACAGTATTCTTCTGATATATGAGGAGAAAGAGACACCAAAATGATTTAGGAGCAAAAAAAAATGCAGCGTTTGCAGTGAGTAACTTTGTTTAGATCAAAGACATTCCAGGAATTCCTTGTGCATTTCCCCTGGAATAATCTCACTGTACATTGTTGTAGTAAAAAATAATCTAGTTACAATTTTAGATCACAGAATGAATTTACTAGTCATTGTACTCTAACACCTTTTTTTTATTAAAGAAAAAGGTTAAATATGATTATTTTTAATTTTGCCAAGAAAGTTGTGCTTTTTGTTTGTGAACAGCAAAAGTAAAAAACAAGTTTGGGTGATATGACATTTCCATGTGGTGTAGATTATGGAAGAAGTAATTAGATTTTGGTGGGGATCTCAATACAGATGTAGGATTTAAAATAAATAAATAATAATAATTGTTAACCTTATATGGTTGACAGAGGTCACTGGTATTAATATTAACTCTGTTAATTAATGAATTTGGAAACTTTTCCTGCGTGGCAGCGTGCCAATGACTCTGTGCCATATCCTGAATATTTAGCTTTCATTACTTTTCTAACTGTTCTTCATTGGAAAATTCACTACATCTGTTTTCAATGGAACCAAACAGGAGCCAAGTCCAAATACAAGTCACTTCTATTCAACATAATATAACGGCACATGTTAATGTTTGCAAAGCAACCAGTGAGCTTCAAATATCAGTGTGCTTTTGTAAGGACCTGTGTTACTTTATCCACAACACATTTATGACACAGCTCCAGTCACACGTGTTGTGTGAATATACCCTCGAAACCTCAGAGACAATTTCAAGTATTTAAATAAACTCACGTTGAAGGAGGCCAGCGCCTCGCTCACGCTCTTCTCGATGAAGTCGTCCGTGATGCGGCGAGAGGGGTGTTCATTGAAAACAGAGTTCATGAGGGCGATCTTGGCAGCGCTGCGCCTCGCCTCTGCTTTGGTGGGACAGAACTGTCAAAGCACGGGGGACAACATGCATCAGATACCAGCAGATACACAAGTTTTACATGATGAAGCCGGAGTTTATGTGGAGTTAGAAACAGTGCATGTCTTTATTTACTGTTTGCTGGTCTGGTGTTTGGTATTTGGCATGATACAGCTGTAGCATTATTGATATTTTGTAAGCTTGTTTCAGTCAATCATACAGTATTAATGGCGATTTTCCATCATAGAGTTCTAGCACGACTCGGCTTTACTAGGTTTGTTTTGCTTTTCCATCAGTGATAGTACCTGGTACATGGTGCTTTTTTTAGTAGCAGCTCTGGCGAGGTTCCAAGCGAGCTGGGTCGATACTAAAGCTGGCTTTACACGACAACGATCTGAACACAAACTGCAAAAGTGGCGTTGCGTTCCCACTTCGCGTTGAGACGAGCGTCTTTGGGTGGAAATCTGCATGCACACGGTGATGCAAAAGTGTGTGAAATGTGATGTAGTATGCATGCCAGGTGGCTAGGTGGCACTGTGAAGCATTACCATACAACAACACCAGGAGCGCGCGCATGCGCTGAAACATCCTTCTACTTCTCTCTAGTAGCGCGAAGTAGCCCACAGTCGAAAACCAAAACATTAACTCGGCTTAATTGCTGAAATGACTCCTGGATAGGTATCAGAGCAGCTAAGGCAACTTGAATGTCCGACTGATGGATATAATCCGACATGTTTGTTGTACTGCACATGGATCTGACGTCAACGCGTATGGGAGGATAGCCAGCGTGAGCAACTCAGAGCACACTTTTGCGTTTTTCAACGCGACGGTGGAGCGTTTTTAAGATTTCCACTCTGGAAGGTGGGTTCATTTTTTTGCGTTTTTAAGCCCCAAAAATGCCGTCGCCGTCTAAACGAAAGGCACATCTGATAAAATATTTTGTCGGTTTCACCTGGGAGCGTTGCCGTGTAAAGCCAGCCTAAAATGTGATGTTGACAGACTGCCCGGACACTGATTGGTCAGAGTGTCTTCCAACACAAGAATCAAACCGAAGAATGCCGAACTGTAGATCAGTTAGAAAGACTTAAAAAAACCTGAAAACATGTGTTAATCTCCAACATTTAGCAAAGGAAATGTCTAAAACTTCAATATAACAGAGGAGTCTGGTGTATTTAGCGACAGCACTGCTGAAAGCCGGCGATCGTGAGTCGAATCCCACAACCTGTTCAGTTGTATTTCAGTTCAGTGACTGTGTCAGACGGAGTCTGTGCTCCAGTCATGCAGGAAGTACTGGACTACTCTTTTTAATTAGCTGATTCTAACGATTCATTCACACTGAAAACAACTGCTTTGCTTGTCACTCGTTTCGCAAAGATGTGCTATGACGACCTATGGCATTAGATTTGTGTCAATTTCTTTGTGCCGTGGTTTTTTGTTTACGATTCTGACCATGGGCGGGCCTTAGGAAGCTGCCTGCGACTGAGTTTAGGAGCGACAGCTCAATGGACTGGAAGTAGTCACAGGCTTGGAGCCGATGTCCGTCTGGAACTCGTTACCCAAGTTTTCCCCGTCGACAGCCGACAAAATAATTGTAAGCACCTAACGTTTATAATCTGAAAAACGTTAGATACTTTATTACTTTCAGTACTTTATTATATATTTTAATTATAAGTTTCAGACGGACAGCAACTCCAAGCCTGTTACAACTTTCAGTCCATTGAGCTGTCGCTCCAAAACTCAGTAGCCAATCAGCAGGCAGCTTCCTAAGACCCGCCCACAAACAAAAAAAACACAGTGCAAAGAACAAATCAGGGAGTGCAAAGAACAGGTATGTTTTCTTTTATATTATTTGCTTCTTAAAAAGTGTTGTTTGACAATATTGACACAAACCTAATTCCATATGACGACCCTGCCCACTTATACTAGGTACTATAGTAATCCAAAAGGACATGCCTGATACCAAACCGAGTAGAGTAGAGTCGTGTAGTGCTTGAACTGTACAAAGGAAAAAGCGCCATAAGAGTTTCAACAGAAACTGTGCCGATAACGTACCTGGAAACTTCCGAAGCAGCTGCCTCCTGGAAGACTAACATAGCAAACGTACGGCGGGCTGTTGGACGGAACCATTTCATAAACAACTAACGCTCCGTTACGCAGGTCGGCCCCTCTGGTCAGCTTCATCTGCCAAAACTCCTGCAGAGCTTCCACCACGTTTACTGGAGAGAGGAGATGTAAATACGTTGTCACATTGCAATAAGTTCTCATTAAGCCTGTTTACACAAAGGAGATATTAGTGTGATGAAAGCTAAATGGACTTTTGTGAACATTTAGAGTGCTGTTAGACCCCGTCTGTGCTCTGCAACATCCTCTCGGAAACACAAGGATGGTGGGGGGGTGGGGGAGGTCATTTAAAGGATGCCAGGGGATTTTCCTGAAAATATTTATGTGGCTGCCAAAAGGAAATACTGCATCACCTCAGTCAGAAGAGCTGCTCGCTTAAGGAAACACGCCCACGACACGACACTTTATGTGCTCACAGGCACAAGTTACAGTCTCGTCTTCAAAAGAGGAAACAACAACAAAGAGAAGCAGCTTTGATTTGCAGCTGAGTCATAAATAATGATTTGGGTTTGGGGTCTGCAGGGACACGTGAGTGCAACCAAGCTTCACCCAGGGCTCTTCTGCTCGTTTCTGCTGAACCTTCCCTGTTCGATACAGTCACAGACAATCTGTGTCTCCCTCCGTTATTGCTCTAACTGTGTTGAACTGAACTTTATATTTTAAAGCTACAGTGCGTAACTCTTGCCGATTTTTGTTGTTGTCGTTATTTTTCTGCCTCCGTTTGTCTTCATGAACAGAAAACGATGTAACATTATTTGTTTCCTGCTTCCTTCATCAGAAAACACACTCTGTCAAGCAAAACTATCAGACCAGACTGAGGGAGCGTTTGTGCGTATACACCAGCAGTGCAGGGGTGGGTGGTGATCCTGTCAAACTTCACTTCTGATATGTCCTTGTGTATTCAGTCATGTACATCCACCCCGTCTGCAGCCGCCTCGCTTTACTACCACAATGTTGTCTTAACAGAAAACCGTCACTTCCTGTGTGCAGCACAATATCTTAACACTGCTACCCTGACAAACACATGTGGCGCTAATAGGCTTCATTAGCATTGTGTGAACTCCTTTGACAATGGTTTGAATGTAACAGACATGTGTTTATGTTTACAAGTTACACACTACAGCTTTAAATTTATGACCGTATGAGTTGTTATTGTTTCGACATTAATATGATGTTTTACTTTTAATTTTTTTTTTTTTTTTAATCTTATTGTCAGTGGCGCCACATGTATAACGAGCTACGAGATGCATTTTTCTTAAAACAGAAACCGAATTCTGATCCTGACAAGTTATTTTTCTGGGCATTAATATTCCAGGACTGTGATAAGATAACAGAGTTTAGGTCTATTTTTGTCACGTTTTAAGCATTTCCTTACAGCTGAAGGACAAAGAGTCAGGAAATGCTGACAGATAGCAGAGGGTGATGTATTACATGCACTGACAATTGTCTTGATAGGGTCTCAGACTTGTGCGGTGAAGAAAACTTGGCACGACTGATTTCACGATGTTTTCATAATTTTTAGACGTAAACAATGCAAATACCTCTCAAAAGTTAGACTAATGTCAAAGTAGGCTGTCTCACTGAAGCGTCTTTCCCGAACACAGAAATAGCTGCTTTTATTATTGTGTTTGTTTGTTTTGGTAAAGAAGGAGCGCCTGTGAAATCGCTGGTAATTGGATAATTGTGATTATATCACAATCTAAATTATATCATAATGTGGAAGCGTGTATTCCAAAACCCAAAATATATGATAGATGCTAATTTGCCTAACGACCTGTTTCTCTCCCAAATGTCTTTCACAAAACTGGAGCAAGATTAAAATAAAAAAATATATATCCCACTCTCAAAGCTGCTGCCAATGATGACAGTGTTAAGTAGCCTAAATGGGATGGAGGGAGAAAAGAAGGCTGTTAGTCAGAGCACAGAGGGACAATCTTTTGGAGATAAATCCTATTAGCACAAGACGTGAACACCTGCCAAGTGCCAACATTAATGCAACGTTTGGGGCTAATGTTTCTTTAAGTCTGCTGCCAAATGTGTTCTGTGTCAGTAAATAAACGCAGCGTGATGAGGGAAGTGATGAGTAAACTATGAACATTAGGTTTTCATTATCATCACATTCAATCACATTTATTAAATGTGAAGGTTGTTGTTACTTTGTGCATTGTGTATATTTTATTACACTTTATTTTATTATTGTTATTATTTAAGAATTCCATCAACATGTGTCACTTGCAAATATTCTGCTCAGATCAAATATGATGCTTTAATTATTTGATTGAAAAAAGAGTTTATTACCTGATTTAACAAACAGCTTCACACTCATATCTTCCTTTAGTTGTGAGGTTCAGCGTAATAACACCATTAACAGTGTTAATGTAAAACTACATGAGTTTGATTTGGTTGTTTTACAGAAATAACAGTTTATTGTTTGTGGCTGAATCTTCCAGAGCTGAGGAATGAGTTAATCCTTTAATGTGAGTGAACGATAACCATGTTGTGATTTAAAACTGTAACTGTTAAAGTAGCATTGAAAGAGAGTATGTTAATACTAAATTAGTTAAAGGTGCCATATGTAAAAATGTGGCCAAAAACGGTGACTACATTCAAATTCAAAATACCGAGGTCTTTTAGGTTTCGTTTTCTGACATGACTGGCAACCCGTGGTTGCTCGGCAGCTGAGACTCTTCTGACTGCAATGATTTCAAAACATAAACATGATTTGCAGTCTGCAAAAGATTTTTTTTAATGCAAGTATTTTGTCTGTACTGTTGTTGTTGATCAGTTTGTTATATGAACATTATTCCTGAGTCTCTGTGACATATTAGGAGGATTTTATGGCCAGTTGTTTTAATTTTATTACATAATGCACCTTTAATTACACTAAGGAATAGTATTGTTTTGAAATAGTGTTATTTTAACAATACATGTATTTTCTAGTGTTCTATTGAACACTTTCAGTGCTAAAAGGACACTTAAATACTTCACTAACACCATAACATTTGATCGTGTGATCGCTGTCAAAATTAAACAATATAAAATAATAATATGAACATTATAGTGGTGTTTTATCAGATAATAATAATGTTATAGTACATGTTACAGTGAGTATGAGTTGATATGTGTTGTTGTTAGTCCATGTCTAAGTGTCTCTGCTCTAACCTCCTCCTCCTCAAGTAAACACTGAAACATTTATCCCATTATTCTCTTTAAACTCTCGGTATTATTTGCACTTTTAACGGAACATTATCACCACTGGACGTTACCTCGGCCGTAACCTTGAGTGTGTTTGGCGAAGCTGCGAACCACAGCCTCCACAGCCTCCTTCAGCACCGCCGGGTTCCCCGGGTTACAGTGGCCGACACCCCCCGGCCCCAGCCCGGCTCCGATACCGCCGTACAGGCTGTGGAACTGCAGCGGAGGCGGCGGCGGTGGAGGCCCCGAGCAAGCGGACAGCGAGGCCGGAGAGGGCAGCAGCGGCGCGATGGGCACCGTGACCCCGGGCCGGAGAGAGGAGCGCAGCGTACCGGTCGGTCCTGAGCCGAATCCAATACCTGGCTGCAGCCGCTGAGGGCGGACACTGTCCGGGATCAGGTTAGATTCCATTGTCCCGACGTAACGTCTGCGAAGTCCCGGTCTGAAGGAAAAT
Source organism: Microchirus variegatus (assembly GCF_963457635.1). Taxonomy (NCBI): domain Eukaryota; kingdom Metazoa; phylum Chordata; class Actinopteri; order Pleuronectiformes; family Soleidae; genus Microchirus; species Microchirus variegatus. The sequence goes on from NC_139814.1 coordinate 6,907,534, forward strand.
GGGAACCGATCAAGGAGACGGTTTGAGGCTGAGACTCAGTTCGTGGAGCTGGATGAACCGTGTGTTCACTGGCTTTTTGTCAATCACTGCCACAAGACGAACTTAAAGCTGATGTTGCCTCGACACATTTCACTGGTGCTACAGTTAGTATCATCATCCTCATCCTCACTGTGACTGCGCGTGGATTAGACTGCAGCACTGTCACTCACGTGGTGCCTTCAGGGACCGCTCGTTTTCTACAGCTTCTCGCTTTAGAAGAGACAAACAAGGAAACAGGAGAGAATAGTTCATAAACAAGGCATAAAGCAAGCGAGTGGGAGGACGCATGTGAGTTTGAGACCTCTGGGGTAGGGTCCTCACTAATAAGTAGGGGGGGGGGGTCGATTCACATATGAATCGCGATTCTAATCATCAACGATTCTGAATCGATTCATAAACTTCAAAACTTTTTTTTTTTTTTTTTAAGTTTCTATTTTGAAAAAAAACAACACCAGTTTGTGTTATTTGTGTACAGTTTATTTTTGTAACTTCTGGGAGAAAAAGGCAGCTAGCCTAAGCTTTTATTTATGCAAGTTATTTTTTGTACAGTAAGTTATTTGATTTGAATGAATAAATGTCTTAAATTTGCCTTTGTGTGATCACATTATCACATTATCTATACAAACTGTATTGTTTTGATGCCATAATTTGCCTCTACACACTATGCATTGTATCGATTTAATTTTTGAATCAAGAATGTGTGTGTGTGTGTGTGTGTGTGTGTGTGTGTGTGTGTGTGTGTGTGTGTGTGTGTGTGTGTGTGTGTGTGTGTGTGTGTGTGTGTGTGTGTGTGTGGGTGTGTGTGTGTGTGTGTGTGTTGTTTCCAACACTGACATCATTACAGTCATGTTCAGTCCTTTTGTCTGCTTTTTCATTCAACAACAACAAAAATGCCCTGTGTAACGGTAAAAAACATGCAATCGCCACATCACACGTGAGCAGTGAATCCACCACCATCACCATCATCATACACCATAACCATCAAGGTGTAAACTAATACAGATAATTAGGATTAATGATTGGACATTTGTTTATTATTTATAAATCTCTTGGTCCATTAAATGTCAGAAAATGTTGAAAAATGTTGATCAGTGTTTGTCAAACCTCAAAATGATGATGTTCTCAAATGTCTCGTTTGATTCAGTTTTATTGATTACTTTGTCAACTGGAAACAGAAAGAAAACAGAATGAATGTATTTTTTTTAAAGCTCTTAATACCAACACATCACATCTGCTGTAGAAAGTTACATATTTACCACTTTGTTAGTTGTATTGATCTTTTCACACATACTATTTCATATTTCCTGCGTTCTGTGCAGGACTTGAAGGCAACAGTGGGGGAGTCAGAGAACTATCAAGCCAAGAAATGTGAGCCTCCTGTGTTCTCCCTCCTGTGTTCTCCCTCCTGTGTTCTCCTGTGGCACCAGCAGAGAACAACTACAGTGTGGGCTCACAGCTCCAGCTCTGCAGCCTCAGGCATGTGATTACAACTCTGAGGCAGAATAAGCCAGTTTTTACTTCACGAGACACGGGACGGAAAAGATGTGACTGCTCTGAAACAAGCGCGCTCACTCTATGACAGTGAGAAGATACTGACTCTTAAGACCACCGACTTTGTACAAAACAAATACTTGGAAGAGGAAATGGGACCTCCTCTCGTGCTTCCTAAGAAGGTTTTATGACTTTCTGGGCCTTGTGTAATTTCTCATTCTTTCTGTGGTCTGGACCGAGGCCAAGGAAGTTCAGAGGAGGAACAAGGGAGCATTTCATTAAACCTAAAGCTGCATCTGCAGTAAAACAGTGGTTTGGTCATCGTACATCTGGTTCCAATAAAAACAATGTTGTACAGTGAAGTGTGAGACTGATAATCTTACAATAACCAGTAAAAAAAAAAAGTGTAAAGAAGTGTCCTATTGTCATTGTTTATGAGAGCGCACATACACAGACATGAGTAATAAACAGAGTCATAGATCATAAGTGTAATGGAGCGTTTGGATCACTGGAGGGCATGCTCTCATCTGCTCTCATCTGCTCTCATCTGCTCTCATCTCATGATGCTGTATTAGTTAATAACAACAGCTTCACTGCTTTATGTCCGTTTCCTTCCTTTGGCATTTGGACCATGAACTGATTTTCCTTCCGTGTTGTAAGTTTAGGCCTGTCACTCACAATGTAGGCTTCTCCCTCTCTAGCGGTTGCCACAGCAGATTATCCAAATATTTGATTTGGCAGAGATGTTTACCCTTCCTGACGTATCCCTTCCATTAAAGGTATGATTTTAGCATATTGCTCCAGTGGCGACAGAAAGGACTGCAAAGTGACATCATGGTGACCCTGTTTGTACTGGACCAGTAGGTTCACCTTATGTCTTTGTGAATGTTGTTTTTTTTCTGCATCACGTCGTCATTTTGAAGTATCCAAAAATGTTGGCATCTCCAGGAAAATACAGAATCTGCGACTTAAGAGGGAAGTCTGAAGGAAGGGGCTCTCCAACCCTACCTTTAACCAAGGCTTGGAACAGGCACTAGGAGTTCAGTAAACGTGGCCCCCTTGTGGCCTGGGTTAGTAAATACAGTGAGATGAAGCTCACTCATGCAGCAGAACTTAACCATTTCCTCCTCAGTAAGTGGTTAGGATGACGCCAGAAAGTTTCACCTTGCTAGGTTTGTTGGCTCATCTGAAAAGTCACAAAATATAATGACAAAATTGTCTACACTTTGCTTTATGATAACTTTTATTTTCGTTACAGTGCCACTTACAGGCCTGGCATATGTACTGCAGCGTTTCGTGTGGATGTGGCCCCCATTGGTCATTGTTAATGTCCAATTAACAATGACCAATGGGGGTTGGTCAGGGAGGGGTATCCCAGCCCTTGACCATGCGGGGACTCACACCGGCAACCGCTCAGTTACAAGCCGAGTTCCTTTTCCGCTTGGCTATGCGCTGTCCTTACAATGTGTTTAAAATAGTGTTGGGCACGTTAGCGGCGGTTAACGGCGTCAACGTGACGCATGGCGCATTTCCATGACGACTGACCTGAAAAAGACGCAGATGTTTATGTGACTCTCGATTTTTAAAATGAGTCTCTAAAGTAACGCTAAACTTTAAAAAGAGAGGCATACGCAGTGCACATATACGCTGGTTACTTTTCATTTTATAAACAGACCGTTGCAGTTTGACTGTAGGCGCGCTAACGGCGCTAAAGGAGCTAACATAGCTAACGCAGCTAACATAGCTAACACAGCTAACATAGCTAACGGGTAAACTGCCCGGACTCCGGCATGTAAACATGACGTCACACGCATCTTTTTCCAGTCAGTCTTCATGGAAACAAGTTATGCGATAACATCGACGCCGGTAATGTCGTTAACGTGCCCAACATTAATTTATAATAAAATAAAACAAATTGCAATCGCCATGCATTGTGGGAAATGTGGTATGGTCAACGCACGCCTTAAAGCAGCATAGACCTATTTTAACACAGATTTGTAAGACCTATCACTCGCGGGCCACATCTGCCTTGAGATTGACACGTGTGCTGTAGGTGAAGAAATTATGTAAACAGAGCAGGTGAAATATGGAACAGCTGATATCTGAGCACTCTCTCACACACACACACACACACACACACACACACACACACACAACGTAGACCCAGTGCTGAAAACTTATGGAAATTATATGTAGGAAATAATTCATCAATAACAAAAGGAAAATCCCGCCTACTGTACCTTTAAAGTGCAATAACAGAGCTTGACTTTGTAACCTGGGGGAAAAGATAAGAGATGATGTCAACATAAGTCACATCAGGATAAGTGCAGACACTCAGGGTTCATTTCATCCCAAAGCCGGAACAGGAGGGCACCTCCTTATTCTGAACATAAAACATTCTGAATCTGCAACATTTCAAAATCTCAGACGAGTGAATCATAGTGAATCAGACGCACATTTATTATAAATGTGTCTCACAAATATGTATTAGGTCCCGAAGTTTCCCAGACAACAAGTGAAAATCCACATGGACCAAACTTCAACATGCACAGGGCTATTAACCATATACTTTATATTTTCATATTTCATTGCTGATTCTAGCAGCCATTATAAAAATGTCTCATTCAATATTATGAACAAACCTGTAAAATATCTGACTTTGACAAAACTCCATGGTATAAAAAACGCAAGTGTTACTAATAATAATAGTACCTTTTTAGTAATGATGTAGACAGATAAGATAATACGCAATTATGACTTAGTATCTCATAATTATGACTTAATATCTAATAATTATGACTTAGTATCTCATAATTAAGACTTAGTATCTCACAATTAGGACTTAGTATCTCATAATTATGACTTAGTATCTCATAATTATGACTTAATATCTCATAATTATGACTTAGTATCTCATAATTATGACTTAGTATATCACAATTAGGACTTAATATCTCATAATTAAGACTTAGTATCTCACAATTAGGACTTAGTATCCATAAATATGACTTAATATCTCATAATCATGACTTAGTATCTCTTAATTATGACTTAATATCTCATAATCATGACTTAGTATCCATAATTATGACTTAGTATCTCATAATTATGACTTGAAAATACAAAAAATATTTTGTAGTTAGATATGTGGTGGATATATTTTGTCCTTCAGCTGTTACAGTCTGGAGTGTCACCATTAGATGTCACCTAATCTCACACACTGGACCTTTGAATGTAATTGAAAATATTTCCCTATGTCAACACAAACCTGATAAGAATAGCAATCAAATGATAAGACATGGTAGCTGCAGGACATAAAACATGTCAGAGGTAATAGTGAAGACAAAGCATTTGTCTTTAGATGCCATATGTGGATTCTGATTATTATTTTCTTTTTTTTATTCGTTCTGTTTCACAGTTGTAGAAAAAACAGTGTTGATAATGAGTCTGCAGTGACTAAACCAACTCTGAGCCTCAGCCCCATAAATCTTCACTGTGATAAATTGGTTTGTGGAGGAGTCTTACTCTGAGAAGGTCAAGGAAGTTGCTGTTTCAAATCTTTGAAATGAAGCAGAAGTTACTTTTGGCTCCTATCAGGTTTTCATGCTGCCCCTTTTTCTTAATGTATCTATGTTTGCTTTGTTTTTTGTTTTTTTTAATGTTGGGCAGTTTGCGCTGATTACTGCTTCAACACATGCCTTGATAGTAGAATTGAGTAGTTTAGTTTAGTTTAGTAGTTAGAGGGAGGACTTTGACTGTTTTCCACCACATGAGTCCAGACAACAGTGAATTGTGTCTAGGCACACAGAATAGTCTCTGGTTAAAAAAAAACATCCTATCTGGTTTTAATAAAAGCTTCACAGTCAAAACATCAGTGGTTTTCTAACTGGGTGGAGAAACATAAGATTATTCTTACTATTTTCAAACAATGAATGCTGTTTGTATGTGTTTTTCTTTCTATATTTAGTTGTCCATTAGTGACCTAAGAGAGGAGTCAAGTTGAGAATAATGACTTTATGACGACCATAAAGATAAACAAGTTGCAATGACACGCTGCACCATATAAATCAAAGGTAGAAGGTTTGCATCCACATGGTTTACAGTAGTTCATGATCACTGTATTGAATTAATATGAATGTGTTGTTTTTATGACATTAACTAAAGTAGTAATTTTATACAAAATAAGTTTTACACAGTAGGTTATAATATGATTTTATGTTATCACTCTCTCAATGAAGTGATCACAGATACTCACAAAACAAAGCCCATTTTTAGATACTGAAAGTGACATAACCAACTCATAATTGATCAAAGGAATGAAAATAGAACTAAAACTAAGAAAAAACATTAAACACACTATTTTCTAGAATATTTTACCCCCTTTTCATGCATATTGTTAAACATTTATGCCAGGTTGTGCATTTTTTTTTTCCATGTATTTTTATTTTTAGTCATATTTCATAAAATACTCACACAAAGTGCACCAAAAATGTCCACAAAATCACTCTTTTTGATGCATTGTGACAAAACTTGCCAATTTAAGTGTTAAAAATTTAAATTCATGTTTGATAAGTATGATGAGGATGTTAGTTTAAAAAAAAAAAAAAAAAAGAACTTTTTAAAATGTTATAGCCTTGGTGCTCTTTCATATTTTATGAAATATGATGTTTCTGCTAATCTTTCACATATACCAGGCAAAAATATAATGAAGTATATTGAATATAATTTATTTATTGCGTTTTTTAGACCATAAAATGAAGGCGTATCATGACAAAAATGTGCCAATTTAAGGGTTAAAAGTATAGAAATGACTAATGTTGGTTTAAAAAAAACAAAAAAAAGTGACAATTTTTATAGCTTCATTTTTTATGAACACAGTTTGATGCTCTAGTTGTCTTACCTTTTTTTAAATTTTTTTTTACAAAAGTAAAACAATTACAATTTTCTGTGTGTCGTAACAAAGCCAAATTGTGAAAGAAAAGTGTAAAGTACATCAATTGTTCCAAACTAATCACAATAAAGACGACTGAGCAAACTTAACACAACAAAACAACAAAAACAGACAGGCGACGCTGTCATTTATCTTCTCTGTCCTTGCGACATCCAACATATTTGGCCTCTCTGTCGCAACAGTGACATTGTTTCTGGTGATTAAGTGTTTTTTATTTAATCAACATGATAAGACACACACTCATCCTGGTTTGTTGGACAGTCAGCAGAGGGGCTGTTGGACTTTGGTTCAGTTTGCTCAGGTGGCAGAGTGAGCAGCAAGGGTCAGCGACTGCGACTCCCTCACTGCTTTACTGGCACAAACATCCAATAATCTTCCGCCTCTTTATCTCGTCCAATCGTATTCACACTACGGCAGCGCTGCATCACCGTGCCAGACTATAAGAAGCGACAGAGTCTCAGTGGAAGACACCATCCGGTCCAGATTCTCCTGCGGTACAGGTGAGTCCACTTCTGGTGCTTTTTTTTTTTTTTACTCGTGGGTTTAAACGGCACTAGTTAAACTACTAATATTTCTAAAACTGAATTTTCAAAGTCAAATATAACCTGTGAACTGTCATGTTGGTATTTAATTCGTGTTCATTTTTAAGAGAAATAACTGAAAAAAACAACAGGTGGCAGCCAAAAATCAGGCACTTTTTCTCAAATTTTAGTATTTGAATAACAATTTTACTGTCAAATATATTTTATGTTCCATAGAAAACATCCTTTAGAAGCAAAGGATGCTCAAATGCGTAAAATAGTGGGGAGCGGAAAGACAAGAAAATAGGACAAAAAAACTGACATTTAGAAATATTCCTTTACGATGGTAGACCTGTCATATGTGACATTAGCAGCATATGGATGACATGCAATGGATTACTGCTTAAAAAACTTCCATTCAATCTCATTTCAAATCATTCTTTTTTCTCAAATGTGAGTTAATGACGAAATACGTTTAAATTATGAAGAGAAAAAGAGAAAGAAATCATCTTTTCCACACCAGTCGTGCTCCTGTTTGTATTCCTCCATTTAAAATGTCATACAAAAACCTTAACAAATGTACTCATTCAAAAGAAATAAAAGTTAAATCGTCTTGAATACTCAAAAGTAGTTTAAAAAAAAAACACAAACACACAATCTCAGAGTCACTCTGCTTTTTCAGGGACATCGCTCCCTGGTTTGTGTGATAAAGTAGATGACGTGTACACACGGTGGTGCGTGGGTTTGGACAAACACTTAGAGGAAAGATAAAAAAACAAAACAACAACTAGGATTCCTAGAACAAGATAGTGAGTCATCTGATTAAGCAACAGTTGATCTTTTAACCCACTACTACAGAAAACAACAACTAGGTAAACCGGTTCTGCGATTGGACACTAAACTAAACTAGGACACGAAAGCAAACTAAACTAAACAACAACTAAATAACATTTGTTTTCTCTAGGTCTCCTCCACTGATCAGCCATGAAATTCTCCCTCATTGCAGCCGTTGTCCTTCTTGCTGTGGCACAAGGTTTGGACTCTCACAGTTACTATACTTATTCCCTCCAAATGAAAACGTGTGTATATTTCGTATTTCATTTTGAAGTCGTTTCCTCAACTTGACCTGACGTCACGTTTCTTTTATCTTCGTCTCTGGAAAACCTCGCAGCAAGCTTCGCTCAAGATGATGCCAACATCGACATCGTCCGAATGGTGGAGGAGTTCAAGAACAAAATGAGCGAGCAGATCTCTGGCGTGATCGCCAACCAGGACCTGGCAAACCAGGCTCAGTGAGTACAGGGAACCCTAAAAAAATACTTTTGTCTCTTGTGCACGCTACTGCTTAATCTATGCACTAAACATTGCATGAATATTGTGTCTCTCTATTCTCTTCTATTCTGCGACCCTCCTGTGGAGGTAGTAAATGTATAGATGGATGATAAATAAAATCAAATTGCCGTTCCTCAACAGGAACTTCAAGACCCAGATGGAGCCCCTGGCCGCTCAGGTCCAGGAACAGGTAAAAGCTGCCATGGCTCAGATGGAGGAGCAGGTGAAACCCTTGGCCGCCAACGCTCAGACCCAGTTCCAGCCCCTTATCGACAAGTTCCAGAAACAGATGGAGGAGTACCTGCAGAACCTGATGGGCCAGGCCCGCGCCCTTGCCAACTAAACAGCATTGATCCAAAGGATGCAGTCAGTGTGCCGCCACCACCACCACCTTCTCCGTCATGGACGGAGTCAAAGGGATGGCACTGACAGCAACAGCCTGAAATGTGTTTCTGTGCTTTTTCATTAACATCGATATTTATTTTTCTCTGCATCAATGCACAAATAAAGGATTTGAAACACAACATTTTCATTTTGCCAGTCTGTTCGTATGAAAAGGGTTTCATTATCAATCCTCCTTGTTTTGACAAGTGTTTAAGAACATATGGGATTGTTGCTAACTCCCGTTACAACCCAAATGGCAGCAGGAAATCAAAAGTGGCTCATACTACAGCAATAAATCAGTCATTTCTTAACCCCTTACAACTCAGAGTTACTATGTTTAAAAGTACAATACAGAGGCTAGAAGAACGTGCAATATAGAGTGTCTCATATCCTTTTTTTCCAGCACAACCTATAGGCAATCTGATGAAAAGAAAACTGATAGTGCAAAAAGTACAGAAAATGTTTAAAACTGAATTGAATTTGTGAAATTTGGAAATACGTCAGTTTAAAGTTAACTTGGCTCACGGTCTATATTTTGTGACTTCTGCACAATTATTGCTACTTTATATCACATCATAAAAATGTGACAGAAAATGAATCGTAACTTTGACTCAACAACACATGAAATGGAAAAAAAATGTGACCTATAAACGCACACCCCCAGGATGTCCATATAAGGAGTTGTGTATTATTCCCACATCAATTTACCATGGGTGCACTTGCGGCCGTGTGAGCACTAAAGCCTTGTTTATGCCACTGTGGTGTAGGGCCCTGTAGACGGCGGGCAACCTACAAGCATGCACAGTGCCGTTAGTTGCAGTATTCGCCTCTACGGTAGGGGACTCTCAGACAGAAGAGTCATACAAACGCTTGTACAAAGCGGACCTGCTCGGCCAGTCTTCCCTCAAAGGCGTCCATGTTGAAAATGAAGAGTTGGCGTGCGACGCAGCCGACAAAGTTACAAAAATTCAGAGGTGCCCCGCACAGGATACGACATCATTTATGTTATGCGGCCGGCACACTACGGCGACCATAAACCATAGGGTTAAAGCCAGACATGGACACTGTGTTGTTTTTTTTAAACCATTTTTATTTAAGCAAGCAAAGGTCAAAGGAAATTTCACAATAAGAGGCTTTAGCAGCCGGGAACATTCAAACATTTAAAAGGGAATAAAATGGCAGAAAGGAATGCTTTCAAACTCAGGTCACCACTAAAAGCCCTCAATCATTTTTTTATTTTAACTTTTTCTCTTTTTTTTTTTTTTCTTTTTCTGTTTAACTCCACAAACAAGGCCTGGTGTCAACATCTACCCTAAGCCTGGCTGGAGACTTGTTGCCATTGACTTTTAAAATATTATTTGACTTCTTTTACTTTGTTTTGTCTTCTTTTTTTAAATTTTCACTGTTAAATTCTATTTTTTTTTTTATTGTTTTTTTCCCCCATTGACGACGTTAATCTCAAGGATGCACATTCCTGTGAAAACACAAAGATGTAAAATAAATTAATACCAAATATGCTTTATAATCAGAACAGTATCACTTTAAAATAGACTCAACAAAAAGTTTGGCTGATATGGACTCCCTTGAAGAATACAATGGCCCAGATGACAGAGAACAGAAACTGTTCAGATCCCCAAAAAGATCCCAAAAAGCAGCAGTAGAAAACTAGTCTTACCTTGGGTTCAGACACTTGGGACAACAGTTGCATTTGTCACACTCTTCTGGGCGTTCTCCTTGGCCTGGTGGGCCTGAAGCACAGCCACTGCCTCATCCACCTACAAACATCAAGTCAGATAATGTGAGTCACAACTCGAGGTCACAATATCCTGATTGACGTTATTGAGTATTTAAATGACTTCACAAAAACTGATGAAACGCCCACTGAAACTTAAAAACGCATTCCCCGAATGCATGAACAGCAGCAGCCCTTCTTGCTGCAGCTCTGAGAAGGATTCAGTGTAATGTGACAACGAGTGGTCCTACATGATCACATGACCACAGGTTAGCCATGAGTGGTTATGCTAATAAGGAGAAAACATGGGAGACAGCAGCCCCCGCAGCAAAGTGTTTGAAATTGTTTTATTATTTCCTGTGGCTTGTTTGCTGCACAATTAACCTCACAGCAGAGCATCTGAATGTTTACCCTGAGTTCGACTCAGTTTTTTACACTTGTAGTTCAGTTATGAGTCTTTAACATGTTTGTTTTCCTGAAACATGATTTCCATATAATCTGGAACCATATTTTGAAAAGGATATTAACTAATCATCACAATTGCCAAAATCCCCAAAACATGTATATATTGTTTTTTTTGCCCATATCGCCCACCCCCATCAGCACCACAGTTTAGAGCAATCCAAAAGTTCACTGGATCCACCAGAAGTGCTCCTGGTATTACCATAGCCATAATTTGATAACATTAATGGTTAATCAATATGATGTAACAATTTTAAAACTTAAAAAAAAGAAAAATCATAATACACCAATTCAACTGCTTGTTCACATAGGTAGATCTGTCATAGGACTGCATTGTGAAAAAAATGAATTGACCTGTACATCTGTTGACCTCTCAATATTAACAAACTCAACTACTGACCTTTGAGCGCAGAGACTCTGGAGATTCCAGCATGTGGAGCAGCTCCGAGTTGTCAATCTCCAGCAGCATGCCTGTGATCTTTCCTGCCAGACTGGGATGCATGTTCTGGATCATTGGGAAAAGACGCTCACCTAGAGGAGTGACACAGTGAGAACTTTAGACAGGATGGAATTCACCCTAATATTTTGTCTTGGTGTGATAAATTCTGTGTCATTTGTCCCAAATTATTGAAGCGATGCCGTTTTAAAACAGCATTCTAGGTGTTAAGTGTTTGGAGCGACTAAGGATAAAGAAGCACAATCTAAGTGAAAATCATGCTATGTAAGGCTGACGCAGTATCTGCTCCTGTTGCTGGATCTTACCCAGCATCTGCTTCTGTTCCTGTGGTGGAGCAGCAGCCAGCATGGAAGCAGTCAGAGGTTCCTGTCCTTGAACGTGGACTGCAGGCTGAGGAGACGAAGAATTACCAGTCAGATTGAGACTTTTAAACACAGAAAGCAGAGTAGGTGAATTGCCATGCAGTCCTACCTGCTGCATCGCGACTGGTGACTGAGCAGCCATGTGTTGCTGGGGATTGCGGACTCCTGCAGCGTACTTGTACTGAGGGACTCCACGCACTTGGTTGGCCATTGCGGCAGGCGAGGTGGCTCGGGGGCCCATTGTCTGAGCTGCTGGACAAAGAGACAAACCGATCAACACAAAAAATGCAAGAAAAAGAGAAACAGTGTAATAAAACAGGCTACTAGTCAGGTGACTGACCAACACGCTGAGTGGCCATCATGCGAGGCACAGAGGCAGGTCGCATCGCGTTGAGGGTCTGAGGCCGTGGTGCTGAGGGACGCATGACTCCTGGGATGTTCTGGAACTCTATGAACCCACAAAAATATATAAATATCATGTACAAGTACAAACGGCTTCTGTTCTGCTGCTTTTAAAATGACAGTAAATATACACAATGACAACGGGACACTCACGTTGGTGACGGGCACCTGGGGTGGTCCAGCGTGGGCTTGGGCGCAGCTGGGCCATCTGGCCAGCAGCTGGGTAGTAAGTCGCGCGATTCTGGGTCTGAGGTATGGCTGCCATGAAGTATCCAGAGGGCAGAGCGGGCTGGTAGGGACTGATGACTGGGTTTGTGACCGCACGCATGCTGGCCATGCGCTGCATGTACTGGTTGGTCAGGTGGGCTTGACGCTCTTCTTTCCGCTGGGCCAGGGCAACATACAGTGGCTTGGTGGCTACGATGCGTCCATTCATTTCAGTCACAGCTTTAGTGGCCTCCTCGGGAGACGAGAAGCAGACAAAGCCAAAGCCTTTGCTGCGTCCACCTTCCATCATCACCTGAGGGGAACGTCCAATAAAATCAATTCTAGATGAAGTATTATGGCTGTTATTAGCAATAACTACTGGCTATACATCTGCATGGTCTCAGGGCTGTAACTGAGGCCACATCTACAGTACATTACTCAATTTTCAAATCAAAAACACATGGATTCTGCTCTAGTTTCCGCCCATGTTTTAGCCCCAAAAACAGAAAAGCATGAATATGATGCTGGCTTGTTTTTTTGTATGAAAACCTTGAGGCTGCACTTGGACAGGCAGAAACACAGACTTTTAAAAATTATGACTCACCATCCTCCTGACTTGTTCTAACTGGCCACAACTCAACTACTGGCTGATAACAAAAAGCTTCCCGTTTACATGCTGTATATCATTATTGCCAATCATGTGTATAAATGAGGTTAAAGGAAAACAAAATAGAATGGACGTAGGCTGAATAGTATTATCTAAATTATAATTCAATAAGTGAACAGCTGAGGGGTTACCTTGGTACTAGTTATGGTGCCAAATGCTGCAAACTCCTTTCGCAGACGTTCATCATCAATTCCATCATCAAGATTCTTCACGTACAAGTTGACGCCCTGAAAAGGAAGACAAGCAAAAGTAGTTAAAATGTGTGTTTTCTTTCTTCTTTTTTTTTTTACATTTGAGATGTGCAGAAACAGTCATTGTATATTTAAATTAATGTTGTTGTCTGTAATACATATTCATCCCCACAGTCTATGGTGAAGAAACGTGAGGCCCATGAACTACAGTCACTGTTGCAGCCATTTTGGCCAGTGCAACCTACTAAACAGAGAGCACTGAATTTGACAAAGCTGCGTTTTTTTCATCTAGTTTTTTTTTTTTGTATCATGGTCTATCACTCTGGTTTTGGTTTGGCCAACTTATCAACAGAGAAAGAAACGTACATTGTAGCGAGTCATGCGATCTTGTTTCATTTGCTCAAATTTGCGCTTGAGCTCCGTCTGTCGCTCAATTTTCTTCTGCGCACGTCCGACATAGATCAGCTTGCCGTTCATCTCCTTCCCATTCATCTCATCCACAGCCTGCAACAACCAAGACAACAGAGTCAGCTTTGGGGCAGGAAATGGTTGAAATTCTCAGTGGGTCAGAAAACTCGAAAGCCCATCTTACTTTCTGGGCGTCCTCGTGACTCTCAAAGCTGACGAACCCGAAGCCTCGAGACTTTCCACCATCATCTGTCATGATGCGGATACTCATGGCATGACCTTAGCAACAGAGTAACAACCTTAGTGACTGTGCAAAAATGCCAAGGAGGATGCAAAAATGCGAATGTTTGAAAAAATATAGCAGAATGAAATACATCCAACTGACCATATTTGCTAAAGAGCTCTCTCAGCTTCTCTTCATCCATGTCGTCTCCAAAGTTTTTGATGTAGACGTTTGTGAACTCCTTGGCTCGGGCACCAAGCTCAGCCTCGCGTTCTTTGCGAGATTTGAAGCGGCCCACAAATCTGTGAAGTGTAAATTTAGAAATACAATTTGAGAAATAAAGATAAAGAAAGAATACAAATTATTGAACCGTGTTGTTTAGTTAGTACTGTAAGATGTCTCTTTACATTATTCAGCTAATATAAATAATAGCTAAGATAAACACTCAGAAAAAGTATTTTGTTTCATTTCACACATTTCTTTGCACAAAACAAATGTCAAAACTAGACAAACCATTCACTTACACTTTGCGGTCATTGAGCAGCATGCCGTTCATTTTCTCAATGGCTCTTTCGGCCGCCTCCTGGGTCTCAAAATGCACAAAGCCATAGCCTTTAGAGCCACTCTCATCGCAAACCACCTTAGAGAAGGAAGACACATGTTGTTTTAAGCCCCACACACAAGCAATAACAGAATATTCAACGTAAAAAGGGTAATTTTACAAAATGAAGCATCTCAGATTCTTTTTTTTTGCTATGGGACTGTGCTGTGCGAAAAAAACAAAAACCATCATCTACCAATTGTATCTTGAGAATACGTCTTTGCAGGATCACTCTGGGACACTAAGCGTAAGGTATGTGAACTATAAATTATCTCAATCTAAAGGTTTGAGATAATTTATAAAACCCATTGAAATACAAAAACACAGTTTGCTGACCAGCACAATTCCCATGGAATATCTATGGAAACAGCATATACAGAATCAAACTGAGAGAATAAACTGATTTTATCTAACAAATTTGTTTAGTATTCATTAGGTGAAGGTATCACTGTTAAGCCCAATTTATACTCCTGCGTAAAGTGCTCTGCGTAGCTACGCAGAGTCCTCTGCGTCGACGCAGAACCTGTCGAAGAGCCTCTGCGTCGTCTCCGGGTGCACGGAATATTTTTTAAGTGTCCGTCACTCCGTCAAGGGACAACGGAGACGGCAAGAGCTGCGATTGGTCCTCAGGACAGGCCGAGCCAAGCTGCTCTGTGCCGGCTCTCAGTGCGCTCCGGGCGTCCTGACAGAGGCGGAGCTGATCCCCGCCGATAACGCCGCTGCCGAACTATAAATACGTCATATCTTAACACACACAGCACATGTTTAGACTCTAAATGGCCAATTTCTCGCCTCAAATTATCTTAAAACTGCGTTCCGTGACACAGAAAAGTGAGAAACGGCCACTTTTTCAACAACAACAGTCTTTCTCTCTCTTTCTTTCTCGGACGCCATTGCTCACTGTAGCCAGAAGCACAACAACCTTGCGCAGCGACCCCTACTGATCGGGCGGGAAATTGCAGCGAGTGTCCGTCACCACGACGCAGAAGTATAAATGCTCGAGGCGTCTCCGTGGTGACGCAGACGGATAACGCATACGCAGTCGGAGAAGTATAATGTGGCCTTTATGAGTAGAGGGTCTTTCCCCATTCTACAGTCTGAATGAAACACTTGGGACCCTTCCAAACGCAAACACATGCAAATTGTGCTTGCACTCAAAAATGTTACACCACTGCAGTGACTGTTAACCATCCCCCCCAGTTTTAGGTTAGAAACAGCAAAGCTGACATAGCCCAGGGGCTTTTCTACCTTGCATGACAGGATGTTGCCAAAAGCAGAGAAAGTGTCATATAGAGCTTTGTTGTCGATGGACTTGTCCAGATTCTTGATGAAGATGTTTCCCACGCCACTCTTTCTCAGTGATGGATCACGCTGCGACCACATGATGCGCACAGGCCGTCCCTTAATAACATCAAAGTTCATTGTGTCCAAGGCACGCTCAGCTGTGGAGGGGATACAAAAACAGGGAGATGGTTATTTATGTAAATATTCATACATTCGCTATAATAGTATTTAGTTAGGTGGGGTTGTGTTTCTCCTGGATTGAAGCTGCTGGGAAAGAGAATAACATTGAAAAACAAGCATATCCCAAATTAGCATAGCCTCGACTCATGGTGTCATGGCCATTACATATATTTACATCTGTTAAAAGGTGTAAATTTCCTTTCTTTACCTCCAGGACAAATTAACACATTTCCCGAGGCATGCACTTTCAACTCCAGAAAGTACCCAATCCCCGATGCGATACTAGGTGTCGGTCCGATACTCTTCAAAATCATTGGCTCCAATATACAATACAATCGAAATATCCTACATATCGCAAGCTTCACTATGTAAATGACAAAAATGTAAATAAAAATCAGCAACAACATTTTAGTTGAATCATGTTGTGGACTGTTTATTTCTCCTTTATGGAAGAAGAACATTTGTAAAACAGTTGGAGAATTATGTCTTTGAAATATCTTGAAATGGCCAGCATAAATGTGTTGTCTTTAAAAAGATCTAAAATGACTGTATCAGACTGATATTGGTAGATAATCAAGTTTGTGATATTGTTATAGGACACAAAAAAGTAGTATTGTGCCATCCCTCGCTGAAAAAGCAGTTTCAACTCCGAATCTTGTTATCATTGGAACACCAATTCAGCTGCAATCTACAGTACCATAGATAACATAACATAACCAAAGGAAAGTTTAATTACAGTTATTGACTAAACAACTTTATCAAAATGCTGTACTACAGTTTATTTATGCTACCTTATGACCAGGGTAACCACACACTATCCTCCCGCTGACTCATCCTGTTCTGTTAGTTAGTTTGTAATATTGGAGCAAATATTTCTTAATTGATGAGATATGATCTTGTGAAATAAGAATACTGAGAGGACAAAAAGGGTCCAAGACAGCAACAGGGAGAATACATTTTAGTCCATTAACATTGTGTGAGAAAATTACAAAAATTCTGCCTATTCTACCAAGTCCATGACATGAAGAGGAACACTAAACTGTTCAAAAATAGTTTGCTCTTGTTTTGTTTTGGCATAAACTTCCCTTAATATTGTGCCATTTAAATGTAAAACCTTAAAATTGATTGATTGCTTGATTCAACAGAAATATCATGACAGCCCAACATATAAAAACCAGAGGACAAACACTGTGCTCTGTACTTTCTTATCAATGGCAAACAGACAACTTTTGCTTGGGGGGATGGGGGGTAGTTTGGCTTTGGGCAGAGCTAACATATTCAAATGTTCCTTTGAAGACGCAAACGTATTACTTTCAACTGATGAAAATGCTAGGTCTCCATCCTGACCAATATTTTCATTGCCAATTATTATGTTGATATTTACTCCAACAATACCTTATTTACAAAAATATATTGAAATAAAAAAATAAATAAATCAACCATCTGAATAATTAATGGTTGATTAAGCAATTAATTGTTGGCCCAAGGCAGCACTTTAGATTGAACAGCTGTGGGCGTAGTATACATAAAAATCAAAGGTGCATAACAATATTTCTACAAATAAATTTTCCCCACAGCAGGACAAAATAAAGAACTACCTTCTCATTTTAAAACAGAAGTCAGAAGAAATAATGCTTGGTATGTAAAGGCCACCATAATGTGTGTTATAATCTGCATTCCTTATGTCATTAAATTAAAATTAAATTTGTTTTTTTCAGACTGTTTATTAAGGGATTAATGGATCAGTTGTTCAGCATTTAAGGTTGAAACAGATTGGGTGTTGTCCTAACAGAGAGCAAACTGAATTGTGACAGACCACTGCTACATTACAGGGGTGGGGTGGACTGGGCAGGGCCGGGCCCTGGTATTTTTCGGTTACGCCACTGCTGGGAGGTTTAACAGAGGAGACCCGACAGACAACATGTCGGCCGCAGTCACGTGTGGAGCAGAGATGCTGGCTCCCCACTTTTCAGCGGCTGTCATTTATAGAAAACGTGTATTTTTGTACAAATTGAGACCTCATATATGTTCACAGATACAGATTACATACCGTCCGCTGGCTGTTGGAAGTTGACATAGGCATATCCGAGAGAACGCCGGGTGATCATGTCCCTGCAAACCCGGATGGACAGGATAGCACCGGCGGGGCTGAATTTCTCGTACAGCATGGCCTCGGTCACATCTGAATGTAGATCCCCGACGTACAGGGAGGCCATGGGATAACTGGGGGCACTGGGGTTCATGTTGGTCGGCTGTGGACAACGTTAAATTTGAACTAAAAAAAAAAAAGTTGTCGGAGCGTCACGTCAGGACGGTACGGTGGTAAACGTTAGCAAACGAACGTACGAAAAATGACAGTATGTCGACTTGTAACGGTATGAAAACTCACTCGACTCTGACTCGACGAAAAAAGCTAACGTGACTCTAAACCGGTCTCCTCTAAACCACGTCGACTGGAACACTCGTGTTAACGTTAGGCTGCTTTTTCTTCTACGTTACCGTCCACTCCGCGGTTGTCCACACTCCAGCTTCTCCGACTTGTTACAATAAATGATTTTTTGGCTTTTTTTTTGTATGTTTTAAATTTTTTTTTGTTTTTTTATTTTTTTTATAGAACGTGTGCCGAGCAAGCTCAGGAGCACACACGCACTCACATAGCACTAACTGCCGGGGTTGAGGGGTGGGACAGGACGGGGAAGTCGAGGTATATATACGAGAGGGCACGTTATCTACACGGACCAATCACCTTCAAGTACACTGGAAAAAACGTCAACAAAGGGGCGTTAACCACAGGCTGTACGCATGATGATGCAATCACGCAAGAGACGCAGGCCGAAACTGGACAAACACACACACATGATTGCGCAGCTATTCTTGTCAGGACACTGCATTGACTTTAATTCATTTTCAACAACCTAACTAAAGCCGTATCCCTAACATCAACCATAACCAATTAATTCCTGTCCATAACCACAATTCACATGTTAACTGTAACCTTTATCGGCTCTTCAGAAATTAAGTTCAGCCTTTACAGCTAGGCTTTGGTCCCCATGAGGACTGCTGGTCCTGACAAGGTAGGAGTAACAAAAACACACTTTCTTACACACATGACAAGCTCAACTTGTTAAACAGAAAACTGTCCCAGATTAAAGTCACAGTTTTACAGAGGACACATGGAGACGCTTTAAAGTGATAGCTGTCATTGTCAGCAGCACTGCCATCACCTACAACATGTGGCCCCCCAATCGATACCATGCGGCCCCCCACTTAATATCATGTTATAACGAAAACATGGCCCACAAACCTCACCGTCTTTTAAACACAGTGTGTAGCTGAGGCACAGCTGCCAGCGAGGTGATATAATATAATATAATATAATATATGTTTGCTAGCAATGACTTTTTATAACAGTAATAAGACATTTGGTCATAATTATCCTATTATTAAATGTATCATATACAACATTCAATTACATATATTAATACGCTTCTTAGCGAATGGCAGTGGCCAAAACGGCTCCTGGCACAAATTTGAATTACTATATATGTAATATATATTTTTTTATTATTATTACATTAATTTTGCTTCATAAATAGTATTATTAAGTATACGTGTGATATCATGATGCAATATTGTGAACAGTGGTTTTTTTTCCCACTTTTTTCCCACTTAGGCCAGCCCCCTCTTGACCACATTAGATACACATTGGCCCCCCGGTCATTTGAGTTTGAGACCCCTGAACTAAAGGCTAACCCAATATGTTTGCTTGCATTTAAGTAAGTGAATCCATTTTTATTTATATAGCACCTTTCACATTTATGGAACCACAAAGTGCTTCACAGGGAGATACAAGTAAAATACATAAAATACTGACAGGGTAAAATCATAGGTTTGTTTAAACAAAAAAAACTGGAAAAACACACTAAAAAAAGAAGGACCCTAGTCTTACTAAATATCTGGTTAAAAATAATATTATATATACTTTTTAAAAGTGTCAACAGTGTCTAGGCAGTGAGGGGAAAAGGGGAGAGCCTTCCTATTTCAACAAAAATGTAAAAAGACTATTACAATAGTCTAGACGCGAGGATATAAAATCGTGAATAATCATCTCCAATTCAACCTTCGACACAAGGGGTTCAATATTTAAGCTGTTAAGAATGTTACTCAAAGGACGTAGCAGATTCGAGGATAACATGGCTCTGAACACAGGGCTGAACAGATGAAGCTAATGGGCCAATGTGCTGTTTATCGGAGGGAGGACACTGTCAGGGAGCATTTCTGTGCTATTAGACACTAGAAACTGACTTTTGTAAACCTCCCGTTCTCCATTTTCTAGCTCGTAGGACACAGGGCCTGCTGTTCTACTGCTGCTTTGTTTGGTAATATTGTGTCACTTGGGTAAAGCCCAACATTTGACCATGATAACGGAGGCAGCAGTAGATTAACAACTCTTGATTTTCTCTATGGACTTTACCAAAGGGAGTGAGAGGTTTACAAACGTTAGTTTCCAGCCTGAAAATGCATATATCTTTATAGAAACAGCTATCATAAACATTGTTATGTGAGCCTTTGATATAAATTCTGTTTTCTCCTCTGTCCAATGATGGCAATGTGCTAGATTAGACACTGGGTGAAGTCAGTGTGAACACTGATGAAACTCAAATGACATGGGGGCCAAGAAGTGTCCAGTCTGATCGTGGTTATGTGACAAAAGTGACTTAATATGGGAAATTATTATTTTTGTATTAAGACATAACCAGGGAAATCCCATCGAGATAAATAACCTCTTTTTCAAGGAAGTCCTGGCCAAGATAGGCAGCAGCAAATACGAAACACTGAACAGTTACACATTTACACAGTTAAAACACAAACAGAAATCGATTAAATCCAGATTAAATTACCAAGCACGTTAGGAAAAACAAGTGCATGTTGTAGAGTCGGCCTCAAGAACTCTCTTAGCTTAAAATCAATAATATTCATGATGATACTGTATTTCACAGAATTTCAAAGTTTGTTAAGATATGGGTCGATGCAGTTGACAATAAAGAAAAAACATGTATGAAGTAATATGAAATAAAATATGAAGTAGCTCATACATACTGTATGTAATTTTAATACATTTAAAAGTCTGATATATATATAACTTAATATATTATTATTGTTTGTATTATTACTAAAACATTGCCCACTGTTTATGACAATAACTAACAATCATATTTAGTATTGTAATCTGTCTATAATCTCGCTACAGGCAGAGGAAGCCATGGGCCATTGTAAGTTGACACGAAGCATACAACCACACTTAAAAAAAAAAGAAACTATCCCTTTAATTTGACCCATTTCAGTCATGTGGTATGTTGCTTTCATTTATCAGCAGCAATCACAGTGTGAGTTGAAAGAGAATGGCAGACACAGCCTCTGATTTACTCCACTGTTTCAGCCTTTTGATCAAATCCTTATCTCTCACAGATGTTTCTGTCTGTGATGAACCTGAGACTCGATCTTTGACATGATGTCACAGAATGACTGTTCATACACTATGTGAATGTCAGCAGTGTTTTTGTGAGCTCCATGACTGTGGAAAGAGGAACTGGGCTATGTTCACATTACCAATCATATTGTTTGATTCAGATTCCGTCAGATTTGCCAGTAAATATTCATACATTATGTCTTACATCTGACTTTCATGTGAACGCACACATACAGTATGAACGCATGAATGCAGATGACGTGTAAACCGGTGCATGGATGACCACATCAGGAATTTTGATCCTGGATGAACAAAAACAAGCCTAGTTTGCCATGTCTGAGTTTGAACAAATGATTTGTATTTTTGTAGATAAATAAAATAACGTGAAAAATATCAGTATTAGGGCATACAATACAATGTGCATGTTTTTTTTTTCATCCATTTTAACCCTAAGAACATAGAGCATTTCAGCTGCTTTTTTTCATTTCTATGTTAAAACGTACAGTATAAACAGAGGCTATAAGAATGTGCAATATAGAGTAGGCATTCTGATGAAAAAAAAAAAAACATTTTCACCAACTATATAAGCAACCTGACCAAAAAGTACTTAAAATGTTTAAAATTGGATTGAATTTGTGAAATTTGGAAATACATCACAGCTCAGAGTTCACTTGGCTCGTTTTATGAACAAAAAGAAAAAAGTAGATTTTTGTGACGTTTGCACAATTATTGCTTCATTATATATCGCTACTAAAAATGCAATACAAAATGAATCATAACTTTGACTCAGCAACACATAAGACAAAAAAAAAAGCCTGAATATGTGACGTATGAACACACCTCCCCAAGATGTCCATATAAGGAGTTGTGCATATGGCACACTATATACAGTGGAAACCAGAACCAGATTTTAGTAATCCTAATTGACCTAAAACAGTTAACGTTTAATGTGATTTAATGATAGACAGTGTGACAAATAAAGGTTATGTGTATTTTTATACAGTGTATGTAAACTTCTGGTTTCCACTGTCTATCATATTTTTAAGTAACCAACTTTAGATACAACACAACGTTGGATGAGTCACTTTAACCTGGTAATGTGATTGTAGTCTTAGAAGAGGGCATTACCTTTGATTCAGTGCAAGAGGTCACATGAGTAACAGTGCTTTGTGTAGGAGCTCATTGATTTGTGTTTAATATTGAAAATTGTGTTTCAAACGCCACTTCAGAGACACAGATTGCAGCCCGGAGGCCACTCGTAGTTGTGTGAATGCTGAGATTTACAAGCAGCCACTTCACTAACAGTTCTCATTCGTTTGCAGCAACAAGGGTGCATTGTCTGGTCACCAAGGATCTTCATAAAACATCTCCCAGTTCACACAGTGACTAACAGCAAACCAGTCCCACGAGCTGACTGTAGTGAAAGAAAACACACTTGATTTAAATGTTTTAATTAATTCCACTTGCATGAAAGCCAAATAACACACCCAGAGTGCAACTTGCAAATTCTCAACCAGACACTGCTTCTTTTAAAACCAAGATACTGTAAGTAGAGGAAAATGGCACACACTGTGACAATTTTACATGTTACGGTCAATTTATAATCAGAATTAATTTGCCTTTGCACAATGTAGCTTTTGGTTAGAAAAGTGTTATTGTAAACCCCCTGGTTCAAGCTAAAACCGAGGCAAAAACTGCCAGTATCAAAGCACTGCTAAACCCAACACCAGACTACAGAGAAATGTATATATTCCAGGAGTCAAACCAAAAGGTAAAGGAATAAAATACACAAAAAGAAACTATAAAAACACCTGTATCGAGTAAAGAGAAGAAGAAAAAAAAGAAAGCCATATCAAAGTGTACTGTTGAACAGATAAAATATCAAAAGTTACAGTACTGAGCCATTTTAAACATGTTTATTTTAACCTAATCCGTTTAGATCTCATCATGTATTAAGAAAATGGAATGTAATCCTCTCCAAAAACAAACAAACATTGAACTAGTTTTCACAAGTGGCCATTCATTCAAAAGAAAAGAAAAGGAAAAAAAAATCCAGTGCCTGAATGGACAGAGAACCCACAGAGCCATGACATGTACCATCTGTAAAAAGATAAAAATCACTACCTGCTACACCAACAGTGTGGGAATAATACAAGCAATGTTGTAACAGACCTTTACCCAGACAAGTCCTGCATCCGTATCATCAAGGCGAGAAATCAGATGAGAATTCATTCACGGGGACTGCAATGATCACTTTTACATGTGGTACACAAAGTTGTTGACCCAAGTATTACAAACATTGAAAATGTTTCAAGTAAAAGCATAAATTATCAAAACTATATTTGTCTTTTCTTGATTGCGCTTTCGTACGACAGCAGCAGTTTGCTACAGTAAGTAAGGTTAAAGGAGAATGAGGCTGATTTGGATCTAAAGGAGGGCGACAAGGAACAACAAACATCCACTGGTTCACACAGTGTGTAATAACCCCTTCCTTAGAAAACAAAAAAACACATCTATTCCATTATTGTTTCAGTGGATGCGCACATACAACACACACACACACACACACACACACACACACACACACACTCACATTGTGAGTGGAGTGTAAACATACATATATGTGCATGCAAGTGCACACACAACTACACACACACACAATTTAGGCTGGTGAGAGGTAAAGAATTGTGTTTTTGTTCGTCTCTGAAGTTCAATTCTCAGTTGTCTGCTCCACGTCTTCTCCCTCTTCTGTATTCTCCGACACCCACAGCTGCAACAAAACAGGTTTATGGGATTAGTGCATGTTCATACTGCCCTTTTCCAAATTGCATTGGGTTCCTGCTCAGTTCACGTAACCACACACACACACAAAGCGCTTGGAATGACAAAAATGTCAGTTCATAGCTCAACCCAGAAAATAAGCAGGCTTTCAAGACTGAACCACAAGACCACTGTGTGTGCGTTATAGGCTATAGTCAGGGGAAATCATGAATAGTGGAAAGATAATCAAGGTGGCCCACCAACTTGCCATTTCTGTTAAACTTCGTAGTATAGTGCAACAAACTCCGTAACGACACATTCTGGATTACAATGGTTTCAGAAACGGAAACACATCTTCAAAAACAAGTTTTCTGATAAAAAGGAGTTCCACTTGCAGAATTGTGTTTCAGCTCCGTATCAATGTGTCCAGACTAGACACCTAATAAATCTGAAAGGATTCTCTCTGCGGTTTGATTAGTTTCAAAAATTGCATCCAACAAGCAACAACAATGTTGCAACAACAAAAAATCATCAGGCAATTCTAAACTGAAACTGAAAGTAAAGGTTAATTAAAGTTTTTTTTAATTAACTTTAATTAAATTTAATTCGACTGCTAGCTGTAAACAGTTAGCAGTCGAGTTGTGCCTGAAAGAAACAAATCAGGGAGTGAATTCGAGCAACTGCGTCCTCTTTTTCCAAAGGGCTCAGATTTTGCCCGGGTCAACTAAACTGTCCGTCTTCTTCTTTCCACCAGCAGAAACATACAGAATTTATGACAACAGAGAAGCATGGATGTAGCCCCACACTCTAAAATAATCCTAAATACACTTGATTCAAGACACAGGAGATGAGGAGCAGCACATTTGCAACTGAAAAATTAGACAACACTGGTAATAATGTACATTCAGGGTAATGGATTTGGCACACTTACCGTCAGATTGTCTCTTAGGAGCTGCATGATCAATTTGCTGTCTTTGTAGCCGTCTTTGTTGTCATTTTCAGCATTATTCATCTGTGCTTTAGCATCATCATAGGCCTGGAGGAGACGAAAATACACATTAGCGTTCCCAAACAAAAAAAGAAAAAAAAGAAAAAGAAAATCACTCACAAACTGATTTGTATGCGCTTTCCCTGCACTTATAATAATTACATTATTTAAAAAAATTATAATACCAACCGAGTTATTCTGATAATTTAATAACAACCAGGATTGGAGAAAAAATCTACATGCTTTATCCCATTTACTATCCGTTTTCACCACAATTTGAAATTACTATACTATTCTTTACTCAATTGATGTGCCTGAACCTAACCAGAGACAGATATCCATGCTCTAATGTGTGTGTTCAGCTCCCCCTGTGGGTAAGCACCCATCATCTCAGAGCAGATCTTCCATGACTTTACATGCACACTAGCTACAAATGACAGTCCTTATACAAATTTTCTTTAGAATTTTCTTTTCAAATGGAGACGAGGCAGTGAGAAATAAAACACTAGTTCTTACCTCCCGGGCCAGTTTGCAGGCTTCCTCACGTGAACGGACAATCTCGTAGTAGAAGACGGAGAAGTTAAGAGCAAGGCCAAGGCGAATTGGATTTGCTGGTTCCATTGTTGTTTTGCTCAAATCCAATGCCATGTTGTAGGCCCCCTTGGAATTCTCTTTGTTTTCTACAAACGGGAAGACACCAGACATTTCAAATGAGACAGATTTATTTGTCAATTTCTCCTCAAATTGACAGTTTTGTCCAACCATGAACCATTTTAGCTCTACTGACTGAAACTGTTTGTCCAAACAATGGACATGGGCCAATATATCATTAAAAAGTGAATAAAACTATTAGGATAAAATGGAAATAATCTTCCTCAACTGCAGCCACTGTGTGACAATTATGGATCCAAGACTGAAAACACAAAGGTGACTGACCAACCCTAAAAAGGTATTACAGAGTATTTTCCATTGAGCTGCAATAATACAAATGTTTTCTGTGCAGATGAGTGCTTTAAAAACAATGACTTAAGACAATCTGTAATTACAGAGATTTAAAAAAAGAAGAAGAAAAAAACCCCCCCCCAAAAAAAAACAGACAGTCCAGGTTGCCACAGTTACAACAGAAATTGCTCAAAAAATGCTTCCCAGCAACAAGCAACCCCAGTGTTGCCCTTGTTGCTATGGTAACCCAGGAGCGGCTCTCAACTGTATTTTAGCTGACAGTTCTAGGTCAAAGATGGGGAGGGTATCAGTGACTTGGTGACCAGAGGCAGCCTGGTCTGCTAACCTTAAGGAAGACCGCTACTGATCAGCAGTCAGCTTCCAAAATATGTATAACAGACTGTTACCATTTTAGCATCTTAAACGCAGCTACATCTTTTTGAGTATAACCATCCCCACCACTGCCGTTTATCCAACTTAAAATGTTCAAAAGAGTGATAAAGTGGAGGTATTTGCACTTACCGTCATCACTCTGGTTTACTTCAGCCAGGTAACGGTAGTAGTCTCCCTTCATCTTCAGGAAGAAGACTTTGCTTTCATTGTCTGCCTCACAGGACGGGATCAGATAGTCATCAAGCAGTTTCTGCAAGTGAAGGCAGCTCTTGAGGGGACATCACCATTATAGAAATACCAAGTGACCTTGAATTGTCATCATCTCTGTAATCGCTCTGACCTTATCACTGCCACAACTGTTTTAACCTTCTGTTCATCATTCACCAAATGAGGACAGATTTAAAAACTGTGAAGAAAGCTGAAATGAAAAAAGTTGGCAGGGCAGCGGGGCTGCTTGCTTGTCTGTCCTTGTGTGACTTTTTAAAAGTAAGAGCAGTTGTAGTTATATGTAAAAGAGAACATCATGGTAAAAATGTGAACTCATTTAAGTCTATTGGTGGGTTGCAATTTGCCTGATTTTATTTACTGTTTCGACTATTAAGTCATCCATAAAGACCTTTTACTCTTAAGCAGGATGTCGCATTGAAAAAAACAGCTCTTGATTATATAGAATAATGAATAAACTGTTTTGCAATTTGCTGTTTGGTCAATTGCTTTACAGAGAAAGGTCAACAACGTTCTTAGAAAATGTGCAATTAAATTTGGTGTAAAAAAAAAAAAAAAAACCTGCAAAACTAGTAATTGATTAATTAATAAAATTACTGAGGTGTGAAAAAGATGTATTTGAGTGGTTTCAAGTGGTAGAATTCCTTACTGGGCTGGGTATACTACGTGAGATACATACAGCTGGCTCGGGCCTAGAAGTTTTCTATTAGGTTATCTTCAGAGAAATATTTTACATTTTATTAATTCGATTAACTCGTGTTGCATTTTGCATCTCCCAGACAAATAATTTTAGGTCAGATTCTTCACATTCTGGTGGACTCGCATCCATTTCCTTGACAACACCTGGCTTTTTACCATGTTACACCTCTTTGTGTTGATCTACCCACCCCCTCTCCTCACCCGACTTCCTTCCAATTATTTACCCACACCAATAATTGCCTTTGGTTCTTACCACAACATCATCGCAGACTTCTTTCAGCTCCTTCTCAATTTCCTCTTTGTACTCCGTTACCAACGGTTGGTTGCTGACGTTCTGCTCGTGATTGTAAAGCATCCTCCAGGAGGACCTCTTTGCCCCCACCACATTCTTGTAAGCAACTGAGAGTAGGTTGCGCTCATCATAGCTGAGCGGACTGTCCATCGCACTCATTGCGACCTGCTTCATTTCTGCAACCATGTCATCATATCGCTCAGCCTGTTCGGCCATTTTGGCCAGCTGTACATTATCGGACCTGTCTGCCATGGCTCCTGTGTAGAGGGAAGAAGAGAGGAGAGTGTTAGGAGAGAAAAAAACAATGGCTAGAGGATAGAGGTAGATAATGTTTTTTTTCTATGGCCAATGCTGATCTGTAGAGATCACTGCAGCCAATTGCTGATCAACTGTATTATGCAGTTTGTTTTGGTCAAATTTGTCCGGTTCTTTTGTAAATGACAAAACTCATTAAATGACACTTATGATCAGTCTCATAGTTATAAACATTAATAAGTAATAACTGGCTGTTTAAATAGTGTACTAATGCCAATTATTAGAAATGGCAATAATCAATCTTATGAACTCACTTACCAATTAATTGATCTAACTCTGGTATAATGTCATCACACTTTCAAGAAAAGACGACAACTTCAAACCACACCTAAATAATTTACTTCCATCTTCCATTTGAGACAGAGAAGGACTACCTGATAGAAAAACCTCATTGGATACTTATTTCCTGTTTTTGCTTTGCTGTTTCCGTCAATCAAATTATTGCTCAGATAAGCATTATATTTAAAAAGGTCCTGTGTGTTGTTTGTGACATTTAGTGGTGAGAACGTCAGAAAGAATGTTATTCATTGTTTGTGTAGTTTGCTTATATCCCTTGTCAATAAGTCTTATTCTAATGCTACAAAAAACAAACAATATTTATTTTAAAGTGGCTATAGAGTAGTTAGCACTGCTGCCTTTAGAGCAGAAGACCCAGGGTTCCAGAACTGATCAGAACAAGGGCCTTTCTGCATGGAGTTTGCTTGAAAACCCTATTTAGAGTCTAAATTGACTGTATGTGTGTGTTTTTTGTCCCTGTGATGGACTGGCAACCTGTCCAGGGTGTACCCAGTCTTTCGCCAACTGTGATTGGCACCAGCAACCCCCGCAACCCTCATGTGGAGGATAAAGTGGTAGAAGATGAATGAATGAATGATTATGTAGTTATACATACATACTTCCATATAGTATATTTACATTTTTGCCAGTAAAACCTCCTAAATGTTACACATTGGACCTGTCTTATATAAACATATTTGCATATCAATGCTTTCCAGCAACAATATATTTTTTTACAGCAGTGAATGTGTGTGTGTGTGTGTGCGTGGCCACACTATAGAATTAGCAGACACCTGCGCCCTTCTGAGGAATGTCGGTCACCCAGTTTCGTGTCACTCTCTCACACACACACACATAGAAATTCAGTCCTCATCTTACCGAACTATCATCTTCAAACTATAACGACAAATATTCTGACTTTAGCGCCGGTGAACGGCAGACAGGACATCACGAACACTGTTTGAAGTGAAAAGAAAAGAGCCTCGCACACTTCAGTCCACAGTAAACGCCCTTTTTTTTGCTTCCCGGAAACAAAATCACTGACACTTTCCGAGCATTATTTGTCATTTTTTTCCCCTCCCAGCTCGCTTGTTTCACATAAACTAATTTGCTTAATAGCATAGCATAAAACTGTCTACTGGGCACGAAAAGCATAATAAAACTCGAGATGCTTTCAAGTGCATGGACGCGTCCCATTCTGTCAGCGGCGAACAATGACTGTGCAGCGACCTTTACTGACTCTCTACCACAACACTCGCTCTATATGAGTGATTCACGGTGAAATAAACACTCTGGGTCAAACATTAACTCGACTGTGCGCAGCAGATAAAGCGTGAACTGACCTGAAGAGTTTCCTCACGACGCTGTTCCGACTTCCCGAGCACTCAGCTGACGATCTCTCCGACTCATCGACGGGGTTTCCTTCAAATTAAAGACACAGCGGCACAGTCGCACCCGGAACCGATGACGTCACGACTTGTTGTTATGGCAACCAGAAGTCCAGCAAATTAAACACGTAAGTAAATAAGCGTGGGGAAGTTTTAAACATTTCTTTCTGAATGCTTTGTAATGAGCGTTGGACAAGATAACAAAACGTGTGTCAGGTTTTGGACTGAAAGGGCCATATTAATCACTTTTTTTCCATACAATAAAATTATTTGATTTAACCACAGACTAGCTTGAAAGGCTTGGTCACCCGAGCTCTAAAATTAAATGTCTAAATTGGCTATCTACCTACATCTACCTAAATCTGACAGTTTTAGTTAA
The DNA here is from genome assembly GCF_963457635.1 of Microchirus variegatus. NCBI lineage: Eukaryota > Metazoa > Chordata > Actinopteri > Pleuronectiformes > Soleidae > Microchirus > Microchirus variegatus. The sequence goes on from NC_139814.1 coordinate 6,937,555, forward strand.
AATCATCTTTTTCGTCAGTTTTTCCTCAATAGTTTTCAATTGATTTTATCTTTCTGGGAATTACTTTTCTCTTTGTTGTTGTTGTGTCTCCTTTTATAGGCTCAGTACAACTATTATTATGTTTAATTTTCTTTTTAATGTTTCAGACAAGTAAGTGGGAGTCACTTTTCTTAAGAAAAATAACAGCTTACATGGCCTGCAGTACATATCCCTTAAGCTTTTGCCCTTCAACGCCCATTATGACTCATGGCAGAGGTAGTTGGTAAATGTCATTGTTGTGTGTTTCACAAGTCAAGACATTAAATATTTTGCCATGGTTCTCAAACTGAGGTACATGTGCCACCAAGTAAACAGCAATTCTACTGTGTATACACACAAACACTCCCTCAGTCAGGACTGATAGTTTTGCTTGACAGAGCCCATTTTTAAATTGAGGACAAGTAATGTCTAATTGTTTCTGTTGATGAAGATCAAATTGACTCAGGCAGAGTAATAACAGCAACAACAATAACCACAACAAAATTACACATTGTAGCTTTAAATAAACCAAGTAAGTGTAAAATGTCTAGGTTGAATTTGTTGGTTAAACAGCAGTGTCCTTTCTTTTTGTGTGCAAAGCCACTGGCTTGTTAGGCAGAGTCACATGCTCAATATACTGTAGTCCAGTGAAAACTATTATCTTTTGGTTGAGTCCAGTGTTTGATTTTAATTGTCACAGTACAATAAGAGCAAATTACTATATTCCTGGACATAGATTAACTGAAGCCAGTGGGAATTTAATTATTTCACCTAATTAATAACTTACAATGACATCTAATTAAAGATTTTACTTCTGAGACAACCTAAGCATGTATAGTCCTCCTTCCTTTTCTTGTCACTATAAAAACCTTAAACATTAAAAAACTGTTTAGAAGATTTCTGTATCTTTATGAATTAATATTATGTTTTTTTCCATTTGCAAATTCAAGGAAGGTGGGTGAATCATTCAGCTGAGATTCTCAACATGAGACATGCAGATACAAGTCAGAGCCTGTAAGGAAATGGTGAGTGCAAGGTTTTTATAGATGATGGAAAACATTTAGTGAGCTATGTGGGCACAGCAGCTGAGAAACTGTGAATTTAGATGGAAGATTTGAATATATATATATAATAGTGTGTTTTAGTCACACATACCAACAGAATTACATCACCTGAAAGACACAAGGTCCATGTGCAGCTTGACTCTTCATAATTGATATCCAATCAATCCTAACATCATAGGAAACTGTGAAAAACACTTCCAAGAAAACAAGCATTTATACAACAAAGTAAATTTTAATAAAATGCTATAATACATCAGAGCACATATTCATTTTCCAAGTGTACAAATGCTGTTGACAAGCTCCAGTAAAATTTCTTTAGCTTGCAGTTTATGTAGCAGCTTAGAAATTAACATTTCACATTTTTATGACCCGACATAAAATTGTGATGGACTTGATTAAACACTGCAGTACAATAGGCAAACGGCGCTGTGGGTGGACTGGTGTTAGAAAAACATCTCACTGCCTCCACTTCATTTTAATAATCAGCATCCAAAGCCAAATTAAACTGGATTAGGCCAAATAATAAAAACAGATTAGCAACTATCTAAAACTGACATTAAAGTCATTATATCTTCACTCCATCAGATTCAAATCTGTGCTTTGCTCTTCATTAATTACTTTATGTGGCATGCTGGCTATAATGATTTAATCAGACACTCAATTAAATCTTTATTTTAGGAGTTACATGAGCTAGCAGCAAGAAAAAAAACCTGTGCGTGCAACACAGCAAGGGCAGTGAGTATTTTTTTATTATTATTATTGTTATTATGTTTGTTTTGTTTTCCAGAGGCTGAGACTGAAAGCAGACATTTTAATTCATCACTTGAATGATAAAAAACTGTCAGTGACCCTGATCAAAACCAGTATTTTGGGTTTCATACCATGTGTAATTAAACACAAGCAAAAAACAGGACTGGAAGGGAGGACGGACTGCATCAAAGGCAACCCGGCCTGTAAAAACCCACATGATGGAAACTGCTTCACTTAGTTACATGAAATCATCCATTGCTGTCAGACTGAGACAAGTGCAGAATTGGTGCAGGGCCGATAAACAAATTCAGTTAGGTATCCAGGGTGATCGTCTATGCCTCCACTCCCTCCAACTCAGGCGGCAGAGGAGATTTTGGGTGCTTGCTCTCAAAGTGTTGCTTGAAGGTTTTTGGATCAGGCATCTGGGACTGCAGAATGAAGAATACATACAATAAAAAGCTATCATTTTGGCAATTTACACGAGGATAAAATACGAATTCTAAGAGTTGAAAATGAGGAAATCTAGTGGTATTGGCAGTAAATCCATGCTGTGGACTGTAAAGATCTGAGGCTTCATACCCACCCTGCACACAGCGCAGGTAAACACTAATGCCGCCTTCGCTGCCGTCTTCTGATCGTGACCCTTGGCCTTTTTCATTTCTGCCTGTTTCTTGGCATTTTTCTGCTGAGACTGAAGCTTCTGATGCCCTCGTGCCATGCTTGCAAAGTCTTAAAAGGATAACGACAAAGAACAAAGACTGTATGTTTACTGATAAACATCAGTGTTGTGGATGTTTCTAACTTTTAGTGATTGTTGATATATATATCAGTTGGTAAAAGCCCATTTATCGGGTTGTATATATGTTTTCACAGAACAGTGACATTTAAAAGTAAAGTATTGGTAATAATGGACTACAACAAATAATGAAGGGTCTGTGGTTACAGTATGTTGTTGAATCACTCTTTTACTGGACCAAAGTGAGGCCTTTAAATAGCTACAATGCATTTTTCATTTTAATGGAAGGGAGTCTCTTAAAAGCAACAAATGCAAACAGCGAAGGTCAGGCAGAGCAAACAAGATAAAGCTCCAGTTTGACTTCAACTTCGAAACAGGTGTTGAGGGTGGAAAAACTGCAAGCAGGTTTATAAACCTCACCTTCATGAGAGTGGGGATTACGCAACGTATGAAAAACACAGAGGACGAAGGAACCAAGGCATTAGACATGTTTAGTGGTTGGACATGTGCATATTCCTATAAGAAATTTTAATGGGTTATCTGGATTATCATTTTGAACGAGACCACCTAAAAACTGACACATGGTCTGCTTTTAGATACAACATAGATTACTATAGATTGAGTTTAGGTTTCAGTTAAAAAACAAACCGACAATTATATTTTAAGACTGATTAATATGTTGATTATTTCCTCGATTAATTGATCAGTTGTTTGGTCAATGTCAGATCATGTTGAAAGAAATTGGTCAGTGTCTAATAAACTACGAAATGGTGATGTTATAAAATGTCTTGTTTTCCTCTACAAATCAAAATTACTGTAACATGGATCAAATAAACTGGAAAATATTCACATTAAGAAGCTCTGTTTTAATCGCCCTCCTGTTCAAAACTACTTCTACACTACTACACTACTTCCTTTTACATAATATCTCAATAAAGGGTCAGATGGGTGGAGGTTAAGGTGGGAGTATTTATGTTTTTTAATCATGACTGTATTAAGTTGAGCTCTGGGACTCTTGAAGCTTAAAGCAGAAGTCAAACATCAAACAACAGTGCAACATCTACATTATGACCCTCATCATTTCAATGTGTTAATAATACAGTATATTCCATAACATACGTTACTCACTGTATTTACCACTCTGGTGGTTGCATCTGGGGCATTAAGGGCCACTGCTGGTATCCAGAGTTACCCATTTTTTACCATGATGATAAGTCAGCCTTGCTTGTTAACTACAGATATAAATAATCAGGAGTGGGTTTAATGTTAACTAGAGCTGTTAACATGTACTATATTATCAGCCACGTGGGTTGGGTAGCTAGTTTACAAAATAGACGCGTTGCTCGAGAAATAGAGATAAATAGAGGAGGAGGGAAAACAGACTTATTAGCATTTAGCAATAACTGTATACAAACCAGGTTAAAATACTTATTTCCACCTACTACTTAGATTCCATGTAGCGTTCCATTGACAAACATGTTAGCACAACACAGTTGGCTCATTGTCACTGAGGTCACACTTAATCCGGCATGTATATATGTATCTGATTATCAACTGAAACATGGTTAGCTCACATGCTAACCCCCTGGCTGGCTCCTTAGCTAACCGGCTAAGTAGCCTGATAAACATTTATCTCCCTTCGAAAACCAACAGTGTTCATCTTAAACTCGTATTTTTCGTGTATTCGTTTTAAAGAAGCAACACACTCTTACCTCTCGAAAGAGTACACGTCGTTAGCTTAGCGTTCACCAGGAGTCCCCCCACACACACATACAGAAGCGTGACAGCTGCTTAGTTCACACACAATCTATTGCTAATGATGCATCCACGGACACTCGTAAGATTCCAACTCCATTTAAAAACGTGCGGTTTTACGCGTTTAAGCAAAATAAGACATTGTTTCTTGGATTAATCACATCAACGAAAAATAAAAGATTCATTCAAGTCGTACTGTATCAACCCACATGTTGGCGAATTAACTGGTGAAAAAACGATTGTATCTCTCATTGTAATAATGAATATTTTTACGATTATAGGAGGGGTCAGTGAATGTACCGAATTAACTGCCGGGCTGCAGATATAAGATGCTGACAAGGCTGCCCCCAACCGGCAGTGGTTGGTTAATACATCTATATACATACACACAAACAGCATTACTGCATGTTAAGCCTCAGTTTCTTCTCAGTAATAATTGGAATAGGAATTGTAATACTGCGCAATTTAGTTACCACCTATTAAATTATTAAAATGTAAATAAATAGATAAATAAATAAAACAAGGCCCACTGTAACAAGTGAAAAGAGGGAGTTGCTCTATGTCAATCTGTAAAATGACAGTAACTCAGTGATCATCAAGAAATATACCTTATGTTCTGATATAGAAAGTCATGAACACACATGTACATGAATTACTCAAAAATGATTTGACCCAGCTGCACCTGGCCTGCAATCTGAAACCGATAAAGCTAGGATGCACTAATCCAATGAGGTGAATGGCTTTTTCTGTAATCCTGGTTTTGTTTATTCTGCCGTTGTGAAACAATCCTCTGATGAATCACTACACATTATGAGATGACTATAGATTATATGTATTATAATGAACACAAGTACACTAGTCTGCTTTGTCCACTGTTTCATTCACCATTTACCACAAAACATATCATATGTCCTTTGATTTAATAGATCATTTGAGAAAGAGATTGTGTGCAAAAATATATACATTTCCTTTTAATGAAAGAGCAACTGATATTATTTCATGTTCTCACTTTTCTCTCTCTCACTGCTGCTCTGTGATACACAAACTTATTTGTGTAAGTGAACACAATCCTCGCATCTGCCCAAATTATTGTAGCTAACTGTGCATTCCTGTGCACTGCTGTGCTGTTGTGCCCTAGTAACACTAGGGGGCAGGTATGAAGGAAGACTACTCTACTGTATACATGACTGTATACACACTGTCTATAGATTAAATCACCACTAAGTCCACTGTCAAACTTCAAAGTGTCACATAATATATACAAGGACAAGCTCAAAACGAATAATAACCTGATACTGATAACAATTAAAATGAACAATGACCACAATCTAAAGACTTGCTCATGAGCCTCTGCCTTAGAAACACCCGTTTTCACCATTAAACATTAACAGTTTTTTTTTAAATTTATCACATCTACTCAAACACTGCAGAAGCAGTAGGCTGTGGCCTGTGGTGCAGACTGTGATGTGATTCCTGGGACAACATCAGACACTTATCTCTTCTATCTGTGTCTGTGGGAAGGGTGGGAACAGTGGCGCTGTTCTCCTCTGCTCAGTATTTGACTAAATTCAGCTAATATGTAAATGTGCTGCACGTTCAATACTGCAAAGTCGTGCACAAATAGACCTGCTGTCAGAAATAAACAGCGTCATTTAATTGTGAGACGCCTTCATTAGAAAAATTTCTTTATTTGCAAAGTGTAAATGAACTGAATATTTTTGCTTCAGATTTGTGAATTGTTTTGTTATTTTCTGCAGAGACTCATGAAGGGGTGAAAACCAGAATTGACATCATGTCACTTAAGAGCAATACAACATTTTTAATCAACTGATGCTTGTTGTGATTATCAATATTGACTGAGACTTTTTGTTGTTGTGGTGGTGATGTTTTTGGACATATTGTTGCACCCTACAGTAGAGGAACATCTCTAACAGTAGTGATTCTGTGGTAATAAGGAGATAATACTATGTTATTTCCAATGCAATTCCCTGGTAATAGCATGGAATTTCTGTAATTTTCCACCAGTGTAGTAACTTCTCATTAAACATGTTTGTGAATCAAATAATTACCATATGATGTTAAGTTAATAAAAAAAAAAAAAAAAACATTTCTCCCCCTGCAATTTGAGGGTTCATAAAGCAGTCATGAAAAACATCAACAACAACAATCAGTTCACAAAATTAAAGTGTGCACAAACGTGTAAGAGGTATAATTGTATGCACAAACAAAAAAGTACATGAATAAATACATAAACATTATTACAAACAGAAAAACATGGTGTTACCATACTATTATTTGCCTATTACACAATAATTACCAAACTATTATCATATGGTTACTGTGTGTTGTAATGTAGAGCGTTTCCCTCATTACATGCAGGTGTCTTGACTTTCTTAAAGGAAATCTTATCATTGTGAGAAAAGTCTGCCATTGTGCCCCCCCAACACACACACACACACACACACACACACACACACACACACACACACACACACACACACACACACACACACACACACCTCTATTTTCTCATCATATGAAAAGACAGACAATCCCTTCTGTCTTTTGTCAGAGGGGGGAAATATCTCGAGAGAGAAGGATGTGATTATGCTTTCAGAAGAGGGGAAAAGTAAAAGAAAAAAAAATGGGGGGGGTGGGGGGGTTTGGTGAGACAAAAGCTATGCATTGCTCAAGTTCCCCCACCCTAGAGGTTGTTGTGCAGGGACTTGCTAGCTTAAGTTTGGGTGGGGTTGTCCAGCCTTAGGGCCTGTGTGAAAACAAATCTTCCAGGTGTCAGCTATTCAATAGGAGAGGAGAATATTATCTGGTTGTCCATTGTGCATATGAATAAGCAGGGGTTTGCCACAGTCAGCCTGAGATTTCTTTTTCTTTTTTTTTGGCCTCTATTTTGCTCTTTTCCTCCCACCACAGGGGCTTTCAGGTTCACTTTCAGCTCAGCCAGGCTGCTTTTTTATTTACCTGTCACACTACACGTTCTATTTTATCACTACAAATTTGATTATTTTAGTTTTAAAAGTAACACAAAAAGTGGTAAACATAGTTTAAAATAGTTTTAAAATTAACCGTTTTAGTGTTACATTAACACAAAAGAGTTCAAATGAACACTAATCCACAGTGTATTTGGTCCTACGTGGAATTAGTGTTGAATTATTATCTACTGCAAAATAAAGTGTGTATGTTTGCAGGTGAGGACAGTTATTCCCCTATGTCTGGCATCAAATGTTCACACAGTGAGGCAGAAACAGTTGTCGGAGGTTAGTGTGTCCTCCTCCGTTCTCTGGAAGCTGTTGAGGGAAGAGGAAGATGGATTTCATCTTCCCCATCAGCTACTTCCTCACTCTCACTCTCTCCCTCAGCACTACACCACCTCACACTTTCCCTTTTTTTCTCCCTCACACCGTCCAAACCAACAGGTTTTGCCACAGTTCACTGCTGCTACAACACTATGACATGCCACTATGTTGCCAGACCAGTTGGGCTGTCCACAAGACACAACGCAGTCACAACACAGCCACATGCTGGCGGTAACTTTCCCTGCTGCCTTTAAACGCCACGTGATTTTATTCACACACAAGCACACACAGAGAGAGGTGATGCAGGATGCAATGGCTGTGGGTGTGTGTTTTTTTTTTTAAATTAAATAATCCTTTCAAATTAAACCACCACTATCACACAAACCCCAGCACTTGACCTCTGACCTGGACACCAGACTAAAATCAGTGCGCTCATGTTTGTTCAGCCTTTTTGAAAAAAAATGTTAATTGGTCTGGTGTTGCCGGCTGACCTGACCTTTCCTCTGAGGGAACGGGAGAATTTTTTTTTTTCTCTCTCTTTTTCGGTTATGCAATGCACAATGTGTTAATTAATTTTTTCATTAAAACTGACCTTGTGGAGCTCTAGGAAATCACATCAAAAGGGGGGAAACTACAGTATGCCTGCAGGCAGAGAGGGGTTAATTTCTTACTTAAACACACACACACACACACACACACACACACACACACACACACACACACACACACACACACACACACACACACACACACACACACACACACACACACACACACAGAAGTTTGCACAGCTATTCCTGTTAGGACACTGCTTTGACTTCCATTCATATGGATAACACAGACAAAACAATACCACTAACAACCATAACCAGTTAATGCCTAACCCTGACCTTAACCAGTCTTCATGAGGACAACTGGTCCTGACAAGGTCAGTGTTTATGCTAGAAAAACACAGGTCTGGGGTCAGATCACTGGTCTCTAACAACATCAGGTTTTTCATATGTGGGCCAGCAGTGACTTTACTTATCAATGCCATTGGTTTACATGTCAGATTTAAAACAACAACTGTGGTTGCAATAGTCACATAAATATTTATACATAACCATATGTAAATATGTAAATATTTAGATTGCAGGGTTAGGGTGAAGAGATATTGTGTCACGTCAGTGGCTCGTACCATAAACCACGTAAGATTAGATTAGATTATATTAGATCCAATACTTTAGGGAATCACATTGCATGTGATTTAGCAAACGCTTTTATCCAAAGCTCAATCACTTGTTACAGCTGTATTACGTGTCAGAGGTATACAAAATGTGAATAGCATGAGCAATAAAAAAGATAAAAGTATAATATTACAAATAGTGCAATATACAATATAATATGAAAGAGGAAGGATAATGTACAGATTATTGTACAGATGTATGTCACAGTTTTATACAGTGAGGGAAAAGCTGTTGAAGATGGAGGAAAAGAGGATGTTGTGAAGGACGACATGAGGACAGTTGGTGGAACAGAAGAGGACTCAAGGGAGAGGACAAGATGGAGGCATGACATGATCTGCTGTGGTGACCTCTAATGGGAGAAGCTGGAAGAAGAAGAAGATACACTTCTTTAAGAGTGTGGCGGGAACACGTATGTGGTATTTGCCACATGACAAACTGACATTTATTTTTCGTCCTACACTTCTGTCAAAATGTCAAACAAAAAGCCACGTTCAGATGCCAGAGATATATTGTTCTCTTATATCGGGTACATCTAGAGCTCCAGTATGGAAACAACCACTATAAGATGTTCATGTGCTGCATCATTTAATGTGAATGCATGCAGCTGGATGACAAATTAAAGGAAACTGCTCAAAGAGAAGGACTCAGACACCCAATCCTGGCCAAGTCCAGACAAGCTGCTTCTCCCCGTGAAAAAACTCCAGGTATGTAGAATACACCTTTCACCCCTTGCACTGAGTGGGACTCTTTCTCTTTGACACACACACACACACACACACACACACACACACACACACACACACACACACACACACACACACACACACACACACACACACACACACACACACACACACACACACACACACACACACACACACACACACATGCACGCACGTAGAGGAAGGTATTCTGTGGCTCTTGGCCCTTGACTTTGCAGTGTGCTTGTGGCAGCATGTACAGTAGCCCTCGCTCTGTCTCAGCTGTCAGAGCATCACATGGCAGACATTCCAGCGGTCAGTAATCCTTAAAGGAAAAAAGCTATACCACACACACACACAAAAAAGTCAAAGAGATAAGAGAAAAATCATGGACGCAACCATGATTTTTGATTAAGCTTAAAAAACACCACACACTTCTCATTATGTTTGAGTGGAGTTAATGCAAATTGTGTCATCATTATGACACAACGGGCTTCTTGGCACATATTGTAAAGCCCCAAACATCTGGTAAATGTTGTTGGTGTCTCTTTTTGTGCTCGCACTGCATCCAACAGAAGAGTATTAGGGCCAATAAATCAAAAGTCAGAATTCTGACTTTTTTTTCCTGAGAATTCTGACCTTAATCTGATTTTTTTCTGGGAATTCTGACTTTAATCTGAGTTTAATCTCAGAATTTGACTTTTTTTTTTCTGAGAATCCTCACTTTAATCTGACTTTTGTCTGACTTTAATCTATTTTTATCCATAGAATTCTGATTTACACTTTTTCCCTTAGAATTCCAACTTTAATCTGACTTTCTTCTCAGAATTCTGACTTTAATCTGACTTTTTCCCAAGAATCCTAAATTTAATCTGATTGTTTTCTGCCTTTAATCTGATTTTTTCCTTAGAATTCTGATTTTAATCACTTTTTCCCCTCAGAATTCTGACTTTAATCTGAGTTTAATCTCAGAATTTGACTTTTTTTTTTGATAATCCTCAATTTAATCTGATTTTTGTCAGAGAATTCTGATTTTATGTGACTTTTTTTCTCGGAATTCTGACTTCAATCTGACTTTTTTCCCCAGAGAATTCTGACATTAATCTGACTTTTTATGACTTTAATCTGATTTATCTGATTTTTTCCCTTAGAATTCTGACTTTAATCAGATTTTTTCCCCCTTTAATCTCAGAATTGTTGTTGGTTTTTTCATCCTTATGGTAACATTGTTAAGGAACATTGAATCTTTTAAATCACAGCCACATCCAAGGGGGAAAAACGATGATACGTGTCTATATACATATTGTTTTATCAGTCTCTTTACACTTTTTCCTTGTCCTTCTTAGATAAAACTTCTATATTGTCCCGTCCGCTGTCTCTGTTTTCGTTACTCTTTATCTGTGTGTTGTGAGAAGAAAAGGACCTCACCTGTATTTATCTAGCCGATCCATTTAAGCACACTCACACAGACGGAGACAGAGAGAGGAGGCCCAGGTGTTCTGTAAAACAAATTAGACAAGGGAGGATGGTATCATCCACGCGGTGCGCAAACACACACACGCACACTTGCTCGCCACACAAACACACGACGGTGACGGTTAAACTGAATCTGAAACATCATTTTCATATTTCCATATTTGGCTGCCTGAAGGCAGTTTTAAGCAAAGGGGCAGACTTTTGTTATGCAAAATACATTCAGAAGACATCAAACCTGTTTGGAAACGGCATCTGATAAAAACAAACTCCAACGGAGCAGAAATGACTGTTTTTCTGCATTGAGTGTATTTATCTATATGTAAAAGCAGCTAAAGTGAAAGAGAGAGGTCCTTTAATTCAGATTATAACCATGCATCGTATTATAATAACTGACTAATAATCACATTTAAGCGTTTCCTACTATAATCCCTGATCGATCTTCTGTCCAAACTCAAATTTGTAATCCTTATTGCAATTAATTATTTTAAATCTAGAATAAAGTAGAGGTTATTTCAAGCTGCACTTGCTTTAATATAAATATAAGTATTGCTTTGTTCTTCCTCTATCCTATTTGCACCTATTGTTTCCTGGTGTTTCTTGTTCTTGTTCTTGTTGTAAATTGAAATTTAATTCTGATGCGACTTCCAGTGAAATAAAGAAATAAGTATTATCTAAAGTTTCCAACCTCAGGACACACACACACACACACACACACACACACACACACACACACACACACACACACACACACACACACACACACACACACACGCACACACACACACACAGTGTGCCCTTACAATTGTAAGAGATACCCGCACAATAGCTTCATTAAGGGGACAATGGCACATAGTCAGCTAATGACAGGACTCCTCCCTGTCTTCTGTCCCCTCTGTGATTACCTGACACACACACACACACACACACACACACACACACACACACACACACACACACACACACACACACACACACACACACACAAAGGGGGGGAGGCTAAATCACTGTATGTGTGTGTGACTGAGGTCATCTCATCTCATCATTGTACCATCTGTCCATCCACCAAAAGCATTCATCGTCCAAGTTTTTGGATTTTTTTTTTTTTAGAATAGTGTAATTCATGGTTTGTTACATGCATTCAGAGCCGAGCGTCTGCTTAAAAGCAATTGAGGTGTCTTACAAGAGAACATTTTGTAGCTAAAGTCCTGCTCTTACTGTAACACTACAGATGGGAAAAAACGTCCATACTACTCCATTGTCATTCAAAGACACATACATTTAGCTATGAACACGCCTGTCGTCCACATTATCCCGTTGTCTTAGCACCTCAAAAATTGAGAATTGTGAAGGCCCCGACTCCATATTTGTGTTTGCAGAAGTTTAGCCTGGATGAACAGAATAGTTTGTAGTCCACTCTTGTTGTCAAACCCTTGGCATTTTAACAGTATGTCAGTGTTTGAAACTAGAAATTCACAGACATCACCTGCAACTATAGGCATCTACTGGACAATATCAGCTGCCACACAATACCTGGATAAGTTACAGTACATATATATCTACTCTTATGTGCCGAGCTTTATTGTCTCTTTTGCTCAACATCCATCCATGTTCTACCGCTTTATCCTCTAGTCCATCACAGGGCCACATAAAGACAAACAATCATCCACTCACACACTCACACCTACGGTCAATTTAGAGTGTCAAATTTGCCTAATCACCAAATCTGTTTTTTGTTTTTGGAGGAAAACCCAGAGAACTTGGAGAAAACTCACACAAACAGGGGAAACTCCACGCAGAAAGAGTCTTTTTCGACCAGGTTGCAGTACGGGGTCTTGTTGCTGTTTCCTCTACAAGAGAAGAAAAGCCTGAAATAAGCATCAGTGTGTGAAGTGCCAATATTCCCCTTATCCATATGAGGTGTGTGTGTCTGTCTGTATCACCAAATCATTAAACACTAAATTATGACAATCCGCAGTAAATAAAAGATACCAGAATATGTTTATGGTGTTACAACATCTATTTATGTAAATATTTATACTAAAATAACTAAAAACTGGACTTATGTTTCATATTTTTTACGACTATATATATTCAGATTATCTTTAACAGTTACAACATCTGTTTAAACATCAAGCACACAGAACAGTTTATTTTGTGTTCTGTTATTAGGATGTCCTCCATGACCAGAAGACTGCGTCCATTTTGACACACAGTCTATTCCGGATGAGCATTTCAGCTATGTATCAGTGTTAAACAATATAAATAAGCTGCAGTGAATCCCAGCAGACATGAGGTGAAAGACAGGGAACATTAGTGTTGGTGTTTTTAGATATGTTGATTCAGAAATGTTACATATAGTATATTTAACCCTTAAGAGTTCCTTAAAAAAACATATTAATTTGTTCCTAGCGTCAGAAAATGCCCCTTTCCCAAAAACTGCTGTAAAACAACATGATATATTAATATGTTATCCACTTTAAATTAGTCAGTCAATGCCATTATGTGTACACAACTCCACTGTTTCGATTTTGATGAATTGTTATTTTTTTTTTGCAGGGTCAGATTAAAAAAAACCCTAATAAACTTACTAAATTGTTCCTACACACTAAGTTATCAAAGTACAACACTGTACCTAAAAAGGTACAAATGCTTTGTCGCTCCTGTTGTACCCTATCAGGGTACAAGCACTGTACCTTTAAAATGTGTACCTGCTTGTTTGTACCTCTAAAGAAACATTTCTGCACCCCTAGTGACAAAAATGTACCTGTAAACACTGAGAAAGGTACAGTGCTTGTGTTTTCTGCCGCTAGGAACAAAAAAGTAAGTTCTTGCGTAGCTTAGCCATTTTAGTCTAATTTAAGAAAGTTTACCAAAAATTGATATCTTCTGGAAAATTTGAGCTATATTGATAATGGCCCAAATGGCTTGACAATGATTAAAAAAATAAAAAATAAAAACGGAGTGGCTGGAAATGTCCCCAGGAACTCTTAAGGGTTATGTGTGTGGTCTCAATTCAATCTTATTTGTATAGCACCAAGGCACTGTGTATATAGTAAGGTAACAACCTTTATAATATAGATATAATAGAGAGTGGAGAAACTCAACAATTCACACCATGAGCAAACACTAGACATCAGTGGAGAGAGAAAAAACCTCCCTCTAACAGAACCAGACTCAAGGATGTGTGGCCATCTGCCTCGACAGGTTGGGGTGAAAGGACAAATGGAGGACAGAGGAAAGGAGAGGAGCGAGAAAGGACAAGAGGGAGTTATAAGCAGAGTGTACTCAAGTTACTGTATTGAATACTTTTTTTTGTGTATTTTGTATTTTTTAAGTACAATTTAAAATCAGGATTTTGTATTTTACATGAGTACGTATTGACTCAAGTATTGTACTTAGTTACTTTATAAATCCTATCCATTACTGAGTAAAGATAAAAATTCAGCACAATGTAGACCTACAGGTGGGAAAATATACAGCAGAACCAGACCAATGATGATGTGATTATCACCAGCACTGGTGCGTGAACATAGAGGGCGAGCGCCAAAAGTGACGTAATATCCTGTGTCGCGCCGGACGAGTGACCTCAAAAATAGTTTTGGATTTCTGAGCCCTTGTCATATTTCTACTACCCTCACACCCCACGCAAAGTAACTAAGTAACTTTTACTTAAAGGTGAAGTAAGTAGTTTATAGTGCCATCTAGAGGAGAGGCTGGAATTTACAACAAAGAACTGCTCCTCTGCTCACCCCCTCCCTTCCCTGAGCGCTGTATAAAAAAAGTGGATTTTGGGTTATATAAACCCATAAATACTACGCAGTGTCCCTTTAAAGTACATTTCAAATGAACTACTTTTTACTTCTAGTTGAGCACATTTTCAGATGACTACTTTTACTTCTACTTGAGTAACATTTCATCAAAGTATTGGTACTTTAACTTGAGTACAATATTTTAGTACTTTTTCCACCTCTGGTTATAAGACAGTTCTGAGTCAGTGATAACGCGTTTATAGTAATACAATATCATTTATACGCAGCATCAGAGACTGCTGATGAAAAATGACACTGATACCATATTATTGCATCATAAGAGGGTCCATATACAGTGTAGGAGCGGCCCTGCGCTGCTGCTGCTCCTGCGGTGTGTTTTCCTGTTTTCTGACTGAGTCACTGCTGTCTTGTGCCTTGTTCTCTCGCAGGTGAGGAGGGCCTCACGTATAAACCCTGTCCCGCCTCTCTGGGACTCGGCGGACCAATCAGAGCTCGCGCTCGCGCGGCGGCAGCCAATCAGCGTCCCCCCCTCTCGTCAGCCTGCGCTCGCCTTCGACATTATTCTTCTTTTTTCCCAGTGAAAGAATTTCCGCGCAAAGTTGACGCGCTGCCATTAAAGCGAGCCAAGGCACATATAATTAACGGCAGCATGTTTGTGTGAATACTACTGTGTGTTTTTTAAACTTATTATTATTATTATTTCTTTTTTTTTAATTGACCATAAAGGAGGAGAGGAGTGAGTGAGAGACTTTACCTGCCAGGTGTGGTAGAGAGAGAGAGGTAGAGAGAGAGAGAGAGAGGGAGAAGCAGCGGGGCGAGAAAAGTCGACTTACCTGTAGACCAACTTCTGGCAACTCATCCACTCTGTTACCTGCTCCGACCTGAAAGTCCAGTTTCACAAGGAAAGGCTCGGAGAGGAAGCAGAATATGTCACAGGAGACAGACAAGTAAGTGATCGAGGCAGCGGAGAGAGGATCTTTGATCATTTCAACTTCACAGGAGGAAACTACCCTTTTTTTTCTCTCCCCTCCTGCTTCTTCTTATTCTAACAACTCTTTTGTTTTAATTATTTAATCGACACAGCGTCTGCCTTGGACATGTCAATCCGTTTGTTTTGTATAAAAGAGAGAGTTTGGGGTGTTTTTGTGTGTGCGTGTGTGTGTGTGTGTGATGCTGCAGGATTCTTTACATTCATGTCTCAGACTGGATCATTCCTGCAGGCCTGCAGCAACACACACACACATACAGAGATGACTTGGCGCCGTCGTTAGAGCTGAATTCGCCATTTTTGACTGATGGGACTGTGAAAACATGCAAGGTGCATGGACTGCATTTATTATGATTCATCCACTCTGTGCAAAGTAAAAGAGTCCGAGGCCCGATCTTTGCATTGCACTGCACCTTTTTTCATATTTTAGGCCTTCAGGGTTTGATTTTCTGCTTGTGCTGTGTGAAAACTGCTGGTTTGAAACACTCTAGTGTTTCTATAGGCTTTATATGCTATTGAACATTACATCATAGTAACATAGTTACAGCAACAGAGACTATCATTGCTTTCTTAAATGTCCAAAACGACATTTAATTTCTATTCTATGCTATAATATGATTCTGGATTAGAATATAATCTATATTAAGTTCCTTTTATATATTATAGATAGTTACAGCAACTGAGACAATTAGAGCTGCAAGTAAGGATTATTTTCTCGATTCATTGAGTTCTTGTTTGGTTCAGAAATTTTTTAAAAAGTTTGATCTGTGTTTCCCAAACCTGGAAATGATGATGTTCTCAAAATGAAATAATGAATAATCTTCAATGATTTCTTTGTTATATGGTGCAAAAATAATCACATTTAAGAAGCTGGAAAATCAGAAAGATTGTTGTAATTGTTAAAAAACAACAACCCTCAAAGCGGTGAATGCATTTTCAAACGAGTTGACGATTAATTCAGTAATCGGTTAATCGAATGATCGTTGTTGCGGTCCTGTAGACAATCAGTCATGTCCATAAACAATTTTCTTTTTCTATTGTCCTCTTATTTTTATGATGGAATGGGTTAGTCGGTTGTGAATTATCAGTTCAACTCATTTTTAATTGTATTAAATATCAGAAATAGCAGTGTGTGTTTTCACAGAGAGAGACTGACCGAAAAGTAGTAAGGTAGTTTTTAAGATATTTTATTTTAATAATGGCAGATACATGTAGATTGGTGCAAGGCAGTGATTCCTAACGCATATAATACGTATATATATATATATATATATACATATTTTTATCCCCCCATTACCTGTATCATACATATATATATATATATATATATATATATATATATATATATATACATTAGTCAAATAATGAATAAATAAAAGCTAATTTCTCAGTGATAGTGCTGTGAAACAGCAGGTGTCTGCACACAGTGACACATCCACCAGAGTTCGGTCGGTGTTGTTTTTTTTTTTTCATATACAAACACAATCACTTGAATGTCTTCCATTGCCTGTGGCTCTTTAAACACACGCATATCACTTCACTGTCCTTGTTATACGCCGCACCTGCTGTGCCGCGTGGTCGATCAGACCATGTGAGAACAAGTTTGATTCGCTGACCTTCAAGGTCAATGACGATGCCGTGTTTGTATTTTATTTTTAAAAAAAATTGTTTTCTTTTCATTCTGATCCTCTTCTTCAAGAGTATCTGCATGTGTGCAACTTAAGTCTGAGTGAAGACAGTCCTCAACCACAGCACATCAGATTAAAAATAGACGCAGACGTGGTGGGACAGAGCCTCCCTGCTGTTTGCCTGTGCTTCCTCTTTTCTATCCTGACATCTTTCGCTCAGGAGGTTTACATCACGATGACATCAGAGACTGGGGCGGTGTTTTATTTGTCTGGGGAAACTCTATTATGTCTACTTCCTGCTAACTTTTTGCAAAGTTAATGCGGTTTTGTTTCTTTTCAGAGCGCGATCACAAGCAAAAGGGAAAATGAAAACTTGTTTGTGGCTGCGACGTAATCGCCGACGTCTTTTATGACTGTTTCCATAAAGGTGTGACGCGATGCTGATGTCATTTGTTCTACAACCTCCTCTAAGTCCTGGGTTGACACACTCAGAGTTGTGACAACACTGTGTGTTTAGCTGGTCTGTGATCTCGACTTAAGTGGGCCAACAACAACCCATTCAGGCGTGAACGCTGCAGCTGTTTGTGCTGAAGATTTTTGGATAATTAATAAAGAAATGTTGACACATGAGTAGATTTTTAACATTCTGACGTAAGAATGTTATGTTAAAATCACCAGGAGGTGAAAAAAAAGCTGAAGCAAAGATTCAGGCAGTGACATTTAGCTTTATTTCTTTGTTGGTTAAGTTAAACAGGGACAGCCACAGCTGAGAGGCCTAAAAACGTTGAAATCTTTACAGTTGTAATGTAGGTGGACCAATGCTGAACATAAATCAATGTTAATAGAAACATAATATAGGACACAGTTCATGAACATATACAAAAGAAACCCCTATAAAAACATTAAAAAAAAAAAAAGAAGCATGAGAGAAAGGATATGGATTAAAGCCTGAAGACAAGCTAATAATAATAATAACGATAATCTTTGTGTGGCAGTAAACGTCTGGTGGTGGTTGTCCCCAACGAGAGCTCCTTCCCCGCCGTGCGTCGGGCGTACACCAGCGAGGACGAGGCATGGAGGTCGTACCTGGAGAACCCACTGACTGCAGCCACCAAGGCCATGATGAGCATCAACGGGGACGAGGACAGCGCCAACGCTCTGGGCCTCCTCTACGACTACTACAAGGTTCACATCCGCCGATCGCCTCTGGTCACTGCGACTCACTTAGAGCTGGAGACGCCTCTGTGAGCGAGGACGTGTGATAATATAATATTATTTAGTGGATTACAATGTGAAGAGGTCACTTTTGCTAAACTACTTATAATTATGCAGCAGAGCATTTCAGAATCGCTCATTTGAAGCTGCATTTGGCAGGATCACTCGAAAAATGAGGAGTGAGGAGATATTTGGGGTTATATGTGTTGCCCAGCAAAATAAGCACATGTAGACCAGTACTGATCCAGTGCCACCGCTATTCAAATCCTTACATTTTGGGACGGAGGGGCTCTTTGTCTTAAGCTCCTCCCACCAAATGAGCGTGGACAGATGCACTTATTTCATACATAGCCTGAGGCAAATCTTTCCATCTCTGAAAGGCTCTGCCCAGACTGACATGCTTTCAATTTGTGTTTATTGTTCGACTCGCTTTAAGGCTTTAGTTTTTAGGGTTTTTTTAGCTATAGAAAAAGGTCTTCAGTGGTCTACAGGAACATGGAGGGACATGAGATTAGTAGAACATCTATTTAGGGCTACAGCGATTATTGGATGAATTGGTTATTAATCCATTATTAAATGAATCACCAACTATTTTGATAATAGTTAAGTGAGTTACTAAGCAAAACAAAGCAAAAATATTTGAGAACGTCATTATTTCGGGGTCTGAGAAACACAGATTTTCTTTTTTCTAAAAGTACTCAATTCATCGAGAAAGTACTCGACAGATTAATCGATGATGAGAATAGTCTTAATAATCTCAAGTTTAAGTTTAAACCTGGAGACAGAGTCCAGTTTTGCATGACGCCCGCTGATGTTGCCCCTTTTCACCTTTCAGGTGCCGAAAGAAAAGAGGCTCCTGCCAGTTCCCAAAGTTGTTGAAATTACAGAGGAACAGGAGAAGAGGTCAGTGAAGGTCACACATGCACACAGAGAACCACCGAGCAGCTGAATCCTACTAAACTGCACAAGCTGACAAGGTTTCACTTGTGGCAAAAAAAAAAAAAAAAAGGATTAAATACAATTTAACATGAATGATGTTGAGCTTTTCCTGATAACAAAACAGTTTACACAACACAGAAGTGTGTGCTGAGGACAACAGTGCTAGAGAGTATGTGGGTAATATTCACAGGCGAGTGATTCCTGTTTTTCCTGAATCACTGATACGTAACAAAAGAAGCACAGGACTGATGCAGCTGAAAATCTCTCCAGATATGGACAAATATGTCATGATATTAATCTGTCTCTCTCTCTCTCTCTCTGCTGCTGGTGGAGGAAAAAACACGAAACTGATCTGCAGTGTGTGAAACACGACTTCATTTCCTTGTTCTGCTGAAACAGTTGTCCATTTTCTTTAACATTGGTGTAGAATTTCAGACGTGATTTCACTGGAAAGCGACACCATATTGAAGCAGGCGGAGGATATTTTATATACTGTTTATTGTTAACAAATAAAACAAAAAGACACAAAGTATTTCTCATTTTCCTCATGAAGATTTGAATAAAATGTAAATAGTATGAGCTGCGATGCTTCTTTAAACAAAATCACAACACTGTATTTTTTTAACATTATTAAAACAGGACTAATTGATGCATTTTCTCCTGGTTATTTTAGATGAGGTTAAACTTGACTTAAAGTTTCAGAAATACCATTCCAATGGAATTTAACAAATCCCATGAAAAGACTTAAACCAATTCAACCTTTTCAAATTTTCCCTCTGAAAACTTTATAAAAAAATAATAAATAGTATTTGCTGTGGTAATTTCTGACTAATTCGGGCTTGGCTTGATGGTTGTCAAATATTATTTTCCTTATGCTAGTAATGTTTTTTTTAAATTTGTCTCCTAATAACTGTATTTTATGGAGTCTCCTAACAGATCAAAAAAACAACAGAGTTTCTTTTTCTTGTGCTCCTTTCATGCATGAGCATGAGAAACTTTCTTTTGAGCACAGGACATTTTCTGTCTAGTGCGAGATATGTTTTCATGAGCGTAGGGAAACTTCCTGGTGCACATATTAAACTGATCTCCACAGTTTGTCACACAGTGAGTCATCTCTTTCAGTAACTTTTACAGCCCAAGAACCAATGGTAGCTTCAGTGCAGTCGTTTAGCAAAGGTTGAAAGTTGATTTCAAAAAGGTTTTGATCGGTTCCTTTTTCTCCAGGACGACATTGCAGAGCAACCCCACCGGCCAAGGTGAGGTGGTGGAGACGGTGGACAATCGAGTACAGGTCCTCAAATCTGTCCCCGTCAACCTGTCTCTGAACACCGAGCACCAGGAGGCCAAGCGGGAGCAGTTCAGCGGCTCGACGGGGACGGGCGCGGTGTCGGGGGCCGTGGTGAAGGCCGAGGTGTACACGTCCGTCTTCACGACGGCTCCCGCCGTTCACTACAGGGCGGAGGGAGAAGAGCAGTCCAGAGTGATCTACGAACAGAGTCCGTATGAGGTGACCACGGTCAGTCACAGCTCCTACGTCAAAGAAGACCAGCAGAGTCCACCTGACAGTCCGTATGAAGAGGAGAGAGACGGGGTGAGAGAGGAAGACACTCTGTTATTCATCTAAACCAGGGGTTCTCAAAGTTATGATACCTGGGGGCCAATTTAAGAACCCAATGTTGGACTGAGGGCCGCCAAAGGAAAAAAACAGATTGAAATCCCATTTGTAATAATTTTAATGACCAGATTGTACAGTTTACACTTATTGGTCTGTATCCAGTAATGTCCAATAAACATTTAACAAGCTAAGTACCTACTGGATTAAAACTATCAACTGTAATTCATTGCGGGCCGCCAGAAATGTTTCTGCAGGCCACCATTTGCCCCCGGGCCGCACTTTGAGAACCAATGATCTAAATGAATAATACACTCAAAAATGGTGGTTTTAATTCTCGTTTGAATTAGATCAAGTGATGTTGATAAAGCTTATCAGCTGCACACAAGTCTCTCTCTGATTATCAGTATAATAGTATTTGCCGACATTCCTGCGCTGCACTCAGTGATGCATCGTGACTGAGGGAGAAGCAGGTGAGGTGGAAGAAGCACACCGTGCAAATAAAGCGAGACAGCTTCACGCAGCAGCAGCACTATGTCCGAAAGAAAATAAACAGTAGGATTTTACAATCAGATTTGAATCACAATCATGAGTTTGGCTTCTCGTGAATGTGATTGTCCGATATTGTAAGTGTCTGCTCCACCAACAGCAATCAAAAGCTCCCTGTTGCTGTTTCCTTCATTCCAATCAATGGCGTTTCTCCACTAGCGCGACTCCACTCATCACGGCACAATGCAGTTATTTTCTTCTCCATTAGTGAAAGTACCTGCTACTTTTTGTAGTACCTGCTCTGGCAAGGTTCCAAGCGAGCTGAGCTGATACTATGCGTGACGTCAGACTGCCGTCCACTGATTGGTCAGAGTGCCGTAGGAAAAACCAGTCATTTTGCTAAATTTGATTGTTCTAAAGAACGTATTTTAATTACATTCTGGGGGATTTATGTTATGATCCAAGGAATAAATGATTATATTTTGCTGGTGATCTGAATAAGAAAAACTGAGCGACCTTGGTAGAGGTGTTCACTGTCAAACTGCTGTCTCTAGTTTTATCATTCTTGTATTCAAAGCACATCTGAATATACAGTATATAATGTAGTCAGAGTAAAAAGGAACTCATAGAGGAGAAATGCTGGGTGGAGCCGTCATGGTACGTTTAAATATGATTCACTGAGTCCAAAGGTCCCTTGTTGAGCTTGTCACTTCAACAACTCCAACACTGTTATTCTGACCCTTAATTTATGGGAATCTAAATGCTGAACATACAGCGTGTTTTTGTTCTCATTCACGGTGTGTTGTGTAACCTGCTGTTTTGCATTCTCTACAGAAGTACCACACTCCTGCCTCTCTCGCTGCAGATGACTTCTTATTTCATCAGGAGAGAGTGTAAGTCACTGACAGCACAATGACTCGGCGCAAATCAAATGAATCGGCATGTAAACGTTTAAACGCCAATTTAACGTCACCCCTGTCTGTGTGTGTGTGTGTGTGTGTGTGTGTGTGTACGCAGTGACTTCCGTTACACGCTGGACGCCACTCGTTCACTTCGTCAGAAACAGGGCGAGGGACCGATGACGTACCTGAACAAAGGCCAGTTCTACGCCGTGACGCTCAACGAGCTCAGCACCAACAACCGCCTCCGTCACCCTATCAGCAAAGTGCGGGTGAGTCGGCCGTTTCTGTCTCAACACACCACCAGTTTTTATTATTTCTCTACTTTTCCATGAGTCACTCACTCAAGTGCTGAGGACGATTTACAACACAACACATCATTTTGCAATGTAATTTAACCAAACCCGTAGACTAGAGTGTGCGTTTATCCAGTAAAACCAAGAGATCCATGAAATTCAGAATTTTAATTTTTGAAGCCTCAAAAGTCACCTGTCCAGGCTGCTACTTGACAATACCACCTGTCAATCACATTTTTGTCTGTCCACTCCTTATTTTACCACCTATTTTCCTCTAAACGGGAGCATAATTTAAAAAATTGATGTCATGTTTTCTTGAAGGAGACTCAAAACTAGTGATTGAGATCATTAACTATTCACTAAAATGTTGACTGATCAAGTGATAAGTTGGTTCATGTACTCATAGACTTCAAACTGAGCTCATGTTACAACCAGCGCGTTGCCTCCTGGTGGCTATTCAGTATATCCTTACTTCCTGGTGAGCTTCAGCCAGCAACCAAGAAGATTATGTCCACTTTTTATATGGAATCTATGAGTAAAACCATAGATTTGATGACAACATGAGTATGAAAGTTCGTTTTTGATGATAATTCAGGACCAATTTAACTTTCTCCAGCTTTCTGCTTAAGAATAAGACTTCCATAAGCTTAGTTTCTACAGGTAACATGGATGGATAACTGCTTCCAGACATGCACTAAAGCACCAAAGCTGGCTGAAGGGGCTGAATGCAAGAATGCAAATGTTCTTAAAGGTCACCTAGAACATTTTTTGTAACTTCTCCTGCCAGATCCCTATCAAATCTTCAGCCTGCAAAAAAAAACAAAAAAACACACCACATAGCAAATGTGTATCCTCCTGAATGCTCGTGTCAGGCGTCACCTCCTGATCTAGGTGATGTGCTGTCACATTCATCATATGTGAACATTTAACTCAGGTGAATGACCGAACCCAGTTTCCAGAGTTCATGTCTGAAAACGACACATTACAAATAGTGGAAAATGGACACAATAGACAGGATTTGAATGTGTTCTATCTGCTGTTTTCAGAGTGTGATAATGGTGGTGTTCAGTGAGGACAAGAACCGGGATGAGCAGCTTAAATACTGGAAGTACTGGCACTCGCGGCAGCACACAGCCAAACAGAGAGTCCTGGACATAGGTAAGACCTCTCCGCCGCCTCCCTCCTCCCTCCAGAGTGTCCGTGTTTACATGTTTACATACAACAGTTAAGACAGTAACAGTTGAAATGAATGAATGAAAACACACGCAATAAGAAGCTGGTGACAGATTGATGCTGGTGCGAATGCCGGAATGTCCTCAGCTATTAAACAAGGCATGACCAAAGTGAGTGCAAACAAGCCCCCACCCAGCTGTCTGCCTCGGGCTGCTCAGTCACCCACCATCGTCCTCACACACACACACACACACACACACACCTTAATCTTTAAAAGTCAAGATGTTGCTGCAACACACAGCGTAAATCCTGTAATCTCCTCTACAATGCTTGAATCACTGAGTAAAACACTTATTTGTGGAAAACACTGCACTCCAACAAGGTGTGGGTGTGTGCATGTGCATGTGCGTGTGTGTGTGTGTGTGTGTGTGTGTGGATCTGCTGCTGCTTCATAATCATATCACAACACATTTGACCTTTATGTCGCTGTGTTTTTTCGGTTGATGGATTTGAATGTGAACCAATCTTTTCTACAGCTTGTGGAATGAATCAGTGTGTGTGTGTGTGTGTGCGTGTGTGAGAAGCTGGTCGGCAGTTTGCGTTTGACAAGCTCGGGCCTGTTTACAGGCAGAGACACACAAACACACACACATATGCACATAGACTTGCACACAGCTTGTTGGGACAGGGAGAGGAATGCTGGCCCCTGTGTTTCCTTGGCTCATCCTGGTCTGTCGAAATGGATTCTTGCCCAGTTTAGATCTGGATTTCATATCTATATTAAGTGAACCAGAGAGTTCACACACATCTTTACATGTTGTCAACGAGGTCATCAAAAGATTACTCTAAAGCGGAAATAGACCACATTGTGTCTTAAACATTACGATGTAAATAACTGATCATACAGTATAATGGTGATATAAAAACAACGGCATTAGTATTTATATTGATTTTCTATGAGCTTTTCTTGGACTATGATTTACTTTTAGTGACACATATAAAAATATATTTAACTCACAGCCCAAAGGAACTGCATTATTTCATACTAAAAATGATTAAGATGATTGTGTTGACCTAGTAAATAGATGATAGGAAAAGCACCGTGTCTTTACCAGCATCATATCTGATGTTAGTCTTTTGCTTTTTAAATTGTACTTATGTTAAATCTTCTGTTTCTTTTAAAACTGCTGTATGCATGTGGAAGTATTTTGCACATCCTTGTTCCTAAACTTTATTTTATTGCTATTTACTAAAGGAGTAATTTGAGATTTCTTTTTTAAATCGCATTAATGTGTCTCATGAAGGCTGTTCGCTTAGCTTAGCATGAAGCTACAAAGCCAAAAAGTTATAAATAGGACACATGAAACTTAATAATTGAGCCAAACAGCAAATTAAACGCAAACAAGGATGTTGAACATTCTAACAGGAACCAGTTTGACATGTAATCCAGTCCCACATAAGACTTCAAACTTCACTTTAAATATTGCAATCATAGCAACATTCTATATCATTGCACTGAGCTATAAACAACTATCAAAATATGATAGGATCAGTTTTATTTGAAAATATAACCCAGTTCTTAAAATGCTACATGCACATAGCGTGTTGTCACCGCAGTCGGTTTTCACATTCATTTTGGGGAGCATTTATGTGTTCGTTTAATAATAGTAATAATATTGCTAATAATAATAATACATTTGTATTATTATACAGTACACGTATAGGCAGTTTTCAAGACACAATGCTGATAAGTATTAGACGTCATGTAGTATCTTCTGTACGGAAATGAACACATTTTTGAATACTCATGTCACAGCAGATGGAGATATTAATTTTCTTCACTGTGTAAAATAAATAAACATAAGTAGTTATAGCTGTAGAGGATAAGGAGGGAGCAGCTTATTCAGGCTACTGTTTTAATCATTAGTCATATTGGCGTGTTTACCAATATACAATAATACATCTCAAACTCAAATGACCCAGTGGTCAATGAGCATCTAGTCTGGTCAGGACTAGATTATCAGGACTAGAAGTGGAACAACATGGAACGACATACGCTATATAGCTCACAATTAAAAAACACATGTATGATGTCAAATTAATGTATAAGGGTCAATGACAAATAAAGCTTCTAAAATGGTATTTTTAAAAAGTATTTTCAATATGGATGTAATGCATAGTTTGAACATGTCTCATCTATTGAATAACTATTCTAACTGTTTTAACTCATTTTTTAACAGTATTTTTTAACTTCACAACAAAAAAATGTCAGGTGGCACAACCAAATATTTATAAATAATATATATACATTCCTAATATTTATTTTAAAATTAATTATTTGGCAACTATCCCTTAAGCTACGGTGTCTACATTAGATAAACATTATTATTTTTATCATTGTGGTTTTTTTTAAATTTGTTTTTTCAATATAATTCTACAATTTAAGATTTTTGCTCTCTGTAGGTCAGGTTTTAAGCATCCTTAGCATCCAATTTTACATTTAAAGACAGGAAAATAATCACACAAATTCATATATTCAGTATTATAACTACACACATTACATTTATAAACCATTTGGTTACTTTAACTTATCATTTATTGGTTTAAATTGGTTGCACCACCTGACAACATTAGTTATGACATGAAATTAACATGAAAGTGTTTTAGACATCAGTTAAACCTAACCCTAACCCCATCAAAAACACCTCACATAACATTACATCTTTATGATGAGGATCGAGTACAGTCGCGATGATGTGAGTAAAACGTGGTGACAGACTCTTAAAAGCAGAGCGCACTTTTCATTGTTTTCACTCCATGTTCTCAATCTTTGTGTAGAAGACGCAAATTGTGTTCAATCAATCAGTTAAAGCAAATACTTTAAAGCATTTTCCTGTGGGGTGACAAAGTCAGAAGAGATATTCTTTATTACTTTACAGGGACTTTAATTAAAATAGTTGCAGGTTGCTCTGTTCTCTGTTCTAGGTTTAGAATCATTTAAAGGGACATGGTTTGTGCTGAAGATGTTCCATGAACAGGAATTATTGTTGGATAAGCAGTGAATTTCCAGTCTGTTTTGATAGAGGGATATTTAAACTGAAGTCGACTGTGATGCTTGAGATTTTGAGGGAAAGAAAATGTCCGAGGAAACTTGTGAACAGAGGGTTTGGGTTAATTCATGTCGGGGGTTTGGGGTCAGATGACAGACCCTCCACCCTGCCTGTAGCTGTAACCTGAACCAGAGAGCTGATTTGAATAGCGGTGGAGGGTTTATCATACGGGGGGTTTAGGGGGGAGGGGACTCCTGAATGGATCTGATTTGAATGGGGGTTATTTAGCATTATGTTGCTGCCTGTCCTTCTGCTCCGTGCACCTGCTGACAAACCAGGAAGTGTCCGTGTGACGGCAGTTGGGATGATGGCGGAGGTCATGGTGTTGGTGGATGACGATGCTCTGATGTCACAGGTGGACACAGGCACGCTGGGCGACTGTCGGTGGTGTTTAGTAGCAGTGTAATCTTCTATCCTCTCTTATCTCTGTCTTACGGATGTTCAGTTCAGATCAGGAGCTGATTTCATGAATCACTTCACTCGAGCTCAGTGTGAAAATGTGTTTCTATTATTATCAGTTGTGGGTGGACACATGAACTTAAGACATACATACATTAATAAAAATAAATAAATAAATAAATAAATAAATAAATAAAAGAGCATGTTCCCCTACTATAGGGAGACTATAGAGTAGGAAACTATAACCAAGGATTAAAATATGCAATTGCTGTGGATCTTATTTTTTAAAATGGCTTAAAAAGAACTTTATACTCTCTTATTTGTATTCAGTGGCCTGTAACTGAAAGGTTGCCAGTTCAAGTCCCTGCCAGGTTAAGGACTGGGGCTCCCCTGAGCAAGGTACCCAATCCCCATTGGTATTATGACACTGTAAATTAAATTAGGGGTCTCAAACTCAATTGACTATTTACATTGATATTTCATAGAATTTCAAAATATATTATAACTTGATATTAAGTTTAGAACCTGTGTTCTAAATTTAACCCCCGGCCACATCCAGTGTTCTGCTTGTGCTGCTCCCAAACCCAGATAGATGGAAGGATTGTGTCAGGAGGTGTGTTACCTGTGTTCAAATCTCTGCCAAATCAACTACGTGGATCATCCACTGTTGTGACCTCTAGAGAGGAAGGAGACAAACAAAATGAAAGATGAGGGAAAATCTTGTTGTCACATGTGTCTCATTCCCACAACAACAGAGGAAGTTGGAATTGAAAAAAGAAGAAGACAAAAAGTCCATGTCAAATTCACTTCCTTCAAAGAAAATAAAAGCCCGTTTATGAGTAAAAGATCTGAAAAGAGAGGAAATAATGGGTGAAACTGCCCTTTAATAATTGAGACAGTCTTATAAACTAAAACAAATCACATATGTCCTGATGACAACTGCATTCATTGTTTTCCCCCCACAATATACGTATGAAATCCTTATCTTAAATGAAATATATGTGTTAATTCACCTTTACTTTGACTTTACTATACATATTTTTTGGTGGATAAATTCATTTTCTTGCATCACAGTCCCTGGAATTCTTTTCATTCAGAAAAAAAGTCCACATGTTTCCACAGCATTCCAGTGAACTACTCATTTTTAAAGGCTCCGCTGGTTTCGCTCAGGTCAACAAAAACCCAGCCAGGTCTCTCTCTCTCTCGCTCTCTGTGTGTCTGAGTGTCTCTCTAACAACCTGCTCAGCCAAATAACCTCCTGTCTTTACTGCTGCTGCCTTTGAAGCCCGAGAGTGTGTTTGCTCAAGCAGATAAGGTTTTATCTTATGAAATTGAAGCGTGCCATTCGATTGCTTATCCAAACAAACAATAGCTACCTGCTTGTGTCATTTAATGACCAATCCGTGTCTTATGACAGTGTTTTTGCTTTTGCAGATTTTTAGAAAATGTTGAATGAATCTTTTTGTGCAAACATTAATCACAAACATTGTCCCCTTTTGTCCTCACAGCTGATTACAAGGAGAGCTTCAACACCATCGGGAACATCGAGGAAATCGCCTACAACGCCATCTCCTTCACCTGGGACGTCAACGAAGAGGCAAAGGTACATAACTCAAATATGACGCTCGTCATTTTCCCAGAAAGTGGTTGACACTGGAGGCGTGTTGTGGATGTTGGGGAAAAAGCAGTGGGACTGGGTTTTTTTTGTGCTGATTCAGTTGTTGGCAAACAAACGCACTACAAATGAGCCGACTTTTGACTGTGATGTAAGCTACAGACGCTGCACATTACATTGCACTTATTACATGCTCTCTTTAGACTGTCTTACACTCAAATAAGCAGGATAATTAAAAGGATAATTAACACCATTCATGTTCTTTTCTTCCTTGTGGTGTTTTGTTTTGAGTTGCATGCAATACAAATATAATAAATATTCTGTCTCACGAGTCCGTGTTGTGACGTAGACAAGCTGACAGATAGCTAACAATCCAAAGAACGACAGAGTCCAGTGTTTCAGGATCTTTAGTGATGTTCAAAGATAATCCACTTTACACTTTCTTGTCTTTTCTCTTCCTTTCTTTTCCTTTTTTTAAAACTGTATGAAATAACACAAAATAGAATTGTTCAAATAAACATTCACATATAAAACTTGTGAATAAATTGTTAAGTCACATAATGCTGCATGTCATCACTTCACACACACACACAAGCTGACCCACATGACAGCATGTAAACAAACAGATAAGCATATGTAAATACTGAGAATTACATATTACCATAAACTCAACCTCCAACTGTACACAGTGCAAACACAACACATGTCAGTATATCAGATCAGAAGGAAAGCAGTATATAAAAATAAACACATTCCTCCTTAAACGAGCCGACTAATGAGCACCGGCGATACGGGCTAACTTCCGGTAAGCTAACTGCCGGTTAGCTAACAGAGAGCGCAAGCTAACATTGTACAACACTATTATCATAATCACACACCCACGTATGTCTTCATTACACACATTACACAGGCATGGAACTTACAGACGATGCTTTCCGAAGGCACGACGTAGTAGTAAACAGCGTTTAATGGCACGTAACTCTCCAGCGTGGAAGCGGTATGCGCTCAACTGTCCGTAGTAAAGCGTGATGTCATAACTGCCGTGCAGCGAACGGGCGGAAACTCCCTTTCAAAATAAAAGACCTCTGGATTCTCGACAATGAAACGCCACAATAAAAGAAGAAGAACAACCAAAGTATATAATCACAATACACATTAAAGGGACACTGTGTAGTATTTATGGGTTTATATAACCCAAAATCCACTTTTGTATACATATTATGTGCTCCTGCATTGTCTAGTCGCTGTATAATAGTTTTTGTTTCATTTTCGTAGTGTTTCAAAAAGTCATGTAAAATAACACGGTCGCGGGCCGCGGTTGCAGAGCCACTGTTAGCAGCGAGACGCCATGTTTCTACCGGAGCCTGTAAGGACAAATGCGAGAGAACAAAACAAGCGTCTCTTTACTAGTAGCTGAAGTCCCGCCTCCTCTCTCTCCGCTTCGTCTGCTACGGCCGCGGTAGCTCGCCCTCTCCCTCGCCTCACGAACCTCTTCTGCTGACACGGAGAAAGACGACGAGGACGACATTTGACCAGCTGAGGATACCGTAGCGCTCAGGGAAGGGAGGGGGTGAGCAGAGCAGCAGGTCTTTGTTGTAAATTTCAGCCTCTCATCTAGATGGCACTATAAACTACTTACTTCACCTTTAACAGACAATCATTTAAAACCCTTGTTCGACTAAAAGCCTGCCAGGTCTTCAGCTGCTTTTTTAAAAAAAAGTGGGCACAAGTGAAGTAAATCATTCTAAAATCTAGGTGCTACTACTTGAAAAGAACAGTCTCTTCTAGTTTTATACTTTGTTTTTCGTAGCCTCTGATCTGCTGACCTGAGACTAAAGCCCCATTTATACTCCTGCGTAAAGTGCTCTACGTAGGTTACGCAGAGCCCTCTCCGTTGACGCAGAGCCTCTGCGTCGTCTCCGGCTGCACGAAATGTTTTTTAAGTGTCTGTCACTCCGTCAAGGGACAACGGAGACGGCAAAGGCTGCGATTGGTCCTCAGGACAGGCCGAGCTAACGCTGCTCTGTGCCGGCTCACAGTGTGCACCGAGCGTCCACAGAGGCGGAGCCGATCACCGCCGACAACGTCGCTGCCAAACTGTAAATGCGTCATATCTTAATACACACACAGCACATGTTTAGACTCTAAATGGCAAATTTCTCGCCTCAAATGATGTTAAAACTGCGTTCCGTGACAGAAAAATATTTATTTCAGGTGAGAAACGGCCACTGTTTCAATGTCATTCAAGTGCAACAACAACAACAACAACAACACTCTTTCTCTCTCGGACGCCATCGCTCACTGTAGCCAAAAGCACAACAACCTTGCATAGCGACCCCTACTGTTCGGGCGGGAAATTGCAGTGCGTATCCGTCACCACGACGCAGAGGTATGCGCATAAAAGCAAGTTAATGTATGTAATTTGACCTCTATAACTAACATATATGTGCAACAGGACCACTCTGTGTGAGCTTTATGTACATTTCTGAACACCAGGATTTCTGATTTCCGGCCGGAGGGATCGGACTTTACCATCAGGGGGCAAAGACCAGGGCTTCTGTCGTGTCAAACATCCCAAAAACAGAATGGGTTGGAGTTACAGTGTTTTAGCTCTCACTATTTCACATCTTTCACTGTGATCTGTCCATAAATATATTGCTTCGTTGATCCTATACATTGATGCTCATGACTATATTAACAGCTGCACAGCGAATGCCCTGTGAAGTCTTTAATTCCCAGTGATCAGAGAAGGCCTGCAACGACTATTTTGTATAATCAATTAATCACTTTTGAGTGTTTTTCAGTAATTACACACAGTTGTAGGCTTCTTAAATATTAACATTTTTCCGGGTTTCTTTGCTCCATTTAACAAAGAAATTATCATCATATCCACGTTAGTTAAACACCAATCAGTATACTCAATTAATCATGGAAAATCCTCAACTGAATATGAATGAATGACAATAATCATTCGTTGCAGCCATAAATCAGAGGCAATTCAGAGTGAATTCCGATTAAACACATTCCCACTGCTGTTTTAACCCGGGATAAACGGGTTTGTTTGACCAGTCTGAATGAGTTTAATGGCGAATTTGACACAAATCTCCTGTTGCTGACTGTCTTAACTTGTGGGCAGCAGCGTTGTGTACTTTTGCCCTGTTTGTCTGCTTTGTCTTTATGTCGCCCACTCCTTTGTGGCCGCTCCTTAAATGGAGCCTTGTCGCTGTTTGAACTCCATAGGCCCCCGAGGGGCCGACACACACCGATCCCTGTCCCCACCCTCTGTTGTTTGTTTTGCCCTCATTTCTGTGTGAATGCGAGTGACTCTGTGTGTGTGTGTGTGTGTGTGTGTGTGTGTGTGTGTGTGTGTGTGTGTGTGTCTTTCATTCTAATAGCAGCCCAGGGACAAAGACATTGCTGGAGGACGTCCAAACGCACTTCTCTCTGGGCCAATATTGACTCGTTCTCTCCGTTTCTTTCCTTCTCTCTTCTGTTCATCCCCCTCTTTTTGTTTTAAATGCGTGTGACGATGAAGCTTGAATGTACCTGTTGCAGAGCGGGAACAGGTGCGACGACCAGGTCGCTCAGAGCTCACGCTGATCCCATTGTGCCACTCGAATAGACGCGAACGTAACTTGATTTTCATTAAAGGCGCAGCCTCAGAACAAAGAGCAGGGCTCAGTTACATACATTTATTTTAATGTCACTATAGCATATAGCACCTATATTGATATATATTATTTTGGCTCAGATTTGTGAGTTGTTTCCGTTTTGTTTTCTGTGCCTAAAAATCACTTCGAAGCAAAACTGATGATATTTTATCACAATATTACAGAAAGTGTTTGGCCCTAATAAAGAGAGATAGTCCAGGCTTGTCTGGAGGATAGAGGTTGATGTTTTGTCGACTCAACAAATGTGACACGTTTTGACTCGTTCCATATTATCCCAACCCATGATTTAAAACACTCACACTAAGTCGTCTGTGGTGAATTTGCAGTTGGGAAAATCGTTAATATTTCATGTGGGTGATTTGTTAATGCGGTCACAGCTGTCAGTCACACTGGTGTCCACTCACGTGTGTTGTGATTTATTCTCTATTTTCCTCTAAATGTGAATATCATTGACAAAATTAACACTGTGTTCTATTAAAGAAGAGGTGAAACTAGTGATTGAGACCATAACCTCCTCAGGAAAGTGTTTACTGATGTTATAAACAATGTTGTAACAAAGTACTGCACGAAAAAAATCATGTATCTGTACTTTGTAATTTATTTATCTTCGTTACTACCAAATAAAATCAGAAGAAGAAGAGTTGGTATTATGGTCTGTAGTTATATAGAGCTTTTCTAGTCTTGATCTTTCATATACTGCAACATGGGGTTAAGTGTCTTGCTCAAGGACACATATAGACTTGCAGGGCCAGGAATTGAACCGACAACCTTTCACTTGAAAGACAAGTACAGTAAATGTAATGTACTTAAAGACCTTTACTTAAAAAGTGACCAACTTCGACCAAAGTCATTTTCTAGTAACATATTTGTACTTTTACTCAAGTATCACTTTAAGGTACTTTATACAAGACTGTCGAGTAGAAGCTGATGAGACGCCCCCTGCTGGTGCTTCAATATATGGCTATTTCCTGGTTTGCTTCAGGTCGAAACAATAAGACTATTAAATATTATCCATGTTTTTCACTTTAAATGTTCACTAAAGAATATTATGTTTTTGTAAGAACATGTTTGTGATTGTATTTTTTCTCTCACAGATTGTTTTGTGCGAGTTATTTTGTGAGAAAGGTTTAACCCTCGTCCTCTCTGCTTCTGTGTGTTGATGTGCAGATTTTCATCACAGTCAACTGTCTGAGCACGGACTTCTCGTCGCAGAAAGGCGTGAAGGGTCTTCCTCTGATGATCCAGATCGACACGTACAGCTACAACAACCGCAGCAACAAACCGCTGCACAGAGCGTATTCACAGATCAAGGTCTTCTGTGACAAGGTGAGAAAAACACGTCCGCTGCGTCACCTGTAGGATGGTGTAACACAAAATTATTTATTTGATGATTGAGGTCCAAATTATTCAGTACATTAACACACGACACACCTCACATTCAAAAAGATGTAATCTAATAAATCTAATAACTTATTACATATCCAGTTGCAGATTAAGTGTCCGTGACAAATTTCATAGATTTATTTTCTATTATTCTATATTAGCTGTGACTCATGTTTCCTCTTTGTTTTTTTTAACAATATGTAGACTATTTATTTCAATCAATTTGAAGATTATACTCTATATATACTATAAAATGTCTAGAAAACTGTAACTGCACATCAAAACCAAAAACCATGAATTAAAAATCGCTTGTTTGTGTTTTATTGAACTAACTAAACCAAACCACAATAACTTCAGTTTAATAACACATATACATTTATCACATAATAGTATGAAATGAATAAAAAATTAAACAATTATCAACTATACAGACCAAGGTGTTTCTTTGAGGAAAACTATTTGATAAACAGAAGTTTTTAAATGATTTGTGTGAATGCCAGATTATCTGCTCAGTTTCATGTTTAGTTTGTAAACTTGTTTGCAGCTGTAAATCATTCAGTGTAAACAAATAAACATAAATTACAAATGGTTTTAGTTTTGTGTTAACACTGTGTAAAATGCTACAATTATTGATTCCGTAAACATCTGTGTATGTAGAGAAACAAAACTCTCAACTTATCATCAAAACAGGTGAAGAGTTTGAATGTTTCTGTGATTTACTGAATCTTTAAAAGGTAAAAATGTGTTTTAATGCTAAAGTATTAACATGTATATGCATTAAAACTAACTATCATCACAATCCATATGATACTGGAATGGATTACAAAAGTCTGACATAAACAACAGTAAATGTGTTCAACATTGACACCAGTGCGCCCTCTAGTGGTCTCTTCTGCACAGTGACACCTGTAAACAATCATTCAAGTTCTATATGATCTATTTATCTTTTTTTTTATTCACATATTGTGTTGTTGTTGTTTCTTGCTGCAGGGAGCCGAGAGGAAAATCAGGGACGAGGAGAGAAAACTGTTCCGCAAGAAGTCAAAAGGTCTGAGCTGCAGAAAAATGTTGTGTCATATTAAAAACTTTCTTTTTTATGTTAGATATGAATACACCAACCATTTTATCGGGTACACCTGATTACATGCTTTGGTTAATGACATTTGGACTTTGGTCCTTTAAATGTCCGGAAAATGATGAAAAATGTTCATCAGTGTTTCCAAAACCTGGACATTTGAAAAAAATAATATAAAAATTGTCAAATGGAACAAAGAAACCAGGAAATATTCAAATTTAAGAAGCTGTTTTAATTATTAAAAATAATCAAAATGAATTTAGTAATCTATTAATCGAATAATGCACTCAAATCACCTTCCTTCTCCATTCTGATGCGTAGAGTTGCTGCCGTGTATTTAGCTGACTAGATATTTGTGTTGAACAGGTGTCCCTAATAAATTGACTAGCGAGTTTATATCATTCCTCTCTAAAAAGTTTGTTTAACCTCTATTTGTTGTTTAAAAAAATATGTCTGTACGTCTTCTTCTCTGGTCTCCAGGGAAGGACGGAGGTGTTGGTGTGATAACTGTTCCCAAAAAGGCCGACTCCACTCATTTCAAGACCTTGACGGACCTGGAGGCTCAGCCCGTCCTCTTCATTCCTGATGTTCACTTCGGTAACCTGCAGAGGGCCGGACAGGTGCGTCACCTCCTCCACACACACACACACACACACACACACACACACACACACACACACACACACACACACACACACACACACACACACACACACACACACACACACACACACACACACATACTTAATGACATGATGTAGTTTAGTCGTGTCAAACTCCTCATCGATTACATGCAGCCCAGCATTTAAAAACATGTTATAGTGGCACAGCCGATGGTGACTCTATATAGGATATAGACAGAATATAATATTACATATACAGTGTTTAACAAATGTATTTGACCACCATCCAAAGCCTCAGCTGCTCTAAATTAACAGCATGATCAAAAATCATTTGTTATGTTTCTGTAAGTGTTTATTCATCAGTATGTAGAAGCTCTTTAACTTAGATTAGATCTTTAAAGGCGCCATATGTAAGAATGCAGCCAAAAACGTTATCCATAAATGTTCAGATTTTTTTTTTCTACAAAGAAACTGAGAAAATATTCAAGCATGTTATTATTTCTTAATAAATATGTAAATTATAGTGATTTGCTTGCATTCCCAAACTGAACAATTGGTTTTAGTGACTCAAATTTTGATATGAAAAGGTGAATTCAGTTTGCTATTTGGCAAATAATTATAGAATTATTATATGTATATATACATATATATATATATATATATATATATATTGTTTGATTATTTTCTAGTTTTTATGACAGGTGGTCTAATAAATGTGTTCAGCACTGTATTTGCCAGCATTGTTTTTCCACACATTATAATAATAATAATAATAATAAACTTTAAACTACTACACTCTTAGAAATAAGGGTTCCACAAGTGTTCTTCTACAAGGGCTGAGATTCTACCTGGAACCATTTGCTTCTGAAAAACCCTTTCCTGAAGAAAGGGTTTTACCTGGATCCACTTAGCACTTTATATTTCTAAGAGTGTATAAGCTGTTACAGCTGTCAGCAATATTATTATTTACTTATTTTGGATTCATAATTGTGTTTTTTATTGTGAAGTACAGCACACACCAAGCACTTTTACTTTGAAAAGTCTGTGAAATAGCATTATAAATATCTTTATTGTGATATTATGATGGAATACTGTTATAACAGCTCATATGGCTCCTTATCTGCTGTTTTTCCCACACCTCCTGATCTACAACATCATTTTTTTAATTTATTTCTGTTCTCTTATGTTTATTTCCAGGTGTTTACCTTCAACACAGAGGAAATAGAGAGAGAAGGGTGAGTGTGTGTGTGCATCGGCAGGAACAGGAAAAGCATTTCCATTTACAGCAGGGTCTCACACACAAGTATGCAAATGAGCAGCAGGTACAGATACCGCGCTCTTTACCACACATGCAAAGAGAATGCGTGTGATGTCGACGTGTTTGGTTTTTTTTTTAGAGCTGGCGTGCTGGTGAAGAGGATGTTCAGGCCGTCGGATGAAGACCTGTGTCCGTCACCTCACAAACAGATCAAAGAGGAGACGCACAAGAGAGGTACAAGATGGCCGTCTCCTTCCTTCATACACTTTAGAATATAAAATAATGAAAACATACGAAAGACCATATGACACTGTAATATTCTCTATATGCCCCACACACAGATGTACACATAATACATTAAGAAAACTAATATAGATGGCCGTTTTCTCCGCAGTGCTGTTGTACGTAAGAAAGGAGTCAGACGAGGTATTTGACGCTCTGATGCTGAAGTCTCCCACACTCAGAGGCCTGATCGATGCTGTGAGTCAACGTTTTTTTTCTCTTTTTTTACGCGTGAGAGCGTTTGTTTGTTTTCAGAAGAACTTACAAAAAAATGTTTTCACTCGTCGCTCGCAGATATCAGAGAAGTACGCCGTGCCCACGGAGAGAATAACCAAAGTCTACAAGAAAAGTAAAAAAGGGTGAGTGACTTAAATCAGCTGATTCTTCAGAGATCGCGAGGACGATCGTGCGTTGGTGTGAATGCAAAGTGGCTCAGGAGATTCTCCTGCCAAACAAATGAGCAGGAGAATCTCTGGAGGATCCACGGACTCCTCCCTCTCACCTGAACTCATCTCACCTGGACAAAGCAGAGTAGCTGCTTTTAGAAAGAAAAACAGATTAGGTGCATTATGTAATAAATCTAAAGCAACTGGCCGTCAAATCCTCCTAATGTGTCACAGAGACTCAGGAATAATGTTCACATAACAAACTGAACTCACCAACAACAACAGTACAGACAAAATATTTGCATTAAAAAAAATCTTTTGCAGACTGCAAATCATGTTTATGTTTTGAAATCATCGTCGTTTTGGCATGTGGCGCCACCTACCGCCGTCTACCAATCATTGCAGCCAGTAGAGTCTCAGCTGCCGAGCAACCACGGGTTGCCAGTTACGTCAAAAAACGAAAACCTAAAAGACCTCCGCATTTTGAATTTGAATGTAGTAACCGTTTTTTTTGGCCACATTCTTACATATGGCACCTTTAACATGGACAAGGATGTTGAAATCACCCACAAAGATGATTTTATGTGTCCTTAGTTCAAATCTGTAGAGTTCAGATGTAAAAAAGGTTATAAAATTTGACATGACATGTAATTAAATACATGACAGTCATTTTACTACACATGTGAATGTCGTTATTCAGCCCTGGCAAGATGCTGGTGCTTTGCCAGCAGCATTGTGTGGAGGGAAGAGAGTCGTGAAGGCCTTGTTTAGACTTTTTAAGCACATACAGAGTGTATCTATAGCTCGATGTTATATGTCACTCTGAACAGCTAAAAAAAAACAAAAAAACACACGAGATCCGGTGATTGTGATTGGATTTTTTTACAGATACACAGTCGACACCACGTCGTGATTTACAAGTGTCTTCTGTGTCGCTCACAGCGCGCCTCGCACAACAAAGACGTAGATCTGGAGAGACAGAAGTTAATTGAATGGAATGGAATGTCTTCTCTATGCATTTGTAAATTCGAGTGCTACATTGCGCCAGGCACCGTGGGTCTGCCTGAATCACCCCCCCCCCCCACCCCCACTCCACTGTCATTCCAGTGGTGATGGCAGCACGAAAACTCAGTCTCCTCCATTTCTGTGGTTTCTAGGCGTGGGCCAACATATCAAATTGGTGATATATCATCGCCCTTCCTTGTGCAGTACGATGATCGATACACCAGATCATCAACAAATTCCAAAGTAAACAGTCCCTGTCAGTTTCAGGGAAACTTGTGGGCGGAAATGACCAGGCTGAAGAAGAGAGAGTTAATAGCGGGATAATGGTGGAGAAAGCTACCTTAAGGGATGCTCCATCCATGTTTGATACACAGACTTTATGCACTTTGTTCTCCGCGTTGTGAATAAATAGAGAAATCCTGCACTTGTAACTTTTCATGGATGTTTGTATCGCTATAGGATTGTCATGCAAAATCGCTGTATCGCGATATTAGCGGTATCAAGGCGCATGTATCGTGCATCGTATCGTGCAATGACCCCTAGTCACTTCATTGCAATCAGAAGAACGTTTGTGCCGCAGCTCCACATAACCTTTTTGAGACAGAAACAAGCACAGATTTCTATCGTCCAGTTTGTTTTATTATGTTTAGACTGTTTGGTTTTCTGTAACTACAGAAACCCATGTGGACGACTAGACTAGACTATGTCAACATTCTCTGAACATTTGCAGTGTATACTGTGAACAGTTGGACGTGGGCTGCAGTGTAAAACACGACCTTAGCCGGTGAGAGAGTGGCGCTACCGTGTCCTGGCGGCAACTCAACGCGAGGCTTCATCTGTGTTTTCCTTTTGCGTCAGGATCCTCGTGAACATGGACGACAACATCATCGAGCACTACTCCAACGAAGACACCTTCATCCTCAACATCGAGAGCCACACGGACGCCTACAAGGTCACGCTGACGGAGATCTGACGGCTCGTCGGCGCGGCTGCAGGACGAAAGAGCCCAAAGAGACGCTGAGACTGTGACTGGTCGGCTGAAATCTACTCCCGAGGCTGCTATTGACTGTCTGATAAGCTGACT
Source organism: Microchirus variegatus (assembly GCF_963457635.1). Taxonomy (NCBI): domain Eukaryota; kingdom Metazoa; phylum Chordata; class Actinopteri; order Pleuronectiformes; family Soleidae; genus Microchirus; species Microchirus variegatus. The sequence continues at coordinate 6,977,495 of NC_139814.1, forward strand.
GACACTGGCAACAGTGACCCACCTGCTCCCTCTCTCCAACTCAACACTGTTACACTATGAAGCAAGTCGTATTTTCTGTGCAGGACAATGATATAAATAATCAACAACAAAAAAAGAGGACATTATTCCGTAGAATTTATACGAACTGGTGATATTTACTTCCCCGTTCTCCTCCTCCTCTGTGTTATAAGGTGAAATAATAGATGTCCACTTCTTCGGAATATTTTTTATTGTATAAAAGAATTTGTATGTTTATTTTCGTTCTGTACAGTGTGTGTGTGTGTTTTTGTGTTTATTTGCCAAATAACACATCAGGAGTAGCCACATTGAGGTAGAACAGTGCCTGATGTGCTGTGTGTGTGTGTGTAGTCACGGCTTGAGTTAGTTAAGGTCCCGAGTCATTCGCAGATTCTTTGCATGCCACACTTTTGCTTTTGTTAAATGTGTTATTATTATTTATTATTAATGCATTTGGTGAAATATGTTGCATTTCAATTTCAATCCCTTTCCACAGGAATTTCAAACCCTTCGCATTTCAGTGACTTCCCTCGCAGTAAGAGGTTTATCTCTAATTCACAGCCATGTTGTATTATTTACATGCTAACAAATAGCCAAAGTTTTTATTTGTAGGGCTTTAATTAAATGACGTTGTAACGAGTCAATAAAAAATGAACCGAGTTGGTAAATTCTGAAGGTTGATCAATGGCACTTGTGTACGTCCATGAGTTTAAAAAAAAAAAAAAAAAGGAATAAAGATGTTTTTGGTAAAGTGAGGCATAGATTGCATGTTTTAGAATATGTGAACTTATTAAAGCTCCCATAGAGCGGTCCTATCGCACATATATGTGAGTTATGGAGGTCTACGTACATGTATTAACTTGTTTTTATGGTCAAAACCCGCCTAGTTGCTGTAAATGAGCCGATAGAAATCTCTCCTCGCTGAAGCTCTCGTCAGCCGCTCTGTTTCAGACTGAAGAGATCTCGCTGAGCCCGAGATTACAACAAAACCCAGCGTTCTCACTCAGCAGTGGCTGAACTGTGTGATTGGAACCTTCAGGGCTTCATAAACGAGGCAATGGCGCAGATGCACAACACAACAAAACAGCGTTAATTGGTTCTTCCGTTCTATGGGAGCTTTAATGTAAAGCAGGTGTAATGTCTCCACAAACAGCAGTTACCATAGAAACAGATGAGGGCGAGAACACTGGGTTGTTCAGAGCTGCAGACAGACAGGGTAATTACCCAGTAAATTATAAAGCGTTATTATATTAATGCTTAAATTACATTATATTAACGCTTATATTACTTAAAGCTAAACTGTAGAACTGCAATCTAGTCATAAAAATTATTACAAATGGGATTTCTTTCTGTTTTTTTTCCTTTGGCGGTCCTCAGTCCAATGTTGGGTTCCTAAATTGGCCCTCAGGTATCACAACTTTGACCCTGGTCTAAGGCGTATTTGTAAAATGATGTCTAAAAGGTTCTAGTCTGACACTTTTTCCTCTCCCAAAACTAAATGTAGATTTAATGATCTGTGGACTATGCTCTATACCTGTGTCTGGTGTTATAAGACAAATGTGGTAAAAGTTGACTCATATCTACGAGATGAAACGTTGCGCTTATACATTAAAAGACAATCAGCCATTTTCCCACTTTGCCTTTATTTGAATAACAAAATGGACGTCCTACACAGAACACATGATGCAATGTAACAATACAAAATCTACAAAACTGATACCGTTCTTGTTTTTGTTCAGCAGGTAGTAACAACTTTACAGTGTGAAGGGATAATAATACTGCGCTTTCTTTTTCTCCTTTCATTGATTCATCTGTATTTGGCACTTGACCACAAGATGCTAGGGAAGTGAAAGGTGGGACTGAAGTCCCTCATCACCTACATGAAATGTGCAGAAACCACACAGTATCTTTATGTATGTGTTTATTATCCACCTGTGAATATGTGACTGTACAAATCTGATCAGTACATCTGAGAACAGGCGTTTGGTGGATGTGGACGTTTTCTTCCCACTAACACCAAAGCTTCTTAGTTCTGACAGTTGTGTCATTTAATAACTCATCATCACCACAGTAGCACACGATTTGTCCTCGAGTTGTGAAAGTACACATTTAGAAGATGATGTGTGCACAAAAACGGGATTTCCACTGCTCTTTAATCATCATTAGACAGTTTACACACTGCGGGATGAGCCGTTACCGATCCAAATGACTTGATTAGATATGACATAAAGTGTAAAAGCCAATTGAGAAAGGTAGTTTGTGAAATTTTGCCACATTTATTGGTGGACTTTTCATGTTGTAGAGAAACTATGTAGCCTTCACTTGGCATCAAAACTCAAGACATGTTTAGTTAAGTCCATTGTGGGATACTGTAAAAACTCCACAGACTTGATGCGGCTCCTCATGTAAAAGGCTCATTCTGGGCTAATGAAAAACATGCAAACTCAGAAAAGGTTCTCGGTTGAACCGGTGACCTCGCTGTGAGGCGACAATGCCAGCCGCTGCAGCACCGTGTCACCCTCTCTGAATTGAATTTTTAATATCTCACTTTCACTTTTATTTTCTAGTGTTTTCAGATCTCTGGGTTTAAAAATATTAAATATCCAATGTGGTAAAATTTGAAAAAACAATTCCAAATCCTAAAATTCTACAGATTAAACATCCAGATAGACAAAGGATACGTAAAGTGGATTATCCTTCATATCCTAGATCATATATTTGATAGTTTTTTTTTTTTACCACAAATTATTCAAAATGTAAGTTTGGTTTGTTGGATTTGAGCATGCTGACTTTAAAGAATATTCTATATTAAAAAAAATTGCAATATAAATGTGAAAATGAGACATTGCAAACCTGAAGAGTTGAAAACAGTTATGGTTATATAATCTGTGAGTTAAAATCTGGTGAGACAGAGTTACTTCGCTAGGATATGAAAAATAGAATGACAGCAAATCTTTAGCAGTTTCCTGGGAAATGGTAAGTCCACAGTGAGAGAGAAGATGTTCATAGTTGAATGCATAGCACAATGTGTGGTCCTCTCATTAAAAAAACAAATCAAACATTTCTAGCATAAATATGAGTGAATATACTGTACAACTTTTTTCATATCATATTCGTCAAGTCAAAGAAAATGTTAATCGTCATATTCCAATAATTTATACGTCGTTTCTTTTATACGTGAATCTCTTCCACCGCGGCGAACAGCCACAGTGTAACCACACAGTAGAAGAATATATAAATACATACTATGTATTCTTAGAACATCTAACTTCTTTGATTTCGTTTATATACTTGTTTAACCATATTTTGAGGGGAGAAAAAAGACAGAATCACAGCTCGTGTTTTTATGCAAATGTCAAGTTTTGATCAGTGAAGTGTGTGTGAAAATGTCGTCTGTGGACATAAAACTTGGCATAAAAAGTCACTTTCAAAGAACAGATGACATCATCTGTGGTCAGAATTTTCCCCTTCATTTAGAAATTTGCGCGAGTTTTGGTTTGAAGTAACATTTCTCCAAAAATATACATTTAAAAAGAAGTCATCCCTTCTAAATTCTTTTGATTAAAACCTACACTTTTCCAGGTCTTAGTCATAATGTGAGCTGCAAACGCATCTCATGTTCTTCATTTCATTCAGTGTTAACATGGAGTTAGATCTTAATACTTTCTGTCCAGTTGTTACACAACAACTCAAGAGAGGATACAGAGAGGGGAGAGAAAAAAAAGCATTTAAAATCAGGAAGAATGCTTCCAAAAACAACAAATAAAAAGAAATGACAAGAATAAAAAAGTTGGATTCGGCTCAGCGTTCCTCGTGAATCTGTGGGATTATCCTCGCTGTTTGTCTTCTCCAACAGAGACAACACAGCCCTGATTCAGCGTCTAACAAGTCCGTGGTGGGATTTCAGTCCCTTGAGTTATGTTTGTACCATAGGTGACCCACGTTTTTCTGCTGCTTTTGACCTGGCATAGCGGCGCATGTACAATGTGTGCGTTACAAGTGCATGGTAGTTGTACTGCTGCATTTTGTGCATTTGTATGTGTGTTTTTGTGTCTGTGCATGTGCCTCTATGGCTCATGGGTCAATAATCTCAGGTGGGTCGACTGGGAGAGATTTTGAACTTTGTGAAATTAAAGTGTAAAAGAGAGAAGTCCAGTTTCTTACTGCCCAGCACTGCTGGGGTCACACTGAAGCAGTCGCACAATGGAGGGGTCACTCTTTGCTCCTTCAACAAACTCCTCCAGTGACAGTTTACCTGAGAGGGAGGAAGAGAGAGAGGAACATGATTAACATGATCGAACATAGTTTAAAGTGAGTTTCAGTTGTGTTCATACAGCAGCAGCAGCACACAGCATTTATCCCAGCATGAGTAAGAAACATTTATCCCATCAAACTTCTGAACATCTGGGCTTTTTCCGCAGTAGAAGCCGTGAAGCTGATAAACTTAGCCAGCATTGTGTGAACTCGTTTGACAATGTTTGAATGCGACAGACATTTGTTTACATTTAAAAATGACAGGAGATATGTTATGCAGGTGATGTCCCACTTCATTCAATTTTTCTTTGTCTTCACTGCTATAAGCACTGATTTAAGAAAGGGCAGAACAGCTTAGCGTAGCCTTAGAAAAAGCATTTAATATGTATTTTAGGCAAGGGCCTTGTTTTATGAAGGACGTCATCTTGTGCCACCATGATGTTTCTACAGTAGCCTGAATGGACAAACCAGGTAAAAGTGTATTCACGTTATGAAGCTTCTTATGCAAAGTAAGAATATAATCCTTTTTGGTATGCAAAGGCCACCATAGTGACAGGTGAATGGAGGGTCCTTCATTTGTTTTTTACATAATAAATATTACGTGTCACTAATTCTTTCACTTGTAAAATCATCAAGGAAAGTCTTACCGTCTCGATTTGTGTCCATCTGCCTGAAAATCTTATCTGTGCGCTTCTCAGGTGTGGCCTCGTCCTCGGGCATCTTCATCACAGAGGAAACCATCTTGTAAATGGCCTGAAATCAACAGGAACAGAGGCAGAGTAATGAGAAAAAATTTTATTTATACACAATCTTTATATCAAGTGAGGAGGAAGTGAGATTGATTATCACTCTCATGTTTGTCTCTTCTGCCTGACGACACTGCACAGTATCGATGAGGAAATGTGAAACTCTAGCGCAGTACTTCAAATATTTGCTGTTCATATTACGGGTGTACGTCAGTGGAGTAGACATGTCTTCATTTACAAACATTGTTGCTGCTGTGAAGAATTATTTCAAACGCACGTCTGGCAGTGACAACAAACTCAGTGAAGCAAACTTGTTTCTCATTTCCAGTCCTGTCACTGATACACAATCACTCCTCTCACTCCTGTGATCTATGTGACAAACACTGCGAGCACAGAGCCTGATGACACTTTTCACACTCAAGAGTCAACACAGTAAACATGAACCAGACACTCCATCAACACTCATTAACTAGTTAGTTACAGTAGTTACTGCATTGTTGATTGAAGATGACAAAGGACCGATTAGCAAACGGGGACATCTTAAGTAGTCAATCTAGCAGCTCATAATTTCACTGACAGGGAAAAAAAAACTTAAACGATAACATATATTCACATAGTTAATTATTGTATTGATTTCTTTAAAGCTGGATCAATCATTTAATCTGTAGCATGAACGAAAATCAAAAAAAAGCACTTCACTAAACAGCGTTTAACTATAAAATGAATCACTATTTACATTTCTAATCATTTTAATCTGGTGGTCAATACTTATATGGTAGAAGCAGCATGTTTTTGAGAGGGCATATACTTGTTTTTTTTTTTCATTTGATGGTAATATTTAACAATTTAAGGGAAATGTGTGAGACACTAGAGGTGCTGAGGAGATGATGCATGTTATTTTCTGACTCAGAGTGAGGATTAGACAGGGCCCCTTCCCTAAAGAAATACAGAGCTGTGTCTTATTTGTGGACATTGCTGGATATGAGAGGTCTTCACTGCTGCTGCTGCTGTCTATAATTACACAGCAGCTGGTTTTCCTGCTGTGGGCAGTCAAATGGTTTGGAGAGATAGAGGCATATGGATATATGTCACAGCAGCTGGTGTGGATGGTTGAGCAAAAGACCAGGGAACCGAATGGCGTTATACTGATGGCGTGCAATGACCACTGAGAACCCAAGGGCTACATGAAACCAGAACACCAGAAAGACTGAAAAGAAGAGAGGGCAACACAGCACACCCACCGTTACAATCTCCAGCATCTCTGCTCTGCTTATGTATCCGTTGCCATCCAGGTCATACATGCTGAACGCCCACTTCAGCTTCTGGTCCAGTCGACCACGTGAGGTCACGCTCAGAGCAATAATGAACTCCCTGAAGTCTATAGTCCCGTCTCCGTTGGCGTCAAACGTGCGGAAGACGTGTTCTGCGAACTTGGAGGCGTCTCCGTAAGGGAAAAAGTTGGCATAGATTTTCTTGAACTCTTCCATGGACAGTGCACCACTGGGGCAGTCCCTCAAGAAGCCCTTGTACCACTCGGTGATCTCGGGCTCGGTGAAGTCCGTGTTCTCCACCAGGTCCTGCATGACGTCAGGACGGAGCTTGCTGTTCTGTTTGCCCATGGTCGCTGCTTCTGTTGAGGCTGTGGCTGATGTAAGGGCGAAGGTGCGGCGGTGCTTTCGACTGCTGTGGCGGACAAATAAAAGAAAAGAGGAGAGAATGAAAAAGGTTGTTAAGAGATCTTTTAGAGGGAGGAAGCACAAAGCTGTAACAATGACAATTAAAAGTCCAGACACATGTCCATGTAATTAAATTAGTAACAGGTACTGTTGTTCACAAAAACAACTTTTCTTATGATGTTTTTACTGTCCATAAGATGCCACCATTGAGCTATTTTGTTGACAGAAATTATGGGTTCTTAAGGATTTCTGTAGGATTAACATAATAAAAAAGATGTATTTGTGAAACAAAACAAAGACCTGCACAGTAAAAGCTATTTGTTCATTTGGTGCTGTTGCTAAATTGGTGCATCCTCAAGACTTAAGGGAATTAGTCATTCACAGAGACTGGGTTGTGAGGGATTTATATTTTTTCTGTCTAACTTCATATTTACATATGAATACAGTGGTTTATCATAAACATATCTCTTGGAAATAGCTAGTTTACCTATTCAAAAAAAATATTGAGTGTTACAGAAATGGCAGTAAATAGTCAGAAATGTTCATGCACACATTTCCTATTAGGTCACAACACTGTGTTATCTTTAAAAAGTGGCTCCACATATAAAAAGTTTGGGGTAAAACCTAACTAGCCTGAATATATATCTTGTTGTTGTTTTGTCCACCATTTTCTCTATTATATTGTTTAATTATGTTTATTTATTGTTTTAAATAGAAAAAAATGCAAATCACAGTTATCAGAAAAACAATCACAGTATGCAAGATGAATAAAAAGCAGGTCGAAAAACGTCACCATGCAAATGCAGCACGAGACCATCAAATGTTCTCAGGGTGCTACCACAAAGGAACAACCACACCTACACTCGCAAAACATACTGCAGATAACACCAGCACATGCCATGTTCAGCTGTGCGTGCATCTCTGCTGCAGCTGCAGGAACACGGCACGCCTCGACACACATGATCCACATCCTTCATTTTAACAGTGGAGGCAGTTTCAGCTTCAATGTAAAAAATGTAATGTTTCATAACAAAAGTCGGGATGATCAGACATGGTGTGTTCCAGAAAATTCACAAACCTCTAAAAAACAAGAGGGACAACGGGGAGTTTTATCCTCAACAGAGGACACAGTTCATCGTCTCACCCTGCAGCTAATGTGCTTAACACTTTCTCTTGTCACGCTGCTAGCTGCTGCCGAGCTCTCCAGCCCGAAGAGAACAGGCAAACTGTTCCAAGCTTACCCGTGGATAACGACAGATAAAATCAGCAATGTCAGGTTAGGCCAAAGCAAATTACAGAAGCACCTTCCAGGCAGGAAGGGACGTAAAGATCTGAATTTCCTGCCAATATTTGAAGAGTTAAAAAAGAACATACAGGAACACACTTTTTTTTCCTCCTTTAAACAAAACACTTGCTAAAACAGCAATCCATCCCATTCATCCAGTCATTCAGCTGATCTGTTTGATCAAGGCTTACTGAGAAAAAAGGCATCATAAGCACTGCACTTCCCTGGTAAGTGGGTGCTTCACTTTAAATGTGCTTTTTCTGGCAATAAAAAATTAATGAAACATTTATAATAAGTGCTGCTACACTGACAAGTTCAGGAAAACATTTACAGGCACTCAATGAGGAAATGGTGATAGAAACAAGACCATTATACATGCATTTTCATTACTTTTTTTTCCAACTGCCATTTGCAGACTCCATCCTCTTCTGTATTTACGTCGCATACACTCATACACGCATAAACAACCAACAATAACAACGTCCATGAACTGTAAAATATTCACTTCCTTAAGCTAACAGAGGCCTACATTTCAGCTGGGTTAGGGTCCTCAGCTCCTCACACACACAAGTTACACACACCCGGTTTAGCCTAAAATTAGATTTTGGCTTGAACAAATATTATATTATATTGACATTGCAGTAAGCTGTATTGCAATTTAGATAAATTTCCATTAATTGTTCCACCCTACACTACAGTATATGCCAAAATATGCAAATAACATTTACACAAAGCAAGCCAATCCACTTTTCTCTGTTGATAAGAGTATTAAAATGAGGAAAAATAATGGCACAAAAAGAAATCAAGGGACATTAAGAATAGACAAAAATGTGCGATAAATTGTGATTAATCGCGAGTTAACTATGACATTAACGCGATTCATCGCGATTAAATATTTTAATCGTTTGACAGCACTAATTTTGACCAAAGAATATCACAGGCATGTTCATTGGGACTCCAGGGACCTTGGAGAAATATGGTATAATACGAGTCCTTTCAGATTTTACATCAGGAAAAACCAAACCTGTTAAAAGTTACCAATAAAAAATAGCCCACTTGAGTCACATAGCATTGAAAAATCCTTGTTTTATGGTCTGCTTTTGTTCTGTGCCCTAAAGTTGCTGCATGAACACATTAAAACACTGGCTGCACTCAACATCTCTTCTCCACTACACCAGGCTTTATTCACCATAAGCTTTTGCATGTCTTGCCTTCATAAATGCAGCGGGGGATCTATGAAACACCACCATCATCATCATCATTTTACCACTGTGTGAGCATTCACACACAAATCTAATCAACCAGCCGACGTCATCCTGGCCACCGCCATTCATTTAATTCCTAAATTCATTCTTTGTCTGTCACATACTCTGCAATCAGACGTTGAAGTGCTTAATGGATCGCGGAGCACTTCCATGATTGTTGAGGCTATGTTGTCATGACAACTGACCGTACATATACCTCTTTGTCACAACTCGTCAGAAAGAGAACGTCACTTTACATATTGCACTGGTGTCACAGTGGAGTGTAAAAATACTTGCTGTGAACACAGTGTCATCTTGTTTAATTGCTTTTAGCTGCAGCTCTAAATCACACACAGAATGTGTAACGCAGCGCGATTTACAGGCTGTATTTAGGCAAGAGTTTAATATTTAAAACACTATCAACCAGGACTGTTTGGCATTTCTGTTGATAAATAACCAATCATTGCCATAGTCATATTTAGCATATAAAGTAGGCTTTAACAAGTAACTGCAAAGAAAACAGTGTAATGTTTATCATCAACATGTTGTCCTGTGACAGATAATGTCTTAAAATGCTACACTGATGGAATTAACCCAAAAAAGATTAATGAATTGTTCTAAATGTTTCAGTGATCTGACATACACTGATTAAAGTCACGTTTACTGTCACGTCAAACCAAAGAAAACAAACCAAAGGTCAACACTGGTCAGCTATTACTGATAGTGGATTTTAAACGGGACTCCCTGGAAGAAGATATCTTGTATCTCAAAGGGACCTTCCTGGCTAAATAACAGATAAATAAATCATTCATAAAATCTTAAAAAAAGTTCAGTTTCAATCGATCAATATTAATCAAAATCAGTAGAAAAGCTGAGCGAGATTCTTAGTTTTGTTCAAGAAAATAATGCAAAACATTCATAAACATTTGCAAATTTTAAAATCTGGGGAATGAGTTTCTTATGCAATCATTAAATATTACATTTATTACCTTTTACTTAAATGGATTAAGAATAAGGTAATCACAACAAGACCAATGTTTACAACTAAATTATCCTATTTATAGCAGTTTTATTATTCAGTGCTCTGATGTCAATGGCTGAACAACTTGGAAAAAATATCTAATTGTGAGTTTTTTTTAACAAATATTTTGATTGCAATTTGAATTGCAATGTAACTTTTTAAATAATTCCAATATTTGCTGTGATTAAAACCACATGTAACATTTCCTTATGACACAACATCTACATATTTACTTCAATACTCTAATGCAAGGATGATAACTTCATGATCCTGATATGTATACTGCATTTTCTTTAACTGGCACAGAACACAACAATCAGAAATGTAATGATTCAATCACATGCTTTGCTATGATGATTTGCTAATTGCTATTAGCATCGTTTCAAATTGCGATTTTAACAATCAGTTCGGCCCTAACGATATCAAACACCACAAACAATTCAGGGTAAAAGTCAGTGTATGTTTTAAAAGAATCATAGACAGACCTCGACTGAACATCCCTTCTCAACAGTCACCCTAAGAACCTGGCTATTTCTGTCTCTCCTGAGATCACAGTCCACAATTAACCACTAAGACTCTTACCTGCTGCTGCGGGCAGACCTGCCATGACATTGTTACATAATCACGGCTTTGACAAGTGCACAGCTCACGTGGTCAAGTTTCTGCCACGACCATCTCATGAGGTCAGGACAAGCAAGTGAACACTGGTTAAACCTCCTGAGTGCGCCTGAGAACACAGCAGGCTTGATATAATGGCGGTGACCTCAGCCTGATGGCCGGGTATTAACAAGAACACACGGTCACTTTCAGCTTCTAATGACACTAATGACAGTACACACATAATCATCATGTATTCAACCTGTTAGGCTGTGCGACAGGCTTAAACCCTAAAGCCACCAAGAGAAAAGCTCCTGGAGGCAAATCCTCATGCAAAAACTGACAGCATTTCATGAAAAATCTTTCTATTTTAGTCAAATTGTTGTACGCAGTCAAAGACAGATGCACAATTGCAAGTATTTAGAGCACAAACTGCATTAAGAAAATACACATGGGCTTCCAGAGTCTTCCAGAAACCAACAAGTGAAAATATACTGTTTTGAATGGGAAAATTTGCCTTTTTAATGTTTTGTCTTCTTCAGTAAATTATGTCTCCATTTAGAGGGAAATAGGTAATGCAAAAGCACCTATGATTAGACACCAGTATGATTGACACACTGGAGTCTGATGCAGGTGACACAACCAACTCTTAGTTATTTATTTCCTATAACATTTACTTAAATGTCATGGTTTTCACTGGTAGAATGTCTTGTTTTAGTACAACCAATGGCCCCAAACCCAAATTTATTCAATCTGCAAAACTATCGGCAACTCAGAAACAGGAATTCATAAATGCTCACTAGTTTTATTTGAAAATATAGAAGCTTTAACCAGCCTGAGGAAGAGCTCCTCTTGTTAGCCTGAATCTGACTCGTTCTGGATTAATAATTTGGTATAATCAAAGAAAAACCTGATAAGAAGATGTCTTGTCCTCTTGAATTTTCAACTTACAACTATGGAAAATGGAAGAAGAGCAGCAGACATGGTCCCGTTGCAGTCGGTATACATCTACACTAACAAAAGTCTGCAGTGCAACAGTCTGTCCATGCTTGCTCGTGAATCAAAAGCCCTTCACACGCCGTTCATCCCAGTACATCTTGTTGCCGGCTTATGTAACAGACAGGAGTCTCCATTTATATCCTGCAGGTAAATCTTAACCCTGGAATCCCACAGTAATCCCAGAGCAGAGAGTAACAGAGAGCTAGCCTGAGGTCCACAGAGAGCCGCACTGGCTGAAAACGAGCCTCTATCAAAGACAGTGATGTTATGAATGAAACATTCATAATGCAATATAATCCATCTGTCAACAGTCTGCAGAGCTGGGGTCACTCATCCTCACACTAACACGCATTTGCAATATGATATTTTACCTGCAGGTAAAATAATGATGTTTCTTTTAAGCTGCGATATTAAAAATGACAACTGCAACCACCAAGAGACTGCAGCTCAAGTCAAAATAAAACGTGGTTTTGATTTGAAGCAACACCACACAGGCATGATGTTGAGGATGTCAATGTATGTCATCATCACCCTCCTTCTTCTCTTTACTATCTAAGAAATAAATCAGTAACTTCCTTCTCTGTACCGAGAATGTTTGCATCTCTCTGTGCTCTGTATACATTATTACTACAGTCCAAGTTACAACATTCCTTTTTTGTACATTATTTAATTTATTTATATGTTGTTCTTGGGTCATCTTTAAGGAACACCTCTCGTTTCACTATTACATAAATGTAATTAACCACAACCTGTTTTTATTTATATGAGAGTTATTTATATTTATTATAGAGTTATATTGAGCATCTGAATTCATGTCAATTGGCAGGTTAATAACATATAGCCTCTCACTGATGCCAAAGGACAAAATAGGAAATTATACAAAAAGGCAATAGTAACCCAAATAACCACAAGTTAGTAAACCTCAAGACAGACCGGCTATACCTACAGAAGACCAAACAGGGTGCTGCTCTGACCACTTCATTAGGTGTCATGTGTACCTATTTAAGTGGCCAGTAGGTGTAAACACATCAGGTGGCAACAAGACTCTTGGTGAATGTTTGCAGTAATTAAAACCTCTCAACAATAATTAACAAGTTGAGACTGCATATGACTTTGCTATAAACCACACTGTTACTAATGAAAGGTATACTTTGAAAACATCTATTTTAGGTTTTGTGACACAGGTCTTGTGAATGTCAGAGGGATCGCAGGGATGGGGCAGCTCATATTTCAAAACGAGAGGGGAACACCAGGCTGCATTCAAGCAGCTGGGAGTTCTGCAACACTGCTATAAATGTATTTAATGTCTTTAATCAGGTTCAAAATGATGACGTCCTAAAATATCTTGTTTTCTCCACAAAAGATATTCAGTTTACTGTCACAGGGTAGAAAAGTACAACATTTAAATTATTAAAATTTGATTTTTTATGTTTATTATCAAAATAGTTGGCACTTAATTTAGAAGTAAATTTCCGAGCAGCATAATTAATCACAAAAACAACACAAATCACAACATTTGTTCCAGCCGCAAATGCAATATGTGGCTAAAGGTATCTGCTTTGTTTTCACCTCACACAGTCCCTTCAGAGGAGTTACATTTCTGTATCAACCAAGTTAAACTGTTCGAGTAACTTCGCAACAAAACATGCCTGTAAAGACAAGGTAACAGAGGGACAAGGCAGGCAAAGAAGTGGTAAATATCACAGTGTGACGCACAATGAGTCACATCAAATCTGGTCGACAAAGTGACTGACAATACTTCGTTTCTCATCTGTGCCATTTTGGCTCAGATGTTTTACGATTTCTAAAAAACTAATGACCTGCAGCTCTCATCATTATCCAGTCACACAACATTACTTCTGTTCCCCCCTTCTGTTCGTCTTGCAGCTACAGCCCATTTGTGATCACATGTCTGATCAGCCAACACGTGACGACCACCGTCAAACGCTGCGGCTGAGCAGCATAGCTGTGGGAGCAGCAGAGCTCACATTACAAGTATCATTATCAGCGCTGTTCAGTGTAGCGTGCTTATGCGGCTCCTTGAATATCTGGCTGAAACTCTATCTTCTGTTTTATTCAGTGTAAGGTCAAAGCTGCTGGACAACTCTTGCTCTGAGAAAATGAACATCGTCAGCTGCAGGCTTTACTCTGTTGCTTTCAAACACCATCACTTGGCAGTGGGTAAAAGAAGGTTATAATAATTTTCAATTATTTAAGTAAAAGAAAACATTCATCATAAAAGAAAAAGATGTCATTTAGCCAATTTCAAAAATTAAATGACATCTACTTTCAATTGAATGAAAAGATGAACATCAGAAGACACTTTAAATTCAGTGTTCAGTCACAAAATATCATCCAAGCTGCATTCACAGTGTCCTCTGCTGGATTACTCTTCTATCTGATGCACTTCTAGGCTGTGCATGCACTGTAAAGTTGCAGTGTGCAGTCATATTAATAAAAAGAGCATTTATGTAACAAATTTGTGGTCAATGTCTAATGCAGACATTATTTTTTAATTAATTGATATCAAATAATGTAAACAGACATTATGAATCAAAATTAAATCAGGAGATCAGTAGCAGGATCATTTGGATAATTATTGAAAAATACTAGCCTTTGAATACTTAAAGCACAATTCAGACCAACAGTAATGCAAACTTGTGACAGTTTCAATAAAATGTTTAAATTCAGGCAGAGGTCATGACATCAGATTTGCTACCTTTGACATGGCAGGATCCACAACAGTAATCAAATGTAGCTCATCAGCTAAATGCCAAATACAAGTATATCTCTGCTAGTTTCCAGTACTCTGCTGCCTCGCATACTGCAGCTAAAAGTGTAAACAAACCATTCTATTCTTAACCAACAGTTACCAACACAAGTTTGTTCACACGCTCTTACCAAACCAACTGCTGCTCAACAACTGTTGCTGATCTGACTGTAACATAGAAAAAGCATCTCATTCTTGAGGGTTTGTGTCATAATTCATATAACAGCTGACAATTGGGCGATTAATTAAGAAAAGAGCCAGATGGCTAAAATATCTAAAATAACCATTTGTTGCAAAATTTGCATGGTCAAGTCTCACATGACTGTGAGCTGAGTCCACAGATCATTCACAGTGCCCTCTGCTGGATGGCTTGCTACTTACTTCTGTCTGATGCACTTATAGACCGTCTATTTTGAATTCAAACGTGTTTTAAAGGTTTTAGTTTGATTAACTGATATCAAATAATGTTATTGTACATTGTGAATTGGAATCAAATCAGGAGATATGTAGCAGGGGATTCAAATTTAGTTTGAGCGAATTACGGGTCATTCGAAATTTGTCCAAGCATGATTTTTGGTAAAAGTGACGACTAAAAATCCCATCTATCATTTCTTTGACAGACCTGAGGCAGCGAGTTAATCATAATGCAGCACACATGAGCTGACATTGTCAGCCAAGAGTGCTGCATGCATCAAAGCACTGCAGAAAACCACAAGCTCATGACAGAGAGGCCATTATGAGGCAGTGAATGAGAACAAGATAAAAACTGTCAAAGAAACGTGTCATCAACTGCACGACGGCAGGCAGAGCTGCACAACACACTCGGGTCTACTCTGGACACACACATGCAGCACATTGTCAAAGATTACACAAAGAGAATTCTGTTTGCTTTACTCTGGAAATGTGTATTTCCCTGAAACAGCCAGGCACATGCAGCAGTGATGGAAATGTCAATCTGTCCTGTGACTGAACAACTCTCACTCATCTACCACTGAAATGTGGTTTTCAGTCCGAAATGTCCGAAAGTGTGACTGGAGAGAAACTGTTTGTATTTCCGCCTCAATCTGAATCTCCCCCTTCCTCCTTCAGTTGAATCTGGTGGTCAGTTTTGCTCTCATTTGTAAACAAATCAATATTTAATAAATACATAAGAAGCATGTCCCCTGGCTGCTTCCTCTTAAGCCTCATTCACACTAAAATGTTGCTAAAACGAGATGATAAACACCAGTGGTTGGTCAGCCCCTGTTCTGTTAAGTGTTAGGACTGGGAATTATGACCTAAAAATAAAGATGTGACACACTTGATATACAATTTTAAATTTTACAAAATTCATACAGATGTCTGCATTTGTTTCAACAATAACATTTTAAACATGAACCTTGGGCTTAAACTGCAACCAAGCACAAAGCACTGTCTGCTCCCTTTCGCTGCAATTGCATTTAAACAAAGTTTAGACACTGTCTGACTCTGCAAAACCAAACCAGTCCCATGCTAATGACAAGACCGAGCCTTTTGTGGGAACAAACTCTTCACTGTTTGCTGCTGCCATCATGTTAAGTCTCTCTGAGGGAAAATCAGGAAGATGCAGTGCTGTATCAATATAAACTAAGGAAGCCCAAGAGGAGTTATGGAGGTGGAAGTTAAGTAATTAATCAATTAATTGCACAGCTTTAATTAGCTTGTTCACCCAATGATGCTGATCGGAGCCAAATCAGATAAAAACTTGCATGTGTCATTTGAACTGGGAGTAAATGCTGATTAAACACATTGCCACTGATGAAAAAACCATTTCAAGCCAGGTTAAAAGATGTTTTTTGACCAGTGAGAATGAAGAGAAGTCTAACTCAATGCAGAAGAGCGTTGACTGCAACCCAGACAAGCCTAACTACAGAGGATGCAGCCAGTATAGCCAGTGTGGCCCAGACTAAAACCACAAGACACCCACATCATCAAAAATAGATCATCTGTTCAAATTTAGCAAACATTTGTAAGCGTTTAGCATCTTGAAATGTTTGCAGGGAGGGTTTTGACACCAAGGCGGCTATTATCCTGACTCCACCCTTGTGTCCGCACCTACACAGGTCTTTCCTTTCTGTGTTCTATTGGCTGACCAACATGGTGTGTTTTATTTAGAAAGTTGCTAAAAACATATTTGAATGCCACAGAGATTCACAGACAATAAAACACCATGTTTTTACAGCATCTGTGTGTCATTACTACTTCTGTTTCCTCTGTGACTGAACAGCTTTGATACGAGATTTCCGTCAGGGGCCTGTGAACCTCACCACTATTTACATTTATTTATTTTCTCCATCTGTGTCCACTTGTGCCTTTTCAACACCATCACCCTCTCTCATCACCTCTTCTACACTTGTTTACTTCCCACATCAAACCACAACGGCCTTCAATTACCACAAGCCACCAGCCAAAAGGAGTACATATGCACAGGGACAAGTCCTATTTCGTGCAGGCAACTTTGAAAAGCAGCGATCTCATCTTCAGTCTCTTTAATCCTCAGCTCTACTTAAGCTGCTTGCCTGGTGGAAACCCAAAACCAGCATGGTCAAAGCAACATAGGCTTAGAAAAACTGATGATTTTCCTTAATAAATGACAATTTAGTCATTAGAGCAAAACAATACCAAATGTCGCACTAAATAAGCATTTCATGTAAAGTTCATGTAAATCACAATCCATCTTAAATTCACATATTATTTTTACAAAGAGACAACTTAGCCCAAGTCTTCAATTTAATGATTCTATTTCTATGCTAATTAAAAATGCAATATAATTCCTATATCTACATTCTCATCCTTGCATTAGAGTGCAGTGGTTAGCATTTGTGATTGCGTAATGTGTTAAGGAAGCATCACATTATAATTACACCGTGTATGATAAACTGAAGGTTGACTTAGAAGAATTATATTGCAAATCAAACTGTAATATGTGTAAGGCAAGATTAATATTGTTGATTCATAGTTTCAGCCACAAAAACAATTCAGTTTGGAAGATGACACCTGAGAATAAGAATGCAGTCTGGCTTGATAAATGACTTCCCCTCAATAAAACTTTAGATAAGACAGCATCCATTGTCTCAGTGGGAAACTTGCCTTGGAATAAACAGTGTCTGCAGCATGTAAACAGTGCATACACTACACAATAACAAATGAACAAACACATTAATTGCACATTAATTCCCTCTTAAACCCTTTATGTTTGTACACTCTTTATGCACTGTAACTTCACACATCTGTGTACAGTCGACGAGACATATGTTCACAGGAAAACACTTGTTATTGTAGTATATAATCATCAGTTCAATAAGTCTACACATCTCTGCTCTCCTGCTCAAATTCACTGAAATACTCGGCCTCAAGACTGCCTTTTTGTTTCCTGTCATCAAGTAAACACAATGTTATAACATTTAATAGCTAGTCTAGATACATATTACAGATATTCACAATTAATTTTATCTGTCAGACATCCATGATTACAAATGATAAATCATAACACATGTATCCATGTATATCTACAACTTAATTCTGACTAGTTGTAATTTCAGGGGGAATTTAGGATATGTTTATCTAAAATGTTGACCGGTCTTGATTAAACGGTTCATACCTCACAATGGAATTATGGATAATCATAATTTAGAGTGAGATTTTCTTATTCCATGAGCTTTGTCATTTCAAATACCTTCACTTCAGTTGCGGCTAATGACAAAGGGAAACAAAATCTGTCACTACACTATGAATATACAACACTACCACTTTATGGATAGTCATATTGTAGTGTAGAAATATCTACACTTTCATTTTGACCAGTTATAATTCCAGGGCAATTGAATTTATGTTGAAGTGGTTTGACCAATCTGGATAAAAACGTACACATCTGAACGTGGAATTAAGGACAGTTTGAGTTATTTTTAAATTCTCCAAACTAGTTTGGTTTATCTGGATTTGGTAGTTTGAGAATGTGAAAATAAGGATATGTGTGACCAGTTATAATTCCAGGGGAATTGTAGTTATCTTGAACTGGAACGGTGAGTAGACAGGATTAAATAGTAAATATGACAAACTGGAATTTTAGGGAGATATTCACAATTCACACTGTGACGAAAGTACAAATGAATTAATACCGCCGGTGTTAACACATGAATGGAAAAGTGTCATGTTATTTGTCCTGAGAAGAATAACATTAATGTGAATAGTAAAAACTTTCATTTTGGCTAGTACGAATTTTATTACATGTATCTCTACATGAACCAGTCTAGCTATGTAGGGTTAAAACGGCTTTTACCGAACACAGCTGCTCTGGAGGTTCAACCAGAAGAACGGGATAACAAACGTGGGTAAAGCTTTATCCGCTACTAGCATCATCTACTTAGAGTCGCCATACGGCAGAGTCACGGAGGAGAATGTTGGTTAAACACAGGTTTTCCCGTAGTTTAACCCGGACATATTACATGTCAGCAGCTTCAACCTGTGAACTAAACTCACCTGCGAGACAAAAAAAAACCTAAAAAAAACTAACAGGAAGCGGACAAACTACGAGGGAGGGAGCAGAGAACAGGGAGCAGAGAACAGGCACCGTCGCGACAACTTACCTCGCTGTGAAGTTGTTGTTAAAAGTGTCCTTAGTAGTCCATGGGCTCGCGTCACTGGGGCAGACGGGTGGACAGTTTGAAGGGAGCGGGTTGAGCAGGTAAGCAGGAGCCGCACAGGAGCAAGAGTTCGCCGGTTGCTCTCACTTCAAACTCCAGCAGGTTTGTTCCCAAGCAGCTTCGCTCCACTCTGCTCCACCACCAGCCTCTCACAGGCGGTGACGTCAAGGCTGCTCGTCACGTGGTAGAGCGGCGGGCCAATGAGAAGCCGCGTTGTCAGTAAACATTTTATTCCATGAATGTGTTCGCGTTCTATGTGCTGGAATCAGGCAAAAATACATAACATATATATCTATATATATCGCTCTATATAAATAGATATATATTGTATTTTAAAATAAAATAACAAACACCCAAATAATAAATGTATCAAAAATAAAGAGCAAAATACAGCAGCCACACCATATATCAAAATAAAATACTGTATTCTTGTATTTTCAAAATAATAAAAAAAATACTCTGATTCAAGGAAGTCTTGATTTACTTTCTTAGTGTTCGGTAACAGATGAAGCCCACAATGAAGCAGCAAACATTCAACACAGTACAATTGCATAATTAAGTCTATAGCTGTACAACAACAACAACAACAACAACAACAATCAGGTAGTCATATTTAAATGTATCATTCCTATTACCATCCAATACAATGATCATTGAGAAGCCAATAATCATGACATGACGAAGTGACCCTGTCAAGTTGTACACAAAGCATAGCACGGACGGATTGGGAACATACATTCAAAGTCTCAAAGAAATCAATAACTACAATCACTAAATAAAAAAAATAAAAAAACGGTAACTGAAGTGTGGCCCTGCAAGCTTGTGACTTAGTCAATGTGTTGCTGTGTGTGACTTTCACAAGTCCAGGCAAATTAAAGTGGACACCAAGCACCGGGACGATGTCCAGTCTGCAGCAGATCCTCTCGTATTGTATTTTTACGATGTCATCGTGTTGTTTCAAAGAAATTCTATTGTATATTATTATTTTACAGTATACATATATATATATATATGTATGATCTTAAAGTATTTTGATACAAAATGAGATAGATCATCATGACCACCATGCTAATGAAGTGTATTAGCAATCTAATTATTTGCATTGATTTAATAATAAAGACTGGTAAAACCTGTCTTTTGAGCTCTTCTTTAAAACTGCACTTGCTTTGCACAACCCCCAGTTAAAATGTTTTTGCTGCACTGACAAAATAATAAGCGTATTTAATTCTCAGTATTGCATAATGATGATGAGATAGATTATGATGATAACAATCGGCATGTCTTTGCTGTGGCAGGGTACAGGTGTTCCCATACAGGCACACTGAGAGCCATGCTTTGCCTAAGATGATTAGTGGCAGTCAAAGCCACAGAGCTAATTCAGCCAGTGCTTCTGGGAGCTTTTTCTTAATGGCCTAATCAAGTACACGGAGAGAGAGGTCTCTCCTGCTGTTGAGTCAGCAAACTCCCTGTCACACCGGTGGAGACAATGCCCAATCATTCATTACATTCAAAAAGCAAACATCAAAGATATGATTTAAATGTTTGATAAGCATTAATGACACGTGCATACACCATCTTACCTTCTGTGAGATTAAATTTCATACTGCACTTCTCTCTGTAACTTGTCCAAATAAATGGCTCATAATGTTGAAATGTAAAAACACTGAAATGTGAATGAAATGAATTCCTTGTTGCAAATGTGTCACTCTGAGGAAAATCTAAAACAATATATATATATTTCCCAACACAATAGTACATCAGTAAACCTGTGATCACAACCTAAGTGAAAAACATATAAAACAACACATTTACAAAAAGTGAGAAAATAATGGGGCCTGGTTTGGTGCAAATCTAAGGTTACAACAAGAAACCCGCACCATGAAATCATTGTATTCCATGTTTAAAGCATATGTTGAAAACAGAATAATTGAAAACATGAATTAAATGCACATCAATTACTTTGATTAAACATTTTTCCAACACAACACTACAAATTATATTGTGCAGCATGTGACTGAAATTGAAGTCAGTGACTTATTTCAATATTTAATAGGTGTAAATGTAAGGAAACAATGAGAAATAGTGAGAAAAGGCCATAGCATCTGCACCAGTGCAGTGTCAGGGTGAGTATTTCACTGTTGTTGCCCTTTAACCAGCAGACAAACGTTGTTATTCACTCTTTACAGACGTGATAGCTCATCACTGAGTTTGACCCTGAGGGATAGTCCCTAAGTACTGTGTGGAGCCACCTCTGCAACCCCTGACTAATAGCTTTGCATAACATTGATGTGACTGGCTGTCCGCTGAAGAGCAATCACCAACTTTGCACAGACACACACACACACACACACACACACGCACACACACACACACACACACACACACACACACACACACACACACACACACACACACACACACACACACACACACACACACACACACACACACACACACACACACACACACACACACACACCACTGAGGCCAGCTCTAATGCCAAGAGGCTTTGAACTGCAGAGCCATCCTCTAAATCAGCTGGCCCATGGCTCTACACGAGCTCTGCCATTAGGTAACAGCGGCATTAGAGGCAAAGCTAAGTAGCCAGTGCTGGAAGGAGACGCCACAGAGCCTCGCAGTCAAGGGCCATCACCATCCTCTCACTGATAATCTGTTACCTAACCAGACAGACCTAACCTTGTGCTGCTCTGAACCTGCTGAAGAGTGTGGTCAACAGATTCTGAATGTGAAGTCTGATATCCACAATGTGTAAGCATGCATATTCTCTGCAAACACAAATGAAACCATTTATCGAAGGACTGTGTTTTGCACACACTACATTCAAAAACATGCACCATGGTCACTTTTGTATGTTGTTATGCACTCATTGGCCACTTTATTAGGTATTAAGTGGCCTCCGCTGCTGCAACTCATCTTCTTCAAGGTGCCGTGCGTCATCACTCAGGCTTTAATCTTTGAGAGAATACTGTCACTCACTGGATATTTAACCTCCCCTTCAAACCGTTTTCTGCGAAACCCTGGAGATGATTGTGTGTGAAATTCCCAGTAGTTCAGCAGACCATGCACTGGTCAAACTTCAGCGGATTCTCTTAAAGGTCCAGTTTGTACTACCCAAACAAAGTTCCCTGACACAGGGTAATGAGAAAATGAGGTGTCACACTCTACACTATTTACGAACAGAAGTCACAAATTATCACACACTGTGTCTTCAACTGAATGCCTTAATGAAAGTATAAATACAAAGCAGTTGAACATGAGTTACAATGTTGTTTTTTACTGTATACATTAATTCTATTCTATATTTGTCTTATTTTTTCTACATTTTTGTCTGCATGTTGTGTCTATTCTTCTATATTCTGCTTTATCTCTTTTTGCTTCTGCCCTTCGTTCTGCTGGTTCACTTTGAATCCGTCTGCAGGAGATCAATAAGGTACATCTTATCTCATTTTAGGCGACAGAGCCTGTGTGGTGTGTGAGCGGTGATAGAAGTTGGGGTCTTTCCTGTGTGATGACACAATGCAGGCAGCTGATCTTCCAACAATCAGAGTCCAGCTCCACTGAGTCGACCTGTGGCTTAACTGCACTGGGCCGTGTGCGTCATGAGTCACCGGCTAATGCTCAGGTTGACTGGATTACCCAGCAGGTGAATTTATTCTCAACCAGAACATGCTGACAGTTGCGTGCTGAGCTGCTTCAGAACCATTAGAGACACAGGTGTCAACTGTCCTGTACATGTGGCCTCTGTTGTGTTGTTTGGTGTTTCAGCACCTGCTGAAGGGGAACATCCTCTGAACCTGCCAGGGAACAACATACTGTATGAGGAAAATACGAAAACAAACCTGGAAGCCTGAGTCACTGAGGTCTTGGGTTGTTATATCACACTTTCTATCTTGTCCAGACTGTGTTTTCAGAGTTTATACAACTGAGTTATGGTATAAGATCTAACAGGTGACATAAAGGTGTTAGCAAAAAAAAACAATTGTAATAAAAAAGAACACAAGCACGAATGCCAGGGGCAGAAACAGACCTATATCTTTGGCATACATTGACCACGAAACTTCAACAAGTATAACAGTATTATTATTATTCCTTTAGGCCCTTTCATGACTGTGTGCATTCCTTGTTCCTCTTATTTTAACATTCTGTAAATGTCAGTAAAACGATGTTTAAAATATGTATTTATTTAGTTTGGATGAAACCTTTGGGTTTAGAAAGTACAGTAATATCTGTACTTTTACTGAACTGCTCTTCCCCCCATGGTGTCATACACTCACTGTGCGAAATAAAGGGGGGTCTGGGGGGGTTAGACCCCCCTGATTAACACTCAAGACCCCCTGAAAGCCTCAAATGCAAAATTTGAGGGGGCTCTAAACATGTTACAGTGTAATTGGAAAGTCTTTTTCCTAAAGATTTTTGTAATTTCAGTTTAACTTACATGATCTACATACTTGATACACTTTGCCTGCTTTCTTATCCTTTTTAACCACACAAAATGTCAATTATTTTATTTCTAATTGTGTATTTTCAATGTATTAATTCATTGCTTTCCAAATGGCGCTGTTGAAAACGCCCACACAAGCCCACATCTGACAGGGAATATAGCCAATACTGCAGGGTGGCACCTGGGGTGGTCACACAATATTGCGCAACACATGGGAGATGGGATCCGATTATTAATGGGTATTTAGCACACTGCATACACTGATATTTCTACTACAACATTTTGGAGAAGACTATTATCCTTTTTTACTTTACTTACCCCATTGGTTACTAGTTAATTATACATTGCATTCATACAAATTTAACAACCAAATTGATTGAATTAACACAACATAAAAGTATTTGCAGGTGATATAATAACACAGAGTACTGCTGAGTAATGCTGAGTAGTTTTACCACAACTTCTAATGGTTCAGAGTAATGAACCTTTCATGTTGCTGCGCAACATTGCAGTCCTGTATTATTTCTAAATCCTCTGCACATCACTTGTATTCAGCTGCATGTTTTCACTGCAGTTTACTCCAAACAAAGAAGATGAGACAGCACAGCAAAGCGCATCGGTGTCTTGTTTTTTTTTTTTTTTTATTAGAGTGAGAAGCAGCTACACCTCATCTTTCTGTGAGCTCTGTGTTGTCAATAAGCCGAGTCAGGATGAGTCTGCACACTCACGTGAGCAGTCTATTAGAGTCAGAGCTGCAGTTCACTGATGGACTTACCTGTCTGCAACCACGTGACTGTGATGTGCAACAGACAACAGAACTGAGTCATGATGTATCAGTGGGAAAGATATGAAAATAGTAGGTAGTTTGAGTGAAAACAGTGATGAAGGGGTGCAGTATTTAATTGCCCCCTCATTGCTCTAGTCACATTTTTGTTTTGATGCATTGATTAGGGGAAAGCACATTGCTGTGTCACGAAGCAGAGATGTAATTCCACGTGAGTCAGCACTTTGCTGAAAGGCAACCTGCTGAGTGTTGTTCTCTACTTCATCTATTTTACCTGGTCCATCATCCGTAGAACTAACAGAGCTGATACACATCAGCTCTCAGCAGCTCAGTGTACAAAATGTTTAATAACATGACCATTGTCAGGTGTAAGATTTTCGAACCATTTTGAGTGCAGTTTTTCCTTTTGATTCCTGCTTTCTGTGAAATTAATGTTCCATTGAATCGTCAGAGTCGGCCCAAAGCAAAGTGGCTGCTGGCAGTATATGGAGAGCATATTAAAGAAATCTAGATATCTTTTGATATATTTAACTATCTAAATAATGTTGAGCTTAAGTTATTTGTTTTTATTACGTAGTTGTCGGTTGCTCATTTAGTGCACATTCATTCTCACATGTGTTCTAAGTTTTAAAAACCAAAGTCATTAAACTGGTTTACTTTTTCATTATAGAGTTCTAAACCTACTGGGTTTGGTATCATTCACGTTGTTTCCATTACTATAGTTCCTCCTCAATGTTTTGTCAATGTTGGAGATTAACGCATGTTTTCAGGATTTTTAAGTCTTTTTGACTGATCCACAGTTCGGCATTGTTCACTTTGATACTCATGTCCTACTTCGAAAAGATGGCAGTCACACAACAGACAGGAAACAATAGCAATCCAGGTGTTGTAGGAGTTTTCTAACTCCAGAAGATGGCAGTAACGCAACATCATGAATGCAAGCTGCTGTTAAACCCCATAGAACAAGAACAAGAACAAGTAGATGGGAAGGACAAGCACAAGACGGAGGAAATGAGGGGATGAGAGGAGGAGTCACGTTATTGTAGGAGTTTTCAAACTCCAGAAGATGGCAGTAAAGCAATATCATGGATGGAAGCTGCTGTTTAACCCCATAGAAGACCAAGAACAAGAAGATGGGTTGGAGAAGCATGACACAAAGGAGATGAGGGGTGCTCCTCTGCGTGTCGATATGAATCTTTGCTGAACAACATTAGAAATTCAGATTTAAATGCATCTGCTTGGATTGATGTGAAAATCTAATGTAATATATTATTAAACAATAGTAATAATGATAATAAAGATGTTGATAAACTGGGACTTTTTTTTTTTTTTTTTTTTTTTTTAACCAGTCCTGGTATTTATGAGAGATTCCAGGAACAAGAGTAAGTGAAACTACCAGTTATTTAAATGTGAAGGTTATTTCCTGTCCATGTCTCGGTTTCTTCACCTGCATCTGTGCTGATTGTCATGCATCAACAGTTGAGAAGTTTCACATTTCATCTTCATTAGCACATGAATGTTATTGCATTTCCCATTATTTAAACACTTCGGGTCAGACTAAGTCCCAAGATATGACCACATATCCATCGACGATGTCCTATACCAAACATGTCCTCCTCACAAACAAACGTGTCCCCGAACACAAACATATTCTCATGTTTCAAGCATTTTAAGGTTATTGTTGCATTTCCAGCACCTTGTAACTGAGGTAGATTCATATGAATGTACTGTAGGCACACACTCAAAAAAAATTTCACTGTTCCTATCGCATTAAAAAAGACATATCATTTTGCTATAAACAAACAAAATCATGCTTTATAACAGTCACAATCACAGAAACCTATGGAGGGCCAGAAGTGCCACAATTAAATAAATAAACACGTCATTCAGAAATTAATTCAATCTGTCACTGATTAAAGAAAATGGGAAATAAAAATTATTTATTAAGTAAATGTGTCATTGATTAAAACATGAATTAAATGTATATATGTAGAATTATTTCACAATTTTTTATTTATTTAATGATGGTATTTCCAGTGCTTGTGCATCATATTTTTTTCAAATTATATTTTAATTAAATTCATTATATGTTTAATACATCATTTATGTATTTATTTCCCATTATTAATAAATGTTATTAATTAATAATAACACAATAACACAAATGAAAATTATAAGAACAAAAAAAATGTGTCATGAGTTGGAGTCATGAAAATGAAGTAAATTAAGTCATTTTTAACATTAATATATGACATTTAAAGGAAACTCTGACTTTGAGAAGATGACATTTAAAATATGAGAAAATAGAATGTTTAGAAAAAATGAAAGTCCCTGCTGGAGTCAGTCACAGCATTTCCATAGAGAGTGACTTTGCATCAGCAGCACCATGCTCCAGTGCTCTGGGACACTTTATAGTCCTGACAGTTGAAGACTGGAGGACTGACAGCTGTCCTTCATGACAACACAAGACACAGAAATCATGACTTTGACCTCCGTCCTCATCTGGACTCTCCTCTGCTGCTGCTTCACAGGTAAAGTCCAGAGAGTCAAACTCCTCTGTCAACATCTGTCCCTCTGAAATGAAGCCGACAAAACCATGACTCTGCTTTATGTCTCTGTCTCTGTGTCCTCAGAGTCCAGAGGACAGGTCACAGTGACTCAGTCTGGAGCAGTGACATCTGCTGTGGGAGGATCTGCCACCATCACATGTACAACCAGTCAGAATGTTTATGTTAGTGGCAGCAGCCACTGCCTACACTGGTACCAACAGAGAGATGGAGAAACTCCTAAACTCCTTATTTACCGTGCTTCCACTCGAGCATCAGGGATTCCAGGTCGTTTTACAGGCAGTGGATCACATTCTTCTTTCACTCTGACCATCAGTGGAGTCCAGGCTGAAGATGCTGCAGTTTACTACTGTCAGAGTTTTCACTCCATCAACAGTAAAGATGTGTTCACACAGTGAAAAAGCCTCGTACAAAAACCTCCTTCAGTGAAAGAGAACAGAAACTGAAGTGACTGCAGAGACTGATACAGTTCACTGAGGACACACACCAGTGATTTAATACACTTTATTCCACTATTTCAGTGAAGCTCACTTGTTTATAAGTGATTATACATTATTATTAGTTAAGAATAAGTTATTTGTCTCATAGTCTTTACATTTTCACTCAGTTTGATTCACAAAGAAAATCCATCAGCAGCTCAGAGATTATTTAACTCACATCATTAATAAATCAGCCTCTATGCTGATGATGTTCTATGATACATGGAAAACATCCACGTTTTATATGATCACTCTTGTTTATTTATTTATTTATTTTGTAGTATTGTCGTAAATGTGCATAAAAAACATTTATATATATGTTGAAATCAACACATAATAACAAATGTCCATTAGACATGTTCAAGTTACATTTTTGTCTAATATTCTTCATGTCACATTAAACTCAGCTCACATACATTTTCATTAACAACTTTTATATTTATTACAAATAATCATAATTATACTTCGCAAACAGTATTTTTTTATTCACTATTAAGACTTTCTATATTTTATATAGTTTTTTAAAAATTACTTTCATGTCATGTGACTCAATCTCTCCAATCTTAGGCCTAAATGTAGTGTAGATGTATTGGATTTGAGTGCATTTCAATAGTTTTTTCTAGAAAAACAAATGTGTATATTTGCCAAAATAATATGTATAAAAGGCATTTACATCAAAGAACAGGAAGGAATAAAATGTGCCCAAATAAACCTTCCACAGTTTTAACACTTTTTTAAAAAGAATAATAGAAAAATAAAGTAAAACATCATCTAATAATTTGGATTTTTATTAATTTGACGAGTGGATAAAATGTTAATTTAATGTGTATGCATGTGTTATTTTATGAATGTACACAAACATTAAAAACACTTTTCATGTTATGTGATTTAATCAGTCCAATCCAAGACTTATGATTGACTTTTTTCATCTTCATTTGTGTTGATGATATCAAATGTCTTTTCTCCTGACATAAAAAGTCATTTGTAAATTGTTGATGATTTATTTCTATAAAGTTGTTTAAAATGACATTCACTGATCATGTTTGTTCATCCTATTTCACCCTGGTGTCATTAAAATGTCACTTCATAATAACAAGTGCATAGAAACATGTTTTTTTAAATGAAACACAAACAAGTTTATTATGTGAAAAAGTGTAAAGAGTCAGGATCATCATGAGCGAGAAGTTTTCAAACTTTAAATTGTGAAAAGAGACAGAAATGCAGAGTAAAAGCAGTAGCAGAGAGTCAGTGAGTCAGGTCAGGACTAGGAACACTGGTCTGTCCTCAGTGTCTCTGAGAGAATCTGGGAGCCCTGGGTGGCCTCACAGGTCACAGAGCCCACCTTCCTCCACTGGTCAGCAGAAAGCCTCAGGATGCTGCTCCAGCTGTAGAGACCGTCCTTCTCCAGCAGCCCACGACTCATGCTCTGCTCCCAGCTGCTGCTGCTGCTGCTGCTGCCGTCCAACTTCCAGGACAGAGTCCAGTCTGAGGGGAAGCCCTTGTTGGCCAGACACATGAGCGTGGCCTTCCCCTGCTGCAGCTCCTCACTGGAGGGCGGCAGCACCGTCAGGGTGGGACGGACGTCACCTAGGAGACAACAGTCAGTTTAGAGCACAGAGAGGACACAGCTGTCGGTTGAACGCCACACACTCGGACATGTTTCTGTGTGAGAGCTGATTTTGTGCCACATGGTTTTTCTGCTCCACCAGTCACATGGTTTCACTTCGCTTTAAGAAGCCTCTCATGCACATCAGCACAGAGACAATCATCAAACACTTTGACCTGAAGAAATGTAGAAAAACTAGACTGGAAACTGACTTTGACAACATTTGTAACATTTCTAATCCAAATCATCAAACATCTGGAGACGGAAACTCTTGAGTTTTAAATACAAGTGAATAAAGAAATGACTTCAAACAACATGTAACACAATAGATTACAGATTTTCAACATGTTCAAATCTCATCTTTATCTTCACTGTGTTAAGTTGCTTCTGAATCTCAAGTCATGTTAAACAAATAAAGTGTTGATGGAATTAAAAAAATTATAAGTGAAATTTCCAGTTTTAAACTCCAGCCTAACATGAATATGTAAAGTAAGATTGCAAAATATTTCTCATCAAAAATATTAAATATACTTTAGAGTTCATGGAAAACATGAACAAAAATATAAAATATTGTAAAAACATATCAAATCTTGTTCGTTTAGAATTCAGACAGTATTGATAAAACTTTTTAAATCACTGCTAAACAAAACTGAATTAAAACTGAATTGAAGTTTTAAGATACAAACATAATCTTGACAGGACTGTGTCGAGTAAAATTGCTCAGAGTTCAGCTCCAGAATGAAATAAAAACATCAATATTTAAAAAATATAAAATTACATTAAAGTGAGATTTGACCTACAGCAAACCATTTAAAATTGGATAATTACACAAATATTGTTATGATCGTATTAGAGAAAAACTTACTTCCAGCTTCCAGTCTGGTTCCTCCACCAAACGTGAGCCACAGTGATTCAAAGTCTCTGAGGCGTCGTACAAAAACCTCTGAGTGTAGAGACACACGTGTCTGTGACTGTGAAACAAACAAACTCACCAGAATGAGTCTGTTTGTAAAGATTTATCAGCTGATTTTAAAATCTGAAGATGAAGAACAATCACAGGTTTTACTAAATTAAGTCATTTTTTAAAAGTGATATATTCAATTTAAGAAGCTGATATTAAAAGATGACATTGTAAATGTCCTCACTGCAGGACTAATAAAGGACCATCTTATCTTAAAAAATATGAGAAAATAAAATCTCAGATAAAATTAAAATCTAAAAGTGTCATCACATCCTGATCAATCCTCTGATAAAGTGATTGATAAATTGATCGACAGGATGATGAAATTGATGAAAGTCCCTGCTGGAGTCAGTCAGAGCATTTCCATAGAGAGTGACTTTGCATCAGCAGCACCATGCTCCAGTGCTCTGGGACACTTTATAGTCCTGACAGTTGAAGACTGGAGGACTGACAGCTGTCCTTCATGACAACACAAGACACAGAAATCATGACTTTGACCTCCGTCCTCATCTGGACTCTCCTCTGCTGCTGCTTCACAGGTAAAGTCCAGAGAGTCAAACTCCTCTGTCAACATCTGTCCCTCTGAAATGAAGCCGACAAAACCATGACTCTGCTTTATGTCTCTGTCTCTGTGTCCTCAGAGTCCAGAGGACAGGTCACAGTGACTCAGTCTGGAGCAGTGACATCTGCTGTGGGAGGATCTGCCACCATCACATGTACAACCAGTCAGAATGTTCATGGCAACAACTACCTATCCTGGTACCAACAGAGAGATGGAGAAACTCCTAAACTCCTTATTTACTATGCTTCCACTCGACAATCAGGGATTCCAGGTCGTTTTACAGGCAGTGGATCACATTCTTCCTTCACTCTGACCATCAGTGGAGTCCAGGCTGAAGATGCTGCAGTTTACTACTGTCAGAGTCTTCACTACATCAACAGCATCTATGTGTTCACACAGTGAAAAAGCCTCGTACAAAAACCTCCTTCAGTGAAAGAGAACAGAAACTGAAGTGACTGCAGAGACTGATACAGTTCACTGAGGACACACACCAGTGATTTAATACACTTTATTCCATTATTATGTACATTATACAATAATTTAAAATGTAAAATGGTTAAGTATTTTGTTCTAATTCTCCTTTTTTTGTTGAAAAACATTTTTATTCAACAGAAAAACCATCAGCAGTTTCTTTAACTCACATAATTAATAAATCAGCCTCTATGCTGATGACGTCCTATGATACTATGTATCATATAGTATTTGGTAGTAGTTGGATGTAAAACATCCACATTTTCTATGATCACTCTTGTTTATTTATTTATTTATTATTTATTTATTGGTGTTGTTGTTAATGTACAAGAACATTTTCATATATTTTGGAATCAACAAATATGTTCAAGTTACATTTTTGTCTAATATTCTTCACGTCACATGAAAACATTTATTCTTAATCTGATCACTTTATTTATTTATTTATTTTTGTTGGGTGGGGGGTTTTCCTCTTGTTTTAAATGTGCAAGAAACATTTTCATTTATTTTGGAATCAACATTAAACCTAAAAAGATTTTTACTCTTAATTTAGAGATCATTTGGAAAGTTTGGATTATTCCCTAATATATTTGACGTAAACAGAGAAAATAAATGATTTCACTTGTTTCTCAATCAGAGCAGCTGTTTTAACTTTATTATTTTTGTTTAAATAGAAAACATCTGAATTTATGATCTAACACTTTGTTGATTTGAGGTTTTTCACATCAGTCATTCCACATTCTTATCTCTGATCAAAGAGAAAAAAAATAACATCACTGATGAGATGCTTCAAATAATTGTATTGTGTATTTAACATGAACATTCTTCCATGACAGAATTTACTCCAGACTTTCAGTTGTTTTCTGGTAATCAAATGTTTTCTACTCTATAGTTTCTAACATTTATTCCTGCTCATGTTGCAGAGAATGTCCACAGTCACATGTGTCAGTGGTGATGGACACAGCAGGACATGTTGAGGACAGCTGCACTTGACTGACTCTGTGTGTTTGCATATGTGTCCTCCCTCTTTGTTCTTGGCCGTTAAGAGTCCAGTGTTGATCAGTGAGTGTCCAGGTCTTTCAGAGACACTGACTCACCAGCAGCACAATGATGATGATGTGTGTGACTCTACTGCTGCTCACTCTGGAGCTCCTTGTTCAGGGTGAGACTCTCTGGTGAAAACCTGATGGAGAAACCTGATCTTCTGTCTCTTTTCCACGTTAAAG
Source organism: Microchirus variegatus (assembly GCF_963457635.1). NCBI lineage: Eukaryota > Metazoa > Chordata > Actinopteri > Pleuronectiformes > Soleidae > Microchirus > Microchirus variegatus. Next base: position 7,009,884 of record NC_139814.1, read on the forward strand.
AAACAATCATCTTCTGTTTGGACGTTGATCTTCGTCCTCCAGCTTTGATTTGTCTCAGTAACGTTTCTCCTGTTTGATATGTTTTCAGGTTCATCAGGAGACATCACCATGACTCAGTCTCCTGGATCTCTGTCTCCTTCTCCAGGACAGACTGTCTCTATCAAATGTAAATCCAGTCAACTTATAGGTGATGATGTTAACTGGTACCTGCAGAAACCTGCACAACCTCCTAAACTCCTGATTGAAGATACAACTCGTCGTCAGTCTGGAGTTCCAGATCGCTTCAGTGCAACTTATCATCAGACTGACTTCACTCTGACCATCAGAGATGTTCAGACTGAAGATGGAGGAGTTTATTACTGTCAGCAGCATAACAGCTACCCGTTCACACAGTGATAAAACGTGGTACAAAAACCTCCCTCAGCTGCAGAGGAACTGATGTGACTCAACAGCTGCACACACACTAAAATATCACAGCAGACGATGAACATCTTTCTCACAGTTACACTGAACATTTAAACATGACAATAACACCTTTAATCATAAAATCACTTCTATGTTTGACCACATGTTTCTACAGAGAATGTTTACGTGCTGAGTTTGAGGTCAAGTCTTTGAGTTGACATGTGAGTGAAGAAGAGAATATTAGAGGAATTTGTCCACTGATTTTATTTCCAACAAACATCAACAGTGTTGAACTACTTCACTAAACATTTACTCAATTATATGAACTTTATTTATTTAGAAACTACACTGGTACATGGATTTGATATTTTCTTATTACACACACTAGTGATTTAAAAAGGTTTATTCAACTATTTTGTATGTTATTATAATTTTAATTGTCCACTAGACAGGGTCAAGTTATTCCTTTTAATATTCTTCAAGTTTGTTACTGAAGTGTATTAGACACTTTAACACAGCAAATATGTTACTATAATTCTGTGGGTTCACATGGTCTGTGAACTGGGGTTTACAATACCCTACAATTAAGTTTTACGACAGATGTCTGTAGATTTTGTCTGAGCAGGTACTGCTCAGATGAATCATCGGTTGACCATAAAGTGGAGGTGTAGGTTAGGCATTGGTCCTGGCATTTGTCCTTTGATGTGCTCCCTAGAGGAGACTGGAGGTCGAATGGCTAACCAAGGGCATAGGAAGATGTAGGAGGAGCAGGTAACCTTTATTAAGTGTGGCTTTGCTCAGAAGAAGTTAGTGCTTCTTAGGATTTTGGCTGAGGCACTCCCGAGCAACTGCAGAGCTTGGAATTGACACTTGACTTGTTACAGAATAAAGATCTCTTTGTTTGGTAAATGTCTTGTGTCACGGAGTCTCATTCTACGTCATCATCTCATCACCTGGTGTTCTGAACAAGAAGGAAGCCTGACAAAAACGACATTACATATACATACATAAATACTTTTAATTCAAGTGAAAATCCACCAGCAGCTCAGAAATTCTTTAATTCACATGATTACTAAATCAGCCTCTGTGCTGATGACGTCCTATGATACTTGTAAAACATCCAAATGTTCTTTTATGTTTTATTCTCTTCACTTTTTTGGGGGGATGTTCTTCTTGTTTTAAATGTGCAACAGACATTTTAATATATTTTGGAATCCACATTAAATCAAGTTGAGAAAATGTCATAACAACTACATTTTTGTTCTCTTGATGATTTCAAAACATGGATTGTACTCTTTATTTGAACTTTGTATTGCTTTCTTTCAAGTTGACATGTGTGTTGTTGTTAAAAGTGTATGCATATTAAAATCACAGAACATTAAATCTACCTTGTGGATGGAAAGTGCTTTATGAATGAAATTACCTCACTTTCCATTTAAATATTATTTGCTTTCATAGTAAAGTATACAAAATGAAAATGTATGACTTGCTTCCATGTCATTTCCATTAATGCTGATGATATGATAATGTTCTTTAGTAGTATTTGAAAAGAGTGGTATAAATAAAATATTGAAAATGTCACTAAAGGTCGTTTAACATGGTCTTATCTTAATATTTTGGCTGATCTAATATTATTCTATCACTGATAAAAGTCAGTTTAAATCAGAACATTTGTGGGGGAAAATTGACTCAAAGACATGTTTATTCTCAAAAAGGTTCAAATTAATCAAAATTATTAAGCAAGAAAATACTGATTGATTTTTTTATTTTTAGACAACACAGAAATGTAGAGAATAGAGTAAAACCAGTCGGAGTCAGTCAGAGCATTTCCATAGAGGCCACAACAGATAGTATGTCCATGAGACATGTTCAAGTTACTTTTTTGTGTAATATTCTTCACATCACATGAAACTCAGCTCAGACAATTTCATTTACAATGCAACTTATATAATTATACTTATAATTATACATTGCAAACAGTTTTTTTATTCACAAGTACTAGTTCCTATATTTTATATAGATATTCCAAATTTGCTTTCATGCCATGTGACCCAATCACGCCAATGTTAGCCCAAAAAACAGGAAGGAATAAAAGGAACCTTCCATAGTTTTAACACTTTTTTAAAAAGAATAAGAATAATAGTAAAATAAATTATATTATTATTATTTATATATTGTATTATTAGTGAATTATATAAAATGTCTTTCTTCCTGACATTTTAAAAAGTAATTTGTAAATTGTTGATGGTTTATTTCTATAAAGTTGTTCAAATGATCATGTTTGTTCATCCTATTTCACCCTGGTGTCATTAAAATGTCACTTCATAATAACAAGTCCATAGAAACATGTTTTTTTAATGAAACACAAACAACTTTATTAAGTGAAAAGTTGAAAGAGTCAGGATCATCATGAGCGAGAAGTTTTCAAACTTTAAATTGTGAAAAGAGACAGAAATGCAGAGTAAAAGCAGTAGCAGAGAGTCAGTGAGTCAGGTCAGGACTAGGAACACTGGTCTGTCCTCAGTGTCTCTGAGAGAATCTGGGAGCCCTGGGTGGCCTCACAGGTCACAGAGCCCACCTTCCTCCACTGGTCAGCAGAAAGCCTCAGGATGCTGCTCCAGCTGTAGAGACCGTCCTTCTCCAGCAGCCCACGACTCATGCTCTGCTCCCAGCTGCTGCTGCTGCTGCTGCTGCCGTCCAACTTCCAGGACAGAGTCCAGTCTGAGGGGAAGCCCTTGTTGGCCAGACACATGAGCGTGGCCTTCCCCTGCTGCAGCTCCTCACTGGAGGGCGGCAGCACCGTCAGGGTGGGACGGACGTCACCTAGGAGACAACAGTCAGTTTAGAGCACAGAGAGGACACAGCTGTCGGTTGAACGCCACACACTCGGACATGTTTCTGTGTGAGAGCTGATTTTGTGCCACATGGTTTTTCTGCTCCACCAGTCACATGGTTTCACTTCGCTTTAAGAAGCCTCTCATGCACATCAGCACAGAGACAATCATCAAACACTTTGACCTGAAGAAATGTAGAAAAACTACACTGGAAACTGACTTTGACAACATTTGTAACATTTCTAATCCAAATCATCAAACATCTGGAGACTGAAACTCTTGAGTTTTAAATACAAGTAAATACAGAAATGACTTCAAACAACATGTAACACAATATATTACAGATTTTCAACATGTTCAAATCTCATCTTTATCTTCACTGTGTTAAGTTGCTTCTGAATCTCAAGTCATGTTAAATAAATTAATGTATGTAAAGTGTAAATATACTTTAGTGTTCATGGAAAACGTGAACAAAAATATTCAATATTGTAAAAACATATCAAATCTTTGTGTAGAATTCAGACAGTATTGATAAAACTTTTTAAATAACTTCAAAACAAAACAAATTTAAAACTGAATTGAAGTTTTATGATACAAACATAATCTTGACAGGACTGTGTCGAGTAAAATTGCTCAGAGTTCAGCTCCAGAATGAAGGAGACAAAATAAAAAAATCAATATTTTAAAAAGAAAATAAAGTGAGATTTGACCTACAACAATCTTTTTAAAATTGGATAATTACACAAATATTGTTATGATCGTATTAGAGAAAAACGTACTTCCAACTTCCAGTCTGGTTCCTCCACCAAACGTCCACCACAGTGATTCAAAGTCTCTGAGGCGTCGTACAAAAACCTCTGAGTGTAGAGACACACGTGTCTGTGACTGTGAAACAAACAAACTCACCAGAATGAGTCTGTTTGTAAAGATTTATCAGCTGATTTTAAAATCTGAAGATGAAGAACAATCACAGGTTTTACTTAATTAGGTCATTTTTTTAAAGTGATATATTACATTTAAGAAGCTGATATTAAAAGATGACATTGTAAATGTCCTCACTGCAGGACTAATAAAGGACCATCTTATCTAAAAAAAATATGAGAAAATAAAATCTCAGATAAAATTAAAATCAAAAAGTGTCATCACATCCTGATCAATCCTCTGATAAAGTGATTGATAAATTGATCGACAGGATGATGAAATTGATGAAAGTCCCTGCTGGAGTCAGTCAGAGCATTTCCATAGAGAGTGACTTTGCATCAGCAGCACCATGCTCCAGTGCTCTGGGACACTTTATAGTCCTGACAGTTGAAGACTGGAGGACTGACAGCTGTCCTTCATGACAACACAAGACACAGAAATCATGACTTTGACCTCCGTCCTCATCTGGACTCTCCTCTGCTGCTGCTTCACAGGTAAAGTCCAGAGAGTCAAACTCCTCTGTCAACATCTGTCCCTCTGAAATGAAGCCGACAAAACCATGACTCTGCTTTATGTCTCTGTCTCTGTGTCCTCAGAGTCCAGAGGACAGGTCACAGTGACTCAGTCTGGAGCAGTGACATCTGCTGTGGGAGGATCTGCCACCATCACATGTGCAACCAGTCAGAATGTTTATAACAACATCTACCTAAACTGGTACCAACAGAGAGATGGAGAAACTCCTAAACTCCTTATTTCCTATGCTTCCACTCGAGCATCAGGGATTCCAGGTCGTTTTACAGGCAGTGGATCACATTCTTCCTTCACTCTGACCATCAGTGGAGTCCAGGCTGAAGATGCTGCAGTTTACTACTGTCAGAGTTATCACGAGATCAACAGTAAAGCTGTGTTCACACAGTGAAAAAGCCTCGTACAAAAACCTCCTTCAGTGAAAGAGAACAGAAACTGAAGTGACTGCAGAGACTGATACAGTTCACTGAGGACACACACCAGTGATTTAATACACTTTATTACACTGTTTCAGTGAAGCTCACTTGTTTATAAGTGATTATACATTATTATTAGTTAAGAATAAGTTATTTGTCTCATAGTCTTTACATTTTCATTCAAACTCAGTTTGATTCACAAAGAAAATCCATCAGCAGCTCAGAGATTATTTAACTCACATCATTAATAAATCAGCCTCTATGCTGATGATGTTCTATGATACATGGAAAACATCCAAGTTTTATATGATCACTCGTTTATTTATTTATTTATTTAGTAGTATTGTCGTAAATGTGCATAAAAAACATTTATATATATGTTGAAATCAACACATAATAACAAATGTCCATTAGACATGTTCAAGTTACATTTTTGTCTAATATTCTTCATGTCACATTAAACTCAGCTCACATACATTTTCATTAACAACTTTTATATTTATTACAAATAATCATAATTATACTTCGCAAACAGAATTTTTTTTATTCACTATTAAGACTTTCTATATTTTATATAGTTTTTTAAAAATTACTTTCATGTCATGTGACTCAATCTCTCCAATCTTAGGCCTAAATGTAGTGTAGATTTATTGGATTTGAGTGCATTTCAATAGTTTTTTCTAGAAAAACAAATGTGTATATTTGCCAAAATAATATGTATAAAAGGCATTTACATCAAAGAACAGGAAGGAATAAAATGAGCCCAAATAAACCTTCCACAGTTTTAACACTTTTTTAAAAAGAATAATAGTAAAATAAAGTAAAACATCATCTAATAATTTGGATTTTTATTAATTTGACAAGTGGATAAAATGTTAATTTAATGTGTATGCATGTGTTATTTTATGAATGTACACAAACATTAAAAACACTTTTCATGTTATGTGATTTAATCAGTCCAATCCAAGACTTATGATTGACTTTTTTCATCTTCATTTGTGTTGATGATATAACATTTCTTTTTTTTCCTGGCATTTAAAAAAGTCATTTGTATATTGTAGATGATTTATTTCTATAAAGTTCAGACATTCACTGATCATGTTTGTTCATCCTATTTCACCCTGATGTCATTAAAATGTCACTTCATAATAACAAGTCCATGGAAACATTTTTTAATGAAAACAAACTTTATTAAGTGAAAAAGTTTAAAGAGTCAGGATCATCATGAGCAAGAAGTTTTCAAACTTTAAATTGTGAAAAGAGACAGAAATGCAGAGTAAAAGCAGTAGCAGAGAGTCAGTGAGTCAGGTCAGGACTAGGAACACTGGTCTGTCCTCAGTGTCTCTGAGAGAATCTGGGAGCCCTGGGTGGCCTCACAGGTCACAGAGCCCACCTTCCTCCACTGGTCAGCAGAAAGCCTCAGGATGCTGCTCCAGCTGTAGAGACCGTCCTTCTCCAGCAGCCCACGACTCATGCTCTGCTCCCAGCTGCTGCTGCTGCTGCTGCTGCTGCTGCCGTCCAACTTCCAGGACAGAGTCCAGTCTGAGGGGAAGCCCTTGTTGGCCAGACACATGAGCGTGGCCTTCCCCTGCTGCAGCTCCTCACTGGAGGGCGGCAGCACCGTCAGGGTGGGACGGACGTCACCTAGGAGACAACAGTCAGTTTAGAGCACAGAGAGGACACAGCTGTCGGTTGAACGCCACACACTCGGACATGTTTCTGTGTGAGAGCTGATTTTGTGCCACATGGTTTTTCTGCTCCACCAGTCACATGGTTTCACTTCGCTTTAAGAAGCCTCTCATGCACATCAGCACAGAGACAATCATCAAACACTTTGACCTGAAGAAATGTAGAAAAACTACACTGGAAACTGACTTTTACAACATTTGTAACATTTCTAATCCAAATCATCAAACATCTGGAGACTGAAACTCTTTAGTTTTAAATACAAGTCAATAAAGAAATGACTTCAAACAGCATGTAACACAATAGATTACAGATTTTTCAACATGTTCAAATCTCATCTTTATCTTCACTGTGTTAAGTTGCTTCTGAATCTCAAGTCATGTTAAACAAATAAAGTGTTGATGGAATGAAAAAAATTATAAGTGAAATTTCCAGTTTTAAACTCCAGCCTAACATGAATATGTAAAGTAAGATTGCAAAATATTTCTCATCAAAAATATCAAATATACTTTAGAGTTCATGGAAAACATGAACAAAAATATAAAATATTGTAAAAACATCAAATCTTGTTCGTTTAGAATTCAGACAGTATTGATAAAACTTTTTAAATCACTGCTAAACAAAACTGAATTAAAACTGAATTGAAGTTTTAAGATACAAACATAATCTTGACAGGACTGTGTCGAGTAAAATTGCTCAGAGTTCAGCTCCAGAATGAAATAAAAACATCAATATTTAAAAAATATAAAATTACATTTAAGTGAGATTTGACCTACAGCAAACCATTTAAAATTGGATAATTACACAAATATTGTTATGATCGTATTAGAGAAAAACTTACTTCCAACTTCCAGTCTGGTTCCTCCACCAAACGTCCACCACAGTGATTCAAAGTCTCTGAGGCGTCGTACAAAAACCTCTGAGCGTAGAGACACACGTGTCTGTGACTGTGAAACAAACAAACTCACCAGAATGAGTCTGTTTGTAAAGATTTATCAGCTGATTTTAAAATCTGAAGATGAAGAACAGTCACAGATTTTACTTAATTAAGTCATTTTTTAAAAGTGATATATTCAATTTAAGAAGCTGATATTAAAAGATGACATTGTAAATGTCCTCACTGCAGGACTAATAAAGGACCATCTTATCTTAAAAAATATGAGAAAATAAAATCTCAGATAAAAATAAAACCCAAAAGTGTCATCACATCCTGATCAATCCTCTGATAAAGTGATTGATAAATTGATCGACAGGATGATGAAATTGATGAAAGTCCCTGCTGGAGTCAGTCAGAGCATTTCCATAGAGAGTGACTTTGCATCAGCAGCACCATGCTCCAGTGCTCTGGGACACTTTATAGTCCTGACAGTTGAAGACTGGAGGACTGACAGCTGTCCTTCATGACAACACAAGACACAGAAATCATGACTTTGACCTCCGTCCTCATCTGGACTCTCCTCTGCTGCTGCTTCACAGGTAAAGTCCAGAGAGTCAAACTCCTCTGTCAACATCTGTCCCTCTGAAATGAAGCCGACAAAACCATGACTCTGCTTTATGTCTCTGTCTCTGTGTCCTCAGAGTCCAGAGGACAGTTCACAGTGACTCAGTCTGGAGCAGTGACATCTGCTGTGGGAGGATCTGCCACCATCACATGTACAACCAGTCAGAATGTTTATTATCATAGTAGCTACGGTCACTACCTACACTGGTACCAACAGAGAGATGGAGAAACTCCTAAACCCCTTGTTTACTATGCTTCCACTCGAGCATCAGGGATTCCAGGTCGTTTTACAGGCAGTGGATCACATTCTTCCTTCACTCTGACCATCAGTGGAGTCCAGGCTGAAGATGCTGCAGTTTACTACTGTCAGAGTTTTCATGTCATCAACAGCATCTATGTGTTCACACAGTGAAAAAGCCTCGTACAAAAACCTCCTTCAGTGAAAGAGAACAGAAACTGAAGTGACTGCATAGACTGATACAGTTCACTGAGGACACACACCACTGATTTAATACACTTTATTACACTATTTTGTACATTAATACAATAATTTAAATTGTCCAGTAAACATGGTTAAGTATGTTGTTTTAATGCTTCTCATTTGTTGAAAAACATTTTTATTCAATAGAAAAACCATCAGCAGCTTCTTTAACTCACATCATGAATAAATCAGCCTCTATGCTGATGACGACCTATGATACATGGAAAACATCCAACTTTTCTATGATCATTCTTGCTTATTTATTTATTTATTTATTGGTGTTGTTGTTAAAGTGCAACAAACACTTTCATATATTATGGATTCAGCAAATATGTTCAAGTTACATTTTTGTCACATGAAACTCAGCTCAAAGACTTTTTCACTAAATACAACTTATAATAATTATACTTTGCAAACAGTTTGGAACAAATCACTCCAATCTAACACCAACATGTATAATAAATTAATTGGATTTGAGTGCATTTTTAGAGTTTTTCTTGGAAAAACAAATAATACTCATGAAAGGCATTTACATTTATAAAAGAATAGGAAGGAATAAAATGAGCCCAATTAAACCTTCCACAATTTTAATTTTTAAAAAGAATAATAGTAAAATAAATCAAAACATCATAGATATAAAAGGAGATCATGTTGAAGCAAATTGTATTTTTCTTCTAAATAACAAATAAACTCAAAGACTTTTTTCTTTTCCAAACTTTGAAATAAAGATTTCAACAAACTGAAAAGTGATTTGATTCTCTAATAATTGAAAAATTATTTGTAAAATTGGGAAAATTTTATCTATTATTTGACAAGTTGATAAAATATATATTGAATGTGTAGTCACGTTATTTTATTAATCTATACAAACATGAACATAAATCAATAGCTATCTATGTTATGTGATTTAATCAGTCCAATCCAAGATTTATGATTTACTTTTTTCATCTTAATTTGTGTTGGTGATATAACATTTATTTTTTCCTGGCATTTTAAAGAGTACTTTGTAAATTGTTGATGATTTATTTCTATAAAGTTGTTTAAAATGTCATTCACTGATCATGTTTGTTCATCCTATTTCACCCTGGTGTCATTAAAATGTCACTTCATAATAACAAGTCCATAGAAACATGTTTTTTTAATGAAAACAATCAAGTTTATTATGTGAAAAAGTGTAAAGAGTCAGGATCATCATGAGCGAGAAGTTTTCAAACTTTAAATTGTGAAAAGAGACAGAAATGCAGAGTAAAAGCAGTAGCAGAGAGTCAGTGAGTCAGGTCAGGACTAGGAACACTGGTCTGTCCTCAGTGTCTCTGAGAGAATCTGGGAGCCCTGGGTGGCCTCACAGGTCACAGAGCCCACCTTCCTCCACTGGTCAGCAGAAAGCCTCAGGATGCTGCTCCAGCTGTAGAGACCGTCCTTCTCCAGCAGCCCACGACTCATGCTCTGCTCCCAGCTGCTGCTGCTGCTGCTGCTGCCGTCCAACTTCCAGGACAGAGTCCAGTCTGAGGGGAAGCCCTTGTTGGCCAGACACATGAGCGTGGCCTTCCCCTGCTGCAGCTCCTCACTGGAGGGCGGCAGCACCGTCAGGGTGGGACGGACGTCACCTAGGAGACAACAGTCAGTTTAGAGCACAGAGAGGACACAGCTGTCGGTTGAACGCCACACACTCGGACATGTTTCTGTGTGAGAGCTGATTTTGTGCCACATGGTTTTTCTGCTCCACCAGTCACATGGTTTCACTTCGCTTTAAGAAGCCTCTCATGCACATCAGCACAGAGACAATCATCAAACACTTTGACCTGAAGAAATGTAGAAAAACTACACTGGAAACTGACTTTGACAACATTTGTAACATTTCTAATCCAAATCATCAAACATCTGGAGACTGAAACTCTTGAGTTTTAAATACAAGTAAATACAGAAATGACTTCAAACAACATGTAACACAATATATTACAGATTTTCAACATGTTCAAATCTCATCTTTATCTTCACTGTGTTAAGTTGCTTCTGAATCTCAAGTCATGTTAAACAAATAAAGTGTTGATGGAATTAAAAAAATTATAAGTGAAATTTCCAGTTTTAAACTCCAGCCTAACATGAATATGTAAAGTAAGATTGCAAAATATTTCTCATCAAAAATATTAAATATACTTTAGAGTTCATGGAAAACATGAACAAAAATATAAAATATTGTAAAAACATATCAAATCTTGTTCGTTTAGAATTCAGACAGTATTGATAAAACTTTTTAAATCACTGCTAAACAAAACTGAATTAAAACTGAATTGAAGTTTTAAGATACAAACATAATCTTGACAGGACTGTGTCGAGTAAAATTGCTCAAAGTTCAGCTACAGAATGAAATAAAAACATCAATATTTAAAAAATATAAAATTACATTAAAGTGAGATTTGACCTACAGCAAACCATTTAAAATTGGATAATTACACAAATATTGTTATGATCGTATTAGAGAAAAACTTACTTCCAACTTCCAGTCTGGTTCCTCCACCAAACGTCCACCACAGTGATTCAAAGTCTCTGAGGCGTCGTACAAAAACCTCTGAGCGTAGAGACACACGTGTCTGTGACTGTGAAACAAACAAACTCACCAGAATGAGTCTGTTTGTAAAGATTTATCAGCTGATTTTAAAATCTGAAGATGAAGAACAATCACAGATTTTACTAAATTAAGTCATTTTTTAAAAGTGATATATTCAATTTAAGAAGCTGATATTAAAAGATGACATTGTAAATGTTCTCACTGCAGGACTAATAAAGGACCATCTTATCTTAAAAAATATGAGAAAATAAAATCTCAGATAAAATTAAAATCTAAAAGTGTCATCACATCCTGATCAATCCTCTGATAAAGTGATTGATAAATTGATCGACAGGATGATGAAATCGATGAAAGTCCCTGCTGGAGTCAGTCAGAGCATTTCCATAGAGAGTGACTTTGCATCAGCAGCACCATGCTCCAGTGCTCTGGGACACTTTATAGTCCTGACAGTTGAAGACTGGAGGACTGACAGCTGTCCTTCATGACAACACAAGACACAGAAATCATGACTTTGACCTCCGTCCTCATCTGGACTCTCCTCTGCTGCTGCTTCACAGGTAAAGTCCAGAGAGTCAAACTCCTCTGTCAACATCTGTCCCTCTGAAATGAAGCCGACAAAACCATGACTCTGCTTTATGTCTCTGTCTCTGTGTCCTCAGAGTCCAGAGGACAGGTCACAGTGACTCAGTCTGGAGCAGTGACATCTGCTGTGGGAGGATCTGCCACCATCACATGTACAACCAGTCAGAATGTTTATGTTAGTGGCAGCAGCCACTACCTACACTGGTACCAACAGAGAGATGGAGAAACTCCTAAACTCCTTATTTACTATGCTTCCACTCGAGCATCAGGGATTCCAGGTCGTTTTACAGGCAGTGGATCACATTCTTCCTTCACTCTGACCATCAGTGGAGTCCAGGCTGAAGATGCTGCAGTTTACTACTGTCAGAGTTATCACTACATCAACAGCAAAGATGTGTTCACACAGTGAAAAAGCCTCGTACAAAAACCTCCTTCAGTGAAAGAGAACAGAAACTGAAATGACTGCAGAGACTGATACAGTTCACTGAGGACACACACCAGTGATTTAATACACTTTATTACACTGTTTCAGTGAAGCTCACTTGTTTATAAGTGATTATACATTATTATTGGTTAATAATAAGTTATTTGCCTCATTATCTTTACATTTTCATTCAAACTCAGTTTGATTCACAAAGAAAATCCATCAGCAGCTCAGAGATTATTTAACTCGCATCATTAATAAATCAGTCTTTATGCTGATGATGTTCTATGATACATGGAAAACATCCACATTTTGAATTTTCTTTTATTATTAATCTGATCACTCTTGTTTATTTATTTATTTATTTTTGTTGGGTGGGGGGTTTTCCTCTTGTTTTAAATGTGCAAGAAACATTTTCATTTATTTTGGAATCAACATTAAAGCTAAAAAGATTTTTACTCTTAATTTAGAGATCATTTGGAAAGTTTGGATTATTCCCTATTATATTTGACGTAAACAGAGAAAATAAATGTTTTCACTTGTTTCTCAATCAGAGCAGCTGTTTTAACTTTATTATTTTTGTTTAAATAGAAAACATCTGAATTTATGATCTAACACTTTGTTGATTTGAGGTTTTTCACATCAGTCATTCCACATTCTTATCTCTGATCAAAGAGAAAAAAAATAACATTACTGATGAGATGCTTCAAATAATTGTATTGTGTATTTAACATGAACATTCTTCCATGACAGAATTTACTCCAGACTTTCAGTTGTTTTCTGGTGATCAAATGTTTTCTACTCTATAGTTTCTAACATTTATTCCTGCTCATGTTGCAGAGAATGTCCACAGTCACATGTGTCAGTGGTGATGGACACAGCACATCGGTGCTGCTCACAGTTAACTAAAGACATCAGCTCATCTGATTAATCTGTTATTCCCTTAATTACAACTAAACTAAAGCTCTTCTACAAAAAGATTGAGACCACGGAGTGAAAACAATTAAAAGTGCGCCGTTAAGAGTTGTTAACACTAAGATCTACTCGGATCCCCTGCACGTCATCGTGACTGTACTCGATCCTCGTCATAAAGATTATTATTGGAAGTTAAGACAAAACTGCGTGTAGAGAAATAGTCCAGGCTGTGCTGATACGGAAAGATCGCTTGGAGGAAAAGCTCAAAGCGAAGCAGCAACGCACAACGCAGCAGAGAGAGAGAGAGAAGCCACAGTGCAGGTGCGGTGCGCAGAAAAAAAGGCCCGTCTGCACCAGATGAGGGGGCGCACTCTATAATATAATATACTATAATTGCAATGCCTTGACTTTAGTGAGGTAAGCACACACAGTCCCTGCCATAACAAAATTAGAAAAAAAAAAAAAAAAACAACGGTACAGAATTAGCACAATAACTTATTTCGGTTTTTCCGTTTCGGCCAACTGTTTCCTGATTTTCGGTGCATCCCTAGTTACATTGCTCTTGCCAATAAAGACATTTCATGTTCATGTGTTCCCCCGGCTGCTTCCCAAAGTAGATGTTTTCTGTAATACAGAGTTCTGTAATTTTTTGAGTTACTTGGCCTTACTCCATGAGTCATCATAATGGTCCTTCAAAAAGCCTCAGAATGCCCCATTTTTACCTCAAATTTTCAAATGCTCCACACCAACCCGCCTCCGCTCCCTCGCCATGTACTCTCCATAGTGAAATTTGGTAACGCTTTCTTTTACAGTCCCCTAATTACCAGGTATTTACCTGGTAAATTCATGGTAACACCAAAGTGTTACTAGGTAATTACCAATGGTAATAAGAAAGTAAATACAGTTGAACTGTTGCCAAAATACTGGGCATTTACCTGGTAACTATATAGTTAATTATAGCGTGTTATTACTGCTGTTAATAAGAAGGTATGTACAGCTAAACTATGGCAAAACTGTGGTAAATGTAAGTGTATTATTGGGTTATAAACTGGTAATAAGCAGGTACCTACAGTCCCCTAATTACTAGCTATTTACCCAAGGGGTAATCTAACAAACCTTACCCTAAAAATGTGTGTAATTACATGGAAACAAGCTTGGCTTTCTTTTACAGTACAGTTTTACTTTACTTACCAAGTACATTACCGTGCATTACCCAGTATTTTGGCAACGGTTTCACTGTATTTACTGATCTTATTACCCTTGGTAATTACCTAGCAACACTTAAGTGTTACCATGAATTTACCAGCTAAATACCAGGTAATTAGGGGACTGTAAAAGAAAGCGTTACCTGAAATTTTAATAGAAAAACCCCTGACACCCTTACAACACACGCGCCTACATGTCCTACATTAGTCGGCTCCGTGGTGGTCATGGCCCAGAGGAGCCGCGGTGGGGTGTCCCTTATTTTCATTTCTGAAAGGTGGCAACCCTATATGTGGGGTTTGGGTCACATGGTCACGGGAAGTAAGTTAGAAGGGCTGATTCACCTGCAGCAGGAGAGGAGAGAGGTAGCCGTAATTTTAGTTGACCGTCGTTAAGAAAGCCAGCTCTGTCCTTGGATGTCCCCTGGAACCAGTGGAGGTGGTGGGAGAGAGGAGAATGGCTACCAAGCTATCATCTCTGATGGACAACCTCTCCCACCCCCTGCAGAACACCATCGCAGCACTGGGCAGCTCCTTCAGTCACAGACTAAAACATCCAAAATGTCTGAAGGAGCGTTATCGCAGGTCGTTCCTCCCTGCAGCTGTTAGACTGTACAACAAGTACTGCTCTAAGTAGACCCCACACACACACACACACACACACACACTCCTCTCTCCATGTGCAATATACTGTTAATTCTCATTGGTGTAATATACTGTATATATTTTTTCATAATGTAAACTTTTTTTGAAGTGCAATATATTGTCATTTTTCATACTGTCAAATTTTTTTATACTGTAGTGTTCTCATCAGTGCAATATCCTTATCCTTATTTATTATCCTTATTTAATAGCTCAGCCTTGTTTCCGTACACTATAAATACCATGTGCATACTGTGTATATTCTGCAGACCGGTTGTAATGTACATTCTATTTTTAAACCTATTTTTATAGTCAGTGTTAATATCTTTATATATTGTACTTTATAGATTCTATTTCTTTTTGGTAATGCATGTTTATTATTTATTATCCTTATCCTTACTGTCTTGCTGCTGTAACACTGTAAATTTCCCCACTGCGGGACGAATAAAGGACTTCTTATCTTATCTTATCTTTCAAATATGATTGTCTAAATACACATGCCAACAGGGTACACGTTTTCTATCTAATATGCGAGTGTAATTGGAAGACCGCTGTAGCTCTTTTGTCAGGATTCGTTTAGCCTGGACCCGGAAGCAGACGGAGACGGGAGCATATTTCAAAACAAAAGATATTTATTATAAAATACAAACAAAAAGCGACTTCCAAAACGAGGGGAAGCGGTAGGGGATAGTTAGCGAGACAGGTGGAAAGAATGTCCTTGCAGCTACTGCGAGGGTGGCTCGGCAGGGTGGCAGAGTTCCAGCGTGGAACAAACTCACGGGTTTGGAAATGAAGATCCCAGGAGCGTAGGGAAACAGGAACAACCAGTGAGTTCGTGGAACGGCAGGAGACGTGGCAACCTGGAGCGAGGACAGGCAGGTAAGTATCTGGAGAAGGTAAGTTCAGCGAGCAAACGAGAAGCATGTCTTTACCCATGTACGTGAGAAAGCGATCTGACGCCGGTGAAGAGGAACGGCTCCGTCTTTAAGCCCCGCTGATTACTCATCTGGAGCAGGTGAGGCGGAGCCGCGCAGGTGTAGTCAATCACCGGCGTCTTGGAGGAAGTGGGTCAGCCACGCCCCCTGCTGAGTCAGAGTGTGGGAGGAAAAGAGCAGCAGCAGCAAAACAAAAACACTAACAATAAAATTGAGAGGAAGGTGCAGGTGAGATCGTGACATCTTTTCCTTCATTAAATACCTGTGAAAACGTACCTGGACTCAGTGTGCTTCTATGTGTCGGCAGCAGCGCGTCATACAAATACACAGGACCTATTCTCTACCTCTCAAGCGACTTCAAGGGATTGGAAAGCCGCAACAGTGCAATGTGTAGTTTTTTTAAAAAGTTTTTTCAAAGTTATTTACAGCATTTTATTTTTTCTATTTATTTATATTGTCTTATAATGTGGGTTCTTTACAATGTAATGTTTATATTTTACTGTTTGTATAGGTTTTTACAAGTTATTTACAGTATTTTATTGTTCTTTACATTTATATTTTCACATACTTTATTTATCTCTCCGTTCCTACAACAATATAAAGAGAAAATTAGAATTGTTCTGGCATATTTACGAATGGTAATTAATCGTGATTAATCCACAGCTACCCTGTGATTAATCTGATTAAAAATTTTAATCTTTTCACAGCCCTATTTAAAATACAACTTATAATAATTATACTTTGCAAACAGATTGGAACAAATCACTCCAATCTAACACCAACATGTAAAATAAATTAATTGGATTTCAGTGCATTTTTTAGAGTTTTTCTTGGAAAAACAAATGTGTATATTTGCCAAAATAATACTCATGAAAGGAATTTACATTTATAAAAGAATAGGAAGGAATAAAATGAGCCCAATTAAACCTTCCACAATTTTAATTTTTAAAAAGAATAATAGTAAAATAAATCAAAACATCATAGATATAAAAGGACATCATGTTGAAGCAAATTGTATTTTTCCTCTAAATAACAAATAAACTCAAAGACTTTTTTCTTTTCCAAACTTTGAAATAAAGATTTCAACAAACTGAAAAGTGATTTGATTCTCTAATAATTGAAAAATGATTTGTAAAATTGGGATAATTTTATCTATTATTTGACAAGTTGATGAAATATATATTGAATGTGTAGTCACGTTATTTTATTAATCTATACAAACATGAACATAAATCAATAGCTATCTATGTTATGTGATTTAATCAGTCCAACCCAAGACTTATGATTTACTTTTTTCATCTTAATTTGTGTTGATGATATAACATTTATTTTTTCCTGACATTTTAAAAAGTCATTTGTAAATTGTTGATTATTTATTTCTCTAAAGTTGTTTAAAATGACATTCACTGATCATGTTTGTTCATCCTATTTCACCCTGGTGTCATTAAAATGTCACTTCATAATAACAAGTCCATGGAAACCTTTTAATGAAAACAAACTTTATTAAGTGAAAAAGTGTAAAGAGTCAGGATCATCATGAGCGAGAAGTTTTCAAACTTTAAATTGTGAAAAGAGACAGAAATGCAGAGTAAAAGCAGTAGCAGAGAGTCAGTGAGTCAGGTCAGGACTAGGAACACTGGTCTGTCCTCAGTGTCTCTGAGAGAATCTGGGAGCCCTGGGTGGCCTCACAGGTCACAGAGCCCACCTTCCTCCACTGGTCAGCAGA
Organism: Microchirus variegatus; assembly: GCF_963457635.1. NCBI lineage: Eukaryota > Metazoa > Chordata > Actinopteri > Pleuronectiformes > Soleidae > Microchirus > Microchirus variegatus. Next base: position 7,027,651 of record NC_139814.1, read on the forward strand.
AAGCCTCAGGATGCTGCTCCAGCTGTAGAGACCGTCCTTCTCCAGCAGCCCACGACTCATGCTCTGCTCCCAGCTGCTGCTGCTGCTGCTGCTGCCGTCCAACTTCCAGGACAGAGTCCAGTCTGAGGGGAAGCCCTTGTTGGCCAGACACATGAGCGTGGCCTTCCCCTGCTGCAGCTCCTCACTGGAGGGCGGCAGCACCGTCAGGGTGGGACGGACGTCACCTAGGAGACAACAGTCAGTTTAGAGCACAGAGAGGACACAGCTGTCGGTTGAACGCCACACACTCGGACATGTTTCTGTGTGAGAGCTGATTTTGTGCCACATGGTTTTTCTGCTCCACCAGTCACATGGTTTCACTTCGCTTTAAGAAGCCTCTCATGCACATCAGCACAGAGACAATCATCAAACACTTTGACCTGAAGAAATGTAGAAAAACTACACTGGAAACTTTTACAACATTTGTAACATTTCTAATCCAAATCATCAAACATCTGGAGACTGAAACTCTTTAGTTTTAAATACAAGTGAATAAAGAAATGACTTCAAACAACATGTAACACAATAGATTACAGATTTTCAACATGTTCAAATCTCATCTTTATCTTCACTGTGTTAAGTTGCTTCTGAATCTCAAGTCATGTTAAACTCCAGTCTAAGATGAATATGTAAAGCAAATTTGAAAATACTTCTCATCAAATCATTCAAAAATATTAAATATACTTTACTCTTCATGGAAAACGTGAAAAAAAATCTAATCTTCATGTAGAGTTCAGACAGTAAAGACAAAACTTTTTAAATCACCTCAAAACTAAGCAAATTCAAAACTGAATTGAAGTTTTATGATACAAACATAATCTTGACAGGACTGTGTCGAGTAAAATTGCTCAGAGTTCAGCTCCAGAATGAAGGAGACAAAATAAAAACATCAATATTTAAAAAAGAAAATAAAGTGAGATTTGACCTACAGCAAACCATTTAAAATTGGATAATTACACAAATATTGTTATGATCGTATTAGAGAAAAACTTACTTCCAACTTCCAGTCTGGTTCCTCCACCAAACGTGAGCCACAGTGATTCAAAGTCTCTGAGGCGTCGTACAAAAACCTCTGAGTGTAGAGACACACGTGTCTGTGACTGTGAAACAAACAAACTCACCAGAATGAGTCTGTTTGTAAAGATTTATCAGCTGATTTTAAAATCTGATGATGAAGAACAATCACAGGTTTTACTAAATGAAGTCATTTTTAAAAGTGATATATTCAATTTAAGAAGCTGATATTAAAAGATGACATTGTAAATGTCCTCACTGCAGGACTAATAAAGGACCATCTTATCTTAAAAAATATGAGAAAATAAAATCTCAGATAAAAATAAAGTTGAAAAGTGTCATCACATCCTGATCAATCCTCTGATAAAGTGATTGATAAATTGATCGACAGGATGATGAAATTGATGAAAGTCCCTGCTGGAGTCAGTCAGAGCATTTCCATAGAGAGTGACTTTGCATCAGCAGCACCATGCTCCAGTGCTCTGGGACACTTTATAGTCCTGACAGTTGAAGACTGGAGGACTGACAGCTGTCCTTCATGACAACACAAGACACAGAAATCATGACTTTGACCTCCGTCCTCATCTGGACTCTCCTCTGCTGCTGCTTCACAGGTAAAGTCCAGAGAGTCAAACTCCTCTGTCAACATCTGTCCCTCTGAAATGAAGCCGACAAAACCATGACTCTGCTTTATGTCTCTGTCTCTGTGTCCTCAGAGTCCAGAGGACAGGTCACAGTGACTCAGTCTGGAGCAGTGACATCTGCTGTGGGAGGATCTGCCACCATCACATGTACAACCAGTCAGAATGTTTATAACAACAACTACCTACACTGGTACCAACAGAGAGATGGAGAAACTCCTAAACTCCTTATTTACCAAGCTTCCACTCGAGCATCAGGGATTCCAGGTCGTTTTACAGGCAGTGGATCACATTCTTCCTTCACTCTGACCATCAGTGGAGTCCAGGCTGAAGATGCTGCAGTTTACTACTGTCAGAGTCTTCACTCCATCAACAGCATCTATGTGTTCACACAGTGAAAAAGCCTCGTACAAAAACCTCCTTCAGTGAAAGAGAACAGAAACTGAAGTGACTGCAGAGACTGATACAGTTCACTGAGGACACACACCAGTGATTTAATACACTTTATTCCATTATTATGTACATTATACAATAATTTAAAATGTAAAATGGTTAAGTATTTTGTTCTAATTCTCCTTTATTTGTTGAAAAACATTTTAATTCAACAGAAAAACCATCAGCAGCTTCTTTAACTCACATCATTAATAAATCAGCCTCTATGCTGATGACGTCCTATGATACATGGAAAACATCCACATTTTCTATAACCACTCATGTTTATGTATTTATTTATTTATTTGTTTGTGTTGTTGTTAATGTGCAACAAACATTTAAGATATTTTATAATATTCTTTACGTCACATGAAACTGAGCTCAAAGACTATTTCAGTTACAATAGAACTTATGATAATTATACTCATAATTATATGTTGCAAACAGTTATTTGTATTCACTAGCACTAGTTTCTTTATTTTCTATAGATATTTCAAATTGCTTTCATGCCATGTGACCCAATCGCTCCAATCTAAGCCCAAAACACTTTAACACTTTTTTAAAAGAATAATAGTTTAATAAATGAAAACATCATCGATATAAAATTGTAATCTTTATTCTAAATAACAAATAAACTCAAACACTCTCTTTTCCAAAATTAGAAATCAACATTTCTGAAAATGTTCAAAGTGATTTGATTCTCCAATAATTCAGATGTGATTTGAAAATAGGGATTTTTTTTATCTATATTTGACAAGTTGATACAACATATATTTAATGTGTATGCACATTATTTTATTAATGTGTGCAAACAAATAAACTTTTTTTTTTTTTTCAATAGCTATCATGTTATGTGATTTAATCAGTCTAATCCAATAGTTTTGATTTACTTTTTTCATCTTCATTTGTGTGGATGATATAACATTTCTTTTCTCCTGACATTTTAAAAAGTCATTTGTAAATTGTTGATGATTTATATCTATAAAGTTGTTTAAATGACATTCACTGATCATGTTTGTTCATCCTATTTCACCCTGGTGTCATTAAAATGTCACTTCATAATAACAAGTCCATGGAAACATGTTTTTTTAATGAAAACGAACAAGTTTATTATGTGAAAAAGTGTAAAGAGTCAGGATCATCATGAGCGAGAAGTTTTCAAACTTTAAATTGTGAAAAGAGACAGAAATGCAGAGTAAAAGCAGTAGCAGAGAGTCAGTGAGTCAGGTCAGGACTAGGAACACTGGTCTGTCCTCAGTGTCTCTGAGAGAATCTGGGAGCCCTGGGTGGCCTCACAGGTCACAGAGCCCACCTTCCTCCACTGGTCAGCAGAAAGCCTCAGGATGCTGCTCCAGCTGTAGAGACCGTCCTTCTCCAGCAGCCCACGACTCATGCTCTGCTCCCAGCTGCTGCTGCTGCTGCTGCTGCCGTCCAACTTCCAGGACAGAGTCCAGTCTGAGGGGAAGCCCTTGTTGGCCAGACACATGAGCGTGGCCTTCCCCTGCTGCAGCTCCTCACTGGAGGGCGGCAGCACCGTCAGGGTGGGACGGACGTCACCTAGGAGACAACAGTCAGTTTAGAGCACAGAGAGGACACAGCTGTCGGTTGAACGCCACACACTCGGACATGTTTCTGTGTGAGAGCTGATTTTGTGCCACATGGTTTTTCTGCTCCACCAGTCACATGGTTTCACTTCGCTTTAAGAAGCCTCTCATGCACATCAGCACAGAGACAATCATCAAACACTTTGACCTGAAGAAATGTAGAAAAACTACACTGGAAACTGACTTTGACAACATTTGTAACATTTCTAATCCAAATCATCAAACATCTGGAGACTGAAACTCTTTAGTTTTAAATACAAGTGAATAAAGAAATGACTTCAAACAACATGTAACACAATAGATTACAGATTTTCAACATGTTCAAATCTCATCTTTATCTTCACTGTGTTAAGTTGCTTCTGAATCTCAAATCATGATAACAAACACATAACAAATAAATGTATGTAATACTTTAGTGTTCATGGAAAACGTGAACAAAAATATTAAATATTGTAAAAGCATATCAAATCTTGTTCGTGTCACAAAGTTAAAACTAAATTGAAGTTTTATGATACAAACATAATCTTGACAGGACTGTGTCGAGTAAAATTGCTCAGAGTTCAGCTCCAGAATGAAGGAGACAAAATAAAAAAATCAATATTTTAAAAAGATAATAAAGTGAGATTTGACCTACAACAAACCATTTAAAATTGGATAATTACACAAATATTGTTATGATCGTATTAGAGAAAAACTTACTTCCAACTTCCAGTCTGGTTCCTCCACCAAACGTCCACCACAGTGATTCAAAGTCTCTGAGGCGTCGTACAAAAACCTCTGAGTGTAGAGACACACGTGTCTGTGACTGTGAAACAAACAAACTCACCAGAATGAGTCTGTTTGTAAAGATTTATCAGCTGATTTTACAACAGTCACAGGTTTTACTAAATGAAGTAATTTTTTTAAAAGTGATATATTACATTTAAGAAGCTGATATTAAAAGATGACATTGTAAATGTCCTCACTGCAGGACTAATAAAGGACCATCTTATCTTAAAAAATATGAGAAAATAAAATCTCAGATAAAAATAAAATCAAAAAGTGTCATCACATCCTGATCAATCCTCTGATAAAGTGATTGATAAATTGATCGACAGGATGATGAAATTGATGAAAGTCCCTGCTGGAGTCAGTCAGAGCATTTCCATAGAGAGTGACTTTGCATCAGCAGCACCATGCTCCAGTGCTCTGGGACACTTTATAGTCCTGACAGTTGAAGACTGGAGGACTGACAGCTGTCCTTCATGACAACACAAGACACAGAAATCATGACTTTGACCTCCGTCCTCATCTGGACTCTCCTCTGCTGCTGCTTCACAGGTAAAGTCCAGAGAGTCAAACTCCTCTGTCAACATCTGTCCCTCTGAAATGAAGCCGACAAAACCATGACTCTGCTTTATGTCTCTGTCTCTGTGTCCTCAGAGTCCAGAGGACAGGTCACAGTGACTCAGTCTGGAGCAGTGACATCTGCTGTGGGAGGATCTGCCACCATCACATGTACAACCAGTCAAAATGTTTATGTTAGTGGCAGCAGCCACTTCCTATCCTGGTACCAACAGAGAGATGGAGAAACTCCTAAACTCCTTATTTACTATGCTTCCACTCGAGAATCAGGGATTCCAGGTCGTTTTACAGGCAGTGGATCACATTCTTCCTTCACTCTGACCATCAGTGGAGTCCAGGCTGAAGATGCTGCAGTTTACCACTGTCAGAGTGTTCACTACATCAACAGCATCTATGTGTTCACACAGTGAAAAAGCCTCGTACAAAAACCTCCTTCAGTGAAAGAGAACAGAAACTGAAGTGACTGCAGAGACTGATACAGTTCACTGAGGACACACACCAGTGATTTAATAAAGTTTTTTTCAACTGTTTTGTACATTAATACAGTAATTTAAAATGTCCAATTGACATGGTTAAGTAATTTTGTTTTAATGCTTCTCATGTTTTCAAAACATTTTTTATTCAATAGAAAAACCATCAGCAGCTTCTTTAACTCACATTATTAATATATCAGCCTCTATGCTGATGATGTTCTATGATACATACAAATGTTTTTAATATTTTCTTTGTTTTAACCCAATCACCCTTGTTTTATATATACATATTATACATAAAAAACAACTCATAATTTAGAGCTAATCTGGAAAGTATGGATTTTGTTCCCTATTATATTTGACGAAAAGAGAGAAAATAAATTGATAGGTTTGTAGTTTTTCAATCAGAGCAGCCGTTTTAACTTTATTAATTGATTTTAATTGAAAACATCTGAATTTATGAACTCTCACTTTGATAATTAGATGTTTTTCTCATCAGTCATTGCACATTCTTAGCTCTGATAAAAGATAAAGAATTTACTCCAGACTTTCAGTTGTTTTCTGGTAATCAAATGTTTTCTACTCTATAGTTTCTAACATTTATTCCTGCTCATGTTGCAGAGAATGTCCACAGTCACATGTGTCAGTGGTGATGGACACAGCAGGACATGTTGAGGACAGCTGCACTTGACTGACTCTGTGTGTTTGCATATGTGTCCTCCCTCTTTGTTCTTGGCCGTTAAGAGTCCAGTGTTGATCAGTGAGTGTCCAGGTCTTTCAGAGACACTGACTCACCAGCAGCACAATGATGATGATGTGTGTGACTCTACTGCTGCTCACTCTGGAGCTCCTTGTTCAGGGTGAGACTCTCTGGTGAAAACCTGATGGAGAAACCTGATCTTCTGTCTCTTTTCCACGTTAAAGAAACAATCATCTTCTGTTTGGACGTCGATCTTCGTCCTCCAGCTTTGATTTGTCTCAGTAACGTTTCTCCTGTTTGATATGTTTTCAGGTTCATCAGGAGACATCACCATGACTCAGTCTCCTGGATCTCTGTCTCCTTCTCCAGGACAGACTGTCTCTATCAAATGTAAATCCAGTCAACTTATAGGTGATGATGTTAACTGGTACCTGCAGAAACCTGCACAACCTCCTAAACTCCTGATTGAAGATACAACAAATCGTCAGTCTGGAGTTCCAGATCGCTTCAGTGCAACTTATCATCAGACTGACTTCACTCTGACCATCAGAGATGTTCAGACTGAAGATGGAGGAGTTTATTACTGTCAGCAGCATAACAGCTTCCCGTTCACACAGTGATAAAACGTGGTACAAAAACCTCCCTCAGCTGCAGAGGAACTGATGTGACTCAACAGCTGCACACACACTAAAATATCACAGCAGACGATGAACATCTTTCTCACAGTTACACTGAACATTTAAACATGACAATAACACCTTTAATCATAAAAGTGCTGAGTTTGAGGTCAAGTCTTTGAGTTGACATGTGAGTGAAGAAGAGAATATTAGAGGAATTTGTCCAATGATTTTATTTCCAACAAACATCAACAGTGTTGAACTACTTCACTAAACATTTACTCAATTATATGAACTTTATTTAGAAACTACACTGGTACATGGATTTGATATTTTCTTATTACACACACTAGTGATTTAAAAAGGTTTATTTAACTATTTTGTATGTTAATATAATTTTAAATGTCCACTAGACAGGGTCAAGTTATTCCTTTTAATATTCTTCAAGTTTGTTACATATACATATGTTACACCTTTAAGAATGAGAGGAGGCTCACTCTTGGTATAGCACATTTATTTCCTGTAGAAAATATGAAAACAGTTCAGGTCAGGAGCTGTAGCATGTACACGTAACTCGTTCATCACGTACTGGCTTCTACTTCTACTATAGCGTCAGCTACTCATATTTTCTTATACCTCTTAAACAATTATTGTTGATAACAGTACACGAATAAACTACACAGAAGGCAACTCTTCGTACTGTACTTTACTCACTATTGCTCTCACCACTGCTTTGAGTTAATACCACTGTTAAATACTCACATATGTTTGCTTACTACAACAAGGAAGTACTTAGCAAGTGACCTTAGCTTTTTCAATGTCAAATTACACTTTTAACATATACACACAGGTAAGTAATGCATAAATTCAAATTACATGAATGAAACACATGACAATAACAAATTACTAATTCCACATTACTCCAGGCTGAATAATCTATGAACTTACCCATTTAACAGAACTAGCTTTTAACCCACAGTCAGTTACTGTGTTAATTTCAGATTCCAATTAACGTTTTAAACACTGGCTATTTATCATAACTTTGTGGAATGGTCCTTTAACCAACATGACTGGGGCGACATACACTCAGAATGTGGCGTTAGCATTTACCGGCGATTAGCATTAGCCTAGCCTGTTAAACAATAAACACGGTTAATACTGTTTCCTATCACATTCACTTGGTTCATCCAGTTTCACATTGCTTATTCTCACTAGTGTCTTAATCACATATATCGCTCAACATGTCTTTCACTCATTACAGCTCACACATAAATGTAGTAGCTTGTGATTAGCGACCAGAGTCATTACTATCTACTTCTGCCTTCTAAAACATCAGAGGCGGCACACATACACACTCATAACATGGCCAAATTCAATATTGCTTAATGTCACAGTTGTTAACTAAAGCTCTGATGAAATAAATGACTGATGTCTATTACCCAGGTGCTGATTACAAACAGCTTACCTGTAGAAAATATGAAAACAGTTCAGGTCAGGAGCTGTAGCATGTACACGTAACTCGTTCATCACGTACTGGCTTCTACTTCTACTATAGCGTCAGCTACTGATACGCAGTCAAGTGCAACGCTTAGAGCGCCCTCTGCTGACGAAGCTGAGTTAAGCAGGACTTATCTCACTCATTAAAAACACATTAATCAGGATACCTTATATTATAGACAATCAAGACAGTAGTTTACTCATGTTTTCAGGCTTTAGCTTCACTCAGTTCAAAATTTAAAGGGGGGGGGCAAATAATTATCTGTCTTAAAACACACACAGTGCCACACATACATAAATACTTTTAATTCAAATAAAAATCCACCAGCAGCTCAGAAATTCTTTAATTCACATGATTACTAAATCAGCCTCTGTGCTGATGACGTCCTATGATACTTGTAAAACATCCAAATGTTCTTTTATGTTTTATTCTCTTCACTTTTTTGGGGGGAGGTTCCTCTTGTTTTAAATGTGCAACAGACATTTTAATATATTTTGGAATCCACATTAAACCAAGTTGAGAAAATGTCATAACAACTCAATTTTTGTTCTCTTGATGATTTCAAAACATGGATTGTACTCTTTATTTGAACTTTGTATTGCTTTCTTTCAAGTTGACATGTGTGTTGCTGTTAGAAGTGTAAGCATATTAAAATCACAGAACATTAAATCTACCTTGTGGATGGAAAGTGCTTTATGAATGAAATTACATTACTTTCCATTTAAATATTATTTGCTTTCATAGTAAAGTATACAAAATGAAAATGTATGACTTGCTTCCATGTCATTTCCATTAATGCTGATGATATGATAATGTTCTTTAGTAGTATTTGAAAAGAAAAGTCAAATATTGAAAATGTCACTAAAGGTTGTTTAACATGGTCTTATCTTAATATTTTGGCTGATCTTATATTATTCTATCACTGATAAAAGTCAGTTTAAATCAGAAAATGTGTGAAAAGAAAAACTGACTCAAAGACATGTTTATTCTCAAAAAGGGTCAAATTAATCAAAATTATTAAGCAAGAAAATAGTGATTGATTTTTTATTTTTAGATGAAAGAAATGTAGAGAATAGAGAAAAACCAGTTGGAGTCAGTCAGAGCATTTCCATAGAGAGTGACTTTGCATCAGCAGCACCATGCTCCAGTGCTCTGGGACACTTTATAGTCCTGACAGTTGAAGACTGGAGGACTGACAGCTGTCCTTCATGACAACACAAGACACAGAAATCATGACTTTGACCTCCGTCCTCATCTGGACTCTCCTCTGCTGCTGCTTCACAGGTAAAGTCCAGAGAGTCAAACTCCTCTGTCAACATCTGTCCCTCTGAAATGAAGCCGACAAAACCATGACTCTGCTTTATGTCTCTGTCTCTGTGTCCTCAGAGTCCAGAGGACAGTTCACAGTGACTCAGTCTGGAGCAGTGACATCTGCTGTGGGAGGATCTGCCACCATCACATGTACAACCAGTCAGAATGTTTATGTTAGTGGCAGCAGCCACTACCTATCCTGGTACCAACAGAGAGATGGAGAAACTCCTAAACTCCTTATTTACGTTGCTTCCACTCGACAATCAGGGATTCCAGGTCGTTTTACAGGCAGTGGATCACATTCTTCCTTCACTCTGACCATCAGTGGAGTCCAGGCTGAAGATGCTGCAGTTTACTACTGTCAGAGTTTTCACTACATCAACAGCAAACATGTGTTCACACAGTGAAAAAGCCTCGTACAAAAACCTCCTTCAGTGAAAGAGAACAGAAACTGAAGTGACTGCAGAGACTGATACAGTTCACTGAGGACACACACCAGTGATTTAATACACTTTATTACACTGTTTCAGTGAAGCTCACTTGTTTATAAGTGATTATACATTTTTATTGGTTAATAATAAGTTATTTGTCTCATAGTTTTTACATTTTCATTCAAACTCAGTTTGATTCACAAAGAAAATCCATCAGCAGCTCAGAGATTATTTAACTCACATCATTAATAAATCAGCCTCTATGCTGATGATGTTCTATGATACATGGAAAACATCCACATTTTGAATTTTCTTTTATTATTAATCTGATCACTCTTGTTTATTTATTTATTTATTTTTGTTGGGTGGGGGGTTGTCCTCTTGTTTTAAATGTGCAAGAAACATTTTCATTTATTTTGGAATCAACATTAAACCTAAAAAGATTTTTACTCTTAATTTAGAGACCATTTGAAAAGTTTGGATTATTCCATATTATATTTGACGTAAACAGAGAAAATAAATGTTTTCACTTGTTTCTCAATCAGAGCAGCTGTTTTAACTTATTCATTTTGTTTTAATATAAAACATCCTAATTTATGATCTAACAATTTGTTAATTTGAGGTTTTTCACATCAGTCATTCCACATTCTTATCTCTGATCAAAGAGAAAAAAAATAACATCACTGATGAGATGCTTCAAATAATTGTATTGTGTATTTAACATGAACATTCTTCCATGACAGAATTGACTCCAGACTTTCAGTTGTTTTCTGGTAATCAAATGTTTTCTACTCTATAGTTTCTAACATTTATTCCTGCTCATGTTGCAGAGAATGTCCACAGTCACATGTGTCAGTGGTGATGGACACAGCAGGACATGTTGAGGACAGCTGCACTTGACTGACTCTGTGTGTTTGCATATGTGTCCTCCCTCTTTGTTCTTGGCCGTTAAGAGTCCAGTGTTGATCAGTGAGTGTCCAGGTCTTTCAGAGACACTGACTCACCAGCAGCACAATGATGATGATGTGTGTGACTCTACTGCTGCTCACTCTGGAGCTCCTTGTTCAGGGTGAGACTCTCTGGTGAAAACCTGATGGAGAAACCTGATCTTCTGTCTCTTTTCCACGTTAAAGAAACAATCATCTTCTGTTTGGACGTTGATCTTCGTCCTCCAGCTTTGATTTGTCTCAGTAACGTTTCTCCTGTTTGATATGTTTTCAGGTTCATCAGGAGACATCACCATGACTCAGTCTCCTGGATCTCTGTCTCCTTCTCCAGGACAGACTGTCTCTATCAAATGTAAATCCAGTCAACTTATAGGTGATGATGTTAACTGGTACCTGCAGAAACCTGCACAACCTCCTAAACTCCTGATTTATGATACAACTGCTCGTCAGTCTGGAGTTCCAGATCGCTTCAGTGCAACTTATCATCAGACTGACTTCACTCTGACCATCAGAGATGTTCAGACTGAAGATGGAGGAGTTTATTACTGTCAGCAGCAGAACAGCTACCCGTTCACACAGTGATAAAACGTGGTACAAAAACCTCCCTCAGCTGCAGAGGAACTGATGTGACTCAACAGCTGCACACACACTAAAATATCACAGCAGACGATGAACATCTTTCTCACAGTTACACTGAACATTTAAACATGACAATAACACCTTTAATCATAAAATCACTTCTATGTTTGACCACATGTTTCTACAGAGAATGTTTACGTGCTGAGTTTGAGGTCAAGTCTTTGAGTTGACATGTGAGTGAAGAAGAGAATATTAGAGGAATTTGTCCAATGATTTTATTTCCAACAAACATCAACAGTGTTGAACTACTTCACTAAACATTTACTCAATTATATGAACTCTATTTATATAGAAACTACACTGGTACATGGATTTAATATTTTCTTATTACACACACTAGTGATTTAAAAAGGTTTATTCAACTATTTTGTATGTTAATATAATTTTAAATGTCCACTAGACAGGGTCAAGTTATTCCTTTTAATATTCTTCAAGTTTGTTACATATACATACATAAATACTTTTAATTCAAATGAAAATCCACCAGCAGCTCAGAAATTCTTTAATTCACATGATTACTAAATCAGCCTCTGTGCTGATGACGTCCTATGATACTTGTAAAACATCCAAATGTTCTTTTATGTTTTATTCTCTTCACTTTTTTGGGGGGAGGTTCCTCTTGTTTTAAATGTGCAACAGACATTTAAATATATTTTGGAATCCACATTAAACCAAGTTGAGAAAATGTCATAACAACTAAATTTTTGTTCTCTTAAAGATTTCAAAACATGGATTGTACTCTTTATTTGAACTTTGTATTGCTTTCTTTCAAGTTGACATGTGTGTTGCTGTTAAAAGTGTATGCATATTAAAATCACAGAACATTAAATCTACCTTGTGGATGGAAAGTGCTTTATGAATGAAATTACCTCACTTTCCATTTAAATATTATTTGCTTTCATAGTAAAGTATACAAAATGAAAATGTATGACTTGCTTCCATGTCATTTCCATTAATGCTGATGATATGATAATGTTCTTTAGTAGTATTTGAAAAGAATGGTATAAGTAAAATATTGAAAATGTCACTAAAGGTTGTTTAACATGGTCTTATCTTAATATTTTGGCTGATCTAATATTATTCTATCACTGATAAAAGTCAGTTTAAATCAGAAAATTTGTGAAAAGAAAAACTGACTCAAAGACATGTTTATTCTCAAAAAGGGTCAAATTAATCAAAATTATTAAGCAAGAAAATAGTGATTGATTTTTTATTTTTAGACGACACAGAAATGTAGAGAATAGAGAAAAACCAGTTGGAGTCAGTCAGAGCATTTCCATAGAGAGTGACTTTGCATCAGCAGCACCATGCTCCAGTGCTCTGGGACACTTTATAGTCCTGACAGTTGAAGACTGGAGGACTGACAGCTGTCCTTCATGACAACACAAGACACAGAAATCATGACTTTGACCTCCGTCCTCATCTGGACTCTCCTCTGCTGCTGCTTCACAGGTAAAGTCCAGAGAGTCAAACTCCTCTGTCAACATCTGTCCCTCTGAAATGAAGCCGACAAAACCATGACTCTGCTTTATGTCTCTGTCTCTGTGTCCTCAGAGTCCAGAGGACAGGTCACAGTGACTCAGTCTGGAGCAGTGACATCTGCTGTGGGAGGATCTGCCACCATCACATGTACAACCAGTCAGAATGTTTATTATCATAGTAGCTACGGTCACTGCCTACACTGGTACCAACAGAGAGATGGAGAAACTCCTAAACTCCTTATTTACCTTGCTTCCACTCGAGAATCAGGGATTCCAGGTCGTTTTACAGGCAGTGGATCACATTCTTCCTTCACTCTGACCATCAGTGGAGTCCAGGCTGAAGATGCTGCAGTTTACTACTGTCAGAGTTATCACAACATCAACAGTAAACGTGTGTTCACACAGTGAAAAAGCCTCGTACAAAAACCTCCTTCAGTCAGAGTGAACAGAAACTGAAGTGACTGCAGAGACTGATACAGTTCACTGAGGACACACACCAGTGATTTAATACACTTTATTACACTGTTTCAATGAAGCTCACTTGTTTATAAGTGATTATACATTATTATTAGTTAATAATAAGTTATTTGTTTCATAGTCTTTACATTTTCATTCAAACTCAGTTTGATTCACAAAGAAAATCCATCAGCAGTTCAGAGATTATTTAACTCACATCATTAATAAATCAGCCTCTATGCTGATGATGTTCTATGATACATGGAAAACATCCAAGTTTTATATGATCACTCTTGTTTATTTATTTAGTAGTATTGTTGTTAATGTGCATAAAAAACATTTATATATATGTTGGAATCAACACATAATAACAAATGTCCATTAGACATGTTCAAGTTACATTTTTGTCTAATATTCTTCATGTCACATTAAACTCAGCTCACATACATTTTCATTTACAACTTTTATATTTACTACAAATAATCATAATTATACTTCGCAAACAGTATTTTTTTATTCACTATTAAGACTTTCTATATTTTATATAGATATTTACAAATTACTTTCATGTCATGTGACTCAATCTCTCCAATCTTAGGCCAAAATGTAGTGTAAATTTATTGGATTTGAGTGCATTTCAATAGTTTTTTCTAGAAAAACAAATGTGTCTATTTGCCAAAATAATATTTATAAAAGGCATTTACATCAAAGAACAGGAAGGAATAAAATGAGCCCAAATAAACCTTCCACAGTTTTAACACTTTTTTAAAAAGAATAATAGTAAAATAAAGTAAAACATCATCTAATAATTTTGATTATTATTAATTTGACAAGTGGATAAAATGTTAATTTAATGTGTATGCATGTGTTATTTTATGAATGTACACAAACATTAAAAACACTTTTCATGTTATGTGATATAATCAGTCCAATCCAAGACTTATGATTGACTTTTTTCATCTTCATTTGTGTGGATGATATCAAATGTCTTTTATCCTGACATTTTAAAAAATCATTTGTTAATTTGATCGACCCCAGTATGTGAGGACTCGGGATTGTGTGTCGGACATGGCTGTCTGCAGTACAGGGGCCCCACAGGGAACAGTTCTGGCTCCGTTCCTCTTCACCCTGTACACTGCAGACTTCTCCTACAACTCCCCCTCCTGTCACCTGCAGAAGTTCTCTGACGACTCTGCCATTGTCGGCCTCATCACAGACGATGATGACAGAGAGTACAGAGAACTTGTTCAGGATTTTGTGGACTGGTCCCTGCGGAACCGCCTCCAGCTCAACGCGGGGAAAACTAAGGAGCTGGTGGTGGATTTCCGCAGAAGACGACACTCTCCTCCATCGCCGGTGTGCATCCAGGAAAAGGACATAGAGATGGTGACATCTTACAAATACCTGGGTGTTCACCTTAACAATAAACTGGACTGGTCTGATCATGCTGCTGCGCTCTACAGGAAGGGTCAGAGCAGACTCTACCTGTTGAGGAAACTAAGGTCTTTTGGAGTGCAGGGAGAACTCCTGAAGACCTTCTACGACTCAGTAGTGGCATCAGCCATTTTTTACGCAGTGGTCTGCTGGGGCAGTGGCATCACAGCCGCAGACAGGAAGAGGCTGGACAGGCTGATTAAGAAAGCCAGCTCTGTCCTTGGATGTCCCCTGGAACCAGTGGAGGTGGTGGGAGAGAGGAGAATGGCTACCAAGCTATCATCTCTGATGGACAACCTCTCCCACCCCCTGCAGAACACCATCGCAGCACTGGGCAGCTCCTTCAGTCACAGACTAAAACATCCAAAATGTCTGAAGGAGCGTTATCGCAGGTCGTTCCTCCCTGCAGCTGTTAGACTGTACAACAAGTACTGCTCTAAGTAGACCCCACACACACACACACACACACACACACACACTCCACTCTCTATGTGCAATATACTGTTAATTCTCATTGGTGTAATATACTGCATATATTTTTTCATAGTGTAAATTTTTTTTAAGTGCAATATATTGTCATTTTTCATACTGTCAATTTTTTTATACTGTAGTTTTCTCATCAGTGCAATATCCTTATCCTTATTTAATATCCTTATTTAATAGCTCAGCCTTGTTTCCTTACACTATAAATACCATGTGCATACTGTGTATATTCTGCAGACCGGTTGTAATGTACATTATATTTTTAAACCTATTTTTATAGTCAGTGTTAATATCTTTATATATTGTACTTTATAGATTCTATTTCTTTTTGGTAATGCATGTTTATTATTTATTATCCTTATCCTTACTGTCTTGCTGCTGTAACACTGTAAATTTCCCCACTGCGGGACGAATAAAGGACTTCTTATCTTATCTTATCTTATCTTAATTGTTGATGATTTATTTCTCTAAAGTTGTTTAAAATGACATTCACTGATCATGTTTGTTCATCCTATTTCACCCTGGTGTGACATTAAAATGTCACTTCATAATAACAAGTCCATGGAAACATGTTTTTTTAATGAAAACAAACAAGTTTATTATGTGAAAAAGTTGAAAGAGTCAGGATCATCATGAGCGAGAAGTTTTCAAACTTTAAATTGTGAAAAGAGACAGAAATGCAGAGTAAAAGCAGTAGCAGAGAGTCAGTGAGTCAGGTCAGGACTAGGAACACTGGTCTGTCCTCAGTGTCTCTGAGAGAATCTGGGAGCCCTGGGTGGCCTCACAGGTCACAGAGCCCACCTTCCTCCACTGGTCAGCAGAAAGCCTCAGGATGCTGCTCCAGCTGTAGAGACCGTCCTTCTCCAGCAGCCCACGACTCATGCTCTGCTCCCAGCTGCTGCTGCTGCTGCTGCTGCCGTCCAACTTCCAGGACAGAGTCCAGTCTGAGGGGAAGCCCTTGTTGGCCAGACACATGAGCGTGGCCTTCCCCTGCTGCAGCTCCTCACTGGAGGGCGGCAGCACCGTCAGGGTGGGTTCAACACGACCCACTGCAGAGAGACAAGCAGACATAGAGAAACTGAGAGTTTGGATCAAACTGCTCCTCACTGTTTCACTTCCCTGTCAGAGCTCTGTAACCGTGGCAACAGACAGGCATCGCTGCTGAACCGTGACAACAGACAGGTTTCAGTGCTAAACATGAAACGTTAAAAATGCTCACATACAATCTGAAAAAAAAGATGTTGAACAAAAACCAGAATAACTGACGTGGAGGCTGTTCACTTCAATAAATATGTATAATAATACTACAATTATTACCAGGAATGAACAGTTGTTAAATACATGAATTACTTTACACACAACAATATCACTCTATCTAATCACTTTATTGTATTACTTTCTGCAGAGTTTAACGGTCACAATAAATACATTTAGTGACTTTACTTGTATCACAGTTGTACATACCAGGTTTACGTGGTTGAGGAGTTCTTGAACAGTGTTTTTGCATGTACACATTTCAATACAACTAATGTTTTAAGACGTTTAGTAAAGTCTGTGAAAAGGTTCCGTGTTTGAAAGTGGTCCAATATAAAAACAGAAATCCTGTGATCGACACTTAAAAACTGTAGAAATAGTTTCTGCACAGAGAAAACATTCATTCACAATCTGTTTCTATCTAAAAAAGTCTGGACCATTTACTCAAAGGAGAATTATATGGAGACATTGGGTTCAACTCAATCATCACTGTATATGTTAAATGACATCAAATATTCACAGAAACATCACGATTGTTTCTAGTTATAAAATAAAATAGAATAAACACAGATATTTTGTTCTTAAAAGAGTGAAAAGTACTTACCGTTAACTTCCAGTCTGGTTCCTCCACCAAACGTGAGCCACAGTGATTCAAAGTCTCTGAGGCGTCGTACAAAAACCTCTGAGTGTAGAGACACACGTGTCTGTGATTGTGAAACAAACAAACTCACCAGAATGAGTCTGTTTGTAAAGATTTATCAGCTGATTTTAAAATCTGAAGATGAAGAACAATCACAGGTTTTACTAAATTAAGTCATTTTTTAAAAGTGATATATTCAATTTAAGAAGCTGATATTAAAAGATGACATTGTAAATGTCCTCACTGCAGGACTAATAAAGGACCATCTTATCTTAAAAAATATGAGAGAATAAAATCTCAGACAAAAATAAAACCCAAAAGTGTCATCACATCCTGATCAATCCTCTGATAAAGTGATTGATAAATTGATCGACAGGATGATGAAATTGATGAAAGTCCCTGCTGGAGTCAGTCAGAGCATTTCCATAGAGAGTGACTTTGCATCAGCAGCACCATGCTCCAGTGCTCTGGGACACTTTATAGTCCTGACAGTTGAAGACTGGAGGACTGACAGCTGTCCTTCATGACAACACAAGACACAGAAATCATGACTTTGACCTCCGTCCTCATCTGGACTCTCCTCTGCTGCTGCTTCACAGGTAAAGTCCAGAGAGTCAAACTCCTCTGTCAACATCTGTCCCTCTGAAATGAAGCCGACAAAACCATGACTCTGCTTTATGTCTCTGTCTCTGTGTCCTCAGAGTCCAGAGGACAGGTCACAGTGACTCAGTCTGGAGCAGTGACATCTGCTGTGGGAGGATCTGCCACCATCACATGTACAACCAGTCAGAATGTTTATAACGACGACCACCTACACTGGTACCAACAGAGAGATGGAGAAACTCCTAAACTCCTTATTTATTGGGCTTCCAATCGACAATCAGGGATTCCAGGTCGTTTTACAGGCAGTGGATCACATTCTTCCTTCACTCTGACCATCAGTGGAGTCCAGGCTGAAGATGCTGCAGTTTACTACTGTCAGAGTTATCATGAGATCAACAGTAAAGATGTGTTCACACAGTGAAAAAGCCTCGTACAAAAACCTCCTTCAGTGAAAGAGAACAGAAACTGAAGTGACTGCAGAGACTGATACAGTTCACTGAGGACACACACCAGTGATTTAATACATTTTATTACACTATTTCAGTGAAGCTCACTTGTTTATAAGTGATTATACATTATTATTAGTTAAGAATAAGTTATTTTTCTCATAGTCTTTACATTTTCATTCAAACTACGTTTGATTCACAAATAAAATCCATCAGCAGCTCAAAGATTATTTAACTCACATCATTAATAAATCAGCCTCTATGCTGATGATGTTCTATGATACATGGAAAACATCCAAGTTTTATATGATCACTCTTGTTTATTTATTTATTTATTTATTTATTTATGTATTTAGTAGTATCGTTGTAAATGTGCATAAAAAATATTTATATGTTGGAATCAACACATAATAACAAATGTCCATTAGACATGTTCAAGTTACATTTTTGTCTAATATTCTTCATGTCACATTAAACTCAGCTCACATACATTTTCATTTACAACTTTTATATTTACTACAAATAATCATAATTATACATCGCAAACAGTTATTTTTAATTCACTAGTACGACTTTCAATATTTTATATAGATATTTAAAAAATACTTTCATGTCATGTGACTCAATCTCTCCAGTCTTAGGCCAAAATGTAGTGTAGATGTATTGGATTTGAGTGTATTTCAATAGTTTTTTCTAGAAAAACAAATGTGTCTATTTGCCAAAATAATATGTATAAAAGGCATTTACATCAAAGAACAGGAAGGAATAAAATGAGCCCAAATAAACCTTCCACAGTTTTAACACTTTTTTAAAAAGAATAATAGAAAAATAAAGTAAAACGTTATCTAATAATTTTGATTATTATTAATTTGACAAGTGGATAAAATGTTAATTTAATGTGTATGCATGTGTTATTTTATGAATGTACACAAACATTAAAAACACTTTTCATGTTATGTGATTTAATCAGTCCAATCCAAGACTTATGATTGACTTTTTTCATCTTCATTTGTGTGGATGATATCAAATGTCTTTTCTCCTGACATTTTAAAAAGTCATTTGTAAATTGTTGATGATTTATTTCTATAAAGTTGTTTAAAATGACATTCACTGATCATGTTTGTTCATCCTATTTCACCCTGGTGTCATTAAAATGTCACTTCATAATAACAAGTCCATGGAAACATTTTTTAATGAAAACAAACTTTATTAAGTGAAAAGTTGAAAGAGTCAGGATCATCATGAGCGAGAAGTTTTCAACCTTTAAATTGTGAAAAGAGACAGAAATGCAGAGTAAAAGCAGTAGCAGAGAGTCAGTGAGTCAGGTCAGGACTAGGAACACTGGTCTGTCCTCAGTGTCTCTGAGAGAATCTGGGAGCCCTGGGTGGCCTCACAGGTCACAGAGCCCACCTTCCTCCACTGGTCAGCAGAAAGCCTCAGGATGCTGCTCCAGCTGTAGAGACCGTCCTTCTCCAGCAGCCCACGACTCATGCTCTGCTCCCAGCTGCTGCTGCTGCTGCTGCTGCTGCCGTCCAACTTCCAGGACAGAGTCCAGTCTGAGGGGAAGCCCTTGTTGGCCAGACACATGAGCGTGGCCTTCCCCTGCTGCAGCTCCTCACTGGAGGGCGGCAGCACCGTCAGGGTGGGACGGACGTCACCTAGGAGACAACAGTCAGTTTAGAGCACAGAGAGGACACAGCTGTCGGTTGAACGCCACACACTCGGACATGTTTCTGTGTGAGAGCTGATTTTGTGCCACATGGTTTTTCTGCTCCACCAGTCACATGGTTTCACTTCGCTTTAAGAAGCCTCTCATGCACATCAGCACAGAGACAATCATCAAACACTTTGACCTGAAGAAATGTAGAAAAACTACACTGGAAACTGACTTTTACAACATTTGTAACATTTCTAATCCAAATCATCAAACATATGGAGACTAAAACTCTTGTGTTTTAAATACAAGTCAATAAAGAAATGACTTCAAACAACATGTAACACAATAGATTACAGATTTTCAACATGTTCAAATCTCATCTTTATCTTCACTGTGTTAAGTTGCTTCTGAATCTCAAGTCATGTTAAACAAATAAAGTTTTGATGGAATTAAAAAAATTATAAGTGAAATTTCCAGTTTTAAAATCCAGCCTAACATGAATATGTTAAGTAAAATTGCAAATATTTCTCATGAAAAACATTAAATATACTTTAGAGTTCATGGAAAACATGAACAAAAATATAAAATATTGTAAAAACATATCAAATCTTGTTCATTTAGAATTCAGACAGTATTGATAAAACTTTTTAAATCACTGCTAAACAAAACTGAATTAAAACTGAATTGAAGTTTTAAGATACAAACATAATCTTGACAGGACTGTGTCGAGTAAAATTGCTCAGAGTTCAGCTCCAGAATGAAATAAAAACATCAATATTTAAAAAATTGTGAGATTTGACCTACAGCAAACCATTTAAAATTGGATAATTACACAAATATTGTTATGATCGTATTAGAGAAAAACTTACTTCCAACTTCCAGTCTGGTTCCTCCACCAAACGTCCACCACAGTGATTCAAAGTCTTTGAGGCGTCGTACAAAAACCTCTGAGTGTAGAGACACGCGTGTCTGTGACTGTGAAACAAACAAACTCACCAGAATGAGTCTGTTTGTAAAGATTTATCAGCTGATTTTAAAATCTGAAGATGAAGAACAATCACAGGTTTTACTAAATTAAGTCATTTTTTAAAAGTGATATATTCAATTTAAGAAGCTGATATTAAAAGATGACATTGTAAATGTCCTCACTGCAGGACTAATAAAGGACCATCTTATCTAAAAAAAATATGAGAAAATAAAATCTCACATAAAAATAAAACCCAAAAGTGTCATCACATCCTGATCAATCCTCTGATAAAGTGATTGATAAATTGATCGACAGGATGATGAAATTGATGAAAGTCCCTGCTGGAGTCAGTCAGAGCATTTCCATAGAGAGTGACTTTGCATCAGCAGCACCATGCTCCAGTGCTCTGGGACACTTTATAGTCCTGACAGTTGAAGACTGGAGGACTGACAGCTGTCCTTCATGACAACACAAGACACAGAAATCATGACTTTGACCTCCGTCCTCATCTGGACTCTCCTCTGCTGCTGCTTCACAGGTAAAGTCCAGAGAGTCAAACTCCTCTGTCAACATCTGTCCCTCTGAAATGAAGCCGACAAAACCATGACTCTGCTTTATGTCTCTGTCTCTGTGTCCTCAGAGTCCAGAGGACAGGTCACAGTGACTCAGTCTGGAGCAGTGACATCTGCTGTGGGAGGATCTGCCACCATCACATGTACAACCAGTCAGAATGTTAATGGCAACAACTACCTACACTGGTACCAACAGAGAGATGGAGAAACTCCTAAACTCCTTATTTACCTTGCTTCCACTCGAGCATCAGGGATTCCAGGTCGTTTTACAGGCAGTGGATCACATTCTTCCTTCACTCTGACCATCAGTGGAGTCCAGGCTGAAGATGCTGCAGTTTACTACTGTCAGAGTCTTCACTACATCAACAGCATCTATGTGTTCACACAGTGAAAAAGCCTCGTACAAAAACCTCCTTCAGTGAAAGAGAACAGAAACTGAAGTGACTGCAGAGACTGACACAGTTCACTGAGGACACACACCAGTGATTTAATACACTTTATTCCATTATTATGTACATTATACAATAATTTAAAATGTAAAATGGTTAAGTATTTTGTTCTAATTCTCCTTTTTTTGTTGAAAAACATTTTTATTCAACAGAAAAACCATCAGCAGTTTCTTTACCTCACATAATTAATAAATCAGCCTCTATGCTGATGACGTCCTATGATACTATGTATCATATAGTATTTGGTAGTAGTTGGATGTAAAACATCCACATTTTCTATGATCACTCTTGTTTATTTATTTATTTATTATTTATTTATTGGTGTTGTTGTTAATGTACAAGAACATTTTCATATATTTTGGAATCAACAAATATGTTCAAGTTACATTTTTGTCTAATATTCTTCACGTCACATGAAAACATTTATTCTTAATCTGATCACTTTATTTATTTATTTATTTTTGTTGGGTGGGGGGTTGTCCTCTTGTTTTAAATGTGCAAGAAACATTTTCATTTATTTTGGAATCAACATTAAAGCTAAAAAGATTTTTACTCTTAATTTAGAGATCATTTGGAAAGTTTGGATTATTCCATATTATATTTGACGTAAACAGAGAAAATAAATGTTTTCACTTGTTTCTCAATCAGAGCAGCTGTTTTAACTTTATTATTTTTGTTTAAATAGAAAACATCTGAATTTATGATCTAACACTTTGTTAATTTGAGGTTTTTCACATCAGTCATTCCACATTCTTATCTCTGATCAAAGAGAAAAAAAATAACATCACTGATGAGATGCTTCAAATAATTGTATTGTGTATTTAACATGAACATTCTTCCATGACAGAATTTACTCCAGACTTTCAGTTGTTTTCTGGTAATCAAATGTTTTCTACTCTATAGTTTCTAACATTTATTCCTGCTCATGTTGCAGAGAATGTCCACAGTCACATGTGTCAGTGGTGATGGACACAGCAGGACATGTTGAGGACAGCTGCACTTGACTGACTCTGTGTGTTTGCATATGTGTCCTCCCTCTTTGTTCTTGGCCGTTAAGAGTCCAGTGTTGATCAGTGAGTGTCCAGGTCTTTCAGAGACACTGACTCACCAGCAGCACAATGATGATGATGTGTGTGACTCTACTGCTGCTCACTCTGGAGCTCCTTGTTCAGGGTGAGACTCTCTGGTGAAAACCTGATGGAGAAACCTGATCTTCTGTCTCTTTTCCACGTTAAAGAAACAATCATCTTCTGTTTGGACGTTGATCTTCGTCCTCCAGCTTTGATTTGTCTCAGTAACGTTTCTCCTGTTTGATATGTTTTCAGGTTCATCAGGAGACATCACCATGACTCAGTCTCCTGGATCTCTGTCTCCTTCTCCAGGACAGACTGTCTCTATCAAATGTAAATCCAGTCAACTTATAGGTGATGATGTTAACTGGTACCTGCAGAAACCTGCACAACCTCCTAAACTCCTGATTGAAGATACAACAAATCGTCAGTCTGGAGTTCCAGATCGCTTCAGTGCAACTTATCATCAGACTGACTTCACTCTGACCATCAGAGATGTTCAGACTGAAGATGGAGGAGTTTATTACTGTCAGCAGCAGAACAGCTACCCGTTCACACAGTGATAAAACGTGGTACAAAAACCTCCCTCAGCTGCAGAGGAACTGATGTGACTCAACAGCTGCACACACACTAAAATATCACAGCAGACGATGAACATCTTTCTCACAGTTACACTGAACATTTAAACATGACAATAACACCTTTAATCATAAAATCACTTCTATGTTTGACCACATGTTTCTACAGAGAATGTTTACGTGCTGAGTTTGAGGTCAAGTCTTTGAGTTGACATGTGAGTGAAGAAGACAATATTAGAGGAATTTGTCCAATGATTTTATTTCCAACAAACATCAACAGTGTTGAACTACTTCACTAAACATTTACTCAATTATATGAACTTTATTTAGAAACTACACTGGTACATGGATTTAATATTTTCTTATTACACACACTAGTGATTTAAAAAGGTTTATTCAACTATTTTGTATGTTAATATAATTTTAAATGTCCACAAGACAGGGTCAAGTTATTCCTTTTAATATTCTTCAAGTTTGTTACATATACATACATAAATACTTTTAATTCAAATGAAAATCCACCAGCAGCTCAGAAATTCTTTAATTCACATGATTACTAAATCAGCCTCTGTGCTGATGACGTCCTATGATACTTGTAAAACATCCAAATGTTCTTTTATGTTTTATTCTCTTCACTTTTTTGGGGGGAGGTTCCTCTTGTTTTAAATGTGCAACAGACATTTTAATATATTTTGGAATCCACATTAAACCAAGTTGAGAAAATGTCATAACAACTACATTTTTGTTCTCTTGATGATTTCAAAACATGGATTGTACTCTTTATTTGAACTTTGTATTGCTTTCTTTCAAGTTGACATGTGTGTTGCTGTTAAAAGTGTATGCATATTAAAATCACAGAACATTAAATCTACCTTGTGGATGGAAAGTGCTTTATGAATGAAATTACATTACTTTCCATTTAAATATTATTTGCTTTCATAGTAAAGTATACAAAATGAAAATGTATGACTTGCTTCCATGTCATTTCCATTAATGCTGATGATATGATAATGTTATTTAGTAGTATTTGAAAAGAGTGGTATAAATAAAATATTGAAAATGTCACTAAAGGTTGTTTAACATGGTCTTATCTTAATATTTTGGCTGATCTAATATTATTCTATCACTGATAAAAGTCAGTTTAAATCAGAACATTTGTGGGGGAAAATTGACTCAAAGACATGTTTATTCTCAAAAAGGTTCAAATTAATCAAAATTATTAAGCAAGAAAATACTGATTGATTTTTTTATTTTTAGACGACACAGAAATGTAGAGAATAGAGTAAAACCAGTCGGAGTCAGTCAGAGCATTTCCATAGAGGCCACAACAGATAGTATGTCCATGAGACATGTTCAAGTTACTTTTTTGTGTAATATTCTTCACATCACATGAAACTCAGCTCAGACAATTTCATTTACAATGCAACTTATATAATTATACTTATAATTATACATTGCAAACAGTTGTTTTATTCACAAGTACTAGTTCCTATATTTTATATAGATATTCCAAATTTGCTTTCATGCCATGTGACCCAATCACTCCAATGTTAGCCCAAAAAACAGGAAGGAATAAAAGAAACCTTCCATAGTTTTAACACTTTTTTAAAAAGAATAAGAATAATAGTAAAATAAATTAAAACATCATCGATCTAAAAGGAGATAATGTTGACGGTAATTTAAATAGTTCTTCTAAATAACATTTAAACTCAAACACTCACTTTTCCAAACTTTGAAATCAACATTTCACCAAATTGAAAAACTATTTTCAAATTGATTTGATTCTCTAATAATTTAGATATGATTTGGAAAATTGCAATAATTTTATCTATATTTGACAAGGTTATAAAATATATATTCAATGTGTATTCAAGTATTTTATTAATGTATACAAACATTAAAAAAAACACTAAGTTATCAATAGCTTTCATGTTATATGATTTAGTCAGTTCAATCAAAGACTTGTGATTTTGTTTTCATCTTAATTTTTGTGAATTATATCAAATGTCTTTCTTCCTGACATTTTAAAATGTAATTTGTAAATTGTTGATGGTTTATTTCTATAAAGTTGTTCAAATGATCATGTTTGTTCATCCTATTTCACCCTGGTGTCATTAAAAGGTCACTTCATAATAACAAGTCCATAGAAACATGTTTTAATGAAAACAAACAACTTTATTATGTGAAAAAGTTTAAAGAGTCAGGATCATCATGAGCGAGAAGTTTTCAAACTTTAAATTGTGAAAAGAGACAGAAATGCAGAGTAAAAGCAGTAGCAGAGAGTCAGTGAGTCAGGTCAGGACTAGGAACACTGGTCTGTCCTCAGTGTCTCTGAGAGAATCTGGGAGCCCTGGGTGGCCTCACAGGTCACAGAGCCCACCTTCCTCCACTGGTCAGCAGAAAGCCTCAGGATGCTGCTCCAGCTGTAGAGACCGTCCTTCTCCAGCAGCCCACGACTCATGCTCTGCTCCCAGCTGCTGCTGCTGCTGCTGCTGCCGTCCAACTTCCAGGACAGAGTCCAGTCTGAGGGGAAGCCCTTGTTGGCCAGACACATGAGCGTGGCCTTCCCCTGCTGCAGCTCCTCACTGGAGGGCGGCAGCACCGTCAGGGTGGGACGGACGTCACCTAGGAGACAACAGTCAGTTTAGAGCACAGAGAGGACACAGCTGTCGGTTGAACGCCACACACTCGGACATGTTTCTGTGTGAGAGCTGATTTTGTGCCACATGGTTTTTCTGCTCCACCAGTCACATGGTTTCACTTCGCTTTAAGAAGCCTCTCATGCACATCAGCACAGAGACAATCATCAAACACTTTGACCTGAAGAAACTTTTACAACATTTGTAACATTTCTAATCCAAATCATCAAACATCTGGAGACTGAAACTCTTGAGTTTTAAATACAAGTGAATAAAGAAATGACTTCAAACAACATGTAACACAATAGATTACTGATTTTCAACATGTTCAAATCTCATCTTTATCTTCACTGTGTTAAGTTGCTTCTGAATCTCAAGTCATGTTAAACAAATCATTTTCGAGGGAATAAAAAAGAATTATAAGTGAAATTTCCAGTTTTAAAATCCAGCCTGACTTGAATATGTAAAATTAAATTGCAAAAATTTCTCATGAAAAATATTAAAATATACTTTAGTGTTCATGGGAAACATGAACAAAAAATTAAATATTGTAAAGACCTATCAAATCTTCTTCGTGTAGAATTCAGACAGTATTGATCAAACTTTTCAAATCACTTCAAAACAAAAGAACTATAATTGCTCAGAGTTCAGCTCCAGAATGAAGGAGACAAAATCAAAAAAATCAATATTTAAAAAATAAAAAATTACATTAAAGTGAGATTTGACCTACAGCAAACCATTTAAAATTGGATAATCACACAAATATTGTTGTGATCGTCATAGAGAAAAACTTACTTCCAACTTCCAGTCTGGTTCCTCCACCAAACGTGTACCACAGTGATTCAAAGTCTCTGAGGCGTCGTACAAAAACCTCTGAGTGTAGAGACACACGTGTCTGTGACTGTGAAACAAACAAACTCACCAGAATGAGTCTGTTTGTAAAGATTTATCAGCTGATTTTAAAATCTGAAGATGAAGAACAATCACAGGTTTTACTAAATTAAGTCATTTTTTAAAAGTGATATATTCAATTTAAGAAGCTGATATTAAAAGATGACATTGTAAATGTCCTCACTGCAGGACTAATAAAGGACCATCTTATCTTAAAAAATATGAGAAAATAAAATCTCAGATAAAAATAAAACCCAAAAGTGTCATCACATCCTGATCAATCCTCTGATAAAGTGATTGATAAATTGATCGACAGGATGATGAAATTGATGAAAGTCCCTGCTGGAGTCAGTCAGAGCATTTCCATAGAGAGTGACTTTGCATCAGCAGCACCATGCTCCAGTGCTCTGGGACACTTTATAGTCCTGACAGTTGAAGACTGGAGGACTGACAGCTGTCCTTCATGACAACACAAGACACAGAAATCATGACTTTGACCTCCGTCCTCATCTGGACTCTCCTCTGCTGCTGCTTCACAGGTAAAGTCCAGAGAGTCAAACTCCTCTGTCAACATCTGTCCCTCTGAAATGAAGCCGACAAAACCATGACTCTGCTTTATGTCTCTGTCTCTGTGTCCTCAGAGTCCAGAGGACAGGTCACAGTGACTCAGTCTGGAGCAGTGACATCTGCTGTGGGAGGATCTGCCACCATCACATGTACAACCAGTCAGAATGTTTATAACAACAACTACCTATCCTGGTACCAACAGAGAGATGGAGAAACTCCTAAACTCCTTATTTACCAAGCTTCCACTCGAGCATCAGGGATTCCAGGTCGTTTTACAGGCAGTGGATCACATTCTTCCTTCACTCTGACCATCAGTGGAGTCCAGGCTGAAGATGCTGCAGTTTACTACTGTCAGAGTCTTCACTACATCAACAGCATCTATGTGTTCACACAGTGAAAAAGCCTCGTACAAAAACCTCCTTCAGTGAAAGAGAACAGAAACTGAAGTGACTGCAGAGACTGATACAGTTCACTGAGGACACACACCAGTGATTTAATACACTTTATTCCATTATTATGTACATTATACAATAATTTAAAATGTAAAATGGTTAAGTATTTTGTTCTAATTCTCCTTTTTTTGTTGAAAAACATTTTTATTCAACAGAAAAACCATCAGCAGTTTCTTTAACTCACATAATTAATAAATCAGCCTCTATGCTGATGACGTCCTATGATACTATGTATCATATAGTATTTGGTAGTAGTTGGATGTAAAACATCCACATTTT
Source organism: Microchirus variegatus (assembly GCF_963457635.1). NCBI lineage: Eukaryota > Metazoa > Chordata > Actinopteri > Pleuronectiformes > Soleidae > Microchirus > Microchirus variegatus. Next base: position 7,056,259 of record NC_139814.1, read on the forward strand.
CTATGATCACTCTTGTTTATTTATTTATTTATTATTTATTTATTTATTGGTGTTGTTGTTAATGTACAAGAACATTTTCATATATTTTGGAATCAACAAATATGTTCAAGTTACATTTTTGTCTAATATTCTTCACGTCACATGAAAACATTTATTCTTAATCTGATCACTTTATTTATTTTTGTTGGGTGGGGGGTTGTCCTCTTGTTTTAAATGTGCAAGAAACATTTTCATTTATTTTGGAATCAACATTAAACCTAAAAAGATTTTTACTCTTAATTTAGAGATCATTTGGAAAGTTTGGATTATTCCCTAATATATTTGACGTAAACAGAGAAAATAAATGATTTCACTTGTTTCTCAATCAGAGCAGCTGTTTTAACTTTATTCATTTTGTTTTAATAGAAAACATCTGAATTTATGATCTAACAATTTGTTAATTTGAGGTTTTTCACATCAGTCATTCCACATTCTTATCTCTGATCAAAGAGAAAAAAAATAACATCACTGATGAGATGCTTCAAATAATTGTATTGTGTATTTAACATGAACATTCTTCCATGACAGAATTTACTCCAGACTTTCAGTTGTTTTCTGGTAATCAAATGTTTTCTACTCTATAGTTTCTAACATTTATTCCTGCTCATGTTGCAGAGAATGTCCACAGTCACATGTGTCAGTGGTGATGGACACAGCAGGACATGTTGAGGACAGCTGCACTTGACTGACTCTGTGTGTTTGCATATGTGTCCTCCCTCTTTGTTCTTGGCCGTTAAGAGTCCAGTGTTGATCAGTGAGTGTCCAGGTCTTTCAGAGACACTGACTCACCAGCAGCACAATGATGATGATGTGTGTGACTCTACTGCTGCTCACTCTGGAGCTCCTTGTTCAGGGTGAGACTCTCTGGTGAAAACCTGATGGAGAAACCTGATCTTCTGTCTCTTTTCCACGTTAAAGAAACAATCATCTTCTGTTTGGACGTTGATCTTCGTCCTCCAGCTTTGATTTGTCTCAGTAACGTTTCTCCTGTTTGATATGTTTTCAGGTTCATCAGGAGACATCACCATGACTCAGTTTCCTGGATCTCTGTCTCCTTCTCCAGGACAGACTGTCTCTATCAAATGTAAATCCAGTCAACTTATAGGTGATGATGTTAACTGGTACCTGCAGAAACCTGCACAACCTCCTAAACTCCTGATTGCTGATACAACTCTTCGTCAGTCTGGAGTTCCAGATCGCTTCAGTGCAACTTATCATCAGACTGACTTCACTCTGACCATCAGAGATGTTCAGACTGAAGATGGAGGAGTTTATTACTGTCAGCAGCATAACAGCTACCCGTTCACACAGTGATAAAACGTGGTACAAAAACCTCCCTCAGCTGCAGAGGAACTGATGTGACTCAACAGCTGCACACACACTAAAATATCACAGCAGACGATGAACATCTTTCTCACAGTTACACTGAACATTTAAACATGACAATAACACCTTTAATCATAAAAGTTCTGAGTTTGAGGTCAAGTCTTTGAGTTGACATGTGAGTGAAGAAGAGAATATTAGAGGAATTTGTCCAATGATTTTATTTCCAACAAACATCAACAGTGTTGAACTACTTCACTAAACATTTACTCAATTATATGAACTTTATTTATATAGAAACTACACTGGTACATGGATTTAATATTTTCTTATTACACACACTAGTGATTTAAAAAGGTTTATTCAACTATTTTGTATGTTAATATAATTTTAAATGTCCACTAGACAGGGTCAAGTTATTCCTTTTAATATTCTTCAAGTTTGTTACATATACATACATAAATACTTTTAATTCAAATGAAAATCCACCAGCAGCTCAGAAATTCTTTAATTCACATGATTACTAAATCAGCCTCTGTGCTGATGACGTCCTATGATACTTGTAAAACATCCAAATGTTCTTTTATGTTTTATTCTCTTCACTTTTTTGGGGGAGGTTCCTCTTGTTTTAAATGTGCAACAGACATTTTAATATATTTTGGAATCCACATTAAACCAAGTTGAGAAAATGTCATAACAACTAAATGTTTGTTCTCTTGATGATTTCAAAACATGGATTGTACTCTTTATTTGAACTTTGTATTGCTTTCTTTCAAGTTGACATGTGTGTTGCTGTTAAAAGTGTATGCATATTAAAATCACAGAACATTAAATCTACCTTGTGGATGGAAAGTGCTTTATGAATGAAATTACCTCACTTTCCATTTAAATATTATTTGCTATCATAGTAAAGTATACAAAATGAAAATGTATGACTTGCTTCCATGTCATTTCCATTAATGCTGATGATATGATAATGTTATTTAGTAGTATTTGAAAAGAGTGGTATAAGTAAAATATTGAAAATGTCACTAAAGGTTGTTTAACATGGTCTTATCTTAATATTTTGGCTGATCTAATATTATTCTATCACTGATAAAGGTCAGTTTAAATCAGAAAATTTGTGAAAAGAAAAACTGACTCAAAGACATGTTTATTCTCAAAAAGGTTCAAATTAATCAAAATTATTAAGCAAGAAAATAGTGATTGATTTTTTATTTTTAGACGACACAGAAATGTAGAGAATAGAGAAAAACCAGTTGGAGTCAGTCAGAGCATTTCCATAGAGAGTGACTTTGCATCAGCAGCACCATGCTCCAGTGCTCTGGGACACTTTATAGTCCTGACAGTTGAAGACTGGAGGACTGACAGCTGTCCTTCATGACAACACAAGACACAGAAATCATGACTTTGACCTCCGTCCTCATCTGGACTCTCCTCTGCTGCTGCTTCACAGGTAAAGTCCAGAGAGTCAAACTCCTCTGTCAACATCTGTCCCTCTGAAATGAAGCCGACAAAACCATGACTCTGCTTTATGTCTCTGTCTCTGTGTCCTCAGAGTCCAGAGGACAGGTCACAGTGACTCAGTCTGGAGCAGTGACATCTGCTGTGGGAGGATCTGCCACCATCACATGTACAACCAGTCAGAATGTTTATAGCAACAACTACCTAAACTGGTACCAACAGAGAGATGGAGAAACTCCTAAACTCCTTATTTACTATGCTTCCACTCGAGAATCAGGGATTCCAGGTCGTTTTACAGGCAGTGGATCACATTCTTCCTTCACTCTGACCATCAGTGGAGTCCAGGCTGAAGATGCTGCAGTTTACTACTGTCAGAGTTATCACTACATCAACAGCATCTATGTGTTCACACAGTGAAAAAGCCTCGTACAAAAACCTCCTTCAGTGAAAGAGAACAGAAACTGAAGTGACTGCAGAGACTGATACAGTTCACTGAGGACACACACCAGTGATTTAATACACTTTATTCCATTATTATGTACATTATACAATAATTTAAAATGTAAAATGGTTAAGTATTTTGTTCAAATTCTCCTTTATTTGTTGAAAAACATTTTTATTCAACAGAAAAACCATTAGCAGCTTCTTTAACGCACATTAATAAATCAGCCTCTATGCTGATGACGTCCTATGATACATGTAAAACATCCACATTTTCTATAACCACTCATGTTTATGTATTTATTTATTTCTTTATTGGTGTTGTTGTTAAAGTGCAACAAACATTTTCATATATTTTGGAATCAACAAATATGTTCAAGTTACATTTTTGTCTAATATTCTTCACGTCACATGAAACTCAGCTCAAAGACTATTTCAGCTACAATAGAACTTATAATAATTATATGTTGCAAACAGTTATTTGTATTCACTAGCACTAGTTCCTATATTTTCTATAGATATTTCAAAATTGCTTTCATGCCATGTGACCCAATCGCTCCAATCTAAGCCCAAAATGTAGTTTTTAAAAAGAATAATAGTTTAATAAATGAAAACATCATCGATATAAAATGTTAATCCTTATTCTAAATAACAAATAAACTCAAACACTCTCTGTTGTGGCAATTGTTGGTCTGAGATGTCTGATGTGGAAATAAAGTTGGATGGAAAAGCAACTGGCTGAAGCATCGGTTTATTCTTTGTGCAGAGAGAGAGACAACAGAAGACAACTGCTCTGAGGCAGGTCTAAGATGACTCTGAGGAAGATAAGAGAATTCTGCAGATATATTGTTGTGACTCTAGGCTGCGTGCGAGCAGCTGCTTTGACCTTGGACCCCAGGTTGGTCTGTTCTGTGTGAAAGCTGTCTAGGTGTAGTAAAAGGTGTCAAGAGGATTCATTATGGTATTATGTGTATTAAGTTTAAGTGTAAGGGAAGTGTGCATATGTAAGTGGGGTACCTGTGTGAAGGAATGTATGATGAATGTGCGTGTGTGTGTGTGCTAAAGAGAAAATGTTATTTTTCCAGGACAATTCCTCCCTTTTGATTATATATTTATCACTAAGCTAATGGAAAATAACATTTTATAATCAACCTAACAAGAAAACACTACAATTATAAACTTACCATGATTACACAAACAAATCAAATAAACACAATAATAAAAATCATCATCAACTCAAACTCCATAAACATCCATACCATACATGATTAAAACAGGCAGGGAGAATCTATGAAGGTACACATCCTTAATATAGTTGCAAATTATACATGTGTATATAAAAAGTATCTATGTATTCCATTATATGAACCTCTCAACCTAAAGTAAAAGCAAAAATTAGTTGATCAGGATTAAAGCAGATTATTAAAAAAAAAAAACACATTACCACACCGTCCGGTGTGGTACCATTTCAGACTTATTAACTGAAAGGAGGTCAAGAATTAGTAATTACTGTCATTTTCATAGTCATAGTCGTTCCAGTCATAGTCAACGTCATACAGTCGTCCGCGGTTCAGAGGACTGGCTGGAGGTGATGGAATTTCAATGGTGACGTTATTGACGATGTTATTGGCGGGTACAGTGGGTCTGTCGGAGGCATTCATGTAAAAGGAATGGGTTATCCAATTACTTACTAGAGACTTTAGGCATGGGAGAAGGCAACAAAAGATGACGCATAGAGGAATTAAGATAGGAAAAACGAGGCTAGCAAGTCCTGTCAACCATGAATTACCCCATGAGGTAACCCAGGCCAGGAATGAGTTGGTGACAGGCGGAGGAGGTTTAACGAAGTCGCGCATGTGGGTAACAACAGACGTCAGATTATGATAGTTGTCAGGGATGTAGAAACAACACTGCGAGTCTAACATCTTACAAACCCCACCTCTATCTGCTGTGAGAATATCCAACACAAGCCTGTGTTGGACGACAGCTTCACGAATGTGTGACTGTTCCTCATTAAGCATAGTAACTGCATCTTCAGTTTCGTTAGCCAACGCCACTACTTGATGTGCTACACCATTAATCTTCGTCAGGGCAACTGCTACACCGAAAGGAGCTATGAAAGATAAACCTGCAGCTTCCCCAGGGGTTGACCAAGGGTCAGTTGTTTTGTAACCACCATACCATACAGAAGTGAGAAAGCGTTTCTGGAGACCATTGGTAGGTTTCTCTTCCGCTGGGTGTGGATGTGGGTGTATAGTGACTCCAGAAGTAACCATAGCAGGATAACAACATCCTGTCCAAGAGTTGGGCAGAGTATGATACGCTTTCCTGCCACAAATCCACATCATCGCTCCAAATGAACCAAATGGTGGAGAGAAAGGACAGGGAAAGACAGAAGAGCTGTTTTCCAGGGCACAAACAATACCAATATTATCAGTAGTGCTTATCAAAACAGAAGTGTTACATGCACTCCAACCAAGAGAAACTGAGCCCACTTTTGAGCAGAGGCATGTGGCGCCCCGTTTGCGGGGAACAGACAATGACAAGAATGAAGTAGTTTATTTAGGGTCAGTGCATGTCCAATTAGGGTGCGTGGAAAAAAAGGCTGGCAACTTGTGATCAGTTACGTCGATCATAACATGTCCTATATAGAGTAGTGACGCCATGGTTGTAGGGATAGAACACTCTCCAGAATATGGAACATTTAGCAGACTTGACTCATACATGCTATGTGTGAGCGGGGGTCATGTGCATTCTTGTACCCACATGTTGACAGATCCAGCAATTTGTTATGTCTAAGTCTTAGCTTGCAGGAGAGATAGGGCACATGCAGTGTTATCATGACATTGAGCTAAGGCCACTCTAGCTTCAACATGAGGTGGATCATAAGGTAAAAACTCATCTGTCAGTCCGTCAGATGAAAGTGAGCTAAATAGAAGGTCAGTCGGTTGTTCAATAATTGGTCCTTTGATCGATTCGACAGGTGTGCGATAATGATGATACTCATCATGATGATGATCAGGTTCTCTCTCCAATTTCTGTGTACTGTCGCGTTTACGCTGCTCAGTAGGAGAACCTAGAAGGGTATAATCTCTTTTGGTGCGATTAACACGTCGGGGGTGAGTGTCAGAAGTCGTCACATGGTCAGGTGCATCAACATCAACGTCAACAGAATTTGAATTTTCAACAACATGATGGTTTTCCATCCACATTATAGGAAGTACACACATCAAAAACAGAATTGCTACACAACCCAAAATCTCTATCATGCCGCAAAATTGCTTGAAGCGACGCCATGGCGACTGTCTGCGCTGCCAGGGATGCTGTTGTGGTTCCATCGATGAAGCAACGTTGGTTACACCGTGTGTGTGTAGGTGTAACTCGTCAGTGTTGTGTATTCTCTCGTACTTATGTCAGTGTGAGCAGCGTTCGGCGTACACTCACTCTGTGTTATTCAACGGCGCTGACAGTACCCTTGTCTTTTGGGGTTTCGGTGAGAGGGGCGTCGCAGTGCGGTGTGGTGTTGGCACTGAAAGGGCGTGGATCAATCTTCTTGCACTGCGTGGCGTGGATCCAGGTAGCTCTTTCAGCTATTTTCACTGCTGTGTGAGTAGTGAGTAGTACCTGAAATGGTCCTTGCCATCGTCTTTGTTTCCAGGTTCGATTGTTTTGTGCAGTGGAGTTGATCTGGTGGTGGGTGTGCGACCTGTTGTTGTGTTGGGACTTTGCCTGGAAAAAAAACCTTTTGAAAACCAATGTTCATTTAGCATTGATATCATCCCTCCCTTTGACACATGATGCAACCCATGTGTCAATTTTGCAAAATATGGGAAGAAATGTTTTGGGAGACAAGGCTTATTACGGGGCCCCTTCCACCCTCCGTCGCTGTGAAAGGAAGCATTGTTAGATTCCCACAAAGTCTTTTCAGCTGGAGTGGCGTCTGCAGCCACATTCCCAAGACAGCAATGAGCAAGGGCAACAAAATGGCTGCCAGTAGGTCGGAAACAAGCACATGGTTACGAATAGGTGACCCTGAGGAGGTTAAAAAATGTCTTTCTTTCCAAAGAGCACCAAAGTCATGTACAACACCAAAAGCATAACGTGAATCAGTGTAAATAGTGACAGTACTTCCCTCAGCTATTTTACATGCTTCAGTTAAAGCAATCAATTCTGCTGCTTGAGCAGACAGATGAGAAGGCAAAGCTGCAGATCTCAACACTTCGGACTGTGAACAGACAGAGAATCCAACTCTGTTCTGTCCAACATCATCACGTGATGCTGAACCATCTACAAAAAGAGTCATGTCAGGGTTAGTCAAAGGCACGTCCTTTAAATCTGGTCGAGGAGTGCACACCTGTGTCGCAGGATTAAGCACAGTACATCTTTTGACTGTAATGTTAGGCAGATCAAGCAACACAGTTGAATATCTGAGCCAGCGAGCTGTGGAGAGATGTGAGGTTTTCTGCTCCAAAAGCAGGAGAGACACAGCATGGGGAACAAGAAGTGTTAAATCAGAATAACCCACAATGTCCCTTGAAGCCAGTACAGCTTTCTCCGCTGCAGCTACTGCTTTGAGACATCTGGGAAGTGCAGCAGCAACAGGACCAAGTTTCGATGAGAAATATGCTACAGGTCTTAGTTTTCCTCCATGAGCTTGTAAAGGGACAGAAGTCATACAGCTATCCTTCACATCCACAGTTTGCGTGAATGGCTTGATAGGATCAGGCAATCCCAAAGTGGGAGAAGTTTGGAGAGCTAATTTCATTTTAAGAAATGCCTCCTCAGCTTCAGGGTTCCATGTCAATCTGGCATGCGCATGCATTTTGGTGACTGTTGTGAGGTCACGCAGTGGTTTGTCCAAAACAGCATAATTAGGAATAAAAGTTCTGCAATATGAGCTCATCCCTAAAAATGACATCATTTGTTTCTTTGTTTGTGGTTTTGGAATTTTCTGAATTGCCTCAATGCGTTTTTTAGACAATGTTTTTCCTTGGGCATTGATCACATGACCTAAGAATGAAACTTCCGGTTGACAGAACTGAAGTTTAGACAGGCTTGCTTTGTGGCCTTCTGCTGCTAAGTGCTGTAGCAGAGCGATGGTATCTGTCAGACACTGTTTGTGTGTGGGGCTGCAGATAAGCAAATCATCAACATACTGCAGTAAAGCAGAGCCAGGATTGAGAGTGAGTGAATCAAGACTTCTCTTCAGACTGCTGTTATAGATGTTTGGACTCTCACAATAACCCTGACACAACCGTGTAAAAGTGTAACTTTGACCCTCAAAGTTAAAGGCAAACCAAAATTGACTGTCTTTGTGAACAGGGACACTGAAGAATGCGTTTGAAAGATCAACAACAGAAAACACTGATGAATTCTGAGGAATCTGTGACAAAATTGTGAAAGGATTTGGGACATATGGAGCCCGTGGTTGCACTGCAGCATTTACGGCCTGCAAATCCTGCACAAAACGCCATTCTGTGGGTTGTCCTTCATCTCTGATGTTTTTTACAGGAAAAATGGGTGTCCGTACAGGAGAGTTGTCACATGGAATTATTATTCCTGCCTCCAGTAAAGATTCAAACACTGGTTTTATTCCTTCAATAGCCTCTTGTTTTAGAGGCTATTGCTGTTGGCATGGTCTGTAGTGTGATTTAGGAATGATAGTGACACGGTCACAATTTTTGATTAAGCCAACATCATATTTGTGTTTTGCACACAGTGATTGTGGGACTTTTGCCAATTCAGGAATTGCACTGGCCTCTTCCATTGAGAGAAATGAACGAGAAGTTGACGTCATTTCTCTTGGAACGAGATTCAGTCTGCGTTTTGCCTCAGTCGTAATGTGTATGCAGCTCTGAAAACGTCACATGACGCAGAATACTGTACACCATGTTCATTCACAGGCTGCCAGTCACATGCATGTTTACATGTGGAAGCTTTGATATCCACATCTTTCCAATCACTGTTCTCATGTCGAGAGAGTGAAATGTGTGGTGTTACATCGGGGTCACAAAACAACGCCATTTGTGATGACGTAGGATCAACAAGCAGGAAGCTGTTATGAGAGTCCCAGCACAATGTGTGTGTTCCAATGACATCAGCAGTGTGTTCATTTACACCAGGGGTCACCAGCCTTTTTGAGACAGAGAGCTACCTTAAGGGTAAAGAATAATATGGAGGGCTACCACATTAACATTTTTTTTTTGTTTACCATTTAAATGATTAATATTATGCATTCAACTGCATACACATTCATTCCAGTGCTTACTCCTAACGATAACCAGTTTTTATAAACAATATCAAAGATATTTTACTGAGCGATCATACGGATACATGCAAGTGAGGTGAAGTGAAGTGAGCCCGCGGGCACCGTATTGGCTGCCTGCGGGCTACCAGGTGCCCGCGGGCACCACGTTGGTGACCCCTGATTTACACTCTCTTCAAGGTTTATGTCATTAGTCTCTGTGACACAAACAATGCAACGTAAATCCTGAGGATTTACAAACACTGTTTGTGTGGGTGAAACACATGCACATGCATCTTTAATCACAGCTTTGCATGCAGATTCGTCTGTGAGTTTCCATTCATACTCGAACCATGGTTCACAAGCTTGTAGACTAACAGCGTTTAGACTTAAGTTGTTACTTAATTCTAAGGTAGAGTGGACTTCAACACCAGCCGGCATTGAGAGGAGTGAGATGCCCAAATCGCACATCAAATCTCTGGCCAATAAATTTACAGGGCAATGAGCTGACAACAAAAATGGATGAAAACACGAATTTTTGTCACTGATGCATTCAAGTGGAATGGTGAAATCTTCTTTCACACATGTCCCACTCGCTGACTGAATAAAAGTGTGTTTGCCGCTTAGTCTAGGGGTGTCATTTTCAAAGTCAGTTATCTTCAAACACGAGTGTGTTGCACCAGAATCAACCAAAAACTCAATATCTTTACCATCGACATTCAGAGTGCACGCAGGAAATTTTTGTGCGTTACTTTTAGCGTACAGAGCATAAACACCTATGTCAGGATCAGTCAGAGGTTTAGCAGCTACGTGTGTCATCAGTGTATGTGTATCATCATCAGTATCTGTAGCAAGCTTTTCTTCACTGCATGAGCGTGCAAGTGTGTGTGTGGGTGCATGACCTGTCTCCGGTGTGTCTGCAGCCTCATCATCCACTGGGCCTCCCTCTCCGCTGTCCACTCCCTCTAGTCATTGTGATTGTGGCAATGCAGGAAACGAGCCCCGGCTGTGACGGTGGTCACCTCTCCTTTGATCCTCTGTCGCTCCTCTGCGTCTCCGGTTACCACAGTCTTTGGCCCAATGGCCTTTTCCTCCACAGACAAAACAGATGTCGCGGCCAATGTCAGGTTGAAATGACTGACGCTGATTTTCTCTGTCTCTTTTATAATTGCTGTAAGGTCTTTTTTGGTGGTTCTGATACCCCCCTTGTCTGTTCTGATGGTTGGGTGGTTCAGCTTGAAACAAAGATGTGAACATCTCATGCATCTTTTTGTCTCTCTTTTCTTCTTTCTTTTCTCCCTTCTGTTCCAGCATCTTTGCCTTTTTCTCCTCGGCCAGCTCCTCTGCGTGTTTCGCGTGAAGCAACAGTTCTTTCGGGCGTGCTATTCTGAATTGCACACATGATAATAATTGACGGGACAGGTCATATTACTGTAAATCTTGAATGCCTGTATGAGACGAGTAAGATACGTCTCAACATCTTCGTTCTTTCCTTGTACACATGTCATCAATTTCTTCATGTCAATCACATGCGGACATGCGTCCATAACAATCTTGCCGATTTCCGTTATTTTATTGACATATGGTTCGTTGGCGTTATTGTCCCAGACACTGTGCCCACATCTTTCTCTGCCCACTAAATGTGGCAACACTTTGTGAAACAACGGAGTGCTTAGCCGTGCCTCCAACATGCGTCTGATTTCAGGCATTGCAGGCCTGAACTCAGCACAGAAAGCCAAGAACTCAGTGTTGAAGGCAGCACCTCCTCCTTCAGCTGGATTAGGCAGGTGCTCAGCTGCTGCTGCAATTTCTTTCTGCCCCCATGGTCGATAAACCAGCACAGGATATCTGTCGTCCTGTCCTGCCACTTCTACCATCGGGAACTGAGGTGCTGCTGCCCCCCCTTCGTGGGACATATGTGCCGCAGGCTGGCTTTGCTGAGGCATTAACATGGTTTTGTAGGTACAGCCTCCTCTCGTGACCGATGGTTCCTCTTTTTTGGCAATTTGAGGGGGAATGGGTTGTTGTTGTTGTTGTGATTGTGGCGAGAAAGGAAAGGATCCTCCATGTGCGCCGCCCAGTGCCGCTTCAGACGCTGGTGGATGTCGGGGAATCACGAAATGAGGAATCACGTGCTCGCCCTGTGGTTGTGGTGGTGGTGGTTGAATCAAATGCTCCATCGGTAGAGCCACTTGTGGTTGTCGGGGTGGACAGGCGTCGTGATGGGGGTGATGGGCCAGCAGTGTGAGCTGTGGATAAAGTGCAGAAGAGACAGGCTGCGAGTGCGTGTTTTCATGTAACATATCAGGCATTTTCTTAATCACAGACTCCATTCTCTCAGTCAATTTTTCCTCTAATTTTTTCTCCATCCATTTTCCTCTTTTCTCCTCCTCTGTCTGCTCTCTAAGTGCAGCTTCAAATTTCCACTTTGCCAATTCCTCTAGCTGGTCACTTATTTTCAACACTTTATTACCTCTTAACCATCTCTTTTTTAGGAGATCTTCCCGTTTTTCTTTCAACTCCTTCTGTAGTACTTTAATTTTTGTTAAATTCAATGAACCTTTCTCTGGGAACCCATATTTCGTGCTCCAGCAGCGCAATGGATTAACGCTTCTCTGTCCCCATTTCTTCCTCATCAACTCTACTATCGGCCCCTCAGGCTAAGAACTTGATCTGTTTCCCATTTTCCTGAGCTAGGCAGTGTACACTTTTACCTCCTTATTCACACCCACAGACGTCTCTGTGCTGTACGATCCTTTAACCCAGTTAAAAGGACCAAAAAAACCCTCTGAAGTATATATTCAGATATATTCAGAAACTTGCTGGTCGGCAAGTGGAAATGGACACTCTCTTTTCCAAAATTCGAAATCAACATTTCTCCAAACTGAAAATGTTCAAAGTGATTTGATTCTCCAATAATTCAGATGTGATTTTGAAAATATGGATATTTTGTATCTATATTTGACAAGTTGATGCAACATATATTTAATGTGTATGCACATTATTTTATTAATGTATGCAAACATAAATAAACTTTTTTTTCAATAGCTATCATGTTATGTGATTTAATCAGTCTGAACCAATAGTTATGATTTACTTTTTTCATCTTCATTTGTGTTGATGATATCAAATGTCTTTTCTCCTGACATTTTAAAAAGTCATTTGTAAATTGTTGATGATTTATTTCTATAAAGTTGTTTAAAATGACATTCACTGATCATGTTTGTTCATCCTATTTCACCCTGGTGTCATTAAAATGTCACTTCATAATAACAAGTCCATAGAAACATGTTTTTTTAATGAAAACAAACAACTTTATTAAGTGAAAAGTTGAAAGAGTCAGGATCATCATGAGCGAGAAGTTTTCAAACTTTAAATTGTGAAAAGAGACAGAAATGCAGAGTAAAAGCAGTAGCAGAGAGTCAGTGAGTCAGGTCAGGACTAGGAACACTGGTCTGTCCTCAGTGTCTCTGAGAGAATCTGGGAGCCCTGGGTGGCCTCACAGGTCACAGAGCCCACCTTCCTCCACTGGTCAGCAGAAAGCCTCAGGATGCTGCTCCAGCTGTAGAGACCGTCCTTCTCCAGCAGCCCACGACTCATGCTCTGCTCCCAGCTGCTGCTGCTGCTGCTGCTGCCGTCCAACTTCCAGGACAGAGTCCAGTCTGAGGGGAAGCCCTTGTTGGCCAGACACATGAGCGTGGCCTTCCCCTGCTGCAGCTCCTCACTGGAGGGCGGCAGCACCGTCAGGGTGGGACGGACGTCACCTAGGAGACAACAGTCAGTTTAGAGCACAGAGAGGACACAGCTGTCGGTTGAACGCCACACACTCGGACATGTTTCTGTGTGAGAGCTGATTTTGTGCCACATGGTTTTTCTGCTCCACCAGTCACATGGTTTCACTTCGCTTTAAGAAGCCTCTCATGCACATCAGCACAGAGACAATCATCAAACACTTTGACCTGAAGAAATGTAGAAAAACTACACTGGAAACTGACTTTGACAACATTTGTAACATTTCTAATCCAAATCATCAAACATCTGGAGACTGAAACTCTTGAGTTTTAAATACAAGTGAATAAAGAAATGACTTCAAACAACATGTAACACAATAGATTACAGATTTTCAACATGTTCAAATCTCATCTTTATCTTCACTGTGTTAAGTTGCTTCTAAATCTCAAGTCATGTTAAACAAATCATTTTCGAGGGAATAAAAAATAATTATAAGTGAAATTTCCAGCCTGACTTGAATATGTAAAGTAAAATTGCAAATATTTCTCATCAAAAATATTAAAATATACTTTAGTGTTCATGGGAAACATGAACAAAAAATTAAATATTGTAAAGACCTATCAAATCTTCTTCGTGTAGAATTCAGACAGTATTGATCAAACTTTTTAAATCACTTCAAAACAAAACAACTATAATTGCTCAGAGTTCAGCTCCAGAATGAAGGAGACAAAATCAAAACATCAATATTTAAAAAATAAAAAATTACATTAAAGTGAGATTTGACCTACAGCAAACCATTTAAAATTGGATAATTACACAAATATTGTCATGATCATATTAGAGAAAAACTTACTTCCAACTTCCAGTCTGGTTCCTCCACCAAACGTGAGCCACAGTGATTCAAAGTCTCTGAGGCGTCGTACAAAAACCTCTGAGTGTAGAGACACACGTGTCTGTGACTGTGAAACAAACAAACTCACAGAATGAGTCTGTTTGTAAAGATTTATCAGCTGATTTTAAAATCTATTGATGAAGAACAATCACAGATTTTACTTAATTAAGTCATTTTTTAAAAGTGATATATTCCATTTAAGAAGCTGATATTAAAAGATGACATTGTAAATGTTCTCACTGCAGAACTAATAAAGGACCATCTTATCTTAAAAAATATGAGAAAAAAAATCTCAGATAAAAATCAAAATCAAAAAGTGTCATCACATCCTGATCAATCCTCTGATAAAGTGATTGATAAATTGATCGACAGGATGATGAAATTGATGAAAGTCCCTGCTGGAGTCAGTCAGAGCATTTCCATAGAGAGTGACTTTGCATCAGCAGCACCATGCTCCAGTGCTCTGGGACACTTTATAGTCCTGACAGTTGAAGACTGGAGGACTGACAGCTGTCCTTCATGACAACACAAGACACAGAAATCATGACTTTGACCTCCGTCCTCATCTGGACTCTCCTCTGCTGCTGCTTCACAGGTAAAGTCCAGAGAGTCAAACTCCTCTGTCAACATCTGTCCCTCTGAAATGAAGCCGACAAAACCATGACTCTGCTTTATGTCTCTGTCTCTGTGTCCTCAGAGTCCAGAGGACAGGTCACAGTGACTCAGTCTGGAGCAGTGACATCTGCTGTGGGAGGATCTGCCACCATCACATGTACAACCAGTCAGAATGTTCTTTATAATAGCAACGGCCACTACCTACACTGGTACCAACAGAGAGATGGAGAAACTCCTAAACTCCTTATATATTGGGCTTCCACTCGAGCATCAGGGATTCCAGGTCGTTTTACAGGCAGTGGATCACATTCTTCCTTCACTCTGACCATCAGTGGAGTCCAGGCTGAAGATGCTGCAGTTTACTACTGTCAGAGTTATCACTACATCAACAGTAAAGATGTGTTCACACAGTGAAAAAGCCTCGTACAAAAACCTCCTTCAGTGAAAGAGAACAGAAACTGAAGTGACTGCAGAGACTGATACAGTTCACTGAGGACACACACCAGTGATTTAATACACTTTATTACACTATTTCAGTGAAGCTCACTTGTTTATAAGTGATTATACATTATTATTAGTTAAGAATAAGTTATTTGTCTCATAGTCTTTACATTTTCATTCAAACTCAGTTTGATTCACAAAGAAAATCCATCAGCAGCTCAGAGATTATTTAACTCACATCATTAATAAATCAGCCTCTATGCTGATGATGTTCTATGATACATGGAAAACATCCAAGTTTTATATGATCACTCTTGTTTATTTATTTATTTATTTATTTAGTAGTATTGTTGTAAATGTGCATAAAAAAAATTTATATAAATGTTGGAATCAACAAATTACAAATGTCCATTAGACATGTTCAAGTTACATTTTTGTCTAATATTCTTCATGTCACATTAAACTCAGCTCACATACATTTTCATTTACAACTTTTATATTTACTACAAATAATCATAATTATACTTCACAACAAGTATTTTTTTATTCACTATTACGACTTTCTATATTTTATATAGATATTTAAAAATTACTTTCATGTCATGTGACTCAATCTCTCCAATCTTAGGCCAAAATGTAGTGTAGATGTATTGGATTTGAGTGCATTTCAATAGTTTTTCTAGAAAAACAAATGTGTCTATTTGCCAAAATAATATGTATAAAAGGCATTTACATCAAAGAACAGGAAGGAATAAAATGTGCCCAAATAAACCTTCCACAGTTTTAAAACTTTTTTAAAAAGAATAATAGCAAAATAAAGTAAAACATCATCTAATAATTTTGATTATTATTAATTTGACAAGTGGATAAAATGTTAATTTAATGTGTATGCATGTGTTATTTTATGAATGTACACAAACATTAAAAACACTTTTCATGTTATGTGATTTAATCAGTCCAATCCAAGACTTATGATTGACTTTTTTCATCTTCATTTGTGTTGATGATATCAAATGTCTTTTCTCCTGACATTTTAAAAAATCATTTGTTAATTGTTGATGATTTATTTCTATAAAGTTGTTTAAAATGACATTCACTGATCATGTTTGTTCATCCTATTTCACCCTGGTGTCATTAAAATGTCACTTCATAATAACAAGTCCATGGAAACATGTTTTAATGAAAACAAACAACTTTATTAAGTGAAAAAGTGTAAAGAGTCAGGATCATCATGAGCGAGAAGTTTTCAAACTTTAAATTGTGAAAAGAGACAGAAATGCAGAGTAAAAGCAGTAGCAGAGAGTCAGTGAGTCAGGTCAGGACTAGGAACACTGGTCTGTCCTCAGTGTCTCTGAGAGAATCTGGGAGCCCTGGGTGGCCTCACAGGTCACAGAGCCCACCTTCCTCCACTGGTCAGCAGAAAGCCTCAGGATGCTGCTCCAGCTGTAGAGACCGTCCTTCTCCAGCAGCCCACGACTCATGCTCTGCTCCCAGCTGCTGCTGCTGCTGCTGCTGCCGTCCAACTTCCAGGACAGAGTCCAGTCTGAGGGGAAGCCCTTGTTGGCCAGACACATGAGCGTGGCCTTCCCCTGCTGCAGCTCCTCACTGGAGGGCGGCAGCACCGTCAGGGTGGGACGGACGTCACCTAGGAGACAACAGTCAGTTTAGAGCACAGAGAGGACACAGCTGTCGGTTGAACGCCACACACTCGGACATGTTTCTGTGTGAGAGCTGATTTTGTGCCACATGGTTTTTCTGCTCCACCAGTCACATGGTTTCACTTCGCTTTAAGAAGCCTCTCATGCACATCAGCACAGAGACAATCATCAAACACTTTGACCTGAAGAAATGTAGAAAAACTACACTGGAAACTGACTTTTACAACATTTGTAACATTTCTAATCCAAATCATCAAACATCTGGAGACTGAAACTCTTTAGTTTTAAATACAAGTGAATAAAGAAATGACTTCAAACAACATGTAACACAATAGATTACAGATTTTCAACATGTTCAAATCTCATCTTTATCTTCACTGTGTTAAGTTGCTTCTGAATCTCAAGTCATGTTAAACTCCAGTCTAAGATGAATATGTAAAGCAAATTTGCAAATACTTCTCATCAAAACATTCAAAAATATTAAATATACTTTACTCTTCATGGAAAACGTGAAAAAAAATCTAATCTTCATGTAGAATTCAGACAGTAAAGACAAAACGTTTTAAATCACCTCAAAACTAAGCAAATTCAAAACTGAATTGAACTTTTATGATACAAACATAATCTTGACAGGACTGTGTCGAGTAAAATTGCTCAGAGTTCAGCTCCAGAATGAAGGAGACAAAATAAAAACATCAATATTTAAAAAAGAAAATAAAGTGAGATTTGACCTACAGCAAACCATTTAAAATTGGATAATTACACAAATATTGTTATGATCGTATTAGAGAAAAACTTACTTCCAACTTCCAGTCTGGTTCCTCCACCAAACGTGTACCACAGTGATTCAAAGTCTCTGAGGCGTCGTACAAAAACCTCTGAGTGTAGAGACACACGTGTCTGTGACTGTGAAACAAACAAACTCACCAGAATGAGTCTGTTTGTAAAGATTTATCAGCTGATTTTAAAATCTGATGATGAAGAATAATCACAGGTTTTACTAAATTAAGTCATTTTTAAAAGTGATATATTCAATTTAAGAAGCTGATATTAAAAGATGACATTGTAAATGTCCTCACTGCAGGACTAATAAAGGACCATCTTATCTAAAAAAAATATGAGAAAATAAAATCTCAGATAAAATTAAAATCTAAAAGTGTCATCACATCCTGATCAATCCTCTGATAAAGTGATTGATAAATTGATCGACAGGATGATGAAATTGATGAAAGTCCCTGCTGGAGTCAGTCAGAGCATTTCCATAGAGAGTGACTTTGCATCAGCAGCACCATGCTCCAGTGCTCTGGGACACTTTATAGTCCTGACAGTTGAAGACTGGAGGACTGACAGCTGTCCTTCATGACAACACAAGACACAGAAATCATGACTTTGACCTCCGTCCTCATCTGGACTCTCCTCTGCTGCTGCTTCACAGGTAAAGTCCAGAGAGTCAAACTCCTCTGTCAACATCTGTCCCTCTGAAATGAAGCCGACAAAACCATGACTCTGCTTTATGTCTCTGTCTCTGTGTCCTCAGAGTCCAGAGGACAGGTCACAGTGACTCAGTCTGGAGCAGTGACATCTGCTGTGGGAGGATCTGCCACCATCACATGTACAACCAGTCAGAATGTTCTTTATAATAGCAACGGCCACTACCTACACTGGTACCAACAGAGAGATGGAGAAACTCCTAAACTCCTTATATATTGGGCTTCCACTCGAGCATCAGGGATTCCAGGTCGTTTTACAGGCAGTGGATCACATTCTTCCTTCACTCTGACCATCAGTGGAGTCCAGGCTGAAGATGCTGCAGTTTACTACTGTCAGAGTGTTCACTACATCAACAGCATCTATGTGTTCACACAGTGAAAAAGCCTCGTACAAAAACCTCCTTCAGTGAAAGAGAACAGAAACTGAAGTGACTGCAGAGACTGATACAGTTCACTGAGGACACACACCAGTGATTTAATACACTTTATTACACTATTTTGTACATTAATACAATAATTTAAATTGTCCAGTAAACATGGTTAAGTATTTTGTTTTAATGCTTCTCATTTGTTGAAAAACATTTTTATTCAATAGAAAAACCATCAGCAGCTTCTTTAACTCACATCATGAATAAATCAGCCTCTATGCTGATCACGTCCTATGATATATGGAAAACATCCAACTTTTCTGTGATCATTCTTGCTTATTTATTTATTTATTGGTGTTGTTGTTAAAGTGCAACAAACACTTTCATATATTATGGATTCAGCAAACATGTTCAAGTTACATTTTTGTCTAATATTCTTCACGTCACATGAAACTCAGCTCAAAGACTTTTTCATTTAAAATTAGGGCTGTCAAAATTAACGCGTTAACGCAGGATGATTAATTTGTGGAATTAACGCGTACATTTTTTTTAACGCATTAACGCACTTTCATCGCTCTACGAGTTGACGTCCAGTTTATGGACAGGCAACTGCTTGGGGCCCCGAGCCGATAGGGGCTCGGACCTTAATGCATCAGTGAGCAGCTGCATCCCCGTCCCCCTTAAACAACAAGGGTTGATTTGCATTGACACCTCAGTAGGAAACCTCCCTAAAGGGGCCCCACGTCACCTCACGTTAACCTGTGTGAAGCTGAAGGAAAATGAAGAGGAGTTATCAATCAGGAAGTTAGAAGAGGAAGAAAAAAGAAATAAAGACACAGTTGTAAGTGGCGCTGCTGGCACAGATAATGATATAATCATAACATTAACAGTCACTGTCTAACTAACGGGGACACAGACAGAGGCTAACATTAGCGTCAGTATGCTAGCTGACACTAACGCTAACTAGTAGAAGCAGTGCTTCTCCTGCTGTGGGTTTAGTAACCCCAAGAAAACTATATAACTTCTATACTTTATATTTTGTTTATAATGTGAGTTATTTACAGTGCAATGTAGGAGCCACATTTCTTTGCTGAGGATTATTCGGGTTTCGATTTGTTTGGTCTGGTTGCCACAGTGATATGTGGGTAGGGTTGCCACCCGTCCCGTAAAATACAGAATCGTCCTTTATTTGGCAATTAAATGTTGCGTCCCGTATTGGTTCAATACGGGACGCGGTTTGTTCCGTATTTCCTTAAATATCCAATCCACATGTCTGTCACACACACACACACACAACAACACTAAAGATAAAGATGAAAATAAAACACAGGGAATACTAAGGCCAGCAAACTTGTCGTGGCGGGATCTATGCAGGATCTCGGCCGCCCCGGCTCGGGTCCTCTGTGCGCGTGCTGCTGTCACGGTTGCCTAGCAACAGACGCCACACATCGGTGCTGCTCACAGTTAACTAAAGACATCAGCTCATCTGATTAATCTGTTATTCCCTTAATTACAACTAAACTAAAGCTCTTCTACAAAAAGATTGAGACCACGGAGTGAAAACAATTAAAAGTGCGCCGTTAAGAATTGTTAACACTAAGATCTACTCGGATCCCCTGCACGTCATCGCGACTGTACTGATCCTCGTCATAAAGATTATTATTGGATGTAAAGACAAAACTGCATGTAGAGAAATAGTCCAGGCTGTGCTGATACGGAAAGATCGCTTGGAGGAAAAGCTCAAAGCGAAGCAGCAACGCACAACGCAGCAGAGAGAGAGAGAGAAGCCACAGTGCAGGTGCGGTGCGCAGAAAAAAAGGCCCGTCTGCACCAAATGAGGGGGGACACTCTATAATATAATATACTATAATTGCAATGCCTTGACTTTAGTGAGATAAGCACACACAGTCCCTGCCATAACAAAATTAGAAAAAAAAAAAAAGGTACAGAATTAGCACAATAACTTATTTCGGTTTTTCCGTTTCGGCCAACTGTTTCCTGATTTTCGGTGCATCCCTAGTTACATTGCTCTTGCCAATAAAGACATTTCATGTTCATGTGTTCCCCCGGCTGCTTCCCAAAGTAGATGTTTTCTGTAATACAGAGTTCTGTAATTTTTTGAGTTACTTGGCCTTACTCCATGAGTCATCATAATGGTCCTTCAAAAGCCTCAGAATGCCCCATTTTTACCTCAAATTTTCAAATGCTCCACACCAACCCGCCTCCGCTCCCTCGCCATGTACTCTCCATAGTGAAATTTTAATAGAAAAACCCCTGACACCCTTACAACACACGCGCCTACATGTCCTACATTAGTCGGCTCCGTGGTGGTCATGGCCCAGAGGAGCCGCGGTGGGGTGTCCCTTATTTTCATTTCTGAAAGGTGGCAACCCTATATGTGGGGTTTGGGTCACATGGTCACGGGAAGTAAGTTAGAAGGGCTGATTCACCTGCAGCAGGAGAGGAGAGAGGTAGCCGTAATTTTAGTTGACCGTCGTTTCAAATATGATTGTCTAAATACACATGCCAACAGGGTACACGTTTTCTATCTAATATGCGAGTGTAATTGGAAGACCGCTGTAGCTCTTTTGTCAGGATTCGTTTAGCCTGGACCCGGAAGCAGACGGAGACGGGAGCATATTTCAAAACAAAAGATATTTATTATAAAATACAAACAAAAAGCGACTTCCAAAACGAGGGGAAGCGGTAGGGGATAGTTAGAGAGACAGGTGGAAAGAATGTCCTTGCAGCTACTGCGAGGGTGGCTCGGCAGGGTGGCAGAGTTCCAGCGTGGAACAAACTCACGGGTTTGGAAATGAAGATCCCAGGAGCGTAGGGAAACAGGAACAACCAGTGAGTTCGTGGAACGGCAGGAGACGTGGCAACCTGGAGCGAGGACAGGCAGGTAAGTATCTGGAGAAGGTAAGTTCAGCGAGCAAACGAGAAGCATGTCTTTACCCATGTACGTGAGAAAACGATCTGACGCCGGTGAAGAGGAACGGCTCCGTCTTTAAGCCCCGCTGATTACTCATCTGGAGCAGGTGAGGCGGAGCCGCGCAGGTGTAGTCAATCACCGGCGTCTTGGAGGAAGTGGGTCAGCCACGCCCCCTGCTGAGTCAGAGTGAGGGAGGAAAAGAGCAGCAGCAGCAAAACAAAAACACTAACAATAAAATTGAGAGGAAGGTGCAGGTGAGATCGTGACATCTTTTCCTTCATTAAATACCTGTGAAAACGTACCTGGACTCAGTGTGCTTCTATGTGTCGGCAGCAGCGCGTCATACAAATACACAGGACCTATTCTCTACCTCTCAAGCGACTTCAAGGGATTGGAAAGCCGCAACAGTGCAATGTGTAGTTTTTTTAAAAAGTTTTTTCAAAGTTATTTACAGCATTTTATTTTTTCTATTTATTTATATTGTCTTATAATGTGGGTTCTTTACAATGTAATGTTTATATTTTACTGTTTGTATAGGTTTTTACAAGTTATTTACAGTATTTTATTGTTCTTTACATTTATATTTTCACATACTTTATTTATCTATCCGTTCCTACAACAATATAAAGAGAAAATTAGAATTGTTCTGGCATATTTACGAATGGTAATTAATCGTGATTAATCGTGATTAATCCACAGCTACCCTGTGATTAATCTGATTAAAAATGTTAATCTTTTCACAGCCCTATTTAAAATACAACTTATAATAATTATACTTTGCAAACAGATTGGAACAAATCACTCCAATCTAACACCAACATGTAAAATAAATTAATTGGATTTGAGTGCATTTTTTAGAGTTTTTCTTGGAAAAACAAATGTGTATATTTGCCAGAATAATACTCATGAAAGGAATTTACTTTTATAAAAGAATAGGAAGTAATAAAATGAGCCCAATTAAACCTTCCACAATTTTAATTTTTAAAAAGAATAATAGTAAAATAAATCAAAACATCATAGATATAAAAGGAGATCATGTTGAAGCAAATTGTATTTTTCTTCTAAATAACAAATAAACTCAAAGACTTTTTTCTTTTCCAAACTTTGAAATAAAGATTTCAACAAACTGAAAAGTGATTTGATTCTCTAATAATTGAAAAATGATTTGTAAAATTGGGATAATTTTATCTATTATTTGACAAGTTGATAAAATATATATTGAATGTGTAGTCACGTTATTTTATTAATCTATACAAACATGAACATAAATCAATAGCTATCTATGTTATGTGATTTAATCAGTCCAATCCAAGATTTATGATTTACTTTTTTCATCTTAATTTGTGTTGGTGATATAACATTTATTTTTTCCTGACATTTTAAAAAGTCATTTGTAAATTGTTGATGATTTATTTCTCTAAAGTTGTTTAAAATGACATTCACTGATCATGTTTGTTCATCCTATTTCACCCTGGTGTCATTAAAATGTCACTTCATAATAACAAGTCCATAGAAACATGTTTTTTTAATGAAAACAAACAAGTTTATTATGTGAAAAAGTTGAAAGAGTCAGGATCATCATGAGCAAGAAGTTTTCAAACTTTAAATTGTGAAAAGAGACAGAAATGCAGAGTAAAAGCAGTAGCAGAGAGTCAGTGAGTCAGGTCAGGACTAGGAACACTGGTCTGTCCTCAGTGTCTCTGAGAGAATCTGGGAGCCCTGGGTGGCCTCACAGGTCACAGAGCCCACCTTCCTCCACTGGTCAGCAGAAAGCCTCAGGATGCTGCTCCAGCTGTAGAGACCGTCCTTCTCCAGCAGCCCACGACTCATGCTCTGCTCCCAGCTGCTGCTGCTGCTGCTGCTGCCGTCCAACTTCCAGGACAGAGTCCAGTCTGAGGGGAAGCCCTTGTTGGCCAGACACATGAGCGTGGCCTTCCCCTGCTGCAGCTCCTCACTGGAGGGCGGCAGCACCGTCAGGGTGGGACGGACGTCACCTAGGAGACAACAGTCAGTTTAGAGCACAGAGAGGACACAGCTGTCGGTTGAACGCCACACACTCGGACATGTTTCTGTGTGAGAGCTGATTTTGTGCCACATGGTTTTTCTGCTCCACCAGTCACATGGTTTCACTTCGCTTTAAGAAGCCTCTCATGCACATCAGCACAGAAACAATCATCAAACACTTTGACCTGAAGAAATGTAGAAAAACTACACTGGAAACTGACTTTTACAACATTTGTAACATTTCTAATCCAAATCATCAAACATCTGGAGACGGAAACTCTTGAGTTTTAAATACAAGTCAATAAAGAAATGACTTCAAACAACATGTAACACAATAGATTACAGATTTTCAACATGTTCAAATCTCATCTTTATCTTCACTGTGTTAAGTTGCTTCTGAATCTCAAGTCATGTTAAATAAATTAATGTATGTAAAGTGTAAATATACTTTAGTGTTCATGGAAAACGTGAACAAAAATATTCAATATTGTAAAAACATATCAAATCTTTGTGTAGAATTCAGACAGTATTGATAAAACTTTTTAAATAACTTCAAAACAAAACAAATTTAAAACTGAATTGAAGTTTTATGATACAAACATAATCTTGACAGGACTGTGTCGAGTAAAATTGCTCAGAGTTCAGCTCCAGAATGAAGGAGACAAAATAAAAAAATCAATATTTTAAAAAGAAAATAAAGTGAGATTTGACCTACAACAATCTTTTTAAAATTGGATAATTACACAAATATTGTTATGATCGTATTAGAGAAAAACTTACTTCCAACTTCCAGTCTGGTTCCTCCACCAAACGTCCACCACAGTGATTCAAAGTCTCTGAGGTGTCGTACAAAAACCTCTGAGTGTAGAGACACACGTGTCTGTGACTGTGAAACAAACAAACTCACCAGAATGAGTCTGTTTGTAAAGATTTATCAGCTGATTTTAAAATCTGAAGATGAAGAACAATCACAGGTTTTACTTAATTAGGTCATTTTTTTAAAGTGATATATTACATTTAAGAAGCTGATATTAAAAGATGACATTGTAAATGTCCTCACTGCAGGACTAATAAAGGACCATCTTATCTTAAAAAATATGAGAAAATAAAATCTCAGATAAAAATAAAGTTGAAAAGTGTCATCACATCCTGATCAATCCTCTGATAAAGTGATTGATAAATTGATCGACAGGATGATGAAATTGATGAAAGTCCCTGCTGGAGTCAGTCAGAGCATTTCCATAGAGAGTGACTTTGCATCAGCAGCACCATGCTCCAGTGCTCTGGGACACTTTATAGTCCTGACAGTTGAAGACTGGAGGACTGACAGCTGTCCTTCATGACAACACAAGACACAGAAATCATGACTTTGACCTCCGTCCTCATCTGGACTCTCCTCTGCTGCTGCTTCACAGGTAAAGTCCAGAGAGTCAAACTCCTCTGTCAACATCTGTCCCTCTGAAATGAAGCCGACAAAACCATGACTCTGCTTTATGTCTCTGTGTCCTCAGAGTCCAGAGGACAGGTCACAGTGACTCAGTCTGGAGCAGTGACATCTGCTGTGGGAGGATCTGCCACCATCACATGTACAACCAGTCAGAATGTTTATTATCATGGTAGCTACGGCCACTACCTACACTGGTACCAACAGAGAGATGGAGAAACTCCTAAACTCCTTATTTACCATGCTTCCAATCGAGCATCAGGGATTCCAGGTCGTTTTACAGGCAGTGGATCACATTCTTCCTTCACTCTGACCATCAGTGGAGTCCAGGCTGAAGATGCTGCAGTTTACTACTGTCAGAGTTTTCATGTCATCAACAGCATCTATGTGTTCACACAGTGAAAAAGCCTCGTACAAAAACCTCCTTCAGTGAAAGAGAACAGAAACTGAAGTGACTGCAGAGACTGATACAGTTCACTGAGGACACACACCAGTGATTTAATACACTTTATTACACTATTTTGTACATTAATACAATAATTTAAATTGTCCAGTAAACATGGTTAAGTATGTTGTTTTAATGCTTCTCATTTGTTGAAAAACATTTTTATTCAATAGAAAAACCATCAGCAGCTTCTTTAACTCACATCATGAATAAATCAGCCTCTAATGCTGATCACGTCCTATGATACATGGAAAACATCCAACTTTTCTATGATCATTCTTGCTTATTTATTTATTTATTGGTGTTGTTGTTAAAGTGCAACAAACAATTTCATATATTATGGATTCAGCAAATACGTTCAAGTTACATTTTTGTCACATGAAACTCAGCTCAAAGACTTTTTCACTAAATACAACTTATAATAATTATACTTTGCAAACAGATTGGAACAAATCACTCCAATCTAACACCAACATGTATAATAAATGAATTGGATTTGAGTGCATTTTTAGAGTTTTTCTTGGAAAAACAAATAATACTCATGAAAGGCATTTACATTTATAAAAGAATAGGAAGGAATAAAATGAGCCCAATTAAACCTTCCACAATTTAAATTTTTAAAAAGAATAATAGTAAAATAAATCAAAACATCATAGATATAAAAGGAGATCATGTTGAAGCAAATTGTATTTTTCTTCTAAATAACAAATAAACTCAAAGACTTTTTTCTTTTCCAAACTTTGAAATAAAGATTTCAACAAACTGAAAAGTGATTTGATTCTCTAATAATTGAAAAATGATTTGTAAAATTGGGATAATTTTATCTATTATTTGACAAGTTGATAAAATATATATTGAATGTGTAGTCACGTTATTTTATTAATCTATACAAACATGAACATAAATCAATAGCTATCTATGTTATGTGATTTAATCAGTCCAATCCAAGACTTATGATTGACTTTTTTCATCTTCATTTGTGTTGGTGATATAACATTTATTTTTTCCTGGCATTTTAAAGAGTACTTTGTAAATTGTTGATGATTTATTTCTATAAAGTTGTTTAAATGACATTCACTGATCATGTTTGTTCATCCTATTTCACCCTGGTGTCATTAAAATGTCACTTCATAATAACAAGTCCATGGAAACATGTTTTTTTAATGAAAACGAACAAGTTTATTATGTGAAAAAGTGTAAAGAGTCAGGATCATCATGAGCGAGAAGTTTTCAAACTTTAAATTGTGAAAAGAGACAGAAATGCAGAGTAAAAGCAGTAGCAGAGAGTCAGTGAGTCAGGTCAGGACTAGGAACACTGGTCTGTCCTCAGTGTCTCTGAGAGAATCTGGGAGCCCTGGGTGGCCTCACAGGTCACAGAGCCCACCTTCCTCCACTGGTCAGCAGAAAGCCTCAGGATGCTGCTCCAGCTGTAGAGACCGTCCTTCTCCAGCAGCCCACGACTCATGCTCTGCTCCCAGCTGCTGCTGCTGCTGCTGCTGCCGTCCAACTTCCAGGACAGAGTCCAGTCTGAGGGGAAGCCCTTGTTGGCCAGACACATGAGCGTGGCCTTCCCCTGCTGCAGCTCCTCACTGGAGGGCGGCAGCACCGTCAGGGTGGGACGGACGTCACCTAGGAGACAACAGTCAGTTTAGAGCACAGAGAGGACACAGCTGTCGGTTGAACGCCACACACTCGGACATGTTTCTGTGTGAGAGCTGATTTTGTGCCACATGGTTTTTCTGCTCCACCAGTCACATGGTTTCACTTCGCTTTAAGAAGCCTCTCATGCACATCAGCACAGAGACAATCATCAAACACTTTGACCTGAAGAAATGTAGAAAAACTACACTGGAAACTGACTTTGACAACATTTGTAACATTTCTAATCCAAATCATCAAACATCTGGAGACTGAAACTCTTGAGTTTTAAATACAAGTCAATAAAGAAATGACTTCAAACAACATGTAACACAATATATTACAGATTTTCAACATGTTCAAATCTCATCTTTATCTTCACTGTGTTAAGTTGCTTCTGAATCTCAAGTCATGTTAAACAAATAAAGTGTTGATGGAATTAAAAAAATTTTAAGTGAAATTTCCAGTTTTAAACTCCAGCCTAACTTGAATATGTAAAGTAAGATTGCAAAATATTTCTCATCAAAAATATTAAATATACTTTAGAGTTCATGGAAAACATGAACAAAAACATAAAATATTGTAAAAACATATCAAATCTTGTTCGTTTAGAATTCAGACAGTATTGATAAAACTTTTTAAATCACTGCTAAACAAAACTGAACTAAAACTGAATTGAAGTTTTAAGATACAAACATAATCTTGACAGGACTGTGTCGAGTAAAATTGCTCAGAGTTCAGCTCCAGAATGAAATAAAAACATCAATATTTAAAAAATATAAAATTACATTAAAGTGAGATTTGACCTACAGCAAACCATTTAAAATTGGATAATTACACAAATATTGTTATGATCGTATTAGAGAAAAACTTACTTCCAAATTCCAGTCTGGTTCCTCCACCAAACGTGTACCACAGTGATTCAAAGTCTCTGAGGCGTCGTACAAAAACCTCTGAGTGTAGAGACACACGTGTCTGTGACTGTGAAACAAACAAACTCACCAGAATGAGTCTGTTTGTTAAGATCTATCAGCTGATTTTAAAATCTGAAGATGAAGAACAATCACAGGTTTTACTTAATTAAGTCATTTTTTAAAAGTGATATATTCAATTTAAGAAGCTGATATTAAAAGATGACATTGTAAATGTCCTCACTGCAGGACTAATAAAGGACCATCTTATCTTAAAAAATATAAGAAAATAAAATCTCAGATAAAAATAAAACCCAAAAGTGTCATCACATCCTGATCAATCCTCTGATAAAGTGATTGATAAATTGATCGACAGGATGATGAAATTGATGAAAGTCCCTGCTGGAGTCAGTCAGAGCATTTCCATAGAGAGTGACTTTGCATCAGCAGCACCATGCTCCAGTGCTCTGGGACACTTTATAGTCCTGACAGTTGAAGACTGGAGGACTGACAGCTGTCCTTCATGACAACACAAGACACAGAAATCATGACTTTGACCTCCGTCCTCATCTGGACTCTCCTCTGCTGCTGCTTCACAGGTAAAGTCCAGAGAGTCAAACTCCTCTGTCAACATCTGTCCCTCTGAAATGAAGCCGACAAAACCATGACTCTGCTTTATGTCTCTGTCTCTGTGTCCTCAGAGTCCAGAGGACAGGTCACAGTGACTCAGTCTGGAGCAGTGACATCTGCTGTGGGAGGATCTGCCACCATCACATGTACAACCAGTCAGAATGTTTATTATAATAGCAACGGCCACTTCCTATACTGGTACCAACAGAGAGATGGAGAAACTCCTAAACTCCTTATTTATTGGGCTTCCAATCGAGCATCAGGGATTCCAGGTCGTTTTACAGGCAGTGGATCACATTCTTCCTTCACTCTGACCATCAGTGGAGTCCAGGCTGAAGATGCTGCAGTTTACTACTGTCAGAGTTATCACTCCATCAACAGTAAAGCTGTGTTCACACAGTGAAAAAGCCTCGTACAAAAACCTCCTTCAGTGAAAGAGAACAGAAACTGAAGTGACTGCAGAGACTGATACAGTTCACTGAGGACACACACCAGTGATTTAATACACTTTATTACACTGTTTCAGTGAAGCTCACTTGTTTATTAGTGATTATACATTATTATTAGTTAATAATAAGTTATTTGTTTCATAGTATTTACATTTTCATTCAAACTCAGTTTGATTCACAAAGAAAATCCATCAGCAGCTCAGAGATTATTTAACTCACATCATTAATAAATCAGCCTCTATGCTGATGATGTTCTATGATACATGGAAAACATCCAAGTTTTATATGATCACTCTTGTTTATTCATTTATTTATTTATTTAGTAGTATTGTTGTAAATGTGCATAAAAAACATTTATATATATGTTGGAATCAACACATAATAACAAATGTCCATTAGACATGTTCAAGTTACATTTTTGTCTAATATTCTTCATGTCACATTAAACTCAGCTCACATACAATTTCATTTACAACTTTTATATTTACTACAAATAATCATAATTATACTTCGCAAACAGTATTTTTTTATTCACTATTAAGACTTTCTATATTTTATATAGTTTTTTAAAAATTACTTTCATGTCATGTGACTCAATCTCTCCAATCTTAGGCCTAAATGTAGTGTAGATGTATTGGATTTGAGTGCATTTCAATAGTTTTTTCTAGAAAAACAAATGTGTATATTTGCCAAAATAATATGTATAAAAGGCATTTACATCAAAGAACAGGAAGGAATAAAATGTGCCCAAATAAACCTTCCACAGTTTTAACACTTTTTTAAAAAGAATAATAGCAAAATAAAGTAAAACATCATCTAATAATTTTGATTATTATTAATTTGACAAGTGGATAAAATGTTAATTTAATGTGTATGCATGTGTTATTTTATGAATGTACACAAACATTAAAAACACTTTTCATGTTATGTGATTTAATCAGTCCAATCCAAGACTTATGATTGACTTTTTTCATCTTCATTTGTGTTGATGATATCAAATGTCTTTTCTCCTGACATTTTAAAAAGTCATTTGTTAATTGTTGATGATTTATTTCTATAAAGTTGTTTAAAATGACATTCACTGATCATGTTTGTTCATCCTATTTCACCCTGGTGTCATTAAAATGTCACTTCATAATAACAAGTCCATGGAAACATGTTTTTTTAATGAAAACAAACAAGTTTATTATGTGAAAAAGTGTAAAGAGTCAGGATCATCATGAGCGAGAAGTTTTCAAACTTTAAATTGTGAAAAGAGACAGAAATGCAGAGTAAAAGCAGTAGCAGAGAGTCAGTGAGTCAGGTCAGGACTAGGAACACTGGTCTGTCCTCAGTGTCTCTGAGAGAATCTGGGAGCCCTGGGTGGCCTCACAGGTCACAGAGCCCACCTTCCTCCACTGGTCAGCAGAAAGCCTCAGGATGCTGCTCCAGCTGTAGAGACCGTCCTTCTCCAGCAGCCCACGACTCATGCTCTGCTCCCAGCTGCTGCTGCTGCTGCTGCTGCCGTCCAACTTCCAGGACAGAGTCCAGTCTGAGGGGAAGCCCTTGTTGGCCAGACACATGAGCGTGGCCTTCCCCTGCTGCAGCTCCTCACTGGAGGGCGGCAGCACCGTCAGGGTGGGACGGACGTCACCTAGGAGACAACAGTCAGTTTAGAGCACAGAGAGGACACAGCTGTCGGTTGAACGCCACACACTCGGACATGTTTCTGTGTGAGAGCTGATTTTGTGCCACATGGTTTTTCTGCTCCACCAGTCACATGGTTTCACTTCGCTTTAAGAAGCCTCTCATGCACATCAGCACAGAGACAATCATCAAACACTTTGACCTGAAGAAATGTAGAAAAACTACACTGGAAACTGACTTTTACAACATTTGTAACATTTCTAATCCAAATCATCAAACATCTGGAGACTGAAACTCTTGAGTTTTAAATACAAGTCAATAAAGAAATGACTTCAAACAACATGTAACACAATAGATTACAGATTTTCAACATGTTCAAATCTCATCTTTATCTTCACTGTGTTAAGTTGCTTCTGAATCTCAAGTCATGTTAAACAAATAAAGTGTTGATGGAATTAAACAAATTATAAGTGAAATTTCCAGTTTTAAACTCCAGCCTAACATGAATATGTAAAGTAAGATTGCAAAATATTTCTCATCAAAAATATTAAATATACTTTAGAGTTCATGGAAAACATGAACAAAAATATAAAATATTGTAAAAACATATCAAATCTTGTTCGTTTAGAATTCAGACAGTATTGATAAAACTTTTTAAATAACTTCAAGACAAAACAAATTTAAAACTGAATTGAAGTTTTATGATACAAACATAATCTTGACAGGACTGTGTCGAGTAAAATTGCTCAGAGTTCAGCTCCAGAATGAAGGAGACAAAATAAAAAAATCAATATTTTAAAAAGAAAATAAAGTGAGATTTGACCTACAACAATCTTGGCAAAATTGGATAATTACACAAATATTGTTATGATCATATTAGAGAAAAACTTACTTCCAACTTCCAGTCTGGTTCCTCCACCAAACGTGTACCACAGTGATTCAAAGTCTCTGAGGCGTCGTACAAAAACCTCTGAGTGTAGAGACACACGTGTCTGTGACTGTGAAACAAACAAACTCACCAGAATGAGTCTGTTTGTAAAGATTTATCAGCTGATTTTAAAATCTGAAGATGAAGAACAATCACAGGTTTTACTTAATAAGGTCATTTTTTAAAAGTGATATATTCAATTTAAGAAGCTGATATTAAAAGATGACATTGTACATGTCCTCACTGCAGGACTAATAAAGGACCATCTTATCTTAAAAAATATGAGAAAATAAAATCTCAGATAAAAATAAAACCCAAAAGTGTCATCACATCCTGATCAATCCTCTGATAAAGTGATTGATAAATTGATCGACAGGATGATGAAATTGATGAAAGTCCCTGCTGGAGTCAGTCAGAGCATTTCCATAGAGAGTGACTTTGCATCAGCAGCACCATGCTCCAGTGCTCTGGGACACTTTATAGTCCTGACAGTTGAAGACTGGAGGACTGACAGCTGTCCTTCATGACAACACAAGACACAGAAATCATGACTTTGACCTCCGTCCTCATCTGGACTCTCCTCTGCTGCTGCTTCACAGGTAAAGTCCAGAGAGTCAAACTCCTCTGTCAACATCTGTCCCTCTGAAATGAAGCCGACAAAACCATGACTCTGCTTTATGTCTCTGTCTCTGTGTCCTCAGAGTCCAGAGGACAGGTCACAGTGACTCAGTCTGGAGCAGTGACATCTGCTGTGGGAGGATCTGCCACCATCACATGTACAACCAGTCAGAATGTTTATTATCATAGTAGCTACGGTCACTGCCTACACTGGTACCAACAGAGAGATGGAGAAACTCCTAAACTCCTTATTTCCTATGCTTCCACTCGAGAATCAGGGATTCCAGGTCGTTTTACAGGCAGTGGATCACATTCTTCCTTCACTCTGACCATCAGTGGAGTCCAGGCTGAAGATGCTGCAGTTTACTACTGTCAGAGTTTTCACTACATCAACAGCAAAGATGTGTTCACACAGTGAAAAAGCCTCGTACAAAAACCTCCTTCAGTGAAAGAGAACAGAAACTGAAGTGACTGCAGAGACTGATACAGTTCACTGAGGACACACACCAGTGATTTAATAAAAAAAATTTCAACTGTTTTGTACATTAATACAGTAATTTAAAATGTCCAATTGACATGGTTAAGTAATTTTGTTTTAATGCTTCTCATGTTTTCAAAACATTTTTTATTCAATAGAAAAACCATCAGCAGCTTCTTTAACTCACATTATTAATATATCAGCCTCTATGCTGATGATGTTCTATGATACATACAAATGTTTTTAATATTTTCTTTGTTTTAACCCAATCACCCTTGTTTTATATATACATATTATACATAAAAAACAACTCATAATTTAGAGCTAATCTAGAAAGTATGGATTTTGTTCCCTATTATATTTGACGAAAAGAGAGAAAATAAATTGATAGGTTTGTAGTTTTTCAATCAGAGCAGCCGTTTTAACTTTATTAATTGATTTTAATTGAAAACATCTGAATTTATGAACTCTCACTTTGATAATTAGATGTTTTTCTCATCAGTCATTGCACATTCTTAGCTCTGATAAAAGATAAAGAATTTACTCCAGACTTTCAGTTGTTTTCTGGTCATCAAATGTTTTCTACTCTATAGTTTCTAACATTTATTCCTGCTCATGTTGCAGAGAATGTCCACAGTCACATGTGTCAGTGGTGATGGACACAGCAGGACATGTTGAGGACAGCTGCACTTGACTGACTCTGTGTGTTTGCATATGTGTCCTCCCTCTTTGTTCTTGGCCGTTAAGAGTCCAGTGTTGATCAGTGAGTGTCCAGGTCTTTCAGAGACACTGACTCACCAGCAGCACAATGATGATGATGTGTGTGACTCTACTGCTGCTCACTCTGGAGCTCCTTGTTCAGGGTGAGACTCTCTGGTGAAAACCTGATGGAGAAACCTGATCTTCTGTCTCTTTTCCACGTTAAAGAAACAATCATCTTCTGTTTGGACGTTGATCTTCGTCCTCCAGCTTTGATTTGTCTCAGTAACGTTTCTCCTGTTTGATATGTTTTCAGGTTCATCAGGAGACATCACCATGACTCAGTCTCCTGGATCTCTGTCTCCTTCTCCAGGACAGACTGTCTCTATCAAATGTAAATCCAGTCAACTTATAGGTGATGATGTTAACTGGTACCTGCAGAAACCTGCACAACCTCCTAAACTCCTGATTTATGATACAACTGCTCGTCAGTCTGGAGTTCCAGATCGCTTCAGTGCAACTTATCATCAGACTGACTTCACTCTGACCATCAGAGATGTTCAGACTGAAGATGGAGGAGTTTATTACTGTCAGCAGCATAACAGCTACCCGTTCACACAGTGATAAAACGTGGTACAAAAACCTCCCTCAGCTGCAGAGGAACTGATGTGACTCAACAGCTGCACACACACTAAAATATCACAGCAGACGATGAACATCTTTCTCACAGTTACACTGAACATTTAAACATGACAATAACACCTTTAATCATAAAATCACTTCTATGTTTGACCACATGTTTCTACAGAGAATGTTTACGTGCCGAGTTTGAGGTCAAGTCTTTGAGTTGACATGTGAGTGAAGAAGACAATATTAGAGGAATTTGTCCAATGATTTTATTTCCAACAAACATTAACAGTGTTGAACTACTTCACTAAACATTTACTCAATTATATGAACTTTATTTATATAGAAACTACACTGGTTTATTATTTTCTTATTACATCAGTGATTTAATAAAGTTTATTATACTATTTTGTACGTTAATATAAATTCAAATGTCCAGCAGACATGGTCAAGTTGTTCTTTTTAATATTCTTCAAGTTTGTAAATATATTTATATTTTTTAAAAAAATCCATCAGCAGCTCAGAGATTCTTTAGTTCACATCATTAATGAATCATCCTATGCTGATGACGTCCTATGATACATGTAAAACATCCAAAAAAGGTACAGATAATATTATTTTAAGCAAGTAAATATTGTTTTATTTTTTATTTTTAGACGACACAGAAATGTAGAGAATAGAGTAAAACCAGTTGGAGTCAGTCAGAGCATTTCCATAGAGAGTGACTTTGCATCAGCAGCACCATGCTCCAGTGCTCTGGGACACTTTATAGTCCTGACAGTTGAAGACTGGAGGACTGACAGCTGTCCTTCATGACAACACAAGACACAGAAATCATGACTTTGACCTCCGTCCTCATCTGGACTCTCCTCTGCTGCTGCTTCACAGGTAAAGTCCAGAGAGTCAAACTCCTCTGTCAACATCTGTCCCTCTGAAATGAAGCCGACAAAACCATGACTCTGCTTTATGTCTCTGTCTCTGTGTCCTCAGAGTCCAGAGGACAGGTCACAGTGACTCAGTCTGGAGCAGTGACATCTGCTGTGGGAGGATCTGCCACCATCACATGTACAACCAGTCAGAATGTTTATGTTAGTGGCAGCTACCACCTTCTATCCTGGTACCAACAGAGAGATGGAGAAACTCCTAAACTCCTTATTTACTATGCTTCCACTCGAGAATCAGGGATTCCAGGTCGTTTTACAGGCAGTGGATCACATTCTTCCTTCACTCTGACCATCAGTGGAGTCCAGGCTGAAGATGCTGCAGTTTACTACTGTCAGAGTTATCACGAGATCAACAGTAAAGATGTGTTCACACAGTGAAAAAGCCTCATACAAAAACCTCCTTCAGTGAAAGAGAACAGAAACTGAAGTGACTGCAGAGACTGATACAGTTCACTGAGGACACACACCAGTGATTTAATACACTTTATTACACTCACTTCACTGAAGCAGAAAAAAGAATACACGTTATTACAAATACAAGTACATGCATATATTTGAGTCCTTTGCCTAATACCCTTGACATGTTTATTGAAACTCAGTTTAACTCCATCAGCAGCTCAGATATTTTCATTCACAAATCAGCCTATATGCTGATGACGTCCTGTAATACACAATAATCCAATTCTTCCTCTTTTAAATCTGTTCACAGTTCAGGGAAATATTCTTATGAAAATGTTATTTTCTTATATTATTTTAGAGAAGACTAAATATTTTTGCTTGCACATGAATCAGTATAGATTGATCAGTAGTATTGCTTGAATTATGTGTGAATGCCACACCTTTATGTGCATATGTCTGTTAATCACATGTGTGATTCATCCATGCAAAGGTGTGGCATTCACACATCATTCAATGCAATGTTAGGTTTCGAACACGGGAGTTTCGTCTCAAAGCATTTGAATCATCAAACTGAACCTACGCTCATCTGACCGAAAAGTTTCGAAGTGCGTATTATTTTTAACATGCCAATAGTGAACTAGCCAATCTCCAGTATAGCTAATAACCGTTATGGCAACATAACGTTCTGAAACGCACCAGAAGTGTGTTATCCACACGTTATTCTTGCACAGCAGAGGTCATATGCTCCCGTACATATCATCAGATGATCGTAGCTTATAATACGATCATCTGACCGAACACAAGTTTCGCATCATTCACATTGTAATAATACAGTGCCGAGCTAGCGAGCTAGCAAGCATAGCTAATAACAATGTAGCCAAACGGCGTTATGAAACGCACAGTGGATTATTAAGACAGCGTCCCTATGTGCGTCTGTATGTGACTTTGAATGAACACTAACATAACATAGATTAACAACATTAATGAAAACTCAGACCATAAGAAACTGAAAGGTATTCCGGCAGACTTCAGTGCCTCCGATCAGATAAGAGGTCCGTGCGTGCTTCCTTTTCGTCGCAGTTTTACGTCTGTTCGCCTCCAAATGTCCAATTCGAAAGGAGATAGAGCGGCGCTGGCGTTACGTCATCATCTCAGACAACTACCGTGTGTGTCCTGCTCTCTTTCAGCCGCTGAATAATCCATCTGTTTGTTGTTTTTGTGACGATGAAGTCTGCTAACACGTTAGCATAAAGATCGCTAGCTTGAAATGCTAACAGTCCACACACAACAGATGTCTCTGTACTTTCTCCGTCCTTGTGAAGAAGCTCAGCCACAGCTGACTTATTCTCCGATTTCTTTGCCTTCCTTTGTCAAACAAAGCTTTGATAATGACTGCTTTGATGATAATCACACTTTAATTTCGCACTGCACACACACTCACACACATAAGCGCTGGAAAGTTCCAGATTCTCTCTCCCCCTCCCCTCTCTCTGCGTGCATATTAATTGGCCATGTGTATTCTCCGTGATGTCAGCTGATTGGCTGAAAAAGCAACAAAAGCTCTGGAATGTGAGATCCCCACACCCAAACTAGGAGCGATTCACAGTGATAAAACAACCTTAATTCAAACACAAAGTTTATGGATTTAAGACTCACAATACTGTGATTTGAAGCATGTAGTGGCTTCTTC
Source organism: Microchirus variegatus (assembly GCF_963457635.1). Lineage (NCBI taxonomy): Eukaryota > Metazoa > Chordata > Actinopteri > Pleuronectiformes > Soleidae > Microchirus > Microchirus variegatus. The sequence continues at coordinate 7,093,431 of NC_139814.1, forward strand.
AAAACTTCAACTTGTGTAATTTTGAAAAAAAACGGAAATCCCTAATTTTGGAAAAAAAAAAACATTTTCCTGTTTTTTCTCGTTTTGCACTTTGCCGACTTGTTCCCGCTTGGTTCGTGGCGGGTCACATATTTCTTCACCAGACTTTTAATTCTAATATTTTAAATACATACCTCACATTTCATGTGACTAATCACTCAAACCAATGACCCAAACCAAATAATAGATATATAAATTGGACACAGCCCTTCAACATATTTGAAAAGTAAATTTGGAAAATATTAATGATTTAGATGTAAAATTTGCCTTTATGTTATCTCCATTACTGTGGATATTTTTGTTTTATTTTTTAGCTATATTCAAAAATTATGTTTAGACTTTTGATTCTTTTGTTGAAGATTGTTTAGGAAATCGCCTTTGATCATTTGTGGTCATTTTATCCCTTCTTATTTTGTTATACTGTCAGTGAAATGTTTATGTTTAGAGAAAACCATATAGATGTTCTACTGAACAACCAAGAGAGGTCTATGAGAAAATGAGCACAAAAAGGGAGAAGAAGAAGAAGAAGAACTTTAGAAGAGCCAAAGCAGTCACATTTCTACATTATCTAAACTGTCACAGGCCAAGATGTATCAACGACTCCAAGAGAAAGAAGACCATCCTGAAGTCACCAGTACAGGGGACTGGACAGTGAGGAGAAAATATATACATTAGAGCTAAAGGTACAAGGGTTTTTAGGCAGATTAAATACAGAGAGAGTGTACGCCTCCCGAACTGTCACTGGGAGCTGGTTCCAGAGGAGAGGAGCCTGGTAACTGCTTCTCATTCTGCTCGTACAGACTCTAGGAACCATAAGTAAGCCTGTATTTTGTAAGTAAACACTTAGGATGATAAGGTAAAACTAGTTCTTTCAGGCATGAAGGGGCCTGATCATTAAGTGCTTTGTATGTGAGGACAAGGATTTAACATTTAATAATAAACTGTATGGGGAGCCAGTGCAGAGAAGCTATACACTGGAGCGTTATGGTATAGTACTAGATATGGTATATGGTTTACTGGTTTACTTTACTGGTGTAATTCAAGTTCAGTATCACCACCCTTTTCTTCGCACTTTTTTCAATTATACAGTTCTAGCACTATCAGACACGTCGTTTTTACTATAGTATGTCCTGAATGTGGGCTGGGTCATCGTAGCACGGTTGTACGAAACTGTTGTGACATGGTTTTCTATGTGACACAAACACACATACTAGTGACGGGCAAATCAGTTGTTTATTGGTGTAACTGAATCATTAGAATCAGTTCATTATTAGTTCAATACTTCCTGCTTGACCGTAGCACAGACGGAGTCTGACACATTCACCGAACTGAAATACGACTGAGACGGTTGTGATTCGGCTCATAATCACCGGCTTGTGTCAGTGCTGTCGCTAAATACACAAGTGTATTACATAATACACAATACATAAGTATAAATTAATACTAGGTCACTAAGGTTAAATTTTAAATTAGTATAATTAATGAAATTTAAAGTGTTATATGCATCAATAATACTCAAACACTGGCTAATCTGAGGTGGTGGGAGGGGGGACAAACAAATTCAGCTTAAGGCCCCACAAATGCTTGGGCCGGCCCTGGTAGGTTTTGCTTATACATTTACCTTTTTTTTTCACGAGATGCCAGTTCTCTGGTTTTCCGTCATATTCATTATTATGGCCCAGAATAATCATTTCTCAGGGTGAACTATGTGATGTTAACCCGTTCTTGTGAGAGTCTTGTGTTTGTTTCTCGTGTCAAGAGCTTTTATTTTGCATTTTTGCTAAACAAGTACAATATCTATTGAAGTTTAAATCATTGTTGGCTATGCTAAAGGAAATCTAAAGCTGGCAAAATGTGAAACCAAGGTCCAATTTTTAGCTCTATTTAATACAGACTAAATATTTAAATCTTCACAAACATTTTCTGGTATCTTTTACCATCTTTTTCCACTCTGCTCACTGATCACTGTACAATGGTCGACAGCTCAAGTGAATCTGTTTTAACAGACTCAAGCGCACGACTGCACAAAAGAAAGGTTCACGTCAGAAGTTGGTTTAATACTAACAGAGGTCAGTACATGAAACAGCAGTTCAATAAGCGAATAACACTTAAACTTGGTCATACACATGCAAAACAACGCTCACTGAAACACGCAGCTTAAATACACAAGGGAAGGACAAGACAAGTGTGGCTAATTAGGACAGGACAGATAATCAGCACAGGTGAAGAGGACAGGAAGTGAAGTGACCTGAAATGGAAGACAGCAATGAGTACAAAATAAAACAAGAAATAGCTATTACAAAAAACGTGACATTGTTTTCTCACTTTTCAACAGAAAATGAAGCACTGACTGATTTGATGTTATTATTATTATTATTATTATTATTATTATCATTATTATTATTATTACTATTATTATTATTACTTTGGGCATGTTGCATGTTTCTTTCTGGGCCATCAATATATTTGTACTCGGAACCAAAGGCATTATTATGTGTGTGTAAAATCAGTGATGGGTATTTGTCGCCATCCAGTGGACGATTAGAGTCACTGCAAATTCCCGAAAAATACGACTGACAGATGCCACAACCGTCCGTTCATGCAATCATTTATTTCAGCCCGGCAAACTAAAGAATAAAAAAAAAAGGGGTACATTATTTTGTTTATATGTTTTTCTGTGTGTGTAATGAATTTTTTCAATATCAAATAATCAAATATGCAAGGAAACAAAATAACGGGTTAAAATGACGTTGTTCTTTATCGGTTGAGAAAGTTAGCGTGAGGATACTACAGTGTGGACAAACTTCTGATTTTCAAAATAAAACGTGGGTAATCGAAAGGCAATAAAAATCGATGTGTCAATATGGTCTAATAGGAGATAAATGCATTTTTTTCCCCATTAAAATGTATTAAAATGGAATAAAATGTGCCTTAACCAGCCACTGCCCTGATTGTCAGTCATTAGGTCACATGACCTGGAAGCCATTAAGCTAAAAATGTACATGAAAACATTAATTAAAAATGTCTGGAGTATTAAAATGCAATAGAAATGGCTCCATCTCAACCAGCCAATGTCTAGATAAAAGGCAAATGAAAAGATGTCAGTACATAAATGTATATATTTGCAGGTGTTTACATTTGTTTTAAAGCCTATATTGTTAAAAAAGTATGTAAGATGTTTAATTTATTCAATAGTAAGTGCGTCCTGTTTAAACCATGAGTGGTAAAATAAACATATGGCTCATATTTTATCATTCTGAATGTACACTGAACTCCAGAGCTCCACTCAATATAAGTATGAGATATGACAGGGAAAGGTAAAAGTATAGTGAACTAAACCTGACCACTTTGCTGCACTGTCTCTTTATGAACAGTGCCGTTTGTTGACCCTTGAGCTGCAGTTTACTGCTCCAATCACCACGCTGGAGCTTCTACCTGCCTCCTTCACTGTGTGTTTAATGAATACATGCCCTCAGTCCATGCCACAGGGTGCAGACTGCCGACCATCTCAAATTAAATCTGTCTAAACATCCACAACATCAAATGGGAGGTGACATTTGATAAGTGTCTTCCTCTCCGTCCTCCCTCTGCAGCCTCTCTTTCTTCTCGAGTCAGTAGCAGAGTTGAAAAGGTGAGAATGACTCACTCTCTCTCTCTCTCTGCCTGAATAATTTCATAGCTTAATGAGATGTAATATGTGTCGCACATGAATCATTCATTTAGACGTCATACGCATTGGATGAGATTCACGGTGTCGATTCACTTTGGAATCATTTCTATCCTGTATTTGATTCTTTTGTAAACAATAATTCTTTTTCAGACAGCATGAGAAGTCTCTTCTATGCCCGATGTGTGAGGAAACTGTGTGTTTCAGGACCAGCGTTCAGGTTTTCAACAACGCTGCAAAGATCTGCTTGTCACCTGAAACATACAAAGGTATTTTATAACTCAGTGTTTAAACAAATACTTTACATCTTTGTATCATAGCTCAGCTGCTGTATTATTGTGCCAATATCATCGTATTTATCATATTTACACAATGTCAGGTTAATCTGTGTGCATAGACGTGCTGAATTAGAATGACTTGTGACAACTATTTACTCTTTAATATTTATATAATGTAATGTTGTGGCTGTATAATGTTCTACAGGTGCCATGGTTGACCTGTCAGGAGCCTGCTGGTCCAAACTCTTATTTTACCTAAAACATTGTTTAAAAGTTTAACGTAAAATGAACAAAAACAGCAAAGAGAAAGTTTATTTAGATAATTTTTCATAAGCAATATAGGCATGTAAAGTCCAAAGTAAGGACCCAGGGGCAGAGAGTCTGAGTTCACAGTTAAAATGAACTTGAATGGAAACATTTGAAAGAAAGAAAAAAAAAGCTCCCTGAGTTTAGTGCACTGGTGGATGAGGTCATCGGAGGAAAGGCTGGACTAACTGACTGGAAGATTAGAGGTAATGATCAGACTGGAGGCTGGAAGAAGAAGAGGTGGACTTTAGGCACAGGAATATATATATATATATATATTCCTGTGCCTAAAGTCCCTAAAGTATATATATATATATATATATATAAGGTGATATGACTGTCCGTAAAACAACGATTATAGCGTTAGCGAATCGAAGTATCTGTTCTTACATTAGCATAGATGTAAATGAACTGTAAATATGCTAACGTTAGCTCAGCTGGCGTTTCATATGAACATGGATAAATACGGTGGTAAAAATAAATATAAAACAAAATACTCACTTTATATTGAGGCGGCCGTTTATTCCGTTTCCTTCATCCACCAGACCGGCGCCCGCTACCCCCGTTGCCCGCCCGGCCGAGTTGGAGCGATCTGCTCCAGGTCCGGCCAGTGCCAGGCCGAAGTGTGTGCAGCTCCGCTCCGCTGCGGCAGCCAGAGCGTGCGGCGGCACATTCAAGTGCCCACAAAAAGTTCTCCAGGTACCCGGTTCCGGCCGCGGGCAAAGCCAAAAAGCCGGTCCTTTCTCTCGCAGTTCCCTCAGTTTGAAAACCACATTCTGTGATTGTCTTCTCAGTTTACAAGGCCAAATTAAAGAGAGCGAGAGCCGGTGGTAGCTTTTAGCAAAGACGGCGGACACTGTGTTTACATTCTGGGAATGAAGTCTCGTCCATTCTGGGAAGTCTCGTCCCCCTGTGGGTGAGTCCAAAAATTGCAGAACTAGTGTTGTAGTTCTAATCTTGACGTTGTGCGTCACCTCGGTGAGCAAAAATACTTTTTTTTAGAAATCGGGAGAAATGAGAGAGGGAAGCAAAATTTCTAATATATAATAATGCTATTCTAGAATACAAAGCCACATGCTAATCAGTGAAGTATTCCTTTAAGTACAGGATATATCATATACTGGTCAAATACTTATGGATCAAATATCCATTTTAGGTACATTATACAAAACTGCATGATGGAATATCATGATGTGCTTTTAAGCTGATATGAGGCCCGACTAGATGCTCAGTGACTCCAAGGTCATTTGAGTTTTGAAAGCCCACTCTGATCATCACAAAACCTGCTTACTTGTGCTACAGACTTTGTTTTAAAATTAGTATGGTATACAATTATTTAGAATATAGATAAAATCAAAATATGCAATAAATAATAAAATACAAAAATAATAATTTTTCAGGCGGAAAACTTTTATTTTGAAATTCTCCCACAAGCAGTCCTTCCTGGGTGAAGAGCAGGGACAGCCGTGTTTGCGGACAGGGCAGGGAAGTCCGACCATAATATCGCATGCAACTGTTTGAAGAAGCTGTTTAAAGAGTGTTTTGGGGGTTTGGGTTTTTAAGTGAGTGTTTTAACAGTGAGGAAATATCAGTGTATTACGGTGAATGCTTGAATGAAGAGGAACAAGAAGGACGAACAAATCAAAACAACAACATACAGAAGTAAACATAACGGAACGGATGCTTACATTTCAACACATTTCTAGTTTCTCAATGAATATGATATTTAATGTCAGTTGAATATTTTTCTTTTAAAGGTAATTCATTTTATTTTTTTTACCTCCTGTAATGGTGACAAATCAAACAACTTTTAATGGATTCTTATCCCCGCAGACTATTAATGATAAGATTCAAACTAATGGTTAATTCAGCTCAAAGTTCAATGCTAATATCTGCAACACCCTACTGTAAAAAATGTATCTAAAATTCTAAGTCATGAAAAACTATCACTTGATTCTGTTTGAAGCTATTTCACCCTGGAAATATGAAGAAAATTAAAGTTTATTATAATTAGGGAGTGATTTTTCTGCTCTTCATCTCCCTCTTTCTTTTTTCTTTAGCCTGTAAAGCTGTCTGTAACTCCTGATCGTCTGTGACTCCATGTGTTTAATGAGTTTTCTTGTTGCAGGGGATGGAAGAGGAAAGACCATGGGCTCTGATCTCAGAAGTGGGCGAGCAGGGATACACTGAAGAACTCATTGATATAATAAAACCACACTTCCAGATCGTCTGCCTCAGAGACTTCCTGATCAACCCTCCGTTGTACAGCCACAAAGTCCAGGCTTTGTTGGTGTGGAACGGCTGTCCCGCAGTTGAGCCGTCACTGCTCACTTCACTTCCGTCGCTGAAGGTGGTCGCCAACGGAGGAGTGGGCATCAACCACCTGGATGTGCCGTACCTCTCAAGCCTCGGGGTGAAGGTGACCTACACGCCCGGTGTGGTGAACGAGGCCACAGCAGATATAGCCATGGCTCTGCTTCTGGCCTCAGCGCGGAGGGTTGTTGAGGGTGAGCCTGAAATAGTCTGAAGTAGTTACAGTACGATTCCAAAATCAAATTTTACACGCGTTGTGTGTAGTGTAGGGAATTGGCCTGAGTATCTACTAAGCAGTATCAATATCTGGACATTGAACTATACCTTTTTCAATACCAATTTTATTAAATCTATTTTTTTCTTAAAGCTCACATAGAGTGGTCCTGTTGCACATAATTATATGTTAGTTATGGAGGTCTACTTGCATACATTAACTTGTTTTTATGGTCAAAAACCCCCTAGTTGCTGTAAACGAGCCGATAGAAATCCTCTTTTCTGACGCTGTTGCCCAGCCGCGATATTTCAGAAAACTCTCTCACCCAGAAGACAGAGTGTCTTGTGATTGGCCAGTACCCGGAAGTGACATGTTCCCCACACCCGCTCTCAGAAGCACAGCTCCCCCCTCTGGAACGGTGGATGCACTGCTCCTCATTATCAAAACATTGTTTTAACAATGTTTAAAAATAGCTTCTTCACGACTCCCCGCCTCAGTCCCTTTTATGACTTTGACCCGGAGTCAGACCCAGAGTCAGAAGACACTGTCGCTCGTGAAACACCTCCACAACGGACGTTATTCATCTTCTGCGGTTCAATGTACGCAACCGGATGTGCCCGGACTAGTGCCCGGAGCAGGAGGAGCTGCCGTTCAGGAGAACCGGTGTTTACGTAACCGGACCGGGATTTTTCAGAGATCTCACTGAGCCCGAGATTACAATAAAACACAGCGTTCTCAGCAGTGGCTGAACTGTTTGTTTTGAACCTTCAGGGCTTCTTAAACAAGGTAATGACGCAGATGCACACTAAAAAACAACGTTAATTGGAACTTCCGGTCTAGGTCCGCTTTAAAAGTTATATTGTGAGTAACTCCATAGGGAACAACATTTTATATAAAATGACAAAACAAGTTGATACAGAGCAAGTTTGATACCAGATACCACAAAAGATTCCTACTTATTATATTGAATTTCTGCCAGGAAATCCTCATAAATGTGACACACTGGACCTTTAAAATGACAAAAATGTGATATCTGTACAACCATACACTCGGCTGAAAGTTTAGTAGCTCAATTCCACAAACAATTTGTTTGGGTCCTTCTCTTCATAGGTCACCAAATAGCTGTTGACCCCAAGACCACTTATATACCGCAATGCTTTATGGGAGATGAAGTCACAGGGGCCACTCTGGGGATCATTGGAATGGGACGCATTGGATACAAAATTGCACAAAGAAGCAGGGGATTTGACATGAAGATCCTGTATCACAACAGGAACAGGAGGTAAAGGTTTAAAATACAAGAAAAGCAGATCATTAATAATGTGAAATGTTTATTATCAGTAGGCAGAAAGATTTGAAATGGCCCAAAAGAAATTCCTGGAGAACCAAAGATAATTTGAACAATCACCGTCTTCTTCGCCTTCTGCTGTTCAGGAGTGCAGAGGATGAGCAGGCAATGGGAGCGAGTTACTGTCAGAACATGGATGACCTGCTAAAAGAGTCTGACTTTGTGGTCCTGGTCGTAAACCTCACCCCTGAAACCACGGGTCTGATTGGCCACAGAGAGCTGTCCCTCATGAGACCCACAGCAACGCTGGTCAACGTCAGCAGAGGTGAGGAGTGTGGAAAGAGACTAAAGCATTAGATACTATACTGAAGCAGTTGTCTTTTTTTTGTCTCATTTTGTTCTCTTTGTTGTGCGTCTCAGGTCTGGTGGTGGACCAGGATGCCTTGGTCAAAGCTCTGCGGTGTGGGACGATTCGAGGGGCGGGGTTAGACGTGACTCACCCTGAGCCTTTACCAAGGTCTCACCTGACAGAGAGAACACACACTCTTCAACCACAATCACAGGACATTTACATGAACAGTACAAACATTATACCATTTGTGGTGAAACTCATTGTCTTTACACACATTATACACTCAACAGCCAATTTATTAGGTACACCTGCTGATGTTCAAACTGAACATCCATGTGTTCCAATGGGGAAGAAAGGTGATTTAAGTGACTTCTAATGTGGCATGGTTGTTGGTGACTGAGATAATGATGATGATCTGCTGGGATTTTCATTCACAACCATCTCTAGAATTGACCAAAATGGTCCAAAAAAGAGAAAATATTAATATTCATAAATATTCTCTTGCTGTTCTCTGGGCAATACATGCCTCATTGATGCCAGAGGTCAGAGGAGAGTGACCAGAGGAACAATAATTCACAACAGTAGCTCAAATGACCACTCGTCACAACCAAAGTATGTAGAGGACGATCACTGAAAGCGCAACACTTTGAACCTGATGAGCTAAATCAGGTGAAGATCACTCTGGGTGCTGCTCCTGACACGTTAGTAGCTGTCCTGTGTACCTCATAAAGTGGCCAGGCCTAAGTTACAGGGCAGTATTTGTATAGAAATAATACAGTCTGCATTGGCTCACAGTCAGAAACAGGAATCGGTTTTGACTCACTACAGCACTTCTTTTAAACATGCACTGATGTCCAGACGTTTTCTTGAAATTGCCCAGAGGCTCTGCATGTTTGAAGACAAATGACGCACAAGTCTCTGTGGACGTCTTCCAGAAATTCTCCTGTCAGCTCCGGGTTGTCATATTTATGTCTGAGTTAGACCATGAGAGTACACAGCTTGAAAAGCTCTGAATCATTTACATTGAGCGCAGTGGAAACCACTACCATTCTCCTGTTTTTGAACATCTCTCTTTTTCTTGGTCATCATGTGACAGTCGAGAAAATGTCTAGACCAGGGGTCACCAACCTTTTTGAGATGAGAGCTACCTTAAGGGTAAAAAATAATATGGAGGGCTACCACATTAACATTTTTTTTTTGTTTACCATTTAAATGATTAATATTATGCATTCAACTGCATACACATTCATTCCAGTGCTTACTCCTAACGATTATCAGTTTTTATAAACAATATCAAAGATATTTTACTGAGCCATCATATGGATACATGCAAGTGAGGTGAAGTGAAGTGAGCCCGCGGGCACTGTATTGGCTGCCCGCGGGCTACCAGGTGCCCGCGGGCACCACGTTGGTGACCCCTGGTCTAGACCTGTGTTTTAAGATGACGATGTGTAATAGTTGTGGTTTCATATTGTCTCACAGCTCACTCACTCATCTACCGCTTTATCCTCCTCCATGAGCCGGGGGGTTGCTGGTGTCAATCCCACAAAAACATTAAATCAAATTTTTGTTGACCATACTAATATTAAAATACGGACACTGATATTTAAAAAAAAAAACACAGATAAACAAAGAAAAAAACATTTTCTGACTTCTGTTAACTTCTCTTCTTGATCTTCTGCAGGGATCATCCTCTCCTTGGTCTTTCTAATGTGGTGATCACCCCCCACGTCGGCACCAACACCTACACAACAAGCAGGAGGATGGTGAAGAGGATGATGGAAAATGCTGTGGCTGTGCTGAAAGGTCAACCTATTCCAGATGAAATCAAGCCATAATGACATTACATTGTTTTCGGATCGTACAAGAGCTGAAACGTCTCAACAGAGAGCATATTATAATGCGTTAATATCCATAGGAATAAGTTTTACCTTTTTGTCTGTATGTTGCTCTGTTGGTTGATAATGCTCAAATAAAGGTAGCCTCATGTCACTTTGATTATATAACTGTTACTTTAACAGCACAATGTTTGCTATAATACCTTTTGTATTTGGTTTAATCCACAAAATTGTAAATCTTCTCAAATGACTGCCTTATTAATGAGCCAATATCCCTCATCTTACATTTTCGTTCAATTCAAATCTCAATGCTGTTTTTAAAATAGTTTCAATAGGTGAGTTTTGAATTAATGGATGGTATAAATAATAGCATCACTCTTTTTTAGTAAAGTACAAGATATAAGAAACGTGTTAATCAAGAGTTTTGTTGAGTAGCACATCTCTACTGCGTAGTACATCTTTGCGAGGCCGAGTGTAGCCCTTAACATGCCTGACTACAAAAAAATGTCTAAATCACTGTTTGTAATGCAAAACAAAAAACATACAGAACGATAAAACAGAAACTAATTGTCACTGGGTGTTTTGTCTGTTTGTTCTTTTAATTCATTTACAATGTCGTTTTTTGTTTTCGAAACAAAGTATATATTATATTCAGGCATCTCAAGAAGCTACTAATAATCTGAACGATCATCAACAATCGACGGTAAGTGAGAGGTCCTCAACAGCCACAGGCATGAAAACATAACTGCAAAATAAAACCTCTTCAGAATATAGTTTTATTTAAATCTAAATTTCTTTAAAAAACCCTTTACTCAGTTTAGTTTCAGGCTCAGCTTGACTCTGAGAACAGCGTCATGTTTATCCCTTCAGAAAACTCGCCGTCCTCTTTCAAAGATTTCACCCTCGTCATGGTGAGTTTTAGCTTTCGTTTTCAAATTTTAAGTCATTTATTTATCTAAGGATATAATATTCTCACCTTTCCAGTGAATATATTATTGTTTGTATTACCTCATTGTATGTTTTAAGAGACGTGTTTGTGACTTTTTCTTCTATTTATTTATGTGTTTAGTAAGATCTCTGCAGCATTTTGTTTTCGACTTATGTTTTATTTTATGTTTCCTGGTATTTATAATGCGTGCTTTCTTGTTTGTTCCTCTGCTGCTGTAAATGTTACTGCAGATTTCACTTATAGTGACCAATGTTCCACAACCTACACAATTATACAGTTCATTGAAATTAAGAGCGAAGAAAACAATTGATCAATCTGTTACTAAATAAATCTTCAGCTATTTTGATAATTGATTCGTTGGTTTGAGTGTGTCTTCAATTATTAAAACACGCTTTCTGATTTTTCAGCCTCTTTAATCTTTAATAATTGTTATAATAATAATAATTGTTGCAACTCCAGAACACATCCTGTCACATTTGCTTTAACTGTTTTATTGATCTTTCAGCCAGCTGTGGCTGTCGGTAATGTGGGTCAGTTGGCAGTGGACCTCATTGTGTCCACTCTCAACATGAAGCGAGTTGGCTACATCCACACTGACTGTCTCATCCCGATGGCTGGAAATAACCCCTACACCACCTGCAGGGACGATGCTGAGGAACTGCACACTCCTGCAGAAGGTAACGTCTGTGGCTACGGATTATTTGACTGCTACTGAGGAGTGAAACAAACAGCCGTGTTTAAGTCACAATCACAATTTTGGCTACTCGTGATTGTCCGATACTGTAAATGCATGCTCGGACAACATCGATTAAGTGCTCCCTGGACAGATGACTGACTGACTACCTGCCTGCATGTTCCAGTCACAGCTATTGCCATTTCCTTCACTCTGCAGCTCCAATTACGTTTCCTGGATACAGTCAGGGGGCAGGAAGGAGAAACTAGGTCATAGCATAGACCGTAGGGGCATCAAGACAACATTGTTTTGGTAATTAATCCGAAATCCACCGGGGGGTGATAGGAGTTCCACGCTGGAGCTGTAAATGTAGTAAATAGTTAAATGTATTCTTACGTCTGATAAACAGGTTCTGCTTCTTGTCAGTTGCTTTGGTTTAATTTGTGTGTGATGACTCACGTTTACTCAGTAGTTTTTTGCAGCAACTTAAAAGGGAAAACTGAGTGATAACACAGATCATTAGCAGTGAAAAGAAAATGACGAAATATTCCCACAATCTAATCATCAGTCTGTCAACCCTCTCTCTTCCACAGTTTATACCGCACCAGAGCTGAAGTTGGCAGTTCTTCAGATCAGAGCACCAATAATTCAGGTAAAAGCAGTCAGTGTTTGTTGATTTGATGAACATTTTGAATTAAATATTTTTTTGTTTTTCGATTTTTTTGTCATCGATTGTTGTTTTTTGGTTGAATTTTATTTAGCTGATATGTGATTAAAGAGAACATATACTACATCTGTTTTGTCCAGGATGTTGTATTTTGTGTTTCAATGAAACCAGACTGGAACCGTCATTATTGTATATTAATAACATTCATTTAAACTGCAGACAAAATTCAAAAAGTTTCGTCAACTGATCGTGTCTTGGATCAAGTCCAGCGGGTTCTCCAGGACTGTAATTCTGTCCAGCAGCCACGCCTACCAGAGGGATGACCAACAGCTGAAAGGGTAACAATATTGTATTTCATATTATTATCTCCGCATTTCTTTCCCTCCACCAATCAGAGCTCAAGTCTAATGTGTCCTTGTGCGTCATAGCATGCCGTTGAGGTACCTGGTCACTCCGTCCCTACTGAAGGTGAGTGAGGACGCTCTGAAGACATTGGGCTGGAGGGAAATGGAGCGAGTGCCGGCATTCCCGGGAATGACTGACACCAACGCAGAGCCACGTCTCTGCATCCCCGGAGGAGGAATCACCAAAGGACTCTATACAGACAGGTAGAGAAAAACACTGGTAAATGACCCTGAAAAACATGAAAAAACATGGAGAAAAGTTTGATCTCGTCTGTTTGTACAAAACTTTTCATTTTATGTCTATCCATGTATATGTATCCATGTTCAAGTAAAAAATACAGATCCAAAACGTATGTAAAGTGGCAGTTGCACGTATGAATGGCCACATTATGTGCATATAGTTCACTTAAAGTGCATAATATATACAGTGTGGAAAGTTTAAAACATAAAAGCTGACACCAATTTATTTATGTACCATTTACTTTTGTCATGTTTTACAATAAAAGACACTTTCAAATAAAAACATTTATTAAATTACTGAAAATGAACAACAGGTTTAAAGAGGGTTGAATGTTTGACTGTGGGTTGATATTTTACATTTGTGTGTTTAGTTGCTCTGAGGATCTTCCGCTGGCTGTTCTGCTGCTCTTCTGCTCAGAGGGCGACAACATCCCAGACGCCTTCACCCTCGTCAACCACCTGAATGACTGGCTCCACCTGCTGGACAATCCTGTAAGTGACAAAAAGATGCCCAATACTGCAGTTGTGTTGTTGCTCCTACAGAATGTAAATTAACATGGAGAGACTGGAAGGTTTTGTAAAACGGAAACAGCTTAGAAAAAATATTTATCGTCTCCAGTCTGTGATTTTGAGATTACAAATATGTAATCATGAGTTTATGTCTTTCATGTTTCAGAGCCAAGAGGCAAACAAATGGAAGATCCCGACATCCTGGAGTCTTCTCTTTGGCAGTGGCATCCCTCCTGCAATCTTCTGATACACACACACACACACATTTAGTTTTTCTCATTTTGCAACAACAAACTTAGTGTTTTTCAGACATTAGTAAATCAATAAGTTCACATCTAGTTTTATGTCTGAAAGGCTGTCGGCTTTCTGCGATAAAACAATTACTTATTTAGAGTTTACCTGCTCTGGATCAGGGACCTCATTAAGCTCTCAGAGTTTCCTTTGTTTGGATAATAAATGTGTACAAATATTACATCATTGACTAAAAACCGTTTCCTTGTACTCCAGCACTTGAATGTTATTGCCAATAAAGTTTTTTTTTTATACAAGAAACCAGTTTGAATGTATCTAAAAATAAAGACTTTGTTTGTATTACTCTCACTGAACCTCCTCCTGCTTAACTGAAAGTGGCTGGCCAGGCGCCATGTTTCATTCCCGGCAGTCCCACCTCTCTGTAATTTGATTTCTCTCTGCAGCACGTTACATTTTACCAACATTTTACGTTGGTGTTGACAAGAAGACAACCGTCTGATTCATGCTTTGACCTCGTAGATCGAGCCGTTTCACAGAGTCTGTGGTTTTTTTCCCTTTTGGGGTGTTTTCTGTGTTGGCTGCTCGTAGGAAAGGAATGTCCCGACGGCGTTAAAAGGGAAACCATAAAATGAAAAGTTTGGCTCTGAAAAAGGAGGAGTCACTCACAGCTGTTTTTATTCCAAAAAAATAATAATATTCAAAACACTAATAATACTTTAAAGCAGGGTTTCTCATTCCTGGTCCTGGGGAGCCACTGTCCTGCTTCCCTTCTCAAACACACCTGATTCAAATGGTCAGCTCGTCATTAAGCTCTGCTGAAGCCTGATAACGACCCATTTATTTGAATCAGGTGTGTTGGTGCAGGACAGTGGCTCCCCGGGACCAGGAGTGAGAAACCCTGCTTTAAAGTAAAGGCTTTTTTAAGCCTATACAGAGGAATCATTTGATATTTATTAGAATTAACTTGTTTTTGAGTAGGTTTGAACAAAAAAGAAAAAAACATTTTTAAATGCGTCTGCAGCACATTGAAGTGATGTCACTTCCTGTTTTATGGTTTAAATGTGTAATTAATGTATTAATGTAACGCACACACTGCATGACCTTATGTGCAATATAAATACATTTGTTTTTGCCCTATATAACTTGATTTAATCTTGGTTGTGTGGATTCTCTTTGGGACACCTTTGGGAACTGAAAGTAACATCAAACCTATTTCAATGTAATTATAACTGTCCACTATCATCACTCGCAGAATGTAAGCCGAACACTTACCCCAGCAAAACGTTAAAATTACAGCCAGCAAAATATTTTTGTATATTTTCGACGGACACCATTCTCTCAAACAGAACCAGCCTCAGTGCTGATCAGATTTGCCCCCTGCTTGACCTCTGACCTGACCACCTACCTACTTTCAACACAATGAATGTTTCTCCAGGCAGAAACATGGGTGTGACTGGGGTCACCAGTGTCTCCCATTGTGGCTAACCTCTCTACATGGAAGAGGTAGAAAGCAGAGCCTTGTCCTCTTTCACAGGAGAAGATGAAAACCTCGACATTAAAGCATACAAGAAACCTAACTCGGTGTCATCAGTACTTTGCACCACTAACATACCCACAACAACAACAACGGCCGGAAAGCAGAGGGAACAGAAACACATCAGGGAAGCATGTGAAACGTGGCTACCCAAACTGGGCCTTCATCAAAACCAAGGAAGAAAACAACGTTTGTTATTCAGTGTATTGCTGGACTCTCCGGAACAAACACATACCTGTCCACTTCAAACCCTGCAACGCTACGGCCAAAACTCCAAGGAATAAACGTGCACTGTAATGAGGATTGTCCTGAACTTAGCACAGGTGAAACCAAACAACCACAGCATTAACACCTGGCACAGCAGAGAAGAGCCAGCTCAACTGGACAGGACTCAGCTGTCCACCTCCCTGAGGAATAAAGCACCAACTATCAGCCACCTCCACGTCCTGAGCTCAACACTTCACAATAAAGGTGAACTCCAACACTCAGGCTCTGTCTCTCAGGTGATCCGAACGATCCTCATTGACACCTCGACTCAGGTGAAACCAACAACCTGAAACTGGGTCAGGGGATGACAGGTGTCCAGCCACCAGATGCTAAATACCTGGTGTTTTTTCCACCAGTTAAGTCTGAACTGAAGAGATGAATAGGAAACGTCCTACAAGCAAGTCTAGATGCCTACAGCCAAGTCAAAAGACAACATAACTGACAGCTTGGCAACTTTTCATCTTCACAAAATAACTCCAATCCTGACTCAGCGGAATCAGTTCTCTCATGTAACTACAGACCAGAAATTGTACTTTCCCAAATCTCCAATTAATTGAGTTTACTTGACAAAATTCCGAGTTTCCTCTTAAGACAATTTAAGTTGTGTTTGTGTTAAAATAAGAGTAAAATGCAGGTTGTTAAGTAAACTAGATAATACCAGTTTTATTTGTAGATACACTCAAGAGAGAGAGCTTAAGACAAATTCATTTAAAAAAAGAACAAGTCATCAAATCAGCTTTCTACTGTATTCAAATCTGTAACATCACTTCTTTTTTTTTTTTACAAGCAACAAAATATGTCTTTTTACACACATTTTAAAAAGAACACTATGTACATCATGAAAACATTACATGCCACTGAATTTCTCATGTGGGAGGCAGCAGAACTTCTCACTGAACCAACTCCCCACATCACTGTGAAAAACTTCAAGTAATCTCTTATAAAAAAATATAACTCATTTTTTTCAATTTTGTTTTGTCTCTGAAAAAGCTTTTCTAAAAATACAAATATGAACACCATTACAAACTGGCAGTGGAGAGCCACCCCCTATTTTCTGTCCTAACTTCATCAATACAAAGACGCTTTTAATAGAAAGTGAAAATAATAATAATATTATTATGAAAGCAAAAAACATTGTCCTCTGACTCCAGCAGCAGCACAGGTGGTGGATGAGGTTCAGGCCGAGGTGGGGGGGCTTCAAAGAATGTCAAAGTATCTTCTGTAAACAGTTGAAAGAGGAAGAGGTGATAGGGAACAGCTGTGATATGCTAAGATACTAAGGAGGAAGCAGGAGTGACATGTAATAAGAGGCGAACTGTGGCTAACTAATTGGGTTGAGACATGGGGGGGTGTAATAAAATAAGTGATAGAAAATAAAAGAGGGGTGAGATGGAGGTGGTTTGGACTTGTGGAGGACAGAGCTCAGAGGAGAGAGCTGGAAATCCCTGCCGATGGTAGCTTTGTCGCCAAAAGCTGTAGTTGCGTGGAGGTGGTTAGCAGTCGCTGGTTTTCATCCTGTCACGAGACACAGAATATTAAAAAAGAGGTTGAACTACACATGTTTTTCTCAACAAGTGTCAGTGAAGCTCAAGATTGATCAAAGGAACTTGTGCCAACATCGGTTTGGTCAGGTTTACAAGATACAACTTTAAATGAGTGGAAATCTCCACAGCTAGTGGTGACAAGATGTCCTTAATCACTTTGATCAAATCAACATGGGGTTGATTATCAATGCAGCGAAAGCAGCCATGGTGTTTGAAAAGCAACATGTCACAACATGTCAGATGTTTTCAGCGGTAAATGTAACCGTTTCAACAAGAGTTCCATTTAGTTAGAGCAGAAGGTTAGATGTGGTTATCAGTAAGCTGAGCTAAGACTCGTCTAAGGATGATATGGTAAAAAAATATATATCTATAATTTAGGCAAAAATGTCAAGTATCATCTTGTTCCTTTGCCGTTTTTCATCACTTCACCATCTCTGGTTTAAGGTCTTTTAGTCTGGCAAACAGTAACTGTGGGAGCATGAGATAAGCACTGTGGCATCCGTGTTTGAATCAGCTTATCACGAGAAAAAAACCCTTTGCTGCAACCTTAAATATGTAGCCTGGTGAAAAATGTAACAAGAGAAGGTTTTGACCGTTTGACCGCTACACCTGACTATAAATCTCCTAATAAAAAACCCAGAAATCACTCAGACTTCAATTCAAACTTCAACACTGCCATGCGACACATTTCTGAAGAAATGTATAAACCTCACGACAACACATCTCTGAAGGTTAGAGGAACCAGAAAAAAACACAGAAACATGCAACAAACCTTTAGAAGTTTGTTTTATATGTTTGAATGAGCCACAGCTTTAAAACCGGTGAGTTTTGAGATTCTTGTTCCTGACCACCTGAGTTCCCAACGTAATAGTAAGAGTTTAATGTCATTGTACCTTGGACTAA
Source organism: Microchirus variegatus (assembly GCF_963457635.1). Taxonomy (NCBI): domain Eukaryota; kingdom Metazoa; phylum Chordata; class Actinopteri; order Pleuronectiformes; family Soleidae; genus Microchirus; species Microchirus variegatus. The sequence continues at coordinate 7,111,669 of NC_139814.1, forward strand.
GTCATAAAAGTAATTTTAAGGTGTAGTTGTATGAAATCCTGACGTACTGTACTGAGCTATGAATGCAGGCCCTCACTGAAAACATGGCTGACAAAAGGAACACATGGAAAAGCAGATTTTAGACACTTGACAAAAATCTACACGCACTTAAATCTATGATCTCCAGCAATGTTTTGCAGCTTGCCATTGGACAGCCTTTTCCAACTGGAAACCAAAATGTGTAAACTGTTCACTCTTGCACCAAAGTCCATAGAATAAATCTGTCTTTTTTACCTGACAGGAAAACAGGAGAATATCCTCCTTGATTAGTTTGTGTACCTTAGTTTAACCCAAATAAATGATTTAAAAGAACCAAAGCCAAACACAGCAGTGGATCAACTTTTCTTAAGGACCCTGATGTAAAACTGGTGATTTTCTCTATGGACTTTGGTCTGTGGTAAGAAAAGAGTTTTACCTCCCTCCCAGGCAGAGGCGCAGCTTGTGAACAGGCAAAGCAGGCAACTGCTTGGGGCCCCGAGCTGATAGGGGGAGCCCGACACTCGGAGCCTGAGGGCTGTTTTTACTGAAATGTGCAGTGACCAGCCGCCTCCCCGTCCCCCTTAAAAAACAATGCTGATTTGCAATGACATCTCAGTAGGAAACCTCCCTAAAGGGGCCCCACCTCACGTTAACCTGTGTGAAGTTATCGTTCTGCAAGTTGGACAATGAAGAGGATTATTTACAGTGTAATGCATATATTTTTTACTCAGTTTATGTTTTTTTCAGTTATTTACATATTGTTCTATATTTATATTGTTTCATAATGTGGGTTCTTTACAGTGCAATGTATTTTTTTTACTAAGTTTATATAGTTTTTTAAAAGCTATTTACAGTATTTTATTGTTCTTTACATTTATATTTTCACATACTTTTTAATAACAAGGTTATTTCATTCATTTCGGGAAAAAAATATTTTGAACTCATACATTTTTCGTTGGTGTCAGATTATTTATAACATAATGGTGATGAACGCTGGTTGGAAGGGCCCCCTGGATATTTTTGCTTAGGGCCCCTACAGACTCTAGAATCGCCTCTGCTCCCAGGTCCCTACTGGCAGCCATGTTGCTAGTGAGGGTGAGTGTTTGTGTCTCAGGGCTCCTGGTACCAGCTGTACCATGGGGCATGAACAGCGAAGTCGGTGCCATGTATGCGTTTGCACCTCATACAAAAAAAAAAACTTAATTATTCCTTTAACATTTGACGGGACTAAACTGACGGTTTGAGAGCTGCCTCCAAATCTGAATATACTGTATGATGCACAGGATCAATTTGCATCTTGCATTGTTCCAAGTCAACCTGACATTTCATAGCTTCAACAACCATTAACCACAAGAATACACACATACACACACCACACACACACCATGCTAGAGTGCAGCCAAAGTGAACACACCTCCAAACCGCAGGAGCCAAGTGAATCACGAAGAGAGACGAGCAAAACCCCAAGAGAAAAACACAACAGACACTGAATACACACAGGCGCACACACACACACCTCAACGTACAAGAGTAGGTGTTCTTTTTAAAAGCTGTGGATAAACCTCCTCCTCTAAATGTGCTCTTCACGGTGGCAGTTGTTGCTGTCTCAGAAGGGGTTAAAGATATACTGCCCCCCACTGGACAGGCCAGCTCTTGTCATGTGCAGCAAATGCAGCCCAAACTGTCCGAGGAAAACCACAACAGCAGAGTAAGACCTCGTCAGAAAGGATGTAGCTCCGTCCGTATTACTGGAACAACACTGACATGTCACACAACAAAGGGAAGACTTCTCAGAAATGACTTTGTGAGCTGTTTTTTTCTTTCTTTTTTTGTGTGTGTGGGGGGGGGGGGGTGCACACTCATCATCAGAAATAAGTGCTTCCCTGCAGGTCCGCCTTTATGAGAAAATGAAATAAATGTTAAATTTCTAAACTAGTGGCTTCAAACCAAGTGAGAGCGTCGAATAGAAGAAATTGAAAGAAAAAGTGAAGCCTTACTTCTGCTAAGGATGTTGAGTCATGCTCTGGGAAAGCCTGGGTTCCTACTGTGTGGTTAAAAAAATGAAGCTGACAACTGGCCGATATTTTTTCTATTAATTCCTTCCTTCTTTGTTTCTTTTTTGTACAATGGGAGAGCTGTAGACGATTTGTCAGTATTAATTACAGTGTGCACTGAATACAAAAGAAGTAGTGTACTGGTGAATGACCTATCATCCTGGAATGCAATAGTAACCTGATGCTTGGTATATGAAAAACATGAAGAGGTGGTTGTTTAAGCCAAAAGATATAATCACCTTTTTCTCTTCTTGTCCGAGTCACTTGTCCTGGGCTTGCTTTGGGATGTTTTGGCTGTCCCTGATTTAGAGATACTGTCTTCTCTGCGTCGCTTGCTGCAAGAAACACAAGGAAATTGGGTCAAGCAACAGCACGACACAGTATGTTTCACTCTGCTACAGCTAAATTAAGCTTGAAACATGAATCTCACAGAATTAAAGGTTTCAAATTTCATCTCATTAAAATTGTTAAAGTCCTCAAGACATGGCTCTTATTTACATATTTCAAGTCAAAATGAGCTGCTAGGGAGGGTCTTGTCGTCATATTGATTGATGTTTAGATTAGACAATAGCTCTGAATGTGTGCTACAGCTATGACAAAGCGTAGCTAAACATGCAAGACAGCCTAGGCTCTGTTGTGGAGGACACTGTTGCCTACATCTGCAGTTTTAACCGAAGAGGAAGCAGAGGACGATGTTTCTGAGGAAGAGGAGGAGGACATTTCTAGAATATATGTTTGAGCTGATACACGGGCTCATCTCCACAATGGAACTGACATATCTGAGTCATGTTGGGGTGTGGCATCAAAAGAACCATACAGCACTTGATTGGATGCAAATTATTTTACTCCCCTGAGTATAAGATGAGGCATAGGAACCTCTAAAATCCAGAAGAATATTACAAAACAGCTCTTTTGATATCATCAGGGTGTATACAGGTGTGTTTAAAGCTACATATAAATGATTAAAGCACTTCAACATTGATTGTGATGTACTGACTGTGATGTGCTGCTGTCCAGCTCCTGTTCCTTGCAGGGAGACTGTGCCGGTGCTTTGCCGTCCTGCCTGTAGTCGACCCCTTCCTCCAACTGACCAGCCCGTTGGCTGCCGTTGCATCGCTCCCCTGGACACCTAACCTGAGGCTGAGTCGAGGGGCGAGACGCCGACGATGGCTCCTGGTCCTCCTTGGACAACTCCTTCCACCGGTTCTACAGGAGGGATAAGGATGGTGAACAGGGGAGACAGTTTTTAATGATGTAATAAATACAAAAGAACATCAGAGGGATTGATTGAATATTTGCTTTGGGGAAAAAACAGTTTTCTAAATGTGTAAAGAGCATTTTGTTAAATAATATAACCAACTTTCTGTGTGATGAAAATGTAGCCACCAACAATCATTATTATTATTAACTTTACCATGCAAGACAATGCCAGTCCCACCGAAAAACATTGCTGCTCTGTCAAGTATTCAGGACAGTCGCACATAATACTGGAATTTGACTTGTTGACTTGTTGACTTCTCATATTCTTGACAAATGTTACAAAGCCAAAAAAAAGATATTCTGGGAGAAAAGGGATACAACATCACAGAGATAAGGGAATTTTAAAAGGTTGCAACCCATTAAAATATAAACATTTTCAATCAGAGCTGAGTAAAAAACAAATTCTAGATAAAAGGGAGTTGAAAAATAACTGACATGTTGTGAACATGAGGCTATGGACAAAACGCTTATGAAAACATTTTCCTTCCAATCCTTCAAACCACTGACATCTGTTCAGTTGTTTGTGTATACAATACAGACAGCCACTTCATCACATGGATAATGAAGTCGTGCATGATCTAGTCACTGGTAGAAATGTGTACAAAAAGCCTGTGGTGTTTACCTACTGTGATAATGAATACAATGAATGACCAAGCGTTTTAAATGCCATGCCACAGTTAATTACCATTGCGTTCAAGTTTTCAAGCAAACAGGTTTAGAGGAGACTGTGTGATGCCATCTGTCACATTGGCCTTCTACTGTAATTGGGCATTTAAAAAAATACTCTAGCCACAAACTGCGCATCAGCTGCTCTATGATGTTCAAACACAGGCTCTTTACATCTATAGTGTCTTCAGGTGTTAAACAGAAAAAACTATGTGGAGATATTTGGTTATGTTGTGTGTAGTTCCATTACCTGTATGGACGGGTCTCCCATTATATACTTGGCTCCTTCAAGAACAGCCATGTAGGAGAAGCGTAGCTGGTCAGGGGTTTGAATCAGACCCATACGGTACTTCCTCATGTCCAGCAGGATGCTTTTAATGTCCACGGATGACGGGCCTTTCCTCTTGTCCATCTACAGAGAACAGCAGTGAAGTTAAGCTCCACTAAAATAAATAAATCAAATTACTGTACGTGTAACAATGTGACAAGTCTTACCAGGAGTAAACATGTGTCAACTAATGAAAACGTCCCAGAGCGTCCAATTCCAGCACTACAGTGAACCACCGCCGGCCCATGGTCAACACCCAAAGCTTTTGACTCCCTCACCTTATAAAGGAAGTTTAGGAAGGAGGCTGGGGATTCTGGGACACCAAAATCAGGCCATGTGGTGTAATGAAAGTGGCAGATCTCCCTCTTCTCCCCTGTCTGTGAAAGTAGGCACAAAAAGTATTTAAATTTACATTTGAGATGAGTCTTTGGGGCCAGCTTTGTGTCTGTACTGGTTGAGCTTAATGAAACTTTCAACAGTTAAACTGAACACTTACATTCAGCTTCAATTTTAATTCATGCAATACACCACTCTGAACTCTGAAAACCTCAGCTACAACTTGATTCTTGTTGTTCTTGTGCTAATTATACATTTCATTTTCAAACTTAAATATTTTCCTTTCTGTATTTTTCATAAAAAGTACAACTTTTGAGTTATTTTGAAAAAAAAAATGAAAAAAAAAATATATATAAAAGCAAACAAGGATAATGAAAAAAAATCAGTGTGGTCAAGTATGGATTTAAATCTGATTTCAAAAACTAGAGTAATCAGTAACATGACAGATGACATGCATCTGATTTTCACCATCCTGGTGAAATTTAAGTAATTATATACTTTAAAATAAATCAATGTTAAATTCTAGATAAATAAAAGCCTTGGTAATACATTTTTTTTCAGCTATAAGAAGCCTAAAAAAATGAACACAGTTAAATATAAAGCATCTTGGCGTGACACCAGAAAACATTTCAGTTCTCCTTTGCCAACTTTTTACTGGAAATTCCCCTTATACCAAATAATCCTCTGGCCTACATTGACATTCTGCAGCTCCAACACTCGGGTGGTGTAGTAAGACTTGGTGTCTTCTGACAATAGCGTAACCAAGAAGCGTGTGTCTCGAAAGGTCATCTCTTTCTCCTCAGATGTAGGCCAGTACTGGGCACACTTTTCCTGTGATGGAGGAAGAAGAAAATAGCATCAGATGAAAGAAATTCACCTGATGAGAAGCAGATGTTGGCTGAGAGGCCAGGTTGTCTGAAAGGTACAGATGCACTGAAAGAATGCCTACATGTTAAAGAGCTGAGATAAATTAATTTGCCATTATCACTACTACCATTGATATTAAAAGTAAACAAAACAAATTAACAAACTTGGTTTACAAATGACAGTGTTCTTAAATGTCTTCGTAAAACATTTGTTTTAATGATTTCTTTGTTTTATAAAGCAAATACATCCAGTAAATGTGGTTTGTTTTAATTATATATAATATAAAAAACTATTAATTGATTATTATTCGCTACAGCTAAAACTGCAACTAACTAATGATTTCTTTGTTATATGGAGTAAAGAAACCAGAAAATATTCACATTTAAGAAGCTGAAAACTCGGTTTCTTTTTATTATTGAAAAAACACTCCGATTAATCAATTACCAAAACCTAGCAATCATTAATAGATTCATCATTGCAGCTCTGTACTATTCCTCGATTCCCTTAAAAACTGTGACAAATACTTGAGTTATTCCAGCAACAAGTTTTTCTTAGTAAACAGACAATGACGGTGGATAAGTTGATTAAGGTTAAGTCTATTATGAACATTCCTTCTGGAGGATTGGAGAGCTGACCTACATAAACGATCCTTGTGAGGTTAATATCTGTGCAGTAAATGTTGTTCATCTTTTATTTCCAAGAAAACAGACAGCAAATCTTATTACGGAGGAAGATCCACTCCAGCTGCTTTACTGAGAAAGAGATTTCAGCTGCTGACAACAGCAAAACAGTAATTCACCCAATCCTTCTTAGATATACTTTGTCTGTCTGTCTGTTTCTTTTCCTCTCACACACACAAATACACATGACAACAACAGAGGAAATGGCTGAGAACATAAGAGCAGGAGAAGTGAAATCCGATCTCCTGTTGTCACTAGAGACACAGGTGTACACACACTCTAATAGCAGGTGTGAACTGAAGGACTTCCTGTCTGTCCACTTATGATCAGATTACCCAAGATGGATGTTGACACCACATCTAGACAGAGCTGGTGCTTTAGTGTGTGTTTGAGCAACACATCAGAGGATTCAACTTCAACCATTACATCCATACATTTAAAAGTACCAAGTGACCATCTCTATTCTTCATACAATCCTTACTATCCAGCCAGCATTACAGGAACGATTCACAATGGAACATTTAAATAATAAGATGCATAACTTATTTCACACTGAGCATAGTGCAAACTTTGTGAAAGAGGTGTGTGGATGATTTAGTCTATACGTCTATACATTTGCATCTCTGCAGTCTGGTGTGGGTGTGTATACATGCCACACAAATGTCAAACCACACAATTAGATGTTTACAATGTGTACTTACTGAACCTTTCTCTATGACCCTGTTGAGCATGATGATCGCCTTGGTCTTCTGCTCCCATATCATGAGCCAGAAGTGACCACAAGTGTTTCTGAGGGGGCCCTGTGAACAGGAAAACAAAACAAAAACAAACATACTTTGGTAAGTCACATGAAGGCAGTATGAACTGACGAACTACGCGTCAATGCCAAAGGTTACGATGTGGTTAAGTAGAACAAAATGGCACTTTGCATTTCAAATGTCTGCCAGAAAAACAGAGGCATGGACAGAAAATACTAAAGTATTGTTTCCAAGTCTTAACTTGACTAATAAAGTTAATCAGTACAAAGATTATGGGAAACATCATGTATTGCTGATGCACATTACTATGAAACAAATGCAGAAGAAAATTGGTTCTGAGGAAATCTATGATTACTGAATTTCAGAATGGCTGAAGTCTTTGTTTTTCTGGTGACCTGTTTTTATCATGTATTTGATGTTTACTTTATATTGAAAATAATGCATGTAATGGCACTGCTGTGCAGATAGAAAATGTAGTTTGGAGAAACAATCAGTGTTGCTCTCAATGGTTACTTTCGTAAAAAAAAAAACATGCTCATCATTCAATGGTTTTATTTTATCTGATGGAGGAAAAAAAGAAAATCACCAAAAAATATGAGCCAAAATAATCATCATCATCCATCTGCCATCAGCTGGTCTAATGTCTAAAGATTGACATTGGCCATAGAAAATCCCATATTGATCGATCTCAGCTCGAGCTCAGAAAACTTTGTGGCAAATTATAGATCACAGACTAAATAAAGAATAGCCATCTAAAAAGTAAAGACTGAATCATTTCACCATCATCTAAGACTTCTATTTGGTTAAACAAAGAAACATTTTAAGTTCAACTGCTGTTCTGAATAGTGGTTCTAAATAATGCCAATACTATTTTTTGCTAGTAGTTATTTTTAAAATAAAGGAAGACACCTGCGAGGCATTTCTGATTCTACAAGCCAGTATCATCATTTAGTCAAATAGTCTAGTCAAATAAGGATGATTCTGAGACAGCGAGTCTCCTAAAGACATCAGCTTTGTGTCTACTGAAAAAAAATGCAGGTTCAAACTCTCTCTCAAAAGCATGCTGAATAAGGCTACTGTTTGGTTTGTTATGCATCTCTGTAAACAACAGACTGTCTGTAGGCAAGAGTGGGAAAACAAGTCATATGACATACTTCAAGGCTGAAAAAAAAGTGCTAAGGTACTAGTAGTGATTGCTTCAAGTATATAGCATAGCATAAAACACCACACATTCAGCTACACAACCATGCATGTTCATACAACTTGCCAAAACCACACACATTACCACAGTAAAAAATATATAAATAAAATAAAAATAGGGTCAGTAGTATTTAAGTAAATCTGCTAAATGATAGACAGAGAGCAACAAAAACTAAACTCCTTGGCAGAGGCAATAACGAGACTAAAATCATCACGTAGTGATTGATCTCAACAGCAAAGTCAGTCCTTCACATGGATCATGCTCAACAAATACATTGTTGAGGCATAATTTATCTAACTAACATCTGACAAACCAACCAACTTTACATTAGGATAACTCAAGGTGCAGGGTTAATGTGTTATTTTACAGTTAATATGTACAATTAATATTTTAGGTTATAGTAGTTTGTTTAGTACTAATTTTACAGCTTTGCTTTTTTGTCACAAAGGTGATGTATTTTTGATAAACAACTGATTGCACAGTAACCACTCTATAGAGGTGTATGTATGATGAATATTAGTTGAATAAAAAAGCATTGGACTTGCCTGAGTCAATATGTAACTTCTCTGGGCTTCCTCCATCACTACCAGACTTGCGTTGATGTAGTCATTTTCTGTGTTCTTCAACTTTACCCGACTGTGGTCAACTGCAGGCAGCAAGAGGATTTTAAAATTATGCATGGATCCGTAACTAAGTGACAAACACAGTCAGAGGCGTGCAGAAATGTCACATGTGCAAACACGTTGAACTTCCGTAAAATGTTTACTCACATGGACTGACATCTCTGTATCTGTTTCGGTTACGATTCTCTGGATACTTTGCCACCTTGTAGGAGCACTCCTGGGACTGACTCCTGATTTCCTGGAAGATTGAATGCAGTAAATTTCCTGTCACACACACAAAATACATTTCACCAGTAGTCTGTGGTAGGGCCCTACAGCAGGTGTCTTGATATTTGTGTAATCCTTTTTTTTTTTTTACATTTTGAGCCATTTATGTGTGAACTTGCATTAATAAGGAATAATTTATTATGAATTAATAATCTGCCAATGCTGATTATAAACAAATGGCAAAAATATGTCTACCTCCACTCAACATTTACCTGGTTTGTGTAAAATTATTTGTGATTTCACATATGTATACATTGTATTTATTATTTTATTTATTTATAATGCTACAGTAGTATGTAAGACGTGTCATTTGCCTGTCTGCAATCAAATTTCCCTCAGGGATTGATGACACTGAGCAGGCAGGAAAAACAGTTCCATCACCTCTATGACGCTATCTAAAGAGTGTAAGTGTAAACGCAGCTGTCTCAGCTCTGAACACACAACTTTCCACGTTGACATCCTGCTGTGGAGAATAAACGTGCACAATTAACTTAATTAAGCCATTTCACCTCATGCTTTATATTAGACGGGGCTTACACTAACACTTACGTTGACAATAAAAACTAAGTGTTGCAGTGTCCACTAACAAACTTGGAAACATTCACAAGAGCCATGAAACAGAGTATAAATAGCACGAACGGTGACTAAAATGCTATAGTATAAGCTATCCTAGCTGTTAGCTTGCTAAATTAAATGCGCGCTTCAACATAAATGATACTCGGTGTTAGCTTCATGCTAACTATGCTAACACACTTACTAAGTACATTTTCTGCCACCGGCCCTCCGAGTCTATGTCTTCAAACTCCTGGTCCATTTTCACTGTGGCGACGCCAGTCTGTTTCGAACAAGGTGAATGTGGTTAGCTGTCCGACGTCCTACCTCATTACTTTATTCAAACTAGAGAAGCTTTTTTTGGTCTGAGAGTTGACACCGCTTCCGTGCGCTAGCGACCTCTGCTAAAGTGTTTGTTCGCTTCGTTGCTCTGGTCTGGTGCACTATTTGCCTGAGCAGCGGGTGACGTGTGCGCATGCGCCAACAGATCCCGAGTAAGCGGCTGTCAAAGCAAACGCTGCAAAGATTTCCAATCAACAGCCGAGATAGACGAATCCACAAGAGACAAAAACCAAGTCACTACTTTCACTTTCACAATCACTGCACTCAATCCTAACTAGGGATTAACACAGATAATGACACCAAAGATTTAGATTTATTATTAAATGCACATTATTAAATTAAAATAAATAAATACAGCCACAGAAAACGGTCAGTATTCTCAGAATTCTGAAGAAATCAGGCTGCTTGACTTCTGCTTTTTTTTCCTTTTACAGTTTTTCTCATTCGCTTTGGTGCTTTTCTCAGATCAGAATGAAATTTCTCATAACTATTGGTTCAACCTCCACAACATTTAGTCATTTGTGCACATTATAGTAGCATGTTCTCCTTCCTCTGAACAAACTGCAAATACTTTTGGACATATATGCATCAGTTGCTTTAATACAATTGTCTGCTGTTTTATAACATTATCATTTGCTTCTGTCATGTCAGTCAAAATGAACTATACTTATGGATACTGAACAGTCGTTCCCAATAAAACTAATAGTCTTCATTTCGTTGCTTGAGTCATTACATACAAAACTGTTGAACTACTTATCAAATTCTGTCAAGCAAATTTTAGACCTTTCTTTATCATTTTTTCCTGGAAATGTCTCCTAAATTGAACAATTGCTCTCAGGTGAACTTCAGCTTTCACTCACGAGGAGGTGTGTGAAGTATTAGTTGTAACCAATGACAAGACACTTGTTCACAGTCACTCAGGGATGAATCCCATGAACCCTCACTTGGCAAACATATATGAACCGAGCAGTCATAATGAAAACATGAAAAAGCCATTTGACTATCTTGTTCATAAACGATGGTGTCAAGACTTCTCATTTTGATGACACTGGCAGTTTCATTGACATGCATACAGAGGCTATTCTAGAGTCTGTAGGGGCCCTAAGCAAAAATCCCCCGGGGGCCCTTCCAAAGTGTTCATCACCATTATGTTATAAATAATCTGACAAAGAAAAATGTATGAATTCAATTTTTTTTTTTTTTAGAAATGAATGAAATAACATGGAAACACCTTGTAATTAAAAAGTATGTGAAAATATAAATGTAAAGAACAATAAAATACTGTAAATAGCTTTTTTTTAAAAACTATATAAACGTATTTAAAAAATACATTACACTGTAAAGAACCCACATTATAAAACAATATAAATTAAACAAAATTAAATATATATTATATACAACAATAAAATACTGTAAATAACTGGTAAAAAAACCCAGTACACTGCAAATAATCCTCTTCATTTTCCAACTTGCAGAACGATAACTTCACACAGGTTAACGTGAGGGGGGGCCCCTTTAGGGAGATTTCCTACTGAGATGTCATTGCAAATCGGCCATTGTTTTTTAAGGGGGACTGGGATGCAGCCGGTCACTGCACATTTCAGTGAAAACAGCCCTCAGGCTCCGAGTGTGGGGGGGCCCCCTATCAGTTCGGGGCCCCAAGCAGTTGCCTGCCTTGCCTGTTCACAAGCTGCGCCTCTGCATGCATACTTGGAGGAATGGACTAACCATTTTGAGCAAGTGACATGCTTTTGCAGGTTATCCACTAGTTTGCTCTAATTGTTTTGAGAAATGCACTAACTGTTGTACAAATGTTAATAGTGATGTGAGAACCCTAACCCTCTCCAGTTGTAATTAGGAAGTGTTTGATCTGAACATGAAAAAGAAAAGGAAAAGAGCTTCAGAAAACACTGCTATTAACAAAACTATACATTGCAACAGAAATTTATCTTTTGTTTTATTGTTTGAATCATCTACTTTGCTCGAGCCAGGGTCTTGAGTAAGAGAAAGATGGAGGCAGACGACCCACTGAGGCGCCACCGAACCCAAAAAGGGAGAAGCCAAAAGAAGATGAAAAATAACACAGGTCTCAACTTCTTTTCTAGGTCTGATGAATGAAAACTTCACACCCTGGTCACATTTAAATCTTAGATACAGCTCCCTTTGTGTGAAATGCCCATAAAAACATGGGAGTGCTTTATGTTTGGATGTGTGTTTGCTGCTCCATCCTGTTGTCAGGAATGTTTTTATAGTGTACTGTAAGCCCATGTGGGCTCTGCAGACACCCTGGTATATGGTGCACAAATAAAATGTACTCACTAACAATACAATCGTGAGCACTGGGTTAAACACTGTACTGCAAATACTGTATACACTTGGAAAAATATAAACTTTATTGTAATTTGAATTTAGTACATGACCCAGAGGAAATAAACATTTAAATACTTTCAGATCAATGATAATTTTTGTACTTAAAAGATAGATGTTTTAATGCATGTGCCACACTTGGATGAGTGATATTGACTGTGTGTAAAGATCACTTGAGGTATATAAACTGTAGAAAAATTGACAGCCAACTCAATTCCTCCCACTGTTATGGCGTTAATGAAACAGGACAACATGACAAAGAAAAACACTTTATTGCAAGAAGGCAGTGCGGATAAAATACTGTATTTATTTTGCATGGTCTAAGATGGTGTGGATGGACATTGTTTCAAGACATTGCATTCATTCCAGCTGGGAAACCTCATGGAAATAAGCACTCAGCACTTTGATTCCTTGAATGTAGTTGGATCTGAAAGAAAAACAAACAATGAGCCTGTTTGATTTGTAATCCAATCAAATTGAGATTGTTTTTTCATCTCGAGTTGTGCGGAGCACCTCAACAAGAATCTACGCTGGTAGTTCAACAATTATTAAAATTAAAAACACATTATCTCTATCATGATTGGCAAATCTGATTTGGTGGCAAAGTAAATTCATCTGTGCACTGTAATTGTACCTGTTGAGTTTCTCATTCTGGGAGTGAGCGCCGTCATCAGATGATCCAACAGGAAGCAGCATGACGTTACGGCCTGTAGCCTCCTGGAAGGTCAGGGTGACTGGGATACTTCCACCCTCACGAGTCAGGTCAGGCTCCACACCAAACACTTGAACAAACAGGTAAAAACATAAAAAATCTATCACTGGACTGTTGAAAAGTTTTTACAGTTTTCATGTGAAGCAATTAAACAACAAAGTGTCAAGGCAATTTATTTCCTGACATTTGACCTCAGAACAGCAACATGTCCCATAAAAGAGCTGATGCTGCCTATTTGCATTCTTTTCACATTACTGCCCTCCTGTTGTTCAGCTGTGGCATCTACTATATTGTTTCTGTAATTTTTGTGGAAGTGGCCATGCAGTGCAGATACTTGTTCAGCACACGGAGGATCAAACCTGGGATCTCTGATGAATGCCATAGACAAGAGCACTCGTTCAGCTGATTGCGACTCAGCTTGCACTGTGCTGAGATGAGATATCTTGTGCACATTATTATACCCCACCTCAGAGTTGAAACTGTATTGTGCATCTGCTGGTCAGAACCAGCAAAGGACAGGCAATAACTAAAAACTGTACACCTGCTTTAAGCTTATGACATCTTAAGAGTATATCAGTTGCATTAGAAAGCTTTTTATGACTGACGTTTGTACTGCTTTGTACACCACTCATTCCCTGCACCAAAGTCCATTGAGAAAATCTGTAATTCAACATCACAGAAGTTGCTTCCACTGTATTATTAAGTTGTTTAAGATGTGTTATGTTGTTTTGTGACTTTTTAAATATTCGGTGCAGATTTATCTAAGTGATGCAAACTTACGACTTGAGGCAAAAGCAGATGCACAGCACTGCACTGTGTTCTCATGAGCTAAAATGCAGATTTTCTCTAAGGAATTTCATGAGGGAGAGTGAGCTTTACATATTTCTTCACCTAATCCCAAAAGGTTGTCCAACAGTCCAACAACAAATATATTCTCAAGATATAGTAGATTTAATCAATAGGAGAGCCCTTTTGTAAAAGGGGAAACAGGAGCATTCGGCTGGTTAAAAAGTCACATTTTAAGGAGGCAGCAGTATTTCATGCTGATTAATCACCTCTGTGTAAGAAGTGAAGCAAGTTACCAGCATATTTTGTGTGCTATCAGCATAAGTAGTGCAGCTGAGCTGGTGTGCATCACCAGCAGATGACAGCAGGAGCGAATGTGTGGGAGCAAAAGTGAGACTTGTGACTGCAGCAGCATGTGAGAAGTTGGCAGTATAGCTGTTAACTAGCTTGACTCTGTGCAATTCAGAAATGCTACAACTCATTAAGACCCGAGGGAAACCTAAATCTACCATTAACAATCATTGCCAAATGTAGCTACAATACACATTCTTATGTCCCATTTATTCACTGGTGCTACCATACACTGGTCTGTCTCATTTCGCATTTCTACCTTTGAAAGTGCTGACAGTGACGTCATACACATGTTGTACGAGTTAAACTCATTGACAGCTTGCTAATATATAAAGACCAACCTTCTGTCGCATCATTCCAGTCCAAATGCCAATGATCACAGAATTTGACAGACATAAAAACAACAAAGCTGGGGGGTACTATAAATCAAGTGATTGATATACTACATTTCTGTTGTTCCTTTTTACCTGTCTTCATGGCCTTTCGACCAGCCATGTAGTGTGGGTGGTTGAAGTCTGAGACCCAGGCCTTTGCGCCATGACCCATGTACACCTTCAGTTTGTTGGGGGATTTCCGATCAGCAAACGTCTTCTCCAGATAGCCGATAACCTTTAAAATAAGAATATCCCTGAGGACTAATGTTGCATATATTACCAATGGCTGTAAATCATGACGAACCAACAGACAAAATCAAGTTCTAAAACAGTCAGTGTGAAATATAACCAGACGTTGAAATTTATGTGAACTTCACGTAAATTTTACTGGCTGAGACTTGAATATTTCACACACCATTTTGTAGTCACATAAAAACAACCAGATCAAATAAATCAGAGTTTGTTTGAGACACAAAGCGTCTCTCAGTGTCTACCTGCTTTTCCACCACTATGGGGTCCATATCGGGGACAAGACGGATGGAAAACTTTCCAATGACCTTTCGGGGAATGACCGTCTTGGCTCCTGCTTCAGAGAAAGCTCCCTCAATACCATGGAGAGAAAGAGATGGGTACCTCCAGCGGTGCATTAGAATTTTCTCCTACAGAAATGAAAATAATCAATTTTCAAATTTTTCAAATCAACTTATCGGTCCTCAAATCTCGACAAGTTTCAGAAGAAACTACCAAAGTGTTTCAAAACAGGGTTAAAATGTGCTGAATCACAGAAAGATTCACCAGTGAGGGTTCTCTCTCCCAGGATGGACAGAAGTGCAATGTCATAAATAACATAAAACATTAATGCTAAATGTAAGAATATTTTTTTGTACTTAAACTGATCATCATTTCCTTGCCTTGGTGTCATGCAGAAGCTGTCCAACTCCAACATCTTTGGAGTACTCATCCAAGTCAAAATCAATTTTCTCATACAGCTTTTTCTCCTCATCCGTCAGAGGAGCCACACTGTCGTTAATGCCAGGAATCAAAATGTTTCCCTTCACATCTACCAGGCTACCTGTTAAAAAAAAGTGACAAACAGGAAATTAAAACTAAGGCATGGAAACACATTTGTGTAAGAAAACCCTGATTGTAAACTTGCACTTAAATGGATTTAGCAAAGTCAAAGATTTGATAAAGAGTCGTCACTTGCCCATGAGTGCGATGAGGTCGGTCATAGCCTCATGAACGGAGCCACCAAACACACCAGAGTGCAGGTCCTTTTCACAGCACGCCACCTTAAAAGTTAAGAGCAACTCTTATCTTGATGTGCTGCATCAAAATGCAGTTTTCACAAAATGCTGCAGTACACTAATGTCATGCTGAAACACTGCATGACAAAAGAAGCTGCTTTGTTTTTTTTAGATTGCTCATATGGACCTCAGCAAAGAAGTAGCAGATTCCTCTCAGACCATACGTGATGCAGGGTTTGGTCTTGCCCAGCCAGTAGTTGTCAGAGATGCAGACATAGTCCACGTCTTTCAGGAAGGTGTCTTTACGAGACATCACCAGTTCATCCAGGCCCTCAGATCCAGATTCCTCCATTCCCTCAAAGCAAAATTTGATGTTGATGGGAAGCTCCTAGAATATTAAGAGAGAAAGGGGGCAGGGAGAGAGAGGGATAAACCATCTCATCAGGCATTATTTGCAAGACTGGATTCAAAGTTCAACTGATAATAAAAAATAAAAATATATATAATATAAGAATAAAAAAAGCTTAAATTCTCACAAAGACCATCACATCTTCTAATATGGGGACAGCACTTCATTCTCAATGATACAATAGAAAATGGCCTTGTTACCTGGAAACCTCCAGTAAAGTCACAGTTAAGCATAAACTGTAAATGTTTACAGTTTAGATGTAAATGTAAATATTCTCATCCATGGCTGTTTCAGGTACAGATCACAGTGGGAAAAGTAAAGGGTGACGTAACTTGGTTTAATCATTAAGTGATGGCTGTATAAGATATGCAACACCATCAGCAATTTCATCCACAGACCTTTGATCACTTTGCTGCTGACAACAAGTGATCAACTCTGTCCTCCAAACACTGAGGCGATGCATTTTTCTGCACGTCCTTCATATCACTGGGAAAAGCCAAAATGCTTTACCTGCTGGATCTTCTGGTAGGCCTCAATGCAGTTAAACCAGGCCAACACTGGACCCTTGTCATCAGTAGACCCTCTTCCATAGAGCTTACCTGCAAAGAAAAAAACAAACAACATTTTTTAGTTTAAAGTCATGATTGATGCAATGTTTCTTTCCGTCCTAACTAACTAAAATGTCTGGCCATGTAAGCGCATTCTATTTTTCCAGTGACATGTAAGATCGTCATCAATTTCTGCAGCAAAATTGCACTTCGACAGTCTGTAGCTTCTTTTTAATTCCATTTGTAAAATCTTTTGTAAAAAACATTTTAAAATGGTACTGACACAGACTTTTTTTTTATACTTACTCAAAAAAATGTATTTGATCTCATGTATTTCCTATGCTCACGTGGTTTAATCTTGGTATCATTTTTCCACCCGTTTTGGTTTAATTTCTCCATTCATTTCTTCATTCTTGTTATTATTATAAATACATGTTGTGGCTCTGAGGGAGTAAGTCGCTAGTAACACATCCAAAGCTATAGGCCATGTATTCATGATAAGAGTGGAAGGCAGAGCTATGGTGTGTCAGCACTTATCTTATTAGTGTGTGAACAAATAGAAAGAAACAGAATTATACCTGACATAAGCAAGAATAGAACTGAACAGACAGGATGGAGACAGCAGGAAGAGGATTTGGGACTTTTGTCAGCTGATTGTCACCACAAAATGCACCAGACAATTTTTAGGTACTGGTATAAGTATGGAAATAAATCCAACATTCAGAGAGAAAAATATGTGTTTCGAGAATAAACTATCAATACAGAGTATGTGGCTTTATAACAAAACAGGAGAGAAGGACAATAATCTTAGCAGCTTTTTCTATTAACAACATCAGTGGAAAAGGCAGTTTGGGTGGATAGTTCTGTAGTTATGGAGTTCATAGGAGTTCACTCACTGTTGAGTCGGGACATTCTGTGTTGTGCAAGACATGACTAACACACCCTCCGAGTTAAAAGTTACAGCGCAGCATCTGAATTGTTGTGCAGAGTATAATAAGGGACAGGAGCCAATGCAAGAATGCTGTTATGCAAAACAAAACAATACTATTATTTTTGCTGTAAAATGTTTTTGAAGTAGAAGCAATTTAAACAAAAACAGTGAACACACCTTTTATTGAGTGGTAAAGACACTTGGTTTAATGTTTCACTTTTGTGCCTATTACTGACTCTTCTTAAAAACAACAGCATTGGTTTAACTTGACCTGTGACTCCACAGATAAGACACGACCAAGAATGTGTCTCTCCTAAGCTGGACTTTGAAATTACTCACTACTTTGTATGAGTACAAAGCTGATGAAAGCTTAGGGAACATTTAAACTAAACTAAATAACAGTGATGGAGACAAGAACATTACAGAGAAGATTACAGTTAATGCGTCATATAAACATGCACATCAGTCGGACATACTGATCTTTCATTTCTGCAAGTTTGCAAAACCAAACATGGAAGCATGGAAATCAAATCAAATATAGTCAAGACGAAAGATTGTGAATGGAAAACTCCAGGTGTGTCACTTTGCATCTCTTCTTACACTCCAAAACAGAATTCAATACTCCTTCATCGAGAAAAATCGACTCATTTTACTATCTTTACAGACCGTGCAAAAACAGCTCCAGGGCAGATCGGTGTTCAACATAGCTGATAAAGTTATACTCTTACCATCTTTCTCCACCAGAGTGAAAGGCTCTGTATCCCAACCGTCATCAATACTGGCTGGCTGGACATCGAGGTGGCCATAGATGCACACAGTCTTCTTACCAGGGTCTGACCCCAAATGCCCCAGGACAATAGGAGGCAGAGGGATTTCCTCACCAGAGGGAAGCTGCATTAACAAAATGTTAATTCAAATGTATCATAATAAAACAGCCGTGAAGATTTCAGATGTATTTAAGTACATTTAGACACATATAATTATTGTTATTATTATTATTCAGACATTAGTCAGACAGTAGTTCAAACAGGAACAGCACACTTACTTTCTGTTTGCCAATGTCCACCATCTCCACTGTGCCCCCCAGTCTCTCAATGTCCTTGGCTGCCATTTCCATCATCTTCTTGATCTCTCCACGTTTCCCTGGCCAAGCAGACACACTCTGGACTTCAACCCATTCAGCAAGGCGCTAGGAAATACGAAGAAGTTCACAGCCATTTTAATATTGTCTACGTAAATCATGACTGGTGTTTGACATGATAAGTAGAGAGAACTGTAAGAGCTGGAGCTCACCTGTACATACAGATCCTGGTTGTCGTCCACATACTTGAAAAGTGCTTCGAGGTGAGCCATTTTTGCCAGCCACAGGATGAGCTGAGGTTACAACAGGCAGAATGGTGTGAGCACCCACCTCAAAGCCTGTACTATTTTATAGACTGAGACAGAGAACCCGCCCTCCTTCCGACTGCTGCTTTCATTTCCGCTAACGTGCACATGGTGCTATTGGTGAGGGACAGACATGCACTTCACAGCAGGAAGTGGAGCTAAATATTTGATGATTTCTTTGCTCCATATGACAAAGACACCAGAAAAACTATATGTCTTTGGTTTGAGGTTAAAAACATGACATTTTAGGACATTGTCATTTTGAGGTTTGGAAAAATTGATCCATATTTATCACCATTATGAAACGATTATGAAATCAATCTTTGGCTGCAGCCCTAATAAATACAAAAATGCATACACATAACTATCATTTATGTGCATGTCTCCTCTTTTATCTAAAATAAAGCTTTGTCTGGCAATTCTATCAAACCTAACTTGGAGATAATGTGTGTGTTCAGCAAGTAGGGGTAAGAAGCATCTATTCTATCAAAGTGCAGAACACCAGAACGTTATGTGGAGCTGACAGACTTCATCAGCATGATTTGGATGGAATTTTTATTTAAAAAACGACACACTGCATCTTTAAGAAGATATTCGTTGATATAGTTAATACAGAGAGGTTTGGGGTATTATCTTGAGACAATGATATTCATGAATTTAAATCAAAAATTATCTATATTGCAGGCATTCTATTCTGTTCTATTCTATTCATTAACTTCACATGAAAAGTGATTCACATACACACAAACTAATACATACAAAACATTCAATTTACGTGGACCAAGACCATACTCATTCATTTAGAAATGGAAAAACACACAAAATAAACTTTCAGATAAATTATAAGTCGAAGATACTGAATGTATAATTGGGCTGTGCATCAAACTAAATACGTTTAACTGTCAACACCCAAGTGTCCACGTAAGCCTGGAGCATGTAAACATGGAGCATGTAAACATATGGCTTCGAACAAAGTGGAGGCGCAAACATAAGATAGTGTGTGTTGTCTGCTTCAATAATACATTGGTTTGTCTCTGCTTTATGTAACTCCTGTGACACACACAGCTAGCCTACTAGCCTTCCCTGCTAACCCCTGTGACACGTATAAAGAGATACAAAGAAAAACCTGTACGAAGATGGAAAGGACTTACTTTGTATTCATTCCTAATCAGCGAGTGATTACATGCGACTTACCTCCTCGAAGCTGTAAAAGTCGGCTGCTGTGTTACGAACACCGACTTCTGTCAAAAGTGAATGTGTTCAAAACAAGCTGCTGCCAAGTCATTGGTTTAAATACCCCGGGCGCAAGGGATTGTGGGTGATCTGTGAATGCGTTGTCATCTGGAGTCGGAGTAAACAGCCTTCTTTTTTATATTCATTCATTATTTTCTAATATAAGTTTAGTTTAGTTTTTAGTCCCCTCTCCCAATACGTTTTAATTATATTAAAAATATAATAAAAGAACTGGCAATAAGGTCATACCTGTCCTTTGTACACCTCAAAGTGCGCACAAAAGTTCCAAGTATTACTTGTAACTATTTTCAATAAAAAATAAACGCTTTTGTTGTCTCAGGTGCAATCCCAAAGTGCATGAAATCCAAAAAAGGTGCACAATAATATAAGCATTCGTTTCTCTTTGAAATTTGGTAAACATGTCAGAAACCACACAAACATCTTGGTGCCTTTAGCAGAATACGAAAACCATCAATGAAGCTCGTCAGACTACTGTAGGAATGTGTGTAGGAACCATTGTGGGACAGAGAAAGGTGTTCATCTAGTTATTTCTTAGCGTTTCTGAAGATTCTCTATCTTTACCATTATTTCGCCCCAAAACACCAAAGAGTATGAAAAGGTAAACCAGAGTCGTTTGACAACTTAATTTTTTGCATGTGAAAAAAAAAAATGTTAGCCATTATTGCAGTCTCACCCCTATTTTCTAAAGCAGGACTCAAACGCACAGCCCTCCACTCAGTTTCATGTGGCCTGACACTTTAATTTTGTGTTGCGTTTAATTCTGTGAACTGCATCATTGTGACAAGTCATGTTTCACGTGACTGGCACTGGGGTGAGACACCTGCTCTAGAGCGATACATGGGATGAATTTCAATGCCATTGATGACACTTGATTTTTGAAAGTGATGTTGGAAACTAGGTTTGCGTTTCTGCGTCACTTTACTTTCATAATTTCTGACATTAGGGCCGGCCTACATGTCAGAAAGCATTCAGTTTTGATAGTTTCCTTACATGGAGGTTTAAAGAGGCATCCTGTCCCTCCTTCCAGTGTTACAGTAATCATGAACTGCATCAGGTAATATTTAAGCCACCGGGTAGTTCCTGCACAATTACTTAAAATTGTATGCAAGTTCTCTGCAAAAATTACGATGAAACCATTAAAAAACTTAATTTAACAATAGTGAGAAACGCACCTTGAAAGTGTGGAAGGCAAATTGACTCAAGATATTCACACAATTGATCAGTTTAATAATAAAAAGCAGGAGTGATACCATTATAGCACCAATGACTATTTCAGCTCATTCACTTGTTTTATGTAAACCCCCTCAGTGTTTCACAGTCACAAGAGCACACCATTTCTGTATTATAAAATGTTTATTTTCAATTCATAAAGTCTCCCAGCACATCCTTATTTGTTGATCTGGAAGTGAAAAAAGAAAGAATTAGACTTTCAGATAAAGCTGTTGTCACACTTTCCAAGTTCAGAGACTCACCTTTCCATCAAAGCAGCGCTCTTCACATTGCCTCTCATTTGACAAACAAACCTCTGTAGAGCACATGAAATAAATCTGCAAGCAAAATACATTTGCATTAAAACCACATTTCTGGGAAAGGAGAACAAGATTACAATTCTCATTTGGTCATAGGCAAGTTTGTTGGATTAGTGCATTTACTCACTTCTTCATCAAGGTACTTGTTTGTCACTTGAGTCATGAACATGAAGGCAGTGACTAAGAAGCGCCTCTTGTTGCGATTTTGTGGAAGGTCACTGACTTTAAGGATGGACACACTTTTGTCCAAAGGATTGGCACAGCTACAGGAGAAAACATGGAGTAGAGGGGTCAGGATATTTCAATGCAAATGCTGTGGGTTCCAAAACTCATACTTACCCTTCATAAACAAGCAACAAAGCATTCTTTGCAGAGCGAGGGTAAGCGAGGCAGTAGTTGACAAGTACTGTTGCATATGGTACGGGAGAATACAGGTACAGCTCAAGATAGACTGGTTTGCCAAGGAGCAATCTTAATGGTTGATGGTAAGTGGGCAAGAAACTCGTGTAAGTCTTATCTGTTGGGACAAAGAAAAAAAGTTCATTTAAAGTAACCAGTTGAGAGCCGTTTTTGTACAATCTCACTCTGGATTGACAATTATTGCAGTCGTTTTAGAAAACACCTGACCTTTGGCAATCCTTAGCAGAACAACATATAAACCACCCTTGGTTAAAGACGATGGCAAGGTGGAAGACGGGATTTTGACCATGATGCCTGCACTGGCCAGTCCCTGCTGAGCAGAGCCATCTTTGCCGTAGCGGCATTCAACCAAGAATCTGTGAAGACCATGGGATTAAGACTTGCACTACAGACGATCAGTGTCAGAACTACTAGAATTGTACCAGCACTTAAGTGCACTGCACAAGCCACTAACCTGAGCGGATCGCTTCTAGTAATTATACCATACTTGAGGTTGAGAGCAAAGACAATAGTCTGTACTTCAGCCAGGTAGATCTTTGTCTCACCAATTTCCTGCAGAGAAATAATTTGTGGGCATTAGTTCACATAGGTTAAGCTTGCATGTATAGATGCTGCGCCAGCTGCATTGCAACCACAGAATATTGCATACCGTCAATTCTAAAGTAGATACAGGTCAACCTGACTTTCATTTAGAAAAGATAGGTTTCCACATATGGGGTGGAATTGCCCATACAAAAATGACAGTGCTGATGCATTGCTGCAACAGGCAAACAGTCAATGCAATATATTTGTATAGATATACGTCTACAAGCCACAGTCCACCCAGAATGCTTTGTGCCATGTAGCAATGGTCAAGCTATGAGACAGTACAATTCAACAAGTCAAAATTATTATTATTATTTTTTAAAGTATCACTTACATAAGCACGAACTCCACATTCAGTAACTTTGAACTTAAAGATGGCGACCTTATCATTAACAAGGACTGGTTTACAGTTTGGATATCCAGGAATAACGAGCTTGGTGGGGTCCACAGGGATGTTAGCAGAGTCGTAGCGAATGGCAAAAATAAAGTGTTGATCCCCAGTGCACTCTAAAATAAGAGACAGCGAAAGCATTAAACAATTTCAGGATATTATAAACGATAAAGCACCACAAGAGAAACCCTACCATCCATTGGATAGTAGCAAGCAGATGAAACTGGACACACACAGCATCCCATCTTCTCACAGTCTGCAGGGGTTATTCCTGAATAGCCACAAGTCACTTGCTCTCCCGCAGGTACAACACAATCTGAAACCCACAAATGTGACGGTGATCAATATGGAAAAAGCCAAATGCCCAACAGCAATGTTTTAATCTGGACAACACCCAGTTTGCACTCACTCTGAGCAGGTGATGGTTCCGGCGTTGGCTTGGCGCACTTTTCCTTGACTTTGGGTTGATCAATGGAGCGAGGGAATGGACTGGAGTCAAACTCTGTGCCGTCAGAGTCGGTCTCAGTGGCATCGAAACCATCGTCGGTCATGTCCTCCGAGTCCACAAAACTTGCCTGGAATCCACCATCTACAATGTTGGACCAGTATGTGGAATCAGAGTCTTCACTGTCCAAACTGCTGGTGGCAGGACCTTCTTCCTCCTCGAGTTCTGGAAGTTCATCTTCAGGATTTGACTCTTCTTCCTCTTCCTCACCTCCGTCATCATCTGGAGGGGAAATTGTGACGAAACAAATTATTATAGACTGGACGAGACAACATCTTACCAATATAGAAATAGTTTTAGATTCAGAGTATTTTGACCCGTTCGCTCAACTTGGTGCAGTCATGACAAAGATGGATGACTTGTTGAAGTAAAAATAAATCACTACAAACGTACATTGGCAAGCCAGTCAAAATTCCCTACCCACTTAATATTTTATCCATTAATTATGACAAATTCACCAATATGTGAGGATGCAATACATAACAGATATTGGAGGGGAACCATTAGTTGCTTGTTGCCATTTTAGTGTAAAAATACATGAAACAAACAGAAGATATAATTAATACAAGTTTTAAAAGACTGGAACCATAACTGATAAGGTCCCAATGCCATTATTCTTCAAATAATGGGACATTAGAGAATCATTTTGATTAAGTTCAGGTGAAGATTGATTAACCGTGTATACCAATTAGATTGAAATACAGTTTTGGACATGGAGATATCATTTTTGAATTAACCTAAAAGGATAATTAATTAGTTAATTCATATTTATTATATAATACAATTAATAATTAGAAAGCATTTCTAAAGTGACCTTCAAGAGGTTTTCCTTTCAAACCGGACGAATTTGCCATTTCTGTCATTGAGCTGCCATTTCTACCACGGTTGAAATAAGCCTGGGTCTAAACACACAGAGTAAAAAACGGCAGGTGAGTGTTTAAGAGCTCGCAGTTCACCTGTCCACGACGAAGACGACGAAACACCGGGAGAGGCCAACTCCCCTGACTCCAGCAGAGTGGAAAGCTGAGTGCTGTCGATCCACTCCCAGCCGCCAGCTGAAGCCGTGAGCGGAGGCAGAGGCCCAGTCAACACCACAACCACCAACAGCGGCAGAAGCTCCAGTCTGAGCCCAGCCATGGATCCGAGTGAAAGGTCTGTCGTAGCTGCTGGACAGCGGATAAACAAGTCGCCTCAGGCCTCGCTACAAGTAGCAGTGTGGACTCAATTAGTTGCACCTGTGTTTGGCACGTGCAGAGCCAATTAAAGCTGCCAGGTGTTTAAAATTAGAATCGCCAAATGTCTGTGGAAGGAAGGGCTAAAATGGTGGTATAACACCTCACTGCAAACCACTTAAAATAAAATATAGTTTATCACCATTAGTGTAAAAATGTACACTCTCTATAAAGTGCAATTAAATATTGTACATATATTTTCATTGTCTTGTATTGATTTTCAAGCAACATGAAACTACTTTTTTTTTTTTTAGCATTCAAACCAATGTCAACATAATAAGTGAATTTTCAACATTAAACACAATCTAATTTTTGATTATTCATGATAATAGGATGTAGTTTATCTGACAATATTATGTCACTGATTACCAGCAACACTGATTTTGTGTGCAGTAACACTCTCACATCTCTCAGCACCATAAGTGGCAAAAATGTCTTGAACTGCTGCATTTCCCACCAAAAATGAGATCCTTTTAAAATTAAATTTAGTCCTGCTCATAATAAAACCAAAATAGTTTGACACATTGTCAATAACATGTTGTTGCTGTTTTTTTTGGTTCTGTTTACATATATACCTATAAATCTGTAGAAAACAAGTATCAACCTGACCTCTGACCAACCCGATCGAAAAACATTCAGATATTTTACCTTCACAAAGCTTTCTATTATGGCCAAGTTATATTTTATTTTTAACCTTTGTTTTTTATCAGATTGAGATTAAAACCTTTTTGCAGTTTGGTCTACACTGGATTCAAACCAATTACGTTCTTCCTGGCACTGTTAATCATCACTGCCTCACCATGTTACCATATTCTTGCAGATTAACAGATTAACAGATTTTTTCTTCTTTAATGAGGTGGTTAAAGCACATGATGAAGTTCATCACCACTGCAAACTATAACTTTCATAATAAACATATCTTTAAATCATTACCTCAAAATAGAACATTATAAAGTAGAAGTTTCTCAGAATTGAATTATTATTAGTGACTCAATTTCACATCACAACAAAATTGTCCAACTTGACTCAACAATTTAGAGGTAATTTGTGGCAATATTTCGCATAATTTCAAAATAAAGGTGTTTAAATGGAACGACACATAGCTCACAATCAGAAATGTTTTATTCATGTTGCATGATGAAGAATCTGGAAATTAAAATAAAATACAGAAATACCTTATTGTAACTTGACTTGGTTTTGTGTCAGTTATGCAGTTATTCCATAATGACAGACAATCAATCAATCACAACCTCTCTGTTATAAAGTAATATCGTGTATAAAATGTAAATATCTTAGTGTGACCAAATACTTCATTGCATTTATGTGTACAACCATACACAGGTCAAGAAAAAAATGTCTTTATCATTTAAAACAAAACACATTAAAACTAAACAAAAAAACACACACAAAACTGGATGTTTTTTAGTGGTGGGAGAAAAAGACCCATCACTTGTAGGCATTGGCTTTATGTTTGGGCAAAAAGTTGAAATTCTTGGGTACCGGTCCGAGCAGCATTTCACTGGAGAAGGGAAAAGGTGAGAACAATTTAGTAATTCAACTCTTTAACCTTCATGAGCTTTGCACAGGTTTTCGACTCACCTAATCCTCACCCAGTCCCCAACATGTTGGCTGGCCATCAGCGACTCCAGGTAGTTTCTGCCCAGGTAGTACGGAGGACGCTCGTTGATTTTCTGAGGCACTCGCTCCAACAAGCCCACTGGAATATACCTGGAAGTGGGCAACGGATGAGGAAAAAGAAAATAATTTTTTGTCACAGAATCACTCTGTCAGACTGTTTAATTCTGTTAAGACTGTAGTCGGATTCATTCAACTGTCCACCACCTCAGGCTTATTGCAGTTAATTTAATGAGAAATAATCAATTAAATCTCAATTCAAGTTCATAAAATACATTTCTTTGCATTCATTTGATTCCCAATTAAGATACACTGAGTCACTTTACATTGTTCATATGGAGCTAAATCTGTATAGGTGAGGTACATGATGGTGCCCACCTGCACATGAAGGAGAGCCACTCCAGCATGAAGGCGCGGGTCTTCTCCACCCCTCGAGTGTCCGAGCCCCAGTGCTCCAGACCGAAATTGGTGAAATCCCTGAGGATGTCCAGCCGCTCAGTGGACGAGATGTCCCAGTGTCTGCTCTCCTTTATCTCAGTGAAGATCCAGGGCTTGATGAGAGCTCCCCTGAAGAGTCAAAACAAGCCAAACATGCAAAACTGATTGAATGTTCCATGATTTGGGTCTGTAATAAGGAGTAAGTCCTCCAATTGACAATGTAGATCCTCTCTCCTGTTCAAGGTCAAGAAACTGCTCATGGTATATGTCTGTAAATAATCCAAGTATTGATGTAGGCAACTCAAGCAAGCCCAATTACCTACAGGTAAATACTGAAGAAGATAATGCATTACAAACGGCAACTACAGTAAGACTTTCACAAAACTACAGAAACAAAACGTAAAAAGTTATTAATAATAAATTAAAATGGCAGCTAGATGGAAAGTAATTGTTCATAGTAAAAAATGAGTAATTTACATTACATTTAGTTTGAAAATTGTGCCGTTATAATGTACCTTGCAATCATAATGCCAGAAACTCCAGTCTCTCTCGCTCTCACGGCATCTTCATACGACAGAATGTCTCCATTTCCTGGAAAAGCAAAATCATGTCACAGGAGTTCACCTCTTCACTGGCAATTATTTTCACTTTGTAAGAGTTTAGGAATTACAAAAAGAAAGAAATAATCAATACACAAACTGTTCTTTTAGCAGATATAGACGGTATTAAACAAGATAATAGTAACATTATAATACTGTTCGATGAAGCATTCAAACTGTATATAAGTGATACTGTTTGAATATAATGTATTATCAGACACAGCTGGAAATTAGAGAGATTGACATCTAAAACGCAACTACAAAATATAACATTTCTAAATTGATGGGAAGACTTGTAACTTTATGGGAATATAACTTATAGTAAACGTTCTGCTGTGGAAGGCTGTGGTGGCAGACCATCAGTGTGTTTGGGCTCTGTGCTGCTTCTGTCCCACGTCCCAAAACCTTCCTGTGCCAGCCTTGTGACCTCATGATTATTGTTCTGATTATTATTTTCAATGGCAGCTATGCTACTAACAAAATTGTGACACTTTTTCCAACTCTGTATCTCTGTAATTATGGCATGTGTATCTAACAGACAGGAGGTGGATCTGAAGATGCTCACATTTTCATTGGGGGTGACCAGGATTAGAAATTAGCATATTAACAACAGTACTTTGTTGTTGTATTTTTCTTTTAGAACACTGCACCTTAATAAATAGAGAATATAACAACCAAAAAAAAAGTATCTGTTTTTTTCTCCAGTTGATTTTCAAGTATTAACATTTGGCTCTCATCAGAGCTCTGTACGTAAATGAGCAGCCATGTTAACAAATCCACATACCAAACAGAGGGATAGGACTGGCCAGCTCAGAGCAGGTCTTGATGTAGTCCCAGTCAGCTAACTTAGTGTAGCGCTGCTCTCTGGATCGGCCATGTAACTGTAAGAAAACAGCATCAGCTACGTATTAGCACAATTTCACACCAAACACCATCCATTTGCAGATATAACATGTTTGGAGAACTTGAAAGGCATATTTTAAAGATACTTTTAATAACATTAAAGCTTCAGCTACTTACTGTGATCATAGAGACACCCCAGTTTTTCATCTCTGGGATAAGTTTGTGTGCGATGTTGTTCTTCTCCTGAACACCAGTTCGGATTTTGACTGTTAATGGAACATCGAGGACCTTCAGGAAGAAAAACCTTAAATGTATAATTATTGGAGAACAACTGTGCTTGTGAGACAAGCAAAAGTCATATTTGTTATGCACATGTTTGTTTTGTATAATACTTGTTGTATGGTAAAGACTCACAACACACAACAGTGAAAAAAACTCACATAATTCATTCCCTTGATGATCTGTTCAAACTTTCTGGTGCGTGTCATCAAGCCACAGCCTCCGCCCTGATGAGATAGAGCAAACAAAGTCCATCTGTCAAAGAGTATCATCATTCTGTGTAACATTTCCGGTCTGTGCTTTTTATCCAATAAAACATGAAACTGCATCATGGCAACATGTTTGCTCACATGGACCGGCATCCTGCAATTACCCATGAAAAGTGACAGTGCGTTAACATTTGAAGAGAGCTTATTCCTCAAGTCTTCTTCTTTTTTGTGTTTTATGGCAGATGGCATCTGTAAAGTTGCATTACTGTGTTCTTTTATCATCTCCACATAAGCAGGAGCTACAAATTTATTTTCACTTCAAACATTATTTTCATTATTACTACCATTATGTCAGAAAATATACATAGAAAAACATCTGGATTTATTTATTGCTT
Source organism: Microchirus variegatus (assembly GCF_963457635.1). Lineage (NCBI taxonomy): Eukaryota > Metazoa > Chordata > Actinopteri > Pleuronectiformes > Soleidae > Microchirus > Microchirus variegatus. The sequence goes on from NC_139814.1 coordinate 7,141,046, forward strand.
TTTATTTTGTTCTTTTGATCCCTTTGATTTACATTTATGTGATTGTTTTGTGTAGTCCACTTTTTCCATGTATAAAAGACTTGATAAAGGTTTTACCTTCTTGTAGACGAGATCTATGGGGCATCCAGAGTTAATGTCCACAAAGTCAACATCAGTGTTGTTGTTGATGAGCTCTGCGACCCTTGTCATGGTGTCAGGGAAGCAGCCCTCCACCTGGAAACACATTCTGGACTTAGGGCGCTTTCACACCTATAGTTCAATTGCTTTGGTCGACACCAGTAGGAAAAATGTTACAATGTAGCAAACAGACGTGTGTACGGTTTGCTTTCACATATGCGGAGCGCAAAACTAACCAAAATAGACCGCGAAGACCATTGGCACCCCGATTTCCGTTCCGCAGTGGTGACCAGCTGGTGGAATTTGGGGGTTAGTCCGGTTCCGGTGCCAATGGTCTTCGCGGTCTATTTTGGTTCATTTAGAACTATGCATATGTGCAAGCAAACCGTACACACGTCTGTTTGCTACATTGTAACATTGTTTTGACAGCTATCATGAGCATTTCACCATTTTCTACGTTGAACTCACCTGGACGCCAAAAAGATCTTCACTTTCATGCCTCTTGAGGAGGGCCCACTCCGACTGCTGCCCTTGCAGCAGGTTTGTGCACATTGCCATTTCTCCACAGGTGATGTCGACACCAAGGCGCTTGCACACGCGACGGAAAGGCAGATTTCCACACTGAGGAAAGCACAAAGAATGCCAGTAGTCAATCCAAAAGCACAATTACAGGCATTCATGTAATACTACTTCTTCACTCATCAGTCTATGTAACCTGTTGGATTTTAGTTAGTATCACAGGATTCAACATTAATTTCAGTCTGGTAGTACTTACAGTTGTTAGAGGAGCAAGGTAGAGCTTGTCTTGGAAGTCCACCTACAATATAGAAGCACAAAAACCACTCCTTATCCATGAACCCACACTACTAATAAACATACTTTGTTTTTCTTTAATATTTATCATTAAAATGTTGCTTTTAATCCGGTGTAGGCACATTTGTTCATCAAGTAGATGATTAGATTGTTCCAAGGGCATAGGTATGGTAACAAGACTGGTGGGGGACACTGACACAGCACGTCACCTCTGCTCTTTCTCTCTCTCTCGTCTCTTCTGTGACTCCCAGCAATATTTCTGCTCGGCTGTGATGTGTTGTGTTCATTGATGCTCGTACAATCTGCTCACTCACTCTCCTCCCACAGCATTCACGTACACGTACACATTGACCTGTCTCTAATATTGGTCAGGCAAATCTGGCTTTCTCTACGGTCCATGTGTAAACCTACGCCCTTGGATCATATTCCTTTTGTAATTTACAGTGAATGAAAATATAATTTTGGAGGAGAGATAAATGACTGAGGTGTACCTGTTTCTTCTCACACGGGCGCAACTTGATGACATCTGTATCAGTCAGGGGGCCAACAGTCTTCACTGGGGGCTCTTTATCTGGGACAGACGGCAGCTTGACACAAAGAAAATGTAAAGGCAATTGTAAAACATGTATGCCACTCTCCACAATGATCTGCCTCCCTCAGCTGCCTGATGGGCTGTTTAGAAGAGGTGGAGTTCTGGGTAGAAGGATGTACCTGTGTTTCTGCTTCATTGTGCTCCACTTCTTTTAGATTGGTTGATAATTCAGCAGAACAAGCTTCACCTGTGGGTTTTTTGTGTTGATTGTGTAAATTATATAATGTATATGCTCATGTAAATCCATAAAAAAAAAATCTAAAACCAAACGAGTCGCCTTACCGTTCTTTTGCTGTTCGTTTTTGTCCTTGCTGTTTGAAAGCGTTTTCAGGTACTCTGCCGACTTTTTGAAGGTCACTGAATGCTTCCTCAAACGAATCTGAAGGTCTTTACTCAGGCTGTTCTTCACTGGGTTCCTGCCTTCATGAGCCTGAACTAGATCTTTGTTCTCCATGGTTTTGAAGTCTGGTGTAGTGTGCGCCTTGGCATAGCGACACATGAGACCGTAAGCACACTTTCCAAACGTGTCATAGAGGTAGCAGCTTTCCCCAATATCTACCGGCTTTGAGGCCATGTACTCAGCAACATCATGGTAAAAGCAGCATTTGTCGCCAAAGGGGCATTCCCTGTTGTCCTAAATGGATGTGAGAAGTCATGACATTAGCAGCCATAGCCAGAGAACATTAGTGTATGGTGGCTTTGTGAAAGGTAAATTAAAGCTTCATACCTGAATGATTGAAAGGCACAGTCGTTTTTCCTCATAAGTGGTAGGCTTTATGTGTGGCCTTGACTTATTTTGTCCTCTGTATCGTTTTCCATCTGGCTTCTCCACCGGAGTCTTTTCCTCAGGATCAGCTTTAAATTTTTTAGCTTCAGGTTCTGCTGTGCAGTTCTCATTCTTGTCCACAGATGTGTCTTCATCACTGGCCTTTTTTTCATTTGAGCGCTGCCATTCGGCGTCGACAAACTTGTGAAATTTTTCCTTTGTGGTTATGAATCTGCAACAAGAGGAGCACAGAAAATCAAATCATTCTGACGCTTCACATAGTTTGTCAAGTGCTGCCTCCTTGACTTTCATGCTTGTGGTTTCATGTTTGTTTCACTTACTCAGATTTCAGAGCAGCTTCACCCTTTATAACCACGTCTGCTGCCTTCCTGGTTGAGCCATCTGCTGCTTTTTCCATCACACCTTCACCCTGAGCCTCTCTCTGTGTGTGGGTGATCATTTTTGATCAAAATACAGCAAAGCAACAGTATTCATCAATCAAACTCCAATGTCGGCAGCGGCATGCTGCAGATGTTCTATCAGTCAGCTGCGGCAGGTGCACTGTTCTATGCTGTTGTTAGCTGGGTGAGCTGGATTGCAAAGAAACATTTTAGACACCCAGACGAACTGGTGAAAAAGCCCAATTCTGTGCTAGGCAGGGGGCTCTCGGAAAAGTGGTGGAGTAGCAGATGAGGAGGAAGCTGAATGCCATCATGGACAATAACATACACCCCCTCCACAACATCCTGACTGGACAAAGAAGCAGCCACAGTGAGAGGCTCATCTCACTGCACTGTAGGACAGAAAGGTTCAGGAAATCCTTTGTCCCCACAGCCATCAGGCTTTTTAACAGTGACTGTTGCTCTGTCCCCTATACCCAAACTATGAGCTGGTTGTAATACTGGTGCAATCATTGTTTTTATTATTTTATTATTACATGTTTGATTTATACTTGTCTGTTTTTATACTTATACTTTTATAATTGTCAAGAGCTAGTATCTGTCTGTCTGTCTGTCTGTCTGTAATCTATAGAACCTTGAGACAAACAAAACGGCTAACCCAGAAATAAAATAATAATAAACACGTATCCAGCACTACAATGCAGTCAGTAATATTTATAAAACGTAATTTAACTTCCACATAAATTAGCTGAGTTGCTGTTGTGTTACTCCTTCCGCTGTCACGTTTAAATAGTGACATGTTGCTGCTGCAATAAAAGCTCTTCATTCCGACCATGCTAGCAAGCTAACGGCTAACAGAGCACTGTTGACACGTGCAACACCTCAGAGGCTGACGTTATTCTTTTCTGTGGTTTAAAATCTAGTCAAAAATAACAATAATGGATTAATAAAACATACATTTAACCAAAAATATCTCACCCCGAGTTTAGGTAGTTGAGCTGCGTGACAGTGAACTGTTGTGCAGCAATAACAAGTGGTCCCCGTGGAGGACTCTCAGCACACTTTGGTTCCGCGGCATACAGTGCATGTTCTCAAACCAACTAACAACTATTCCTGATGAAGAGTTCCTTTAATCTATTGAGGTTTTTTTTTATCATTTTGAAAATACTAAAATACAGTCGTTTATTTTGCTACATGGTGTGGCTTCTGTATTTTGTAGTTTATTTTGATACATTTATTTGTTGGGTTTTTGGTATTTTATTTTAAAATATATACATTTTTTTCCCATGCCTATGCAAATGCCCAAATCACTTTTTGGCAACTGAAATACTGCATTTTACTAACTGCACTATCTCTTTGCAGATACTTCAACAGGTAAAAGGGTTGAGAGGGCTGTAGTGTTTAAATTTATGTCACATTCCAATGCAACCAAGTGATTTTGACACAAATATATCCCCTCGGCCACAAGTTAGGCGCACAGGTCACTTTTTTTTTCAGCAACTGGAATACTGTATTTTCACAGCGCCGACTCTTGGCACAGGGCATAGGCAGTCACCTTGGGCGCCATCTACCGGAGGGGTACTGGATAACCAAAAAGTAAAAAAATATACAGTATATGTATATATAAATAAATATATTAATTGTATGAATACAAATCTGTACAATTCAGACGTGTCAAATTTGAATGGTCTGTCATGTGAGTATTTTGTTTATTTTACCATTTACTATATTTATTCTTTTAATACCATTTACTATTATTTTGCAATAAAAAATACTGCATTTTACTATACTATTTTACTAAGAGGGCTATATAAGTGATTTTGAGCTAAAATATCCTTTCAGGTTTTTTTTGGATACTATGTGCACTAGTCCTTGTCCTTCTAGTGAGTAAGCTATGATGTGTTAAATATGACACCCCCCAATGAAACCAAGTGATTTTGAAGCAAAAATATTCCCTCAGCCACAAGGTAGGAGCGCAAATCACTTTTTGGCCACTGAAAACTAATCCATGTTACTATTCAGGCATATGCATGTCAGGAAGGGCATCTAAAAAGAATTCTGCCAAATGAAATGTGTGGATCACCGATCCACTGTGGCGACCCCTAGAGAGGCTGAAATAGATGAAAAAAAGAACAGATAATTATGTGTGTTGCAGCCCTATGAAATGAGATAGAGACACCAGAATAACCAAAAATAATATTTTAGTGACCCATTACTTAGTCAAGTCAAATCAAAGTAAAGACAAGCTTTTATATCGTCTCATATTACAAGCAACTACATTTATTCCTCTGGTGGGGCAGAAAGTTTTTGTATTTTTGCGTCAAATCGCTTTCGGCTAGAGTCCAGGATGTTGATGCCATTCTTCTGGAAGTTGTATCCAACTTTCTGCAGCTCCTGTAGTTTTCCTGTGATGTTCTGTATGCTGTAGTCCAACACTTTGGGCTTCTCCACTATCTGATCCATTGTTATTCCTCCATTCACGAGACAGTCCAGTTTAGAGTTCAGTGTGCTTGTCCCAATATACAGAACCATTGGATAGCTCATGATTAGTTTTTTGATGTCAGCTTTCCGACAGCCGAGTAAGGTCATCTTCTGGTTAAGGCTGTTAAAATTCTTCTTCACATACTCATTTGACAGGTCCAGAATCTCTGCTCCAGAACCTTGCAGAAGAGCCAGCAGATCTGAATCTCTCAGTTTAAGAGATGATCTCAGCATATCAATATTTGTCCTGACTCTCTTTATGCTTCGGATGAGAATGTAAAGGTTTCTGGATATGACCGCTTTGGCAAACTGCTCTGGATTCTTCCCACCAAGCTCTGCACAGATCTCTCCAAGAAACTCCACCATCTGCTTGTTGAGTTCCACACTGTTGGAGAACGTGCGTGGGGCTGTGGTCAGCAGACGGTGAAGGTCTTTGGTGCTCATTCCCAGTGAGATCAAAAAAGCAATATTTTTCTCCAGGTTCTCATTATCACTGGTACGGAAGAAAGACTCGGGTGAACGATCCATGATGGACACAATTTCTGCATCTGTCGTAAAAATGTTTCTCCACAGCTGCCACCGCTTTTCCAAGTGATCAATCGAGCGGGTGATGGCACGGGGATAACGGGATATGATACTGGCGATTACATTGCGGCAGGCACCTTTGCCTTGCAGGAAATGAGCAACGCCTTGCTCATTAGTGAAGGATTTACGGAACACGCCGGGCTGACGCTGGTGAGCCTTTTTCACGTCCACTCCCATGAGATTCAGATTATCCAGCAGAGATTCATTCTCTGGATTCACCGGTGGCTTCGGGATATCACTTTCTGTAAGAGTGCTACAAGGCTTCACAGGATGGCAAGTTGATCTCAGCTGGACTTGAATGAGCCCAAAGCTCACTGACCTGTGGAGGCTGAGGAACGCCCTCACTCCAGGTACTGCTGCCATTTTATAATGAGGAGGGCGACACTGTCTCTAGTGTCTGTTGAGCTTAAAAAAAAGAAGTAGACAAATTAACTCATGTAATCATAACACTTTGATATGATTTTTTTTATCAGAAAACTAACCTTTACCCACCAACAAATCAATGCTTACTTTAAAAAATAAATAAAATGAAGAACAAGCTCAAATCTTTATGATATCATTTATGACCATGTTGCATGGGTAGTACACAGATAATTAACCTGAACAAATTATTTAAAATAAAAATACATCACTAAATAAAACGTCTAATACAGGAAATAAATGATGAGCAGAAAGTGATTTCTCATTGTTATGGATTAAAAAAAAAAATCCATGTATATGAAAATGTTTTTTGTTTTAACAGACTTGTTTGAATGTACAGCTGTGAGTCTGTCGATGATAGGTTATGTTTTGTACTGCTCGTATATTTCAATATATCAAAATAAATGCGTCTAAAGAGCTTAACAAAAGTGAACTCTTTATTATGTAAAGGGACTATGAATTCAGCTGTCATATTAATATAATTGCGTTTAAAACAACGTGAAGTAAAGTAAAATTTGAAAGTTTGCCACCAATGAAACATTCACGTGGCCGCAGTTGGTTTGAGAGTTCATATTCATGCACTTGTGGACACAATTTGTGAAACAATATCACCGACATTAATATGAAATCTCACTGGAGACTTTAAAAGCACAGTAAACACATCACCTGCAAATATTGAGAAACTCAAACTAACTGAACATAAAATCCTACAGGACGGGACAGGAACAGCCGTTTCTATTACACCACGAATAATTAATCATAGATTCTATAACTAAACCCTCAGTCCTGTAAAAGAAATGAAGCAAAAAAACATACCATTATTATCAACATTTCACAGTTTCCATATTCACAGCTCTGAACGGCACACACACACACACCGGAAGGAAAAGCGAAACCTCGTTGTTTGTCGGACAAGCCCAATGTGAACACTTTCAGTAATTATCGCCATCTAGTGTTTTGGAGGTACGGCAGATCGAAGCAAAGGCATGTCTTTTTGAATATTTATTAAAAAAAACGATTATGTCTACTGTATATAGTATTGTTTTTAATAAATTAACGAATAATGCAATTGTCAACCGTTCTTACCGTTTAGTGCCTCAAAAATGCGATCCTTTCAGAAACAAAATAAGTATATTCTGGGAATTCTAACAATTAATAATAATCAATATGTTTTTATTAATATTATTATTATTATTATTATTATTATTATTATTTCTAATAATAAAAAACTGTTAGAATGTGATTTACAGTGGTTCTGCATGTTAGCTGTTGTTGATTACATTTTTTTCTTCAATTTTGTAATGAAATATTTACTGTATATGCAAATACTATTAGTGATTATGGAACTGAATGTGGTTGCTTTGTGTAACAAAGTCTGAAAGATTATAGCCAGTCTGTCAGTCGGTCACCAGCAAATGACTTTGGTATTTTTATAATATTACTTAAGTAAAGGTTTTAAGGTATATGACATTTACTGAACTGAAGTATCAAAAACAATTTTCTGATATAAAATGTACTGTAGTTTTAGAAGTAAAAGTAAAAGAATTGAAAAAGTGAGAAGTTAGGGTTGAGACATGGTGGCTCAGTGGTAGGTTGAGCTGTGTTTCATTTGGAAGGTTTTGGGTTAAATTCCTGGTTCTGCTGGTCTATTTGTGTATGAATGGGTATGAAAGGTCATCAAGACTAGAAAAGAGCTATATAAATACAGATCATTATACCAACTCAAAAATCCAATTCTTCTGATTTTATTTGGTGATAACAAGCAGCAAAGATAGTAACCCAAATGTAGTGAAGTAACAGTAAAAGTGCTGGAAATAACAAAGTAAAGTATAGATATGTGAATTTTGTACTTAAGTACATTAACTAAGTAAGTGTACTTTGTTACTTTACTGAGTATAACTACAGAGTAAAACAAAATAAATAAATAAATAAATAAATAAATAAATAAATAAATAAATAAATAAATAAATAAATAAATAAATAAATAAATAAAACAAAATGTCTTTAATAAGTAAAACACATCACATTATCAGTCAAAACTGAAGGAAATGAAGTTAGCACTGAGCGACACAAAGCCTCCACTAGATGGCGTCTTTGGAACTCTTGATGCAGCCTCTGGCGCTACAAAAGGAAACAGTTTTATTTTGAAATTTGCAAAAACAGGAAGTGTGAGCAGTGTGACAGTTAGAGCAGTTTGTCAGACCGCAGCAGTGTGTGTGTGTATGTGTGTGTGTAACATTTGAATCAGTGCACTCTGAGAAGTCAGTGGGAGCAAAGGCGAGGACTTTGTTACAGAAGAGTCTAGACGAAGTTTCACGGTTTAACGACAGTAACGTTGGATGTCGCTGTTCACCTGTGGAGATGATACAGTAATTTCAGGTAAGTGTTGTTTTTTTTTTTTTACTTCGCTGTGGCTAAAAAGAAGAATCTTGTTCGACTGGTCCCTGCGAGTTTCAGTCTCGCGCGCGTGTGAAAATCCCGTGTCCGTGTGTTGATCATGGATGTATTGTGTTGATGCTCGTTGTCAATAGAAGCGATTTGACATTGATCAGTGTGATCTGTGTTGGTGACAGACAGCCTGCTCACATCTGCAGTGTCAGTGAAACAGCTGCACACTGCGGGGAAACGTGACTCACACAAACCTTGTAGTAAAATCATAATTCGACCTGCATCATGGTCTTAATGCTCCACTCTTGTTTCTCTGCCAAGAAAATCTGGAATGTGAGAACCACTGGTGCTGGTGTATTGTTGTAGTTTGTATTTCTGTTGAATACATAACATAATATCAAAACAATTTAGGCAAGTTGGCAGTTTGTGTCCACTCTTTGCCAGATCTTAAAATGAACATCATAACCTTCATGAATAGGATTCACTGCAATTCTTGTATTAGTTTGAACCAACCACAGGACTTTGGTTCCCAAAAGTTTGGTCATTGTAAAAAGGTTTTGACCCATAGTCAATCCAATCGATAACAGGGCTTGATTACTTTCCAGTTTGAGTGTTTTTATTATTTTTTATTTTAAATAATTAAAACAACCTCTCTGATTGTTTAGCTTCTTATATAAAATAAGATGCATGAGAACATCATCATTTGGGAAACACTGACCAACATTTTGTTGACCAAACACTGGATGAATTGACAATAATAATGGACAGATTGATCGATTATGAAAATAATCGTTAGATACAGTTGCATCGTTGTTATCCATTGGAATTTAAAGTTGCTAGTTGAAATAATGATGAGTCAGCGGGGTGTATTTGGGCTGTACACTGATGAATCACAGGGACTTGTCTTGTTTTATTGCTTTTCTGGACCAAACCAACACAGAATGATTAAAAAAAAAAAGAAAAAGAAAAAAAAATGTATTAGATTATGTGCAGTTTGTGGCTGAGTTTTTATAAAATGTAGTTTTAGTTCACGGTTTTTCAAACTGAGGCAAGAAAATCTGAATTGTGTTAATGAAACTAGCTCTATCTCTGTGCACGCATGCCCTTATTTTATCAGCTGCTTTGGGTCCTGAAAGATTGAACCTTGTAAATGACAGTCTGGTGTCTATTAAAGGGGCATTTCACTCGTTTAAGAGGTTACCTGCTTCCTCTATGAACTGCTCAGTTAAAACGTGTCAGTGTCTGTGATTTCGTTTGTTGTTGTTGTTTCAAAAGAGGATGCCCCTGTTTATAATGAAAAGACAACCACTAATGTAGAGCAGCATCATACAAAATAAGGCATATTAGAGTTGGAAATGTCGTGTTTTGGTCACTGAACAGCATTTATTTGCAATTTATGAGTGGTTTTTGCTCTTAAATTTAAATTGGAAGTGTGGTTTTAAACTTTTTTATGAAGAGAAAATGGACAAATATGATATATATTCACACTGATATCTCAAAGTGTGTTAATGGGAAATAAACAGTATATTGATGAAGTCATTCATTCATTGTCTATTACTTTTATCCTCCACAGGGAGATGGACTCCGTTTAATTAACTTTTTTTTTTTTATCATGATCGATCGCTCTGCTCATCTTCTAACCACATCTATTTTGGAAGCATCCTTCCTCCCTCGTCACTTCAGCCATGTGCCAGTTATTGCTGCGTGAACTTACATCAAAGTCGCTTCCTCTCCGAGATATGAGGCCAAACGTGTTTGTTTAAGGTCCTGCACATGTGGCCTGTGGATGTCTCAGCATGGGGTTACCTCCTCAAAGCTGCTGCTCCTGCTGCTCAAGTCCCAGCTTCATTATTATTATTATTTTTATTAGGTATAATGATGGAAGGGCTAGTGTTGCCCTCCCCCAGCCCTGCCACTGCTGTTTTTTAAATGATATGGAATGTAGAACTCATTTTACTCTTTCTTTCTATCTAACTATCAACATTCATGTTTCATCACATCTTGATTTGATCAAATATGTGTGTACGTGTCTGTGCACAAGAGTCGGTTTGGTCTGTATTGTCTAAAATAGCTGTAAAACTGCTTGATGCACATAAATAGCGCACAGGTTTTTACAAAATTAGGGGTTTTCAGGGAGTAGATGACCTAAGTGTGCATGTGTGTGTTTCTGTGACACAGCAGGGTAGTTAGTCAGAGGCCCGGAATGGCCTGAAGACTGAGAGAGGGAGAGAAAGAAGTGTGTTGAAGGTGAAGAAAAGGAGTGAAAATGGCTATGAAAGGGACACAAGGAGGGAACTAATGAAAGAGGAGGTAAAAGTTCATATATTAGTCAGTGTGGTGTGATGAGAGAGGAAAAGAGAGAAAAGAGAAGGAATGTATGAGAGGAAAAAAAACAAGAGATGACAAACCAAAACATGTTCCTTGGGTTTGTCCTGTAGCTGCAACTAATGCAAGTCAGATGTTTATTCATGGATGTGTTCACCCGGATAGACGGATTCACTGTGCAAGTATGTAGATGAATAAAGACTTAAAGCAGTGCTCTGTGTGGACGTGATGATACTCACACATGGGTATGTGCACTGCACTACATGTTTAATGTGACTAAATCTACCTGGACAGAAAATAGACACAATATAAACATAGAACTGGAGTTCAAATATCGGGTTTTGCACACAGTCTGCTTGAAAAGAGAAAGACATTTGATTTACCTGCAGTGTGAAGACAGCCCATGATATTATGGCCCTTTTTATTAACACTGACAGTCAAAAGTAGACGTTTTTTTTTTCGTTTTAATGCATTTTTATAGTACTATTCATTCTTTTTATTTATATAGCACATTTAAAAACAACCTCACTTGACCAAAGTACTGTACACACAAAACAACGATACCTGTAAAAGAAGAACAAAGAGAAATTTGTAGATATAACAATGTCCTTCCTCGTGCAATACAATAATCAATACCCCAGGGCAAATATCGATGTTATTTTAATTGACAAATTAAGGTGCGCTATAGTAAACAGTTCCTACTTCATGACTCCTCACGGTGGCGCTGCTCAAGTGAATGAGTGAAACTTGGGATGAAGTTACCTGACTGAAGAAGATGTTTACAGTGGGATAATTGACGAGATATCATGATGTATCACTATATGATTGTCTTGCTATGTATTGATTATCACAGAATTGTTATATCCCAGACCTGCTCTGGTTTTCTCACACTGAAATCACCTAAAATGCTCTGTTGTCTCTGTTTTTGAGCCACATATTTTGCCTCGAGTCTGAGGCTGCAACAGCTTGGATGAATAAGGTGAGGCCACTGAGACAGATCGAAAATCACAATATTTGCTAATGGATTTTTGGTCAGAGGTCTAACAAGAACAGACCTGACAAACAGCCAACATTTGGTTTCATTGATGGAACACAGAACTCCACTGTCAATACTGAAAATAGTAAACAAATCCAGTGTGAGTCATTTTTATGAAATGTAAAAACCACTAACAGTGCTGCTGTACTGTTTAGTGCAGTCGATGCTGCTGACAAACATGTTTACTGCACCGGTAACCAAACCTCACATCTGCTTTGTGTATGTGTGTGCCCTCATGATTGTGAGATTGTGTGTGTGTGTAGACACGCATCTGGAGGAGTTTGCTGGAAAGGAGAAGTCTTGGTGTGTGTAATTCCTGACAGTAAGAAAGAACTGAGGTTTTGCTTCATTTTTATCTTGTTAATGTTATAGTTTAACATTTTATTGACCCTCATTGGGGGGGAAATGGTGGTTAAAATGAGTGCATAAATAAAAACTACAGTGTTGCTCAAGTCCTAGTTTAGTCATTTGATAAACTTAACTCAGCGAATCTCTTGTGATTCATAGTTTAAATTTAAACTAAATGTAAACTCCATTGTGGCCTCTCGCCTTTGACGTCATCCGCGTTGTATTACTTCACAAGTGGTGCTCTGTAACTATAACAAGGGTGATGAATGATCACATTATATTTGATTATATACCAATTTAAATGGCCCTCTAATTAGAAATTCAGAGAAACAGGACATTTTGTTCGAGATTCCTCAGTCGACCACACTCTCACTGGTTCAACTCTGCCTGAAAACAGCTGCGTTGCACTATTTCCTCCGCTGGTCAAACACCAGCAGAGACGTTCACTGTCTACTGCTTTATCCTCAACATGAGGGTCAGTGAGGGCGCTGCAGCCAGAACCAGCTGCTGACATAGGGTGAAAGGCGGGTTACACCCTGGACAGAGAGTGTCCGATTAACCTCTGTATGTTTTCTGGACTGTGGGAGGAAACCGGAGAACCTGGTGTCAAGACCAAGCAAGACCAAATGTCTTGCTGTGTTTAGAAACTAAAACCAGGGCTGAATGTCGGGGTGTTGAGCAACCACAGTGGCTATTGTGTGTCCTTATAGAGAGGGCACCAACCATTCGTTATGTCAGAGTATAGCAAATGTAGACTACATTTGATCAAACAGTGTTTGTTATTAAGACGTACATCCTGTTGCCAGTAGGCAGCGCAATAACTGGCTTTGCAGCTAATCATCATGGATTGATTGGCCCTAAAAAAGGGATTTTGGGTGGGACGGAAACTTGCTGCATGATGTTCCTTGTGGCCACTACTATGGTTGCCGTGGTAACCCACATACAGATCAAAAGAAGGTGAGGTCAGTAGAGTCTGTCTCGGCAGAAGATCGCTGGTATCCGTTGGCTAGTGGTAGCAGAATTTATTTTTTTTGGCTAGAATTCCTGCAGAATTCATCAAATGGCCCTAAAACTCAGTCAGATCACATCAGATTTTTTATGCTCGACAAAGCTCTCAGTTCTGAGTGGATACAGTAGGGCCATCGCGCCGATTGCTGCTGTAATAGAGGAATAAAGGGTTTAATCAATGATTAACTCATTAAATTTGATCCAAATACAAAAAGTGTGTTTTGTTTTTTCTCTCACAGTGCACATCTGTGATGGCTGACCTCCCGTCTGGACTGCTGGAGGCATGTGTTGTGATTGGGGCCCCCATTGATAAACTTCGAGACCTTCATGTGGTATGAATTCCCATCATGATGTTAGCCGTTTTCACTAATCCTGACTTCTCCATAATGTGGCACCTTTGCTAATTCAGACATTATACACTACCGTGCAAAAGTTTGGGGTCACTTAGAAACGTCCTTATTTTTGAAGGAAAAGCACTTTTATTCAATGAATATAACATTAAATGAACCAGAAATACACTCTATACATTGTTAATGTGGTAAACGGCTAATCTAGCTGCAAACATCTGGTTTTTAATGGAGTATGTACATAGGTGTATAGAGGCCCATTTCCAGCAACCATCTCTCCAGTGTTCTAATGGTACATTGTGTTTGCTAATCGCGTTACAAGGCTATTGGATGATGAGAAAACCCTTGTGCAATTATGTTAGCACAGCTGTTTTGCTGATTCTTTGAGGAACGCAAAAGGATTAGTATAAAAATCATTATTTTCTATCTTGTCAATGTCTTAACTGTATTTACTATTCATTCTGCAACTCTTTTGATGAATAAAAGTGTGCGTTTTAATGGAAAACACAAAAAAATTCTAAAGGTGAGCCCAAACTTTTGAACGGTAGTGTGTATGTGTTGGAATATCTCTTTGGAGGCATAAACGTATACTGTCACAACCATGTTCCAATAAAATCTTGTTAAATTTCCAAACCGTCTCGCAGCTTCATCAGCAGACGAAGATAAACGAACACAACGTGCTAGAAGCGGAGGTGCTGCACGTCCATGCACCCCCCTTTGTTACCAAAGAGACCAACTCCAGCCAGGCGATTGGTCCGGCTTTCAGCCGTGTCCAGAGGAGGAAGAGCTTCATTAAGAAGGTATCCTCACTTTCTGTTGTTTGTATTTGGAAAGGTGAAGTTTTGTCCAATTATTTTCGTCCAGTGTTCAGGATAAATGTCAGCAGTAATAATGTGCGTGAGTCTGATCCCAGGATTAAAATAAATTCTGTTTTTCTTTGTTTTGCTTTCTGCAGAAGAGGCGAGATCGCGCTCCAGAGCCTTTATTAAATGGAGACGCAGCCAGTCGCACAGAAGTGTCGTCAGCGACAGAGGACATCAGTGTTCCAAAGGACCTGGACCTCATTGCTCTGCCCCAGCTATGTTTCCCTGGTATAATGTCTTTTTATTATGTGACATTTTATATTTAAATAACATGGATGGACTTATCAAACCTACTGGCCACTTTATTAGGTACATAGGACACCTAATTAAGTAACATAGGTGGTCCCTGGTGTTGTCTTCTGTTGCTGCAGCCCATCTGCTTCTCATATCGTGGTATTTGTGAGGATATTTGTGATGATTTTTCCTGGTTTTAAAGACATTGGTAATCATGATATTTATTATATTGAGTATATTAATGAAACTATGAATGCATGAAATAATGAACATAGTGTACATAGATAAAAACATTATATTTTTTAAAGGTCACCCAATAACACTTCTTTAGGCTAATTATAGCTTATTATTTGTGTCATTGCAGAATTTGACCATGTTTATTATTGATTTAAAAAAAGAAAGCCAAAGAAATAAAGCAGTTATTATGTGAAATTAATTGTAATAACTTACATTTCAAGCATGTAATACAGTACCTGCGAGCAGCATTATATCCCCATATACTTAGTATGTTGGGGTATATAGCCTAAAAATATCCAGATATTGTTTATAAGTCATATTGCTCAGCCTTACAGACATAATGAATTAATTTATATTGCGATATATCAATATCAAATGATGTAAAAAAGTATATCTTGACATGTTTTTCCCATATGGACAAGCCCTAGTTCAGAGATGGTCTGCAAATCTTGGCTGAGGCATGAGGCATTTTTACCCAGAGAAACTGCTGTTCACTGGATGTTTTCTCTTTAATTGGATCATTCTCTGTAAACCCTAGAGATGATTGCACATCTCAGTAAATCAGTTATTTCTGTTTAAGTCACTTAAAACATCTTTCTCCCTCATTCCGATGCTCAGTTTGAGCTTCAGCAGGTCGTCTTGAAGCATGTCTGAGTTGCCGCTACATGATTGGCGGATCAGATATTTGCGTTAACAAGCAGTTGAACAGGTGTACCTAACAAAGTGGCCAGTGAGTGTATTTCTTGTGCGTCTAGGAGGACTAACCTATTATTATCTACTTAAGCAGAGGTGCCATTTCCAGAGGCAGACACTTTTGTCTCACTCCTCTAACTCTTTCATAGAACAAAGTGGAATGACACAGAGCTTCTGCAAAATGACTAGTCCTTAATTTCAGCTTGAAATGTTTGTAGTTCAGGGTATTTATGTGTAAAAACTGGTATTTACAGTAACTCCAACATCACATGAATGTGTATGGCTCTGCTCTTTCAGTCACATACAGTATCCTCTGCTTGATTTTCATAGGTGGTCTTCAGTTAGCCACGGAGCAGAGGGAAGACAGTTATCACTTCCTGGTTTTTACCGACTTGTTTGGGAACCGAACCCATGGAGTTGTCGTGCAGTATTACAGAGCTGTGCAGGTACAACACACACACACACACACACACATACACACACACACCATGTCTAAAACTTTGAGGAACAACATGTTGAGTCCAGCGAATGACGACAGTTTGTTTTTGTCAGTCCTGTCATGAAGGTGTTGTCCATAACGGCCACAGATGGAATTCATCAAAAGCACGTCTCTATGCACCCTTTGCTGTCTGCGTCATCTCCAAGTTCCCCTATTACAATGCTCTAAGAGACTGTTTGTCATGGTAATTATCTCTGTTCAAGGATTAATAACCTGACCTTGGTTAAGTAATACGCAGAAATGTATCTGCATGTTTGTCTCACGCCTCTCTCTCTCTCTTAGTCTCCTGGTCCAGTTACGGCCTGCAAGACAAACAGACTTTGAGGAAACTATCAAGGAGTTTTCCGCCAAACTCTCACTGGTCCCTTTACCACCTCCTGGACAGCTACATGTGGTCAGAAAGAAACTCAAGTCTTTCTTTCTCTTTCATTGCTTCCTTTTCCTCCTTCCAGCCAAACGTACCTTTTCCTGCCTTTGTCTTTGACTTTTGCTAGAACCCGACTGTGATTTACGTTTGTGTGTTTGTGTGTGTGCGTTAGTCCTTCAGTCTTCGTCCTCTGCACGTGGTTCTTCCGTCCAGAGACGATCGGGACAGTCCGGTGATCGACATCGACCTGCATCTGCCTTTCCTCTGTTTCACACACACAGCACTCCTCCAGGTAAAATAGACAGCCTGGTACACTCAGTAATGTATTATGGTAGAAAGAATACAATCTAGAATGGCACAAAACATGAGTGGAGGAATGAACACTGGCTCTAATGGAAATTGCAGTCATTTTGATTTTAGAAGTGCAAGATTTGACATTTTTTGTCATTAATAGAGATTTCAATTAAATTAATGAAATATAAAGCAGATGCCACTCAGAGAAATCAAATTTACCAAGGTTAAAAGTCCTGGACTGATCTTCACTGTGTTTCTGTCAATTATACCAAGTTTTATGAGTAAAAGATGTGAAAAAAAATTAAAGGAACTGGTCAAATTTAATCCAAATGTTTATTCGTTATTTGACCAAGTGAACAAAATGGGTGAAACAGTTTCATATGTCCAGTTTGGTGTGGATGTCGTGTTGTTTAGTGTCTCTTCTGGTGCTGTCTCCTCTCCAGGTGCTCTCCTGCCTTCTCCAAGAACAGAGACTGGTCTTCTTCTCGTCTGACTGGGCTCGACTCACTCTGGTTGCAGAGTGTGTTCTGTTGTACCTGCAGGTCAGCGTGAAACTAACAGCGTCACACCCTTCACCTACTGAGTTACAATGGCTGTAGAATGAACTTCAACGTTGTACGACTGAATTAATGCTCTGACATTCCTTTCAGCCTCTGTCCTGGCAGCACCCGTACGTCCCCGTCTTAGCCAGAGGAATGTTGGACTTCC
Organism: Microchirus variegatus; assembly: GCF_963457635.1. Classification (NCBI taxonomy): domain Eukaryota; kingdom Metazoa; phylum Chordata; class Actinopteri; order Pleuronectiformes; family Soleidae; genus Microchirus; species Microchirus variegatus. The sequence continues at coordinate 7,158,568 of NC_139814.1, forward strand.
TCATGGCTCCCACTGCCTTCCTGATGGGCTGCCACATCAGTCACTTTGAAGAAGTTGCTGCCGTGGGTATTCAAATATCACTAAAGTCTCAAGTCTTCTTTTATTACCTTCACCAAGGAGTTCATTTTTTTGGATTATTTTATTTGTGTGCTTGGGAGCTGCACAAAGAAAACATCATTAGTTTTTTGTGGTCATTAGGAACCGGATCTGGATACAGTATATTGACAACTTTGGACAACGCTCAAATAAGATAACTTTTTTGTAACTCTGCCCTTTTAATTTGCAAACAAAATGGAAAGTGTAATCAAATGTCCAATATAATGTATTGCATATGAGGTATTTAACAATAACCGCTTTATTCTCCGCTGCATTCATCTTTATTCTGAGTCTTTTACACAAACGGTACATTCAACAGTAGCAGCCTGTTCATCTTAACAGAGCTGGACTCAGTGTAGATTGTGTAGAAATGAATTGTGCCCATTGTACCTACAACAACCGTGGCTGTGTGTGTGTGTGTTTGTTTTACTGTAGGAGACAGAAGATCTTATCCTGGTGAATGTTGATGACGGCAGCATTCAGTCATCCTGGTCTGAATCCATTGACCTACCGTATATTCCTGTGGCTGCAGCTGAGTGCTTTATGTCAAGGTAACACATTAACACTGCGGTACAATGTAAAAATCCTTTATTATACTTTCTTTCTTGTTGCAAAACTTTGCTCTTTTTGTATGTACAGTATTTCTGCATATCTGTTTATTATGGTCTGAGCTCATGGTTAGGCTTCCTATAGAGCTGTGTGTTGTGTTATCTATGGACATATATAACGTACAACATGTATACCAGGTTTCTTCACTGGCTGTTTTCATAAAAAGTGGAGACGGTGGATAGATGTTTTGCAATAGGATGATGAAAAAGTCAGGAATCACCAAAGACACAGAGGACGGCAGAATTGAAAAAGCACCGGGAAATTCACTACACCTGAGATTAATCTCATATTAGTTGAGATCTTGTGCATTTTCAGCTGCTTTTCTCAGGTTACATCTTTTTACATACCGTTCATGTAACTGTTGTGTGTGTGTGTGTGTGTGTTCAGAGCCGAGGCTCTTCAGCTTCATTATGACCTGGAACTGTGTCACCTCGGAGCGGGCACTGATGCCAACACCCTGCGGTGTCAACGCCGGGACTGGCAGAGACGACTGAACACACAGATACAAAACATCGCCCTGGAGCTGGTGGTCAACATTTTCAGGTCGGGCTCTGCCGCAATCGCCATGTTCATGAGTTTATTGTTCCTTTTTTTTCTAAATCACACTGTCTGTTATCTCCATAAGAGGCGTTCAGGACTTTTTGAACCATGAGCACAGAGTTTTTAACAGTGAGGAGTTTCTGAGGACCAGGGATCCAGCAGACCAGTGCTTTTACAAGAAGGTAAACACGCACAGCACGCGCACAGTCATGTTCACACACAAACAGATGCTAACTATGTGTACTGCACATTTTCTTGGTTCGTCGCTGCAGGTATTAGACACTCATATCTTCCACTCATTCCTGCGAGACAGGCTGAACAGGAAACAGGACACCTTCAGTCGCATGGAGCAGAAAACGCGTAACAATGTACCCAGGTATGAGGCTGGTGACATAACTCAGGGACTGAGGTAACACTCCCGAGACAAAACGTGTCAACTCTGTTTCTGCCAACTCTAGATAAGCATTTCTTAAATATTTTAGACTGATTAAGTCACAATAATTGATGTTTGCAACCATTGCTTTTTTTCTAGCATGCGTTTCTTATTTTCGTCAGAATGGAACTCTTAATTTGTATCCATGACAAATTATTAAAGGGTTAGAACCCTTTATTCAGGAAGGGGGTTTTAAAGGGTTCTCTGCATCAAAATGGTTCTTACTGGAACCATTAGTGTTACCAAGAAGGCTTGAAAAAGGGGTTTTCATAAGCGAATGGTTCCAGGTAGAACCTCAGCCTTTATAGAAGAACCCTTTTGGAACCCTTATTTCTTAGAGTGTAGTTCAAGCATCTGGTTAGGATGCCTCCTGGACACCTCCATGAGGAGGCGTTCCGGTCAGTTCTCACATATAGTACCTTTAAATTTAATCCCCCGAAAATTGCAAAGACACTGAAAGAAAGTGCCCAAAATGATTTATCTTAGTTTTATTTATTTAGATTTAGTTATTTGTCTAGTTCCATTGAAAAGTAAACAAACGGACAGGAGCTGAAACAGGTGTACAACTGTTGACCTCACAACTGAGAACATGTAAAAACAACAACGATAAGTCATCTTGCTTTACACAGCATACGTCCAATTGATTAAAGGTAAATTCTTTAACATTTAGGCAGGTTTATTTATCACTTTAAAATAACATTTCAGATTTTTTTTTGCTTTGGAGTAGGTAACATTTTAGATTAGGGAACTCATATTCACCATTAACTAGGTGCTTACTATTATATAAGTAGCATACTAGCCCTTTATTAGTAATAATTAAGCACATATTAACACCCTATTCCATAACGTTATGCTACCTCTTTTATGACATGAATTAAGATTTTTCCTAAATAAGGTGTTAATATGTGCTTTATATTTATTAATAAAGGGCTAGTATGCTACTTCACCTAGTTAATGGTGAATATGTGTTCCCTAATCTACTTTAGGTGTGGCACACTGGACTTTTACAACTATATTACGTATAGGTTCCAGTGTAAACATCGACTACCACAATAATTCAACCTCTTCATCTGTCCCTCAATATTCTTGTTTCTCTGCAGGAATCGAGCACTGACCGAGTCTCCACGTCGTCCTCCCATGTCTGAACTGTCCAGAAGTGGCTACAACAGCTACACCAACCCCAGTGACAGACTGAGTAAGAGGCTGGGAGCCAGTCTGCCTAACCTGGAGCAGTCTGCTAATGACACCGTGACCGCCGTCAGCTGCAGTCGGCCAGCCTCCCTCAGAAAGATGACTCCTGATATTGGTCAGTACCAGTGGAGGAGTAGGGGGTAGATGGAGAGTTAATTCATGGGTTTGTTAATTCATGTTTTAATTGAATTTCTTTTATTCCAGGGTTGAAGTTCCTCCAGAAGGCAGTGAAGGTTTTCCGTCTCCCAGAGTTCCCCCCTCCTCTGGCTTATCATTATGTACAGAACTACTATTCTGACATGGTGGCTTCACTGGGGAAGGCTATTAGTGCTACACCACCTGAGGAGTCTGCTCTCCTGGCAAGGTACTTGATCCAGAGCAAAAATGTTGCTGCTATATAATAATAAAAAGAGTCTTTTAATTTGTTAGACATCCAATCAAATCCCTCTGTCTTTTCTTTTCAGGTATCACTACCTGCGTGGTTTGGTGAACACTGTGTCCAACAAGCGTCTGGATGCATTGGAGGATTTCCAGAGTCTTTATAAAACAGACTCGGATATCTTTCCCTCTCAGATGGTTAAGTCACTGGTTGACTCTATGCCAGAAAGTGAACGCTTACAGGTTGGTCCAGACTGAATGAAGTCATATCTGTCAATCTTTCCAGGATTCACTTCATTAAATTAACCCTTTAAGGTACGCACCAAGAAAAAAGCAAAGGAAAAATGATTTCTTTGCATTTTTTATTATTTTATTTACTTATGATAACAATAACAACAAACAATATATATATATATATATATATATATATATATATATATATATATATATATATATATACATATATTTTTTTTTAATTAGACCCTACTGTATTATACATACAGGCCTCTACCAAACGGTTGAGATGTCTGTTCATAATAAACCTGGTTTGCATAATTCATAACATTCAGAACAAGTCACATTAATTTAGTTTTGGTGAGTTCAGCTTGAGTAGTACCTTAAAGGGTTAACATCAGCAGCCACAAAACGTTGAAGTTTAGTTTTCTCTTCTTTTCGGCTAAAACTCTGCATGTAGAGTTAATATCATCTGCCAAACAATTCACTCCATCAACAGTAACTGGTCTAATGAAATTGGGTTAGGGCTGCAATGATCAATCAATTATTAATCAATTGCTAAATTAATTTTTAGCTTCTTAAAAGTGAATATTTTCTGGTTTCTTTGCTCCAGTAAAATGAATACATTTTACATTATGGACAAAATAAGACATTTAAGGACATCATGATTTTGAGGTCTGGCAAACTATACGTTTATAATATTTTAATTTTTTGGGGGGCCAAACAAATACTTGATTAATTGAGAAAATAATCAACAGATAAATTGAATGAATAATTGTTTATATAATGGTTATCAATGTCACAGTTCACAGTCTCTGAGCGTCTCCGCCATAGTGATGTTGTCACATCTGCAGTTTTGATAATAAATGATTCGTGGAGCGTTTATTAGACAAAACAAGTCCAAATACTCAGTGCTTACGGCTGCAGAAATAACACTTGTTACAAATCTCTCTACAGGCAGACAGACGTCCGGAGCTCAAGCGTCTCATCAGCCGAGTAAAGCGGGACCAGGAGCGGGAGCGAGCGCGCCACGGAAACGGCCACGAGGAAGATGCCGTGAAGCGATTCAAGCTGCCGAAAACATACATGCAGCTGGAGGAGTTTGTGAAATGTGTCCAGGAGTCTGGGATTGTAAAAGACCAAGGGACGATACACAGACTCTTCGATGCTCTAACTGTTGGTCAGTACTTCACTATCATACTACATATACATGTATATTTATCTTTGTGTGTGCTGTACTTACTACCCTGTTCATTTAAATGCTGTACCAGGCAGCTGTACCCTTCTTTTTTTTCCTTCTTCTCTCTTTTTTCCGGGCAAATATTTATCCCTGAGGTTAATCATTAACGTCACTGGCTCTCGAAGAAGGAGAGTTTGTCCTGTTGTAAGTGCAAACAGGGCTCCGCTGATCATTTAAAAGCAATTAGCTGATGATTAGTCATTTTGAGTTTCCTGAAAATACCTTTTCTTTTGCCACCCCTTTCTGTCTTTGCTTTCAGTATTTTTTATTTATATGAATTCAAACACGTCTCGCCTCGGTCTGAGCCGAGCTGTGAGGCCTGAGCGTGACCTGACAACATTCCTGCCAACTGACTGTGAGCATAGGAGTCAAAGAAAATATATTTGATACATGTGTGATGTGACCTATTTGTGTTCAAGATAAGAACTTAGGAGAGGAAGGAAACTGTGAGAAGCTTAAAAAATGTTTCCAGAAGTGGAAGTTTTTAGCTGGAAAAGCAAGAATTTAACGTTGGAGTGAGAGCTTATCATGTCCTCCACATTATGTCCTGTTTGGTATCTTGACTAAGCTTTTCTTTCCTCCACTGGTGTTATTTCTCTCTCTTTTTTGGAATATTGTACAGTGAGGTCAAGAGTGAGGCAGAGGGGAAAATATATTTCTCCATCACTGTACTTCTGAAGCTATAATGAAGCAGTTTATTGAGGTCTTGTGAAATTTATGGTCTTCATTATTTCCTGTTGAACCAGGATGTTGGTGATGACATGGTTGGTAGATTCTGATGCACATGACTGTAAATAATTAACATTTTCTGATGTAAACCTACCTAGATAATATAAAAAAATACTTTTTTATGTGTCCTTTCCTGGCATTAATATTAATAAAAGGTTGTCTGTATCTGTTCCGTTCTTGTGAACATGATGAGTTAGTAAGCTTATTTATTTATTGTCCCCTTGGGGAACTTCGTTTTCACAGTTTCTGTACATTTGCATGTTTCACAAAAAACATGCAGATCATGAAAAGGTCAGACACAAAAGAAAAAACATATCATATACATTAGATATATGGCTTTGTTTTGCTTAAAGTGTAGATGGCTGAAGGTGTTAGGCTTCTGCTGAAGAGGGCTTTATTGCATTTTATACCTTTGAATCTCCTTTGTGATGATAGGAGCTGGAAATGATTAATTGTGTGTGTGTGTGCGTAGCGTCCTGTGATATTGCATGTGTGATGGCCTTGCTGTTTTGTTCTTGTTGGTTTGGAGTTTGTAGACCAATTATTTTTGTGGCAGTGTTGGTGATCCGAATGTTAAAGGTGCATTATGTAATAAATCTAAAGCAACTGGCCATAAAATCCTCCTAATATGTCACAGAGACTCATGAATAATGTTCATATAACAAACTGAACTCACCAACAACAACAGTACAGACAAAATATCTGCATTAAAAAAGATATTTTGCAGACTGAAAATCATGTTTATGTTTTGAAATCATGTTTTGGCATGTGGCGCCACCTACCGCCGTCTACCAATCATTGCAGTCAGTAGAGTCTCTGCTGCCGAGCAACCACGGGTTGCCAGATACGTCAGAAAACGAAATCCAAAAAGACCTTGGTATTTAGAATTTGAATGTAGTAACTGTTTTTGGCCACACTCTTACATATGGCACCTTTAACACTTGAGCTTCAAAATGTCCGTCTGGACTTTTTTTGTTGCTTATTTTAATCATAAAAGGGTCAGTAAATTGCCCATTTTTTCAGAATAACATTCAATATCTGGCAGTTATTTACAATTCATTGCATGCTGAAATAGTGTATTAACAATTTAAAATGAAGAAAAACCACTGTAGTTGTGCGTGTTAAATTTGAAATTTGAATAGTATAAAACATATTTAAAAGAAATAAAAGAAATAAAAATCAATATTTTTAAATTATTATGTCCTAAAACAGGCCAAAAAACTGAAACTATGCACAGCCATTCTTCCCTCTTTTTCCCTCTCTGGTGGCCAAGACGCTGATTCGCTGGCTTCCTGCAACAAGTGAAATGACCAAAATACCCATATGTTGGCTTTTGACATACAACTTCTCATCTTTCAGAAACCGTCGCAATGTTTCCGAACCGTCGTGTAATTACTGTAATGCGATACACTCTGTGTTAAATGGTTAAGGAAACAGGTGGCGCAATAGAGCAAGAAGGCTTGTACAATGCTTGTATATACAGTAGTAACAGAAGTAGCTGTGGGTCAACATGAAGTCCTTTAAGTTATTATCTTGATATTTCAAGGAAGCATTGAGGGAACATCTTCAAATTTGATGCAAGCATTCAGTTGGACCCATGGTTCTCAAACTGTGGTACGTGTATCACCAGTGCTACGCGAGCTTCCTCTGGTGGTAAATCGGAAACACTGTTCTACTGTATATGCCAGGGTATGTGATTCGAGTGGAGCTGAGGGAATGACCAGAGTGCGTAGAAAATAATAATATTTAATTAAATAATAATGATTAGAGACATCTTATCTCTCGCTCCATCTTAATCTAATTTCACTATACCCGTGTGTGTATGTGAGGAAGAGGAGGAGGAGGATGATGATGTTGGGCATAAATCTGCCTCCTGGGAAAACAGGACTAACATTATTAGTGATAGTGATGTTACTTTGAGAGCTCAATACTGTTACAGATGGAACCACTGAATTAGACTTTGATTGTTGAAGGTCACTGTGACCTTTAAAAAAATCATGTATTTAATTAGGTTAGTTTTAATACAATGCTCTAACTTGCCCCGTGACTTTGTTTCTATGTGAATTTTGAACTCGTCGTTTCTCAGCGTGGCCATTGAAAGATGGTGTGTGTGTGTGAGTATGGGATGTTGTGTAGGGGTGTGTGTGTGTGTGTGTGTGTGTGTGTGTGTGTGTGTGTGTGTGCGCGGCACAGCAGTACACACTCATACTGTACTGTATGCAGTCATTGTTGTACACATACAGTAAATATGTCAACCCCCAGCCTCTCTCACTGCAGACACACCGACACTGTTCACTGCTTGGAATGAGGTGACGTTGGTTACGTCAGAACTAATATGTTTGAGTGTATGTGTGTGAGAGTGTGCGCAGGGCATTTTTGATATTGTTCTTCTTTGGCGTTTTATGTGGTTGGCATCAGTAATGTTGCATGACTGCCTCCTTTTCCGTCTCCTTAACCTTCATACTCATTTTATTAATCGGTGCAATTTATATCTCGTTCATCTTCCCTCTTCTTCTGCTTCTTTTGGTGTTTTGGTGCAGCTCAGTCATGTCTATATTTTATACTAATTTGTAATGTAACATAGTGCTACAATGATTAACTGATTACTTTAACTCCCTGAATTTTCAGCTTCTTCAATGTGAATATTTTCCAGTTTCTTTGCTTCCTAAAATTGGTTTGTGGACAAAACAAGACGTAATGAGAACGTAATCAATTTCATCACTGACCAATGTACATTTAATTGATTCATCTACAAAGTAATAACCTGTCACAGAAGAATCATTTGTCAAAAATAATTTTTAGGTGCAGCCCTAATGTAATGTATTTATTCTAAATTTGCTTGTGTTTGATGCAGGTCATCAGAAGCAGGTCGGTCCAGATTTGTTCCGAGTATTTTACACCATTTGGAAGGAAACTGAGGCTGAAGCACAGGAGGTCTGTATGTACTGTATGTTTTTACAGTGTAATCACAGCGTAGTCACTCAAACTTACCATTTACTTTCTATCAAATATGGGTCATATTGTGTGGAAATGAAAACACTGGTGTCGTCACGATTAAGTTCATTATTTGAAAGCAAACTTGAATTATAACAATAAGGTTTTATTGCTTCAACCATTTAAAAAAAAAAAAAAATGTTTTTTAACAAACAGTGGACTCTTGTTATTGTAATTTCTGGTGATTTTTAGGCAAATAACATTGTTTTTAGCAGTGTAATGCAAATACTACACAAAGCATACTCAGTATTCTGATTTTCGATAAGTACAGTGGAGTAGGTTAGTACAAGATCTTGACAAGCACAGTGTAGCAGCGACATCAAGAAGCCTCAAACGTGTTCCACACCTTCTCAGATTCACCAAATCTGTTCCAATTTGGCAGCAGAAAGCATTGAATTTAGCCAAAACACAGGGATGATGGAGATTTTCAGTCCAGAAATCCCAGCCAGCATGAATGTACAGTCTTATCACAGGATGAATAAGTGGGAATTTTTTTTCTTTATGCTCATATTAATGTCATTTGGTTTATTAGGTGAGCTTGCCCGCGTCCGTGTTGGAGCACATTGAACCCAGCGAATGTGTCTTTAAGCTTTCCACGTCGGTCAAAACGAGCCGCGGTGTCGGGAAGATCGCCATGACCCAGCGGCGGCTCTTCCTGCTGACCGATGGACGACCGGGATACGTGGAGGTGGCACAGTACCGCGATTTAGAGGTGAGATAACTGAGTCGGACACTGATCTTTTGCTGTTGATATTTACCAAAATGATTAAATCGAGTGAAATAAAACAGCTTTTATCAGGACAACGCACAGCCAGAATCAGATGAGTATATTGATTGTGTAATGGTGATCAGCATCTCCGTCTTTATCTGTCTCCCTTCAGGAGGTGAAGGTGTCCTCAGCTCCGTTCCTGCTCCTGCGGATACCGAGCCTGAAGCTACGTGTTCGGGGCAGGAAGGAGGCGTTTGAGGCCAATCTGAAAACAGAGACCGACCTCTGGAACCTGATGGTCAAAGAGATGTGGGCCGGTCGCAACATGGCTGACCAACACAAGGTACAGCTGTATTTGATGGGTGTGAGTGAGAGTATAAGGGTTTGACTGTGTGAGGGAGAAGGTGGGGAAACTAGAATCGATAGCCCTTAGAATGGCGCTTTTCCATTATACAATTCTGGCACTACTCGGCTCAAGATCAGTTAAAAAGATTTAAAGGGCACATATTATGCAAAATCAACTTTTTAATCATTTAAATCCTTATATTTGGGACTCTGGAGGCCCTATCAGTCGGGTTGTCATGTTTTTGTGGTCCTCCTCAGTCTAAGTACAGGAGATAAAACACGCATTGTTGACTTCTTTGCTCATTTGGACGTCAGAATGGGCTAAATTCCTGGAATTGTTGTCTCGCGGAGCTGCACTTTGCAGAAGTCCGCCAAATTCGCAAAAAGTTCTATTCTTGGCTCCACAGTGCAGCACAGAGTTCTACACAAACTTCCAGACTCAGAGGATTTATCTGTCCAGTAGATACACGTTATATGTGACGGCAATGTGCCTGCTAGAGCCTGCAAAAACACTTTTTCAAATGCTAACTGCTGTTAGCTCCCAGTAGCCTCTGTGGCTGATGTCATTTCCTGTCCCTTCCTGTAAAGTTTCATTTTACTAAAGAGATACTACTAAACCGAGGGTTCTGAACAGGGCTGTCTTGGCAGGGTGATTGAACTGCTGTGGTGCTTCATCGTTCATCCAAAGCATGTCACAGACATGTTCATTAGGACACCAGGGAACTAGGTTAACATGGAGAAATAGGGTATAATATGTCCCCTTTAAAAATCCTGAAAACATGCGTTAATCGCCAACATTTAGCAAAGGAAATGTATAAAATCTCAATATTTAACAGAGGAGTCTGTTGTATTTAGCGACAGCACTGCTGGAAGCCAGCGATCGTGAGCCGAATCACAACCCATTCGGTCGTATTTCAGTTCAGTGACTGTGTCAGATGGAGTCTGTGCTCAGGTCACGCAGGAAGTACTGAACTAATCTTTATAATGAACTAATTCTAATGATTCAGTTACACCGAAAGCAACTGCTCTGCTCATCACTAGTTTGTGTTTTTGTGTCGCGTATAAAAAAGTGGTCACAGCAGTTCCGTGCAGCCGTGCTATGACGACTACCCACATCGAGGAGGTACTATGAAGTCATGGAAAACAAACGTGACTGATACCAAACTGAGTTGAGGGGAGTCCAGTAGTGCTAGAAATGTACAATGGAAAAGCGCCATAAGTCACCCACCAAGTATGAATCCTGTCATGTGACCTGTTCTGACAGTTATGCGAGTAACAGACAGGCAAGATGTTTGTTGCATTTAAAAACGGATGAATGCATAAGAAAGTAAACTGGTGAGTTGACTTTTTTATCTCTCTTACACACACTATGGCTTTATCTGGGTATCAGTTACTGTGTGTGCGCGTGTGTGTGTCAGTGAACCACAGTGACCTTTGTGGGTGTGGTTGACATTCCATGAGGCAGACATTACCATAAATACACAGTCCGAACAAAGACGGAAGGTTTCCTTTGTGAAACCAGATGATGTAAATCATGTAATAATCTGTGTCTCACGTCTCTTCTTTTCCCCCCCTCTCATTGTCCCTCTTGTTTCACCCAATTCTTTTTATGTTCGTCTTCCATTTCTCAATTATATATATATGTATATATGTATATGTATATATATATATATATATATATATATATATATATATATATATATATATATATATATATATATATATAGTATATATAGTATATATATATAGTATGTTCATTTTATAAATCATATTAATCAGTAAATATTTTATGCCAAATAAATAGTCAGCAAATGAGATACTTTTATTCTTCTACATCACAACACGTGAATGAGTTGCTTCTTCTAGAAAAGTCAATATATGTTTTTCACTATATGCTGATATTTTGATCATCGAACATTTAGTTGATTAATTAATAATGAAAATAACCAGCATAATGTTCCATAATTGACATTTAACGTTATTTGCTGGGCTTAGGGTTTGCACATTTTAATCCCCACTTGGCTTCGATTTGACCTTTTTGTCCAATTATGCATTTTAATTATGTTTGTTGTGACTGCAAATAAATCCATTTCCCTCCAGGACCCCCAGTACATGCAGCAGGCTCTGACCAATGCCTTGTTAATGGACGCAGTCGTGGGCAGCCTTCAGAACAGTAAAGCCATCTACGCTGCCTCGAAGCTGGCTCACTTCGACCGCATTAAGATGGAAGGTAAAGGATCATGCCGCTCATTATAGATAATGTTGTTTTTCTTGTGTGCACTAATTTGGAAACTTTATGTCCCTAAAGACTCATTCACTTGGAGGTTATGTGTGGATGTGTGTGTGTTTTATTGCTCTGTGGGGCTCCAGTGTCACGTTTGTGCATTTACCACCTGGTAAAGGTCACGGACTTATCTTTTGTGTTCCTGCAGTCCCGATGATGGTTCCCAAGACGACGGCAGAAACCCTAAAGCACAAGATTAACCCTTCGCTGGAGCTGGCTGCCCCTCAGCCTGTGGATGTGCTCTTATACACACCAGGTACACACACACACACACACATTCCACATGAGTATGTGCTATAACAGACTTGAATTGACCCTCGGGCAAAGTAGGACGAATTCTGCTTGGCCTCGGGACCTTTAAAAATAGTCCTTTGAATTTTTAGTGGCTCTCTGTGTTTGCATGTCATTCACTCATAACTAAGTGTCAGCCCTCACTAATCCCTGGTTCTTCTCTGTTTGGTCCGTGTGAACGTCTGTGATTTGATTGGCTGTTTTCTGGTGTAGCAAAACTTTTTTTTTTTTCTTTTTCGCTATCTGGAGTTCAGACTGTGGTTTGAACTCACATAAGGCTGCATGTCAAGTTTCTCAACACTTCCTCTGCTGCTCTCCTTTATTGGACAACTAAAAAAGGAAGTGAAATGGTAAATGTAGAAATATGTAAGTTTGCTAAACGCATAACCTTTCGAATCAGAGCTTTGTAATAATAGAGATAGTCTAAATGAGTGAAAAGTGTCAGTATCTCTCTCTTGACAAAACAGTAACATACACTTAACATGTGAACATGTTTTTGCTTGATCTTCTAAATCTTGATAAAGTGTTGAGTTTAAACCAACATAATTAATCTGGAAGATAAAAAATAATAGTGGAGCTGCAAAACCTCCCTGAATATCTGAATCGTTCACTTTCTTGATTAAGTTGTTAATGAATAACCTGCAAGTGTTTTCAAAACTAGAGAAACTAACAGTAGAACAGAGTACAGAGTAAATGTAGTGTGTCATCTGTGAGTGGTTTTGATAACGTGAATTAGTGAACTTTAAATACTTTCAGTAATTGTTTTTACCTTACAGCAATTGTTTGAAAATGTCTAATAGATTTGGATTAGATTTTTTGTTATGTATGTTGTTTGTTAAGCTGTAAAACACAGAGCTCTACTTATTTTTTAAATCAAACAAAAAAAGAAACCCTGTCCAAACTGTTTGCCAGTCCATCGCAGGGCCACATATAGAGACAAACAACCATTCACTCTAACACCTAAGGTCAATTTAGAGTGACCAATTTACCTACCGGTAATCACCATATTGCGTGTTTTTGGACTGTCGGAGGAAGCTGGAGAACCTGGAGAAAAAACACCCCCACACACGGGGGAGAACATGCAAACTCCATGCAGAAACACCCTTGTTCCAACCTGGGCTCGAACCCTGGTCTTCTTGCTGAGTGCTAACCACTACACCAACCGTGTGGCCCACGCAATGTCATCATTAATCTCAATAATGACTAAAAACTCAGTGGATAGAAATAAGCAGGACAAATAATAAGAGAAGAATCAATAAATAACTAAAAAAGAAAATAGACCAGTCACAGCAGAGTACAAAGCTCATGATTTGAAGACATTATACCTACAGGACAAATGGTGGTTAGTGCTGTTTCCTTGAAAAAGACGTGGTTTGCATGTTTGCTCCCCCGTGTGTGTGTGTGGGTTTCCTCCAGGTTCTCTGGTTTCCTCCCGCAGTCCAAAAACAGGCAGAGGTTAATTAAACACTCATCAGTGTGAGAGCCTGAGAAGGAACAGTTGTTTGTCTATATGGGCTGTCCCTTTGATTCACTGGTGACGTGTCCAGGGTTGTACCCCACATTTTGCCCAATGTCAGCCCTGCAGCCATCATATGCACGATAAAGGGGTAAACGATGAATGGATGCAAAAATCTGAAGTTACAGGCATGTGACGTGTCCATGTCAAATACACACATGGAAATTAAATAAAAAAATACAAAACTGACCAAATCATATAGCCCCCTGATGTTTTAAAATTGGTTTGATTTGATCGTTCAGCACTTACAGTTACAGTGTTAAGAAAAGTGCTCTGTAAATAAAGTTTATGATCATTCCAAAAGCTAGTTAAGCTCAGTTCTGATTGTTTATCAGCATTGCAGTCACATAATTTGATGTCTACACTCATGCTTTGATGATGGACAGACAGGCTGGTGCATTATTTGGCGAGATGATTGATAAGAACCATCTTCAGACAGACGACACAGCTGTGTGCTTCAGGCGACAGACGGACAGATCCGGAGCCACTGAAGTGCCTGGCTGGTGTCAAACTGACGCCCAGCACTAACCAACTCACTCATGCTCCCTCGTTCTCTGTCGTCCACACATGCACACAGACGCTGCTCAGTTCTTCCACAGCAGTGACCGTCCCCTTTTTTTTTTTTTTGGAAAGAACAAATCTGTCCTTTCAGATCCTCCTGCCCTGCCCCTCTCCGGCTCTCTTTAGTTTGAATATAGGTCACTGAATTGATTTCCTGGCACATGGCCACCACACTCCCTCTTTTCTCTCCATTCCCTGCCCTTCTCTGTAGTTTTCTCACTTTCTACAACAAACACACTCACCCAAGGTCTTTCGGTTTTATTATACATCACACCGACCCGCTGTGTTTCTCACATAAAAGAACAGGATGTTACTTTCTTTTGTTTCCATCAGTGGTGCTTGAAAATAGCGACATGTGTGCTGGAGGAAATCTGACCGTTAGGTGAAGCCTGGGTGGAGTCACTTTAGAACACAGGGTGTTTTCATTCAAACTGTTGAATCGTAGCATAGGGAAAACTCCTTGTATAGGAGTATGTTCCCGCTTGCTGTCATGCACATTACAAAATAAAAGTCTGTATCGCCTATATAAACTTTATGAACGTCTCATAAACAGTGTTTGTTAATAAATGACCGAGGTTTTAAGCTGGCAGTGATCTCTTTCCTTGTGTTTCTCACAGGTCAGTTGTGGGTGTCTGTGAGCGGAGGGAAGGTGATGGTATTCGACGCTTCCAGCTGGTCCCTCACACACACCTGTCATGTTGGGAATGCAAGGCTGGTAAGAAAACACACACACACACGAAATACATTTGCAAAAGGTGGAAATTAAACACAAATAACCAGATGTTGGCAGATGTGGTGTTGTTCACAAGTTACAAGTCATGTGTCCGTTGCTGCATGAAGTCAGTCACGCAATGTTCATTCGTCATCTACTGCTTTTATTCTCCACATGAGGGTCACGGGGTCGCTGGTGCCAATCCCAGCTGACATAGGGTGAAAGGCGCGGTATACCCTGGACACACACATAGAGACAAACAACCATTCACTCTCACATTCACACCTACGGTCAATTTAGAGCAGGCAAATCCAAAACCGGCCCTCGGTGTGGGACAGAAAATCGGCCTCAGTCGCAGGTCGTCCTCATTAGCTCAGCTGGTAAGGAGTCGTGCTTTGAAATCAGAGTCCTGGATTCGCAAACCCAGCCGTGACAGACAGATGCATTCACCTCCTGTTATGTTATTATCATATATGACTCCAGATGTGAAAAAAAGGCAGAATCTTTTCATTGGTTCACTACTGCGTGGCTTAGATTTGGTTACAACTGATAACTGTGACAATGAAAATTAAATGAATAAAATAAAATAAAATTATAAAACAATGCATTTGTATGTAAGTTTTAAAAAACCATTAAAAGACCATTGGCCCCCAGAAGCTCTTCACATTATCAAATCTGGCACAAGTTTTAGACATCCCTGATTTAGTGTCGTTTTAACATCTGCATGTTTTTTATGTGGGAAGAAACTAGAAAAATCCAGGGAGAAACCCCACACACACACACACACACACACACACACACACACACACACACACACACACAGGGATAACATGCACACTCAACATGCAGAAAGACCTTTGTTCTGACTAGGTTGTGAACCCCGGTCTTTAAGCTGCATGGGCAACAGCACTCACTACACCACTACACCAAGTCTACAATGTGTCGTACTTTATTGTCCCCATAGGGAAAAATATGCGTATAGTTGATGGTGCTCACGCCGTGATAAAACACAGATTCACTGCACAGTCCCCATGGCGCCTTGTTAAGAAGTTTGGTGGAAGATATGGTACAAATTCATTTTTCAAACATGTGCGTTTACATTATGGGTTATGTATGTATGTATGTATGTATGTGTATATGTATATATATATATATATGTATGTATGTATGTATGTGTATGTGTATGTGTATGTGTATGTGTATATGTATGTATGTGTATCTATGTATATATATGATTGTATGTGTATATATATATATATGTGTATATGTATGTATATATATATATATGTGTATATGTATGTATATATATATATATATATATATATATATATATATGTGTATATGTATGTATATATATATATATGTGTATATGTATGTATATATATATATATATGTGTGTGTATATGTATGTATATATATATATGTGTGTGTATGTATGTATATATATATTTATCAAGAGTTTGTACTGTGTGAAGGTCATACTCATCCAATTTATAAAGTATCTATATTAAAGGAAAGGATCTTTTTTGCTGGAATTGCAAAACAAAATGACAAAAAGATGATCAGAGCCACTGTGACCAAATGTGTCTAACATTCATACAGAGCCCGGGGGAAACCCATGCAGTCACAGGGAGAACGTGCAAACTCCACAGAGGAAGTTCCAAGACAGGCAATGAAACTGCTCTAAATCACAACAGCAAAATTGGTAGTGATCCAGTGAACACAGTGACACAGTGCAGGGTGATGTATTTATGTAAAGGTGTACACTTTGGGTAAAACTATTGTCATTTGTTAGAAATTGAGGATAAAATAATTGTAATGGATTTTATGAATTGTTGATTTTCATGAAACCCAGAGCCTGTCTGTCTCTATGGAGGCCACTATGGACAAACTTAACATCTTTTGAGTTTTGATGCTAACTGAAGCCTACACACTGTAGGTTTTCCAACACATTTGGAAAGGAAGTGTGAGGTGAGGAATATTCAACTTCCCCAATAAATGTTGCTGAAGTTTACACACTGTACTTTTAGGAGTTAATGGACACCAAAAAGAAAGCTGGAGGGGAAAATTTGGAGTGGAATATTTCAGTTTTCAGTGTTTTTCAGCCCTGTACCTCTGTGTCTTGCTCTGCTAGACTGGAGTTTTGACAGCGGATAGCGTCTATGAAGAGGTTTACTAGGGGGATTCCCATTTGGTATAGCTTCTTCTTCCTTTTTTTACCTCCATGCATTAAGATTCTAAAATGGGGAACTATACCCTAATACAGGGAAACATTAAATGTTTGAGCTCCTTCAAAGAATCTGTGAAAGACAGCAATGTTGCATCTGGATGGTCAACCTCCTGTGGAAACTAACACAGAATGGTGGACACTGTTGTTCTGCCTTTATGTTGAAGTTGTTTACATTTTTGCTCCTGTTGCTTGATGTCCAACAGTGGCAGTGTTATCTGTGTTTTGAATACTTTTCACTCCCCTCTACCTTTTATGCCAAGAAAACATTCACGAGTTAAAGTTGCCTTGAAAGTCTTTGAGGAGGAGGTTGTAAATGAGGTTAAGGCTGAGTGTTAACTTCTCAGGACTGTGCTAATCACTGACCTGCACTACAAGCATGCAGGTCACAGTCACATGAAGTACTGTACGTTAACTTATCTGCGTGTGAGAAAGATAGAGCGTGTGCTTTCCCTGGAGTCAACCATAATATTTGCACAGTCGTCACTACCACGTCAGAAAAGTAACATTTGATGCTGAACATCTAAATACATTTTGTGCACAAGCAAAACATTTTTCTACACATTCATATTTGTTTATACACCAGATTGTTTATGAGCATTTCGTTACCCCAGATGTAACAGGGTTTTGTAGCTCAGTGCCACTGTTTATACAATGCGGTACAATGCTGCCTCCTTGTGGAGAAGTCTGGTATTGCAAAAATGGATTTCCTCCAAATGAATAAATTCAACTTTTCTATTGACATTTAAGCAGAAGTTCTATGAATTCCTGTTGAAATAGAAAGTGATAAGTGCTTTTACAGCAGCCAATCCCTTACTCTGTCTGAAATGACTGTCACAAATGTTAAATTAAACTGAAAGTACTGTGATCAGGGCTCCCACGGGTCCTGGAAAATCCTTTTTCCAGGACCCGTTGGAGCGAGACATGGGTCATTAAAGTAAATGTCTCCCATCCCCCGATGCCCTTGTTTGTTACGACGCCGCCTACTGTTTCATGCATCCTGCATTGCTTGGTGTACATAGACTAGGCCTAAGAAGAGCAAACATGGAGTTGTAATTACTTGAGGTGTTGTGTTGTGGACACTGCCCACTGTCACCAAAGAAAATTACTAAGACTGACTTTGACCAAGATCCCAAGGACAATCCCTTGTCCAGATGCAGAGCGTGCTGCAAATCAGTAAAAGTGGATGCCATGGGAGAAGCCGCTCTTACAAGTTGCCCTCCCACCTTAAGCTCTGTCAGCACAATCTGTCCTTGAATTTGAGGGGATTGGTCTTAAAAATGTCCTTGAAAAATGTTAATTTCATGCATATCACTAATATGTGGTATTACCAGGAGTTTTCCCACATCTGTTGACACTTTTCTCTTCTCTGCATCCACGCGTCTCCTGATAAGTCACGTGTCTTTTCTGTTTCAGAACTGCATGCTGGGAGTTGACAAGGATCAGGTGTGGATGGGCTCCGAGGACTCGGTTATCTACATCATCAGCATGGTGGCCATGGTGTGTAACAGACAGCTGACCGAGCACAGGGCAGAGGTCACGGGACTGGCGCTCGACACAGACAAATACAGGTAACAAAACACACACACACACACACACACACACACACACACACACACACACACACACACACACACACACACACACACACACACACACACACACACACACACACATGCACATCTGCTTACATGTTCAGTGTAAGAAGAAGCAACCTGAATAATAGAGAGAGGAAACATGTTACAAACTGTATGTCACCATCATCTATTAAACCATATACAGTCTAAAAAGACCTTACTTTTGGTTGAACTGACACTGCTGCTGTGTAGAAACAATGGAAATGGGTAGTTATCCTGGAAACAGACTACATAGATACAGACAGTCAGGTATATAAACAAAAATATTAAAACATTAAAAATATGTATGGCAGTTTACATGTGTTGATTTGGTAGTTTATGTATCTGGTAGTTTGCATATGGTTTCTAGTAGTTTGGCAGTTTGGGCCCACCCATAGCCAAGTGCAAAGGGAATTATGGCTTGGGACTTGTGGGTTTCTGGTTTGAGTCCCTGCCAGGTCATGGTCTGTGGAACCCCTGAAAAAGGAACCTATTCCCCCATTATTAATTAGAGGGAGATCACATCCAGTGTTCTACTTGGGGAATTCTTAAAAATTATATCACAGTCTATTTGTTTCTGAAGTATTCATAAAATCTTACCAGTGTACTTTGCTCTTTAGCCAGAAGGTGGCGTACTCCTGCAGCGTCGAGGGAACTGTGATGGTGTGGGACGTGTCGACACTTCAGGTCAGTTTTGAACCCGCAGTTGGTCAAACTGAAAACTGTGCTCATTATTTTCAGCTAAGAAAATGCTATAAAACAATAGGAATAGTCTCCTACAATAATGCGAGCAATTGTAATAAGAGTAATAGTAATAATAGTAATTTAATCAATTAAAATAGTATTGTATAGTATTGTTTTATAGTTTGTAGTGATTTACTTTAGTTCGAATCAACGTTAAATATTCAAATCTATTCTTTTACCATTTTTTAACCATAAAGGACATGAAATAAAACACAGGACATAACATGGGAGTGTATCTTTATATCTAAATATAAATAAAATGAGAGTATATTTGTATATCTTAATAACGATACTTTGACTTGATTTATAATTTACAATCCTATGTTTATATTTATTATTTTTGTTTTGTATTTTTGGAACCTACTTCATACTCTTTTGTACATACCTTCTCTATATAACTGTTTTCTCTACATTTCTACCTCTTATACTACTCTCTAAAGTTGAGCACAACACTGAGCACAGAGAAATGAATTACTGCTAAAAGTATTGCATTGTTACAGAATACATGACAATAAAAGAATCTTGAATCTGAGATAAACCCTCACTGACTACTGACATTCTTAGATGAGTTTTGCATAAACGTTGTCATTTCTCCTTTAAACCACTCAGGTGAAGAGGCACTTCCGTCTGTCCTGTGATCGTCTGCTGTCTGTCCACAGCTGGAGCAGCACGCTGTGGTGCAGTGAGTTTCACACATTCACATGAACGACTCGTGTGGAAAGCCATGAGTTGAGTAGCAATAACTAAATAATAATAACGTGTGTGTCCAGGTTCCAGGGACAGTGTCATGGAGGTTTGGAGGAACGGTTCTCTGAAACATCGTCTCAATCTGCCAGAGCAGCAGAAAGGATCCACAGCTACATTCAGCTCCATACTGCTGTTACCTGAGGTGATTGTTTCTACTTCTCTGTCACTGTGTTTTTACTCAATGATTCAGTTATTCACGTGACTTACTGTATTTTTGTGTGTTTGTGTGTGTGTGTGTGTGTGTGTGTGTGTGTTTCAGAGGGAGGAGATGTGGAGTGTGTGCGTAGACTCAGGAGAAGTGTGTATTTGGCACATGAAAGACCACACCAAACCGTTCCACCGTGTGGCGCTGCAGGACTGCACTGGATGTTACTGCATGATTAAAGTGAAAAATCAGGTTATTACACAGTACTCGTGCACACAGACACAGAACGTACATTTAAAGCTCCAGTGTGAAACTTCTGGGACCAAAACACTGCCAACCCTTCTCTTTATATTATACCAGGGAAGTCCAGGGCCAGATTTGATGATGGGATGATTTCCAGGGGCCAATGGTCCTTTTTTTCCTTTTTATAAACAGCAACATTTACAAACAAATGCACTGTTTTATAAAAATGTAATTTTAATTGTCACTTTGTGACACAATGTTGAGATTTTAGACATTTCCTTTGCTAAATGTTGGAGATTAACTAGGGCTGTAGAAAACATGAACTAATTAATATCACATTTTGAAATGCATTCATATAAATTAATCGCAAACACAAGCAAGCTTTGCTTTTCCTCTAATGACTAAATTAATGAGTAATCAGACATTGTTGTTTAATTCTATCTTTCTTTTAAAACACAGAACTACACGTAGAACAATGTAATTTCAAAGAGACTCAGGCATATCAAGTGCCAACCATCCATCCATCCATTATCTACCGCTTCATCCTCCACCAGAGGGTCGCGGGGGGTGCAGTACCCATCTCAGCTGACATTGTGCGATAGGCGGGGTACACCCTGGACAGCTTGCCAGTCCATCGCAGGGCCACATATAGAGAAAAACAACCATTCACTCACACACTCACACCTGTGTCAGAGTGACCAATTCACCTAATCCCTATGTTTTTGGACTGTGGGAGGAAGCCGGAGAACCCGGAGAAAACCCACGCACACGTATGCAAACTCCTTGCAAAAAGGCCTCTGTTCCGAAGTTGTTCCAACCGGGGCTCGAAACCCAGGAACCCGGGTCTTCTTGCTGCAAAGGCAAGAGTGCTAAGTGCCAACCAGGTCATCTTAAAATAGAGGCCAACATGGATGACTGCCATCCTGTATGCAACAAGAACATGTGTTAACATCACAACGAAAAACCTCCGGGCCAACAATCCCTCGCCTCTCTCCATCTTCAGTGACTATCTCTATCTCAGCCTCTCCTCTCTGACTGACTGCAGGCAAGCGACTGTTTCACGCGGATCATTCCCGGCTTTCATGTCGGAGGTCACACCTGAAGTAAACAAACTTGCGTTAATAACTGTGTTAAATTATTTTATTGCATTAATCTCGGCTGTATTAATCGCATCGATTAACGCGTTAACTTTGACAGCCCTAAGATTAAAGCATGCTGTTTTCAGGAGTTTTGAGTCGTATTAACTGATCTACAGTTCGGCATTGTTCGCTTCGATTCATGACTCTTACAGTGACGACACTCTCTGACCAATCAGTGGCCAGCAGTCTGTTGACATCACATATTCGTATTGGCTCAGCTCGCTTGGAAACTAACCAGAGCAGGTACTAAAAAAAGCACCAGGTACCAGGTACTATCACTAATGGAAAAGCAAAAAGTAGAGTAGATAGTTCTAAAATCTTAATATTTAAGAGAGGAGTGCAAAGACAACCTTGTATAATGGAAAAGTCTGACACCCCTGTTTTACACACTACAGCTTTAAACACACATATCACCTATGATGCATTGAAATACTGGTATTGACTTTTTGAACGTTGCTCTCCAGGTGTGGGTTGGCGGTGTTGGCCGCAGCTCTACCAAAGGAAAGATTTACATCCTGGACACAGAGCGCCACCAAGTGATGAAGGAGCTTCACGGCCACGGCGACAAGGTGACGGCGCTTTGCTCCGCGGAGGATCGCTATGTCCTCAGCGGAGCTGGCAAACATGACGGAAAAATCGCCATCTGGAAGGTGGAGTAGGCACCATTTTGACAGGAGGAGGACAGAAACTAACCCTCGTGAAACTTTTCCTCGTCGTCATGTGGGTTTAACGTGTGTGGGAAACACTGAGAAAGGTGGAGAAAATCAAATTCACAACCTTGAACTGCAGCTGCGTCACAGAGATATGAAGGAATCACATGTCAGTCATGTGCATTTAGTACCAACATGTTGTTTTTGAGGACTATGAAGGATGAATGAAGACTGAAAAAGAAAAGTTACTCACTTTACTGAAGGCTTTTGTACACGTTTCTTATTTATATCACGGTTATAGCATACATCATGTTACTGTGCACCTTGTTATGATCACACCAGTGTGCTGTGGGAACACTGTGTGACTGAGCCTCGCCTCCCACTGTGTATCCGAGGTGAATTCTTCAGCTCAAAATACCTAGAAAATAAAACTTGCGTCAGTGGAGAGTCTACAGTCGCAGAGGGAGGTTCCCCCCTCAAGAGCTTATTTTGATGGAAGTTAGCCTTTTAATTGAAAACATACAGAGGGAGTGTGATGGGAAACACTGTGTTTGGAGCTGGACTCGTGGTGTATCGCTGACATGAAGCGTGTTTCAGAGAAAACGCCACAAAGTCCTGCAGCATCTGGAATTTTTCAGCAGTTGAAAACACAGACTAACCTGACATTACCTTTCAACGATGTTTCCATTTTTTGTTCTCCATTTAGTATTTCTTTATAGTGTTTTGAACCAGTTGCTTGTGCAAAGGAAGGTTTTTTTTAATTATTATTATTGCCATTAAACTGACAGGATGTGATGATCTGAACATTCTGAACAGGGAAAGTCCAAGTCAGTAATAGTGAATGTAAATATCACACAAGCCATAAAATGCCCCGACATAATGTTTTGTATCTATTTATAATCTGTAATTACAGTGTTAGTGTTTTGTATATTATCAAAGACTGGTTTTAAAAGATTCTGCACATGTTACAACATTATAGAGTTAGGAAGAATGTGTAAATATGTATTATTTACCTTAGATCACACCATTGCCAGTGGGATGTAAAACAATACTCACATCTTTACAGTGTCTGGGGAACATGAGTGTGTATTTCTTTTGTAAACTAAACTGATTTATGTGCAATCACTCAATTTTTGTTCCATTTTTGTTGTTTTTTCTCTATGCATTTTGTAAACATGAACAATATATATTGTTTTAATGTCTTTTAAGAACCAGTTTAAACCAACAGTGAACAAATTCAATACATTATTTAAAGTAAATCTTGGGTTTGTCTTTTTTTTCTGCCAGGTTATGTTTCAAATGACTTTCTAATGAGGTGATTCAAACTGATTCATCTCACAGGAGTGTTTTAAATTCATTTACAAAATCCATCTTTTGAATCACAGTATTAATACTGTCTGACTATAAAGATTGTTGTGCACTTCTTTGAGTTCACCAAAAGGGGGCATCATTTGATAAATTAGTTAGTTGGTGTTAGTAGAAGACAGACAACTGCAGTTATATTCATAAAGAAAATAATTTAAATAAAGCAGTGGATGATGTATTCTGTCTTCATTAGTTTCCTCTAATACACACATTTTTCATTTCTGGAAAGGAGTGATAGATTTAAGGGGTGAAAAAAATTGTTTTGTTTATGCTGCTGCTTATAGTGTCATATACAGTTGCTCTGAAAAACAAAACAAAACCAACAATTGAGGTATTTTCCTCAATATTTTTGACCTCTCCTTTTCCCTGACATGGTTTTGTCTTGGAACATATTGTATTCATTGGGTTTGGGTTAGCAGGACATTTTTTTGAGAATGATTTTCACACATTGACAGTAGAAATGCACATACACTTCATTTATACTTAATTTTTACAAATAATAAAAATGTCCCTCTGTCTGTTTCTGGTATCATACACCATGCCATGTTTAAAATCAATTCAATCACCTTTTTTCTCCCAAATTTTGATGCTCAGTGTGAACTTCAGCAGGTCGACCATGTCCATGTGCCTAAATGCCATGTGATTGGCTGATTAAATGTTTAAATTAAATAAATGAGGCTGCACAAATTAATGTAAGTTGAGCAGAGTCAGAACAAGGATATACAGTATTTGCAAAACTGTGTATATGTGTGTGTAATAATGCCCTGATGACTCAGCAGTGGTTGATTGTCAGCTATCGACTAACAATCGCTGGTTAATGAGCAGTTGAACAGTTGTATTTGTTACCTCTTTAGGACCTAATCTGGAGCCAGGACCAGTAGTCTAAACCTGGTCCTAATGGGGAAGAACCTCATTTCAAAAGAACTGGTTAGGTTTAGGACCCATATTTAATTGTGGTCAGGTTAGGGTTAGGCATTACCTGGTTATGGTTAGGGATAATACTTTGTGTAGGCTGTATAAATGAATGGAAGTCAATGCAGTGTCCTAAAAAGAATAGCTGTGTATAAAATAATCAGAGGTCAAAAGAGTATTGAAATATTCTCCTCAAGTAAAAGTACCACTATTTTGATAACATTTTGCAAGTAAAAGTACTGGTCACTGACGAGGTAAAATATCAGTCAACATGGGTCAAAGGTCACAAATGCTTTAACTGTATCACTCACTCAGGGACCTTCATTAATGCCCACAACTGTATTTGAGACACGAGACGCGGCTCTTTTTTAGCTAGTCCAATGAAATCATCCCTCCCCTCACTCCCCGGCCCGCCCCTTCCCCTCGACCAAGCTTATCAAATTTTGCCATTTGAGTTTGACCGGAGTTGGAGAGAAGCGAGTGTCCATCTGTGGAAATGGATAATAAACCACCAAAGCATAAGGGGGGGCACAGAGAAGCCACTCTTGTTTGGCATGCATTTGAGAGTTTGTCAACAACCTGCAACCTCAATAAGTTTTCCACAACAAATCAACGAGTGGTCTGTTTCAGAGCGCCCTCAACTTTGAGATCTGAAGTCGGTCATGATCTTGACGCAGTATAACAAGCAAACCTATCCAATTTCTTTGCGCGGACAGGCAGGAAGTACACACGTAGGCTACACATGCACGCAGTCAGAAAGACACTGGAATGACAGAAATGATGATAGTGATGAAAATGTTTTGGGATGTGTGTACATCTTCACTAAATAGTATCTGGGGAAATTGTAGGCTAAAAGTGTGCAAATTGCTCAACAGAGGAAATTATGTGACTTGGTGCCCAACATAAAAGTGTTATTTTAGCTTGCCATGAAGTTGTATTTTGCAGGTATTGCAGCTTAGCAGTGTTTCTTTGACAACCACTTTCACTTCAAGATGGGAATTATGACACTGTGGCTATCTCTCCCAAGATGAAAGTCTCTGTGAGTAGTGAAAGAGCATATCAGTTTATTCACCTGTCCTCATCTTTCACCTGTCAAAGCTGCCGGGGCATGAATTATTAATATTATTAATATTATGATTTATAATAAGAATAAGAATAAGAATAAGAATAAGAATAAGAATGATAATTCAGGCCATCATCCTTTTACTCAGTTATGGTACACAAAAAAACATAGTCAAATTACATAAGTAAATGTAGTTCATTACTTTCCACCTCTGAAAATACTGACTGACGTGATAGTCGTAGAGCAACTGATTAATAACTAATTGCAATAATAAGCACTAATTGCAATAATTAGCACTAATTGCAATAATAAGCACTAATTGCAATAATAAGCACTAATTGCAATAATAAGCACTACATACATACTAAAGTGGCCAGTGGATGTAGTTCCTGCAGTGAAAATGTACCTTTAATTTGACGTTGGGCCCCCAGGGCCATTTTACCCGTGTCCCCCAAACTCCCTTAAAACGCCCCTGATCACAAAATTGTACATGAGTGAACGTCCCCTTTAAAAAAAAAAAAGAAAAAAGAAAAAAAAAGAAGCCTCTCCGCTTGTTTTGTATACCACCGCCACGACCCCGCCCCGTTATGCAAATGAGCCGTGTCGTCGGCGGAAGGCAGCGCTCCGTCTCCTCTTCCGACACATATTCCTTTAAAGGCATATTTAAAGCCCTGGCTTCAGTCGCAGAAGCAGCGGAGAACCGATGCAGCTGAAGCTGCCGCGGAGCCCAGCGACTCAGCGGAAAAAACACACGGAGACGGCGACTGTCACGACCCGGTGAGGTGAGCTCCGTGTGCGGCTGATACACCGGTCCGCACTGGGCGGGGATACGGAACATTTTGTGGCCGCTGTTGTTGCGGAATTATAACAGAGCAGCAGCGGCAGCAGCAGCAGCAGCAGCAGCATCTCAGGTTGCTGCTTCTGCAGAGAGATGAGGGGGAGGAGGAGGAGGAGGAGGAGGAGGAAGCGTTTACACTAGTTTGAGTAGGCCCGTGACAAAAACAAAAACAAAAAGAAGACAGAGGCTGCTGCTGCAGGCAGCCCGGGACAAGGCACGGTTATAATTAGGCTGCTCTGATCATACAGTGTTTATAATTAGCTGTTCTGAAAGGTGTCGTAACCTGTGACAAGCTGTCAAAAGCTTAGATATAAACAGAACGGGGTCGCAGTTGAGGACGTCAGTGCTATAGAATAATCATTTATGCTCATTTGCTTGATGCTTTTTTTATTAAAATGTGTGTGTTTTTATGCAGTAAATAACTCACCTGTGAATGTGGAGACAATTTAAACAATACATGTGAAACAAACAAAAACAGGTGCAGGGTTGTTTTTCTTGTCAGCAGGGTTTGACAATAATTGTGAGAAACGAAGAATACATGGGCAGTGTCACTGTCTGTTTTAACTTTTTAACTATGTTTGCAATAGAATGTGCTTTATTTAGGGGCTTTGAATGTCATTGTTTTCAGTTTGACTTGAACATAAACAAATAAATAGGTCAGTTATAATCATCTTATCATAATAGTCTAGTTTCAAGAAGTCTCTTATAATACTTATCTTTGGCATTTTAGACAATTAAAGCAATTAAACACATAAATAACAGGCAATTAAGACAGTGTTTTGACTCTGGGAACAGTTTATCCACCTGTTTGCTGTCAGAAAACACTCATACATTTGTTGTTGTCAAGACCATGATATTATGTTAAAATGTTGAAAACCTATTAATGTTATTGTCCATTAGATTCACGCCATTGACAGATGAGTTCACACAATGCTGAATAAGACATTTTTCAGAATAGCAGCGTTTAGATCTCACGTCGCCCGGTGACATTCACACCCCATACACCGTAATTGATTTGTTTAATGTCAAGACAGACCGAGGCAACCCGGCCGCTGAGCAGTTTGATCGGCTGAAGACGTCTTGTCTCCAACCTGCTCATATGCTGCCGGTGTTGACATTGACAGAACCTGTTTTCAGATAATGCTGTATCATTTCTGTTACAACAACAATAACAACAACAAACACCAAAGGTTACGCACTGTAGCTTTAAGTGTGCTCCGGTAGCTTGGCGTCTGCTGATGTATTCTCGTGTTTAGTGCATCACAAGCGCATTAGAGCGCATGTGCTGTATTGATTGTACATGTATGAAAAGATTTACTGCATGAGTGTCTGTGTGCACTGCCCTAATTTGCTGGACCCTGTGTGTCTGTGTGTTTAGGTACAACTTTGGGGCTGAAATTGCAGCCTGGACCCAAAAAAACAACGTCTCAGTGACATTTATGACGCTTTTAAGGCCTTTTGGTGAGTCTAAAATATGCACACACACACACGTACATGCACACACCAACAGGGTTGCACTTGTTTTGTGTTACTCATGCTCATCCCTGCATTTTAAAGTCTTTCATGTGTGTGTTATTATGCTGCGTGGTCTAGTAAATCTGCAGAAAAAACATAACAAATATTCCACAGAGATGCGAATGAACAGCAGATGTTCACACGCTAAAGTGCTGTAAACCACCACCTTTACTGGAAAAACAACAGTAAATTGATGTGCAGTATGTGGCTTCAGCGTCAACTGATCATGGTCTTTGCCGTGACGGCATCAGCAGTCACACTCATGCACAAGCGCAAGCTCGTCTTCCTCAAAAATGTTCTGTCTTGCATCACAGCGTGTGTCTTTTACAGACGGTGATACAATTCATTGCTCACAGCTCACGGGAGAGCGGCTGGCTCAGCTGAAGTGAAAGAAACTGACTTCCTCTTGATGAAATGTTAGCTGACTATCCACCGCTGCTGAGTCAGCAGTGCGTTATTACCCACACACAAGAATCACATGCAGTCGGTCACATGCACGCACACACACACACACAGTCATGCACGTAGACATACATTTGCACATATATTGTGTCAACTTGGCAAACACCCCATACATAAACATGCATAAGGGATGAGTGTGGAGGTTTTGAACTGACTGAAATGAAACAATTTTGTCAGCGATATCAAAGAAGGTGTTTTAAAGGTTGGACAGTGGCCAAATACTGGGAAAACACACATATTCAGTCACCCACCCAAGGCCAATTTAAAGTTCCAGATTGATCGTACTGCTGTTGTATACTGCAATGTAAGCCAACACTCCTCTCTGTGAATCCAGATCTGTGTAGTTAACAGTTTCCATATCAGACCACAAAGCCTGAAAAGTCTTAGCGCAGAAAAAACATTGTAGGTTCCTCAAAATAACAAGTTGTCCTCCTGCAAGACAAGAGGTTTAGATGCTCAGTATAAATCCTCTGTTGTTGATGTTTTCTTACTGTCTACTGAAGTAAACCCAGTCCATCAAAGTAAAGTGAAAACGAGAAAAAAACGTAAATTCTGTCAATTTGAGGAATACATTTCTCTTTCTGGAGTCGGACAAACATGCTTTCATGCTAATAATTGCACAAACGGTGCCTTGAAATGGGATTGTGATAGCCGTGTTTGTGAAATAAGTCCACCTGAATCGTATTATGACACAATTTGTGGACGTTTTCTGTCATTGTGACATTTTTTGCAGCCGTCAAGCCTACCACAGGGCATTTTTCTCTCAGTCAATGCTATCATGCTAAGCTAATCTAATTTTACTTAGATAAAGTTTGATAAAGATAAAGTCTAACATTTTCCAGACTGTTGTCCCCCCAATTCCTTGCATCATGTTAACGTTACCCAGAAATAATCTCTGTTGCCAAGCAACATTTTTTTTCTCAATGGTTCTCAATCATCTGAATGCAAAGCATGTTGTGTTCATAACTTTACATGTCATAAACACGAGTTTGTTAGTCTAACCTACATGAAACTACACATAAGCTAAGCTAATAAACATGCTAGCCTGTGTGTGCTAAGCTATGCTAAACACTTGCCAGTTGCTGCTTCATATTAAATGTAAAGACCTGCAAGTGTTGTCAATCTTATCTTACTCTCAGAAAGAAATCAAATACTGAGAGACTTTTCTTTTATTATAATTATTGAATTATTGAAATGTGATTGGTGTAAAAGTGTGGCACGGCTTTTCGCATTTGGCTGGTGGTTGTGTTGAGTTTCTTCTTCACATAGTGGAAAAGTGCAGTCTAATAGATTTATGCTGACATGTATCTGCAGGCCAGTGTCTGTGTTTCAACGTTGTGTGTGGAGACTATCACTAACACTGCATGCATGGCTGGTTGTTTTCTAGGGGTGGAGGACTGTTATCAAAGTCAATATCAGATGGCTGGACTGTATTTAGCCCTGTCTTTCAGTTAGAGGGCACAAACAGACACATACAAATGCACTCGACAACAAGAGGGAATGACACACACACAATACATTTTCTAAGAATGGAAACTTTCCCCTTTTGTTTGCTTGAGATCGGTCCTCATCTGTCTTTTTATAGTTTTCATGTTTACTCCTCTTGAATATGAATTGTTTGCCAGGTGGTTAAACTCAACAGCCACAGTTAAAGCAATTACATTTTTGCACAGAGTTTTGCAATATTTTCAATGATAAGCGGTTCAGACTGAAGTCATAAAAGGGACTGTGGCTGGGAGTCATGAAGAAGCTATTTTTAAACATTGTTAAAACAATGTTTTGATAATGAGTAGCAGTGCATCCACTGTTCCAGAGGGGGGAGCTGCGCTTCTGAGAGCGGGTGTGCTGAATTTGTCACTTCCGGGTACTGGCCAATCACAAGACTCTGTCTTCTGGGTGAGAGAGTTGAGTCTCAAATCTCGCGGCTGGGAAACACCGTCAGAAAAGAGGATTTCGGCTAGTTTACAGCAACTAGGAGGTTTTTGACCATAAAAACAAGTCAATGTATGTAAGTAGACCTCCATAACTAACATAATGTGCAACAGGACCACTCTATGTGACCTTTATTAGCTGCTATGGAGCTTTCAGTCCTGTCAGATGAGCTTCTTCATCAGACAGAGTTATCATGAAGTGTGAATTCAAATGAAATGGCTGAGAAGCCCTTGAAATTGTTCAGAAAATACCAAATTTCCCCCAAAAAATTCCCTGACAATCTGAGAGTTTGAGCCAACACAAATATTGCAAGTCCATTTAGGGCGTGCCCAAATCCTCTTTTACTGGTTTTAAATGGTTGTGCAAAGTGATTGAGAAGATTAGTGTGATTGTTTTTGACACAGCACACCTCAAAATGCACCTGACCGCACCTTAAGATCAACAAACCCATGGGTGATTAATTGGTGCTATTATCGTGCACCACATGGGAAATTAATAACTGTTGAACCTCCGTATGAAGGAGTCTGTGCTGTTTAAAAACAGCTGGGTAAACTCAGGATTGTCCTGTGACACAAAGCAGGTCATTTCAAAATGTGTGAATACTAAAACAAGAGAGGTTGTTGTTGTTGTTATAATCCTTTCAGTTTCCCTGTGTTTTGCTGCTATTTTTTACTCTCAGAGGTCACCTGTGGTCACAGTTCTATAAATAGAAATCAACTACGGCTAAATCAGGCTTTTACCTTCCTCTACCTGTAGCTGCTAGAAGAGAACAGCTGATTTTTCACCTGGTGTTTTTAAGAAGGAGTTGCTGGTGTTAAATCCTGTGCTAAAATCTGCTCAAAGAAAATGTGAAGAATGTTCTGGCTGGTCCAAAGTGCAAAGCCAGCATGAGTCAGATCCACAAAACACAATGTAAACACTTCTTCAGAACAATATTAAAGCCTATAATCTTGCTCAGTGGTGAATTTTCCAGTCTGTTTTGTTCATTCTTGATCTCTTAAAACATTTAGTGCAGTAAATTTATAGATATTTCTCAATGATGTTTCTGCACAGCTGCTGAAATCTTTCCCTGTGCAGTTTGATTTATGCACCAAATGTTTGGGGAAGGTTTAATTTTTCTCTTCGGCTCGGACTTGGACAGCATGACAAGCTTGAGCTAATAACTCTAAAATGCGCTTGTGGTTAATTTTAATGTCCCCATGAGTGAGCTGTGTCCTGATGAAGCAAATGCACTTTGGGCCAAACTTTGATCAGACACAGCTCAGCACCTCATTTACTTTGCCAAAGTTTGTTTCAAAGTCATTGCATGCCACAGTTTTAAATCAGATCCAACTTCGCTTCTAGTCTACGGCATCTTTTTGGCTTTCGAACCAATCGCTGTTCCGATCGTTACTGACTCACACTGAAGAGAAAATGCCCTGCCCTGACAATAATCTTGCAGAGAGCGGATGAGTTGATGCCAGTAATGACAGACAATCACTTTGTTTAGGTGTGTGTGTGTGTGTTATGTGTGACAACACACGCAGGTCACACCTGTTTCTCTCTTCAATTCCATCTTATGTTTCATCATCATCAACAACAACACACAAATTAAACCTTCAACAAACATTTGGTGCATAAACCAAACTTACCTCATTGAGAAATAGATATAAATTGTACCCATTACTGCACTTAATGTTTTAAGAGATCAGAATGGACAGAATTTGAAGTTCATAAGACCGAAGAATTGTAAAAACAACCCTGGTCCGCAAAAGCCTTTACCTTAACACTTCAAACACTGACAATTTCCATGTCTATTTGTCTATTTGATGGAGGCACTTTCACCAGTTGATACATTTTAAGGGACTCGAGGTCCCTGCTTGCCCTTCCCCCGCCTGTGTTTTCACCTTAACTTTAAAGTAAACCAAATTCATACCCAAACCCTGTCACCTGTATGTTTTGTCCCTAAAAGGTTGCTCTTTACTTGTGAGGATCTGATTTGTATTTCTATTTTTGTGAGGACATTAATCGACTCAAAGCATAATCAGCCTGATCTGACTTCTGAACCAACAAACAGTGTCAGAGGGTACGACCTAATCAAAATATCCTCCTTACATACAGTCTGGTCGTCAAACTGGTTCTCACAAATACACACAGCATGCACAGTATGCTCGGACACACCTGAATCTCTCTCAGTGTTTTGCAGTAGACTTTTATTTTCCAAATCTGCCCTTTTTAATTTCACAACAAAACCATCTAATTTTCACATTTGAGAAACCGTAAATGAGGCCTAAGAATGACTTGACGATTCACTGTTCATCAAAGTAGTTGCTGGGTCATTTTTACTGACTAATTTCTTTATTCTTTAAAATCTTAAACGGGAACATTTAATTGTCACAGGGGCTGAAATGAGCCGCACACACTCTTTTTACAGCCTAAATAAAGCCTTACCCCTAACATTAACCATAACCAGTTAATGCTTAACCCTAACCTTAACCTAACCGCAATTAAGATCCAAGCACTAAACTAAACCGGTTCTTCTTCTGCCAGGTTTTGGTCTCCACGTGGACTACTGGTCCTGGCAAGATCAGTGTTCATGCCAACAGTGAGGTACATGCAGAGAGAATTTCTGGCTGTGAGCCAGTAACGTCATTAACACTGTTAGAAACGCTGCACTCAAAGTAATGGACACACACACGCGCACACATACACACATACACACACGTTCAGTTTTGAGCTGGTTTTCCAGCAGCTATAGAATAAAGAGGATTTAACTTAGCGAGGCATTTTTCAAAATAAAAGCCAGCTCATCACAGCAGCAGCAGCAGCAGCAGGTCGACCTTTGACATTACTCACTCAATTGTGCGACATGTGCCGTATCACACAAAAATCTTATATAAACAGATTAGTGTTAGTGTCTCATTTGCTCACACTCACGATGTTTGTCTGCCTTTCACGTTCTGTCTCTGTGTTTGTCTTGTTCTGTTTTTATGGAGCTCATGTTTGGTCAGGCCCAGCCAGAGCTACAGGTTTTTTTTTTTTTTATTGTCGAGTAACAAATATATATATATATAAAAAATGTGCCCACTCATGGACATAAAAACATTCCGCCGAATAGATGGATCAGCTCTGCGTGCTTGTGCGTCCCAGTCATTGATTTGTAATTTGTAATTGTTTTGTTTTTCTGCTCCATGTGCCTGTGAGTGTGTGTTTTGATTGCAGACTCTGAGGTTGTAGCTTCGCGTCACTGGAGGCGTTTCTGTCAGTTCCAGCTCCAGGCATTTGTTGCTCATCCTGTCATGTTTTGTTTCACTGAGGTCACGAGGTGTCTCACCCTGCTTCAGGTTCACAACACAGTACACGCTGTTTGTTTGTGGACGTGGAAATCATATTAGGAAAATTGTGAATGAATGAATGAAGCGCATGAATGTAGCTAGTGCAGTTCTTCTTTACATTGCACACGGATCAGTCATTATAGAACATTGCACTTCAGACACAACAACAACAGTGATAGCAGCACATGTTATTTCAAAGTTTCTGGTTTGATGAGAGATTTTGACGCATGTGATTACGAAACAAGCCAAAATAAATTTACTCCAGTCTTCACTCTCACCCTGGTTTCTGTGAGAAATGACGATGATGATGTGAAGAGATGAGAGAAGGAAGAAAACCTGACTTAAATGAGTTTGTAAAATGTTATGGCTGTTTTTTATTTATTAGCTGTCCAACAGGAAATGGAAAAAAAATCAGGTTGTGCAGCAACAGGACGAGTTATATTCAATTATAACATGCATTTGCACAGTGTTGTAGGGCAGATTTCTTTGTTGTGTATTTCGGACTTTTATCATGTGTGTTTGTATGTGGAGACTGGTGCATGTGTGTGTTGGCTGTGCGGTGGAATATTCCATCCAAGTAGACAGATGGTGAGAGGCATAATATAGATCCATAACACAACTGTCTTCACACGCTCTTCCTTTTTGTGGTTGCTGCATCTTCTGGTTTGCCGTGCAGCTCCCTTTTGGTTTAAGGCCTCAGTGTCGGGGTTGGTTACCCACACATACTCAAACACACACACACACACACACACACACACACAAAACATACACAGCCCCGATGTTGGGCCCCATGAGGTCAGAAAGACAGGATGCAAGTGGGGAGTGCAGTAATGTGATGTTGGGTAGGGGGGTACTGTAGTCAGAGGGGGGCACATATGGGCTCTGAGGTGGCAAGTTTCAGTTCTGTGTGTGTGTGTGTGTGTGTGTGGACAGAGATGCACACGTCCAGCAACGTGACTCCAGTGTAGAAGTAGGCCAAGGCTGCTGTCAGCAGCTTGTCAAAACCTCACAGTATCTGGCTGTAGACAGTCGGACCTGCAGACGTTAACACAGTTAACATCATTTATGAAAAAAAAAAAACAACAACATTCGCCTGAGTCATTGCTGTACAGAAAAATTATTCTATATACGCTTCATTGACATAGACTGTCTAGACAGGGCGAGATCGGCTGCCCTTATTAAAATAACAAAACAATAACAGTGTCTTTTGAATTGTACACTTTGCAGGGTTTTGATAAAGCTCTGGCACCTGCACCCATCAGTGCATCTGTGGGTGTGTTGGTCTTAAAATGAGGTGTGGTCAGGTGCATTGTTGGCACACAGGTATCTTGAGGCAACGGAAAGCCACTGCTCCATTAACTGACAACAACCTGGTCTTGAAGGAGACATATTATGATTATGATCATATTATGACAACTTTTTAATCATTATATCCTTATATTTGGGAATCTGGAGGTCCTATCAGTCGGCAAAGTGGCGAAAAAAGATGACTCACTCACGTTTTTGTGGTTCTCCTCAGTCTAAGTACAGGAGATAAAACACACGATGTTGACTTCCGCGCTCACTGGGACATCACAATGTGCTAAATTCCTGAATTTGTTGTCTCACGGCGCTGCGCTTTGACCGTAAAACACATGAGTGAGCTGGCGAGGGCAAAGGTATCCGAAAACCGGAAGTTCACGAAGTCCGTGAAAAGTTCTATTCTTGGCTCCACAGTGCAGCACAGAGTTCTACTTTTCCAAATGCTAACTGTTGTTAGCCGCAGGGACTGCACATACTTTCGTGAACTGAAACTCCTTCAAAACACAGAGAAACTGCAGAATTCCTGGAAATTGTTTTGATCAGATAAGTGCTTTTTTGAATTAGTTTAATTGATTGACCCTGTTTTCAAATAGATAGACTGACATGTTTTGACTGATCATTGATTTGAAACCATATTGTTGCATAAAATGCTCTGTTTTGTGCAATATTCTAGAAACTCTCTTGAAATTACGAAAAGACTTATAAAACACATATATAAAATACAAACATGTATCACATATAAAATCCTGCAATTTATAACTGTTGTTCATTCAAGTATAGGCACAAGGGAGTGTCCCTTATTTGTTATTGGATTTAATGAAGGAAGATTCTGTTATTGTAAGTAGAAGAAGGATAAATATTAAAGTTTAATAACTGTATACTAGTCAACTGCTAATGGTACCTGATACTTATTATTGTAATAAATGATGGTACTGGCTGGCAAAGTCTTAATATTTGTAATTGAGGAATTTTTATTTATTTATAAATGAAAGTAAAGATTATATGGAAACAACTCTGAATGTAGGCGTGAAGACATGGTTAAGGTGAAATTCAAACTGAGCATCCACAAAGGTGATGTAAGTGACTCTAAACGTGACAGGGTTGTTGTTACCAGATATTATTGCAGAAACTGTTCAGCTACTAGGATTTTCCTACACAATTTACTGGAAAATATCCAGTGAGCGACAGTCCCCTGGAGGAAAACGCCTTGTTAATGTCACATGACCAGACTGGTTTGAAATGAAAGGCAGCAGTAAGTCAAATAACCACCCATGACAACCAGTGTATGCAGACAAATATGTGTCCTGTGTATCTAATAAAGTGGCCAGTGAGTGAAGGGAAACAGTGTTATGTGGACAACATACTTACTGTGTTGTTTGACCGGTTGGAACTATTTTATTTATTTATAATGTTGACTTTCTGTTGGAATCCAAATATTATGTCCTACAAAAAAACATACAGTTTGGGGCATTTTCAGCGTAATGAAACACATCAGAGTGAGTTGTTGATCAATAATGTAGTAGAGTATGTACATTATGTATCTGAGAGAGTGCACAGATGTGAATAGGAGGTATATTATGTCATATTCATACCCGGCCCAGATAGTGATAAAGCCTGGCGTTATGCGTAAGGGATTTGTCATTGACACTGGTGCACGTTGATACACATGTGCTCCCCTGGACTCTCTGCACTGCAGCAGAAATGCACCATAATGCACATGTCCAGTCCCTTTAACCCCCCCCCCCCCCCCCACACACACACACACCCCTCCCTCTCTCTCTGATTCTTATGTCTGTCGTATGCTTCCAAGCAGCTGGGAATACTTGTTTTCCATGGGAATTTTATCCACTGTGTGGGAATATCAGGCAAGCCTGTGTGTGATTGTTTGTGTTTAAAAAGTGAGAAAAGACTGTAAGACACTGTAGTCGGCATCTCCGTCTAAGACAGATCACGTCCCAGAAAGACATAAAAAACTCTGTCCATCTGTCGGTGACATTTAGCGCATCATTTTTTAATGATTAAGAAGAAAAGAAGTGGTTACAGCAGTAGCAACCGCATGCAAAAGCATTACAAGTACAGCATTCATTGAACATAATGCTGTATAAGCTCACATACAATGTATACTGTATATACACACAATACCAGACATTGTAAAGACAGAATTAGTCACAGTGTTACACACTTTGAACATAAATACTCGAATCATGTGTAAATCATGTTACATTTGGATCAGACTGAACTGAAATGATCCTCCTCTCTCTTCCAGTGGCCTTCAATTAAGTCAGATCACATTAGATTCTCCTTCATTTCTGCTCCTAGCGTTAATTAGTATCTGCTCTACCTGAAGGAAAGAGGTGGTCAAGTTCATATCTGCCTAAACTAAACCAAATAGAGCGCCCAATCAGATCCTGAAAACGGTTTTAACTTCTGTCTTTCTTATCCACAGACACAACATAAACATATAGGTCACAAAGGTATAGATCCCATCAGAATGTGAACTTGATCCTAAGGTCTTCAGCCTTGTAATTCATATCCTCTGCTATATGGGTCATTGCTATGTTGAGTGTCACGTTAGCAGTGCTGAAAAAAAAAGAAAAAGTCTTGCACACTCTCTCGCTCTGTATACATTTGTCTAAAAGTGATGGAGTCTTTGGTTATGGGATATATTTTCCATAACGGATATCATGCAAAGAAAATTCAGAAATGCCGCATTTCCACCAAGTTTGACAATAACAGTTATGGCCACACGGTGGAGCACGTAGAAGTTTGCCGGTTCGCATCCCAGTGTGGGTCTTCCTGGGTGGAGTTTGTATGGTTCTACCCACATGTTCGTAAAACACGTAGAGGTTAGTTGGACACTCTAAATTTACCGTAGGTACCCGCCGTTCACCCCATGTCTTGCGTAACCTAAAGGTTGAAACTAGACGCACTGAAGTAAGTTGATTGGTCCGCAGTGAATAGTCACTTCCAGGCAATAACGGGAAGGGAATGGGACCAAACACCAACCAAACACCACAAAATGATATATTAGAGAGAGGATTCGAGGCTGTTTGTGTTTCTGTTTTTAACAAGCACACGCAGCACGCAGCAGCGGTCACGGTGTCAAGTTCTTTTTTTGGTGAATTTATTGGTTTGCTACACTGAGTCATGCAATTATTGCACACACACCCCTAGTGGTGGAAATGCAAAGCCAGATCAAGGTTTACTGTTCCACAGTGCACCATGGTGAGCTGTACTGCATTGTACTGCTCATTATAAATGCAGCTGATCTCCACAAATGTATGTATGTATGTATATGTATATAAAGTGTCTGAAAAGTGGCCTTGACTGTTGATAGAAGAGTGCCCAGAAGGGAAAAAAAACTAATTGCTCCCAGCAGGAGGTTGTAACATCTGATTTTCTGCTCCTGAAGTGAATATATCTGCTTTATCTTTGGTTTCCATTTGGAGGAGGCATTCCCTTTGATTGACAGATATGTGACAGCAGACTTTACTTTATGCCTTGTGGTTGCCGCAGGCTCATCAATCTTTTGGCTCGACCGCCTGAGGCCAAGCTGAGATGTCTTGGCTTTGAAGAACTGACAAGATGGCGGTGAACTAAAACCACCCTCCTGATTATCTATACTTTGCTCTGCAGAGATGAGTCATGTCGCCTCTCTCTGGGTCGCATAAGCGCATCCAGGACAAGTTGTGTGTCTCTGCCTGCTTATTTGCACATTGATGGCATGTTGTGTACGCGATCAGACTCGCAGCAGGAGCTAGACCGTCTGTGTCCCCACCTGCGTGAACATGTGAAAGAACATGGAGTGAGAGAGACTGAGGTGGTGTTACTGATAATCTGGTCTGTGGCACAAGAATAAACGCTCACTAAAATAGACCTGGGTGATGTGCGTTAGCAGGAAGTGTGTTTGCGAGTGTGTGGTGTTTTGCAAAGCTCAGGAGACGACCGACTTGTGATTTCTTACCTTGAACTTTTATAAGCATCTCCTCAATCTTCTCTCATCTTCTGTGTTTCTCTGTCTAAGAGGTCCAAGTTTTCAGTGCTGTTTGTTAGTCTTTCCCTCTCTGTGTTTGTTGGTCAAGTTATGCCAAAACTTGTTCTTGAAACTCATTGTGAGTGTATGGCCTGAGGAAAAACTCATTAACTTGTAGTGAATACAGGAACTGTTTTTCCATTTGTCTGCAATGTTGCAAGATTTTGTCTTTTGCAAGACATTTTTTTTGTGAATTTCTAAAAGCAAAGTGTATCATTTCCGCCGTCAGGCAGTAACAAAAGAAATAGTTTGATGATAGGTAGGTAAGCAGCGTGGGATCATGGGAATTGTTGTTTCTTTCCTCAGTCTGATGTTTCTGTTTTTTAGTGTGTATCTGCGTCATTACCTTGTTTTTGAAGCCCTGAAGGTTCAAAACAAACAGTTCAGCCACTTTTGAGAATGCTGTGTTTTATTGTAATCTCGGGCTCAGCGAGATCTCTGAAAAAACCCGGTCCGGTTACATAAACACCGGTTCTCCGGAGCAGCAGAGCCTCCTGGTCCAGGCACTAGTCCGGGAACATCCGGTTGCGTACATTGAACCGCAGAAGAAGAATAACGTCCGTTGTGGAGGTGTTTCACGAACGACAGTGTCTTCTGACTCTGGGTCTGACTCCGGGTCAAAGTCATAGAAGGGACTGCGGCGGGGAGTCGTGATGTTGTTAAAACAATGTTTTGATAATAAGTAGCAGTGCATCCACCCTTCCAGAGGGGGGAGCTGTGCTTCTGAGAGCGGGTGTGCTGAATATACTGGCCAATCACAAGACTCTGTCTTCTGGGTGAGAGAGTTGAGTCTCAAATCTCGCTGCTGGGAAACGGCGTCAGAAAAGAGGATTTCTATCGGTTCGTTTACAGCAACTAGGAGGTTTTTGACCATAAAAACAAGTTAATGTATGTAAGTAGACCTCCATAACTAACATATATGTGCAACAGGACCACTCTATGTGAGCTTTAAAGAGTGTTGGACATGATTGATAAGTAACATTAGTCTTGTCATTCTTAGATATTGTAATGCAGAAATTTTACTTATTATGTATTTAAAGAAATAATACAGAAAAAAAAGAAAAAACGAAAAAGAATAAAGAAAAAACATCATAGTGTTTCACACTCCTCTTAACCTTCCTGCATTCTAATTCCATTATTTTTGTCCACTCCACTATCTTCTCCGCTTCAGCTCCGTCCTCTCCGTCCTCTCCGTCTGTCCTCTCTCGTGTGAGAGTGTGTGCGTCTTGTTTATGTTGTCACCCAGAAACAGCCGAGGTGTAACTCTGTACAAGCAAACGGAGCTCGCGTTACAGATGCACACACTTGCACGAACACACAGAAACAATGGCACAGCTGACTGGTGCTGCATATGCACAGAGCAAACATCAGATAGCATTCAACACTATGTGTGTGTGTGTTATGTAGGACAGACAGTACACTCGGCTGAGAGAATAAGGGCTGCAGACGGGTGGCAGCACCCTCTCTTTCTTTTCTTTTTTAAGAAAAAACATTGTTTGTTCATGTTGACCTGTTTTTCCCCCCCTGAAAAACCGACATATTTATAATCGCTGTACATTATTAGCAACAACACTTATCCCAGATCCATTTGCGTGACTCACAAACTGTTCCACCAGAACACAAACTACTAAAATCGATGCTTAACAGCCTCAAACTAATTTCAGTGGAGAATCAATAAATCTTTATGGTTACAAAGGGTTTCAAATGTATTTAGCTTTTTTTTTTTTTAGCTGTTTTCAATAAGACAAAGAGTTTTTCCATCTCTGTTTTATTGATTTATTGTCTTTTGTCTTTTAATTGTCACACAAATGAGCCATGTAGAGGGGTCAATGACTTCTAAAGCTCAAAATACTTAATGTTGAATTAAAATGATCTAAATTAATCGCCAACCAATGGCAAGTTCATCTGATTTCAGCTTCTTAAATATTTCCTGGTTTCTTTGGTTCTCTCTTACAGTAACCTGCAGTTCTGGAAACATGTGAGACATTGTTTTTGAGTTGAAGGGAAAAGAATTGACCAGACAATAAAAAAAAAAGTAAAATAATCAACAGGTCGATCCATAAAGAATGTCATATTGAATATTAAATACAAATATTAAATACTGTTAGATGGGAAAGTGGAGATGGGAAACTAACTTCCTTGACTATAGCTCAGTAAGGTTCATGCACCAGGACATTTGATTACATTTGCAAGATTTTAAAGATTTGGGTGAGGCAAGGTGCAGCCATCATGTGCTGTTTCTTAAGTCTGTTTGTTTTCAAAGTGGAGGGACTCTTTAATGCAAGAAACAAAAGCCTTAGGTAGGTGTACATACTGTCATGCAAAGTTACTTTAGCACCGCCCTGCCTCACCTAACATAAAGACTACATCTTTGAACATGGAAAGGTTTCACACGACACAGCAGAATCCAAATATTTAACGAGTCAAGGTGAAAAGCTTCTTTGTTAAATAGCTCCAGAGACGGATGAACATGCTTATGTTTGACAGAAATTGTTATTTTACAGAGCAATTTCCATCAAATGGCATTAAGAATACATTAAAAATGTTATTAAAGCAAATTAAAAACAGTGTGATAAAAGGTGTCTTTTTCAGGATGTTCAAAAACAAATATATTCATACATACCAAGTTTAAGTTCAGTTTGTTGGGTTTTAAATACTGCATTCGTTTAATAGCACCACCTCCTGAGTATTTCCTGAGGGAAGCCCAGTCGTGGGATTTATACGATTTATAGTAAACATTTCATTATTTTTGTGATTTGGCATACTATCCTCCATAATATTGTTTGTTAACCATTAAAATGAAAATGGGAACATGTGAACGATATGAAAATGCATCACTGTAACTAAGACCATGCTTTCAGCATCTCCACCCTGCTTGGACGTCCCCATGATTGCCAAACAAACAGATCCAAACATGTTGTTGTTGTTGTTGCTGTAGTGTATGTTGTGACACACCCATCTGTGGTTGTTCTCTGACTTTCACAATTTAGAGGATGAGGAGTTGGTTGCGTCTCTGCAAAGAAAACAGGCTGCTGTTATGTAATCTTCTGCAGTGTGTGTGTGTGTGTGTGTGTGTGTCAGGTACAGACAGGTGCAGGGGGCCCTTCATGTGCTTATCTTGCATGTTAACACAGAAACATAAGAACATGTGGAGGAGAAATGAAAGAGGAATCGTTCTCATTCTCAGCCCCTTCCACAGGTTCAACCCTTACATCCTTCCCTTCTTTCTCACCTCTCTCCCTCCTCCCCTCCTCTCTCATTTTGTTTTCCTCCTCACTTTCTTCCTTAGAGGCTTGATGAGGGGTAACAATTCTGTTCTAAAGTGTGTGTCTTTAACGTGCCAAGCATTCGTGTGTGACGAAATGTGGCCACTCCACGGCTTATAATCCAGCGAGTGGCTCCGCTCAAAATCACACACTTTGACATTTTAACTCTGTGGGAAATCGTATCAAACATCCACGCAGTCTGTTTTTCTCTCACTCTCTTTCCTTTCCGAAAGTGGCCAAAGGCCTTCAGTGCTTACACACAGGACTCCTCTTTTTTTCTCTCTTTTCAGTCATCATGTCTCTCATTTCCTCTCATCACACACAAGCCCTCTGTTTGTCGCTGAATGTGAGAATGTTTCACATTGCATGCTTTGATTTTTTTTTTTTGTTGAAGTACTGCAAATGCGAGTATCAGTTGCGAGATACTATTTTGAAGCTTCAGTTCAGTAATTGAGGTGTTCACAATTTAAAACAACTGTTAATACACCACCATATTGACATACGCTTTACCTGAAGTACTGCTAAAATGGATCAGCATGTGTTTTTAAAGTTAAATTCCTGTGACTCACAACTATTCTTCTTTTTTCTCCTTCCAACTCTCCTCTCCTCCCGGGACGTCGGCGTTGGCAGATTAATCAGCCAATCGATGGGGATTTTCAGAGGAGCTCCGCCCACCGCCGCTGCCTGCTCTCCTCCCCGCGCTCCCCGCACCCCTGCCCGCTCTGTTGTCCAGCCCTCCATACACAAAATGACTCTGGAACTCACTGAATGGTCTTCTATATGGATTTTTACTGCCTCTAATAGACAGTAAGGAAAGAGGGAGAAACCTCAATGACAAAAAAGACAAAAAAGCCATAAACGCACACACACACACACATACACACACCCCCACACACACATGCACACACACACACACATGACACACA
Source organism: Microchirus variegatus (assembly GCF_963457635.1). Lineage (NCBI taxonomy): Eukaryota > Metazoa > Chordata > Actinopteri > Pleuronectiformes > Soleidae > Microchirus > Microchirus variegatus. Next base: position 7,201,869 of record NC_139814.1, read on the forward strand.
CGCACACTCCAATAAGCAAATGCACACTATCTTGGAATGTACCGCACGCTCTACCTGTGAAAAGTCAACTGCTTCCTTCATTTTGGAGAATTTCTAAAGAAAATTTGAGTTTGTCCTTTCCACTGTGAGGAAAACTACACGACAAGAAGAGGATTTAAAAAAAGAAAAAAAAAAAAAGAATAGTTTTGAATTTGAAGTTTTTTTGGACAATTTGTTTAGTGAACAAATGGTCGCTGATAAACTCTTTTGGTTTCCTTATGTATGCTGATCTGGAAAATAGAGATTCAGGCTTGAGGATCAGATAATATATATATATACATTTTGTATTTGTTCACTGTCCACTGCCTTTTTAATTTGAACAGAAATCTGTTTCAGTTTTAAATTTGTGTTTTTGGAAAAGCTCTGTTACAGTTCCTGCACTCCACCACCTCTTAAGCAAGTTATATAAGAAAGTTACAAACACTGATAGTTCCTGAAGATTGTAATTTAGTGACCTTTTGGACGTCACCACTAGTTTTAAAGTCAGTTCAAGTAACTTGCAGTAATTATTGTCAGATTTGTGTAAGAAAGGGTGCGCCTGTTTTCTTGTGGTGCGCTTGTTTTCTTGTTGCGTGCATGCCCTCCACCATGCCTCCCCAGAACACAGAGGCTGACGCTATGCAGGTCGGATCTCTAGTGGATGGAATTCACAACAAAAACTCCACGGCATCAGGAACGGATGAGGAGAAAGGAGGAGGAGGAGGAGGAGGAGGAGGAGGAGGTGGGGGCGGCAAGGCGGATGGATCGGGAGGAGGCGGTGGTCGTGGCGGGGAGGAGTCGGCGAGCGAAGGATCGATGGAAGGCATTACTCTGAAGCGATGGGTGATGCACGGGGCTGTGATGTTTGGCCGTGAGTTCTGCTACGCCATGGAGACGGCGCTGGTGACACCTGTGCTGCTGCAGATAGGTGAGTGCGTCACCCGCACAAATCTGCATCACACGTTCCATGACAAATGTGGAAACGCCATCTGTCGATTTGTGAAATTAATTTTAGCGAAGAAGAGCATGACACAACCAACCCGGTAAAAACATTTACTTTTTACTGATTAAATGGAGAAATATTTTGTATCAGTTTAAAGCTGTTCAAGTTCAGAATGTCCATTACAACTTTAAAGTCAAAGATAGGATGTATTTTAAAATAATGTATACACGGTATACAGTTATTTATGTTTGAAAACAGAACAGCACCAAATCCCTTCCTTGCTGAGGTCAGACGACACGCTTTAAGCTCAAGAACTGGCCGTACTGATCGACTTCAAAGTCAAAGTCAAAGTCAGAAGGTTTAAAAAGAAGCCGTGAACATAAAATGGTTTGTGGGAAACAGGGAGTTGTGTTTGTACCAATGTTGTTCTGACATTTAAAAAGACACACTGGGCACAAAGACACCACCTCCTGTTCAACTTGTTTTGATGGAGTTCCACTGGATCTGCCAAGGGATTAACAAGACACACGCGCACACACATGCACACACACGCACACACACGCACACCTCCGGTTGCACACAGAGTGTAATGTCATTTGCACCCAGCGTTGCCTTTGAGAATATGCCAAGTCCAATTTTGTCTAGAGTACACTGCAGCCCCAATGCACAGAGGGTTTGAAGAGTGAAAAGAGAGGAAGGGGAAGGAGGGAGAGTGAGAAATGGCAAGGCTAAAGAAAGAGGGGTTACCTGATTTATAATTTAAAGTCACAATCCGTGGAATCCCCACTGGCTGTCTTTCCTCTCCAAATCTCTCCTCCCCCCTCTGAGATGTCAAGTGATCTCCTCGCTTACATAACTGAGTGGCAGGTCGCTCTGTGGTCACCGTCACTCTCCCTCTGCAGAGAACCAGGCGTTCTGAGCTGTACTTCCAAAGGATATGTCTAAGATCTGCCAAGTGTTGGATACTGAAAAGATTTAAGCCTCATTAAGAATCTAAATAGCGCAAACGCTACACCAGTTACAAAATGATATTCCCTCCTAAAAGCATCCTGTGCTATTTTTATTTCAATTTTACACCTGCTTTAACTGCCCTAACCTATTTCACTTAACATCTCTGAGCCCTTAGTATAATTTTGGAAATGCTGGGTCATATAACTGCTACAGACTGAGTCAGCTGAAATAAAAAACTAGACAGAGGTGAATTTGGTGTCTAGATGCGATTTGTCCTATGGAGAGTTAATCCCGTCAGTCATGTCAGTCTCTTTTTTTGGGTCAGGCTAATTGACTTTCATTCTGACCCTTTATCCTGATCGTGGGTGTAGAGGATTGCTTTTCATCCAAATGAATGATGCAGTAGCTTGCACTCTGCAGTGCCTAGACCACAATCAGGATCACTGTACCTCAGATCAGATAAGATTCAGTAGATCTGTTCAGATTGCAGCTTTTGTTGTTAGGCTTTGTTGAAAAATCACAGTGCACCAAGTTCACTGTGGGACCAGACTAAAGGCTGAGAATAACAAAACATTTTATCCTTCATCAAAATTAGTTTCAGGACACCTGAACAATCTTCATCAAATTAAAGCTCTCCTTCTTGCTCCTGACCAACAAATATCTGGCTCCCCAGCACCTGAATCTTTCATTCTGTACATTGACATTTACAAAATGTTGTGGTAAAACAGGACTTTTAAAATTCATGTGAGCATTTTAGTCAGACTGAAATGGACTGAAAAGTTTTACTAACGTAGATAATAAAGTTCAGATAATCTTATTGGGAATCAAGGTACTACTGCATGTATCTTCAGTCAGATCAGTGTTAGATTCAAGTTTGTGTAGGTGTTTTGCATGTACTACAGTTCCCACCCCTAGCTAATACTCAGAAATAATAGAAGAAGCTGGTACCCAGAACAATAAGACATTACCAAAATTATGGTGAAATTTTGGCCAGTAGATTTTTCGACTAACGACCAATTTTATGCTCTATCATTGTAAAGAATTGGATAAATGGCGTAGCTTGACTTAACTATGTAAGGAACTGTACTCCAGTTAGTCCTTAACTTTGTCTCTATACACTTTGGCACAGGACATGAGGTAAAACTTGAGGTAAAAATATTATCTGTTGTGTGACCTGAAACAGAAAGGATAAATAAGCAAAATGTACAGTAGGTTTATAATATCCAAATAATGCAGTGAGAGAGCTGAGGCTGCTACAGTCGCTCAGTATGAGATGGACTACATTTATGATTGTTTGACCTATAATGACTGTGTGTTCCGATCAGCACCATGGATGCATTATGATAACCAGATTTGGAACGGCAGAAGCGTTGTTGCCAAAATGTCTCAGTGACCAACTGTAGTACGGGCAACAAAGGACTCTTGCGTGGTCCAAAAACACCATTGTAAAAGTGTTTTCAGCACCATTGTAACACATCTGAAAATCTGTTGAAAGAACAAACGAGGAGGAAGCAATGCAGAAACAAATCACTGGGTGAGAAAAGTCAACAATGTTTTCCTTTTTAAACGTAAATCCAACTTGTCTGCATTTGTCCTACTTTAACCTCACTGTGACCTGCTTTGCCACAAAGGTAGGTCTTGTATCAACCTTCAATGTGGCAATGCATGCCAGAAACCCACTCCAGCTACTTGAATTTGCTGGATAGCTGATAAGCTGGCTGTGCTGGCTCAGCCTCAGTGAAACCATTGTGTGTGTGTAAACCCCCACAACACTGGGGTCAAAGTAAGAGGAGTGTGTGTTTCTGTGTGAGTGTGTGTGTGTGTGTGTGTGTTCAGCAGACTGTTCTGGTCAAGGAATCGGCATTGACCCAGCTTTGAAGCAACGTCTACCATACAAGGCAGGACGTCTGCGTGGAGCTAATTTCTGTGTCTGCAGCAGTCACTCACACAAGGATGCTGGTGTTTTCTCTGAATGGAGGGACTCTCATTACAATAATTAGACTGATGATAGTTGATAGATGATGATGATAGGGCGATGGTGGCACAGTAGAGGGAGTTGTCTTTGAATGGGAAGGTCAAGGGTTTGTCTCTCCATCTGTCAACAAACATGGGGACAAGTTGTCGTACCTTTTTAAGAAAGAGATCAGTGAAGTTTCTCAGCTGAAAGTTTCAAGGTTTTTTAAATCTTGTGTACTATGGTAGTTTCTCTAAAACTATTGATTACATTGTCTTTAAAAAAAATAAGATTTCCTGGGGTACTGTTTCGTCCATGGCCCCGACCCCATTTGCCAATGAATCATCATATGATTGTCTAAAAACCCTCAAAACAAAATGTGCCATCATCAGCTTTTATATCACTTGCATGTGCCATAGACTTTCTGCATGAACATGTTATGTTGTGGTTAGTGTAGTGTAGTAATATTGCAAGTTTCATTGGATTCTTATATACCTGGAAATATTCCATAACACTCCATTTGAAGCGTGCCACAATAAAAGTTGAAGGACTTCACAACTCTTCATCAGTAAGAATCCGGTCACAAAAACACTGGACCAAATAGAGGGGATGAAATGGGATTAGGCCCATTATCTTTTGGATGACATGCACCGATATGGATCAAACACTTTTCCATATCTGTCTTTCAGCATTCATGAGCCTTACTGTACCTTTAATTTTCTAACCTATGCCACAGATGTGTCCCGGCAACAGATCCAATTACCACAAGCCTATTTTAAAATCACCTCTAACAGTATAGTTGGGACTGAGAGCCACAAAAAAAGTCGAGTGCTCAAATGAAACCTCTGACTCATTTGTTGTAAGAGACTCTTGTCTGCTGCTCAGCTAATGGTAAATGTGATGTCATGTATTTAATCAAAATGTTATCCATTATCTTTGTAAGATAATGGTGTAATTAAGAAGATGATTGCAGTATTAAGTTTTCTGTTCTCACATTAAGACATCACGATGACAGCTCAAATGCATTATGTAGAGATTTACAGTGATTTTACCTGTCCTTTTATATTTGCCTTCACGTCACCTAACAACTTAATGCAGCTAATGCACCTGAGTAAGATGAAAGTGAGAGAGATGGAGTTAGTGGTAGGAAAAGGGATTAAGAGAGGTGATGGGGAGGAAAAGAGGAGAGAAAAGAAGTGGAAGAGTGGGAGGGAGAGGAGAGCCTCTGAAAAGAGAGAGTGGAACAAGGAGGGAGGGTTTTGAGTGCAGATGGCGTGGTGTGTGGTTCTTTGTCTGGAACATAGTACATTACATAATGAGCTTTCTCGGAACTGAGACTGTGACTGAAAAAAGATGTTCAAGTGTCATCGTCGTGATCTAAGTGCAATCGGAAAGAAAAAAAAAAGGTCAACAAACCATAAAAACTGTATTTGTGTGAACAAAATTACACAACATTCTATTAATGGGGTTTCACCAAACGTGCGATTATTACTTGGGAAGGTAGGTCAACATCTGGGTCTTCAGTGGTCAATGGTGTTGACCGAAAGTGTTTTGTTATTTGCAAAACACTTTTTTTTTGGAAATATTTCTGCAAATATTCAGCTGAGAGAGACAATCTCTGGTTTGTGTTCAACCAAACCTATGATGGCATATGATATCATCATGAAAAAGCCAAAACAATGCTCGACAATGATGATTGAAAATATGTTGTGCATAATTGAAAATTGCATTTTAGAGGCATCTCTTTATCCGATGGGACTATTGGCCTGACCTAAAGCGTCTGTACATAGAGTAAAATTATAGCCTGTGATAGGATAATGATGTCACAAAACTAACTTTTGGAACCAAAAACATCATATTTTTTTTTTAGATGAATCAGTCATTCATTATCACTAGTGCTGTGCCGGTAGGTAGTATGTATTCCTATAGTGGGAGCTGGAGAAGAGGTTAGGGTTAGGGTTAGCATAAGCATTTTTGATGCTAATTGAAAATAAAAAAAAATTGTGTTGTGCCTAATGAGGTTGCACAGTGTTTGTATTATGTTAGCCCTATGCTAATGCTAATCATAGCCTTGCTAGCTTACCTTTGGAAAGAGGTTCGCCAAGTAAGCCGCAAAGTAGTAGCATGCTAACCCTAATATTTATATATGTGCTCGCGTGTTGGTGAAAGGACAGCCTCTTCACTCTCACCTCCCTGCTACAGACAGCGCAGCTGCTGCTGATGAGCCGCTGCCTGCCTGGTGCAGCGTGATAAATCAGCGAAAAATTTAAATTCCTCCAAAAAATGTGAAAATCAAGGATGCACACCATCGGGCCATGCTCAACCCATATCATAAGTCTTAGGACTAACGGTCAGCGAGATATGCCTATCACAGACAGACAGACAGACACACAGTCTCAACTTGCTTTATAGATAGATATTACAATATACAGTTTGAATAGCATTTGAAATGCATCACCATTGAGATACTTTTCATTGGCCACTAAAATTGCAATCACTAACAGTACGAAAAGTGTGATTTTCTCCAAAAATGCTGGAGAAGGTGAAGATGGTCTTTCTCTGCTGTCGTTTCACTTTTAACCTCATTAATGCAGTAGAGTTTCAGGAGCGAACATACAGTATTTATACTTCACTCACTTACAGAAGCAGCAGCTAAGCCACCAAGGTGGTACAGTCCAGACCTGGCAGCCCTTCAACTGTGGAGGCCTCCTTGGCTTAACTAAAGGAGATTACTGCAATCCAACAGCAACTGCCCCCTATTTACTCAGGTTCGATGGCTGAAAGCCTCGGATTTTCGTATTACTACCTTTAGTTCTTTCGATCTCCTTTGATAAATCACTCACTCTTAGAGCGAAATAGTATTTTGACTTATGCTTGAGAATGTAACAGCTAATATGAGCTTCGTAGCTTTAAAACATCTTCACATATCCCAGTCAGTTTTTGCTTTTGTGAGCTTGTTGTTTTCAAATGACAGCTACTTGGTATTCTTTTTGTTTACACTACATAATGAAGAATTTGTGCTATTGACTGTGCAAAAATCCAGTTGATCTTGTGTAGTCTGCATCAGCGTGCCAGGTAACCTAATCTACTGGGTGATCCCATCATGGTGGATGGTCTAATCGAGCAGATGACCTTGCAGCGAGTGTAATACAGGGTTGTATAAATGAGTGTCACACAGAGGCTAATCACCATAATCTGACCCAGTCATTCATGGGGCAGGATAGAGGTAGAAGGACAGAGGACAGATGAAATGTGTTATTTGAAGAGGTGGAAGTAACAGTCTTTATATAAAGGCACATTTAAAATATATTGGAATTCCCCCATGTAGAGACAAGGTGACAAGTGAGAATGGGACAGTGGGAATTGTTTTTTTTATTGCTAGACTGAGGCCTTCTCTTTAACCTCAGTTATCATTTTATGACATGTTTCCACTGAATGGAGCATTTCAATTTGGTATATCATGGTACATTTATTTTTATTTATTTATTTTGCGTTTCCAGTAGGATTAGTACTATCCCTTACGATTCCATACTTTGGCACCCTGCCCTTGGAGATACCAGAGTGAAATGGAGCTAGACGGCTCCAGTCAGCTGATTGGGCAACAGAATTTCGCGTTTTTTCCTCCTCTTCCCAAACATTGTAGTATGTATTGCATAGCGGTCGATGTTGTCACTCAGTGCGATATCACACTACCCATCTCACTGGCACGGCCATTGGGCACAGTGCACACCCTGTCTACCAAGTAAAGGCACTGTTCTCAGTCTAAACGCAAGCCTGACCCAGGGCTTCACCATTCCAAACCATACCATACTGTACCAAACTGAACCATACCATGATGGAAACACAGCCTCTTTCACAATGGAATAAGTGGATATAACTGTTTTTTGCTTGTTTGGTCTGCCATGTGCTGTTATATCTCACCCCTGAATCATCTTTGCATGAATTGTGATGCACTGGAAGCGAAATGATTTGGCGGAAGAAAAAGAGAAAGGCAGCAGCTCTATGGTCTCAGTGATCGTCCCCAAATCATGCAGATGTGGGGATTAAGCAAATTGGAAACTATATAGACCAAGGTGTGAGTGTGAGAGTGAATGGTTGTTTGTCTCTATGTGGTCATGTGATGGACTGGCGACCTGTCCAGGGTGTACCCCGCCTTTTTCCCCATGTCAACTGGGATTGGCATCAGCGCCCCCCGTGACCCTCCTGTGTAGGATAAAGAGGTAGAAGATGAATGAATGAATGTTTTGGCATCTTTTACCTCAGTCTCTTTTTAAGTAAACTGTTTAAAATCTAAACAGAGAAGAAATGAGTGTGTTCACCCAGGTTAGTCTTATGTTCCCACTGATGCAGATTGCAGCCAAAGCCACTAAAACCTGTGTACATTGCAGAGTTATTTGTCCCAGGAGTTAATGCTGATTAAACACATGTAAAAAAACAATTTACATGTGAAATGTGAGACACGGTTCTTCACCATGCGGTATGTCAGTGCAGAGAGCGAGGCAGTGATACCAGTCAAGTCACTTATTTAAAGCCTTTCTATTTATAACGGTTGATATAATCTCTGCAGTAACATGTTTTCATTTATCGCTCTTCCACTTACCAAAATGTGGTTATGAGTGGGGCCATTCTGCATGCAGTTAGGTTACATTCAGGTGTTTTTGTTGGTGCTTGTAATATTCAGAGTCAGCGAAATGCCTAAGTCTGTGAGACAAAGCCGCGCTTTGTGTGTCGATACGTTACGGTTGTGTGTATGTGTTGTTTCAACGCAACAGGCAATAAGCAAGGTATGTGGATGCTAAGATATGTGAGGCATGCGCAAGTGAATGTGTGTGCGTGTGCATTGGTTTGTCAGCACATTGCTCCCTACCTCCCCCCACCCCCACCCCACCCCCCAGGGAGCTGAAGTCATCAAAAACAAACCACCACCAGTGATCTCAGGTGATTATGAGGAACATGGAAATATCAGGGGAAGCAAATTCGAGCAGCAGTGACAAATAAATACAAAGTTGGTAGTGAAATGAGTATACTTAAAAGAAATAGATGTAGTGATATTTTAAGATCTTTAGATTGAGAAACTTTCTGTTGTACTTTCATCACAATACAATGTTTTTTGTATAGTTTTCCACTTTGCTTTATTTATTTTTAATTTCTAAATGTGTTTCATTTTCCTATAGTCAGTCTATAGTGAATAGAAAACAAATAGAAGCCAGCCAGCGCCAGTGCCAGGTTATTGTGTGTGTGTGTGTGTGTGTGTGTGTGTGTGTGTGTGTGTGTGTGTGTGTGCCTATTTTTAAAGGGAGAAGATAAAAAGATGTGTTGACACTTGATGACTTTGACAGAATATAATTGAGAAGACAGATGGATGAACACTGACAGATTTATCCTGTTCAGTCACATTTTCAGCGATAATGATTAAGTACTAATAACAGGGTTCCCACAGGCCCTTGAAATCCTTGAAAGTTTGTGAATTTGAAAAAAAAAAAATGTCAAGGCCTTTGAATGTTTTTTTGAAAATCACCCTAAATAGACATGGGTCATTGAAAGTGCTTGGATTTTGTGCAAGAAAGAAGTGAAGTTGTAACAAACAAGATTAGACATTTACATAAATGTCAACTTCACTGTTTCATGCAGTGCATTGCTTGATGTACGTAGACGAGATCCTACACAGACCTACACATAACTACCAGTGGTGTTGTGGACACTGTCCACTGTCTCTCTCCGCCCGTTGGCGTGAGATTCCGTGCTGAACAACGAGCGAGTAACGCTGCGCAAGAGAGAGCAAATGATGACGTGATGCTCGGGAAATGAAAAGATCAATGAATGAAGATCTCTGTCTCACCAGAGAAAACTACTAAGACTGACTTTGACTCAAGATCCCAGGGTCAATCACTTGTCCAGATGCAGAGCGTGCTGCAAATCAATAAAAGTGGACGACTCTTACAAGTTGCCCTCCCATCTTAAGCTGTGTCAGCACATTCTGTCCTTTTGACGCAATTGGTCCTGGAAAGTCCTTGAAAACTCCCTTTATATGACTCAACCAAGGTGTGGGAACCTTGTAATACAGTTTTTCTGTGTTTATTATCACCACTTTACTATATGATACTGCGTATTCTGATGATGAAGGTGATGGGGCTTGATGTGAAACGCAGTTTCTATTGTGCATGTGTTGTTTCAGACAGAAACACAGTTCCAGGTAAACCTGCAATAAGCATTTTAGGGTTGAAAGCCAAGTTTAGTAAAGAACTCACTCACTCTCACTCATCTTCTACTGCTTTATCCTCCACATGAGGATCGCTGGTGCCAATCCCAGCTGACGTAGACGTGGTATAATGAGGACATTTTATTTCCAAAATCGCAAAGTTAAGCTTCCCTGTTACTTGTAAGATAATGTTTGATTTTCTGCAGACTGACTGACTGACTGATGGAGGCCTTTTGATGTCAGTCAGTAACTTTATTTAAGGGACACATAGGAATATACAGTAAATGCAAATGTTTGACTACTTTGCAGAGTATTTACCTGAATATCTTAGTGTGACATTTTAGTTTGGTTTGAATATAGAAGTAGAAAAGCCAGTGTTTCCTTCTTGTTTTCCTTGATTAGAAGACGTTAGTGATCAGTTGAAGGAGTTGATAACTGAGGATAATTCATCTCATGGGAAATCCTAATTATTGAGAAGAGAGAGTTGTTGTTGTTGTCGTCGGCAAATGAACTTGTGTATCACCTTTCACGTTTCTCATTCGTGCTGACATTTTGAATTGACTCTTAATTCCTCTCTACTGCGCCTGAGGCTGAATAGGATTAGTGACTGATTGGCGGCTTTATTGATCCCCACTTTATTAGTGAAAGGGCAATAAGTTATGCTGTTGTGCGCTTCCTGTGCGTGATAGGTCAGCGATAGACTGAGCCCCGCCTCCCTGCTGTCAGTCACATATGGCTGTACTTTAAAGTAACCAGCAGATGGTGGAGGCATTAAATCAGTGCACAAATAATACATATATGGAGGCATTTGCCAGATTTTTTTCACATGTATCTCCGTCTGTCTGCCCCTCTTTCTCTTACTCTGCCTGTATGAGGTCAGTTTACTGCAGTGGTGTTACATAACTCTCCTGACTAGGAGCAGCTGTGTGTGTGTGTGCATGCAGGCTTCATGCAATTTTAATGCGACCATTTACATAGTGAGGAGTGCTTTGTATTTTATTTTCATTACCATCGTACACAACATACACACATTCAATGGCTGTCACACGTTACATGAGCTTAATGGATGAATGCAAAACCACTTTGGACCTGTGTGTGTGTGTGTGTGTGTGTGTATGCAGGTTGTATTTTGTGCATTATTCTCCAATATTTAACAAAAAAAAAAAAATCTATATCTTCTTTTACAGTGCTCTTGCACTATTGTTCTACCTCCATTCATCATTACATGCCCCCCCCCCCCCCCACACACACACTCATGCACATCACTCAGTATTTGACTTGAGAAGGCACTTTGTTAATGACGACCTTGGCGTTGCAGCTTGTTTTTGCCTTTGTGTGGCTGTGTGTGCGTTCTTTCTGTGATTGATGCTCACACTACCTCTTGCTGCTGGGAAGTACTGTACTGTACTATGAGTCATTCAGTTCTCCCCTATACTGTCTGTCTCTGCCCATTTCTTCTCTCACTCTATTATCCTTGAGAACATAATTACTGGCTGAAGTTACAGTTATAGCGTGTCGCACAAGCTGCTACCTTTCTTGTATGTTCTCCTCTCTGCAGTCAACGGGCTTCACAAATATCTGTAGGGTGTTTTTGATCATCTATTTGTTTTGAACAAATAGATGATGTTTAAATAACCCTTTAACACCTGAGCCTCAAAATGTTTTTTTTGTTGTTGCTTATTTTAATCATAAAAAGGCCAGAAAGGGCCAATTCCAATTCCTATCTTAACCCTCAATCTTAACCCTCAAGTTCAACCCTTAATCTTAACTGGTTATTTTGTCACTTAGAAATGGGACACCCCTTAAATGCAGATACGTCTTCAGACTGTGGGGGGCAGAATAACGTGAAAGCTGCGTCCAGTCTGTCAACTCCAAAAAAGAAGAAGAAGAACACATTTATGTCACGATTATTTATTTATTATTTTATTTCAGTTATTAAGTTATTAGGTTGTCAGTTAGTTATAAGATGATACTCATACAAATACCACAACCACGGACATATTCAGCTGACAGTTACCACACACCACGGCTTATTGAAAAGTAAACGATAGCAGGCATCGCTTGTCCGCACCGGCCGGCTATTGACAAAAGATCGTGAAATAAAAATGAATGTTACGCAACAATGACGTCAGTAATCCATAATATGGGTCTAAACTAAGATAATACAATGGTTTTCATAATTTTTATATCTCTATTAACAAAGAAAATACTTAATTTGTAGTGTACTCATTTTGCTGCTTTTGGCGCCATCTTTGTTATGTGAAAATACGCAATGCATTCTGGGTAGCCCTTGCTCCCAAGGGTGGTCTTGGAAAATCTCAATATTGAGGGCGATACAGCCCTTAAACTTGTCCCTCAACTTAATTTTTCTGAGAATCGGGACAGCACTTGCACTAGAGGGAGCGCGCATTTTTGAGATTGAGGGTTAAGATTGAGGGTTAAGCAAGGAATTGGAATTCACCCAAAATGTCCTGTGAGTAAGTGCTTTTATCCATTTTTCCAGAATAACTTTTTAAACTGAAATTACCGTAATAACCACACATGGGCCTTGACGTGCAACTTCTCAGCCTTATTACGGTAATGCGAAGTGCGCTTGTGTCATCTGTGATATGCTGTTAAAGTGATAAAAATAAATGTTTAATGGATGTTTTTCAATGTGAACAATATACACTGTAATCTTTTTTTTGGAACATATCATTTACTCAGAATACATTTGACCTGCAACTAATGGTTATTTTCGGCATCGTATGATCATGCATTCCTTATGGGTATAACTGGTGTCATGATGTAGACTGCTTATTTCTTCTTTATGGGAGAAGAATATTTGTTACACAGTTAAAGCAGCAAGTCTTTGAAATAGCCTGAAATGGCTGTAGGTGGTAAATGCATCAGCACGGATGTGATGGAAACAGATTTGTTGTTTAAATGGGTGTAAACTGTAGATACTCGAGGTTGTGATAACGGTATCGGACACAAAAAGATCACTGTGAGTGTATTACAAAATTATGATTCTTGATTCCATAGTTTACAAAATATATATTAATTATTCATTTCAGGTGATGTAGCGTAACACCAGATGCTTATCAATAATAAAATAATATAATAAGTAAATATTTTATATTATTTTTTAATTATATATATATATATATATATTATTTTAATTTAATTTTTTTCCCCTTTTTGTCCTTCTCTCTGAATGATACACCTGACTCATTTCATGTGATTGTTGATTCAAAAACACCTGCTTCCTCCTTTCCTTTCCTCGTCGTCTGTCTTTCATTTGCTCGTTCTCACCCTCTCTCCTTCCTGCCCACTTTCTCCCGTCACGACCTCTGCCCCACTCTCACTTTCACACCATTTCTCCGGCTCTTTTTCGGGGACGCTTATCATTTTTCTCTTGGTTTTCTCACGCCAGCGCAGGATATGAAAGGATTGTTTTGTGTTTATGGGAGAATGGGAACGGGACAGATGTGGGAAAGAGGGAGAGAAGGATGTGAAGGGGAAGGAGGAGAGAGTTAAGGTGGCGTTTGTTTCGTTCTTCAGGAAAAGGCCAAATTGTTGGGAGATAGAAGGAGATTTGTTGTTTACTGAGGAGGAGAGGCTGATTTTAGTTCATTGCATGAGGAAAGTTTTAGAGAAGGATGAAAATAAATTAAAAACACTTCATTAAAAAAAAAACAGGCATGATTCAGAATGAATCAGAACCACAACTTAATTGGCAATTCATTACTTTTTAGACTTTAGAAGTAAAAAATCAATAAAGGACAAGAATAATGAATACCATGAAGGCAGAAAGAAATTAATAACACTCACATCTGGAAATAATTATACATTATACAATAAAAAATGAAAGAAAAAATATGTAATAAAAAGTACAAAAATATACAAAATATGTCACACATGACTATTTTATAGTGTGGAAATGATGTATTTTGGATAATTAAAACATTTCAAATCGTGAAATAAATGACATTACTGCTGCAATATTTATGTATTGATATAATTCATTATTAACTTTCATAAAAACAAAACAAAATGTTTCCTATTTTTTTTAGTTTTGGATATTGCACTTTATTGTGATTTCAATTATTTTCTGATGAAGTTTGACACCGTGTGATCAAACCCACTGGAGGATAATGTGAGGATGTTGTGGACACAACTGAATCCTTTTTCTGAGGCATAATTTTAAAAAAACAAACAAAAAAAAAACAGTGCAATATTTGTTGAGAGATGGGGGGGAGAAAATAAAAATACAGCTGAAGACTTCCACAGCTGCTGAAGGAGAAACAGGAGTGACAGAATGTGTAAAGACATAATGTGCGAGGTGAGTGTGGGAGTGGGAGTCTCTGACCTTGTTGATGAGGTCAGCTGCTGCAGAGGGAAAGAAACGAAAGTGAGAGCAGTCGCCATCTCTTTTACCTGCATATCTCAGAGCAACCTGTTTGCAGTTTAGTCGTGTGTAAATGTACATTGTAGGTGACGAGTTTCCCTCGTGACATTTGTATTTGCTCTGTAATTATGATCCTATTTGTTTTCTTGTCAGGTCTGAAAGGATGTGTCCACACTGACACCTGACAGACCAATGTGGGTTTGTGATATCTATGAAAAGTAAAGGGAAAATGTATGATAATATATTATATATTAATCAGATTTACATGTTCTTTTGCAAATCCTAAACAAACACAGTATTTGTCTGTATCCACAGCCCTTGGCCTGATGCTAATCGATGCAAAGTTGATGCAAAGTGGGAGTGAGTTTAATTTTAAACCAAAGCAGTGGAAAAACACAAGCACGGAGTGCAAACGTGATTAGCACAAGGCACAGGCAGTAGCATCCATATTTGTGGTTTAGAAAATTTAACATGCATTCAGTGCATCGGTGTGACTCATTAATGTTATTTTAATCGCTTTTGGATAACAATGGAGCTGTTTGGCAAAGAGGAATAAGATACATGAGCATAATACTTGTCAGGAAGACATTTAAATAAGAATAATATAAAACGGATAATCCTTAAAGGTGAAGTAAGTAGTTTATAGTGACATCTAGAGGAGAGGCTGAAATTTACAACAACAAACTGCTCCTCTGCTCACCCCCTCCCTTCCCTGAGCGCTACGGTATCCTCAGCCGGTCAAATGTCGTCCTCGTCGTCTTTCTCCAGATGAGGTTCTAGTATTTATTCAGATGTACAAGTGTTTTTTTATATATCGATGTAAAATACGTGTGGTCCTCCATTCTAAACGCGTAAAAAGATCCGCTCTCAGCCTCGTCGCTCCTTCACTTCTTGAAACACTACGAACATGAAACAAAAACTATTATACAGTGACTAAACAATGCAGGAGCACATAATATGTATAAAACAGTGGATTTTGGGTTATATAAATACTACACAGTGTCCCTTTTAAATTACACCCAATTCCCACTGGTCAAAAAAACGGTTCAATCCAGTTTCACCAGTGGGAATGTGTTTAATCTGCAGTAGCTCTCAGGTCAAAAGACTCTGCAGTGCACACAGTTTTTTTTATCAGCCTCAGCTCTGATCAGCATCAGATAGAAGGCAAGACTTGGGCGAACATGCTAATTTATTCTTCGTCTGCTCTGTTTGATCCTTGCTTTTTTGAAACTTAGCTTGGTGTCTTTTATTGCATCATTCAAACCCATGGTTGTCAAATCCCGCTTTTCCATTAGTGATAGTACCTGGTATTTTTTCAGTACCTGCTCCTGGTGAGGTTCCAAGTGAGCTTAGCCGATACTATACATGATGTCGCCAGAGTGCCGGCCACTGATTGGTCAGAGGAGCGAGTCAAAAGTCCGACACAAGAAGCAAACTGGACAATGCCGAAATGTAGATGAGTTAAAAAAAACTTAAAATCCTGAAAACAAGTGTTAATCTCCAACATTTGGCAGGGTCATTTCTAAAAACTCAATATTTAACAGGAATCTGGTGTATTTAGCGACAAAGCACCGATCGCGTGCCCGTGAACCAAGGGGAGCGGTATCTCTCGCTCCATCTTATCTAATTTTACAATACCAGTGTGTGAAGTATATGTGAGGAAGAGGAGGATGATGAGAGAGCAAATGATCTTTTGGGAATAAATCTGCCTCCTGTGAAAAGTCTTTATCTGCCTTTGGCATAGTAACCATAATGTTATCAGTTGTAGCTTAGTTTATTTTCTTTCTCTGACTCGTTTTGTGTCTTGAGCATCTGTGATGTCACAGTTCATGCTGATGCTGGGCTGGAAAAAAAACACCTTTTTGCCCTTTGTTAGCGGCTTCACTCTGCTTTAAAGATCTCAGGTGGACCAGACCAGTGTAAAAGAGGCTTTACTTCATCTGGTGCATCAGGTTCTGACTTGTTACTAAGATTAAACGCTGATGTCATCATCAGCTCCACACACACAGCAGACATTAATTATTAATTGGACATCATCTGGATTAAGTTTGTATATCCCATGTTTCTATGCTTGCATATTTCACTCTGTTGCTGTGGCACATGCAGCTGGCAATACTGTTTTCAGTGGTTCTCTTGTGAGGTCAGCTGATGGACCTTATTGTAATGGGATCCATCACGTTCCCAACAGTAATATAGGTCTACAGTCTGTGTTATTTCGGGAGCAAAAACATTTGCAGAAGATTCGCTTTCTGCAACTTCCATTTCCTTTTTTCTTTTTTTCCTCCCTCCCTCGCTCCCAAACTTCGTCAAGCTGTGGGAAACAATTTCAAAACTAATTGTACAAGAGCAAAAACAGACATACAGTAATCCTTGTTCAGGTTCTGTGCGGAAACAAGGAGAGGACTGTTGTGAAAATATGCAGCTCGGATGGAAGGACTCATAGTATTCATATCGGCTGATCTCAAAACGTCCCTTTGAAGAAGGAAATGATGCGTGTCATTCGTTCTAAATTAAGTATTTATTCTTCAGGTAAATGGGCGTCGTTTTGGGTCATGTGGTTTGAGGCGGTCGGACTGACTGCTACTGTAGACGCTCAAAGTTTTGAATTGTCGCTGCTGTGTGGAGGAAACGCACAAGGTCGTGGTGATGAATGGACAGTCTGTCTGTCTGGAGATCCATTTTTAGTGTGTGTGCGTGTGTGTGTGCATATGTGTGTTTGTGTAACTATGCTACACTTAGTTTTAGGATTGTGGACAGATTCAATATATATGATATAAGTATGTGTGTGTATGTTTATTTCCACACTGAGTCATCTCCACTCTCCACCACCTTCCAGCCTGAATATTACTTTTTCTGTCCGCCTCTTCATCCTATCAGCTTTCTCCTCCCCTCTCTTATCAGCTCTTTCTCCTCTCCTCTATCTGTCCTTCACATTTCTTCCTCCTTCTCCACCGTCTCTCTGCCTCCTTTTTTTTTTTTTTTTTTTTTGATGCTAATGCTTTCTCACACTCCTTCATTCCCTGTTTTCTCCCTCCCATGTCTCTGGTTGTGTTCATTTCTCTTTCTCTTTTTCTAAAATACTTCCTGCATCTCAATTCTCTCAGTATTGTTCCCTCTGTGTGTGTGTGTGTGTGTTTGCAGACAGTACAAGGAAAGTGTGGGAACTCAGCTTTGTGTGGGTTTTTTTTTTTAAATTTTTTGTAGGTGTGTGTGTGTGTGTGTGGAAACGTAGACGTATCTTAATTTACTTGCTTCTTTCTGTGTTTTGTGCGTGTGTGGGAACTGTTTACTACCAACTGTTTTCCTGTTTTGATGTTGACAAACCTACAGACAGACAGATTTCTATCTGTTTCTTTGTCTCCAGCTTTACGGCTGTGTCACTGGTTTGACAGGTTATTGTGTATGTACAAATTGAAAGTGCATGTGTGTTTACTCTGTGCCTTGTTTTTCATCCATGAACAAATGCCTGGGTTTTATGCGCGGCCCTACATGTGTGTGTGTGTGTGTGTGCGTGTGGCAGAAAGAAAAGATTGAAAGGGTGGGAAGAGAAAAAAAAACACAGAGAAACAAAGTTTTCCTTCGTCAAACAAACCCCACAACAGGAAGCTGTGTGTGACTGACACAGCCATATTAGGAACAAGGAAGCAAAGGTGATGGAGTCTCTGTGGGGACACGGTTCCCAAGACCTGGTCGCCATGGCGACAAAGGGTCAAGCCCTGTTTATGGCTGTCTGAACGGCGAGGTCAAAAGAAACGTGGCCTGCGATGTTTAAAGAGAGGACGCACTGTTGATGTGGCACAACTGTGCGATTCTGCATTGAGTGTAGAGTCAGAGCATAGACACTATATACGGGAGAAACAAACTGCTGTTGTGTCCAGCACTATGTCAGTTTACCTACTGGTGTCCACTCATGTGTCCTGATTTATTGTCCTACTTCCAAGGCTTCACTTTTAAATCTGAAAGGCTGCGTCCAATTGTGGTGTATCTCTCTGAGTCAGTGCAACCGGCCTGAGATATAAAAGAAATAACATTTTATTTAGTGTAAGCCACACATTGCATTTTGCAAAATTGACCATTTCTTCATGGTCTTCTTCAGAAACTACCCATCATCACTCATCACAAGTTTGGTTCGGATCGGAACTTCCATCACAAAGTTATTAGAGTTTCGTTCTCTGCGGTGAAAAACCTGAATTTTCGCCAACTTTGCCGCCCCGTAATGACATTCACTGTCATTTTCCCCCCGCTTTTGTTGTTATTTTATCAGTCCTGGATTTTTTTCCATTGTTCCAATGCTAAACAAATGCTCTATACCAGCAGTCCCCAACCTTTTTTGCTCCACGGACCGGTTTAATGTCAGGAAATATTTTCACGGACCGGCCCCCTAACGCTCTCTGGTCGCTATGGTAACGCTTAAACGTGCCTTCAAAATAAGATACACAAAACAGCTGTAAACGTTTCATTAATGTTGATATATTTGTTTCAATCGCTGAATGAAGCCTGTCATATTTGGAACAAGAGTCGGGACATTAAATTGCTTGCACAAAACTATTGATCAGCACTCAGCTGAGAGAGAGAGAGTAACGAGTGCGAGTGAGTGAGGTCTGCAGTCTTGGCCATTAGTTCATTTGCTTATTTTTGTGTAGGGTGTGTAGGCTGAATACGTCGCACAAGTAAGTGAGTTTTGCGACTCACTCCTTGTCACTGAAATGTGCTGCCAGCGGTGACTTTTTCTGAGAGAAATCGCTGCAGCGGCTCTCGCTGCAAACACTCTGCATCCCGATCTCCCTCGGGATGCGTCAAGAGTGAGTCATAGACGGATGTAACGGTGGGAATCCGGTCATTTTTCAAAATAAAACATTGTTCAGACCCCGATAATAAATAAAACGGAAATAATGTCATTTTATCCAAGTTATTTATTCTTTCTGTGCGGCCCGGTACCAAACGACCCAGAGACCAGTACCGGTCCACGGCCCGGTGGTTGGGGACCGCTGCTCTATACCACTGTAAAAACACACCTAGGTGGCACCAAAATTCACATTTAAAGAGTTAAACGTCCTCATACAGCACTAGTCAGAGTGTTGTTCTGGGATCACTGGTTGTGACAGACACACTGTTTAAATGTTTGATGTACTGTATTTATTCATGCCGTGAGTGGATAGAAACAGAAATTTCACCGTAACCCACTTTATCCACATGTTGACAATTACAGTGTCACATTTTGCTCTCAAAAAAAGACTAAAATTAGACCATCTATGACCTTTTAAATCTAATAACACAAACACAATCTGTTCTTGTTGTTTAAATCGAAATACAAACACTATCCAAGAAAACCTCTCCATCAAACCTGTGCCAAAACGAAGACGACCTGCTGACGTCTTGTTGAAGAAGTTGCTGAGTCGCTTCATATTTAGTCTGACTCTGCAATGACGAACAGGCTTTTTTTTTACCAACACTGTGTTGTGTTTACAGCATAAATCACACACATGATAGATCAACGTACTCAGTCACTCTCTGCGAATGCTCCGGACAATGACGCTCTTTATTCACAATCGGTCAATGTGCAGAGCAGACTGTGCAGTGTGAGCTGCTGCTGTGAAGTCTGATCCATTCTTTATTCTCACCTGCAGCTCCTCAGGTCTGCGGCGCTCCCGCGAAAGCTCGGCGTCGCTGTCCTGTGTGTGGACGCTGGTTTATGAAAAACACCTGCGCTTTTCTCAGTCTGTTGACAAAATCTGAATTGGAAGTTTTTAAGCGAACTCGCTGCAGCCTGCAGCTATATACGTCACAGTGAGAGGGTTTACAATCCATTTGTTTTGCATGAAGGTTTATACTTGGCTCTCACAACAACACTAACAATCCCAACACACCCCTCTTATACTCAATCTCATGCTTCTTAAGAAATCTGTCCCTGCTGAGCACTTTTTTTCTTCAGCTGAGGGTCAATGAAACAAAGGCATGTTGTAAAATAAACCACAAAGCTTTGTGTGTCCTCGTTGTCTCGTCTTGTTAGATGCACAATTATAGACCGTGTCGTGAAAAAAGGCACATGCGCAAGTACCTAAAACCTGTATTGTCTTAAATGGCCACCAGGGGGCCAATTCCATTGGTTGGGAAAGTGTTTGTATTTCATCTTTGAGAAAATGACTCTGCTTCTCACAGGATTTTAGTAAACATTGTCTTGAAGTGTTTATCGCCTCAGTTAAGGCTGAGCAGATGAAAACTGAATTGAAAATGACACAATAAGAAGGGTGCAGTTTAATTGATCAGTTTTTAACTATTCTTTGTTCCATGCCAGATAAAAAAAGGGGGTGATTCCACTTGTTGGTTTGAATCGAAGTCCATTGGAAAAATGTATAACTTTGGTAAAAACAGATTCCTGAAGATCTCAATCGCGTGTTCCATGTCTTTTTCAATAGAACATGATGACAGTTTTGTAAATTTTGTTCCCATTTAGAGGCAAATATATGATGAAACACAGCACATATGAGCAGACAGTTTCAGGTTATCTTTTAAAAAAGATAATTAATGATGTTATGGTCTATAGGGCTGCAACTAACCATTATTTTCATAATCGATTAATCTCTCGATTAATTTCTTTATTAATCGAATATTTGTTTGGTCCGTAAAATGTCAGAAACTGTTGAAAAATGTTGATCATACCGAATGTCTTGTTTTGTCCACAACAAAAGGATTACATTTGAATGATTTCTTTGTTCTATGGAGCAAAGACACCAGAAAATATTCACTTTTAAGAAGCTGAAAAATCAGAAAACTTGTTTTGAACGATCGTCCAATCACAGACTTGCTGTGCTTCTCGGCACCGTAATTCCTAAACGGTTTAATAATTGCCAGATATTAAGCGCGAAAGTTATCTTGGAAAAAGGGGCAGAAGAACTCACTCATCGAACATTTTTATGAAGTTCTACAGCCATGAAATTAAAAAAAAAATCCAGGCGGCCTGAATATCGTCATGGCCATAGGAGGATTAATTTATTATCAAAACAGTTGCAGCCCTAGTGATCTTGCCTGTGGTGACGGTCTAATTGACAACATATAAAATCCTCTCTGTGATTCTCCAGCTCCACCCAAAAATGTTTTTTTCTGGTTCCAAACAGTAAAACTGTCCGTTTGTAAACCAGTGAGTGACGTCATAGTCGGCTGACACCTCTGCATAACCACCAGTTGAGTTAATGCTGGGAACTGTTCTGCCTCCCTGAAAACAGTGCTTGTCAAAACCATTGATCTGTTTGCCTAACACCTGTGCCACACGCACATGCATGACAATGGAAATACTGTACTTCACCCACATTGCACTCGGGGCAGGTACATGTCTTTTGTTGTGTATGTTTTTATAGGTGTGTTTGCCCCGGACATGTTCCACTCGCCCCGCATTACCCTCCACTGCACACTCACAGCGTCATTTAGACTCTCTTGGCACAAGTCAGCTCGGATCATCCTCCAGAAATCAAGTTGTTGACTGAGACAAACATGTGATTCATCAACTGCAGTAAAAACATGAGGAATACCGTGATTGCAGCAGTTAGGATTTCACATGACAGCGGCATTTTGTAGACAAACAACTGTCCAGACAAACGTTCAATCTTCCAGGGAAAATCCCCCGTATGTTTTGCTTCATCAGCAACAACTCAAGGACAGATCTTCCCGCATTTACCAACCAAATAACATCTTTTTTTTTGTCTTTTGTGCTGTTGAGCAAGCTAAAAGTCTTTTACTCTGGAGGTTTTTGTTTGTATTCCGTGTCTCAAATGTCTCTTCACTGCATTTTAAGTGGGTTTATACCTGTCCGCACATCTGCCCTGTTATGATCACATGAGACAAACGTTAACAGGGCCAAATCCTAATCTGACTTCTTAATTTCCATCCCTTTCTTTGCATCTTTTATTCACTAAGACATTAATCACCAGTGCCATGTTTGTCAAATGATTTTTCAACATTTCCACAACTCTGCTGCAGATTGAATAAAACGTTTAAAAGGACTCCATTAGAAGCGTTTTAAGCGTCTCCTCCTGTCTGGATTGTGCGGCAGCCAAATAACAGCTAATTCATCAAGCTGCATTAAGTGACAGTTTGACAGTGAGACAATGATAAAGTTCTGATTCAATAAGGTGTGACTCAGCTGACTTCACTTTGCTTCCTCCTCCTTTTCAGCAGCTCAGTTCCTGGTTCTATGTCTGTCTTTATTATACCTGATCCGAGTTCAGCTTTTTTCTCTTTGTAAGCGTTTGGTCCCACAATTGAAGATGTTGATTAAGGCTTTGCTTTCATGCTCTTAAGGCAAATTCCCTGTAATGGTCTCTGTTACTCACAAAAACCCTCTGAGAAACATGATCGCAGAGTGTCTACTCTCCTTCTCTTCATTAACCTTTACACGGGAGTTGATGTTGCGCTCCTTTGTGCGATAATCCACGCTGAACATTCACACAATTACGTTCAATAGACCTGAGCTAAATCCTGGTGTGTTGCATGGTTGCCATGGCTTTTCCCCCCTTTCTCTCTCTTTGTGTGGGGGTTTTAACAGAAGTCAGACTTAGACAGACGCAGGTCGACATGTAGGTAACTGAGGTGACAACACAAACACAAACACAATGACCTATAGTGTGTTGCTGTGTATTTATAGACCCCTGCAGTGACACTTGACTGGACGATAAGACTGGAAACTTCACGATAAAAAAGTATCACATCAGTCAAAATTAATAATTCTCATAATGGATGTCAGATAAAGCATTGGTACCAACTTCCTCCAAAACCCTCACGTGGAGGATAAATCGAAAGAAAATGAGGACAAAGTTACACTCAACAAAAATGTATAAACATGCAAAGAAAAACTTGTAGTTATTGTTATGTGACAAAACAGAGTAACTATCCAAAAAATAACAGTACAACTTTAT
Source organism: Microchirus variegatus (assembly GCF_963457635.1). Lineage (NCBI taxonomy): Eukaryota > Metazoa > Chordata > Actinopteri > Pleuronectiformes > Soleidae > Microchirus > Microchirus variegatus. Next base: position 7,225,233 of record NC_139814.1, read on the forward strand.
CAATAAAGTGGCTTTAATTTGCAAGCATTAGGATCAATTTCATAAAAAAGTCCTGGAGTAATGACAGGAAGAACACAATGGGGGTCGATGATCCAAGTTCACAAACTTCAATAACGTGTGTGTCCACCATTAGCCTCACGCAGAGCATGGACATCACCAGGTTGTCGATCGTGGCCTGGGGCATGTTGTCCCATTCCTCCTGCAGAGCCACTTGAAGTTAGCGGCCCGTTCTGGGAAACTGGAACTGGAACCCGCTGCCAGACACGCCTATCCATCCAGAACAACCCGAAGGTGTTCGATAGGTGACGTGTCTGGTGAATACGGCGTCATTTAGTTGTGTTGCCACAGCTGTAACGCTCAACCCAGCACTCAGCATGCCAATGGCACGCTCCCTCATGATTTGTGACATCTGTGGCATATTGACAAGTGACAAAAGTCCACATTTTGGTGTGCCCTTTTATTGACCAGACCATCAGCAGTGTCTGTGTACTGGTCACGCATATTGACCACCACTCTGCCATGCTCCATGACTCTCGTGATTTGAAATACTCAATCTGAGATTGTAGTCAATAGGAGTGGCCAAGTGACTCTTGGACTACTGGGTTTGAGCAAAACAAATCATTCCATAAACAAATGCATCAAGAATCTGAACAAATCTGAGCTATTTTTGTTCAACATTTCAAGTTTGTGCGTTTATATTTTTGTTGAGTATATAAACGATTCTGTATCAAAGTATGTTTGTACAGTGCATAAATATTATATTGGTGTACTGAATACTTTTTATGTTGGTGTCAAAAGAAATTCCATCACGTTATATATAAGTTTATACATTGTGCATACACACTTTGAGATGTAACACATACATTAAATGAATGTTTAAACTCGCATGCATAAAACTGATGTCCAAATATAAGTTTTAAGATAAGTGTTGACTGGATTCTTCAACCTTCCTTCAGGAGAAAAACTCAGATTTAACCATAATGATCAATATCGACTGATCTCAACCCATCTCAACTATATTGATAGTTAACATCTAAACAAACACGTGGATGTATTAGGATCCTGTGTGTGTGCAGGTAAATGCTCTTTGAAGCAGTGATACAGCACCCAAGGGGATAATAAAGTATCTTATCGAATAAATACATTAATAACGTTGCACTTAAAACCATAGTTGTGTCCTCTTCATCACCATCACCATATTTTTCCTTTATGTGTTACAGAATAAAGTAATATTACTAAATAGCTTTAATAGTTTTCCTGGTTAATGCATTTAAGTGTTTCTTGTGTCTTAAAGGCTCATGTTTCTACAGTAGTTCATTCAACCTTAATCCATTCTAAATATCTCATGTACAATGAATGAATGTAACTTGCACCCCCTAGTGGACAACATACAAACTCATGGTCAAATCTCAAATGTTTATTGGTTATTTTCTGACATGTGTGTCTCCAGGTCTTCCGGAGCAGTACTACAGCCTGACATGGTTCCTCAGCCCAGTGCTCGGCCTCATGTTCACTCCTCTGATCGGCTCGGCCAGCGACCGCTGCACTCTGCGATGGGGCAGGAGGAGACCGTTCATCCTGGCTCTCTGTATCGGCACGCTGTTAGGAGTGGCTCTGTTTCTCAATGGATCACTGATAGGTGAGTGTGTATGTGTGTCGGCGAGAATGTAGTGTGCGTTTCTCTGTCCTGATTAAGTTCCCTTTCAATTGTCTTTAATTGTTTAATAATCACAGGGTTTAATGATCCACACTCTTAAAAATCCGTCCATCCATCTTCCACCCTGGACAGATCGCCAGTCCCTCACAGGGCCTCACATATAGAGAGAATCAACCACTCACTCTCACACCAGCTAAGGTCAATGTAGAGTGTTCAATTTACCTAATCCCCATATTGCGAGTTTTTGGACTGTGGGAAGAAGCCAGAGAACCTGGAGAAAATCCACACACACACACAGGGAGAACATGCAAACTCCATGCAGAAAGGCCCTTGTTCTTGCTGCAAAGGCGCTTACCACTACACTCTTAAAATTCATTAAATGATAAGATAAGATAGTTCTTAATTAGTCCCACAGCAGCAAATACAGTAAAGATAAAGGTAATAGATAATAAACATGCATTTTCACGTCTATGAATGTAAAATTTAGGGAAATATTGACAATAAGACTACAAAAAAGTACAAAAAATAGAATATACATTATGTTAAATGACAGATTATTGCACATGGGATGAATAACATGTTACATGCAGTCTACTGAGAGCAGTGCTACTGACGTCAGTTGTTTTCAAAGAGACTAACAGAGACACATTTAAATGTCAAACAGTAGCTCTAAATATGTAAATCCTCTATGTGTGCACATAAAGATGAGGAGTCTCAAAATTAAGACTACAGTTGTACATTTTTATGTCATTTAATCACAGAAGTTCAATAGTTAATAATGTTTAATCACATTTGTATCACCTTGATTTGGAATTCACAGCAGTTTTAAATGTTAACAATGTAACACAGCTCTCACACTTATAACACGGGAATCAAATGAATAAGAAGAAATGACGTTCTGACTGATTCCACAAATATTGTTTTTACATTCTTGCTCGTATTTGCTGATTATCTTGTTTTACTCGTTTGACAGCACCACAGTGGAAAAACAGTTACAATAATGTTGATTTGCACATTTCAAGGAGTGGCGCAATCCACTGTGTTTTACAAGAAATGATTTAACACAACAGGAGAAGTTAAAATGACATTGTGACATTGCAGTTAACACAGTTTTAAAACTCTTAAAATTGGTATTAACTACACTTCAAAAACATAAAAGACGAAACCCAAATAGAACATCACAATCTGAGTGTCGTATCCTTGTGGGGACGTTACCCTCAGTCCAGCCCTCGGCTTATTATGTCACTCAAATGTCAGTCCAAGGTCATTTTCATCTAATTTAATCAAAGTAAATTGATCAGCTGCCAACACGGATATTGATCTAGCGCTAACTTTATCAGCGTAGTTCCGGTTGGTCGTTGTCATTAGCCGTGTGTTGCTGCTGTTCACATGTAAAACACGCGGACACGCTCATTAGGGAAGGTTTGTGTAACCAGCGGATCAGCACATTTGCAGATGATGATGTTAAACAGACGTTTGAGCTTAACTGTACACACACACACACATGCACGCACACACGTACGCACACATTCGCTGTGACATTTCAGTAAAAGTCTACAGTTAAACCATCAAATACTGTGTGTTTTCTTCACTGGTCTCTGTGTTGCCACCTGTCGTCGTGGCTGTGGTGGAGGTAGAGTAGGTTCATCCATTCATCAGAAGTTTGGTGGTTTGATCCCACTTTTCCTCCGGTTGTCCTGCTAAAGTGACCTTGAGCAGGACACTCAAGCCCAGATCCTTCCAGTGTGTGAGTGAGTGAGTGATGCTGTATGAATGTCATCCATTTATTTTATTCACACAATAAAATGACCTATATTACAGCTGCAAAAGTCCCAATTGATCTTGAAGATTGGCGCTGAGTTGATTAATCAATTATTAATTGAATAATCTTTTCGTTTTTTACTATTTAAAGGTCCAGTGTGTAGAATGTAGGTGATGTTTTCTTAATTAGACAGATAATTAAAATAAAGTATAAATAAAATATTTAAAAGTTTTTAAGTTTACCATCATTTAATTGTATAATTTGGTGTTTTCCATTACCACAGAATTAACCTTTTATATTATGGTGGTAGCACTCAATGGACAAACTAAACTAACTAACTGAAGGCTGCTTAGATTCTCCAACACACTCGGAAGGGAAGAGTGAGGTGAGGGATATTCAGCTACAACATGAAATCAGTTTGAATGTTTTTTAATAAAAGCAAATCCCTCAGTTCAGCATCTTAAATGCAAATGTTTTGTGTTCTTTCTTTGTTTTTTCTATCTAACAACAATCAATTGAGAAAATAACCAACATTTTGAATTTATTAACTGATAAAAAAATGTCTTCTAGTTGCAGCCCTTCTTTGGGATTAGATTAAACCGGCTTCAAGTTGAGATGGAAATATAATGAAGATATTGGTCAGTTGTTGCCTAATTGGTTATTGTATTGTACTGATTTTGAGCGTTTTCCCACATTATTATTTGGCATAAATGACTGTACATGCTCCATTTTCAAATGTGAACCACATGGGTCAAATGTCTGCTGTGGCACAATAGCAGACCAGACCTTTTAAATGCCTTTTAATAGAACAAAGTAAAGCTATAAATAACAATAAGACTGTGTGAACTGTTTTTTTTTTCTCAGCAATTCAGAATTCAGCTCTATTCATTTATGTTCCACCTCATTCTTCTGCCCAGAGGTTAGTACTCGGGTCACTTTAGGGCACACACGCACACATGGAAGAGAGGGCGAGGGAGAGATGGGAATGGGTGAATCTATGACCTGGATATGAGGAATAAGATGACTCAGTGACGTGACGTGCACATTTCCATGGTTGTGTATAATGTGAATGTGTGTGAACAACATGGATTGACATGGGAAAACGAGGACTAACCTGCATATGTTTGTGAGTGAGTGAGTGAGTGAGTGAGTGAGTGTGTGTGTGTGTGTCTGTGTGTGTGTGTTGACATGGGAACACAGGAGCAGGCAGTTCACAGGGAAATGCTTCCTGTTTGCTTCTCCTGCTCAGCCAATCACAATTCACTTCCTGTCTGTCTGCCTAGTGGCTAGTGAGTAGTGTGACTCCATTGTCCCACCTACACGCACACACACACACACGCACACATGCATGTCTCCTTTATGTTAATTGATTTGGGATTCTGAAGCCATGTTGTGTCACACTTTTTCTAATATTTCTACCTCTCTCTCTCGCACACACACACACACCCCCCCCCCCCCCCCCCCCCACACACACACACACACACACACACACACACACACACACACACAGTACACGAAGCAGTAAAGTGGAAAATGTGTGCACTGACCTCAAGAATAATCTATTGATCAAATGTACAGGTCTGACCATCACTTTACATCACTTTGTTTATAGAATGTAAATGTATATGTTGAACATATACATTTAATTTTGTTAGAAGAAATAATAATAATATATAGCTAATGTAGAAATATCATAAAATGCTCACACATTATCTCCTTTGTCTGTGTCTGATCTGAGCGTTATACTCTATGCTGTCAGTTTCTGTATTGCCTGGTACCCAGACTATTTCACCGCTCTACAGGCGATTAAATAATGTTCCATCGTTCTCCATCAGGTCTGTCTTTTGGCGACGAGCCAGGAAATCAACAGATTGGAATTGTCCTCACCGTGCTGGGAGTCGTGGTGTTGGACTTTTGTGCAGACGCCACAGAGGGACCAATACGAGCGTATTTGCTAGACGTGGCAGACACAGAGGAGCAAGACATGGCGCTCAACATCCATGCTGCTTCAGCGGGTATGGCTGACACGTACTCTACATCTTTCACTTTTTTACTCTGTTAAAACATTCACAATCATGCAGCAACTGAATGTAAAGAAAACGTGGGATAGAAGAAGCTGGATGGAAACAAACTTGACAAACACATTCAAAGTAAATCTGAGTACGGAGTGTGTTGGGCTCATGTCGTCTCAACCTGTGTGTTGGACCCTATGTGCAGGTCTTGGCGGTGCAGTTGGCTACGCTCTTGGCGGTTTAGATTGGACTCACACCTTCCTCGGAGCAGCCTTCAAGTCTCAGGAGCAGATCCTGTTCTTCTTTGCTGCCATCCTCTTCTCTGTGTCTGTGGTGTTGCATCTCTTAAGCATTGAAGAGCAGCAATACTCTCCCCAAAATGACAGGCTGGACCAGGTAATGCATGATGTCAAAATGTAATGTAAATCACAAAAAAAAAAAAAACTCCTCCTGGTTTCCCTAACGTCACACAAAAAGACCCTCCTCTCTCTCCAGGAGAGGCCAGATTCCGCCAACCAGCAAATATCGGCCAACGGCAGGACTGGACTTCTCGCTCCCAAGTTGGAAATGATTGGAGAAGATGAAACGATGGACAGCTACAACCTCTATGACCCCTATGACGATGACCTTTCTGAGCGAGATGATATGGACATGGACTTTCTGGAGGTGGAGCTCGTAAGAAGTAAGTCTGAGAAAAGGAAAAATCACTCATGAGTTTGGAACGTCTGGTCCTGTGTTTTCAAGGCATCTTTAGAGTTGTACATCACAGTCGCCACTTCACACTAAAAATGTCGTAAACATAAACACATTTCCGTTTCCGGTGAGTTGCCTGGTGACATTCCCGCGTTGCCCACGTGTTTTATGTTAAAACAGACAAAGGCAACTGGAATATTGTGCTTGTGAAGTGACACGACTGCAAACAGGTATGACTGAATATCTGTGAAGGTCATAGTGTTCTTCTGTAGATAGCTGTAGGCGACTGAACCTGTTTAAGGTGAAGATGTTTCACCTCTTATCCAAGAGGCTTCTTCAGCTCTGACGAACTGAAAAAACAGGTGTTTAACCTCTGAGGCTGAAACCCGTCTAGATAGTCGTTAAGTTGATCGGTCACCTCTCCGACCCTCAACTTAACTCAAGCAAGTCCAGTCGTCTACAGCTAACTACAGAAGGTATGGCTGAAAACACAAAGAAGTGCTCATGAATAATTTTAGAAGTGAATTCTGTTGCTCACAATACCCAGTTGTTCAGCATTTACACGGGATAAATTCTTCTTGCCCCTGCCTGCCCTCCCCTGCACTGCTGCTATATACACACAAACACTCTCTCAGGTCAGGTCTGATAGTATTGCTTGATCATTTCTGTTCAGAATAACAAATAAAAATCACCAAAGCTTAGGCACTGCAGCTTTAATTTTTAGGCCAAATTTTCTGATGGAGCACAAAAAAAAAAAAAAAAACGGACAATATTTGCAGTTTTACAAAATGCTTCTCATGCATCTCTCAGTATGAGTATGTTCTTACAGTCGTATCTCTAAAGCTCTCTTCTAAACTGTCTTCTCCTCGTCTGTCTTCAGGTAAAAGTGACAGCGTTCTCGCCATGGCAGACTGCACTCTCGACCACTTGGACCATGATCCGTTTTTCCTGTGCCACCTTGAGCCGTCCATCTTTGCCGACCGCCTTTCACCCTATCAGGGCTCGCCACCGACGACGTCCAACTTGTTCCACCCCAATCACACTCCCTCACGGTATACCAACATCAGACGCAGCAGCAGCGCAGGAAGCCAGGACCTGCTCCGCTCTCAGATCGGCAACCACCAAACACACGGCGTCACACCCAGGGTTTCCCGCCTCTCCGCTTTCTTACAAGAAATGGAGCATGAAGATGGACAAGAGGCTCTGCTTCACAACCAGCTCAATGAGCAGCGTGCCATGAACGGGCAGCTGTTAGCCAGTGGAACCGAAACAGATAGAGTTAACACCAACAGTCTGAGTTGTAAAGGACAGGCCCATCGGGCTGGGATGGTCAAAGGTTGGTATCTTCTGACTATTTTTTTGATAAAATATGTAAAACCCTTATATTCAGAGGCTATAAGAATGTGCAATATAGCGATTCTTATATCCTTTTTTTCAGCACATCCTATAGGCAATCTGATGGAAAAAAATGTTTTTAATTTTCACCAATTATCAAAAACACACCTGAGTGATGAATTTCTTAAATTTGGAAATATGTCAAAGTTTTAGTCTTGTTATTTGGGAACAAAAAAAAAGTCTATTTTGTGACTTTTGTACAACTCACTACAATTAACTGTACAATGACAATTACAACTTTGACTCAACAACACACAAATAGACAAAAAAATATATATTTTAAAGCCTGGAGATAAACACATAAACAACATAAACACACACATAAGAAGTTGTGTATTATTCGCACAGGTCTGTACCATGTGAGCATTAAGGGTTGAAAAGTAACAATTGATAACTGAAACTATCTGCACTTCACCTCTTTCTGAAGCGCACAATGGAGGTAGAAGTAAATTAAAAACTTTATTTAGGACACAACCTTTCCATCTGATGTGAATCTTTCTCAGGTCAGAATGATTTTACAGACGTGTCAGGTACCATCATCCTCACGGAACACTCACTCACGGTAAAACTATGTTTTGTCACAATAAAATACTCATCAGTACTTTAAAGTTATGAGCTTGTGCACGATGTCTGTACGACAAACACATATTTTTGTGACACAGTGTTTGCCGATGCATTGTTTTAATAGTACTATGAAAGACAATCGTGATGGCGCCCCCGTCTGGTGTAGCATGATAAATCAGCAAAAGTTTTAATTACTCCAAAAAACATGAAAATCAAGTGAGATATGGCCGTCACAGACACAACTTGCTTTATAGATAGATGGCCTCAGAAAAGTCTTTGTGGCTTGGAGTAAGTGTGTGGTCTCTGTCTCTATTCTCATTTCAATAATCTTATCTTTTATTCCAGCTGCCAGCACTGGAGCTCCGACAAGGCAGTCGCGTCACCGACACACCTTCTACCGGCAGCCGTCGTGCACCTTCTCCTACTACGGCCGAGTGGGGAGCCATCGTTACCGCTACCGCCGCGCCAACGCTGCTTTGCTCATCAAGCCGTCTCGCAGCATGAACGACCTGTACGAAGTGGAGGCCAGACACAGGAGGAGGAGCAGGCAGAGGAACAGACACCGCAGTGGAAACACCAACTCCTCCAGCGGAGACACGGAGAGCGAAGAGGGCGAGGTGAGGAGCCCACAGAGGGATTTACAAGTCAAATGACAGACTTTGATGCTGTTACTACTACTGCTGCGACTTGTGATGTGCTGGTAATCAGGCATTGATCCTCATAGTGGAGGTTAGACTCATTTATGGTGCTTTCCATTTATGTCAGAAGTCAGAATTGGAGAAATCGTAAGAAAACATTGCCATCATTAGTTAGACGTTGTTGGCAGTAACAGTCAATAACAACTCTCTACAGCACATGGTATTTTGTGCACACAAACAGTGGAGCAACATGATCGTGGATAGAAATTGAACTGTGCTATGTTTTTATGACTGAGTTAATGTGGAACAAATAACACAGAAGCGCAATAAACACTGAAAGGAGCAGTGTTTTTACTTTGAGGTGAGAGGTTGCCATGACTTTCCCAAATCGGAAATTCCAATTTCCGATTACAAGTGGAACGTGCCATCGATTAAAGCAGCAAAGTTATGAAATTTGATTTCAAGGATTTGTTTTTAGCTCTGAGGCATCTTTTCACCATTTTAAAGGCCCCATTTTTGCCCAGATTTTGCCTAATGTCACACTACCTCTGCTCTCTTTCTACTACTTTAGGTTGAGACCACTGTGCGGCTGCTATGGCTCTCCATGCTGAAGATGCCTCCAGAGCTTCTACGACTGTGCGCCTGCCACCTGTTCACCTGGTTCTCCATCATCGCCGAGGCCGTGTTTTTCACCGACTTCATGGGACAAGTCATTTACCACGGAGATCCCACCGTACGAGCATTTGAAAGCTTATACTTATAAAGCTTATCTGTGTCATTTTGTTAAAAGTGTGTGATAAATTGTGTGTGATTTTACTAGATTACATTACTCTCTGTATTTTAATGAATTGGGAGTTTGGTTTGATTATTCAAGAGATCATGTTTCGCAATCAAAGATGTCTAATATTCAGTAGACATTATGTGAAGGTGTACGACAGAACAAGGACATTCATTTCCTCTGTACTTCAGTGCACATTTTAAAAGAAAATCTGCCATGTCAGTGTTTACCACATTACACATTCAGGAGAAAACAACAAAGAGTCACCTTGTACTGTATACTGGATAAACTTAATTTATTTCAGGAAGCTGACACCAGTTTCGTGGGAAATCCAGAATGATCGAATGACTTTTTTGGCAATGGGTTCTTTTGTAAATAGGATGACGTTGGCTCCACCACATTTCATATATAGACGTCTGTTTCTCTCTCTCAGGCTCCTACAAACTCTACTTTGCTGGTTAATTATCACAGAGGAGTCCAGATGGGATGCTGGGGATTGGTTATATATGCCATGACTGCTGCTACGTGCTCAGGTAACCGCTCACTTGTCATGTTTAATTGCAATTATGCACTTTTTGTTCTTTCTCTGGATATTTAAAAGCCGTTAAGTTGTGAAAATAACAGCTTGTGCTTTTTCCCCCAGCTCTCCTTCAGAAGTACCTTGACAACTTTGACCTGAGCATCAAAATCATCTACATCCTTGGAACACTTGCATTCTCTATTGGTACAAACCACTGCACAGTACAGGAAGAAAAAAAATGTCTATATTAAATATGAGCAGCTCATAATTAATTCTGGAATTTATGTGTTTTTTCCCCCATTACAGGAACCGCTGTCATGGCAATCTTCCCTAACGTGTATGTGGCCATGGTGATGATCAGTAGTATGGGCATCATCTCCATGAGTATATCCTACTGCCCGTACGCTCTGCTAGGACAGTATCACGAAATGAAAGAGGTACAGGCAGAATTAGTGTCACATTTTTGTTAATTAGTGTGTGCAAATATGTGGATATAAGGTCCAGTGTGTAAGTATTAGTGACCCCTAATGGTGAGACTGTAGATTGTAACAAATGGAGGACTTTTCTCGAGCACTGTGGTGGCCTTCACACATGAGAAAGGATATTGTTTTTCTTCGTTTGTGTTGTAAACTTCCCCTTCAGAAGCAAAATGCACTCTGCCTGGTTCACCCATTCAGTTATTATTCAAACTATTTCTATTTTTAAGGGATTAAACGCTCACCTACAGACATACTTTTGTGTAGTTCATTCAATTTCTGTCAATAAACCCTCCCTAAAAGTTACACATATGATAATATGGTGGTGATATGTTAAAAAAAAAAGTCACTTTGTAAACCTCTTTGTTTTAAAAATATACAGATCCTGTATCTTTAGTAAGTGGTTTATTAAAGTTTCTCTGTGTCCTGCAGTACATCCATCACAGTCCTGGTAACTCCCGGCGAGGCTTTGGTATCGACTGTGCCATCTTATCATGTCAGGTGTGTGTTCACATCATCTCTATAAAAATGCTTTACCAACTGTGTACTAGCTAAGAAGTGACTTGACTTAACCTGATGTGTTTTTGCAGGTGTACATCAGTCAGATCTTGGTGGCCTCAGCTCTGGGTGCAGTGGTGGAAGCTGTTGGCAGCGTCCGTGTTATTCCCCTTGTCGCCTCTGGGGGCTCCCTTCTTGGATTCTTCACTGCATGCTTTTTGGTCATTTACCCGTCTCCCAACAGCGGGTGAGAACACCACCTGGTCTTAGTCATTTGCTTTGTGGAAACTGTATGCTGACCTTTAGGCCAATATCCAAGGTTAACAGTTATTATACAGTTATTGACCCACATGCAAATTTTTTATGCTCAACAGTGAAAATATTTTCGTTTTTTTAGGCAGTGTTCCCCAGGACCAGGGTTGGGAAACACTGCCTTTAAGGGATACTTGAGTAAAAACACAAGAAAATCACTTAAGTAGAAGTTGAAGTCACTTTTTATAATAGTACTTAAGTAAAAGTCTTAAAGTATACATATATATATATACATTTACTGTACTTAAATATGTATAAAGACATTTTCTGATATAAAATGTACTTAAGTTTTTGAAGTAAAAGTATTAAAAAAGAGAAGAGTAAGAATTGAGCCATGGCTGGTCAGTGGTAGGGTGAGTTGTCTTTCAATTAGAAGGTTGTGGGTTCAATTCCTGGCCCTGCTAGTCTATATGTGTCCTTGAGCAAGACACTTAACCATGTTGAAGCATGTGAATGAGTGAATGGCAAAACTCTAGTGTAAAGCAGCTCATCAAGACTAGAAAAGCTCTATATAAATACAGACCATAATACCAACTCTTCTTCTTCTGATTTTATTTGGTAGAAACAAAGATAGATAGAGGAAATGTAGCGGAGTGAAAGTAAAAGTTCCTTGCAATATAAATAACAAAGTAAAGTATAGATACGTTATATTACAACACTGCATATATGGACAGAAGGGTCCGTCTACAAGAAGGAGGTGGATCTTAGAGAAAAAAAACACACACAATTGAAGTAAAAACTGTAAATGCAACTTTTTCCTGTGTTGCAGAATGCAGTTTAAAGATCATTTGAGGCAAGAAATTAGTCAATTAGAATTTCAAAATGCGGTTTATGCATCAGTGACGTTGTCGGCTTGGCTAATGTGGACGCTCAGTGCTCGAAGTGTCCAGCACAGAGCAGTGTTTCCTCGGGCCTGACATCTCAGTGCGGTTTTGTTTAATTGGATCGGTCCATTCCGCCTCTGAGATCCACCTCCGTCTGTTTCTTGCATACGGAAACACTTGTGTTACATCATGCGACTTGAGCGACAGCATAAATGAGCCGATGAACCTGCACAGGTGATTATCACCTTAGTAAGAAAGTGAATAAACAAGTCAAATGTGGAACTATTCTGTTTGTTACAGTTGTGATTCTTGTTGTGATTGACAGGGAGGGGAACTCAGCCAAAGCGTCCGAGAAGCGAGCCCTGACGAAGGCGGAAAATCCCACCAGTGGTGAAGCAGCTGTCGCCGTGGCGATAGAGAAACCAAGCTTTCTGAAACTTAACAAGGAGGGCAAAGCCACTACCACGACCACTTCCTGTCACACTGAAAACGAGTCTGCTCTGTGATTGGCCGGCTGAATTCATTATCATCACCAGTGCTGTTGGAAAAAGACACAAGGACGATTCGCAATCATCGTTTACAGACTTAACGAAGAGATGGAGCTCTCTTTAAGTCTGTTCTTGCTTTCTATAATTCAGATTTTGCTGCAGTAAACGACTCAATCAGGCCAGTGGGACCAGTGTCATACCAGACCCACATGCCCTGGAAAAAAGAAAAATCCTTCTGGTTTCATTCTGCAATCATTCTAGTGCTGCTGTTTCAGCTTTCTCTGAAAATTCCTTCCACTTAAACCTCACATCGACTATAAGTGAGTCACTCACAGGTCATTGTTTTAAAGCAACACTATGTAACTTTCCCTCTGCGACTCAGCGGTTTTCATTTACCTTAAAACAAAGACTATTAATCGTTCTGCCCACTCAACTGAAACAAGGCAAATAGTTTTAGGTTTCCTCATTTAATATCAAAGATGAAAACGACTTTTTAATTAATCAACAAACCTCATAACATCATTAAGTTACGTACTTGGAGATGAGGTTACTCAGCGCAGTGAAAAGAGGCTTTCAGGGCCTCTGGTTTGAGAATGAGGACAAACACTATTCTCCCCAAGTCAGCGCATCATCACAATTATTTTAAAGCTGTTATTTTAACTTTAAAAAAGTTGCATAATGTTGCTTTAAGGTGAGGTTTTCTCTGTCTCTCAGGGCCTCTAGGAGGTGCTACTGAGCAGCCGCCTGGACACAAAACTTCAGGGGATTCACACTTATACAAACTCTCTCACTCACACACACACACACGCATGCACACACGCACACCTCTACATCTGAATCGGATGAACGCCTGAATAATGAACGCTTTTGATGAACATTACTCTTTGAAGCTGCAATCGCTTAACAAAAATGGTTCTTCCTCGCTGTGGATCGGCTTTAGTCGAATCTTTGCCTCGTGACACGGACACTTTTGGACGAGAGAGAGAGAGAGTGAGTGTGTGTGCGTCTGATCACTGACTTTGACATCTCAAGTGGAGTCACAGCGTTCACCAAAATAAATCGAACACACTCGACTTTGCAGGACTTTTACAGCATCTGCGGCAGTAGCTTTAAGACTCTCAAGACTTTTGGAAATGGCAATTGTGAAACTAAGAGCCCAGAGTCTGGTTCCTGGAGGAGATTCTACAGATGCCTTCCGTCACAAAACAGAAGACCTGACGTCTTTCCTTTAGTTTTGATTCCAGGACAAAAAAAAAAGACGAGGACGACGTTAAATGAGCTCTGTTAGTGAGTGTTAGCTTGATGTTTATCGAGTGAAAAGAGCAAAGATGCAATATCTGCGGCATACAGGGCATTACATCCCAAATACTATTTTCATGGTTTTTTTTTTTGGAGCAGTCAGAGAAAGTAATGACGATGATGCTTGTGTTTATTTAGAAAAATCAGACCATCCTACTTGCTGCATGTTAGAGGAGCGGAGAAAAAACAAACCAAACAGCTGAGGGGAAGAGAGATGTGGAGGTCTCTTCTCTCGCTTTCTCTTTTTAAAAAGCGGTTGACACAAAGTTTGTTACTAATAGCACATTAGCTGAGCCATTATTGATGAAAAGCATTTAATCAGAAAAGCAGCTGAGACTTTAAGTGTGTTGGTTTTGTTTGTCTTTCGTGAGCAGCAGGACGTTGTTTCCTGACTCTACACTCCTCTGTTCCAGTGGGATCCAGTAAATAAACCAGAAATGACCAGTGTCTCAAATGGACACCATCGTATTTAAAGCGGATCCTGGTTGTTTGAAAAAGAAAGAGATCGTCACTGTTTTAGGGCCTTGTTGCTTCAGCCTCGGTGGAGGATCGTGGTCCTGCTTTGGTTGAACTTTAAAAGAAGAATTGAGGAAAGTAGTGGTTTAGCTGCCGGTGACTGCAGCGTGTGGTTTGGTGAACTTACAGTTTAACAGAAAGAGGGAGTAGATGTGGAGAAAGGTATTTTACTCACAGAGAACGTAGTTTGACACTTTATTAAAAAAAATGTGCTTTATTTGCTTTGTGGTTAGTGGAGAAACTTGTTACCACTCGTGTCTGCGTGGTAAATATGAAGCTATCGTCAGTCACATGAGCTCGTTCTGTCCAACAATAACAATGTCCTCCCACCAACACATGTTTTGTCTTTATGCATGTTTAAAAAAAAAAAAAACACATTTAATCCTGTGTCCAGTAATACTCTGAGGTGCTGGTTCGGCAGAGTTTTGTTATCTTTGGACAGATACCGCCTCTCTGGTTGCCCTCTTTCTAGTCTTAATGCTAAGCTAAGCTAAGCTAAGCTAATGGGTATCTGGTTTTAGCTGCAAATTTATCGTAGACATGACAAGAGTTGCTTTAAATGTTCAAACCCAAGACCATTTGACACTGATGTTGTCACAAAGTCAATGCAGACCCAGAACAATTACAGCTTCACTTTTTTTTCACAGTTTTACTTTTACTGAGCCGTTTTTGCACCGCTAACTCAAAAACAACAAAATGGCTGCTTCAGCATTGACAACGATGAGGAAGTAAAACTACAGCGTGTGGCTTTACTTTGACTTTAAAACACATAGTCATCAAAGTTATCCTGTAATTTTACATTCAAGTGTCGTCTTTGGCTCCTGTGACTCTCAGAAGGAGAAGTGGTCAAGAAAATGGATATTAGGTCTTGAGCCTGAGGTTAAATAATCTTAATCTTCAGAATGTTTCTTACCTGACAATGCTGGATGTGTATAATGAAAAAAATCTTAAGGTTATTTGAGTGAAATGGGAGATTTGATTGTTTGTGTTGTGACAAAGCCGATGGTTTGTTTCAATATCGGCCTCTGTGAATCAGGTGAGCTGTGGGACGAGCAGGGTTTCTTTGTTTGTTTTTTCCTGCATCTTTCAGGATAAAAAGCTGTGGATTTTGTGGATTCGGGGTCAGTTTTCCTTTCAGTTCAATCAGCTAAACCATGGAAATTGAAAGGAATGGACATGTCAAAGGTGAAGGGTTCATTTATTTATAGAAAAAGCATTTTATTTCAGCGTATGTTAAAGAATTTAGTGCAGGACAGGTTTTTCTTTTTTTTAATACAATTTACCCACTTATGCTTTTTTCCCTCTCATGGGCAGGTGTTGCTGCACAATTTAACCCTGTTTTATTTTTTGGGGGGTTGTTTTGTTCAAACAAATTAAATTCCTTCCATAATTTCAGGTACATTCAGTTAGTTCCAGAGCAGAGTAAAGAGAAGAGAAGACGTATTTTGCTTCATGGGTTTGACCGTGATTCTGGGACAACTAATAAAATAACGGGACGGGACAAAAGACGAGAGGAGGCACAGGTGCCGTGGTTTTGCACGGCTTCTGCGATCACTGGGGCAATAAAATATTCTGGATTGAAAAAAAAAAAAGAAATGGACACACAAACTTCAGTTTGAATGCACAAACGTGAAGTTTTTCCTTTGGTTTATGGATGGTTTGCATGCAAGAACAGCGATAATGCATGTGTGGAACACCAAAGTATAATCACTCAAGCTCTTTCCTTTATTGGCCTAATAGGTCAGGGATGTATTTTCTAATGCATGGCTGGATGTTTATGTCTTTTTTTGTTTTGGTTTTGTTTTGTTGGAACTTAAGTGTGTAAAACAAACAAACAAACAAAAAAAGACCAACTTATTCTCTTGAAGCATCACGCTTGGTCCGGGTCAGTGCACTCTGAACAAGCATCATGTGACTTTTCTGACGTTTTTCTTTGCACATTTGTGGGTCATAAAGTTCCAGGCCGCGCTCATCTTCTTGTTTTTTTTTGGAAAATCCCAAGCCGTGAATACTTGAAGTGCAACTTGAGCGTTTCTGTTCCAATGCAGTGGAGAACCTTCAATTTTTATCTTTATTCTTTTTCTCTCTTTTCATTTTTTTTTCAGGGGGTTGTTCTTAATATCCCAAGCCTTTTTTCTCATCTGTGTCTCTGGAATGTTCCGTCAGCGCGGAACACTCGCTTTGGCCTGGGAGAGATTTGAGTTCTTACCTTTGATTCCATCTGGTGACTTAAATACTTAAGACATATATATATTTTTTTTTTCAAAAAGTCAATGAATGTGAGATGATTTCAGGGGAAGTCATTTATTGTTTTCATGTTCGACATGCCAGGGGGAGTCTGACATTGCACAGAACTTGCACATTTTTAGGTTAAGACAAAAGGTAACCAGTAGAGCTTTGCTGTGAAAGAAAACAAACTAAGTGTGGATATTTATTTTTGAGTTTTCTTATCTAAAAGGACACTTTTCACACTTAGAAATGATGCCGTGTGCTGTTACAGATGGAACAGTGTTTTGTGTGAGCAGTCACCTCACAGCTTTTCACGTGTAAAAAAAAAAAAAAAAGCAAGGGTGTTTTTCAAAAAATGACATCTCAGTGTTTGTTTTTCTGCTCTTTGCAAATCACCTGGTTTACAACTTTCACTCTGGAATCAATGGCTGCAATACCAGAGGTTTCTTTCCACTCTGTCTGCTCTGGTGTTTTAACTCAACTAGTAAATGTCTTTATTATGATGATTATTATTACTGTTCTTATTTTTCATCTTTTCTTGTACCTTCAGGCAGGGCCACACACAGCAGATTGGCCTTTACCCTGTTTTTATTGGCAGCCATTTTGGCTCCACTGTCCTGATCACTGAATGAATGAATGTGGCCATTGTGGTGACGCAGTTTTATTATTTCCAGCCAGCAGCTGTCAGTTAGTGTGTGTGTGTGTGTGTGTGTGTGGCTGTGGCTCTGCCTCGAGTAAACTATGTTAATTATGGAGGAGTGGGATGCCTATATATTTAAAGATTGGGAAAAACAAGTATATATATGTGTGTGTATATGTGTATATATATACGTATACATATATATAATATATGCCTTGTTATTTGGAAAAAAACAATGTACATAATACATACTTCTCTTTTGTTTCTTCTTTTTTGCTGCTATAAAAAAGATGATTATTTTTGTTAGGAGGTTTTTGTTTTCTATATAAAGACTGTACATATATACATATATATAAAGCTTGTGTTCTGTAAATATGCGTGAGCCTCCATGTGTAGGACTCTGGATGAACACTGTATGAAACTCACCTCTAAAAAAAAAAAAATATACTCAGAAATTAACAGAGTGTGACTCCTTGCATTATTTACCCGCTCTGAAGAAAATATGACATGCATATATTGTTGTGTTGTGGGACTACTTTGTACCCTTTACATGTATATACAGGAACATTATTCAGATTAGGGCAAAAAAACATTATTTTCATTATTTTGGTCCATAAAATGGCGATTATGGTTTTTGTAAACCTTTAAATTATGACATCCTCAAATGTCTTTGTCCGATCGCACACAACACATTATCATAAAATAAATAATCCGCACTGCATGCATTCAACCATATTACATGGCCGAGTTACTGGGCAGCACAGGTTAAAAACAGCAACAAGAAAGAAACTGAAAACAAACAATTTTGTATATGGAAAACACTTAACTATTAACTGATTGTCCACTCATTGTTGCAGCTCCAGTTCAGATATAATAATAATCAACTAATTCATGTCAAAAGTTTGTATTTAACCCAAAGTTGATCTCACTTTGCGCCTCTTTTTTTCTTATTCAGATATATGACGTAAAATATCTTATATTTGCAGTACTGCAGTATTAAAAACAAGATACTTGTATATTATCATTTTCAGGATTTCAGACGTTAAGACATTGTTAAAAAGGAAAGTGAAGGTCAGTAACTCCTTTCCCAACTTTCATACGTTCAATTTAGTTGATTTAACTACAGCTCTGCGCCATGAAAAAAGGAATATTAACAATAATAACTACAGTTTGTCAGTTTAATTCAGTCAATTATTGCATAAAGAATGACTCCTGTAAGTAATGTTATGATGAGTTATGAAGATCCTTTTCTTGTTCCTTTCTTTGTAAATTATTCAATGAACATATTTTTTTTTTTAAATTATTTTAAAAACATCTGTATCACTGTTGAATAAGTATTTTAGGGCCTTGAGGTGTTTTAACTTGAGAAATGATGACACTAACAGAGTGACATCAGTACAAAAAAGACAACATTTAGATAATAAGCATTTAATGAACCCTGCAGAGTGAGAAGTGAAAGAAAAATACAATAGAAGATGACTTTGTTTTAAGTTTGCGTGCCTTACGAAAAGGTGGCATTTGTGTGTGTGTGTGTGTGTGTGTGTGTGTGTGTGTGACCGCTGCTGAAATAACCTGCTGCTGCTGCAGTTTCAGAACCATTTTCCTCTGCTTACAACATCCAAACTCAGCATCTTCACAGCAGACGACTGGTTTCCCATGATGCCTTGAGGCCAGACGGCAGAGAGAAGAGGTGTTGAGGTCAGTAAACGTGGTCACAGAAACCAGAGAATTCAGGTTCCTCCTCTGCTTTCTGTGACCGTGTGTGTGTGTGTATGTGTGTGTGTGTGTGTGTGTGCTAATAATGAACTGTATTGACCTCTCATCCATCTGATTAAAGGGAAGTACCACCAAACTGAGTGACATGATCACATGACTGCCATGAGTGACACAGGGATTTATCACACTGTAGCTCTAATTATTAATATTATTATTATTATTATTTTATTATCACTATTAACACTGAAAGATACATTTGTAAGGTGGAAATCGCATCTATTTCAATTGCAACAATCATTGTAATCCCAGTTATCTGATGACGATGATAATGATGATGTGGTTTCTTATTTTTGCCACAGTAGCTTCTGTAAATCAGAACATCAGCCTTCAGCCTACCGCTGTAGTGAGACACTGCCCTCTAGTGGAGAAAAATAAATCGACTCTTAGGAATGAGTGAATTTATTTAGCGCTTCATGCACATAATAATTGTTTATAAATGACCATGTAATCAAAATACATTTGGTATTAAAAAAGCTGCACAAACAGTTCTCACTGCCCTACAACAACAACAACAACAACAACAACAACAACAACAACAACAACAACAACAACAACAACAACAACAACAACAACAACTTACAATATTTCAGAGTTATAGGATTTTTTTTACATTAAAAAACAACATGTACTCAAACAAAAAACTAAATAAATATAAAATAATCGGTAAGGTCAAGCTATACAAACAAACAATATGGATTATAAAGATAGACATTTAGGTACCACAAAAACCACAGCCTGCAAGTGGATTAATAAAAACACTTAACAAATCATTTATGTGTAAGGTTAAAACTTAACTTCAAATTTTATAAAATAATATGGTAAACAAATATACATTTTTGGTACCAACTTTTATGACACATACAGGGTGTTTATGACACTGTGTTGTTTTTCAGTCTTTTCCCAGATTGACAGAAAAATTAAAGAAGACAAATCAATCTTACGGCTAACATCCACATCATCATGTCCACTAAACTGTCAGAAAATCAATGTGTTGAGGTTCAAGTTATGGATTTGTTTTCCACGAAAGAAGGTGACGTAGGTGTTTGTAAAATGATAAACAAAGGCATTAAAGGGAGCAACTTTTGTAGATGAGAGACTGTTGTGAGTGTTTATACTCATGAAGAGAGCTTTGCTTCCAGCTTATAGTGTGTTGACTCAAGACTCTGCCCTTTTCTCTTCTTCTCATCATTCTCCATTACTGTTTCATTTACATCATCCTTGCTTGTTTTTAACCTACTTGTACATTTGTTTTTATGGTGACAAAAGAAACGACATATTATTCAGCATTACAGTAAATGCACTGCATGTCCAGTGCATGTGTGGTTCACCTTTGTAATTTACTGTAAAAGCTGTTCAGCCAAACATTATGTTCAGTTTGAAACTTTTTAAACACATTCTATTGGCAAGCGATTCATCAACCTTAATAACATAGATGATTATGATTGTGTGTCTCGATGCTGGTGTTCTGTAGATCACTCAAGACGACCATGTTTTCATCTACACCCTCTTTCCCAGCTGTATCTTAATTATTCATCCATCATCAAACCCAGCTGACATAGGGTGAAAGGTAGGGTACACTGGACAGATCACCAGTCTATTGCAGGGCCAACATAAACAGACTAACAATCCTCCAATCTTACATGTTCACCAGTTTGGAGTGCCCAATTACACTGCTGACTGTGGGAGGAAACTGGAGAACCTGTACACACGGGAAGAGCATGAAAGACCCAGACCAGGGAACAAGCCAGCAACCTTCTTGCTGTCAGGAAAAAGTTCTAGCCATGTGTGCCACTGAGTGGGCCCTGTCTTGATTAATTATTTAACATTATCTCTATTCTTTTAGTGTTTTTCAGTATTTTATGCCTCAATTAATAAGAAGAGGACAGTTGTTTGTGTGAGAAGGCTGTAATGTAAAGCACTTTGGCTTGTTGATAAGACAAAATCAATAAATGTAGTCCATTTACCAACCCCCAAACCACAGGGGCGTCATCAACATCATAATTCCATCATGCAGCATCTTCCATTAGTAAGAGCTCATGGATTCCACAGAAAAACTGTTCATTTGTGGTGTGTTCTCACCAGTTCCAAAGCAACATTCACACACGGTCAGAGCGATAAAGAGGTGGTTCTACTGATTTTCCTGTTTTCTACTTCAATCTGTTTACGCTGGCGAGAAAATAAAAGGAAAACTCATTGCAGTCTTAAAAATTAATTAAAACAACTTTCACTGGACTCTCGATGAGCAATGGATCCGTTGTTTTGTTCATCTTGAAGATAAATTTGCAATGTTTATTTCTGTTATATTTTTTAATCCATCACAAGTTGAGGGGGCCACCTGCCTATGCGGACTGGTCCATGTTGGTTGCAGACAGAGGTGTGTTGGTGAGTGTGAGCGTGGCTATGCTTTGGGCTATTGCCAGTGCCGTGCCAGGACATTTATTCACTGAGATCTTCTCCGCTTCTCCTCCACTCGAGTGCCCGGCCTCCCTGTCCCACTCCGTTCTGCCTCCCCTCCTTGTCCTCCACACTCTCTTGAAGCTGTCTGTCACAAAGCAGTACACCACTGGATCCAGGCAGCTGTTGAGGCTGCTCAGAGATACTGTGATGTGATAGGCAAGCACGTGCCCCGCCCCCTGACTCTGCCCCTCCCCTCCGACTTTGACGCGGAAGTAGACCAGCACCTGCCGGATGTGGAAAGGCGTGAAACAAATGGTGAAGACCACGAGGACGGTGGCCAGAAGCCTGATGGCCCTCGTCCTCCTCGCCCTGCTCTGCTGAGGAATCAGGCCATGGCTTGAGGAAAGAAAACAGGCGACACGTAGCGTGAAGATGACCACGACCAGCAGGGGGAGGAGGAACTCCAGGATGGTGAGGTAGAAGAGGGCAGGGAGGAGCACGCAGGAGGCGCTGAACTCCAGTGCTGTGGTCTGGAAAGGAGAGGAGAGAAGGAGGTCATCAAGCTTTTAATTCATATACACTATACCAAACTTTTTCAGATATCATAATTACATAATAGACAGAATCAGTCTTTGTATCACAGGTGGGTTTTGAACCCAGGGATCTGGCACCACTCCTTACCAGCTGAGCTAATGAGTGAAAAGAAATGTGACGTGGGCCATGATTGGCCCGTGAGCTGGACTTTGGACATGCCTGCTCTCATGACTGGTGAAAAAGTATTTGACCATTACACCAACAGGGTTTGTATTGATGTATAAATATACATTGATATAGAGTTGTTCCCCCTTTTGCAGCTATAACAGCTTCCACGTTTCTTGGAAGACTTTCCACAAGAACTCTTAAAACCAATGTCTGTATAGTCCTTGCTTTGTGCACTTGGGCACAGTCAAGAAAAGGACCTTCCTCAAACTGTTGCCACAGGTGGAAGCATAGCATTGTTCTATGCTGAAGTTTTAAGATTGTCCTTCAATGGAGATAGGAGGTCTAGCATAAAGCCTGATTGTGTTGTGTTTGTAGGTATTTAAATCCTCACCTGGAAAGAATAGGTGACTACAACAGCAATGAACCACACAGTGCCACTGACACACTTGGCTGCTCCTGGGGTTCTCCATCGATGAAGAGTGCTGGACACATGGACAACAGTGAGGTAGCGATCTATACAGATGCTGAGAGGAAGAGTGGAAGAGTGAGTCAAAGGATAAAAGGTGTTTTTCTTCACTCGCTAAACAGTAGTTTACTAATTTTAAACGTTGATGAACAGAGCGAGCCACGCACCTGGTCAGAAACAGGATGCTGCAGTACATGTTGACAAAGTAGCTGAAGGTGTGAACGTAGGAGCAGGCCACACAGCTCCCTCCACTGTGATACAGAGCGATGCGAGCGGGTAGTGACAGCGCCACCAGCAGGTCAGCGACAGCCAAGTTGATGGTGTAAACAACAGAGGCTGAGGAGTGAGTGGAGGCCCCGCAGAAGATATAGAGAGCCAGACAGTTGAGGATAACACCGACCACCAGCATCAGGCAGTTACACACCTGCAGAGGAGAGGAATGGACTGATGTAGTGCCTAGCTCAAGGGCAGTTTTCAGTTCCTTGTACTGAACACATTTCTTTGAGTTTCCGGAGAACCCGAGGAATCTCAAGGGTCTTTGAAACCAAACCGCCCTTTACATCTTCTTTTTTCTCTCTCTTAAACCAGTGTTGGGCAACAGCATGGTACTTATCACGTATTACTGTAATGATTATAATTCACAAAACAGTCCTAATATTCCAATTGTAAAAGAAAGAAATACCGAGTCACTGTATTAGTACTTGCAATTAGTTTCTTGTCCTTTAGAGGATTATGATGGTTATGATCGTCACGACAGGTTATATCAGAACTGGAATATGCAGAAAACATTTTTTTTTTATAATTTTAAAAGAGGCCTAAGTTTCGAAAAAGGGGATTTACTTCCAAAAGAAACTTAGCACTTAGATTGTCTTTATGGACTATATTGACTGATAAGTAATAAGTAAAGCCAGTGACAGGTACTGTCATTACTTTTAATATATATATATATATCTTTTTTTTTTATAATTTTAGGCCTTGTGTTTATTGGACAGAACAGAGCAGTGTGAAAAGGGGGAGAGAGAGGAGGGAGAAGACACAAAGCAAAGAACCACACGTGGGATGGAACCCTTATCACTGAGCTACCTGGCCCCATGAGCCACATGGAACATGCAATACTCTTCCTGATAAAGTTGCCCAACACTACCTGAGGCAATGGTTTCAGCTATGGTTCATATGGCAGTGTCTCCTGCACATAGTTGATCATAAAATTTAAAGGTGCATTATGTAATAAATCTAAAGCAACTGGCCGTAAAATCCTCCTAATATGTCACAGAGACTCAGGAATAATGTTCATATAACATAGTAAACTCACCAACAACAACAGTGCAGCCAAAATATTCACATTAAAATATTTTTTTTGCAGACCCCAAATCATGTTTGTGTTCTGAAATTATGTTTTGCCATGTGGTGCCACCTACTGCCGTCTACAAATCATTACACGAACCACTCTGGCAACCACGAGTCTGGAGGGGAGGGGGTGGAGGGGGAGACGGATACGGCTCGCCGCAGTATTTTGAATTTGAGTGTAGTAACAGTTGTTTTGGGCTACATTCTTACATATGGCACCTTTAAAGGAGTCGTCTCAAAGTGGAAGTTGCTGTGGACAAACATATTCAGTTGTTAATAATAATAATAATAATAATAATAATAATGATTATTAACTAACCATAAGAGAGACCCACACAGCATAGAAGTCTTGGTACAGCTGCACATCCAGGTGTGCTACCCTGTGTAAATGTGGCGCCCCCCACTGCTGGCTCCAGTTACTGCAGTTAATCAGGTTGGGTCTCAGGAGCAGCTCAGTGTTGGGAGCAGAGCTGACGTTGTCAGGAAAACTCTCCATTGGTTGTGAAGGATGAAATGAAAATGAAGGTTCTGTGAGAAAATAAGGATTGATAGAGAGATAAACAACAATTCATCACAAGAGTAGTTCATATTATTTAGTGTAAAAGAGTGTCATCTATGTCAGAGCAAACGGAAAGATGGTTTTATATAAGTGTACATATAGCAGATGTAGTTGAAGACAGAAAAAGACCAAGCATAAAGTATTGATTCAAACACAACATGATTATGTGTGATATGTCAGTATTGTGATCTATGAGTTTTGCTGATAAAAAATGACTTCTCTAATGTGAATGTGTGGCAACATCTGGTATTATACCAGAGAGAAACAGAAAGAGAGGTAGAGAGATGGACATGGTTGTGAAAATATGAGGTTTTGTAAAGAGAGGTTAAGTCATTTAGGACAGCAATTTACAGATGGTGGTTAAAACAAAATGTTCTATGTGTCTGTATGCATTATACAGTGGAATGCAAAAGTTTGGGCACCCCTGTAAATGTTCATGATTTTCCTTTATAAATCACTGGTTGTTGGGATAAGAAATTTAAGTTAAATATATCACATGGGAGATAAACACAGTGATATTTGAGAAGTGAAATGAAGTTTATATGATTTACAGAAAGTCTGCAAGAATTATTTCAACAAAATTAGCCATGTGCATACGTTTAGGAAGAAAAAAGAAACATTTTGTGCATCCTCCTTTTGCAGAAATAACAGCCTCTAAACGCTTCCTATAGCTTCCAATTAGAGTCTGGATTGTAGCAGAAGGTATTTTATTTTTTTCATTTTTCTTTACAAAACATCTCCAGTTCAGTCAGGTTTGATGGTTTCTGAGCATGGACAGTTCACTTTAAATCACACCATACATTTTCCATAATATTCAGGTCTGGGGACTGAGATGGTCATTCTAGAACGTTGTATTTGTTCCTCTGCATGAATGCCTTAGTAGATTTTGAGAAGTGTTTAGGGTCGTTTAGGGCCCCAGCACAACTTCAGCTTTGTCACTGATTCCTGGACATTGTTCTCCAGAATCTGCTGTTACTGAGTGGAACTAACACATCATCTGCATAAAGAGTAACTTTTTTTGTTGCTGAATTCCTTTAATTTACAGGAAGTTATAGAAGTTGTAATCACATTAAAATCAGATTGTTGCTGCGCTGAAAATATTTGCTGTTTCGTTCAGACCTGTGTTTGTGTTTAATGTAAATATAAGGCATGTTGGGATGGTTTTCTGAACTGAAGCATTTTTTTTTCTTCAATGAGACTGTCATAAATATACTTAAAACTAATGACTCCCATAAAGTTTGCCGGAGACAAACAACAGAGTCAGTCATAGTCATGTTGTACTGTAAATAGACTCAAACTGCTGAAATGTGAAGTGACGGCAAGTGTTTTATCAGATACTGAAAACAGACGAAAGACATGTTGGATGAAAAATGGTCGACGTCTGCAGAATTTAATCCAGGGAGTGTCGTTTTTATAAACAGTGTTCTCTCAAACTGCACAGAAGACTGAATCCATCTTCATCCGCTCTCTAAAGAGGATGTGACACTCTCAACAAAGTGAAGCATGCAACCTCACG
This sequence comes from Microchirus variegatus, assembly GCF_963457635.1. Lineage (NCBI taxonomy): Eukaryota > Metazoa > Chordata > Actinopteri > Pleuronectiformes > Soleidae > Microchirus > Microchirus variegatus. The sequence goes on from NC_139814.1 coordinate 7,251,297, forward strand.
TCTTACTCTAAACACATGGTTCTTTTATTAATACGAACCATATCGGTGTGAGCTGTTATTTGACGTATGATATTTGCTGTTGAACACGAGGTTCACGTTTGACTTGGACGTGTCGCATAAATCTGATGAACGTGTCACATCCTGTTTGAATGAATGGAGGCGACGAAGGCTTCAACGAGCACATGCTGTACATTTAGAGGACATTTCAGAACAATGTCACTGTACAATAGTCTAAACAAAACTTTGAAGGGAGTTCCAGCTCCAGAAGTTATATAGATGGAGTTACAAAATACAGTTATTGAAGCGGATGACTTTTGGACAACTTTTTGTACTTCCCAATCAGTTTTATTGATTTCAGTAAATTATTTAATATCATGATTATATGTGATTAATTGCACCAATTGTGATTTAGCAACTTGGATATAAGAACCATGCACATGACATCTGTCACTGAGTTCATTTAAACAAATAAAAAGGTGACTGACTAAATTGAAAAAAATGTTTTCAAGATAATCTTTAAACAATTTTCTTCCCAGTAGTAGTACCACAGTATTCGTACCACTATAACTCAAAGTTGTTTCAACATAAAGGGACATCTGAAGGATTTCAATGACATTTTTATGAGCTTGACACGTCCGTGAACCTCTTTCTTTTTTAATTCTCAAGAGAGGAACCAGGAAAGTGGTTTCTCACTTAAAACCCCAAAGGCAAATGGATTTCACCTGAATCACAGCTTATAATCAAACAGGACTGGACACAATCACTGGTTTCAGTCAAAATGAATCCAGAGGCGGATGAGTTCCTGATCTGTTAAAACGTTGCTGACAGACGGAAAAAAACTTAGCTTTAAGTCTGGATTTAAAAAAAACCCAAAAAAACAGGAGAACACTTGCTTTCACAAAACTAAATCTGTTTTATTCTTGATTTAATATTCAAGTATTATAAATAAGATTATGTGTTTGTGTGCTTTTGTTTTTGTACAGATTCTTGTCCCCGTTTATTTGGGCAACGTTTAACGTGTGGCGAGGCTAAAGAGCTCCAGTAAGATAAACAAGAGACCTACAAAGAATTTACATATATACAGTAAGTGTGTCTGCACACGTTGGCCTGGATATACATTTGAGCACTAATAAACCATGAAGTGTCTTAACTTACGTTAAAGATAAACCTTGAGTCAGTAAATCAGATGGAAGAAGAACAGACAAAAACGGGGGAAATTCTCTTCATGTAATCTTATAAAGATTTATGAAAACTCGTGTTCTCGCTGCAATAAAACAACGTTTCCATGTTAAGAAGTAGAAAAATCATACTTTTATGATATAAACGTAAAAATAAATGTTAAACAAGGAATATGGACATGTTAAAATGTTTCTTAAACATACCTGATGTAGACGATGAAAGGGTGAGAGACCTTGTTCACTCCGCTGAGAGACACTTTCTTAAAGGTTATATATATGCATAATATTCATATATTGAGGCTGTAAAGCTGATCAGAGTCTTTCTTGTCAGTTTGTCCGTCTTGTGCTTTGTCCTCGCACAGTTGACGAGTAGAAAGGCAGAAGACAGAAGGTAGAGTTGGAAAATGAACGAGCTGTTGAGAGGGACGACTCCTGGAGCAGAAAGTACAGCTCTGGCACCTCCTCCCCATCATTTGCATGTCTCACATTGAAGAAAAAATATATTTTTGTCTCTTTTTGCTTCCTTCTATCTTAATCCTGTCTCTTATGTCCCTCTCGCTTCTAGTTCTAACTCTGGTATCATCATTTTCATTATAATAATAATTGGTCTGTTCTCGTCTTTTCTGTTTTTTTGGCTTAATACCAAACAAATACAGAAAAGCCAAGTAGAAGGTAAAAATGGGACAAACAGGACAATCAGGAAACAGTCTTTGGGCATTTTGATGTCACCAACAACAGACAGATATATGACTCAGTAAACAATGGTCTTCTTTGGTGTTTAATGGCAGTTGGAATCTGCAGTGTTGCATGACTACAGTACCTCCTTATTCCTTCTTTGTCACCGTACTCTTGTTCTTCTTCGAGGTTTACTTTACGCAGCACTTGGCCTCCATATTATTGCATCGCTGCCTCCATATTTCCATTTCGTATTCCTTCCTCATCATTATTCAGTATTCTTATTTGGTTCACCTGTAATTATAAGTAAGTAGAGTAAGAAAAAGTATGTTTGTTACTGGCTCCCCACAAGTCTAAGACTGATATAATAACTCAAAGATGTGGATTATGTCATTGGATGATAATTGACTTAATATGTATTGCATAAAATTCACATATCTATACTTTAATGTATTTGTATTACTAGCAATTTTTACTCCACTACAATTCCCCTAACTATCTTTGTTGCTCGGCGACCCTTGAGTGTCTCTGCGACCTTGAGTGTCTTATTATTATTCTTACCAGATAAAATCAGAAGAAGAAGAGTTGGTAAATGGTATGTTTTTTTATATATATACAGCTGTTTTCTAGTCTTGATAATAATACTACTAATAATAATAATAATGCATTATATTTGGAGGTGCCTTTCATGACACTCAAGGTCACCAATGACCACTCAAGGTTGATGACCACTCAAAGCTGCTTTACACTACAGGTTTGCCATTCACACCCATTCACCCTCACATTCACAGCACATTTTCTATCACACATCTTTCACACACTGCGGGCCACAGCCATCAGGAGCAACGTGGACTCAAGTGCCTTGCTCAAGGGGACACATATAGCAGAGCAGGGAATTGAATCCACAACCTTCAATTTGAAAGACAACTTTCTTAATTCTAAGTCCTTTTAAAAATACATCTACTTCGAAAACTTAAGTACATTTTATATCAGTAACCTTCTTTTGATACTAAAGTACAGTAAATGTCATATAATACTTTTACTCAAGTAGTTTTAAAAGGTGACTTCACCGAACTACTAAAGTCATTTTCTGGTAAGATGCTTTTGGATACTTTATACAAGACTGTGATAACCTGACAATGTGACTGACAGACAAACTAAAGACAATACATGTTACACATTATGAATAAATTAGTGCTATGATGCAGAGAGACTGTCTTGTCTTTGTGAGACAAAATAAAAGAGAGGTCAGAATGGACTATATTATTTAAGTGGATTTTCAAGAGCGTTTATTTAAAGCTGCCTCTGGGGTGGTCCGACACTTTATTAGTCTGTGGGAAACATTTTTATATATGTTCTGTTCCACCTCTGTTTGTTTCTGTGTAAATGCTTGACTCAGTTGGAGAAGGGCGAGTGAAGGGGGGGATAATAGTAAGACACAGACAAAGAAGTATAAACCTCTTTAGATGTTTTCACTGAGCTGCCAGTCTGTGAACCAGTTTCATGAGATTTACAGGGGCTTAGAACCACATGTCGAGGGTCTGTGACGCTCATTTGAACACAGGTTTTATTTGGAGAGAAGCAGCACCTCATAAACCACGGTAACGTAAACAGTCAGAGAGGAGGCCATGCTCCACTCGACAGTGTGTGTGTGTCGTTCTGTGTCTGTCAGATGACATTAAGGGACACATTTTAAATCAAAAACCAATCAACTGAAAATGTGTCTTCAATTTAGAAAAACATCATGAGCGAGTAAAGGTTATACTTTAGTATAATGGTTGTGTGTGCTGTGACAACTTGAGTGTGTGTGTGTGTTTTAATGTATGCCCTGGTACATGTGTGTCTGTGTACATTACCTGTAATATGTCAAACAATCCAGGATCACTTCTCATGAATTGTAATAGTGGTTGTTTTATTTTGCCCTGTCCGTGATGCTGTGGTGCAAAACGCCTGGATAATGTTTAATCGTATGTTTCTCAGACAGCGTGTTCAAATATTTGAAAATATGATCTGACCTTTTCCTGGCCCAGTTTGTTTAATAAAGTGCTGGAGACAGTGAGGAAGGATGTCCCACTTCACATGTACTCCAGTTGATAAAGTGCAGTCATATACTTGTGCTTGAGTCACACCATATTTTCCCACACTCATATTATGTATGTAATATGGGAATTTAAATGACAATTTTGTATGGAAAAGAAAATGTTCTTATCCACACATAGTGCTACACAACCTGTATAATTATTGTGGAGGAGCTCCTATGAAACACACACACATTTGCACAGCATTCGTAGTGAGGACACTAGATATATCCCAAATAATTAATAATAATACATTCTCTATCAATTAGTCTAACCTTAACCATCACAACTAAGTACCTAACCTTAACCCTAACCTAAGTAGCATATAAGTGTTTTTGGTCCTCAGAAAGACGCTGATACAAGAAGTCACACGCTCACACACACGCTCTGAGCATTCTGTTGCCACAGTGACCGAGATGTGTCACTGTGTAAGAGAGTCGGTTTAAACATGGACATGTTCTATTTCCTGAGCAACAGCAAAATAATGACAAGGGTGACGGTTCGTGTTCGTTATTGTAACCCCTCAGTAAATAGAAATGTTTGAACGTGGCAGTATTCGTCAGACATTTAACAGGGACAGGCATAAAGCTCAGCTTTGTGATGAACAGGAAGTTTGTGTTTTTTAATGCTCGGCAGCGGAACGAATTATCCCGCGCTCCCACGGAAGCGGTAGCGTTGGGAACAGGAAACCGAATCTGTAAACATCAGCTAGCAACAGAGGAGCCAAACACAGCCGACACGACAGCGGGCTGAAGAGAGACTATGTTTAAAAACACTTTCCAAAGTGGTTTTCTGTCTATTTTATACAGCATCGGCAGCAAACCTCTGCAGATATGGGATAAAAAGGTCAGTAATCTCCGAGGCAGAGTAAAGGCAATCTAGTTTCGTTAGCACTGTCGTGCTAAAGCTAACTTGTGACGCGTGTCTATATAATGCTCAAAAATCGTTTTGGAGTATTTTCGGTAATTATTCCAAATTAAATGTTCCACGTGTGTGTTTAGAATCCAGAACGGTATAGTTCAGAACACACGCTGGAACGTAACATTTGGATTCAATGATGTTAGTGGTTGTCAAGGACACACCAAACATTGACTATACTCTAAATGTGTAACTTTATAGTTAGAAATCCTCAACTTGTCCTAACTATTAGATTTCACCTCTGTTATTCTTTATTTGTCAAATGTAAGATATTTTGTGTTATATTGATGTTTTATTTATCAATATTCATGTTATATCATTTAATATACTATATTTTGAATCCGGTGTTCAGAGTGCTACAGAAGGTTATGAAGTTACTAACATTTCTACATCGTTTTAATTTATTCCTTTACTTGTTGATTTATTAATTGATTGATTGCTTCTGCATTGCACAATTCTGCCCCAGTAAAATCATTGTAGTGCTTTAAAATGTCAAATTAACAAGGTGATGTACCGGTTTGAAATAAAATATAAAGTATAAATAAAATAATACTACTACGCCCACTAATACCCTGAGGTCTTCAGGTCAGCCTTTCAGGCAGTGGCTCTCAAATTGTGGAAAGTGCTGCCTCTGTTCTTACGTTGCTTAAATTGTGTGTATTCATTTAAAAAAGCAGTTAGACAAGGGTTTTTATGGCTTTGAATCTGTGTTTAGTGTCTATGTTTTAATGTCTCTTTTAAAATGTATTGTATGCATTTTATTGTAAAGCACTTTGTGATTTTATATCAGTGAAAAATTCTCTATAATTTAAGTTTAAGTTAAAAAAACAAAATCAATTCTTCCTTGGGCCTTTATACCCAGAACATTCAACATTAAAACTGTTATATGGATTATGACAAAAACTAAGCAGTTTGTTGGTAAACTATGCTTTGAGTCTTTTTTTCCACATCAATACAAATATACCTGTGACAAATTAGTAAAATTGCTAATTTACTAATGAGACTAACTGGTGTTTTTTCTTTTTTAAAACATGACGTAATTAACCTATTTCTGTGTCCCCAGGTGAGAAATGGCCACATTAAGAGAATCACAGATAATGACATTCACTCATCGGTGTTGGAAGTTGAAGGGACGAATGTGAGGTTAGTATGTGTGTGTGTTTAACTCATCCTTCAGTGTGTATGTAAAACACACTCACTCTTACTGCCTCTCTTCTCTGACCTCTACAGTACCACCTACATTACGTGTCCAGCAGACCCTAAGAAGACGTTGGGCATAAAGCTTCCATTTCTGGTCATGATCATAAAGAATCTTAAGAAGTATTTCACATTTGAAGTCCAGGTGAGGAAAGCAGCTGTGTCTTAGTGGTTCAAACTAGTAGCTTACACGGTACATACACAAAAACCAAAATTAAACTCAGGACTTAATATTTTACTTTGGGGTTATATTTCTTGTTCTATTTGGTTTCATGGTGACTCACAATCCCTCCCCATCTTTGCATCTCTCAGGTCTTAGATGATAAAAATGTACGCCGACGTTTCCGGGCGAGCAATTATCAGAGCACGACAAGAGTGAAGCCGTTCATCTGCACTATGCCCATGAGGCTGGACGATGGCTGGAACCAGATCCAATTCAACCTGTCCGACTTCACCAGGAGGGCGTACGGCACAAATTATATTGAGACACTGCGGGTACAGGTTAGTGCAGGCTGTTTTTATGTAACACTTCAGGAACTAGAATTACTCAGTGTCTCTATGCTATTGTTAGCATCCTGACTTGATTTTCGACTCACCAAGATGGCGCCCGTGTTGGCAAGCCGTCCGCCTCGCTCCTTCGCTTAGCACTTTGAGATAACTTTATGAAAAGTGCTTTACAAATAAAATTTATTATTATTATTATTATTACTTCAATGACTGTAACCTCTTTATGTTAAAGGTTTATGACTATTTTGTCCCTCTGTATCTCACGTATTCTCCGTTTTTCTCTCAGATACACGCCAACTGTCGAATCAGACGCGTTTATTTCTCAGACAGACTGTATTCTGAGGACGAGCTCCCAGCAGAGTTTAAACTCTATCTGCCCGTCCAGAATCAGAAGGCCAAGGTGAGACACACGCCTCCACACACAGATTAATTCTACCTTGACTTGGTCATGCAATACACCTGGTATAATATGCAGGTAATAGATATTTAAAAAAGTGTTTGTTTTTGTTTGTTTCTTGCAGCAGTAGTGCTACTCGGGCTGTACCATTCCGCCACACCTCTTTTCTGTATAGATGTGAAATTTAAAACGTAAATATTGTAATTTTGGACCAGGTTTTGAATGTTGTCATGTGTTGCTTTCAGCACAATAAAGTTTTTTTATGATGAGCGAACAATTATAGCACATTCTTGCATTCATTTATAGCACATTTCTTGCAGGTATTGGGAAAGCAAATGAGTGTTATTTGACAGTAGACTGAAGACCTAAGTGCTTGTTTTATAAAATACAAAGTCAGACATGTCCATTCATCAAATATAAACCATCTTTATACAACAACACAAATAATCTCAAATAAACGTCGATGAAGTTTTTCATTTCCAAAACATAAAGTATTTGTTCCACTTTGGAATCTTGTTTACAGCAAAGAACAAATTACAAAATGTTCAGAAAAAAGGAAGCGGTGGACATCGGGGGCAAATAACAGCCACACACAAAGAAATTATGCTAATAACATTTTCTCAATACATTTTAAAGTCAAGTCATCATCTTTACCACTATATTTTTTTTTTCTAAAAATGTCATGGGAATCAAAGTGCAAGGCAGAATTAAACGTTAAACTTTGGACGTACATTTTAAATGTCATGTAGTCACTGCTGCTCACAGACCATGCACAGAATTACACCTTAAAGGTGGGTCAGACTTAGAGATACTTAGCTGCCAGGTGTGCGTTGAAACAGCATTAATGTGATTTAGCCACAAACGTCAAAGCTCAAAACATAGATAATACTGTGTCTAAATGGAAATAGCATTTGAAAAAGGTTGATTTTGCTAAAGGTTACAGTTGTCACACTGGAAGTTTTACTGTAAAATCCATCCCACCATGTTGTTTTCAGGTAAAAAAAAGGTGTATTTTCTTTTGTTAGATTGGGCCTCTTTGATTTTCTACATAAAACTAATAGTATATGTATTTTTTCAAGCATATTTCTGCAGCAGGCACTTTTTCCAACAAGAAATGTTAACACACAGTGTGAAAATATGTTTCAACAGCATTTTCCCTGAAATATGATCAGTGAGGGAAGACTGGGGTGTCTATTCAGCTCTCATTGTGTATTTAGAAAGTGGGTTAATACTTAAACATATTTCCATATATGGCATTATTGTTGGGCTCTAATTAATTAAATATAAGGTAACAAAAATGATTGAGAAAAATGTTGGGCAGTAAAAGGCAGTTTGACAATGTTACTGAATTAGTTGTTTTACTTATAAGCAAAACTGAAACAGAGTCAAACATATACAACACAAATTCAACCAGTAAATTACAAAACAATGATTATTCTTCTAAATGGCATATTTTCCTCACACCAACAATGTGAAAAATACATTCATAGAAATCTATTGCTTTACCAGCATGCATCTCTTTAAAGTGCAAAACACATTCATTGGTACAGATCAGTGAATCATCTACTGCCTCAAATCAAACGACAAGGAAATCCCCAACATAAATAATAGGTTCAAGATGGCACAACATAATTCCAACAAATGAAATATAAAGTGTAAAACAAAACGTTGGACGCAAAAAATCCAACTATGCCAAAGGCAAATAACACGTTCAGTTTGTCCTAGTCACAAAACCAGCCTTTTATCCTTTAAGAGGGGGTTCATCTTTCTTCATATTTTCTTACAAATAATTCCATATGAATGTCTGCAATACTAATGGACAGTGTTATAAACACAGAACTCGTAAAAAAAACCTGTCCCTGTCATCAACAAGTAAAGCTTAGGCAGCTTAGACAGGTTAACCTAACCTGGATCATCAACCACCTTTATCAGTCACTTTGGGAAGATGCACATATTTTTTATGATAAAATTAAACTAAACCTAACAGTGAAGGATGATTTCCAATGACAGAAAGTGTTTAAACATCCTGTGCGGGACGCAGATATGAAGAACTTGTGATGTGGCTTTGCAGACACTGGTGTTTGACCACAAAGGTGTGTGCAAGTGGAATGTCACTTCAGAAAGAATCTCATGTTTAATATATGTGACATAGACCGTCCTGCTGTTTACTGGCAAGTTTATTTTACTTTTGCTTTATTTACTCACTGCAGGCTGGAGTGTGTCTCTCTGTGTGTGTGTGTGTGTGTGACTGGGAGCATGACGTGTGTATTTATTCAACACTGTTATGTGGTGCTGCCATAATGAATGACATAGTAGTCATGGAAATACATCAACACAGCGACAGGCTGGCCAATGATGAGCGAGATCCACACAGCGGCGTTTCCATAGTTGCCATTGAGGAAACGGCCCACAAACCAAGCCAGAGGAACCTGCGGAGTTTAAGGTTGAGAGTCTTAAAGTGTGTTTGTGTAAACGTTGAGAGGGGGTGGAAGGACAGAGAACAGCAGCTGGAGAAGGATGAGGAGGAGAAATGATCTGTGACTAGAGTGAATTAGATTAGTTCAGTGAGTCTCACCTGAGCCATCATTCCCATAAAAGCCCAGAGTCTGAACATCTTGAGAGGAACACTAACCAGGTACTGAAGAAAAGAAGACAGAGAACACAGTTAATCTTATACTTATACTTTTATTTATTTTTGTACTGTTCCAAATAACACATTTTTAAAATACATATAATAAATTAATTATAATACAAATGTTACTGTATGTGTAATACAGGCCACTTAAGGACCAGACCTCAAGTGTAAGCAAAACTCTTCAAGGTTGAAGAATGCTGTGGATTTACCTCATGGAAGAAGGCAGACAACAGAAAAACTGCAGTTTGAGCCAGAAACTTGTTGGTCCCTCTCTTCAACATTGGTTTGTAGAAGTGTCTGCAACACACAAAGACGCTCAATCATACTAATAATTATATCTCAAATAGGCCTGCAATGATTAATAGATTACTCAATGAATCGTCAACTATTATGGTAATTGATTATTTGGCTTGAATTTTCTGATTTTCCTGCTTCGTAAATGTTAAGATTTTCTAGTTTCATTGCTCCAGATAACAAAGAAATCATTACACACAACATTCGAGAACATAATTATTTCCAGATTTTGTAAAAGCTAATCAACATTTTAGGGATTAAACTATTACTCAACTATACTGAAAATAATAATTAGTTACAGCCCTTATCTTAAATGGCTTTGATATTGTACTGTTGCTAGATTGTCCTTCATAGTCACACCGGGTGTGAATTTAGAATGAGAAATAGCGAACGTTGGGGCTCACCTAAGACACCACTTGTGAACCGGGATATTCCAGTTGGCCCAGAAATAGGTGACAGTCTCAGAATTCCTAAGAAGAACAAACATGACATAGACTGAGAGTTGGAACTCTGGAGTATAGTTCAAAATGATAGCTGCATACAGTTTAGTAATACATACACACAAACCAATATGACCAGTTTATTAATCTGAGTTGATAACACCTGAGAGACTTGATTCTAAAAAAAACAGCAGTCTACCAACAAGATATATTAGCTAGGAAAATGTTTTCATGTCATTATTTTTTAACTTCTACTGTATAATCTTTACTCACCACCAGTCCCTATAGAACTCTCTGTCTCCAAACTGCAGCAGCTCTGCCACAAAGTTCATGGAGGAGTGAAAAAACCAATAAAAGAATATTAACCATATCAGATGGTTGGGAACCTAGAGGAGAGGAGAGGAAAGGAAAAAAGGAGAGGACGGAAAAGGAGAAAGAGTCGAGGGAGAAGTTAGGGAAAGATGTCTGGGAGGGTAAGACCACTATGTTATTATGACTTTCAGCCATTCACCCAGTAAATGTGGCGATATCTGTGTCTTACCTAAGAACACTTAAGAAATAGAGGAACCACCAACCCTCAGATTAGGAGATGACCTGCTCTAAACCGCTAAACCTGTGCAGTTCTGTCATGATACTCACAGCTAATTTCAACAGGCGCTCCACCATTCTAGAGAAGTTCATTTCCTGTGAAATAAATTAATTAAACGTTAAATAAAATACAATATTTGGTGTTTATAAACAATATAACATATACTGTATATAAGGTGTGAGTGTATATGCACCTGTAATGGTTTCATCGAGTTCTGTATTGTGGGAACCATCCACTGAAAGACACACATTTGAATAACTTTAGTTAGTAACCGCTGAAGCGTGTGTTTTGTTCAGTGTTAAACGTTGAAGACGTCTCTGACATACCTGCTGTATTAATCCCACCAGCAGCTGCATGAGGAAAAACTGCAAAAGAGGACGAAATATGAGGAAAAAACAAAACATGCTTGTATTTGTTACCTCTACAGGACATTTTCTGGCCTTTTTAGGACCAGTAGTCCTCATGGAGACCAAAAAAAAAATCTGGTCCTGAGGCAGAACCTAATTTCTGAAGAACTGGTTAAGTTTAAGGCTAAGATTTGAATTGTGGTTAGGTTTAAGTTAGGGTTAGACATTAACTGGTTATGGTGATGGTTAGGATACAGCTTTGGTTAGTGAAAGGATGTCAGTGAGAGTCCTTAAAAGGTTAGATGTGCAAACCTGTGTGTGTGTGTGTGTGTTCCTTCTCACCATTTCAAAGAGTCTTCTAATCAGGAAGCGTTTACGTATCCGAGGCGACCGTGGGAAGTTGAGCTGGTAGCAGAGAGTCGGGGCAAATACAAAGTAGTACATGTCTAAAAACAAAGAAGTTCTCTATTAGAATGTATCATTTAAATGCTGCAGTATTTTATTTAATTGTGCAGTTCATTTTTTTTTTTTTACCTCTGTGGGTGAGGTTGCCTGGATAGGAGACATGACTGTGAACCTCTGAACCATTAGACTGTGCCACAGATGGACCTGAAAAACACACACAAAGGCAGACCGTGTGTAAATGGAAGCCTCAGTCTACACATGCTTTTATACAGTTGTCCCGAAAATGTAATTGAAATTGTAGCCACTAGATGGTGGTAGCTTGACGCCAATCGTCAAAAATGTAGTGCCGTTTATTGTGCAGAGTCATGTGTGAAATATGCTTCTTTTTCTTGGTAGAGATGACTCAACATTTACTGTGTGTGTGTGTGTGTGCGTGTTGACACACTTACAAGAGTATGATCTTGTCAACTTTTTGGCTTTGGCTTGTCTGATATCTCGACACCACCTGTTGGTATCTTGGTAGGAGTACAGCTTTAGAAACAGCACTGTATAAACACCTAGGGATAGAACACCACCCACTGACACACAAACACACAAACACACACACAGAGACACACACGGTTACAGGCTGAGAACAATTAATGACAGATAAAAGGAGTACGGAGGAGTATTACACGTAAAAACACATCGAAAGAAAGAAAAAAAAATCAAAAACATCATGAATTCTGAGATTAAAATCCAAATTCTGACTTTTTCTCAGAATTCAGACTTTAATTTAATCTCAGAATTCAGACTTGAATCTCAGAATCCAGAATGGGATCTCTTTTTATTTGTTTTCCTACATGTGGCCCTAATGCTCTCCCGTAAAAGGAGACCTAAAACAAAATAATCCTTCAGATATGACCTTTATTGTAATTTCTGAAGCAGTTGACCCGGAATATTTTCTGTAGAGCTCGATTAATCTGTCAATTACTTTCTCAATTAATTGAGCCTTTGTTTGGTCCATAAAATGTAGCAATGATGATGTTCTCAGATGTCTTGTTTTATCCACAAACCAAATCTTTACATTTAAATGATTTCTTTTGTCAAATGGAGCAAAGAAACCAGAACATATTCACATTCAATTGTTGTTGTGCAGCCCTATTAGTGTCATTTAAACATGTGGCCACTCCTATTGCTTGACATACACTGTGTATGTCAAATGAGGACAACTGCATATTTACTTATTAACCTGTACCTGGAGTGATGGAGTTCACAGAGAGTATTGTGGCTGTAGGAAAGATCAACACGGATGTAAGGTTAAAAATGTGAAGGAGCAGCCCTGTGGTTTTGGAAATGGTGCCCTGAAAAGATGGGGGGAAAAAAACAATGTTTATTCACAGAACTCATAAATACAGTCATTATAATCTATAATCTGGATGAGTAGTGATGTTCTTATCAGTGTCAAGAGGCACAGGTGTAATGACATCAGATAATGTCATGTTGACTTAACTGTGTAGACTCTAGATGTCAAGATCATGTCTCTAACAAACATCTCTGATGGGTGATACATGAATGTTTAAAGCAAACATAGACTCTCTATGTTCTCACATAATTTGTACTTAATCTCTTTGGTCCCTGCACTGATAGATATACCAAATTTAAAATCTTCTTACAAGAAAAATGACAATTTGCGTTGTCAAGTATGCAAAATGTAATCCAAGCGATTTCAGACTCACCACAGTCAGACGTCTTTCTATGTACAAAGCTGCTAGGATGAACACATTAGACACTGAAACACAGAACAGAGTCAAAGATTATTACCGTCATTTATTCGACACACAGTTTAATAATCACTTTTATGGCTCAGCTTTGATAAGCAAGTTTCAGAGTAGAAGTAAAAGTTGAGTATAATTTGTGAATAGCACACTTTTGTTGCCAGATAAGAGACAATAACAGAAGTCAAAGCTCTTTGTGCAAAGTCAAAGTCAATCAATAATCATTAGAACATAGACATCCATATTCCTCAGGTCAGGGATGAAAAACATTACATTCTCCATACGTTTATGTAAAGATATTATTTCAATAAAAATAAAAGCTCCGCACCAATGATGAGGCAGGCAGCTGGCCAGCTATAGGGGTCCTTTAAGAAGAGGGATACCACTTGGATCGGGTCAACCAAAATACCATACCTTGATGACAAAAGAAAACATTTTAAATGATACATTATTGATCCCAGCGGGCGTAATATAAAACAAATGTTTATCACAATATGCAACATAAGCCTTGAAATTGTTTTGTCTCAATGGAGATTAGAGCTGGGTGTGGTGAGGTGAGGTAAAGGTTTAGTGAGGTTATAGTTTTGATAAGAATGTTGACTCGTGCTGTTATTGCAGTTCTGTCTACAGCAACGGGACAACTTGGGGGGGGAAAGTTAAGCTCCAGGATTATCGGCTCGGAAGGGAACTCCGTTTATACTAGAGCTGCAACTAACGATTATTTTCGTATACGTTTAATCTGTCGATTACTTTCTCGATTAATCGATGAATCGGTTGGTCCAGAAAATGTCAGAAAATGTTTTAAAAAAACGTTGATCATTGTTTGCCAAACCTGGAAATGATGATGTTCTTGAATGTCTTGTTTTGTCCACAAACCAAAATGATTCAGTTTGAATGATTTCTTTGTTATGTGGAGCAAAGAAACTATGAAAATATTCACATTTAAGAAGCTGAAACAATCAGAAATCTTGTTTTAATCATGAAAAAAGCTTCAAACTGATTATCGCTTATCAAAATAGTTGGCGATTAATTTAGTAATTCTTTCATCGTTTCAGCTCTAGTTTATACTTCACGATGAATCGTATGACATTTCATAATAACATCTGCACATGTAGTAGTGTTAACGAGTGAGTGAGAGCAAGGCTGTAAACTGTTAAAATGTGTAGTTGCACACTCACTTTATGATGTTCTCCAAAAAGAGACGTGCATTACTTAACACCTGAGAGAGAGAGGACAAACAAAAGACAACAGGAAACGATGAGTATTGTCCAAAGTGTCATCAAACATAGAGAGGAATGATTGAAAAACACCTTTTGTCTAAAATCGGCTAATAACGGGCCATTCACTGGATCTGGACTTTGTTTATGGACTAAAATGCTTAGCTGTGAATCTGGCTTATCATTTGTTTTTTCTTTGCACACAGACCTGCTCCTGATTAGTCTGCAGATTTAAATGCCTTTGTTCAGGCTGACTGTGTTTCAAAGTTAATAATACCCTTTATTTATGCAGCAGTTACAAAGCACTTGACCTTTCAAAAAAGGCCAGTAAGCAGCAGGGATACAACCAGAGGTACTGATTATTTGTTATTTTTATATAATCAGCATTGGCCGGTTATTATTATTTATTTATTAATTGTTACAAATTAAGCATTTTTGTTATCAGAATGTTGCTAAGGTCACGAAAACCTTCCATTTTTGATGCCGTGGGTAACGTATTAGTTTATTTGTTATTTTTATTGGAAATTAGGGCTGAACAGTTAATCGAAATTTAATCAAATTACAAATACGGCCCACTGCAATTTGCAATGTCTGTCAAATTTCCATTTTTAGTCACCCTGAGTGGACAGTATAGGCATCACCTTGATAATGGTTGCTCACTCTGTTTTATTATTCTATTATCTATTAAAGTTCAAGGTCCAGCTTTGTCTTAGTTACCTGAGCTAATACTGATCTCAACACGCAAGACAAGCAACACATACAATATATACACATACATTTTTTTTTATGGTAGTTTTGACGAGATAAAGACACAGCAAAGATAACGACGAGATATGTCACACGATAAGGTCGTGCTGTCGTGATCATCATGAGCCTGATGTTCTGCCAGGTCTCTGCAGCAATGTGGTTTCGATCCAACTGTGAAATGTTGTCCGAGCCACTCACAGTTGCCCCAGTGACCTCTGGCACGGTCAAGAGTTACAGTGTTACAGCAGTACAGGGAATTCTGATTTTGATTTTGCAAGACTTCAACTGCAATTGTGTGCCTGTGCCTACTCTTCAGTGAGGTCAGAGTTCAACTTTACTGGGTTGGGTGGTGGGGAGACAGAGTTGAACTCAAGCTGCCTGGTTATTAAGAAGCATTTCTGTCCAGTGGAATGGTACAATCCATTGTCATGTGGTCAGTAATATACATTTATTTATCAAACTTCCATTTACACAGGTTCATTTGAGTTTGGGAATATAAACTTAATACATTTTTTTATGGTCTGTTTACAAAAATGTTTCATGCAGCTGGCAGTCGAACATATTTTGCTTTGCTTTGCACTGGCCTTGTCAGTCTAAGGTCATTTCAGTTACTCACATGCTTGATTTGGCTGAACACCACAGAAAACAATGATATGAACTCGCTTGAAGCGTCACTGTTAATACCACATACTGGTATCAACACTTTTTATTATTGCAAACATCCTGCTCGTCTTGGCTAAATGCACAGGTCAAGCTTAGGGCTGGGTTATCTGGCATATTGGCATCTATGATATCGATTCATAACATTGTTAGATTGATCTTTTAATGCATGCCATTTCCTGTTTCAAGTGCACGAGACGTCAAGCAGCAAGACTTTTTAGTTTCTTGTGTTATGCATTAGATATTATAATATCTGCCAACAGTCACAGTATAAAGATGAAGGAGTTCATAGAAAACGTCTCTAGAGACAAGCACTTGCTGACATTTCCGTACAAAACCAAGCTCAAATTTTGTCACACAAACACACCACAGCGCTCCGACTGCCTCGTGCTTTATCAGCCTAGTCCCAAAGGTTTCCTCACAACAGTCAAAAAAAAAAGAAAAAAGTAAATAGGAATTCCAGCTGTCCCTGGTGACCACATAATGAAGGATGTGGTCATCACAGCAACGTAAACTAAAATACAAAAATACAAATACTGTGTACTAAAATACAAATACTGTGTAAAAATCAAATCTCTCTTCACATTAACAGCATTATTATATCCCCCACAAGTGCAAAACCTAGTGTTCATCTTGACAGAAGAAACATGTGCACATGCACTTGCACACGTAATTCAGTGCTCTATTTTTAGTCCAGGTCCATTTCACTTTCAGATGGATCACAGCTAACTGGATATTTGTGCTCTCAGTGCCTATCAAATACTAATTGGAGGCTATCTTTAAAGGGGATGTGGGGTATCTGAAGACACAGCCATTGTGGCGGGGCATAACGTTACTTTGAAGACAGCCATGTTGTTGATGCCCTGAGATGAACTTTGCTCTGTGGCACATACAGTATAGTAATTACCTGTGACACATGTGCAATCTCTATTGCAACTTGAATTGCAACCTTGACAGTTCACGAGTAATGAATGTGAGTTTTGTCGGACAGGTTACAGATGGAAGGAAAATGTGCTTTAAATGTGTTTCTGTTTCCTGGTTGTTCATCCTGTTCATATGTGGGTCAGTTTAAGTATTTATTAATCTCTTCATGCCAATCACAACACATTATTTACAGCTTCCTTGACAGTGTCGTGGCTGTATAAGTGTATATGTTCACACATCTGTTCTGTTCTATCAGAAGCTCCTGCTTGTTTTGTGCGTCTATTCAATATATACGTACATACACACGTGTATAAACTTATAAGAATCTTTGTTATTTATTCATCTCACCATGTTGATAAGCCACTAATATTAGCTACACATTGACTAATAATACATGACTGTCTATATGTACTGTATATAGGTCTTCTGACAGTGTTTGCAAATAAACAGGCATAACAGAGCTAAAACATATACTGTACAGACTTTGTATGATAGTGAAACTACTTTGTTGTTGTTAAGTTACTTATTGTGCATGTGGATAAGAGATAACTGAGAAATTATGAAGTTATCAAACTCAGTGCAGACAACACAAAGAGACAAATCTCAAGTTGCAGGTCAGTTTTCCCAACTGAATTGAAGAGTGCCCTAATCGTGAATAACTTACTGCTTTGCAGTGTTATTTGTGTGTAAATATGAAACAACAGGTGTACGTGTATAAAAAGGTCAGGCTTATTCAGATTAGATGTGTTAAGACTTATTTTTCTCTGCTAAATATAAACAAAGTGGTTAATTGAGCTTCTTCATGGGACAAAACCTCGTGATTATCATGAGGGTTAGCATACAATGATTGTGCATATGTTTAGATGTTGAATATGTTGCCTTATAATCAAAAATAGGGGGAAAAAAATATACTTAGCTGTTTAAGGTTAACACATTGTGAATGGTGGTCAGTGTTAGTACTCACACTTCAGAACATTTCTGCTACTAAATAAAGTCAACATGTGGCTTCACTCACCAGCATGACAACACACCAGTTGAGGATTCCTCTGTAGTTACTGTAACCACTGGCCGAGCTCAACAGAGACTCCTGGAGGACGTGACAGCTGGAAGGAAACACAGAGGCAACCGTTTTAATGACGACTACATTATTTCTCATCCATTGAAAAACAGTGTGTTTGTCCTAAAAATAGATATGCCAATACTGTGAGGAAATCAGTAGGACTGATTGTATCTTGAGGCTGAAGGCTGCATAATTCAAGTCCTACACAGCATTAGTCATATTGTGGAGGATCCAGCACTCCTTCACAAAATTATTTAGTTAAATATTTTGCTATTCCTGACCCCAAACCAACGTCTTGTCAAATCTTTATAATTTTGCATTATTTCCAACTTCAATTTTTTTACAATTCACCTTTGAATGAATCACATTTCATTCATTAGGCTGTTACTGTAGGTTGTGAAATGACTTTTGCACAACTGCTGTGACGTAGATACGAGATGAAAGAGATACAAGGGTTGGGTGGAAAGAAGGAGGGAGAAATAAAAAAAAAAAGGAATCAAAACTTCCAACAGCAAGTCAGCAAAAGTGAAAGTAAGAGGAAGAGGAATAGTGATATGTTCCATGACAAAACATTGGCAAGACCAGACCGGCATAAGAACGAGCAGATATACACCTTACAGACACAGTAACTGCAAAAACATGTTGCACTATTATTTTATAGAGGCTGTCAAAACAGGAATGTAACATTTCGCACATACTGAACGCCTCATCTCGCTGGCAAGACTCCAGTAAATGTAGAACAACCACATAGTAGTTGTCGTGTCATTTGAGTTTAACTTCCAAACATGTGAGGATCACACACTCCAAACGTTTATTCAATATACATTGATATAAATCAGCCAATTGATTTTCTTTATGTTGACTTTATTCACTTGGTTGATCCGTTTTTTTTTTGTAATTATTGACAAGTGTGTCATCCCTTTGCAAACAGGAAACAATACACTGTATTGCAAACTGGGGAGATAGATTATCAATAAGGGCAGTTTCAGATCAGTTAAAACCTTTGTTCTATTTGCAAAAACACATCAGGGGGTGATTTTTACAGCTTCAATCCAAGATCCAGTCTGTATTTGACCTGATCTATAGATTAAAAACACCAACTTTGAAATCTGGACTGCAATGGCCCATTGATGCTAAATACTTTTGCAAGGTTTCAGTTTGGGAAACCTTGACATTTGACCCACGGTTTTTATTTAATGTCAGATAGTCAACAAATTGTCTCTGTCTGTTGGTCCTGGACTGGTGACTTGTCCAGGTTGTATGACGACGTGTTTTTTCTTACTGGAATTCTATATTGATTTAAGACGTTTATGGTATTGTGGTAATGCTCCATCATTTTTTTAGACCTATCCCTGCCAATCTCAGAGACTTGATACATTTATTTGAAAAAGTTTTGTTATTTGATTAACTGTGATTTTTTTCTTGAACAATCAAGTGTTGTTTTTATTATTAATTGTTATGTTTTGCTAGATGGAGGAAACTGCCATAAGTTGCCAATATAAAATATTCTAGTCCAAATTAAATCAGTATCAACCATAAAATATCCATATCGGTTGATCCCTGAATAAATCAGAAATTAAATAACACTTGCAATTATAATATACCTAAATTGTTCAGACCCAAAAAAGCCCTGTTTGAGATGGATGATTCCTGAGAATTGGATGTAATGACATTTTTAAAATCAGTAATAATCACTAATTGACTTTACCTGAGTCTCTCGCTGAGATCTTCCACTGCGCTCCTCTGTTTCCTCGGGCTGTTCATGAGCTGCTGCTCCGGCATCTCTTTGCTTATCTTCCCGTTGTTATTCGAGTATCTTTGCACCTCGTCATCTGTTTTGATTTTTGCGGGACACTGAGCAGGTTTACCCCCATCGCCGTTCACCTTGCTGCCGTTGGCTTGCTTCACAGCAACCGAACCGCCGCCGCCGCCGCCGGCTGCGAGGGTCGTCCTCCTCCGGCGGGTCGCGGGCCCTCTCACGTCGGCTCTGTCGCTCATGTCTGCGGCTGCTGTCTTTACCTTCCTGCCATTTCACACCGAACCGGCGTCGGCCTCTCTTTACGCTTCCAACAGGAGATAAATGGAGTGTGAGGTGCAGTCGTGTCAGCGGCGACACGGAGGAAGGAAGCGCTTCATCAACGCCACAGCTCAAGGTGCAATTGTCGCTGGGTTGCCAGGTTTGTGTTTTCAGCTGACATCCCTCCATCGAGCAAGGTTCCGGATTTCAAAGCTAATTTAACCCTAACCCTAACCTTTCAAATATAATCTCAAATATAAAACTGTTCACACCAAAAGTTAAGTGCTGGCTAAAAGAAAAACAGAGCTGTACCCATTAACTGTAACTTTTAGTGTACTATCAAGTTTTATCATATTTTAATGTACTGATTATGTTTTATATTCAATAATTGTTATTGTGTGTAGTGTAGTTTAGCTTGCAGTTCGAGCTCATTATAATATAGTTATTTGATAATTGTTATGTATATGCATTTACATGTTAATGTATTGTGTAATTTTAGCATGCAGTTCTGTGTTTCAGTGTAGATTTAACATGTTTGATAATGTATATGTTATACTGTTCATGTTGCAAACTAGCAATAGCTATAAACTACATACAGCACATCAGTGACATTCTTTGTATACTATTGGATCTATGTTAACTGTATTGTCCCTATTTAAAAAATAAAAGTAAAAAATGACATTATATTCTCTAGACTTAACATTAATTTATGTTATTAAATGTTATTAAACGTCAATGCACATATTTAGGCCATACTCATTTAACATGCTCAAATGGGTGTGTGTATATGTACTTTTCCAATAATTTTATTGTAATGTAAATTTATTTTTCATGATTCATGCTTCATTCATATAACAACATCTATTAACCAGTTAAGATAGACTTTAATTCCAATCATGCATGTCAAACTCAATCCTGTTCTATGTGAAATATTTTGGTATATATAGTGTGTTTACTGTTTAGTGATATATATTCTGCCTCCATGTCCTACACAGTTCAGTGTTGGTTATGTTGTGTTCTTGGAAATAATGTTTTACTAAATTGAAATATTAAAGTAGTTTTATGGGGGTCAGGGATGTGGGTTTTAAATTTGAGACCATTTTGCAGAAGCAACACAAAACAGTACAATTCAATGCAACCTTATATATTGCTGTGTTGCACACCACTGGGTTTGTTGTTATAGCTTTAATTTCATTCAGGCACTGTCAACCAGACATAGTATTTCAAAAACGATGAATCATAATTTAATTGTATGTCACTAAGACACATTTGATATTTTAATATTAGTTTGTTTTACAAAATCAACAGAAACCAACTTTGCCCACAGAACTACAAAAACTACAATCAAGTTTGCAAAGCGAGTCTGGAAAAAAGCCAATCACATTCGTGCGCTGTGTCACGTGGTTTTTCTGACCAATTGCAGCGCACCAGAGTGGTGTCGTGGTAGAGTGCCTGCTCCAACTGGCAGCTGTTTGCTGTTGCTAATGTCTTCGGTGTTTTTAACCTGTGCATTTTCACATTTTTTAAGTTGTTAACTTGCGTATGACACAACACAAAGTTGGTCCGTCGGAACGCGGTTGTTGAAGGTGATGAAAAGGCTTAAGAGGAAGAAACAAAACGCCGGTTTTGGGGTGAATGAGAATGGAGCTTCCACCAGAGGTGAGTCAACCGCAAAGGGAGTAGCTACGTAGGGTTTAATAAAGGTACGTTTAATATAATTACAGGCTGGTCACGTAAAAACAGTTTATGTCGTCAAAAAGCTGCTCGTATTGGCCTTTATGCCGATTGAAACGTCCGCATAAGAAGCTAAACTATGTGACGATGTGACGAAATCTGAGTAAACTTAATACTGTTAGTTGAACCTGCTGACGTTAACTGGCTAATCACCAGACGTTTTCTAACATGTAACTCGTATCTGCCTGTAGCTTTTTAATTTTCAATAGTGTTGTGACAATAAACTTTAGCCACATATCCTCTGCACTGGTGCTTGCGTGGCAGCCAACACGGACAGTTAGAAAAGCTTCAGCTGACAGCCAGGCAGAGGAGAGACGATAACCATGCTGTCAGATCCTTAAACGCATGATTTTTGTTGAATCGTTCAAATATAAACTGATTGAAACACACACAATCACATTTTATTAACCCGAATCTGTTCATGGTTCACAATGTTTTTAGTGGTATTCATTTCACTGTTTATTGCAGCTGTGTATGCTATGCATTGGAATATCATATCATTTGTTGAATATTTGATTGTCCAGTCAACATGAAGGTACTGAACATCAGGTTTTGATGGTTGATTAGTCAAAATGGTAGAACATTAGCTAGTTTAATCTTCTCGCATTAAATTATTCCATATTCCTTGCTTATATTATATAAGTCTAAATTAATGAATTATTTGGGATATTTCTATTGGCACACCAAAATAATTTGTCATACTTATTTTGACATTTTTCACAGCTTTCTGACTAAAAATAACAATACTTTTGTTTACTTTCAAATAAATGTGTATGCCAGTTTTTAATTCAGGTTCTTGCTGTGTTTTTCTCGTCTCTTATCCTTCCCTGTCTCTTGTTCTGTTTTTCATTTTGGTCACGCTCTCAACTCTGTCCTTTCTTTACAGAACAAGTCTATGGGAGGAAGCAGAAGTTGGCTGAGATCCATCAGGCTTTGATCAGGTTATAATTATATCATCACATACAGTTTGCTTGTTGAACACACTTTTTCTTTACTCAGCCCCTTAAGGCATCTTGTCAGAAAAATCAATTTGAGCTGTTCAAAAGCAAATTGTTATTTTCTCATTTAGGGACAAACTATTGAGCTATTTATAAGGATAATTGGTGTCTTCTGACACTGATGAAGAGTGATTTAGTTGCACTGAAGCACTGATACATAACACTAACAGTATGGTGTTATTGTGCTGTAATACAACATGTGTAATAGTTTCCTTTTAAGCTAAATGTTTAGTCAACATAAGAGACTGGATGTTAAGCCCTATCCAGGTGATTCAGTGTTCTTGCTGCTGATTGCTTATCTTTTTGCTCATTCAACACTCTGTTCCACAGCACGCATTTACCCGCACACACGCACACACGCACGCACACACGCACGCACACATGCACACACGCACACATACACACACATGTTTGCTTGCTTGTCGGGACCCTGCACTGACTTCCATTCATTTGGACAGCCTAAACAAAACATTATTTCTAACCTTCTGAGGAACATAACAGTTCATCAGAAACGAGGTTAATGCCTCATTAGGATCAGTTTTTGGTCTCCATGAGGACTTATGGTCCTGACAAGGTCAGTGTTTATGCCAGGAAAAGGTAACATAACATACAAGCACACACACACACACACACACACACACACACACACACACACACACACACACACACACACACACACACACACACACACACACACACACACACACACACACACACACACACACACACACACAGTGACCTGCATTGCTCATTGCTAAATTAATTTCATAGATGCTGATTGCTCACATGGGCCTTGAGGAATAGTGTATTGAGAATCATGAGCAGGAGGCACGTGAGACCATGTATGAGAAAAGGCTCAGTAGAGATTATGAAGAAGTGCATTCGCACGCACTTTACACAAAAACACAACAATGGTTCTTTGTCAACTCATCTTAGACTCCCGGACAAAATCAGTTCAGGACAAATGCCACAGTGTCAGGAACATTTAGAGGAACACAAAAACTGAATGTGATGGCCCGTGAGCGTAAGATTTAAATATTATTGCATTAGAAGGTGAATCAAGAAGTAACACTTTATTGCTGTAGAAAATTCATCAACGATGACATTTGTTTTTTGTGAAATTATTTAGAACTATTATCTGTTTTTCTTATTTACAGTGTAATAAATTTGATAGTGGCATTACAATTCTGAATGCATTTTCGATGTGCAGTGATCCAGTAGACATTGAGACCCTGAGGAGAACAGCAGCCAGCAAAGGAGGACTTCTCACTGATGAACTTAGAAGAAAAGTGTGGCCCAAACTACTGAACATCAATGTCTATGATCTCCCATACAAACCTGGTCAGTGCTTGATATTAATATTTATTTGTTACATGCATGCTATTACAAGTAACAAGCTGTTATAGCACATTTTCTTCTGTTTAAGGTCGAAATGTTAGGGAGGACCACAAGGACTATAACCAGGTAGTCCTGGATGTCAGGAGGTCGATGAAGAGGTTCCCCAAAGGTATGTGGGTGTTTTTTATTTCTAAATATAGCAATGTTATGTACACTGCATTGTATAAATCATTACAGCATAACGCAGATATCTGCCAAAAAATAATAAAGTAGCAGCTGCAGTTGGGACGACTTTTTTGTCTCAAGCCAGCCTTCACTGCTAGAAAGTGTGCTATTTATCTGACACAGTTGATTTATTCCCCATTAGCTTTGGAGTTTATTTAAAAACCTGTCTGTCCAGAAAAAGCAATGAACAAAAATGTATTTAGCCACAAATGACAAGTCTGGAAAGAATTCATCACATTAGATCTTAACTTGTCTTATTCTCTTTCTGTTTATTGAGCTCTTCAACTAATGTGAATATGACTAATATATTGATGATGGATATGTATGCACATGTTCTATAAACAACACATTTTTAATGGTATATTTTAATGGTATTGGGTCTGTTGCAGCCACAATAATACAGTATATGTTTTCTGTATTTACTTCAAAGTAAGATTAAAAAAAAAACACGGCATGCATAGTCAGTGAAGGAGTAGGGATGTGGAATAAATAGAAATTATTAGGAAAAACTGTAACTAAAGAGTTGCATAATGTGTTTTAAAGGATCTCGTGACCAGTGAGTGGCCAGGCTTTCATTGGTCTCTGACCTCTTTCTGTGTTCACCAATACTGTGAGAGGTTAAATGATCTGATCCTCTGCGCTCTCTCAGGTATGCCAGCCTTAGAGAGAACTGTTCTTCAGGACCAACTAATTGACATCATGCTGCAAGTTTTAAAACGCAACCCTCAGCTCCATTATTATCAGGGCTACCATGATGTGGCCGTCACTCTGCTGCTGGTGGCTGGAGAACGAATGGCCATTGCCATGTTGGACACACTCTCCAAATATCACCTCAGGTTGTGTAATCTTCCTTTTAAATCCACTGCTGTAGAATTGTGTTATGTTATTGCACTTTTCAGCTTAATCAATCTTATGTTATAAATCTATTATTGGAAAATAATTATTAAGCAGTAATAGACTAATATATCATCTGTCTGTCATTTTGGCTACAGGGATTTCATGGATCCTACCATGGACAGCACCAAACACATTTTAAACTACCTGATGCCGATACTGGAACAAGTTGATCCAGAATTGCATGACTTCATGATCAGGCAAGTCAAGTCAGGCAAATACAATTGTAGTTGTTTTTGCTCAGGATAGACAGAGATATTGACAGAGATTGTTTTATGAGGCAACTAATTGAGTTTGAAAACTTGAAGGACCGAATGAAGGAAATGTAATGTAGGTCACAACCACTAGAGGGCATCAAAGTGTTGATTTTCACCAGAATGTTTACAGTAAGACAATTGGCTGCATTTTAAGGGTGTATATTTCACATTGAAAATGCACTCATATCAGTCTCATTGACGAGGTCCACTCAAAACAACAGTTGTTTTTTACGGACCTTCAATGTCCTTTCAGTGTGTGTCCATCTTTGTGTCATCTTTCACTATCATTTAAAAATATTTGTGATTGAAACAAAATAAAAATAGCATTTTAAGGTGTAGCGTAGATAAGTGTTGCAAGTCAATGAATTATTGTCTTCAGGGTTGCTAAAACAATGTGTACTTCACTGTGTGTGTGTGGTATACATTTCTGCTTCTACAGTACTTTTGCTGTCTGTTCACTGATGTTGCTGTGCTGGCAATCTCCATATTTGCAAACTATCCATCGAGCTGCATGCAAGCTCACGCAAGCACAAAATACGCAAAAAAAAACATCACACCTGCAGAAAATGGTTTTATAAACGGCTCCTTCCTTCAAAGTTTGGAAGGCTCTATAGTGCACTGTTCTTCTTCCCCTTATTTCTGCCTCTTTCTTCTCTCCCCTTTGTTTTTTATCTCTCTCTCTCCCTCCCATTACACATGGTCTTTCTCTGTACCCCTCCCCCTGTCCATTACTCCCACAAATCTCTCGTCTTGTCACTCCCTCCCCCTATTCATCCCTGAATGCTCCTATCTAATATTTATCAACTCTCCAATTTACTTGAGACTCTCTCTAGAGACTCAAGACTGTGTCTAAAATAAGTACCTTTTTATGTAAGCATCCCTGAAAGGAGGGTTATAAACAGTATCCAAGGTCTGGTACTGAGAAGTTGGTAGAATAATGAAACAACCTTCTTGTACCATTGTCATTAATTATGTTAAACTCTTTCATGTGTGGGTGCCAGGGGGGGAGAGAGAGGTTTACTTTGTACCTTTTGTCTAACTTTATAACTGTATCTCATCAGTCTATGGAGCTGACCCAGGAGTTTTAATGAATGTGGTTCTAATGTGAAAACGTGGCAACATGATGACAATAACAGGTGGTTGTATATGGAAAGAGATTGTAACTCCAGTTTGTCGGTTCAAAGATGCACTGTGATGTATGTCAATCAATGTCCTTTCTAAACTGTCCTGATAAGCAACTGCCCTGTGGTTGACTCCTAAACGTATATATACGTGTATGTAATATTTCTGATGGTTTACTGACAAAAATTGAATAGGCAACCCATAGATATAGTTTATAATCATACTGTATATTGTGAAATAATTTCTGGTATGTGAGGGCCACCATAGCTCCCTGACGTGCAATCGGAGCAAGGGGTGAGCTAAGGCAAATGCCTGTTTGTTGCATTCTGCAGTCTCACCATTAGATGGCAATAGTTCTTACATGAGGGGTCTCAAACACAAATGAACTTGAGGTTAACAAGCGTCTAGTGTAGGAGTGAAAAAAAAATGTGTATTTTACAGGGGCATGAAAAGCCCATGTTCAAATTTCAAGAGCCAATTCAGAATATTTCAGGGACAATTTACAGAAGCCTGGGGGAGGCTAATTTCCTACCCTGGTCTCAGGACTCTGACAGTAAATCTACAAGAACCATTTCCAGTTTCCCACAACACTTTATCCATCCAGGAGCCAGGCCTCCACAAACAGGAGGTTCTCTCTGCTCTTGAGGCTGTTAACTGGTCAATAAATGCTCCCTCTTCTCAAACACATTCATGAGGTGACGTAGGAAGATTGAAGATGGAAGACAACTGAGAGAACATCATTGATCACCGCTTTGTCGTCACTGCAAAGTGCATCACTAATTTTGAGAACGTTCACCTGGCTTCCAGTAAACTAGAGGTTTTACTCATTTTACTTTGGAAATTCTTCCTCTGAGGTGTTACAGGCTGCATATCAAAGTTTATAGCTTTTGTAATTTAATTTTCATGAAAATGTAATAATACTGACTGCCTGGAAGGTATACCATCCAGTCTAATATGCCAGAAATGTTTTTCGTAATCAAAAAGGATTTGTATGTATGTTGCTAAGGCATTAAGACAATATATAAAAGGAACAGGGGTGAATGTGAAATCATGTAGGAAGTATCAGAATGTTGAAAATGCGTCAGACTGTGTTAGAGGACTAAGTGTACTTTGTCTATTCTTGTAGATCGGAGGTGGGAACCATCTTCGCCCTGTCCTGGCTCATCACATGGTACGGTCATGTCCTATCAGAGTTCAAACACACCCTCAGACTCTATGACTTCTTCCTGGCTTCACACCCACTGATGCCCATCTACCTTGCTGCCACGGTAAGACGACATCAACACTAACAGGATTAATGGCGAGAGGCAGTGACTTTGTTTTGTCACAAATTCAGGATGCTCAACCATGAATGTGCGCCGAAGCACGCACACACTCTAACACGTTCACACAGTGAGACTGAGCACTGTGAAGTCACTGGACTAGTTAATTAGATGCCTCCTAATGAACAGATGAAGGAAAGTAAAGGAAGGGCAAAGAGAAAAGGAGGGAGAGAGGGAGAGCTAGAAGGAGGGATGAAGGAAGAGGATAAAGACTGCACCATGAAACAATGACAAAGAGACATGACTAATGTTTGATAGAGATGGAGGTAGAGAAATGAATTACAAAGGGAAATATTTTTGATCTTTTCAGTAGTTTCACTCTGGAGTAGCTTGTGGAAGGGATTTATTCTGTGTATGTATCAATTTGTTTTGGTAGGTGTTAATTTGTTTGTGACAAGGCCTTTTTAATGAAGGTTTTTTTTATATGCAGTTTTATTATTGCATATAATTATATATGTGTGTGTAGAGGCTGGTCAGAGGCAGAACTCTGTTTGAAGTGTGTGAAACAACAAAGCAGAATGTAGTTCATGTTTCCTCCAAGGCTGAGTACAGCGCACAGCATGGGAGGGTGGGGGTGATGGTGGGGAGGGTTAACTCTTCATCTGCCTATTTCACTGCGGTGCAGTTGCTTTGCCTCACAAATACAACTGAAAACAGTAGAGGCTGATAGTACAGATGTGTATATATAATGAAATGATTAATTTGACATTTAAAAAAATGTATTGGCATGACATAAATGTAATTGAGCCCTAATATTTTACAGTTTACTCATAAAATGTATTAGAATCAGCTGTAAATAGAGGGTACCAAATACAAAAGCCACCACAACACATATTTACACAATATGCAAACACAAACTTGTTTTCTACATTCTGAACATCATCGTAATGAATATTGAGAAAACATAAGCAAAATCACATTTACTTGTATGGTCTATAAAATTCCGTTTCATAATATTTTATTGGCTAATGTACAGTATGTCGAAGCTAATTCATATTTAACCACATTTATGTACTTAAAGTTCAAAGCCCTTTAACCCCTTCCTCTCCTTCTCAGATCGTGTTGCACAGAGAGAAAGAGGTGAAGCAGACCGAGTGTGACATGGCCATGGTCCATCACCTCCTTTCACGCATCCCTCAGGATCTCCCCTATGACATTCTGATCGCTCAGTCCCTGCAACTTTTCAACCAGTATCCCCCTTCATTATTGGCCAAGCGGGCAGCACTGCAGTCTCGCAAGAGGTGAGGAGACAGTCACTGTAATGAAAAGGTCTAATAATAATGGTGATACAGCTAAATCAACACAGTCGACATCATGTGATGACACTTCAAAAACCGTGAAATTACAGTAAAACAAATTAATTTATAATTTTTAGCTGAATGCAACCCGTTGTTCAGCTCTTAAAGATGTATTATATAGTATTTCTGTATTAAAATATCTAATTAGGTTATATGTTGTTGTACCGCGACCTTGAGTGTCTTGAAAGGCGCCTTAAATATAATGCATTATTATTATTATTATTATTATTATTATAATATATTTCTTGTGAATTGTACTTAAATTGGCCAAAATGCTTCCAGCACTGTTTTTTATTGAAATTAATGGAGCATTTAATGATGTCATCGCCTTTGCGGAGCCACTGCTGTTTTATAAAGGGTTTGCCTTTGAAAACAGCCACAAGTAATAAGCTTTTAAATGCTCTAGATACTCCTCTTTACTCTGTACTTTACTCTCCAGGAAGGAGAGAGAGATAGAGAGTGTGTGTAACAAAGATCCTGGAATGTCAGGTTGATTTCCTCCCTAAACTGAGGGGGAAAAATATTTTGGTATATACATTTTACTTGTTATTGCTGGAGTCACATTGATTACAGTGTAGTTTCCACCTGTATGACCTGATATCAATATTTGCCTCTGGGGCTGTCAGCATGACTATTATTCTGCCAGGTGACTAATCGATGAGTATGAAAATGCTGGGATGTGATGTCTTCATTTTACTTGTTTTGTCTGATTTTGAATTCATGATTAAAGTAGCAGAGAATATGAGAAAGTATTGACATTTGGGAAAGTGGGAACGGTGAAGAATCAGTGAACAGACTTGTTATCTTTTAATGAAATAATATAAGTTGATGAAAAACCTTAAACAGTACACTGGTTGCAGGTTATGTGATGAAATTTCCTCAGTAACCAAGAGGGGGTGCTGTAAAAACACATCCACCAAAGTAGTACTGCTGCTGACACAAGAATGCCATACTGTGCGTGTGTGTTCCCATATTCTTTATTACTTAGAGAGAGAGTGGAGTTGTGTCTCTAATATCTCCTCCTCTCTCTCGCTCTAGACATAGTCTATAATTGTCTTTTCCTCCCTGTCAGTGTCCTTCAGTATCACTTACAGTCATCGTTCAGGGCAGGAAGTGACATCACTGACACTGACATATAGTGATGTCCAATAATCCATAGCTTCCTATCCATAAAAGCCACTGATTCAGCAGTTTTATCAAGTCGTCTCCAACTTTCTGCCTCAACTGTTTTGATCCGTCAGTTTACCATCGATCCGTCTCTTCAATTAATTCTCTCTGTTAATGCTTCACCAAAGACCTGACTGCACTCTTCCTCTTTTTTTTCCTTTTTGTAGTCTGTCCATCAGCACCTTCCATGCGTTTCAGCTCTCCACTCTCCACCAGAGGCCAGACTCTGTTCTCCAACGCCTCACCAAGGAACAGGGCTCCACCACTTCTAGACATGGTAAATATTGTAACGTTGCTCGTATTAGTCACTTTGAAAATCGAGGTACATGCAGATTGAATAAAATATTCATATTAACATTCCTACCCAACCAAAATAATTTGATAGATTTAGTCCTCAAAAACTGGTACCTATTCATTTGTCATCCTCCACAAATGAGGCCTTACTTTTGGGCCAATCAGTAACAAATACACAAAATATGAAGCACCCCCCACCCACCAATCCATCTGACTAATCAAGTTCAAATTTATTTGAAAAGAAAACAAAGATAATTTTTGTGGAAAATCTGATCAGCGGCGTCTGACATAGTCTGTGATGTGCAAGCAATCAAAAACACATCGTAGAATTCCCTTCAGGAAAAATAGTGTAATTTTAAAACTGAAAAAGCACATTATTCTCTGCAGTTTCATGAAGATTCAATTCGCAGCACCTGAGACGAAATGCTAAACAGATTAACTCCATATAACTTAGTTTTTAACGAGGGAAGAGTTGTTTACAAATTCTTAAACTCTTATATTTACCTTTTATTTTATCAGTATTTAAGTAGCATATACTCACAAGGAGCTAAAAGTAGCACATTTATATGATGGATTCAAGTGCTTGTGTTGATTTATGTGCATGTCGTATTGTTGTGCAGAAAACAAAAGCTTTCAAATATTGCTAAGGACAAATATTTGATCATGAGTTCAGTACAACATCATTTCACCTAATTAAAGAGCAGCCCTGCTTTAGGGCTCAAAGCTCAAGTCTATCCAAATTGTATTTGCTCCACTTAGCTCAAACTAATGTAGTCTAATTAAACTGCTAAGCGATTGATCTTTATCCATGAAGACTTAAATATTCAGTTTTTGCTTAAACTGTTTCAGAGAGGTGTTGATTTATCTTAAGTTACAGTGATGGATAAGAGAAACAGTCACACACTACACATGTTAATCAGCACCTCTACAACAGTTTCAACAAAAACTGGTATGTGTGTTGGAATATATTGCAACACTGCACGTTAACCTCGAGTAAGTGTAACTGGCCTGTATCCTGAAACTTAATTAAACTGAGAGCAATGCTGTTATTAGACTATGTTCATGCCATGGTGCAGGATTGGTTGTTGTAATGTACTGTGGTATTTTGCCCCTTCCTCGTCGTCTCTACTCCAAGTGTTTTGACATTCTTTGACCCCCTTTTTGTTTCCAACCCTGATAACAAAAAGTGGCTTAATCCCCCTTTAGTTCAGCTTTGAGCATTCTGAAACGTCTTGTTCCCGTCTTGTCTCTGCCCTTCACTGTCTGAACCCTCCTCTCAACACTCAGGCCTGGAAGCAGCTTTACCCGGGGGCCGAGGCCAGCTGTGGGGGAAGGGGAACAGGATGGTGAAGATGGCAGTGTGGGGGCTCTCTGCTACACTCGGGGCGGCTGTGTTCGCTGTGGCTCAAACTGCCATGGACTGGGGACCTGATATGTTACTACAGCTTTTCTGACATGGCAGTGTAAGCATAGACTGTTAGAAACCGAATAACGTGATGACACCTGTTTTCATTACGGATCAGTAATTTACATACAAATATACTAAAGCACAGACAGTGAACACTTTACGTTTGTCTCATGCAGAGAGGATGGTCAGGAAAACCAGCATGAGGGGAGGTTGGTTATCATGATGTTGAACAGGTTGTTGCCACTCAACCACAATGAACATATGCTAACCACTAGTCAGCCTTTAGGTTGCGTGTGCATGTGTGTGTGCGAGCGAGTGTATGGTTTTTATGTTGCCTAATACCACATGTCAACATGGATGAAGGACACGCTTTTGGACACAAGCGCTCAAGTGGTAAGAAAGCCCCAGGGCCTTTCCACTAGCATTTCTTATGTAAGGTCACTCAAGCTATTCGTCAATAAGTTTTGAGAAAAAATATCATTATCTCATACTATATATATCTAAAATATCAAAGATGCCAAATAACAACTAGATGTAAGGTGACTACAAAGACCCTTAAAACAAAAGTACAAATAAATTAAAATTATGAAAAAATGGAAGCATAATCTCCAAAACTCCAAAGACTTAGAGCAGCAATAAAATAAACAAAATAAATCAAAAACAACATCGACAAATGTTTTTTTTCCCTCTTTGTTGTTGACACAAAATGGCCATGGACATGAGGAACAACCTGAGAGAGACCGACTGTTGGTTGTGGGATGAGGACTTTTTATACTTTTGTCAGTTGTCTCATAAACAACTCATTGTCCATGCATGTGTGACACAGGTCTTGCTCATATAGGCTGTTGCTCACATGCTAACGTTGCATGTGTCGCTCTGCATTTCCCTGTTAGCGGAGTATTTTTGCTGATAGCTCATCTGCGTGTGCATGCATGTTTCTCTGCACTTGTGTTGAAAGTATTTTAGCATGCTTATGGACAAAGACTAGGTAGTAGTAGGCGAGAGAGAGACAAATGATGGCGTGATAGAGCGAGGGATGTGTTCCCTGTGAGTTTTTTATTCATTGCCTAACTGTAGCTGTCACTAAATTACATTTCCAGCAATGTTTGAGTCACAAAAAAGCTGTTGCTGCCCCAAAACGAGAACATCAGTCACTGTTAGCCTGCAGCCCTAAATACAAGCAAAGGGCTTTTTGCAGATGCATTTTGCTGAAGGATTCCAAATCCATATTTTCTTAATGACATTTTCTGTAGTGGTTCTCTTGATGTCTGGCCCACCACTACTGAAAAAAATAAGGGGAAGACACCAGTACTTTTACATTCTTAAAATATTTAGCAGGTTTGTGCCAACATCCACCCTGAACAGCCGTCAACAGAGCCACAGTACATGGAATCAGTTCTTCAGCTTCGTATTTCTCTTCAAAATTTCACAACTGTGCTGGAAAATAATAACTGGTACAATTTGAGGACAGCGTGATTATCTTATTGTTATTGGTATGTTTTTATTATTGAGTGAAGTTAGCCATGTACACCTCTTCAAAAGAGTCCACTCACGCTGTATTTATTGTTGGAACAGATGTAATCACAGAGTTTCATCGACAATGCTATATTTATAATGGAGGCCGGTTCCACCTGAGCTACGCACAGTATGTACAGAGGTGCAGGATTTTTTTCCGAACAGCAGTGCATGTTGTGGTTGCAGGCTTGTGTTTTGAAATATTTAACAGCTTTTACTTGCATGCAGGGAAGCTGCTGCATTTGTTAGCGCAACTTCACTGGAATCGCAACGCTCCTTCCTCCACTTCCTGTGTTGTCAGATATAAATGTGTGATTTTTGCACAGCTGGATGCACAGAGTGCCCTGTTGATTTTAGCCGCTGCAGAGCATCTGTAAATAATCTGCTGTGTGTACAGACTGTGCTAATCACTTGTACTAGAGTATACTGAAGAGCAGGTGATCAAAAGAAGAACATTTACCTGAAGGAAATTCATTTAGGGGTCTCAAGTTAGTGTGTGAATTTAATGTGTTCATGTTTTTAGAAACATCTGTGGAGGATTGGCGAGCTCAGATGCTAACAAGCCCATCAGTCAGTCAAACAGCTAAGACCACATGCAATAATATTTATTTATGTTAATTTGATTGCTCATAGTCGAGGCGTTTTATTAGTCAACCAGTAATCATAAATCAATGGACTGTGCCTCAGGTAGTTGACTGGTGTGTAAATCAAAAGGCTGGTGAAGATGTGAGGAATTCACACTTCATTTAAATTATTTTTAATGATTGGTATCATGTGTTGATGAATTACTGTGTGTGTGCGTGTGTGTGTGTGTTTAAGGTAGAGAAGAAACTAGTTAATAGGTCAACAAAAAATCAGGTCTCACTCCCCTGTGCTTTCTGGGCATCATCTGTTTTTATTTATTTCACATTTTGATGCTCTTTGTGCCTCTTTAGCAAACAACAAATTATTTATTTTAAGAGCAGCAGGTTAGTGGGCTATTTATTGAATGGGTACATAATAATTGGACGGTATGCATGTTTAATTGTATAATCCTCACAAATCTGAGGGCTTATAAGTTTAAAAGTAACCTAGTTGCTTTTATTTTGCATGTTTGTACCTGGTCGGATTTTTAAAATTCAGATTAGAAGTTACAGAAATGATTTTTGTTTTGCTCAGTGGGGCGTATTTTCCACTCTGAACTGTTCCTTCCAGTGCCAGTTAATTTTATAAATAAAAATTAATAAACAAATGACTTTGCTAAGGGAACATTATTGTCACTGTGCATGGTTGGCCTTGATTTGTTCCATTCTGCTCTATTACACAAACAGCTCATTCTGAAGTGAAGTAAATTCTGTCACCACTCACTGAGCTTTAAAATTGAAAGTATGTAATTGTACATTGATGACGCTTTGTTACAATCAATAGAAGACTGATTGATTGCTTGGTTCACGAAAGTGCAGGGAAGAATCACACAAACCAGGGTTTGTGATCTTCAAACAAAAGTGTAGATGCTGCTGTGTAGTTGTATCTGTTCCATCTTCTCTCTCTCTCTCTCTCTCTCTCTCTCTCACCCACACACACAGTGTATTGGTGATGCTGCCAGATCCTAATGAGGATTTAATTCCAGCCACTGGCTCTTGGCGCGTTCACACACACTTTTTCACTCTGAAACACCTACACCAACACCTGCACTGGCCACAGTCTGGCAAGGTGAAAAATGACTGAAGAGTGTTTCTTGGTTTGGGTGAAGTGCAGAATATAAAGTTTGCTTCAGCTGTCAGAGCATGCTCAAAAATATTCTTACAAATTCAGGTTCGGGAAAATCTTTAAAACTTCACATTTACACTTTATTATAGAAGTAATAAACACAAATTAGACAATACATTTTTTTATACTAGTGCCGTGACAATTTTGAGGCTTTGTTGCACTCCAACTACCAGTGATTCTATTAAATAAAACAAACTGAATTTCTTTAGATGACTAATTGCAAAAAGATGTAGACATACAAAATCCTGATGTTGACCTTAAACTTGACGTCCTGGTCGCTCCAAAAGCTTTTACAGTTACTTTAAAAGTGCAAATTCAAGCCTGTAGCTACACATGTACATTTGATCTCTGTGGGTTTTTAAATACGTTTTTCATGATGGTTACACAGTTAGACACTTTCTTTGTACTCTGGTTAACAAGTCTTAAAATTCAGTTCATAGAACAGTCTGAGGAATCCAACAGTTGTCTGCACATTTTTTTTTTTTTACAGACGGGGATGAAGTAACGATGTCCTGCCCCACCTTTATGTGCATGTGTGTATGTGTACTTATTACCTCTTAAATCCATCCGAAGGCTCCAACTGGTCGAAAACTCAGCAGCCCGCATCATCAGTAGAACCCCTTGTATAGAGCACATCACACCCGTCCTCCAACAAATTCACTGGCCCCCTGTCACACACCGAATACAATACAAGATCCTTCTTCTCACCTTCAAAACTCTCCACAATCATTCCCCCTCCTACGTTTCTGACCTTTCACCCTCACTCTCCCTCTCGTTCTCTCAGATCACCAGCTGTCCTCCAACTCGCGATACACTCAGGCCCACTGGCTACCATGCATGGGGTCCGGGTCTTTCAGCCGCTCTGAAGCTAAGCTAAAATTTTAGCTTTGAATGTTGTATTTTTGCTGCCTGTATTTTATTTAT
This sequence comes from Microchirus variegatus, assembly GCF_963457635.1. Classification (NCBI taxonomy): domain Eukaryota; kingdom Metazoa; phylum Chordata; class Actinopteri; order Pleuronectiformes; family Soleidae; genus Microchirus; species Microchirus variegatus. The sequence continues at coordinate 7,287,584 of NC_139814.1, forward strand.
TTTTCTTGTATTTTTCTGCTCTTTTAATCATGTACTGTTACTGTACGTTGACCTGGAGTGTTTTGAAAGGCACCCTTAAATTAAATGAATTGTTATTATTATTATTATGATCTTGTCAGGACCAGTTGTCGTCATGTAGACCAAAACCTGGCCTATGAGGGAGAACCTCCTTTTTGAGGAACTGGTTTTTAAATTGTGGTTACTAGATTTAGGCATTAAGTAGTTATGGTTATAGGCTGTCCAAATGAATGGAGGTCAGTGAGTGTCCTAGCAAGAATAGCTGCAACCTTGAGTGTGTGTGTGTGTGTGTGTGCTGTACATCTGTTGTCTTTACATAGACTCTGTGTAACTGGCCTTCTCTGAGAAATGAGGTCAGATTGTGTGTATGTTTGTCGTAAGCTACCTGTGGGGGAGAAAAAAATCTCAGAATAACCAGTTAATTGGGGACAGCTGTCCAGTGGATGATAAGAACTGAGCTTAGTTTGTCAGCAGTTAAGGTCAGGGTAAGTTCAAGGGTTAGAGATGGGCAAATATCGCTTATGGTTAGGGTCAGGCTAAGGGAAATTAATGCAAGGCCATGTCATGTCCCCAGAAGTGACCTATGACTACCCCATGGGTGTAGGTGTTTGTGTGTGTGTGTGTGTGTGTGTGTGTGTGTATGAAGGCAAAGGCAGTACATCTGTCCATCTGACCCCCAGGGACACAACTAGAGAGATAAAAATCAGAGCAGAGACATGAGGCGAAGCAGAAAGGCAGTGGTTAAAGATGAACAAGGGATGGAGGCCAGATGAACAACCATAGGAAACCATCTGGTGGATGTGTTCAAGGTAGCTGAGGTCTTTGAGAATGTGTATTTAAAAACAGTCCCTCGAGGCTTTCTAATGAGCTCGAGTGGAAGTGAGAGTGGGGTCGGATCAGAGTGGAGAGCAGATGTGGAGAGGGGTGGTGTGGATTTACACTTGAAGCTGTCTGGATGTGTGATGGCCCTTATTCCAACAATTTGCTTTTTCAGTGGAGGTTGCATGAGCCTGGAAACAATCTCACTGTGTGTGTGTGTGTGTGTGTGTACTTTAGCTTTCAACACACAAATATAACGCATAAAGGAACAGAGAGGAGGTTGGGGAAACAAGTTGGTAGCGTATGTATGAATGGGAGCTGAATCAAACACTGTGTGTGTGAGTGTGTGAGCGAGAGAGGGAGAGAAACATTGGGCATGCTGGGGACAACAGCTGCTCCAGGGGACTGTCTGATGTCTCTCTTTACCCCCGGTGACACAACACACACACACACATGCTTGTACTCAAAAACTACAGTGAAACCCTGTTGAGCCATAACAGGCTGGCTTTTAACGAAAATGCATTCATGTATTGGACTAAGACAAAATGAGCTCCATGTTGTTTGTCTTGTTTGTGTTTTACAGACTGATTAATGTTGATCTTGTCCCTCTGGAGTGTAAACCTGGAACTGTGCCAAGCCTTTTACTTATCAGTGGCATGGTAATTTTTTACAAAATCAGTGAAATTTGGCATGATCACAGTTTACCAAAGCTGGAGACCGATGATCAGAAATGCTCTGGTGCATATTTAAAACAGAGGAGCTGGCAGATGAAGTCCTGACATATTTTAATGAAGTTTTCCTGATCAAGAAAATAAACACTTTATGTGTTTTTTTATGTTCTTTAACCTCCGATGCTGTCTGTAATTAAGCTGTAATTTAGTTTGGATAAAGTGGGACTGTTTACAGCAGCTGTGAGTCTCATACCATGTAGGAGGAATTGTTGTGATTAATGACAGACTAGCTGCTGTTACCATCGGCTTAGGTCCTCATTAGTTCTTTTCCAGCCATGGTAGATTCTTACACAACTGGTAAATGGGGCTTATCAAAAAATGGTAGTTGTTGTGGTCTCTGACTGCTTTGCCCACCCTGTTGCATCAACTCTGATTTTTGTATTTTTCCTATTAACACACCTAGCAGATATGGAGCATCATTATTGTATCACTTGGTGAATGAAAGTCTAATATTCATCCCACCTTTTAGCTCTGTTTTTGGGCTCTACCAACTCCAGAGAAAAACACCAATCACTATCTCTGAGCTGCTAAGTGTTCCACTACGCTCCCTAACTAGACACTAACTGTGCATGAGTGCTGCTTGGTGCTGGGAGGGTTGCTGATATCTGAGACTTTCCACAGAAAACTACTGATAAGAACTGTGGAAGCAGCTCAAAATACTTAGGTTTTTGGCCCTTAAAGCAAACATTGAGCAGGGAGACTGGAGCTGGCACATAAATCCCCTGTAGTCGTGTCACTACTAACAAAGCCTTTCTCATTACAAGAGGTCATTTGATCAATTATTGATTATAGCAGCTTAAAAAACACAACTTTGTGCACAAGAAAGTTGTTTGTCTCCTTTTCTCAGACTGGCCGACAAATCAAAGAGTGTCAGTGCTCGGGTTGTTATTTTGACCATAGCACTTTTAATTTACTGTGAAGCTGCGTCAATCAAAGGCTTTTGAGTCTGGATTTCCCCTGCGCACGCACACACTTCCTTGGTCCTTAGCTCCCACTCGCAGCCCATCACTCTGTCATGGATCAAAGTCCCAAAGTCGCTTTTTTTTACAGGCAAAACACATATTCTTGCGGGTTCACTTTACAACTCCAACCATTAACAGTTAATCTGTGTGTGTGTGTGTGTGTGAGAACATTCAGCAGACTGCCCAGATTCTGTGTGAGAGTTCACCAGTTTTGGTCTCATAATCTTTTTATAGTTTTGGTCTTTATCTGAAGCATTTACGATAACACCGCTCTCACCAAAGTATACCTGAGAACGGCAGAGTTGTCACTGAAGCAAACTTTTATCTCTTGATACTGTGTATGGTTTCCAAATATCAGTCCAACAGTAAGTAAAAGCATGAGGCCATGCATTACTTCGAAAATCACAGACACTGAATTGGTAGCCTGTCATGAATGTCACTGATAACAGGGACACTTTTACAATGGCGTGAACTATTAGAAACTTAACTGTTTGTTGTGGAGAAGTCTGATGTTTTATTTACATTACATGTCATTTAGCCTTAAAAAGCTTCATGAATAACTAAAAGTTAAAAAGTAATGTTAAAAAAGATAATCCAGAGCAATGCCTTGAAAGTGGAATCACAAAGTGAACACATCTGAAATGTCATCAGTCTTTATTGCACATGTTAACTGTTCCTCTGAGGGTATAATCATAAAGGTGCTATATGTAAGAAATATATTAAGTCATAAAATGACTATGATGTGTCATCAGAGATTAAGCGAACACATTGAAATGAAATACTGGCTTCACTGACAATGGTGCAGCCACTATATTCACAAGTAGATGTTAATTTGCAGACCTCAAACTGTGTTTCTAATTTAGTTTGGTGTTTTTTTGTCTGTTGCGCCACCTACCACCACCTACACAGTAATGCACAATTAGTGAATTATACCTAAAAATCCTCACCATCCCTCTGAAAAATGTCTCGATCAGAGGAGTAATAATTATTTGGGTTTGCAATGGAGATGCGTTAAAATATAGATGGCTGGAATTTTGGGTGACTTTTCTTCCAGAGAGGGAAACAAAACTGGAAACTTGGCTAACTCTCTCTCACTCACTCTCACTCATTCACTTTCAATTGATATTTACTATATATAATGTATTTACAATCCCTTATTGTCGCCTCGTCATCTCGTTTACATTATTGTGGTAAAGCATATACATTTCCATCTGTGGCCACATGAGGGTCACGAGGGGGGGGGGGGGGGGGCGCTGGCAGACATAGGCCAAATGACGGGGTACACCCTGCATAGGTCGTCAGTCTATCACAGTGCCACATGGAGACAAACATAGCATTCATACTGTCAATTCAGAGTGTCCAAATTGCCTAATCCCCACATATTGCTGTGGGACTGTGGGAGGAAACTGGAAACCCCGGAGAAAACCCACGCACACACAGGGAGAACATGCAAACTCCATGCAGAAAGGTCCTTGTTCTGACCTAGTCACAAATATGGGTCTTCTTACTGAAAAAGCAAGAGTGCTAACCACTACACCAAACGTGTGGCCTCAACCGTAGCTGAAATGCAAAAATGAACTAAATAGGTTCAGTGTTTTTGGAACAGTTGTGTGTAAGTAATAATAATTAATTAAGGGACATATTAATGTCCCTTAATTATTTTGAATTGCAGTAACCGTTTTAAAAGCTAAAGGCCACTATTGTACATATTTAACATACTGTATATCACCTGTAAGTGTTGCCATTACATCAAGATTTCAGCCATTAATTGGCGAGTACACTGTTAAAAGAGAACACATGCACTGTTACTAAATCAAACTAACAAACAAGATAGACAAGTAAACAACACATCAAAATACTGTAATGAGTTAAGAAATAACAGGACTAGCAGCTCAGTGGGTTTGAATTTTGTGATGATTTCTTGTTAATCCATCCCATGGATGGGGAGATATTTTAGTCTGGACCAAAGTGGAAGCCAATCCCCACCATCATCCCCAGAGCCACACTTGGCGAGAATGAGCACAATTTTAGCAAAAAGTGCCTAATGGAAAATCAATTTAACACGAGGAATATTTAGTTTAAATAAAGCAGTTCAATTAAAAATAAATGAAAATGAGACCCTGCATGTCAGTGAAACAATCTGTATAAATAAAGGTTAAATCATTTGTTGCCTAAACTAAGACGAATTATAAGCAGGAGAAGCATCTAGTGAGTGTTATTTTTGTGAAGTGAAACTTTTCACACCCTAACACTGCAAAGACATTGTCATATTACTCTGAATCACTAATAACCCTTGGGCCTCATTAGCTTAACCCAGGCCTGGTCTGTACAGCTTCATATTAATACCTGATACTCATTACCCAGTGTGTGCGTTTGGTGACGTCCCTGCGAGGGACACTTGGGAATGACCTCCTTCGCCTTTCACACATGACCTCTTGTCCTCCCGGTCCCCTTTTCCCCCCACTGTGCCCAACCTCTGCTGACCTCACCTCTGTTTCTATGGACACCAGAGGAATCGGGAAGCGCCCCGACAAGTCTTATCGCTCTCTGTTACGTTCTCATCTAGGCGTGTGTCTGAATTTGGTGAAAGAGCCTCTCTTATATAATAACAAAAACCAACAATGTGTTGTGTTGGGTGCACAAATTAGAAAAACACACTCATGCTTTTACACACAGAGTTGCTTCAAATGTTGTTTGTGGTAAGATTTATTAGTTTTGTCTCAGTTCTTGACAAAGGTTAGCAAGCAGACAGTGGAGAGCAGGAGTAAGAAAACAAGTTAATGTCACCGTCTGTCGTCAGTCTCAAGGCTGGTCAGCATTCTGTTGAATTGATCGCTCATTCAGGAAATACTGAATGGAGCACGTCAACAAGACCTTCAGTCTGAAGAACGGTTCAGTGCAGCGGTTATTATTGACCCCTGCCAAGGAGCTATACAGTATACAACATACAACATAAAACTCGAAAAGTCGCAGACACATTTGGATGAAATTTTCAGGAAATGTCCACGATGAGACCAGGAACAAGTGAGTAAATCCATAGATGCTATCACTATTTTTATCACTATTTTGTGGGGGGCTGAGCTGCCATGGCGGAGGTCTGCATTTGTTATTATTTAGGTTGAAAAAAAGTACTTTTTTGACATTGCTGGCCCCTAGTCACCATGGTTTCAATAATAAAAGGATTATGTCAAGGTTGAGTTTATTGTCAGATATGTACATATCAAATGAATAGAATGGTTTATTGGTTGGAAATGCAATAAATCCATCTGTACAACTTGTCTTCTCCACTGTCATGGCTGCCCGGGTGTCTAACCTTGTCGGGAAAGAGTGTATCCTCACCTTTGGGCTGAAATGATTGTACCATTGTGCAGGAGTTGCCCACAAAGAGACTTGAATTCAACGACATTAACATTTACATGTGACCTTCACTGGTGTCAGTGAAACACTGTACGTTCCTGTAAGGGGTATTTCTGTGTCCTCGGGTTTCAAATGACTGTTGTGCAAAAGTTATTTCCAGAGTGGTTTCATGATGTTTCACAGCAGCCGATCTTCGCAGTTGGTTTTCACAGTTTGACATTTGGATAAAAGTTTCCTCCCCCTTTCTCCACGGACCAATTTAAAATGTGTCATAACTGAAACGTGATGTCTTGTTAATCTTTCAGACGAGCTCTGAGCGTTTCAGGCCTGCTCAGCCTGCATCCATTACACCAACCTCACATAATCTAATTTATACACACTAACTCTGTAGAGTAGAGACTAACAAGAGACGGCGAGTAAATTTTCCACTTGAATTGGATCTGTCTGTGTCAAGAGTGTGCATGCGGCAGAGAAGCACATCCTCTGAGGCTGTGAAACAAGTTTTATGGTGGGAATGGATCAATCTGTCTTAAGTCACAGGGCTCTATCTCATGTCCTTCATTTGAAAATGCCTGCCAGAAAAATGTGTAGAGCTGGCAAAATGTCAACAAGCATTCAGTGTGTGTGTGTGTGTGTTGGTGTGTTCGTGTGGGTGTTGGTGTGCTTCCACCACAGTAAGGACCAACAGGGTGACTGAGTGTGGATCTTTTCCTCTGTGTATTGGCGTGTGTGTGCATACAAGAGTGGGTATGAGTGAGAAATATGAATTTGTTTGTAAATGTCAAGAAGTTGGCAGTCTAATGGTCGCGCTGACGGATGAGCCATGAAGCCATAAAGTGATTGGTTTGGAGATTCTCATTCATTCTAATGCAACTGTCATAGTGAAGAAGTGTGTGTGTCTGCGTGTGTGTAACAGAGCAAAGCAGTGCAGTAGCAGTTTAACTGCATCCACGATGGACTTGCTTGTTGAATATTCTTTTTTTTTTGTTTGTTTGTTCAGTTCATCACAGAAACTTCTGCACATTTTCAGGACCAGTGAAAAGCTTGTCCTCCAGTTTAACCTTTACAGCTTCCATCTTTAATAATCATGCTTTGTTTAAGAGGTTTACATGATTCAGGTTCTAAAAACACAGATGGGAAAATTCCTAAAATATAAGCCCACAGATGAATGTGTATCTTAGACTTGTATAATATTCATATGACCTTGTGAAGGAGCAGCGAGTTTTAGTGTGTAGTTTATATTAAGCTGATTGGTGTGAGGTAAGAAGCAATGGCTTCTGATTGAATGAAATCCCATTCTCTATTCTTCAAAACAACACCGTTCTATTCACTTCATTATCTGACGCGAGTTATGACTGATTAAAGATGCAAAGTTGAACAAATCAGCTCCCATAATCAAGTGTGATGAAATGAGCGATAATTATGCTTAAGTGAGATATCATAGGGTGACAACGCTAACAGATTGTCAACGTTTTATATGAAGAGTGGAACGTGCCAATTCAAGGATTATCAATCTAACCCTCCTTCGCCGCCAGAATGTGTGTATTTTTGAATTGAATTAAATAGGAAAGCAGACGAAAGACTTACAGCGACTACCTGAAAGGAGCGTCTACGTACATCGCCAGTGTGTCTTTCGTTTCTCACGTACATTGCTGTAAATTTAAATAGCCAACAGTAGTTTGAATGAGCTCAGCAGATATATTCATCTTATAGCTTATAACAAATCCTACATGTTTGTAACACACCAGTTTGTATGCATTTGGTATTGCATTTTAATAAACTCCTAACAGTTTAGTAATAACACAAACTAATAATCTTAAATCGTATCGTACCATTCGCTGAAGACACAATACAAGACGACCCAGTGTCTGTATTTTGTCCACAACTTTATTGCTGGAATCGAGTAATGCAATGCAATAGCACGATCAATTTTAATTTATTTTTTATATATGTAAATATACCTGAATATATGTGTATATATATACACACACACACAATATTCTGTATTTTGTTACTTCTGTGGGAGTGAAGTATTGTTTTTGGTGGCTCTGTGTGTCTGTCTGTTTGTTTGTGCTTCTGCACTTGCCACTATGACCAACAGAGGCCGCCAGAGGCTTGTTGCTTGACTGAAGTCTGCCATCTCTGATTGCCTTTTTAAGATTGTTTCTGTGGTTTTTATTGCAACTGCTCCTTTTCTGGTCTTTTGTATGGAACATATGCCATGACTGTTTTAGTACAATAAAAAGGGCAACACACTGACAACAACGTAGTTATCCACACTTTCGTGTGGCGACGTACTGATACAATGACCCAACTATTCACACTTGACGTTACTTGACGTTCTCCTTTGGCAGGTTCTCCATGGCACTTCCCACTCTTTATAGTTCGCGGAGTGTTATGTAACATTTTAGAGTGTTGTGTACTGGTTTGGTGTTGATTTGTGTTTGTTGGCCACTAGCCTTTCCATAAAATTTAGGTGGGTTTTCTCAAAAGAGATGTTGGTTGCTTGGTGACAGAGATGTCAGCTGTTTCTGGATTTAAGATCTGCTAACAAAGTCTTCAATCGGTGTTGTAGATGGTATCTGGAATCACTGTACTTTAGGTTTTTAAAATATGTATTGACTGTTTCTCCACTTATAGGCTCCAATAAACACACAAATATCTGACACTGCATTGCATTACAAGTGCGATTGCAGACATGGTTGGAATCAGTTAATAAAATATTTAAATTAGGCCCACACTCCATTAGAAATCAAATGGATGACCATGGGCAAAAAAATAATCTATCTAGAGACACATTAACAAGACATAATGTTAAGACCGGGATTGCATAGTTATTCACCACCCATGGATATCAAGCCAAGGATTGTAGTCATTTATAAATGGCCCCAAAAAGCCTTTGGGTGCTTCCAGTTACATTTACAAACTACATTCAGCATGACTGCAAAAGGGAGAATGATCTAACCTCTTGGTTCAGTAGTTATGCTACACTAACTGTGTACAGCAAGTGCATGACACTAGGATGTGCCGTGTTTGGTCCTTTCTTCCTGTCTCCACCAGCAGGGCTGGCAGAACAGAAATAATGCTGCAAGGAGCAATTTAAAGCCCCAGTTTTTGGTGTCAGCCCTGTCAGTGAAACAGACAGGAGATGGTGGAGGATAAAAGGACATTAAAGTGCCTCGAGAGAGAGGAAGAGGAAGGGATAAGGATCTATCAAGGATTGGTTTCTTTACCAGCAGCAGGCCGGTCACCAGGAGCAAAAAATGCAAATTATTTCTTCACCCGCAAACACATCACTCTGATTATTGTACTAATAGGATTTTAAGTGTGTGTGATCCAAAGCCATAAGCCCACATCCATGACCACAGATTATGTTATAAATAAATGTGTCTGAGCATGTGCATGTCGATGCCTGATTACGCTGTCACAACTTTGCTGGTATAACATTACTTAAAAATCCTGTTTCAATCTCATTCCTCTGCAGATCCTCATCCTCTCTGAGTTGGAATTGACCACCGAGCTTAAGTGGCTGTCCACCATAAATTTAAGTGTTTCTGTTTGCGGATTTTTACGAAAAATGCAAAGTGGAAAAATAGCATTGTGTCGGGAGGCAGAAACTCATGGACTCACACTGTGAGTGAGAGAGAGCTAATTTCCTTAGTCCTTTCTCCTTCTATAGAAAGAGCGGGTTCTATCTATGACGATTTACTTTAATTAGATTTCTCTTCTCCTTCATGTCCTCTCGCTTTTATGTTGTCAACATAAACGCACACACAAAAAATTCTATAATTAATCACCAGTAAAATATTTTCTTGCTTCATTCATCAATCTGATGCAACATGTGTTCAGACAATGAGCAGCATGTGACCAACAAATAGTGCTCTGTTGGTGTTGATTCTAGTACTGGAAACACTTTAACCACAAGGAGACATGGATTCGCTGGGAGAGACATGCTGTAGATCGAGAGATGTGAGATAGATACTTCAGGAGGTGAACATACTGTGAGAGAAGAAGAGGAAAGGGTTTTTTATCACGTGTAGAAAATAGTTTTGGCACATGCACTTTGCACCCTTAAACCATAACGCTTTCTTGCACAGGTTTCATGTTGTGTATGGATGAAACAACTGAGATACAGTACAGTCGATTAGTACGACGGCGCATTTGGGCCAAACTGAGGAGAAAACAGTTGTTAATCTTTCTAGAATAAAGTTGTAATATTATGAGAATAAAGTCATAACATTAAAAGTCCTATTATTATTATTATTTCTTATTATTTCATATATGTCCTATTATTTCATCATTATTTGATTGAATAAATTATTATTATTACATGTATTATTAAATAGCAACAGAATGCTGACGTAACCAGCAGTCGCACTTCGGTGTGCGCAGATCCTGGTAAACTCGCCTGTCAGGGTCCTGTAGTATCCCACTTCACCATCAGGTGGCGGTACAAGTCTGGACGCAGGGAATAGGATGCATTCCTACGAAAGAAGAAGAGAACGATGCTACAGCACCATGGATGTAGTATATGAACTGGATAGAGCACCGCCCCTTCGCTTCTGTTCATTCCTATGAAGCTGTTCACCCAGCGCATATGCCAAAAAAGTTTATTGACTTCCACGTTTATTTCCGGGTTATGGGGCCCATAGAGCATGCGCAGTAGTGTCGCTACCATATAAAGATCTATAAAAGTCCGTGTCCATGTCTCGAGGTGTCCTGTGGACACTTTTACAGGAGTCTCTTTTACTATTGCGGTCAATGGGAAAATTGCTTTTTGGGCTTTTGGGATTTTATGGGGTTTTCTGTTGCAGTACCCACAGTGGCCACCATGTAAAAATTGTCTTCAAGGCAGAGGCGGCTGTGCTCTATCCAGTTCATATAATACATCCATGTGCAGCACCTGTCAGACATGTCTGGTTCGAGCGGCTCATCCATTGCGTTGATGACGCAGTTCGAGTCGAAACGGACTCAAAATCTTTCCTGAAAAGTCCTGATGCTAATGATAATGTGTTGCCGATGTGTCCTAAGCATTCCTTATTTGTGAAGCCCAAACAAAATGTAACTTCACACAATGCTCTGCGTTCCTCATCTTGACGCATGTTGCAGCTGATCATCTGAGATTTTGCTCGAATAATAATTATGACATTATTCTCATAAGATCAAAGTTAGAAGGTGTACTTCTTTTTCTTTATTAATTTTTGTATTTATTTTTTAAATGTGTAAAGTATCAGGTAATCCCACTTCCTGGCTAAATGCAAAGCAAAGCTAATCATACCCATGGTCCAGCTCCAACATATCATTCATCTTATGAGTATGATTGATGAGTAAGGTCTAAAAGCATATTTCAGTAAATATGCTTGTTTAATTGGAGAACATAGGCTGTGAAGTGATGTTTCATTACCACATGCTTAGTTCCGTGTGTTGGATTGAACATGGCAACACAGGTTTATTTATTCAAGTTAAACAAAGCTAACAGACAGCGACATTAGAGGATATGAGTGATTAGACATAAAAGCGAGGTTTCCAGGTCTTATCACTTTCAAGTAGGATTTCTTTTGATGTCTTTTCTCAATTATACTATATTCGCTTATACCCACTCACTCACTCACTCACACCTCCTCTCCGTCTCGTTCCCTTTCATCTGTGTCTCCTCCGTCACATCCACAGAGCACGTAACAGCAACACACCACACATTCATTTAGCCAACATTTACCAGGTAAACACAACCAGTAAACTGACGCTGCGGCATGAAGGGAATCAGATTCTCTTTCACGTGAACTCCGCTGCTCTTCGACTTCCCCCGTCGGCCACCTCGCATCCAGCATTCATTCTCCCGATACTATCATCCTGTACAAAGGAGCCGGGATTCACTTGGTGTTAGTTTAGTCCCAGGAATCATCAAACAGAGCTGAGAGATCAATTCACTCTGAGTGTAATGACTATTGATTCTGTAGGAGCACAGACAGAGGAGGACTTGAATGTATTCAGATACAATAATGGTTTTCTCTCTCTCTCTCTTTCTCATGTTAACACTGAGCTTCTCCTCTGCCATCGCTGGGTCAGGACACACTAGACGAGGGCTGGACGTGCATCTCAAATACACAAATACACACATGCATGAAAACGTGCAGTCACACTTTACATGCATACAGGTGCACAAGAGACCACTCCTTGCACATACAGAGGCGTTTATTCAGATACGAGACACGTATCGTCTACCTGTTTTCACGTAAAGATCTGAGACATGACGCTGAACATGGACCTGTGAGGTGTAGCTGTGAACTGGCTCCAAACGAAATAATGGAAGTGAGGTGGCCGTTTGTAAGCACATCAAACCCTTTGTTTCACATCTATTACCATGACAGGAAACACACAGAAGTTGAAATTCTGTATCAATGAAAGAAGCAACGAAAGACAGATGCCAGACTCATTTTAGAACAACAAGGAATAATGTGATTAAACAGAGATACTCATGCTCAGCTAATTGTGTGTCTCATTCCATTCTTTATGCAATTACTTCCATCTTTACTACACTCAAAACGAGGGAAACTGTGTGGAAGCAACCGCTGAATCAGTTTCTGTAGATTTGTTCTTCTTTCTTTTCTTTTTTTTTTTTTTATATTAAATTCCCCCGGCGTTTTCCTCTTTTCTGTACAATCAAACGTTCAGTGTGATGATTTTGCTGAAGCTGAAATTCCTTATGGAATTCCTTTTTTCCCTTTCCCCAAACAGTTATACTGAACGATACTAAAAACAAGGGTCTGTAATGTGTTTCTGGCACATTTTTTTTTTCCTATTTCTAATCCTCGTCATAGCCTAATCAGTACAGTAACATCAACATCAGTAAAGATACTATATGTAACATTTCTACATTAAGATATCTAAAAATAACCAGACCAGTGTTTTATATTTTGTTGTGCAGAGAACCTACAGCAGCCTAAACATTTCCCTAAATCCATCTAAATTTTTTCCAAGATAACGTTCACGTTCCATATCTGGCAGTTATTCAACCTTTTAGGAAGTACGGTGCTGAGAAGCTGACATGACATCAACGTGTGACTCGCTGGTGAATATTGTTGTTCCGTGGAAGTACTGAGGGCTACTTTAATGAGAAGTACACAAAGCTCGATTTCTCTGCTTTCTGGTCTTCTACCTCTTTATCGGTAATGAAAAGTATGCATGACGACGGTACGGATGATAACAGAAGGGTTAATGGCGTCTGCTTTACCCGTCTCTGCTTTGTGTTGTCTTTTGTTTTTTTCATTTAACTGTGTGTATTTGAATCACAACAACTCTCATGATCTTACAGTGATTCCTCAGAGTCTTCAAACCAGGTCTTGTGTTATTGTTTTAGTTCAGTGACTTGCGAGACATACTGTGCAGTTTAGTGAAATTGTCTAAGAACACATAGCTGTGTCAGTAGTCATTGCAATAGTGTAATAAACATGATCGGTCCTTTCATTTGGACTGTGTGGACTGTGTGTGTGGCTGTCTGTCAGTAACTGACCTCTTACAGGCTTTGTACCTGTGTGCACTCTGGGCTCTTACAGCACACGACTGCTGAGGCACAGACTACAACTAGAAGTTGGCAAGCTTTGATGAAAGGGTGGACAGGAAGGAGTGGGATATAGGCTAACAATTGCATTTTGTTAAGTGCAGCCCGCTATTGCTTGCATGTCTAGACTTTCGAACTCTTAAATGCATTAGCCAGAAGACAAACTTCATTTTTGTTTTCACTGATAAGTGACCAGGGACAGAATAAGATTATGACCACATTTCTCAGTACAGAAAACCATGGACATTACAATGTAATGTTGCCTTTTTTCCCTTTGTTATTATAATACAAGCACTCACTCGCTCATTGTCTCCCGCTTTGTCCTCCACATGAGGGTCGTGGGATGAAAATGTAAAGGTCACCAGTCCATCGCAGGGTCAACACACAGATACTAACAACCAGTCAGTCTCACATTCTCACCTATAATCAATTTAAAGTGTCCAATTAACCTCTGCCTGTTTTTGGACTGTGGGAGGAAACTGGTGTACCAGGAGAAAACCCACACACCCACACACACACAAACAGGGAGAACAAGCAAGCTCCACACACACACACACACACCCTCATTCAAACCAAAGAGGTTCAAACTGGCGACCTTCTTGTTGTGAGGCAACAGTGTTAAGCCCAATTTATACTCCTGTGTAAAGTGCTGTGCATAGGTTACGCAGAGCCGGTCAGAGAACCTCCGCGTCTTCTCCGACTGCACAAAATATTTTTTAAGTGCCCGTCACTCCGTCAAGGGACAACGGAGACGACAAAGGCTGCGATTGGTCCTCAGGACAGGCCGAGATAACTCTGCTCTGTGCCGGCTGACAGTGCGCACCGAGCGTCTACAGAGGCAGAGCTGATCACCGCCGACAACGTCGCTGCCAAACTATAAATACGTCATATCTTGACACACACAGCACATGTTTAGACTCTTAATGGCCAATTTTGCGTTCCGTGACACAGAAAAGTGAGAAACGGCCACTGTTTCAACAACAACAGTCTTTCTCTCTCGGACGCCATTGCTCACTGTAGCCAAAAGCACGAAGGCTCGAGGGGTCTCCGTGGTTACGCAGTCGGATAACGCATGACGCAGTCGGAGAAGTTTAATGTGGCCTTTATACTCTCCTGTGTTCTTATGAGCACATTTCAGAAACTTAATTTAAAGATAATTGTGCATATGTGCTGGTAGGGAGAAAAAGGAAACTCTCCTCATGATGCTCTCTGTCGTTTGTTGAAAGTTAAAACTTTGACCTTGAACAGTCTCAGTTGATTTGTTGGGAAGTTTACCTGGCGTTGACCAGCTGAAGTCATGCCACACAGCTGTGACTAAAAAGGTGAGTCAGGCTTTTCTGCTGTTGTGCCTCCTCCGTCCCTCTTCTCCTCCACTTATTTCTCCCGATGTGTCATCACAGCCAAGAAATCCCTCGTGTATTAAATGGATGAAAGACCTTTCTGCTTCACAAGCTGCCTCTATTTCCTCCTCATTTTTGTTTACCCTGGTTGGTCTCCTTCTTTTTTCTCCACCTCACAAGTATTACATTTTTCACCTTCTTAAATTTTCTTAAATCCACTCCCTCCATTCGTCACACTCCAGGGGCAAAATCTGCACACTCAAAATGTAGTGCTTGTATGTGCGTGTGGAGCCCCGACAAGCTTCACAAGCTTTGTTAAGGTCATGAATCTTTTACCTTTACCAGTCAGCACAAAGCCCCCCTGTTTCACAAACACACATACACACCTGCTACACACGAAAACAACTCCTGGTGGTGTATTTGCCTTTGTAGATCCGATATCTTAACTTGGTTAGAGAGGCTTGCAAAGAGACAAGATAACAGAAGAAAGGCAGGGATTGGCAGAAAGACTGAAAAATGAATCAGAAAATGCTGAGAAGCAAAGAAATCTCGAAGGTTGATGGGAAGGTGAGAACGAAGGAGTGAAAGGGGAGAGCAGGGGAGATGGACACGAGAGAAAGGTGCGAGCTTATCTCACTGGCCAGGTTTCAGGGAGGTCACTGCAGACTGACTCAGGATGGAGGACGTACAGAAGGAGGAGGCACAGTCACCTGGCAGAATGACTCGGAGGAGAGGGTAAAAAAAAATCAAAGACAAAGAAAGAGGACAAAAATATATAAACGTGCTATTGAACATAAGAAGAAGGAAAGGTGGTGTTTGTGAAAATCACCCTTTTTTGTCATCCCTGATGAGTGAGTTCTGGTGTGTGAATAATCGCTGTTGTCAGTCAGACGCACAGATGGAATTAATGTGACATTGTTTCACTGCTGCAGAAATCACTCGGGACAGAAGGTCAGAGTCGATCGCTGGACAAACTGTCAGTACATTACAATGCACAGTCAAGTCTAGTTACAGTCTCAGCTGGACTATGCTGTTCCGTTGGACTTCTGCCCTTGTCGCACTATATATATATATATATATATATATATATATATATATATATATGCACTAGTGGGGAATCTGGGTTAAAGCTCGGGGGTGGGAACTGTTGCACATGTGTAGAGCCAGCTTGAATCCCTATCTTGTCCTACTGAAGGTACAGTATACTGTACATGCAGTAGTACTGTAGTTAACTGGGTGTGTTCGTCCGACTATAAGAAAGAACATGTTTACGTGTATTTTAAAGGTGCATTATGTAATAAATCTAAAGCAACTGGCCATAAAATCCTCCTAATATGTCACAGAGACTCAGGAATAATGTTCATATAACAAACTGAACTCACCAACAACAGTACAGTCAAAATATTTGCATTAAAAAAAAATCTTTTGCAGACTGCAAATCATGTTTATGTTTTGAAATCATGTTTTGGCATGTGGCGCCACCTACTGCCGTCTACCAATCATTGCAGTCAGTAGAGTCTCATCTGCTGAGCGGGTTGCCAGTTACGTCTGAGCTACAATGGCGGAGAAAACGAAACCTAAAAGACCTCGGTATTTTGAATTTGAGTGTAGTAACCGTTTTTGGCCACATTCTTACATATGGCACCTTTAAATGTCCAGTTTTAGTTTTTTTCTAATGTTGTGTGAGCTGGAGCCTGGTGTCACTCATTCTGTTTTGCCCAGGCTAACAAAAAGCTACATTCTTTGAGCTATGGGGATTTCTCTCGAATAGTAACCTCAAATATTTTATGAGTTATTTTAACTGCCTTATTATCTACGTCTACATGTGCAAAATGTCTTCATCACACAAAGAGTCACTCTAGTTAGAATTTACAATCCCATTGTTTACACAAAATTGAATGATCCGATTGTGGAGTGTATCAGAATTTACTATTTTCTTCTTCTTTTTTTGACCAATAAAAACAGCCCAAACCACAAAGTTGCCAGACTTACCCATGTAAACCCGTAAAATAATAACACATGCAATAGAAAAAAAAAACACATCCAGAGCTGCATCAACTAAACACACATAAATGATAGATAAATATGTTTTTGCAAATTGCAACAAGAGTAAATAAAGGCTACACAAATTGCAAAATGATCCTCTGGCATCCTAGTGCCAGTCCCAGATTAGTAATAATGCCAGCTGCACGTAAAAAGGTGCACTTTATTAGGTTGTGTAGACCTAATACATTTAATAATCACAAACAACCTGTATGAGGACTACAGAAACTCGCCAAATGTGGACAAAAGCAGCCCAAATTTTATTCACCTGCCCGATGTATTTTTTCCCGCCTGTCGTGAACAAATCTGACAACACTGTAGATGAAGACACTGGAGGACACTATCAGAATCTTTGTGCAACAGGCAAGCTATTCAACAGTCTCTGGTAACACCTTTTTGATACAGTTTACAATTTATTGGAATTGATTGGATGCCTGCTGCTTATAGTTGAAGTGTAAATAGAAGACTATGAAGAAAAGGGGAGTATTTATAGGAATTTATAGGAAAAGAGAAAGAAGACTAAAGGTGTTAACAACCCTGTTCTAACGAAAATAAATCTATAATAACACCAGGAACTTTATTAAACATTTAAGACTCACTACTATGATCCATGTCCATATTATATAGTATTATTTAATATTACATCATTGTAAAAATCATACAATGAAGTGTAGGAGACATAACAGAATATAAATAACACCGTGTGCAGCTGCCAAACACAAAATAAATAATATACGGCATCTTTTAAAACATCATTTTCTCCCACACGCCATAATAATGCCTGAGGGTGGAAACCACAATTTGTATTTTATATTTCACACAGTTAGACGTTAATGGTGTAATTAATATGATGTGTGGATCAGTTGCTTTAATTGCACAGTTACAACACTCAAGGTAACACCCAGATACCCGATAATTACAAAAATAGTCCTGTTGTTTCTCTCTTCCTCTAAAAAATACAGTTGTTCCCCCATAGTTTTCTTCATCTGCACCTTTAAGTACAAGAGCCATTATGTTATTGATACCCAATTAATAAAGTAAATGATTGCCTGCATTATAAAGTTTTATAATAAAGTTTCACCTAAACAAATCATTTTTCAGAAAAGAGATTTGTTTATCCTAGAATAACCCCAATTCAGTTGCCTTATACTTGTGGTATTAGTGTATCAGTAGTTTATGAAGGGTTTATTTTGCATTTTATCCTCCTGTTTTGGAAGTCAAATCTCTGTCAATCTGTGTACTTCGGTCACTTAAGACTTGAAACGGCTCCAATCAGCCAAGAGATGCTGTCTTTTTGACTAAGAAAAATAAGAATGATGGGACAGTGATGCTATCCCTGTTTGCCCAAATTACTTTACAAAAACACTGTGTTTTTTCCCCCCCCTCTCACATCATGCAGAGATGACAAATCCACAAAAGCACAAGCTGTCAGTGCGCTGCATTCTTCTCTGTTTTAGGCGAAATGACGTTGGTGAAGGTGTTATTTCTGCTGGTTCTGCAACAGACTTCTCGCTGTAATTGGAGGATGTTGGTAACAGTCTCTTCCTCCAGCGAGAAATCTTTGTTCTTTGACTCCCAGGAACAAATACCTGATGTTTACTGATTATACAGTGGCAATGTGGAGGGAAAATATCCTAACCATTAAAATCTTTGTAGTTGTTCTGAAGGTGTCGGCATGTTGTGTATGTGTGTGTGTGTGTGTGTGTGTGTGTGTGTGTGTGTGTGTCCACAGAAAGCAGAAAATCACATATCTATAGGGAACAAAATAAACCACCAACTATGAGCTGTTTATTACCATCTCTAATATGCTGTAAGATTAATTTCCTCTCCATACTTTCCTGGGTCCAAGCTACATTTACAATCAGGCACTCAGGCCACTGTGTCACCATAGGTTGGGTGACATTGGACAAAATTAGTAAAAGTAAAAGCATAACATGTCATAACATGTCATGACAGGATGGAACCTATATACATGTTTTTTCTGATCAAAATGCCAAAGATCACCAGTTTTGCAGGAAGGACTCCCTCAAAAGGCAAATATAACTTTATAACTAATATAACTCTATAACAAAACAAAGGCCAGAACAAAAGAGTATCATATATATCAAGTGTGCATTCATCAGGTGGTCAGATTACACCTTCATATGAATGTGTGCCAGATGTGTCGACACACATCTGCTCGCTAATGACGTCGCCGTATCAACGTGAATGCGAGCTGATAATGAGTCAGTGCTGTTTTGTGCTTAAGCTTCTGCTGCATCAAAATGACAAATGGAATCATTTAATGCCGGATTAAGGCTTTGGAAGAAGGAGGACTTAAATGCTGTGGCTTGGAAATGTTAAAAATTAAAATGTTAAATGTGCACTTTCTGCTTGGTGCACAGGTGTGTGAGGTTTTCTGTAAAGGTGACTTCACCCTGAGGTGTTTTGCTGTAGTAATGTGTTTTTATCTCCTTCGCACACGAGGCTGGTTCTGTTTAATTTACAGCTCTGAAGGTGTACCCGGGATTCGAGTGTTTTCTGTAATCTTCTGTGTCATCTCCACACCGGCTTTTTTTCCGGCCTACTTCCTGTTCACTGTTCACTGTCGAACACCGAGGAAATACTGTAAATAATAACGACAACGCTCTCGCTCTTGTCCTACAAAGTAGAGAAAGATTAGCAACGTCCAAATGATCCTGGAGCCCAAAAGTAAAAACAAACAAAAAAAAAAAAAAAATACTGACAGCTTCACATGGGGGAGTCCTGAGTAAACAAACGCAGATCCAGAAAACGCTGATTCCAGCCTTTCCCGGGCTCCCTCGACGCAGTCACGCCCCTCCTCTCTTCATCTGTTCATTAAGGTCAACCTGATTTTTTTTTTGGGGCGAGAGTTGGGAGAGGCGGTGAGAAAGAGGAGGAGGAAGACGAACAGAGCGAGAGATGTAAGAGGATTTGGAGCTAATTAGGGGAGTAGGAGGCGAGAGAAGAAACAAATGAGAAAGAAAGGAAGGAAGGGAAAAGGACTGAAAAGCAGATGAGGGGAAAATTGGGGGGAAATGGAAGAGAGATAGACAATGAAAAAGGCAGAGTGGGCAGGTGAATTTGCACAGTTAGCTCCCTGGTGTTTAATATCAGTCTCCCACTCTTTCTCTCCCCCCTCTTTCACATTTTCTCTCTCCTCCTGTCCATTAATCCTCCTCTCTTTCTTTAATGTTCCCCTCTTTTTCCTCCCGCTTCCACCTCTCTCTCCCCTACGATCCCTATGTTCCTCTCTCTTTCCCTCAGTCGACTGATTTTCTCTGTTTCACACCTCTGCTATCAGAGGGGACCGGCCAGATGGATGCAGGTGTGTTGTGTCTCTCTCTGTGTGTGTGTGTGTGTGTGTGTGTGTTTGTGTTTTAATCTTTGTGTGTGTGTCCTAAGGATTAGTCATGCTCTTCTGCCTCTGCAGCACTGCCTACTTCCTGCCACAGACACACACACACACACACACATGCTTGTGCACCACTCCTAGTGAGGACACTCATAGATTTACTGCATTCCCTAGCCCCTTACTCTAAACTTTACCGTTACAAGTGAACGCTGCACCCTTACTCTTAACCTAAACCCTCAACTTAGCCTAAACCTAAACTTAATTCTAACCCTAAAACCAAGTTTTGAACCTTGAAAATGCCCTTTAAATGTGTGAGGACCAGCCATTATGTCCTCACAAGGTTAAAAAGTCCTCACAACAATAGGTTTGAATCCAAATTTATCCTCACAGCCTACTACTACACACACACACACACACACACACACACACACACACACACACACACACACACACACACACACACACACACACACACACACACACACACACACACACACACACACACACACACACACACACACACATTCACACTAAATTTGGCACTGGCATAAACACCATTTTCCTGGCTTTGTGCTGATCTGCCAGTGTGCTTAGCTGCTGCCCAGGTAATTTTTCATTCAAACTGACCAGGTGCATAAAGATGGTAGATTCTTGAAAAGGCAGTTTTCGTTTTCTCCGTGCCCAATCCCATGATGCATTTCCAACTTTTTTTTGGCCAACTGCTGGCACTTTGAGACATACTGAGCTAACCGTTATCGAATTCCCAGTAATCACCGTGCGTCATTGTTTTGCCTTTCGCAGGATATTTGTTGTCAACAACAACAGTTTTGAAACGTTACAGAGACAAAAGAGAATTGCTTTCCTCTACAGACTCATGATGATTGATGTGTGAACACATAGTTCATTCTAACTCTTCATGAAACCTGCAAACTGTTGCTTGTGATTATAAGATGTGCAGTATTTAAATGCTTACTTATCCTGAATGGACCGCTATAAAACATGATACATGCTGTTTCGAGAATATTCAGTGTTTGCCCCCTCAGAGTAGATTATTTTTATAACCACAGGGGGTGGAGTGGATTCTGGAAAGCAATCAACATGATTTATTTTTTCATAGTTTGGCATCGTTATGCTCTTTAAATTGAAGCTCCTCTGTTGGTCTTATCACTTCTGTAACATCGAGGAATCATCTGGATTTGATCCGTATGTTTTATTTTAATTTGAAAGAGGTAAACTTGACGACGAGTAAGACCTATATAATACAATGCATCGCTGTTCTAAATGCTCACCGGAGCGACAATTGTGTGGTTATACATGGTTGATTATCATCTCCAACTACTCAGATATTTACGCCTATTTGAGCAACAACTAATTCGGGGAAATCGTTTGTACATTTCAGATCCGTATGCAGCTCTTCAGTACATATGTTTATCAGCAGCAGGAACTGAGAAACCTGAGAGTCAAGAGAAGGACCAGTGCACTGGGATTTACTAACAATCAGGAAAACAGAAATCCTAAATAACCTCCAATGAACAGAAATAACTGTACATGAAGGATGTTTTTTTTTTTTTTTTACCTCCAGTGTTTATCTCTGGGGTGTACATTGATTTTTTTTTCATAACCGCAGATTTAAAGAATACTTTGCTCACACATGGCCTCTGGCCAGCAATCAGCGTTATTGTTTTTTCACCCATAATTTAAGTCCAGTACAGAAATTTTCACTGTGAGAATTCATGCAGAACGTATACTATCATCTCCTTTTTAGTACAGCAGCTTGGAGAAGATGTCTCCTGCTACTCCTGCAGTTATGTGTAACAACACAGAACAGCAATAAGGGCATTATCAATTGGCCAATTTGAAATCTGCTGCATTTAGGACAATTATAGTACATAGATACTGTATATATATATGGATGTCAATGCATGGTAGAATAATTTCATTCATTCTGTAGAGCATTAGGTCAGGCACTGATGTTGGACAAGAATACCTGGCTCACAATCTCTGTTCCAGTTCATCCCAAAGGTGTTGGATGGGATTAAGGTTAGGTCAGTGAAGTTGTTCCACACCAAACTTGTCAAACCATGTCTTTATAGTGCAAGTCCTTGCTTTGTGCACTGGGGCACAGTCATGTTGGAATAGAAAAGGGTTTTCCTCAAACTGTTGCCACAAAGTTGGAAGCATAGTATTGTCCAAAATGTCTCTGTATGCTGAAGTGTTAAGATTGTCCTTCATTCGAGGTAAGGGGCCTAGAGCCCAAAGCCTGATTAAAGCACCGGAGTGGCCAAATACTTTTGTCCATATAGTGTATGGTTGAAATATTAAAAACTGAAACAAGAGTCAGTATATGGTGTGACCTCATCTTACACTTAAACAATAGCATGACCTTTAAACACACCCAAATGGAGAGGGACCCTAAGGAAGGTCACTTTTTGACTGCTGCTGTCAAAAAGGTCTATTGGCTTTTTTCAAGACATAATAATAATAATAATGCATTATATTTGAAGGTGCCTTTCAAGACACTCAAGGTCACATGCTTTACTACAACGTACCATGGATGTATTATATGAACTGGATAGAGCACCGCCCCTTTGGCTTCGTTCATTCCTATGAAGCTGCTCAACCCAAAAAAGTTTTTGACTTATGCGTTTATTTCCAGGTTATGGGGCCCATAGATCATGTATACTAGTGTTACTCCCATAATGCCTCTCGGCTAATGTGAACGAGCCGTCGTCGAAAGGCAATGATGGGAGTACGTTAATGACGTGCGCTAGTGGATTTCGACGTCATGTTAACTTGAACCATGGATTTGTAAATAAATGCAAGTAGTAGTAGTAGTTTTATAACTCCCAAACTATAATTTGCGTGTTCATGTCAAGTCAAGTCAAATTTATTTATATAGCACATTTACAAACAGCTGAGCCGCAACCAAAGTGCTTCACAAAAAGTGCTTAAGTGCAAGTACCCACACACAAAAAAGAAAAGGGTTAAAATACAGTCACTGAATTAAATAATGTAGAACATTTAAAAGGTAACTAGGGGACACTAATTGTAGGCTAGTGAAAAAAGGTGGGTTTTTAACTGGGACTTTATTTAGGGACTGGGCTTCTCGGATGTGTAGGGGGAGGCAGTTCTAGAGTCTGGGGGCTGCTACTGCAAAGGCTCGGTCCCCCCTGGAACTAAGCCTGGTCCTGGGCACTTCCAACAACAGTTTTTTCAGTGAAGAAGTTTTGAAAGCTTTCACAGAGGGCTTTAAAAGCCTGTTTCCATGTCTCGAGGTGTCCTGTGGACACTTTTACAGGCGTCTCTTTTACTATTGTGGTCAATGGTAAAATTGCTTTTTGGGCCCCATGTGATTTTTTGTTGTAGTACCGAGTGTGGCCATCATGTAAACATTGTCTTTAAGTCAGAGAGGGCAGTGCTCTTTCCACTTCATATTATACATCCATGTAATGATGTATGCGCTCAACTCATTGACCGCTTGCTAATACAGTATATATGACTAACTTTCAGTCCCATCATTTGCGCAGTTTCTGTTGTCATTATGATTGAAGAAGAGAAAGCATATTTATTTGATAATAAATGGCTTCATTCTATATATTTTTTTTAATTAATATTCTCTGAAAAATGGCCCAAAATAATGACTAATTCTGCCTGTGTATGTAATCTTTCCTTCACATAATTCCATTCGAAATGCCAATCATCACAACATTTTCCAGGCATTAAATCACAGTTTAGCCTCAGCAAGACCTCTCTCACAAAAAAATATAACTTTATAATTATATAAAGCTACTTTGCACAGCACTGTACGTACATTTTCCCCATATCATGGTATGGTCTCAGAGATAAAACAAACACAAACGGACCCATTATCTGATTGTAGCTTTGTTTATTTCAGTTGCTCAGTTTAGCTTGGTTCAGTTCGGTTTGGTTCAGCGTGGATCTGTTCATCAGTGTGAATCAGTGTTGTTGATGTTGCTAAACTCATCCAGTTGTGAAGTGTAGCAGAATCAATTACACGGCTAGATGCTCCCAATTAGACTAGGCTGATCAATGTCAGCCAAGATCACTGCATAATCTCTCAAACTCTATATAACACACACACACACACACACACACACACACACACACACACACACACACACACACACACACACACACACACACACACACACACACACACACACACACACACACACGGCATAGATGATTTGATAATTAAATCAATCTGAATAACTAGAGCTTCACTAATGAAGCAATGATCTCAGATCGCTCTGAGATCATTGAGGGGAGAAAAAAAAGCGCCTGTGTGTGTGTGTACGTTTGTGTGTTTGTGTTTATGTTTGTGTGAGGGAGAGACAAACTGTTGTGGAGATTGTAATCAGTAATTTACCTGTGATCCCACCTCACTCCAGCGTGAGAAGAGCCGTTGGACACAGGAGGAGCCGGAGAGGATGACAGAGTGAGCGTTGGATTAAAGGATACAGGGAGACAATCTGCTGGCAGCCGTGGTCCGACTTTGTCACTTTAATTTTAATATATATATTGATTGTGTGGTCAGAGAATGATTTCTCAGAGGAGATAAAACTCATCACCACAGGTCAGTACCTCTTTTCTTAAGTTCGCCAACAAGTCCAAGTTGCTCCAGAGAAATTATTTCTTTTCAGATTGTCCCACCTAATTTCCCCTGTTGAAGATAATCGGTGTGATAGCTCACCTTGTTCACCCACTCGCATTAGGAGGTCTCTGATGAAAATATCAAACATGTCTTCTAACAGTCAGGACGTCCCGAAACAAAGTCGGGAACAATTAAAGGCAGACGTGTAGAAAGTTTTGTTTGTTTTGCAGGAGCTCAACATCACTTTATTGAGGTCAGGAAAACAAGGACAAGACAAGTATAGACTTGGGTCAGATGATGATAAAGCTAAACAATGTTATTTTCTGAAAATACAGAAATAAAACGCTGTATTTATCAGAGGTGGAAAGAGTACTGAAATATTCTACTCAAGTAAAAGTACTACTATTTTCAAAAATAAAAGTACTGGTCTAAAAATGTACTCAATGTATTTTAAAGAATAAAAAAAAAGTTTAATGTTTCTTAGTAATTTAGATCGGGTCGTGCACAAAGGACAAGGGGACACAAATATATTCATTTTTAAAGGTCCCATATTATGCAAAATCAACTTTTTAATAATTTTAATACTTATATTTGGGACTCTGGAGGCCCTACCAGTCGCCAAAGTGTGAAAAAAGATGACTCACTCATGGAGCTCCGCTTTGTCTGTAGCCTAAAACACGCAAGAGTTCTGGAGAGGGCAACGGTATCCGAAAACCAGAAGTCCGCAAAGTCCGTGAAAAGTTCTATTCTTGGCTCCACAGTGCAGCACAGAGTTCTACACACACTTTCAGCCTCAGAGGATTTATATAACAGCAATGTGCCTGCTTGAGCCTGTAAATGATCACTTTTCCAAATGCTAACTGCTGTTAGCTCCCAGTAGCCTCTGTGGCTGATGTCATTTCCTGTCCCTTAAGTTTCGTTTTACTTTTTTTTTTAAGGTGGACCTTTAAAGTGGACCTAAAGATACGACTAAACAGAGCGTTCTGAACAGGGCTGTTTTGGCAGGGTGATTGAACTGCTGTGGTGCTTTATCCTTATGGGATTTTGACCAAAGCATGTCACAGACATGTTCATTAGGACACCAGGGAACTAGTGTAACTTGGAGAAAAAGGGTATATGATCTTTAATTAAAGTAAACCTTTACAAATTAAATATGTAAACACACAACGTATCAGTCAACATGGTCATGTCAAAGGTCATAAAAATCACCCACTCAGGGACCTCAATTAGCGCCAATTCACCTGTTCTGATCGTTCACTGCCAACATTTCTCGGTCCGTGAATTATTTATTTATTTATTAGGGCTGTCAAAAGATTAACATTTTTAATCAGATTAATCACAGGGTAGCTGTGGATTAATCACAATTAATTACCATTCATAAATATGCCAGAAAAATTTACATTTTCTCTTTATATTGTTGTAGGAACGGAGAGATAGAACAATAAAATACTGTAAATAACTTTAAAAAAAACCTATACAAACTTAGTAAAAAATAAACATTACGTTGTAAAGAACCCACATTATAAGACAATATAAATATATAGAACAAATAAAATACTGTAAATAACTCTTAAAAAACTTAAAAAGAAAATTATACATTGCACTGTAAATAACTCACATTATAAACAAAACAGGGCCCACGGTTGGTGTAGTGGTTAGCACTCTTGCCTTTGCAGCAAGAAGACCCGGGTTCCTGGTTTCGAGCCCCGTTTGGAACAACTTCGGAACAAGGGCCTTTCTTCAAGGAGTTTGCATGTTCTCCCCGTGTGTGCGTGGGTTTTCTCCGGGTTCTCCAGCTTCCTCCCAGAGTCCAAAAACATGCGATATGGGGATTAGGTGAATTGGTCACTCTAAATTGACCGTAGGTGTGAGTGTGTGAGTGAATGGTTGTTTGTCTCTATATGTGGCCCTGCGATGGACTGGCGAACTGTCCAGGGCGTACCCCGCCTATCGCCCAATGTCTGCTGAGCACCCCCCGTGACCCTCTGGTGGAGGAAAAAGCGGTAGATAATGGATGGATGGATGGATAAACAAAACATAAAGTATAGAAGTACTAAACCCACAGCAGGAAATTCCTCATCAGCACCCTTGATGCACTGCTTCTACTAGTTAGCATTAGCGTCAGCTAGCATTCTGACGCTAATGTTAGCTGCTGTTCAAGTCTGTGTCCCCGTTAGTTAGACAAAGTAACTGTTCAGTAACAGCAGTCATTTACTGTTAATGTTATGATATATCCATCTATATATATCATTATCTGCGCCAGTAGCGCCACTTACAACTGTGTGTCTTTCTTTCTTTTTTTGCTGCTGCTGAGGAGTCGCTGCCTGCCTGATGTAGCGTGATCAATCAGCGAAAGTGCAGCATGATAAATCAACAAAAATTTAAATTGCTCCAAAAAAATGTGACAATCGAGGATGCACACCATCAGGCCATGCTCAACCCATATCCAAAGTCTTAGAGCGATCTGACTAACGGTCAGCGAGATATGCCTGTCACAGACAGACAGACACACAGACACACAGACGCGAGAACAAATTGCCTGAGTGTTACTTCTGTCAAAGAACTGTGCTGGCGCGTATCATGGTGCATTTTTAAGCAGTTATAGGGAGATCCTTGCAATTTTGTAGCGGGTATACGGCATATACTGCAGACCAGAGTTTTTCCAATCCTGGTCCTCATGTTTTAGATGTTTCCCTGCTCAAACACACCTGCTTTAAATGATCAGCTCGTCATCGAACTCTGGAAAAGCCTGATAACAACCCATTCATTTGAACTCCTGAAGATCCCTGCATTTGGAAACTCTGCTTTAGACAACCACTGAAAGTAGCTGTGAAGAATTATCACCAGATTAGACAAGATTATAAGTTAAATATCCTCTGATAAATTGTATGAGCGCGAGAGGAGGAGAGAGAATGTTAGTTAACGTTGTCTGAAGTTCCCTGTGTTGCTTCCCTGTCTGGTAGAAAAAAATCCACACAAGCACATATTTCACAGTCCATCATCAGCTTCCACTTTCAGCCGTCTATATTTTAACACGTCTCTAATGCAGACCTTCCTTTTTTTCCAGGGCCTCTGGTTGACATGTTTGTAAGAGGGGTACTGTGGCTTTTTATCTTCAGGATTGTACAGTATGGCTGGTTGTTGGTGGGTAACATTAATGAAAGTTTTATTTTTGAATATTACTGCTGCACCATTGTTATCAGTGAAGCCAATATTTCATTTCAAAATGTTTCCTCAATCTCTGATGACACATCACGGTCATGTTAAGTTCTTAGATATAGCACATATCTGGCACCGTCTGTGGCTCGTATTAATCTCACAGTCACCTGTTTCACGCTTTATTCCCTGTCATCTTCCTTCTGTTGAGTAGGAAATGGAGGCTCAAAATGCCACAGCAGGCAGCAGTTTGTGTGAAAGAACTGTAAAAATGCTGTCAACACTACCTGCCCGGCACCAAATAACAGACAAAGTGGATAAACACAGCAGAGCATATCACCGCTAAAGCGTCAGATAATTCCCAGAGGAGTTGGTGGAGACTATTATATGACTTGCTTTGTTTGTTCACTATCAACAATCTCCATGGATGTCAGAAACCCTCAGTTAACTCAGTTTTTAGTGCAGTTTTAGTAAAATGAATCATAAAAAAAAAATATGTCAGTAATGAAATGTATGGATTTGAGTTTATTATACAATCCATAGTCGTCATAACATGCAGAATAAAAGCCAATTAATAAAATCCTTAGAACACAGGCTGATTTTTTCCATTACTATGTTTAAACATACATAGGGTATACGAATGTGCAACATAGTGTCTTATATAATTTTAAAAATAAAAAAGTACTCGAAATGTTAAAAATCGGATTGAATTTGTCAAATTTGGAAATACGTCACAGTTCGAAGTTCACTTGGCCCGTTTTTATGAACACAACAAAAGAAACACGGTGTAATTTGTGACTTCTGCACAATTACTGCTACTTTATATCACTACTGTGTGATATGAAATGAATCATAACTTTGACTCAACAACAAAAAAACACACACTTTTTTAAAAAAAAGCCTGAATATGTGACCTATAAACACACACTCCCAGGATGTTCATATAATATACACGAGTTGTGTAGATCTGTGCTGCATGAGCACTAATGGTTAAGTTGGTCCTTTAGTTCAAGAGTGAGGAACCATGAGACGAAGGATATTATAAATTAGCTTTTTAGAGGTACCAATGTTTCTTATCCCTGTTAAGGTTCTTAGTTTTTGTTTGGTTGCACTGTCAGTCTCTTTCTTTGTGCTGTTTTGTGCATGTGTACGTGTGCGTACGCAGTTTGATGAAGCCAGCAGTGATAGAGTCACTCTGCTGCAAATCTGCAGGGTGCCTGCAGTCTGTGTGTGTGTGTACATGTAGGTGTGTGAGTGTGTGTGTGTTAACTGCTAATCACCACTGTTTGGTTTTGCTTTGTTGAACCTGCTGCTTTAGCCCAGAAAGAAAAAAAAAAAAAAAAAATCCTGATTAATGACATGATCTGTCACCCCAGCGATATGATGATTAACGACATGATTCATCACCATGGTGATACAATTGAAATAAAGCCATTAATTCTGCTGATCAAATGACAGGGGGTTTGTGATGCGGGTGAGAGAGACAGATAGGCAGGGTGTAACACGGAAAACTGTGATGAAGAAATGGGAAAATACCAAAAAAAAAGTAGTACAAGTAAGCTTTAAAGAGTGGAGGTAATAGACTGATGAAAAAAAATAGGTGTTACAATAAAGAAAGACAAAGAACTAGAGGCCTGGCAGCCTCTAATTGGGAATGCCAGTCTCTCCTGGCAGGATGGTGCGTTGTCATCTTTTCTGCCGACAGGAAAAAGAAAGATATGAAGACTGATCAAGTCAGCCTTCTCTTTCATCTCGATATCCTCTCTGACTCATACAGGATGCTCGCACGGTCGTGTCATGCCTCTTAAGATGTCTGCCGGGGCTTCTGGACAATGAAAGAGGAAGAAAATATGAGTTTTTGACACATTTTTTGAAAAAGTATGAGGTTTCACCGGCAGGACTTTGCAGGACTTTGCTCCAAAACAGCATGACGCTTCATCAAACGTGAGTGAGTGAAGTCATGTTGTGCAGACAGCTGGAGGATTACAATTTCAGTAACTGCAGTGATATTTTCACCTGGTGACTTTTTCCCCACCTGTATTTAGTGGGGTTCTTTTCCTTTATTTTACACACCAGCATCTGCAGCAACCCTCAGCAGAGGGAGATGTTTTCAGATAATAAACATCTTTTCATGCTTTACCCTTAGTGCTCACGCGCCACAGGTGCTCCCATGTTGAATTGCTGTGGGAATGATACACAACTCCATCATCCTAGGGGTGTGTCTTTATAGGTCACATATTCAGGCTTCTTATGTGTTGTTGAATCAAAGTCATGATTCATTTTATAACCCAATTTTAGTAGTGATGTAAAGTAGCGATAAATGCACGGAAGTCACAAAATTAGAACATTTTTCTTTTGTTTTTGTTCATAAAATGAGCCAAGTGAACTTTGAACTCTGATATATTTCCCGATTTCACAAATCCAATCTGCTTTCAAACATTTTGATTATTGAGTGCTCAGGTGTGTTTATATGGTTGGTGAAATTGTGTTTTTTATTTTTTTTTCATCAGATTGCAGAGGTTGTGCTAAAACAAAGGATAATACACTCTATATTTCACATTCTCATAGCCTCTGTATATACTGTACATAGTAATGGAAAGCCAAAATGCTATGTCTTCTAAGGGTTAAAAATCATGTCCTCTTTTTTCTCAGTCTTTATGATAATTGGTCTGTATTTATATAACACTTTTCTAGTCTTGATAACCACTCAATGCTGCTTAACAACACAGTTTTTGTCATTCACCCAATTACATCACACATTTTTCATACCCATTCACATGTGTCTTCTTGCCCATAGCGGATCATAGCGGAGCCATACTGTAAATAATTTCTATAAATTTACGGCAGAATTTCAACGGTATTAATGTGTTTTTATTTTTAATAAACAGTCCTTTATTGTTAATATTACAGAACATCAGTGAAATTATAGCTCATTTACTGTTTTTTTTTAAACAGAACTCTAATGTATTCTGATTTTACAGCACTTTACCGTTAAAGTGTATTAGATAACAGTATCATGCATTATTTTTGTCATTCTGGGAGGAGCATTGCCTGTGAAGCTATTTACCTGCCATTCCTGATCCATCTCCATCTTACTAATTATTTGGTGAGTAGCAACTTTATTATATTGATTCATATTCCATATAATATTATGGTTTGATTTGATTAGTTTTAATTAGTTTTGTTTGCATTGATGATTATTACAGCATATGCACCTGCAAGAATGTTTTTGCTTAGCAGCTTTGTACATTTTCAAAGTAGTCAAACAAGACAATCCACATTTTAATTTCTAGAAAGTTAACGTTTGACACCTGCATTTTGTCAGTGAATTAATGAAACTTTATGATAGTTTGTGTAAACATTTTACCGTCTATGCAATTTATTCTATTCGCACGAGATTAGTATTACTTGGGGACCTCTGGTGACTCCAGGTAATGAATCCAGTGTGAATAGGGCTTTTGACAACACTTTAAAGACAGTGCATGCTAATTATTGTGTGTGATAGGGCAGATTCAAATAAAGGCAAGTTTATGTTCAAGATAATTATTGGATCCCAAATTTATATCTGCTTTGCTGTAACTTTTACTGTTTTTTTTCCTTTTTCTTGCATTGTGCAATTGCCTGTTCATTTGTATTTGTATTTTTTTGACACATTTCTCTGATATTGCAGATGCAGTAGATGTTTTCACCACTGCTACTTACAGGCTGGATTGAGAAACCTGGTGTCTTTGAGTGAGCCGTAACTCTCCTGCCGATGTTCTTGGACTTCCACACAGTACAGTAGAATGACAGTGAGCTGACTTTCTTCTTCTTCTTCTCGGAATGACTTGAAATTTCCCATCATAATAGTCGGCATCACCCTGAACATGGATCCGTTGAAAATATTTGCAAACCTCTTCAGGAATAATTTGATTACATTTTTGAAATTCAGGAAATGATCCATTTGCCCTGATGCACTTTGAGGTCACTTTCTTCTCAAAAACAAAAAGTATCTCAGAATGACTTGAAATTTCCCATCACAATATTCGGCATAATTGTAATACTGTTATTATAATATATAATATATAACATATGCTGAATTGTTGTTGTATATGTATGTTTGTAATACTGTTTTTTAACAATTAACAATTTGTTGTTCAGCATGTGAAGTTTTTACATGTCATCTTTACATTAAAATACAATTAAAGTGCAATAAGAAGCTGCTTTTTCTCTTACATTTTAATCACATGATTGAAAAATCAGCAGGTAAATTTTATTATGGTTTGCCTTCCGTGCTTGTGGCCATGTTCTAACAGAGATTTTGTGAAACCTAAAGTCAATGACATGTAACATGTATTTCTTAACAAAAGTGCCTTTAACTGTGTGCAATCATATGTTTTTAATAGATTATTGAAATGTACAAATAATACAAGCTAAATAGTCATTTAATTGTAAAATACAGTGAAAGTAATTTTAAATATCAGTTTACACAGTAAAAAGATGTTAATTTTACACTAACCTAATGGCAACCCAGCTGCCAGTTCATTACTGGTTTTTTTACAGGAACATTTCTAACAGTGCAGGATTCATGCCCTCGCCTGTCCAGTTGTAAGACAACTCGGTCTGCCACTGAGCCTGAGGTCATTCCCTGTCCAGTCTTTATTTTGACAGCATTGTTTTTCATTAGTGGATATTGAAAACAAAGGCCCACACCATTATCTAGAAGACCTGACGTGTAGTCAGTTCCCCTGCATTTGGAACCTTTTATTTATTCCATTATTTACTCTCACTTAATCTTAAATATATTTCTGCATTTGCATCCTTATAACATACTTGTATACAATAATATTGTGAAATAACCACAGAAGATTGTCAAAAAGATGTCAAACGAACACAGACAACAACGACAACAACAAAAGAGATAATAAAAGTGTATATCAATCAGACATAGTAGCTTTTTTATATAATTATAGCTCATTTCGATGACATAATGCTAAGGTCCATATATTCACCTGCATTGAAAGTGACGTTTGCCGTGCACCTCCCTTTTTTTGCTGCATGAGGTGCAGGACAAATAATTGTGCTTCTTCCAGCAGAATCCTCACAGATGCACCAGCTCTTTGAGAGTTCCATGAATGTGCAGCGCTTTGTCTTTTCACTGCAAAAAAAAAGGCAACTCATTTATGTCGGTCATTTAACAAAAACAAGATGAATATTTGTTTAGTTTAATCAGGGAAAGGCAGGTTTAAACCGTCTTTTGAATCAATAATTAGGATTGGGAGCATCTTTTTTAAATAGATCACAGTGCACGTCAGAGCAAGATGAATTTTATATTGATGGACACAAAGAAACAACATTGTTTTTTTTTGTTTTTGTTTAAATAATAACATTAGAAGCTGTTACTGCATGAACCCCCCTGTCTTCTATTTCAGTGAATATGGGTAAATCCTGACACTGAATTCATAACTAATAATGTGCATTATTCACATTTTACCTGTGTTTTTCTCAGTTTTCATTGAAAACAACAGTTTTTGAATTATCTCTCTCTCTCTCTCTCTCTCTCTCTCTCTCTCTCTCTCTCTCTCTCTCTCTCTCTCTCTCTCTTTGTGTGTGTGTGTTTTGGGTTGCTTGTTCGGTGTGCATCACTTTTAGCTGTGATGGTGTGTGTCTGTTGTGTGAGTTGTATTTAAACAAATGTGAGAGAAAGCAACAAAGGGACATGAGAGTGATAATGTGATGTGTTGTCAGGATTAAGTGTGTGTGTGTGTGTGTGTGTGTGTGTGTGTGTGTGTGTGTGTTTGTTCACCTAGTTATGTCTTCCAGGTTGAAGTCTGGTGTATTTGTTGTTTCACTTTCTCCTCCTGGACTCCAGTGACTTTTCTGGCACACGCACACACTCTTTGATCTTACAACAGTGTGTGTGTGTGCGTGTGTGTTTAGTTCATCTGAGATGATGCAACACAAGTTTTTATGGTCCAATAAACACTCCAAGGGTGCTAAAGCTTTAAAAGACATCTTTGTGATCTAATTAAATACTGGACACAGTGCTGAAACTGCCATCAGCCCTTTTCGTTACACAACAGTAAGTTAATCAAGAGACTCATTTGGCAAATAATCAGTGTTTGCCTTTGAACACACTTTGAACACAGGGAAGATTGTAGAGTTAGTTCAATTTATTCTTGTTGTTTCCCTCCATTGTTATTAGCTCTTATCTTACTTTCTGTCTCTTACTTTTCCTTCTTTACTCTTTTCTTTGTCCTTTATTCATTAATAGTTCTCCTCTTCTTTTCTTCCTATTGGTTTTTGTCCCCCTTCCCCTTTCGCTCCTCCATTTTTCTACCTTTACTTCACTTCCCTTTACTTTAACTCACCTCCCTCTCTCCCATATCCTCTCCTCATTATCGCAGGTATTGTTTCTTTGCAGGTCTGTTGCTGTCTCATCGCTACACTTCCAAGGGCTGGAACAGCTGGAGCAGAGAAGTGTTGCCAAATGCATGAGAAACACTCATCAGGGCGTTACTGAGTGTGTCCATGTGGATTTTTATGTTACAGACAGAGGAAAAGAAGTGAAGAGGCACAAGTGAGAATATGTGAATGCATGTGTGTGAATGTCCCTAGGTCCCATCTGCTTGTGTGTGTGTGTGTGTGTGTGTGTGTGTGTGTGTGTGTGCACCGGGGGGTTAGTGTGTGTGTGCATGTTGACCCACTTTGTCTACCATGCAGCAGTGGCAGCAGCTTGTGCAACAGAGTGCGATGTGCTTTTTTAACAGCAACAGTCTCCCGTGCTCTGCACCAAACACAGACCACGGTTTATACATGTGTGTCTTCATGTACACTCACCTGCCAATTTATTAGGTACACCTAATAAAATGGCAGGAGTTACTGTTGCCTTTCTATCATCTCTGGTCACTCTCCTCTATCCTCTGGCGGTTTTTTTTCCCAGAGACTTGCTGCTCACTGGATGCCCATTCTCTGTAAACCGTGTGTATTAAAAAGTCCCAGAAGAACAGCAGTTTCTGAAATACTCAAACAAGTTCTCCAACAACCATGCTACATTCGAACTGAAGCCACCGTTCTTGCACTTAATGATGGTGGATTTGAGCAGCAGGTCGTCTCTAGCATGTGTACATTTCTAAATCATAGACTAATAGACATAGATAAAATGGAGGGAGTTTCCTCAATGAAGACAATGGGAAAAGAATAATTTACAATTTACCTGAGAAGTTAATGATCTCAGTCATTGGTTTCAGGTCTTTTTTAATAGGATACTACATATACATTGTGTAAATGATGTTCCCAATTAGGGGCCACACAGTTGGTGTAGCAATTAACAAGAAGAACTGGGATTGCGACTCAATTGGAACAAGTTGAAGTTCGCATGTTCTCCTCGTGTGTGCGTGGGTTTTCTCCAGGATTTCTTCCTCCCACAGTCCAAAAACATGCAATATGGGGATTTGAACACTCTAAATTGACCATGAGTGTCAAATAGGATTTTGTCTCTATATGTGGCCCTGTGATGGACTGACAACCTGTCTAGGGTGTACCCTGTTTACGGGGCGTGGAGGATGAAGCGGTAGAAGATGGATTGATGTTCTCAATTAGAGGGAAATAAACAATTAAGTTCGGCACATATGAGTGGACATCAGTGTGATTGACAGCTGGTGTCATCCAATAGGTGCCTGGTTGCAGGTGACGCCTCTGAACCTCAAAACCCCAATTTAGCGAAGTTCAGATTCTCATGGTTGACGTCATGACTGATTGCCACTTGGTGTAGGGTTGGATGGATGGAGTAACTGAAATATGACTGGCTGATTAGATATATAGGTGAACAAGCAGTTGAACCAGTGTACCTAATACAGTGGGCGTAGAGTGTGTGTTTGGCCTGGAAGATTAAAACCTCCAACACCACAGCATAAACATTCATACAAAACCTAAAATATATAAAAAAACAGACATTTCAGCTAACCCTGTTAGGATTTCAACTATCACACTCATCATCTTGTTGCTTCCGCTCTGTTTGCTGTGAGCGTAGAGAGTATTTGATATTCTTTGTTTTACATATTTATCATGTTATCAAGTATTATGTTTGGTTTCCATTGGCTGATTACAAACCACACAAAAAGATGACACACTCAGAGCAACACACTGACGCAAATGGCAGAGCACAGATAATGTAAGATAAATAATATGCAGCAAGAGGGAACTGTTTCAAAAATGACTTGCTGTGAAATTTGCTGACCTATATTGTCTCCATGACGGAACAAAGTGTCACCGGTAAAAGAACAACATTAAGTCCCTATGAGTAAGTGCAACGCTGTAATTAACCTAAAAATCAATCACGTCCACTGGAAATGACATGTTTATATAATTAATTTACACCAGCAAATGATAAGAATAATAAGTGATGTGAGTGTGGGAGGAACGGTACAGTAGAATATTATTTTTCTTGTTGGCATATATTGTTTTTATGACAACATAAAAAGTGTGGCGGCGGAGCAAGTCGTCTTTCAACGTGAAGGTTGAGGGTTAGATTCACAGCTCCATGTGTCTACATGCCGATCATGTCCTTGGGCAAGGCACTTAACTCCACGTCTGTCATGAAGTGTGAATAGTAGTTAATGTAGTGTAATGTAGTGTAATGTACTTACAGAACATTTAAATCTGTGTAATATGAACTTGTGGCTGCCTGGATTTTTACATTTGGCTCAGACAAATTGTCTCACTTCTCCTTAACTGTGACTCGACCAGACTCAAAGGTTTATTATTTATGTTGACCTGCTTTTTACTGTCGATGCTTCCCCCCTCTCCTCTTTGGCATTTTTAAACACGCTGTGTGAGGGAGTCGGCTCTTAGCAGAATTTGAAAGTGTAATTACCCTTTAAATCTTGCACTTTAATGAATAGTTTAATTTAAATACACCAGTGTAGGGAACTTCCCCCACATTTACAGTGAGAGGAGAGGGTTCCCTGTTCAATGCTGCCGGCACCGTCTCACTATAGGAAACAAGTGTGTTTGTTTTTCTTGTCCAATAGAAGAATCAAGGAGTGAAGAGTGAGGGACATAATACAGATGAATCACAAGTTGAAGTTGCCAGTGTTACAGTTTCCAGCAGAGTGAAGTGGCTCAGTGCCACAGGCCTCGTGTCTCGCTCGGGGAAAGACTCGACACTTCTTTTGGAAAGTTTAAAACTAGTTGCATGCTCAGATCATTTTATTTAAGACACTGGAGAACATCTAAAATTACATGAATGCATGAATGTATGCACATAAATGTGTGTATAAGTGCATGTCTTCTCTCTCTTGTGCACATATACAAGCATATGGACACATTCTCTTCTCTTTTCTTCTCCTCTTCACTAACGCTAACATCATCTATATTCTATTAGTGATAAAAGCAAGGGGGGGTGCAATTTGCCGACTTTGTGTGTTTGTGTGAGAGAGAGAGAGAGTGAGAGAGCACAGAGTCGGACAGACAGCTAATGGTTTTTGCTTTAATAAACCACAGTCCTTCTCATGGTTGATTCATTCACATGCGAACAGGCAGCCGTGACTAAGATTAACCGAAGAATAAACACATAAATGGAGGAGAGAGGAGAGTGGACAGACCATCAGATACCCTTAACTGTAATTTCATATCCTTACATCATTCTTCTCTCTCGTCTGTGTGAGCATTTCTTTCTCTCTCCTCGTGTTTCTTTTCCACTTCTCCATACGTGTGTGTGTTTCATCACTTTCATATGTTTTCACACAGATGTCAGTTTGTGCACACCTGTTTCTCCTACAACCACACTGTCCATCTCTCCTCCTCCTCCTCCTCTCCTCTCACACCCCATCATTATTTCCATCTTGTTTTTTTTTTTTCTGCTCCTCATCCTTCCAACCCTGGCTTGTCCTGAAAAATGTAAAACATGGAGTGTTATGTTTCTCCTGCCGTGGAGCATCTGTTGCAGATGTTGCACATGTGCTTTCTCTGATATATGAATACTGTATATGTGCAGACACTCCACATTTCCATCTGCTTCTGTGTTTATTTACATTTAAGTGTTGGATGATGCATTTTATTTGTGTTACATTATTTAGAATAATCTACCATTGGGGATAAGAAAAAAAATGTACTATGTATGTACTAACACGATGGTTCTCAAAATGTGGTCCGTGTACCACCAGTGGTACGCAAGCTTCCTCTGTTGGTACTTAAATATTTTCCCAAGCAGTTATTGTTCTCACTCACTATTTTTCGGGTTTTCTCCACCAAACATGATGCCAATTATGTTCACTTTAGGGGAAAATACAGTAGATCCATGGTTCTCAAACTGTGGTTGGTGTACCACCAGTGGTACACAAGCTTCTTCTGGTGGTACTTGGAGGAAAATAAGAAATACTGTTCTACTGTGTATACGAGGGTATGTGATGAGAGTGGAGCTGAGGAATTTTGACAGAGAGTGCATAGAATATTAAACAAATAAGAAAAAAACAAATGAAATATTGGTCACTATACCAGTGTGTGAAGTAAATCTGATGATGATCTTATTGGGAATAAATCTGCCTCCTGTGAAAAGTCTGTAGCTGACTTTGCTCGACCTATTTACGCCACTGTAACGTTGGTGTTGCTAAGAGCTCAATATTTTCTCAGGTGGTACTTTTTATAAAAACTTTGAGAACCTCTGGTCTAATATGATTGTACTCTAAAGGCATCCTGTGCATGTGGATGAGCTTCTCATCGCTCTCCATATGTAAATTCTATATCTTTAACTCTGTCTTGGTCTACTTCCACTCAGCGCTCTCTCTTTGTGTCATGTGCCAGTGGGGAAGATAAACATGATACATGTTAAACAAGTGCAACAGTGACCTTTAGCATTTCAAACCATTACTGCAATCCCAACTGCTGGGGCGTGCTTGAAAATACGTCTATAAGGTGCTGTACCTAGAATTAGACACCGTGTTCATGCAATTACACATACATAACTGTTCCTCCGTTCCTTTGTTTTTTTCCTGTGCAAACCGGCATCGCACTTCTCGATGTGCAGTCTTTGGGAAATTATTATTAGAAGAAGAATATTGTACCTATACATTTGGTTAATTTTAGCTTGCCAGCAACAGGTGGAGATTGGAAGTGAAAGTGTGTCTCATGTGAAAGTGTCATAACATGATGAGAGGAGGCGACAAGGTTGACAATCACTGACTGTATAATATCCAAACCTGCGTGTCTGCTCTCTGTCTTCAGCTTCCTTTCCACTTTCAGCTGTCTATTTTTTTTAATTCATCTCCACTGCAGACCCTCATATTTATTATCCTTCGGTTGAGATGTTTTTGAGAGGGGTAGTGAGATTTTTTTTGTGAATATACTGGCTGCACCCTTGATTTTCATGATGTTACCTTCATTTCTGATGACAGATCATGGTCATTTTATGTGTTAAAGCGGACTGTCTGGTCGCCACTGGTCTGATATTTACTCATGTGTTTAACCATCATAGTGACACAGAAGCTAAAGGGAAGCTAAAAAAGAGTTAGATTACGGTAAAAAATCCTGCATAGTTCGGCTTTAATTTTTCCACATACATTACCACTGAAATCAAGTATGTTTAGTTGGACATTTTCAATTATTATGGTGAAACATCTTTCTCATAAAATCATGGAACTACAGAGGTAATTTTTGTGTGGGTATTAATCAGCGTTAGAGCTGCACAATTAATTGCAAAAGTGTCAAAATCACAACATGACCAAGTGCAATATCCAAATCAAAAAAACACACTGGAATTATTTGATTAAGTTAAAATGTGTAACAAAACAGCATCATGATGAAATTGGGAAGTGTTGCTCAGGCAGTTTTAACTCTTGCCCACAATGTCAAATCAACATGACTTTGACACTTAAGATACAAGAATAATTGCTTGTTCCAATTATGAATCACGTTGCAATTGCAAAATGTGTCAAAAGTATTGCAATGTGATGTTTTTGACCACATCCTGCAGCTCTAATAGGCATTTACAGAAACCCAAGGCAATGACTGTGTGTCAGGCCTCCATGGTAGAGTTGACAGTAACTAGCTGCTCAACATGGAAAAGCGTGACATCGTCCTCCTCTCTGTTGTCAACGTGCTCTCGCCACCACCTTCACATACGCTTGCAGATATAAGTGATGAATCGGACAGCATGTACTGTAGGTCCCGAGCTGCTCAACACTGGCAGCATTTGTAGCCATGAGAGGGAAGTAAAAAGTTTGAGACAACATAATCACTGGATGCAAAATTAGTGAACTCCCCTGAGGCCAGAGTGAGTCATCAAAACTATAAATGGAAGCTGTTATCTGAAGGTTAATGGTTTTCATTAATTATCAATGAAGAAAAGGAATAACTGTGCATGACAAAGGCAATAACACCATTTGAGTAGAAGCTCTGGGCTAAACAGCTGTCCAAAAACATTTATTTGAGACGGACAACAATGGGTTTGTTTTGATTTTTGGATCATCTGTGTGTGGCCTCCTCCTCCTCTTATCTTACCTTATCTTATTGTATCGTCTCTATCATATCACATTCCCTTTCATCGTATTGCATCATATCGTATCGCATCGTATCGTATCGTATCGTATCGTATCGTATCGTATCGTATCGTATCGTAGCTTTTCTTATCGCTGTAACGCATCCTATTGTATCATATCAAATCTTATTGTATTATATTGTCTCTATTGTCTTATCTTTGTGTCTTATTGTATCGTATCTTTCTTATTTTGTCAATTCATGTCTAATTGTAAATTATGTGGCAAGGACTACTCAAAAAGTATTAGAAAATGATTTATGTGTACCACTTACAATATACATTAATGTATATTATATGTATATGCATATATATAGATATGTATAACAATTACTTTATAAATGCCCAGGTGCCAATGATGCACAATGATGCACTGTTAAAAACTGGACATTTTACAAGCCTGCACTAGCAAACAGAGACTTTACCAAGCCTAGAAAACATGAAACATTTCAAAGAAGCTCAGGATAATAGGATATATATATATATATATTTCCTTCCTACATGCTTCATTGGAGAAATGTTTCATGTTTTCTAGGCTTGGTAAAGTCTGTTTGCTGGTGCAGGCTTGTAAAATGTCCAGTGAACTGCCATATTGGATTTTAGGCTGTTTTTAACAGTGCATCATTGGCACCTGGGCATTTATAAAGTAATTGGTGTTAAAGACAGATAAGAAGCATTCATTAGGGAAAGGAAGAATTATATATTTGATTTGATAAGGTTCGGAGGGGATGCAATTATGTTGACCGACGGAATAAAAAGCAGTGTTTCATTAGATTGTTGTATCAACAGAATTTTGATTTACTGTATTTATGCTATCGATTATCTTACTGCCCTAAAATAACGTGTGTGCTTGTGTGTATGTGTCTGCACGTGTGAATGCCCATGAGATATTATGAAATTAAGGACTGCATTTTGCTGGTGAGGTAAATTACCAAACTGTTTCTCACATCTGTTCTCCAGAGAGAGCTGCATATTGTCACAACAGCCTCGCTGGCTTATTACAGGTATAGCTTTATTGATCCACGGCACACGCACGCACGCACACACACGCGCGCGCACACACACGCACATATACGCTCACACTAAGACACAACACTGGCATGCAACAAAATATACAAAACCACGACACACACCAAAGTTATGAATAATGTGGAAATGCAGATAAAAAATGACACACACACACGCACGCACACACACACACACACACACACACGCACGCACGCACGCACGCAAGCACACACGCACACACACCTGCACACCCATTCACACACCTTGAGTCATTAAGGACTCCTACCAGTGTGTCCTGTAAGCAGTTTAGTTCCCTGGTGGATGTGTTATATTCTGCTGTGTGTGTATGTGTGTGTGTGTGCTCAGTTGTGTCAGCTGTT
The DNA here is from genome assembly GCF_963457635.1 of Microchirus variegatus. Classification (NCBI taxonomy): domain Eukaryota; kingdom Metazoa; phylum Chordata; class Actinopteri; order Pleuronectiformes; family Soleidae; genus Microchirus; species Microchirus variegatus. The sequence continues at coordinate 7,329,437 of NC_139814.1, forward strand.
TTGTGCCTGTTAAGCCAGAGTTACAGTTTCTCAGTTAGCTTGGGAACACTTTGTTAGCCAGCTTAGGGACGGAATGTGCTGAAAAATCATTACACAGGACACAATTTGAAGTGAGAGCTAAGCTTTGGGTTTCCTCATTCTTGAACACGTTCAGTCTCTCCTTCATTATCCTCTATTTTATATTTTGTAACGGCATGATGCATTGTATTATATATATATGTATATATATATATATATATATATCACTTCATTTCTGCTTTCTATCTAAAGAGAAGGCCATATGCCTTCTCTTTAGATGACTGTAGTGCTTCTTGATCCCAATTGCTTCTGTCTGCACCCTCAGACTTCTACCAGCAAAATATGTTAAGTTAGAAGGGAAAATGCAACATAATTCAGATTATCTACAAACTTTGACAATGATATGACACATAAAAGTTTTCTTTTACGGTTTTAACTCATGGATTTTTATGAAATGACACCAATGAATGACAACCAATGACTGGAAACACCACTGTGTTTCCAATCCTCAAAGAGAAACATCAGGTCCAAAAGCAGTTTTTCCTGAGGTGTCGATATGATCAGTGTCATGTGATAGATACACATGATCACCATTAAAAGCCTTCTGTTTGTTTCTGCTGCTTTAGGGAGCAATGGCTTAATCAATAGATTATTCTGTTTCTGCCTGCTTACATTTTACCTGATCAGAAATACATATGTTTGATCACATGAGCAGCTGGGGACAGACAGACAGACAGACAGACTGAATGGTAAAGAGACAGGGATTTCAATTATATGAGTAAGATATTCTGGGGAGAGAGGGTGAAGAGCAGTGTGGGCAGAGGAAACAATTGAGCAACTGGAAAGGAGGAAGAAAAAGAAGGTGAAAGAGAAGGCAAAGAAGATGCAGCTGGAGCTGACTTCACAAGGAGCAACTGAGAGAAGCAGGAAACAGCTACCACCCCCCTTATCTCTCTCTCTCTCTCTGCTCTCGCAGCTATTCTTCTAAGGACACTGAACTGACTTCCATTCATTTGGACAGCATACACAAAGCTTTAACCATTACTAGTTAATGCCTGACACTAAGATTAACTTAACTACAATTCACATCTTAGCCCCAAATTTAACCACTTCCTCAGAAATGAAATTCATTAGTCACAAGGTCAGTGTTTATGACAGAAAAGTTCCCAGAGAGATAACAAATACAAGTATACACACACACACATACATTTTTGCTCCTTTAACTTTGCAGACTCAAATCAGTAGAGATCAGCCTTTACAAATGTTCATTGTCGGGTTTTTCCTTTCATCAGTTTAGCTAAATTTGCTCCCTGGCAAATGCTGTTACACTTCAAAAAGCAACACGGAGCGGAAATAATGAAAAAATACCTGCGTGTGTGCGTGCGTGTGTGTGTGTGTGAGAGTGCATTTCATTACAGTGATATTGATCTGCTCAGAAGAAAAAGCTCGATCTGTGGTTACTGCTGTGGCTGTTTCCATTCGGAGGCCAAGACAAGCATTTTGATTTATGATGAGAGTAGGATTTTATAAGCTTCCGGAAATAATATATGAACATTGGCTATGTTTGTATGTTTTAAATTGCATGTCGGAAAGATAAAGCAGACAAAGAGGACATAAAAACACCACTTGCCAATTTGACAATTTTCCTTGCGCATTCGCCGCACAATAGACAGCAAAGGGCAAATATGTCAAACCCTAAGTGTTCATGTGTTCAAGGTGTTTGGGGTCGTTACTTTTACTATGAAGAGGGTCTTTTTTTTTTGCTTCTACCAAAAAACTGAAACCATAACAGCAAGAGCTTAAAACATGGTTATTTGCTGTGGGAATAATAAACAACTCCTTATATGGACATCCTGGGGATGTTTGTTTATAGGTCACATAATCAGGCTTTTTGTCTTCTTATGTGTTGTTGAGTCAAAGTTATGATTCATTTTATATCACATTTTTAGTAGTGATATCAAGTGGACTGTGATATGTGGTCGCAATAATTGTGCATAAGTCACAACATTTGTTTTTAAATTGTTTTTCTTTGAGCCAAGTGAACTTTCAACTTTGACATATTTCCACATTTCACAAATTCAATCCGATCTTAAACATTTTGAGTAATTTTTTGCTCAGGTGTGTTTACATAGTTGGTGAAAATTAGCATTTTTTTCATCAGATTGCCTAACTTGTGCTGAAAAACAGGATATAAGACACTCTATATTGTACATTCTTATACCCTCTGTATATAATGTATGTTTAAATAGTAATGGAAACAAGCTGCTGAAATGCTCTGTGTTGTAAGGGTTAACAAAAGATGTCTTGATTATGTTAATTTATTATGGTCTGTTATGTCAACACAGTGTCACAACCAATCACATGTAACCAATCACCAACAAATATAGATAATCACTGATGTTTGTATTTCCAGAAACTGGAGCTGTCCATGGTGCTGCCACAATTGTTATGTGCTATTTGTAGTAATCTTACAAATAATAATTGTCTCTAGTAGAAAAAAAATAATATTTGGCATTGATTTGGAGTCACATGATATAAAAAGTATTGGAATAATTCATATGCATAAAACATAAAAAATAATGGCCATACAGTCCAAACTATGAGAGGCAGTGAAATTGAATACAAAGAAGTGTGTTGAATTCGTCTTTGCTAGTAATACAATATGGCATTGGTTTGTCACGTGACATGGAAGGTGTTGAAAACCCCCCAAAAAACAACAGTATTACATTCATTTGAAATGAAAGAAGGATATTTACATAAAATACACAGACATCCAAAATATTCATATACAGCATAAGAAGCACTCACATCTAATACAGAGAGATGTGACTTGCATATTCAAGGCTGTAGCTCCTGACATTGCTCAGATTTTTCTCCGAGTTAGTCATGTTGAACATTTAACATTTAGTATGGGGTAGAATTTCAGTATTTAAATAAACTAGATTCCTCTGCAAAGCCAACAAATTCACCCCCTAGCTTATGAGTTGTACTTTCTAAAAACAACATTATGAAAATGTAAAATGAACGCCTCAAAATAAACGAACAACTGCTTGAAGTAAATATGTCTGAGGATTTTCTTTAAGTCAAGTACACCGGCGTGAATGTGTTTGAAAGAAAGTATCGTTTGCTCAGCCAGCTTAACCCAGACAAATAAAGGTTAATGAAAAACAGGAATGTGTAATTTCTTCAGGAGGCGATGAAGCCATGCACACAACAGACACACACCTCACTTGGTGTGTGTGTACTGTGTGTGTGTGTGTGGGTGTGTGTGTGTGTGTGTGTCTCACACAGCCACAGGAAAACCCTGTAAAGTAACTGTATAATTATGCAAAAGAAAGCGACTGCAGACGCTCCTGAGAGCGAACAAGTGATTCTTCAAAGTGAATCAGCACTTGTGGGGAGTTCTCTGTAAAATAAACAGAAATATGAATGTGGATCCAAGTGCAGCCTTTTCTGCCCCGTCAGCCTTTCGTTCTTTTTCCTTTTTTTTTTTGGTAAGAGGCATTGCAGCATTACAGACCTACTTTTACTCTTCTCATACTCCTGCATAATGCACCTGAACCTTTCAAGCACGCATAATAAACCACTCATAGAAAGTAAACACTTTTGCTGATTAATACAGAGTCAAATCTTTTCAAAAATCTCTCATCGAATTCTGTCAATTTAATGCTGAATCTGAAATCTGATTTCGTACCTTGAAACACTGAAATAATCGAAGATTTCAAATCAGTATTGATTTTAAAATACACTTGTACACCTTTAGTTGGAACTGTGTGTCTTACCTGTTTCTTTTCCAAGAGGCAGCAGGTTCTGAACTCCCATTTTGAAGCCTTAAGATGTGGAATTTGTTAGTAACACTGGTGTCCACTCATATGTCCATCCATCCATTTTCTACCACTTTATCCTCCACATGAAGATAGCAGAAGGCGCTGGTGGCAATCCCAGCTGACATAGGATGAAAGTTATACATCCTGGACAGGTCACCAGTCCATCACAGGGCCACATAGAGACAAACAACCATCCACTCTAATCCCCAAATGCTTTTGGATTGTGGGAAGAACCTGGAACTCTTACCTTTGCAGCAAGAAGGCCCGGGTTCAGGATCTGGTCAGAACAAGGGCCTGTAGTTTGTGTGTAGGTTTTATCCAAGTTCTCCAGTTTCCTCCCACAGTCCAAAAACTATGTATGTACTATCTATGTATGTGTCCCTGTGTCTCTGTGTCCACTGGCGATCTGTCCAGGGTGTGACTCCGCCTATCACCCTATGTCAGCTGAGATTGGCACAGCAACCCCGCTACCCTCGTGTGGAGAATAAAGCGGTAGAAGATGGATGGATGTATGGAAGGACCAGGATAAACCCCTCACACAAAATCCAGGCCTTTGTTCTGACCAGGTCCCAAAACAAAGGCAAGAGTGCTAACCACTACACCATCCACTAGGCCTCCACACATAAAATGCAAATACAATTTCATTGTGTTCTTATGAAGAACACCTAAAACTTGCCATTAAAACCATTAGTTCCTCAGTAACATACCTGACATTATAAATGAAGTGAGAATTAAAAGCTAATTTTCTCATTGACTTCCACTCAAATATTCTTTTTGCAACTGGTGGCAGCACCCTCTTGGTGGCTATTCAGTATATTGTTACTTCCCAATTTGCTTCAACTGGTCAATCAGATCTGTGTCTTAATTATAAAGCGCTGCAAATGAATAATAGCCACTTAGTTGAAGGATCAATCCTGCTTAAAAGAAGCCAAAGCTGATTGTATTTAGGAATCAAACAACAATCCTGTGCCTGGCGTTTCAAGCAACACCAACTTTTTTCATCTTCATACTCTTCTATTTTGTACTGCATCACTATATTTCCTTCCTAACTGCTGACACAGATGAACCCTAATTACTGGGGTCGCCGTAGGTCTTTGTCACTTGAATTTTAACTTGTTGTTTTTGGATATTTGCTGAAAACGACTGACGATGTTGCTTTTCTCCGGGAGGAAAACTGTCTTGAGGCCCATCCTCTTTGTTTTTGTCAGAGGAAATCATTTTTGTGACTTCCAGAGTTGCTAAATCGCAAGCTGCATTTGCTTATTTTTGCTCTGAGCAGTTGTTTATATCTGACTCCATGTGACTTCATGTCCTCTCAAATATGGAGCAACATGTTTGACTCGGTCTCTGTTGAAATTTGACTTTCTTGCGTACAGACAGACAAAAAGTCAAGTCTGGCTACGGGCAGTTTCTCACACAAAGGTCAGAGGGGTGACAGAAAATGTTATATCAGTGTCCTTACTTTGGTGACAGGCAGGGGACATGGACAGAGTTAAAAATATAAATACTAAATTAGCACACACACACACACACACAGTAAGCTGTAATATTTTGCATTTATTTCATTTAAAGACACAGAAACTGGAGCACAGAGAGGTAATAAAAAAATCAGCGGGGGATAATTTATGAATCAGTAGGATGTGGTAATGGCAGATTTATGACATGGGTGATGGAGCAATAGAGGTTTTACCGTTTGACTAAATTGTAACTGACAAGTGTAATTTATTTTTTTTCCTACTTGCATTTATCAAGCTATTTTAGAGCCAATTTAGATCCACTATGAAGTCCATTCTCCCAAAGCAGACACACACACACACACACACACACACACACACACACACACACACACACACACACACACACACACACACACACACACACACACACACACACACACACACACACACACACACACACAGATATGTATTAGCGTCATACATCTTCATTAGTGTCCGGTCATATCTCTGTTCTTCTCCCACTTTGAGGCTCCAGTTTCTTTGTTTGTCCCTCATGAATGTTAAAATCTCTGAGTATTAACACTCTGTCATATTTAGGCATAATGACGGAGTAACGCTCCGAGGATTGTTTAGTCAAATTTCCAGTTAATCATGGACACGCTCGCTTAACTTCACACCGGAAACACTTTTGAGAGAGAGAAAGAGAGGCACACATGACAAATACGACTCAATTTCCATTTTATTGCAATGATTAAAATTTATGGCAACAATTTTTCCTGAATGATGCTGGGTTTGAAGGCAGATAGCTCAAAAGAAAAGAAAAAAAACACTCTTTAAACATAATCTTTCAAATCATCCCCTTCGATGACAGAAAAATATATTGTCTGCTGCTGAGCCTAGAGGTTTGGGAGGGAAAAGGACAAAAACTGTTGGTGAGTTTTGAAGACAGAGACAAAAGTATTGGCAACAGAAGTAGTATTATACCGTCTTAAATGTTCCATCAGGCTGATGTTCTTCAAGTCAGATGCGATAAACAAGAAACCCAATTTTAACTGTTTGACAACAGCAGAGAGAGCTGCGTTTTTCTTAAGTTCAATTCTGCTGAGAAACAGTGAACTTCAGCATCACTTTCAGTCATCGTCAGTTGGTTGTGGAATGAGGTACAGACACCAAAAAGACAACTTGTAAGGTCACAGTCACAGATATTTGTTAATTTTTAATCTTCACATGCTTTTGCACTGCACTGTTTGGCTGTTGCACAACTCAGTTTAAAGCGGATCTAGACCGGAAGTTCCAATTAACGCTGTTTTTTAGGGTGTATCTGCGTCATTACCTTGTTTAAGAAGCCCTGAAGGTTCGAAAAACAAACAGTTCAGCCACTGCTGAGAACGCTGTGTTTTATTGTAATCTCGGGCTCAGCGAGATCTCTGAAAAAACCCGGTCCGGTTACGTAAACACCGGTTCTCCCGAACAGCAGATCCTCCTGCTTCTATTGGCTGATTTACAGCAATTAGGAGGTTTTTGACCATAAAAACAAGTTAATGTATGTAAGTAGACCTCCATAACTAACATATATGTGCAACAGGACCACTCTATGTGATCTTTCAACATTTTCTCCACTATCATGGATATATTATAGACCGTATAAAAAGAAGTGGATGTAGATTATCAGTTTGCCAAATGAGGCCAACCTGAACGTAAGACTATAGTGACTAACCACCAGGGGGAGACTCTGTTTGTGGTAGAAAGTTTGAAAGGAATTCGATAGGAAAATGAGCCACTTGGATGAACATCAGTAAACATTTTCCTGAGCAGTTATTGGTTTCAATCACTATTTTCAAGTCTTTTTTAATCAAATGTTGTGTCAAGTTTGTTCACTTTAGGGGAAAACAGTAGATCCATGGTTCTCAAACTGTGGTATTTGTACAACCAGTGGTACATCAGCTTCCTCTGGTGGTAGAAATACTGTCCCACTGTATATACTAGGGTATGTCGGAGTGGAGCTGAGGAATTTTAACCAGAGTGCGTAGAAAATGAAACTCACACAATAATAACATTAAATAATAATAAATAATAAAAATAATTAGAGCCCCCTAATCTTTATCAAATTTCACTATACCAGTACATGTGAGGAATAGGAGGATGGTGAGAGAGAAACTGATCTTATTGGGAATAAATCTGCCTCCTGTGAAAAGTCTGTAGCTGACTTTACTCGACCTTTTTACACCACTGTAATTTAACGTTGTTGGTGATAATGGTGTTATTTTGAGATCTTCTCAGGTGGTACTTGATATAAAAAGTTTGAGAACCACTGCAATAGATAATAAAGCACTTATGAGTGGACACCAGTCCACTAGGATATGGGAATTTCTAGTTTCAAAAACAGACATGGTGTTGTTCAAATTGTGAATCTTGTGGCTGCATAAACAGGAGTTTAAATTCTTATGGGGTGACACCTGTGCCGCTTGCCTCTTGGTAATACCTCTTGGTTGAAATGAGTCAGTTACACACTAGTTGCTCTATAATCCATCTCTCACAGATTAAAAATTCAAGAGGCTCCAACAAACTGATAATATTTTAATTCTAATGTTGAAAAATCAAGTTGTTGAAGCTCATATATCACAGTGCATGTTTAAGTAATCACTCTCTGGAATTGATGACGCCTCTTTCTGCCCCACACAGTTATTTATAGTCACAGTTTTGGCTTTCGGAGAAGAGGAAACTTATTTCCCTTTGTAAATATTCTTCTCACGCTGTGTGTGTTTGAATGATCTGACGTCTCATTCCTGAGTTGTTTTGCCTTGAAGACAGATTAGTGAGCCAGCGGTTTTGAAAACAAGCGCAAAGACCAACCTAAACAAGTTCAAGTATTTGGATGAAATCTGTTTCATTACATTCATTTCACCTCCTCAGACACTGTTTCAACAGAGAGGCTGCTGCATTAAGCTGTCATTCATCAACACAATGCTCTCTCTTGCTCTTTATCCAAACAAAATGTCATGAACTGAGCTCAGACATAGTTTTGATGGAGTCTTACAAAGTCAGACAAAGGCTAACCAGCAATTAGATCTGGGGCTACCCTGCAGTGTTAGCCCTTAAGGAAGGCAGCGGTTTAATAAAAAGGACAGATTTCTGAGTGTGTTCATTGTTATTTCACATCATTTTGCATTTGTTTTCTACATTCATGCTAATGAAACAAGGTTTCAAAAATGTGTAACATTCAAGTCATTGCAAAATTAGTTAGCTCAACCTGATCTTTGTTCAGCTTTTATCAGAGCTTTTTTTGGTACCTGCTCTGTGGTTCCAAGGGAGCTGAGCAGATTCTAAAATGTGACATATCGACAGATATCAAAGCGAACAATGCTGAACTGCAGATCAGTGATAAAGACTTGAAAAATAAACATTTACCAATCCAACATTTAGCAAATTCTCAATCTCTCTAAAATCTCAGTATTCAACAGAGGAGTCTGGTGTATTTAGTGACAGCACTGCTGAAAGCCGGTGATCATGAGCCAAATCACAACCCGTTCAGTGGTATTTCAGTTCCGTGACTGTGTCAGAGTCTGTGCTCCGTTCACACAGAGAGAACTGAACCATCCATCATCTACCGCTTTATCCTCCACCGGAGAGTCACGGGGGGTGTGCCGAGCTGACATTGGGCGATAGGCAGGGTACAGCCTGGACAGTTCGCCAGTCCATCGCAGGGCCACATAGAGACAAACAACCATTCATTCACACTCAATTTCGAGTGACCAATTCACCTAATCCCTGGACTGTGGGAGGAAGCCGGAGAACCCTTGAAATTCCCTGCAGAAAGGCCCTTGTTCCGAAGTTGTTCCAAACGGGGCTCGAACCCAGGAAAGTCTGCTAACCACTACACCAGCCGTGGGCCCAGAACTGAACTAATCTTTTTAAATTAACTTATTCTAATGATTCAGTTACACTGAGAACAACTGCTTTGCTCGTCACTAGTTTGTGTGTTTGTGTTGTGTATATGACGATCCCGCCCACATTGAGGAGGTACTATAGTAATGGAAAACAACGTGTCTGAAACCAAACCAAAGTAGAGTAGAGCCAAGTAGTGCTATGGCAGTACTGTATAGTGGAAAGGCACCATTGGAGTATTGTGTTGCCTGTCTACATTTACATCACAACTAAGGAAAGCAAGACCAAATCGACATATACTCAATTAGTAGATAGATAGATAGATAGATAGATAGATAGATAGATAGATAGATAGATAGATAGACAGACAGACAGACAGACAGACAGACAGACAGACAGACAGACAGACAGACAGACAGATAGATAGATAGATAGATAGATAGATAGATAGATAGATAGATAGTACTTTATTTATCCCCGACTTCACAACATCCACACTTCCACTCAGGGCAACACTAGTACAATAATATTATGTTATGTTAATAGGTTTCAATAGGTCGGAGTATGGTTGAAATTGCCAAGAAGTGTCTAGTATGTGACATTCAGCATTTTAGCTTTATGCATCTGTGGTTTATGGTTGAGAGATCACCTCTACACATGACATGTAACAACACCAGCATTGTTTTGCAGGTACTCCAAATTCCTCGGGGTGGCAACAGAAGTTACTCATTGTATCTTGAAGAATGGTGAGTCTGACAGTTTGAACAATTTACAGTGTTTTCTGTAGAATTTGTTATGCCACTGTCCATGATTTCAATCTAAGTCAAAATAGTCACGCAAATTAAATGGTCTAATAATCATTGGGGGGGATATACATTTCTTTTGTATCTTAATTTGCAGCTATTGCTGCTCACTTGTGTGAGTTACGAGTGATAATCATTACCAACAAGTTGATATTGATGAGAGTGTGAAATTTTAGCAGCACTGCTCAATAATGAAGAGGCTGCTGTGGGGAAACACTCATTTGTGTTGTCATTATATTAACTCATATTACTAAAATACATTCATTTATCATATTAATTGCATAGATTTTTGGGGAAAAACATGCAATTTTGTTCAAATTGAACTGAAGGATGGACAAATAAATCAAAGTTAAAGGAGTCCTGTGTGTACAGGAAAGCTGTCAGAGCGATTCATGCCTCAGTATAAGTTGGTGGTGTTACGTGATTTTCTGGCTGATGTCAAGGACAAGATGTTCCAAAATCTCCTCCAACTAAATCTGGACAAAACAGGAATTATTCAGGCGGAAGAACAAATTCAACGACTTCAGTCTGTCCTCTGTTTTGTCACATACTCTCCCTTCCCCTCTCTGGTAATCTCTCTGTCCCTCCTCTATACCCTCTATTTTTTTTGTCCTCTCATAGCAAAAACTTTGGTTATCAGTATTTGGTCTCAGTCACCTTGAAGCAAAGAGTGGAAAGTTTGGCTCTTTGAGTTTAGATCTAAAATATTTATACCGTATAGCATGAATGCATACATTTTAAGTGAGTACATTGAAAGGCAAAGCGAAGAAGAGGGGGTGCAGCTACTGTCACTGTTGTCTTGTCGTGACTAAGCAGTGTCATCCTCAAAAGCCTTGAAAGCATCAACTGAAGCGTTTCTCATTCACTTTGAATGGAGCGGCATCGAGCGTCGCTGAACTGCATGGACGATCCCAGTGCTACGTAGTTGGTCAGGAAAGACACAAGTTTGGAACTTGGCGTGGAGTGTGATGGGGATAGTATTATTTTTGGGTTTCACAACAAAAAAGACAATTTTTGCAGTGGAAACCTAAATACACTTGTTTTGGGTGTGAACTTATTGAAATGTGTGTGTCTTGAGAGCTCTGCCACCAAGCATCATGTGGTTGTGTTGCATTATTGTGCTGATTTCTGCACAAATAATGGTCCTTCTGGTGGCCGGGGAGGCCAACTCAAGTTCACTGACCTCATTATAGGCTGTGGTGTTCAAATGATGATCAGTTAATTAAGTAACCCACTGTGGCAAGAATATATTCTACACGCAATTACACCATGAACAGCCTGAACTGAGTATAGGGCAGGTTGGGTTCATCCATGCATTCACGATGCTCAAATACAAAACTCTTGACCGTTTTCCCTGCGTGACTCAGCAGAAATTCAGACTCATCAGATCAGGTTGTTTTTGCCGTAGTCCTCTGCACACACACAGAAGTGAAATTCAACATGCTCTGCTGATTGTTGTAGCTTATCTGCCTCATATATTTGACATGTTCATTTTTAGATTGTTTTTTTCCTCCTTCTCTGCAAAGTTGTAAAGACTCTGGTTATCTTCAGATAACTTCGGCCGATCTGTCAGCTACAACCACTCTGACCTCTAAACAAGGTGTTTCCATCTACAACACTGTGGCACCCTTTTATTTTGTGTGTGCGTGTGTGTGTGTGTTTTCTTCTGCACAGTTCTCGGGAGAGTTTTGAAATAATCATCACAGTCAAAAAAAGACTGGAACCCCATCCCCCCCCCCCCCCCCTTCCATCTCATGTTTGATGTGACATTAACTGAAGCTCCTGACCTTTATGTGCATGATTTTTATGGACTGCACTGCTGCCACACGATTGGCTGAATAGATGACTTCATGAATAAGGTACAGGTGACGGTGTGAATTGAGTGACATCGGGAAATCTCTGCCACTTTGCATGGATCAGAATGTCATGTGTGAACAGATCCATTGTCTGTCAAAACTGTTGCAGTCAGGGTTAGTGGTCTCTTTTAAAGTCTCCATTCCCACTTGTTTTGTTTTTTTAATACTTGCTTTCTACACAGTTGACCAGGCAGGTACTGAGCCTAAAAGATGGAATATAATATGTGGCTGGGCTTCTGTGACCAAAAGCACTTTATATGTTGGAGAGAAGTAACGACAAATTCTGTAAATAAGGCACAATATCATTGCGACAAAACATAGTCACACTTGTGGTATCTGATTGGCATCAGCTGTTTCATTCGCGCCTGACTGCACCTTGCTAATTTGCAGCTTGTGGCATCTAAAGATATTTATGAAAGTGTTATGACCCAATAGTTCTCACTATTACTCTCCTGACATGCTCATAAATATACAGCTTGCTTCTGCTGCTCCTGAGCCTCCTGCTATATTTCCAATGTTGCTGATTAATGCAACATAGGTTTACATTAAAAAGTGTCCTCACAGCCTACTACTACTACTACACACATACACACACACACTTACAGCATTTTTTTTCCTTATTTGCAATACCTGGATTCTCTGTCTTCTCCAGTTTCTCCCTCTGTTTCTCCATCATCTTCATAACTCACTGTTTTTTGCCGAGGGCGAACGGTGAAATACAGCTTCTCACTCATAAAACCACTGAGAAATACTCAACCAGTTATTGTTCTGTATGAGCAACTGTCAACCAACTGACAAACGACACTGAATTGGTTCTTTACTGACACACTTAGATCACAACATTAAAAGTGTAGAGCCTGTGTCTGTGTGTGTGTGTGTGTGTGTGTGTGTGTGTATGCACATGTATCTCATATAGTGTGTAATGTGATAATTACATTAAACCAAACATACTATGTGTATGTTTCAGCATGCGACCTGTATGTGTGAGGCAGAAGAGGGGGTTATATGTGTGTACAGCGCCTCAGGGCTTTGTTCTGTACTGGTGCAATAAAAGACACATTAGAGACAGAGAGAGATTATAGGACAAAAAAAATAAAAAAAAACATTATCAGCCATAAATGGTGGTGTTTTTTTTTTTTTCATATCACAGAAAAAAACAATAAATCTGTGTGGGTGTGAGAAGCAACAGAGCACAGTTTCACATGATGCCTCTGCCTGGAAATTCTGGAAATTCAATGATCCACAGCAACAGAAATATGACATTGAGGTTCTTGTAACATACATTTGCAAACCAACATTTTGCAGCCCGTATATGTACATAAGATACTGTATGATATATGGCATAAGATGAGACTGATACTGTTCAGAAAAAAAAGAAAACAGAGAACAGACTGGAAGAGAAAATGAGGATTATTGATGTGTGTATGTATTGAGTTTTGGCCTCAGAATATGTGTGAGGTGTGTGTGTGTGTGTGTTTTAGAGGTGATGAACAGACAATAGCTTCCTGACTGGAAAGGATTCAATTTATAACCAATCTATTCTTTGCGTCTGCCTCTTACACTGCTTCTTGACCTCTGTGTGACCTCTGTCTCTTCCCTCTTACCTGAGTGTCACTCATATGAAATTAGACTGACAACACTGCTCGGCTTTAGCGCACAGTTCCTGTTCTATTCACTATCCAGCACTTACATTTGAGAATTAGCTTTTTTTTCTCTCTCTCTCCCCCCAAAGTGCGTGGTGAAATATTACAGAAGCTAATGTGATTTGTTAGAGAGTGAAGTTAAGCCACAGAGTGAAGAAGAACCACACAGAGAGTGAGAGAATAGAGATTAGCTGGTTTTAAAAGGGTAATTGTGATTTATTGGTCTTGTTATTGTTGGTATAGCTGATGGTTTTGGTTGAACAAGGGCTATCAAACTAATTTAATGAACCCTTAGAATACAGAGCATTTTGGCTGCTTTTTAATTACTAACTTTAAAGGGGACATTATTATACCCTATTTCTCCAAGTTACACTAGTTCCCTGGTGTCCTAATGAACATGTCTGTGACATGCTTTGGTCAAAATACCCTAAGGATGAAGCACCACAGCAGTTCAATCACCCTGCCAAAACAGCCCTGTTCAGAACGCTCTGTTTAGTATCTCTTTAGGTTCACCTTGAAAAAAAAAGGAAAACTAAACTTAAGGGACAGGAAATGATGATGATCAGCCACAGAGGCTACTGGGAGCTAACAGCAGTTAGCATTTTGGAAAAGTGATCATTTGCAGGCTCTAGCAGCCACTTTGCTGTCATATATAACATGTATCCACTGGACAGATAAATCCTCTGAGGCTGGAAGTTTGTGTAGAACTCTGTGCTTTTTGCAGACTTCCAAGACTCTCTCGTATTTTACGGACAAAGCGGAGCTCCGTGAGACAACAATTCCAGGAATTTAGCGCATTGTGACGTCCCAGTGAATGCGGAAGTCAACATGTGTTTCATCTCCTGTACTTAGACTGAGGAGGATCACAAAAACACGAGTGATTCATTGTTTTTCACACTTTGCCGACTGATATGGCCTCCAGAGTCCCAAATATAAGGATTTAAATTATTAAAAATCAGATTTTGCATAATATATCCCCTTTAAATATACAGTAGGTTATTAGAATGTGCAATACAAAGTGTCTTATATCCTTTTTTTCAGTACAACCTAGGCAATCTGATGAAAAAATTCTAATTTTCACCATCTATAAAAAACACACCTGGGCAAATACTACTCAACATATTTAAAATTTGATTGAACTTGTGGAATTTGGAAATATGTGACAAAGTTCACTTGGCTCGTTTTTTATGAACAAAAAGAAAAGTAAAACAATGAATCATAACTTGATTAACTTGATAAATTTACTCAACAACATATAAGATGAACATTTTCTTTTAAAAGCCTGAATATGTGACCTATAAACACACCTCCCCAGGATGTCCATATAAACAGCTGTGTATTATTCCCATGGCAATTTACCCTGGGTGCAACTGCGGCACATATCCGTGCCGCGTGAGCACTAAGGGTCAAAAGAGAAAATGAATAAAATGTAAGCATTGACTCAAACAGTTGAAACCACATACTTCACTGTTAATTTACACCGAGAAGACATCACACACCAGTCGACTATTTCAAGAAAGTAAAACCCTCAGCCTTAAAATATCTCTGATAACAAGATAACAGCCTGATCTTGGAGGGTTGAGGTGTCTTGTTGACATAAATTCATGCAGGGCTCTGGGGACTTTTATTCTTTTTTCAGTTGGATCACCAAGTTTGCCACTGGGAAATTTGGAAACAAGTCTGACTCACCATGTTGTACCCAGCTCCTGGTGGAACACAGAGCAGCCCTCTGCTTAAATGCTGTATTTCTGCTTACACACACACTTATCCTGCAGAATGAGAGATTGTTGCTGACATATTTGATTTTTGGAACGTTTCTCTTTTGGCTCAAAATAAAGTGGTTTAGAGTGTTTGTTTGTTTGTAATTTGTCTGTTCATCTGACTGCTCATTCCTTCTCCTACTGCTGCTATTTTTCTCCACTCTGGAAATATGGCACCAATTGTAGATGTCTTCCTGTTTTGGGTGATGTACAGTCACTGTTGTGTAATATGTCTGCTTATGTTGCCCAGCATTTTTATTCCCCCCTCCGTGCTCGACTCAAAACAAATTCTCCCAAACTCTTGTCATGTTGCTATTAATGTGAAGTGAACTGTGAAGTCTTTCCAGACCGTGATTTCAGCCTTTATTAATAAAAAAAAAAGAAAAACTTGACTTCACTTAAATGTACTGCACTTCAGTGTAGCAGAGCAGCTGCTTCTACTTTGTTGAGTGCAGTGTTATCATAACGGACAGAAATTATGGGCAAAAATCCCCCACACAAAAATAAAACCCAAGTTGAAATAACCACAAAAACGCAGTATTATGCAGTTTTACTTGCTGACCAGGCTGCACCATGTTGTAGGAATTATATTTACAGCTCATGTGTGTATGTGTGTATGTGTGTATGTGTGCATGTGCGTGTGGTTGCTGCTGGATGTTGTCTTCTTCCATGTTTCTCGGAAGATTTGCACCATACAGGTAGACAGTACTCTCTACTGCCTGTCGGTGCAACAGCCTCCTCTGACAGCACAGGAGGTCAAACCACTGTCACTCACACTGATACAGAGAGAAAGCCAGAGAGAGAGAGAGGGAGGGAGAGAGAGCAAAGTGAATATACAGGGAAATAAGTAGAGAACGAGGGAGAGAGGAAAGAAAAGGGCAAGAGGAAAGAGAGGAGATGAGAATCCAAATGAATCTTCTTCACCCAGCGGACAGAATGTCAAGATCTCTCTCTCTCTCGTTCTCTCTCCCCTCACTCTCCCTCTGTGTGTGTGTGTGTGTGTATCCTACCTACTAATTGAAATGCGATGAGGTGTGAAACACCCCTTTTAAAAGACCTATCATCACGTGTGAGACTAAATATGTGTTAGCTGAGGTGTGTGTGTGTACATGCGCGTGTGTGTGCAATGCATATCAACTCATTTCAACTGATATAATGGTGTGTATTATTTGTGTGTGTGTGTGTGATGAGGGGGGGGTGGGGGCATGTTAATTACAAATTTGTCAGTGCCATGTACAAGTAGGGATGCACCTGTTTGTGTGCGACATGTTTGTAATTAATGGATGTCGGTTATGTGAGCACACATTTTACAACGCAACATAAACGCGCCTGTGTCACAATGTGCATGTTTGCTCACATGTTCACGACAAAAAAAGCATGGCAGATTGTGGTGGGGCAGAGTGTGTGTGTGTGTGTGTGTGTGTGTCTGTATAATTTCATTTTGCTGTCTCAGCCTCTTGTTAAGGAGCCATTTAGAGCTCAGGTTGAGTTACCGTCAGTGCCACTTGACACTTCTTTCCTCCTCACTGCCTCGCTGACGTCCACCATCTTTTCTCCATCTCTGTCTCATTATCTTCATCTCCTCCTCCGTCTGGCTTCTCTCATCCTCCACTTTCTCATTCTCTCCTCCCACTTTCCGCGAGGTTACTTCACGACACAGTGTTTTGCCTGTGGTTGGGAGGGAGCGGTGTGATGTCGCAGTAACAGCGCGGTGAGGCCGAGATTTAAGACGGTTTCAGATCAGTTTGTGGTTTTAGAACAGTGACTAACATTTGAAAGAAGTGCTCTGTGTACAGCCAAATAAATAAATAAATATACGCAAACTATTTAATTTTCTCTCATCTGTAAATCTTTTACCTTTCAGTAACCTTTCATGTGACCCAAAAAATCAAAAATTTTCCCTTATGTGTTCCAACAGAAGTTAAAATAAACTACTGGGAAATTCATTTTAATTCACTGACAATGTCATTTTCCACTGTATTAACCTTCATCCAACTAAGCTGTTTCACTGTACTGCTTGTGTAATCTTTGGAGTCGGAGCTTAAAAGCAATTGATGTTCAGTTGAAACAGCAAAAAATGTCAAAATGAATCCGTACGCGCCCTGCATTCTGATTTTAATTGAAAGTAAAGTTTTGAATGATGCATTTATATTTTCTTTTATCTATAAAATAAATAATTCGTCTCATGTTTCATACTTTGTTGGTTTAAACCGGAAATATTACAGACACACAAAAACGCCTTGTTAAATTATGCAGCATATTAAATGAGGCAAAATCAACACCATGCAGTCAGAGCATGTTGCCAGCCAGTCTGTGATTATTGTTTTTTTTTTTACTAACAGTGTAATATTTTGGCTAATTAATGAAATGGTTTTGGCTGCTGGTTCTGAGAGAACATAGTGTACTGCATGTTTGTGAATATAGGTGAGTGGGTTCATGCTCGTATACATGTAGGCTTTGTGCTGCAGGTGTTTGCATATAAATGCTCATAGGCAGTTATGTGAGTGCATGTGTGTGTACAGTATAAGCTCCCTACATGTTCCCTATGAACCGAGTCAAAGCACATATTCCTATCATTGTACACAATGAATATAAACGTTTAAACTAAAACTCACTTGCCCTGCTCTTTTTTCTTGTTAGTATCATTTTTCCTTTTAAGCAGAAACACTGTAACATTATTTGCTTTCTGTGTTTTTTTTTTTTTTATCTGAAAACAGTATCTGTCAAGCAAAACTATCAGACCTGACTGTGTGTATATACCATGGCAGCACAGGGGCAGGTGAAGACAGTTTATCAGTGTTTATCACATCAACCGCCTCACAGACGAAAGAGACCAGCAGATATACAACAATTATATCAAGTTATAAGTTTAGACAAGGCAGTTGTGAGTCAGTGATGACATTTTTATAGAACTAAAATGTAATATATATATAAGCAGCAGCATAGAATGTTGATAAAGAATTGTATTGATATCAACTTTAATTATAGCATAACAATAATGGTGATGATATGTATGGATGATAATAATAATAATAATAGCCTCGAAACTGGATCTGGATTCTGCAGCCTGCAAGATGAGGACACGGAGAGACAGGAAGGAAAGACACAAACATTAACAAGGTTAATGACATAAAATGAAGTCATATTCATACCCTGAGTGTGAGCGCAACACAGGAATTTCCCCAGCAGTCTAGATCTATAGCAGCATAACTAATAGATGGTCCAGGTTTTTACTATATAGCTTTATCAAAAAGGAAGGTTTTAAAGGGACACTGTGTAGTATTTATGGGTTTATATGACCCAAAATCCACTTTTGTATACATATTATGTGCTCCTGCATTGTCTAGTCGCTGTATAATATTCTTTGTTTCATTTTCGTAGTGTTTCAAAAAGTCATGTAAAATAACATGGTCGCGGGCCGCTACTGCATTGCCACGACGCCATGTTTCTACGGAAGCCTGTATAGACAAACGCGAGAGAAAAAATCAAGCGTCACTTTACTTGTAGCGGAAGTCCCGCCTCCACTCTCTCCGCTTCGTCTGCTACGGCCGCGGTAGCTCGCCCTCTCCCTCACCTCACGAACCTCATCTGCTGACACGGAGAAAGACGACGAGGACGACATTTGACCGGCTGAGGATACCGTAGCGCTCAGGGAAGGGAGGGGGTGAGCAGAGGAGCAGTTCTTTGTTGTAAATTTCAGCCTCTCCTCTAGATGGCACTATAAACTACTTACTTCACCTTTAAGTCTAACTTTAAACACACAGAGTGTGTCCGCCTCCCCAACTGTCACTGGGAGCTGGTTCCAGAGTAGAGGAGCCTGGTTACTGAAGGCTCTGCCTACCGTTACAGACTCCCAGAATTTTGGGACCAAAGTAAACTGTTAGGATGATAAGGTAAAACTAGTTCCTTCAGGTATGAAGGGGCCTGATCATGACGTGCTTTGTACGTGAGTGATATGGTCTCCCTTTTTAGTTCCTGTCAGAACTCGTGCTGCAGTGTTTTGAATAACTTAATTAAATGTGAATGTGTACACAAACTAGTCTTTTGTGTGATAGTAATTAATTAGTTTGTTTGTTCATTCAGTCATTCAGGCATTCAGTAATTAACCTTGCCTTTCAACATAAACCAGTTGGGGATTTTTGAAACCACCATCATTGTATTTTCTAAGCAACATTTTTCACTTCAGCGTGTGATGTGAGACAATTCTGACAGTATCTAAAACCTGTTTTCCCGTTATCTTTTCCACAGGGGAGCGCGCAGGTATGGAGGCACATCTTAGTCAGTCATAATAAACATCACAGATGATTATGAAAGTGAAGGATAGCACATTTTCCAGTAAAACATTGAGGCTATGTATTTTTGTGATATTAGATTTTCAGCTTCAGCGGCCCCCTCTTTTTTTTTACCTTATACATGATTTAAGGTGAAGATGTAAGGACAGTTTATGAACTATTTAAACCATCACCTGCTGCTGGCTAGAAGGTCAGGCATCATGGGAAACAGGAATTAACATATTTAAATGCTTTGAGGCAATAAATAAAATATTCTATGTTTTGCTTTTCCTCTCTCCTGGACACAGACTGCTCAGGTTGTCCCCATTGCTCTGACTGTAGGCTCGTGAGAGTCTCCAAACACCCCAAAAAGTCGGCAGATAAATGAGCTGATAGAAATCCTCTTTTCTGACGCTGTTGCCCAGCCGCGATTTTTCAGACTCAACTCTCACACCCAGAAGACAGACTGTCTTGTGATTGGTCAGTACCCGGAAGTGACATATTCAGCACTCGCTCTCAGAAGCGCAGCTCCCCCCTCTGGAATGGTGGATGCACTGCTACTCATTATCAAAACATTGTTTTAACAATGTTTAAAAATAGCTTCTTCACGACTCCCCGCCGCAGTCTCTTTTATGACTCACGAGACCCAGAGTCAGAAGACACTGTCGCTCGTGAAACACCTCCACAACGGACGTTATTCTTCTTCTGCGGTTCAATGTACGCAACCGGATGTGCCCGGACTAGTGCCCAGAACAAGAGGATCTGCTGTCAGACAGATAATTGTTGTACAGACAAATGTCATGGCAAATGTTTTCATTTTCGATTAGCATTAGCGTTGCTTGATGTTGTGAACATTACAATATGTAAAGGCGAACAATATTTTCATACCTTATTATGCATTACCATAACTGAAAAATCTTCATACATACTTCCTACGGGCACTGCACTAGTATATACAATGAAAGTTACAGAACGCTCCTTAATAACATACTTCTAATCTTTGAGGAAAGTTGAAAGTATTTTCAATTCAAAAGGATCAAGTCCAAGTCACTGATGTTAAAGTCCAAGTCTCTTTACATTTTATCAAGTCATGTCTAAAGTCATCAAATTCATGTGAATTCATGTGAATTCATGTGACTCAAGTCCACATCTCTGCTACTAACACTCTGAATAATTTAGTATACTACTATTTCTCTCTGTTTTGCTTCGAACCTTCGAATCTTTCCTTTGGGTGCTATGCAGAAGAATAAATGGCACAATCTTTGGAAGGTCATGCCTGCTAAGTGGAAAGGTGTTGAAGAATGAGGACCATTTAATTGTAACTTGTGTTTTGTAGTCAGGAGCCAAAAAGTGAACATTTAAAACTCAAGGAAACAAGGTTCACTCCTCTGTCTGACTTAATAACTCAAGTGTTTGAGGAGTGCTTGAAAGATTTCAGGTGAAGAGGTCAAACTTTCACGTCACATTTGGACGACATAGTATAGTATGACGTACTACATAGTATAGTATGACGTACTACATAGTACAGTATGACGTACTACATAGTATAGTATGATGTTTTTGTCAAGTTTTGGACCAAAAAAAATATTTTCAAAAAAATGTTCAGATTTTGAACGACATAATATAGTATGTCATTTTTGTCAGATTTTGGACCAATTGTTTTTTTCAAAAAATGGTCACACTTTGGACGACATAGTATAGTATGACGTACTACATAGTATAGTATGTAGTTTTTGTCAAGTTTTGGACCAAAAAAATGTTTGTCAAAAAAATGTGTCATATTTTGGACGACATATTATAGTATGTAGTTTTTGTCAAATTTTGGACCAAATTTATTTTTCAAAAAATGGTCACATTTTGGACGACATAGTGTAGTATGACATACTACATAGTATAGTATGACGTTTTTGTCAAGTTTTGTACCAAAAAAAAGGTTTTCAAAAAAATTTTCAGATATGGACGCCATAGTATAGTATGTCGTTTTTGTCAAATTCTGGACCAAAGTTTTTTTTTTCAAAAAATGGTCACACTTTGGACGACATAGTACAGTATGACGTACTACATAGTATAGTATGATGTTTTTGTCAAGTTTTGGACCAAAAAAAATATTTTCAAAATTTTTTTCAGATTTTGAACGACATAGTATAGTATGTCATTTTTGTCAGATTTTGGACCAATTGTTTTTTTCAAAAAATGCTCACACTTTGGACGACATAGTATAGTATGACGTACTACATAGTATAGTATGAAGTTTTTGTCAAGTTTTGGACCAAAAAAATGTTTGTCAAAAAAATTTGTCATATTTTGGACGACATAGTATAGTCTGTCGTTTTTGTCAAATTTTGGACCAAATTTATTTTTCAAAAAAAGGTCACATTTTGGACGACATAGTATAGTATGACATACTACATAGTATAGTATGCGTTTTTGTCAAGTTTTGTACCAAAAAAAGGTTTTCAAAAAAAATTTCATATATGGACCCCATAGTATAGTATGTCGTTTTTGTCAAATTCTGGACCAAAGTTTTTTTTTTCAAAAAATGGTCACACTTTGGACGACATAGTATAGTATGACGTTTTTGTCAAGTTTTGACAAACGCAAATCAAAAAACACAAACGCAAATCAAAAAACAAACGCAAATCAAAAACACAAAAACAATTACTCAAAACGGACACACAAATGACACAACGCAAACACAAAAGCAGAAAACACAAAAACATTAACCCACAACACAAACACAAAAGCAGAAAACATGAAAACATTTACTCACAACACAAACACAAAAGCAGAAAACACGAAAACATTTACTCACAACACAAACACAAAAGCAGAAAACATTAACTAAAAACGCAAACACAAATGCAGAAAACACAAAAACATTAACTCACAACGCAAACACAAATCACACAACGCAAACACAAAAGCAGAAAACACAAAAACATTAACTCACAACGCAAACAAAAAGCAGAAAACACAAACACATTAACTCACAACAGAAACACAAAAGCAGAAAACACAAAAATATTAGCACACTGTAGCTCACTTGGTAGAGCTGCAGTCCCATAGAAGTGCACACTACAGATAGCCCCTGTTCGAATCCCGCCCCAAGCAGAAAACACAAACACAGAAGCATTAAACACAACAACATTATCTCACAATGCAAACCAAATCAAAAAATGCAAACAAAAGAGCAGACATCACAACGGAAATGCATATCAAAAAGGAAACGCAATTCAAAAAACAGCGACGACTGTGTTTCCTACGGAGCCCTGCTAGGGTCAGGTGTGGAAAAAATAAAAATCGTTTGTAAACTGTTCCCTCAATTTCCCTGAAACTGTCACTATTTTGACGCTTCAAAGATCATTATTAGCGATAGTCCAGTAGGTAAATCGGTGGACTAAGGCCGGCAAGGTCGTATGATCGAATCCTGACAGTTGTAATTTATCGTTTTATTGTATAAAGCATTATGAGTATTAAGCATTCTTAAAACATAAAGCATATTGTATAAAGCATTAATAAATATATTGGGTGTGTGGTGGTAGCCAGCCATACATTTGCCCTGCATGCCACGATGTCTCACTCCAAGGTGCGCCGTTATTGTGAATGGCCGTGCGTAATGACACTGCGCTCTGACGCGGCACTTCTCCAGGACTGGAGAAGCTGCTGCGGTGACAAGGATTTCGAAAGAGAAGCTCTTCATATATTGTTTAGATACAAGACGAATCACCCACATTCATAGACCAATGCAAGGCTGAATATTTAGTTTAGTATTGAACGCATTTGATGACACGTTTCTCACACAGCGGATTGACAGACAGACAGACAGGCAGTATTAACAGTTACACTGTATTCATGTATGTATTGTACATTCGAGAGCTTGCTGCAGCGTGTGGAAACTTGTAGGACAGTAGAGCTACACTTGCTGTATGAGACACACCTCATTATTTAGTTATTTTAAAAATACAAAACAAATCTTAACACTCAAATCTTTTGCACATTTAATACCCACGTTTTATTTTGAAAACCGGAGGTTTTGCGTTCAATACTGAATCATACGACCTTGCCGGGCTTAGTCCACCGATTTACCTATTGCCTAGCGATAATAATGATCTTTGAAGCGTCAAAATAGTGACAGTTTTAGGGAAACTGAGGGAACAGTTTACAAACGATGTTTATTTTTTCCACACCTGACCCTAGCAGGGCACCGTAGGTAACAACGGTCTTCGTTGTTTTTTGAAATTGCATTTCCTTTTTGACATGCATTTCCGTTGTGATGTCTGCTCTTTTGTTTGCGTTTTTTGATTTGGTTTGCATTGTGAGATAATGTTGTTGTGTTAAAGGCTTCTGTGTTTGTGTTTTCTGCTTGGGGCGGGATTCGAACTGGGGCTATCTGTAGTGTGCACTTCTATGGGACGGCAGCTCTACCAAGTGAGCTACAGTGTGTTAATGTGTTTGTGTTTTCTGCTTTTGTGTTTCTGTTGTGAGTTAATGTGTTTGTGTTTTCTGCTTTTGTGTTTGCGTTGTGAGTTAATGTTTTTGTGTTTTCTGCTTTTGTGTTTGCGTTGTGTGATTTGTGTTTGCGTTATGAGTTAATGTTCTTGTGTTTTCTGCTTTTGTGTTTGCGTTTTTAGTTAATGTTTTCGTGTTTTCTGCTTTCGTGTTTGTGTTGTGAGTAAATGTTTTCTTGTTTTCTGCTTTTGTGTTTGCGTTGTGAGTTAATGTTTTCGTGTTTTCTGCTTTTGTGTTTGTGTTGTGTGATTTGTGTTTCCATTTTGAGTTAATGTTTTTGTGTTTTTGATTTGAGTTTGTGTTTTTTGATTTGCATTTGTGTTTTTGATGTGTGTTGTGTTTTGTGATTTGCGTTTGTGTTTTGCACCTCAGGGCCACCGTAAGTTTTGGACCAAAAAAAGATTTTCAAAAAAATTGTCAGATTTTGGACGACATAGTATAGTATGTCGTTTTTGTCAAATTTTGGACCCAATTTATTTTTCAAAAAATGGTCACATTTTGGACGACATAGCATAGTATGACATACTACATAGTATAGTATGACGTTTTTGTCAAGTTTTGTAGCAAAAAAATGATTTTCCAAAAATTTGTCATATTTTGGACGACATAGTATAGTATGTCGTTTTTGTCAAATTTTGGACCCAATTTTTTTTTCAAAAAATGGTCACATTTTGGACGACATAGCATAGTATGACATACTACATAGTATAGTATGACGTTTTTGTCAAGTTTTGGACTAAAAAAAGATTTTCAAAATAATTGTCAGATTTTGGACGACATAGTATATAGTATGTCGTTTTTGTCAAATTATGGACCAAATTCTTTTTTTTCAAAAATGGTCACACTTTGGACGACATAGTATAGTATGACATACTACATAGTATAGTATGACGTTTTTGTCAAGTTTTGTACCAAAAAAAAGATTTTCAAAAAAATTGTCAGATTTTGGACGACATAGTATAGTATGTCGTTTTTGTCAAATTTTGGACCCAATTTTTTTTTTAAAAAATGGTCACATTTTGGACGACATAGCATAGTGTGACATACTACATAGTATAGTATGACGTATTTGTCAAGTTTTGGACCAAAAAAAAGATTTTCAAAAAAATTGTCCGATTTTGGACGACATAGTATAGTATGTCGTTTTTGTCAAATTTTGGACCAAATCTTTTTTTTCAAAAAATGGTCACACTTTGGACAACAGTATAGTATGACATACTACATAGTATAGTATGACGTTTTTGTCAAGTTTTGTACCAAAAAAATGATTTTCAAAAAATTTGTCATATTTTGGACGACATAGTATAGTATGTCGTTTTTGTCAAATTTTGGACCCAATTTTTTTTTCAAAAAATGGTCACATTTTGGAAGACATAGCATAGTATGACATACTACATAGTATAGTATGACGTTTTTGTCAAGTTTTGTACTAAAAAAAGATTTTCAAAATAATTGTCAGATTTTGGACGACATAGTATATAGTATGTCGTTTTTGTCAAATTATGGACCAAATTCTTTTTTTTCAAAAATGGTCACACTTTGGATGACATAGTATAGTATGACATACTACATAGTATAGTATGACATACTACATAGTATAGTATGACGTTTTTGTCAAGTTTAGTACCAAAAAAAAGATTTTCAAAAAAATTGTCAGATTTTGGACGACATAGTATAGTATGTCGTTTTTGTCAAATTTTGGACCCAATTTTTTTTTTTAAAAATGGTCACATTTTGGACGACATAGCATAGTATGACATACTACATAGTATAGTATGACGTATTTGTCAAGTTTTGGACCAAAAAAAAGATTTTCAAAAAAATTGTCCGGTTTTGGACGACATAGTATAGTATGTCGTTTTTGTCAAATTTTGGACCAAATCTTTTTTTTCAAAAAAAGGTCACACTTTGGACAACATAGTATAGTATGACATACTACATAGTATAGTATGACGTTTTTGTCAAGTTTTTTTTACCAAAAAAATGATTTTCAAAAAAATTGTCAGATTTTGGACGACATAGTATAGTATGTCGTTTTTGTCAAATTATGGACCAAATTCTTTTTTTTCAAAAATGGTCACACTTTGGACAACATAGTATAGTATGACATACTACATAGTAAAGTACGACGTTTTTTTCACGTTTTGTACCAAAAAAAAGATTTTCCAAAAAATTGTCATATTTTGGACGACATAGTATAGTATGTCGTTTTTGTCAAATTTTGGACCCAATTTTTTTTTCAAAAAATGGTCACATTTTGGACGACATAGCATAGTATGACATACTACATAGTATAGTATGACGTTTTTGTCAAGTTTTGGACTAAAAAAAGATTTTCAAAATAATTGTCAGATTTTGGACGACATAGTATATAGTATGTCGTTTTTGTCAAATTATGGACCAAATTCTTTTTTTTCAAAAATGGTCACACTTTGGACGACATAGTATAGTTTGACATACTACATAGTATAGTATGACATACTACATAGTATAGTATGACGTTTTTGTCAAGTTTTTTTACCAAAAAAAAGATTTTCCAAAAAATTGTCAGATTTTGGACGACATAGTATGGTATGTCGTTTTTTTCAAATTTTGGACCAAATCTTTTTTTTTCAAAAAATGGTCACACTTTGGACAACAGTATAGTATGACATACTACATAGTATAGTATGACGTTTTTGTCAAGTTTTTTTTACCAAAAAAAAGATTTTCCAAAAAATTGTCAGATTTTGGACGACATAGTATAGTATGTCGTTTTTGTCAAATTTTGGACCCAATTTTTTTTTCAAAAAATGGTCACATTTTGGACGACACAGTATAGTATGACATACTACATAGTATAGTATGACTTTTTTGTCAAGTTTTTTTACCAAAAAAAAGATTTTCAAAAAAATTGTCAGATTTTGGACGACAGTATTGTATGTCGTTTTTGTCAAATTTTGGACCAAATCTTTTTTTTTAAAAAAATGGTCACACTTTGGACAACAGTATAGTATGACATA
The DNA here is from genome assembly GCF_963457635.1 of Microchirus variegatus. Lineage (NCBI taxonomy): Eukaryota > Metazoa > Chordata > Actinopteri > Pleuronectiformes > Soleidae > Microchirus > Microchirus variegatus. Next base: position 7,356,468 of record NC_139814.1, read on the forward strand.
CTACATAGTATAGTATGACGTTTTTGTCAAGTTTTTTTACCAAAAAAATGATTTTCAAAAAAATTGTCAGATTTTGGACGACATAGTATAGTATGTCATTTTTAGTCAAATTTTGGACCAAATGTTTTTTTCAAAAAAATGTTTGATGGCAATGTTTTTATAACAGTAATAATACGACATTTGGTCATGATTAGGAATGGCATTGGCTGAAACGGCTCCTGGCACGAATTTTAATTACAGATGTCCACACTATTATTTATGTAATTTAAAATAAATATCTGTCACTGATATTAATACATTACATTAATGTTGCATCCTAAATAGTATTATTAAGTATACAATATGTAATATATTGGTGTGCAATATTGTGAACATTTGTTTTATTTACCACTTTTTGTTCTCTAGGCAGGCCCCCTCTTGGCCACAATAGGTGCGCATTGGCCCCCAATGGAGATTTGGTTTTTTTGTCCTCTTAAGCAAGACAATTCCCCATAATGTGACTGTGTAAACAGATTCAGGTCCCCACAACACGAGGAATACCAGAAACACACACACTTATAGAAGTCATTATATCTGGAAGACTTTTTTTCAGGTCCAGTGAATGTTAGAATTAGTATCATTAGTGTGCCAAAGGCAATATAAGACAATCAATATCTTTAGTGGGAATAGGAGAAAATCAATCACCTTTTAATAGAAGGTCATTTGTCTATGAAGGTAGAACGCTGGCAGATGGTATCCATTCACCGTCAATGGGATCTTTCATGTGGCCAATAGTAATCTAAGATACACTGCACCTTCAATAAGAATCACTGAAAGCCAGTGAATAGTGTGATAGTTGGACATGCTAAATTACTCTGGAGCTGAAGCTAAACTGGTGATGTATTATTACACACTTTAAAGAAGATAAATCCCCAATAACATAAAATCATATATATATATATATATATATATATATATATATATATATATTTATATATATATAAAACACACATTTGAATCCAAGTAATATACTGTATAAAGCCCATCTTTTCTATCCAATAATCCAATAAAGGAGTAAATAGAAAAGTAAATAAGCACTGACAGAGAGGTGTGTATATAGAATATATCTAAATACTGTCTCCTATGGCTGCATACTTTGTTTAACAGTTGGAAACAGGTTTGAAGACGTTCAAACAGGAGTTTGAATGATAATAAAACACTCATTATACCTTATCCATGGAACAGCAGCGTGTGGTAGAAAAAAACAACATTATGATTGTTTTTTTAATGGTCTTCAAGCTAAAATCTCCTCTCTCTCTCTCTCTCTCTCTCTTTCTCTCTACATTCTTTATTCTCATTCTTTAATTTAAAAAATGTTGACTCGAAGCCAAATTTTGTTTTGGGGATAACAAGCTTTTCTTTCAGCATAAAGAAATTACAAGAAAAAAAAATCAAGACTGACTGCAGCCTCCAGAGTGTTATTTTCTCCTTTTCTTTTGTTATTGTATGCAGTATTGTCTAAATGATTAAAACCACACTGGCAATTAAAGAAGTAACCTTTAATTAAATTTAAAATTAACTTTGTGGTGTACGTTTTTTTTTGTAACCCGTGTGTTTCTCACCGTACGTCTTCTCTGCATATTCTGTGCTGTGTGCTCATTTAGTTGCATGATACATGTAATCGGTCTTGTTTTAAAAAAAAAGTTTATCATTTATTCTGGACTCTAGAACAACAATCCCCAGTCACCTGCAGAAATCATTCCATTGTTCCCTTTGCAAATGAAATTGCGTAAAGCTATAGTCATTAATAACAATAAGAAAACGACAAGTGGTTGTTTATTTCACATTAAACTTGACACTGCCGTTCATCACCACATATATATATATATATATATATATATATATATATGTATATATTTTAGGTTTGTTGTGAACTGGGAAAAAACCTCAACACGTCTTCTTTAAACTAGTTTTTATTTAGGAAGTGAAACAAAATGCCTGGTGTTTTCTTTGTGCTTTACATTGTTTTAAAAATCCACAGAGGAAGAACTCAAACCAAAGCAGGAAGCTCCAGAAGAAATTTTCGTCATCATCATCATCATCATCATCATCATCATCAGTACTCACACAGATCTGTAGACATAATCAATCTCCACAGTCACATCAGTGCTTATTTACAAAGCATCCTGCTGCAACAGTTTTCATTCGCTCTAAAAAAAATATAAGCGTATCAAAAAATGACACATTATGTAAGTAAGTTGTCGCTTTACACCGTGTGTCATTTTTACCTATATTTCCATGTGTTTATATCAGTATCTTTGTTGATTTGATGGTGTTTTAAACCTTTCGATTTATCACTGTAGAAAAAGAGAAAAAGGTTATTTCTACGTACGAGGCATCGTCTACCTGAATCTAACTCTTTCATTGTGCTACTATCTTTGAAAAAAAGTTGCAAGATATACTTTTTTGTAAGAGGAAGTGCTTTTATATAAGAATACGTAAACTAGCTTGTGGCTATAGTAGGCTACAGTAGTTCATAGTAGAATCTAAGTGTTTGTCAATGCAGTCTGGTGCTGAAATATTGAACAAAATTTGTCTCTTCTTTCTCAACAATCCTTCGAATTGCATTGGACATCACAACATCAATCTGACGAACAGCGAGATATGATGAAAGGAAAGAGCTGAAATTTTGCGAGGAGGTAAATGTATTTGGCTCTGGAGTCCTCGTGAAGAGTTTGTAAATCAATGTCTCATCCAAAGCCAAGGTGTAAAACTCATCCCTGATGAGATCCACAATAAAAAAAAGAGGCTGATTCTGACCAACCTAGGAGGAAGAAATGTTTTCCTCATCTGAAATGAAAAAAACTCTAAAGCAACGTGACACTTCTGAGAGGACTGCTGAGAGTCAGAGACACCCACTTTCACCAGCCACAGCAGCTGTAAAGTTGTTTCAATCGTCCGACAAAAACCAGGAACATCTAAGCACAGAAATGTTCACACATCCTGGTTCTGGGGTTTTGATTTTCATCCATGTTTCAGCACCAGAGGCCTACAGTAGTACCATCTACGTTCTACAATATTTTAGAATAATAATACGAGGCAGGCAGTGCATAAACCATGTACAAAAAGACCCGTCCCAGCCCAACCCAGAGCGCTCCATCTACAAGAGTATGTGCCATCTGTGTGAATCCCTGGAAGCCACGGCAACTACTGAAGCGTGGACAGATGTAACTGTCACTAAGATAACAATGTTAGGATCATAGACCGTATATGAAAAATGGACATAGTCGTCCAGTAATTCCCCCCAGGACACCAAAGCAGAAGTAAAAATATACAGATAAGGGTTTGACTCCGGGGAGACAAGTAGGGATGCTGCTGTTTGCATGGAAGGTCTGTGTGAAAATGAGCTTCTACTTCTCACTTGATTTATAACTTCAGTAAACATTTTTCCTGAGGAGTTACTGGTTGATCATTTCGGGTCTTCTTCAAGACAACATGATGTCAATTCCAATAGGTGACGCCTCTGGACTTCTCTTTCTGTCAACTCACAATTCTGGAAGCTTCAAAATGGGACAGATTCTCATGAGTTGCCGTTTGATTAGGATGTATTTAAAAGTAGGAAGCAGTTAACAGAAACAAGTTTGAAAATAACTCACTGGTCTCATTTTAACTACAAATCATTCACAAAAGTCACTGGCAAAGGCCTCAAAAAAACCACAACAGTGTCACATCTCTTGTAAATACAGAGCGCTTCACCCAACCCTCTGTATTTAACACTAACTTGGTTTACTAACTCCCTGAAATTTCATTTTTCATAACTACATAGAATAGTTGGTGGTACTTGGAACAAATTGAGCTGTTTCAAGCCGTTACTGTGTCACTCCTTTCTTCAAAAAAATATCATGCATTATTGCTCTTTCCAATGTCAATAAAATATTGCCCAAGACAGAAATTTGCGATGTTTGCCTGTTGTCTAAAAGGTTTGGCAAAGTATTCCAAAGATTCCTAAAATTGGCATAGATTCCATTATTAGGCTATTATTTAATTTTTTTGCATGCAGTTTTATTTCTCGTGATTATTAAAGTGGCAAACGGAGGTTAAAAAAAAAAAAAAAATGTATTTGATAAATAGAAAGTGTCAAATGCTTTGGCATATTTGTAACAAAGGCAAAGAAAACCAACAACATAAGGAAGTGCAAATGAATACAAAAACATAAAATAAATAAATAAATAAATAAATTAGGCAATAAATAGACACTCCAAGCTAATTACTACTGTATGTGATCCACTGGCAGCAAAACAAAATATTACTTTACAAGAGTTGAGTAAGGTTTGACCTTTAGAGGAGAGCATTTTGAATGTCTGGATCCTCATCCACATTGGTTGTTGTCAGCCGTCTGATAATCGTTTACTGGAAGTTTGTCTGCGTTCATCACTCACACTTTAACTATTCACTGTATCATGTAAAGCACAAATGCCAAAATGAACCGGTGGGAAAAGAAAACCATAATTTTGTTGTGTCCAGATAAGAGTAAAAATACCACTACACTGTTGTACTTGGCCATTATATAATACATTATGGCAGGTTTACACTTTTTCTTCACATTTCAGTGTAGTATACATTGGGTAAAATATGTCACTGTGTAAATGGAGAGTTTAATATTTGCAAATACCATTTACTTTCTGTGTTTTGATGCTTCATCCCCTCATTATGTTCAGTCCAATTTCACAAAAAGCACAGGATACCCCGATGTATCCCGAGATTATGTTCAGTTTTTTTTTTTTTTTTTTAAAAGCATAAAATATAAATTCACTTAATCTCTTTGCAAGAAAATGAAAGATGTGATGAATACTTTAAACTCGCAGTGATACTCCTCTCCCAGAAATACAGAAGGATGGAAGATGCAATTGTGCTTCAGAGTTGTTTTCGTGATGGGTTGTTTAAAAGGAAAGCAGGGGTAGAAAATGGACATAAATAGATCTAGGTATCTTCAAAAAAGATGAGCTAGATGTGCTGTGCTTTATTTATCCTCACAGATTCTCAAAACAGCCTCAGACGGAGACGTAAACTATCGAAGCAGGTGACAGTCTAAATCAGCCACTGAAATCTTTTCCCTCCAGATAAGGAAATAGGTAACAAAGGAGGAAATGGAAGGATCGTGATAAAAAACAGACGTGTTCTCAATCTATTCATCATTTGCATCATGATCCTTTTCAGAAATCGCTCCTCTCTCGTAGTGCTCAGGCCGACTTGTCAACTTTCGGGGGGGAAAGCATAAAAAGCAGAGTGTGAGTCTGATCTAAATAAATAACCTCAGCTGTTTTCTTTGAATTCATCATTCCCCCAGTGAGCTCAGAGGGGAGAAAGCTCCCTTGAAGCAGGCCGACTCGTAGTGTTTGTTCAGGTAACTCTTGAGGGCAAACGTCTTGTCGCACCGTTTGCACTTGTAGTGTTTGAAGGCCGAGTGCGTCTGCATGTGCGCACGGAGGTTTGACCGGTCAGCAAACGCCTTCCCACAGTGTGCACATCCGAACGGCTTCTCACCTGTGTGTGAGCGCATGTGGCCCTGCAGCAGCCACGGCCGGCTGAACGCTTTGGAACACACGTCGCACTTGTGCTTAAGGTCGTGGGTGAGCAGGTGCATGGCCATGGCGGGCATGGAGACGTACACTTTCCCACATGTGGGACACTTCTTGGCCAGCTTGCTGTCTATGCTCCTGTGTGTCTGCTTGTGCCGGCTCAGGTTGGAGGACGTGGCGTAGGTTTTCCCACACTCACTGCAGGTGTGCCTCTGCGCTGTTCCTCTGGGACTTGCTGCGGCTTTCCTCCTCGATCTTCCATCCATGATGAAAAATGCGTCCACGGCGTAGCCCTCACTTACGGCTTCATCCCCGTTGATGTATCCACCAGCTGATGATGAGACTTCAGACCGCGGGCTGTCTGGCTGGTCTGAATCACCATGGATGTCACCATGGATACCAGTGTAGGTGTCGTTGATGCTGTCATAGATGATTGACGAGTGGCTCGGGGAGGGTACTTTAGAGATAACAGATGAGTCGCTTCCCACCACATCATCGTATGGATTTGGACTCAGATAATCACTGACATAGCCTGAAGAAACAGGAAGAAAGGTTAATCACTGTAGGCCGTGGCCGGGGGATTGATTGGAAATAAGAAACTGATTCGTTTGGAAATCCATAGAGGAATTCAATATGACACAACAAAAGTGTTACAACATGAAAAAAAAAAAGTTTTATACCCATTGTTTGTCAATACTTATTGACAACCTAAAGGTATAAAAGTTTTTTCAATACTTGTTAACAACCATAAGGTCCAGTGTGTAACACTGAAAAGAGTTAGTGGCAGAAATTGCATACAGGACCCAATTGAATAGTGACTCTAAAGTAAAACCTTCTTAGAATAAGTCCTTTATGTACTACTGAAAGGGCCTACTTTACGGAAACCACAATGCTTCATTCTAGTATGTAATGTACTTTCTCGCCATTAAATGTCACCAACTCTTAGACAACGGACCTTTAAATTTAAAATCTAGTGCTGCTCTAGCTCCCCAAACATTTATGCTGCATTACTTTTTTCTTTTTTCTTGGTTTTTGGGGCACTGCACATCTTTCAGGTCATATAAAATCCTAGATCTGTATTACGACGTATTGTTCCCTCCAAGATCGCTCAACTTTCTTGGCTCAATGAAGCTTACGATTCACTTTTTGTGGAAATTGTATTCAATCTGCAAGTTTTTTACATTTGTACTGAAAATAAACTGTTATCTTCCAACTTGTTGTGTCACAGGGAAGTGACCACTTTTGTGTGTCTGATACGATGCCGATATCACAACCTCTCTAACCTCTTTACAACAACTTTGTGCTGATGAATGCTACAAAGCATCTCCCTCTCTATTGAAAAACATAATGCCCTGCAGTGCTCACCAGTGAATCAGTCATATTTAGGGTTTGCTGATCATATCTTTTTCTGATAACCAATGCAGTGATTTTGGCCATTAATGGACCGATACTGAGTTTTGTATGGGTTCATCCCAAATCTTAATAATATGAGACCATTAACCAAACTGCTGTGATCAATCATTATAAAAAAAACAAGTTACATTTGTCTGCATCGCTACTAATACAATTACAAATCTCATGCTATAATTGTGAAAACATAGGGCACAAATCTGAACCCTTTACTTAATCTTTATTCATTTATTATTAAAAGCACTGCTTCATATATCGTCTCCAGATAATGTTACTGCTTACAGCTTGGTGCCTCTGGTTTCTAAATATCAATTGGACCACACAGGATTGCATTAACAAAGATGTGCATTATGCTTTTAGTCTAACTTTAACAGTAACATATGCATTTAGTTTCTTAAGGTAAACCCCGCATAGTGAGGGGTTGTTTGTGAGGCACAGCCATTTTTGGAGGCATTGGGAGTGTAGAGAAGGAGTTGTGGTATTTATAGTGGTAAGAAAGTGCTTTTATGTCTTTGCCAGCAAGAAGTCACTTTCCCCATGAGTGGGAAATCTTTATTTTTCATGGAGGGGGTTCAGTGAGCACACTTTCTCCTCATCAGCAGCACCTACGCTGACAAGTCTACAACTGCACACTGCAGTCACACCTCGAAGCTGTCAAACTGTTGTACACTGAGAATTTCTCATAGCAGCTGGAGTCCCGTGCTTTGCTCAAGGGCACATTGACACAATTACATCTAACCTTTGAGTCTCACTCTTGAGCCAGACAGGGCAAACATTTACCCGGCGGGGCCACGAACTTCTGAACAATCTGCATATTTTCCCACAGCTCACACTCGATTAATTAGTTGTTGCCGTGTTTCAGTGTCAGCTGCTTCGTTATTTGTATTATTGGATTCCAAACTCAACAGGCTGGAGTCGAAGAGAGACACAAGGAGAGACTGGTTGCTAATATCCCACAGCCATGACTCCTGTGGATCCATGCCGATCAATAGCTCTCCATTTCAATTAGCACTCTGTGAGCATTTAGACGCAGGCAGCAGAGGAGATACTATTGCTGGTAATATAATTTCATGATGCAGTTCTGAGAAAAGCTCAGAAGATGGTCGATAATGTGATGAGAACAAGAGACCGAGATGGAGGGAGAGAGAAAGGTGAGGTGCGCTGAGGTGAGAGATGGGAAAGAAAAGAAAAGAAGGAAGGAAGAAAGAAGGAAAGAAAGGAGACAAGAGAAAGGAGAACAAATGTGGAGGGAGTAGAAGTATAGCACAAAGCGAGTGATCTCACACCGAACAACAGTGATTGTGGTTGGGTGGTTTGGCAGAGCTGTTTACAGCTCTCAGGATAATTTAATGTTTTGAATTAAATTAATATTGTAGCAACAGAGAAAGACAGAAAGAAACAGACAAGGGAGGCAGAGAGAGAGAGAGAGAGGAAGACTGAACGAGGTGGAGTGAAAGAAAATCATGAATCATGAATATTCTATTGTTGCACTCAAGGTAGTACTATGTTATGTGTGTGTGTGTGTGTGCGTGTGTGCCTTGTTCAATAGAGCACAAGTAACATTTTGAAAGATGAACAAGTGTTCATTTTGAACCCATATTTAACCAGGTAAGCTGACTAAGAACAGCTCTGGTCTCACGACAGTATGAGGGACTTGTACTGGACACTGGACACTGAACAGCTGTCCACTGTACTACTTTTTTTTTTTTTACTTCCCCAGATGTCCCTTTGTGCATATAATTGAAATATATATTTAGGCAAGTAGTGCAGTAATGCTGTCCTTATGATGCTGCACATACACTTTATTAGTTGCAGAGTGTGTCTAATAAAGTGGCACCACCTGTGGTCTTTCGCTTCGTGTGTTGCATTCAGAGATGGTCCTCCACATTATTCACTATATGAGCTACTGTTGCAAATTACTGTTGCCTTCCTACTGTTTCAAACTAGTCTGGTCATTCTCATCTGACCTCTGGCATCAACCAACAGATGTTTATGCATGAAAATCCCATGATGAGTTTCTGAAATTCTCAGACCAGCCCTGTCTGACCCCGACAACCATGCCACATTCACAGTTACTTAAGTCACTTTTCTTCCTCATTCTGATGCTCAGTTTGAACCACAGCAGGTCGTCTTGACAACGTCTACATGTCTAAATGCACTGCACCCGTGTGATTGGCTGTTAAGCAGCTGAACACGTGTGTACCCAGTAAAATGACTGAGTGATTGTAGATCTAATGAAATTTAATTGTATAGCCTCTTCAAAAATCATCACAGTAAATCTTGCGGTAATTAAGTAAAAGTAAGTAAGTGAGCAATTTAACACCAAATACATGCTGGAATAGTGTTGAATTGCACTATTTTAGCTTTAAAGTAACACAAAAAAAGGTTAATTTAACACTAGTTCAGCGTCTGTTTAACTGATCCAGTGTTAAAATACAAGTAAAAGTTACATTTAACTTACATTTGTTCCTAATTTAACCAGGTGCTAGATTCTCTGTCCATCCTGATTTGGACCTCCCTCCATTGTGTTACCGCAGTGGGATGAATGAATGGATGGATGGATTAAACAAGACCAAACTGAATTAAGAGCCTCACTGAGTTGTACAGATGTGGCTGAAAGGCAAAATAGCAAATAACAGAAACTCGTGTCACTGCTTTCTTTCTTTCTTTGTGTTCACTGCCAATTAAACGAGCCCATTCCCTTGCATCTCGTTTTGACGAGACTCTGCTGTGAACTGTAACTGCTGCGCGTCTCAGCGTCTTCCGCAGCCACTGTCTCCATTTGTTTGTCTTCGTCTCTCGCCAACTGTCTCCATCTCTGTCTCGCTGTGTCAACTCTGTTTTTTTTTTCATTTCAAAGCACTGTAGCGGCAGCATTATGGCCGATCGCCGCTCTCAATGCTTATTAATGATTTAAATACCGTGCCAGACCAGAGCCACTTCAGGTCGTCTTTGATGTGTCTTTGAAATACAGATGATTACAAATGGACAGAGAGACAGAATCAATGACAGGGACAGCGAGAGAGAAAAAAAGCTGCGGTCTACGCATTTTTTCATCCAAACCGAGTGACATGCACTTGTGTGACTTGGACACTTGTAGGTTACTGACTCTGTGGATGTATGTGTGTGTGTGTGTGTGCGTGTTCTGCTGTGCAGTCGGCTGTGCAAGCTGCCTGGGAAATGTGCAGAGTTAACAGAAACACAGCAGTGTGTGTGTGCGTGTGTGTATGTTCTTGTATTTGTTACCTCTGTAGGACCTTTTCTGGCATAAACACTGACCTTGTCAGGACGCTTAGTCCTCATAGAGAAGCAAAACCTGGTCCTAATGAGGCAGAACCTTATATCTGAGGAACTGGTTATGTTGAGAGCTAAAATTTGAATTGTGATCAGGTTAAGGTTAGCGTTAGGCATTAACTGATTATGGTTAAGGTTAGGAATAATGCCTTGTTGATGGGAAGTCAACACACAAAAGTCCTAAAAAGAATAGCAGCACAATCCTATGTGTATGTGTGTGTGTGTGTGTGTGTGTGTGTGTGTGTGTGTGTGTGTGTGTGTGTGAGAGAGAGAGAGAGAGAGAGAGAGAGAGAGAGAGAGAGAGAGAGAGAGAGAGAGAGAGAGAGAGAGAGAGAGAGAGAGAGAGAGAGAGAGAGAGAGAGCAACAAGCATCAAGCATCAGTTGCTTCAGTCAAACTCTTGTTATATTTATAACAAGGGATAGCAGTGTCAGTCTTTACATGCTTGCTGCTGCTGCATGGTTCTCTGTTCAGTCAGTCATCAGAGCACCTGGGATTTCTCCCTCTCACATTTGACCTTGGTGCAAAGTGAAAAGCACCGGCCAGGCTGCACTAACACTGTAACACACGTCTCACTGTGCTCACTGACAGCCACCATTTTTCTTGTGACTCTTTGTTCTTCAGTGTTTTTCGAGGCCACTGGAGGACAGACAACATGTTGGTTCATGTGCCGGCACACAGATACACATCATACATCCTCCTGACAAGGAGCAGACTAAGCTGTCTTTATTAGGTTCCTAACCCCCCTGAAACTTTGAGGTTTCAGCGGGTGTTAGGAACCTACGAAATAAAACAGTCTTCTGAGTAAATATGAGAAAATTGAGGCAAGAGTGCTTAAAATTGAAGTATGAAATCCAAACATGTCTATTTTTCCCAACTGTATTGTATTGTGCCTGTTTATCAGAGACTATAAGAAAGCATGGGAGCATGTACCAGGGCAATATTTTTGAACAGCTAATTTAAATTGCATACTATATTCTGTAAACTAAAAGCAGAGATGCTTAGTTTGCTTGTGGCATAATTTATCAATGACATTAATATTAAGCAATGAATTTGGAGTCAGATCTCTGAGATTCTGTTGCACATTTACTGGTTTCATGATTTCATCCTTTAAATACCAGGACAGCAGAAGTAGAAGATAAACTTTTTTTTATTCATGTTGCATGACAAGTTCAAAATTGCTGTCCCAACGACACTGTTGGTGGTAAATATTATTTGTTTCTTTTATTCCGCATGAAAAACTCATTTCAGGAGGTTAAGAGTGCATAGGAGCACAATAATCTTAAATGTTACAGTCAAATCGAGAGTAAATTTCATGAAAGGTCAATCTACTGCTACATTACATATTCATCATATTGTATTACTTTAACAGCATGTGTCTCTTTTTTTCACAACACCGAGAAAGTGTTGCAGTTGAAAACTGAATAAAAAACGATTCCAGGACTTGAAGTCAGTGTATTTTTCATGGTGACTGGAGTTTGACCCTGTAATTCCCTCCTCCTACTGAAACAGTCATGACTAATGCGTTAAATATGAGCATGAAAAAAGGCCTTATATGGTGGTGATGTATAGCAGACATTGTGTGTATGTGTGTGTAGGTGGAAGGGAGACCCACCTTTATCGTGATGATGGAATCGCAGACTGAGCTCCCCTCTTCTGTGGCTGTGACTGTACGAGCTCTCCAGCTCCGCAGCCGAAAAATCATCCAGTTTGACTTTCTTCACCAAGAATGACCGAGGCATGATGGGACAGTAGTTGCTTCTATACTCATACAAAACAAACACACACACTCTCTATTTTTGTTCGTCTTCTCTCAACTCACTTTGAACTTGTATTAAAAACTTGATTTTATCTTAGTGGGAAGCCTGGGAAGTGCTGAGGAGACATGGCTTTTCAAGATCAAACTACCACGTGCATGTGTGTTCTTCTAACCATAACTCATTCAAATTTAGTTGACTTTTGTCTTTTTTTTTTACCAGGCTATGATTGTGTGTGTGATTGCTGGATGCTGTGCTGAAAAAATAATCTGGTATCTCATCACTGGAAGACTTGTGGAGCTTAGAAGTGAAATAATCTGTTTCTGTATGGCTATTGTCCCAGCGACACTGTTGGTGGGAAATCCAGTAAAATATAATTTTGTCCTTGTTTCTTTCTTTTTATTCCACTCTGCAAAAAAAAGGACAAACGTTGTTATTTTGCGTCCTTGAGTCAAATCGTTGGTTTTCAGCAGTGGACAGCTCCCAGCTCTACCGCTGCTGTCCAGTCCCGTGGGTTCAGCACCGGACAGCTCCCCTCGTCGCGCTTGCCTCTTGCCTTTCCACCGCGTGCCAACCTCCAAACAAACGCTGATTCCGTTCAGCACCGGAGAGAAATTCAGATACAAAAATGAGTGGGTGAAAACGGTTTCAGTTCAGATTCGATTCAAGATTCACGCCGGTGGAAATTCCCATGCAGGTGAGTGAACTCACGCTGTGCTTTTCTGTGGAAAAAAAAAGCTTGTCGTTTTCAAAAAACAAGCAGAGAGACTGTTCACCTGCTTCGGTTGCAGCAAGGACACAATAAGGTTAGAGGGGTTCAAATAACACAACATCCGAGTCAAGGAAACGACTTCAGCTCCTTCTTAGGAAACAAACTCAGGGCATGTGTCATCATAGTCCTTCACAAGTATTGCTCAAAAAATGTTCACAAAGAAATACAAAGATGCAGTTGGAAGACCAGAGCAGCTCATGAAAACTATATCTTACACTCTTCTCCTCTCTCTCTCTCTCTCTGTCTTTCTCTCTCCCTCTCTCTTCACCTCTCCTCAGCGCGTGCGGAGCTGGGGCTCTCTCTGATGCACGAGATCAGCTGTTGCGGTTTTATACCAGAGAGAGAGAGAGAGAGAGAGAGAGCGAGCGAGCGAGCGATGAAAGTGCTTAATTTTATTCATCTGAAAAAAAGAGCATCTTGCCTTGTGGGACCAGCATCGGCTCGTTGTGATGGCCTGGGAGGGATTTAGTTAGTTTGTTTTAAGTGCACGCTCGCGCCACATTTTTATGGCTGTTGTTTTGGGTTCACAGACTGAGGCTGGAAGACTTTTTAATGGCATACAGAACGGATGACGGAGTCTGTGGTGGTTGTATATGACTATTTAAGAAAGAAAGAAAGAGCATATTATTCATTGCTAAATGAAAACCAAAACTAGAAATTAAACATATACAATTAGCCTATGTTTAATTATTTGCATCTTTTGTTTTATTTCAAAGTTAAAACTTGCTATACTGTGCGATTTGGGCTTGGTTGCTGTTTTTGTGACATCAAAAATGGCAGATTTACCTATTCAACAAAATATTAGGTGTTACAGAAGCCATAGTAAGAACAGTCAGAAATGATATATTATGCACAAATATGCTTTTGACATAGTTTATGTTGTAAATTGGGGTCACAGGTTTGTCATCTTTAAAAAGTGGGTTCCTATATAAAAAGTTTGGAAAATATGGATTTAATACAAAACCTTAACCAGACTGAGATCAAAAACTGACATTATTCAGTCATAAACAAACATAATCTTCTGTCTTTCATTTACCATGCAACTATTATCCAGCACAATGCTGGATGTGACTTACTTTCATCATGAAACACAAGGACCAGAACCAGCCACCCAGAGAGTCCAATCTGGCCCGTAGGATACATTTCTGAACATGTCATATAATTATTGGAATCTTTGGCCCCTGAACTAATATGAGTTTGAATCCGTTGCTCTAAGTGTTGCTGTAAGAGGTGAAGAGAAAAAAAAAAACACCCTCCCACCTAATGATCATAGTATTTCAGAGGTACTGACAACCATCAAACCAACACAGAAAACCAACTTCTTGTGGTACTAAAGGCAGGTCATTCCTTTTACACTGCTACTGGATTCCCTTTATGCAAATCAGTGATTTCCCTGAGCCAATCAGATCATCTGTATGTGAACACACACACTGAGCATTAGTCAGTGAGTGAAGTCAGTGTTACAGAGCTGCAGGTGTTTAAACTGAACACACTCTCAAAGCCAAAGAGACAAAGTCAGAGCTACATCGTTGCACAGCAGATTTTACTGATGTGTTCGATGTGCGTCAGGGGGGAAAGACACATGGTGCTCACTGATTATGCATTGTTGTATTGTTTACTTATGCAAACAGAATTTCCCCTCCAGCCGACACACATACACACACACACACACACACACACACACACACACACACAAAGCCCCACCCTCTTAATACAAATGCATTATGATGGGATGTGATGTAATTCAGTGACGTGTCCGTTTATGTAAGATGTATTCTTGGAGGAGTTAATCTGTTTTTTTTATAGTTCATTGATAAATTTTTGAGAAGGACGAGTAGAGTATGACTGTGTGTGTGTGTGTAAAATCATAAATGCATGTTAGTGAAATGCATAACAGAGTATTGAATTGTAAATGAATCCGTCCCTCTGTCTCGTTGGTTGTCACTTACCATTTCTGCCTTATTTATGTGTTGGTGCAGTGTTTTGAGGGGGTTTCCTGTTCACGCTCAACTGGACTGTAGCTACAGGGGAAGATTAAGTGTCTGAACGATAAGTACACGGCTCAACCTGCCTTGTTTTTTTAGTGAAAAAACACCCCTATGTTGCATTCTTATACGTTTTAGACCATTTCTGTTACGTTTAACTCATTGTTTTGGTTTTCTGGCCCACATAGGAGGCATTCTATACCTGCAGATTGTCCCAAAAAAAAACACATGGCGAAATTGCGTGAATAACCCAAAATAACAAATAATCCGTCTTACTTGTACTGAAGTTGCAACATTTTAAGAGAAGTCATGTAAGAGGAGAGGAGTGCGTGTGTGTGACCAATCGCACAGACAGACTTGCAGATCTGAAGACATTCAACTAAAGAAAAATGACACAGAATCTTTTGTTTGCTGAATCCTGTCACACGCACATGTCTCTTGAAATACTGTGGATGTGAAAAGTATTTTTCTTTTTGTTGTTTGGGATTACTTGAATGAAAAGGGAATGTCTTCAGAATGCTATAATTGATGATTTTTCAGACTTTGGGAAACAGCAAAGACATTGAAACCAAAGCAAAGCGAGCTGATGGTGTTGGCTTATTTTAATTGTTTTATTTTTATTATCATCTTAAGCATGGTGTCTGCAGTGTTTCTCTTTATATTAAATTTAAAAACACTGAAGTCTTTGCTGTGGACTATAACTAACCAGCCATCTCAGTTCATGGGCGCAGGAAATGGAATGCAGCCCTATCCTGTTGCAACACCCATGATGTCATATAAGCCTGGTTATATTGGGGTTTTCTTCTGCAGGATCAGTCCATAGACTCTTTAAATGAGGTCTCAAATCTGTGGCCCGCAGCCCTCCATTAAATCTAATGTGGCCCGCCACTTGATATCAAGTTACAATTAGTTTTTTTTTTGTTTTGTTTTTTTTTTTTTTAAATAAGAGACTCATTTTGCATCATAAATACCTCTTGTACTGTGAACTACGTATAGTTCAATATCAAAAGAAACACATATGTTGATATTCCATGATAAATCATCACAAACATGACATCATTTTAGGCTTATTGACCACCCTTACAGTTTGTTTGTTTTCAAAAACTTACTTGGACTTTTTTTCACTTGAGCCCTGAATATAGTGATACTCTTCTGTATCCAAACTACAGTTGCCTCAAGGTTTACAATTTGACCAGCACCAAGTCAGTTTTTGCAACCAGAAATGCACAGGCGTCACCTGTAACTCAACACCTATACTGAACAATATCAGATGTCAGTTACACTGTTACACTTGAGGACCTTCCTTTTTAAAATGTACATCATGCTCTATTAAAGACGACCTGAAACTAGTGATTGAGACCATTAATTCAGGAAAATGTTTACTGGTGTCATAAATCAAGTGAGAAGATCTTCATTTTCCTATAGACTTTTATTGAAATTGAGTTTTTACCAGTGGAGTTGCCCTTTGGTGACTAACTGCTACTTCTAGGCTGCACTTTTCAAACTATAAGACCTATAAGAGAATTGCCACGTAATCGCTAAAATGTACACATAAAATGACAAAGTCTACTGAGTTGCGATCAAAAGAAGATTTTTTTTTTAAAGATTACATTTAAAGACTCCTCATCTCATGTCATGACATTGAATGTTCAGTTTTCTTTTTTCCTTTTGGCTGCAGAGACAGAGACAAATAAAGGAAGAGTATTGAAGGATATTCTGTCAGTGGGGGTTGTGAGTGTGATTCTCTCATTGACCGTCTTTCTGTGCCGATCAATGACACACCAGGTAACACCAGTTCTATCATAACTATTTCTATGATTGCAAAATTGTCCACTCCTCATTATTTTTTCTCCTGCAAGCCTTTGAGTGCAGCTATACTGCTGAGCTCAGCGAAATACATCTGCGTGTGTGTGTGCGTGCTGAGGTTGTGGGGACATGTGGAGACTCATTAGCATAATAATAGACTCAAACGCATGAAGACAGGCAGGCGGTGTGTGTGAGCATGTGTATTTGTGTGTGTGTGTGTGTGTGTGTCTGTGTGTGTTTGTGTCCATTTGTTCAAGAAAACACAATTGAAGGGTCGCTGTTGACTTTTCATTTCCTCTGTCTTTTAAGGAGCCATTTAAATGACAGGGTTTTAAATAAAACTCCAGGCAAATAGAAGGGTTTTACATATAAAGCAATATCCAGATGAAAGGGTTTGTAAACAAAAAGTGACAGAGAGAGATACAGAGCAGGGAGGAGGAGGAGGAGGACGAGAGGAAACAGAAGGGGGTGAAAGACAGGGAGCAAAACGGAGGAACATAAAGGCACTAAATACTGATGGGGAACAAATGGAAGGTCACATGAGATTTAAACATAAAGGGGGAAAAAACGTAGTTCACAGTAACAGCAAGTGTGACACTGGTTTGATGAAGGTCTTTATGTTTGACTTTCATTTGTTATAAATGCTTAAATAGAGACAAAGAAACCCCCAAAGTAACTCATTTGTATTCTTCCTGTCCATATGCTTGTCTTTTTTTTAGGAATCAAGAGCGTGAAAAACTGGAGTTATACGCATGACCATAGTTATAATATCATGATCTGTGTATGTGAAGGGTGGAAATATAATTTGGCACTTGTTTGACGTTATCGTGTGGAAGCTACTGCAAGAAATCTGACATTAAACAACATTTAACCCTTCTGTTACCAATCGTGTCGTTCTCATGACCGTAAGAACGTTTGTGATATCTAGACAATTCAAAAATGATGGACTTGCGATCTGTCCAGGTTGTGGCCCTGTCTTTCGCCCTATGTCAGCTGAGATTGGAGGATAAAGTGGTAGAAGATGGATGGAAGGAATGCCGGAAAGTAGAGCAATAGAGCTTTGCGCCCATGTACTTGTCATTACAGTATGTTGCCTTCAGTACTTCCGCCCAATCACAGACAAGATTCACCAGCACGTCAGGTTTGTGACGTCAGCTTCTCAGTACTGTAATTCCTAAACGGTTGAATAACTGTAACTGTAATAACTATAACATCATAATGTGAGTGCTTTATCAACAATACAGACACACACAGCATTAAGAACACTCAGTATAACAACTATTGTATAAACATAAACCAGAGCATAAAAATACAGAATAGAAATACTATTCTATAATATAGAAGTGTCAGCACACTACTGGGTATTAAAAGCCATTTTAAAGAGGCTCAGGTCAGTGATAACACGCATGTCACCACAGTGTTTATAACCTGGACGACCACAAAGCTCTGCCGTTGTGCTCATGAGCAGTTAAAAATTCAGTTAAATAGGCTGGGGCAAGGCCTTTAAAGGTCTTTAAAAACAAACATTAAATGTATATAATCAATTCTAAAACACTCTGATAGCCAGTGGAGAGGAAAAAAAAGGATCGGAGTGATGTGCTCTCGTCTAGTTGTGTTTGTTAAAAGGCAAGCAGCCACATTTTGCACTAGTTGAAGGAGACTCAGAGAAGACTGCGCGGCGCCAACATAGAGTGCTTTGCAATAAAAGTCTTGAACTAATTAAGGCGTGTGACGAGTTAAAAATGGCTTAGCTTTGAAGATGTAATTGATAAAAACCTGTCTTTACAACGGTAAAATCTAAATCACTGTCAAAGAAAACCCAAGGCTCTCTAACAGTGTTCCAGAATTTTCAAACACGATGTACTCTGTCTTCATTTCATATGAATAACTGAGTATACAATGCATCATTGAGTAAACCATGCTGATTTTACGATGTACTATAATAAGACGTTGTAGGCATTATATTACATGCTGTGCTGTTGTTGCTGTTTAGTGTACTATTATGACATAATGCACTATACTTTGACAAAGTAAAATACAATTGTAACGATTATTTTATCTCCCTTTTTGATTCACTGAGGTAAAATGTACAATTAGGCAGCAGTGAACTTTAATAATCATGTCCAGGTTAGGAATAAAAATCAACAATGATTTGATGTAACAGGGCTGCACAACATGGAAGCAGATGGAACTTTTTTTTTTTTTTTTTTATATATTCCTATAAAATCTAGAATCATCATCATCATCTTCTAGTGTGGTTTTTAATCATTGTTTCACATGGTATGGAGGCTATTGAGCTTTTATTTTGTTTTATATGCAGATAAATATAGTTAAATTATCCTTTATTGACATTCCTTCAGAAATTGTAATTTTATCTGAATACATTTTATTCTGGTTAAAAAATGCTGCACCATCCCAGCTGCAGTGGACTTCCTCGAACCACCCACAGCCAGTAGACATTTTGAACGTGTTTTTACTTAACTTGTGTGTTGTTGGTGGTTTCTTGGGAGTTGGGAAGAGGGAGTCTCTACATTCTTATTGCGATCAGGTTTTCCCCTTGGCCAAGTTGTAGAAACTGTCAGTACAAATATCCATATGACTCTGTTGATTAAGGCTACAAAAGGATCATGATCAAAGACAAAGTGGTAAGAAACAGCAAGCAAACAGTGGTCTCCTCTGTCAGAGTCTTGAGTTTTGACTCAGTCAGACCTAAAAAGACCATGTGGTGCTAAAATAAGCTTATACCAAAGGCCTCAATATGAGCTTAAAGCACAGTATGTGTTAATTTGCCTGACAGTGTCTGAACACCTCATTCCTCTCTGAGAGAAGAACTGCAGGCACCTGCTGCTGTTCTCTTTTCAAAACAGATTATTTGACGCTCACACACTATTTGTGCAGCATGGGCTGAAAATAAAGTTGTGTCTCTCTCTCTCGCTCTCTCTCTCTCTCCCCACACACCTATTTCTGTTTTGCGTGTACAACCAAGTGCAGCACCATGAAATCCTTAGAGGCAACACTGTCCAAATCCAAACACCATTATCCCCCTTTTTTATGATTTATTATACATATATAGGAACTACACAGGACACACAAAAGACTCGGAAATCTTGCAGCGCGGCTTTTCTTTTCTCTCTTCTGTGGATAACAGCAGTGGGTATTGACATACAATACATCACACTAGTAAACTGTATGACTTAAAGAGACATTTATTTTGAAGAACAATCACTAAGTAAAAGTTGGTATTTTAAAGCTACAGTTGTAACATGTATTGGTGAAGGTGTATGTTGCGGTTGAATATGTGTCACCCCCTTCTTCCCTTTTCCATGATACAATTATAGCACCACTTGGCTCAACTCTACTCGGTTTGGTATCAGTCACGTCGTTTTCCAGTACTTCAGTATCTCCTCAACGTGGGGCGGGGGTCGTCATAGCAAGGCTACACGAAATCTGCCATGATGTAACTTATACGCGACACAAACGCACAAACTAGTGACGAGTAAAGCAGTTGCTTACAGTGTAACTGAATCATTAGAATCAGTTCATTAAAAAAAAATGTTCAGTACTTCCGACCTGACTGCAGCACTGACTCCGTCTGACGCAGTCACTGAACTGAAATTCGACTGAGCGGTTTGTGATTTTGTTTGTTTCCTCTGTTACATATTGACTAGAAATTTCCTCTGCTAAATGTTGGGGATTAACTCATATTTTTAAAATGCTTGGTTATTACTGTAATTTCACCCACGCTGTTGCAGGAAGCCGGCGAATCAGTGTCTTTGTCACCAGAGAGGAGAGAGCTGTACATAGTTTCCATTTTTTGGCCTGTTTTTTGGAGATTGAGACATAAACTTATACTACTGTTTCCAATTTAACACGCAAAATCTGGTGTGTATGTACACCTACAGTGTTATTATTCATTTAAAATTGTTTAGACACTACTTCAACATGCAGTTAATTGTAAATAGCTGCCAGATAAACCAAAGTTATTCTGGAAAAAAAAACAGGCAAAAGCACTTACTCATAGGACATTTTCTGGGTGTTTTATGGTTAAAATAAGCAAAAAAATCCAGACGGACATTTTGAGGCTCAGGTGTTGACGGGTTAACTGATCTACAGTTCAGCATTTTTCACTTTGGTTCTATTGTTGGATGTAGCACTTCCAGTGACGAAACTGTCTGGCATTTTTTTGACATCCATCAAATTTTCGTATCGGCTCGCTTGGAACCTGAACAGAGCACATACTAAAAAAAAAAAGCACCAGGTACCAAGTACTATCACTAATGGATAAACACAAAAAAAAATTAAAAGAGTCGAGCCGTGCCGAGTCGTGCTAGAACTGCATCGAGAAATAGCACCATGCGAGAAACTGAATCCTGATGTCAATATAAAGGGCTCATTCTGTGGTAATTAATTCATACATTTGGGTGATTGTAAACTCAAAAAAAAATGATTCATTAAGATTAATTTCACCTAAATCTTACACACTAGGCCTTTAAAGTCCTGATCCTTCCCTGTTTCAGTTTTAATGTACAGTTGTTGCATGATGTTTTTGCAAATATATATATATATGTATATAAAGTAAAGATAATTGGTATTATATATATATAATAACTTGATCGATGATCAACTGTGTACTATCCTGTGTATTTTCACCCGACATGTATTTGGAATTATAGCGTTAATAGTCAATATTTCTTTCCTTTTTTTTTTACTATGGATGTTAAAATGTGAGCAAATATGATCTAAGAAATGTAGAGGTAATCAACTATTAACTATCGAATGCCAACTCTGTAATTGTTGAAAGTCTGAGAAACTCATATATCTACACACAACATTAGTAATGCAGTAAAAAAGTGTTTTGGTGCCTGTTTTTCATTTGTGGATTGAGAAGACCAGCAAACAGCTGGTCATAATAAAACAATCAGAGTATAAAAGATGAAGAGTGCGGCCAGCAAACCCATCATGCCGGTGTCATCGGGATACATATATGACCCTGCATGTGTGCTATGAATATGTATGTTGTATGTATACGACGTGACCCTGGACATTAATATGTATTGGGTGGTAATGAGGCGAATGGGCCGATCAGATGGGTCCTTTTTAACTGGTCGCATGTGGCTCATTAGGCCGGGGCCTCACAAAGCACCTGATACCCTTAAAGACAAATACTGCACCCCGAGAATCATTTTATGTCATATTTGTTTTACCAGCAGGACATAGAGAGACTCAAAGACAAAGACGGGACAAAATGTCAACATTTGGACACGATTCTCTTTTGACTGGTAAACTGATATGAACGGTAGAAGGAGGCAGAGTTTGATGTTTGAATGTCAATGAATGATCTGGATCTGATTTTCTTTGAGTAAGACTTTCAATTCTCAAATGATGCTTCGGTAAACCCTGTATAACCTGACCTCTGACTTATTTGAGGACAGGGGGACATCAATGATTCTTTAACTGCTGAGAGATATGTAGGACTAATGTGTATCCTCTAATAGATACACAAAATGAAAGCTTAAGTGTATGAGTTAAGGGGATTTGGTTGTTGTTGTTGATGATGATGATGATATTATTCTGCCTCTGGTTGTTCTTTTTGAACAAAAACTATTTTGACATTATGCTGCAAACTTGAAAATGAACTGTCAAGCAAAACTATCAGACCTGACTGAGGGAGTGTTTGTGCTTATACAGCAGTCACACAGGAGCAGGCAGGGACAGAAGTTGTTCTCTTGTAAAACTGCAGAATGACCACATTTTTGGAGCAGTAAAATTCACTTTCCGAATCTTTTTTTTGTTTTCAGTCATACATCAACCTGTTTGTAGCAAGTGGCAACCAGTAGTGATGTCCCCATAGAAATCTGAACCCCTATTTGGAAGTCTTGAGATTGACGATTTGGCCAGTGCCATGTTAAGGTTCTGCAACCAGGCACCAGGTGTCATTCACTCTGGTGTCCACTCATATCATCTATTCGTTCTGGGAACGTTCTATTGAGAAGAAAATCTGAAACTCAACCAGCGAAGTCACCCCCTGGTGCCTATACAGTATATTGTTACTTCCAGGTTGTCCTCAACTGGCAAACCTTAACACCAAGTCCACTTTTTATATACAGACTATGGCTTGTAGCAGTCTCACTTTACTAGCACAATGTTACTTTGCCTAAAACTATCTAAACGTGAAATTGATAACTTCCTGAGTGCAGTGCAGTATGGAACTGTTGCCTGGCAACACAGGATCTAAACACAGCCACACTGAGACATATTATGGTGAGAATAGTCAGCATTGCGTGAACTTATTTGACAATGTTTTGAATGTAACTGGCATTATTATTTATTTAACAAGTCAAAGAATATGTTATTTGAACCCTTTGGAATCCCAACTCATCATCCAATGGGTTGCTCAATGACATCACTTTAAAAATGCCATAAAACTGAAGTTCAATCTGAACCAATGGTTTTGCAATTTTGCCTTATCTGTACATGACAATGAAACAACCATCAGTATCCAAGAAAAAACGCTTGTGCTATCACTCTGCCAGGACTGATATTAAACCGGGAACACATTAGTCACAATGAATCTCCAGCTCTGTTTGACAAACCCTCTAATGTTTTAGAATTATACAGCTTGTTGTGCTCTCTCTGTGGTCTTTATTCAAAGGACAGAAGGCTGTGCCGTTTAGTGATGATTTAGTGATGAAGTTACAATGAGGGCAAAGTTGCAGTATATATGATTATGGAATGATGAGCCTCTTGACGTGAAGCCCGATCATGAGGGAAAAGCCATATGTGGCTTTTACTGTATAAGATCCTTGACAATGTAATACCACCTCTACAACCTTCCAAGGTTTTAAAACTTGGCAGCAAAATTAGGGCAAATCTACCCCTTCTGTCAGGAGCAAAGAATGAACATGAGCAAATTAGATCACTTTAAACTGTATGAAAGTTTTCCAACAGTTGTACGGATTCATTTTGAACAATCTGCTCACATTTAAATGATTTAAGTCCTCGTGGTATCTGGGATAATTAGGTCTATTGGATTCTGTGTGTCATGGTTCTCAGCAGTTTCATTTTATCACTTTACTGGAAACTGAATTTTACCAGACTGCAATGATACACGGTGTACTCCTGGTGTCTCCCGGTACATTATAAGCAAAGGCACAATTTCCTAGCCCATGTGGAGGAAACTTATGCTGGTAATCAGCCTCCATGTCTGCCATAGACAGATAGATGGGTGGATAGACAGATAGACAGACGGGTTTATGAGTCATTAATTCAAACACAGACAGCTTATTAACCAGTCTGCGTTCACAGCTGGCTCACACCTGATACCTTCACTAGCCCCTAGACACCTTTAACGCTTTAATGCAGAGTGTGCGCGTGTGCGTGTGTGCGTGTGTGTGTGTGTGTGTGTGTGTGTGTGTGTGTGTGTGTGTGTGTGTGTGTGTGTGTGTGTGTGTGTGTGTGTGTGTAAGCATGCACATGCATGCTGATGTGCTTGTGTGCAGAAGCGTAAGATCCCATGGTGCAATAAAATGATAAGAAGTGTGTTTACTGTTTCCTCTCTGGCAGTTCTGTACTGTCAGGTCACACTGTGTTAAACTGTTTAAGTTTTTAGACACACTCTTGTTTTTCCAACATTTTTTTTTTTTTTGGAGACAGGGTTACAGTCGATGTCGCCCTTGAGACGATCGTGTATAAAACAACACACACGTATGTAGGAAAAGACAGCAAATCTGACACTGCAGTGATCTAAACAGTCATAGATTTGTCGTAACAGAAGAACAGAGTAGTGGTAATACCTCAAGATCGGGATTGTTATTTAAATTAAAGTAGTGCAGCTTAAAGCGCTTATACCAACATTTTTTCAAATGTACCTGATGCTATTTTTTGTAATGCACACACATGGAAGACACTAACATTTTTCATCAAAAAGAAATCCAAAACTACGACAGTATTAGGCCAAACTGAACAGAAAAAATGTATGTGAATGAAGTCGTAATGAGATTATGGGATTCTTTTTATATCATCATCTAATGTATTACTATTAAACATCAACAGGAAGGAGATGTAACCAGTGATAGTCTGCAGTTGTCCACCACCAGCCATTTCCTCCTCCTCCTCCATTCTCTCCAACTCTGTGTGATTCTTTCTTCCAAACAGACTCAATCTATTGCACAATCTCCTCAAAGACCTGATGCTAAAGATAATGTGGTTCTGATGTGCCAAAACTGAAATATTTCTTTATTTGTGAAGCCCCAATCAAAATGTAACTTCACAAAATGCTCTGCCTTTCTCATCTTGATGCAGGTTTGCAGCTCGTCATTCTCCTAATATTACGACCTTATTCTTGAAAGATTTCGACTTTATTATTGAAAGATTACAACTTTATTCTCCTTATATTACAACTTTTTTCTCCTTATATTACAACTTTATTCTCAAAGGATTTGGCCGTAATACTCAAAAAAAAAAACAACTTGAAAGACTGAAAATACAGGAAAATAGTTTATTATCTGCAGGTTGTGAAGGTTAATATAGTGGAATAATGGAATAATGTTTAAGTCAACTCAAACTGTGAATGCATCCTTAAGTCATTTATTGAGCTATACAATAAGTGATGACACAAGACATTCAGCATTCACTGAGAAACTATGGATGTCTTCCATTTCAAGATATGCAAGCAAAAATAATCATATGCATGTAAACATTACAAATTATTTCAATTTAAACTAAACCAACGTCCCTGTATTGATTCAAATTTCTTGCTCTACTGAGATTTAAAACTCATTTCCTGTCAAATTACCAACAGGAGCTCATCTGGTTAAGTGTATGCATTTTAAATCATATTTACGATTTCTATTATATTGTTTTTTGTTTGTTTTCTAATTGGAATGAATGTAACCCACAGGAGCACCGGTGATCCATTTACCCTCCCCACCGCTGTGTCAATTAAACCATCTTCAAAGTCGGCGCCTCGCAGAGTTACTCAGGTGAAGCTGATGTCACCACCGCTCCGAATAAAGAGGGAGACGAGTATGAAAATCCAAATTAGAGCAGTAACAACAAAAGCAAAGGTGGTTTTGACTGGCAGGGGTGTTCTTGTTATCAGACGGTGATGTCTGCGAAGCAAATCACACGTGATTTGAAGCCTCGTGCGGATCTATTTCGGCTCAGGTCACAGCTGTGTCAACATGGCGACTGTCACACGAGGAAAAGACAGTTCGGTCTGTGATTGCGGACAATTTAGTCTCCGTTTGCAAACATTACAAATGTCACATGCGAGGGAAGTCATTTAAATTGTCTCTCATTCTGTGCAACAACTCAGCAGAGTGAAGAGATTCAGGGGGTTAATTGGGTCTAGGGACAAAATGTACACACACACACACACACCAAATCCTCTTAGCTTTATAATGAAGGAAGAGAGATTGGTAAGAGGAAAAAAAATGTTCCACCAGAAATATGCTGCAACAGGAAAGAAGAGGGAGAGGATGAGGATGGAGAGATGAAAGAGAGAGACAGAGATGCAGGTCAAGATAAAAGGATAAACACTGAGGGATAAAAAAAAAAAGGAAAGGATGCTGCAATGGAAGAAACAGAGAAACGGGAGATCGGAAAAAAGTTGAAGGGGTGACAGTTAGGAGTGGATTGTAAAATAACAATGCTTTGTTGCCATGGAAACAAACATTTTTATCAGCCCCCAAAGGCGAGAAAGTAACCTGCTTGTTAAACCTCCCGTGCTATCTTGTTAAGCTGTTGTTGTGTTTGTGCAAAGCAAAAGTGTTTGCAGTTGTGGCGTTCCCTAATGAAACAGTGCGCAGGGCACACGCCTGCCTCTGCTCTGCTTTGAGTTCCATCCGCCTTGGAGTTTTTGGTTGGAGTATTATTTCTATGTTTCTCAGAGACTGAGAGGTTGTTATAAACCAACTGAGTATGGATCATTAACTAAAGTAGAAATGACTTGGAATTCTTTCTCCACTGCTTATCATAAAGGTCACCAATATATATCATTATTCACCTGACACCAACAACAGTTTTAAACACCTTCTTAATGAATGAATGAATGAATGAATGAATGAATGAATGAATGAATGAATGAATGAATGAATGAATCGTTTATTTCGGGCATGACAAGTAATCAACATCTGCATACATCAGCATTTACATTCATACACATGACCGAAAGGGACAGCGGGAGAAGCAAAGCTTATCTAGTCCCGCCCCCATTACCCATACAATTTTATTACTTCTTTTTTTTTTTTTTTTTTTTTTTTTTCTATGTTAACTTTCGACATTTTTGACGTCGCAGCAACAATAGCATAAGGCTGCAGTTCATCTCAAGGCAGTCAACAGACTACATGCGCGGCCGTACATGTGTCCCTGTCGAACCATCACGAGCGATCACAGTCACAGTCTTTTATAGTTACACAAGTTCACATGCGTTCACATTGTTAATGCAAGTATCAATAGCAAATAAAAATAGCGATTTAATCATTCATCATCAATCATCATTTAATCATTGTATTAACAAAAAAAAAAAAAAAAAAACTTAGTTCCAGATGGATAGTGACTCCTGGTGAAGCCTGTGACTACTTCTGGTTCATTGAGCTGTTGCACCAAAACTGCCGCAACAAACTCGGTAGCCAATCAGGGAGCGCAAAGAACAGGTGTATTTTGTTTGCTTTGTGAGGAGTGTTGTTTGAAAATATTGACACAAATCTAATTCCATAATCACAGCAATGGTCAAGATGACCTAAAGAAGATCAAACTGAGCATCGGAATGCAATAAAAAGGTGTTTTAAGTGACTTTGAACATGCAATGGCTGTTGCTGCTAAACTAGCTGGTCTACGTATTTAAGGAAATGGGATTTTTACTCTCAACTATAGCTAGTATTTACAGAGAATGGTCCCAAAAAAGAGAAAATGTGCAGTGAGCTGCAGTTCTTTGGGCTTTAAGCTTTTAACTGAGCACATGCGCAGTACTTCACCGACTCCCAGTTGGTTTCCTGATTGATTTTAAAATGTGTTTTTAAACGTCTTCATGGTCTCGCCCCGCAGTATCTGTCCGACCTGCTTGAGTCGTACGCTCCCTCACAGTCACTGTTAGTCGTCCCTCAGACAAAGAGGAAACTCAGAGGTGACCGCGCACTTCCTGTTTTTAAGTCCTCTCTTAAAACACGTTTTTTTCTCTTTGGCTTTTAACTCAGTTTGAGATGTTGGCTTTTTCTTTGTTACAGCACATTGGTCAACTGTATACAGTTGGATTGGCATCAAAGGAGAACGATTATGAGGTAATTCAAATAAACAGTCATTACAACCAATGGATGACCATTACTGCACACACAACACGTCAAACCTGGGCAGGTGAGCTACACACCTGGTGCCACTTTGTTAGGTGTCCTGTGTACCTACAGTAATAACGTAGAAAGAGAGAGTATATAATATTGTGTTGACCAAGAGTTCTACTGTATCTTCAACCCTCAGTACGCTCTAAAAAAAAACTAGTTCATCACTCTCCTGAATTGGGACACTTGAAGGTGGGGTGGGAATCCTACCATCATATACGGGGGGGAGAAAAGTGATGAATTGCAGATGTGGGGAAGGAGGCGCATATTTACTCAGGTTTCTGCTCAAAGATGGTTCACGAAACTTTACACACATAAACACAGAGGTGTTTGTGTGAAGAATGTTCAACAAACCTGGGACATGCTTGAACCAAATCACAAGTCTAGGCAATAGTAATTAGTTTTGCTCGTCAGCTATCATCACATTTGTGACGGTATCACTTGTAATTTGGAAATAATAGAAATAAATGATATTCCTGCAGAGTGACCTAGATAATATTACTACACCATTGTGAGCACACATACACTATATATATATATATATATATATATATATCATACATATGGCACATAATGTGGACATATATAGCACATATGGCTTTTCAGCACAAATCACTTTTCACAAGTTCTAACGCTCAGTTCATGTCTCCATACAACAGGAGAGTGAGCTTTATGTTTCCAGGACATAGTGAAATGCATTTACTGCATTTAAAGTACTTGTACTTTTTATTGTTGGTAGCAGTGGAAACTCAAAAGATATAAAGCCATTGGCTGTATAATGGAAAAGGCAAACTCTTCATGTACTTCATTGTTACTGTTTTGTCATTTATCACACTCTCCGACACACCTTTGTTAATTACTACTTCTACAGCCACAGTTAGTGCTTCACTGATGGCTCTACAGAAACAGGATTGATTGGATGAACCAGAAATACAATGAGGTGCAAGATGAAGAGTTACACACAGCCGGCCTTTTATAGTTTGAAGCGCCGGCACATCTTGATTTCACGGTGAGGCAGACAGTGTATGAAGACCAACAAATAAACAAGAGAAAAATAATTTGCCTGTGCCCTCCAGACCCGAGCAGTTTCTGATCTGACACCTCTGACAGCAGAGCAGCACATTCTGTGTGTGTGCCTGCCAAAGCTATGACAAATCATTGTGGAAAAACAAATCAGGGTTGGTTCACAACTTGAAGTTTGTGTAGAGATAACGGTTTATGTCAGAGTACATAGTTTTTACAACAGCAGTGGAACATAATGGAATACATTTACTCGCGTTACTGTAATTGAGTAGATTTTTTGTGTACTTTTTCACATTTTACTTTATTGTTTCTTTCGGAAGTACTGTACTTCACTATATTTTTACTCACATCCGTTACTGAGTAACACAATGTTGGCCTGAATAAAAACATAAAATTCACACTCTGGAAACTTTGGCGAATGATGTGATGATGAGTACATGTGAATGACAAGGACAGGTGAATGAATGATGAGGACAGGTGAATGACAAAGACAGGTGAATGACAAAGACAGGTGAATGAATGATGAGGACAGGTGAATGACAAAGACAGGTGAATGAATGAATGATGAGGACAGGTGAATGACAAAGACAGGTGAATGGCGAAGACAGGTGAATAAATGATGAGGACAGGTGAATGAATGATGAGGACAGGTGAATGATGAGGACAGGTGAATGACAAAGACAGGTGAATGAATGATGAGGACAGGTGAATGAATGATGAGGACAGGTGAATGAATGATGAGGACAGGTGAATGACAAAGACAGGTGAATGAATGATGAGAACAGGAGAATGATGAGTACAGGAGATTGACAAGGACATGTGAATGATGAGGACAGGTGAATGACAAAGACAGGTGAATGAATGATGAGGACAGGAGAATGATGAGGACAAGAGAATGACAAGGACAGGTGAATGATAAAGACAGGTGAATGACAAGGGCAGGTGAATGATGAGGACAGGTGGATGACAAAGACAGGTGAATGAATGATGAGGACAGGTAAATGATGAGGACAGGAGAATGACAAGGGCAGGTGAATGGTGAGGACAGGTGAATGACAAAGACAGGTGAATGAATGATGAGGACAGGTAAATGATGAGGACAGGTGAATGACAAGGGCAGGTGAATGATGAGTACAGGTGATACCTTTTACTTTAACTTGAGTACATTTTACTTGTACCCAAGTAAAATGTACTTGAGTAGAATATTTCAGTACACTTTCCACAAAAAAACCCCAAAAAAACCCATTATATTCTGACATAGCATGACTGAGTGGTATAGCATGACGCTGGGTGGAACCCGCTCACAGCAAATTAGCAAATCCAATTATTAACTTTATTAGCTCTGATGGTACAAAGCATTTTTCATTACCACCAATAACCACAGGCTTTACCAAATCAAGCAAGGGATTGTAACTTTAATTGTAATTAAATGTATTTAACGCACCTGCTGTTTGTGTTACTCTCAGTGAATAAGACACTGATTGGCTCCTTAAAGGTGCACTGTGTAAGAATTAGTCAAATCTAAAGCTGAGACTGTAACAAACAGAGGACTCGTCTGCTCACTTCTACCTTTCCCAAGTGCATCAGGGTAATAAAATGGCCTTTGTGGACAAGAAAGGATGTTGTTCTTCTTCTTAATGCATGCTCTGGTCTAAACAATATATAGATGGACTATACATGTATTTAAGTAGAGCTGCAATGACTAGTTGTAAAATTAGTCAACGTCTAAAGTAGTCGACTAATTTAGTCGTTGACAGGTCGTTAGTGACGCCATCGTGTGTATACCACGGAAATTCAATACTATGCTAAACAATGTTTCACCGTAGTAAATTGTAGTATAGCTCTGAGTGAGACATCTCACTTTTCCCAAATCTTTGATGCGCTGACAGCACATGCGCACTAGTGAATGGGAACAGAATGGGAAGCAACAGCATGGAGGCGACTGAAGTGAGGCAAACTAAGAAATAAATGGTCCACGGTTTGGGAACATTTCGTATCATGCAAACCATGTAAAGCTCGGGCTGTCACTTTTTAAGTTTCAGTATATCCAAATGTGGGATGAAAAGTTTGCATTTGAACAGTTATTATGTGTTCAAACACAATATATGCTGGGCACATCACATTAGATTGATACAGTGACAGCTGCAAAAAGCGACAGGGGCGTGTCTAGAATTTTTTTCTTGGAGGGGCAAGCTAGGGGCACACTGTGGAAGGGTGCCGCACTGAAATTACTTTTTTTTTTTTTTTTTTTAAATATCCTGTTCAGTTCATTGAAACTTATTATGCTATAGGCTTCTCCTTGCTATTTGATTGATAGACAGAGAAATATTCAACTTAGCTCATAAAAACAACAACCATACTTCCTCTCATCAACAATAAAGAGTATTAAAACAGACGTAAAAAGTAAGAAAACAGAATTGAAATAATAATTCTGATTAAATTAAAATTGCCCATTCCACAGTCCAGCCCAATTGTAGCAGATGTGGTATGTGAGTGTGACCGATTGAAGATGCAGTGACTGATACCTTGATCACTGTTATCTGCAGCCTTTTTTTCTTTATTGTGTAAAACGCTAATGCTAAATGGATATCCTCCACTCTACAAAAGCCTCCAAACTTGTATTTTACGAAGCAGCTTGTAACTTTTGTTTGAAAGGCGAGAGACGCACACACACACACAGAGGCAGGCAGGGTGGCCAATCATATTCCAGGGGTAGCCGGTGCCACCCCCAGCCACCCCGGTGGCCACACCACTGAACAGCAAGGACAACTTGCGGCACGATGCTGCTGCACACTGCAGCTATCCGCTTCCGTGGGGAAGTAAGTAATATCTGAAATGTAAAACACAGAATGCTGGCCGCTCCTCCGTTGTGTTTTTTCATCCGCGGGTAATAATCTAAATAAAAATTGATCTCACTTGATCCCAAGCAAGTTGACAGACGTGTTTCTATGAAGTAATATCAGAAATTAAGCTGTTTGCATTGTTACATTGGGATGTAATCATTATTACATTTTAGATGAAGAACAGAAAGTCAGGAGCGTTTCTTTCATCACTGTCTACCGACGGACTGCTGTATGTCATTAAAGGACAGGTGAATGATGATGAGTAAAGAAAACAGAGACGTCCAGTGGTCCAGTTCAAAATCTGACTAGTCAACTAATGGCTCGTTGACTATTGAAATAGTCATTAGCTACAGCCCTACTAAGAGGTAGTATATTTAATAAAAACCTACCTAAATGTTACCCACTGAACCTTTAAATGTGTAAATTGGCCTTACAAAGGTTAGACACACTCCTCATCTGGAGCCAGAACACAAGAAATGCTATAAACAACTGTATCACCACTGTGTCAAATACCTCACACGCACTGTTCCATGAGATGAAATTTCCTCCTGCAGTTTTTAAACAAAAATAAGAACACGGTGGACTGAATAAAACCAGGGTATTATTTTGTGTCGTGGATTGTGACTCATACACATCCCGGCGATGATGGAGCTGAATTATATTCTGTCGTCAATGTCAGGTTATCTTTTTTTTATTTTTTTTTAATCGTATATGTGAAAGAGTGGGTGGAATATTGCACAGGAACGTCTTGGTCAGCTAAGCCTGTAAGTGAATCAGAGGGAAATATCATATAGACA
Source organism: Microchirus variegatus (assembly GCF_963457635.1). Lineage (NCBI taxonomy): Eukaryota > Metazoa > Chordata > Actinopteri > Pleuronectiformes > Soleidae > Microchirus > Microchirus variegatus. The sequence continues at coordinate 7,389,045 of NC_139814.1, forward strand.
TTTGGCACAAATATACATGCACTTGCACCGGCCAATCCCTCTCTCTCTCACACTTTCCTCATTTTGAGTGAGCCTCTCTCTCCCTCTCTGTAATACTGCTGATTCCTGTGTGACAGAGTTGCAGACCCATGCAGTTATTCCATTGAGTTATACTCTATCTACTCTAGTGGAGGAGAACTGGATCATTTGCTGGTTTCCTTCAGTCAGAGACAAAGACAAAAGAAAGAAGTTGTGTGTTTAATCACCATTCAGTGAATCACCAGGTCTTTTTTATCCAGAAAAAGAGAAGCCAAATTAATAATAAGGGATAAAAAAAAGCAACAAGGATCTGTTGTTGTCTCTATTTAACAGGGTATTGAATTTTATTCATTTGCCAATAAAAAGGGAAGAAGAAGATGTAGGAAGAGAGTCTTCCTAGAGTAAAGAACCCTTATTTTACACAGCAATCTGTGTTGGAGAAAAGCACAGCACAATCACTGACACATTTATTTAATGACACCATTTCAGCTTTGATCTTTAAGCACAGAAAAAACTAACTTCAACAGGATCAGTCAGCTCTGTGGGGGCAGCCATTTTGAGCCACCATGTTTTTCGAGTAGCCCACAATGGACAAACTAAACATCATTTTAAGTCCTGAGGCTACGTGAAGGCTACATATATTCTCCAACACACTTGGGAGGGAAAGGTGAGGTGAGGAATATTCAGCTGCAACATGCATCTTCACCAATTAGGACATATCCACAAGAAAGTGGAGCAGAACATAAACAATATTTGTCTTTGCTGTTTGAAAAAAAAAGTTTACCGTATACATGGCATCGTTTCAGGAAATGTCTTTGTCCACACGGAACCCCCAAGACCACTCAACACGCTGTAGTACATATGCCAGGCCTGTAAGTGGCACTGTATCGCTAACACCAATAATGGAGAAGAAGATGTTATACACAGAATGACAGAATGAACTGAGCTGGGGTCAAGGAAATAAAATTCAAGTTATCATAAAGCAAACAGGCAACTGATCGGACAGAGAGTGTCGTCACTGGAAGAGTCATGAGCGCAATGTCTGACGCAAGAATCAAAGCGAACGATGATGAACTATAGATCAGTTAAAAAAACTAAACAATCCCAAAAGCGTGCTAATCTACAACATTTAGCAAGGAAATGTCTAAAATCAGAGGATTCAGAAGAAAAATGCATATTCACCTACACCCAAGGATGTGGACATCCTTAAATGTTGCAACATTTTACACACTACCTTTAAGCTCCCTCTCTAGGCCCCATATGTTAAAGCTGCATTTCATATATTGTTTCCATGTTAGTTATGATGAATAAGTGGCTTACACTCTCTATCCCTCGAGTTAATATACTGACCTTGGAGGATCCCATTTTTCATCATCAACTTAAATTCACAACAAATCTCTATTTGTTTATAACTCTTGGCCACTATAAAAATCATTATTCAAAAACTTGTAAACATTGTACCTGTTTTGATTCATTCATATCTATATTGTGTATATTACTTGCATGTATTTTGTCAGTTTTATTATTATAATCATTGTAAATGAGGGCCGAGATACTTTTAATTCGCTTTTCATTAGCCCCAATGCATCCACTACGATTTTTGCGGTTTATTCACTAACACTTGTCCCTGCTCACCTTCCTGTTTTGTCTGACAAGGCTCCAACAAAAGGCTGTCACTGTTGTGCAGATGATGAGGCTGCCTAAACACACTGACTCACTCCATCTGTGTTCGTGTGTGTGTGCATGTGTTATAGGATGCAGGGGGAACAAAGGATTTTAATGACACAAGGGGCCCAGGACAAGACTGGAGGGGTAGAGTGGGTTGGGGTGGCAGTGGGGTGGCAGTGGGGGATGGGGAAGGGGTTTGGATGAAGAGGAGGAGGAGGAGGATAAATTAGGGGAAACACACCCCAGTAGAGACTGTTCCAGTGTAGGTCTCTGGAAGAGCCGAGCCAGCAGAGAATGGGATCAGAAGACAAATGAGGAACAAATGGCAAGGAAGTTTTAGAAAGACATGCTTGAATGGTTTTAGGGTTTTTAACACTTTTGAGAGCTTTTTCTCTTCGATCTCATTTGTCTTTCTTCAAGAAGCTCAGTGAAAGTCTGGTTAAGTCTGCTTATGTCAGCTCAGTTAATGTGACGCTGTAGCCAGGATGATGTAAACTATGTACCTGAATGTAGTCTGTCAACAGCAAAGTGGCTCCATCCTTTGGCCCAATGCAAATGTATAATCTCAGTCTGGTATTGTCTGCAGGACAAGACCTGCAGGGACACAGTATAACAGATTCCTGGTAAGAACCACATAAGTACAAATGAATAATAATACTTTAGTTTTAAGACAGTAACAGGTTAAAGCAGAACTTTCTACAAAGATTTTTTTTAATCAACTGGGAACATTTTTATATAAAATCTGCCAGCTTTGTTTCATGAGGCAAAGCAGAAAAGGCCACTGTTCTTCCTCTAGAAACAAAGCAAAAGCATTCAGAGTTGTTTCATTTAAGAACGCAAATAGAAAAACACCTGTCATTATCAACAGCAAAAAAAACTGTGACTTATTTTTCAATTAATTTGACAATAAAATCTAATACTAATAGATTTTGAAACATTTTGAAACAAACAACTATGAGAGCAATTGATGAATCCCATTCAAAGTGTTGTATTATCTAATTGTTGTATGTTTTACAATATTAACTTGATGTCCTGACTCAGTGGTGAGTCATGTTCAGCTCAAACAGAGCATGTGGATGCTTTTCCACATTTCCACGCTTTTGGCAGAGAAAGCTTTATAAAAATCTGGTTTGATGGTTGATTATCAGCGCTCACCCAGACGTCTGTTGTTCACCCAACAATAGACCACCACCACCGGCCCCTCTCGCTGCATGTGAGTGTGTGTTAATCATGCAGCTCTTATCAGCAACAGTCAGACCTGCAGAGACTCCGATGTGCTCCCTGCTGATAGCTGCACACACAGAGGTCTCCTCCGCCCTGGGCTTTTAAATAGACGACTAATAGACCCCAGCCTGGAAAAATAAAAGCCAGAGATCATTACCAAGCAAGAATGAAAACTCGGTTGAACAGTAACTACGAGAACAAACAGCTGATGATGCACTGGCCTCTTCATGGGCAGTCACTGAATGCAAAGAAGCTGGAAAATAAACTTGTGTACAAACTGTTTTTGCAGCAAAGTCTGATGAAAATATGCTTCATCAAGCAGGTGAATGCAACCCTGCTCTGTCCTTTCCTTCAGAACATGAACTCAAAACTGTAGGTTTTAAGACAAGAATAGCACAAGCTTAAAATGGAGAGATTCTCTCTACTTTGATTTAAAGCTGTAGTGAGTAACTTTTTCAAATGTAAACAAAGGTCTCTTACGTCCAAACTATTGTTAAATGAGTTCACGCAACAGTTCAGAATTCATGTCAGCCACAGACATTTCTACACTGCATACAGGAAGTGATTTGTTTTTTTGACAGATGAAGACAACATTATGCTAATAAATCGTGGCCACTGCAAATAGGTTTTTTCGTATGACTGAAAACACAAAGAGGTGAATTCTGCTATTAAAAAACCCGGTCGTTCAGCAGTTTGATGGGATAAAGACTTCTTGACCCCACCCACCACTGTGCTGCGACTGTATACGCACAAGTGCTCCCTCAGTCAGGTCTGATAGTATTAGTATAGTAGTCTGTTTTCGGATGATGAAAGCAAACAAATAAAGTTACATGACAGAGACTAGAATAGTAAAGTCCCAAACGAACTGCAGCTTTAAACTTGTTTCATATGATTAAGATGGACATTTTTAGAGGACACTTCCTGCTTTGTATCTCTGCAACCTGAGGTATTAGAGGCCAGGCATGTGTGTGTGTGTGTGTGGGGGGGGGGGGGGGGGTGTGTGTGTGTGTGTGTGTGTGTGTGTGTGTGTGTGTTTGAATCATGTCCTGCAACTCGTGACTCTGACTCTGATTTCAGCTTTGACGTTGAGAGAAAAACACAGAGAGAGAAGGGGGAGTGAAAGGATAAAATCAATCATTAGAGTCTATTCAGTCTGTCTCTATGGTGCCAATGGAAGAGCTCTTAACCTGCTGACACACACACACGCACGCACACACACACACACACACACATACACTCATAAGAAGGAGGTGAGCGCGAGCGCGAGCTGTAATGAACAGTCGAGGGAGTCCATTGCCCCTTCTGTTCACATTTAGACCCTTGATTGGTAGAGACCTTTGACCATGAAGGTCAAAAAGGTCAAAATTGTGACTCTAAGGACTGTGTGCATATGTGTGTGTGCGCCTGTGTGTAGCATCCAGAGGCCGAAGCAAAAACTACCTGAAATATTTTGATGAAGATCTAAACTGCTCAAAACTCGATGAGCAGTGGTGCATATGTATATGAATTAACATTATTAGGGGTCAGTGTGAATAGCAGGTCAGCGGCACATGAACCTGAGGTCTGCTTGGATGTGTGGGAACTCCAGTCTGCAGATGACAGCTCGTTAACCGAAGCAGCTTTGACCGCCGACTCAATCATTCACTCTTTCGCTCCCCCCTCCCCCCCCCCCCCTCAGGCTCTGCAGCAACAAGGTCAAATGAGAAGCTGAGGAGGAGGAAGAGAGCATGATGCAGGCAGGGAGGTGTTTGTGTCTCTCACACACACACACACATATATGCACATTCATGAACACACATTAAAAATGTTGCACTAGGCACTGAAATGCCCCCAAAGCATCTTAAATATAAGAAACTGAGGAAGAGAGCACAGAACAACACTTTTATTATGAACTAATCACATCACAATCTGAACTCAATAACGTTCCATGAGTCTTGATTAACTTTGAGTGTTAACATTCACATGGGAAAGGTCAGTGCTCCTTAATGAGGACTAACGAGGTGTGTTTTCTTAAAATGTTCTCCTGCTTCCTGTGGAGTGAATCTAATATTTCAAAGGCAGGAAGGCTCGGTGTGTTGTTTCATCAGTTTAAACTTTTTTTTGTTTTGTCACTATTAGAGTTGTCATGATCATGATTAATCGAATGTAAATCCAATATATCGACCTTCGAAATCAAAGGTGGGATTGAGGATTCAACCACACCCCCAACTAATACTGCCAACTAATACTAACCACGCCTACTGCTGATTTGGGCGACACATGGACCGAACTTGAACCTCCTCCCGCTTCTGTGAAATCACAGGTGTGGAAATAGTTTGTGTTCCCCGTGAGTTTGCGTTGTCGACAAGAAAACCACAGTGTGTAAACGATGTTATGCTCTTGTAGCAAAGCACAGGACACCTCCACGTGCATCATAAGGGCGTAGTTGTAACTACGAAAACAACCGAGTTAACAAAGGCAACACTTCCGTCCTCAATTTGGGGTGAAATTTTAACTTGTGATAAAGAAATCATTAGGGCTATAGGCTGTAGTCTTTGTAGCAGACATGGAAGCTTATTCTGTGGTGGAAAAGCTTTGAATTTAAATATTTAATTTACATATTGGAACCACGCAATGAAATGCCAAGCAGGTCACATCTTACCACAAAGTTGTATGATAATGTTATTGGAGGTCAGAGGTCAGATTTAGTGGCCTTAACAACAAATTGCATGACATTTTACAGTTAGTTTACAATTGGTTATTGTTACATTCATATTGATGATGTGTTGCAAAGATCAAGAATTGAATCGTGACCTTAAAATTCAAAGATTTGGAGAATTGTGACGCCTCTAGTCACAACACAGTCTCTTACCTGCATTATTGATGTTCAAATACTGCCTTTAGCCAAAAGCACCACTATTTCACCCTTTAAAAGTCAGTGACATCTGGGAAAATTGTTGTGTTTTTCAAATCCAGAACAACTCTTCACTTGCACACGACATGATTGTGTCTAGGGAGACAAAAAGTTGACGAAACAAAAACAGGAGTATCAAAGCTGCTGGAGGTGAGCATGATTGTCAGACACATATCTGGCACAGTGTTAATATAATGACATCATATGTGCTTATCATTTCACGCTTCCGTCTTTAATCTTTGCCAAACGTGACAGTAATTGTGGGGTGCAGAGGCTCATGTCAGTGAATGCATCACTGCATGAAGAGAGGAAGGAAAAGGGCGACAAAAAAAAGAGATAAAGGGAGAGAAAATCCTGCAGGAGAAACACCGATGGAGGTGATAAACTTTCTAAGTTTAAACACCAAGCTTAATTCTCAAAGTTGCAGTTGACAATTTAGGAAATGTGTGGCTTATAATAGTATAAGGAAATACAAATAAAACAGAGAGATTGCTGGAGAGGTGTAAAGACTGAAGGAGGTAAAGAAGTGGGGCAAGCACGGATCAGCTTCACACCAAGATCACAAACATGGAGAGATGTATCCATATCTGTTTACCTCTGTAGTGCCATCTTTACCTCCATCACTGTCTATTTCTCTCTCTCTCTCTGCATCTCTTAGTCCCAGCTTGTCAAGGAGAGACGGACAGACAGAGAAGGAGATAAAAGATTAGCATTGACAGAGAGAGGCGGCAGTGAAAACAGGCAGTTAGGGGAGAAAGAAAGAAAGAAGAGAAAGACGGCGAGAGGAAATGGAAATAGCTGTTTTATGGCTATGTCAATGAGACGAACAATGGTTGTCTCTCTCTCTCTCTCTCTCTCGCGCACTCTCACACGCACTTTCTTTTTTCTCTCTGCAGGCCGTGGACAGAGCAATAAGGTCAGAGAGCAAATTACAGAGAGGGAGAAAGAAGCATTTCACCTCCTGATCAATACATGTCCAACAAAATGTTCTTTTCTACTCCGAAGCGTCGAAAAAAGAGTTTTGGTTCAATATGGCACAAAATGTTTGTAAACACACACATGCACACGGTGTAAACATGCAAGACAAAGACTGTGTGTGTGTATGTGCGTGCGTGCGTGCGTGCGTGCGGGTGTGTGTGTGTGTGTGTGTGTGTGTGTGTGTGTGTGTGTGTGTGTGTGTGTGCGTGCGTGCGTGTGTGTGTGTGTGTGTCTGATTGGACAGATTGTGAGGAGCAGGGGGAAAGGAGATCATGATGACAAAAACAAAACATGCTTGCTCTCATACACATAATATACACAGGAAGAGAGAGAATGAGACATGTAATCATCTCCAATCACGATGTTATTGATTTGCCGCTTGATTTCTCTCTCTTCATCTCTCTCCTTGCTCCCTCGCTCACTCACTCCTATACGAGCACCTGGCTCTCTCACAGTGGGAGGCCGAGGCTCAATAACAGCAGAGGCAGACAGTTACACATCATTATCTTTCCATCTTACAAGCACGTACACACCTTCTCTTTTGAAGTATACAGTGTACACACACACACACACACACATACACAAACTTTCTTTCTGTTGCTCGGTCACTGGATCTGAAACCAGACGCCAGACGATTGTCTGCAGCCAGAGTAACTTCACTACTCTGAGTCCACTAACTTAATAATCTAACATAATTTTGAATTTAAATATGGTAGAGTATTAGGGCCACATGTAAAAAAAAAAATAAAAAAACTGATTGAAAGAAAGAAAGAAAAAAAACTTTAATCTTAGAATTCATGCTGTTTTATTTATTGTATATGTGGCCCTAATACTCTTCCGTAAAATACAAAGGCAGGAACGGGCCACATATATATTCACACTTTTATATACTAGTGTATTATTACTAGTGTAATGTATTATTAGTGCATTTCAATCCCAACCCCATTGTCCTTTGTGTTTATACAGACCAACAAAGCCCAGTTGCAAGCTGGCATCACAAGGGATTCCCCATGCAGATGTGTGTGTGTGTGTCGGTGTCAGTGTGTGTGTGTGTGCGCGCGTGTCAGTGTCAACATGTCTATTGCCGTATGTTAATCAATGCCGTTAATGTTGCAATGAATTAGTAGTTTAGATGTCACGGGACACTTAACACAGCTGATCCTTACCAGGCACCCACCCATCTATACACACACACACACACACACACACGTTTCTCTGCTACTTTAGCAATTTGGGATAATTAGCCTACTATACAATGTCCGCCTGTGGTCCCCTGGGGTCCTGTGGGCTGTGTGTGATTGTGTATGTGTGTGCGCCCTCACAGCTGCTCCTGGTGTCAAGCCTTTGATAGATGAGAGATAGAGAGAGTATTCATTTACTGCCCCACGCATGTACACACACACACACACACACACACACACACACACACACACACCTGACTGCTCATTTATTGGTCTAACAGATTGGTCTTTTGTTGCTTGGTCGCTGGTTCACCCTGGAAGAACTGCTGAAGTTCAAACTACGACGCTCGGGGGAAAAAAGCTCCCTGTCATCAAGCATAAACGCCTTAAATGCTGCAGCCAGACCTCCTATGAAATTTGTGGTTATAATTAGGAAATAAGAGGCCTCATAAACAGACAGTAGTTTGACAATGAACAGACGCAGGGGAGAGTACGTGTGTGATGGATCAGTGAGCATGATTGCCTTCAGCGCAAAACAACAGGGTCTCTCACTTTACACACAGGGTGTTTCTGTTGTTGTCAACTTTTCCTTATTTCACTTTTTATTTTTATATTTAATCTTTGCTTGGTAGAATCATTCATCGTATGGTATATATATATATTGTTTTTAATACAGATTTTAAATCTTTTCATGAGCTTCTGTATTGCCAATAACAACATTCATTCAAATGCAAACAGATATATGACCATGTAGCCACTAAATAAATATACAATAGTAAACCTCTGTATGTCTGTCAATCCCAATATTAATATCAGAAACCTGAGTATCTACTGATATTATTCACATACATGTGTGTTTAGTACTTAATTGTTATAACAACACATTATTGTTGGTGCATTTACCACCAGACCTTAATCAGTTATTTCCAAAATATACTCCCGACACATGGTATGAGTAGTGGCAAATTCTGTTGACTCACAGCAGTATTGCTCCAACTGTGTAGATAGATAGATAGATAGATAGATAGATAGATAGATAGATAGATAGATAGATAGATAGATAGATAGATAGATAGATAGATAGATAGATAGATAGATAGATAGATAGATAGATAGATAGATAGATAGATAGATAGATAGATAGATAGATAGATAGATTTTGTTTCTACGAGACAATACCCCCACCCCCTTCCCCCTCCTTAACCCACCCACCCATCACCTCATTCCTCCATCTCTTATATTGATGAAGTGATGGGCCCCAGGCTGAAAGACACCACCTCATCTGGTTTAAATTACCACCAAACTATCCACACACCTGCACCAGCACCATCAAGCCTGTGAGTGAGTGAGTGAGTGTGCGTGCGTGCGTGCGTGCGTGCGTGCGTGCGTGCGTGCGTGTGTGTGTGTGTGTGGATAGATGTTCCGGGGGGTGGGGGTGTTGGTGCCTCTGGGATAGGTAGTGGGGGAAACACCCATGACCCCGACCATGCAGATGAACACACAACAGGAAGAGAGCAACAGAGCAGGTGGGGTGTGACATGGGCTGTAAGGCAGAGAGGATATTAAGCTGCCACATGTGTTCTGTTTACTATTCCCTAATTAACCCCCAGGCTGTGTTATAGACATCACACGGGCACACACGCGCACACACGCGCGCACACACACACACACACAGACCTTATCTTGTCTGCAGAAACATGGCTCTGCATTGTACGGTGTGACATTTAAACTGGTGACACCAAAGAACCGATAATATAGTGTAAAAACATACCGGACCTTCAGTTGACTGTACATAAAGGACAAGTGCGCGTGAACATCCTGACCTCCACGTCCGACTCCTTTACTCATACCATCATGCACAGGGGAAAGCTGTCGTACTCATGGTGATGATGGATGACTCTCTGGGAAACGCAGACAGACAGAGATGTATGACTTTCCTCCACCTGCACTATTCTGTACATACAAAGGAAAGATTATTATTGGGCTGCAGGACTCAGTCTATAAGGCCGAGTGTCGTATATTTTGTCAAATGCTTTGTTGGAATTCATGTTTCATTGATTCATGGTTCTTTCCTCACACTTCTTTGTGTGGCGCATTGATATGGTCAGTCAGAGGTAAACCAAAAAGAAGTAACTTAACACTTAAAGCTGCAGTGTTTGATATTCGTTGCAGATGATATTATTCAGCCTCTGAAAGGCATTTGTGTATGTGTTCAGCAGCAGTGCAGGGGTTTTGAGCAGTAGAATTCACTTCTGAAACTTAAGTGGGCTCTTCTCTGTGTTTTCAGTCATACTCTCACCTGTTTGCAGCCATCTTGCTTTACAAGAGCAATGTTTTGCCGCGGCCTCTAGCTTTCTTGACAAAAATGAACGTAGGTGTGTGCAATGTGGAAATAAGCACTGTCATACTGAGAAACGAAGAGAGAGCTGTGTGGAGCCGATAGGCTTATTCAGCAATGAGTGAACTCATTTAATAATTGTTTCAATGTAATGGACATTTGTCTACATTTAAAATTAGCTTTAAGATTGCTGTGTATATGCTTATATGATTACTGCAATGCACTTTATTTTGGAGTCAGTCAGACTTCCCTCACACGAGTCCAAAATGCTGTTGCACATCTTTTAACTAGAGCACATAAGAGGGAACACATAACACCCATTTTAATCTCACTCTACTGGCTGCCTGTGCACTTTAGAGTCCATTTTAAACTTCTTTTATTATTATTATGTAAATACTTAAAAGTACAATATGTAGTATTTATGGGTTTATATGACCCAAAATCCACTTTTTTATACATAGTATGTGCTCCTGCATTGTCTAGTCGCTGTATAATAGTTTTTGTTTCATTTTCGTAGTGTTTCAAAAAGTCATGTTAAATAACATGACCGCGGACCGCGGTTGCATAGCCACTGTTAGCAGCGAGACGCCATGTTTCTACCGGAGCCTGTAAGGACAAACGCGAGAGAACAAAACAAGCGTCTCTTTACTTGTAGCGGAAGTCCCGCCTCCTCTCTCTCCGCTTCGTCTGCTACGGCCGCGGTAGCTCGCCCTCTCCCTCACCTCACGAACCTCATCTGCTGACACGGAGAAAGACAACGAGGACGACATTTGACCAGCTGCGGATACCGTATCGCTCAGGGAAGGGAGGGGGTGAGCAGAGCAGCAGGTCTTTGTTGTACATTTCATCCTCTCCTCTAGATGTCACTATAAACTACTTATTTCCCCTTTAAATGGTCTTGCTCTGCCTTACCTCTCTGAGCTGCTTCATCCTTACACTCCTGCTCGGTCTCTGAGGTCAGCCGATCGGCTACTCCTACTGATATAGCTATAGTATATACAGTTACATATAGTTATAGTATAGATATAGTATTTTTTAAATATGTTATTCATCTCTGATGTACAGCACTTTGTTTCAGCTGTTGTTTTTAAAGTGCTTTATAAACAAAGCTAGATTTGTTTGAATTGGAAAGATATCCATCCATCCATCCATCTTTCTATCTTCTACCACTTTATCCTCCACATCTCTTGGAAATATAACTTTCAAAATAACATTAGATGGTATCCAGGTGGCATGAAAAAATACTGAGAAATGTTATATTATGCAGACATCTCTTCTCAGAATTATTTTACAATCCCATCACGGGATTGATGGGATTGTAGTCATCACGGGGGCCATCTTACAGAGACAAAAACATTCTTCACTTACAGTCTCCAGAAAACATCAACCCAATCTGCCTGTTTCTGACTGTGGGAGGAAACTGCGGTACCCAGAGAAAACACATACACGAAAAGAACATGCAAACTTCACACAGAGGATGAACCGAGAACACTCCTTCCGTGAGACATTAGTGCTAATCACCACGCCATTGTACTGTCCAAATAATTAGTTCTGTAGAGTCAAAATCACTTCAGTAATCATACTGTTTTAGGGGAAAGGAAGACAGTACGAGTTCTTTGTTGCCTACAGGTGAGTGTGATCACGTCAGCTATCCTTTCATCACTGATGCTCTCTTCTACTAATGGGGAGAGAAGAGAAGAGAAGAGAAGAGAAGAGGGCGAACACTTGCTGCGTTTTGAGTGTCAGAAAATGAGCATCTTCCTAATCAAATTCACCACGGTGTCTTTTTTTCCCGCCAGAGGTGGCACACATAGACACACACGCACACAAATACACAATTGATACACACCCGCACGCACACAGACACACACACACTTGCAGGAGAAAGTGGGGGAAAGTGAGCAGGTCTAATTGAAAAGAACCAAGCAGAGAGAAATGTGATCGCTGCAGTGTGGCCTGAGGGGGGAGGAGGGGAAAGACAGAAGGTGAGGGAAGAGAGATGGTGTGAGACAAGGACACGGAGCGAGAGATGAGAGGGAGAGAAAAGTGAAGCGAGGGAAGAGGCCGATTTTAAAGAGCAAATTCCGACGGATATCACGAGGTGAAGAACTTTGTGACCTTCATCAGTCATTGCATCCCAGATTTTGCATTATTAACGTACAGTGTCTCAAACTTTCATGATGACACTGAACAAAGAGTGGTCTATTATATGTGAGTCATCACTATATACTGTTGTGTGAGTCGAGCTCAGCAATTTAATGATCAGCAGCAACAGTGTCCATAACCTTGTATTTATTCAGATTCTGCAGTGTTTTAAGCTTACAGTACCAGCCCTCTGCTGTGCAGCACACTGTCTGTGTGCGTTTCTCGACTGTAGAGTGGTCGTCACCACTTTAAGTTGAGTGCTGACTCAGTCAGAGCCGTCACAGCTAATGTTTCCTGTGATTGACTGCTTTTAGGTCCGCTTCATGTGGTGTGCAGTCATTTCTTTAGCTGTGACGGACAGCTTTTGCACAGCACAGTGAGGCACTGGGTTGATCAAAGCAAGATAGTTTAAAATGATGCCACTGAAGAAGCGATTATGTTTGGGCAAAGTTCATTGTAGCGTCTTTTAAAAACAGTTTTTCTTTGGACACCAGTGTAAGAACAGTTGTTTAAGGGAGCCTGTTTGAAGAAATTCCTTTGACAATCCAACTGTTAGAGTAAATTAAGAGTTACTGGCAGTGGAAGGCAAAAAAAAAATCTCTGTGAAGGGCAGTGAATGCAGCACACATATTTCTGACAGATATCAAGACTTAACACAATTTTGCGAGTTAGTTATGTTATGAGCTTCAACGGTGCTCAGAGCTCACTGCATGCTGTTCTATACCTACAGACACTGTATCCAGGAAGATTGATGTCAAAGGCTTTTTTGTTCTGTACTCACCTGTTCTTTCGTCTTGTGGAATGTTCACCCAAAATGCATCTCACACTCAGCGTATGAATATGACTTTATTATGTCATTAACCTTGTTCTTTCTCTCCCTAGTTTGTGTTTCCTTCCTTTTCTCTCTCTCTGTGTGTGTGTGTGTCCTCATCTTGCAGGCTGCAGGATCCAGATCCAGTTTTGAGGCTATTATTATTATTATATATCATTCATATCATAGCATCACCATTATTATGATGCTATAATTAAAGTTGACATAGATAAATCTATGATGCTGCTTGTATTAATTACATTGTAGTTCTATAACATGTCTTCACTGACTCAGAACTGTCCTGTCTAATCTTATACACCTGTTATATATCTGCTCCTGGTCTCTTCCTTCTGTCTCTACCTCACCTCTCTCCTTTCTCTCCCCACCTCTCCTCTGTCCACCATTTTTTATTTCACCGCAACCCGTTGAGGCAGATGCTGCACACCTTTAAGTCTGGTTCTGACAAAGATTTCTTCTTCTGATTTTCTTCTTCCCACTGATGCCAAGTGTTTGCTCATTGTGTGAATTGTTGAGTGTCTCTGCTCTCGATGATGTTGTCTATGTACAGTGCCTTGAGATAATGTACACTGTGATTCAGCGCTATACAAATAAAATTGAATTGAATGAAGCAGTTAGCTTCCCACAATAAGCTTAGCATGTCAGTATATTAAAATGTTCAAACATGTAATTTATTCAATAGCACAAACTGTTCTTTTTTCTCAAACATGGACATCTTGACAACTAAAGATAAAAAAAATATAAGAAGAATTTACAGAAGATAGGATCCATTACAGAGTCCATTACAGTCTTTAGAGACCAAAAACGTTCAGTACACAGGTGAGAAGTCAGGTGAGGTAAATGTCCAGATATCCAAAAAACCCCAAGGCAGGTTTAAATCGAGTTATACACGAGGGATAACTGATAACAGAGATAACAAACTGGCAGGGCACCAAGGGAAACACAGAGGCGTTATTAAGGGAAGAGGAGATAAAGAGACACAGGTGTACATGATTTGGAGCAGCTGTTGGTAATCACAAGGGCAGGAAGCAAAACTAAACAGACACACCGGAAGAAATGCAACAAAACAGGAAGTAAACTGCACAAGGATAAGTACTATAAAGTAAAAGAATAACTGAATAACATGAACCAAATTTCAGACAACCATAATTGGAAAACCTAAAATAATATCAGCTTTAATAATAAACTATTGGACAATTTGATGGTCTCTGGGTCGCTAAAACTAGCCTTAGACAGTAAAATAATTATTAGAGTTCTCTCAGGCATTAACATTGTTGCTTTATCCCACTTAAGTCAGGACATCATTTGGAGGTGAACAAATTGCACAAACAGGCGTTACTGTAATTCCTAATTAAAACGTTCTTCTCAGTAGCACAGAACGATTTCATACCGTCCTTTTTCTGAGGTTGTTGCAGGTTTCACGGCAGCACTGTGACAAAGTGGAGGCTCTGTATAATGCCCCTTTGTCCTGCCCACACACATGCACACACACACACACACACAAACAATGAAACAGACACACAAAGTTTGGACCCTGACATTGAATAATGTGAGGTTAGAGTAATTTGTGTTACTGAGATATAGTAACAGCAAAGGACACAAAGTGAAATATATTATAAACCAAACAAAGGCCACACACACATGCACGCACACACACACACACACACTGACACATGTGCACACACACACTCATGCCAGCATGGTCTTTGTCTTTTGTTTCCACAGTCTTAGCCCTCACATGTAATTAGCTTCACGCTCTTATTCTCTGTCCATTGCAGATACTGATAGTGCACATGAGGGGTCAATATGTATGTGTGTGTGTGTGTGTGTGTGTCCAGCAGTGGTCCTCCTCCCCATTATTACACACTCTAGTAGTAGAGCAGTGACCCATAAGGGGACATTTCAGAGGTCCACTGTTGGGTAACCATAAATCATGTCTGAGTTATTTTAATTTTAGTTGCGACAGGACCTGCACATGTTTGAATGTGTAAAGCCTCTTCACTGTCTCTGCAGACGGAATCAAATGTACAGGCCTCTGCTGAAAATAAGTACATTGACATGAAAGTCCAGAATGGAAAAGCACAAGCAGTGCCTTTTCTGAAATGTTTCTAATTGTCTTGGATACATTGACGTTGTTATTATTATTATTTATATGGCACCTAGACCTGCTTCATTGTAAAAAAAAAAAAAGATGTTTTGGTAAGCCCTTCATTGGGCCTCATACAAGTCTACTTTTAGCCACTATCATACGCATCTGTCTCTTGACATCAGTATTTGTTTGTTTGTAGTTTTACAGTTTTTGTTTTTATGATGGGAAATAGTGGTTTCATGCTTGGCCAACATAATCACATCCACTTTTTTTGCAGGGTAAGAATATATTTGTGTTCTCTCTTTTTGTTGTATGTGCGTCTGTGTGGGTGGGTATGGGGACAAGGGGGGGGTCCAAGTGTCTCAAGGGACAGGTTATGACAAATAAGATTAATGTGTCCCCTATTTCCAGACTGGTGCACTGGCCTCTCTTCTACACACACACGCACACACACTCACACACACACGTCATAAAAACACATACACACCTCCTTGATGGCTCTTTCTCACAGGAGAAGGTCCATATGGGGACTGGAGGAGGGTGGGTGTGCATGTGTGCCACAGGAGGACGTCACCTCTCTGTCTTTGTCTTTGTTGTCACAGACGCAGCTGAGGTTTAAAACAACTACATCTCATAACACAAGCCGTAACCAAAATTAGAAGTCACTCCTATATTGTCGTGGTATGTTCATGCAACGAGATTAAAACTGCCACTTAAACACTGGATAAAATACAGGACACAAATTAACACATATTTGTGTTAAACTATGCCTCATACTAAATACTAAATTTTATGTTTATACTGAATATCAAATATATAATAAGGGATGTGTGCTGGTAATGGTCTCTGTCTGACAATCAAAACAAGGACAAAAAAAACAAACTTAATGACAGCGTGCGATCTGGAGCTTCTGCTCACTTCCTGATAAAGTCACTGATCCTCTTTGTCTCTTCCCCCAAATTATATAATTTATAGCAATCTACGTTTTGTTTTGTGTGTGACATCACATTTCCTCACTCTCTGAAGAGCAGAACTAGACACTTCATGACAGCTGGTGAAGCTCAGCAGGTCATTAGCTTCATTAGTCGTATGTTTCTCAAACACAAACCATCCTGTACCCGTTTCAAAACAAAAGCACTCTATAGCATTCTCTTTTTTAAGGTTTTTATTTTGAATAAAAAAATATTTGCAGGACCAGCAGATGTGCAGCTTTATACTGAAGAGTCCTGGCTGTTTATTGAGCACAGGGGAGCATTTAGAGCATTTAAAAGTAATATGTTTCTGTAGATTTTGGAAGAAATCTCATGTAAAACATATCAGCAGCTCCTCAAAGTGGATGTTGTCATTAAAAGATGACCAAAATGAATGAAACATTCAATGAACTTTAACAGAAATACAGATTTCTTTTTTGACGTCCCGTCAATAGAGGGCACTAGGGCGCCACCCCACATGTCTGACATGAAGAAGAAGAAGATAGGAATCACATAAAATAATTAGAAAAACATGAAAATGTAAATAAATGAGCTATACATTATACATGTATAATGCATACATTACATTATGATGTATACATTACAAATGTTCCTATCGTTTGTATACAAATACAAACGACATGTTACTCTGGTAAATACTGGGAAATGCTCTCGTGCGCAGCTGCAGATTATGTCAGTGTGGACACACGTCTTCTCCACAGCAGGTGAGACACACGTCAATCAAATCTTTATAAACTTTTGTGAACGTCAAACTAGTTTGAAACAACAATATAATAATAATAAATTAGCAATAATCTGTCTCTCGCTCTCTCTCACACACACACGCACACACACTCAGGTCCGAACAGATCTTCGAGTCTGACCTTTAATCGATCACCCACCACTTCGATCCACATCAGCTGATTTTGATTCGTGTCATGCTTTTTTATCCCGCGTTTCATTAAAATGCGCCCCCCTCACTCCCCAACATTTTCTATCACCAGCCTCCACTGGATTTCTATGGATTTAAAGAAAGTTAAAAATATAATGGCTGAGAAAAACCTTATTGTGGTATTATTACTATGTAAATGGTCTGTATTTATATGTATTTATATGGCACTTTTCTAGAATTGATGATCACTCAAAGCTGCTTTACACTATAGATTTGCCATTCACCCATTCACACCCATTCAATCACACTTTCATACAGCCCAGCTATGTGCAGCACATCTCTATCAATCATCTTTCATATCCATTCACACAATGCAGGCTCAGCCGTCAGGAGCAGTGTACAGGGTTAAGTTTCTTGCCCAAAGACACATCAGTATCCCACAGGCACTAGGAATTTAATCCACAACCTTCAATGACCACTGAGCTACAATGTTTTCTTTTTTGTGGTGAATACACTGAGTTAAAAAAAAGTATTCTTTTTCGTCATTATTATTCCCCAACCTTGTATCATCCAGAACAACTGTTGAAATTGTGTTTTTAATTTTTTATTTTGTTCCGTTTTGATTTTCTATTTGGTTTTGTGAAACAAAGCAAGGTCACTCAATGGTAACATTCGTCATCACACGCTGACACCATGTGGCTTCAGTTTCACAGACAGATATGACGCATCATCGCACGCTTTCAGTGACATGAGTCACCGTAATGAGTCAACATGAGAACTGATCTGACTTCAGCGTTCGTCATGTTGCCAACAAACACATGTATTTCCTCTTCAGAGAGTTTGTGGTTCATATTCGACCTCAGATCTTTTGTCCCTCCATGCTTATGTTGTCAATAACAAAGAGAATATATGGACTGAATTGAAAAGAATATATGTTTATATTTGTATTATACAAGTAGCCTAACGCATAGGATTTGCAGCTCAGTATTAAGTACTATAAAGAATATAGAAACACAACTAAATTTAATATGCTGGTGAGGTGAAACTTTACCGTCTGTCTTCACAGACCTTTGACGTGGCTCAATACAGAACATACAGAGAAATCTGAAGTTGGTAAAGCTAGTCAAATACACAGCATAAAACGAGGGGAACATACGAGGGGAACATATTATGCAAAAACAACTTTTTAATCATTTAATTCCTTATATTTAGTAGCCTCTGTGGCTGATGTAATTTCCTGTCCCTTAAGTTTAATTTTCCTTTTTTTAAGGTGGACCTAAAGAGATACTAAACAGAGAGTTCTGAACAGGGCTGTTGTGGCAGAGTGATTGAACTGCTGTGGTGCTTCATCCTTATGGTATTTTGACCAAAGCATGTCACACACATGTTCATTAAGACACCAGGGAACTAGGTTAACTTGGAGAGATAGGGTATAATAGGACTCCTTTAAAGTATAGTAGGCAACCTGTGTGAGTGTTCTAAATTGTATGAGGTGAAGGAACTTAAAAGTTAACCTATTACATTGATGTTGTTTAATCCTTAAGAGTTAGGGACATGCTCTGCCACTAGGAACAAAGTAGTGTTTTTTTAAAGAAAACACTACTAAAGCCTGCAGATGCATTTTAAACTAAAATGTGTTTGTGTTCCTCAACAAAGAACTATAGATTCACCAAGGTACATTTTGGCAAGGCAATCCTGAGAGTTTAAAATGTTCACACCATCTACTTGTCTGTGCTTGTAGTTTTGATCCTAGAAAAACAAATTACTACTACTATTATGATTATTATTAATAATCATAATAGTAATCAACATCATCATCATCATAATAATAGTAGTAGTAGTATGACTATTATTATTATTTAGTACCTTGAGTCAGTTTCAAGTTGAAAGGTGCTTCAAAAATACAACAAATCATCTTGACTATACAATTAAAATAATGGTAGTTGGATAAACCTGACAATAATAATAATAAAAAAAACTAAAAAAAAAACTGTTCAACTATGTACATGAAAAAGTAATTGAAAAATCTTCATTCAAAGTTCATTTCAAAGTTCACTGTTTGATGTTTTTAGTTAACATGCATGTGTGTGTGTCTTTCAGCATCAGAGGTATAACCTTTTTCCCTTGTATTCCCGCTGTGCCTTACTCTCCGACAGATCTAAGCCTGTACCCCCGACTGAGACTGACTGTGTGTGCATGTGTGTACTTGTGTGTATATCTTTGTGAGGTCTAAAATACCTGCAAACCTTGTGAGGACATTTTATTATGGTCCCCACAACTTTAAAGGGTTCCACAGAGTTAAGACGTGTTTTTATAGGCACTTTTTTAGGCAGTTGTCAGGGTTAAAGTTAGGGTAAGGGGTTAGGGAATGCATTATGTCTATGATGTGTCCTCACTAAGATATAAAAACAAGTGTGTGTGTGTGTGTGTGTGTGTGTGTGTGTGTGTGTGTGTGTGTGTGTGTGTGTGTGTGTGTGTGTGTGTTGCAGACATTTAACAGATACACACCCCATGGGATCTCTCACACACACACACATGCCTGCCTGAGGGCTCTCAGGAGAGCAAAATAAAAGGTGGTAAATGTAAGCAAATAAAAGTTTTCAAAAATCCCTGCGACTCAGTCTGTGAGTGAAAAGAAAACACAGTGTGATTACTGTGGTCTTTGTTAGTGTTACAGGTTTACAGCTGTTGGTAGCTGTGGTAGAAACCTCTTGAGGATCTAAAAGAGGACAAGGATGAAAAAAAACAGCAACAAGAGGAGAGAGGAATACAAGACAGAACCAACAATTTCTTCAAACTAATTGGATTAATAGGAAGCTAAATTAATATGGGATTATCTGGTGTGTTTGTGTGCGCGAGTCTGTGTGCAGCAAAAATAAGTCTGGAGTGCAGGGAGAAATGGAGAGAGATTCTGAAAAACAGCGTGTGTGAGAGAGAGAGAGAGAGAGAGAGAGAGAGAGAGAGAGAGAGAGAGAGAGAGAGAGAGAGAGAGAGAGAGAGAGAGAGAGAGAGAGAGAGAGAGGCTGATTTAAAGAAAGAATGAAGAAAGAGAAAATCATCAAGGAGAGACAGAGGGATGTTCATCCTCTCTGTCCTCTCTGAAACTAATTGGTCCAGGATTAGAGAAGATTATACATAAAATAAACACATACACACACACACACACAAATACAATAATACAAAGCCTGCCATGGGTGAGGTTTCCATGGCAATATTCTGTGCAACATTGCAACAGAAACACATAATAAAAGTAGTGCTGCTGTCATTGCCTTCAAAATAAACCAAATGTGTGACAACCTGTTTACAATGGTGAGGTTCTACACAGCTGTTAGAGGAATTAAACAGCAAATGCAAAGTAAATGGATATATGTGAAGGCCATACAAGATTTAAATTAAGAATTGATACTGTGTGTTTAGAGCTAGGAGTGAGTGAGAAGAGTGAACTTTTTTAAAGTTCATAAATTGCCTACAACTGCAAAATATTATGACTCATTCAACAACCTGGTCAAACTTTCCACCATTACCATTATAATATAAGTAGAAGACGGCATCATTTCCAGAGGTGTAAACTTAAAGATTAAACATGTCTTTAATAT
Source organism: Microchirus variegatus (assembly GCF_963457635.1). Lineage (NCBI taxonomy): Eukaryota > Metazoa > Chordata > Actinopteri > Pleuronectiformes > Soleidae > Microchirus > Microchirus variegatus. The sequence goes on from NC_139814.1 coordinate 7,409,867, forward strand.
TTCAAGCAAGAATCCTTTATGTATATGTATATATCCACTTTTTACCCAGAGCTCCATTGAACCACTCCTGTTGAAATGTTCTATTTATGAAATTATTTCTCCTTCTGTGTCAGCCAAAAAGGGTTTGATTTTAACTGATTCACTTAACAAATGCTTCAGGCTTGCACACGTTCTCTTTTGCAAAGCTCTGCAGGTACTTTATGCTTTGCTTGTCTTTAGTTTCTATTGTAAACCAGAGCAACACCTGCCTTTCAAGAATCCAAGAGTTTTGCTTTGGTTTTTCTGGAAATCCTCGGAGCAGTTTCTCTCACAAACGCCCAGATCTCAGTTTGACCTGCACTTATTCTGTTATCATTCATTATGAACTGAGGAAAGACGTGATGGAAGTGAAAATGCTTTGCTGTCTTTTTATTCTTCCTATAACATGCTCTGCTTTCAGGGCCTCAGTTACAGAGTTGCTCATAAAACGTTGACTTTTCCATCACCTGTTTTTTTACAATAACAACTGTGAAGAAGCCTTTAAACCAATTAAGACATTGGTATAAGTTTCTGTAAAATGACTGTGTCCAAAGCCAAAAGTTTTATTTAATTTATGTTGGTGCTCAAGCGACACGGATCTGTGCCACAGGTGCACGCATGGTAATTTGCCATGGGAATAACACACAACTCCTTATATGGACATCCCGGGAGTGTGTTTATATGTCACATCTTTAGGCTTCAAAAAAATGTGGAGGTTTTTTCGTCTTCTAAGGTGTTGTTTTTGTTTTATTACTGTTCATAAAAACTAGCTGAGTGAACTTTTAACTGTGGCATTTTTCCAAATTTCACAAATTCAATCTGATTTTAAACATTTTGAGTACTTTTTGCTCAGGTTGGTTTATATAGTTGGTGAAAATGTCATCCGATTGTCAAGGTTGTGCTGGAAAAAATACAAGACACTATAGTGCACATTCTTATAGCTGCTGTGAAAAATCATAATCATAATTATTCACAACACACTGCCATGGCATGGCCAAACTTTACATGACACTGTTTTTCCAAAAAGGTTTATGATAGTATATAAAAATAAACACACATGCCAAAATGCTTTATGTTTTGTCTTTTTTTCATAGGAAAATATGACAAAAACATCAAGTTTAATTGGTTTCATTAATTAAAACAATGTTCAGCAGTGGGAGGACTGTCATTTTTTTTCATTCGCAAGCCAGTGCACACGGCAGCAGACAAACACTAACGCTCACGATTTATGGCCATTGATATTTAAACACAAAAACAGCTTTTCTGTCTCAATAATTATGTTGAAATTCAATAATTGAGAGAACGAATGAAAAGGACAGGAGTGTGGAAAAGAAACAGAAAGTCCCCGCGGCATCACACAGTCTGAACAGGAACACTCCACGAAAATGTTAAACTTCAATTATTCACTGAGGCGTCCTCTTGTTTCAGCTGCTAAAAAACATCTGCTGTTAATTAAAAAACGGCTTCTACCTCCAGAAACGCAGCTAATTCTTTGTCTGACTCGACTTGTTGTTTATGGGTCACAGCTAAAACACTCGCATGTGCTGCTTCAGGCTTCATATCCAGCGCTCTATATATTTCAGTGCTTGAACATGTCAGCCCTTTGTTTTTTTTTTGTTTTTTTCCTCCCTCTGTGAAATGCACTCGACTCTGAAGCGGCGAGCTTTCGTCTCTGTCAGTCTGATGAGACAAGCTGAGACATCACTTTTTCCCCCTCATTGCTTCTAACATACAGTCTCAGTCTTACAGAGACATATGCGTGACAACCACTTTACTCACAGTCATAAAGAAACTGCTTATTTGGTGAAATATTACACATTTCCTAATCTGTCCCACTTTATTCTCCTCCGCAGTGATAGGACTGAGTTTTTGGATCTTCCTTTGCTGTTTAAATACCATGTGGATTTTACTCGCCACTATAGTGGCTCTATACTTCCCATTTTGTTCACTATGACGCAGGACATTTTTGCATGTTACTCAGCTGCAGTTATTCAACATCTGGTGGTAATAAAGTTGGAGTGAAAAGTGTACAATTATTTAAAACATCAAGAATGCATTGTAAATGTTTTAACACTTTAACAGAGCGTATCGCAGATGACACTTTTGCACAAGTGCACCTTTTCATTACCATTATTACACAATGGTTTGTGCTATCGGAAAAAAATCCAACGGTATCTGAAGCACACCAAAGCCAAGTACATGTGGTTATTATGGTAATTTTACTCATGCTGTTGCAGAAAGCAGGCAAATCAGCGTCTTTGTCACCCGCAAGGAAATAATTGGAAAGAACTCCTGTATATAGTTTCCTTTTTTTTTTTGCCTTGTTTTTGGACATTGAGACAAAATCTCAAACAAATGTTATTTTAAACATGTTTTATACTGTTCAAATTTCAAATTTAACCAAATCTGGTGTTTATTTTTTCAAAATAAACTTTTTGTTTTTCTTCATTTTAAATTATTAATACTTTATTTTAACATGCAGTAAATTATAAATAACTGCCAGATATTGAAAGTTATTCTGAAAAAAATGGGTAAAAGCACAGGACATTTTCTGGCCCTTTTATGGTTAACATTAGCAAAACAAAAAAGCCATTTAGACATTTTGAGGCTTAGGTGTTAAAGGGTTCATTTTGGAGACGATTAAAAATGCATTCAATATACAAATTTGGATATGAATACAAAGCCAACAAATAGTTAAAACTGCCTCCAGTGAGGCAACGGAACTTACCGTTTTTGGTGATTCCAGGCATCAGCGTCCATGTTGTATTGAAACAAAGTACAAATACTTCATCACTGCATTAAAGTACAACATTCACATATATGTACTTTACTTTGTTATTTATATTTCTAGCAACTTTTACTTTTAATCCACTATATTTTCTCTACCTATCTTTGTTACTCAGGACCACAGCCCTGGTGGGAGTGACCATATCAATGAAACAATTGAAGAAGGTTTTCACAAACAGCAGGGGAGTGTTTCATACAGACAGTCTGTGACGCATTAAGAACTGTGTCATTAGTCTTAAATAAGACACAAGGTTTGTGACAGTTCGACAAAATAATATCAGAGAAATATTTTGTTTTTGCATCTTTCATAGTTGACTGGTAATGGCGCCTCTAAGTTAAAAACAGGCAAACCATGAGATTAAAACAAGATCAAGCTGCACGCTCATGTGTGGGACTAGACCCAGACTGCACAAGATTAAAAGAGTCAATGAGATTTAAATAGTCCTTCACCATTGGCTTATCAGGACAACACAACGTGAACATTAAAATCACCAACAAGGACACGATCATATTTAGGCATAATTACAGCCAGGAAGTTAAGTCCGCGGGTCCAAGAGACACCTGGCTGACGGCAGGTACCAGCCAGGCACTGACAGGGTCCAGCGAGCGGGGAGAAAAAAAGAGCAGGGGAACAGCTCCAAACTGACTCCAGGAAGTCGTGGGAAAATGCCCAAAAGCAGCCTTCAGTGTCACCAGCCGACCGCTCCGTTTACCCCGGTGGTGACGAGAGCGCTTATGGCACAGAGGTTCACAGACGGCAGGCTACACAAACTGGCGCCATCTTGGAAGTCACACACTGCAATATGGGGTTAAGTGTATCGCTCAAGGACACAGTCTGCCAGGAATTCAACCTTCCAGTTGTCGCCCTACGACTGAGAACGAGTGGATTTTTAGGATTCAAAATTTGGCCTTAAAAATGTGACCGTTGGATATGTATAAATTGATTTTAAACTTTAAATTGTTAACTCAGAATTTTAAAAACACTGAAAAACAAAAGCGAAATATCTGATGAGTTAATTTCAGATGAAAATATAACAATTACGCAATCAATTATCAATTGAGTTATAGCGTCCTCCATCCCTGTTAAACACTGTTTGATGTCACATAAAGGCAACATGTTAAAGTTAGACTTTAAATAATAATTAAAGTCTGTGGCGAACTTCACTGCAAAGTCACATAATCTTTATAAACCACAACTATCAACTTTTCCTCACCTGACCTTTCCTGGTCGGTTTTATTGTAACTCTACATTTTCAGCATTTTATAACCAACAGAATTTCTTCATTATGTTGATGAAATACAAACATAAAGCAGGCAGAATGATGTTTCCTCCAAAGTGTCTTTGCTGTTGCAAATTAGCTGTAAATAAAGGTATTTTCCAGAGACAGAGTGGGGTTCAGATATTATTGTAACCTAGATAATAAGTGTATATATTACACGGGCTAACATGCTGTAGACTGTATCATTATCAGGTCATGATAAAGTAACTGTGGCTTCTACTCATGTGCCCAGGAGAGGTCATTAGCTTTTAGTGTTCAGTGGAAACTTTGTTTGAATTAATTCCACTTTCTCCCGTGCAATGACTCTTTGGCTTGTTTTGTTGGTGTGTACGTTTCTGTGTCCTGTGTGTTTTTTTTTATGCTGTGTTCGTGTCGTCGGGTCACGTGTTAATTAGTTTTGTCCGTTTGGTTGCGTTTTGTCTCTTTGCATTTCTTAACTCGCAGTGCATTTGGCTTCATGGTCGTTACACCTGTTTTTAATATTCAACATGTTTATTATTCTTTGTTATTTTCTAATTACATTTCAAAAGGATCACTGGTTCTCCTCAGTACACACCATCATTTACACACACACACACACAAGAGCGCGCACATGCACACGATCTCTCTACTTTTCAATGTTGCTTGGCCAGATGTTGATGTAAAATCAAGTGTGAGAATGTTTTTAATTATCTTGCCACCTGGTCAGACTTATAACACAGGCACACACACACACACACACACACACACACACACACTTTGATACCCATTGACTTATCACACCGTTTACTACTTTAAATTATTAATATGATTATTTATTTATTCCTAATCCTATTTTTCTTTTTTTTTTTCCTTTTGTCAGAATAACAGAGATAAGAGAAACACTTGCATCCACTGTTACAGATAACAGATGTTGTCCTTTTTTTAATTAAAGTCAGTAAATTAAGACATTGTACTTACCCACTGCTGCAGAAACATGCCCCAGCACACACACACACACACACACACACGCATACACAAACTGTTCACTATCATATCATCAGCTGCAGTGAAAAACCGCACTTTGTTAAATCATTATTATTCAAGGACAAAACAGACGGCGATACTGTGGTGGACTTTGATGTTGTTTTTCAGGCTGTGCTGTTACTGGTTGTGTGTTTGTTTTTTTTAAAACACAGCTTTGAATCCAGCCATCAAACATGATGCACTGATTCATGACCGCCCTGGTGTTGACTCATCGCTCTGCGTGATCTGTGTTCCTTTGTCTCCAATGGTGTCATTAAAGTCTACTGTATATAGCGTAGCAATCATCAAAATGTAAACATAATTTCAGTGGTGTGCACAGACATTTGGAAGGACAGGGGCCAAAAAATAAAAATGAAAAGGGCACCAACTACTTCACACAGGTGTGTACGTCACGTAGGCCCCCAGGCATTTGCCTGCTTAGCCTCCACTTTTGTAACGGCCCTGCTGCGACTGAAGAGAGGGATTTCTATGAGGATTTGAAAACTTTATTATTAGTTGTTTAGCAAAATGATAAGCAGCGCAACAGAGTGCTACAAATGAGCATCAACACACTGATATGAAGGGATGCATTTTTACCTGCTTATTGTTATTTTTTTTGTTTTCAATTTCTTAACCGAAAAAATCCTTGACTTTATCAAAAAAGCTTTTTTCTTGGCCATTGCAGAGGTTTGACTGACAGCAGTCAAAGGTGAAGTCGACAAGGGCGTATCTCACCGCCAGAGTCATGAAGTCACAGTCTGCGTACCTCATACACCCAGTGTAGGTCGTTTCTAGAGAGACAGAATGTGAAATACACAGCGTTTAAATAACGGAAAAAGTCTGTACACTATGTGCAACACACAACTATGTGGCAATCAGCCATAAGACTCTGACATTTTGCTGGTTGCTGGTGAACAGATGTGTACTTCATCTTTTCTCAACAGGAACATGATTAAACAAAAATCAACACCATATTATATTGCCGAAGACATGAAAGTAGTGATTGAGATCATTAACTTTAAAGGAAAATGGTTAATGACATTACAAATCAAGTGGGAAGAAGAAGCTCATTTCCCCATATAGACTTCTATTCAAACAGGATTATTTTTTACAACCAGCTGTGTTGCCCCCTGGTGGCTATTCAATATAGTGTTATTTCCGGGTTGGCTTCATGAAGGAAACCGGATGACCCCATCCATTTTGTTTAATTTAGGGAATATCAATAACAGACAATTTCACAGATTTTTTTCTTATGAATTATTTGTGTAAATAGCCCCACATGTTCCTGTTATTTGTCCTATTTGTTCTATTAATATCGCTCACACTAGAACTTAACTATTTACATCAGTATGGGGCAGACAAGTGAAGAAAAGTCCAACTTTGTGGTGAAAAACACCTGTTTAGTGGGGTGGGCGAAATTATATCACAATATTCCATCATGATGCATTTGTGATGATATTTTACAGGGTCACACACTTCTATTGTTATTATGTGGCCCTCAAACATAGGTAAATGTTTATTTTTGAGATTTACAGGTTTTTTGCATCATAAATGTGTTTTTTTTTGTTTTTTAATTGTCAATCATATGTCATTGTGTATCAAAAATAAATACCTTTATTTTGAAATTATATAAAATATCGTCCCAAATGTTATGGGCCGCGAGTTTGAGACCACTGGTATTGATATTACTCAGTAAAGTGCCTTATGATAATGTGTGTTGTGATGTGGTGCTATACAATAAATTGGATTTGATGTGATTTTGCTAGAAAGTAGATAGTATAGTATAGTATTTTTGTCTGCCAAACTTTTGAAATTCTACTCAACTCCACCATCATATTCCTTACCCTTCAGCCGATCCAATCATAGAAAATGGTGAAATATTTCTATTGTTATAAATAGCTTTGGATTCAGTTTTCTTTACCATGCAGGCTTACCTTCACCGGTGAGTTTGAGGCAGGTGTCTTCACCTTGGTTACAGCCATGTTTGACGTCACAGCTGCTGCTGGAGCCAGCGGGGCAGGAATAACACTCCAGCGAGACGCCTGGAGAGACAGAAACACTTCATTCAGACTTCTTCTTTAGTCTGGAGTAAAGTTTGTCAACATCAACTCATCTTCCATCTCCCGTCAAACTATTATGTGCTATGAGTTTTTCATAACTCAAAAAGTGAAGGACAGATTTGAATAACATTCCCATTTTGTTTTGTATCTATAATCTATTTGTATTTTGGATGATGTTACGTGTGATATTAACCCTTAGTGCTCAGATGCTAAGGCTCTGTGCCGTATAGGTGCACCCTTGGTAAATCACCGTGGGAATAAAACACAACTCCTTATATGGACAGGGGTGTGTATTTATCGGTCACATATTCATATTTTTTTTCGTCCACTTATGTGTTGTTGAGTCAAAGTTATGATTAATAATTTATATCACATTAGTAGTGATATAAAGTAGCAATAATTGTGCAGAACTCACAAATAACACTGTGTTTCTTTTTTTGTTGTTTTTAATAAAAACAAGCCAAGTGAACTTTGAACTGTGGCGTATTTCCAGATTTCACAAATTCATTCTGATTTTGTGAATTTTTTTTTTTTTTTTTTTATCAGATTGTTATCAGAAAAAGGATATAATACACTCTGTATTGCCCACTTTTATAGCCTCTGTATATACTGTACGTTTAAACATAGTAATGGAAAAAAGCAGCCAAACTGCTCTGTGTTCTAAGGGTTAATATAAGGCAGCAACATTTAATAGCATGACTCCTCATTCACTCCAGAGTAAGCATTTTAGGCAAGTAAAAAATATCAATTTCATTTGAGCAAATATGTTCTGTGCTCGATAAATGTAATGATATTCTTCCTTTTACCGACGTAGTTCACACACATTTAAAAAAAAACCTGTTTTAAACCAAACAAAGCTTATTCTAAATATCTATACTTTCCTGCGCCAAACAAAATATGAATAAATGTATTCGTGCAAAAGCAATTAAATGCCAGAGTTTACAGTCTACGTTTTACTGAAAACTGTGACCTGTGTCACAAACACTTAGATAGAAAAACTGAATTACGTGAAATATCAGATCAGATTAGATTAGGATATCGTGACCTTGTCTCCACAGGAACTCGATGACACAATAACAGTCCATGCAAACTGCTCACTGATCTGCTAAAATGTCCCTTCAGGCTGTTGTGTCCTCTTTGTTATCTCCCTCACTCTAAGCAGCACGTCTCAGTGCACAAATCAAAGAGTGGCCGTTAATGAAGGAGTTTCTTCTTCTGCCGCCTCTTTTTTTTAATTTTCTCACCAAGTCCAAACAAGGCGAAGCTGACGCCGAGGAAAAACACCACAAAGCTTCTCATGGCAACTGAAAGTTCTGTCTTGTCTGAAAATGAAAAACACAACAATAAAATGCAGTTTTTAAAGATGTTTTGTTACACACATGCCACCTCAAAATGTATTTGGTCAAGATATTTTTTTCCCACAAAGTGTATTGCACTCATTATTTTTCCATCTTGGTTGACTTTGGATCAGCTCAGTATAAATGAATATAGTCTTCACACAGCACTGCTATAAGTAAAGCAGACTGAACCCTTAAACTATTTGCAGGAAATTCCTTCCAGTAACTAAAAAATAAGCCATACAATTTACAGGTGCAGCCTTTTTTTACTCTTAATTTTTACTATTTTGTGTCAAAAAGTGCTGCAGACCTGCACAACCAAAGTGTGTGCTGAAACAATGAAGAAAAAGTAGAAAAACAAAAATAGAGGTCTGAAAGCTGTAGCTCCCTTCAATGCACTTTTAATGAGACATCCACCAGTGACACTCTTTCAGCTCCCAGCACTTCTGCAGACTCTGTGGCCTAACTACGAAATAAATAAGCTGCACTCATCTAACACTCACCTGTGGATGAGGAGAAAATGACTTTCAGCTTGTGAAGACGAGGCTTTCTAAAACTGCACAGAGACACAGGAAGTAAACAAACCGTTTGTTTGGGCTCAGAGTCTATGTGTGGATTTGTTCCAAATGTCTACAAATTGGCCAATGCACTGCAACATAGTTTGCGTAACACAGAGACGGAAGATCGATTCAGCGCTGATATTGACAGAAGGGATTCTGGCAGGGTAATGTTTTTTTTTCTGCCTCTGTGATTTTAATGCATCAACTGTGCAATTTGGGTTTGAAGTTATTTAGAAGTGGTCCGATAACATAGCTTTCAATGGAGAGAAAACTAAGGCAGACAGGTTGATGGTCAGTCCATTTAATTTTAGATTTCAGACTCAGACTCAGACATGGTAAGGCAAACTGAGGATGTTGTACTTACCAGTCTGTAGTTCTGTTGAAATCCTGTTTGTGATGACACATTGTTACAGGGATTTAGATAAGGTGAGATGGCCAATGATGGAATTTCTGGGGTCAGTGATGAGCACCTTAGCCTCAAATGTCCGTCTGGACTTTATTTTTTATTTGAATTTTTTTGCTAATTTTAACCATAAAAGGGACAGAAAATGTTCTGTAACTAAGTGCTTTTGTCCAATTTTGTGCAAACTGTCCTTGCTAAAAACGTGTTATCTGTTATGCGCTCGGTGTTCAAGGGTTAAGTTGAAAATCTTTATGGAAGGCACCTCAGATCCGAGGAGTAATGAGACAATGCCGAGATGTTAACAGCAAAGCCTCTCAGCTTCTGGCAAGCAGCGTGCCAGGTCTGATACATATACTGTATTTCAGGGTTCTTCAATGCTGGTCCTGGGGGCCCACTGCCCTGCATGTTTTAGAAGTTTCCTTGCTCCAACACACCTGTATGGAGCTTGATGATGAGCTGAATATTTGAATCAGGTGTGTTGGAGCAAGGAAACCTCTAAAACATGCAGTGCAGTGGGTCCCCATGACCAGGATTGAAGAACCATGCTGTAGTTAGTAAGCATTGAGGTAGCGATGACTGCTCACTGTTCAGATGTCAGGCATTGTCTCACTTCTCCTCGGATCTGAGCCGCCTTCAATAAAGTTTTCCAACATAACTCATCACTGACTCCAGAGGTTCCATCATCTCACCTGATAATCAAACATCTGTGGAAGACACGGACTGACTAATTACTGATGTTAAACCACAGATTTGATAACACTGGGGGAAAAAAGAGATGTACAGAAAAAGCAAGGCGGAATTGAATGAGACTGAAAGAAAAAGGCCATGACAAACCGGAAGCTGGTATGACAGAGACTGAGGAAACATATAGACATTAGAAGAGCAGAAGAACAGCAGGACAGAAAGACGCAGAGAGAAAACAAATAAAGTAAAAGTGTGTGGGGGGGAGGTATTGTTTATAGTGCAACATAAAGTTCACAGCACATTCATTTTTGCCTGAACAGAGGAGTCGAGAGCTGTGAGCTGGTAAACTGTTACTGCTGCAGGCTCTGCTCTTAAAGTCCGAAAGGTGTAATATCTCTGTCCGTCACAAACAAAGATGAGTCAGCACATTTCTGCTGAAAGAGAAACTGATACGACAAACACAACAGCTGCTAATTGCAGAATTTAAACCAATGTTATAAAAACAACATGGTTTTTTTCACTATAGCTATTTAAATATATTAGAGTTTAACATAAGATGAGTGTTTTTAAGAGGACATATTCTTCTTCTAATTATAATTCACGGCAGGCTGTAATAGAGATGTAATACTGCCCTTCCAAGTATTATTTTTTTATTTTTTTATCACAGTTCAAAGTTCTTCAACACAATCCAAGAGTTGTAGTCAAAGTTTGAATTCCAACTTGGAAAGTCGGAGCAACCTCACCAACTCTAACATGGGATTTCACGATGGCTGTCACTCACTGTAAAACACTGCTAATTTTACTGTAAATGTCACTTCTGTCATATTTAATTGACAGTAAATCAGTCAAACATGTAGAACTGTCTGTGTGAGCAAACTTCTGGTATGGGTGGAGGTGACATCACTACTTCCAACTTCCAAAAATGTTTTTAATGACCTAATGACTCAAAATGGCCAACTTCCTGTCGCGTTGACACCATGGTTCCAAAATACTTTTTTGCTCATCCTGGGCTATAACAAGTTTTGTGAAATTTGGTGCAACTTCCATGCCAAGTTTACAGAGTTTGTATGCATGTTAACCCCCCAAAAACATTCTGGAAAGCCATGGATTTAATAATAATCTGAAGGAAAATAATAGGTTGTTTTGGAGAATGGGATCATAAGCTTCTGCCCACTTCCAAGTAAGTGCATGATCCTCTCTGTCTTTGTCCCAAAGTCCAAAGTCTTGTATTCCAGCTTTATTTTTAAGTTGCATATCTGTGGTTTCTAACCAGTATTTATATATGTGGATTTTGAAAGAAATACCCTTCAAAAAGCCCTAATATTGCAATAACAAATAGAATATGTAAAAAAAAAAATCATATGAACAACAAGCTTGTGACTTAACCATCCATTGACAATTCTGATTTTTAAAAAATTGGCAGTTAAAAGCATTGATATGAAGATTTTAGCACTGCTTCAAAAAGCACATGAAAGAAACAGAAATACAACATGTTTTCTACACATTTCCCACAATTTGAGGTTTGATTGACAGTCTTGTAATTATATCATCTTTGTCTTCTGCACTGGTTTAATGACTATGACTGGAAAACTAGCACCAGCTGTTTGTCTGAGTGAACCAGCTCCCAGTCTTCGCAAAAAGAGTGAAAGCAAACATGCATTTGATTTGCATTTTCTCTTTATGAACACAAACACGACACTGTTGCACTGAGCGACCAAAAAAGTTTGGCTCCTCAAAATAACCAAAACTTCAAATCGATTAAAAAGTCCGTCTGAGACAAACAGATTTATTTTGTGTGTTTTTGAACGAAAAATGAAAACTGTCAGGAGAGATGTTTTTATTATGAAGCTTTTCCGCACAACTCATTCTCCGAGTGCTGCCAGCAATGACACAGGTTTTTGTGTCAATAAACGACTCAAACTCTCATAGAAGTGTTATGAGTTTTATAATCCTGAATTCATATTAGTCTCTCCTTTCTTCCCCTCTCGCTCTCTCTGTGTGTGTGTGTGTGTGTGTGTGTGTGTGTGTGTGTGTGTGTGTGTGTGTGTGTGTGTGTGTGTGTGTGTAGATCATTATAAGCTTCAAAGCCTGGAGGCGTGAAATCAGAGTGCACACACTCAAATCCATGCACCAGAAGCATGAAATGGAAGTTCATGTTTCAGTTTTTCTTGTCTAATTATTTTCTTTATGGACCTGCAGCTTTTTTTTTTTTTTTTTTTTTTTTTTTAATCAGAGAGATGATTTCATTTTAAATAATAGATGAGATTATGTTGTAACCAGTGACGTTTATTTCAATTTATCCTAATAAGCCTTAAAAAAAATGTTGTCTTCACCAACCTAGAATTGTAATTTTGCACTTTTACATTCAGAGGAGTCATAAGTCTAATTATGTGACATTTTCCAGAGGGGAGCTTCACATTGTTTCACAGTGGTTTGAATCGTCGCCGTCTGAAAACGACATGACTTTCCTTTGCCATTGCAGCTATTTAGGTTAATGACTGGATGTCCTGCTGCTCATTACTTCTCGTCTGAGGCCGAGCTCAAGGCTGGTGTAATGAGGCAAACCAGTGCTTTTATTTGTTTCTGGAGCTGAATCACGCTTCACTGGTTTTGTTTCGTACCTCTGTAGTTTTCACACCAACGGCATAGATGCCTTTTCTAACAACAGTGTAAATTGTGATCGCTTAGGTTTCCTGTAAAAAGCCACAGTGATTTCATTAGAACTCATTTGACACCTTTGTATAAAATCTGCTAAAAAAAAAACGAACAAACAAAAAGCCTCCTCTCACCTCACTTATTCATTGATATGCGACGTGGCATCTGCAATACGCTCGGTGTTAAAGGGTTGAATGTACATGTTCCTCTTTATTCAGTAAAAAGTCAGGACTTCAGTGTGAAGTCACGGACCAAGTGGTCTTGGTATTGTTTAAGAAGATACAAGAATACTAAATACTAATATGGAATACAATACTTTGGGGAAAAGACAGAGAGGACCATTCACTTATCTGGGAGTGAGAAGAAGCTCATGATCTCATTTTGTCCCCTAACGTCATCAAACTAATTATTTTGTTATGGTTTTTGATTGAGCAAGAGAAAGAGAAAGAGAAAGAGAAAGAGAAAGAGAGACCCCAGTGACAGAAATTACACACTGTGCATTTAAGCGCCTGTCAGGCTGTTACTGTAATAATGTCAAATTAAAGTCACCAGAATTCTAGTTTCTCACTTTTTAATAGCATTCACATCACGCCTGGAGTGGCTAATCAGGATGTGCAGGAAGATTCCTGGTGGGCCGAGTTGGTTACTGGGCCACAGGGTTGGTAAAAGCAATCATTGTATAAATAGATTATCATATGACAGCTTTTAGCAGTAGGCTAACTTAACCATGACTAACATGACTGACTCTGCCTGGGGTAAACTGTGATACACAACTGCAGGCGGTGAAATTATTAAGAACATTATGTCACAAGCTCAAAATTAGAATCCAATAATATTCGGTAATAATGTTTTTTTTAAAGCAGCAGTGATCCTGCAGTTGAACAATTTGCAGTTTCATTTTTTTCTTTTTGTTTTCTATTCTCAGTTTGTACTTTATACAGACTCGTATTCACTCGTTCACTCACTGCCTTGTTTCATGCTCTCTTTGTTCTGTAGACACCCTTCCTCCAGTCAACCAGTGTCTTTCTTTTATTTCCCAGTCCACTGGGTTAAATATGGGAAAACTAAACCAATCAGGCCATGACATGGTTATTATTTTTAACTGGTATATTTTAATTCTCTCTCTCTCTCTCTCTCTCTCTCTCTCTCTCTCTCTCTCTCTCTCTCTCTCTCCCTCTCTCTACCTCTCTCTCTCATTATTGCCATGTCTTCCTTCAGAAGATTTAAGATTTAAACTCGCAAATTAATAAATCATTAACATTTGGCCTGTGCAAGTGTGTGTGGACACTCAAAAGAACAAAAAAAAAAAACAGTCATTGAATTAAGAAAGCAACCACACACACACACACACACACACACACACAGAGAGAGTCAGTGTGCGCTCAGTATCTTTTCTGCTCAGATGATCCATATGTAACTGTAAATGAATGCTTCTAGAAGAAATCCTGGCTACATGCAAATGTGCACAGACCACATGTATTATGCAAATGATATTCCAACTGAGCAAAATTACACATCAAATCCAGGGAATATAACAAGCATGTTATAGAACTCTGATTGAAAATGGATGATTATATTCCCTGCTATTTGAGTTGTGTCGTTCAAACCAAGGGGAATCTTCGTACTTCATGGAGGAGTGATATCTAAAAAAACAACAATACAATTGTTTTTTTGCCACTTAAGGGCAGCAAAAAAGGTGTAATCATGATACATGTAGTCACCCAGCAGTTATGAAGCAGTCTCCACTAACAATTTAAACAATTTAATGTATATATTATAATAATAATAATAATGATCATTAATCATTATATATATATACATATAAATATATATATATTTGTATATGTGGATATATCTAAAACAGTTGCAACAAAATTTCAACCCTTAAAATAATAGTCAATTTTCTGTGTGCACCCGTACATGCTTCATAAAAATTTAATGTAGTCCTCAGGTTTTCTCCTGAAGCTAATCAGGAAATAAGAATGTATTGAGTAGCCATTTGGGGGCGACTCCACTGGTTGCAAAGGGGAAATAAGCCAATTTCCCACTCAATTTGTGATGTCAACAAACGCTGTCCTGAGGACTTAATGGTCTCAATCACTAGTTTTAGGTATTTGAACATGATGTTGATTTTGTGCATTAGTATCCTCTTTGGGGGAAATAGATGACAGAGCATAGACGGTGTGACTGACAGCTGGTATTCCAGAATCTGGTTGGATGTGATCTCTTTTATTTATTCATTTTTGGAAAACTTCTACATGTTGGGTAAATCTCAAGGCTTTGAATTTATTTTTGCAAACATGCCAATTATTAACAGTGAATTTGACCCATCCTTTTTACTTTGGTGAACACATACAAGCCAATCGAAGGAGCAGTGGGCAGCACTTATCTGTGCCCAGGGAGCAATGGGAGTTGGGTGCCTTGCTCAGGGGCCCTTGACTCATCCCAAGATTTGAACCAGTACCCTCTGGTTACAAGCCCAACTCCTTTCCTCTGCCATGAGCTGCCCATTCAAAACATGAGTTCAGATTCTTTGGGTGACTTCACAACCAGTTGCCACTTGTGTGCACCTGCAGCATTGAGAACCAGCCTGAGACACGGAGACTCACTCACAGTGAATTAAAAGGCCCCTTAATCATTGATTTCATTATTTGGCATTTTTTCCACCGGACATTTTGCCCGTTGACAATGTTTTTTGCCGGCCAAGTTAATGTGACAAGGACCAAAAGTCGGCATTTACCGGTTAACGTAAACCCTGGTTGCATGCCTTTCCAATGCAATGATTCAAATTAAACAGTACAAATTCAAATTATGTGATTCAAATATGGTTTTTAACGCAATTATTCAAGTTTAGCTATTTAAATTCAAATATGAATGATTCAAATTCAGTTTCTGGTGGCACATATTTCAGCCCATACTGAAGTCACAAAATAATACTTACTGATGAAGGCAGTAGAGGATCAACAACAACAGCTATATCTGTTATACCAGAGTGTATTGTTTAAAAACATATTGCAACAGTGTGTTTTAATGTGTTGTATTTCTAAAGCCAAACACTGTCATCCTTTATGTTACGAGTATGCAAGAGTTTTTGTTTTTGTAATTTTCCCAAGGTCACATTACCTGCACTGTCCCTTTTCCGCATGATCCCCTAACACTGATAAAGTAAGGGCACACACTCAAACACAGGATCCCACTGGGCAGCATTTTTCAACTGGCCCGGTCACTTTCAGGACACCAACAATTAAGCGGTGCATCTACCCTTTAATTAAATATAGAAGAAAATGAGTGTCCTCATTAGGGATGTAATTAACTCAGTCAGTGAACGCTGAAGAGTGCTGAAATACCAATTATGCATCACATACATGTACAGTTGATGTTGTAGTGTGCTTGTGTGTGTATGTGTGTGTATGTGTATGTGTGTGTGTGTGTGTGCATCTTGTGTTTGTATTGTCTTAAAGAACAAACAGAACAAAGCAGTTATCTGGCATGAAAGGGTTAATGCTGTAAATTAATAAATGTATGTAGCTAACAGAGAGAGATTGAACATGCCATACATATAGGTAGTGCAATTATCTGCACTGACCTGAGTGTTCATGCATGTAGGACATTGCTGCTCTCTCTCTCTCTCTCTCTCTCTCTCTCCATTGTTCCTTCTGTAAAACCCTTAATGACTCTCTCAACCCTTAAAGCTAGAATAGGCAACGTTTTTGACCAAAACTAATTACACGGTGTAATGAAGATAGAGATTCTGCCTTTCTGCTATTCTTCTCAGAACATTGCACTTACTTCCATCCATTCATTGTGACTTTTGTATACAAGTATACAGAATTTACGGGCACAAGCACGCAGGAGTTTTGCCTACTTATTCACGTCTTTCACCATCTTTTCTGTATGTCAAAAATACAATATTGGTGGAAAAAACATGCAGGGCAGGGTATAAATTACACTCAATGGTCACTTCATTAGGTTCAAATCTAATCAGAGGTGGAAAGTAACGAAATACATTTACTCAAGTTACTGTGTTGAATACTTGTTTTGTGTATTTTGTATTTTTTAAGTAGAATTTAAAATCAGGATTTTTTTTTTATTTTACTTGAGTACGTATTGACTCAAGTAATGTACTTAGTTACTTTATAAATCCTATCTGTTACTGAGTAAAAATAAAAATTCAGCTCAATGAAGACCTACAGGAGGAAATATACAGCAGAACCAGACGAATGATGATGTGATTAGCACCAGCACAAAAGTGACGTAATATCCTGAGTTGCGCCGGGCTGACCCCTTGTCATATTTCTACTACCCTCACACCCCACGCAAACTAACTAAGTAACTTTTACTTAAAGTACATTTCAAATGAACTACTTTTTACTTCTACTTGAGTACATTTTCAGATGACTACTTTTACTTCTACTGGAGTAATATTTCATCAAAGTATTGGTAATTTTACTTGAGTACAATATTTTAGTACTTTTTCCACCTCTGCATCTAATCGGCCAATCTCAAGGCAGCAACTTACCTGGACGACCTGCTGAAGATCAAACCCAGCATCAGAAAGGAGAATTTGAACAGAGCGTGGTTGTTGTTGACAGATGGGCTGGTCTGAATTTGTTTTATGAAGTGCTGGTGTGCTAGGATTTCCCCACACTATCATCACTATGTTGAATGCTCTGAAAAAGAGGAAAATATCCAGTGAGTGGCAGACGTTTGGAAGAAAATGCGTTGTTGATGCCAGAGGCCAGTGACCAAACTGGTTTGAAATGATTCAAAAAAAAAGTCAACAGTAACTCAAACGATGCAGCAAAACTAGCAACAGAGGATCACAATATTAGGAATTCTTTGTACCTAATAAATTAGGTGTTACAGTAATATCATGGTCGGTCTATGATGGACTGGTGATGTGTGATGGGCTCCAGTCTTTCTGCTGCAACTTCAGGAAAACGAGTAAAAGATGGAAACATGAATCAACAGATGGCGTTTCCAGGTGTCATGTTTAAATGTTCATCCATAGAAGAGACAGCTGACAGATACAACATCACCAGAAGGTAAAAGCAACAAAACGCTAACAAATTCAGCAGGGAAACTTTTTCTTCTTCATTAATTTATTTGAAGTTGAAGATGTTTGAGTCATTTTTGCAGCTCGTTAAGAAAACAGGAACAGAGATGACAAACGACCCCGTGTTTTGTGCCACTGATGCTTTGTCCTGATACAAAAGATTGAGGCCGAGCAGAGCAATGATTGTGAGCAGGACTTATTTAAAGTGTCTGTGTGATGATTCAGTTTAAAGCTCATCTCTTGGGAGTCCTCAGACTTTATCACGTACACAGCTATACTGAAGGATTGCTCTCTTTTATCTTGAAAATTAAAAAATATAAAATAAATAAATAAAACAATCAGAGTGACCAGGGTCAGGTGGAGGGGGAAATATTACATCCCTTCTTTCTTTTCACTCCATGTGTCTTGAGAGATTGTCAGTTTCTGTGTGTTTGTGCTTGTATTTGTTACCTTTTTAGGACTTTTTCTGGCATAAACATGGAGACAAAAACCTGGTCCTAATGAGGCAGAACCTCATTTCTGAGGATCGGAACGGGCTATGATTTGATTATGATTGGTTACATTAAGGTTAAGGTTGGGCATTAACTGGTTATGGAATGGATGTCAGTGCAATGTTCTGAGAAGAATAACTTGAAAACAAATGGTGGTTGTGTGTTGCTCTGCCTGCACATACTCATGTGATTAAATGTCCTCGCTCAAGTATGATTTTTTTTTGGTTTTAATATAATTTTGAATGTAATATACTGTGTGTATAAGTCGTGCTTAGAATTTATTTCTAGGGTTCAAGAAAGCTCTGTTAGACTTTTTCACAACAGGGGCTTTTACTTCAATCGCAGCCACCCGCCCCTCTGCCCGTGTGTGTGTGTGTGTGTGTGCATATTTATCCACTTGCAACATGTGTGCGCCTTTGAACTTGCTTCCTTGTGTTTCATGTGTTTCAGCAGTGTAGGTCCAAGTTTGCATGTGAGTGTGTGTGTGCATGCACATGTACAGTATAAGCTTAATGTGGCATTCAGTGTGTGTGTGTGTGTGTGTGTGTGTGTGTGTGTGTGTGTGTGTGTGTGTGTGTGTGTGTATGTGTTGTCCAGGGAACACATAAGTGGATTAGCCTTCATGCTTTTATTTCTGTAATGGAAACATCAGCTTCAGAGAGAAAGTGGGGCTGAGGACAGGGAGCAAGTGTGTATGTGACACACACACTTACAGAGAGAGAGAGTGAGAGAAAGTGGAGGAGGGGAAGGAGGGTACACCTATTGTGTGCTTTCTTTTCTCTAAGATATTTTACTTCCTTCTCTTTTCCTCTTCAGTCAGTAGCATTATAACATTTTAATTTGGGTATAAACCTTTGATAATGTGTATGTTTGCAGGTCTACAGGTTCCTGAATAGCACCACATACACTGGCAGCATTTTTTCATTAAAATCACTTCTAGCTATTTCAAAGTAAGTGCCACCTTTAAAATGTATTTCAAGTCAAAGCAAGTTTAAATCAATTTGGAAGACATTTTTGAAACAGTATTTAACGATGAAAATGTTGACAAAAATCTGTGAAAATGTGAAAAGGATAATTTCTGTCAACTTGCAACATTTCAATTTTAAAGAGCAACATTTCTGTAATAATAGCCTTACATTTCTTACACAGTTTTGCTTTGATGCCTTTTTTTTAATATGTATTTATTTGGTTGTTTTGTGTGTGAATTCAAAAATTATTGTTACTTGAATTTTTACAAGGTGATGATATCTTATGCAAACTGAAACACAGATACAAGCAGATACACTGTAAACTAGCTGTTTACATTTAATAAGGATGTACGTTATCTGACCAACCAGAAATTGTTTCCGTGTGTACTTGTGTGTGTTTAAGTGGTTAAATGTATTCTATAGTTTGTTTTTAATCCATCTTTATTACAAAGCAGAAGTGAACACACACACATACCGGGTTGAGGAGCGGTGGGCAGCAAACATCTGAGCCTGGGGAGCCATGGGGATTGAGTACTTTGCTCAGGGCCACGTCAGCCCTTGACCTGTCTCTGGATTCGAAAAACGACGACCCTCGGGTTACAAGCCCAATCCCTTTCCTCTTGGCCACAGGCTGATGATGACGACTTGATGAATGTGTATGTTGAGAAAATCCACAGGTTTATATGACAGACATGAAGACGGAGGCTGTGAAAACAGGTCACAGGACAGTTTGTGTTTCCTTCGTCTCAAAGATTAGTGGAGACACAGTCACCACGTATGTGTGTCTGTGTGTGTGTTTACTAGGGCAGATGTCCAGGATCCCATGTCATAAAGGGACGTGTGTGTGTGTGTGTGTGTGTGTGCGTGCATGTGTTGCTGTCTGATCATGTGTGTGAAATGATGTGCAGTCAATCAACTCAATGTCCTCCTCTTCAGTGATTTCTGGAGGCGACGGCGAAAGACACTTGACATGATTTCATGCATGTCTTAGACCTGCAGCAACAGCAGAAATAAGTCACTTTAATATAAACAAAACAACACAATCGTAACAAAAGTTCATTTCTTTTATAAGATTAATTACACGAGACATGGTCTTTTGCCCAAACTCAGCAGGCATAGATTGACAACAACAAGGAATAAAATGCACCAATGTCCAATGACACCGTTGACTAGAACATTTAAAGACCCAGCTATGGCTGTCATACTGTGTTAACAACTTTTAAAAAGTCAGTGATTACTGTGAAATAACACAGTAAAAACAACAGTTTGCCATTGGAAATGAAATGCACTGAGTTGTTTCTGTTTGATTGTGTCGCGGGTAAACAAACTGTTTACAAAATATTAATTTAGTTACCCAGCGTGTAAACAGTAATCTTCTGTATTCACTGCAGAATAATTAGCGGCAGTTCATGATCATCATCATGATCCTAACATCAGCAATACATTTTAAATCATCTGTGAACAACACATTAAATTAAAACCCTTATTTATTTATTTTACTGTAATGTGTTAATATTTAGGGGTCAACAGAGGTTTCACAGAGAGTGCACAGCAAAGATGAATTAACTTCTGGGATGTTACTCAAATCAACGGCGCCATCTAGTGGTACTGACCGCACGGTGCAGACACAAACTTGCACAGCCATCCGTTTGAATGTTATAACTTCAAAGACGTTGTACAACTTCAGTGAATGTGGAAAAACTAAAACTAAAACATGGTTGATAATAACATTTATATTACCAAAAGAGAGTTTCAAATACTACCATAAGATTGTAATATAGGGAAGAGTGATATCACAGGTAGTTCAAAATAAAAAATAATAATAAACCATGTTTTACCCACCTAATAATGTCAATGTCAGTTTGACATCGTGAGTTCATGTTATACAGCCTGTAGATTTTTCATAAAGACAGCAAAACATGCAGAAACAGCAGAAAATGAATCACTCCCCAATTTTAAGCTGTTTTTGGACCAAACATTAGAATTTCTGCCATTGGAAATGACAAATATTGAGTTCTATCAGACACTGTTATGGGGTCATTATAGTGCCAAAATTATGCTTATTTCACCACGAACACTGAGTTGCAGTTGGTGGCATGAAAGAAACATATGTTAATAATTGTATTTTCTAAAAAAATGATGCTCAGTTAATTCTCCTCAGAGGTGAGCTCACCTCTTCACTCTGGCAAATACATAAATCTTGCTTTTGTCATTCCTAAAAGATAAGCGTAATGTTATGTCTATATGTTATGTTATAGACATGTTATGTCTATAATGATCATTTTAACTGCCAAAGGGGGCAACAACCTGTAAACCAACTTCTCCTGTTGTCTTTTGTCTCTGAACAGAACTATTTTGGAAAGAATGGACCAGAACTGAAAGCAACTGCGCTATCTAGTGGTACTGACGGCACGGTGCAGACACACACTTGCACAGCTATCCTTGTTTGAATGTTATAAAAAAAAAAAACATGACAGTGGGTTTTCCTTTTTTAAACTCTTCAATAAAAAGTTGACATTGTATCTTTGTATTATGTCACTTGATAAGTTATCATGTGCTGGCTCTTTTAGGAAATCCTAATCATGTACATCATACGGATGGTGTTAACACACACTCACAACTTTGTCTTGGAAAAAATATAACAAACTGACAGCTGTCATGATGTTTGCTAATTGCTTATTTTCTGCAGTGTCATTTTTTTTACTTAGAAGCAGAGGCTGTGCAAGTACAATAAGAATTATTTTATTAAAGTTGTAAGGAAGAAGTGATGTCAATTGTTAACTTTGTGCAAATTGTGTGACTGCATGGACACAGCCAAAGGTACATATTGTCTTCAAAAGCTAAAAAGAAACAAAAAATGTTTCGGATTTCTTCGTGACCATGTTGACCAAATTCCATGCACAGATTGCTTCGTTTACTATGTGTTCAATTGTGAAACCGCCCTGCGATGGACTGGCGAACTGTCCAGGGTGTACCCTGCCTATCACCCTATGTCAGCTGAGATAGGCACAGCACCCTGTGACCCTCTGGTGGAGGATAAAGCAGTAGATAATGGAGGGATGGATAAATTGTGAAACCACATGTGATTGATAGCTTTTCTTTGAACCTTTTTTTGTACTTTTTTTTGTTCGTCATGATTTTCTGACCCTGGTCAAATAGTATGTGTTGCAACTCAACATTCTACTCCTTAGCAAAGACAATAACAAACAAATTAACCTTTGTCAATTACGTTTTATGGCTGACTTACTTAAAAAAAAAAACTTTTTGCCAGTGTGCAAAAAGAGGAAGAAAGCTGACAAAGGAACAAAGAAAAAAAGAAATCCAAAGGCTTTAATAGTGTGGAGTTGTGACCCCCCACAGATGACACCAGGTTTAATAGCCAGGTAAAGGGCAGCACGAGCCAGGTCTCAGCCAATCACAAACCAGAGTCGAGGTTCATTGAAAGTGCTATGGTTTTAAACTGATATCAGCTGAGAGAGAGTCTGTAGAAATACCTTTTTACAGACTCCCGGTAATCATCAGAGATAACATTTTCCACCGCCTGAAGACATGGTTATGCACAACTTCAGAGGCTTGGAGACAGTGTGGTGTTGTTATTGGTGGAGCTTTACACAGGAAAAGGCAAGGACATCACTAAAGATAACTTTTTTACTTCACTTGAGTTGGCAAAAGCATCACAAGCCAAGAAAACAAGCCTGGGTGGTAGAGTCAGAAGAGAGCTTCTCCCGTGCCTAAAGACTCGAATGCCGCTGTTCACCACACAGGTGCTGAAAAGTGACAAAGCATCAATCACTGTCAACCAGGGCACAACAAAAAAAAGTCTGCATTTGATCATCTAAAGATCAGTCAAGAAACAGGAATTCCATTCACCACTCTGCAAGGACAAGTGAAGAGCTGATGGATGCGGTCAAGATGAGATGACCAGGTGTCACTATACACTACAGCATCGTCCAGATAGACCCCACACCCTTCGAGATGTGCGACTACTTGATTGCGAAATGTCGCGGGTACGTTCCGTAACCCAAAGCTCTGATGTTATAGGCGTATAGGCCACTTGGTGTAATAAAAGCAGAGACTTCACGTGCACGTGCTGTTAACTTTAATGAATACTGACTACAAGATTTTAGCCAAAGTAATACTGAACAGATTAAATGATGTACTGGATGAAATTATAGAAAAGGAACAAAACTGTGCCATTAATCAGCTTGAGATGGATGTTTTAACTAACATTTTAAGCCTTTACGAACTTGCATCTGTAGCCAAATTAAATCATAATAAAACAGAGGGAGTTTGGATCGGTGAAGAGCATAAAAAGACTGATATTAACATTAAAGTAAAAGATGAAATCAAAATTTTAGGCTTGACCATCTGCAACAAAAACTGCAGTGGAAGAAACTGGGAGAACAAATTGGGTGAAATTAAAGAAGAAGTAAAGAAATGGGAAAATAAAAATACTAATTATAAATCAAGAACCTTCATCCTTTCCAAACTCAAACTTTTTTTGACCAACATATTTCCTCCATCTCACAAAATGATAATACAATTAAATAAACAGTGTGTAAACTTAGTTTGGGGAGCAAACGGAATGCACTAAAAGAGAATTTCTTTTTAAAAGTAAAGAGTACGGAGGTTTAGGAGCTGTGGAGATGGGCACAAGGCTTTGTGTTGCTTATGTTAAAAATGTTTCTGTATCCATCAATGCTCTTTGGGTTGGTGATCTCCCCCACTGGAGGAAAAAGAGAGGAAGAGCCACACAAGGCCCTGAACATAGACTGGTCTATGGTGACTATAAATATCAACACCTCAAAATAGACTGGAGCGGCCTTCCGGCTAAAACCATTATTTAAGAAAATGAATAACTCCACATATGGAGGTTTTATTATCTATAAACATTTTAAAAAATGATGAAAGACCAGAGCTTTTAAAAATATTTAAAAATAAATACTTATCAGAGAGTATTAAAGATCAGAGATGGCTTCTCTCTCTGAACAGACTTCCTGTCAGGCCTGTTGTGTCTTGGAGCTGCTTTGTTAAAACAAAACAATGTCCTATGATTAACTGCAGCGATGATGAGACACAACAGCACCTTTTAATAGACTGTTATCGAGCACAGGAAGTCTGGGATAAACTTAAAAACAATGGTCTTAACATGGATATCAATTATAAAACAATAATTTATTCACTTATAGATAAAAAAAAAAATAAACCAGAAACATAAGGACCTCATGCAGTTGGTCATCTGCATTGTAGGGTCAAAACTATGGAAAACTTTGTGTGCAATGGTCATAAAAAAAACAATAATAGACAGTAATACAGTATACAAACAAGTTTTATCAGAACTCAGGAGGAGAAAAACCCTCGATAGGGATCAGCTTCTCCCTTGGGAAAATGTAATTCTTTAAAATGTGGACCCTTAGTATGTATTTTGCACTGTTTTGCACTTTTTTTACATTGTTGTTTGCACTTTGTACACTGTTTTGTTTTTGTTTACTGTTTTTTTTTGCGTCTCCGCTCGTTTGTATGCGCGTGACGTAGAGATGTAATGTGTCATGTGGTTCTTGCTGTTTGAACTTCAATAAAAGTGTTTTTAAAAAATATAAAAAATAAAGTCTCTGGGTACACACTAAATAGTAGTAAATGTGAATCCTTAATAATAGGGAGACAACCCAGCCAGATATTTGTGAGTGTTATAGCTTTAACACTCTTTGCGCTAAGAACATTAGGTGAAAACTTCAGAATGTCATAATCAAAATATTGGAGGGAGTTTTCATGGAAAATGAAAATGAGATTCTTTAGCACACCTGAGAAACTCAAGGAATGCTTCCCTGGATCAGATAACAGGAGGCAAATTATATACATATGCTTTTTACATGTTGTACAACATATTGGGAAGGAGTTAAGGAAATCCTAAAGTATATTTTTGAGCAGGCACAACATTGGTTAAGAATTTATTTAAAAGGAAAGATAAGGGAAAAGGACATTTATTTTAATATACTGAGAGCAACTACTTTGAAGCAAGTGACCAAAGCTTGGAAACATCCAAATACACCCAAATTAAAGGTCACAGAGTGGTCCTGTTGCACATATATGTTAGTTATGGAGGTCTACTTACATACATTATGGTCAAAAACCTCCTAGTTGCTGTAAACGAGCCGATAGAAATCTGTCTTTTCTGACGCTGTTTCCCAGCCGCGAGATTTCAGACTCAACTCTCTCACCCAGAAGACAGAGTCCTGTGATTGGCCAGTACCCGGAAGTGACATATTCAGCACACCAGCTCTCAGAAGCACCCCCCTCTGGAACGGTGGATGCACTGCTACTCATTATCAAAACCTTGTTTTAACAATGTTTAAAAAATAGCTTCTTCACGACTCCCCGCCGCAGTCCCTTTTATGACTTTGACCCAGAGTCAGACCCAGAGTCAGAAGACACTGTCACTCATGAAACACCTCCACAACGGACGTTATTCTTCTTCTGCAGTTCAATGAACGCAACCGGATGTTCCCGGACTAGTGCCCGGACCAGGAGGATCTGCTGCTCCAGAGAACCGGTGTTTACGTAACCGGACCGGGTTTTTTCAGAGATCTCACTGAGCCCGAGATTACAATAAAACACAGCGTTCTCAGCAGTGGCTGAACTGTTTGTTTAGAACCTTCAGGGCTTCTTAAACAAGGTAATGACGCAGATACACACTAAAAAACAGCGTTAATTGGAACTTCCGGTCAAGGTCCGCTTAAAGAGCATGGGTATTAACAACAGAACAAAGTTTAGAGATGGAAAGACTAACTTATAAATAGGGAGCAAATACATAATTTGGAATAAGTTATACTCTAAAGCAGGGGTCTCAAACTCAAATGACCCGGGGGCCACTGAGCGTCTAGTCTGGCCAGTAAGGCGGCGGTCAATGAAAAAAAAAAGCCCAACTTTTTGGGGAAAAAAGCAACTGTTCAGTCAGGGTGCTCAATATGGGCTTAACATGATAGAACAATATACCATCATGATATCGCAACAACAGTATTTGTGACAATATTTCACAGACATTGTTATTGCTTTTATTTATTTTATTGTATTTACATATATTGCCTCATATGAGCATTTATTTTGGTATATTATTATTACTATTATTATTCTGGACAAGAACAACCAGAAATAAAATAGTAACAAGTAAACCAGTAAAAAAATATATAATAACAGTAAATTAAAATAAATCTAGTGGTATGCAAATGTTTAGGCACCCTGTAAATGTTCATGATTTTCCTTTATAAATCATTGGTTGTTTGGATAAGAAATTTCAGTTAACTATCATATAGGAGACAAACACAGTGATATTTAAGAAGTGAAATAAAAAAGTGTGCAAGAATTGTTTAAACACAATTAGGCATTTAGGCACCACAAAAGAAACATTTTGTGCATCCTCCTTTTGCAGAAATAACAGGCTCTAAATGCTTCCTATAGCTTCCAATTAGAGTCTGGATTCTGGAGAAGGTATTATGGACCGTTCTTCTTTACAAAACATCTCAGGGTTGAGTTTGTCTCCTATATGACACACTTAACTGAAACTTCTTATTCAAACAACCAATGATTTATGGAAGGAAAATCATCAACATTTACAGGGGTGCCCAAACTTTTGCATGCCACCGTACTTGCAGTGCTGCACAACTTGCAAAAATGTACAACATGCAAAATCACTAATAACAGAGGCAAAATCAAAACAAAATACTATACAGTGCTATACTCCCTCAGCACAAGATGTATCATACAGGACTGGCAGTGCAACTCTGCTGAAATGTTTACGTGATGGCAACACGCAACGCTTGTCCACAGTGTCTTGAATCCTGGGTTGCTTGCGGTACGTGATGCTTACATGTGGTATCAAATGGTATCAATGTGCTTCTCAATAAGAAAGAAAGCCCTGTAGAAATGTAACATCACTGTTGATAGTAAAGAAATTGAGGTGATAAATGAGTTTAAATATTTAGGTAAAACTCTAGATCCTCAACTTAAGTTCGACGCACATATAAAGAAGTGATCTAAAACTGTAAAAAACAAGTCTGAACTGCTTTAGACTTATCAGGTCATGTCTCTCCTTTAAGGCATCTATATCTCATCTATATCTGCATGCCACGGTTCTTTCACATGTGCCCTATTGCATCACTGCCTGGGGGCCAGGCCACTGACTCAGCTACACGACCTCTATTCTCACTCTATAAACAAGCTTCAAAAAAATGGTACCATTGCAAAATAATTGAGAACTATAATTTGTTGACTTTTTCCAATTTTATAAAATTCTCTTTTCTGAAAGTAGCTTTTAAGTGTGTAAATGGACTGGCCCCACAAGCGGTGTCTGAGATTTTTAAAAAGACAGACAACTGTAAGGCCAATGACAAGGAGCATAAAACCGAACAGAACTAAAGACGGTTATTATTGTATTATTATTATTATTATTATTATTGTTATTATTATTATTAATAATAATAATAATAATAATAATAATAATAATAATAATACAATAATAACCGTCTTTCAAGACACTCAAGGTCGCCATTTAGTGTGAAAGGTAAACTGTGGCTCAAGCAGAAATGTGAACATTAACTTGTCTCAAGTCATTGTCCAGTACTTTATCCTATATTTAATGCTAAATTTAATTTCTTTTTTTTGATTGAATAATAAAGACACAAATCTAACTCCATATAAATGTCACAGCCTCTGCTATCTCTTGATGTCTGCGGGACGTGGAGGGACATGGGACGGCATTGTAAAGAGTGTCCTGACGAGCCTTATCGCCTAGTTATAGACCACTTTATGACTGAACTTTAAAGGTGCATTATGTAATAAATCTAAAACAACTGGTCATAAAATCTTCCTAATATGTCACAGAGACTCAGGAATAATGTTCATATAACAAACTGAACTCACCAACAACAACAGTACAGCCAAAATATTCACATAAAAAAAAAATCAAATAATCGCAAATAATGTTTATGTTTTGAAATCATGTTTTGGCACGTGGCGCCACCTACTGCCATCTACCAATCATTGCAGTCAGTAGAGTCTCAGCTGCCGAGCAACCACGGGTTTCCAGTTACGGGTGAGCTACGATGGTGGAGAAAACGAAACCTGAAAGACCTCGGTAGTGTAGTAACGGTTTTTGGCCACATTCTTACATATGGTTGCTTTAAGTGATTGAAGAAGCTGTTTGTGTTTCCTTGGGGAGCAGACACGACAGCGCGAGAAACTTTGCAAATAATTTCATTTTTTTGCTTGATGTCCGTAAAATTGAAGCCAAAATGTTTCCAGATAACTGATATTGTCCTACCTTTCTTCTGAACCAAAGGCTGCACATTAATTGTTTTTCTTCAATTAATAATGTTTTTATGATCGTGAGAAGCCAAATCAAAGCCAAAATCATGATTAAAATTAGATTATTCATCCAGCCCTAATGTGTGTGTGTGTGTGTGTGTGTGTGTGTGTGTGTGTGTGTGTGTGTGTGTGTGTGTGTGTGTGTGTGTGTGTGTGTGTGTGTGTGTGTGTGTGTGTGTGTGTGAGTGTGTGTGTGTGTGTGTGTGTGTGTATGCCTCTGATGTGTTGAATCAGCAGCTGCTCCAGTCTGCAGCTTTTTTCTCTCCCTCTTGCGCTGCTCGTTGTTATCTCCACTGCGGGGCCACACTTACATTAAACCTTGATCAAGTGGGGGGCCACAAAATATTGTCCCAATAGGACATATCTGTATCACTTTATCTCATAGGAACAGTCTACAATAAGTCAGCATTCTACTCCTTATCAAAGACAATAAACAGCAAAAGGGTTAACCTTTGTCACTTTAAGTTTTATGGCTGACTTTTATTTTAAAATAACTTTTTGCTAGTGTACGAAAAAAAGGAAGAAAGCAAGAGAAAAAATTAACAAGAAAGACAAGAGAATGAAAGCACAAATAAAGGACAAAGTTGGCAAAGGAAGAAAGAAAAAGGAAAAAAGAAATCCAAAGGCTTTAATCGTGTGGGGTTGTGACCCCCCACAGATGACACCAGGTTTAATAGCCAGGTAAAGGGCAACACGAGCCAGGTCTCAGCCAATCACAATCCAGAGAGACTGTAGAAATACCTCGGGTCTGCATCAGCCTCTACACCACTTTCTTCCCCCATCTTAGAGAGGAACTAATTTAAAAGTAAAGAAAAAAAGTAAAGTTTAAAGATGTTTTCCTCTGTGTTGCTGTTTCCTCTCTCTCTACTCTGCGGTGTGCTCGCTTCTGTACCGGGATCTCCCGTCGTGGAGCAGGTCTACAGGGACGTGGTCAGCGTGGTGTCTCCGGGACAGCAGTCTCTGACCGGGGAGTCTCTTCACACCCTCTTAAATACACTAGAGAACCGTGTGCAGTGCGGTGAAGTGCCGTGTGAAAAGGTAAGTTTTATTAGCTTAACTCGGCCGCCAGGTTGCGAAGAGCCGTGTGGCGAGGAGTCGGTTCTACTGTGAGAGGGCAAGGTCCAAAAGATAATCAATCTGCTGGAGTTACTGCTGTAACAACGACTGAATTGTTCCGTTTATTAAATATAAAACAGTATATATAGCAATACACGCGTATACTGACAACAAATATGGAAGATGATTAGTGTAACATCTTTTTTGGAAACAAAATTAAAACATATTGATATGGGGGAGTATTAGTGCCACATGTACAAAAATAAACCAGCATGAATTCTGAATTTTTTTTTTGACCTTTTTTGTCAGAATACGGACATTCTGACTTTAATCTCAGAATTCATGCCGGGTTTTTTTTTTTTTTTTTTTTACTTTCTTTCAAAAATGTTTTTTCTGAAAGTAGCTTTTAAGTGTGTAAATGGACTGGCCCCACAAGCGGTGTCTCAGCTTTTTAAAAAGACAGACAACTGTAAGGCAATGACAAGGAGCATAATAAGCAAAACTGTAAAGTTCGAAGATGCAGGACAACATTTGGCC
Organism: Microchirus variegatus; assembly: GCF_963457635.1. Lineage (NCBI taxonomy): Eukaryota > Metazoa > Chordata > Actinopteri > Pleuronectiformes > Soleidae > Microchirus > Microchirus variegatus. The sequence continues at coordinate 7,440,103 of NC_139814.1, forward strand.
AATCATCTTTCTCAGTGCAAGGTATACACCTATGGAATTCTTTACCATCAGAAATTAAATCCCAAACAGAACTAAAGACATTTAGTGTGAAAGGTAAGCATGTAGTAGTGCCACATTTTTTGGAAACAAAATTAAAACATATTATATGGGAGAGTATTAGTGCCACATGTACAAAATAAACTAGCATGAATACAGACTTTCTGACTTTAATTTCAGAATTCATGGCATTTTTTTTTTTAACTTTCTTTCAAAAATGTTTTTACATGTGACCCAAATACTCAAAAAGACAAAGTCATTGATATACATGTGTGTATGTATGTATATACATATATATGTATATATATGTAGTTGATGACCATTTTTGGTCTGACTTTAATCTGACTTTTTTTTCATAATGTCACTTTAAAGTCACTCACTTTACAACCCTGATCAAGACTAAATTTTTTACATTCGAATGTACATGAATCATTTACATGACATTTTGTTTAGTTTACAAATCTGGGTCAGTTTAATAGTTTTTATTTAGATTCTAAAGTTGTCTGTGGTCCAGACAACCCTGATCAAGACTTATCATTATTATTTATTGTCATAAGGCACACAACATTTTAACATTTTGAGTCAGGGATCTATCAGGTTCGAAACGACATTCTCCTTAAATTAGTCACACTTTCTTTTAAATAATGACTCCATTCACATAAGAATAACAACCTGCAAAGATGTGATTTTCAGAAAATGAATCACTTCTTAACTTTAAGATGTTTTTTAATCAAATTTAATTTCAACAAATGTCAATTTTGACAAATATTAAGTTATATCAGACACTGTTTTCAGCTTTTTTCTCGGTCAAGAGAGGTGTCTGTTTTATGGTGTCGTGTCATTTGATAATAAATAAATATATAAAGTACAAAGATGTGAAAGAGCATACAGCTGATGGCATTCAAAAAAACATGCAATATGGGGATTAGGTAAATTGACCATAGGTGTGAGTGTGAGTGTTGAATGGTTCTTCCTCTATGTATATGTGTATGAATGATAATGATGGTGGTCGGAGGGGCTGTTTGGCGCACGTTGGCAGCCACTTACAGACGCAGGATGCAGGATGTTCTGTCGTTTTTTTTTCCTATTTTGCTCAGTGTGTGTGGTTGTGTGTGCTCTACTGTGTGTGCAGTGCAATCTACCAGGCAGCGTTCACCAGCTCATCACCAATCACTCCGCCCATGCAGAGGATGAAGCTGGAAAAGGCAGTGAACATGTGACCATCGGTGTTTCTCAGTTCACTCACCTTGCTGCCGGCTGCGTCCTGTACCTAACCGCTCCTGACCTGGTCTGCACCTCAGTACGACAGGGGAGCTGGGGTGAGGAGACCGAACGTTTCCTACAGGAGATCACACATGAGGAGCATCATGAACATGAACATCAGCATGAAAAGAGTGGGGCCCACCACCACCATGAACACATGGACGGTCATGGATTAGAGACGCTGCTTCAAGAGATTCACCACCACTATGAGCCGTTACACAGTGAGGTAAGTTTAAGACGACAGCAAAATAAAAATGTTTTTGTACTATTCAAGCATTCTTTTGTTCTGTTCTATAGAAATTAGAATTACATATCATTGATGCAAATATCTATAAATGAATTGGGAGTTGTACATTAAATACACCGTCATCCGTCCAACAAACCAGCATTATCACAATTTACATTTTTTCCATATTGATCAGATTAATAAACATTTTTTTCCTCTGCCGAAGTTTAGCTTTAATATAAACCATGAATGAGTCCAATTAGTTTACACACAGTGCTGATTGAGCCTCTCAGCAGCACACAACTCTCTTTGCATTTCTCAGTATTGCTGTACCACACACAAGATGATTTATTTTATGTTAAGTCAGATGGAGGCAAACAGGATGGATGTATGACTGAAAACACACAGAGGCACCCACGAAAATTTTCAGGGGTGAATTCTACTGCTGAAGAGATAAATGCTTCTTGACCTTGCACCACCTCTGCACTACTGTTGTATACTCACACCCTCATTTAGGTCTGATAGTTTTGCTTGACAGAGCCTGTGTTCAGACAAAGGATGCAGCAAACAAATAATGTTGCACTGTTTCTGTTCATAAAGACCAAACAGTGGAAGAATAATAACATCAAAAGAAAAAAAAAAATCATCAAAATTGACACAAATTTACTAGTTTTAACATTTTAACATGAGCAAAATTCCTCAGTTCAATGTCACTGAAGTGACCTGAGAGAGAATTAGACCTCTGTTGCTCTGGGTTCTGAGATTTATAAAAATCTGGATCCTCACCAGGAGACATTGACCAATCATAGAGTCGTTCTTATTCCTGTAATTCCAGATTTAGCAACACGTGTTTATGCTGGAAAGCATCTTAAGAAAAGAAAAAGAACAGCAGAAATGTAGAGCTGCTTGTAAACTTTCATCAGACCACACAACTGCTGGAAAGTGTGTTTGTTTTATTTGAATAACTTCATCCTCTCATCCTCTCTGTCCTTTTAGAGCTGTGTATCAGTCAGTGACATCATGGCAGAGGTCGATGCATCATTACCTGAACAGGGACAGGAAGTGGGTGCAGTTTTGGGCCGCGTACTGTATCACGCTCTGCACGGTCACTGCTTCATCAGCTACTCCCTGCCTGAGGAGCGCTACTTCCTGGATTACCTCATGGGTTATCTGGGGTCAGATAACTTCACTGTCAGAGGTAAAGGTCCTATCCAGGAATCTGAAAACAAACAAACATGGGCAAAGATACAAGCACAGAGAGAGACTGTGATCACTGGAAAACCCAGATCCTGTTTTTAGTGTATTGAGAGCAAAGTTCTGTGTTATTTCCTCTGAAATACTACCATCACTACACCTCTGCATTTGATATATTAGTCATGTAATCTTTTCTACCTGTAAATGTAATATCCAACATCATCTCTTTGCTCTGCAGATTTGGAGGCTCTTATGTTGAGTCTGAACATAGGGTCACACCACGACGACCATCACGACCATCACGACCATGAGGATGAACATGCAGATCACGATCACAGTGGTGCCAGGCAAAGGGAGAGGAACAGCCACAGACATCATGAGGGACACGGAGGAAACTCTACCTGGGATCAGGTATCGACCGACTCACTTATTAGCCATGAATAGTCTCTCATCTAAAACACACACACACACACACACACACACACAGAAGGCTAGGAAGAGTGAAGTGTCTAAGATACACACATTTACACAGGAAATATGTTTACGTTGCATTATAAGTTCCACATATATATATTGTAACTAGATTCACATTGCCCAATAATTACATGTATGGAAGTTGTAGACTTTACCTGAGGCATTGCCTTCTGCATTTTCGGTTGACCATAGTGTATGCATAGGTTAGGCAGTTGTCATTTGATGTGTTCCCTAAGGGGAAACTGACAGTCAAATGGCTAAACAAAGGCATAAGGTGATGTATAGAAGGAGAAGCAGGTAGCCTTTAAAAAGTGGGGTCTTGCTCAGGGAAAGTTAGAGCTTCTTGGTAATCTGCTTGAAGCCCTCCCAAGTGAACTGCAGAGCTTGGAATTGACACTTGACTTGTAACGAAATAAAGATCTCTTTGTTTGGTGAAAAGTCTTTTGAAAGTGGAGTGACACAATACACCTGGTGTTCTGAACAAGAAGGAAGCCTGACTAGACGACAAGAGCCAAAACATTTTCATCATGTGTCTGACAACCAATGCTTTGACTTCTCCCAGCACTGTTTCTCTGCTGAGGAGCTGGTCGAGATTCTTGGTCCGGCAGTCAACGGCTCTGGTCTGGGTCGGTCCGACATGACTCGGCTCAGCCCTGCACTCGTCCAGCAGATCCTGAGTGGAGCCTGCGCAGAAAACACAGGGCAAGTGAAACCAGATGGACTCACCATGACTGAGAGTAAGTGTGTGGCCTGGATTTACAACCTGCCTACCTCTGCTTCTGTTTGGAGAAGTTGCAAACACAGACAATGACAACATGTGAATGGCACAACAAACCAAAACACTTAATTAGTGTGGCTGAGATTTGATTATTTAGTGAGTCGACCAAAGATGGAGTTTCCTGGAGTCAGAGATGAGTTAAGTTGAAAAGCTTTATTGGAAGCAAATCAGATCTGAGGAGAACTGAGACAATGCCGAACATAAAACAAGCATGTTAACACTTGGGCAAAAATAATAATTTTAGTGACTGAGAACAAAAATGTAAACATTTCCAAGCCAACCAGATTAACTTGGCCGACTGATTCATTGTTCTAAAATACGACTTCCTCTGTTCCTTTTGTAAGGATACCTCTATGCAACTCTCGCCAATTTCTTAATTACGCTGACGTCCATGTTTGGCATCGTGCTGCTGCTGTGTACGTCCTGCACCAGCATGTACCAGTTGTGTATCCAGTTTTGCATCAGTCTGGCTGTGGGTACTCTGACTGGAGATGCTCTACTGCACCTCTTACCCATGGTGAGTGATTCAAGTTTTAAGACAAAATACCACAAAACAGGATCCCTTTAGTAAAAGTATGAAGCATTAATGAAGTATGCTGAGCTTGACCTGTTCTGTGCTCTCTCTGTGTCCAGTTTCTGGGTTTACATGTGCACTCAGACAACGGCAACAGCCACGAGGGCCATACACGAGCACAACAGCACACAAGCACTCAAACTCCAGACTACATTTACAAGATGTTGGTCATGTTGGCAATGATTTACTACTTTTACCTGATGGAGACAATCTTCTGTCTCGTCATTTATAAAAATAACAATCACCACCATCACCAACACCATCATGCGGTAAGTACGACTAGAGTATCTAAGTATCAGATCTGTTTGTAACTGAACAAATGTTTAAAATAAGTTGTGTTTGTTCAAACATTGTCATTTATATTCATGGACAAAATGGTTCCACATACAGGTACATTACTCTTGAAGGTTCTTTGAGTACAAAATACTGAACATTTAGTATTTTTTATTTCATTTGTATTGCGTGTAGATGAATTTCCTCATACCTGTGTGATAACTTGTCCTCCTTTTATCATTTTTAATTTGTCTTCTCTTCCTCTTCCTCCCCGTTTAGGAAGAAGCAGAGCCTCACCACTGTGACCATGGGAGGGTTTTAGAGATGTATCAACAGGAAAGGACACAGAAAAACAAGTCAACCTCAAAAGCAGACCTGGTGAGATATATTATCATTTCAGCTGGAACATCTAAAATTGAAATGAGGAGACTTGATCCAGGATCTGAGGACAAATGTAAAGAGGATTTACAGTAATTCTCCTGCACAGAATAGTGTATTACCAAAACTGTTTTATATTAGGGCTAAATATCCTGTATTTTACATCAATAATATGTGCTACTTCTATGTCTAAGCTCCAATTACATAACAACAATAATAACATTTTCGTTTCAGGTTGGCTATGACGATGAGAAAACAATGTCAAAAGAGCGCACTAGAGGTGAGTGTTTGTGAAGGTTCTCAGTCCTCCAGCTCATGGTCATCTTTTCGAGTAAGCTGTAGGCAACTGGCGAATACATCTCAAACGTTTTAAGCAAGTCCAGTTGCCTACAGCTCGACTCCTGAGGATCACTCGAAGTGAGTAAACACAAAAAACAAGAATGACATCACCCAGTTGTGATGAAAGCCTCCATTAGTGCATCTGCCTCACTATAACTACCACTTTGCCTGTCTGCCTGTGTAGAACAGCGTTTGCTGCCCTACATGATAACTATCGGTGATGGGATCCACAACTTTGCAGATGGTTTAGCGATAGGTGCAGCTTTCTCCCTGTCATGGAAGTCTGGTTTGGCCACGTCGCTGGCTGTCCTCTGCCACGAGCTACCACACGAACTGGGTAAAGAAAACAATCCAAGTGTCTGATTTGATCCATGTTTTTCCCTAAAATATTTTTACAATCATTATCCTGTTGCTTCTGTTTCTCTCCAGGCGATTTTGCCATTTTGCTGAATAGTGGTGTGTCTGTGCGCAAGGCGTTGCTTTTAAACATCGGCAGTGGCATGACCTCATTTATTGGCCTGTATATTGCTCTGTCAGTTGCCACTGACCTGGCAACCAAACAGTGGATAGCTGCTGTCACTGCAGGACTCTTTCTATACGTGGGACTGGCTGATATGGTGAGTGTTTCAGCGTACCTACAGTGAATGACAGTCACGTGTAAATGATATACAGACAAAGGGGATCTTAACTTGCCTTTAACTCTTTTTGTGTCTCTCCAGCTCCCCACCATGATTCACGTCAGCAACAAGAGACCCTGGCTGATATTTGTGCTGCAGAGCATCGGCCTTATCAGTGGGTGGGGTATTCTACTATTGTTGTCACTTTATGAAGAGAGGATCAGCTTTTAACGCACGGACTCGTAACGGGACGCATAAAGTGCACCAGCACATTGGTGTGCAGTTTGTGTTTCCATTTGTGCCCACTGTACAACTAACGAATGTGCAGCCATGATGAAGTAATTAGTTAACATGGTCTAACATGGTCACAGTTTCAATTCCAAAATGCCAAACAATACTAAAAACTTGAATAGTTAAACCTGAATGACCATGACAAGTGGCGTGTATTAACAACTCCTAACAATACTTCAGTTTACCGTTATCAAAGTGACTTCATCTTTTAATCTTTTCAGCCAGAGTTTTTACTGACAAGGAACCTAGATTTAGTTACTACATGTCATGTCAGGTAAGGTATGGACAGATATGATGACTTTTCATTGTCAAATTTTGGACCAAATTCTTTTTTTAAAAAAAACGCTTATAATAATACTTAACTATACCTCAACTGCGAAATGTAATTGTTACAACGGCAAAAACAGATAAGACAGACAACAAAATTAGACAACACAAAACAAGCAAGCAAGGGATTAAAGAAAGGTCAAATATAAAAAAGGGAGTAACCCTCCAACCAACTCAGGATATCATAGAACAAGGAGGATGTACATTAAGCAGACGCTTGGCGGTGGATCTGAAGTCAATCCCAGCTGCCATTGGGCATCACCAGCCCAACATGATCATATTATTGGGAATGAGACAGCACTACAGACTATGTGTCATACTAAATCAGCTTGATAACACCAACACATGGCTTGTGGAGGAGGAGGTGTACCAGGAGAGAAGATGTGCAGCAAACATGAAGAAAGGCGGGATTAAAGACAAATGACTGAACCACTGTACCAAGGCAGCATGCATGAACATCCATCCATCCATCATCTACCGCTTTATGCTCCACCAGAGGGGGGTGCTGTGCCCATCTCAGCTGACAATGGACACCCTGGACAGTTCGCCAGTCCATCGCAGGGCCACATATAGAGACAACCAACCATTCACTCACACTCTCACACCTAAGGTCAATTTAGAGTGACCAATTCACCCAATCCCCATATTGCATGTTTTTGGACTGTGGGAGGAAGCCACGCACCACAGGGAGAACATGCAACCTTCTTGCAGAAAGGCCATTGTTCCGAAGTTGTTCCAAACAGGGCTCGAACCCAGGAACCCGGGTCTTCTTGCTGCAAAGGCAAGAGTGCTAACCACTACAACAAACGTGGGCCATGCATGAACATATATGACACAATCATCTGGGTCCATCTTCTTACCGAGAGTAGATCGCCTTCTTTTGAAGCACTGTTGTCAGAGGAGTAAAAAGAAAAGCAAAATATTATACAGCAGCAGCGTGATGGCTCACATGTAAGATTGTTATGAATCACTACAATAGATTCTTTGCCAGAGCTATAGTGAGTAAAAACAACCATTTTTACTTACTATTCAATCTACATTGTGGAAGTCCAGATGACCAGTTGTAGTCCAAGCCACATGTGATGGTGTCCTCTCCATCCATGATGAATCCATCGTTGCACTTGAACTTTACAGTGGACAAGTATCCATGGTGGATCTGAAAACCTTCAATCCGCTCACCATTTGCCAAATGTCCAGGATCTTTACACTCAATACCTCCAACATCTACATTTTAAAATAAAGACAGATGTCAAAAATAACCTTGAGTATTTACACACAGATAATACTTTAAAAAAATATTGAGAAGCAAAATATGCAATAAAATAAAAAACGTACAGAAACATTTTGGATAATACACAAATGGTCCACTCTCTGAACACTTTGCTTCTCTACTTCCATAAAGTGCAAAACCCTTTTCACAGCTGTATCGTATCACAGATCCATAATCGTAGAGTCCGCTCCCTTTCTCATTCAGTTTAGGTCTGTAATCTCCATTTTCCAATGGTCATGGTGGATCACACGTCTGCACTGCAATACAAGGAGGACTATTACAATGGAAATATCCTTTTAGAGGAAAAGGGTTTTTAGCTGAAATTATATATTAATGTGACATACATTGACAATAAATTCTATCTATTTTGTCTAAGTGTACAATCACTTAAATGTTTGAAGTGTTTTTCATGAGCCCACAATGGGCCTTTTATATTTATATCAGGAGCCAGATCGGGGCAACAGATGCCATGATTATGAACCTCGATGTGAAATTATCTGCTGCAACATTCATGAAACTTCACCGTTGAATGTTGCTAGATTTGACACACTGTGCTTTTTCATTTTTCTTTAGTGTTTTCCTCTTTTTTTCTTTCTCCCTATTGTCACGGTTGTGTTATTAAATCATATTCAAGAGGCTGTACAATATTAACAAGCAATTATCAGTTAATTAACAGTTACAGTAACAGTTTTTTGCTTTTCTGTCTCATAGAGACCATCAATAATAAAGCAACATCATGTTACTCTTTGATGTGTTTTTATTTTTTTATCGTGTGTATAACAAATGCAAAAAGTTATAGAATGACCCACCCGGCCTGTTCGACGGTCATGTCTGGCACATGAACATTAAGCATAAAAACATTATATAATTAATAATAAATAAATAAATAATTAATTAATTATTGTAATCACAAATGTTGAGATCATGACCGTGGGTATAGTTGAATGTGTAACCATTGTGTAGTGGGCAGTGGAATGGAAACGATTGGTTTCCATTTGTGGGGACTGCTGGCTGAGATGAGGGATGAGATTTAATAAATCCTGGAATTTAGCCTGCTCCAGACCAGGCTAACTCCACAGGATAAATCTCCATGGTAACTTATGTCATAACACGGATAAATTAAGCCAGGATAAGCATAAGGCTTAATCCCTTATCCTAGTTTTGTGCAACGGGCCTCTGAGCTATCCAACAAAACTGTAAGTACACATTTGAGGCTCTGTAAAAACTTGTGATGACACTAGATGGCAGCAAAGTCTCGACAAAGACCTAAAGAACAAACTCTTTGAAGGAACACAAGTGTTTTGCTCCTCAGCAGCACAGAGGAAACGTGGAGCACAGAAAAGTGATTTGTGTCAGTGAAGAGTGAATCAGATGCACTAAATGTTTAACAGGGTTAAAAAGGTTTTGCTTTGTGTTTTTTTTGGTGACCAACATTTTAGATGTGTTGTTCTTTTCACAGCCTACAATGCTGAAGTAGCATGGAGGAAAAGATATTTGTTCATCCTATTCATGCAGATGGTTCATCTTAAAAATCAGTATCTAAGGTCAAGTTGTACAGCGTTCAGTAAATGAGTGGAAAAAAAGTATTCAACCATTTTCATTCTGCCTGCTTTTTCACCTCTTCTTCCCTGACCCTCTTTTTGGAGTCCCTGCTGGAAATACCGCTGTCTACCAATCATTGCAGTCGGTAGAGTCTCAGCTGCCGAGCAACCACGGGTTGCCAGTTAAGTCAGAAAACGAAACCTAAAAGACCTTGGTATTTTGAATTTGAATGGAGTAACAGTTTTTGGCCACATTCTTACATATGGCACCTTTAATTTCTGTTATAAGATTAATTACACAAGACACGTTCTTTTGCCCAAACTCCAGGGAAATTAACTCTTGAGCAGGCATACAGTCTACGGACCATATAGTCTGACAACAACAGGGAATAAAGTGCACCAATGTGAGCCAATGTGTACAATCCTGAACAGAACCAGAGTAGATTACACCACCAAACTTCAAGTTAACGACTAGACAATTCAAAGATTCAGCTATTGTCGTCATGCTGTGTTAATAACATTTCAAAAGTGAGTGATTACTGTGAAATTACACAGTAAAAACAACAATAAAACGTGGTTTGCCGTTAGAAATTAAATGTAATGGGTAAACAAATTGTTAGCAGAATCCCAGTAGAAATATTAATTTAGTTACCCAGCGTGCAACCTGTCATCCTCGTCTTCATCACATTATTAGGTGCAGAACATTAGCAGCAGTTTACATCATAATCCTAACATCAGTGATGTTTTACGTGTCCTTTTTTTCACTGAAATGTGTTGTTATTTGTGGGCCAACAGAGGTTTCACAGAGAGTGCACAGCAAAGATGAATTAACTGCTGGGATGTAACTGAAAGCAACTGCGCTATCTAGTGGTACTGACGGCACGGTGCAGACACACGTTAGCACAGCTGTCCTTGTTTGAATGTTATAAAAAACCATGACAGTGGGTTTTCCTTTTTTAAACCCTTCAATAAAAAGTTGACCTCATATCTTTGTATTATGTCACTTGATAAGTTATCATGTGCTGGCTCTTTTATGAAATCCTAGGGGTCATCATGTACATACTGGTGTTAACACACTCACAACTTTGTCTTGGAAAAAAACATAATAAACCCGACAGCTGTCGTGATGTTCGTTTACTGCATATTTTCTGCAGTGTCGTTTTTTTTTTTTTTTTAACTTAGAAGTAGAAACTGTGCAATTACAGATTAGAATCATTTTTATTTAACCCCTTAAATCAGTTGTAAGGAATACGTGATGTCAATTGTTTAATTGTGCAAATGTGTGTGACAGCATGGACACAGCTAAAGGTACTCAAGCAGCTTTGTTTACTATGTGTTAAATTGTGAAACCACATGTGATTGATTAGCTTTTCTTTTAACCTTTTTTTGTACTTGTTCTTCCACAATGATGTTCTGACCCTGGTCAAATAGTCTGCACCACAGCCAGTGACTTATAGCAGAGTCCTGAACCGTTTACTATACAACTTTATCACTTTAACTCATTGGTTCTCAAAGTGTGGCCCGGGGGCCAATGGCGGCCCGCAGAAACATTTCTGGCAGTCCGCAATGAATTACAGTTGATAGTTTTAATCCAGGAGCTACTAAACTTGTTAAATGTTTATTGGACATTACTGGACAGACCTATAAGTGTAAACAATGTGTTATTGGATTATAAGCTGGTAATAAGCAGGTAGCTACAGCCCCCAATTACTAGCTAATTACCCAGTAGATAACAGAAATGTGTTACTTGGTATTAACCTGTAATTAGAAGGTAAGAACAATGGACAAAATACTGGGTAATTACCCAGTAAATTATAAAGCGTTATTATATTAATGCTTAAATTACATTATATTAACGCTAACATTACTTAAAGCTAAACTGTAGAACTGCAATCTGGTCATTAAAATTATTACAAATGGGATTTATTTCTGGTTTTTTTTCCTTTGGCGGCCCTCAGTCCAATGTTGGGTTCCTAAATTGGCCCTCAGGTATAAAAACTTTGAGGACCTCTGCTTTAACTCATAGGTAGCAACATTCTATTACAATAACTCAGCATTCCACTCCTTATCAAAGACAATAACCAACAAACTAATTTGTCACTTTAAGTTTTATGGCTGACTTCTAAAAGAACATTTTGCCAGTGTACAAAAAAAGGAAGAAAGATAAAAGACTGCAAGAGAGAAATTAACAAGAAAGAGAATGAAAGCACAAATAAAGGACAAAGTGAACAAAGGAAGGAAGAAAAGGGAAAAAGGAAATCCAAAAGCTTTAATGGCGTTTAATGGGAGTTGTGACCCCCACAGATGACACCAGTTTTAATAGCCAGGTAAAGGGCAGCACGAGCCAGATCTCAGCCAATCACAATCCAGAGTCGAGGTTCATTGAAGGTGCTATGGTTTTAAACTGATATCAGCTGAGAGAGAGTCTGTAGAAATACCTCGGGTCTACATCAGCCTCTACACCACTTTCTTCCCCCACCTTAGAGAATAAGTGATTTAAAAGTAAAGGGAAAAGTAAAGTTTTAAGATGTTTTCCTCTCTGCTGTTGTTTCCTCTCTCTCTACACGCGCTCTGCGGTGTGCTCGCTTCTGTATCGGGATCTCCCGTCGTGGAGCAAGTCTACAGGGACGTGGTCAGCGTGGTGTCTCCGGGACAGCAGTCTCTGACCGGGGAGTCTCTTCACACCCTCTTTAATACACTGGAGAACCGTGTGCAGTGCGGTGAAGTGCCGTGTGAAAAGGTAAGTTTTATTAGCTTAACTCGGCCGCCAGGTTGCGAAGAGCCGTGTGGCGAGAAGTCGGTTCTACTGTGAGAGGGCAAGGTCCAAAAGATAATCAATCTGCTGGAGTTACTGCTGTAACAACGACTGAATAGTTCCGTTTATTAAATATAAAACAGTATATATAGCAATACACGCGTATACTGACAACAAATATGGAAGATGATTAGTGCCACAAATATTTTTGGAAACAAAATTAAAACATATTGTTATGGGAGAGTATTAGTGCCACATGTACAAAAATAAATCAGCATGAATTCTGAGAAAAATTATCTGACTGAAAGTTTGACTTTTGTCAGAATACTGACTTTCTGACTTTAATCTCAAAATACATGCGGTTTGTTTGTTTTCTTTCAAAATAATTTTTTACATGTGAAACTAATACTCAAAAATACTCTCTCTATATATATATATATAGAGAGAGAGAGAGAGAGAGAGAGAGAGAGAGAGATGACCATTTTTGTTCTGACTTTAATCTGACTTTTTTTTTTTTTTCTTAATGTTACTTTAAAGTCACTAACTTTACAACCCTGATCAAGATGTATATACATTTCGTTTACATTTGAATGTACATGAATAGTTAGTTTTCAGTTGCTTCCTGAGTAAATTAGAGTTCAACAAAAATCTGGGCCAGTTTAACTGTTTGTATTTACATCCTAAAGTCGTCTGTTGTCCACACGACCCTGATCAAGATGTATCATTATTATTTGTTGTCATAAACAGGCCCACAACATTTGAACATTTTGAGTCAGGGATCTATCAGGTTCGAAACAACATTCTCCTTAAATTAGTCACACAATTTAAATGAATCCATTCACATAAGAATAACAACCTGCAAAGCTGTGACGTCATGTTGACTTTTCAGTCTCTGACTTTTCACTTGCATGCGATTTTCAGAAAAGTTCACAAGAAAACGAAGATTTGCGAAATCAGTTATTTCAATGTAATGATTATTACATTTCATTAACTACATGGTCATTAGTCAACTTAAATGAACTCATTGTACCAGGAAGTGGGAGTGGGAGTCCTTGAACTTTCCACATCAGACGTAATCTGCATGAATGGACAGTGTGTGGTTAATAAGTATAAGTGTTGTACAACTTATGTGAATGTGGGATAAAAACAAACAGGGTTGTTAATACCGTTTATATAACCAAACGAGAGTTTCAAATACTGCCATTGGATTGTTATATAGGGAAGAGTGTTATCATGCCTGATACAGCAATAATAAAATGAATAGTAAAATAATAAACCATGTTTGAACCCACCTTATAATGTCAGTTTGACATTGCGAGTTCGTATTATACAGCCTGTTTCTATATAGACGGCAAAAATGCAGAAAATGAATCACTTCGTAATTTTAAGATGTTTTTGAATCAACATCAAAATTTCTGCCATTGGAAATGACAAATATTAAGTTATATCACTGTAATGAGTTTTTTTTTCTCAGTCAAGACAGATGTCCGTCATTGTGTGTCATTTGATGATAAACAAATATATAAAGTACAAGGATGCGAAAGAGCCGACAGCTGACATCATTCAAAAAACATGCAATATGGGAATTAGGTAAATTGACCATAGGTGTGAGTGTGAGGGTTGAATGTATCTCTATATACGTGTATGAATTACTATGGTGATGGTCGGAGGGGCTGTTTGGTGCACATTGGCAGCCACGCTTCCGTCAGTCTGCTCCAGAGCAGCTGTGGATATAGACATAGCTTACCACCACCAGTGAGAATGTGTGTATCATGAATAATAAGCAAATACCAGCGGTTTGGGTATATAGAAAAGCGTTATATAAACGTAATGAATAATAATAACAATCATTTATAGATTGGATAAAATGGTGAAAAGATCAAATTAACATGACGTCAGAAACAGAAACTTTGGTTTAGTTCTTGCAGGATGTTCAGTATGTAGTAGTTTTTTTTTCTATTTTGCTCAGTGTGTGTGTGTGCTCTACTGTGTGTGCAGTGCAATCTACCAGGCAGCGTTCACCAGCTCATCACCAATCACTCTGGCCATGCGGAGGATGAAGCTGGAAAAGGCAGTGAAAATGTGACCATCGGTGTTTCTCAGTTCACTCACCTTGCTGCCGGCTGCGTCCTGTACCTAACCGCTCCCGACCTGGTCTGCACCTCAGTACGACAGGGGAGGTGGGGTGATGTGACCGAACGTTTCCTACAGGAGATCACACATGAGGAGCATCATGAACATGAACATCAGCATGAAAAGAGTGGGGCCCACCACCACCATGAACACATGGACGGTCATGGATTAGAGACGCTGCTTCAAGAGATTCACCACCACTATGAGCCGTTACACAGTGAGGTAAGTTTAAGACGACAGCAAAATAAAAATGTGTTGTACTATTCAAACATTCTTTTGTTCTGTTCTATAGAAATTAGAATGACATATCTTTGATGCAAATATCAGTCTATAAATGAATTGGGAATTGTACAGTAAATACACCGTCATCCGTCCAACAAACCAGCATTATCACAATTACATTTACATTTATTTCCATATTAATCAGATTAAAAAACATTTTTTTCCACTGCCAAAGTTTAGGTTTAATACAAACCATTAATGAGTCAAATTAGTTTACACACAGTGCTGATTGAGCCTCTCAGCAGCACACAACTCTCTTTGTGTTTCTCAGTATTGCTGTACCACACACAAGATGATTTATTTCAGATCGAGGCAAACAGGATGGATGTATGACTGAAAACACAAAGAGGCACCCACGAAATTTTTCAGGGATGAATTCTACTGCTCAGTAAATCTGGTCGTTTAGCCGTTTGAAGAGATAAATGCTTCTTGCCTTCGCACAACTACTGTTGTATACTCACTCCCTCATTTAGGTCTGATAGTTTTGCTTGATATACCCTGTTTTCAGACGAAGGATGCAGCAAACAAATAGTGTTGCATTGTTTCTGTTCATAAAGACCAAACAGAGGGAGGATAACATCAAAAGAAAAAAAAATCACAAATTTACTAGTTTTAACATTTATTTTTAACATAAGTTAAAGTCCTCAGTTTAATGTAAATTAAGTGATCTGAGAGAAAATTGGACCTCTGTTGCTCTGGGTTCTGAGATTTAGAAAAATCTGGATCCTCACAGGAGACTTTGACCAATCACAGTGATTCCAGCTTTAGTGACACACGTTTATGCTGGAAAGCATCCTAAAAAAAGAATAAGAACAGAGGAAATGCTTGGAAACCTTCATCGAACAGCACAACTTCTGGAAAGTGTGTTTGTTTTATTTGAATAACTTCATCCTCTCATCCTCTCTGTCCTTTTAGAGCTGTGTATCAGTCAGTGACATCATGGCAGAGGTCAATGCATCATTACCTGAACAGGGACAGGAAGTGGGTGCAGTTTTGGGCCGCATACTGTTTCACGCTCTGCACGGTCACTGCTTCATCAGCCACTCCCTGCCTGAGGAGAGCTACTTCCTGGATTACCTCATGGGTTATCTGGGGTCAGATAACTTCACTGTCAGAGGTAAAGGTCCTATCCAGGAATCTGAAAACAAACATGGGCAAAGATACAAGCACAGAGAGAGACTGTGATCACTGGAAAACCCAGATCCTGTTTTTAGTGTATTGAGAGCAGTTCTGCATAAGTTAATGTGTTATTTCCTCTGAAATACTACCATCACTACACCTCTGTGTTTGATATATTAGTCATGTAATCTTTTCTACCTGAAAATGTAATATCCAACATCATCTCTTTGCTCTGCAGATTTGGAGGCTCTTATGTTGAGTCTGAACATAGGGTCACACCACGACGACCATCACGACCATCACGACCATGAGGATGAACATGCAGATCACGATCACAGTGGTGCCAGGCGGAGGAAGAGGAACAGCCACAGACATCAGGAGGGACACGGAGGAAACTCTACCTGGGATCAGGTATCGACCGACTCACTTCATGTCATCATATAGTGCAGAAAAACATGAGGAACAAATGTCATCTCCTGCACATCGTCATCACTTTTTAGCCATGAATAGTTTCTGATCTAAAACACACACAGAATGTTAGGAAGAGCCAAAACCTTTTTTATTTTTACTTACTCCAGTACCTCTGAGATTATGCATCTGAGAACCAATGCTTTGACTTCTCCCAGCACTGTTTCTCGGCTGAAGAGCTGGTCGAGATTCTTGGTCCGGCAGTAAACGGCTCTGGTCTGGGCCGGTCCGACATGACTCGGCTCAGCCCTGCACTCGTCCAGCAGATCCTGAGTGGAGCCTGCGCAGAAAACACAGGCCAAGTGAAACCAGATGGACTCACCATGACTGAGAGTAAGTGTGTGGCCTGGATTTACAACCTGCCTACCTCTGCTTCTGTTTGGAGAAGTTGCAAACACAGACAATGACAACATGTGAATTAATTTCTTACATACATTACATCCATCCATCCATTATCTACCGCTTTATCCTCCACCAGAGGGTCGCAGGGGTGCTGTGCCCATCTCAGTTGACATTGGGCAATAGGCGGGGTACATCCTGGACAGTTCGCCAGTCCATCACAGGGCCACATATAGAGACAAACAACCATTCACTCACACACTCACACACTCACACCTACGGTCAATTTAGAGTGACCAATTAGCATGTTATTGGACTGTGGGAGGAAGCCGGAGAACCCGGAGGAAACCCATGCACACACGGGGAGAACATGCAAACTCCTTGCAGAAAGACCCTTGTTCCGAAGATTTTCCAAACAGGGCTCGAACCCAGGAACCCGGGTCTTCTTGCTGCAAAGGCAAGAGTGCTAACCACTACACCAACTGTGGGACCCCACATACATTACAATTAAATTTAAATAAATATTAATTTAACGGCAGTAATTGTCTATCTCTCCAATCTACATTTTGAATATGGTGTACTTACATAAAGCATTTATTTAGATATGTAAACTAAATATTCAAAATATGAAACAGACATTTGAAGAATGTAACTTTGTAAGTTAAACTTTTGGTTGAAAAAAATAATAATTTTAGTGACTGAGAACAAAAATGTTAACTTTTCCAAACCAACCAGATTAACTTGGCTGACTGATTCATTGTTCTAAAATACAACTTCCTCTGTTCCTTTTGTAAGGATACCTCTATGCAACTCTCGCCAATGTCTTAATTACACTGACGTCCATGTTTGGCATCGTGCTGCTGCTGTGTACGTCCTGCACCAGTATGTTCCAGTTGTGTATCCAGTTTTGCATCAGTCTGGCTGTGGGTTCTCTGACTGGAGATGCTCTACTGCACCTCTTACCCATGGTGAGTGATTTAAACAAGTGCATCAAGTTTCAAGTCAACATGCCGCAAAACAGGATCCCTTTAGTAAAAGTATGAAGCATTAATGAAGTATGCTGAGCTTGACCTGTTCTGTGCTCTCTCTGTGTCCAGTTTCTGGGTTTACATGTGCACTCAGACAACGGCAACAGCCACGAGCGCCATACACAAGCACACCAGGAGGAAACGCCAGACTACATTTACAAGATGTTGGTCGTGTTGGCCGGGATTTACTACTTTTACCTGATGGAGACAATCTTCTCTCTCATCACGTATAAAAATAACAATCACCACCATCACCAACACCATCATGCGGTAAGTACGACAAAAGCGAATAACACACTTAAACAGATACAACTTAAAACTAAGGTGAATATCTAAGTATCAGATCCGTGTCTCAAAGTTTAAAAAAGTTGCGTTTGTTCAAACATTGTCATTTATATTCATGGACAAAAGGGTTCCACATACAGGTACATTATTCTTGAATGTGCTTTTAGTACACAATACTGAACATGTTTATTTAATTTGTGTTGCGTGTAGATGAATTTCCTCATACCTGTGTGATTACTTGTCCTCCTTTTATCATTTTTAATTTGTCTTCTCTTCCTCTTCCTCCCCCTTTAGGAAGAAGCAGAGCCTCACCACTGTGACCATGGGAGGGTTTTAGAGATGTATCAACAGGAAAGGACACAGAAAAACAAGTCAACCTCAAAAGCAGACCTGGTGAGATATATTGTCATTTCAGCTGGAACATCTAAAATGGAAATGAGGAGACTTGGTCCAGGATCTGAGGACAAATGTAAAGAGGATTTACAGTAATTCACCTGCACAGAACTAGGAGCTAAATATCCTGTATTTTACATCAATAATAGGATGTGCTGCTACTATGTCTATGCTCCAATTCAATTTATGTAACATTTTCGTTTCAGGTTGGCTATGACGATGAGAAAACAATGTCAAAAGAGCGCACTAGAGGTGAGTGGTTGTGAAGGTTCTCAGTCCTCCAGCTCATGGTCATCTTCTCGAGTAAGCTGTAGGCAACTGGCGAATACATCTCAAACGTTTTAAGCAAGTCCAGTTGCCTACAGCTCGACTCCTGAGGATCACTCGAAGTGAGTAAACACAAAAACAAGAATGACATCACCCAGTTGTGATGAAAGCCTCCATAAGTGCATCTGCCTCACTACAACTACCACTTTGCCTGTCTGCCTGTGTAGAACAGCGTTTGCTGCCCTACATGATAACTATCGGTGATGGGATCCACAACTTTGCAGATGGTTTAGCGATAGGTGCAGCTTTCTCCCTGTCATGGAAGTCTGGTTTGGCCACGTCGCTGGCTGTCCTCTGCCACGAGCTACCACACGAACTGGGTAAAGAAAACAACCTAAGTGTTTGATTTGATCCATTTTTTTC
Organism: Microchirus variegatus; assembly: GCF_963457635.1. NCBI lineage: Eukaryota > Metazoa > Chordata > Actinopteri > Pleuronectiformes > Soleidae > Microchirus > Microchirus variegatus. The sequence goes on from NC_139814.1 coordinate 7,459,176, forward strand.
CCTAAATGATTTTTACAATCATTATCCTGTTGCTTGTTTCTCTCCAGGCGATTTTGCCATTTTGCTGCATAGTGGTGTGTCTGTGCGCAAGGCTTTGCTTTTAAACATCGGCAGTGCCATGACCTCATTTATTGGCCTGTATATTGCTCTGTCAATTGCCACTGACCTGGCAACCAAACAGTGGATAGCTGCTGTCACTGCAGGACTCTTTCTATACGTGGGACTGGCTGATATGGTGAGTGTTTCAGCGTACCTACAGTGAATGACAGTCACGTGTAAATGATATACAGACAAAGGGGATCTTAACTTGCCTTCAACTCTTTTTGTGTCTCTCCAGCTCCCCACCATGATTCACGTCAGCAACAAGAGACCCTGGCTGATATTTGTTCTGCAGAGCATCGGCCTTATCAGTGGGTGGGGCATTCTGCTATTGTTGTCACTTTATGAAGAGAGGATCAGCTTTTAACGCACGGACTCATAACGGGACGCATAAAGTGCACCGGCACATTGGTGTGCAGTTTGTGTTTCCATTTGTGCCCACTGTACAACTAATGAATGTGCAACCACAATGATATCCTCGATACAGACAGGAAAAACAGCAAGATAAAAAGTGATCCACTCATACTCTTGTGAAATAATCAAAGTTAACCATATCTCCTAAAGCAGCACTATGTAACGTTTTACTGCCAAAATGAAAGCAAAGAAAAAAAAACCCACAAACACCTGATATCATCTGAAAGAGGAGGTATAAATGATGCAGCGTGGGAATGGATGTGTCACAAAGTCAGTGGCCCATCAAAATGCTTTTGTAACTATTATTGTTAAGGTAGAGAAAGGTTGCATAGTGTGGCTTTAAATACTTTTGAAGTGTGCTTAACTTAACCACATTTTGAGTGTTGTTACTAACTCTGTGCAGAGAAATGACATGGTATGCAGAGCCGTGACCTTTTCTACAGTAATCAATATAATAAGTTAATATTTTATTAGTATAGTTGTAAAATAATGAATGTACTGTATACTTACCATAATATATTACAGCCATGACAGCTGAAGCAAAAGCTCTGAAACTGAATATGAATAACTTTGTAAAAGTTGTTAAGATTTAATACAAGACCTCGTAGTGGACAACATATTATCTTTTAAGCTAAAAAGAAAAAAACTGACTTTTATAATTACTGACAATGGTCCTTTTTTGTAGCACACACATAGTAACGGACAAAAAGTATTCCCCGTTTTGGAAGACTAGAAAATATGCTTGAAATTCTTAAAAAACTGTGGTTGTTTTCGGCACTGAAGTGAAGTTCCGTTTGTGTCTTTTTAATTTCTCAGCACTGATAAATGTAGTATGAGCACAACAGCTGATGTCAGATTACGTGAATGTTCCCCCTCGAATTCCTTAGTTATACACTTGTATTATACAGCCTTGTACAGAATTATTCTTTTTGTACTTTTTATTAAATGTGCTTGTTCTTGATTATCTTCAAACCTGCCAAAGAAAAGGTGCACACTAGTGCATTAATATTAACTCAACAATGATATATCTTTTGAGTTTTGCTTTGTTTGAAAATAAAAATTTCATTGATGAAGTTGTCATTTCATTGGTTTTCTTCTGCCTAACTGGCAGGTGGACGAACTAAGACACTCGGTAACAATCGTAAACCTTCTTGCACTCTCTCTGCTGTTCATCAGGTATTTGGTTTATCCTCGCTGGGTCTGTAACTAAATCTAACGTTTGGGCCCAATGTCACTTAGTTTTAGAGAAATTCAAATTGAAGGATTCAGTAAAGAGTGACATTTCCACACTTCTTGGCAAATTCAAGAAGTGTGTGTGGGGGGGGGGGGGTTTGTCTTGGGTGTGAATGTCGCCAGAGGCACTGGGGTAACTGTACATCTAAAGCCCACAAGTGACTTGAGGAAAAAGTTGAGGTTAAAGCTCACATAGAGTGGTCCTGTTGCACATGTTAGCTATGGAGGTCTACTTACATACATTAACTAGTGGTCAAAAGCCTCCTAGTTGCTGTAAACGAGCCGATAGAAATCCTCTTTTCTGACGCCATTTCCCAGCTACGATATTTCCGACTCAACTCTCACCCCGGCTTCCCAACTGTTTTGTGATTGGCCAGTACCCAAAGTGACATATTCAGCACACCTGCTCTCTCAGAAGCGCAGCTCCCCCCTCTGGAACGGTGGATGCACTGCTACTCATTATCAAAACATTGTTTTAACAATGTTTAAAAATAGCTTTGTCACGACTCCCCACCGCAGTCCCTTTTATGACTTTGACCCGGAGTCAGACCCAGTGTCAGAAGACACTGTCGCTCATGAAACACCTCCACAACGGACGTTATTCTTCTTCTGCAGTTCAATGTACGCAACCGGATGTGCACGGACTAGTGCCCGGAGCAGGAGGATCTGCTGTTCCGGAGAACCGGTGTCTACGTAACCGGACCGGGTTTTTTCAGAGATCTCGCTAAAGCCCGAGATTACAATAAAATACAGCATTCTCAGCAGTGGCTGACATGTTTGTTTAGAATCTTCAGGGCTTCTTAAACAAGGTAATGACGCAGATACACACTAAAAAACAGCGTTAATTAAAACTTCCTGTCTAGGTCCGCTTTAAATATTCTCCATTCACCAGTTGGAGACATGCAGGTTAATGGAATCCTGTTTTTTGACTGATCTTCCTGAACAAACACTTAAAGTTGTACTAGTTGATAATAATTTGCAATTAGAGTGTGAATGTTGCCAGAGGTACTGGGGTAACTGTACATCATTTTTATCTCTTTCATCTAATCTCACAGGTTATTATTATTTTCATTATGGGGCAGAGTCCATTGACAACTCATTGAACAGAAGGAAAGAGACGCACTCATCACCTATATAGAAATGCCTTCACACCTACTTATTCATGTAATTTTCCATTCAGATAATCATGTGCCAGCACATAAAATAATGCAGACAAGATGTGATCTGAATGTTGGTCTGAAGGATATGAATTAGGTTGTATCTACACTGATAATTACACATCAGAGGTGATAGAAATTTAATGAAGTTCCCCAAGGCTCCATTCTGGGGCTTCTTCTATTCTCCTTCTAATCTCCTCCTCTCTGTTTGTCTTGTTGTTGATGGAAACCAAAAACACGTACGTAATTCCTGGCAAAGAACACTTTCATTCTTGAGATAGTAAGAATGTGCTATACAGATAGTCTTGCCTTGCCTAAATCAGCCAGTCATGTTTTGAGTACCACAATATAGTAACATGGTCAGCTGACCAGTTGTGACCCCAGCTAAAAATGAACGTCAAAACTGGTAACTAGGTGTAACCATGAGATTGAAATCAGTGAAATTCAGTGGCCTTTTTGTGACGTAAAAGAACAAGAGATTTGCAACGTGAACATGTAGCTGACAAATCTGCAGAGATAACATGACAAAATCATTTAAACATGGACCAGATGGTCAAAAGGTTTCCAACATGTTGTGGAATCCATGCCATGGAGAATTAAGTATTTTGAAAAGCAACGCGAGGCCCTACCCACTGATAAAGTGGCCTGCACGTCTACTTACGCTCAGACAAAATTACCCATTTAATGACAATCCCTTAAACATATGTTGTAAAAAACACATCGAGGAGATTACAGCATGTCGCTGCTGACCAAGGCAAACTGGATTTTCCTGAAGTCAGCTTTCCAACTGTCTACAGAACATTTTAACAGGTTTAATGAACTCTGGCATTGCTGTACATTTTCCAGTAAAACTTTTGACAGTCACATCTAAAATGTTTACCTTTGAGCCTCTTATACAATATACAATACAATATATTGTAACCTTGTAAAACTGGATAAGAATATTTACAACTACATAAAGAAGTTTATGAAGCAGTAATGCTATGATGCAGACGGATGACCGCTAGTGCTAATGTAATGTCTGAAGTGTAAATTATCATTTTTGAGAACTCCATTTAGTAAATAGTGAATGACTGTTCTTAAGGGAGATGAGTAATGGACATTGAGGTAAGTCTGTAAGCTTGACTGGTGACAGGATGTAGGTAGGGGTGACCGAGTCAGTGTGTAAATAAACAGTGACAAAAACTCAAGTGTTGAATTTGAATTTCTACTCTCTGTAATGCTGGAGTCACGTGTACATTTTGCATCAATGCTTGACAATGGGTGGCAAGAGTTGTTTATGTCGCTAAGGTGATGTTGATGTCTGCTGTTGTTGGGTATACTTGTAAACATGTGATTTGATTGGATGGAGCGCTAGCTCGAAAAGATCAACAGTTCTCAACTTCTGGCAGATGCAACGGAATTGTGGCTACTAGGGCTGCAATGATAGTGGAAAAAAATTATATTGGTTTTTTTTGCGATGCATATTGCAATATTAAACATTAGAAGAATTCCCACCAGATAACTTGCATAGCTCTATTTGGAAAGTATTAGGTTGATTTACCGAGGTCAATGATCTAACATGTCATACCCTAAAATAAAGACGCTCATCTGTGAACGAACAAGATTGCTGGTAAAAAAAAAGAAAAAAAAAAAGGTGTTGAATCGTAACATGAAGAGGAGAAAACAAAACCTATTTTTACTTGAAACAATACAGATCAGTGATTGTTCCACACACTGTCGGCTGCACTGCACACCCACAGCTGTGACTCTGTATGTGCACTTCTGTGTGTTTGTACAGTTAGACGGTTCTCACTTATGCAGCAGAATTGTGCTTTCCCTTCTCAGAAAGTATTTAGGTTAATGACAGAATTTGGTAGATTTGTCCCTATTCACTTTTTTTGAAGACAAAAAAAAAAGTGGCCGGGGGTCTGAAAAAGTCACTAAATAGTCACACGAAAAGGAACAAAACATAAACAAACATACATTATTTCCCTGTCCTCCCCCTGGCTCGGTTCATCAGCCAGGGACAGCATGTGTATGGGGGGAGGGGCTGACTGAGCTGACTGCTTAGAGAGTGAGCGAGTGCGAGTGCGCACATAGAGCAGAGCAAGGAGCCAGCTCAGAGATGCTTTTCTGAAGCAAAACAAAAGTTGACATGTGCTTAAATAAAAGAGAAAACATAACACATCCTGCGATGTGACTTTCGCACATGTGCACATTCCAATGACAATACATTGTGTAGCCCTAGTGGCTACCCAATCTGTACCGGAAACCCTATTTGTTCTATGAACGTGTGAAAGTGCCACCAAAGTGCTACCAAAATACACATTATTCTTAATCCAAGTTCCAAAAAATAGGACAATCTTGCTGAAGAATAAAACACTCCCTGGGAGTGGCGGTTTGCCGAGTGTGCATAGATCAGTCATATTTACCTAACCTTAAACTTTCTGGGAAAATCTGAGTCACTGGCTCACTAACACTCACATTTCTTTAATCTTGTTGATCAGTGCTCTCAGGAAATTTGATCACGGTAAATGCATTTCTCATTTGACAAAGACTGAGTATAAATGTACCTAGTGGACAGATTTCAGGGCATTTTATGACACGATATCAGACTCTAAGCAGGTAAAAGGCAGAGTCCAAAGTTAATACCCAACAAAGAAAAGAGGTCAGGCTGCCACTTCAGCCTTGGAGCAGCATTACTGGTCCTCATTCTGAATGTTATCATGGTTGCATTCATTTTAACTCTTTGAATACCAATTAAAAAGAAATCAAAATTTGAAATTGATGTCACCAAAAGACTGAAGTAGAAAAATAGATTTTATTAACTGTGACCTACTCAAATATATATTAAAAACTAAACGGAAAAAACATAATTTAAATAAAGTTTACATGTTAAATGTATCCCAAAAGGAAATTGATGTGATTGACCAAGTCCATGAATGCACACATAGTATGCATGTGTGTGTTATGTGCTTCTGTTGTACATGTTTGGAGAGTTACTTGAAACAAATGATCTCCTGAATAGCCAGTCTGATGAGCTGGTTGAAGTCAAACTGGATGTACTTCCTCCAGTAACGCCTGTCTCTGCCGTAGGTCTGTGCAGGATAGCACGGACTGCCTGAAAAACAGATTTCAGATTCACTATATTACAATAAAAGTTCTCTCTACTTTAACACCATCAATGTCAATTAGTCCTACATCGCCCTCTAGAGGTTTAGAGTCCTCATGTTTGAAACGGACAATCTGCAGTGAGCATTAAAAGAAGCAGTAAAAGTCGACATGAAGCGGCTTCCCAGAGAAAATTGAAGTAAGTAAGTAGTTTTTTGAAGTGTGAATGTATAAGGTGATGGCTTATAACCAGCTCCCTCACCATACTTAAGTACATAGAGAAAATTAGCTGTTTTACAATCACTGCAAACAGGGGTTATTAATTGACTGCTGCCTCCACCAGAAAGTTCAAATGTGTTCCATAGTGATTTTGAGTGTTTTAAATCCATTGGGTAGGTTTGAGTAAATGAGCAGCATCTGTGCCCCCATCTGATTTAAAGACACTGTTTCTCACTGGACTTTGGTGTGGAAGAGTGAGCGCAATTCATAATCTTCAGTTTTCAGACAATAAATGTTTTCCAAACTGGGTGATGAAAAGATATTCTTGAGATATTACGAGCCATTTGTTAACTAATTAAAGCCATTGTTTCCTCTGTCCTTGCTCATAGCCTTGTTATCAAGGTCCAGGTCTCAGGCTGTTTCAAGGAAACACAAGTGGTACACAAGTAGCACCAGAACTAAAGTTGATTAAAGTGTGAAGGTCAGATTATGTCTTTGTGTGGTCACTCTCACCTATGCCATGGAGGATTCTGGCAATAGCTCTTCCAGAAAACTTCTCATCACTGCGATTGGAAAGAAAACTCCTGATGTCTGCTCTGATCTGATTTTCCCAGTCCAGTAGCTACAACAAAACACAGATAAATTAGAACATCTAGAGCACTTAATAAAGCTGTAACACCTGATAACCATCCTGTGTGCGCTTGTTACCTTATATTTGTCAAGCTCCTCTATGTCCACTGATTTGAGCATGTGCTCACGGTCTCGTCTCTTGTCAAAATACTCAGACAGGAGACTTTTCAGCTGCAGACTGCGACTCTCATCCAAATCACCAACGCAGGATAGGACGCTTTGGAAGGCAACACTAGGACACAACACAACACAACACAACACGCATAACCATTTGTAAGCTGAATCCAATCCAACATTATCACTTCACCCCATGGAGTGGGAGTAAAGTATTGTTTTTAGTGGCTCTGTGACACTTGCCAATATCACCAACAGAGGCCGCCAGAGGCTTGTTGCGTGAATGGGGTGAAGTCTGCCATCTCTGATTGCCTTGTTTGTAAAGTACTTAAAAACAACCACAGTGGACCAAAACGTTGTACAGATTAGAATAATAAATAAAAGACCTAAAAGCTAACACGAGGCAATAAAAAACATCTACAATAAAACACAATGAAAACAAAAATAAAATAACTTCAACAAGTTAAATAGTGACAAAGGCCAATGAAAAAACAGGGAACAGGGAAGACGCCTGTCTAATGTGCACAGGCAGATCATTCCACTGTTTCGGAGCCACAACGGCAGTTAAAGGTATTTACGAATGCCAGTTAAAGGAGGCGCTGCAGCGTAAAAAAATAAAGAAAAAGACAAATAAAACGAAAAAATCAGCTCAGGAAATAAACACTGGTGTACCTCTTGAAAGCCTTAAAACAGGCGCTCAGCTGGTAGAGCTGCGTTTTCTCTTGGTCCTGCACTCGATTATGGAGGAACTGACAAACTTTGTCCATCTCCTCATCGCTAAGGTCGCCAAAGGAACGGAAGTAGAAAGACGGAGAGGAGAATTCCACCAGGACACCACTACGACCTCCAGCTGTAACACAAATATTTGCATTTATTATTTATTTTTCTTTTGTTTCATTTTTGTCCATAAACCAAAGATATTCAGGTTAATGAAACCAGAGTTGAAAGAATGTGTTTAAGAAAAATACCGAAAATAATTGTTGGACTTTGTTGTTTCTCATGTGTGAGGCTGTTGTCCTCTCTATAATTATACATTATAAACTAAACTAAGCTGCTCCAAGCTACACACAACATGTGTAGTCCATAAACATATCATAAATATCTTAAACAAACCTCTGCTAGTGCTCCACTGCAGTTGCCTGAGTCCTCTCTTCACAAGAGGAAGCTGCCATCCCATAGTGTCCGCAACCTCGACAACATCAAACTCCAGCTGATCACACGTCTCCACTTGCTCACCTGCCATCCGCATTCTGGCTAGTACCACAGCCACAGGAGGACATCTGCAGAGAAGAAACAAGTAAGACTTCCATCAAAAGCTTCTTTATGGAGACATATCTGTACATTCATGTGGCAGCTGCGGGATGTGGCACTTTTTAAAGAACACTGTACCAGAATATCTTAACTACCGTTAAACATTTCCTACATTTTAGTGATTTTCTGGAGCTTTCTCGGCCCATCGTAGCAGCTGACTTTACACACAGACATGGTCGGGTGGAGAAGTTCGACAAAACGTTGAGGATGCAGCTCCAGATAGCAGAGCAGAGTTTCCACGCCTCAAACAAACACAAACAAAACAATTAGGTTTTCGTCACACTAGATTATGTCTTGATGAGCGTTTATTATTTCACAATTTACACGCCATGGTGTGTATTCATTTTCACCTTCTTCTGTGATGTCCAAGGCCTCAACCGTCTGTTGAATGGGAATTGCTCTTTCATGCGTGTGACAAACCCGCTCTCTGGGCCACGTGTAGCTCTTTTCCTTGCATTCTTCCAGCCCATCACCAGCTGCCTTCACCTCTACTTCCTGGTTTTTCTCCGAACCATCCGCTCCCTCTCCATTAACTGTATACACCTCTTTCATCTCCCCGTTTTCTTTTTCTTCCTCCGGACTGTTCTGGATTTGTAACTCAGCTGAAGCTGGATATGACCTCTCCTTGTAGTGAAAACACAAGAATTTAATGCACTGGTGTAATCTTAAAACTTGCTTCATAAATACAGTGCATGCACATTATACAAACAATGTTAAATACTATTCCATCTTTATTACGGTTTTAATTGCCTGATATGTTTTTAATGATTAAACATGAAAAATTATTAAAGACTATTCAATTACCTGAGCAGCAGCAGCAGGGTCTGAACTGCTCTCCTGATCACATACGTCCATCATCTCCAACAGCTCAGAGTCTTCAACATCCTATACATGTAGACAGATGCTACACTTTAACTTCTTCTAGAAAAAAAGCATGTAAACAAACAGAGATGCAGCCACATAAAATGAAAGTTACCTGGATAAGATCCTGTTGTTTCTGGTGTATGAGTTTGCATTTGCATGGAGGGAAAACTTTCTGGACCAGCCTCTTGACAGTGTAGTAGTCCACTGTGTCAGCGTAGATGTGACGACGCAGCTCATGTAGATCTCCACCCTTCACACAAATACACATGCAGGGAATGTTTAGTGTGATACTGTGTAAGAGAAGAAATAGCAGCATAGAGCCACACAGAAGGGAAATTTCAACACACAGCTGTTCGAAATACTGGTGTGTGTTAAATATGTGTAGTCTTTTGAATGTTTTCTAGGATCATTATTATAGATTTAGCGTATTTTTAACCATTATGACTAACATTTTTGTACATAAAGGCAAAAGACAGAAAAATGTATAGTACTATAAATTAACAGATGTGAACCCCAGGAAGACTAGCTTGTCTAACTTTGGTGACAGCTAATGGGGATCCTTTTAAATAAACAATAAACAGATTTAATGGAGTACAACACAATTTCTATTAAATATTAAATCAAAGCTAATATACTAGCTAAAATAATCCCTGTCTTAATAAATATTTAATTCTCACCTCAGGGTCCAGGAAGAGGTGACAATGTGCTGGCTCTGCATCTCTTCCCGCCCTCCCGATCTCCTGTACATAGCTCTCAAAGCTCTGGAAAAACAATGACTAGTAAGGGAATACTGATACAAATAGTACTTGTTAAAGTATTTCTTAAAAAGGTCCACTGAGTAAGATTTAGAACGGTGAGGATGTTGATATAATTGTAAAAATGCTTTAAAATAAAACATTGGTTTCCATAACCTGTCATACGTAGTTAAGACAAACTTGCTTTATGGAGGAGGCCAATATGGAAACCAGCTTCATATGGAAACCAACTGGCTGAGGAAGATGGCTGCACATCTTTGAGTCTGGTTCTGTCAGAGATTTCTTCCTTTCCCTCCACTTGCCTATAGTGTTTGCTCATTGTGTGAATTGTTGGGCTTCTTTTCAGCATTGTAATATTTTATTAGGGTTGTTTAGACTGTTAAGTACTCTGTAACATTTGCTAAGAAAAGTGCTATATAAATAAGATTTATCAAGAAAAATGGTTCAATCCACACAACCCAACATATAGAAAGGGAGGGTGAAAGATTGGAGACACTTGCCCCAAGCAAGGTGAGAAAAGAATCTTTACCGAACGGATGTGAAAGAAGTAACATTTTTATTCCTCTCACAGGAATTACATTTTTATGGATATTCTGTTTTTAGACGAGTTGGATAACAACCCACCTTTGGCATGTTGTAGTGGATGATACCACGGACATCAGATTTATCGAGGCCCATGCCAAAAGCAACAGTGGCCACCACTATCCTAAGCTCCCCGCACATGAAGTTGTTCTGCACACGGCGGCGCTCAGACGCAGACAAACCGGCGTGATATGTCTCGGCCTGCCATTTGAGTGGCTTACGAATCTTCTTCCTTGCTGTAACGACAGAAAATTATGACAAAATTGTTGTCTCTTCGTTTTAGTGAATAATGGGTTAGCTTTTAACAAAGTAAAAGCACAAGCGATTGTGAACTGACCCAGCTCTTTTTTTCTCTGTCCTATAGGGTTGTGTTGTGTTTGGCTGCTGCCGCTGATTTGGTTGTTTTCTTTCACCAGAACTCCCTGCAGGCAGGTCCTGAGCAGCGCTGACACACGAGTTGTCTCCTCTCTTCTGGTGCAGTAAACAATGATGGAATCCAGACAACCAAAACGATCCCCTTTCAGCAAGGACACTAAAGCCTTAAAACGAGAGAAGAGAGAGACACAGGATAAGTAACAGAGAGACATGAGGGAAAAGATGGAGTCTGCGGACATGGAAAGAGAGTAGCAACTACTGATTATTTTCTTAATTTATAATTTATCAATTACTTAAAAATGCTTCAACTGTGAACAATACTCCAAAGCATTCTCTTTTAAATAATCCCTCTAATGTGACAGTGCAGTCAGTTTCAACACAAACACATATTCATAATTAAGAAACTGAAAAATCAGAAAAAAATCACCAAAAGGCAAACAATTATCACAATATTTTTGGAGTAATTTAGTGATTGATTAGTTGATGTAGCCCTTTTAAGAACACACATGTAAACTCCCACACCTGATCCTTCTCTCTATCCATAGACACAGACAGATGGAGATTGTGAGGCACTGCTGCAGATCTGACAGCTATGCCGTCCTGACCAGTGATGTTCAAATGCTGAGCGATGTCCAGAGCAGTAGACAGAGTGGCTGTGGCAGTAAGTCCCAGCAAGCACTTCACCCCCAAACGCTCCCTCAGCACCTGTAAAACATAAATCAGGATTTATGATTATTTTTTTCTTTTAGTTTGTAAACAATTCCATATGGATTATCTTAATTTACAGCTTAGAATATGCTGAAATTGCATTAGACAACCTCTTCTCAAAGCATTTCTTAATATGGTGATAATTTATTGTCACTTGTACATGTAAATATTTCAGTGCAGTGTCATTTTCCACTTAAATGAACCTAGGACACCATCATTAACCCACCTTACAGAGCCTCAAGTAACAGGGTCTGAAGTTGTGTGACCACTCAGACACACAATGAGCTTCATCTATACAGGCAAAGGCCACAGGAGGGAGCTCCTGAGCAGAGGGCAGGCACCCTGAGCCTGAACCTCCACCACCAACAAGAGCCTCCGGAGAGAGGAGCAACACACCCACCTCGCCTGTCTTCACCTGGAGAAAAAAAGAGGAAGAGCACACTGAAGATACAACTGAATGTACAATATAAGAGTAAAACATTGGCTGAAACTGCATTACTGTAATGTCAAAAAGTTTCTATACAACATCCTTTCAAACAAAACAAACCACATTTCAAATTCATGACGAGTGAAGGTAAATAAAGCTCATGTGATTAATGATGATTAATGCTCTGGAAGAGCTAATTGAAGTGGAACTACAGTCTACATACAACACAGTTATACAATGATGAAGATGTAGATGTAATGGTCCACTGTGTATATAATTAGTATGATCTATAGGCAAGACTGCAGATTATAACTAAATAGAAGACTCCACTCACCCAACTCATTACAGTGGCTTTTTCATGACAGAAAGGATATTGTTCTTCTTCATTTGCAAAGTAAGCTTGCATTTTTAAAATGCAAAAACCCATGCTGTGGCTGGTTTGTCCATTAATGCTACTATGTACACACACACGACAGCACAAGATGATAGCAACGATGTTAACTTAATGACTTCAAAAGCTTTGTATGATTATACATTTATGCAGGACACATTTCTGCTAATACACTTTCAAAAATGTTCCATACTGGGCCTTGGAGAACCAACATATCATGTCAGCAGCTTATACACATTCGAGAATAGATATACGTGATAAAGAGAAAATATCAGTACGTTTACGTAAGCTACCTTTTCTATCACAGCTTCTCTCTGTTTCATCGTCATGTTGGAGTGAATACAGGCTGCCTTCAGCTTGGCTGGCACACCAGACAGCTGGAAACACATGAGATGTGGTAAGTGTTCAAAAAGACGAGAGGGTAACTTTGCTCTGATCAGGATTTTTTTAAATAGCTGTGATTACCTGATCATCCATCAGTGAGACAAGAGGAGAAATGACCAGTGTGATGCAGTTAGATCTCTGAGCGTAAAGGTAGGCTGGAAGCTGATAGCACAGTGATTTTCCCATCCCAGTTGACAACACTACAAGAGTGGAGAGACCTAAAAACAGAGGAAGAGAGTGACGAAACAGTGCTACACAGATAAAACACATGTATATGTATTAACTTGCCTGACAAGATCCTCATGATGGCTTCCTCCTGTCCCGCTCTAAAAGACTTGTATCCGAGTTCTTGCAGAGCTGCATATACACCATCAGGGGTTTCTGAACACAAAGGTACATATGGGGTTAACGTTTGACAAAATGTATTCTTGTTTATTAACACTGTTTTTAGACCGTATATGTGCGTACTTACCCTGGACTTTTCCCTCATCTGTGAGAGGATAAAGTGGTTCCATTGGTGGCGGAACAGCAGGTCGCTCATAGTCGGGGCGAATCACATTCAGCAGCACCTCATCATTGTGTTTATTATCTGCTCCATTTCCTTGGTGCTGCTGCTCCTCATTGACACTGGCGCATGACACTGGAACACACAAACACATCAGGATCCCCGCAAACTACAAGTTCCTATACCTGTGATCATTGTTCATTTAATGTTTGAATTATTGAGTTTTAAAAGTTATGTGGTCAGTTTAAGTTGAATGTAAATTCATTCTCAAAGAAACTGAGGTCTGACCTGTACACCTGAAAAGGAAATCCTAATTAATAATTAACAAAATGTATTTATTAGATATTTAACCAAGAAAATATGTTTCATAAAAGCTAATTTCATACTGGTTAGATGGAAGGAGGAAAGTGGCACATTCATTACACAGGCAAAAGGTCAACAGACATACCAAGCGGCTGTGGTCGCAGCGTTCCTGTTGCCCTGGCGACCTCCTCCAGAGTTGGCAATTCAAACGGCTCCTCTTCAACAGGCTGGTTCTCAGGAACAGGAGGTGGAGGGGCAACTAAACAAAAGAGTTAAAAATGGTAAAGTGAGGATAACTACATATGGTAAATTTAAATTTTGACACCAATGATCTGAATCATCCTGAACTGTGAATTTATTTATTTTTACATTTTTTAGTGTTTTGCTTAACACTAAACATTACATTTTCACTTGATGTAGATTATGGTCAAAGGAAGAAAAAAATTGAATTCGGTGCTGACCCAAACATAGACAACACCTCTTCCTCTTTCTAACTACGTTCATTTTGTATCACCTCGTCCTTTGCAGTCCATGGCCCAATGTCCAGTCCCTCCACACTTGTAGCAGGTGTCACCCTGGCGACTGATCCCCCCTCTAAAGCCTCCTCTTCTGCCTCCTCTGCCAAAATATCCACCACCTCCACCGAAACGTTCGCCTTTCAGCTGGAACTTCTGCATGTATAACTGAGACGAAAGATGTACAAAAGATTTATACCACCATTTATATCTCCGTTACTCTTGATATAGGAATTATGCAAGTAAAGATGTCTGGGGCAAGTAACACACAAACACATTTCATTTTCATTTCATTTCACCACAAGGATTTTAAATGACATGTTTTTCTATTTATAAGATAAGCTTCTCTAAACAACAGTGTGTTAGACAATCCTCTATGAACACACAGGTGCAAATGCTACCTGCTTGCGTAGCCCCATTCCTCTGAGTGCATAACCTTTGACATGAGATTTCTTTTTCAGATTAATCTTCACAAAGTTTCCCTCTGCTCCTTTCATGCCTCTGATGAAAAAAAAGAGGATTTAAGAGGATGAATGTAAATATACTGCAGTACTGTTATGTAGCAGGTGGATGTGTGCGACTGTGACCTTACTTTGCTCTCACAGGCTGACTCTGACACATTCTTCTGCTCACAAATTCCTCCTCTATTTCTCCCAACAAGTTCTCTTGGGGCACCTTGACAAAAAGAATCAAATCAAAGCACTTTTCAAGAACTTTCGAGGTCAGTTAACAAGTTTCTCCACCATTGAGTTAAATTACACAATAAATTAAATCAACACTTAAAATTATAAAATAAAAATAAATGGCATGTTCTGCTGTGAGATGAACATAAAATGAGCTCCTTACCTTTTTGGTTGTTACCGTTTGCTTCTCCTCCTCTTCTCCCTCTCCATCATCCTCTCCTTTTTCCTTGGTTCTCCTCTGCTTCCGTCCTTTTTGAGCCGGACTCTCCTCATCCTCTTTGCCAACCTTCCTTTTTTTCACCCGTTTCTCTTGTGGCATCTCTTCTTCTCTCTCCCTTTTCCTCCCTCTCTTTTTTGTACCATTGGATTTAGGACCATCTCCATCGATCTCTGGTGGTGGAGGTGACATCGGCTCTCTTTGCATCTCCTCACCTCCCTTCCTCTTCAGTTTGCCTCCTCCTTTCCTTTTCTTACTAGGTTGTGGAACAGGTTTTGTTGCACCATCAATGTCCGTTTTGTCAGTAGCAGTGCTCTTAAAGTCTTCATCTCTCCCCGAGTCTGTCATCCCTCCTTTTTCTCCCTCTACATCTATATTAATGTTCCCCATTTTTTCACCCTTGTTCTCTACTCTCTCTTCTCCTAACATTTCCCTCTCTCCTTGTCTCTCTGTGTCTCTTCCCTGGTTGCCTGCTCCAGGCTTCTCCTCTGCCTCCATTTCTTCAAACACCTGACACCTCTCCAGCCACTTCTTGTTAACAGAACTGAATCTACTGACAGGAGAAGGTCTTCCTCCAGTGGTATTACTTCCAGTTCCTTTAAGGAAACCTCCAGGAAATTGTGAGCTTCCTCTAAGGGAATTAATTCCCCGTTTTGGAGTTCCTAAAGATTCAGAGTTCTCCATTTTGTCTCCTGAAGCTCCTGTATTGTTTTGTAACTTTTGTGTAGCTCCCACGGTTTCTACTGAATTTTCCGTGCTACTCGGAGTAGATAACGACAAAAGGAAGGAAGAAGATCTGGCTAAAGAGGGACCTGGACAAGAGTCATCTTGATTTTGTGAACTAAAGACAGTGTTACATGTACCACTGCTACTCTTAATATTACTAACATCACCACCACTTGCTTCATCTGAAGGTTCAATGCTGAACCCTTTGACTGTTTCAAATGGCTCCTCAGGCTCCACTGGATTAGGTGTCTTTGAAGTTAGTGACCCAAGATTAGTCATTACTCTTCTGTGAACAAGGAAACAATCACCAGAGGAATAAAACAACATTTTATAGACATTAGTATCAACTCAAATTAAAGATTTTAAATAGCTGAGAAATGCAATACAAAGAATTATGAAGCATAAAGCTCATAAAATACTTCTTTTGGATACATTAAGACTAATGGCTAGAAAAAATGCTTGAGGGCATCACCTTACACTATGGAAAAAAATGACATTTCAGTAAATCAAAATCAAAATAACTTTGTAAGATTTCATGACAATTACTAGTAGTAACAGCCTAAATTGCCTATGAATAATGCAATGATATGTAGCTACCATTACACAAATTTCTTTCATTTAATTACCTTGGTGAGAAGGGACTGGATATGGGGTCAGAGGGTGATGTCTTAGAAGTAGCAGAAGCAGCAGCATTGGGACTGCATGTTTGACTGATCTGTCCACCTCCTTTTAATGAGTTTAGAGGAACGCGACCATGAAGGGTTGATTTCTTCAGTGTGAGAGGTTTCTCCTGAAGGAACGACAGATACCTATTACAATAGTCCTCAAACCAAAGCACTAATCATTGCAATTACCAGTCTGTTTTGAAGCCCAGGTAGTTTTTATGGACAAAAAAAAAATGTGTGATCAGTGATCAGATTCTGTCTTACCTTACCGAGTGTGGTCAGGTTATGTTTAAGTTTAAGGCCATAATACTGTGCTGAGGCCTTGAGACTGTCTTTGTCCTCAGATGACAGTCTGGGAGAGGATGCCGGCAACAAACTGCGGTTCAGATGGGAACCCCAACAGTCTGATTTCTGACACAGACAGGTGGATTACAGACGGACAAAAACACAGTCAACAAATCAGCGTATCAGCAGAGTGAATGAAACCCAATTTAAAAGTTTATGCACAGTATATTCCACACCTTAAATTCACAAAATATGCTTTTAGTTAGTGTGCTCATAGTAACAGAGATATCGATAATTGTCTAATTAAGCCTTAATCCAAGACATGTTTCCTGTTAAAATATGCATTGAAAGTAAGGAGGATTTCACAAAGAAAGAGACAGAGAGGTAGAAAATAAATGAAAACACAAGCAATCGGTCAAACTAAAGTCAACGTGAGCAGACCAAGCCATGACAGTAACCGACATATCTCATACCCTCATAATAACAGCTTTATTCTTCAAAATATATTTTCTTTAGCCCTCATTCATCACACTCATCCCTGTACTTGTTTATATTGTGGGTGCACTCTCACAATAAAGACCGCTAAACAATACTGATCTCTGTTATGCAAAAATTAAAAAAAAACAATCACAATTTGCCAAATCTTGAGGCATCCCCTTTAAAGGACACTTGGAGCAACAGGGAACTCAAAAGCTTGAGACAAACTCAGTGTTTGAGGGCTGTACTGACCTTAGCTGATGTGGGCTGTGCACCATGTTCACTGGCTGCATCACTGCTGCTGTTCTCTTTGGCTTGTTTTAAATTGCGATATTCTTTATAGAGGTCTGACATTCAGAAACACACAAAGTGATTATTGTCTTCTGTGTACAAACAAATGGGTGATGGTGCAGGTGGACAAGAACACTTTATCTGCAATGTAATTATGGCTAATACTCACTTCTGGTGTCCTCTGGAGCTTGGTCAATGTCATCCTGGAAATTAAAGAGCATTTTAATATTTAACTAAAGAAGTCAATCTTAGATTAAACCAATGACTTATAAATATCTTACACATGAAGACAGATACGCATCAGGTCATTCTCAAAGGTAAAGACAACAAAATACAAAATATCATATTAGTTTTGCTCTTGAAGAAAACAATTGCAGATGTAATTGCAAATGTATAAAGAATATTATTTTGACTCAATCGCCAAGCTCAAACAAACAGGCTAAAATATCGCGTTACTGCCGTTCAGAGCAATGTTTTGTTTTTGTTTACAGCTGGTTAAATGTGAGCTAACGTTTAACTCACCTTGCTCGGTTTCCTCTGCTGCTCTTTTACGAATCCCTGCTCCCATTTCTTCAGTAAAAGCTTCACCTCGTTATAACGGTCCATGACGCCCTCAGGGTCGATTAAAGAGAACAAGAGAAAAACGAGCGTTTTCTAAGGTAATAATTGACTGCAAGTATGCATGTGTGTAGTTTCAGGGACAACTTCAGACGACAGCGCTCTCAACCTGAGCTCTAAAAACGCCCTGAAACTATGTTGTTTGTTGAATTCGTCAGCGGAAAACTCTGCGTTAATAGCCGTCGATAACACATTCTTAAACTAATAAGTTACTGCGACTTTCGCAAGGAGAAAACACATGTCCTTTCTCTTAAACACGTACAGCAGAGGACTTCCGCTTTGTGTTGTTTATGATTTCCCGCTCCCGCACGTGACACTATGAGTTGCCAGATTCTACCACTTATCCCCCGAACTCGCGAAATATTCAGATATAAAAATGTTTTTTTTATAGCATAGAACTGTTTATTTAATTAGTGTACGGCCCTTATTAATCAATAATGCTTATTTTTATGAAACACTACCAAACGTACAGATTAGAATGATATGTAATGCTTTATTTTATTAACGTAATGTATTGACATTGATAGCAAATATAATGGTTAGGGTTAGGGTTATTATAAACTATTTAATTTGTGTATATTATTTATATTTTTGATTTTATTTATATGTATTTATTTGAGTTTTTCTTGGATGTAATGAACAGTTTCCCCCAGCAGGAGGAGATAATAATCCATAACGTAGGATATCAACAACCTCCGAATCCACAGAAGAAGTGTAAGACACAGGTCCAGCCCAAGTAGATAATATTCGTTCATCTTGAGGAAACAGGGTAGGTAGTCCGGAATTATCGCGTTTTAGTTGCATGTCTTAGTAAAACTAGATGTGTATGTAGCTTGCCAAACGTGTTATGTTGTATTTTCTACTTTACATAGTTGTCGTTTGTCGCAGTAGCGTACTGAAGCTAACAGTAGCTCAGGCAGTTGTTAAATGCCCCTGACTTGGGTTAGCTGGTACAAACCTCCCTTTAACAAGTATTGGTTATTTCTGTGCACAGCATTGTGAAACAAATTAGAACCATTGCTAGATTTTCTTGGCTCTGTTGGTTGTAGTACACATCACTTGTCTGTCTTATACGAAGCTGTTGTGATATCGAGGTTTTGCTAACCCCAGTGTTTTCTCTCCTCTGGCTCCAGCTGCACTGAACTGCAGGAAACATCTCCAACTGAAGACAAAAACAAAACAAAAACAGCTGCTCAGATGGGTCCGGGGATCCTGTAGAAAACTAGTCCGGGGAAAGGAGCCCGTTTCCATACAAGGGACAAGGGATTTTTTTCTTCTCATTTATAACAAATGGTCTGTAGTCATGGATCCGGGTGTTGTGGACGGTCCTGTTATTCTCGTCATCAGGGCTCCAAATCAGAAGTACGATGACCAGACCATTAATTGTCACCAGAACTGGACTGTGGAGAAACTAAAAGCGCACCTGTCAGATGTTTACCCGAGTAAACCAGTGAGTATATGAATTTAAATGTGCTTTATTGGCCAAGTATGAGTGCATATACAGGTACTTTGTGTAAATGTAATTAACAAGATAGAATTGAGGACAAGAAACTTGAATATGCAAAGCCAGTGGTACAGAGTTAGAGCTTGAGTGCGTACCTTTTTAAATAGAAACAAATGTCTGTTCGATTCAAAGCATTGTCAAATAAGTTCACACTGTACTGATTAAGCCTATCAGCTACACATGACTCTCTCTCTGTGTGTCTCAGTATAGCAGCGTTTAGATCTTGTGTTGTCAACATTGTGGTAGACGACTGTGAGCAGGTTTTTGGAGCCTACAAATAGTTTCAGGACTAAAGTCACTGAGCTGTTTGATGGGCTCAACACTCCCTGTCCCTATCTGCTCCTGCAATGGCACCATATACACACAAACAATCCCTCGGTCAAGTCTGATAGTTTTGCTTGACGGAGCCTTTTTATTTTCTGGCCATTAATAATATCATTAAAAAAAGTCTTAAATCATGCTGCTGCTACTACTTCAAGCTGCAACGTGTGCCTTTCGAAGATGGTCTTTTGCATAAGAGTAACTATTGCCTTTCTATCATTTTAAACTGATCTGGTCACGTTTTGAACCATTGTAAAACCTACTGATGGTTGTGCTTGAAAATCCCATTAAATCATCGGTTTGAGAACTACACAGACATGGTCATCTGCCACCAGCAGTCGTGCCACATTCAAAGTCACTCAAGTCACCTTTCGACCCCATTTTGATACTTGGTTTGAACCTGAGTAACATTGTCTTGATCATGTCTAGTTTGTGTTAGAAAGTAGCCATTGTGGAGTGTACATCCATATATACACAATGTAACGACATGGTTAGTGTTACATATGACCTGTGAGTTGTTACTCGGTCAGGTTGTGTTGGAACACTCTATTTGTGTGATATTTCATGTTTCTGTTATTCAAGCTGGTTGATTACACCTGATTCAAGGAATGTACAAGGAAAAAGTTATTTTAGTGGGTTATTTGTGTGTGTATGGTGCAGGTTGACAGTATAATAGAAAACCTTGTCATTAAGATATATACTGTATTCTCCCCAGACCATGTTGTATTTGTTTAAACTACAGAGGTGAATTGTTTAGAATAAGTTCAGGCATGTCATATGTCAACACACGTGTGGAAGAATGTGACAGGAGTGTATTTTGAGTGCAGCATTTGTGCAGTCGCAGCCAACCTTTTTGTGTACCTTGTTTTTGATGTTTGGATCATACAAAACGTTTCAATGTGATTCACATTGTGTTGAATAATTGTGAAAGTGACAAAGGCCATGATTTACTCTTCAAAGTGAAAAGGCAGGAAAGGAGCCTCAGAGTCTGTGCATTTGACACTACGGTGAAAAGGAGGTGTAAATTCCTGTTGCGTTGTGCTGTTAATCTGACTTTGCTCCCTTCCCTCTGTGCTCAGAGCTTGTTCTGATGTAATCTTTGTAAATACTCTGGCAAATAACTCCTTCCCTGAGCCTCCCTGTAGTGCCGTAGAGTTCAGGCTATAAGATTTACGCTTTTCTTAGCGTGTCAGTGGACATCATCATGTGGTATTTTTGACAATAAGGGAATTTCATCCCTGAATAAAAGGTTCTCTGTTGTAAGTGGCCAGGATTCAGTGAATGTAGACTGACCTTGTTGTACTGCCACTATAATCCACTCTTAATACCCACTTATCCCGATTGAGGTTACTATGATCTCATCCTCATTACTCACTTGCACAACATCTCTGCCTTTTCGATATTGTGACCTTCATTTCCAATTTGAGATGAAGCTAAAATTAACTACAGTTGTGACACTCATTCACTGATTCTCTGCTCTGACCGTGTTGTCATTGTACACGTTTATAGAGCTCCAAAGACCAGAGGTTGGTGTATTCCGGGAAGCTGCTTTTGGATCACTTCACCTTAAAAGATGTTCTCAGAAAGGTACAATCTCTCTGATGTTCCTGTTTAATCATTAAATTATCAAAGGTCAGGTCATTATCTGAAATGTCACCCGATATAGAGAACACACCCACCTTTCTTTCTTTTTTTTCCTTAAAAAACACAAAACAAACAAGAAAACAGGCCCATTGTAAGTTTACTCTAATGTCCGTAAGTACTAATAATCAAGTGAGCAGAAGCAGTTGCAGAAACTGAAGGTTACAGTGCAATCACTAAAAAAAACATTTTTACTAAGTGATTTTTAAACCTGTAAATAGTGTTTTTCAACTTTTTTTTGGAACATTTTTACAGACAGTAAAATATTTCATACCTGTGTGTCAAAACACTCGATGTGGTAACATGTACCTTAAAGTGTGTTGGTGCAATGCATAAACATAAAATGTATATAGATATCGAAGTTGTATCATGTTATGTTTTATTTTATTGTTGCTAAGCCCTACATTGAATGTATTAGATTTGTTAAAATCCTCACAATCTGCTGCTTTTCTGTGCATTTATGTTCCTGTTGTGTGTTAAATATCACATTCAGAAGTTGATCTCCTTTTTTGTGCATGCAATACTAAAGACTCTGTTTAATCATGAGCTGTATTGGCTTCTACAGCAGGATGAGTACCATATGCTCCACCTGGTTTGTGCCTCACGAACTCCACCCAGCTCCCCAAAGCCCCCCCGCAGCCACAGTAACAAGCCTCAGGAGAACATGGCCAGTCCCACGGTGGGTCAACCGTGCTCTTGTAAAACCTTTCCATTTATTTCATCATGACCGCGTTTCATTTCATCATCCAGCTCACTGATGTGATCGACACCTCTCGGAGGATTTGAAAAATGTTGCTCATGGAACCAAGGACATTTGTTTTCTGCTTGCAGCCCTTTACAAACTCAAATGTCCCTCCCGCTGGTCAACAACAGCAGTCGTCCACAGGGGAGAGCAGTGATGGACCCTTCCCTTACCACCAGATGTATTCACAAGTTATGCAAAGGTAAACATCCAGACTGATGAAGTGCACCATTCAAGTATTTTACTCTATTTGTCTGCAACCCCATGGCACCCCAGTGATGTCGCCTTTAAAAATCTGATTGGCCGCTGGAGGTCCCGGGCATCGGGGTCCTTACTGGCTCGCTGCTGGGGGTTGGTCGGACAATGGCTCGGTCCCCCACTCAGATTCCAACCACATCTAATGACAACACCTGCACATTTACACACGTGCGCGCTTATGCTTTCTCACACACACACACGCACCCCACTACACTATAAGATGAAACTGAACTGATATAGCTGTTGCATACCTGGATAACCTCTCTTGATATGGTCGTTAACGATTACTAGAAACCATACCTGTTATACAATTGAATATTATGTTCTGTGAAGTATGTTCAGTATTAATTTGTTGTCGTTCATGTTCTGTCTTGTGAAGCATGTTCTATCTATTTTGTAGTACCTTAATTGTTTAGTGCTGTTTATGCTTTGTTCTGTGAAGTATGTTCTGCTTTGTATTACCTTAATTGTTTAGTGCTGCGTATGTTCTGTGAAGTATGTTCTGTCTGTTTTGTATAACCTTAATTGTTTAGTGTTGCGTATGTTCTGTGAAGTATGTTCTGTCTGTTTTGTATAACCTTAATTGTTTATTGTTGTTTATGTTCTGTGAAGTATGTTCTGTCTGCACTGTACTACACTGTCACTGTTAATGTTGTCTGCGCATCTCTCTCTCTCTCTCTTCCTCCACCCCCCCCCTTTTTCCCTTCCCCCGTCTGTCCACTCCCCGTCCCCCTGTCCGGTCCGGTTACCACGATCATAAAACAAATAAATAAGAATAAAGACACTGCAGGCCAAGTATCAGAGACTTGCCCTGCGCACAGCAAATCTGCTTAACACCACAGGGCACCATACTACATGTCCCAGGTACTGGGCAGGACAGGTTAAAAAAAAAAAAAAAAAATCTGAACCGAAGCCTCCAGAATCAGGATTTGATCAGCACCATGTTGATGTTTTGCAACTATTTGGCTCCTATTGGACAATTCCAGCTGTCAATCAAACTAGTGTCCACTAGCATGTCATCTATTGTTTACATGAGGGTCGTGGGGGAGCGAGAGCCAATCCCAGCTTACATAGGGCGAAAGGCAGGGTACACACTGGACGGGACCAGGGCAAATGTTGAGAGACGCAAAACCGTTCACTCAGTCAGACATACGTGTCAAATTAGAGTATCCAATTAATCTCAGCATGATTTTGAATTGTGGGAGGAAACCGGATAAACCAGAGGGAACCCACGCATACACAGGAAATATGCAAACTCCATACATAAAGGCACTTTTTAGAACCAGGAGCAAACCGGTGACCTTGCAGTGATGTAGTCACTACTCCGCCGTCTGGATAAGTGGATTTACTGTAGCTAGTTTGGCATCATGTTCCACTGAGAGGTAGGCTCGGTCTTCTCATAGACTTTCATTGGAACTGAATTCTCTTTGCAACCAGTGACGTCGCCCCCTGATGGCTATTCAATATACTTCCACCAGCTATCTGACTTACAGAAGACACAGGAGATACACGAATGCTTACAACACCTCTTTTGATACTTGGGCCAGAGAGTTAGGTTGAACTGGACTTAACAGACTCTGAAGTCAGATGAAACTCCTGAGACACAGCAGTTTTTTTTTCTCCATAAATCAAATAGCAAAGATGGGGTGAGGGCAACAAGTTGTTAGTGGTAATCTATTGTTGTAAGGTTGTGAAGCTACAGCAACTGCAGCGTTTTTGGACTCTGCATGTGAACAACCCCTGATGCAGTTTTTCTTTTTTCCAGCTGGAACCAGCACTCACCACAGTCGTATTACAACCCCCTGACACTAATGTGGTGGCAGCAGCTCTACGCCCGCCAATACTACATGCATTAGTAAGTCCCTTCATGTTCAGTGAACGCTATGAAAACCTTATTCAAACAACAACACAAAAGATCTGCTCACTTCCTGTCTGCCTTTGTCTCTCTCACACCAGCCACTTGTTAGCCGCTGCCTCCTCTCAGCACCTCAGGCCAGAGCAGCCCTCGGCTCAGCCCAACCAGCCCGACCCTGTGAGCCAGCGGCCTCAAGCAGAACGCCGTGGCAACCCAGAGGTGCAGATGAACGCACAGGGAGGGGAGATCCTGAATGAAGAGGAGGTGAACTGGGATTGGCTGGACTGGGTGTACACACTTTCCCGCGCTGCGATCTTGCTCAGTATCGTCTACTTCTACTCCTCCTTCAGCCGCTTTGTCATGGTGATGATGGCCATGCTCGTGCTTTACCTGTGAGTATCCATGTGGCATTTGCAGCTTTTTTTTAAAAAAGCCTCCGATCTCCAAGATGAAACGGAAATGTGTCTCTGACCACAACATCAAAACAGTCTGTAAATCAGGACATGTTTTCATTTAAATGTTTCAATGTAGCCTAGAGCTTCTCCTATGATTAAGTTGTTGGGATGGGTCGTGCTACATCTGGTCCTCATCACTCCCATTTGTTTTCCAGAGAGGAAGAAGAGGGTAATATAAGAATTAAGAATAATAATGATTTGAAGATCTTTTATAATGCAAAAACAGCAGGACATAGATGAAATGCAATGCTGCTGTCAGGGATGTGCTCTTTTGACTAACTTCCAGTTTGCTCCCTCCTTCTAATGGCATCTCATGAGCATGTTTGATGAGGGAGAATACATCTATTCACCGGCAAACAGCCTCAATTTGGAAATAGAACGGACCGCATCTCTGTAGAGTTCTGGCACCTGATTGGATTAAGTGTTTTATGAGAATACTTGGAGAGTTTCTGCTAGATTTAATGTCACACCCCTGAGATTGAGATTGAGAGACTCATGTCAGCGAACAAAAACTAGGGTTCCTGCAGTTCTTTAAAAAGTCTTAAAATACATTAAAAAAACAAGGCCTTGATTGGTATTAAAATGTCTTGAATCAATCTTCTAGGGTTTTTTTAACCCTAAAATCTTAACACATGAAACATAGGATTTTATGATTTTCTTTTTTTTATGTCATAAATGAAAATATTAAAATAATTGCTAACATTTATTATTTTATTTATTGTGAAGTAGACGAAGACAGGAGGAGGACAGAGGAGGACATGAGATGAGGGGAAAGAAACAGTTTGACTGACTGGGTAGTCAGCGTTTTTCTAACTCTAGAAGATGCCAGTAATGCAACATCATGGATGCGAGCTGCGGTTAAACCCCATTGATGAAGAAGATCAGGACAGCAGAACAAACAAAACACCTGCCCACTCCGAGCAGATGCTGTATCATGCTGTATCTTAGCCAGCCACACGGCAGCTCATGTTCCAGTGTTTATCCTGGATGACATGGTAAAGTTCAACCAAGATTTTTCACATGGATGAAACCAGTACCAGCCAATGTGTGCAAAGGTCACAAGGTCACCATGTTTTTACTGCAGAAAGTCTTTCAAACTTAGTATGATGAGAATTAACACAGCGGAGTCTCATTTTCAAAAATCAACCCTCCTACAAAAAATGTTCTCATTCTCATCTCCACCCCTCATCTCCAGTACTGATGCCAGGAACTACAGCCACAGATCTCTGGACAAAAAATTGGGTGTTTGCCTTTATTGTGAGACTGGTGTTTACTTAACTGGCATTAATAAGTCTAAAAATGTAGTGAATTGAACTTGAGCTGTAGGAACCATAAGATCATTCATAATAATAAAGTTTCACACATAATTCACTGTCAACAGGTTTAGCTTTGGGAAATCATAAACGTGGTCGTTTCTGTCTGCAGGCACCAGGCCGGCTGGTTTCCTTTTAACCTTGAGAACGAGCTCCAGTTCCCCGGAGACGGAGACAATCAGGACGAAATGGAGGGAGAGCCACAGAACCACGACTTGCAAGAAATGGTTGCTGCCTTTCGTCTCTTTCTGTTTGACTTTAATCAGCAGCCCCAGGGGCTGATGGGATTTTTATCTGTAACAAGTGAAGCTGTAGTTTTTAGCTCCTTGGCTGATTTTGTGCAGAGAAGCCAGGCCGATGGATAAAAATACACTTGCACTCATTTTTTTTCCACATTCTAAAATGGCACAAAAATACAAAGTAAAAATGCCGCTTTTAATTTATATAACAGCCATTTACGTTGAATAATTTGTACATTTGACACTGAAAGTAAGAAAATCTTCTTTAAGGACACACTGTTACTCTGTTATGTTCATATATTCCATCCATCCATCCATCATCTATTTTGTACTTTAATTCCTGTAGGAAGGTTTGATGGATGACGGCTCGGATGACGACGGGGAAAGTGGAGAGGATGGAGCTGAAGATCCGAACAGTGGCCCCAATGCAGGCTTCCTGGCGTCCACGTGGTCGTTCATCATCACCTTCTTCATGTCACTGATTCCAGAGGGGCCACCAAACGGTGCTAACTAAACCCAACAAGCTGCCACGAGTCTGCACAGATCTCTAAAGGAGTACATGAGGAGCACACTTTGAGAGAGGACAAACAATCCAATCTGTTTCCGATGAAGCTGTTGCCGACTGCAGCGTTTCAGATTCCCCTGTGGTCTATGTTACTGAGTATCAAAAAAAAAGGACTGTGAGCCAAAACACAAATGGCTGATTCAGGCTAAAAGATGTGAATCAAGTCACTTTATATTGACTTTTGTTCGTTTGTTAGTTTGTTTGCACAAAGACAAACATTTTGAACCGTCAAATGAAAAGAACATTAGTTGAACTTCTATAAAAGATTGCTAGTGACACTGATGCCTTGTCTCCCAATGCAATGCGTCTATAATTTATTAAAATTAGGATATTTGTAAACAAAAATAATAACAGCACTGTGTCTGTTTAATAACCAGAATCTTTATTTGTAGGAAGCTACAATAATTTTGTTGAAATAGTTTATGTTGTAATGATTATTGTCTTCAAAAAAAGGGGGGGCTGCATTAGTCCTAACAACAGAACCACAGCAGGTAACCCTGACTCATGTAGCACCCGAGGTGAATGACATGAGTGATGTTGGGGATTAGAATCCAACAAAATGTGTGTGAACACATTGTGTACTGTGTTTTTAAATGTTGACGTAGAGTGACGTTGGCTACTGAAAAGTGACTTTGTGTGAGAACTACTACGTACAGAACGGAGTGAGGCTGAAGAAGAGATCGTCCACTGATGGAAAATAGAAAACAAGATGGTTGTTGGGAATTCCAGTTTGTGAAAATGGCTGCTGCTGTTACTTTCTCATGTTGTGTACCAATAATAATCGTTGTATTATTAAACCTACCTTCATGATAATGTAGTCGGAGTTTTTTCCTGCAGATTCGCAATTTAGCAAACATGATCACCATGACAAATGTTATTGTCCTGAGCCACAGAGAGATTATTATTACAGTAGGGTTCAATCACGTTTTTGATCGTCCATCCATCCATTATCTACTGCTTTATCCTCCACTGGAGGGTCGCAGGGGGTGCTGTGCCGATCTCAGCTGACTTGGGGCGAATGGCAGGGTACACCCTGGATAGTTCGTCAGTCCATCGCAAAGCCACATATAGAGACAAACAAAACCTACGGTCAATTTAGAGTGACCAATTTACCTAATCCCCAAATCTGAATGTTTTTGGACTGTGGGAGGAAGCCGGAGAACCTGGAGAAAACCCACGCACACACCGGGAGAACATGCAAACTCCACACAGAAAGACCCTTTTTTCAACCAGGGCACGAACCCAGGTCTTCTTGCTGCAGAGGCAAGAGTGTTTTTGATTGTGTTATTAAAAAAATGGGAAAGCTTGTTAAAGCAACACTGATCAACACTAGTAACCCGAAAATACCCTTAAAATCATTTTGATGGGTGACTGAATTGTAATAGGACAGCAGCTTTTTCATTTCCACTCTGCATCTGAACGTCTGTCTCTACATGACGAAAGCTTGATGAGTGTGTGTGAAGTGACCCATCTCAGGGTCTAGAATTTGACACCTCTGATCTAGACTCTAGTCTAGATCAGAGGTGTCAAACTCCACATCAGCATAATGATTACCCTCAAAGGGCCAGATGTAACTGTCACAAGTTACAAATATGATGCATTTCTTGTCAAACTAACAGTTTTAAAAAGTCTGTTTCTGTTTCATATCAAAGGCATTTAAAGACTAAGGCACATTAAAGCTGAGGAAATAGTCGTTTGAGATTAAAGTCAAAGTGGAAGGTCGTACTACCATGACGTCCAAAGAGGTGAAGAACCTGTTGGTTTCAACACGAAACTACCAGCCTGTTTGTGTGGATAACATCTGTGGCTTTGTGGGCAACACAACAGTCAGGTGACGATTATGTTTTGCTGTATCAGAAGAAGAAAAGTTATATTTTTTATAGATTTTGTTGTACAGTGGCAGGGAACAACTGCTTGTTTATACAGGATGTGAGGATGCATCAGTTAACTGTCAGGGATAAGCAGAAACATGGACATCAATGCTATGGCAAAAACATGAGTCTTTCTCAGAAAATCAGTAAAAGCAGAAAACAGGTCAGAGCAAAAGGGGTAAATGTGTCTTTTAAGAAAAAACATGAAACCTGAACAACTTTTGCCATTTTCTTTTTGTATTTACCTTCTGACAATAAAGCACTGCCTGAATAGAAACATCACTGATTCACCTTTCTCATAAGTATGTCTGTATAATAGCTTTAAAACATTGGGATATATATATAAAAAAGACTCTAGGCAAAAAGTCCAAACAGAAAAAATCAGTCAATTAGTTTGGAAACCAGAAAGAAACAGAACGTCATCTTTGATGCATTCAATGTTAATAGAGATGTTTGTGTTGTAGCAGTTACAACCATGTTGCAGTATTCCAGTCAACTGACAGAAGAAGAAAAGGCCCTGATGAAAAAATATGCAGACCTCAAGAAAAAGGTAAGAAACTTAAATGTGAGTAAAAATATAGTGGACAAGAAATGTGCTGAATTCAATAAAGGGAAGTGCATGATCATTGTCATTGTCTACCACTTTATCCTCTACATGAGGGTGGTGGGGTTGCTGGTGCCAATCCTAGTTGACATAGAGCCATATACGTTTTACTTGTGATTTCTATTTGAAGCATTAATTGTATTTGTTTGTTTGTTTTTTTCCAGAAAATGGAGCTGCAAGTATTGGAGAAGCAAAGATCCAGCAAACAGACAAGCCAGCATAAGTTAGAACGGAGTAAGTGCTTTTGACCTCACCTCTGAATATTAGTATCAACACAACCAACTGCACGTCATAACTCTGACAAATCAAATGATTCAGTACAGGGCTCTTGGAGGGTGTACTTAATAAAATGAGAAAATAGTTTTCAAGCTTTGGAATTAGTTTAGAGGATAACTCATAGACTAAAACTGCTGGACTAAAAAATGCATATTTAAATACTGCACTAATTCAAATTCACCAGTGTATGTAAATATTCAGGCCCGTTACCGTTCACTTCACCAGCACAACACACACTTTTCCTTCACAGTATCGTCGAACAAGCCCACCGTTGACCCGAGAAAAGCAACAGAGCAAGCAAGGACTCTTGCTTTGTCAGGTTCCCTGAGCATCTTCAGAAAAATGAACAAGAAATCAGGCTTTAAAGCCCCTCTCCACAGAGAGCCAAAGAATAAGAAAGCCAAGGTAGGATGTTCGGTTACATCATGTAGTGCTGTGACCTAAAAACCCAAAGTACAATTTGTTCAAATCTTCTCCCTAAACGTCACGACTTCTTCTCGTCTGGAAAGTCGGTCGGTTCAAGCGAGGACCAGGAAGATGCAGGTGCCATGTCCTCCAGCCATGACACAGAGGACCGAGAGGAAGAGCCAGAGCTGGACATGGAGCAGGACACAGACCACGACTCCAACAGAGACGGAGGCAATGACAGAGATGGGGAGGAAGAAAGAAGCGGAGATCAAGACGGGAACCATGACGGAGACGGAGATACGCCTTTCAGATGTGAGTAACCACATTTCATATTTGACCAACCAGTGAGGGCAGAAGACATCACAACCTGTGATCAGTATCTATTAACATCGAGTTAAGTCTCCGATCAGTGGGGAGGTCTTTTTGTGTCTGTTGTGATAAAAGAGGAAACAGTATTTTGTCCTTTTCTGAGTGTCGTCAGCGAGCAGATGTACATCTTCAATGAAAGCTTACTTCCATTCATTCGTCTGCCGCTTTATGCTCCACAAGAGGGTCACACGGCCTCTGGAGCCCTGTACAACCATTCAGTGTCATATTCACACCTACGGTCATAGTCTAAAGTGTCCAATTGACCTCTATGGGAGGACACCCACAGTCCAAACCCGCGTCCTTCTGCTGTAAGGCTATCCACTGTTCTGCCATGTGGCCAGAAAGCTAACATCGAACTATTAATCCGAGGAACATCTGTGTGTTCGTGTGCGTGTCAGCTTGTGTCCGGATTGCTTTGGTGTCATAGCAACACTTGTTGATGTGTCATTGTGCCATGCATGTGATGCTGAGTCGGTTGAAGCCCAAGATGCACATGTACGCCTCACGTTATTATGTGACAGTTTATTATAAAAACAATATAAGTTAAGTTTTAATGTTCGAACAATATACATTTCAGGTTATAACACCTAAAATGTCCAACTGACCAGACTTTATTTTAATTATTTTAATCATAAAAGGACAGAAAATGTCTGTTAAGTAAGTGCTTATGCCCATTTTTCCAGAATAACTGTCAGTTATTTACAATTTACTACATGTTTCGCGCAAGTGAAATGACTGTGATGACCACATATTGCAATTTCTCAGCTTTCAGAAACCATTGGAATTTTTCCGATAGCATAAAATCGTCACCTAATTACAGTAATACAAAGTTGCACTTGTGCAAACGTGTCGTCTTCGATAAGCTCAGTGTTTATCGTATCCAGTTTTTGTGATTGCTTTTGTTCGGGATGTCCCAATACCACTGGTGCTGATACCGATGTCAAAAACTGGATACGATATTATTCCAATACAGTCATTTTAGACCATTTATGAAGGTATGAAGCTGTCAGACGACACATTTGTGCAGAGTCATTTCAAATACATAATCCTCCAACTGTGTAACAGCTATTGTTCTCCCAAAAAGAAGAAATAAACCCAAACATGACTTAAACGAAAATGTTTTTGCTGATTTGTATTTGTACATTTTTACAGTGTGTACATAGTGAAGCAAGCGATATGGAGGAGCCTGCCAGGTAATGCTGAAGGAAGGTTAGCTACAGACTGTCTCTCTGCCTACTCACCAAGATTATTCATTAGTTCACCATCTATTTCATCGATTTTTGGTGCATTGTTGGATTAACTCTCTGTGAGCACTGAAACAATGTTTACAACTGTATATATTATATACAGAGATGCTCAGAGAACATCCTGTCACGTTCATGATTTCTTTTTCTCTGCCTCCCCATGTGTTTATCCTCAGCGTCAGGTTTGTACCTTTGCTGTCAAGGAAAGCAGAAGGGTAACACTGTGTATGTTGGCGGCTCTGTGCTCGATGAGGACAGCCTGCGCGCTGCCTTCTCTCAACATGGAAACATCATCCAACTCAGAATTGACAAAATACGCAGGTATGAAAGCTGTGTGCACATATATATCGTTTGTGTCTGCTGCTGTCCATCATTTATTGTTCCCTTTTTTTGAATCTAGTGGAGCATTTATCACGTTTGACAAGATTGAGTCTGCAGACCAGGCTGTGGCAAAGGTTGGTGCTATTGCATATTAGTTGTAAACAATAATCTGGTACACTGTTTGTTTGCTCTCTACATAGCAAAACAGCAAACAATAAAGCATGATTTGTCAAAGAAATGTAAAACAGACATAAAACATAAAGCATATTTATGTCAGCACCAATAAAACAAAAAGTGTGTTATGGTGCGTCTCAATTTAATGTACTATTGTCAAAAATAATCTATAGAAAATAACATAGTACTTTTCATACTCTACTTCAGCACAGTTTAGAACAAACTTTCCCTCAAGAAAATTTTTGACTGATATTTAGGTAAAGTGCGGCATCCACTAATGGGGCTTTTCCACTGCACAGTTCTGATACGGCATGACTCAGTGATAGTACCTGGTACTTTTTTTAGTACCTGCTCTGGTGAGGTTCCGAGCAACTGAGCCGATACCCTACATGACGTTGGCAGGCTTCTGATTGGTCAGAGTGCGTCGTCACGGGAGACGGCATGAGCGTGACGTCCGTCACAAGAATCAAAGCGAACAATGCCGAAATAGAATCAGTTAAAAAGATTAAAAAATCCTGAAAACATGCGTTAATCTCTAACATTTTAGCAAGGAAATTCTAAATATTTAACAGAGGAAAGCCGGCAATCCTGAGCCGAATCACAACCTGTTCAGCTGGTCATGCAGGAAGGGGACCGTATCTATGTTCCCCGGGTCCTGTGTTCCCAGCTTTGTATGTGACCGGGGGTTAGGGTAAGCGGTAGGGTGGGTCCTATGTTCCCCGGGTCCTGTGTTCCCAGCTTTGTATGTGACCGGGGGTTAGGGTAAGCGGTAGGGTGGGTCCTATGTTCCCCGGGTCCTTTTGGGTGAAAGCGGGGAACATGGGACCCTTTCTCTAAAAAAGGGTCCCATGTTCCCCACTGTTCACCCAAAGGGTCCTATGTTCCCCGCTTTCACCCAAAAGGACCCGGGGAACATAGGACCCTACCCCTTACCCTAACCCTTTACCCTGGAGCTCCACACCCAGGCTTCCACAAAATGGGGAACATAGGACCTTTTTTGGGAAAAACGGGGAACATCGGACCCTTTTTTTTAATAAAAAAAGGTCCGATCGGGGAACATAGGACCCGGGGAACATAGGTACGACCCCGCAGGAAGTACTGAACAAATCTTTTTAATTCACTGATTCTAATGATTCAGTTACACTGAAAATAAATGCTTTACAAGTCACTAGTCTGTGTTGCGTGTAAAACAAAGTCTGTGATGTGCTGTGATGACTCCGCCCACGTTGAGGAGGTACTACAGTAATAGAAAACCGCGATTCGAGTGGTGCCTAACTGAGGCAAGCTGTGCTGGAACTGTATGGTGGAAAAATGAGTTTATCATAAGGGGACCGTATCTATGTTCCCCGGGTCCTATGTTCCCTCGGTCCTATGTTGCCCGCTTTGTATGTGACCGGGGAACATAGGACCCTTTCTCTAACCCTAACACCATTCAAAAAAAGGGTCCCATGTTCCCCTACACTATACAAAGTGGGGAACATAGGACTTTTTTGGGAAAACGGGGAACATAGGACCCGGGGAACATAGTTACGACCCCATCATAAGACACACTGAAGTGTTTTCATGCGGTCTGTATATGAAGAGGACTTCTCTTTGCTTGTCTCACAGTTGCATGGATCCACATTGGGAAATGTTAGCATCACAGCCGGCGTCGCCAGAAGGCAGCCCATGCTGGATGCTGCCACTGACAAGTCCATGTGGTTAACCAGGTAAGCGCTAATTGTTCGAAAGTCAGGTTGTCACAGACTGTGCTGAACGACGAGCTGGAGTCTTCACAGTCATCTTCAACCCGTCTCTGTCTGTAGCATCAGTCTCACTGTGCCTGAAATCAGCCATCATTGTGTCAATGTGGAAGAAAACTAACATCACTTCTTTGAATAACTATCGACCAGCGGCTCTCACTCCCTCAGTGAAAGTGTTTTAGAAAGACTGGTCCTCTCATGCATCAAAAACATCCATCCCAGCCACGCTAGACCCACACCAGTTTGCTTATAGAGCAAATAGATCCACAGAGAATGTAATCTCTCTGGCTCTTCACACCACACTGTCTCACCTGGAGAGACAAAGCACATATGTGAGGATGCTACTTGTGGACAACATCTCTGCCTTTAACACACAGAACTCTGCATCTAGATCCAGAATTTGCAGAAAGACTGGGCCACCATACATCCTCCACCATCACCCTGACGAGCACAGGGACACCACAGGGCTGTGAGCTCAGTCCCATTCTGTTCTCCTTCTTCACTCACGACTGCACCCCCATATTCAACATTTCAACAGCAACTGGTGAAGTTTGCGGATGATACATCCGTGATTTGATTCATCACCAACAATGATGATGAATCAGCCCACAGAGCGGAGATACATGAGGCATGGCCTGAGTTTTAAGAGTCCCTGTTAATCTTTTAATATTTTCCACCCACAGCAACAAAAGGAGGTCATATGTCTAGTCACATTCTGAATTTGATGGAGAGGTTATTTGAAGATACTTGGGTATTTTTTAAAGGTGCCATATGTAAGAACGTGGCCAAAAACGGTTAATACATTCAAATTCAAAATACAGAGACTCTACTGACTGCAATGATTGGTAAACGGCGGTAGGTGGCGCCACATGCCAAAACATGATTTCAAAACAGAAACATGATTTGCAGTCTGCAAAATATTTTTTTTAATGCAAATATTTTGTCTGTACTGTTGTTGTTGGTGAGTTCAGTTTGTTATATGAACATTATTCCTGAGTCTCTGTGACATATTAGGAGGATTTTATGGCCAGTTGTTTTAGATTTATTACATAATGCACCTTTAACTAACATAGAAAAAAGTTTACGGCCACATGGCAGAAAAACATTTACTGGTTTGTCATGACTTTCTTCGACGGAGATGAAAAAAAAAAGCATATACAATTCATGGAGAATCTTGTCATTTGCACAAATCAAAGCAGGGCTGCAACCTGTCTTCAAATGCAGGGAAGACCAATGAGCTCATCATCTTCACGAGAAACCAGGTCGTGGATAAGTGGATGCTTCAGTCTGCATCAGTGGACAGAGGGTAGAAAATGTGTCCACCAGCATTAGGATCTCAGAGGACCTCACATGGAACACAAACACAACTGCACAGGAGACGAAGGCGCAGCAGTGTTTGTTCTTCCTGAGGACACCGAAGAAGGACGGGCAGCTACGAGAGATGTTTGTAACTTTCTACCGCAACATTACTGGGACTCAACTCCCAGTGCCGGAGGAAATCTACCCCACATGGCGCCTCAGGAGAGCAAGCAGCATGTGTAAGGACTCCACACAGCCGTGCTTTCCCCGTCTTTGAACTGCTGCCATCAGGCAGACGTTACAGTTCCCTCTCTTCTCGTACAACAAGACTGATATTAATATAATGCGCTACAATTTGCTGCTAAATTTAATTTATTCCAAACACATCTTGCCTCCCAGTGTCCTCTGTTTCAAAGAAATCACTTTCCAT
This sequence comes from Microchirus variegatus, assembly GCF_963457635.1. Lineage (NCBI taxonomy): Eukaryota > Metazoa > Chordata > Actinopteri > Pleuronectiformes > Soleidae > Microchirus > Microchirus variegatus. The sequence continues at coordinate 7,494,848 of NC_139814.1, forward strand.
TTGCACACCAACAATTATTGAGTATCTTGCATCTGGTATGCAATGCACATTTATTAAATTAAATTATGTAAGTCTTATTTACTATTTATGTACAACTTTGCTGCCAAATGTCATCGGTCATCAACTGTGTGCGTTGACAATGACAATAATAATCTTTTCTATTCTGAGTATTAACTTTCACCACTGTGTCAGTACTTCCACAGGCGAGCAGACGAGTACGACAGGCTCCCACAAGGACATGAGCGACTAAGATGTGCACAGTGAGGACTTCCTTGTGTCATTTTTTTTGACAGAGAGCTTCTATTTATTCTTTTAAAGACTCTTATGTTATTACTGTGCCTCATTTTGACCTTCATAAACAGAAACAGTGTAACATTATTTGTCATTTATTGTGTTCATGCTTCATTTCATGAGCAACTGACACTGAATGTTAACGCCTTCCTTATGGAAGCTTTTACGTCAAAAAAAAGAAGAAGCTGTGAACCAAATTAATCAAGCTGAAATGTAAGGATATGGACATCCAGTTTTCAAAATAAAACCCCCAAAGCACTGTATCGCTATTTTTTTACCACTACACTTCCCCAAGTCTGACTGAATTAAAAAAATGCTCATATTTGAGATTAAATATACACAAATTGGCACTTTTTAAATCTTGACAATGCTGTAAAACTGTACAGTACAAATGTCTGATTAACAGTATAAAATACCTATGGTTTAACACACTGATATGCCGTTCTGATGGGTTTATTTACCTGACCAAATAAAATACTTCACAAGTTTTATACAGTGTTTTTCAAACAAAAACCTTTATTATTAAAGGTTTAAAATCATTGTATAGTTTAAATAGTTTTGAATGTGGACAGAAATGTTTGAAGTTTTGAAATACATTGCAGTGAGTTGCATGAAATTCCTTCAATGACTATTGACAAAATAGGTAAAAAAAAAAAAAAGGCACAGCACTTCATATCATTAAGCAACACTAGATTTTACTGAAGCCTATAGATCACATATACTACAGTATACAGTACAATGTGACATCATGGAAGCATTTCAGTGTATCAGTTTACAGTTTATCAGTGTGTTCTTACCATTTCAATGATGCTTTTGTCAGCATCACTTTGCAGCATGTTGCGTGAAACACAGTTGTCTTCAATCTTGTCTGGAAAAGATGTTGCAATCAATCAAGATCTTAATAGAGGGCAACAGTATTTGCTGCGAGACTTGGTTTCCCTTTACTTGGATATATCGCATTATTTCAAAACAAATACAATAGTTCCAGTTATTCTTTATAATGGTTACCATTGCACGTCAGAAGAGCGGTCGCAATGTGAAGTCTCGCAGCTGCGATGCCTGCAGGGTTGCTCTCAAGTAGGTTGATGCTCCTGCCTGTCAGGTAGTGTTCTGAAAACGATATCAGTGAAAGTCAGCAAACTCGACAGTTCTAACTGCATAAGTCAGTAATATACGCACCTTTAAAGTCAGCACAACTAGAGCCGTCCTGCTGATCTTCATGTGGGACCGTCTGTGTTCTCCACTGCTCCTTAGAGGCAATTCTTGTCTTCAACAAATTCTGTGCACACAACCAAATCAATGATTAAGCAACGTTTTGAAATAACCAGAGCGATGTAAGTAGTGCAAGAAATAGCTATACAAACAGTGTGCTATGGTTCATATTACCTCTAATTACGGAGAATGTTTCTTTCAAGTGCCTCATTTCCCATGGGGTCCATCACAATGATGGTCTTTTCGTCCGTCCCGACAGTCCGTCAACATTTTACAGTATGAATGTGTCAAATGCAGAGTACATTTAGAGTTAAGTAGCACCACTCAAATCCAGTGAGCTCCAACATTGCACAGGGTAAATCCAAGTAACAGTGTCAGATTCATCTTTTAATATAACAGAGCAGCTCAATCCTCGCTCATATTTACAATGAATGAGAAGAACATTAGAACACAAACACAACTGCACAGGACACAACACAACAACAGTTAGTGAATGCGCAATTTAGTTAAGACATTTCCAAAAAGGCTCTGAAGTGGCCAAGATGATGCATCCATGCATTTACGCACAGGTGTCTGTAACAGTAGGTTATCAATGCAGCATTTTGACAAGATAAACGAAAACTACACCAAACAAAATTACCGTGCATGATCTCAGAATGCAGTCAGCTAGGACTGGCTCCAGCAGCCCTGCGACCCTCATGTGGAGGATAAAATGGTAGAATATAAATTCATGAATGATTGCTGTGTAAAACAACTCAGGTTGTCATCATTTGACAGAAATGCCCCAAACTACAAGTCAATCACTCCTCGTGGCCGGCTAAAAGTAATGCAAGGTGCTACATATGACAAGAAAACCAACATTTAAAAGCACACTTCTGGTGAAGTGATCTTTGATTTGCCTTTAGATGTTTCCTCTTCCACTGGAAATCACCCAAACCCCCAGCAGAACATGCCTGGATAACAAATGTTAAAGATCAGAATGTTCTCTTTAGAGGTCCATTTAGAAGTTTTATAGTATATGACGGCCTTTCCATTCTTCTTTTGATAAAATAAACTTACTTTTAAATAGAAAACATTAAATCAGAAGAACGTAGGATGTATGTTAATAATGTGCTAAGTATATTTTTGCTATAGGACTTACAAGAGTTAGTTACTTAGAGATAGGATGAGGAGCTCGGACACCAGAGTAGAACCGCTGCTCCTCGTCCTCCACGTCGAGAGGAGCCAGCTGAGGTGGTTTCGGGCATCTGGTTAAGATGGCGCTCCAGGCATGTCCTTCTGGAGACCCTGGGGCTGACCCAGAACATGCTGGGAGGATTAAATCTCTCAGCTGGCCTGGGAACACCTTGGAATCACTCCAGAGGAGCTGGCCAGGGAGAGGGCTATCTGGGTTTCTTTGCTAAGACTGCTGCCCACGACCCGGACCTGGATAAGTGGAAGACAGCGGACCGGAATGGACTTACAAGAGTGGACCAATGAGGGTGGGTGGGCTTCATCATTTTTTTTTTCTTTCTGGTGTTGGTCTTTGTTGTCTGTTGCAAAACTGTAAAACTGTTACATGTTGATACCTGCACTGAAAGGCTATATGTATAATAACACTATATTTGCAGTCTGTTGAAATGCATCCAGGGCCTTATGGGTTGACCCCACGGAGTGGGAGTAAAGTATTGTTTTTAGCGGCTCTGTGTGTTTGTTTGTACTTCAGCACTTGCCACTATGACCAGCAGAGGGCATCAAAGGCCATTCTCGTGAATGGGGTGAAGTTTGCCATCTCTGAAAGCTTGTTCTATTGTTTTCTGTGAATTGTGTGGGCAGATGTTAAGTGTTCTGTCAGACTCGCTGGTTAAAAGGAAGACAGGAGTAGTTCACCATGAATACACTTTTATTGCTTTGTACCAGTCAGTCATGGTTTAAGCTAACAACAGAACGCAGTGTGCTTCAACAAAATGCATTTTAACTCGGTGACGATGGAGGTGAAAACTCCTCCCTTTGATATTGTTGATCCATCAATATAACACTGTATAATCACAACAATATCATTATGAAATGACGCACATGTTCAGTGGATGGTGACTTTATAGAGCTATAATCATGTATGAGTGAATTACAAGATGTTTCTCATGTCGTTTTTTTTTATTTTTTTTATTTACAACTGATTTTTGACTGATTTTTAAAAAAATATGACAAGAGCTTTCATGTTGTGAGCAAATAGAGCTGTGGCAGCAGAACACTGACTGTACACACAAACAGTAGTTAAGGTTACATTTGCAAATGGAAGATGACACAAGTTACATCACACAAATGTGTGTGTGTGTGTGTGTGAGGTGGGGGGGGGGTAAACACTGTGACAGACAAGCCTCCACAAAATGAGCCACACACTGGTTCACTCCTATAAAGTGACACTGGGTCTGTCTTTGGCGTCTGTGTGTCATTACGTGTATGTGTACAGGTACGTCTGTTCTGGACACTTAAGATTAGATTTGCACATCAACATCTTCAACAAGGCACATAAGCTATTGTTCGTATCGTCACTGTAGCTACACACGCACAGAGCCGATGACACGGACACACAAAATCATTACACTAATTATTCTTTGCCTGAAAATGAGCTAGGGTTTCATGATTCCATACGTGGCACAGCATGGAATACGTATTGCTAAAAACAGGACTGCACTTAATAGCAGAATAAGGACAACTTCATAGAATATAATGTTTCTTTTACATTTACTGGAGACTTGCATAAAATAATTTGCCACGCTAGACATACAGCAACTAATCTTTACAGCACACACACACACACACACACGTCATTACTAACATTAATACAGACAGTATAAAAAAAAAGAAGAGGTGCAACTAAAAAGGTTCACTCGGTACTCGATTTGTTTTTTTCCTCCCGCACCTTTCTATATGTAATGATTTACAGCATTTATTAAAATAGTTGTGGTACCAGCGATGAGAGAAAAACAGTGGGCAGCTAATTATTCCTGCCTTGTGACATTAATATCAAGTGACTACAGTCAGAAACCCTTCACGATTCCTGAGTGGCTAAACTGAAATTTGAACAACAGCTCTGTAGATACTGTGGGAGACGTAAACCTATTTTTTATTAACACGCCATTCTCCTTTTCATGTAAGAAACTATACTGGCAAAGTGCTTACTGTACAGTACAGACTGTATATGGCCTCAGAAGTAGGTTTTCTATAGTGTTACAAATGAAAAGAACATACATTACACACATAACGTATTTATGATGACAGCACACAGAATATGAACACTGGTTTACAGTAAAAACAAAACAACTGACCAGTTTTTGAGCAGCAATAACTGACACTAAGTGTTCCCCTGGAGGAAAGAGCAAATGTTCTGGAGAAGTGGAAGCAGTTACACACTCAATTTGTGTTGGACCTTCAGCTTGGATGGCGACATGAATTTTCTGTGGCATTGCTTCAATAAGATTAAGTCATGTCACGGCGTTTATTTATTTTTATTTTTTGCCAAGACCTTGTATTCATAATGGAGTTGGTCCACTGTGTTAGGTCTCAAAGGTGTGAAGGTCCGGACTATGTTGACAAATCCATGTGTGAAACCAACGACTTGAGCTTCCTGAACCACTCTTTCATAATTTTCAGAATTGACTGAAAACGCTGGTCATTCAGTTTATGTTGGTCGTCAGCTGACCTCTTTTTTGAGGGCACATGACTTTTGCTGAATGTCAACCTGACCAACTGAAGCAAACCCCAGATCACAACACTGCCCCCTACAGGTTTGTATTGCAGGTAGTAATCTAAATATTACAGCATGTGACTTTTGTTTTTGCTGGACAGTGTACCAGCCAAAAAAAGCTGTACTTTTTGTGTTAGCGACAGATACGTTTTATTTAAAATATAATCCTCTGTTTCAGACAAGCACCTGAATGATATTTATCATGTGAGTTTAGAAGCAGATGAAAGGTCTTAAGCTCATGGTGTATGAGCTGTTGGACCAAAACAAGTGCAGTACAGTGAACAGCTAAAATGATGACGGAACATGACATTTAAAACATAAAATGGGGTTCAAATTAAAATCAAATCAACACAATCCAAATAAATATCCACCAGTGAGGCCCCTTCCTTTGGCATCCATGGTTTAAATGGTGGTTAGAAATGAGAGAGTTCTGAAACAGTGAGCGTCTGTGGGCAGTAACAGCAGACTTCTTTCGTTCTGCTGAGGTGTGTGCTCTGCAGTGCATCATAGCAGCTATCTGTACATGTGCTGCACACTTTCAAGACTTGAGTGGAGTCAGACTCACGGCCCTGGGGAAGCTCACCTGCTGTCCTGAAGGTTGGAGCTCTGAGGGCAACTTGTACTGCTCCAGTTCTATGCTGTGTTTCCCACTAAGGTGGTGACCATCAGCTGGTAAAAAGTATTGTGTGGGAAAGGAGTGAGAAGGGAAGGAGGGCCTCTCTTCATCACAGGAAGGTCTCAGCATTGGAACCTTCTCCTGGTGCGTCCGGGCCAACGTCCACTCTAACACAAGCCACCTTCTCCTGGCTGTCACACAGAAAATCAAAGTAGAGAGACAAGATGAATGTTTCGGACAGTGCCAACGGTGGAGAACAACCAGAAGGTTGTGAGTTTGATCCCCCTGCTCATCTACATGTTGATGTGTCCCTGGGCAAGTGAAAGCAGCATCACACATCTCAGTGTACAGCCTACCAAAAATTATTATTAAAATTATTATTATAATGTATAGGAATAAAAAAAAAAGTCAAAATGATTTATTCTGAAACTGAAAACAGCCCAGAATAAATGCACATCTCTGTATGCATTTTGAAAGAGACTATACATTACAATTTGACTAGTTCATTGATTAAATGTAAATGGTCTGTATTTGTATAGCAACTTTCGAAAGTTGATTACCACTCAAAGCTGCTTTATAATACTGTTTTTGCCATTCATCCATTTACTCAAAGCTATCTGCAGTAGGGGTGGCAAAAAATAATATAGATTTTTTTTTTATTTGACAATATCGATATTTAGCTCAATATTGTCTTGGTTATAACTCATTGATTGTTGCTTACAGATTATATCAATGGACCCTATATTAAAGTAAACAACCATTATTCATTGTATTTAAACTTAAAGGTGCATTATGTATTAAATCTAAAGCAACTGGCCATAAAATCCTCCTAATATGTCACAGACTCAGGAATAATATTCATATAACAAACTGAACTCAACAACAACTCTACAGCCAAAATATTTGCATTAAAATTTTATTTAAAAGTTTATGTTTTGAAATCATGTTTTGGCATGTGGCGCCACCTACCGCCGTCTACCAATCACTGAGTCAGTAGTGTCTCAGCTGCCGAGCAACCACGGGTTGCCAGTTACATCAACCTAAAAGACCTCGGTATTTTGAATTTGAATGTAGTAACCGTTTTTGGCCACATTCTTACATATGGCACCTTTAAAACTATAAAAAATATATAGGAGTTTGAAACAAATGTCATCAATATCAACAAAACCTCCAATGTTCAGTCAAATAGAAAATAATATTAGTATATACTGTATAGGACTGTTAATTTAATTAAGTTCTAAATTTATATTGACTCGTAATTCGTTCAGTTAAATCAAACCCCTCCTCAACCACCTTGGCACTTTTCTTCTGAATGATAAAGCGAGGGTTTGTAGAGTGTGTCGTGCAGGTTTACCAGGCTTTTCATGAGATGTGAGCAGCAGGGAAAGCACTCATGACTCTACTAGTGATAATGTGACACTGACTCCTGTTTATGTGCTTCTAATCAGCATTTGCAAAGTCTTTTGCATACACAATATTGTCAATTTTCACATCGGTAAACACAATACTATATGTACTGTCCACCTTTAATGTGCAGCACTTTTTTTAATCAAACATCTTACATAACCATTCCACAGTCGAAAAGACTTGCCAAAGGACATAAAGACATGTAGACTGGTGGAGTTGGGAATCAACCGTACAACATTGTGGTTGAAAGACAACTTGCTCTACCACTGAGCCACTGTTGCCCATTTGCATGCTGCTTTAAATAATTATCTGCTTCAAATGAATAAACTAATGCAACAGCACACATGATTTCTGTCACTACTACTATACTGCCATCTACCTGCCACTACAATCCACTGCCGTCCTTCAACATTCGTCATTGATACAATTACCACAAAAAAGGTCAGAATCCAAACTACATGTCAAAATGCAATCACTCACACGAAAAACCTTTTATGCACATAAGTAGTTAATTGGGAATTGCATTATTTCAAAAACAAACACTATCACAGATTTAACCTTCAAAAAATAACAACTGTAAGCTGAGGACTGACAGTTGTGGCCATGCACTAACTGTCTTTAGTGAGCAGGGTTAGAACACAGCCCATCAAACACAACCCTGCTACCTCTTCTTCCATTGGGAGGCTGTGGGCCACTAGTCCTATTGTGTATGATCTGTTCAAGATGGACATCATTACACACACACACACACACACCACCAAGATGCATCTTAAAACATATACAGAAACTCTATTTTTTACATTCATCTAGTCCGTCTTTTCTTGCTGGACTGGTTTTCTGCATCGCATCAGCCATTAAGACAGTGATTAGTACGTAAAACCAGGGAAACATTTAAACTAAGTGTAGCTCATAAAGCAATAATATACTATGCACTCAGAGGCGATTGCTCTAAGACAGCAAGGGAAGCTATGCTTCCTCTAAAATGTCATTAAATAAAATGGTCAAATATGGACTGTTGTATTTACATTTTATTACTAGTTTGCAATCAACTACATGAATAGTTTATTCAGAATCAGCCATTTATCACAGATGCAGCACGGTGCATTAAAACCAGTCGAAGCTCAGCTTCAATTGATCTCTTTGAGACAACGCAGAATAAGTTTCCTCCACTGTGGTGAGCGAGGGGTCAGGGAAATCAGAGGGGCAGTGGGCAGGCGCAGATGATTGGAGGAACCATTTTTTGATTCACAGTGTTGGAGAAACATACGAGAGACTAGGGCTGCGCGATATATCGAAAATGTATCGCTATCGAAATTTACTTGACGTCATTTTGCAGTTGTCGATATATTCGATAATTCAAAAAACTGAAAAAGAAAATACTATTATTTTTTGGCTGTGTGTGTAGGTAGGTATGCTACCGGTATGTTCATGTCCCTTTAAGACACTCAGACATGTACAGCGTGTGTAGTCATGTGACCACATGCGCACTGTAACAAGGGAAAGAGACGGTGAGGAAAGACGAAGCAGCAGTAGTAGCAGTGTTGCCAGCTTGCCAAATCTGTCGCTAAATCTGGACTCCTTGCGACTTTTTTTTGTCAAAAGCGACTAGTGACAAATCTCCCGACTCCTAATGGTGTTATTGGAGACTTTTGTGGCATTTGGAAACTCTCACGTGAAAGCACGTATCCCTCTGCAGTTAATGTGCTCAACAAGCGGCAGGTGCTGCTGCCCAAAGCACTCACAGGCAGAGAGGAGACCTCTGGCTTACAGAGCGCAGTGTAAATGTTTTTTCACTCAGTCTCACACAAAATAAATCACTGCATTTGAAACATATCAGACATAACACATATATATATATATACACATCTGTTATGTCTGATATGTGTCAGTACTGACATCTGTGTGTCACGGCGCACATGCTTATATCAGGCAAATAGCCAATTATGCAAATTAGGCGATGACGTCGTTTAGCAAATTCAAACTTATCGTTCATTTATAGTTATCTAGGTGAGCTGCTCAATGTATCGTGATATTGATTTGAGGCCATGTTGCCCAGCCCTACAAGAGACCAGAAATGAGCTTCCCGTTTCAAAGGCCAGCAACTACCATTGATGCACTCAATCCGGAAAAAACAAAATCTTTCTTTCCACTTTCAAAGTGTGGTTCATGGGGTTGAACACTCACCTCCCTGAGAGGGGTTTCACTGGGATGTTGAGTCTGTTCGAGTCTTCAAAGCTGACCTTCCGATCCATCTCCTCCTCTTCCTCCAGTCTGGACTGTTCCTCCTGGGTGAAAGCAGCAGAGGTGGCATGAATTAAAAAAAAATAGGTGTTACAGCAGCTGAGAGGCTTTTTTTGGTTAAATATTAGGATATTAACCTTGATTTTGTTCACACATGGCTTTCTGACCATCAATGTGTAACTTTGACACAGCGGTAGTTTTGAGTATCTTGCACACATGATGCATAAACAAATCTGGGCAAGAGCCTTATACTGGAAGCCTGGACTTGCATTTAAATATAAACAAATGTCTGTTACATTTAAACCATTGTTAAATGAGTTCACAAAATGCTGATTAAGGCTATCAGCCTCACACGACTCCCCTCTGTGTTTCTCAGTGTTTTCGTGTTAGTGGCAATTCCTGTGATGCACACAGTTTTACGTCACGACTGGCTGAGGGAAGGTAAAGTCAGTAAAGTGAGAGGGCTGCAAACCACTGGAATATCAACCTTGAGTTGTCCTTTCTGAAAGCTCTGCATGTTCACCTGAGGAGTAGGCAAAATCTAATGTCACTGCTCGCCCCCTTGGCTGAAAAGACAAAGAAGAACCCATGGAAATTTTCCTTCTACTCTTCAGTCATGACTTGTTGCAGTCAGCCTCTACTTCTGTGTGTGTGTCGCTGCAGCAGGATAAGGCATGTCTTCCTGACAGCATCGTCTCTCTCTCTCTGCAGAAGCTCAATTAATGTCTGTTTTTACTTCCAGCAGCTTGTTTTTGAGCTTTAGAACTTTGATTCACTGCTCTGCTCACTGTGTACGCTCCTCGTTGAGTGTGTGGTGCTAGAAGTTCTTTGGTGACAAAGTCTGACTTAATTCAGTTTAAATTTGAACAAAAAGGAAACCCTTGTGTTTGTTGCAGGGGACCACAAAATGAGTTTTTTTATTTTACCAGTGTCTCACGCGCTTTCTTTTTCTTGTCGTCTTCTCTCTTCTTCTTGCTTTCTGGCATTAGGTCGTCAAGCCAGCTCAGCTCTCTCTCAGTGAAGAACAAGTCCAGGAGTTTTCGGATAAAGACCAGCGCCAGAACCTGGAGACAGATGAGGGAACAATTTTATACCACGAAATTCAATCTAGATTGAATGGTTGGCTGTTAAAAAAACAGCACTAACAACAACAACAACAAAAAAAAAAACGGGTGATATGAGCCTTTCAAGCATCTGAGTTTGTGTCTGTCAATAGTCAAATATTTTATTATATGATAAAATTACTCCGTCATATAGATTTCCTTTTTAATACATGCCAGCAAATACGGTTTACTAAAAATTGTTCTTGTACACATAAAAAGTGAGTGGGTGAAATAGTATCTGCTTCTGTGTCTGTTTGTCGCTATTGTGAAGTGATGAACTGAGTTCACTAAGGTCTTTACCATCATGGGAAACACAACAGCTGCTGCGGAAGCCTTGATGACCCAGAGCAGCACCAGACAGGTGAGCTGCACCAGGGTGAAGATATGAACCTTCCACAGCGGCACATAGCGAAGATAGATCAGATCAGGCTGGTGCTTTGCAGGCATGCCGAACAGTTTGATTCTGTCAAAGAACTACAGAGGAAACAAGGAGAGAGAGACTCGGTGAGGAAGATAAGAGAGGCTGAGAATAAACTGAAAAAAATGAGGGGTGACGTGGAAAGGGGAGAATTTAATACATTATTCAGAGACAGGAACAGATATAACTAAACACTTTAATGGCTGCTGAATTACAATCAAAATGTACTGATTTAAAGGGGCCAAAGTTATTCTTTACTAATATCTCATGACTGCTCATCTGTTCAGAACTGGAGGACTAACTGTCTTCAAAGACTGCAGAATAGATAGAGTCTTACTTGAATTCCTTTGAGGGAGGAGACACCCATGTAGAGAAAGACTCCATACAACACTGGCATAGGAATGAACTGCAAAGAGCAGAAGTAACATGGAATTACAAGTTTAAAATTAAGTATTCACACATACAGTATTTCCACATATTACATTTATTAATTTATTTATTTTAATTACAATTATACATTAGATATTTTTTCCTGTGATCACACAATCTCACCTTCAGCACTGAAGTCATGAAAACTGAACAACCCATGAGGACAAAGATCATGAATCCAGTGACCCGCTGCTCTCGAATGCCCAGAAACTTGGGCTGCTCTCCAGGAGCGGAGCAGCCCGACTCCACTTTCAGGCTATTAACGTGAGAGATGGAGAGGACGGTTGCAGCCACAAACCACGGCAGGCCCATAATGGAACACACACCCAACATCACTGCCACTACCAGCAAGTCAAGGTGATAGCCACAGCCTTTCTGTAGGACACAAACAAAACCAAGAGCCATTTTAGAGCTGTAGATGCTGCCACGATAGTGTTCGTCCCTGTGGAGTAAATGCAATTCAAGTAAAAGAGGAAAACACAATACAAGAGCATATAAATACTTGGGGATTTTAAGGTAGACTAAATTCACTTTTGAAGTAGCAGCACAACATAATACACACACTTGAAAAGACTATTTCTCTGACATAAACACAGCTAAAATAATTCAGGATGTCAGAATGAGAATCCTCAGGTCTTCAGGTAGCAACCTTTTAGTTATTCCCAAAGTTAGAAGCAAAATATTCAGTGAGGCCCCTTTTTAAAAAAAAAAAAACTTGCACAAAGTTGCATTGCCTTGTATGAAAAGTGGTAAATGAAACAGTTTGATTGATAGATGGACTACAGCTACAGTTTGCACTACCGGAGAGGCAGCGTGAGCCATGACGCATGGGGGCATGTTATGTAACTAACAGTATTCATCACCACACGTAAATCTCCATAGCCAAGTCTGACCGTGAGTTTGTGCTCCTTGCGATTTATGATGACTGCAGTGATCTGCTGGTCCATAAAGATGAGGATGGTGCAGAGCAGGGCAGGGAGTGCCGTAACCAGCACTGTCCACCAGGGGTTTCCTCCTAATGGGTCTATAAGCCAGCCTCGGTTCTTTGAAGTGGGCTGCAGGCAAAATTCAGACGTGCTACGTTTAGTACATATCGCATATGAGATGCAAGTATTTAAAGGATTAAACCCATCCTTTGTGGAACAAACAGAAAAGGTGCTTACCTCAAAACGATCAGGAACATTCAGTTTAGGAGACGGGATGCCCATTAGGTAGTCCACCAATACCATGATCATGATGGTTATAAACACAGCAAAGTCGCTGATAGTGGAACGTACCTGCAAACAAAGGCATATTAATCATGGACTTAAAATGAGCATGCACGATTACTTTAAACTCCTATTCAGCTTCAAATTATATCCTATCCTTATAATTACAAGTGTGTCAACAGTAGCAGCATAATAGTTCAGATAATAGCAACACCTGCCTACACAGAATACCAAGTGATAACAGAGTAGCTGGTACTGTGTGGGAGGATGTAACAATCTTTTTTTTCTGTATGTGAGACTGCTCCCGAACACTAATGATGGACACAATGTAAACATTTACATGGTGCGAGAGGATTTTATCTAGACCGACACACAAATGTACAAGCACAGAAATGTAGGACTTTTTTTTTTAATCACATTAAGTCATAAAATAATCATAATGTGACCATAAAGGAAACGCTATGGTGCAAACAATTTTCATTTATTTTCATGTATTGGTCTGTTGTGCCACCCAATAACGCAATAAATATCTACACAGCAGCTGCAGCTATGAGTCAAAAGTACCAAACCTAAAAAACCTCAAAACGCCTCTCAAAAAGGAGGAGAAGAAAAACGAGGGTCTGCAGTGGACAGGAGTTAAACCACAGACTGCTGAAAGCAGAGAGGAAGGTGAAGTTGGTGTGAATAATTTCTTCCAACACTCTCTCACTGTGAGTATTTACTATACATAATGGTTTTACAGTTTTATTATTGCCTGGTCGCCTCCTCTCCTCACTTGATATTTATTCGCTGCTGTGTCGTCTGTTGCTGCTCTAAAACAGACACACTTTCACTCCCAATGCCTCAATCCTGATTGACAGGTCACAGTCACATATTTTACATATAGCACCACAAAAGCACAAAAATCTCACCCTGGTGGGAAAATATCTCTCAGTCTTGAATTGTTTAAGGAAGGAAGACAAGAAGAAGGTGGTGAAGAAAAGGATTATAGACCAAAAGAGAACATCTGGGATGTAGGGCCCATGGTGACCACAGGCTGCACCCACAAACTCCCCATGAAGCATTTTACACGTCTACAGAAAAGGAGAAAACATCAAATTAGTATTAAGGTTGTTCCAGTTTTAATAAGAGCTCATGGCAGCTTATGGATGGTGAATAGCAGTGGTAGAAGTACTGTATGTTCATGTGCTTTACTAAATCTGTGCGACACTGATCCTTATATATATCTTTTACATGTGACTGTGAGTGCGTTACTGTGTGCTTGCCTCACCGAAACACTAAGGCTGCTCCATTGGATAGAATCTTCACTGTATCCCGTCTCATTCCACTTCTGCTTCATTAGATCTGAGGCATTTGCTGGTGGAGAGCACTCACACCTAAAACCAGAGGATAAATGCTTAGAATATCCAATCCAATTTATTTATAAAGCAACAACAGTTAACCACAGTGCCTCGTAAAAAGAAACAAACGTAAACAAAAATAAATAAGTAAAGATATAAAACAGTGACGAGGCCTGCCTGATGTCTAATTAGGCAGGGCATTCCACAATTTGGGGGCCTCAACCGTCAAAGCCCAATCCCCTCTGAGCTTCAGTCTCACTTTCGAAATCACCAAGAGCAGCTGATCTGTTAATCTTAGAGACTACAAAGGAACATGGGGCTACAGCAAGTCAGAGAGGTCTGGTGGAGCAAGACCATTAAGGCATGTTGGAAACAAAGAAGATATTAAATTTGTTTCTGTAACACACTGGGTGCCAGTGGAGGAAGGCCAGTATGGGAGAAATGTTCTTGCACCTGTGAGTCCTTGTTAAAATGCGAGCAGCGGCATTCTGGACAAGCAGAAGGCGAAAAAGGGAAGCCTGGCTAACCCCAATGTAAAGGGCATTACAATAGTTCAGGGAGGTTGTAAGTCTTGTCTTGACAGAAGAGACTTTATCTTAGCCATTTTGCCTTTTTAGGACTGAGCTAATAATCAGATTCTATTTTTACACCGAGATTGGTAACAGTAGATATCACAAAAGGAGCCAAGGTCAGTGGGTGGGTCAGGAGCTCCACTTGGACACTTACGTTTATTATAATTGAAACACAAGAACTTTAACACCATCCATGCCTTAATGTCATCCATCCATTTTCTACTGCTTTATCATCCACAGGAAGGTCACGGGGGTGCTGTGCCAATCTCAGCTGACATAGGGCGATAGGCGGGGTATACCCTGGACAGTTTGCCAGTCCATTGCAGGGCGCCTTAATGTCATCAAGCCCTTTAACAATGATTGGACGGTGTGTGAATCATTTTGCATCAGGGGTAGATGCATTTGACAATCATCGCAGTGATAGCAATGAAATGAAATGACTTGATTTCCTCAATATAGAACCCAAAGAGAGCAAGTACAGTGAAAAAAGGAGGGGTTCAAGAGTCAAACCCTGTGGCACCCCCCACAGTGGAGAGGTGAGACAGAAACTCAGGTAGTAGACTTAATATTTAATGTCCATACAGTGCTTGAGATGTTAAATTAGTGCTATGGTCCAATGTGTCGAAGGCAGCAGTCATATGGAGACGCACAAGGTAACCCAGTTACGACAATCAGTAGCTAAAATTATATGATAAAAAAAACTCATAAAAGTGTGAAAAAATAAAAGTGCAGACTCTGTACTATGTCGGGTATTATACCCAGACTGAAACACTTCAGGAATCCCATTCCTGTACACTGATCCTAGGGAAAAAAAAAAACATTTTAATGCTCATGCAAAAGTTGAATTATGAGGCTGCTTGCATCAGCTGATTCTAAATTTATAATTTTGAAAAGGAGGAGTACTTTTCAGTTCAGCTCTGTGGAACAGCACAAGTCGTATAGATGTCAGGAAAGAGATGGATGTGTTTAAATGAGATGCTATTCATGCGGTCTTTACTTATCATAACACCCGACCTCAAGTGTGTTATAAAAGTGTCAGTTAAAGAGAATAAAACATGTTGACACTGATAAAATTATTAATGGATTTAATGCATTACTACATCACAGCACAGCAATATACACTGTATTTTCAGAATTAAACTATATATAGGGCCCTATGAAATCCGTTTTATTTTTTTCCAAATTCCGTTTTAATTTTTTAGAATTCCGTTTTTTCCGTTTTATTTTTTTATTCTGTTTTTTTTTTTACCTTTTATACTTACTTTACCACCATAGAATGTGTGCTTTTTGTGTCAGTGAATAAAATGTCCACTGAAATGCAACTTTCTTCTTGAATCCACTGACTTCTCAATTGTTCAATTGTTTTGACTTAAGTTAAATCCTAATTAAGTAAATGCCAATGAATCTTAAAACAAGCCATGCAATGCTGGTCACATTAAAAAGTAAAATAATTAACATAAATAAAAATGTGGTAGTGCCCCCCTAGTACCGCCCTTGCGCTGTACTGTTCTCCCTCTCCTGCGCCGTGCGCTTCTCCGTATCCGTCTGGATCATTTCTCTACACGCAATATTACCCCTACAACTCTGCAATTAAGGGAATAACAGATGCATCAGATGAGCCGATGTCTTTAGTTAACTGTTCAAAGAGAGACAATGTTCTCTGCTGTGAAGTGAAAGTCGCGGGGAGTTCATAAGTTTCACTTTTGCGCAGAGACTTTCCAGCATTTAACAGGCGATGTTCCACAGTTTACTCGCCGTGTTTCGGCCGCCGAATTATCGGCGCATTCCTAAATATAACATCTTTATTGACAATAAAAATATAACCGTAATAATCGCGTATTTGATGGTGTGACTTGGGTTTCAATCGGCACCTGGACAAGGAGACGCTCGCCGGTTACATGTGAGCGCATCGCGCGGTTTAGAAAAAAAAAGTGTATATAAAGTAAATAAACAAGCAACACGCACTGGGGGAGACCCTGGCCGGGTGAGTGTTTGTGAGGAGATGCACGGGTGGTGCCACGAATGAGCGTTCCCCGGAACATTTCTCCAGACAAACGTTCCTTCTCCTCACGATGACAGCATTTCAGTCACATTATGTCAATTTCCGCGATATTCCGCGTTTAACATTAAATTCCGTTTTTATTGGCCAATTCCGCGATTCCGTCCGCGATTCCGTTAACACGGAAATCATAGGGCCCTATATATATTAGATGCATTTTCTTTTTGGGAAAAAAACTTGGTTAACTGAAAAAAAAATATATGCATATGTATAAATATAAGCAGTTGCCTTTTTCTGCTACTGATATCTCAGTACTCACGAATAGAGGGTAAGATTGTCCAAGTTGCTGTTCGTGTTAACAGGGTAGTATTCTCCCAGATGGATCAGCTTCTCCAGAGCCTCGTAGATGAAGATGATGCAGATGAGGGCGGCGAAGGCCTCCTCTGTAAATCTGGTGATGTAGCAGACTAAGGAGCTAGCATCTGTAGCCACCAGGACGAGACACATGAAGGCCGTCCACAGACCAATGCTGGTTCGCAGCGGCAGGTAAGACAGGTGGTAGTCTCTAGGGAAAGAAAGACAAAGGTGACATGGAGGAAAATGGCTCATTAGATTATTAAAATTCTAACCAACTACTTTTTAGACTATTATTTTGACTTGCTTGGACTTACATGCAAAACTTGAAGAGGATCTTCTCAAACACTAAAACAGGCCCTGTGCTGCCAAGAATTGTGAGGGGCTGGCCTGCGAAGAGGGAATATGCCACCCCTGTCATCGATGCCCCAAATAGAGACTCTATGGCACTCTGCAGACACAGAGGAGCGGGAGGGCATAAAGGGATGAGAAAAAGATAAGGGAGAAGAAATCACACAGCGGAGAACACAGAGGGAAGGGCTGAAGGAGAAAAGAGAGAGGGATGAGGACAACACCCCCAACCAGAGCACTGAGTTAAAATTAAACAGACACAGGGCTGCGTCTGAGAAGCTGGATAAACTGTTTGAATGTTTCCACTGTGCTGACTTGTCCAAAACCATATCTCTGTGAAGCCCTCGCCTGCCGAGTTTACTCAGACACATCACACACACCAGCACACAGACAACAGAGCATGGCTTAGTAAGGGCAGCAATAAAAAGAGAGGGATACCATATAGAATAGCTTGCAGTGTGATAATGGATTAGTGCATGGATAAATCATCATCACATTCTTTTTGGGCCAGTGAATGAAAACCTCAGTGAAATTCAAATGATTAGAATGCTGAAATGGGTGAAAGATTACAGTGAATTTGTCTGTGACAATAAACAAATATGTAACATGGAAGTCAAATGTTGATTCTTTGTAAACAGTAGTGATGTCAATAACTAGGGTATCCACCATGCAAATTGAATGATCACATCTGTATTTTACTCTGTCCCATATGTGCATGTAAGCGTGGTAAAATGTTTGATGTGCGACTTACTATGTTGCCTTTTGTTGCCTCCCCAAGCAGACCACCGAATGTGATAACAGGCGACATGCAGGCACAGTAGAGGAAAAGGATGGAAGCGAGACACTGCAGACTGAACGAGTCCCTGATGTCGCTCCAGTAAAACGGCGCCTTCCGCTTGATATCCAAGATCAAACCTCCAAATATCCTGAGGAGTAGGAGGTAGATTTCAATGTTTCATGTTCATAGTAGGAGAGCCCAACAATACTACACAATAACATGGTAACTCAACAGGAAAATAGTTTATGTTCAGAGAATGGGAAGAGTCAAGCAAACACTCCATGAAGCCTAGTTTGTTTAAGAAACACTTAGAAATAATGTAAATCTATTAGAAGTGATCTCTGAAACATACGACCATGCACATTCTTACACTTAATTCCTGTTGTTATACAATAATAACAGAGGGAACACAGAGGGAGGAGAGAAATCGCAGCCCTAACAAATCCATCAAGTTCACATCAGAATCGCAACATGAACTGAACAAAATGGTGTGTACACAAAACACAAAAGCGTGTACACACCTCCTGAACCAAAACAAGTCTACCTTTGAGACATTCTATTTTTTGAAATCCATTTCTCACTTCATACATCTTTCTTTTCCAATTCCTCTGCTGTGAGGTCTTCTTTCATTTTCTTTGACCCGACACCTTTGAAGAAACTCCGATCTCTGCCTCCACAACCTCTGATGTCTTTTTCTCTTTATTAAGCCCCAGCTCTGATAGCTTTCATAACATACGCATCTCATACCTCCTCAGACTCCTCTGTGTGAGAGTAGCTCCCTCATAGACGTGGTGAAAAAAAAAAAAGAGCGTGAATCTGTAAATAATATAGCACCTCCCAGCTGACGTGTTTGAGCAGAGTGTGTGTCTGGCTGATGTTTCAAATAAACACATTGTCCTCACTGTGTGGTCAAGGCTCTAGAGACCCAGCGTGAGCAATGCATAAACGTCAGTATCTAAGCCCCATTGAGTACAGTGGAGCTCAATCTGCACAAACACATGGAAATATTTAGCTAAGAATATTCAACATTTCACATTTGATCGATTGAACTATGTGTGAGCAACTTCATCAACCATCCAAATTATTTTTATAATGCTGTGTGAATTATTTCATCATATTTTTCATTATAGTAACCCAATAAAAGTATGACTAAAGATGATACAATCGGGTCTTTAGTCTCCTTAATTACCTTTTTCCTGCAGCTCTTGTAAACATTAGACACTTGTCTCAGCATATGATAGATTAAACAAACTAACTTGTGACTAATGAACTTCCACTAGGAAACACTTTAATTACTATTCAATAGTTCCTTGTCTAATATGCCAACATGAATTATCTAAATTAAGAGGATAAATAAAGGTCCATTTGCTTTAGAAGCGATGATTTAAAATTGTTGATGGACTAAAACTCGCCTTCCTGTCCTCTGCAGTTCAGGTCCTGCATTATGGTCCTCCTCCTTTTCCTGCTGTCCAGTTGGAGACGCAGTCCCGTTGGGCTTTGGTGGTCTCTTCCTCTTCATCTGCAAATACAAGTATATTTTATTATAATGTATTGCATGTACTTTCATGATGCTTTAAAACCAAGAGGGGGAACTCAAATGATAAAGTATGTACACAATGACAGATCCAAAAAAAATTGATTGAGACAATGACAGCTTCTGATTACTGGTTCTGGGACCAAACGTCGTCACGGAATATATGTCATTATACTGGTTATTGGTTAATAGCAGCTTGAAAAGACCAATAACAACCAGGCACATTATTTATATTACTTTTATATGGCAAATTAAGTGAAAAATTAAGATTCAAGGTCCCGTGTGTAAGAATCAGTGACATCCAATATCCTCCTTTCACCCTTTTTTTCCCGAAGCACATCAGGGAACAACAGTTGCCTTCACAGACCAGAAACAATGTCAGTCTTCGTTTGTGTAGCAACCTTGTGCTTCAAAACACATTAAATGTTAAATATTAAGCATAGGACCCTTAAAATTAAACTAAAAACCACAGATGTTTAATGTACACAATCTTTGAAGAAACAAAAATTACCACCTGAGATGGGACATTTTTTGGCGGCTCAATACGAATTGTTGGATCCCATTCTCCAGGGGGCAGGACAGTCACTTGGTCAAGGAACTCGTCTATCCCAGAGAGGAGATCCGTTCGGTCTTTGGCTTTGTATGCCACATCATGGAAAATCTATAAAATTTGTATTATTTATTCAAAGCCTAATATAATCCAGAGATTTTCTTGAATAAAACATGACTAATTTGATGCCCTCACCTCATCCGTCATTAGTGTGGCCATTGACCTGCCAATTTCGTGATACTGTGGACCCTTGCCACGAGGACCCAATAGCAGGAAAAGAAACCTTTGAACAAGACACATGCTCATTATGTACTGTGTTGACCTAAAACAAAGCTTTTATAGTTAACACTGAAATGCTAGCCTGTCTTTGGAGGCACATTGCATGGTACTTCAACGACTAATAAATGGATCAAAAGAACCATGCGTGTCTGCTTTAAATTGCTGCCAGAGTGTAATGACAGCTTTATAGTATCATTCAATTCCAACTTAATGTACCTCGTAGGAACAGGCACCTCTGTGAGTCCCGTGATAAGGACTGCAGGGGATAGTCGTACAAAGGCAATTATGGGCTTCTCCAGGAAGTCCACTTCTCCCACCAGTACGTTGGAAGCTTCAGCACCAGGAGGGATTTTTTTCATGAAATTCATGTCCACCTGAAACCGAAAGAAAGAAGTGATGAAATTGAGGAACATGGTGACAAACACTAATCATGAATCAAAGCACAAACACACACAAACAAGTGGCAGTTAGAGGAGAAATTTAGACCAGTCCATGGGAAGTGCAAGAGAAGCACACGCATGCAAATAGAGATGGAGACGTGGGAATGTAAGCAATGATAGCAGGTTTTTGGGAAACCATGACAACAAATGAGATATGGGAGGTTAGTAGGTTCATGAAGAACTGCAAAGCACTGAGCAAAGATTGTCCATTGTAGCGATTTTCCCTGCAAATATTTCTAAAACATATGTAAAATGCTGATTACAGATCTGAGTAGATGAGCCATTTCATTTCATTTTCCCTGATAATAAAACAATTAGCCTCCAACCTTCTCCTGTATTCTCTGACTCATACAAACACTGCACTTTATTTCGTCTCAGTCGTAACAGATGGTTTTGTAATGACAACGACTTATGGCAGCCTGCCATTTTATTTAACAGATTAGGATAACAAAATGGTTGGATGGCAGCCATGAGAGTGAGGTATTTACAAAGCTATATATGGTTACATAACTACATGAAGCTGTGACATTTGAGGATTCTTATTTTTTAAATCCATGGCTGAGCCCAAAAGAAAATGGCTGATGTTGGCTATGCGGTGGTAAAAGTTGCTTTTCAACACAGGCCAGTGTGAAAGTCCAAAAACTGAAGAAAAACACAGATGGACTTGGTCATGTGCCCGTCCACCATGGTGGACTGTTTCTGTGCTCAGTACTGCAATGAGGTTACCTTGCTGAAGTCGACACTGCTGCCTTCTCTACTGACCCCTACTTTGGATGGCCTCCTCTCCATCGCCTTATTGCCGTCCAGGTTGGTTGGGACAGAGTGCGGAGAGACCAGTGATCCTGGGAGGAACATGGGGATAGAGAAATACAGCAGTGTTTGACAGTGTCTAAAGGATGTGGGAGGTGAGAAGTGTACAGAAAACCTGTGTAGTTCATCATAAAATGCATTATTAAATGTGATGTGTCTTTCAGGTGCTACAGTTTAAAAGCGGGACAGAGCAATAAAACTATACATATTGAAGTACTTATATCTCAATGTAATGATCATACAATACAAATAAACTCATACATAATTGAACGTAATTGCCTTGACTGTTTAACCGAAGACTTAGTTTTAGTCAGGTACTGGTAAACTGCATCCTCAGTTTGGACCAGCCACTACTAACTAAAAGAGAGATTGCAGACAGACATTGAGACCCACTGTATACAGTAACTAACAGACACAAAACAGAAATTATCAAACTAATCTTATACATTATATAAAACAGGTTTGACAAAATAAACAGTTTACATTTTTTGTCTGCCTGCAATTTAGAGAATGTCTTACAACACAACTTTTAAAGGCTACATGTGGTGATTCTGTAAATGGATCCAAAACTGTGATGGCTCCCCAGAGAACATGATAGACTGTAATTTGCAATGTGTTTGCTTACTGACCTCAGACTGTTGAGCTCAATACTCAGGTGCTTAAGTCGCCCTGCTTAGTTTAAATTCATGTCGGATTTGAGCTAAAAGTGAGAGCTTATGTTTGACATGTCCGACAATTCACCGCACTCAGACTTCAGCAAAAGTGTTGAATTTATGACATTTGCCGACATACGTCAACGCTGCTTATGTGATTTGAGCCATACCAGACACAGGAAACGCTAGCACTTGAGGTGACATGAGAGCAGGAGGTGAAATGAGGGAGTAATGTACTGGATCAAAGAATAGCATAGGAAAACTATTCTCTGAAATTCCAAAGGCACGCTTCTTTTACTAGGTTCTCAGTAGATTCAGCAGTTTAATTACAACATAACTAACCATTTCATCGTTAAGCAGACAAACTATGCCACAATCCCGTCCACAAATACTCCCAAATTTAAATTATAATGTACAATGTCTGCCAGCATGTGATTTGGCCAATCAGCCATACCCTTGAACTGTAACCTGGAGTAGCCCCTGTGGATTCTGGGTAGTTGTGATTGCTGAACAGGAACACGATTGCCCACATACCCGACAAAGCCTCTTGGAATAAGGGAAGGATTATTCAGGTTATGTCCACAAACAAACTTCATTCAAGAAGGCTAAGCCCTGGAATGCACCATCCTCCTGACCCGTTGAACAGCAGCGTTACAGTGCTCAACCATAAACCAAACGACTGTAAATGTAAATGCAGTTTTTATTACTCTTATGGGGAGCCTGCAGCACTGGTACAATTATAATAAAAGGAATGAGCATTCATTTATGCTGTGTATTCCGGTATTGCAGCTGCATGGTTATGTATTGAACTTGGTGCTCCACAATTTCTTAACTACAAATTAGTATACCAAACATGGGAAAAACAATACTGGAAAAACATCTACAATATGTCACTGCATTACTGTTCGAAACATGTAAAACAACTATGACGAGCAGCCAGACAAATTCCTCCAACAGAGGACCTTATACCGTCCAATATCATCTCTGTTTAATAAACGGTTAGCTATTTTAGCTCAATATTATACAGGAGATCTTTTTACAACCAACCACTGCATATTATTAAACGCGTAATGACAAAGGCTTGAAACCTCCCTCCGAAAAACCCGCACACTGATGCCAAGATGTTCGTCTCTTGAGAAATACTGCATATTTTCCTAGAAGGGTTACAATTAGAGAAGCTTGTCAGCTGTAATAAGACCACCCCAACCTTTCAGATTCAACTCCTGCCAAGCGATCACGGTTTCTAATGACCTATACTTTGAAATGGAGCCATTCCCAGAGTGAAACAAACAGGCAAACACAGTCTAATAATAAACTAACCAGGCTTGGTTTGCTTAGAACAAAGTCACTTTAGTTGCCAGTGTGATGGTACATAAAGTACTAACACACCCACTATGGTCTCGGTATTATATTTAGTCGTGCTGCCGACACACAGTTCCTTCTCGATTCTCGCAATTAAGTAAAGGAGTTTATTCAATAGAATAGATAAAGAAAAAAGGCACGGGTGCCAAATAATGTACAAGTTGCCTGCGGATAAAACATGTTACATCTACTTCATACATTTAACCAAAGGCATGATCATTTAAACAGATAGGATTATCTGAGCATGTATGGGACAGATTAGTGTCAGCACTTAAAAAACAATCCGTTATCAATAATTTACTTTATTTAATTTTTAAATATTAGGCGAGTTTGCGATCCCTCAAAAGGGCCCTCATGCACTCAGCCTGCCCTGAACATAATGGGAGTGCTGTGAGTGAACAGCAGACTGACTAAAAATAAACAGCAGCCAGTAGTTCAAATTAACGACACAAGAAAAGAATGTCAGCAAGTAAAACAAGAGCAGTGCTGGGCATCCAGAAAAAAAGGATTTTCTGCAGTATTTTAATGATGCAAGTACACTGACTCTGTAATGCAAATAGCATTTTCCTGATGAGTATATTACTCTGTACAACCCAACCAATATACCTTATTTCCAAAATGTAAATAACTAATTGTATTGATGTATATGTATGCTGAGCAACTCTATTATATATTTGTTTTATAGATATAACACTGACTAAATTATTAAATAACAGGTCTTACATGTCAGAGAAGCTAAATATGGGAAAAAAACATCCCAGAAAAACATGATGAAATATGAGGGGAAAAAAGGCAAGACAGACCAAAACATTTTGAAGGGAGCCATGCAATGAAAAAAAGGTGTAAATTGACTCAGGGACCAGCAAGACATTGATGCTTTGGAATGTCTTGAGAATAATAGGGATATTGAGATGTTTGAATGACAACTTGGCAATAAAGAGTTTAGGGCAGCAAGAGCATTAGTAGAAAACAGAAACAGAGAAAGAAACAGAAGCAAGAATCATGAGGCAGAGAAGAGTGGTGTCAAAAACTGTGGATAAATGCAGTTGGAAGGAACCCTGTTGTGGGTTATTAATGAGATGGCCACATGATTGGTGCTTTGGAAGTTTAACGTGAAGCAGAGCTTTCATGCCAGTGCTAGTTTTCTCTGTTCAAGCCGTGACTCACACTGGCAGGCTACACAGATATTTGCCTTCTAAGGGCAGCAGCTCAAGGCCCTGGGATGCCGGGGATGGTGGCCGGCCGAGCTGTGGCGATGCTGCCTCATCTTCTGTGGAGTTTTGTGGGTCATCCTCCTCGGGAGGCGATACCACCACCTCCGGGATACCTTGGTGGCCGGAGCTTGGTGCGCTTTGGGAGGAACGTCGGAAGAAAGTGGGGGTATTTTGTGGGGTGGTGAGGGGCGAGTGGCTTGGGTTGAGCCCAGAGTTGGAGGAAGAAGAGGGTAGGAGTTGGTTGAGCAGGACGGAGACTCTGGACTCTCGCCTTTGGGACAGGTTGGAGAGAGAGGAAGATGCCCCTTGCTTGTGGAGAGAGAGACGTGAAGAGGATAGGCCCTCTCCTAACAGAGGAGACAATGGCAAAAAAGGAGGAGAACAGGAGGGGGGAGAGATAACAGGGGGAAAGGAGGAAAAGGATAAGGGATGGAGCAGAGAGAAAAAAACATATGAAGAAGGAGCCACATCAACGATGGTATCTGGAGGAGACACAGCCAGAAGGTGTGGCAGCAGGAAGGTGGCAGAGGTGCTGTTAGGGAGCTTGGTGCTTGCAGAAACTTGAGTAAAAAGCATGGTTGGGGGCACTAATGATTTCGTGAGGCATGTGGGAGGTTACGCAAGGGTCAAACAACTCTTCTTAATCAATTCGAAAAACAAACCAATCACAGTGTGACTGAACTGAGCTAACAGGTCAAACTTCAGATAGTCTTGCATGCAGGAGAAAATGAGTTAGCATGATGTCAGTGCACTACAAGCAAACATGTGCTGTGCTGTGCTCTACTAGAGATAAATCACAGAACCATACTCAATCAGCACTGGACACACAACTTTCACACTTCAACTAATACCATCAGCAACTAATAAATCTGACCTTTCATGGTTGCATTTCAGGTTTGATGACATGACAGTGCAAACCAACAAGCACCACAGACACAGAAGAGGAAAATGTGTTGTTCTTTCATTCTTCAAACTTCAGGCTGGCACCCAAGATCTTAAAATGCACACTTGACATTAACACCACTGTGGCCATGCCCAATCAAAACACACACAATGCTGGATCCAGTTGCATGTAAAGCAAATGTTCACACGTTTCACCTAAAAATGAAAACATTAATTCAAACCCCAAAGACAGGCCAGGCATACAGGTTAGCACAATCATGAGCACCCAGATTTCTCTTTCACTGTTGGAGCCAACTGCTTTGATGCAGATCACTTGCTAGACTTTACTCACTTTTACCATCCACCCTCTATGCCGGCTTGGAGGGATTTGAACAGTGAAATTTTAGGAAAAGTTCCCCAGTGGTGAAAGAAGTGGAGGAAAAAGAAATGCGAGTGCATCAGAGAATCTCACCGTTTCTTTCAAGCAAGAGTGGGTCAGAGTGTTTCTTGCCTATGTCAGCAAAGGAGCGCACCAGAGGGATGCGATTGCTGAGCTTTCTCTCATTCTGGTGGTGGTGTTTCTTCAGCATAGCTTCCCGCACCTTCTCACGCAGATCCTCATTTAGCTGTCCCGAAGCCACCATGCTGTCTATCACCATGTCTGAGTCACACAAACATAGGACCACGCATGGGTGTGAAACACTGAAAAGTAATTTTCTATTCATCTACAGTATATATTATTCCATTAGAAATATACGTTAAGATGTGATTTTAGTTCGTAAACTGTACCTGCAATATCCTCAATAGTGTTAGCCCTCATATCCAGCATGACAGTGCCATTGAGTATACAGCTACGCAATTCAAATAAACTGTGTAGTGACAAAGTAGCCACGTAAGGCTTACTCCACCTCTCCCCACCATCTTCCACATCCTCCTCAAACTTCAGCCATCTGCAGAAAAGACACAGAATAAAATGTTTGGTTTTTTTTATTGACAAATTATATGAAATTAAAAAAAAAATAACTCAAGGACATGCTGTTCCAGCTAATATTCCCCAGCAATCATTTTTTCCTGTCACAAGTTTGAATCTCACTCTTCAGAGCTCACACTGCAACATTGCAAACTTAGTGAGTCATGCTCTAAATCTGTCATTTTACTACAGAGTTTTATCGGAAGGGAACGAGTTCAGAAATGCAAGCCAAGTCAGCTACAACTACAAAATGAAACTCCTGTTGTTCCTGTTTGGCCTTAAGTTGATCTCCAATTGATAATGACTTGTGAGAATTAGGAAGGCATTTCTGAATATTCTGGTGAGTACATTAAAGCAGGAAAAACATTTTTTTTTAAGTTGCTTTACTAACCTGGCAGTCTCCTTCCATTCAGTGGCACTGCCATCTCTGAACGACAGCTCATCCAGCTCAGTGAAGAGGTCATGGGGGACGTGCTCAAGGTCATCATCCTCTGTTCCCAAGATGAACTGCACCCTCTGGGACGGCGTGTCTGGACACAAAGCATTATGTGCTATTAATGTCACTTAGTGGAGTTTTTGACATTTAATATCCATGTTTTGTATGCTTGTACACGCACACACTCACACACAGGCGGCCTTTATACACAGTCCTGCCATTGTTTAACACAATTCCATAGATTTACACGTGATTGTAGAGTCAGGAAATGCAGCAAAGCACCAATAAAGTATCGGTAAAGAAAACTACAAGGCAAGCTAGTAAATACGGGTATAATTGTGCAAATTTAATGATCACAAAATCTCCACAGAGCATGTTAAAATGAATAATGTAATCATAGATGCATATATTAATGAACTATGTGCATTACTAATTTTCTATTGAAGTGAATTCATCTACAGTGGCCAAAGCGACAAGTCTTGGAAAGGCATAAATTCAGATGGTAAACAAAGGTCTGTGTGATTCATTTGAGAAAGTGTGGGGGTGGAACTGGCCAGTACAATTTATTTTATTTTTTTTCAGGTTGGATTCAGATAAAAAGCTCAGCTTTTTATTCGAGCACATAACAAATACAGTGGCAGGACTGATGCTGAGAATCCTTTTGTAGAGGAGTGCAAAAGAGAGTAATGGCAGCTCAGAAGCTCTGCAAGGGTTTTCTTTTCATGTCTGACTGAATTAGAGAGGAGCTATTAGGACATCTGCAGCTGAAACACAAATGGCAGATGAGACTAAATGCCAAAGATGGGAGCGGAACGGAAATGACTAGAAGAAATAGTTGGGGTGTTATTTTTCATACTAATGTTGCTGTAGCCTAACATTACTCCACAATTATACCTCAGCATAAAGACAGCCTCCCTCTTTAGCAAACATTTTTTCTTTGCGACCTTTAAGAATTTTAATAAGATGTCACTACAGTAGATCACAAGAATCACATGACAGATGATAGATTTTAATTTAGATTGCAGCTTTGATAGTGGAATTAATATAACTCTGGTTTTAGAGTATAATCAGTAAAAATCCAGTTAAGCATTTATGTTTTCAGACACTGCTTTTTACCCAGAAAAATATACCATACCGTCACGAACAGGTTATGCTGGCATGTGTGAGAAGTTTATTGAACAACAACTGTTTGTCATGAATAAAATTTGGATTTTTATCTTACCATCATCCAATACAATGACACTATTAGTACATTATAAATGGTATTGATGAATAAAATGCACTAGCATTAGGTCAAACTGTGTTAGAGCGGAAACAATGAATGGATTATTAATCGATTACTAAATGAATCGTCAACTATTTGATGATGGATTCATTGTTTGAAGCTTTTTTTTATTATTAAAACAAGATTTCTGATTGCATCAGCTTCTTAAATAATTTATTTGTTCCTTTGCTTCATATAACAAAGAAATCATTAAAAACTGAATCATTTGGGTTTGTGGACAAAACAAGACATTTGAGAACAACATCATTTTCAGGTTTGGCAAACACAGATCAATGTTTTCTGACATTTTATGGAGCAAATGATTACTCATGAAAATAATCCATAGATTAATTGATTAAGAATATAATCGTTAGTTGCAGCTCTGAACTGTGTCAATAAAAAAGATATTTCAAAATATTTTTCTTAAATCATTATGCATCATGCACTCAGTAAGTGATTAATACCAGCATTGTATTTTTTTTCTCATGAAGTATTAGTCACTCCTTGCAGCTGAGGTGACGCAGCAACTTTCTCACACACGCGCGCACACACATCCCTGAAAAAGTCAGTCTTCAATCACTGTCAGAGACATTGGTCCCAGTGGCATTTAGTGCCTTTCAAAGCCAAATGTTTTATTCATAACTGTTTGAGCGACAGAGACACACACAGTCTACTCGGCAGTGACTTTGTAGGGTGTCTGGACTTTGCAGCAAGGATTGTATTTACTTAAAAACTATTTGCTGGATCTGAGGAGTTTCTGTTTATGGTCCTGTGGCTGTGCGAATACACACAGTTAGCTCCCAAAAGCAGTCGTTAACCTTATGGTAGAGTCCTGAGGGATAGAATATGAGATTATAGATGTATATAATCTGGATGCATTCGATTAGCTGTAGACTTGTTTTCATAATTAGAAACAGTGTCCAACCATAAGAAGGGGATTCCCTGCCATCTTCCTTTCCATCCTCAGAGTCTCTCTCTCTCTTCTTTCTGTGGTGTCTGTGTCCTCGGTGGCGATGCCTCCGCCTGCCTTCTCTTCCAAGAGGAACGTGAACACCTACGTACACAGCTCTGTGGCCTAAAAAATAGCAGAAAAGAGGGTATATAAAACTGTTAAGTTGCATCATCAATGATTTAAAATACCAATAATTAGGTGTTAAAGAGAATTCAGAGTAATAATTCACTGTACAGATTCTGACAATAACACAGTACATTGAATAATCATATAACTGTTACTGCAACACTGACACAAAAACATACAATTGGAAGTCCAAATGAAATAGATTAAATTAAGCTCATTTCCGTGCCAGGAAAATGTTCATTCATTTGCAGCTAACAGACAAAGTCCCATTTAAGAAGAAGACAATGACCTTTTTCCATTCCTTTTGAGTGCTCTTGATAATCTACTTTCAGGAAATCAGAGAACAGCTTTTAACTTTTTCACTCTTCTGTTTCCACCCAATCATTTATGTGCTTCCCCTCATTAATGCCACTGTTACACAGGAACTGTGTTCTGAGACGAAAAAACGCCCTATTTTTGCTCAACATAAACCCCGGGAGCTAATTTTTCACAGATAGGTGATTCCCCCTTTGATTTTAGAGGGAAACCTGGAGGAATGAAACCAAGATACAGCACTCGGACGAAGGTAGAAGTCTTGCACACGTGAGATGAACAGATGAAGGAAAACAGAGCTGGAGAAGAGGAAATGGGGTGGGAGGAAAATGACAAGATGAAAAAGGATGGAAGAAAAAACATAGCTTGGCTGGACAGAAGGCAGCTCCATGGGTGTCACAAAAACAAGGAACGAGCAGTGAGTTGGAAGGTAAAGAGGTACAAAAACAGAGGTACATGCTGCTGTGTCCAACAAGCATCCACCCATTAACAACCTAATCACATGACTTAAATATAGAGTGAGAAGTCAATATAATAACAACAATGTCAGTATTCCTTATTAAAGTCCATCTTATTAGGCAATTATATTGATCATGTTGACAAAAATATTATCAACTTAGAGCTTCCACGAGAAACCTTTGGTGATTTTTGTTGTTGATATTACTCTGCCTCGGTTTGATATTTGTGAACAGAAACAACATTGTTTGCTGATTTCCTTCTTCTGAAAACAGGCTATATCATGCAATACTATCAGACCTGATTGAGAGAGCCTTTGTGTGTATACAGGTGCTGGCGGGGCAGAAAGCATTTATTTTGTTAATACTATTAAATGACTGGGTTTTTTGAACAGCTGTATTCACCTTTGAAAGTTTTTTTGGCGCTTATTCTGCAGTCTGTTGTTTTATTAGTACAATGTGGTTGTTGCCGCCGTCACTGGAATGTAACCGGGTGACAAGATCTAAACACTGCTATACTGAGAAAGACAGAGAGGCATGTGCAGCTGATGGGCTTAATCATCACTGTGTGGACTCATTTTCCAACGATTGGAATCACGCGTTTCATTTTTAAAGGTTGTGCACTACTGATTTAATGTTAAACTCAATGAAATGCAGCAGTCTTAATATAAAAC
This sequence comes from Microchirus variegatus, assembly GCF_963457635.1. Taxonomy (NCBI): domain Eukaryota; kingdom Metazoa; phylum Chordata; class Actinopteri; order Pleuronectiformes; family Soleidae; genus Microchirus; species Microchirus variegatus. The sequence continues at coordinate 7,525,807 of NC_139814.1, forward strand.
GCAAAGTTCAACAAGTTATTGTGGTAATGACATTTCAGCCTGGAACAGATTTCAACTACTTGATCTTGATTTGATGAGAAAAATATTATCTAGGTATTAAGAGCACATGGGTATCCAAGCAACAAATGAAATATGAACCGGCAATAATGGATACTTACTTTCCAACTCATCCCCTTCATAGTTTGAGTGTGTGGTGAAGCTGGACTTTCCATGGTCAACTATCGCCTCTTCATCCAGACCCTGAAAATGACAGTGAGGGACAGAAAGGGAGACCGTAAGAAATAGAAAAAGCAGGGGAAGTTATAAGTTAATACCTTTCATAGTCAAACTGAATTTGTACTTTCATTTTTCACCCATTTATTTGTTTATATTACTGCATACGACAGCTTGTTGTGACCCGACTCTTTATTCAGCTAACTAAATACTTATCATTCTCCCCCATCAAGTCTTCATCTTATTTTAATTAAGTTCACTGCTACTGTACATCCAAAAACTAACACAAAAGGGTTAATTTGGCAGATGCGATAACTGCATAGATTATTAAGCGTATCAACCGATTCAGTCTTAAACACCCCCAGGTGCTTTGTACAATGGAGCTACGCACAATTGCATCATGACAGCTTATCTACTGTATGTTCCTAGTTTCCACTAATTAGCCCGCAGTGGAAACCATCTTCATTGTTGGTTTGTGCAACAAAGGTTGAGTTTCACAGCAACTTCAAGAGGCTGGCTATGTTCATTAAAAAAACGAGGTTATGACCTTTTTTGCCTCATAATGTCATGAAAAAGACAGGAGAACAACAGATCCAATTAGAGGAATCCAGAGATGGACATAAAGCTGTCACGACACAACAACAAAGGTTCACGAAAATACAGTATTATAGAATATAATGCACAACATTGTTAAATGTTGCACCCTCATGCCTAAATCTAAAGCAAACTCTAAACCCTTAGAGGGGGTTTGTGACATGTGACCTCCCAAAATGTTGCTAGGTCAGGTTGAATAACCAAACTTGTCTTCACAAAGACGGCAATAAAATTAAATCATCAAAATCCAAACTCATTGGCTTTTGGGGTTGATAATTTGAGTGCATCTCTATGAGGAAACAATCACTGTGCTTGTTGTGAGTGGTCTTTAATAATAGTGGTACCTTGACTCCCTGCTCCTAAGTGCCAGGACATTTAAGGCAGCCACAGAGACACTGTATCCAATTACTGTCGCATGTCTGGCCAAAACAGACGTAAATGTCTAGGGAGCGATCCCTTCGGGTCTACTTCCAGAACACGGAAATTGATACTAGTGTTACTCCAGCTGGAATCACAGAAATAATCAGAGAAACACAACCCATTGGCTCTTTTTCCTATCATAATAACCACAATCACAACCACCAGCAGTCCACAGTCAACAATAGGAATAGGTTTAACAACCTAGCTTGAAGAAATTCAAGGTTACCTGGGATGTACTGCAGGGATTAGTAGTTGTTAGTTTTTTTGGGGGGGTGGGGGGATTTAATGAGAAACCAGACATGCTTGGCTCCATTTTCAATGTTGTGCTGTGACCAGGTAGGAAAATTTATTTTCCCATTTTAGACACACATTTAGGCTGTATAGTACCATGTGGATGCAATGAGTCAATGTGGTCTCAGACAGCAGGACTGACTGAAACACAGGCTGAATAAGAGATATGTGACATTGAGTTTGTGATAAATAAATGACCACTAATAAGGATTTTACCCTAGTATATTTTTGACCTTTTTTTTGACACATGCTGGGGCATGCCTGGCTACAGGAAACTATTAATACGACTGAGCCCAAAATAAACATGCTTCTATCAGTCTTTAAATGTGTCATCTTTAGTCTTATACAAGTTATAAGACAGCATATCAATGAACAGAAATCTGTTATTATTTGACGCAATACAACCTCCCCCAATAGGAGGATCATGTCAATCCCTTCAACCAATCACAGGAAGACACTGCTGCCAAGCAGGACAGACTAGAAACAAAAGCTGATGCTAGTCTCACGATTAAAGGATATATGATACAAGTCTTAGCCACAACATGCCAGTCACCACCACTGACCACACTGCAATTTCATTTAGATGAAGAGCACATTTTCTTTTCTCATCTCCTGCATTTCCCTATGCCATTAGTGACTTTCTACTATGTCTTCAGTGACATATATTTCCACACATATATTAGCATAATTATTTTCCGGTTAGAGCCCCAACTTCTATGAATAATGCCATCTGTGTCCGTGTTTGTGTGTGTGCACTTGTTAGGCTGTGAGTGTGTGTTTCTCAGCTGCTTGTGGATTTGCATGATAATGACCAGCGTTGTTCACCATCACTGACTTGATGAGGAGCGGTAATAATTGAGCTGCCGGGTGGGAGGAAAACAATGAGAAATGTATCTTTCCAATAGCTGGAGCTCGTCCTCACACACCAGACCTAGGGTGACTGAATCTGGCCAAGGGTGAGTGAAACTGGAGAGGTGGTCATTTGCATCTGAAAGCTTGAAAGTGTGAATTATTTCATGTCCAAGACATTCGTCCATCAGTCTCACTCGCCAATTTCTCATTCAGCAAGAATCATGTGAACCAATGTTTGCAAGCAGGGTACACAAAGCTAGTGTGAAACACTCTCTACTTAGTAGCATCTTATTCTTTAGCTTCTTAAAATTCTGTTCCAACAAAACCTCTACATTTTGCTGTTAAAAAAAAACATTTGCTCATGTGAAAACATTTATTATGTAACCAATGTTTTGTTATTGTCATGCCTGTTTGTGCACATGTCAAAGCCTGTTGTGCCCTCAACATTGCTTGGTACAATTTAAGGGCACCAGTTTCAACCTGTCAAATAGTTCCCAAAATAAAAACCTGCAGTCTGTCACCCCAAAGTCCTCCAGTCAGGGGGAGGTGTCTGGCCATTATGCCCACAAAGCACAGCTGTGGTTGGGCTCCAGGAGCAGTGCCAGTGGAGGGGAGATGAAGGGCTGAAGAACTGCCAGCTAGAGTAAGACAAGACAGTTTATAGTGACATAAATCAGGGCTACTGACAGAACGCAGATGCGTCTCTGGCTGCATCTGGTTCAAGTCTGGATACTATATTTCAAAATTAGGAAGAAAAAATACTATCAAAATGATTATTATAAAAGTGGTTAACCACTTCTTCTAAAATGGGACACGTCACCCCCACTGTGTGAGTTTAGATGAACTGAGAGCTTGTATAAACTCTGATGGCGGATACTGCAAATCCATGTTTGGCCCGATTAAGCTCAAAATTCTTAGGAGAAAAAATGTGGATCAATAGAAAAGCACATGATATTCAAAGGCAACATCAGTTTGGATTAGGGCCAGGTCAATGAATGATGCCAACATTCGTCACCAGCTGGCTGAACATCACATCATGATAACCAAATGATGAACACATTAAAAAAAATAAACAACTAAATCATTGCTGTATAATTGTATCTGTATTTGAGGATATTCTCTGGTTTTTACAACAACTTAGACGTAAGGAAAAAACACATTTGTGTTGGGTATAATGTGTGGGTGGGGATTTACAGTTCACATGAACTTTTAAGAGTAAACACAAGACTTACTTAACATGGGTCCAGTCTCTAATCTAAGCCTTTCTTTTGAAAATATATGAAACTGACAATTAACTAAAGTTTTTTGTTTGGAAAATAAAACAATTACAAAAGAACGATATATAATAATTTTTAACAGTATGAAAGGCAAAAATATAGCTGAGAACATTTTTGATATTGTATTCTCTGAATCTCACACATTTGTGCCCTAAAAGAGTCTTTGTCACAAGTGGATTAAAGACAACATCAACATTATCACCAGGTGACTGTTGTTAGCTTAAGGCTGCTCACAAATGTAGGTTTTTGTCTCCGACTGAAGACGTTTTAAGATACTAGCACTATAGTTACTTTTTAAGCCAATCATTTTAAACCAACAATTTAGACAGATGTGTTTTTGTCATCAATATATGACAATTGCACCATTCCCTAATAAGTCCAATGTTTGTATACAGGTGTCACCATGCTTAATCTGACCTAATTCAGTAGAGAGCATATCATCAACACCGAGCAAGCTGTATAGCATTTGACTTGCATCACGCACAAACTGACCCAAAAAAAGCTTCTATCCGTCAACCATAGTCTTACTAAATGCTGCTAAATAAAATAAAACTATGTGGAATAATTCACTACAAGTGCAATATAAAAACATGGCCATTCAGCTGATGTGCAATATCCTGGCAAGGTGCAATATTTCCTGCCTTATTCATCCATTTACCCATTCATTTCATTTTTTCTTAGCATATTTTGTATAGTATATGTATATACATTTATATTCTTTACATTTCTTCTTTTATTTTTTTTATTTTTAAACTCTTACCTTTTAATTATTGCTTGCTTTAGGACTCTCCGGCACTGAATGTCAACGCTTTTTCTAATTTATTGAACAATGACAATAAAGTCTTCTGATTCTGATTCAATATTTACCAAAAAAATGAACTAATATTCATGATACAGCATGTTGCTGATTTATGTTGTATGCAGGTGTTCATTATATGGTTATTTTAGATACTTCTTCTTAGATAATGGCCTTATATTCAAAGTCTTGATAGAGTTTTAATGAATATGAATGAAATAATTGTATTACGCGGTGACAGGACGTTAGTGCATCACTTTTGTAAAGTGCTAAAGACAGACAGACAGTGAAAGACAATCAGCCACTGAGCAAGCCAACAGGCCTGGTACGCTCTAATCTCAGTTTCTTCATAGCTTTGCTGGGAACTGTTCCAGTTAATAGATACTGACATGAGAGAGGTGTTACATTGTAAGAGACCTATCCTGGAAATGACTGAATATTTGTCCTTCTCACCACTGCCACATGAACAAGTACACACACACAACACAGATGAAACATTCACACAGTATTTACTGCCAATTCATTGTGGAACTAATTAAATGCCATTGCCATCTAAAAACAAATATATAAGAAACGATATGACTACTAACAGAACAACTGTATGCACTGCAAGTATTGGGTAATATTGTCAAATTTCAAAAAGGGACTCATGATATTTAACTGATGCCAGAAGCTAATTTTATAATCTAATCAGGCAGTAATATTTTGCTGACTTTTGCATGATAGCTGTTCAATTATATCCCTGCAGCCTGACTATATTCGAACAAAGCACTACTAAGAGGGCATTAATTGTATAATGCTTCCTCACAGGAGATAGTTAGATCTCCAAAAGGTGAAAAAATTAGAAAGAAATTTCACCTTTGAGAGACATAAGAACAGAATGAAAAGCCAAATCTAATTGGTATTCCCCAACATGCACAGACTTTGCAAACGTAAACACAAAGATGGAAACCAGGTCCTCTTTACCTCACAAATATTTCCCTCTGAATATTTGCAGTGTGCTTTGAGTTGAAAGGCAACAAGCATTCTTTATAATTCCACTTCAGTCAATAAGAATAATCTCCATTAACACCATGCACCTTGTTTGGATTTAGTGGCAGCACCCTTCAATCCCTTCTCTTTTCTCTCCTCTTCTCCTCTCCTTGTCCTGCTCCTTCAAGCAGCCATAACTGTCTCTGTCCCCTTACCTCTCATTCCTGCTCTTTGAGGCAATTCAAGAGTGGAGAGGAAATGTTTCCATTTCAAGAGGCAACAATAGCATCCTATTCACTCATTCACACATCTCCTGCTCCCCCCCCCCCCCCCCATTTTGTCAAATGTGCAGGCCACCTGCCCCATTAATTAGCATAGACCACTGTTCCACTCTGACCTAAAGGAACACATGAGGACAAACCAATATAGACACAAACGCACCAATAACACAACACACAGAACCACTCTGTGCACACCGCAGGAGTTGGGAACACAAGACGCGCACACACAGGAGGACCAGACGTACCTTAAGCACATCCTCCCCATCGCTCTGTTCATCCATTTAGACTAAAACATCCACAGGGCAAAGGCAACAGGGATTTTTGCCAGTTCCTTCTTTCGAACGGTGATCTCTTTTGTAGAAGGTGTGTGTGAGCCAAGCACTAACAGAGATTCTGTCGCACTCGTCTGTTACCTCTTGCTCATCTTTTTATAGAGAGAGAGGGAGAGAGAGGGGGAGAGAGAGAGAGAGAGAGCGGGAGCAACATACTGCTTCACAACACACGGTGCTCTGCTCTTCCCCGACAGCCCGCTCTTTGCTCGGCAGCCAATCCCACCATGCCACCATGAATATTTTATTCACCAAGCCAAGAGCTTAAAAACACACGCATAGACACAGCCACACAGAGGACATACACGCACACATTTGGAGGACACAAGTGCTCACCCACTGAGCTATTCAGGTCACAAATGAAGAACCCCCACCCCTCAGCACAGACAAATAGAAACAAGCACACGTGTGGGCTGGGCATTCCTTAGAGGGGAAAAAAAACACATGCAGACATATATTCATCAAGATTCCAAATGACTTTGATTTGACATTGACGCTTTCCAACCTACCCTCAAGGCTGCAGACGTCTTTTAACAGCCAGCAGTATCTACAAGGGCTTATTTGTTACTTTTCCATCGAAAAACTGATACATGAGAAGGTCAAGAAGATCTCAAGGAAACTCTGGATCAAAGCCCACGAGCACAGCATCCCTAACAACATCATTCGGCTCTAAAGAGATTAACCACAAAACACATACTCAAAGGTCAATACAAAGCTAAAATTAAATTTTATGTGGTAATTACATGGAAAGGGTGACATCTAAAGGCAAAACCTACACTGAGCATAGACGTCAGGTGAATTAATTTAAGGGCAAAACCAAACAGTATGCACTGTTCCAGGGGTGAGGATCAATTTCCTATTAAGGGCCATTTTAATTTTGAGGGCAAAACCACACACCACGTATAAAGTCAAAAAGTGAAGCCAAAACATCACCAGCGGTTGGCTGTGGTACAAGTTGTAACCATATTCCCTGTGTTAGCAGTTGGAACATGGGCCATATTAAAACCATCAAAGTGCTACTCAACATTTTAGTCCCAAAATGTCATCTGATATGCATTTGACATTTGAAGCTAAATAAACATAGTGAGACATGATTGGCATACTCATGAGTCTATATCAAGGATATTTCATGTTCACTAAAGTACTGGAGACTAACTATAACCGATCACCAGTGTAAGATGGCAGGACATTTATATTGGATATTTTAAATTCTTTCTTCTTTCTCAAATGATAATCTTTCCACAAACTCACAGGACTAAACTTCATTACTAAAGTTATATTGTGTTTAAAATAGCCTATCTAACGTGATGACTTGAAGCACTGGTGATTTTGACTCTGAGTTTGATGAAGATGTTACTTAGCCTAGAAATCTAGACGCCCCTAGCGGCAGCAAATGTAATTTGGCTGACGGGGCGGTCTAGCTACGCTCCATTGAGCTTAGGAGCTGAGAAATCGAGAAACGGACGGCCCAATCACATCGCGGTAGGCGGGCTTAATGTTATGACGACCATAACAGCTTAGGTTGGAGTGTATGAAAACAGGGGTAGTACAAGTAAACCATGTTATCAAATGATATTGCTGCCGGCAAAACTAGTTTGAAACATGCCTGTAATGAAAACCAGGCTATTGTACACTGTCACATGATATTACAATATATGCAACAATACAGCTCACGGTCTCTTATCTGCACGACCTTCTGCTGCGGAGGCTTCCACGAACTTTTCGTCCTCCACCCATTTCAAGTACACCGGCAAGTCACACTCTAGTCTCGACAAAACGGTGAGACACCGCTGAAAAAGTAGTTTCGACTTTGCCGGTGTGTCACCTATCGCCACTCCAACATGTTGTAATCTCTCGGCAACAGTTTATTTTTTCTTCTGTCTTTGAAAGATATTTGTTGAATGTGCAATGACGCCCGAAATCCTCAAATTCCTTTCACAAAAACGGCAACAGTCGTTGATCTCCATTACAACATTTGATTACGGCGTGTCTTCACCAAACTTCACAACAGCACATAAACACAGAGCACTCCCACACCTCATTTTTCCGTCGATCTGACTTCGTCACCTCCTTCGTTGCTCTGATTGGTTGTAGCGCTATCCTATTTTGAGGGAATTTGAAAGACAAGCGTTTATCCCACCCCTCCGATTGAGCCCTGCCTATGGAGAGTTCCCAGACCCTACATCTAAATGTGGGTCTGGCTCGTCAGGCTAGATGCTACTAGTTACTTGCAGGTTTTCTACCCACAAATCTTCCCATACCACGAAACAACAGATGTCTACATATTGTGCACCATCAGTGATCCACTCTTCAACACAAACTTTGGAATACAATGAGTCACTGGCTGGAGCTACAGCACCACCAGATGACACCCACTACTAATTACTGGACAATATAAAACAGGATAGTAGAATGTGGGACAGCTGCAAAGGCAATAAAGTGTAGGCAGGTTTTTGATCTAAAAAGGAAAATATTCAGCTTAACAAAACAAAAGTTTGACAATTTGTCCCTTATTTTTATAGACCAATATGAATCTCGGGTTCAGCAAGAATGTCACATTGTAACTTAAAATGTGGCATGTTGTACAGTTAAATCGCATTAACCTTCCTGGACATTGATTCCAACGGAAAGAAACAAAGTTTTGTCTTTTGAAGGCAAATTAGCCTCCGTCTGGATAGTGTGCAAATGAATTACTTTTATTGTATTAACATAAGTATAGCTCAACGGACTGGCACGGGGGCTGGTTTAGTGTAATTACCCATTCAAATCTATGCTATACAGGGAGTTAACTTCATAAAACACTTACTAAACCTTTCAGTAAGTGCTAAGCCAATAACGACAGTGGTCAGAGGGTTTATGCAGGCCAGACTATAACCCTCATTTAGTAGTGGGACAGTGGCCTGCATAAATGCCTTAATTATAGGCAAACTATCAAATATTTGACATTAAATGTAATGAATGCTCAAACTGCAGCGCATCTGTTATTCATATTTAAGTTATAACAATGAGTAATGATCTTAACAACTGCTGGGTTAAACAAATTAATTTAAACGAAACCCTTTAGAAAATAATGCAAACTGGAAATTAATATATAATAATGTATAGTGATAATGAGCACAATCTGCAGCCATCAAGCAATATATCTAATACCCAAGAAGAACTTGCTCTTTAAAATTCTTGCATTAGAAAATTGCAATGATCTCATCTGTAACACAGAGGCAAAGACAAGTTAGTTAAACATCAAGTCAAAGCCCAGTAAATAGCCATTTATAAATGTGTTTTGTGGCCCAAAGCCATCAGAACATCCTTTCTATTGCATTAGGTTTTTTGGTACATTGGTACACCCATGTTTTCACTTTCAAATTGACATATTTAAACTGTAAAAGTCTGAAAATAGCATGCATTTCCTGTTAAAGCCAGATGCATGTTTTTAAAAACATGTGCACACTAGTTGAATGTTTACTGGGGTGTGCATTTTGATGGATAAACAATAACAAGACTTTATTAGACATGAAGCAGTTTCCTTTACTGAGCACATTGCTTTCCATGCCTGGGGATGAGGTTAGCAGCTGGCTCACGGTTCCTTTTCAATGAACAGCAAGAGGTCAGATTTCCACAGTCACATGCGCATGGTGCATGCACACACATACAGTACATAGCCAGGCTCAGAGACACAGTATTAGACAACCCTAAACCAGCAATGATGTCAAAAGGTGAGGCTGTATTTTAAACTTATCTCTGTGGCCACTTTCTCTTTTGGGGCTTTTTTTAAACATTGCTGAGTGTTTAAAGCTCATCGTGCCCAGTATCTGCAAAAGTTATACCGAGCACACAGGAAGTGGTGGGTATCCACTGCTGCCGGTTAAGGCAACACATACACCAATCAGACACAACATTAAAAACAGGATCTGTTGTAGCTGAACAGCCTAAGTGAAATTACCAACCACAAAAGAGTGACGGTAAAATCGACACTACCGTTCAAAAGTTTTGAGTCACTTAGAAATTTCCTTATTTTTGAGGGAAAAGCACTTTTTTTTCAATGAATACAACATTAAATTAATCAGATATACACTCTATAGACTCTATACATTGTTAATGTGGTAAACAACTATTCTAGCTGCAAATGTCTGGTTTTTAATGGTTAATATACATAGGTCTTGCGCTCACATGTTACATCATAGTCTCTCACAAACACTAGTATAGTTGCGCGCACTTACTATTATACTCTCTCACAAACTCCTATAGTCACGTACATTTACTATCATACTCTCTCACAAACACTACTATAGTCATGTACCTTTACTATCATACTCTCTCACAAACACTACTATAGTCATGTACATTTACTATCATTCTCTCTCACAAACAGTACTATAGTCATGTACATCATACTCTCTTTCACGCTATTATGAATGCAACAACATGATAGTGAATGTATGAGACAATGATATGCAGTGTATGCGAATATACTAGTATGTGTGAGAGAGTTTGACTGAAACGGAAGTCAACTTGAATTTCCAGTTTCTAATTGGCTTATCAGGATGTCTCTCCAGCCAGATCTCAAGGACAATGTCCCACCTCCTCTGGGCTGCGGTCGATGAGGAAATGCAGCGGATCTTCAGACATCTGACAGCCACATGAAACACTCGTGGTCCCGGGACCCGTCCTGTACTGGTTCAAAGCGGGACGCTCTTTTTAATCCTATATAACGTGAGGGGTGGCAACCTGCCACAGGACACTATCACGGCAGACTACAACTACCAGGAGGGCGATCAATGTTCCATCACTTCAATCCTCCATTGAGAGAAAAAAGCTAAATTAAGTACAGGACGGGTTGACCCATGTTTCCGAGTTGTAATGAATGCAGCATCATCCCAGTCGCATTTTGTGAAGAGCCACTGCACTCTGCCCGAGATTGGATAAAATCACTGGAGTTTGTTGGCTACAGCAGCTACAGGAGGAGAGGATCCGCTCTGCCCTGATACACCTGTTGCTCCAGGTCTGTAGATCCGCTGCATTTCCTCATCGACTGCGTTCCAGAGGAGGCAGGACATTGTTCTTGAGATCTGGCTGGAGAGACATCCTGATAAGCCAATTAGAAACTGGAAATTCAAGTTGACTTCCGTTTCAATCAAACTCTCTCACACATACTAGTATACTCGCATACACTGCATATCATTGTCTCATACATTCACTATCATGTTCAGGGTTTCCCCCAGAAAACCTGCTAAAGGCCGGTGGTAGGACCTCTCGGGCAGCCCACCAGCGGCCCACTGCGTTTTTGTAAAAAAAAAATGCAGGACATTTTAAATTATGACTATAATGTGTTATTGTAAGACATTTATTAAAATACTTCTACACCAAGTATAGAGTCTTACAAAAAGACACACTCTTGAAATTAAATAAATGTTTTGTTTTTTCACTTAAGTTAAATACTAATTAAGTAATTGGCCAGTGAATCTTAAAACAAGCCATGGAATGGTCACATTTAAAAGTAAAATAAAAAAGTGGTAGTGCCCCCTCATCTGGTGCAGACAAACAGCCTTTTTATTTCTGCGCACAGCCCCTGCGCTGTTCTCTTTTCCCTCTCCTGCGCCGTTCGTCGCTCCTGCGCTCTGCGTCTCCAAAAGGTCTCTTCCAAAGCAGACTGGATCATTTCTCTACTTGTTTTATCCCCACATAAAAATAATGATCTATATGACGAGGATCGAGTACAGTTTAGTTAACTGTTCAAAGAGAGAGAGTGTTCTCTGGTGTGACGTCGCGGGGAGTTCATAATCTACGCCGTATGCAGCCAAGTTTCGCTTTTGTGCAAAGATACTTTCCAGCCTTTAATAGGTGCTGTTCCACAGTGTACTCGCTGTGTTTCGACCGCCGAATTATCGTGCATCCCTAAATATAACATCTTTATTGACAAGAACAATGTAACCGTAATAATGACACACTTGATAGTGTGACTTGGGTTTCAATCGGCACCTGGCGGCCCGCCAGGCTTATAATACACTGGGGGAAACCCTGATGTCGTTGCATCCATAATAGCGTGAAAGAGAGTATGATAGTAAATGTACATGACTATAGTACTGTTTGTGAGAGAGTATGATAGTAAATGTACGTGACTATAGTACTGTTTGTGAGAGAGTATGATAGTAAATGTACATGACTATAGTACTGTTTGTGAGAGTGTATGATAGTAAATGTACGTGACTATAGTACTGTTTATGAGAAAGTATGATGTAACATGTGAGCGCAAGACTGAATTATTTCTCAAACGGCCTCTCATATATAGAGGCCCATTTCCAGCAACCATCTCTCCAGTGTTCTAACGGTACATTGTGTTTGCTAATCGCGTTAGAAGGCTATTGGATGATTAGAAAACCCTTGTGCAATTATGTTAGCACAGCTGAAAACAGTTTTGCTGGTTCTTTGACGAAAGCAAAGTTTGAAGGGCAAAATTATTATTTTTAATAAAAATCATTATTTCTAATCAATGTCTTGACTATATTTTCTATTCATTTCGCAACTCTTTTTATGAAGAAAAGTGTGAGTTTTAATGGAAAACACAAAAGAATAGTATAGGTGACCCCAAACTTTTGAACGGTAGTGTAGCTCATGAAAGATGCAAAGAACTTGGCACATTCAACTCATCCTAATATGATGATATGGACTTAAAATAAGTAGAATAATGGGAGAGGACCCACTTGTGATGTAATATAAAGGTCTCATTGTAATGAACACACAACAGTTCTTAATACATTTATGAAAAAACTATTATACAGGAGTTCCAGTTCTGCTGATAAATATCCCCTAAATGCCACATACTGGACTTTTAAAATTCATTTGCAGAAAGCCTAGGCTGAGTATAATTACTTCTCCACACCACCGCCAATACTGATTAGTCTTTAGAAGAACCTTGTACTTTGATCCTCGTCCATGACAGAAATGTTCCCGTCACCACTGGGGAGGATTTCCTCGGGTTTACACTGATCAGCTACAACATTAAAACAGACACTTAGTGTAAACTTACTGGTTCATTGGTGAAGGACATAGTTTGGTATTATGTAACATAGCACTTTGATTATCGTCTCAGCCTCTTGTGTACTTTTCCTCTCCAACAGCACAAGCTTTTCAACAAGAATAACAGCATTTCCTCACTTGAACATGTTGTACATGAACACCTGGACGCATTAGATATGCAAATGAGTGCATTTAATTAAGCCAATGTACCAGCAGATCTCATCGTCAAGCCACATAGTTTCAAAAGAAATGATGAGTGAACCTGTTGAACATCACGATTAATATCACAGAAATGATTCGTGGCACCACTAATCAATTACAGGCATCATAAACTACTGTCACGCCTGTTAAGGTAACAAGGCAGACTTTTAAATGCACTCACAATAAGCCAATTGTGGTCAATTTTCATTATTGGTGAACTGGAGGAAAATAGTTAATATTGCATTCGAGTGACTTGAAAATGCTGTCTAGCTCACCAACATACAGTCCTAGTGGCTTACTTTGACGTGCCAGAGGGGGCAGCCAGCATCGCTCCAGCTATTCCAGGAGCCCATGATTCATAATGAGCTTGTTTAAGATTATTGTCAATAACTGAAAATATATCCCTCATGTCTCAGTAACATAGCAACATTTCTGTGTCATTGTTTATTCGAGTAATCTTTTGTACTGTTGGTTACGTGTGTGTGTAACATTACACTTTGTGTAGCCTGTTTGTTGTTACATGAGTTCCGCCGTTCTCAAACTTTTGATTATTTTGATTAAGAACCCTTTAAGTCCCGCAAGGGGAAATTCAATTCTGCAGTGAGTTAGTGAACACACACAGCACACAGTGAGGTGTAGAACATGTAACCCAGCGCAGTGAGCTGCCATGCCAGTGAGCGGCGCTCGGGGAGCAGTGAGGGGGTTAGGTGCCTTGCTCAACAGCACTTCAGCTGCGGACTGGTCGGAGATTGAACCGGCTACCTTCCGGTCTCGAGCTCGAAGCCCTAACCACTAAGCCACAGCTGCCCCATACCACCTGAGAAAACATTGAGCTCTCAAAGTAACACCATTTTTGCCAACAATTTTAAAATACAGTGGCGTAAATGGGTCGAGCAAAGTCAGCTACAGCTACAGAGGCAGATTTATTCCCAATAACATAATTAGCTCTATCATCATTCTCCTCTTCCTCACATGTACTTCACACACTGGTATAGTGACATTAGATTAAGATGGAGCGAGCGATGAGGTGACAATTTATTATTTAATTAACTCATTTTGTTATTGTTTCATATTCCTTGCACCCTGGTCCCTTTGAGTACCACCAGAGTAAGCTTGCGTGCCATTAGTAGTACAGGCACCACAGTTTGAGAACCATAGTGTTATCAGTTTTCTCATTAGCAGTACAGATATGGAAGAATGACAACATTGTCAATCATTAACATATATACATATATTTTTTTTAAAGATTACAACAACTGAATGTATAATATAGACAGTATTGTCCGCGGTAAGTATCGCGATAATATGAAGAATCGCAGTTACTTTGTTTAGGACAGTTTAAAACAGTTTCCCTAGAATATGTTGCCTACATAGTACAATTACTTATGCTAACATTTAGGTCATTAAAGCTCTTTATTGGTCTCTTTTTCCAGCCAACGGTTATTTTTCATATTTCGCAGCTGTTAATAATTAAAGCTCGTGTCTTTACTGAGCACTTCCTCGAGAGCGAATGAAGGAGCTTTCACTAAGTAACTACACACCTCAACGAGTATGTAACAATTTCCTCCAAAACATAAACATCATTGAACCTTAAACCAAACACCTGAACATAACTTTTGTCCGTGCCACGTGTCAGATGCAGAAAGCCGGCTAACAATGGCAGCAGCCGGATGGTGCCCCCACTGACTCACAAGCATCCCTCGCAGTTGTGCCGCTGCTTGGCAAACAAGGGACAAAACACCCGGACAAAGAGCCACAAAAACATCATGGTGGAATAACGGTTAACTGTGCGGGGCGGGGACTTACTGTTCTCAAGAGGGGTCTCATTTGTTCCGAGTACTCGTCCATTTAAGCTGCCGCCGGGTCCTTATCTCCACCGTGAGTTCTCAATGTGTTTTATCTGACCGGTAAATGTGCGTGTGTACGTGAGTGAGACCGAGCCGGGTGACACTTGTCTGAACGGAGAGGACTGGCTGTGCTTCCCCCGACGACGCGGTAAGGACACGCCTCTAAAATGATTGACAGCAATTGACAGCCAATGCGCTTTCAATACCCGGAATTTTCAACGAATCACATCTAATGACGTATGGATAAGGGCGGGGAACGCGCCTTTGTTGCTTCAAAGTCCCAAGTTGGGAGGACTTGTGCTATAAATACTATATATACAAACTGTTTATGTGTATTTATAATAGTGTAGTATATTTATAATTAATAATAATAATAGCAATACCAATTCTTATAATTTGTGGCAAACAGTTCACAAACACACGTGCATTAATTCATTCATGAATGAATGAATTAATTAATTTTAACAAGCCTATTTGTAAATTATATTGTCTAAAATTACATTTGGGGTCTTTTGGGTGAAATTAAGCTTCCGGAAAAACTAAAGTACGTAAGTAAGGAAGTAAAAACTAATTTGCAAAATGCTAACCCATAGTCTTGAAAGGGAGATTATAACTAACATCACCACACATTTATTGAATTATTAATATCATACAATCTAATCAGTAAAAACCGAAGTCTGAATTAAATCATATACTACGTGCCTCTCATCAACATCAACAAGCCTTTGACTCGTGGCTCATCGTTATCCATCTTCTAAAAAAGCACATGCTCATCATGTGTGAACGAGATTTGTGTAATGACACATTTTGACCAGCAGATGGCAATGCTGTATAGGTCACTTTTTTGAAGCCATGTAAGAGATGTACATAGCACAACATTAACCATTATTGGCTACAGTTATGCTTGTTAACTAACTTTTTATCCATCAAAAATAAAATAAAATGTGAATATAAGACATAAAGCTTCAGTTGTAAGAATGCATTTTGAATTTTGGTATGAAAATGTGGTACATCATGATAGTGTTCATGTTAGTGCATGAGGAAACAATGTTGTTGTTTGCAATTTCCTATAATGACCCACCCATAAAGCTATAGCATAACCAAACATATGGTGTTTAATGGATTATAATAAAAAGAACACCCTCATAAATGCAAACTCACATTTAAAACACAAACATAACTTATTTGCATATAAAAGTAGCTACTAAGCAGACGTGTATAATAAAAAAAAATAGGCTGGTGTAAGCAGCAAAAGTAGTCTGTTCTTGCAGAAGACTTAATCAGTGTCTTCCTTTAAATAGAGCCTATTCCTCATCAACCCAGCAACCTCTGGCATAATCACACGGCAGTTCAGAAATAGAACTGCGAGGTGGGAGAGCAAACTATCACCTCTTAATTGTACCCTGAGTCTTAAAGATGCTGAGAGCCCATTAGCGCACAAAGACGTGTGCTGTGTATCGCTCCTAAAAAACATGCATCCACATAATGCAGCTGGGAGATGAGTCAGAATTTAGACAAGTGGAAGAAGCACCACACTGGCATCCACCTGTGCTGGGAGTCACATAAAGAGATGCAGACTGCAAGGTGTGGTGATGATGAGAAAGAAAGTTTTCTCTTTCAAAAGCTCTGGTGGTGGAGAAATTGTACTAAACTTGCTGTGGTGGAAATAGTACAACTTTAGTCTCTTACTGACAAATTCAATAAAAAGCAGGTGACACTGCAAAACTTGAGTGCGTAATTTTGAAACATAAACAAATGTCAGTCAGAGGCAAACCATTGTCAAATGAATTCCCACAATGCTGACTATGTGTTTCTCTGCATAGTGGTGTTAAGATCTTGTGTCACCTGGTATCACCAATGTGTCAAGACAGACGGCAGCAACAGCAACATTGCACTCGCATATAAATACAAGGCATAAATGCTTCTTGTCCCTGCCGGCCTCCGCACTACAGCTGTATACACTCAAACGCTCCCTCTGTCAGGTCTTATTTTTTCAGATGAAGGATGCAGCATAAAACAATAATCTTACACTGTTTCTGTTCACGAAGACCAAACAAAGGCAAAATAATTACATCATCAACAACAACAAAAAAATCACACAAAAGTTCCACGCTGCAGCTTTAACAAAGGCAGATATTTTTCATTTTGCTGTGAGCAGCAGAGAGAGGCGACAGATTGGACAGTTTAACATGTTAGGTGCAAACCACCAAAAGAATATTGATTGTGTCCCAGAAGCTATACGAGTTAGGAGTTCTCTGTTCCCAACAGACCGAGCGGCTGTTGTCTCTTTCTCTGGAGGTGAGGCCTTCTGAAGGTGCCAGGAGAGACGGAAGAGAATATGAAATTCCCAAATCTGTTGGAGCGCTCCCCTCAAAGTGCCAATGCATTGATTTTGATGATAGATCTTTTCCACCTGGCTGCTTCAGCATGCCCTACTCCAAACACTGCTCTCAAGACCAGGGTCTTACGGGAGCCTTAGTGCCCCCGAATCCTGCTCAACTCCTCAGGGACTCTCCCGAGGAAGGGGAGGGGAGGGAGTAGAGCCCAGTGACCAGCATGGTGTACCCAAATCGACGCAGGGTTGGGTAGACAGTGGGAGGGGCCGATTATGGTCAGAAGGGGAAAGAAGGGGGGGGGGGGGGGGGGGCTGGCCTGTTGAGGTACATCCCACTGGCCTCCAGAGGGAACACAGGGGCTTGAAATCAATGTGCTGTTAAGTGCAGCTTAGCCGCAGGATACTCTCTTCATCATTATCCATGCGCCAGTGAGTCAGGATCCTGCCTGCGTGCCGCACACTCCGTCTGGGGGCACGAGCACGAGGCCCTTCCACGTCTCTGGTTCCTCTCACCTCTGTACTTCCCTGCCAACACTCGACGCCTTTTTTTCCAAACAGTTGTGGCCTTGCTAACTTGAGACTCATCTCTCACCAGACTCTTACTCCGAGAGACCCGCGAGCATGACACTTATATACTGTAGTCGGCCCAGTTCCAAAGGAGTCAGTGAGGTTATATAATACATTGCTTGGTGTACATTAACACCTTGGGTGAGCTGAAAACATCATCATTAGGACTGTCAATGTCCACGACCACGATAAATAAAAGCATGCACCTGTGCTGGAGCGGATCCACATGTGGTGCTGTAGTATACTGGACCTCGTTCCAGTGTGGATCCAGGTGATCACCTCTATATATCTTTTTATTTAACCAGTCTAATTGAGATTGGAATCTCTGTTACAAGAGACACCAGCATAAAAATATTAAATCAAGATAAAACACACACACACAAACTCACACAGTTAAATAAATAAAACAAGAGACACAGTAATGAGAGAGAGAAATTCAAACAACAGTTTAGTTCAACAACGTTCAGTTCTGGCTCTGTGGATTGACATTTGCAGAGTATTATTTAAGTTCAGGCCATGATGAGTTTAGTTTCCACACATGTATATAGTGCAAATGCACATAGGATCCAAGTTAAGATTTGTAGACAATAGTGAGTAAATCTATCAACATATATAGAGAGAACGGTGGCAGCTGCATGTACATGATTTGCAAGACCAATATTCAAATGTGTAGTGTGCTTAGTTAGTTCCATACTGTTATAATTAAACATTAAACTCAAGCTAATTATCTGACTCCTTAATAAAAAAAAAAAGGAAAAAAGTGGTCAGTGTGATAAATGAAGTGAGTGCATCATAAAAAACGGTACAACAGGAACAGCTTTGAAGTATTTCTGTCATGATAATCATTTAACACATCAGAAGGGAAAATACAGTGTGAGGCGAAAACATAATCACCGTCTCCGTCTCAGTCTGTCTGTAGGTTCTGTTTTTTTTGTTTTTTTTTTAAAGAGGAATGTCTTAAAAAGAAATTGTTGATCCATGCAGACACACATGTGCCTGTGGCTGCATTCAGTCAGTGAGAGCAGTAATAGTGTGTGACTGAAGGTGAGGAAACAGCCTCAGGCCTTCATCTGTGTTTTAGATGTCAGCCCTCCTTGGGTACAATGTCTCCGTAGCCTCTTTGGCCTTTATTACATGAACTTTCTACATGGTTAACGATGGATGGCCTGAGGGAAGGACAATCTTGCACACACACACTCACACACACACACACAGACAGCAAAGTTTTACTCATTCAGACGAAACCACTGGTTGGTCTTCTATGGGCCTTTTATCACCGACACTCCAATAGAAGTCATCCAAAATTTTAAGAGAACATTGTGATCCACAGTCGAGCACAGTCCTTTCTTATTCAGGTCTTATTCCAATGCACATATCTCCTGTAAGTTAACATGGTCTGAATATGTGGAAGCATGCTGTAGAGGTGTCTATTGATTGCTGCACTTCTTGCATGAATGCTTGGGGAAGACACAATCTATCGACTTGTTGCCGGATTTCGCAGCTGTCAAGGTTTCGGCAAAGAATCATCCTTTCAAGGTCATGGAATATCTATAACATTGTGTGTTTACTGTTTAACTGATGATGTTAACTGTAGCTTACATACAAGGTGCAGTGTCGGCCAGAGGTTTCGGTTGGTGGATGACTGAGTAGAGCTCAGAAACAAATCTGAGAAATTATACCTGCATTTCATTGCTATACTTTAATTATATTGAGTTCTAGTGTTGCAATATAACAAATTACAAATACTTTGTTGCAAAAAGTGCAACATTGACATATCTGCATTTTCTTATTTATATTTCTAGCAACTTTTACCTTTGCTCCACTACATTTTTGTTGGATGATGCTCTCCATTTATATAGCAAGTCTTGATGCTTTACACCACAGTTTTTCCATTCACTCATTCATTCTCACATTCATACAGCATATTTTCTATTACACATTTTTCATACCCATACACAAGCTGCCGCCCGGAGCATCATAGAGAGTATAATATAGAATGGTGGAGTCGGGAATCGAGCCCACAACCTTCCACTTGAAAGACGACTCACTTTGCTACTAAAATTAAATACATTTAATATAAAAAAAATGACTTTTGATACTTTTACTCACAGTAATATTGTAAAAGGTGACTTCAACCTCTACCAAAGTAATTTTCGGAAAGATACTTTTACTCAAGTATCCCTTTTAGGTACGTTTTACTGTACTTGAATTTGTCCAGGGCGAAAAGCAAACCTGCAATAACACAGACAAAACATTGAAATGTGTGTTTATTATGTGGATTATGACATTTGCAGATCTGGCAGAGAGAGAAACAAAGTTGTAGTAACTTCTATTTTTAATAAATGATATGCTAGTTATGGTCATGTACATTTTCAACCCTTTATTTTCGCCTAAGGTTGCCACTTAGTGTGTCCGACGTCCACCCCTCAGTTACACTCAAACAAAGATTAACACGGGTCAAAAAACCAAACGGCGAATAAAAATATCATCAGATGCCTCGAAATACAATTTGCTGACACGCGCAAGTGCAAACATTTCTATTCATCAGCCTCACAAATCCCCCGAAGAGCCTTTTTCTTTACAGCTTTCATGAGAGGCCAGGGCAATCAAGCACTCTACCTTGTTAGGAGGTGTTAATTGGAGTTAGTCAGACTCCTCAGTTTGTCAAGGAGTCTGACAACAGAATTAATTAGAATTTGTGTATGTAAATCAATTCAAATTGGGGTCCTTGTGGGGGAGGTTTTGAAGTATTTTCACTGAGAAAAAACAGGTGCCGAGAACACGAGCCAAGAAGTCTCTGTGTGAATCTCATGACTTCTCTTTTTGTGGATTTCGTCTTCACTAATCCACTTTTGGAGAGGCCATAGATCCCTTGTATAAATAGATGTGTTGAGCTGTATGTTGCCCTTGGATGGATGATGGACAGTTTTCTTTCCACTTTTCCCATGTTCACTTAGTTAGTACATGTGCCTCACGTGCAGCAGTGTTACTCGGGTAAACAACAAAACGTGTTAAAACACATGGCAACAACAGACGGAAAAGCAGGACCACGTTCTTTTGTGAGCAGCTTCACCTTAATGACTCGTGTCATGCGAGACGTGTAAATCTAAAACTTAAATCACACTTAACACACTTGAATCGGTGTTACATTGTAACACTTATTTGTAGTTTGAAAGGCACTACTCATTTTTTTTTTTTTTTTTTCCTGCGTCGAAGCCGTGGCATCTGAGGACTCAGAAAAAGTAGAATGACATGCAGAGAGCAGCAGACCTCCGTCAAGTGTTCTTCTCTAATGAAGCAGCACTAAAATTAAATGTTTTCTTCACGGGCCCATGCCTCACTCAAAGGTTTGTGGAAATTGGTGTAAAAAAAATGATGTTTGTTTGTGTTTTTTGGATTCCTTGTAACCAACAAACACTGGTGAAAACAAACTTATTGGCATAGAAAACTATGCCAATAAGAAAACTACTATAAAAATATGGACTGAGCCTTAAAACAGAAATCACCATCCATTCTCACTCTCTCTTTATATGCCATCATTTTTCACTAGTCGTTTATTCATTTTTTATTTACTTTTCCGGCTGTGTTTGTCTATTTTTATGCGAGCAAGATAACTAAAAAGTAAATAACAAAACTTGGAATTTTGATAAACATATCTGGGGATGTAGGTTATGGCCCAAGGAGGAAATTCTGTTATCGTGATCTGGATCAGGGTTTATTTAAAAAAAAAAAAAAGAATAGTTAACCTTGGTTTGTCAGTGGCATACACAGACATTTCAGGGGGCAGGGGCTCAAGTGAAAAAAGGGCACCCCTTATAATTATTAACTGAAATATTGCACATGTTTAACTGAGATTTTGTGCTTTGGGACACAAACATAAAGTATACATTTTGAAACAAGAATAAAAGCAAATAACAAGGCTTTACTTGGTCAGAGGGCAAAGGGGCAGGTGCTTGACCACCTGTGCACACCCATGGTTTGTGCCATCTCTGATTGACACCTGATTGTAAGTGGTCGCATATGAACTCCTTTTAAGAATAAAGTAATTATTGCAATGTAATAATGATGGAAATGGCTCCATGTAAGACTTGAGTTGCTCAGGATAATTGATTACTTCTGTCATCTTGTTAAACTACAAATTAGGTGAAACTGGCTTTCATTTATCGTATCCCACTTTGTCCCAATGAGTTATTCAGTAGCACGGTTATATTTCTCACGCAGCTCGCCGCAATGCCAGCTCGACAGCAGCAACCACTTAGGGGCCTCCGCTATAGAGGCCCAAATTCCTGGCCTCCAAAACATGCCATAAAATACAGTAGGTTTACAATTCTCACTACTCCGGCATATTTACTGCCCAGGCAGATATGCACAATTTACTTTCAATCTAATTTTGATTGAAACACATCAGGATTCAGCCTTTTTAAAGCTCCTGCTGCAACTACTGTGCATTATACATTTTAATTTATAGAAGGAAAAAAAAGGTGTAATATGCAAATAAAACATACAGAAAGACATTTGGACAATGCTTCATGAAAAGCCGTTTTATTATCCATTTAATACCACCTCCATGAAGACAATTTGTACAAGATACATCACATTTCTAAAGTGCACGAATACTGTACAACGAAAATGACTTAAATACGCAGCGAGAGAGAGAAAAAAAAAATCACATTTGTGGGAAAAAAAAAATTAATTGTAAAAATAAATCAATAAAAAGGGACATGCTTTTTTTTTTTTTTTCAAAAACAACGATCACTATGCATGTTCAGGTATGTGAGAGGGACTGGCCTGGGAAAATAACCTTGTGCAGCTTGCTTGGGGGGGAACACTAAGCTTTGGCACCTTTAGAGAAAAGAGAAAAAAGACATTAACAAGGTATGAGAGCACTCGGTAAATAAAAGAGTTATATATCGTTTCAATAAATACAGTCTTAGGGGCTTGTGTAGAATGCATAATAACCCATGCCTTTTGGGTTGTCCTTGTACTCCTCCGTAGTCAAGTCCTCACACTTGATGGTCGGGGAGTTTTCTGTGCTTGAGCCCCCAGGAGACATCCTGCGCCTCTTGCAGACCATGGAGTAAACACCAGAATCACTAGAGTCCACTGATTTCAGCGACTGGGATGTCTCGATCCAGGTTGAAGCCGTCGGTGCGCTCTCGTCGGGCAGCTTGTCTTTAGTGGTCCCCAGCTGGTCCTCGGGGAAGGCTGGGGGGCTCGGACGAGGGGACCAGGGCAAACCTGTGGTCATCTTCCGCTGGTAAGTGCTTCTGGTACCCCAACCAGCAGCCATGGAGGCGAAGGCCGAGTCTGGGTAGTAACTGAGGGCGTGGGACGTCTGCAGGGAAAGGGGCTTTATGCCGTAGGACAGTAGGCTACTGGTGGAATAGTCATTGTCATAGGACAGATCCAGCTTGTTGGAGCCAGGCTGCTGGACGGGCGGCACAAACCAGCGTTGGGCAGAGGCGGCGGCGCTGGCATCCTCACTCTGCGGGGAGAGGAGGCTGTTGGTTTGAGGAACGGCTCGTTCGCCCGTGTAGAAGCGGTTCTGAGGCAGGTTGTTGACAAACTGGTCCTGAAAGAAAGGCTGCATGGCATAGCGGGCCCCAGGCACAATTTGGGTGGAGCGAGGCGAATCTGTAGGGGATGGAGTCAACCTGTCACTCTCTGGGGCTGTGTACATCCTGTTTAACAGAAACAAACAACCATACAAAAGAAAAAGAAAAGAAAATTACTGCTTGAGAAAATTCAGACATGCATATATCGCTTGTGCCGCGCAGACAAAAACAACAGATCGACCACAGCGGTTGAGGTGTAAGATACGTACGAGTCATAATTGTCCCGGAAGCCTTTTGCAAATGGATTGTGATCTATCTTCAGCTGCGTGATCTGAAACAAACAAACAAACAAAAAGGTTATACTATATTAAAGCAAATAACAGCATTAATTATACATAATAAAATACATGCAATTCAAGATATCTCAGTTCAATCAAACAAAAACAAAAGTGTGCTGAATCTTACGTCTGTGTTCTGGTAAGCAGTGACGGCTATAAACTGGTTCTCTGGGAAGGTGAAGGTTTGAGTTCTGGCCTCGTTGCTCATGTCCTCCACTCCGTCCTCCGTCACCTCCACGATGTGCAGTCGCGGTTGGTACTTGTGAAGTGACTGCAAGACTATCATCTGTGGGGGAAACGTGTGATGGAATGCACAGTTTTAAAAATTTGAGTGGGAGCTCGTTGAAGTGCCTTTCAGCGACACTGCATCGAAATCATTTTAAATATGAAATAAATAAATAAATACTAAAAACAATGTTGATTACAATTTCACATAATGAAGTTAAGCAGGTCAGAAGTCAATATCTAACCTGTGTGTTGTTGTTGTTTGCTCCTTTATTGTTGGTCAGCTTCAACTTGCCAAAAGAGATTTCTTGCCTCATCCAGTGAGCACCGGTGTTTGGGGATTCAGGGTGAACGTACATCTTGTTGCCTGAAATAAAAATAATGCAGTTGGTGAAATCGGAAATGCTTTCATGCAAATCTGCATTATCTATTAAAAAAAAACAACAACAACAACAAAACACTGAACATTCTTCTCAGTAGTTCAAAATAGGAAAAAAACATGCTGTAAAAATCATTGTTAATTAGAAAAATAAAATGTTTCATGTTTTTACTGATTAGAAAATAGCTGATTGCAGCTTTAAGAGCTAATGATTATCACTTTAATAATAATTCATTTTAAATTTAACAATATTAAATTTGTAAAACTGTTCCTTCCCATAATTTTCAAATTAAAATATCAAATGACAATTTAATTTCCTTTTTTAAATATAATTTTAAAGTTAGAATCCTTTAGGAATGGCCTGATGTTTTTCAAAACATCAATTAAAGACTTTGCTTTTGATTTAATAAAATTAATTATTGTCCTGTTGCATTTTAAACCCTCACCAACAAAACCTGACAAACATTTTTTTATCTTCATTAAAAAGGCATTTATTATTTTAAGAAATAACAGACAAAAAACAATTTTAGATTTTGACTATTATATTTGATTCTCGTCTCCCTGAAAGCACAATGTCCTTATTTTTTACTTTTTATTTGATTGGTTTAAAAAAAATAAAGATATAAATATATCATGACATATTGCAGAGTTAAATAAACCTGGAAATCTCACCTTGCATATTATTGTCTGCTTTTCCACAGGTGACCCACTTTCCTCCCTGAAAGCGCCAGTGATTGGGATCAGCCAAAATGACTTCTACAAAGACGTTGTAATGTGCCGTGAGGTTCAGTCCAGTGATGTTGAAACTGAGGAATGGAAACATCCGCCTGCGAGAAGAGTAGGAATGAAAGAAAATACATTATAATTATTATTATTATTATTGTTAAACGTGGTCGCAAAGCAGGAAAAAAAACTTTTGAAGGGATCGTCTTCGGATGAGAGCTTTTAAATTATTTAAATTCAAATTCTATCACTGCCACATTTCGCCTGATGCGTTAAAAACGCGCCGACACTTCACCAGAAACGAAAACTTTATAATGAGAGCGTGAAGAAGTGCGTAAAAGTGAGGTTTTAATCGTTTTTGTTACCTTTACGCTCGTGCGTAAAATGCGGGGAAGAAAAAAAAAAAGACATGCCAACTGTAATGTTTTAAATATCTATTGGCCTAAAAATGCTCTTTATATTTCCCCCAGCCCCGATATACATATATATGTATATGTGTATATATATATATATATATATATATATATATATATATATATATATATATATATATATATATATATATATATATATATATATATATATATATATATATACATATATACATATACATATTTTTAAATAAAGCCTTTAAGTCCTCCAGCAGCGTCATCAGCTCACCTGCCCTGTTTGGTGATGATCATCTCAGTCTGGTGCCGGTGGAACTTGAGCCACAGAGGCCGGTTGCACAGGTACACCTGCGCCCTGGCTCCGGCGGCAGACCCCGGCAGAGACATGGAGCCGATGCCGGTCCCCGACCCGGGATAGGACGGGTACAAGCAGCCCGGACCCTGGCTGAACTGGTAACCTCCGCTGCTAAACTGGCTCCGGCCGGCGCACACTGACGATGAGGAGAAGCCTGTGGGCGGCAGGACGGATCCGTAGTGAAGAGAAGCCGGGTATCTGGAGCTGCTGGAGCCTGTGTACACCGAGCCGCCCTGTCCTGCATAGGGGAAGAGGGAACAGGGACTCGCCATGTCGGTACTCGCCTGGGACGACGAGATGAAGTATCTGTCAGAGCCAAGTTCGTCTATGTTGTAGCGGCGACCGCTCGTTAACTCGTCCTCACCGAGCACCGGGGAGCCTTTCCTCCCATCGGGCCCGGCTTTAGTGAAAGTGTCCCCCGCCTCCCCCAGCATCCCGTTCCCAACCGCGCTCAGGAATTTCTTCGGAGCGCTGCTCGACTCAGATTCCGTGCGCTCGACCTCTTGATAGTCAAGCTGCGACGACGCCGGCCTCGGGCTGTTGTTCACACTGTCCGACGACGAGAGGTTGTAAAAGGTTTTGGGTAGATTGATGCTCGCGCTGGGAAGGATGTTCTCTAACTGCATTGTTATTAGAGGTTGCAATAAATAATAATAAGTATTATAATAAAAAAAAGGAGTTTCAAGGGTCCAGAGAGGGAAAATCACAACAAACCACCAGCGGCGCCGTGTTCGTGTCTGTCTGTGCGCTCACACACACTCTCACTCTCTCACACACACGCGCGCCTCCCTCCAGTAGCAGTGATGGAAGGAGGTGAAACCGTCTCCTCACCTACAGACTTTCAGATCAGACTATGGGCTGGACGTGAGGTGCTCGGCGGCTCTTATAAGATCCAGTCACACACACACACACACACACACACACAGTTAGTGTCAGCGTTATGGGAGGAGCTTTATGGAGACGCATGCAGGAGAACCATTCCTACAGCCTGTGTTTAATTCAATTACAAACAGTCTGGTAGATGCCGAGAACAACTCCTTTAATAAGATTGTATTTGTTTGTTTATTTAGGTTGTCCTTGCCTCATACACTGACAGCTCTAATCCCACAAAAACTTATTTTAAAAATCCAAAACCAACCCATAAGATGACATTACAAATAAAAGTGGAATAAACGTGTCTTCATTTTGTTGCAGAATTGAAGTGAAGCACGAGTCAGAAACACCCCTTTGTGTGTTTGTTCTTGTTTTTTTTTCGTTGTTTGTTTGTTTTACCTGAACTGACAAATGAAAATAAACAAGAAATATATCGCATTTCGTTACCAGCTCTGAATAATACAAACAGACATTCGGCTTCAGAAACACACACATTCACACATGTCATATTATTTGTACTCACGCTCTCCAACAGCACACGCAGGAACCTTCTCTCCCCACCTGCAAACACTCCCAACACGTTTTAAAAAAAGATCACATGTGCACCTTGTTTCCTGTAATTGGAATCTGGTCGCGTCCTCTACTTCCACTTCCTCTTCCACGAAGAAAAAAAAAATATATATATATATCGTTTGTCAAAACCGTCTGTGGCCTAAATTTAAAATAAACATTCGAATTTGACAAACCTCCCCCTTATAAATCATGTTGTTGTTTAATTGATTTAATTTCTGCTTAAATTATAAACGAATAAGAGTTATATTCCGGTTGACAGGGTTTTATGTGCCTTCAGAATAAAATAAATTTTATCCAAATATGTGTATTTCGCCTCTTATTTCTTCTGGCTTTAAAATGCTTTAGTTGTTGCTCAAATTCTCTTTTATTTTAATCATTATTTGTAGATAGAAGCCAAAATTATGATTTTTGTTTCAGGTTATACAGCCTTTCACAATGTTTGTTTGTTTTTTTAATCCCTGATATACCATTGAATAAATGAATAAGAAATAAATAATCTGATGTAATGTAGGCCTAAAAAGCAGTTTAAATTAATGTTAAGGCCCGAATATTTTAAGAGTTTAATCATAGGAGGAGGAGAAGAGAATGAACATGATTAAGACGATGATTATGAGAAGGGATGGATGAAAAAAAACAAGATAGAAATACAAAGTATGTTTCAAGCAATGATGAACAAAAATTCAGAATTGTCCTCTCTCCCTCTCTCTCTCCCCGTCTCTCTCTCTCTCTCTCTCTCTCTCTCTCTCTCTCTCTCTCTCTCTCTCTCTCTCTCTCTCTCTCTCTCTCACACACACACACACACACACACACACACACACACACACACACACACACACACACACACACACACACACACACTTCAGCCATAATGTTTTGCCTCATTAGGACCAGGTTTTGGTCTTCATGAGGACCACTGGTCCTGGCAAGGCCAGTGTTTTTGCCAGAAGAGGTCACCCAAAAAAAATAAAGGAATTTCTTTATGATAACATGGACATAGCGCCCTCTAGTGACTTATCACGATAATCCTCTTATAAATCATCTGTATTTATATTAAAGTCAGTTCACAGTATAAAGGGGCTGCATGCAGTGCAGTCACTGTCACCTCGCTCTCACTTTTCCTTTCTCCACTTGTATCTCACTTTACATCATCTTCAACTGCAGTTAACTCAGCCGTCTGTCTGTGTATGTGTGTGTGTGTGTGTGTGTGTGTGTGTGTGTGTGTGTGTGTGTGTGTGTGTGTGTGTGCGTGTGTGTGTGTCCAGTCTGCTGCAGGGGGGAGTAAGGGGGTGAGATGAATTTGGGGAAAATGGGGATACAGATCTGTGAAAAGCTGAGGGAGGATCTCGGCTGGAGGCAGATTGGCTCGTGTCATAAATGGGACAGTAAAGCTGGC
Organism: Microchirus variegatus; assembly: GCF_963457635.1. Lineage (NCBI taxonomy): Eukaryota > Metazoa > Chordata > Actinopteri > Pleuronectiformes > Soleidae > Microchirus > Microchirus variegatus. The sequence goes on from NC_139814.1 coordinate 7,554,599, forward strand.
GATTGCGCCATCAGGGAACCCGAGCTACACACATACAATACACAACCTGTCAATCACAGCCCTGACCCTTCCCAGGTTACCGAGCAGAGAGGCAAACACCAAAGCATATGACAACCGAGACGAAAGGCATCTTCCATTTGATTCAGAGTCAACTCCATTATTTATTGTTGACCTGTCTCTCAGCAGAGAATTATCTGAGGTAATTCCTGATTTTCACCAATCACTTCCCCCTCCTCCTGTTCTGTGCACAAAAAAAAATGCAGAATTCCTCCAGGGAACGTGTAAAAACGATACCTCAGCTATGTGAAATAAGCCCGTATTTCCATTATGTGAGTCTTTTCTGTGGAAATCATTATTTAAAGTGTTAAAGTATTTCCCAAATCACATTTTAAATAGTGACAAATTATTATAAGCCATATCTGTAACACCTAATGTTATTTTGAGTAGGTAAGCTAATCATTTCCATAAGATGTTTGGTAACTCAAAGACAGCTTCATTTTATGCATGTTATTTAAAACAATTTCACATAAATCGAAAACTAAAACGAGGGGAAAAATTTAGCAAATTTCTTCGGGGACCCAACACAATTCTCCTGCAACCCAGCTCTCGATCGTGACCCAGTGTTTGGGGAACACGGCTGTAAAAGACGATACACTTGTTAAGTTATGAGATAACTTTTTATTTTTACCACCACTTATCTTGATGATTTTTGGCCATTAGGATATAATAGAATATGTGTGTTGTCACTGCACATTCACATTGTGAAATGAAATAAGATGCAATCAGTGCAACATGTATAAAATGTCAACTAAATATATTAAAATACATATAAGCTTGACCTTAAATGGCAAAAATGTATGAATTAATTGAAATGATTGATATTAAAATTGTGAGTCGAGCGATTTTGGAAGGGCGTGTCATCAACCGCCTTGTTAGTGTATGTAAAGATGGAAAATAAAAATATGTATATATATATAGATATATACATATCTACATTTATTCTCTCGCTCTCATTCACACCTAGCAGAGGTGCTGCTCTCTTGACTCAGTGTTCTAACAGGCTGTCACTATATAGCTCTGAGGATAAATCTATAGTTCAAACCAAGCTGCATGTGCATAGGAAGTCAGAGCGTTTCACAACTCAGCTCTCAACACCTCATTAGTACAATGCTGCCATATAGGTTTTCTTACTCAATGGGCACCTTGCATGATCAGCAACTTGTTATTTCACAAGCCAATGCAGTTTAATTAATAAAGCACTTAAAAAAAAAAAAAAAAACACATTTTAACAAATGAAAGACAGTGAAATGTATAAAAGGCAAAATGACACCAATAAAAGAATATACAAAAACATCTCACACTGTGGAGGAAAAGATGTGCGTTTAACACCTTTAAAGCCTTTAACACCTAAGCCTCAAAATATCCGTTTGGACTTTTAACCATGAAAGGGCCAGAAAATGTCCTGTGACAAATGCCTCTGCAGTTATTTACAATTTACTGCATGTTAAAATACTGTATTAACAATTTAAAAATATTGCACATAAAAACAAAAACAACACTGTAGATGTACACAAACACATGTTAAAGTTGAACAATATAAAGTAACATTTGTTTGAGTTTTTGTCTCAGTGTCCAAAAACAGGCCAAAAATAGAGACTGTGTACAGGCATTTTTCCGACTCTCTCCTCTAGTGACAAAGACACGGATTCGCCGGCTTCCTGAGTGAAATCACCTTAATAACCACATGTTGGCTTTCAGAAACCATCGGAATTTTTCCGATAGCACAAACAGTCGTGTAATTACGGTAACGCAAATGTGTCGTCCGCGATACACTGTGTGTGTTAAAGGGTTAAAGCCACCTCCAGTTTTCTGACATTAGTATGTAAATGAGCCTCTTCATGAATGATCTTACAGCTGATCTTTACAGCTTTGTCAGAGGATTACAAGCCCGTTGAGAGAAAACTCCCAATAAAACAACTTTCATGTTATTGTTTTTTAAGGACCCAGTTTGAGGCGCGTTGGTTTTTTTCCAAAATCACCCCAAGACTCAGTGGCCATTTTAAAGCTATAGAAAAAGGTAAAATAAATGTGATTTACAGGCCGCCTATAAATAAACTAATTCCAAATGAGGTGGATGTTTAGGTCTGATTCATAAAGGAGCTCCCACTCGTGACCTGTCAGCATGTTCCTTGACCACCTATAAAAGTCCAAGTGTGCCTGAGATGACCCCGCTTGACCCCAGGCCAGGGCCCGCACGACAGGGGCAAGGGAAGTCTTAACCATATTGTTGTCAGAGTAGATCATCAACACAGAACATGAAAGGAATACATTCCAGGTTTTATGGGCCAAGGTGGCTGCCGAAGCCTTTGCTCCGGAGTGGATTCATGTACCCCATTGCAAGGATTAATAACGCAGGTCTCATTAGAGATCCTCGCCACTGAGACCCCTGGAGGGAGGGATGCTGGGAAAAGAACTGAGTGCAGCGTGTGCCGTGCCAGTGCTGCGCTCCTCCGCAAATCATCATCCTCAGGAACATTTTTATTGGAAAGAATTTATTTCACAGGTTTATCAAAGATGTCTCCCAGTATATTTTCCAGTGTGTGGGAATAGCTAACATTTAATCAAAGCAGTCGTCTTTACGCGGGGAGAGCTTGTGTTACCGACATGCTGCTGTCTTCAAAGATATGAAGGTGACAGCTTTCATGAATTTCCAAGGCGGTGCATATTGCTCTCATCAATTACACTCTCTTTTTCTTTTCTTATTTCCTCGTCTCCACCATTTACTTCATGATTTAAGCAGCACACGACTTTCCCCCCCCGGCCTGTGTGCATGGGCAAAAAGAAAGAAAGAAAGAAGGTTGTTTTCTTTTCTTTTTTACCTGCTCAAACAACATTAGAATATGTAAAGTATATTCATGTTTGATGTCATGAAGCCTATTTCCGATGTCATTCCAGCCGAGAGAAACGATCGTGAAATGAGAATCTTCCCCGTCTGAAACCAGCCCGCGGGAATTTGCTCTCTATATGCAGCACATTTGTGCTCCACAAAAAAATACATTCAAATAAGCCAAACTGCGTAAAACCATCAGATCTCAATCTCAAATCTCAACGTCAGCTACATGCACAGACATGTATGTTTTTTGTTTTTTTTCTTGTCTTGGCCTTGGTGGATTATTGTAGAAATGTATATGTTTGTGATGCGCAGATTTTCAGGGGCAGCAATAATCCACTGTGTTAAGGCAAATCTATATCTAAAAATATAGGGTGCACTGGATGCATTCAGGAAAATAGGATTGAAGCAGCACTCACTGTATTTGATTCCCCGATGCATGATAACATGATTTTTGGATTACTGCATTACAGAAAGTGTCACCCAGAGCCCGTGGGAACAGCAGCAGGTACACACAACGGAGGCAGGGCGACTTTCACGTGATCTCCTCATCTGCTTTCTATCATCCTTCACAAATAAATTACTTCTATTTATTTTCATGCTTATTTTGAAGCAGCAGGAAGAAAAAAAATTGTTCGGGGATGTTTCCAGATGTTGGAAAAAAAAAACATAATCGCAGTTGAATATATAGTGTGATATTCTCTTCACAGCAGGAAGTAGCAGAACAACACTTTATTTTGCCTTTTGAATCTCGTAAGCTAGATAATTGAACTGATTTTCTGACACGTCCACCCTTTTACTTTCGCTCACTCTGTCGAGCAGAACATGAAACTGACAATGCCAAAAGTGGTTGGTTGTCCATTGGCCCGAGTCTCACCCTATCCCCGTTTTAGCATCAACCTTTGTTGACCCACTTCTCCCAGCCCATCCTTCAGAAACCTCAAAGGATTTGACATGAGGGACCAAAGCAAAGTAGCAGGTGCTAAAAGTTTGACAGCGTAGACTGGATATATGTGTTCCCTGGAACGTGAGGTGTAAGGGAGGGTGGTGGGGATGTATCGACTCGGCGTTCAGCCTCCAAGATAACACAGTCTCACTAACAGGCTTGCTCTCTTGGCCAAGTTGGGGTGAGCTGGGGTGGGGAGTGGGAGATTGTCCCCTCGCTCGAGCTTGTCGACCAACCAGCCACGGCCACCAACCCCGACCCAGCTCACCCCTGCTCCTCTGTCGTTTCCCATAGCACTATTACTGCCGAACAAGCTGGGCTTTTATCACATCGCTAACCCTGACTCAGAAACTGCATTTCAGAAGGACCCTTTATTTATTTTTTTTCCTTGTGCTGTTTTTTTTTTTTTTTCTTCTTCTTTTTTTGGACAGGGAACACAAACAGATTTACACCACAGGAGTATTCTGCTGCTGCTCCTGCCTCAATGTGGTTAAATCAGTGAGTCAGAAGTGAGAATATAGAGTTTTAACACTTCTCTCTCCTGGTATGAAAGCTTCTGGAGCGACAGGGAGGAAAGCCCTGACTGACTTACTGTCTACCAACCATGAGGCATATGCTGCTGGAGGAGAAGTTATGTAGACATGATTAATGGTTTGAGGTTGACCCCCCCCCCCCCCCCCCCCAGTGAAACGTGGATGTTGCCTTGGCATCTTCAGTGACCTCTGGGGAGAAGGAGCTACATTCATAGTGCTAGAAGGCCCTCAGATGTGGCTTTAAGCCCAGCGTCACTGTAGCCAGTTTCAAGCATCATTTATGTGGATGCTGGACACATTGAAATCAATATTATTATTTCCTTTAATTGCTGTGCAATTATATATTGAACTCGTTGATGAAATGCCAAATTATTCACTGAAAAGGCGAATATTTTTGCTCTGGAGAAATGTATCCAGCAGCCATTAGGATATAATTAGAGAGCACAGAATGCTTTTGTATAAAAACATTTGCAGCAATTTGGCAGCTGTATAATTTACATGCAATGGGTCATGCCATGCACATACATGAGAACACACGCTCGTGCACACATATGCTCACACACATTCGTATACACATGCACACACACTCATATATGCACACACACATACACACACACACGGAGGGACCTCAGTGCAGCGGACACCTTCAATATTGAACCCAGACCTAGGCCTGCTCTCTGTATTTACATGTAAATGGTCTACAACAATCTGCGGGCCCCTTTCATCTGTGCTGTCCCTCCAGCCGTCTGGGCCTGGGGAAGAGAGCTGCTAGTCAGATGGGGGGACCACATCAGATGGGCTCCCATGGTTCTGGAGCCAAACTCTTCGAAGAGAGAGGGAAAAGGCTGCCTGCCTGGCAGTCTCTGAAACAGCAGGGACTCCCACATAGCATGGAAGTGGTCCATGGTTAAGTCTTAGTGGAGAGCAGGGGAGAGATGTAAAGGACTGATCATTGGGCTCAAAGTCCAAGGACAAAAACCAAAGATGACATCCTTAAAGAGGAAGCTAACTCATCTTTGACTGAGAACTAAAGTAGGTGGGGTCATTTACGTCAGGGTTCCACGGAAAAAAGGGTTGAGAACCTGGTCTCCTCCCTGTGGCTGGAGGTGTTATATTTTACAAGTGTATATGTGGATGTGGAGGGGCGGGTGATAAGAAATTACGAACAGCAGTGAGCATGCATATCCAAGTCACATGGTGGATGGAAGGAGCCTGTCTGTATTTGTCCCTTATGATCATCTGTCAAGTGTTTGCGTTTGCCTTCTGTGCTGGCGGGTCAGATATGGTGGAGGTCTAGACACATTGATCAAACATTCTGAGCTTGTTTCGAGGTTCATCTGATGGTTGTAGACCTTGATAGAACAGACCGGCCGAGATCCATACCCGGTGTTAATGGGCCAGACTTCATAAAAATAAATAAAAAAGCCATATTTCTCTATAAAAGAAAAATAGTGAGGAGAAGTAAAATAAAAATAATGATGCACTGACTTGTATGTGCACTGCTCAGTCACTTTAAATTAAGTTTACTTCTTTAAGGCATATTTGGCAGCACTGGTCACTTAAATCACATTTAGGCCCTAACAGTGCACAGTCCAAATGGAAAAATCTCTTCTATCTATCCATTGCAAATGTTGTACATACTACACTCAACACTAGGAGACACTGCCATTACTTAAGCAATATTAACATTAGCAACTCCCGCTATGAGGTCGACCATGACACTTGGTAAGGTGCCTTTAACTGTTAGCCAGGCTTCTTCCTGTTTTTAAATCTCCTTTAAAGACACATTTAGTTGAACTTTTATATGCGTTGTTTTACTAATTTACTGGGTTTTCATGTTTTAGTTGTTTTATTGTTTGCTTTTATGTCTATTTTATGCACATACTTTGGTGCAACACTGTTGTTGGATGTTGGATTGGATTGGAGACATATAATGCTTTTCCATTATATAGTTCTAACACTTACTTCAGTACCTCCTCAATGTGGGCGGTGTCGTCATAACACGGCCGCACGAAACTGATGTGTGTTTATGTGATGTGTGCGACACATCTCTCACAAACTAGTGACGAGCAAAGCAGTGGTTTTTGGTGTAACTGAATCTTTCGAATCAGTTAATTAAAAAGATTAGTTCAGTACTTCCTGCATTACCGGAGCACAGACTCCGTCTGACAGTCACTGAGCTTAAAATACAGCAGTTGTGATGTTGTGATGTGTTGCTCACAATCAAAGCTTTCAGCAGTGCTTTCACTAAATACACCAGACTCCTCTGTTAAATGTTGAGATAGAAATGACCTTGTTAATTGTTGGAGATTAACACATATTTTCAGGATTTTTAAGTCTTTTTTTACCTGATCTACAGTTTGGCTATTGTTCGCTATGATTCTTGTGTTGGACGACACTCTCTGACCAATCAGTGGCCGGCAGTCTGTAGCTCGCTTATAACCTCACCAGAGCGGGTACTTAAAAAAAGCACGAGGTACCAGGTACTATCACTGATGGAAAAGCAAAAAAGATTAGCCAAATAGTTCTTCAGACTCTCCCATTGTAATGCTTCAAAGGTCCAGTGTAATCACATGAAAACCATTAAAAAAACAAGGTGTTATCTTTATTACTCCAGCTCCCTCTTTTTGTGCTAACCCAGGCTAACAGCTGCCACTTTCAGGCCTGGCAGTAGCATTGATCTTCTCATCTTCAGGTCTTTTTTACACCAGACACTTTTTTTTTTGGTGTGTGATTTAGTCACACTTAAATACAATTATCAAACCTGTATGAAGTCAATGAGCTTTCATCATCAGTGACATCATTAAACTGAGCAAGAATGAGTTTTATTTATGTGTACAGAGAGAGATTTTTCAGTGTTTTGCTTCCAGAATGTGTGTTGTTCATAACTTATTCACTTTAAGAAAACAAGACAATTAAGCAGAGACCGTATGGTTCTTCTGAAGAAGTAAATATGTCAACACTTGAGACTGCAATTAGAACTTAATTTAAAAATCTAAAAAGTCTATGGTAAAATAAGCCTTATTTATACTTGATTTATAACATCAGCAAATATTTTACTGAGGAGTTAATGTTTCTCAATTGCTGGTTTTGGGTCATCTTCAATAGAACATAATTTGAAATGTGTAAATAATGTTCACTTAGCCCTTTAATACCTAAGCCTCAAAATGTCCGTCTGAACTTTTTGTTTTGCTCATTTAACCATAAAAACCAGGAAATTAAATGTAACTAAGTACTTCTGCCCATTTTTCCAGAATAACTTTCAATATCTGGCAGTTATTTACAATTTACTTCATGTTAAAATAAAACATTTAAAATGAAGAAAAACAGCTGCAACGACGCGAGTGAAATTACCGTAATAACAACATGCTGGCTTTGACTTGCAACTTCTCAGATTTCAGAATGTTTTTCCGATAGTACAAACCTTCTTGTAATTACGGTAATGCTAATGTGTTGTCTGTGATACACTTGAGGTTAAAGGGTTCAATGCTGCTTGCTGTATGGGATATTCTCTTTGAGAGTACTCAATGTCAACACATCACATATGAGCAGAGAATCAGTCAGTGGGGAAAGAGTCCAAAATCAATCATACATTTATGATTGAGTTGGAATAATAATCTGAAACTGAAACATCTTATAAAGGTGTGTGTGTATGTGTGGGGGGGACACTCAAACATTAACTGTCCTTCACAGCTCTGATGTATGAAGGGGAATCCCTATGATGCCAACCGTCAGTTGAGAAGATCACTTGACCGAGGAGACACCATGAATGTTCCCCACCTCCTCACCAACACAACGAACAATCACACCTTTAGTGCAGAGGCAGACAAAGGGGGGTGTGGGGGGGGGTCGGGGTTGGGGACAGGGGGGTTCATGCAGACTGATGTGGTCTTCGTATATATGTGTCTGTGTGTGCGCGTGGGTGTCTATGTGTTTCTGCCATTTGCCTGTGTGTGTATGTGTGTGTATGCAATTAGCTGTGTGGGGGACAATGCAACACCAATGTGGGAGGTGTGAAGACGGGATCTGCTGCAGTCAAAATGAACAAAGAAAAAAAAAACTGCTTTTGCTTTGTTTTCAGGACTCTTAATTATGTGCACTGTGAAGGGCTTTTCTGTTTTGCTGCCTGTTTCCCTACAGAGTTGTCAGTTGTGAGCATAGGTTATGAGATGTCAGGGCCTCCCACGGAAGATCCAGACCCTGTCGCGTGAACACAGTGAGACCCTGCTGTATCCAGACACTTTTATGAATTCAACTTTCATCATTTCGGAGAAATGATTTTAATGCGGCAGAAACTGATTGATTGAGTTGTTGTTTTGAACGAGCCTTTAGAGCCATGTCAGCTCTAAGGAGGCCGCCATTTTGGAGCCCACAAATGTATTGCTTGTTTGTAAATCTTGGCAAATCACTGCACCACCACATTTGACTGAGTTGCTGTACCTTCACAACTGGGCCGTTAGATCCAGACTAAAAACTTGAGGGGACTTTTCTGTGGAAAACTGTACAACAATCTGCATGAGGCTTCCCAGACCCTTAAATGTTGTAAGTCCAAACAAATTTCAGCCTCTCCTCTAGATGGCACTATAAACTACTTACTTCACCTTTAAATGTGACTTTGACCTGTTGACCTTTTATTACAGTGACCCACAATGGACAAATCTTTAGAGTTTTGATGCTAACTGAAGGCAACATAGGTTCTGCAGCACCTTTGTAAGGAAAGATATATTATTATATATTATATAGGGGAAATATATTCAGCTGCTACATGCAACTTCACCATTAAATGTTGCATTATGATTTAATTCACTGCTCCTTTAATTACATAATAACAATTTGAGTAAAGAGGAGAAATGTACAACATTTTTTTTATTTTCTTTTTGCATTTTGCTTTTGTAGCGATTCATGTAGGAGTTGGGGACACAACCACCTGAGTGGTTAGCTGTGGTTTGTGTAGTGACTCACCCAATGCTGCAGAGGATGTGAGTAGGTGGTCTCACACCAACCTAAAGCTATTTTCTCTTTCACTTTATCCACTCAATCATTTTTTTTTGAGATTATTAGAGTTGTAGTAGTACATTGTGATAAAGGCCACTGCTCTGTTACATGTAGGGGTCAAGTGTAATGATGAATACATGCAGAGTTTTGATGTTTTAGGGGACACATTTCCTTTGTATGTCCTCCCCTCCATTATACTGAGTAACATACACATCTGTGTACAAATGGCCCTATATAATATTAGGAAATATAGCATCTTTATTTAACACTTTTAAAGCATGTCAGGTCTTATGAGTAGCATACAGGGTATAAGCAGGGTATACACCATGGATGTATTATATGAACTGGATAGAGCACTGTCCCTTGCTTCCGTTCATTCCTATGAAGCTGTTCACCCAGCGCATTTGCCAAAAAGTTTTTGACTTCCGCGTTTCTTTCCGGGTTATGGGGCCCATAGAGCATGCAAAGTAGTGTCACTACCATATAAAGATCTAGAAAAGCCCGTCTCTTACAGGCGTCTCTTTTACTATTGCGGTCAATGGGAAAATTGCTTTTGGGCTCCATGGGGTTTTCTGTTGCAGTACTCTCAGTGGCCACCATGTAAAAATTGTCTTCAACGCAGAGGGGGCGGTGCTCTATCCAGTTCATATTATACATCCATGGTATAAACATATGACACATTAAATGCATTTGTCATATTTAAGACTAAAAGGACAGTAACAAAAACAAGAACAGCTTTATATGTCATCCATAGTGGTGTGGTGGTTAGCACTGGTGCCTCATAGCAATATGTTTCTAGATTTGATTCATTCCTATCATGTGTGCAAAGGTTTTTCTCAGTTAACCCTTTAACACCTAAGCCTCAAAATGTGTTTAGCTTATTTTAACCATAAAAGAGCCAGAAAATGTCCTGAATTCAGCTTTCAGCTTTCAGAAATAGTTTCTAATAGCATAGCAATGCGATGCTCTTGGTGTTAAAGGGTTAAAACCATAGAGGATTGACCTTGAAAGGTCCTTTGTCAATGTTTGTTGGCTGTGTGATTGGCTGATGGCCTCTTCATGGTGTACTCTGTCTCTCAAATGCATTGGTTCTGTTCAAGAGCTGAAGTGAAGATATGTAGAGGTAGCCAAGATGCATGCTTCTGTGGTGAAGACTTGAAGATTGAAGTTCAAGCACTGCAGTTACAGGTTCATCCAGTTCTGACCAATGAGCTGCTGCACTTGGCTGTATGACGACATGCAAACCCGTGAGTCACCTTTGAGTTTGTGGCGGCAGGTGTTGTACCGTCTGGGTTGGCAGGTGATCAGCTGGTTGCACTGAAGGTGGCAATATTGACGGCAGTCCTGTTTTCTTTATATAGCTGTGGTTGCCGCTGTTGCTAAAAGATCCTCACATAAGGTGAATTATTCTGTAGGAGAAGAGAGAGGTGAAACAAGATTATACAGTAAAGTTTCAATTACATGAAAAATGATGAGAGAAGAGATAAAGCTGCAATGGAGAACAATTCTGTTGTGTTGAGTAGAAATATCAGACCTGATTGATCTGTATACAGCAGCAGTGCAATGACGAGTGGGGGCAAGAAGTGTTTATCCTGTCAAACTGATAAACGACTGTTTATTTAACTGTAGAAATCATTTCTGAAATATTTATGTCTTGACATCGAACAAATCCCTTCCTCTGTGAAGCACAGAAATGCCAGGACAACACATTGACGTGTGTGGTTACCTGCTACAGTTGCTAAGGAGGCCTTAATGTAACATTACAAATAGAATAGAAGTCGAAAAAGATCAAGAAATATACTTTATGCTGCATTTTTTCCATTTAACTGACAATACGTACATGAATGAAAGGACATTTCTATTGTATGCATGCTTTTAATGTTTAATAAGCATCGTGCTATGACTGCAAAACCATGCTGTGACCTTGACCTTTGACTCATTTAAAAGGAAATCATACTTCACCCTAACTTGCAAAGTTTCTCATGACGACACACAGACAGATCTGCAGGCAGACAGGCTGTGTTCTGTGTTCCACTATTTGTAGTTTTGTGATCACTATCCTAGAGATTGGTGATATTATCAAAAATAATATTTAGTCAGTATGAAATGCCACATGATTTTTTTTCTTTCTGAGGCAAAATATTTAATAGAAATAATGTTTAGTGTCTTAAAGTGTTTTTTGCATCTACAAAAATGTTATATTAATTGTATTGCCCAAGCCCTGCACTACACACATGCTAAAAAATCAAAGTACGAGACTGTACCTTTTGCTTCTGTTCCAGTTGTACCCGATCAGGGTACAAGCACTGTACCTTTCTCAGTGTGTACAGCGACAAAGCATTTGTCCCTTTTTAGGTACAGTCTCGTACTTTGATTTCTTAGTGTGCAGGGTCGTAAAAGTTGCTGCCCTCTTCAGCTAACCCTACGTGCATGTTAGCTGACTTAACTGTGACTCCTGTGTGCGTGCATGTGCACTGTCTGTGCGAGCGTGATGCTGCAGCCTGCTGGCCTTCCTCCCTGCCGAGGCCAGAAGGCATGCTCCCTAAGTCCTGCCAGCATTTCCACAGACTGGGGCCACTGATGTCAGAGTGGCAGGAGCCTGTGGGCGGCTGCTATTAGTGAGTCCTCCTCGCACCGGATTCTGGAGTTCCATCAGCTGGTTGTGTAACTTGTTTCATGTGGGTTCGGAACGGGATCTGTGTTGTGCGCGCGTGTTTTGGTACAGGGCATCGGAGGGGTTACATTTTAGCTCAAGCGGAGCTGCGTGAGTGGACCTTCATGCACAGTTATGACAAGACATCGAAATGTAATATCTGTGAATGAGTTTTGTCACGTACATACGACATTTTGACATTTTGATATGTATTCAAAAAAGAAAAAGAAAGAAAAAAAGAAAATGTTGATAAATGCACCTCCAAACAGCTGTCCTCCCCACTTCTGCGTAGATGGTTCAGTCCTGCCTCCTGTATAGCGCAGCAGCAGGGGCGAACCATCACATTTGGTGCCCAGCGTGGGGGCGGTTGGTGAGCTGTCGAGCTCCAACTATCCCATGGAGCTTTTCTTCTGTCTTTGCAGTACAATTTTGACTAACCTCATTTGCATCTGCTAATTAGATCCTGTTAGCATAATTCATACACATGACACCCTTTTGAAGCTAATGAATAGATACATCTCCAGACAACTCGCAAAGAGCATTTAATGAGACTCAAGTTAGTCAAGAAGGCCTGTTACTGTGAAGAAGAAAGTTGAAGAAGCAAATCAGAGGCATTACATTTTGGTGCTCAAAAAGCAGGTGGGACTTTGATATTAAAACTTGATAATGTAGTAATATCTGCAACATAAAGGATCCAATTATTTTCTCGAGAGCGGTTTGTATACACAGTCAATGCTGCTCGCTCCCTACATGAAACTGTGTGTTTCTTTTCACACTGAATAAAAAGTTAGAAAAAAAATAAATGAAAACATAATTTCTAATAACATGAAAGGCTACTGCAGATGGCAGGGGCATTTAGCGTAACTGTGATTCTGATTCTGAATCCTCATCCGTCCAATTTCTAATTTCATAATCTATATGCAAAACACCGAACGATGAATATTCATGTGGAGAAATGGTAAATATGATTCATCTTATACAGCTGGGTATTATTCACAGAGGCAACGTGTTGAAGAGAACAGAGACTTCCTGCCAGGTTGTCAATCCAGAGAGACGGAGAAAGAGAGAGAGAGAAAACTCAACATGTACTCACATTTTATCTGAGTTGCTGATCTCTCTCTCCATTATCAGGATGTGATTCTGATGAGAGTTCACAGTTTCACGGTGATGCCCTTCAGAGCTCAGGCACCACAGGGAGCAAGTCGACTTCTTAACAGGAAGTTCTGCAGGATATTTAATTCAAACCCATTTGCCAAGACTTAAATTGGACATATGCAAAGAATTATGACACTTTTTAAGGTTTCATTTCACATGTGTATGAGTATTGATCTCATTTAATAATGACACTAACCACAACCGAATAAGGAAGGTCTGATGTACAACCCCATGCAGTCACATACTGCATATATACCCCATATTAACCCTTAGAACACAGAGCATTTCAGCTGCTTTTTTCCATTACTATATTTAAACGTACAGTATATACAGAGGCTGTAAGAATGTGTTGTGTATTATTCCCACTGCAAATTACCATGGGCTGCACTACCATGTGGCACAGATGGGTTAAAATAGTACTGTGAAAATAAGGTATGAATCAGATTTCTTTATCTGGGTATTTCCTGAAAGTACTCTGTCACATTTTCTCCACAAATTGTCAATCTATATTTTCTAAGATAATTGTACCAACACACACACAACGTGCAGTACAACGCATATTCTGTCAATCTACTTCTTCTTATTGTTATTATTATTACATTCGGTATTGCTTCAATGTAGAGTGTTACCTAAACATCTTCTTTTATCATGATCATTTTTTTTTTAGTTTTAGTTAATTTCTAACTTTCATGAAATTCTATAATGAAGTATCAAGTGCCAGAAAGAAAATGAAGTAACATGTAAGAAGTTGTAGACAAGCTTAATAATACGTTGTTTAAAAAGTATCAAACAAAATAGAGACATTTGTCTTAGTATAGTTCTAACTTAAAAATATGAATTCCCCTATGTAGCTGCTTACTTTGATTAGCACAAATGTATTTCAGCGATTGGAGGCTGGAGCGTGTCGTGAGTGTTGGAGTTCTGCTGCCATTCTGGTGTGGAGCTCCACCTGGCTGATTGAGTGAGGACCCAGCGGGGAGTCTTGAATCATCTCAGCTGCGGCCTCATGGCTTGGCCTGTCTGAAGCCCTCATGATGTGATACTGCAGTGAGCCAGGCCTGAAAGTGTGTCTCTGTGCCGGAGTGTTGTTTGAGTGGCAGTGTTTTTGTGAGTCTGTGCACCATGCGCAGATTTTGCCTGTGTGTATGCATAGTAATGTGTGCACTTACGTACGTGCATGGTCGTATGTGTGTGTGTGTGTAGTTGAACAAGTGCGCGTGCGTGTGTGTGTGTGTCTGTGTTTGCTCCCGTCTGCTCTCTCCAACCGGTTGATCTTTCACATTTCACACGGGCAGGAGGGACAGGAGGCTGCCAGGCTGCGCCCGGAGCCTGGGTACAGTGCGGTTAGCAATGCCCGGCATTCATTAGCACCTCCCAAGCTGTCTGCACTTTTACCAAACGCTCTAGCTAGCTAACATGCACTGGCTCCGTGCTCCCTGCTCTCGTCACCCCAGTAAAGGCCTTCACCATGCGTTGGCTCCACTCAGCCACAGCTGAGGCCTCCAGTTTTGGCTTGGGCCAATTCAACTTTGTTACAGTTCAGAACAGTGACACAATGGGAAGCCAGGCAGCTTTGCCAGAGTTCACAGAACTTTATAGAGGAGGTTGTCAAATCCTCTTGTACTTCTCTTACACTCTGTTACATGATTCACCCAATTACACAGTAGTGCACACTTAGTAATGATTGCCTGACTGATTCTTTATTTACGTGTCATGCACAAAGACTGCATATAAAAAATCAACATCGTCTTCCAGTTTGAAAACTGACGTTTAGGAAGTTGGAAGAAGTAGCATTTAGACACCAGGAAGAGACTCCACTAAAACTTAAAGGTGAAGTAAGTAGTTTATAGTGCCATCTAGAGGAGAGGCTGAAATTTACAACAAAGAACTGCTCCTCTGCTCACCCCCTCCCTTCCCCCTGAGCGCTACGGTATCTTCAGCCGGTGAAATGTCGTCCTCGTCGTCTTTCTCCGTGTCAGCAGATGAGGTTCGTGAGGTGAGGGAGAGGGCGAGCTACCGCGGCCGTAGCAGACGAAGCGGAGAGAGAGGAGGCGGGACTTCCGCTACAAGTAAAGAGACGCTTGATTTGTTCTCTCGCGTTTGTCCTTACAGGCTCCGGTAGAAACATGGCGTCTCGCTGCTAACAGTGGCTATGCAACCGCGGCCCGTGACCATGTTATTTTACATGACTTTTTGAAACACTACGAAAATGAAACAAAAACTATTATACAGCGACTAGACAATGCAGGAGCACATAATATGTATAAAAAGGTGGATTTTGGGTTATATAAACCCATAAACACTACACATTGTCCCTTTAAACAAACTATTCCGCCTGCCCTGCTATGAAATCTGCTATAACAAAGGTTCATTTCCTCAGGCACAACTCAAGTTAAACGACAACTTTTACTAAAAAGAAGATCCCTTATCACAAATAGAACAGTACAACACAACATGAACCTAATTCTCTGTTCCTTTTAATGTGTAATATATGTATATATATAATATATGTCATTAACCCTTTAACACCTAAGCCTCAAAATGTCTGTCTGGACCTTTTTTTTTTTTTTGCTTATTTTAACCATAAAAGGGCCATAAAATGTCCTGTGAGTAAGTGCTTTTGCCCGGTTTTCCAGAATAACTTTCAATATCTGGCAGTTATTTACAGTTTACCTGTTAAAACAGTGTATTGACAAAAACAAAACTTTGAAAAAAACACTGTAGATGTACACAAGCACTCGATTTTTGTGTGTTAAATCTGAAATTTGAACAGTGTAAAACATATTTAAAATAACATAATAATATAATTTGCCTCAATGTCCAGCAACAGGCCAACATATAGAAACTATGTAGAGACGTTTTTCCAAAACTCTCGTCTCTGGTGACAAAGACACTGATTTCGCCTGCTTCTACCAACAGCGCAAGGGAAATTACCGTAATAACCACACGTTGGCTTTGACGTGCAACTACTCAGCTTTAAGATAGCACAAACCGTTGCGTAGATACGGTAATGCAGAGTGCGCTTGCGCTTACGTGTCGTCTGCGATACGCTCTGTGTGCAAGGAAGAGAAACACTGACAGACATGAAAACAAAAGTTTTATTCCATGTCGTGTCATAAATTATCATCTGGAGTTCTCAAAAACTCAACATAACAACATAATTTAACGAGCATGACAACACACACACACAGATGCACACATTTGGCTTTCAGCTGAGTGGATCACTTAGTGCTTTACACTTCACATGATCATATGACTTAATGACAGTTCTCAGGGAAGGAGAGAAAAAGAAGAGGAGGAGGGAGCTAAAAAAAAAAGCAGAAGAAGAAAAAAAAACAACCAAAACTGTGATTCTGTAGAAGACAAGATTACACAAGGTGTGCCTCACCTTATCACTCACATCTTTGCCATGTGCACTTCTCTCTCTGGTATCTATCTTTCTATCTCATATAGCATGTTCTCTCCTCTCTTGTGATCATCTCTCTGTCTCTCCCTCTTCTCTCCTTCGTGGGTTTAACAGGCTGGGAATACCTCTGAGAGCTGTGACCGGGGTGCAAAGAACACAGCAGGAGTGGTCCTGGCACTTCCCCAGCCGACTCCATTGAAGCTCTAATATTTAGTGTTTTGGAAAAACCCCTTCTTATCGAACTTTTAAAGCTCTTTTGTGGTTCCCGAGGCGTGTAGACATGGAGAAAAGGTGTCAGTGGATGAACTGTTTTTAGTATGACTGTCACCAACTGTCTCAATGACGCAATCATCATTTTAAAGCTAGCAGGATAAGCAGGAACAGAGGAACTATTTCAGTCAGTACAACCTATACAAAAAGGATTTTAGCTCTTCAACATACACGCACAATCCACAGTATTACACAGATTTTATGATTATATACAATGAATACAACATAACAATTAAGATTTAAACCAAACATTGTCTATGAGTCTATGACCACACAATACCCTGGTTATTGATCAGGTATGGACGTACTGTGGTAATACTGTGACTCATTTAGTCACCTTGCCCTTGTTATCATTCCCCTTACTACAGTTAGAGGAACCAGAATAAGATGGTTGTGCACGTGTGTGTCGTTCAGCTGGGTAGTGGGTGCTACAGAACATCTATACAGGAACATGATCAGGGTATTGTTGGTTATTATTCATGTAATAACCTGGTTAGACTCAGTAACTGAGGTAATGTGTGCATGTAAAGGTGGTTTATGACTTTAGAAAGAAGAAACTGTTATTATCTTGTAAGCGGGAATGCTCCTATGCTCCTCAAGGTCAAGTTAAGGTCAAATTGTGTTGCAACCAGCAGCAAACACACAAATGAATGACAATGAACATAAATATGACATACAATTAAAACCACATGTCACTGATTTATAACATTAATTGTAGCAGTGGGTGTAGGTTAGCGCTCTCGCCTACGCAGCAAGAAGACCCAGGTTCCCGGGTTCAAGTCCCGGTTGGAACAACTTCGAGTCCCGGTTGGAACAAAGGCCTTTCTGCCAGGAGTTTGCATGTTCTCCCCTCCTCTTTTTGTTACCTCCCATCATCTACACCTTAGTTCACTAACCTTTCTCTCACCATGCAGCTTGCACCAATTTGACTAATCAGTAACTTGTTGTGTCTCCTGTGTATGATCTTTTCATTTTGTTTGCTGCCTAGTGTATCTTTTTTGAACCAATTCAAGCCTTTTTGGGTTCATATTTAATTCTGCATCACCTTGCAGGGATGTTTAGAGGCTCTTTAGGTGCTTTAAGTGTCACAAAGTGCAAAAGAGTACCTAAGACTTTTTTTGGTGTTGGTTTGAACAGATAGATCATTTTGCTTTTGAAATTTCCTTCCACTCACTATGGAAAGTGTTTGAAAATGGTAACAGCTGATTTCTTTGTGTGCTAACAAGCTTCTACTTCCACCGGTGTTAAAACTAAATGTTTGCTCAGCCGTAATCCTCATAATTCACTCTCATTGCTATAGTTGTCGGCCTCATTTTCTCTTGTCGCACATAGGGCACCATAATGGACGCCTGCAGGCTACAGTGAATGCTGGGGATTTTAAAGAAACCACAACAGCACAACACAAGTGCAGGTTTGCCGCGGTTTCGTGCCGCTTGTTAAAGAAGACACACCATGTTGGGTCGGCTCTTCTCCAGGAGCAAATCCATCTGTTACCCGGATTCACTGTAGCATGCTACACGCCCTGACAAACACTTCTGAAATATAGTTTCAGGCTAATCATCTCAATGGAAGACAACCCGAGAAAAGCAGTTCCCCCACATCCTGCAGCAGGAGGGGTCTAATGACATGTGATAGGGAATGCATTTAACTCCTGAGCCACGTCATTCTCAATACACTCATGGTGGAAAGATAGATGGGGAAGGAGCAGAGAATCTGAAAACTAATTAACACTTCACTGCATGACAGGGCTGTCATGTCTGTTATGTTGAGGAGTTTAAAAATTCCCTTCCACAGACTTCATTTCCTAATTTGTATTTCTTTGCCTCCTGTGCATTGTCTGCGGTGATTGATGCGAAAACATTTTTCATGTAATTTCTCTGGAGTTATGTTATACTTTTGTCATACTTTAAGACATTTTCAATTTGCATTAGCACAATTCCACGGTTTCCCTCCGAACAGGAAAAAGCACGGATTGTCACAAACATGAAAAGAGAGTGAGACAAAACAGTTTTTTTGGATCCGCAAACATCCGCAGTGACAGAACTGCAAAAAGGCCACCGCTGACTGGAACTAATTTTAGGCGATGCCATGCGCGCAGGACAACCTGCTGGGCCCAAAATGGGCCTCCGTCGCCATGCCATGACAAACAAGCAAGTGGGCGAAAAAGAGAAAATGGGAAAATTGATAAATGCAGCAGCCCACGCCAGTTTTCTTTTCCAAGTGAACAATACCATCATTGTTCAGCAGGGGCTCTGGCATGGCTCGCACAGTAGCAGTTGATTGTTTTGTAGAATCAACAACTTACAAAATAGATTTCTGAGATTTCTGGCTCCAGTTTCTAAAGTGGGTAGACCACATACATCTTTTAAAAAAAAAAAAACAATGTCACCTCACCACGCATGCAGGAAACAAGATATGGTTTCAACATAAAAAAAAAAATCTAAGCAACAGTTATTTGTGTAAAGGTTATATTTTGTAATTTAAAAATATATAAATTCTTTATGGTCCAGCATGTGAGCGTGTGTTTTTGTTCCTTTTCTCTCCCAGCTTCACTGTGAGCTGTTTGGGCAGATGCTAAATGCGAACCCCATCCCTGCTCCCCCGGATCCACACCTCTCTCCTCATTCAGCACACTGGCCTTTGTCTGCTTTAATTGAGCCCCCCCACTCCATTTAATGGCCTGTTTAATACTTATTGAAACAGAGCTAGTGCTGGAGGTTAAATACATCTTAATGCATGGCGTTAATCCTTTCATTAAAAGCAATGTAAGGGTGCTTGAAAGCTGCAAGATTGCCACCATTAATTAGGGGGGTTTTCTCTGCCCCAATCGTGCCGCTTGGCCAAGCTGTGTGACACCACTTTAAATGGTGGGAGAGGGCTGCTGAAAGAGAGGCCACCGGCCATATAAACTGCTAATACAACTGGCAGAAAAGTATAAAAAAAAGAAAAGAAAAAGGAGCCAGCGTTTTACTAAGTGAGGCATCAAAGAAATTGGAGTTGTACAAGTGTCTGTGTGCTGAATATGGGTACAACCTCAACTGTTTGTAGGAATAGATATGGAGATCTGGGGTATTTGAATAAAAACATGAACAACTTAAAGTGTTTTTCAAAAACATACATTTCATTTCACACTATTTAACTTCATTTCAGCAATACATATTCTTATTCAGTCCTCCCTCACCTGATAAACTCAACACGTTCACCCTAGTTTTGCACCTTGACACTCATTATGGTGATGATAAGAATTTACCAGCGAGGAGGATTTGTTTGTTTTTCACAGGGTGGAGAGTTGGCACAGCAGCATTTTGATTTGGGGGCTGCTGTTCCTGACTCCTGCACAGAAAGGCCCTCTCTCTCTCTCTATCTCTCTCTCTCTCTCTCCATAAAGAAGCAGGCAGCACTGGCGTATTCTTGTCTGGGCTGTGAGCCATGCTCTATGTGAGGGCGTGTGGTCACAACACCCCTATCTTGCTGCCCCTCACCCCCCCCCCCCCCCACACTCCCTTGCTTCCATCATCATCCACACCATGCTCCTTCAACCTCCACGTCCTCTTCCCCTCCACCGTGCTTCACGGTGACTAAGGCTACTACTTTGTGACTCATCCCAGAGAAATCCAATCTTCATTTCAGATGATCAAATCTGATTTGGGTTTCACTTCAGTATATGGTCCTGATGTGGTCATAGCAGAGCCCACTTGGCTTTTTGTCGATATTGACGCACTTGAAGGGACATCAGTGAAGTTTAACCTCATCTTATTTTACATTCTACGACACGGTCTTTAAAATATATGAGCATTTCTGCTGTTGATAATCAATGCAAATTGTTATTTGTGCATATGTCTGCCGTTTTGACAGGGCAGTTGCATTCAGGTACTGCTCCTTCAATGTCGAATAATTTACAGATCTCTCTAGGGAAGTCAATTTTGAGGAACTAAGAGGGAAAATCCCTTGGCGGATGTGCTTCTAAATGGAAACAGCACCTGGTTTTGTCCTCGATCCTGTGTTATATTGGTTGGATGCTGTGTTGAATTCATTTGTTGTGTACGATAGTTGTATATGTCTGTTTGTATTGTTGTAATCTGTGACCGTGTTCTTCTTAGCACAGGTCACAAAAGAGATCGACAAGGCTCGCCTTATTCCTCCTCTTGAATCAGAAGAGCTTGCAGAGTCACAAAACATGACAAAAAGTTCAGACGTCGATTCACCCCTCGTTACATTACCGCAAAGAAAAGTTTCAGACGGTGACAAGCACGCCCCCGCGTATGTCTCCGAAGATCGGGAACAATTATTAACCTGCAAACGATCCTTCAGCAGATATGTCACGAGGAAAAGTCTGAGGCCGCTGAGAACAAGTCCTCTCTGGAGTCACAGAAGCAGATTGCATCTTGAACACTGCTCTACCACCACCACCCGACAAACAACCCCCCACCCGCGTCCCCCGTCCTGCTGCTGCGCTCCCTGCTTTAATTTCTCGACACTTTGAAAGCTTTTCTCACTGTATATTTTATCACTTTTTCTTAAGACTTGCGCTCAGCTACGCCTCAGCTCCTTTTAAAATACAGAGCCAAAAAAACAAGACAACTCGCTTCTTGGATTCTCTCTCTTCCTCTCCCTCACCCCATTGTGAACAGGCTTATTGGAAAGAACGCACTTAACAGAAGAATTTCACACTGTATTAGAAAAATGCATCTTTTCACACCTGTAAATATCTTGTCTAATCTGCTTGGTAACCAGTCCCTCTGACAGAGGGCCACATGCTGTACGGCAGAGGGGCGATGGTGGAATTTGCTTCCATTGCCAGGATGAGACACAGAACAAGATTATAATATAATTATGTTAAACAGTCATCCTGTAAATTAAAGGAAAGACATTTGAATAAGAACATGTTACTCTTGCTGCTTCTCTGACTTCCTATTGTGTGTGTGAAAGTGTGTATCCATCCATTCATCCCTAGCCGGGAGAGAAAAGTTGAATAAATAGCAGCAAACAACGTCTATTAATTCCAAACATGCGGTCGGTTAATTTTATGTGATTGAAGTGTGACAAAAAGTTGTGAGGTTTATCTTTTTTTTTCTTCCTTTCTCTTTTTTTTTTGGTTGCTGTTGTGATGGAGCTGGTGGATCTGTGGGCGTGCAATCGCACCGAGGTAGAGACACTCGGAGAGAGAGACACATTACATCTTGGCGTGCCAACAAGTTCAGGAGTGAAATCCTGTGGATGCGAGCACATGTAAAGTCATCATAACATTGGAACAAGGTTATCTGAGAAATGGCAGTTTATGTGGCAGTTTATGTTTTACCTTCATGAATAGAAAATATGCTGACAGATTTGGGATGATTTGGCACATGCGCGCACACACTCACACACACACACACACACACATGTGCAAGTGAATGCTATGCACGAAATACACCTTAACACATCCACATTCAGAACATTCCCTCATCGTGAAAATACAAATTGGTATATTTGTGTCCTACAATTGTACTTTTTTTTTTTTTTTTTCAAAAGTTAGATTAAAGTGTATGATACCTACGTGTGAATCCACATAATCTTATGATGGGATTAGACTCAAATTCTGAACATAAATTCAGTTTTCTGCATTCTCCATGTCTGACACTCACTCATCCTCTCCCTTTTATCCTCCACAGGAGGATCGTGGGTTGCAAATCCCAGCTGACGCAGGGCAAAAGGTGGGTACACTATGGACAGGCCGTCAGTCCATCACGGGGCCACATACAGACCAACAACCTTCCACTCTCACACTCAGACCTACGGTCACTTTAGAGTGTCCGATGTCCATGTCTAGCAATTACCACAAAAACAGATGAATGGAGAGTGTCCTGATATTTTAACAAGGTAGTATGAGGAGGTTACTCTGATGAGGAGTTATCCCACTCGTTAAAAACTAAACCTTTAATGCCTTTAACACCTGGCACTTATTTACGATTTACTGTATGTGAGTGCATTAACAGTTTAAATCAAGAGAAACAAGAAATGTAACTGATTTGATTGAGGTTTTTTTTTTTAAACACTGTACATGAGTAAGAGATTTTGCATTTTAATTTTGAAATGTGAGTATATAAAACTCTATGTCCTCTGCAGTGCAAGTTCTTCCCTTTCAGAAACTGTTGGAATTTCACCGATAGCACAAACCATTCAATAATGTAAAGAGCGCTTGGCCAAACTTGTCACCGATGATACGTTTGGTGTTAAACGGTTTTAAACCTAAATTTGAATGTGGGAAAGTGTTTAATCAACATTCACCCCTGAGTCTGATGACTGTGTTCTTATAGCGTCTCATCTTCACTGTGATTGTGTTCACCCTATTTCGGGAAATTAAAATAAAACATGTTAATGATTTAAAAGCTCACATAGAGTGGTCCTGCTGCACATAATATGTTAGTTATGGAGGTCTACTTACATACATTAAGTTGTTTTTAATGGTCAAAAACCTCCTAGTTGCTGTAAACGAGCCGATAGAAATCCTCTTTTCTGACGGTGTTTCCCAGCCGCGATATTTGAGACTCAAATTTCTCAACCCGGAAGTGACATATCAGCACACCCACTCTCAGGAGCGCAGCTCCCCCCTCTGGAACGGTGGATGCACTGCTACTCATTATCAAAACTTTATTTTAACAATGTTTAAAAATAGCTTCTTCACGACTCCCTACCGCAGTCAGACCCAGAGTCAGAAGATGGGATTTTCAGAGATCTCGCTGAGCCCGAGATTACAATAAAACACAGCGTTCTCAACAATGGCTGAACTGTTTGTTTAGAATATTCAGGGCTTCATAAACAAGGTAATGACGCAGATACACACTAAAAAAACAGCGTTAATTGGAACTTCTGGTCTAGTTCCGCTTTAATACAGCACACTGTTGTCTAAGAACAAACAGACAAAAGCAAATACGGCATAGGACTTATTTTTTCAGGATCAATCGATCACTTCTTCTGTCAGACCACACAGGTGCCGACATGTCGCTATAGATCCCCTCTCCTCACGGCAATCAGTCCATCAATCGACATGCTGTAGATGAACAGTTGAACTTCAAGAGGACAAGTGTCAGCCTGCCCCGTACAGAACACCTCCCTTGTCTCACCCATATCTCTAATTGCCTACAAATCCACTCCACTCCACCCCCACCTCCCACAACCCTCAACCTTGCCCTCGGCCAGAGCAGGGCCAGAATGGCAGACCTTGAGAGAGTGGTCTCGTCTGAGCCCCCCCCCCCCCCCCCCCTCCCCCCAACCCCCACCCCCCACACACACACACTAACACTCAGCCCAACGTGTTAATAGATCCAATGCCATCTTATTTTCGCACTTCTGTGAGACGGCAAGGGGCGGCCAGGCGGGATCGGCAGTCTGCCGCGCGGAAAGAGCTAGAACAAGGAGAGGAGGAGGAGGAGGAGGTGGATGGATGGAAGGAGGGGGCAATGGTGGGTTCACAGCACTCCACTGAGGAGGTCAACGAGAAGGCAGGGATCCACAAGTTCAACTGCAGAGCACAGAATGATTGGTCAGGGAGGAAGGGGATCAGATTGTTCGGACAGAAACACCTGAATGTGGACAAACGAAAAAATTTCATTTTCTTTATAATCTGCTCGTTTCATGACAAATGATCTTGTTGACCTTTACTTCATATTAAGTAGTCAATAACTGGAGTGGTATGTTCTGTAAAACTTGAACTGGAATGTGGCTGTTGAATGTAGAGCATTTGTCATACACTGGAAAAATCTAGATTAGATAGTATGAGTCATTTAGTTTTGTGTATCGTCACGCAGTTGTGTGCAGATGCACAGAGACACACTGCCGGAACTTCACAAAGGAAGGGTTCAGCTGAGGATCACTGCTGATTACATCAGTCCCACTGCTCAGAATGTGCATTTAAGCCAAGATTCAAACCTGTGAATTAGCACTTGATTTAGCTACAGCGACGGAAGTCTCCAAGTAAATAAGAACCCACTGATAATGTAACACTGTATGTGTCCATTGCATCAAAATTGAAACAAACATATGAGCAGGTATCATAAAAACTGTTTCTCACAAAATTAAACACAAAAGCGTCTTGTAATAAGTCAGATATCCACAATAAATAACTACATTTACAATCAATTTTCCTGTTTGTCTTCACTGATCAAACTTTTGGTCTCTTAAAGTGTTTTTCTTGACATTGCTGATCTTATAACATGTCATTTGAGTGGTTGGAGAAACTGTTGCTGACCTTTACAACAACAGTTATTGAGTATTAAAGGTTTAAAAAAAAAACAAATAAGACGTTACATTACATGATCTTATCTGCACACAAACACACCAAACGATGATCATCTACAGAGCCAGTGTACTACAGTGTCGATTTTTATTTTAGGTTTCAATATCTCGAGAGGCTTCTTGCTGCAGCAACAGCAACACTGACACTTTTTTCTCATGCCAATAGTTTTGTTCACAGATGAGTGAGTCACATGCAGGAAACAAGTTGCTGTTGACACGGGTGGAAATGTTTTTGAAGGGTGAGAGCCTTAACTTTTAGTTTGATAATTGAACATACACGGGGTCTATGGAAGTCAATAGTAAGGAATCATGTATATAAGCAATAGACAGGACCACTATTTTCAATATTTACACATTATAGCAGGAAAGTCTGATGATATTTATTACCCATCAGAAAAATAATGACTCATAGAAGAAAACCACATAAACTGATTGTTTTTGCTGATGCACCTACAGGAGACGTGGAATCCCTTGTTCACTTTGCAGCACCCACACATTAGTCATCAGTGTCACATCTGCCGGTCCTGAGGTGTTGCTCCAAAGTCACAAGTGTTTTCTTTGTCATTTTTGTTTTTTTTTCCTCATTGCAGAGATGCATATCGTTGTGGGCAGTGTTGGGGTAGTTAATCAAAAAAAGTAATTAGTTACTAGTTACTTCTGTATATTGTAATTACTTTACTAGTTACTGGATTTGAAAAGTAACTTCACTGCTTATTACTTTACTTTCCCCTTTCTTGATTTACCGTGTAGATATATGGACAAACATCACTTAGCGTGCCCACATAGTGTTTATTGTATAATGTATACATAATGGCATGTACAACCATATGATCCAACACAGAATGGATCATTTCTCTATGCACAGTTATATCTCTTCATCCATATATGAAACACATAATGATTTTTATGACGAGGATCGAGTACAGTCAATTTTCATTGTTTTCCCTCCGTGGTCTCAATCTTTGTGTAGAAGACCTTTAGCGCTGTAATCAAGAGAATAACAGATGCATTAGATGAGCTGATCTCTTCAGTTATCTCCCTGCAACAAGACATTTACTGTAACCATCAACAATGACCCTGAAGCTGTTAAAAAATCCTACATAGTTCTGCTTTAAACCCAAATTAAATGGTCACACAGACCTTTCCATTTTGTATTCTCAATATGTAAAGGTTAGAAAGATCATCAAGTATAAAAGTTTACACACTCACTCTAAAGTGTCAGGGAGAAGGAGGGGGAAAAAAAGGGCGGCAGATGAGGAGCAGAGTTTGGCTTTGAGCCAAGTGTGTCTCAAGCATTTTGGGTCCTCACCTTTCACTGGCCCTGTCAGGCTGCTCATGGTCTCCCTCTCTGGGCATCAGAGATGCATAGTGACAGCCAGGGTGGCTTCCATGTCAGTGAGGTGAGACTAGGCTCTCAGGCAAGATGCCCTGACCAGGACCACCCCTTTGGGTCTGCAGCGTGTGAAAAAAAAAAAAAAAAAAAAAAAAATCACACTACAGTATCTCACTATGATTAGATTGTCAGTGTGCCCTCCTAACCTGTAAGCTATCTCCTCCTCCTTCCTTCCCTCCCTCCCTCCCTTCTATCCTCCAGCCTCTCAGCAAACCGACAGTGGCAGATCAGGACGCAGTGATCAGAGTGGCAGAGTGCTAAAACATCCATTAAGCTTTTAATTGAAGAGACGGAAGGATGGGGGTGGAAGAGGGGAATGTGTGTGTGTGTGTGTGTGTGTGTGTGTGTGACAGCGCTCATCTTGCAGAGGTGAGAAGTGACAGGGACTTGTCAAAGGTCACAGTAGGCCAGGGGCCAGCCCTGCAACACTGTTAATCCACGCTGCTCTTTTGTGGTCGACGCTCATTGATGCAAAACACAGAATTGCATAGATAAAATGCACTCATGTTTTATTTAATCCATACTATGTCTTACACGTACACATATTGCATTCATTAATGTAATGCAGTGCTTTTGGTGAATATGGGTTTAAACTAGGGCTACACATAGAACTATGTGGTTTCAAAGAGACTCAGTGAACATGGTTGACTGCCAGCCTGTATGCAACAAGAACATGTGTTAATATCACAACAAAAAATACACCTGAGAATATCCTTAGAAACTCAGACATTCACATTTGTCAAGAGAGAGAATAAACAGTCAGCCAGAGGGTAGGTGTTCAAATGGTAGTCTCCAGGCAGCTGCCAGCATATTATGGGGACAACCGGTGTCTGGAGTGGTTCGTTTGCCACTTACTTCCCACTCGTTGGCGATGTGGAGGAATTCCTATGTGCATATTTTTTTTTTTACAGTCAAGGCAAAGGATCGCAACTTCCAGTCATTGTCAATAAATTGTGCCTTGACAGCCAGGTAACGTTTCTTTTATCGATGGTTACGTCGCTCAGCTTCTTATAATGAAAACTACCGACTACTATCTCAGTCTCTCCTCTCTGACTGACTCCAGGCAAGTGCCTGTTTCATGCAGATCATTTACGGCTTTCACGTCAGAGGTCAGCGCACACCAGAAGTAAACAAATTTGCGTTGACTGCATCAAGTTATTTTATAGCGTTAACCTCGGCTGTATTAAAACAATTAACGTGTTAACTTTGACAGCCCTGGTTTAAACAAATCGTGCATGGATATACTTTGATATACTACAATATTAGATACAAAGGACACCTAAGGGCTGGGTCATACTTTCCTTGTGAAGTGTCCCACTTATGCAAATGCTCAATGAGGGTCAGGTACCGGTGGACCTCATCTCCAGCAAGTCTCCATGGTTACCGTCTTGTTTGTTTTCTCTTTTCACCAAAACAAGAGCGCTCAAACAACTGGATTGTAAAGTGTTGTGCTATAGGGATCACACACAGTTGCGTAATCAAAAAGTCATACCTGGTGTGGTCTTCATGCTGCTGTAGCCCATCTTAAAGTCTTGACATGTTGTGCTTTCAGCGCATTGGTTGTAACACGTGGTTATATGAGTTACTGTTACCCTTCCATTATTTCAAACCAGTCTGGCCTTTCTCCCTTAACCTCAGCCATCAAGAAGACATTTTTCTCCCAGACAACAACTGTTCACCGGATATTTTTCTCCGTCTTGGATCATTCTCTATAAACATAGTTGCTGCCGAGCGACAGGCTAATTAGATGTTTGCTTTAACTTTGCAGTTGAACAGATGTACTTAAAAAAAAGTGGCCACTAAGGTTATATGCAAACCAATGTCTTTTCATTTAAAGCCACATTTAAAGACTGTTTCTTGAATTGTGATGTTTTAAGGGTTAATTTATAAGCGTGTTACATTGATAGGCATGAGAACAGGCGTTCATGAGCCAACTCAGTGACCCCTGACCTTTTCTTTAGCACCGCAGTGCAGTGTTACCATGAAATTTATGATATATTGCCCTCTAGGGAAAAACTGCATTCATCTGGTGATCTGCAAGATCTTCAAAACTGTTTTAATTCCAATCGGCCTCAGTTATTCCTGAACTTTTGAATTACATGTTAATTCAGCTGCCTAAGATGTTTAATGTCAAAACTAAAACACCTCAATGTGGTGCCACAAAGGACGACTTAGTGTCCTTGTAAACACAGGTACACACTGAAGTAATAGTAGAAAGGGGGGGAAATGGATGACTTCATTAAAAGGTGACAAAATTAAATAGATGGATTTCTAATGTCTTGGAAACATTTTAGTTAATGTAAGTGCACTATTCAACAGAATCGATCTCTTTGTTTTCAAAAATTTCAATGCGGAAAAGTCATTTTGTCTTTAAAGGGTTTGTGTCTGCATACAATGGCTTGGCGCCAGTGTACTGGGGAGGGTCAGAGGATCTGGCAGAGGACGTATTCACATCCTGATGCATCCTTCACTCTCTGAATTGACAGACATATGCAAACATGACTCACAGAAGCCCACTAACTGCCCTTCAGAGTTTTTGTCTCCCTGCTGCGAGACAGTAATGTCAACGTTTGTATTGGTCAGCAGGGTCTCTGTCCACACAGTCAGTGGGGTCAGCAGCCCCACAGCAGGACCTGGACCCCGGGAGAAGCACGGGGAGGAGGCAGCGTGGATTACCAAGCTCAGGTTCTGAGGGGTCGGCTCATCTTCAAATCCAAGCCAAGGCCTCTGATGCCAAACCAGTCTGTCAGCCCCCCCTCCATGCTGTGGTTCTGGCCTCGACACCCTGCAGTTACGGAGGCATAAACTGGCATGGGCCAGCATAAGCTTCCTCATGGCACTGCATATGATTAACTGGACCATTGGGCAGCTTGGCCTCGGAGAGGTCTGGGTCCTGGGCATGAGTCCACAGGGCACGAGCAAGGACAAGCAAGGCTCTGCCAGGGTGGAAGCAGGTCTCTGCTCTTGTTTACGTTTAGTGAAAATTTTGTGCTGAATTTGAACAAAATGCAGTTTGTGTTTTTTAAATCCTCAATAACATCAGATGGATCCCCTGCCAACATCAGTGTCTCACACTTTCTGAGGCTTATGTATGTATGTGTAAAATTCTTCAGATGCTAGCTCGTCAGGTTTTTGCAAGTAGAGAAGGTGGCGGTGTGTCAGAATAATGTCTCACAGATGATGATGGACGACGCGCATACACATTATATGTGCAACAATATAGACCTTAGGCCTTTAAAATTAAATGTTTCGCATTTTCCCTAACAAACTTGTGTTTACAGTAATATATGTTATTACATTTTAATTACCCTTCATGTAATTCCTTTCCCCCATGCTACTTCTTTAATGTGTCATATCTTATGACTACATTTTTGCAGGTTGCAGTATTGTTTGATGATGTTTGACCTTGTCAACCACTTTGAAAACCCTGTGTATTATTTTATGTGTGTTGTTATTAAATTACGATCGCAGTTCCACCCTGTGTTTCAAAGCATTCTAACATTTCAATTGATATTTTAGGGTTAAATTCCTTCATAGAGGAGCGAATTAAGCAGCACATTAACAAGTTTTAAAACAGCAGTCCAAAAAGCTGCCTTTAGACGTGATCAAGTCGTTTTTTCCTTCACACCTCCAACTTCACAAGTGTGACTTCCGTCTGTTGCATCTCTCTTCCTCTCCTTCTCCATCTTTTTTCTCTCCCTCCCTCCTCCTTCTCATCGTTGTCTTCCACAGCATTTTTTTTAACTTGCAAATCCCAAAATTGCACTGAGATTGATGGAAAACTTTGTTCACATTAGTGTACATTTACAGATGAACTCTCCCAAAAGCAAAAGAAAAAACAATTCTGCGAGAAAAGGTAAAAACATTACTGTGGCATAAGAACGCTGATATATATATGATTATAATTGCTGCACATGTTTATCTCTGCCACACATAATTTTATAATTTTTTGTACGGTAATTAATTTTGCTACCTGATCAGGAAACACGTACATGACCACTCCACTGAACCCGTATTCTTACATTTTACATCCTGACGGGGCCCAAAAGCAGCTGTCCAGAGATGATCTTGGTTGGCGTTTAGGGTTTATTATGACCAGTGTTCAAATTGGTATTTTTATGCTTGAGCAGATGTCAGGCAACAAAGAACTGTCAACTCAGCTGACACATTTCCCAACGTCTTTCCAAAGCCAAGCCAACAAACTTTAAAAAGGAACTGTCTGAAATCATAGGCAAGATGTCGAAGTGGATTGCACCTTAACCACCACTTACTCCCTCCCCCCCCCTATCCTTTCACTATCCCTTTCTCAAACCCCTGAAGCCACAAACCCCACTCTCCCCTCCACCACCACCTCCCTTTCTTCCTTTCCCTGAGGGCGATGTGGCATTTCTTCCCTCAGCTGGCCGCCTCCCCGGCCCTGCGCTGTCACTCTGGATGGCTCCTAGCATGCTGTGCCCCGCTGTGATTGAGCATTACGAGGTGTTTCACGCCTCCATGCATTAGGCGAGACGGCAGGGAGGGCGTCGGGTAAACGATACGTATGGATCGCAACGGCAACAGAGTTCACAGCCGGGTCAGGTCAGAGGGAAGAAGGTGACAGTCCAGTGATAATCCAAGCATATGCACATGCATCTGCACACCTGCGTGCATCCACGTGTCATTCAATACAAGCGAACACACAAACATGTACAGGTACACACTCACGCTTCGGTGCTTTGTGTGCACACAGGAGCCGGGAGTGACATCACACGTGCGCTGATATTTCGTTTCACTCATCACAGCCACAACGCTGATATTTACAGAGTTAATTAAAATAACGCCGAATGCTGCCAGACTGTACGCTCTTTCCAACCCACTCATCGTGAAACATCACAAGGTCCACTGAAGTTGATGCAGATCTTTTTTTCACATTTTAAAATAGGGACTGCTCATTTATTCTCCATTATCACTGCATGTTCTGAACTAATTTCTTTGGCTGCAGCAACACAAGACCACGGGCAGGAGTAATTTCTGGATGTTCAAAAACACACACACACACACGCGCTTCCTTCTGATCCTAATCCTTCTCCATGCATGAACACACAAGGCTTGTTTGAGCTGGTGAGAGTGTGTAATTAATGTGCTGTGACGAGGGGCTTCTGCCGAGTGACAGTAAAAGACCACCTACTGACTTTTAATACTGCCTGTCAATGTGGCCGCAGGACACTGAATACAGGCCTGTTTCAGCTCAGGGGGCTGAATGGGTGAGAGCTATGTGGAGAGACAGGCACAAGAAAGGACAACAGAAATTAACTTTACGATCCAACGGGAACTCGATAATTAGCAAGAGATTTATTTATTTATTTATTTATTTTTGAAATAATAATCTTGCACCTTATCGTATCATTGCAGTGCATCTACAATGCAAAACAATCTTCAAAAAGAAGCAAAAAGAGGTTCAAAACGTGTGAATCTTGAGTACACTACACTGTGACAGCGGTCAGACGACATCATAGCTGACCTTTCTCACAATTGTGTCTGAGTTTTACACACTGTCACATGTCTGTGAGTGATGCTTACTCATAATGTGGCCATGCCTGCTTAACTTACACACACACACACACACACACACACACACACACACACACACACACACACAAACAGCAGAAACGACTTGATCAGATCCTGAACCTTAACCACAACCATCTGATGCCAAACCTGACCACAACTAAAATCCCTAAACTTAACCAGTTCTTCAGAAATAAGGTTTTGCCTCATTAGATGTTTTGGCTCTTACAGTTTTTCTCCTTCGCTTTGGTGCTTTTCTCAGATCAGAATGAAAATACTCACAACTATTAGTTCAACCTCCACAACATTTAGTCTTTTGTGCACATTATAGTAGCAATGTCTCGTTCCTCTGAACAAACTGCAAATACTTTTGGACATATATGCATCAGTTGCTTTCATACAATTATCTGCTGTTTTATAACATTATCATTTGCTTATGTCATGTCAGTCAAAATGAACTATACTTATGTATGCTGAATAGTCGTTCCCAATAAAACTAATCGTCTTCATTTCATTGCTTGATTCATTGCATACAAAACTGTTGAAATAGTTATCAAATTCTCTCAAGCAAATTTTAGACCTTTCTTTATAATTTTTTCCTGGAAATGTCTCCTAAATTGAACAATTGCTCTCAGGTGAACTTCAGCTTTCCCTCACGAGGAGGTGTGTGAAGTATTAGTTGTAACCAATGACGAAAGCCAATTGTTCACAGTTACTCAGGGATGAATCCCATGAATCCCAAATGTTGGAAGAACCACTGTGAATTCAATCATTCAAACATTTCATAGGGAGAACAGGTATATGTATAGTATTGGACAGTAATCCAACATCTCATAATATCTCACTTACTCCCCTAACTACAGCAATGTGTAACTTTACTGTAGTTTTCAAATGGCTGTACAATAGTGCTGTCTTGAGCATTTTCAGGTAGAGTTCTGACCTTTTTTTTGCATTGGAAAACCCTAAGAGAATAAACTGTCATAATGAAAACATGACAGAGCCATTTGACTATCTTGTTCATAAACGTTCTCATTTTGATGACACTGGCAGTTTCATTGACATGAATACTTGCTTTTAAGGAGTGGACGATCCATTTTGAGCCAGTGACATGCTTTTGCAGGTTATCCACTAGGTTTTGCAGTTTGCACTAATTGTTTTGAGAAATGCACTAAAATGTTAATAGTGATGTGAGAAAAGCACCTAAGACACTGAGCGAGAAAAACTGTTAATGAGGAACTCTTGGTCCTGACAAGGTCAGTGTTTATGCCAGAAAAGGTCAGAAAGAGGTTAACAAATACAGGAAACACACACATGTGGGTGCACACTCACACATATGCATGCATATTCTCCTTGGTTCACACCCACAAAATACGAAAGTGCAAACTTTTGAACTGAGCATGTAAAAGATAGATAGATAGATAGATAGATCTATCTATATTTTATCTATATATATATATATATATATATATATATATATATATATATATATATATATATATATATATATATATATATATATATATATATATATATCCGTCCATCCATTATCCATCCATTATCTACCGCTTCATCCTCAACCAGAGGGTCGCGGGGGGTGCTGTATATATATATATATATGAGAGAAATTTAAAAAACATTGCAGTGTCACTCATGTATGACTGAGGCTCTGTGTCCAGTCTTTCGCTCATATCTGCTCTCACTGTGTTGTCGTCTGTTGTCCTCATTGGTTTTGCCTTTTGTTTTTATGTACTGTACATACTTCTGACATGGCTGTTTGAGCCCAACTGAGCGGCGAACATGGGAACACACACACACACACACACACACACAC
This sequence comes from Microchirus variegatus, assembly GCF_963457635.1. Lineage (NCBI taxonomy): Eukaryota > Metazoa > Chordata > Actinopteri > Pleuronectiformes > Soleidae > Microchirus > Microchirus variegatus. The sequence goes on from NC_139814.1 coordinate 7,588,492, forward strand.
ACACACACACATGTACATGACATGCATGTAGTTCCAGGTTCTATTCCACCTCTTCACCTGTGACATAGAGGACGCTGAGTGGCAGTCGAGACACCGGAGCTAAGTACAGGCTCTTGTATACTAGCACTTTGTACAACTGTAGGGAGAAATTATTTGCTGCCTCCTCCTCTGAGTGAGTATCTGTGCCGCAACAGAGCTTTTCAGATCAATACAGCCGTCCAGCAGCTCTGCCTGTCAGTCTACCTGATGGTTTGTCACAGTCTCTGGAGTGTCTTGAGGGCGACTTCTCTTTTCATTTAAAATCCCTTTCTTGTCACTTGCATGCGCACACTCTCCTTGTCAAATTCTCTGCTCCTTCTATTGTTTTTTTCTTTTTCTATCCACCCTCACTACTTTCCTCTCTCTCTCTCTCTCTCTCTCTCTCTCTCTGTCCCCCTCTCTCTAGCTGCCTGCAACCCCGGGGCTCGACAAGCTGGCCAGGCCGCCGCATCTGCCAGCACATCTTTAGCGGCTTGGCAGTGAGGAGCGTCCGTCACAGGTTGTAATCAAACCTGCCTGGAAAGCTGAGCAGGAGGAGAGAGGAGGAGGAGGTGGATGGAGTGCAAGTGAGGGGGAGGGCCCCTCCTTCTGCCTGATTAATCATAATGTAATTTTAATTAAAAAGCACAGTGTCAAAGGGTTTAGCTGCCTGAGAAGTGAGCCCAGATTGCCACGCAGCAGCAGCCTCCTCAGTCTGCGGGCAGGAAATGCGTCCTGACAAATCCAGGCGCCCGGGCCAAGAAAAACAAAGGCCACCATTACCAGGATATTGTCATTGAGGGACGAGCGGGGGTGTGAGTGAGAGTTGAAGGGGGGGGATGACATGGATGATGAGGGGACAAGGAAAGGAAGGAGTGCAGAGATGGGAGGAGATGGGATGTGGGGACGAGCAGAAAAAGGTTGGGGGTCACACTGTCATGCCAATTGGTGCTTGGTGCAAACGTCCATGTCATGCACAGAAAGAGTAGAGGGCGAAAGTGTGGTGTGAGAGAGATACTGGCATCGTCTTTTGTCAAGGGTGGATACTGTAAGCTTTTGTGAGCGATGCTGTTGGCTGTTAGCCTTGTTTTGTTTTTTTGTTTTTTTAAATAAGTTTGTTTACATCTCAGGTGCATGTAGTGTTCACTCTGTATCAGGCCAGGCTATATTTGTGCCACCTAAATCAGGCCTGCTGTGTACTGCGGTGTCGGCTCCAGGCCAAGATGTGGCTGAGACAATGGAAGCTGCATGAGACAGCGGCAGAAGGAGCCGCAGTGTCACCGGAGGGAAGCCAGAGGGCTGCAGCCAGGGTCAGGGAGAGTGTCTGAGGAGACACGGAGTGTCAACATGGCTGAGTTGGAAAGCGAAACCGAACACTGGTGACGTGGCAACAAAAATACCATGGGGAGGAATGAAGAAGAGGACAGTCATGAGTGAATTGTTTTGTGCAGGGGTGCACAACATATATGCATTTTCTCTCTTTGGATGTTTTAAAGTTAGGATTTATGTGCTCACAAAGATGCTTTTTTGCATTATCACATGTGTGTTCCTTTTCTCTTCCCATGGTTTAGAGGGAGGATGTAGCCAGGACTGGGTGACCTTTTTAAATAAGGGGTTTGTGTGTGTGTGTGGGTGTGTTTGCAGGGGGGGTGGATTCTGGGCTTTTAGATTTTGGAGGTGAGAGACCGTGAAGAGCCCTCGACCAGGCCCTAACAAGCATTTGATTTCTCCCTTCAGGTGTCATGTGCCTTACACCAGTCAGATGCGTGACCACAAAGCGGCATAATATCCTCTGAGGTGATTCCTCCGTGTCTTGTTGCTGAGCATGGAATCCCTTTCACTGTCGATGCTGTGATTTCATCTTTTAATACATTAATTGAACTGTCTCTTCAGCGGCATGAGTCTCTATGAGCTGAAATGAGTGTCCTACGGCCATCTTTTAATTAATACAACAGTTTATGATTATATCATTGTTAAATGATCATGTAGTTGTAAAAAAAATAAGCAAATAGACATAAACTTGGTTGTAATAACAAATCTAAATCTACCTTTACACTGCACTTGATGTTAGTGCCTATCCGTTTTGCAACTTTACGACTTGTTTTATGACTGCCTTGTTCCCTGTAATTCTAAATCGTACTTCTGTTTGCACTCTCCAATTTGAATTTTATATTTAAAGCACTATTAAATGACCCTTTAATGTCCTCTCATTAACCACTTAACCAAGCACTCACTGCACAGAAAACCTCAGATATACCTCTGATCTTCTTTTTGTTTGGTAATTAGTGGCTAATTTACCAACTTCCTCGCCATTGAAGGCCGAATCTCGTCCATATGTCTGACTTAATGTCCCACTTTCTTTTGCCTTTATTTGCTAAACCAACCCCATTGAGTCCCATTGACAGGTGAAAGCTAACAAGTGTTGGAGAGTCCTCGCAGTGCAAAGAGACTAATGAGGTCCCTGTATGATCTGATGTGGCTCATATTGTTCATTGATGTGAGGTCTGCTCCGGCAGAGCACACACACACACACACACACACACTAGGACACTAACGAGGGTTTGAAGAACCTCCTTCGACACCTGGGGCTGGAGATACAAAGCATGCCTCCCACCGCACTGAATAGAGAGGCAGAAAGAGACAGATGACATCTTAAACTCGCATTAACACACAGGTAGCTAACAAAGCCAGCTCTGTCTCATTTGCATGTCAAAAGCACATGCATATGTGTCGGGGGCCGGACATATGTACTGACATGTACAAACACAAAGCATGAATGCAATTACATAAGCAAGGCAGCACATATGTGTGGGTGTGACCCAAACTAACACACACACACACGCGCGACTACACAAACCGGGTCTCGGTCTGCAAAGTGAGTTTGTAACGAGGCAGAGATTCTGCCTCTTGGATCAACGACTGAGGAGAGAGTCAGAGTCACTTGCTTCCTGTCAAGTCTCCTTTTCACCCACAGTTCCTAGCGCTTGGGCTCTTGGTTCACCCTGAACCCGCCACCCGCTGGCTGCCTTAACCACCCTCTAATAAACCCATCTGTTGGGTCATTATTGCGTCCACAGCCATCTGAGGAGGAGAGCAACCCTGTGACGCGGTGCAAGGCAGAGCGGGAAGGGAAGAGAATCAGTTTTATGTCCTTCCTATAAATCCGACAAATTAAATTGTTATTGTTATTACTGTATGAATTGCAGTTTATTAAAATTTTGGGGCGGGAAAAATACCAGCTCTCCTTCACTCTGTGGACACTGTGTGATTGAAATATTAAACATGTTAGTAGATGATTCACAAAAAATGATAAGCTGATGATTATGTTGATCAATTAAGTTTGTATTTATTTATTTATTTATTAGTTTATTTGTCAGGGACAATGCAAAAACCATTGTAATAAGTCAAAATTAACACATCACAGTCATGGCTAATTAGCAATTGCTGTACTGTTTTTACTACTGTAACAATTATCAAAAATCAGTAAAACATTTACATATATAAACGTAAAAATATCAAAGAGCATATACTAAGTCCATAATCCACAGTCAGTTATCACACATTTCTTTTTGCTCACCTCAACATTAAATAAAAATACTAAAATTAAAAAAAATGAATTTCTCATTGAACAAACCAATTTAGAGGTGTACTGGGGTTCTTAGAGAATGTAATTTTAAACACAAACACAAATGTTTCATTACTTGTTCATTACATGTCTTTAATTTGTTGTGTTTTCATTTAAAGATCATGCATGTTGCTAGAATAACACACACTCTAATCATCCATTGTTTTTTTGTTATCAACAAATATTGCAAATTATCACAAAACGCAATACATGAAAAATAATTACTGACATTCTGGCAAAAAGGTGTGTAGTCCACTGTTTGTGTAGTCTGTGTGTGTGTGTGTGAAGGCTCGTACACCCGTATGTACTATTTACACGTGTGTTGTTCCATTGGCATGGGCAGCCAGGAAGGGCTGGTGAGGCTTTAACTTTGCTAAGCTTTTTCCTGCCAGGTCCCTGGGAGATCCCACTGTTCCTTTATATTGAACTTTGTAGGCCGGAGACTCTGCCAGGCTCCCCTGCCTTCTGCAGTAATATAGGAGCTGCTGGGGACCTGCACAGCCAGCAAGACCTAGGGAGAGAGACACAGATCACACCAGCCCTGTGGTTATTACATTTACCCGCCCATGTGTGTGTGTGTGTGTAGAGGAGAGCGTTTTTATAGTTTTTACAGCCTAGGTGTGATGTCTGGCCATTTAGAAGTGTTTGCTTGTGTGAATTTTGTGTTTGGACAATTGTGGATTATTGCAATCGAAATCAAACAAATTTATATTTACTCGTGTGTGCGTGCATGCGTGCGTGCGTGCGTGCGTGTGTGCACGGAGCTGGCGGCGCTCCACCATGTCCTCTCCAACTCACACAGCCTCTGTCGTAAACAGCCACAGCCTGTGGCAGGTGTTACTGTGGTGCACAGATATGTGTTTCCCAAAGTGGCACACATGCACGCACACACACACACACAAATACACATATACACACACACACACATGCATTAATGTACGTCCAAACACACAGCACTGGGAATCCCTACAGGTGAGCCTTAAAGGACCGAACCAACACCTTCTTATTAAAATGCAGAGACATCCACATGTGTGCACACACACACACACACACACACACACACACACACACACACACACATACACAGTGACAGATGTTTAGGGCGTCTCACAAACTCACAAGCTTTTATAGGTGACTGGTCCAAGCCTAAAAATGTTCACCCTCAAGTTTGACAGGCACTGAAAACTGTTTTACAGTAACATCAAATTTGAATAATATATTTTTTGTTATTTTTGTGTACTCAGTATCTTCAGTATATAATCCAATCCAACTTCATTTATAAAACACATTTAAAACAACAGAGTTGCACTAAAGTCTAAACTCTGTAGGTAGTCATACACAAAAACACATACAATAAAAAACAACACATGAAAACATAGTAAAACAACACAAATAAAGGTTTAATTATATCTATTTTTTTATCACATTCTTGTATGTGAAATGTTTATAATCCATAGTATAGTATATATTGTTTGTATAATACATAACTACCATGTTATCACATGATCAAACTACCAAGTGACCAAAATTAAAGCTCTGTTTGTTTGATTTCCTAATCTAATAACTGGCAAATCCTGAGATGAAAATGATACTTAATTAAGTGCATTTATGTTTTTTGATAATTCCACATTTGAAGAAATAAAATGACTGAAGGTGGTTGGAATAAACAGAAACAACCAAAACCATGTGACTGAAACACTATTGTGTATTGGCAATTTAAGGGACTTTCTCACAAAAACAAGCTGTGCTATTTAATCATTTAATCAAAAATAATAATAAGCATCTACTTCAAATAGGTTGATTATCATTAAGAATTCCCTCAAAATAGAGAATGTTGTTGTGTTCTGTACGTTATATGTTTTGGTTTTGTATAAGAATGAGATCTTCATTAATATATGATAACTTAAAGGAATTGATTTAATAAAAATAAGGGCAGTACAGCAATACGTTTAGACAGTTTCAACGATCAAACATCTAAGCATTACATGAACTGTTATTTCAGTTTCTACAATGACAACACATTGACAAAACCTTTTATTCATTGACTCCAGATTAGACTTTTTGACTTCTCTTAACTAAATCTGCACCATCTCTCAGAAAGTCACACAGACAAAGACAAAAACGTGCAATCTGCAAACAGAATATAAAAATCTCAGCTCTCTCGGCTCAGATTGGAGGAATAATCCGTACAAAGCAGTGTCTTTATCCCTCGTTCTGAAATAGCAATTCATCAGTGACCCTATAGTGCTATTCTCTGTCCAGGCCCAACAAGACAGCACTAAATGTTCAAGTGGAGGTAAGTGCCAGCGATGTCCTTTGATAATACAAGCATGGTTTCAAGCTCCCGCTCAATACAGCTCCTCTCCTCAGAGGAGGAGGTGGGGGACAGGGAGGGCAGGGAGCAGGACTTGGGGTGGAGGGGTCATACAGTATGTGGCTAGGGATAAGTGTGCGTGTGTGTGCTGTGTGTCTCCTCGACACGCTTGTAGAGAGAGACATGTTTCTCTCCGAGGAAAGGGAAGATGTCATCTCTTTGCTTCAGTGAACCCTGCAGCTCTGCAGAGCTGAGGGCTAACAGAGAGGCAGATCTTCTGAATGCGTGAGACAAACCAAATCCCCTGACACCTGCTGAGACACTAAGTCCCAGCTTTAAGACGTATAGAAAGGACAACATTTGAAGGGGAAAAAAAACATATACGTACTGAATTCATTTCAGTGCAAGTGGTCAAGTTCAAAGCGAACAACAGCCACACTACTATGTTTTCATTTTACAACACACCTGCACATCACCTCCCATTGATATACCTCCAGAGTTTGCAAGTGCTTCACCATCTTGAGGTTTTCCAGCTGGTAATTCACATACACCACCTGCAATCTCTGACATATTGGTATTTATATGTGTCATACTTTATTGTCCAATTTCCTCTAAATGGGAAGATCCATCCATCCATCCATCCATCCATCCATCTTCTACGGCTTTATCCTCCACATGAGGGTCGTGGGGGGTGGTGCCAATAACAGCTGATACAGGGCGATAGGTGGGGTCACACCATGGACAGATCTAAATAATAATAGATTGATCACAAAATTGACATCATGTTGTATTAAAGAATACCTAAAACTAGGGACTGAGAAGAGTAACTGTTAAATCCCACTCTTCTGTAGACTTCCACTCAAATTGACTTCTATTTTCTACTAGGGAAGTTGCCCCCTGGTGGCTATTTCATATATTCTTACTTCCACATTGACATCCTTAGGAGAACATGGAAGGTGGTCTATCTCTTTTAAGGCCCTGGTATACTTCTGTACACTGGATATTCCAAAGTGTGCGTAACATATCATGTCTCGTATTGCGAAACCCTGGTATACTTGCGTGTCAGGGTCCTGTAGTATCCCACTTCACCATTGGGTGGCGGTACGTAAGTCTGGACGCAGGGAATAGGACGCATTACTACCAAAGAAGAAGCGAATGATGCTACAGCTCTCACGGACACGCCGTTGATGACAGAATTTGTGTCATGCGCATGGTGCGTGTTGGGTCTGCACGCGCTGTGGAAGTTTACCCTATACTTTGAAAACTATAGGGTAGTATTTTTGTCCGGATCAGCAGAAACTATTGCTGCATTCCAGAGCCCATCCAAACCAGTTGGACGTGGGACTTATCCTACCTCCAACGAGAAAAAGTGCACTGGAATGCCTGTCGAAGTGGGACCCTCCTACTCGCGAAGTCGGGGCTGATCCCGACTTCACCAAAATGACGTCGGAGAATAATGGCGGCGCCCATGGAGTCACATGAATAGGTTATAAACTTTACCTTTCTGTGTATAGACGTTTTAAACACAGCACTTTTGTCACAACTTGTTTTCCATGTTATGGCGTGAAATTATGTCGTTGTTATCTGTCAGCATGGAGATATGTAGGGCTACAGTAAAAGTATACTCATGACGTTACATATCGATGTATCACTTTTACATATACTGCTGGCTTGTGTATGTAAGTAGAGAGTGAATTGCTGACAGTCAAAATGCCTCTTCAAACATAAGTCTAAGCGCCGCGATCGTCCATGTTTTCTAACATTCGACTTCAATTGCTGGAACGCTTTGAAGTAGGAGTTAGTACAATTCAGGTAGGATAAGTCCCACATCCCATGTGTTTGGATGGGCTCTGGAACACAGCTGATGACATTTGCTTCCTGATGTGTTGTGTTGAAGATGCACACTTTTCAATTTCAGTTTCATCTCGTCATCAGTCTCACAAACACAGCCCTTGCTCTAACATTTATATCTGTTTCTCACTCGTATTCTCTCAGACATCTAACAAGGAAGAACACTGTCACAGTCTGCTCTCCTGCTCCTCTGGTGCTGTGGAATGTTCCAATCATCCTGCCACACCTCCTCCACTCCGACTCCACCACCTTCACCTGTTACTGCCAGCTGCGGCTAATTACTCAGGCAGAATATAAGCAGATCGTCTTCACCTCAAGCCTGACTCTCCTGCATTTCTGTGAGGACTGAGTTCCTGGTTATCGCTCTGCTTGCTCCTCAGCTCCTCTCCTTTGTTTCTGCCCAGCAAAGTTAACAGCCTTCTGACTTAAAGCCCTGTCTGTTCCTCGTGGAGTCTCTGACTTCAGCTCTCTGCTGTAATTGCGTTACTAACCATGATGAAACACTTGCCAGCCTGACTCCTCTCCATGCGCTGTGCATCCGGTTGAGCTCCGGACTGTTTACTGTGTATATTAACCAGAAACGCCATGAACTGCTCTACTTGCTGAAGGCTTTCATGTCATTACAAACTGCCTTACTATGCAATTGTGCTGCATTTGGTCCTATCACACCCCTTGACACCATTTATGCTTCATTAATCAAGTATTCATGTAAGGCAAGTTACTTCTGATATGGTGTTTTTTTGAATCTTCATACTGATAAAAAACAGTTTTATTAGTTTGATTAGGGATGGGAATTGGTATTGGTCAGTATCAATACGGTCCGAAATATATCACTGGATCTGATATCAGACGGATATAAATGTAAACTCTAATACTGTAAAAATTTAAATGTGTTTAAGTTGGAGAATTATGTGTTGTTATCAGCTACAGATACAGTTCAGCTCATGAATGGTCTAAAATGACTGATGATCGGACTAATTGTGAGTTTGTGATATCATTATATCGGAAACAAAAAAGTGGTATCGTCCCATCCCTATTGATGGATATTTGATGTAATACTGGAGTAAATGGAGATCGCCGACAGGTGATGTATCTTAGGCTGAGACAAATAATCATTCCAGAAGTAAATGTTACTCATCTGGAAGCAAAAAAAAAACACATTAGGTGCGCAAAGAATTCTGGGATATGGTCGGCCGTGAAGGATACACAAAATGTATCATTCGAAAACGGGACAACTGCTCAGGAGAAAAGAGCGTCGATTTGTGTGACGCTTTTTGAGTACATCCAGACGACAAATGCATTTGGAGGATGCAGCCTTTTACCCTTGAGACAGAGCTTAAAGGTGAAGTAAGTAGTTTATAGTGCCATCTAGAGGAGAGGCTGAAACTTACAACAAAGAACTGCTCCTCTGCTCACCCCCTCCCTTCCCTGAGCACTACGGTATCCGCAGCCGGTCAAATGTCGTCCTCGTCGTCTTTCTCTGTGTCAGCAGATGAGGTTCGTGAGGCGAGGGAGAGGGCGAGCTACCGCGGCCGTAGCAGACGAAGCGGAGAGAGTGGAGGTGGGACTTCTGCTACAAGTAAAGCGACGCTTGATTTGTTCTCTCGCGTTTGTCTATACAGGCTCCGGTAGAAACATGGCGTCTCGCTGCTAACAGTGGCTATGCAACAGCGGCCCGCGACCATGTTATTTTACATGACTTTTTGAAACACTACGAAAATGAAACAAAAAATATTATGCAGCGACTAGACAATGCAGGAGCACATAATATGTATAAAAAAGTGGATTTGGGGTCATATGAACCTATAAATACTACACAGTGTCCCTTTAAATCTAGGAACACTACAAAATAAATGAGACATTTTGATTTTCATTTCCATATTTTTGGTCACATGCACATGAAAAGACGTGATCTGCCCAAACAGATCCAATCCACGTGACTGAGTAACTAACGTCTTGGCCACAACAGAGGAGGGTCATGCTCAAGCCGTCAACAAATTGACCTCATTGCTGAAGTTACGAGACAACAGAGTCAAAGGTTCCGGGCGTTGAGACAGACTGTGTGTGTGTGTGTGAGTTTATCAGAGGGAGGTGGTGACTGTGTGTGTGTGTGTGTGGTAGTGGTGATGACATTTGTGGCCTAGTGTGCCATGACACGTAGCTACTCTTTGCCGGCGAGATTTGTGTTGTGACGGATTGTGAATGTGATGAAGTGATGTCAGCGTCACACTGTTAAACTAAAGATTATGGATCCACTCAGTGATTCAAATAACTACACTCTTAGAAATAAGGGTTCCAAAAGTGTTCTTCTACGTGTTAGGGCTAATGTTCTACCTGGAATGGGTTCTATCCATTTGCTTCTGAAGGTTTTCTGAAGGTAAACACATAATAGAGAAAAGGGAAAAAGAAGAAATAGCATAATAATAATAGCATATATAATCAATAAGGCCACTTAACCCCCAAGCCTTTTTTGTTGTCGCTTATTTTAAACAGAACATTTAGCCTGTCCTGTGAGTAAGTGCTTTTGTCCATTTTTTCCAGAATAACTTTCAATATCTAACAATTTACTGCATGTTAAAATCATGTATTAACATTTAACATGAAGGAAAAACCAAACTGTTTTACTGTAGGTGTACATGAACACCAGATGTTGTGTGTTAAATTTGCAATTTGAACAGGACAAAACATATTTAAAATAACATTTGTTGGCGTTTTTGTCTCAATGTCCAAAAACAGGCCAAAAAAATGTAAACCATGCACAGGTGTTTTTCCAACTCATCCCATTGTGGTGACTAAGACGCTGATTTGCCAGCTTACTGCAACAGTGCGAGTTAAATTACCATAATAACCACATGTTATTGACTTTGACTTACAACTTCTCAGCTTTCAGAAACTGTTGGAATTTTTTCCGATTGCACAAACCGTTGTGTAATTACAGTAATGCAAAGTGCGCTTGTCTGCAACGCGCTCGGTGTTAAACAGTAATATTTTCTTTGTCATATCCAGAAATGACAGAGAAACATGTCATTGCTGCACGAAATGTTTGTGCACAAGATTTAAATGTGTGACACTTCAGCTGAAAGTTCTTTCCCAAGTTCAACTCTCGACTTTGTTTGTGCCGACACAGAACTGAAACATTGGCAGGTAGCTGAGCAGCCTCTTCTGTCAGAAACAGATTCTCTGACACCTCTCTCTCTCTCTCTGTTCTGCCTGATGGCTTCTCACAGGTACAATTTCTTTCCCTCAGTTCAGAAACTGAAAATGAGAATCTCTAAATTAAGAGGCAGGGAGTCGTGTCGGAGCCTGACCCTGGATTCTCACCTTCTTTCCAGCTGGACCTGTGAACACTGGATCAGATCTATATGGCTCAGCCACACGTCACCACTCTATTTCTGTACTTGGACTTGTCAGCTATATTTTTCTCTTTTCAATTTGTTCAGTGCATCCCTGTCTCCTAATATTTTCATTCAACTCCCATTTGAATCAAAACACTGTATTTCTATCAAACAGTAGGCACCATATTGCATATTTGAGTCATTTCTGGTCCCTTTGAAAGTAAAAAAAGAGGTATGAAATGAAAAATCTTATAATTAAAATTAATTTATTCCAACATGAACTCGCATGAGTCTTTTTTTTTTTTTTTATGTGTTTGCTCGCTCACCCTGCAGTGCTCCACAGTGACAGGTCTGGGACTTAACAGCCTATTACCACACACCTCCCAGGAATCCTGTAACAGAAGGATGTTGCCGTCGCTCTCTCCTCTATCACACAGTGGACTCACTGCCAGATGCATGGACTGAATATAAAAATGGACGAAATCTATACAGTTCGAAAAAATTGGGTGCGGTTAGTGGGACGAAAGTAGCAGTTAGTCATCAGGGTTACAAAATGTTTTGCATTTGAATGGAATTAACCTATTTGTCATTTGGTCTCAATTGCTAGTTTCAGGTCTTCAGTAGTAGTAAATGATGTTCCCATTTGCAGAAAAACAGTAGGTAAAGCACGACACTTGAGTGGACACCACTGTGATCGACAGCTACTAGTAGGAGCCTGGTTGCAAAAAACGGACATGGGGGCAGTCACATCACAAATCCCAAGGTTTCAATATACACTTTCTGTGGCCTGATGCTTGGTAGCTATCAGACGTTAGCAGAGCAGTGTCTGTCATGGCTACTAATGTTGTGAAGTGAGGATGGTGTGATATTTGCCACATCTTCCATTGTTGGGAGCACTATTGGCGTTTTTCCGTTATACAGTTCGAGCTCTACTCGACTCTACCACTCAACTAGTGACGAGCAAAGCAGTTGTTTTCAGTGTAACTAAATCATTAGAATCAGTTCATTAAAAAGATTAGTTCAGTACCTGTATGAACGGAGCACAGACTCCGTCTGATACAGTCACTGAGCTGAAATATGACTGAACCGGTTGTGATTCGGCTGACAATCGCAAGTTTCAGCAGTGCTGTCTCTAATTAGACATGTGCTTGCTAAATATTGGAGATAAATGCATGTTTTCAGGATTTTCAAGTCTTTTTAACTGATCTACAGTTAAATCAGTGGCCAGCAGTCTGATACATTTTATTATCAGTTCACGCCATATAAAGCACCAGATACTGGGCACTTTCATTAATGGTAAAGCGAAAAAAACAAAAACACCATGTTTTGTTCAAGATAAACGCATGAATGGCAATTTACCTCACCTGTTGGTATAAGCATATCATGTTTTGATATGTTGTCTGATGATTGGAAAGTTGTTATGGAACATTTAAAGGCATTTAAATGGTTTCATGTACAGTATGAGTTAGTCCACTATTAGCCGGTAGGTTTCCACGCACAGTTAATTCAAACTAAAGCTTGAATTTAACATTAAATTGGACAGAAACAGACACTGTCCCATTATACGAGCACTAGTGGGGAATCAGTATTGAATAAAATGTGTCCTACTTTGCTACACTTGGTGGCAACATGCCCACTGTTTCAACTTGTTAGTATCAGGCGTTTATGTCAGCTGTGACCTGTGACATCACAGCTTTAGCTGGTACCATGTCAAGCACCATTTCAGGTTTTCCTGCTATCCATTAACTCCAAAATATTTAAAGCTCACATAGAGTGGTCCTGTTGCACATATATGTTAGTTATGGAGGTCTACTTACATACATTAACTTGTTTTTATGGTCAAAAACCTCCTAGTTGCTGTAAACGAGCCGATAGAAATCCTCTTTTCTGACGCTGTTCCTCAGACGCGAGATTTGAGACTCAACTCTCTCACCCAGAAGACAGAGTCTTGTGATTGGCCAGTACCCGGAAGTAGACCCGCTCTCAGAAGCGCAGTTCCCCCCTCTGGAACGGTGGATGCACTGCTACTCATTATCAAAACATTGTTTTAACAGTGTTTAAAAATAGCTTCTTCACGACTCCCCGCCGCAGTCCCTTTTATGACTTTGACCCTGAGTCAAACCCAGAGTCAGAAGACACTGTCGCTCGTGAAATTCTTCTTCAATGTACGCAACTGGATGTGCCCAGACTAGTGCCCGGAGCAGGAGGATCTGCTGCTCAGGAGAACCGGTTTTTACGTAACCGGACCGGGTTTTTTCAGAGATCTCGCTGAGCCCGAGATTACAATAAATCACAGCGTTCTCAGCAGTGGCTGAACTGTTTGTTTTGAACCTTCAGGGCTTCTTAAACAAGGTAAGGGCGCAGATACTAAAAAACAGTGTTAATTAAAAATTAAAATTAAAAACTTCCGGTCTAGGTCCGCTTTAAATCTTCAGCTGACAGAGCAGGAATTCTGTCCCGTGATCAGTGCAAAAACTCACCTGGTCTGGATTTCGCCATATTTTCTTCTTCTGTGGAACATGTGCAGGCCATTTTGGGTCCAACTGAATGTATACAAGCAATAAAAAGTTGACTTCCAATCACATTAATGAGCTTTATTAGTCTGACATGTTATTTTAAAAGTGCAGTTTTACTCGGACTAACATAATTATTAGACTGCACGTGTTTGGAATTGATCTCCATTTACAAGAAGCTTGAGGGGAAAGAGAGAGAGAGATGCAGACATTGTCTGACCAGTAAAAGGAGGGGAGGGAAACCTATGAGAAGAAGGTTAGTTAAGCATTAGCGGGCACTGCTGGTGTGCTGGTCCCCATGAAACAAGCAGTGATTGAGTAGTCGTGCCTGGGGCTAAATGTGGCACCTTTGACAGTGTCAGGGTGGCACTATAGCGGCGGCCAGCTAGATGCTTCTGCTACATTACACACCAAACGGTTGTTGGTGTCTATATTCATGCTGACTTGAATTAGGGGATTAAAATGGTGGACAGCCACGGCATATGGAGCAGGGAAGAAAAAAAAATGGTAGACAAGACAACACACACTGTGCAGTTGATTTATTTTTAACTCACTGACCAACCCATAACGCTTTATTGACATTTGATCATTTGCAAAGTAGGTGAAACCCATTACAGTACAGAATATATTCATTATTATCAAGGATAATGTCACTGTCAAAATAAATAAAACGGGGTAAAAGATGAGTTTTAGGTTTCACAACACTCAGATATTCTCTAATGAATTCTTGCTCATGAGGAGCTCTTCATTTAATGCTGACAGTTCCTTTCCGGATTAATCAACACCTAACTATGGCCAATTAAGAAAACAAAGGCAGAGCGTGGTTTGGTGTTTAACGTCACCTGCAACAAATACTTTAGTACCCTCAATATACTTGTTTCTTCTTTAGTTTCAGTGTGAATAAAACCTTACTGTGCTATCACACTATAACACAAAAAATAACACAAATTGATCAATTATGTTTGCTGATTAGACATAATAATAATAGATAATTGTAATAATTATTTCCAAGGAATGTAATACAAACTAAGGAAAGGCATCATCGCGGTCTCCTTTACACAGCTGATCATATTCTAAAAGTCCACTGTGTGAGAATTAGTGACATCTAATGTGAGATTACAGATTGCAACAAACAAAGTTCTCACAGATCTCTACTTACCGAGCATGTCAAGAAACTACAGTGGCCTTTACATACCAAAAAGAATGTTCTTCATCTCCATTTATGTTGTTAGCTTCTGCCTCATAATGCACACTCTGGCTCATTTTAAGGCTATAAAGCAGTGCTGTGTCTAAATACACCAGATTTGAGAAGTTTTTTTTGCCAAATGTGAGAGATTAACGCATGTTTTTAGGATGTTTAAGTCTTTTTAACTGCTCTACAGTTCGGCATTCTTGTGTCGGACATCGTGCTCATGACTCTTCCAGTGACAACACTCTCAGCGGCAGCAACAGTCTGCTGACGTCACATTTTATTATCGGATCAGCTGGCTTTAAGTATATATAAGTAATATATATCAGTATTATCAAGTTTAAATGATTTAACATCTCACAGTCATATGTCATTATAATATGTGGGCTGCAGCCTCAGATTCACTGTATCGTATTAACATGTGCCCATTTCAACGCATTCACCAAGCTGTGCATTATACCCAAAGTAAACTGGCAGTGTCTTCCTCCACAAACGCACAATACCGAACGACAGACTTCTCTCATCACATTTGAAAACCGTTCCGCTAACGGGGAACGAGGGACATGAAATCACTTTCAGTGGGACATAAAAGCGGCATTGTGGAGTGGCCTGGTGGTAATTACACCACACAGACCTGTACCGATGGAAGCTATTTAGCAATACGGCCCTGGCCCGGGCCTCTGCCACTGATCTCATTTGGCTGCATTAATTAACATGCTCTGAGCCATGGTGCTTGGTGTTAAGACAGCAGCACCACTTGGCTGGTCGGTTGGTTAGTTAGGATGACTAAAGCGACAGTCTGTTCGGGCCCGTTTTAAATCTGCAGGCCTCCTTAACTTGCTTGCACCTCGCCGTTTCCCCTCCTCCTCCGTCCTATCAGTCAAAGACAGATGGGGCTACACAGAGGGCACGACAGCTCCCTATTCACCCCATTCAGCGCGGAGGCAGCCATTGCCGCACAATAGACTGTGCCGCCTGTCCCATTTGTAGAGGCAAGAAAACTACCTCATTTTGTTTGTGTTTTAAATGAGTTCCCAGACTACTACGATCGAGTTCCTCCCCGCTGCACAAGAGGGGCATGAGACGTTTGAATTTATGATAGAAAATAATGGTTTGTTTTACACTCTCAGGAGGGTGAACACAAGCCAAAGTTCAATTTTGGCCTTTTTAGTGTGTCGTGATAGGAAATAATGAATGGAATGTTAATAACGTGGTAAAAGAAGTTTCACAAAGCCATGTAAGTTCAACACACCAAAGGGAAAATACGCAGTGGGTTTAAATATATCATATTTTTGGCTACAAATGCATGTAGTGAATCTGTTTCTGCTCCATACACTAAAGGCAAAATACGTTCAGTCTTTATTTATTTTATTTATTTTAAATGGGCTGCATTTCTGCTGCACACATCTTATAACTCAAGACTAAGTACTGTGCTCTTTTTCACACCCAAGCTTTTTTGAAGAAAGTGTGAGCTGCTCAAATACAAGATGTATTTTTAGAATTCTCCTTCACAGCTCGTGATATTGGTGTGCCTGCGCTATAAATTTCAGTGGTTTTTGACAGTGAAGCCGTCAACAATACAAAAAAGAGTCACTTGCTCGGTATGGCACTGCCCCACACGACACTCGACTCTGCATGCAAACAACACTTGTAAAGCAGAGCCATTATGGATGCGCAAAGGAAATCCCCTCCTCACTGACACTCGACCACATCAGAGACATACTTCAGTGTACACTGTATATGCATGTGCAATGAACTCGCTTACTGCCAGTTTTACTGACGGTTTCTCTGTGACTCCAAAGGCAAGTGAGAAGACATTTCTCACGTTTTACTGTGCTGCAAAAAAAAAGAAAAAAAAGACTCATACTATACTTTTCATCTCGTATGTAAAGCAACAGTTAGTTATTGTTGCCATTACTCTGCCTGTTTGGTCTTCATGAACAGAAACAATAATTGACATTATTAACATTATTTGTATGCTGCATCCTTTGAAAATGGGCACCGTCAAGCAAAACTATCAGACCTGACTGAGGTAGTGTTTGCGTGTGGAAACACGGGATGGGTTTTGGAGCAGTAAAACTTCCAGCGTGCAGTGTAGAATACAGAGACCGTCTTAAGGAGTGGATATAGGCTTAATTAGCATTGTGTTAACTCATTTTACAATGGTTTTAATGTTATGGATTTGTTTGTTTTAAGATTGATGTGAACGGCATATGCAGTACCATGCAAAAAGTATTTTGATTTGTTGTGTATGCTTACAGTGTAATTATTTCTTTTTCTAGAACTCTATTGGAACACATCCAGAAAATACAGGAAGCCTGTGTTTGTCGTACTATTTCATGTGGACATATCTGATTTGACCAGGTTTATTTAAGACATGCTACGTACACATGTTGTTTAAATTAACCCTTTAATGCCTAAGCCTCAGAATGTCCGCGTGGAATTATTTTTTTTGCTTATTTTTACCATAAAAGGGCCAGAAAATGTCCTGTGATTAAGTGCTTTTGCCCAGTTATTCCCAATTTGATTGTGTTGTTGTTAAAACACACTGTAGTTGTACGTGAACACCAGTTAAATTTGGAATTTGAACAGTATAAAATCAAAAATCAAATGTGTTAGTTTTGTCTCAATGTCCAAAAACAGGCCAAAAATTTGAAACTACGTACTGCAGTTTTTTCAACTCTTTCCTCTCGGGTGACAAAGACGCTAATTTGCAGGCTTCCTGCATCAGTGCAAGTGAAATTACCATAATGAACAAGTTTGGCTTGCTCAGCTTTCAGAAACTGATAGCACAAACCGTTGCACTATTATGGTAATGCAAAATGTGCTTGTGCAAATGTGTCGTATGCGATACGCTCCGAGTTAAAGGGTTACATTCATTAACTGATTGCTAATATGTAAGACCAACTTTCAGTCACATCATTTAATGCACAAGAAATATTGAGAAATCTCACATTAGTCATTTAAAAAAAAAAATATGAGCAGAAGACACAGGGGCCATGTGGACATATGCTGAAGGTGAGTCATGCGTGTCAGCTAGGTCAGGCAGCAGTGGGTCATTTCCATAAGATGGAGCAGGTGACAGGAGGGTGCTGGCATGAGCAGGGCAGAGGTATTGGGGCAGATGGACCTGTCTTGCACTGACCATGTATCCCTGCACCCTGCTGGGGCCCCAGGATGGGGCTGAGCAGGCTCCCAGAAAAGAGGGCGTCTAACTGAGACCCTGGCATTTAGCCCTGCCAAGCCTTCGCCTGCATCTCCGAAACCCCCACCCGCCTCCCCCTCTACCCCACCACACCCCACGCATTCGTCTCCACTCCGATCTGAGAAACACCCTAAATGTTGACCAAGCCTTCAGGGCTCAGACCATGCAGCCTCCTGGGATAACAGCACCCCAGACAATAAGCTGGTACACGGGACAGCGTCCATGCCAACTGAATATTCCACAGATGGATGTGTAACAGTGATGTATTACTGCAGTTGTGCAGTTTAGATTAAGAATTGCTGTATTTTTCACTCAATATATGAGTTTTTAAATAGATTATATATTTACAACAGTCTTTAAATCCGTAGAGTTCATTCAGATTTTTTTTTCAGACTTTTTTAGCCCTCAGTGCACATGTGGCACGGATCTGTGCCGGAGGTGCAATGTTAAAATGCTGTGGAAATAATACACAACTCCTTATATGGACATCCTGGGGGTGTCCGTTTATAGGTCACATTATTCAGGCTTTAAAAATGCTGAGTTTTTTTAACTATACTTTACGATTACTATACTATGTGTAAATGTTGTTGAGTACTATGTTATAACATAGTTATGGAAAAAAGCAGCTGAAATGCTCTGTGTTCTAAGGGTTAAGGATCATTTTATTCTGTGTATTTGACACTAAAAGATCAAAAGATATTGCCATTTGCTCACCCCATTTTGTCCACGTACTGCAGAAATTACATACTGTGTCTTTAAGGGAATAGGCCTCCGATTACTGAAAATGTGTTCCTTCATCAGGTGGAAGGGTGATCTGTCCAAGCAGATGTAACTTCTCATCTTTTTCTCTGCTTCTTTGGAGGTCCAGTCATTTTCCGTTATGTGGCAAACACACACAGCTTGAGCTGTGAATTTTCTTTGCAAGGTGACATTTCCTGGCTTCGTGCAAATAAAGCACACACAGAAGTGCTGTCACAGACAAAAGTAGATCAGCTGTTTTACAAGTGTAAAGAAGGTGTTTTATGAATCCAAATGAAGGTATTAAAGTATTGATCCTATGTTGTTGCTGGGACAGTGGGTGTGGGTGTGGGGGGGGTGGGGGGGGTAAAATCCCAGGATCATCAAACTATTTTTTTCCTCCACTGAAAACTCAATTTGCACCACAGCAGATTACACCGTTGTATTTATCGACCTCTGCGGCTGCATGGAGCTGGGCTACATCATTAGGCAGCAGGTTGGTGGGGAGCTGCAGAGCAGTAGATTGGCGATAATTGGTTGAAGGACACTATACAGTAATAAAGGGTCTAAATAGCTGGGCTTAAGTAGTTTCTGTCATGTTTCACCACTTCTATTTCCATACCAATTAAATGTTGTGGAAGCTGCCATGATGAGAAAATGGAGGTGCAAAAGACTCGGCATACTTAAACACATCAAAGCTAAGCTCTGCTTTTATTTATGTGACTCCTGTCCAAGCATAATTATTCACAGTACGGAACATTTTCCGAAATGTCTTAACACCTCATTCAACAATAAAGCGAGGGAAACGTATGTTTTCTTTATGTGATTAAAAAAAAAAAAAAAAAAGAATGATCACATTTCATTCTCCTGCAGATATAGAAGATGAGAATCAGGGATGGAAAGATGGACATATATATTTATTGGTAGATAGATGGAGATCAGAAGGCTCGGCTGGAGATGAATCTCTGGAGATACTCGTGCTGTCGTGTCGTTATCAGCCACCTATAATCCTCCAGGAACGACAGGATCTCATTTCAAAGTAAGATGGAGAGTCGCATTGACTCCACTCAAGTGAGAGGAGATCTGATTTAGGGTTTGAATGTAAGATCATAAACCAGCCTTTTCCCTTTTTCTTTCTTTTTTTAAGCTCAGATGAAATTGGCTTTGGTGCATTAAATATTCTCTTGCCGTCCACTGGACCATACTGGCTGCAGTGTTTTGTCACATTGTGAGCAGGAAGGGGAATGCAAGGGGTTGTGTTACACACACTTGCGCAGCTGGAGGGCATACCGATACAATAACTTCAATACTACAACTCAATCTGCAGGAGATCATCTGAAAAATGCTGAAAAATAACATTGAATTTGAACATTTTCAATTGTTCCTGTCCTCACATTGCAAAAAAAAAAAACATCCTCATTGAGATTTGCTCGGTAAAATATATTAGTATGCATTTGAGTATCTCTTGAGAACTTAACAGAATAGTATCAAATGTAAGGTTATAGTCCACTGGACAGAATTATTCTGTAGAGACTTGGATAATGAGATGCATATCACCTTTGTATTGGTCTGTTATGCACAAAAGCACAGCCATAGGTGGGAAGAAATAACTTAGAAAACATCTACACCTCGAAGGATCACAAATGTACTCAGTGTAATGTCTTGTTGCCGTGCCTGTACAAAAATGGAAGTGCAAAAGCAGGGGATTATTTTCTCTTTGAACAGTGGGAGCTGCGTCCTCGTGGGAAACCACAAAAAGGCATTTTTACACTTTGTAAGGATTAAGCGAATGAGAGAAAATGTTTATAGGAGGTGGAGGTAGATATTTTATGTATTTATTTGAGAGTCCTAGGCTTCTAGTATCCCCCAATTTCCAGTCTTAATGCTCAGTGAACTGTTCCTCTTTGGGAACTGTTAATTTAATTCTGCGCAACCCAGTATCACATAACGATGGGAAAGCAGAAAGGTGAAGATTTAGATGTTGACTCAGATACAATTAAAGGCAGTGACGGTGGTATAAATAAGAACATGTTAACATAATCCACTGTCATATTTGTTTCCTTGTTGATGCATATCATCATTGAATATTGATTGAGCTAATCACTCACGAGATGTTGAGATATTGTATATCACCATGTTTTTTTTTGGTGCATTTCCTCACTTTGAGTGGACCTGAGGTTCTCAGCCAGTACGAAAACCTGGGGATTTTCAACCTGAAAGTAAGTCTGAAAAGAATGATATGATGCATACTGTGCTGTTTACCGTATGTAATGATGGAAATATTCAAATTGCTGGTGATAGAAGAGAATCTGGTTAAAGTCGTCTTGGGAGTGTGTGAAGACAGAGACGTGATGACAAAATGCCAAGGGGCCGCAGCTGAGGAGTTGGCCCCCCCTTGTTGACGAAGCAGGAGTCCCCGCTTCTACGCCTGTGTTTACGTTTCGCTTCGAGTGTTTCCCCCCACGGTGCTCCATCCAATTCTCCTCAACAAGAGGAACATGAGGGAGCAGGATAAAATGAGAGTGGGCCCATGAATGGAAGGGGACAAATTGACATGTGGCGTTTTGTGAGGTGAGTGCCCAACCTCTCGACCGCTGATTACCATTCGCTAATGAGCACCCCGGTTTGTGTGTCTCCCTGCTTTCTCTCTCCCTTGCTTCGCTGCAGAATGTTCTTTCTCCTCTCCAGCTTTGTGCGAGCCCAGAGTGGCCAGTGGACCATAGGTGTGCTGTTAATAGGGAGACGCACACATCAGTAATTAAAGCAGTGGGAGGCCTTGTACTATACTACCACCCTCCCTCTTTAAAAGCACTCCCTCCCCCTATAATTCAATCCTGTCTGTCGAACTGATCATTGTGCGGGGCCAGTTTTGCCCCGGGCAGTTTTGTCACTTTCTAATGATGTCTTTCAGAGAGGCAAGGACTGTGTCCTCCTACCAGCACCGGGACATGTTGGGGCCAATTGTTGTCTTCACGCCAGCCTCACTCCATCCAATAAAAAGGCCTTTCATCTAGCCACAAGCAAACTCCCTCAGATGTGCTGTAGATAAACACGTCCTTTTACAAACAAACTCTGCATCGACTCTTCCATTCCACCTGCCTCCTCGTCGTTAGAAAACCACAGTGTATTAAACTAACACTCAAGATTGTTACCAAGGTGTGAGATTAGGAACAACAAGACTGGCAAACGGACGATGTCAAGAGTCCTTGATAGTCGGAGATAGTTGCCCTATCTGGAGACATGAAGCACTATACATTTTAAAATCCATTTTTTAAACTCTTTATTTTTTCATACTCAAGCTTCTTCTCAAGCATTTTAGTCAGAATTAGTCAAAATTTTTTAAATCAGATTAAATTTGTGAAATTTGGAAATACGTCACAGTTCAAAGTTCACTTGGCTCATTTTTATGAACAAAAAGAGAAGAAAAATGCTCTATTTTGTGACTGCAGAATTGTTGCTACTTTAAATCACTACTAAAAATGCGATACAAAATGAATCATAACTTTGACGCAACAACACATTCTGCTGAATATGTGACCTATAAACACACACCCACAAGATGTCCATATAAGGAGTTGTGTTGTGTGAGTTGTGCAGAACAAAGGGTTCATTTGCATAATTAAAGGTGCATTATGTAATAAATCCAAAGCAACTGGCCATAAAATCCTCCTAATATGTCACAGAGACTCAGGAATAATGTTCATATAACAAACTGAACTCACCAACAACAATAGTACAGTCAAAATATTCGCATTAAAAATAATCTTTTGCAGACTGCAAATCATGTTTATGTTTTGAAATCATGTTTTGGCATGTGGCGCCCCCTACCGCCATCTACCAATCACTGCAGTCAGTAGGGTCTCAGCTGCCAAGCAACCATGGGATGCCAGTTACGTCTGAGCTACAATGGCGGAGAAAACCAAACCTAAAATACCTTGGTATTTTGAATTTGAGTGTAGTTACTGTTTTTGGCCACATTCTACATATGGCACCTTTAACTTTTTTATATCACAAGTGCTTTGTTTGACCACATCGATGTCTGTGTCCTTCCTGTGCTTCTTTCTTCCACTTTGGTCATTGGTAAAGACAGAAAATCATTACATTATTAAAAAAAATTATTATAATAATAATTTTGTGGGTGATCACAGTTAAGACAGCATGTGTCAGGTCTTGGAATGCTGCTATAGGCCTTCTGTATCTATTAATATATGTGATATAACATACTGTATATCTGCAGGGACTCTTTGGCTCTGGTTGTGTCTATATGTCCTCAAACCAGCAGACTTTGACCAGTAGACGTGAGAGAATTTTGTCTTAAAATATGCAGAACAAAATCATTGTCAATGTAGAAATCAAGATAGAAAAAGGTTTTTTCGCAGTCGATAACGGGACAGTATTTTGAGTTCAAACATATGGTTTTGTTTAACTAATTCAAACGAGATTAATATAGTAACAATCCATCCTTCGCTTGCACACCTTACACTTCACATCTGCTCTGCAACAGGCAATGAGCCATAAGAAATCCCCGCGGCATCGAGCAGCAGTTCTTCCTCCTCATATGCTGACACCACTCGTGGTTATGGCGGATGGTGTGGCATATCCGATGTAATTAAAATAACCCAGTCGAGGTGTTTTAACGTGGCAGTATCTTCCTCACTGGGCCCGTGTTTGTTCTGTTTCCTGCCCTGCTCGGCTCCCCTCCCTTTATCTCTTAGACCCCCTTGAGTATGGCGTTTTACATTTCTGTTTGTAAAACTGTCAACACATCCACTGGCTGTACTAATGTGTGATTTAGCGCCAGCAGAGAGGAGGGATAGAAAGTGAGAGAGAGGCAACTGCATGAGATCTTGCACATTCTCAAAGTGGAATATTTTTTCACTGTTATCCCCCTAACCCCCAACTCTCCACCCCCAAGGATGCTTCGATGTTTGTCAAGTGTTTTTTTCTTGAAATTCCACGACAAACATAACTTCTGCTTTTGTTTTACTTCATGCTGTTTGCAATTGGATAATAATTAATATTGGCATTTACAGATTTTTTTTATAAATCAAATGTGCGTTGGTGAACAAATACAATTAGAACCATTTTTTTTGGGGGGGGGTGAATAGAAAATAATTAATTTGCTTTATGAAATGCAAAAGCACATCAGAAGGCCTTCTCAGTTCCATTCAGCTGGCAGAGAGCGAGAGAGGAGAACATGTTCAAAATTAATTGGATTAATGTGTGGAGCTGAATTGCGTGTGTGAAATTTACACCTGTCACACTCCTGTCAAATCAGACATTCCCTGTCATTGCTAATAAGTACCTGGAGGGAGAGGTGGCACTTACATAAAGATTAGCTATAAATTCTTCCTCTTGTGCTCATTCAAACTCCATATATATCTCACAAGATACAAATCAACACACACACACACAATATATATATATATATATATATATATATGAGATGGATTTCAAAATAAAATAAAATAGACAATTTTAACTCTCCACAGGCTCAACGGGGAAATGTGTGTATCAGAATGTCTATGTATCCGTTTTCACGACAAATGCTGCACAAGCGTCCAATCTGCCACACGTAGCACAAAAAAAGCAAAAACCTTACACCCACACCACTTTCCACTAGAACAAGAGGAAATCCCATTTTGGAATGACAGAAAGACTGTTTTGAATTTGAGACTTTTTGTGCGTGGCTTTAATTTACACGTCTGTTTTGCAGCTGTGAGAGGGGAATTCAGCTTCTGTCCCTTTGGAGACGAGCAACGGCAACAGAACATTAGCTCATTTTAATGGCCAGTGTAATAATCTGCACCAGAGGGCCTCTGTTGGAAGCTCCGCTTTGCACGAAAAGCATCGGAGGCTCCCATGTCAATAACAAGGCAGTCACTTCATTATAGCTTCACAAGTCAACTGTTTATTATCTATTGGAGCCATCAGAGGACGCCGGAGCGCCGAGTCAGATGTTACAATATATTAATCAAAGATGCACCATTGTGTCAAAAATGTAATTTTGTGCTACGATGCTGCAGTTGTTTGATTTGATAACAGAAAGACATAATGTACCCAGGGACAGTTTGTGTACTTAGGCGGACACAAAAAGCTAAAATAGAACGTTTAAAAAAACACTGTTATTGGTGAGTTGTTTTAAAACAAACCTCTACTTTTATTATAATCAATGCAATAATATTTTTAATTTAATCTAACAAATTCAAATAAATTAGACATAGAGAGTGACAATTTTATTGAAGTTTCTTTTTATTTGTTTTTATTTTTTTAAGTCAAAGTGTAGCATTTATAATTTTTTTTAGAATAATTAGAACATGCCAATACCATTTAATATTTGAATGAACTCCTTTGTTAGAGTTTGAATCTTCTTTGTCATGAGGTAGACATTCAGCCATCTTCCTGATTTTCAAATTAAACGTTCTTTTTTTTGCCGCTCGGTGCTCTGTTATTTAATGTTAAAACATTTTCTTTAGCAGCTATACTTGGAATTTAAAAAATAAAAAAAAAATAAAAAGAAAGAAAGAAAGAAAGAAAAAAAAGATAGCGCAACACTTCTGAAGGCCCGAATGTGTGAATCCACAGACACGTCTGCATGATCGTAGTGGCTTAGTGCCGATTATAGTTGCACCAAATGTTGAATAGGACTTTCAAAAAACACGTTCACGAGAAGCTGTGAGAAATTCACTCACACCAGCAAATGCAAATGCTGACCATAGCCAATAAAAGGGCCACAGTGAAAAAGCCACAGTAGCGCACAGGCAAGTGAAACAGGAAGAGGAAAAGGAGCTGCACAGCATTCTCACACACACAAACACACATGTACAGTCAAATATAAAGATGCATGACTTCCATCAGAAACCATTTTTTTTGTATGATTCAATTAAGACATTATTCAGAGGAGGGAAGTGCTACGATGAGAAAATAATAATAATGTAAATAAAATAATAATTATTTAATGTATTTGTTCTTTTTTTGAAAAACAAAACAAAAACCAAATCTAACCCCGTGGAGGCAAAGTTAGCGTTCACACTGAAAACAAGCAGACAGAGAAAGGCAGCACGAGACCCCGACAAACCCCTTTCACATGTAATGACTATTCCCCTTCATTAAAACTGCTAGTAACCCTGTTAGGCTGGAATAGACTCACTACGGGTAATCGTGAAAACACTTTTAATCAACGCACAGCAACAGTAGAGACCTTGCTAGAATGCATTCACTCCAAATAAAGCAGCCTCTTTATAAACAGGCGCAGCAAAACAGCTAAGACCCTGATAAGACTCCTCACACTCTCCATGGCGAAACCTGCCTGTGAATGTCTCCTGACAGCTTCTTAGCCCTTGTTAGGGAGAATCACTTCCTAATGATACAGCCCAGCCTGGAAACATCAACACACACACAAAGTAACACTTGGGCGTGTAGTTTTTATGCAAACTTGCTGTGGTTAACTGGATTTAATCGTGTGCAGTTGCAATGGAAAACTTTCAATTTAAAGTTTGTATTAATTTGAAACTTAATTGTCTATCTGTTTTATCTCCCTGTGAGATTGCTTAATTATTTCACTTAGTTTCATTTCACTGATCTTTTTTTTTAAATTATTATTCCTGATTATTATTTCTTCATTACAATTCAAAACCCTTTAGTGAGCTAAATTTAAAGGAAATAATTCAAGTGTCTCGGTGTGTTTCAGAGAAACCTGTAAGGAATTATAATAAATCAAAATGTGCTCTACAATTCTTTTACAGTTCACACTCATGCACAGAAAAAGAAAATGCCACCTCTCTGCACACTATGGCTGAAGGCTGACACAAATGTTCACAAACACACACACACACACGCCTGCACGCGCGCACACACACACACACGGGCAGTTGACACATGGTATATCAGCAGGCGCAGTTCTTTTGTTCTCTTGCTAGTTTTAGCAACACCACTACTCTTCGAACACATTGTGCTTTTGTCCTGAATATGATGAGAAATGTACCACTTCCATCACATTAAATAATAGACGTGTACTGATTCTTTTTGCATTTTTAATCACCTTCAGGCCTATAATTAATCCTAAAATATATTTTACTTGGATAATACAGAGATTATTAGCGTTTTTTTTTTGTTGTTGTTGCTTTACATTACATTTTGTATGACTGCAGTCTATTTTTCCTCGATCATGTCGTGGCAAAATCATGTCTGAGGTGTTTGCGCTCTCGTACGACAGCAGCTGTATTATGGTGATGATCTGCAGTGTGGCGTTTGAACTTTACCCAAGTTGCCACTCATGCTGTCAGTGGGTGGAGTTTGAGTCATGGGTGACATGTTTTTTTTTTTTCGACAGGTGTGATTCAGCTGCGGGGAGCAGGGGAGCATTTGCATATATAAACAACGCCAGCAAACACAATGATCTCAATGGAGACCCAAATAATCAAGTGTGTGAAGAGAGAATCTGATATAACATTTAGTTTGACCTGACTTTCTCTCACAGCATAAACATTCACTTTCCATTCAGGTATGTTTTCCACTCTCTCTCATGTGTAAATCCATGTCATCCAACACAGGCTTAGGCCACAGACGCTGTCACTCCTTCATTCCGGGTGTGAGAAATATGGCGGCCTAAGGTGCTACTCTGTAATCAGGCTGGACCGTTGTGGCTTGTTCTACAATGAGTGCTGTTACACACACACACACACACACACACACACACACAACCCCAATCAACCCACCCACCTAGTGACCGACTCTCCCTTTATTAGACATTGTCCTCAACGAGAGTTGAAAAAGGCCCCGGCAAACACCAAGCAAACAAACAAACAGGGGACACACATGGAGAACACGCTGACTAACGTGCATAGTGTTCGCCGTGTGTGATGTTACACATGAGAACGACACACACACACACACTGTCAAAAATAGTTAACAGGCAGATGTGACATTGGTTCTGTTTTCTCTTGCCTCTGCTGGCAGTGAAGACACATTATGAAATCCAGTTTGCATCCAAGAATCTGTGTGTCAACAGATGATTCCATGGCAGAGGCTCTTTTTTTTTTTTTTTTTGCTCTGCTCTCCCCACATGCTCTTACCCTCTCAGAAATAAGGGTTCCAAAAGGGTCCTTCTAAAAGGGCTGAGGTTCTACCTGGAACCATTAGAAAAAAAAGCAAATTTTGCTTCTGAAAAACCCTTTCCAGGAGAAATAAATATCTATATATCTTTAACTTGTACAACATGTGTATATAACACTCGGCATGTCTTGAATAAACCTGGTGTAATAGACCTAGATATTTGTTGACATGTAATAGTTGTACAAACACAGGTTTTACCAGTTAAGATTCATTAGTTAGGGTTTCACACCAGGCCTTACTACTGTTCAAGTTTAAATATGGATCACACCAAATTCTTGACACTTTAACATGTAGAAGCTGTTTTTAGGGGGTTATTTTAAAACTGCATACATGTTCCCCAATCAAGTGATTGAGATATAATTATACTGGCTGAAAGAAACAAATCTAGTGGAGGCGTAAGACTTTTTTTTGCACTCAAAACCATAATAATAACACACGATTGAACCAAGTTACTTACATCTTGCATCAGTCTGTAAAAAGCTTCACATCCTGACACTGGCGTTGAAAGGAGCTTCCCTGGAGTTTGGCCCATGCCACAGCTTCATCATCCTGCAAGATCTTCCTCACGAGTTCCTTCAAGGTAGAGCATGTCGAAGAGAAACGCTGAAATTACACAGTTTAAATGACGGAATGAGACATGCAGTTGCTGACAAGCAATAAAAACCAATTAAAGCTCAAAAATAGAATCTATAACACCCTAAAATAAAGCATCCATCAGTTCGATGCACAACACAAGACTGTCTGTAATGGGAACAACAACAGAGAAGTGTGAATTTGTGCAAAATTAATTTTATTTAAAGTACTCCACACTGACAATGAATAAATCAAGACCTCAACTTAAATATTTCACTGAAGAGTCACTCTCTCGCTGCTCATGCTTTTCATCCAAAGTCTCAAAGTGCCTCCTAGTGGTTATCCTCGGTCCCTGCTCTTAACAAGGTCTGGTAAAAGTCTGACCCTGCAATAAGGTCTCAGTAGTGTGCTAATTAGTAGTAGCTTTTTTCAGCATGGGATCACGGCATAACACTCGGTGTTGAACACAGTTGGAGTGCATTAGCTGTTTTCTGTACCAAAACAAACTGCTAAGTGTCTGAGAGGGTAAACTGTCTTCACGAGAACACGTACTATATTTGTAGTTACCGCAAAAACACATCTAACACAGATAGTTCCATTAAAACGCAAGCAAAAAGACAGAAAATAGTGGGAATGATATTTTATTATGTATGTATGTATGTATGTATGTATGTATGTATGTATGTATGTATGTATGTATCTATCTATCTATCTATCTATCTATCTATCTATCTATCTATCTATCTATCTATCTATCTATCTATCTATCTATCTATCTATCTATCTATCTATCTATCTATTTATCTATCTATCTATCTATCTAGAACCTAATTTCTGAGGAACTAATTATGCAAAAACAGTTGCATGTTGAATATCCCTCACGTCATCCTTCCCTTCCAAGTGTGTTGAAGAACCTATTAGCATAAAAACTCAAGAGGTGTTTACTTTGTCCATTGTAAACTACTGTAAACACATGGTGCTCCAAAATGTCGACGTCAGAGCTGTCCCGGCTCCTGACATAAAACATAAAAGGCTCATTCTGGCCTGGGGTAATGAAAAACAACAATTCATACAATCATCTTATGATAGTTCCTACATTTTACACACTGTGCCACACTGAAATCAGAGCTAAAATAATAATAATTGAATTTTGTTGTGGTCCTGCCATTATTCAAGCCACATTGAGCACAAGGAAGAAATCTGGACAGCGTGTGTTAAACAGCCTCGAAAGCCATCCCTGATTGATAATACACTCTGTCTCTCCATGTCTCCGTAACTCCTTCCCACAACAGAACCTGGCACCTTGTTCCACTGGCGAGCCCTGACAGAAAACAATTACCAGAGAGGCAGAGCAACAATACCCCGAAAACATCTGCTTGTGCCGGCTGGGGCTGCTGACATGCCTCAGTGTGTGTGTGTGTGTGTGTCCCTGCTGGCGTCCTCAGAGGACACATGCCTGTCTGGAGATGCTGAGGGGGCCTGAGTGCACGAGGCCCAGTCTCCTGCTCCTCGCAGTGCTGTAGCCTCCGCCTGTTCGCTTGTCCGTGCACCTGCCTCTCTGACTGCCTGTCTGCTTTCCGTGGCAATGGCTCCGTCAGAACAGACGAGGGCCCGCCTGTCGGAGCAGTTGTTCGTTTGGGTGAATTCCCTTCTGCCTTGGATGAGACGGTGCGTCAGTGTGCCTCCTAAGCCGAGGCAGTCAGGGAGGCAGTGAAGATGACACGGTGGGCCAACACTGATATAATGGCTCCCTCATGTTATAGCTCAGCAGATGGGAGGCCCCATCTTTGGTGTAAACATGGCACCCAGAGCTTAACAATCAAATTGCATCAGTTTAGCACTTACGGGAATCTCATCACCCCCTTCACCCTCACCCTTACATACTAACAAATGAGCAGATATGAGGCCCAACAGTCACTTGATGAGCAAATTTTACTTTTTAAGAATACTTGACTTGGTTGTTATTCAAAATGCAGATATAATACATGGAGGACACACGACAGAGTAGTGGTTAGTAATGGTGCCTTGCAGAAAAAAACACCCAGGTTTGCAGCCTGGTCAGAAAAAGGGCATTTCTACATGGTGTTTGCATGTTCTCCCTGTGTCTAAAAACATGCAGAGTTTAACTGGACACTCTAAAGTGCCCATTGGTGTGAGAGTGACAGTTAATGGTTGTTTGTCTCTATGTGTTTGTCCTGTGATGGACTATTGACCTGTCCAGGGTGCACTGTACCCCATCGTTGGCCCTATGTCAGCTGAGAATAGCACCAGTGATCCGTCATAAGGAGGATAAAGCAGTAAACAATGGATGGCTACGTCAAAGAAGACTAGTTCTACTCACTGGTTTGAGTTTTCTGCACGTGTTTATTGAGTTTATATTGCCACCTTGTGGTCATCAGCAGTGCTTGCTGATCAATTCCCCTATAATTTAGTTTGACTATTTATCTCTCCTCTCTTTGCTATGCATGCTTAATTAAAAAAAAAAGAAGAAAAGAAGAAATAAATGAAAAAGGAAATTAACTTTAGAAGTTTATTTGACAATCATCTTACCCTGACTTGTCTTTAGACAAGTTCTGTAGACAATAATATCCTGCTCTAGATCCAGAATTTGAATAGTGGGATGTCTGGGATAGAATTGACGAGGCTTTTTGGCTTGTTGTGACCCTGAACAGATTAATTACAATTGCATACATAGAACATATTTAATACTCTGCGTAATATTCAATCTTTTGGGCTCTTTATGTACTTTAAATATCTTAAAGTAAGGATAACACAAGTAAAAGTGGTGTAATTTAGATGCATTTTTCAAAATCCTTTTGTTTTATTGTTAAAATAAACAAATGCCCTGTTAACTGCTTCTTGGAAAGATGTAGCATAGACAAACAAATGAATTATTCTATAATATCTAACTTAATTGCCACAGTGTCCGTCTGTTATGGTTTAATTGCCTCAGAATTATTTTACAAACTAAACCTTATATATTCCAGACATTTTTCATCTTTTCTGACCAAGTATTTAATTGATTAATTGAGCAAATATTCCACTTTTAAAATTAATTTCAGACAGGTTCATATCAGTGAGATAACCAGTCCACTGTGTTTATAGCAGAGCAACACACACTTTCACTGTTTCCAGCAATAATAATCGACAGATGAATTGATGATCCATATAAAAGGGCCACACTGTTGGTGTTTAGCACTCTTGCCTTTGCAGCCAGAAGACCCGGGTTCTAGGCCACGGTTGGAACAAGGGCATTTCTGCATGGAGTTTACATGTTCTCCCTGTGTGTGTGTGGGGGGGGGGGGGGGGGGGGGGGGGGGTTTCCTCCCACAGTCCAAAAACATGCAGATTTGAGGATTAGGCAAATTGGTCACTCTAAATTGACTGTAGATGGGAATGTGAGAGTGAATGTGAGAGTGAATGGTTGTTTATGTGGCCGAGCGATTGACTGGTGAACAGGGTGTATCCCACCTAACGACTATGTTAGCTGAGATAGGTACAGCACCCCCCACGACAAAATTTGACAATAAATGACATAATACAAAATAAATGAAAGAAAAATAAATACATATACAAATAAGTGAATGAATAAATTAATACAAAAATAATAAATACATTAATGAATAAAATAATAAATGCATTAGTAAATACAGAAATAAATAAATGTATTCATGAAATAAAAATTGACCATTAAAAAGTATTTAAAAAAGTAAAGTATTTCTGTATTTACTTTAACCCATTCATTTATTAATGAACGTATTTATTCATTCGTTCATTCATTCATTCATTCATGCATTCATTTATTTATACATGTATTTATTCATTCATCTTTCTTTTATGTACTGTTATTGTCCTCCATACACACGTCAAACGAGTTGGAGCAGCCACGTCAAACGTCTGTACCCTCGGATTGAAAATGTCTCCGAGCCACACATGAAGGCACCATTTTTTTTTGACACGGGGCTCGGCGTGCTCGTGGGAGGAGGGTTTGTTGTGTTTGGTGACAAGCTCGCGGGGACGCGCCCCTGTCACAGTCAGACAGACAGACAGTCAGTCAGACAGACAGACAGACAGACAGCGTTGGTGAGGGAAGGTGTGTTGTTGTTGTGCCAGTAGTGTGAACGCAGCACGGAGTTGTCGCTGCGGCTGTTTGACGGAAGAACTTCTTCAAACAACCACATGAACCGGTTCCCGGTGGTTGCGCCCCGCTTTGCTGTGGCTCTCCGCGTCAGAGCAGCAGCAACAACAGAGATGTAAAAAGCAAGTTGTCATCTTCCTCTTGACATGCTTCTGACATAGCGAGGAGCCAAGAAGTGACAGAGGTATTTAGGCTTTGTTATGTTTTTTTTAAATAGCGTAAACCATGCGCTGCTGCTGACGCCATAAAGACACACACACACACACACACAAGTGGGAGTCCTGTCGTCACTGACCGCACCGACATTAGCTTGTAAGTGTAGGAGTAAATTGTAGCAGGTGTGTCCAACACCAGTAACTGCAGCTTATTAACGGTGATGGTGAAGCGGGCAAATAATAAGAAAGGCTTCAGAAAGGAAGGAGACTCGTTTCATTGCCATCCCATTTATCGTGTTAATGACCCTGGACCTCACCGGTCAGTGTTTTTGAGTGGTAAAAAATTGTTGCTAATTGCTAATGAAGAAAGTTGAATAAAGTTCCACTGCGGTATTATGTACTGTTACTGAAATACCAGCCTTGCAAAATGAAGTTGTGAATCATTTAATGTTGTTTAAAGAGGGAAAATAATAACCGTAATATTTAGCACTCATTTGTCCTTTTCACAAGTTATATTAGGGACGTGAAGGTCCCATTGCGCACCGAGTCGTGTGCAAAATGCACACGCCACTTAATTTTTCACAAAACTCTGGCATTTGTCGCTGTCGTAAGTCAAACTCAAAACCACCTCACTGTCAGTCTCACTTAGTGTCCATTTAATGCCTTTTTCACTGACTGCGTTTGCACAGACAATACAATACCACATTAATATCCATATGTCCAGGTGACAGAGCATAATAGTCTGATCATGACTTATGTCTGCATTTCATTTACTTCTGTAAAAAGGTTGTAATTAGATTAAAGTCATTCATCCTGATTAATTATGAATAATAAGACACTACTTTGTACATGGCTCTTCTTTCTAAAATGTGCACATGAGCCCTCTGGTGGTCTATGTAGAAACTGCATGTGGCGATAGGTTCATAGAAATAAGCGAATTGATACATTTTCAGTTTTGTAATTTATCTCTAAAAATGTAAAATAAATGATTAGGAGTATATATATAAATATATATTTATATATATATATATATATATGTATATAAGTAATACAATAGTCAAGGTTTTGGTGGGCTGTAAAAGATTTTTAGAATTTGAAATGGGCCACAACATTCTCAGTTTTGGGGGTGGCTGAAGTAAACACAAACAAGATAAACATCTTGATTGGACTGTGACGTCTTATAGCTTTTACAGCAGATGTATTGTAAATTTGGCTCATAATCAGGCCATGTTCTGTGACATATAAACAAAAAAATCAAAGAGTAATGTTAGTCGACACAAGTGTACATCAGAATTGAATGAATGTATAACAAACACTGTCACACATATGACGTCAGTAACAACTAAAAACTACTTTCAGCAACATATTTGTGCCCAGACACGACCACCGTCACGCATAGAAGTGATGCTCATGCAGTGAGTTCAGTGTAGTTTTAGAATAATGGTTAATGGTTGTAAAGATTGATGAAGTAACACATTTCACGCCTCACATCGCATGGCGTGATCAACTACGCACCAACAGGTGCATTGACCTGTGATGTTCCCAACTTACTGCTCTCAGTGTGCTGCAGTGGTTATATGTTTAGTAAAAGGTCCTTCAGGACATGCATTTATGAGGCATCTCGTCTCAGCTAAGAGAACATCCACCTGACCTCATAACTTATTGATGGACCCAGAATGCAGAATGAGGCAACTAGGTGCTTCACATCACCTGGCTGCTGATTTCAGATGGCTGTGGTCTGATCTGTCCTTCAGACAGGGTGACCTCTTTCTTCTTCTTCTTTTTTTTTTTTTTTTGCTTTACTTTACTCGCCTCTGCATTATTGTTCGGGGACCTGAAGGCACCATGCACCAGGCTGCAACTGCTATTACAAAACAACTTGAACACATCACTTTGATTTATTTTAAAGATACATTTTGTACAGACAGCTAGCTAGAAAGGTTTCAACTGTAACTAAATGAATTGACCCTGATGAACAGCTGGTTAAAGAGGTCTTTTTCAGAACAGATCTTTTTTATGAGTCATAGCAGGAGAAAACAAATGATTTGATTTTGTGTTTGTAGCTGTGGCTCTCTTCCATCAAGTGTCACAGGAAGCAGGATGTACAACACCAGGACTCTGAAATCACTTCCCCTAAATGTTTTTTAACCATAAGCTGTGCTTTTTCAATTTAGATGCTAAAATATTGCTGTAATAAATGTCTATTGTTGTTATTGTTGTCCCATAATTCAGTAACAGATGATGATGCACCATGATTCACCATGATACAGGGCAATAAGCTTGGATTAGGATTGATACTAAAGGAGTTGTTCCAACAAATATTTCTTCATGAAGTGTTCTTTCATGCACATTGTTCTCAATACTGTATTTATTTTATTTTGTATTTGCAATGCTTTTGATCACAAACCCCACATTATGACAGTAAGATTTCACCTAAAGGTCAAGTAAGTAGTTTATAGTGACATCTGATGAGAGGCTGAAATTTACAACAAAGAACTGCTCCCCTGCTCACCCCCTCCCTTCCCTAAGCGCTACGGTATCCTCCAAAACAAATATTAAATAAATATAATACAACTTTATATTTTATTTATTTATTTATTTCATTCTCCTTCAACTCATTCTACCCTTTTCTAGGCAAAGCAGAGGAAGATGGAGGTCCAGGTTCAGCAGGCAGAGCCCCGTTCCATGGTCTCACCTCAGTCAGGGGCCAATCGGCAGATTGAACTGGATGACAGTAGGGACACACAGCCAGCGAGCCAGAGAGACGACAACAAAGTAAGTTACACCCTCACCGCTGAGTATGTGTGTGTGCCTGTGGGTGTGTCTGCACATGTTTGTGATGAGTGATGAGATCCGGCCTGTGTTGAGCTCGCTGACATGTCTCGTATTCACACATAGAGATTCATTCACTGCAGCTCTTTGAGTGCTGAAAGTTGCAAAGTGGTCTTTGCACGTTTGCTCATTGCTGTTGTTGCAAGAGAAAGTGAAACTGGAGATAGGTCTTTTGGCTTCACAGGATGTTACCATGAGAACCGTGTGTGCACACTGTGAAACCACAGGTCGGATATTTACAATTTAGACCCGCTTATGAATACATGCAGACCTTTTGTGAACGCTGGTTCCTCAAACATATCTGCCATCTCGGAACCCTCTGCACGTCCACGGGTGACACTAAAATTCTCACCGGCTTTCTTCCATCTCTAGCATGTCAATCATGTCTTTCTGGCAGGAGCCAGAGCCTCTTTCTGTCAATCAGCCTAAGAGGGTTAGAGATAGAGGCAGAATAAACACTACAGACATACACACACATTCACCAGTCGACAGGACTGACTGCTACTGGCAGTTGTGAATGGCATGCTTGTCGAGGCTTGCTGTATCAATTCTTTTGAGCAAACAGTGCAAACAGTAATTGACATCACCCTTCAGGGTGTTCATCCTGGAGATGTGAAAGTGCACCAGAAGCATTTTCAAAACATTACAAACCACAGAAAATGTGAACAATTACATCATTCTTTTAGATGTGGTGTTTTGCTTGTCTTGGCAGAATGCCTCATTCTAGGAAAGAATGTGCAGGGGTTGAAAATGTATATTGTGACTATACAGTTTTCCTTGGCTTAATGCTTTTATATGTAAACATGTAATTCCATTATTAGATTACATTACATTTAGAATGTAAGTATAGGCCTGTTAAGCAGGTGACCCTTTAGGTTAGGACATGTTTTTTAGTTCTTATAAAGCTTTGGTGTCCTGGATTTGGAGTAAAGCATACACAGCCAATAAATCGATTATCTCCTCCGCATGTATACTCGAACTTGACAAGTTGTCCAGATAAAGATGATGTTTTACTCTGGCAGCCTCAAAAAGAACAGATTTTCCTCATATTGTGACTGCTACCAAACTGCAATGTGTAAACATGGCCATTGCCTCCGTCCTGAAATCTTTGTAGTGTTTGTGTGATTTTTTTGGGTCAATTAGCAGTTGAGTCCACACCTGCTGCAATTTACTTAAACTTGCCCTGGGAGTGTTTTTGCGTCCGACACCACCTGAGGGTTGACAGGCTGGCCACTGCCGCTGTCGTGGAGTCATCGATTAGCTTGACAGTTTATTCATCAAGGTGTCATCAGTGGAAGTGGACAGTGTTCTTGTCCTTGTTAAAAGGGCGGCAGCCTGTGGCTCGCCCCGTTGTTTATTAGCGAGACATCACAGAGAATGAAGTGGCACAGTCTGACCTGCACAGTCTCAAGCTCAGAGCCAGTGTGGCGTACGAGGTCGTCCTCAGTGCAGTCAGCCGTTGCGTAAAGGTTAAAGAAGTCACCTGGTAAGAGTACATTTGCCCATTTTAATCATCAGACTGTATCCAGAATATCTGAATACCCAGAGGCACAAACGTCAAGGTTTAAAATTAATTTCACTTCAGTGAACACTTAATCCCCATGTGCTCCGCCTTGTGATGTTATCTGCTAACTGTGGTTGTGCTGTGAGGTTTTATGTCTTGTGAAGCAGGCCACTGGTGAAAAGGAGCTTATAATATTGATCACTGTATCTTTGGGATGTTTTTTTTTCCCAGTATCAGTATCTGTGCATACTATTTTAACATGGGCCTTGCTTGCTTCCCGCTAACACTTTGGTGTCCAGAATTTGATCGCAATAGAGCATCCTGGATTTGATGTACAGGATGACGTCACTTGGCTACTCTTATCTTTTGTGTTCTTGTTTGTGATTACTCTCTGACTGTTCTCTGAGCTTAAGTTTTGCAGCAGCTAATTTTAGAGCAAATAAAACATTGAGGTTGTTCAGTAATTTGGATTGGAGTAGATTGGGAGTGTGTAAGAGTTGGAGACATGTCATGGGGAGACTGCAGATTGTAACAAAAGGAGGACTCAACCACTTACCCCTTCCTTTAATAAACATGGAGAGGAACAATAGCGGCCCCCAGAAAAGATGTCATGCTCTTCTTTGTTTGTGTAATAAACTTCTACCTAAAGTATGAAACACAATGTGGCTAATTTGTCCATTCTGGCTTCTGTAGAAACATGGCAGCCTCCAAAAAGCAAGGCCGTTGCCAACTCTCATTCATTCACTGTCCACTGCTTTATCCTCCACAGGAGAGTCATGGGGAGCACTGGAGTCAATCCCAGTTTGCATAGGACGAAAGGCAGGAGACACCTTTCTATAAGGCCTACTCAAAGGCTATGAAAACCAAACGATTTTTATTCTACCCCAGTTTGACATTTCAACAATCAAACTTAACCACATGTTTTATTTTGTATTTATTTAACCTTTATTTTACCAGGAAAGTCCCATTGAGATTAAAAACCTCTTTTTCATTGAGGAGAAATGTGTGGCTAGATATTGCACTTTGATGATTTGTGGTCATGGTGAATGACAAGACTTTAAAAACTCACAACTGCGACTCCAAAAATGGAATAATGATGCTGTATAACGTGGGGTCCATGAATCATCTTCAAATGACAGGTTGGAATTTGTGAAGAAATGAGTAACAGGGAGCTGCAGATAAATGAAAGTTTACTATTTGTACTTTTAAGATTTGTTTTCATGTCAGTCAAATTGTTCATATGATGCTCCAAACGTGGCTATGTCTCAGTTATGAAAGACATTTTAATGTCAGTGCTTTCCTAGTAAAATAAAGGTTAAATAAATTAATGACTACATATTTAAGCTCACAGGCTGTTAAGGCCCACGGAGAATTACTTAATATTACAAGCCAGCTTGTGCCCATCCACATAGTGTAGGTGTTGGATCACTTCAATGTCATTGACACCAAACCTATACACATTTTTTTTCCATTTAAGAAAAAACATTTATAGCTTCTTTAGTGCAAATTCCAAAATAACAGGCTTTGGTTCAATTCCCTGAGCAGGTATTTGTTTCATAGAAGAATCCACAAGGTAGATCAGGTCAAGTTTTTCTCTCAAGGGTTGAGCCAAAGGTCATAAATCAGTCCCTGCTTTTTTTTTTACCTCAACATGGCTTCCTGCCACTTCACTGTAACCCGAACCCTTTGTGTTGATCTGTTACACTCGGCGAACTGCAGTGGGTGACCTCTAAAACACCCCATAGGATTAATGCTCCCGCATCATTTAGTTGGTTTGTGCTCATTATTCTATAATTAGCTTTGTTGAAACACCAATGATGACTTAGAGTGCTAATCTACACTATTGCACTAATTGGTGTCACAACAGCCTCCTGACCTTTAACTCATTAACTGCTCTGAAAGCAGAAATATGTCAGAGAAGCAGAAATGTCCACAGGAAAAAGTTAGTTTGCTGATCTTACAGTTTTTATAATTGTTCTCTATGAGTCTATGTGAGCGCACTCTGTATGCTTTTGTCTCGGGGTTTATTTCATCTCTCGTGTGTATGAAACACAGACCCATTTATTCCTTGCTGTGGTGATGTGTGCTTTCTTTTCATTAGAACTGACTGATTAGGCATTATGCCTTTTTTGTGTAGAGTGGAGTAGTTGTCCCAGTGTTTATCGTAGTTGTTTTGATTACACAATGAGGAGCATTGAGGACCAGAAGAAGCAAATTATGTTAAATTGCTCTGACTGAAGATTTTGTGTACTCTTCCAAATGAACAATCAGAAAATTAAAGTCTGTGCTGATGTTACTTATTCAGAATTAAAGTTATATTTGTTAACCAATAAAATCCACCCGAATAAGCCCCTGACAGGATAAGCAGAACTTTGTTGACTTTGTGATGACTTGTTGTCCAGATGCTCTCAAGAGCATTTGCCATAATGATTTTCATTCGTCATGACTTTGAAGTTAACTGGAAAAGCAGATGGCTTCTCACCGTGCAAGTCAATTTGGCTTCAGCAATGTGACAGGTTGGAAGGCTATTCACTTAATGACTTAGTTTTCGTAAACACAGAAACAAGTGTAATTACCCAGAAATGTTCTCAGTTAAGTTTATATAAGAAGTTATTTTCTTGCACACAAGTTGAACAAACGATCTCAGGTAAAATTAAACAAACAAAAAAATGTCTGTCGGAGGAAGATATTGTCTTCTACATCAGCTTCGCTGGACTGAGCAGAGTGCAGTGAGTTGAGGTAAATGTGGACAGACATCCTGAACACCACCTTCAATGCCCCCCTTGTCCTCCACTCTACAGATTGCCTCGGTGCTAGTGGGGCCCAGATAATTACCTTGTGTTATTTCTTCTCCTACTCTTTGCTTTTGAAGTCCTGGCTGCTTCAGCTCCAACAGCATCCTGGTTTGCCATTGATCTTGCAGCCCACCTCCGGATATGAATGGGTAGTGGAGGGGGGCTGATTGGTCGTGGAGGGAGCAACCCAGAATCTGCCTCAAGTCTCTAAAGTGCAGGTTAATCAATATGCCAGTTTGTCTAATCATGGGAACGGCGCAATTCACAAATGACTGTAATGTGCATATTAGGCAGCAAATTACAATGGGCACTTTTTAAGCAGACAAATTGAAAATAGTCACCTTGTCAAATAATCTACATTTACACATACAAATAGCTGTCATTTTTTTTTACTGCAACAAATTGAACCCGTTACAACCAAATTATTTTTTCCGTGTGAAGCGCCAAGCAATGGCAGTTCAGAACTGAACAACAGTGAGGACCTTTAAAAAGTCCTAACTACTCAGTTTTGTTGCAAAAATTAATGGCTTCTTTTCTCAGCTGTGTCAGTCAGGAAAGTAAAATAAATTGTAGCCATAATAGTTTATATATATATATTTTATGCTGTGGGGTCTAAATCTGACAGTACAAATATTCACTGCCATGTGCTATACACAGTTCCAAGGAAAAATAGAATTAGTGATGGATGCTTTGCAGAGCGGTGAGATGTGACTTGACTCGGACGGCTATAAGCAGCTACAGTGTGACTGTATATGTGTAACTCAGCGTGTCATAATATCATTATTGTGCCTTTTTGACCTTTATTGAAAGCACATCTTTTAAAGCCAACACTTTATTGCAGTGCTAAAGCATCTTCTACACAAAGGTTGAGACCACGGAGTGAAAACAATGAAAAGTGCGATATAAAGAGAACACGTTTTACTCAGATCTACACGGATCCCCTGCACTTCATCGTGACTGTACTCGATCCTTGTCATAAAGATCATTACTTGGATGTGGGAATAAAGCTGCGCATAGAGAAATTATCCGCTTGGAGACGCCATAACAACAAAATTAGATTTAAAAAAACAATTTTACAGAATTGGCATAATAATTTGTTTCAGTTTTTCCGTTTCTGGCCTTTTCTTTCTGATTTTGGGTTTTTGGTTTTGGCCTACAATTTCCATTTCGGTGCATACCTACTTTTTAATAATTAAATTCATATTTTATTTGCATTTTGTGTATTTTGATTGTGTAGTTAATTTGTTTGCTCAATTCAAAGG
Organism: Microchirus variegatus; assembly: GCF_963457635.1. Lineage (NCBI taxonomy): Eukaryota > Metazoa > Chordata > Actinopteri > Pleuronectiformes > Soleidae > Microchirus > Microchirus variegatus. The sequence continues at coordinate 7,629,653 of NC_139814.1, forward strand.
GGTGTTGATTGCTTCTTCAAAAGTGTTGTTTGCAAATATTGACACAAATCTAATTTGATACTATTCCTCCTGGCTCATAACTTAGTCCCTAAACAAAACAGTTTCATCAGCTTTTCAACTAATTTAATATCAAAGCTTTTCCTGCAATGTCAAGCTCAAATATCTGATGCATCAGTTTTCTTGCATCAGTATATCATATGCATAAATAATGCAGCCCTCTCCTCAACTTTCTCAATTTACTAAATAATCCGCCCTATTTGCTCAGTAATAATTGATAGTGATCTAGTGATGTGCTTTGAGACACATTTTAACAGACAGCTTGATGAAAGTGCTAAATTTGCCAAATGTAATGAGGCACTGCAGCAACACATCTGAAATATCCAGCCACGAGTTGAGGTGACGCAGCATCTGCATCAGAACCCGACTGACTGTTACTGGCCAGTCATGACTGCACATGACTAATGATGCACTTCTAAATATATATATATACACAAAGAGCATTTATAGCTGCTTGTTACAAATATATACTGCAGGCGTATTTTTTATAAAAACAAAAACATTGCGCTACTCCCATCTGCTGAGGTGAGGTACAGTACAGTAATTGTATTATTGTTTTGAGCGCAGGAGCTAATCGGGTCAGCTCTTGGTGTGGTGACCAAGGTCAAGCCTTAGTCCATGATATTGTGTACTAGGGAAAGATGATGATTAGTGAGAAGGTGAAAGAGCATTACCGATTGATTTTTGAGACCTTTGCTCTATTTGCGATCACTGCTTATTGTGTTCTTCGCCTTGTAAGGTTCGATTTTGTTTGGTAGCTCTGTTCTGGAAATATAGACTGCAGGAAATGCTTATGAGTCTCCATGCGCATTTGAGTCAAATTACGGTGGTAGTTTCATTATGCCATTCAATTAGACTTCTGTTTTTCTGTCCAAGTTTACTAACATGAGGGAGGAATTTTCTCTGCTACAATGCTAGAGGATAATTGGCCCGATTTCGGTCTGACCCTTCCAACAAGCTTCCTGATTTTAGGCTGGTTTGAACAGATTATGTGGCCAAATTATCCTGTAGTGTGGAGTGAGCTTGGGTGGACTGTGTATAGGGGAAATTTAGGACACCCTATTCCTCCTCCTCGAGGAGAAAGATCCTTAGTACTAATATTCCTTTCAGCTATCTCTGCCAGCAAAAGTAGTTATTATCAGTGTTCTAGACATATTATCTGTCATTGTCCAATCAGAGTCATCAGTTTCAAGTAATGTTTTAAATGGTCCTGCCTCCCGGGGTGATTTGATTGACATGGAGAATCGCCCCAGCATTCTTCCATTGACTGTCCTGTTAAAACTTAGTTTTACCAGTGCCACAGAGTTCACCCTTTCATACAATTAAAAATGGTTCTGAATTAGAGTTAAGATTCTCTGTCCTTGATCAAGCATTTGTGTTTTTTCTCACTCGTCATGTTCGCGTGGTATGTTATAGCATGTCGTATTGTGTGAAGGTTTAAAAAACTTCGGACATGAACGCATCATTTAAAAACCAGGAAACGTATCGTCATTAGCAACATATGCGTTCAAGGCATGGATGTATAGTACATCCTCCATCCTCCAAAAGCTTTGAAACCGCTCACACCTTGGCGATACCTTGACAGTTAGGTTATGATACTGAGCGGCAAGAGAGGTGCCCGAGCGACAATGGTTCTAGGAATTCAGCCAAGCACATGCGCAGGCTGAATCCCAATTCCACCCCTTAGCCCTCCCCCTTCCCCCTACCCCTTTGTCGGAGTTCCCCTTGGCCCTCAAAACAGAGTTGAGGGAGCGAGGGGTACGAACGTTCCCCTAAGAAATGAGACACACGGCTACGACTAGCTAGTAATTCAAAACAAACTTGACTAGTGATTCAGAAACACCGTTGACAATTGAAGAAGACTGCAATACAATCATTACACATGTCGTAATTAAAATACTGAAAATACATTTGTGCGAGTCTTTAACGGCCAGCTTTCAAACTTCGCTGACAGGTGACGCGGCGGAAGCAGCGAAATTCCTCAAAGCCCTCTGTTTCAAGTGTGGTCCTGAGGAAGCTTCGTTTCGAGGGGTACGTAGCCCATCGGCTTGGCCCTACCCATTAACCCTTATGAGAAATGAGACAGCCCTACAGGGGTGGAATTGGGATTCAGCCCAAGTTTCTGGTACAAGTCGGGTAATGACACACTTGTTTGAATTGTTTAGTGATTTGACTTTTGTGGGGAAGGTCGTAGGATCGAATCCAGGTCTCTACTTATTTACTATTATTATTATTGTATAAAGCATTATGAGTATTAACCATTATTAATCCATAGATCTTATTCTATGAAGCATTAATTAAGCTTGGGATGCATATAATATTACTATAAATAAATATATTGGTTGTGTGGCGTTAACCAGCCATACATTAGCCCCGCATGCTATGATGTCTCACTCCAAGGTTTCCTCAAAAGTTGGCAGCCCTGTTAATTTAATGTTATATTCATTGAAAAGTGCCTTTCCTTCAAAAAGAAGTACATTTCAAAGTGACCCCAAACTTTTTTGAACAGTGATTAGGGTATAAGCAGTATACCAATAACCAATGAGAGTGAGTTGACCGGGAAACTTCCCGTCTTCTCAGCCATGATATCATCCACAGTTTCTCAGCACGAGGCATCACACACATAACAGCTATTACCTGACAGTGTTGCCAGTCAGCCTCCATGTCTGTTTATGTCCTGAAGTCACGTTAAATCATGCAAGTTTCCAGATCCCTGGAATCTCCTCCCTGAAATTGTTTGATTAAACGGCAAGTGTGTGGTGCTGCGTCTTGACTGCACCACACGTCTCGTCCATGTGTCAAACTCAAGGCCCAGGGGCCAAATGAGTCCCTTAAACTCCCCCAAACTGTGTAGAGATAGCTGAATAAAACACATAAAAGGCCACAAAATGCCATATATTGAACCTAAATAATAGAAGAAAAGGAAGGAAAAACGAAGGCAAAAGGGAAAGGACGAAGGCAAAGGTCAAAAGACAGAGAAAGCCCAGACTAGACTCAAGTCTGGGCTTTCTTGGGATTAAAACATTGAAAATTGTTGACAAAGGTTGTTGTGTCTGTGAATTTGTTCTCCTTGTTAGTATAAATATGCAATTTCATTATTAGACTGAATTTGAGAAATTCAATTTAGTCCAACTAGCCGACTACCATATCTACTTGCATTTTAAAAGTCTTTTTTTTGTCAGACTTGGACAATAATTTGATTCTTTAACATCACTTACTGTTTGATACTTATAATGTGTTTTATGGCTGGGTCTGGCTATTTGTAGTCTAATATTTTAGTCCACTGGTTCTTTATTCTGACATGAAAAAGCACAGAGGATGATCAGGCATGTCATGTTTATCATGTAGTCATGGAGCAAGACAAAGCCTCCTTTTTTGTGGTTAAATTCAGCCCTCATCTGTGTGTCTAACTTCTCTGTTTTAAACCAGGCTCTCGGGTGTAAACATAGATGACACATGGGCACTCACTTGCGCACATAGCCACAAAGACACACACACTATAGCAGCAGATGACAAGGACCTTATTAGCTGCTGTCACAACACATTTATCCCTCATCTGTTTCTAGGAGCTGTCATGAGCAAAGGTTGCTCTCTGCTGCAAAGTGGCAAAGTGGGCTCCTCGCTGTGTTTTTCATTTTCTCTAATGGAGAGCGATTGCATGGGCCCGACCATCTCTATCTGAGGCCCAGTCGAAACAGGGGTGATTTTTGCCCGAAAATAGCCCCACTGTCAGCTCGCCTTAGTTGCTGGGCCCGCTGAGAGTCAGTTAAGGGGATCAGTGCTCATTGGAGTGTGTGGCTCACTGGTAAGACTGCAGTGCTGGTGACACATTACTTTGATGGGATCACTGACCGCTCCTAATCCCCCATCGACACAGATGACCTGGGAGGCTCATTGGACTCAGCAGAGCCACCAGTCATGATTCCAGCTCTGCCTGACTTCAACATCCTGTTCCGTTGACCTCCAGCCTGTACATTCTCAAACAGCATATAAGCAGCACTCAGCTTTGTGGTTGACAGGTGTTTTTTCGAAACCTTTGAGATGTGCGCTTGATCTGCAGGCGACAATGACAGAAACCAATATTTGATTCTTTAAAGCTAGAAATGTTTTTTCAGTTATAAATATAAGCAAAAAATAAAGAAAATGCCACTGCTGTTATGCATTTAGTTGCTTCATAATTAAATATTTGTCAGCCAGCAACTTGGCATGAGAACATACGCACAAGAACACCCCGTTTAGAATGCCATCTGGAAAATCCTTTGCTGTGATTAAAAAAATTTCAGCCCCTTGCATTTTCAATTTTTAATGAATTGTGCACCCTGTGGATGTTTACTGTGTGTGTGTGTGTGTGTGTGTGTGTGTGTGGCACGTTGAAGCCCAGGCTTGTCAGTTGTCGAGGGGATTGTGTCTGACTCAGTGTCAAAGCTGGGAACTGTTGACTCTCGCAGTTTGTGATGACTTGGCAGCAAAGCAAAGGTCAAGGAAGACTTGTTCAGAATTGCCAAATGTGCTAGATTAGCAATACAGAATCCTAGTTGTCAAAGAGTGGAAGTCTTAGGAGTTTTATCATCCCAGTAAATACATTTAATGATCTCATTTCTGGTTATAGATGGCATATCGTATGTCTTTCATATAACGCAGTGCTTAAAATTCCCACAGAATGTATTTTATGGTCTCATTTCTGGTTATAGACTCTAGTTTATGTCTCTTATGTTATACAACATGTTTAATATGCAAGAATGGGTTGTCATAGGAATAGAGAAATGGAATATGCAGCTTGGTATTCACATGCTTTTCCAGTTCTAACGGTATGTGGTTTGTTTGCGTTGGCTAGTCTGCATCAGAAAGTGGGATACTGTTAGGTAGTGGCTAAAAGGAGCCCACAATAACCGTTTTTTACCACGTTTTATACTTCCAAACCCCTTACCATGTCATTTTTCTTTTCTCACAGTAAATTCAGTTTTTGTTGCATTAGAAACAAAGTGGGAAGCACCTGCATAGATCCTATTAAATCTAAACGTTGTCAAACACCCAAACAGATGTCTGTGATTTAATCACATTCACAAACAGGAAAAGACATACATCATTAGAGTTATAACAGTTTCATTAATTCATGTTGAAGTTAAAGAAGCAGTGGAAAAGCTGGATATTGCAGTTGTTCATATAGAGAGTAACTGGCCTGTAGTGCTTCCTGTTACATAATAAAATGTGTATATTCATGAGGGCTGAAACAACTAGTCGACTAATAGTCAACTGCAAAATTAGTCGGCATGCAATAATAATGTGATTGAAAAGTGCCACACTCGATCCCTAGCAAGTTGACAGACTTGTTTTTTTATTAAATAATATCAGAAATGAAGCTGTTTGCATTGACAGACGGAAAGTGTTTCTTTTATCACTCTCTACTGACTGCTGTATGTCATCAATACTTTAACACTAGCAGCACCTCGATCGGTAAGATAGTTAGCGACTGTTTTTTTGTGCAGTTCATAATCTGACTAGTCGACTATTGAAATAGTCAGTAGTTGCAGCCCTAACGTTCATGTACTTTTTTGACTTAATACTTAAAACATACAATGCGGGTTTTGCATTTTCCAAAAGCATAAAAAGCAAACACATTTATTTTTTAAACATATGCCAATGTTAATTTATACACTGTAAGTTGTGCCAGGGTCCTACCAATTGTTCAAGGACCCATTTGAAAGTGCAATGTTTATTATTATGATGATTTCATATCATTCATATACACCCACTTTGACTAACCAAAGAAAGGAAGAGTTCGCTTTTCCACATAATAATATCTTCATGCTGTCAGTGGAAGCATGAAATGCCCTGACCTAGATTAAAAGTATTTTTCAGGACATCTTCATAAAGAGAGCATTCACGACGGTATGACCTCAGCTCTGTCTGTTGTCTGCTGTGACAGATGCTGCACTGTTGAGCCATGACACATGCACTCAAATATTTCCACTTCCACACAATCTGTTTCCATTCAGAAATGTTGTTTGATTCATTATAATCAAGCGCTTAGCATCAGCATTTTCCCATATTTACAGGAATATTCGCAGTCGTCATAACATCTTGTGGAAGAGAAAGAGCAAGAAGAGATATTTTTCCTGCAGACAAAATATAAAACAATTGTTTTGTTAAACGCGTCCTATAATAGCTATTGTGTGCTGGATAATTGCTTGTCCACCATCTTATATGCAGCATTTACAACATTTAATAGGGTGCAGTGATACATAACACATGGCCATCTTACTGAGAAGTGTTGGTGACTTGGTGGAAAAAGTGGTTTCATTTAATCTAACAAGGACCAGAGTTCATATTAAAAAGAACACACACACAAAAAAACAATAACACAGAATTACAGAGAATTTTAACTCGTAAATCTTAGTGTGATTTATGTTTCAATTAAACTAGAACAATAGTCTGAGATGAAAGAGTCGGGAAAATGTTCTAAGTAAAAAAATATTTTAGAAATTATGCTCCATTGACTTTGAAACCATGTTTGTGTGGGTGTGAAAATGCACATAAATAAGACAATCTGTCCTTCAGATGTTTATTTTATTCTGGGAATATCAACCTCAAAATATGTGCGACACTTATCATACGGTATAATATAAGTTAATAAGTTAATGGTATAAAACTTATATTGTCTCACATAATCATTCAATGCAACACATGGTGTGCGATGATTCGCATATTAAATTGTAAATACAACATAGACAACTTTTAATTGTAGGTAAGTTCAACTTCTTAGTCTGTGACTCCTCCAGCAAAAAGACATGATAAACAGTCAAAATAAACAATGACTAATGAAATAGAAACAGACAACAGTACATTGTACATTGAATAAAAAATGAATCAACATAAAATGTGTCATAATAACATTCTTCTGCTAAGACTAAAGGCCTCATGTTCTCACATGAGAGTGGAAAGTACTCTTCAATGTTTACACCAACAGAAAACAACCATTTCTTATTCACATTCAGTTGAGATAAACAATCTGGCAAACCAGCTTTAGCTATTTTAAGAACAACATTAGTCGCAGAACATTAAGACAATACAGCTGTATGCTTTTATTGCGTTTAAGTGCATTAGTACATCCCAAGAAACTGATTGCTGTTGTGTATTTAGTTCACATATATTTCATCATGGTTTAGCTTTCATTAAACATTTAAATTGTTAAATCTTTCCCTCTACTGACATTATTATATGTTTTTAATTGCAACTCACTACAAGACTTCGTTAGAGGGCAAATGCACTCTTAAAACCACCAGGTGGCTCTTAAATCTGGTTCCTGACCGCTCCATCTGAATTTAAAATATACCATAAGGAATGGGAGTCCGTGGGAGTTAACAGAGAGAAACTGGAAATGTTCAGAATTGAAGGTTGGGAACTTAAATATAGTTGTTAAATAATATATTGCATAATCTCAACATTCATGTTTTTGGTGTTCAATGAAAGAACTGACACAGGCTTGTTTCCTTGATTAGAATTTTTATTCTTGTCATAAGCAGACTTTCATGGAAAAATTCTAATATATATATATATTGGTGGTGGGCATAGATTATTTTTTTTTAAATCTAGATTAATCTCTTGGAATTAATCTAGATTAATCTAGATTAAACAGGCTCATTTGAATTCAGAAATTCGATAATTTTTTGTGTCGTGGTAATTAATAGGCAAAGTAATTAAATTAAATTATGTGTAGCCTATCTAAAGCGAAGGAGTGTAGTTCCCAGCTGGCACCGATGATGCCAACACGGCCTCACGCTCTCTGTGCACACTGATTTAAATGTATAATTTAAATGTATATGTATATATATGTATATATGTATATACATATATATATGTATATATATATACTGTATATATAATACTATATGTATATATATATATATATATATATATATATAATATTTGGGTGTTGAGATGTTTTGAACATCGTTTGCCTTGACAACCACACACAGACTGTGGCCAGTCAGTTATTTTCAGCCAAAAGATGGAACATACACAAAGTTTTATTCTTTCCCTGAATTTATGATCCCTCTACATTACTATCAGAGTTGTTATTGTGCAAAGGAAAGGAAAAGTATTGCTCACTGTCTTGTTATCCATAACATGGCTTTTGCCGTGTTTACTCAAGCTGGAAGCTATGTTAGTGGAAAATGACTCTCTACAATGGTTAGCAAATGCCTTTTTTTCCTCCACACTCTGAGCATAGGCATTTATTGCACATTATAGATGCACCATTCCCAAGACTTGGCCGTTGAACTGAGTCGAAAATCAGCAAACTGTTTCAAGATGTCCCATGATGTTTTTGGCCACATGTATAGATTATTTTACGAGGTAGTTCAAGCAAACAATTTGGAGATTTGGCAACAGCAGCCCTTGCCATGCATTTAATTTAACTCAACAAAGCAAATAACCCACAGATTTGCACAAGTGGTGAGGTTACAGTGCGTTTAAATTACCTCATTTCAACCTCAGGCTTCTGGAGTTCAGGCCAAGTAAGGTAGAGCTTTACATCTGTGAAAGTTTAAAACAAAGACCAGGACATTATGATGGCTGGCTGCTTCGCTGCTTAGTTAACAGGGGGCTTCATTAGGACACCCCACCATCTCTGTGATAATGAGAGCAAACACCTCGATTAATCTCCCTGGGGCCTGTAATACATAAAGTGTGATCCAAAAGACTTGGACCACTTCCCTATTTAAGTGAATGGTACACTTAAGACAACCCCAGTGTATATTCACACCTTGTTAGATGGTGTGACCAGCCCTATTAGTTACAGCAGTTAGACCACGTTGGTGCGCTCATTAACGCCACCGATGGAGATATAAGGTGGCCATTACGGGAGGAGACAATGGTAAAACACAGTGTCTGGGCTTTGAGGAGAAATAAAAAGGTAAACTGGCTAATAATGTGTCACACCGCACTTTGCCACAGTTGTGTCATGAAGATATTACTGTTTTAAAAGCTGTCAGCTAAGCTGGGCTATGTGTGGGTCAGCCGACTGTGTCCTGTGATGGTGTGTAAATTAAAATGGTAATAGAGGGTTTCATCACTACCCTAATTACTGAATGACAGTTTTCTCACCACTGTGTTAAGTGTGTGTGTGCATGTATGTGCTTATGTGTGATGGGCCTAATTAGGTAAACTCCCATTACACTTAAAAGTGCATTACTGCTGCTCTTTTATAAAGGCTATAATTATAGCGCTGCAGAGATCGAGCTGTAATTAAGTTATTTCTCATGTATTAGTCTACTTGTTATATGAGTCTATTGTACTGAAAAGGATAGAATACATATTTGTATTTTATGTCTGCTCGTCGCTAGCTTTATAGATATTTATATAGAGCAAAGAGCCATTACACAGTGCATGGTTAAAGTGTGTGATTTCATCCTGTCAGGCAGGGAAAATGACAACATGAGCACAAATAGGGCGAAAACACTTATATCCTGTCTGAGGCTCTCAGTATGACATGGCATTTTTTTGTGTCATCAGTCACCTGCAGCAGCAGCAGCAGCAACAAGAGTCCCAGATCCTCCCAGATTGCCTTCTAATCCTGATTACACTATCCTCTTTGTGCCATTGACTTCATTATTACGAGGTTTTCCTGCAACATTGCACTTCAGTAGATGTAGAATAGTAATTCATGTAAATACGAAGCATGCTCAGCTTTGATTACACCTATTTTGCATTATTAGGCCTTGAATCTGCTTATTTACAGCTGCAATGGCTCAACCACCCCCCACTGTTTAAAAAAATCCTGGAGGAAACCCTGATGTGCTTTCCATTTTTGTTTGTAAATCTTTATATAATCACATCTACTGTGTCTTGTCACAGCAGACATATATAAGAAAACACATGTAATGATGTTAATCACCTTTGTAGGAGACTGTAACAGGTCACTGGCATATTTTTAATGGGTTGGCAAATCTCTTAAATGTGGTGGATGTGGATTGAGAGCTCAGGCTGTTGTGCCAGGAGAGTTGTAGCGGATCCTCTCTCAGTGATCTTCTGAATGGACCTATTTTTAGCATCAAGGCTAGTTGGACAGTTAGATAACCCTTTATGACATACTTTTGCTCTGTGGCTACTCACATTCATTCTCTTGCGTATTGAACTGTTGTATCGTGAAGTTTTTGTTTTATAGTGCTGGATTGTATTAAGTGAGTAATATGAATCTTCAGTTGCAGAGAATGAAAGTAATTACATCATGTGTAAAATAGTATCATTTATTATTAAAATTAAAAGAGCAGAAAAAAAAAGTAAGGTAATTCAATATAAAACCAAACTTCAGATTCACAAATTATACATCAGTTACATTCATGTTTGAATCACGATACATTTTTCAGTCATTTAAAGCTCCCATAGAGTGGTCCTATCACACATGTGCGTTATGGAGGTCCACTAACATACATTAACCTGATTTTATGGTCAAAAACCTCCTAGTTCTGCAAACAACCTGATTGAAATCTCTCCTCACTGAAGCTCTCGTCAGCCGCGCTGTTTCAGGCCGAAATCTTACTCCCAGAAGACAGAACTGTGTTGTGATTGGCCAGCCAATGAGAGCTTTTCAAACTGTCTTGTGATTGGCTAGGTACCTGGAAGTGACGTAATTAGCACACCAGGTCTCAGAAGTGCAGTTCCCCCTCTGGAACGGTGGATGCAATGCTATGCTAGTCATTATCAAAACATTGTTTTAACGGTGTTTAAAATGGCTTTGTCACTACTCCCCGCTGCAGTCCCTTTTACACCATTGACCCTGAGTCGGACCCAGAGTCTGGTTCAATGTATATGCAACCAGATGTGCCCGGACTAATGCCCAGAGCAGGTGGATCTGCTGTTCACGATTCCAGGCGTTTGATCCTGATATATAACTAGAGTCTTGTTGAATATCAGTTTTGAATTTAAATTATCACAAAAAAAATTACACATTCAGTTATGATGTATTAACTGTGCTCACACTACTTTCCAGACACTTTTAGTCTTTTGAGTCTGATACTTATTTAATAATGTTGACCGACACAACTTGAACCATAAAAAAACTACTGACAAACGATAGCGAAAACACATCAATCCACACTCAGAACTGGAATCGTCCTCTTTCCTGTCCATGTTTTTAGTTAATCCGTTAATATCATAATTGACATCTGAATTGATTCAATATAGTATAGTGTCGCCGGCAGGCTTTTAGAATTGGCTGTAAAAAGAATCAAGAAGTATTTGATGGCCATGTTCTGCAGGTGAAACAAAGGCCTTGATGATTGACAGCCCAGCATAAAGACTGCTCTGTATCACTGCCTGAGTGTATAGATTTCCGAGATAGAGGAAATGTAGAGGCAGAAATTACTGTTTTCCCCAGACGGGGGACTTGAAATGGATGTCATGCCCAAGGTTAGCAAATCTCATTTACAAATTTCAGGAGCGGAAATGTTCGTCCCTCCTCGTGCCTCCCTTGTCTTCCCCTCCCATCATGAAAAAAAGAGGCTTTTCATGGGCAGGGAGACACACACACACACACACCCACCCACACACATACGCACATGCACACACACAGGTTCATGCAACTATTTTTTTAGGGGCACTCCATTGACTTCCATTCATTTGAACAGCCTAAACAAAGTGTTTCCCCAAACCATAACATAGCTACAATTTAAATATTATCGTATTACGTTCCTCAGGAATGAGGTTCTGCCTTATGAGGATCAGGTTTTGGTCCCTACTGGTCCAGCATGTGACTTCACTTCCTGCAGTCTTGTCTTTTCCTGTCTTTGTTTCTGCTGATTGTCTGCCCCGCCCTAATCACCTGTGTCTTGTTAACCCTCCTTCACTTGTGCTTTAAGTGTAACTAAACAATTTTTTTTTCAGGTGAAAACCAATATATGCGGATATCTAGTAATTGTATTTGCTGATTTTCACAGTTTAGTGTAAAATATTGAAATTATACATGCTATATCTACTGCCTTTCTGGTAAAATTTTGCCATTGGCTTTCTACGTCCATGCTTGCGTCAGTGGTACACATTAGTTTGTGGCTCATTGACCCAGACTCTCCCTCTGAAGAGGGAGTTTAGTTACCATTTATGTCTTATCTGTATTTTCCTGTTGGAGTTCCAGTAATTTTCATGATACTTTTCTCGTTTATGATTTAGCCCTTTGCCTGTAACCTTTTGGATACCTCTGCTGTGTTGCACTGCTGTTCCATGTAGTGACCTCTGGAAATATTTAACCAACTTGTGATTTGACCCATAATTATGTGCAGTATTATAATACAGCACACAAACCCAATTAATTTCAACTCTTAAGCACAGGCCTCAATCGTATTTACCAGCCGCTAGAGCAGAGCTAGTATTGTTTCCACCACACACCTGTGTGTGTGTGTGTGTGTGTGTGCGTGCATGTGTGATTAGCATAACATCCTTGCAAGACCCAATCATGAAACTTTGATTTGATAAAACATGATTTGATTTGAGTTCAAATGATCGAGTTAAGTTAAAAAAAGAAGGCGTATTGTCAACAAGGGCACAGGAACTTTGAGGTAAGAAGGAAAGATGTCCAAAGTCTGGCCCGTGGAACAATCATAGTCCTTGGTGAGATTTTGTACGGCCCACTGCTTCGGTTTTATAATGTATTATTTATCGCCAGGGAGGGACTTTAACAAAAAGCTCAGCTGGTAAGGGGTTGTGACAGCTAGTGTTGTGTCGATCATAAAAGATTCGTTGGAAAGAAGTTTTGAGTGAACGAATGACTGGAATCACTTCATGAAGTGATTCGTTCCAGCGAGTGTGGCGGCCAGGAGTGAATCTTTGCCGAAGATTCACGAGTGAGTGAAGGCGCCAGGCGAACGACTTCACGAGTGATTCACAGAACGCCTGCAGCCAAGAGAGACTCACCAATAGCTGCAATATTTAAAAATAACAATAATGTATATGTGCATATTAGTATTATCCATTGTGTGCCTCTATAATAATATGAATACTATTACCACCAATAATAATACCTTATACTTTTACTTTTTATTTAAGTATTATTATTTTGTATTATTATCATCATTATTATCATTATTGTAATGCTGTTTTGCAATTAAACTGTACTTTTATATCAAAACTTGGGAGGGAGGAGCAGTCTGTCAGGGCAGGCGAGTGCAGTCACTCACTCACTGACCCGCGTACGTACTGATACACAGAGAACTGGAGAACTGTGGCTGAAGACTGAATCTCGTTCGCAAACGAACTGACTGACACAAACTGAACTGTGTCTGAGGACGTGAGTGTCATTCACGTTGCGAACGTACTGCACTCAGGGAGGACATGAGTCACGTAGCAGGGCACTGGGCTCCTGTTAAGCACTGAACGATTCGGTGAACAAATCTTTTGAACGAATCATTTTAATGAACGGATTCTCGTGATTCAGTACACTCAAATGAACTGCCAATCCCATCACTAGTGACAGCTATATGCACCTCATCTCATATTATTTTATTTGACTCCAGATGTGAAAGAAAGGCATTTTTTTTTCTTGTTTTTGGCTTAGATTTGGTTCCATTTCAATTTTAAAATGCTAATTATGCAGTGCATAATTATAACAGTGCATTTGTATGTGAATGTTACTGTAAAAATAAGGTCTCAGGTGACCATTGCCCACTGGAAATCTTCACATTATCAAATCTGGCCCTCATTAAAAAAGTTTGGACACCCTTGACTGAATGCCGTGTCCCAGAGACAAATAAGTCTCACATAAAAAAACCCAAACACAACTCATAAAGCAGTGGTTCCACCCAACAAAAATATTCAGCTTGAGACATTTCATTGGAAGCAGCAGATTTATTCCTAATACAAGGTTTATTGTTCACTGTTTTCAGCCGCAGCTTCTTTGTACTTCAAACTAGCTCTAGATCTGGCACTCAAACTCTCCCTCACAATTTTCAAGTGCAGAAAAGTTTTCTCTTTCTTTCTCTCTGTCTCTCTAAGATCGCATCTGGCCTCACTAGTGCTGTATTCAAATACACACTGACCTCATGTTGTATCTTTCCATCATTGTGTGCACATCTGTTAAACTGCCTTTTGCCTCTTGACTGGATCCCATCATTCTTAGCTTCTTCTTATTTTGGGACATGTTTGTTGCAGATTGGAATTCGCACTTAGGGAGAAGATCACAGACTTTCTCTCCAGAGACATCTTAAAGAGGAAAGTGAGCCTATTTTCAGCACTGCAGCAGTGGAGACTGAGTTTCACTGTGACTCACTCATGGAGCTGAAATGCTCCGAATGATGTCTGAGTCAGGCATAAGGGCTACTGTCCGCTACCATGGTGATGCAATGCCAAGTGTAACTGAACTCAGAGAGCAATGCAGATGGAAATTAAATGAGGGAGCTGAAAAGGGCCCAGAGGCGGCTTCACTATTGTCATGATAAAATTCCCAGACAAAAAAATTGGGAGCTATATAGGCTTCTGTGTGTCGACTGATAGCTCAGAGAGACCATATAATACTTTGGACTGGGCAGTTTTCTGTAGAGGTTTTGATATGGACGGTAGATTTAGACAGTTTCAAAATAACACATCTCAAGATTTCTTGAGGGAAATATTTTTTATCATCTATGAAAAACGCACACACATTTTTCACTTTGGCATCCTGAAGTACAACTCAGCACGACTGGCAGATTTGGATAAACTTGCACTTGCAGTTCATGTCATGCAGGTTTATTAGAAAAAATAACCCCAAAACAGTGCAGGGATGGCTTGACATCTACGAATTGCAATTGTAAATGCTGAAATATTTCTTTTAACGAAGACTGTGACATGATGCATGGCACCAGTGACGTACAACTGTATATTCTTGTTTTATTTGACACAAAATGATCATTGCTGCACTTTCCCTGTACAGTCAGCAGCAGAAAACAGTGATATAAGGACAGAGACACCTAACAGTCCTGCAGATTTTAATCTGATATGCCTGGGCAGGTTGGCATGAAGCCAGTGAAACACAGAAGAGGGTCAGATGACATCACCTGCCTCTGCCAAGTCGAACAGGTACAAAAAGAAAAAAAACATAATTCCACAGGAGCAAATATTTGATGGTTTTAATAAACACACACTACAAACTTTCAACATTAGTGAACTAGGAGCTGTGTCGGCATTGAAAAAAAACAAAACAATGAACTACATTCATTATTGATTAATGTGTTTAATTTTAGCATCCGAACATCTTAAATTCAGAAGTCAAACACAATACTCCCCTGAATGTTTCAGGTTTCCCTTTGAAAATAGACCCTTCTTACAGTAAAATCAATCAAGATGTAATTATAACTGTGCTGTGGATAAAAATACAATTTAGCAAGAATATATGAAAATGGAATTAGGAGTAAACAGAAAGGAATAATGTCACATAAAAAATGTAGTACATTAAAATGTGTGTGAAACAATCCCTTAATCTAATATACAGTATACTGATTGATATTATTTAGTATAATGTATGTATAATCCTTTCATACTTAACCAGGATTACATAAACTGAGAAAATGCTGATCATAATCTGTAATTAAAAAAAAGAACAGTAGTTAACAAAATTGATGGTTATAATTTTTAAAAGGGACATTTGCAGTGTGATTATGACACCCACCAGAGGGCCACTTCACAACACTCTCATATACTTGTCATTGCTATGGTAAAAAAAAGGTAAACATTCACTTAGTGCACAGCAGGGAGCTGGCGGTGCAAACTATAGCAATCTCATTTATTGATAAGGAAGCTGTTGTTTTGCAGGTGGTAAATTTATTCTGCCAGTCAGTTCCCACATAATTTGTAGTTTTTGCACTAAAAGAGGGTCACTGTACTTTGTAACAGGCAGCAGCAGGAATTTTGTTTTGTCTGATAAAGATCACCTTGGTTATCTAGTCCCTTTCTAAATAGATGATAACCACTGATCACTGGTCATTTTGCATTATTTAAACAACTTATCTCATAACAACCCATTTGGGCTGATGGATTTACCATATAGTCATCACCAGTCACTTCAAAAACAAAATGCTCAAACTGTAAAAAAAAAGGAGATTCAGTAGTCCATAAAGTACAGTAATATACAGCCCAATTCAGACTCAGTTTGAATACATTTTTACAGCCTGTGCTCAGTGAAGAATTTATGTGAAATGTTGTTTTTTTCAGAACTGTATTGGAGTTTATGGTTTTCCCGATATTGGATTTAGTAATTTTGACCAGTATTGGACCAATTATGTCACTGAGTATAATATCTTCACTAAACATTACATGAAATGAAAAGCACATAACGTATCACTTTAATTAGACTTTATTTGTTATCCAGCTCATTATTATGATTGTGTGTTTTTTTTAAATATAATTAAGGATTACGTACAAATGCCAATAACTCAGACGTCTCAGTACTGTAATTTACAGTAGTAAATAGAAACAGATGTCAATGTTTTATACCCTTTGAATAAACAAGAATAATGTCAAATTATAATATAATATTTTGTTTGTGACAAGCCAATGCCTCCTGTTCTGTGGTTTTCATCTTAATCATGGCTGCAACTCACAATTCATTTTATAATTGATTCGTCTGTCGATTAAGCAATTAATTATTTGGCCCAAAAACTGTCAGAAATGATGATGTTCAATATTGTTTTGAAGTTATTCAGTTGTAATGATTTATTTCTTATATGGAGCAAAGAAACCAGAAAATATTCACTTTTAAGAAGCTGAAAAATCACAGAACTCATGATAATGGATTAATTGTTGTGGCCTGACTCTTTGTCAGTGAAGTTGATATCTTTATCTTGTTTGATAAGTAAAGTGTTACCGGCTCAGTCTATTTATGGACCGTTGACTCGACAGGTTTCCAACTTTTCACGAGATGATCACATTTCAAAGTTTGCAGATCCTGTTCTTTTGATTGAATCGTCTGAGTTTACCGTGGTGATTTTGCATATTTGTGTGTGTGTCAACAGGCAGTGGTGGCCTGTTGAACCACTTAAAGGATTCTATTTAACGGGTCAGCCGAGCAATTAATCAAGGGTTTAATTGGAATCCCGAGTGGAGTGACATGATTTATGCAAATAAGGTCATTAATATGCATGCATGAATTCAGTGCTTAAATTAAAATGGCTCATCCGCCAGCGCAGACTCGCACTTTCATTACGCTAAATTAGAGTGCGATAATAACTCCAAATACACATATTTATTTTCCACAGACAATCAGAACAGGACATGCCTACAGGAAGAAAAATATGAAAAGGCAAAAAGAAGGAAGTTATGGTACGAGAGACAGTCAGGAAGAGCCAATGCTAATGCTGTTAATTTCACCTCATTAGAAGCAGACTGCTATCTGCAGGGCTTCAGTTTTAATTGGATCACCAGGCAATTTAAACCACATTTGGTTCTTAATTGCTTTTTTTGCACTTTATTATAAAAACTTACAGCAGCAGTAGTTTTAGCTATTCATCAATTTCTCTTCCTGGTCAATGCAGTGCAGCGATACCCCTGTGTGACCTCTGCTGTTGCCCTTGGTAACCATCCCCATGGGGACTGTTTGTGATCTATGCTCCAAAGTGTCCAGTCCACTCACCCTCACTGTGTGCTGATGCCAGGGGATTACACACGAGGAGGCAAGGAGCCGAGCAGCAGCTGAAATCACATTCTCCTCCTCCTTGCTTCATTAAGGTCGTCGCTGTACAGGAATGTCGACTGTATGGGCTTCTTGTCTTGTGAGACTCTTTTTTTTTCACACGCTCAGCAGCATTTGGGATGAGCAACTAAAACCCACCTGCTGCCTTGTCACTGTGGCACATTAAAGTGTGTGATTTATTTATTAATTTACTGTGGGTGATATTAGAAATAAACACCCGTCGGATGCCAACATGTTTTCTGATCGTGACTGGACTCCATTCTGATGTCTCAAATATCACATTATTCATGATGACTCCTGTCTGAATCAGGCACAAATCATGATATTAACAATGTTTTCCCTTGGTTGACATATTTATGTGTCACGGTCTGATCACATCAACCTTCAGAGAAAGGGAGCAAAAGCACATAAGATGAGGGCCAAATATGCCCTCATCTAACAGTGATTGATGGATTATCATATTTAGTCTCAAAACCAATTAAGAGCAGCAGATCACAGTGTTAGGGGGGGAAATAAGACCATATGTTATTGAAAGTTGGATTTTTAGTCAGTCTAAAACTGTAAAGTCTAAAGTTTTAGTGTTAAAATGACATCCATAGCCGATTATATGCAACAAAAATGTATGCTAGCTGTATCTTCTTTGTAAAGAAAGTGATGCAAACCCATTCGGTATATTTTCCGAGTTACAAAAAGTGAGTTATAAAACCCATAAAACAAAACAATCAGTCATCCAACAGTCACCTTACTTCAAACATGCTGTGCTCTACTGAATTATTAAACAATTAGGTTCGTCATAAATAGAAACAATGGCAAACTTATTTGTTGGTAAAAGCAACAGACCCACGCTGGTTTGTCATTAGTTCAAAGGAAATGAAATACACATTTGAAAGCTACAGTAGCTTTTACTTCAGCCGAGCTCAGTGGGAGGCCTAATGAACTGATGAAAGAGGTGACGATCAATCCCTCTGCATTTGGCATAACTGTGAGTCTAAGAATGATGAAATTTCTGTTCTGGGCTTGCATTCAAGCTCCAACAACAGAGTAAAAAACATGATGCTTCTGGCACTGCTCTATGTATAAACCTGCTGTTGTAATAGTTAATCATACATGTACGGGATTTGCACCATCATACTACAATGACGTATGTTTCCTTTCATATAAAGCCTTTCACGTCTTAATCTATGTATTTATCAGGATCATAAAGACCCATGGCTCTTAATCTGTGGTACGTGTACCACCAGTGGTACGCAAGCTTCCTCTGGAGAAAAATCATAAATATCATCAATACTGTTCTACTGTATATACCTGGGGATGTGATCAGAGTAGAATGGGGGAATGTTGTTTTGTGTAGACATTAAGCAAATAACAAAAAAAAGGAATCATTCATTCAAAAAGAATAATTAGAATCGACTTCACTCCATCTTAATCTAAGCTACTTTGCTGGCTGTCAATGTGCATATCATTCATTGAAACCTCTCAGTGCGGTTTATTCATTTGTGTATTATCCTTGCCCTCGATGCTCAGGACCCATGCACATACAGTTAAGTTGTGCTTCACTATGTTGTACAAATGCACCATCTAAGTTTGGTCTTGGATCATTGGTTTGATATCATGATAACTCATTTAATGTTGTTCATTCTCATTTACATGGTGTCATGAGTGATATCATGTCCATCATTTGTTTGCAATGTACCACACTAACGCCTTATTGTCAAATTTGAGTAATTTATTAACAATATGAATGTTACAATATCCAGTCAAGTGGAAACTAACTGTATAAAGAAGAGATGTCATGGAAGGTCCTGCAATCTGTTGTTAAGGCCACTAAATTTGACCTCTGACCTCCAATAACTATCAACTATCCAATAATTATCATACATGAAAGGCAACACCTTTGTAGTAAGATTTGACCTGCTTGTCATTTCATAGCGTGGTTCCAGTATGTTGATTAAATACTTAAATCCAGCCTTTTCTACACCTGCCGGATGCTACAAACACGCTTACAGTGCTAGATATCGATATCGCACTAGTTGAATTTTGAGGAAATGAGGACAGAAGTTGTTTTCGTAGTTGTGTCTCTGTCCTTATGATGCATGTGGCGATGTCCTGTGCTTTGCTACACAAGCATAACATTGTTTACACACCATGATTTTCTTGCTGATAAAGTCAATGTTATTGACAAAACTCTTGGGGAAAACAAAATATATCCACACTGGTGATTTTAGAGAAGTGGGAGGGAGGGGCCTCGGGTTTTGTCAATGTGACGACCCCAAATCAGCAGTTTGCAATAGTTACTATTAGTTGGCAGCATCTTCAGGTTAGCGGGAGGAGGTAACATGTATTTGTGCTACAATGGCTACAACCACAACACTGTGTTTTTTCCCCTCTGTATGCCTGCAGGACGTCACACTGGGGTCATGGTTAAATCTTCGATTCCACCTTTGCTTTCGAAGGTCGAGATCATGACACAGCTGCTAAACAACTTTAGCTGGCAGCTATTCTGCCTTTCTCCTATCTATTATCTTCATCATATTCAATTTGAGGTGAAAGGTGCAAGAGCATAAAGTCAGTCCCAAAATTTACCTGCCTTGATTTTGCCATGTCTTTCTCACTGTAGTTTTCTTCTTATATTATGTGCACCAGCTTCTTCGACTATTTCGAGGAATTAGACCAGAGGGGGAACTGTGGATCATGCCACAGTGTGTCTAACCAGTCTAGGTCCAGTTGTACATGCAGTAGTAATTCTACTCCTATAGCTGCATTATCTGTGTGTGTTTCGACCAACTTTGATAAATGTGATTTAAGCCCAATTTATACTCCTGCGTAAAGTGCTCTGCGTGGGTTACGTAGAGCACTCTTCGTCGACGCAGAGCCTGTCAGAGAGCTTCTGCGTCGTCTCCGACTGAACGAAATATTTTTTAAGTGTCCGTCACTCCGTCAAGGGACAACAGAGACGGCAAGAGCTGCGATTGGTCCTCAAGACAGGCCGAGATAACGCTGCTCTGTGCCGGCTCACAGTGCGCACCGAGTGTCCACAGAGGCGGAGCTGATCACCGCCGACAACGTCGCTGCCAAGCTATAAATACGTCATATCTTAATACACACAGCACCTGTTTAGACTCTAAATGGCCAATTTCTCACCTCAAATTATCTTAAAACTTTTTCTCTCTCGGACGCCATTGCTCACTGTAGCCAAAAGCACAACAACCTTGTGCAGCGACCCCTACTGATCGGGCGGGAAAAAATGCAGTGCGTATCCGTCACCATGATGGAGAAGTATGAAGGCTCCAGGTGTCTCCGTGGTGACACATTCGGATAACGCATTACGCAGTCGGAGAAGTATAATGTGGCCTTTAGCTTTAAACATGCAGTTCCAGTCAGACATTTTTTTTTTTGCCTAACGTAAACATACTGACTGTGTGTAGCATGTTACGTAGCATGTGGAGGAACACAGTGGTTTAAAACAAACAAAGGAACAGTAAGGGGGGAGCCTTGATCCAACTATGACACCCTGTTGTTGCACAGAAATGTCACACTTCAGTGAAAGCTTATGGCTAATAGCTTAGTTTATTCAGTTTTTACTGGCTGTCACACACACTTGGACGACTCCCAGTTATTCCTCTCTCTTTTTGTTACTCACACTCTCTCTCCCTCTCTCTCACACACACACATACCTCTCACACTACTGTATGCTATGGCTTGCTGGCTGCTTGGGGTTTTCTGTAATTACAGCAATGAGCAGGGAGCTGTCTTTTTGCATGGCAGATGGTCCAGCACCATGCTACATCAGGTAACCGTGACAACCACCTCCCTCCTCGCAGTTAACGGCACCATCATGACTCTTTACAGTGACCAAATGTCATTACAGCGTCCTTGGAGATGGAGAGAGCGGGGGACAGATATGGGGGTGGGTGTTGAGGGGGGTAATGGGGTGGAGGTGGAGGCGATAAAAGATGGAAAGAGGATGGTGAAAGCAGAAAATATACACACACATTGTTTTTGGCTGGTGACCAAAGAGAAATGCTCACTTCATTTGATCATCCCTCCATTTTCATGTTTGCTAGTGAATATTGCTCAATACGTTAATGAATCTTTTTTCCTATTAGATTAGTTCTGCAGAGTAACATCATATCTATGGCGTCAATGCCAGACTGACGTTTGCAGCAAATGCAATTAGCCTTTTTGGGTATTCTATTTTGATGCAACCCTTTCTGCTCTCGCTCATGCAACTGATATCCAATTCACGTCATCACACACAGATACTGTATTGTGAGTTTTGGATAAACAACGTCTCAGCTAAACCATGATTTTCATCTTCTGTAGGGGCATCAGTCTCATAATCTGGTGAAGTAGTAACACAAATACAAATAGAGAATTTGTTATCATGCTCACTTGTAAATAAAGTGAAATTAGGCTTTTAAAAAGACCTATGGATAACCACTGATGTGTGCTGTGTAACTCTGCTTTTCCGTGAGGTGTGTGTTTCCCTGCAGTACCAGAGGGAGGCAGTGACATACCTTGATGTGACGGTCGGTGTTGGAGATGCGCTTTGCATAACACAATCATTTGTTCATTCAATTAATCACTTATTCACCTTTTCATTTGGTTAATGAACCAAACACGTCAGTCTTGTTTTATGCAAAATATCACTTTGTGTTCATCATGCTGCATCTCAAGCAAAAAATGTTGTTCCCATTGTCCTGCATCATTGTTGTTGAGCAATATCATTAGCAATTAAATATCACAATGAATTGATTGTGAGCATCCAGCTCCTGTATTTAATGTGTCGTCATTGTTCAAACAGGATGTTGTGAAAGTGGGAAAAGTTGGATGGGAATTGCATGTTGTATTAGTAAATTTATCAAATCAACATTGGATTTTCTTGTACTGTACTATGGGTGATAAATTGTTTTTTGCAGAGTAAGAAAGAAATCATAATATTCACATTTAAGAAGCTGAACAATCAGAACAAGGAGTAATTGTTTCAGCCCTACACAGGATGTAATCAACCTTGACACTGAAAACTGCAAAAGCAAAATGTGCCCACATATTGATCACACTTCTGTACAAAAATAAATCAAATAAAACTAAATAATACTTAATAGCCCTAAGTTGCTATACTAATTGTATGCAAATCATATTCATCAGTGACAGAATATATAAAGAACAAATTAACTAAATATGTGACCCGTGGTGATGGAAGTCCGTGATAAATATGAGTGATGGATGAGCTCTCATTCACATTAATGAAATGATTGAGTTCGGAGGTTTGCTTTAGTTTGCCTGGAAATGCAACACCCTCTCTCCTCTCCTCATTGCAAAACTACGTACAAGTGGTTAACTTTTTTAACAGTTCTCGCTCTTCCGTCCAATCAATAGTGGGCTTGTGCTATGGTATAATTTCTTGCACCCTGTCTGATCATAAATGTACCTCTTGATCTGCCTCTGCTGGGGGAAATCAATACCTGTCCAGTGGGCCAGCTGTTAGCTTTTTATTATTTCTTAAATCAGTCAGGTCTGTGGTGCAAAGTTACCAGAGTGGAGGCCAGAGCAACAGTCGAGCTTTTAGTTCATAAACCTAACATGTCCCCGAAACCGGTATATGAAGATATTGATCCTGTGCTGTGAAAGCAAAAGGGGTTTCACTTTTTATTACAGTGTCCCCAGCAGTGGTGCTGTTGTGTAATGTGGTTAGTGCAGTGTTACTATACTCAAGGAAAATAACATGAGACATCTGTCTATCAGTTAAAGGTTGCAGTTGTGTTGCCTTTGCGCAATGTCCGCTTTACTTTTTTAAAGTTGTCATAATCTTTCTGTGCATTTCAATTTGAAAGTCCTTTCATACTCAGTGGAGAGATAGTGATATGATACACGATACATGGTCGACGATACCATCGATATTGTGATACGATTCTGTGGTAATTAATAGCAAGACAATCATCGCGATACATGACGATAACTGTCTCACTGAGGAAGACAAAACGTCCGTGAAAAGTTAAAAGTACAAGATTTCTATATTTTTCACAACACAGTAGAAAACAAAGGTCATAAAAGTTCATATTGAACGTGAATCGAGCATCACTTAAAGGGACTTATGCAAAATTTTACTTTTTAATCATGTTTAATACTTGTATTATATAGGTATTTTGACCAAAGCATGTCACAGACACGTTCATTAGGACACCAGGGAACTAGGCTAACTTGTAGAAACTTGTCTCCTTTAATGTAGCTTTATCCTTTACCCCGCTGTAAAATCCCTTTTCTTTAGCCAGGTAACTTCTGCCCATTTGAGCAGCGCCACCATGAGGAGACAGCAAGCAACGTCACCCGACGAGTGAAAATTTACTTTACTAATTAATTGAATTTACTAATTAAATTATCTGTAATTTTCCTGGCGTATCTATATTTCATAAGGAAGGACAATGATCAAATCAGTATTTTGAGCCTCACCTAATGATGACACTGTGTGTTTCTTCACTCCAATACTTTCGGTATTAGATGTAAAACTGTTTACATCTAATACCGAAAATGACCTTTGCTTTTGCACTCAATCTCATGCAGTAGTGCTGGGTTCTATGCCGGTTCATACCGAAAACCGATATTGTTGTGTTGATCATGCTGCGCAATTGTATTCAATCTACTGCACCGTAATACATTAGTTAATTTTGAAACTTGATCCAGTTATCCAGTTAGAATATCAGAAACATGAAAATGGAAGACAAATGAGCTACATTTTAAAAGCCATGAATCAATCTAATTTCATATTTTTCATTGTAATACATTTGCTGAAAATTTGCTGAAAATTCTAATTTCTGATAGGGTTGAACATAATCATTTCCAACCTGCAATATCAATATCAATCAATCCAATTAGCTTTGAGTTTGATTGTTTTCATGCTGTATGCCAATTTACAACATTTTATGCTTACAAGATGGAAACATATTATATCTGTATTCCTTGCATTACATTATAAAAGTTAATATTTAGTTGATATCTTGTGTGATAATCCGCCATCATGTTTGAAAATCTATCACACAGCAATACCGAGCTGAAGCTTGACTTAAAAAAATATATTGCAAATCAAGTTGCAGTCACAAAATCGCTTTGAAAAATGGCAATTAGGAACTGGTAAATGTTCTGTTAAAGCAATGCTGTGGGACTTTAGTATGTTAATAATGCCTGTTCTCGATCTTAATGCACCATGAACTGCCTCTGTGGTTTATTTTAATTAATTAACATTTTGAAAATTATCAAGCCTACTTAATGATGTTTCAGCTTTCATCATTTTATTTCATTTTATTCCACAGTTGATTTCTTTCTAAGCGAAGGTTCTGATATAGTTTGTCTCTGCAGGAAGACAAGGCGCAGCACATTATTGACTTCTTTTAACAATGCCTGTTTGTCTTGGTGAAATAATACAGCGGTGATCATGGGTCATCACTGTGTTGATGGTAATTTAATGTGCTATGCATGTACCTCTCAGTAATGTATTTTAAACGGCAGTTTCCTCGCTAAATAAATGTGATTGACTTTGTTTTCATTAGTTTTTATTTATTCAAGCACTCTGTAGTTTGGTGAATTTGTCTTTGTGTAATCTAATAAAACAGCGTTTCAGTTTTTACGTAATTTATTTAGTATCAGTGACTTTTGCAAAAATTGGTCTGTGTTGCACATCTGCAACGTGCTGTGGGCCATTTATAGGCGATACGTTGATTACTGATTATTTATATTGAATGTGTTTAGTTGCTGTTTGTACACGGACAAGCTTATCCATGAAGAGTGATGTTTAGGATTTCAGATTGTGACACCATGCAACATATGACTGATGGTGGAGCTGAACCGAAATCGTCTGGGTCACTGGTTGGGGACTGAACAGTTTTCCTAACCTGCTGACTTTTTACCACAAGCTATTTGGAGTTGACTAACTAACCTTATCCGAGAATCGGATCTGTGCTGTGTCTCAGTCTGTCGAGTCTCTTGAGCCTTTCCCTCAGACATCCCTCTTTCGGTCTCCTGTGAGCTGCCATCTAATCCACCAGTCATCTGAATCCAAACCCTCATCTCACCAAGGTCGGGATGAAAGAGCATCTCACCGGAGCCGAGATCCATCCGTGCGTGGCAGAAGGAAAAGGAGAAGGCCTTAGTGTGAAATGTCAGTGCTTTTCCTGTGAAGCTAGACTTATCAAAGGGGGATTAGTGTTGGACTGATGGTTGCACTAGATGAGCGAGTTATGATGGGGTAATCTGCTAAATCAGAACCAATATGAGACTTGGGTGAGACACATGGACAATAAACAATATAAACACACACACATACACACAAAGTTTTACTTCTGCTGTCACTTTGGGTGAAAAATTACTATCTATGAAAGGGGCTTTGACAATATAATGCTGATTACTTATAGATATGAATCATTTATAAAGTACAGTATGCTATAACTGGTACATTCATCAATAATTAATGGCCGAGTTCAAAGTAAAGCATGTGATATGTGCATAAATCTACCCAGGAAACCCATATTTGCATGTAGAGGTAGTGGTAACTCCAGTGTCATGTTGTTTTAAGGCTGCCAGCATTAAAGCGTTATTTATTCTTATGTCTTTTGGCCTGCACTACATCATGACAGAATACTGTAAATAAAGGAATATAGTGTGTAGTTCAGTCACACTTGGAGTTGTTTTGAACCCGTAGGTGGCCGATAAGTGTAGCCATCCCACATCTCCATCAGCATTACGGAAGGGTTCAAAGACCAAATGTGCTCAGTGTACTGATGGTTATGCCATGAGCTCACCCCTCGAGTGATGTCACAGTCATTTTGAAACGGATAATTTGCAGTTACATCATCTGGGCACCGCTATCATCGTTTGTTTTTGGAATAGGATTTCAAAGCCTCAGACGTCCCAGTACCACTGTCAGTCATCAGGAAAACCTTGATTACACTGAGACACAGCAGATTAGATGATTCATACATTGGGGGGATTTCAGCGGCACCTGTGCCAGTTCTGTTAGCTAATTCATTTGCACCACAGGGCTGCAATATTTGTCTGAATGCTTCTTTAAAAGTAAAAGAGTTGTTTGCGCTTTTAGTCATTCTGAAAGGGTAGATGTCATTTTTTATCAAAAGCCAAATATCTCATGCAGAATGAAGCTGTTCAAATGTTTTCATTCCTTTCCACCCACTTCCCATGTATCGCTTTCCAAAACAGCTCTCTCTACAGTATTTACTATCTCGGGACTACACTGGAGGAGCTGCAAACTATGAGTTAGTTTGAGCTAAATCAACCATTTTGCAACAAATAAACTGCAGGACAAATAGAAACATCATTCTTAATTTGAAAAGCTGACAGGGGAAGAAATGAGAACAATACAAAGGCTCAGTCCAGTGGTCTTCATTAAAGTCTCTGTCCTCCACACATGACAAAGCAGATTGTGACTGTGGCTCTGACAGGCTGTAGAAAATTATAAGTGACGTATTTATGGATTTTCAGTGTGATCCAATCTAAAATGTAACTGCTGTCAGTGCTAAAAACGCACAGTATAGACCTGCATTACCAGAACTCAGCTTAGTCCATATTCTGAACCACAATCGATGCTCAGTAATGGAAAGAGTCAAAGAGAATTTGTTTATTGAGGTGTGATTTATTCTTATAAGCTGTCTCTGGTTTTGTGTCTTTATTGTTCCTCCAGCAGATTTATTGACATAATCTGAATATTTGTTGAAAAGAAAATGTCAGTGCTGAGGCAGATATGTGGCTGAAATTGCAGCAGGCCTGTGTGGTTTAACTGATGACTGTTAATGCATTCCTGTTTTGGAAATTGGAAAAAGAATACATCGAGAAGCCAGATAAATGTTTCTGTCGTGGAGTCCCCATCCTAATTAACATTTGTCCGATCACTGCTTAGCAACAATAACAAGGCATGGCATGTCTATAAAAACCTCCTCACCCTGAAATAGCTTTCACGAGAAAGAAATAACATTTGATTTTGAAAGATCAGGGCCTTTTGTTGTCTGTAAAAAGAAAAATGATTTGCAGACATCTTTTGATGGTAGTCACACCAGTTGCAATGTAACTCAGCATTATGTTGGTGATCTGAGCCATAAAGCTTTTATGATGCTCAATTATTATGGGTCGGACCATACCCATAGTCTGTATGTGTCTGTTAATTAAAGATGAAATGTGGCCACTGATTAACAGACATATAAATGCAAGTTGAAATTTTTGGCACCTTTTGCTTGGGGTACCAAAGTAAAATGGTACAGTAAGGACAGAGTGGAGGATCCTGATTGGGCGACGAAAAAATGGCCAAACTCTTCAAAGCCTGCAATCTGTTTTAATTCACAGCTTAATGTCTTGTTGAGACAAATAGCCACAAACTAAGCTGTTGGATGTCCTCCATTGTCGTCTGTTGTGTCACGTTCAATGTCGCTCGTCACACCAGTATGACGTCCAGCTATGTATCTTGCTGACGTGGCCACACACCCATTGAGGCCTCGTTGTTCAGTTCCATTGAGGTTTATACGAAGACGGGCTCCAGTGACCCTGACAACAAGTGAAAAAGGTTTTACATTACATTGTACGTTGTTGGGCCACACGGTTGGTATAGTGGTTAGCAGTCTTGCCTTTGCAGCAAGAAGACCCAGGTTCCGCGACCCAGTCGGAATAAGGGCTTGGGAGTGCATGGGTTTTCTCCGGGTTCTTCGGTTTCCTCCCTCAGTCCAACAAACATGCAGATTTAGGTATTAGGCAAACTGGACACTCTAAATTCACCCTGAGAGTGAATGGTTGTTTGTCTTTATGTGGCCCTTTGATGGACTGGCGACCAGTACAGGGTGTACCTTGACTTTTGCCATAATGTCAGCTAGGATAAGCACAGGGACCCCTGTGACGCTTATGTGGAGGATAAAGTGGTAGAAGATGGATGAATGACACAAATGTTACAATTTAATTATACATTTAGAGTTAATTTACTGTGTGGAGTTCGATGTAATATCTGTCTACAGATTCATTGTGTCACTGTAGGTATTTTAAGACTACGAGCTGCAAACACTAATCCACGTTCATGCTGTACAAACAACGGTGGGTAATGCTTCTTCATTAAAGTGTAACTAAAACCCTAAAGCACTATTTCCACATGTACACCAGTGTATATGGGTAACTAGAAATGTTATTTATTGACCTAGGTGCAAGTCTTCACAGTTTTGTGTAAATGCAGCATACTGCATTAAAATTACACCATTGGCTATTTTAGTCTGGTACATTCTTTCATCATTCTCTTGTCTAATCAGTGTGAGGCTCATTGTCCCCTACACCTCCCCCTTTTTTACACTTTAATGTGGCAATATATCAATGTCATGTGCCAAATTAATATAGCCTCTCACAAATAACTAACAACAAAGAGTCCTCATCTTCATATTTGGAGTCAGAATGCAATCAGGACACAAGTCTGACTCAGTAGTACAACACTGCATTATACTAAGGGAGAGAGCCATAAAGTCAAATTAGCACCAGCCTGGTTATAGTGAGTCATCAAAGTTGTAATGTCAGCTTTTTCTTAAAGAGCTGTTTTGCCTTAGCTGAAAACTGCACCAGTTATTGAGAATGGACTGAGGTATTCAGCAAGGTACAAATACAGAATGTTTTGGAATGAGGCACCAGTGTGAGGTCTCTCTCTCTCTCACACTCTGTCTCTCTCACTTCCTCTCAGATGCAAAAGGTGGGCATGCATAGAATCACAAATGTTTACGGAGATCAAGGAGGAAATAAGGTAATTCTGTGGCACTGCTAATGGCAGAGTCTTGACAGTGGATATGTTTCATTTATCCTATCTGCATCAAGGTCGCGCTGCAATTACCATAGCGAGCAGAAGCTAAAAAAGAAAATCCACTAGCCCGGTGGTGAATATACAACAAATCACCTGTGCTGTTTAGGGCAGGGAAATTTAAAAATGGGTGATATAAAGTGTAGCTCAAAGGTAGACTGCTTAAGCACGGAGAAAGAGAGCGAATGGTTTATTACCTTGCTTGGGAGAGTAGCTCTAAAAGCCCACAGCAAGCTCGCACCTTTTATGTAGCTTACACTCACAAGGCTTGTTTAGGGGATCTAAAATACAGCACGTTCTGCTTCCTGAGGGAGATATCCAGGAGTAGTAGCATTTTTACTATCAGATTACGATTAACAGGCTTCATAACAGTTCCCATGTTACATTCACATTTAATATTTTCCTCGACTTTGGTTAAATAAAAAGCAATTGGCAAAAACCCTACCTGCTTGATTAGTATGGGAAGCACAGCAGGGATTGCTTCAGTCTGACACCAGGCTCTTGTCACCCTGGCCTTTTATCCGCCTCCTTCTCCTCTCACCTGAATAGCTGCTCAATACCACAGTGTTGTCCCTCTTGATCCCCTAACCACCACTTTCCCACTTACCTACATCCCCTTACCCATCTTTACTTCCCTTCCTCCACACTCGTTACGGACCGTCAGGCCAGCAGCGTAGCTCACTTGCTGCGTTCACACGGGTTGGTCAGCTCAGATTGGCATGCACAGTGTGTCTCCTGGACTGACCTGCGTGCCTGCATTGCTCTCCTATTAAAATTCCTGTGCCAGATCCCCAATGAGAAGAGAGTAGCAGGGTCAGGCTGGCTCGCTGGCCTCCCTCCCTCTGCCTGCCTAATGAAGAGGACGCCTGTTGGGTTCATTATTAAAGGACTGCTAATAACAGGCAGGGGGGGGGGGGTTGTGAGTGAGATGTGGTGGCTATTTTCAGCGATAAATAAAAAAGACACTCAAGCTCTTTTGTTCCTAAATGTTCATTAACATTCTATAGCAGCACTGCACCACCTTCACTTTGCAGCTATACAGTAAAGCCTACGGCTCTCATCCGTCATGCATGTAGCTTTAAATATAGCTTATTAAAACCCTTAATGTGTTAATAATTGACATTTTCTTACTTTACAGTATTACTATGCAAAAATATTATGCCTTTTTTGATGATTTGGGATGTTTTAAGTGCATACTGTTGATACTGGGTCTTTTATTTCATACTCAGAAATACTTGAAGTATCCCTGAAAACAAAGACCCTTTCTAGTACACCTATCTCTCATAATACCGCCACCAGTTTTTAAAAGTAATATTTATTCATGTCTTGGATTCATGTCTGTGTTGGTTCATAGAACAACATGACACTAACATGATCTTGAATTTTTGACTGCAATAGTTCTATTCTGACACAGAATAACACAATCCAATTTAATTACGGCATTATAGAAAATGTAATCATCAAGCATGCTAAATTAATAAATAAATCCTTGGCATGCGGTTTCTTAAATGTCAGTGGGAGATCAGGTGTGTTTGTGTACATGTCTGTTAAGTATTGTAATAGCTAGGGCTAAAAACCCATATCTGCTTCATGCGTTTTTGCATTGTGGCAAAATAACCATTAATTACACTGGGATTATCATGTAACCATCCAGCAGCCCCGCATTATTACTGGCAGAGAAAAAATTTCCATATAGATTCTTGTATTTTAGAGCAATAATAGAATTCCTCATTGCTGCCTGAAGCACATCCATTCTAAATGAGTCTGCCTGCTAGAGATGCTCTGAGTAAGTGATGTGAGGTATTACCAAGGGCCCCAGAGGCCTCACCGGGGTCCAAAGAAAGTGTGTCTGTGTGTGTGTTAGTGGCACCCCTTCTCAGGTTTGGGATATTCATGTTTAGATCTGCTGTGCTCACTGCCATATGTCTCTCAGGTGTCCTGTCGCTCAACACAAATCAGGTAAAGGTTTAATGCAAATGATAAACCATAAACAGCCAAGCGTAACGGCATAAATATGTATTTTGATCTCAACTGTAGTGCTGCACCTTTGAAGAGAGGGTCCCCATCATGCATAGGGGAAGTCGAGGCAAAAAAAAAAATGAAAGAAAGAAACCAAAGTTATGGAAAGCTTGTATATATTACTGAGATACAAAGCAGTGATGTTTATATGGTTTTCATGCAGCATGACCCAGGCTATTAGTTTCTGGTTGCTGCTAAGAGAAAGACCACAAGGCCTATTAAAATTGAACTCGGCCAATTAATTCAAGCCGGATATAGGATCAAGTTGCAACCAAAGCACTGCAGAAAAAAAATGCATAGAAGGATAAAACAAATGCATAGAAAGCATGTCTGAGGAGACTGAAGCATTTTTTCATTCAGCTTGTTTCAGCAAGATTGTGAAAAAGAGACTTTTAAGATTAGCATAATTAAGCTTCCTATCAGATCCTGTTAGCCTCTGATGTTTACAGTCAGTTGTCAATGGAATGAATGCACGCTGCAAAAAGAAAGGGAATGTTGCTGCCAGGATTTGCAGGACAAGGAACTGAATGGAATTCTGAGTCGTACCCCCATGCAGAAGCTATACCAGGCATCGCTGTATCTTTTTATAATTCAGAGAAACAAATGTTTTCAACACACTGAGTTCAAATACATGTGGTGTAATCATTAAGTGGAGAAAACCTGTGTTTTCCTTCTCTGTACATTTAATCCAGGTCACAATTGAATGGGCCATCCCTGGGCAGAAAGTAAATCCACCCAACGATCGTAGAAGGCCCACTGTTGACAGCTGGGCCGGGTCGATATCCACAGGAGGTGCTCAAATAAACAAACCATAAATGCCGTGGCTTCTGCTGGCCTCAGAGATTATGGCTGTAACAAAGATTAATTTTAACAACCTGAGCTAATTGTCTCAGAAACTTAAGTTAACAGCAAATATGATCTAGCCCTGGGTGCTTCTCTCTTCTGTAATGAGGAATAATGAGCATTAGAATTACTGCTGGCATTTGTGTGTGTGCGTGTGTGTGTCCCTGTTAGATATTTGTGGAGAGCACAGAGGCCAGCAGGATGTGAGTCTGGGAATGAAGAGATAGGCTGTATCTCTGTGCGTCGGTCTGTCTGTCTGTCTGGAAGGAAACAGGCAAGGAAGGAAGGGATAGAGACTAATGCTTGGCTTGAAATCAAATCTGAACCTCTTGATGAATGTTAGGGGAGTGAGCCTTTTGTGTGTGTGTGCTTTGTATGGGCCTTGTTTCTTTTTGACATTTGGCTGTCGACTGCTTGCAGGCAGTGTGTCACATCTCACCCTGTAAGGAGGCCTCCCACGAAGCCTTGGATTTTCTTTGTCTTTGTTATGATGGAAAAAACAATTGCACTCCTCTCCTACTCTTCCTTTTCTCCTCCTCCGAAACTCCTACTCCTCTTCCTTTCTTTGTTTACTGTCCCGTCTCTCCTTTCTGTCTCTTTCCCTCCTCCTGTGTGCCTGCGTGCCTAGAAGTGTGTAACACCAGGGCTGCTTGTAGAGAGCAGCTTGGCCTCGAGCGGCGTCTGTGATTTACCTTCAATCTTCTCTATGTGCTAGATCACCACCTGAGGCTGGAGATGAGTTCTCTTCACAAGTGGCACAGCGTAAAGACCCTCTTTTATCTACACTATCTCTCTCATAGTGAAGTGAGGGAGAGCAGGGGGAGAGTAGAGGTGGAAGGAGAAATGGTCAGATCCCTTATCCCATGTGGACATCCAGTCCAAATCCAACTGACAATACAGAGCTTGACCATGAGTACCAAATAGGGCTGTCAATTTTCCCCAAAATCAAGTGTGAAAAAATATTACATGACACAAGATTGTCTGATTTTTTTCTTCTGCACACATAAACGTGCTGGTGAGTCCACAGATTTGTGTTTAACCCAAAAACTTCCACACACAAATTGTCAGATGCTTAGGTGCCATGATTATTCACTAACGAGGACTAAATGTTTTTCCTTCTTTATCTTGAAAGCATATCTATGGACACTTTGCAATCAGTTACCCTCTGCTGGATGACATCGTCATTACCTCAGCCAGTCTGACGTGCTTGTGAGCTGTATATTTTAAACAGGAATGTCTTTTCAATACCTATTCAAATTTTGGATGGAAAGTGACAGACCATGTATGGAATATAATCTGTGTTCTTCATCTTTTCTTCCTGTGCGTTCTACTCTTTTCTTCTTTTGTCTGTAGGAGGGTGCAGCATTGCTATGGCCAGTGCAGACTTGTACAGGATTAGTATTGTTATCACATTCCTCCTCCACCATGGTGCAGAAAGGCCCTGACCTTTAACGTAATCACTGTAACCCACACAGTATCTGACACAGCATAAGCGTATCCATATTCTTCTCTGCCTGCCATTTACAGGCACCTTGGGAAAGTCAATAGTTGTAATAAAACATATTAGGACTGTTGGATTGAATGTGTACGTTACACATCAGGTGCAGTTGAGTTGTGATTGCCCACTGAGAACTTAAATCCATCCCATTTTATTCACTGTGCAGTAGACGACTCCATTACTGGAAAGGTTGCACTTTCATTAGAGAGATATTTGGCAGGCCTTTCGGTCCATTTTGACAATATCAGATTATTCAGAGGAGACCATTTTAGATACGGCTTACGACGGTGAACTCTAATTTAACAAAAAGTCATGTTGGGGATGTGCTCTGGCTTAGACTCACGTTCCTGAGTGAAAGGCTTTCATACGTGTGTGTGGTTGGGAAATGAGAGGGAGGGCAATGCAGACACATTTTTCACAAAACAAGGTCAACATTGCACAACTAAATCTTTGACCATGTATACACAGTTGAAGGGATTTCATAAATGGTTTTATTTAGGGATTCTGTGGTGTAGCCTAAGTGGACAGACAAAGGCAGTAACATGGAGAGACAATGGATTGAGTAGAGTCTTTTCCCAGATCAAAAATACTGTATGGTGTAACAGACTGAAGATTTATTCTTTCCACACACTGTTTCCCTTCTGGTGTCTTGCATTTGTTCAGTTGTCCTTGTACATTCAGTCATATATGAGTAAATGTTGCACTGAAAGATTTACCAGAAGTGTGTACTCCGCCTCAGTACAATGGCTTCGCTCGAGATGACACACACACTGTCCACTCCACTGCTCGACCCTGTCTGTAAAGATGCGCTGACGAGGGTCGTTGAACTGAAGTATGAACCTAAGAATGTGTCAAATTAAAGCTGATCCAATGCACCTCAGGAAAAAAAAAATACACAAGTAGAACTACTTCCTGATGGAGGGTCAATAGTACTTACATAAAAGTGGCATTAAATGGACAATGAAGGTCTTTTCATGCTCTAAAACCTCGCCTCACTCGAGTGCTCCTTTAACAGTGGTGACTGTCAACAAATAGTTGAACACAGGCTTGTAAAAGATAGCAATAGCAGGCTATGATTACCTGGCCTGTTTATTACCCGTCTTTTCCAAAGCTTTGCCCCAAAACCCTGGAAGTCATAGATTGTGGACGTGAGAATTTTCCCTGCACTTTCGCTGCCCTTTAATAGTGACTCATTGTTTACTTGCCATTGTCTCTACTTTAGCCGAGTACGCATCTATGACTTGTTGTCACGACTGTGGCTAAGCACTTCGAAAGCATGGGTTAGTGCTTGGTTAGGTCGGTTAGTGACACACAATAGCCATTATTCCATACAGTGAATGAATTCGTTGTTTTATTGCAGTCTTTTCAGGGCTGCAGACACCGATAACATGACGTTACAGATGAGATTTCCATGTGTCATCACAAAAAGAAACATTGAATATTCAGTATACATTGAATGTCTTAGTTGTGCTCCAAGCTATGATGTGTATTGCTTGGAGACAGTGGCACTGCATAGAAAATATATTTTTGTTTGGTTGAGATTAGGGATGTAACGATGCATCATGACACGATTAATAATCGGTACAAATGTGTAACGATTTGCACCGGTTGACAGAAAAAATGAATCGCGAATGCAAAAGAAGTAGGATATGTTCTTTTTCTTCTTTCTTTTTTTTTAGAAATAGGTTACGTTATCTTGAAAAAAGTCACTGGTTGGTGACTTTTTTTGACTAGGTACGGGGCACAGAACGAGGGAAGACATGGCGACCTATCTTTGCGATAGAGGATGCACCGAGCTGTTTAAAATCACCTGTGTGGCAACATTTTGCATTCCCTATACACACAAATACAACCGGTGAGAAATGGACATAACATATAGCGGCAACGCGAGCAATATGTTGCAGCATATTAGCCACCACCACAGTGAGAAGCAAAGTAACGTTACGCCACCTCGTGAGCTGCCAAACTATAAATACGTCATATCTTAATACACACAGCACACGTTTAGACTCTAAATGGCCAATTTCTCGCCTCAAATTATCTTAAAACAGCGTTCCGTGACACAGAAAAGTGAGAAACAGCCACTGTTTCAATGTTATTCTGCTTCCACAGTCTTTCTCTCTCGTACGCCATTGCTCACTGTAGCTAAAAGCACAACAACCTTGCGTAGCGACCCCTACTTATCCGGCGGGAAATTGCAGTGCGTATCCGTCACCACGAGGGAGAAGTATAAAGGTTCAAGGGGTCTCCGCAGTTACGCAGTCGGAGAAGTATAATGTGGCCTTTACTTGTGAGAGTGTTTCTAAAGAAAGGAGATATTTTTCATGTATTTTGTTGTTTAAGATGACCATGTAAGTTACACTTTTTATAAGAGGACACAAACTGTTTTACAGTTACTGTGAAGAAAGCACCTCTAAGATTTTTTTCCTACGAATAAAACATCATTTTATTTGGTCATAATTTGTCTGTAGCTCATTTTGATAAAAAAAAAAAAAAGTGAGAAAATCGCATCGTGAACAAAAAATCGTGAACTGTATCGAGTCGTGAGTTGAGTGTATCGTTACATCCCTAGTTGTGATGGTTTGGTCAAATGCAGACGAGGGATAGTGATTATATTGGACAAAGGAATGTAAATGTAAATGTAAATGTACTTTATTTATACAGCCCTTTACAACAATCCTTTCGGTGATCCAAAGTGCTTTACAAGAAATAAATAAATAAAGAGGAAACACATAAAAGTAATTAAAAACAATAAAAACAATAAAATAGTGCAAAATAAAATAAGATAGAATCAGATAAAAGATAAGAAGACAAAAGATAAAAGGAGGAATGAAGGAGTTGAAGGAGTAGCCGAGCAGGAGGAAAAGAGGAAGACCACAGAGAAGGTTCATGGATGTCGTGAAGGACATGAGGTCATTTTGTAACAGAAGAGGACACAAGGCAGAGGACAAAATGGCGGCAGATTATCTGCTGTGGCAGAAGAGAGAAACTGAAAGAAGTCTTAGTTGTGCTTTTCACCAGTCCACCAAGTCCATTTTAATTCCAGCTAGTTATAATAGAATAGATCATAATGTAATTAAGGCATTGTGACCACTTGTATTATTCATGACTTAGACTCCTTTTTTAAAAGATGCTTTTACAAACTGTGAAATTAAAATTGTGTTAAACCTGACACATGTACAGAGATGGATATGATAATGTGACACAATTCATTAACTGTAAAGGAAAGAATAACTGGATGTGTCACCCTCGGTCTCACCAAGTGAAGCATTAAAAGGGACAGCCATCCTCAAAATAAAAGCAAAGAAGGTTCTTAGGTTATCACCTCATTAATCTCCTTCATTCTAAAAACGAGTGGACAGTATGAATAATGCTGCCCCCCTAACATGTAATTAATTGTGATCACCCCAGGCTGTTGAGACTCCACTTCTCTTTGAAGCGTTTTGCTAAATGACCGTTTTTAGGCGATGTCGCCCACTCTGTTTATCTCCCCTTCTTCCCCCCCCCTCGCTCTCCTTCAGTCTTTGGTCATTAACATCTTTATCTTTGTGAAAACACACAGAGCTTCTCCAGAATGATAACTTGTTGCTCTCATTTTCAACCCCTTCAGAATGTAATTAAAGAAGGATTCAGCTGAATCCACATATCCATTATGTCAGAGAGGACCTCAGGCTTTGAATGTGGGTTCCTTATTCTTGCAAGTGTGCTGGAATGAAAGATCTGGAATATACTAAGAAAGAGTAAAATATATATTTTTATATTAAATGTGCTAGGAATAAGTGTTTGAATAGCATCAGTTATTCAAACACTTAGCATCAAATCACATTAACCCTTAGTGCACTTAGCACTCATGCTAAATTGCCGTGGGAGTAATACACAACTCCTTATATGGACATCCTTGGTGTGTGTGTTTATAGGTCACAGGGATTAAAAATGTGTTGTTGTTTTTTTCTTCTTCTTATGTGTTGTTGAGTCTAGTTGTGATGCATTTAACATCACAGTTTTAGTAGTGATATACTTTTCTTTTGTTCATAAAACAAACTCAGTGAACTTTGAACGGGGACATATTTCCAAATTTCACAAATCCAATCTGATCATGTCGTATCGCTCTTGTGTATATCGTTGTTGAAAATATATATATATATATATTTTTTGCCTAGGTTGAAGAAGAAAAGGATATAAGACACTCTATATTGCACATTCTTACCCATACCCTCTGTATATACTGTACGTTTAAACATAGTATTGGGAAAAAAAGTAGCTGAAATGCTCTTCTAAGGGTTAATAAATGTGGTAAAAGTCACAAGTACCATAATCGCCATGCATTGAAATAAGATTTTTTTTGACATATTTGGTCAAGTTATTCTTGTATTCCTGACATCCTCACAGTCTGGTAGAGCCCTGTTGGAGGAAACAGAAGCACAGTAAGTGTGCTGATGAATCCTGTCAGTCTGTTTTTAGGCATCCGATGCAGATATGCTGGTGCGCTAAGCAGCGCTACTCAAGGGCTTAATTAGACAAATGCTTGTGTATTGTTTACTTTCAGGAATTAGTGAAGTCTGTGTGTATGTCGATAATGGAATTGGCTGGGAATTTGAATCACTTGGCCCTACCTTCACGCTGCTATAGACCTGATAATGCTTGTCAACACCATTGTTTCTTCTCCCTCCTGTGGAGGCTCTAGTGATGTCAGTGAAGGAAGACAAGTCTGCAATAGTCAGCCAGCCAGAGCACTCAGGCTGGACTGTCAGCTAATACCAGCTCTCATGCTGGAGAAATCTTTTGTTTTAGAATCTACCTGTTGCAGCCACAGTCCTACAGACCACCATCGGCAGGGATTGGCTCCAGCCACCTCTGACACTTGTGTAATAAATTAATATTTCCCTTATTTAGATACATGGGCTACAAGCCACTCCACAAATTCACCCCACAGATGTATAGCACATCCTTATCATCATTAATGGAAGTATAATATCAAAATAAAACTGCATTTCAGAAACATTTTCCAATATTACTGTGTCTTCAATGCAAATAATTAGCTTTTTATATATATATATATTTATATTTACAAGAGTAAAGCTGCTTCATCAAACCAATTCATAACTAATTACCAAATAATATTGGTTAATTGATGCACCCTTAGTAATATACCTGGTGGATCATGGACTATTGTGATAAGAAATAAATTGCTTGCATGACTGTGCCAGCTCCTGCCAGGTTAGTTAGAAACCCAACCAACCAGCAGCACCTGTTTGATGCAGAAATAGGCAAAGCTCAGGAATTCATTCAGTGGGCGAGGCAGGAATTCAGTCAGCCTTGGGGGCCAGGAATCTGGGCATCCAACACAGTTATGCTTCAGCACTTTTTAATTTGGACTTGGCCTGCCTCAGCCACTGGCCTGTAGCATATCATTAATGAAAGTCACATTAGGCATCCCTTGTCGTCCTTAGTCACCTCCTTCAACCTGTCATGGAATTCAGCAAATATCGGAGGATAATATTCAGGGATATATCAAATACAAATTTGACAGCTACCAGCTCTGTCAGGGCTTTATGTAAACTTGCTGTTATGGAAGTCAACTCACAACCCCCAACACAGCAATCCTTGACTTATTAAATCATGATTTGGCTCACTGATATTATTTATCTTTAATTATGTGATAAACATAAACTGTTGTCCTGTTCTTTGTCCTCTTCTCTGACCCATCCCAGTTACTCATATCTTTAAAGATTTATGATGTGTCTGCTTCTGTCTTTGTTGCAGAAACACTTTCTTGAGGACCACAGGCATTTATGCAGGAAAGATTAGACGGACGTCTTGTTTTTCCTCAAGTTGTGACCTCAGCCTGAAGTTGAGTGCTTATCATAGCCTGTCCTGGTCACTCTGACCTGTGCACTTCAGCTATCACTTTGACAGCCATCTCATGTTGCCAACTTGTGAGGTTCTGTGGCTTTTTGTAGACATATTTAGTGAAAGCCATAGTGGCGTTCCTATGATGCAATTGCCTGCACTCTTGGGCCTTGCTGTGTTAAGTGATTTGGACACACAAGGTCAAATTCCAGGGCTGAAAGCATGCAGAATTTGATTTGACTTTTGACTTATGTTCTTTGTTAAATTGCTGCTTCTGAGTTGTCATCTAGTTGTTCTTCTAGAACTTCTTCCATAGTTGTGAGAATAAGAGACAAAGCATCATTAAAACACAAAACTGTGTGATGGCCAAAGATCGACCAAGATGTGTTTCTTATGGCTGATGCTAATGCTGATTTTTAGAAATTAAGGCAGATGTTGATACTGAATATTATATAAAAACAGGCAAATATTGGTCTGCTCATCTGATTAATCAGTTTAATACATTGTATTTGGTATGTGAGCGCATTTTCACCACATACAGTACATGTTCTTCTGTGCACCACAAATGGCTTTTTGGAAAAGAGAAAGACACAGAATGTAAAATACATATGATTTTTTTATTTTATTTTCAATAACAATCCATCAAATATTCTGGGTTTTTCCTGGTGCCCCAGTGGTCGGTCCAACTTTGACAGACAGTCATGTGTGAGTGACTGAGAGTGGACAGACTGAGAAAATCAATGTGGTGCGTGAAGCTTGACACTGAAATAAGATTTTAAACATTTGAAATAGTTAAACAGTATAGGCAATCAATATGCATTGGTCAGAGTTGACATTGGGGCAGGCTGCCACAAATAAATCAATGTATAGAAAAGTGGTATGTGTATACAGGTGCATCTCAATAAATTAGAAAATCGTGGAAAAGTGAATTTATTTCCGTAATTCAACTCAATAAGTGAAACTTGTGTATTATATACATTCAATACACACAGACTGAAGTAATTTAAGTATTTGGTTATTTTACTTGTGATGATTTTGGCTCACATTTAACAAGAACCCCCCAAAAATTAGAATATGATGAAAAAATAAGCTATTTAATTAAACTATGTAACTTTATAGTATCACATGCCAATCAACTAATCAATGCAAAACACCTGCAAAGGTTTCCTGAGCCTTCAAAATGGTCTCTCAGTTTGATTCAAAAGGCTACACAATCATGGGGAAGACTGATGCTGATCTGACAGTTTTCCAGAAGACAATCATTGACACCCTTCACAAGGAGGATAAGCCACAAACACTCATCGCCAAAGAAGCTTGCTGTTCACAGAGTGCTGTATCCAAGCATGTTAACAGAAGGTTGAGTGGAAGGAAAAAGTGTGGAAGAAAAAGATGCACAACCAACCGAGAGAACCGCAGCCTGTGATGGTTTGGGGTGCAATGTCATCTGCTGGTGTTGGTCCACTGTGTTTTTTGAAAACCAATGTCACTGCACCTGTTTACCAAGACATTTTAGAGCACGTCATGCTTCCTTCTGCTGACTGTTCTGTATATTTAATATATATATAATACAGGGTTTCACTATTTGAGTTGAATTACTGACATAAATTATAATTTCCACCTGCACCTGCATTATGCCTGGGTTGCTTTTGTGCATCATGTCATTAAGTTTTGACTGATTAACACAGTTTTTGAACCGTTGGGACTCTTATATCATATCTTATATCACGTCATCTTTGTAAACCTATATCTCTGCATTCATGCCTAAGCTGTTAAATGAAAGAAATAAATGGGATGTGTGTAAAGAGGTTTGATTGTGCCTCATGGATTGTTTCGGATGACGAAATGGGAAAACGAGACAATTCAGAAGTGTTTCGAGTCAAATGCCTTATTATTACCATATTATCTCTCTATGCACCTAAGGGATCGCACAGATGCATACATTCACACATAACCATCAGCTCTATATGGCTACGAGCTCTTCCATTGTTTCACAGCTTAAGAGGCTACTTATAGATAACATGGTGTGAAATTGAGATTCTTGCAGCAATACCACTCTCATTTTTAGAAGAAGCATGCTCCAGGAGGACTGCTGTTTTGTGGGAAATGCATCTTGCCACTGAAAACTTTGACCACCAAACATAAACGGAAACCCCAAATGATAGTTTCATGAGAAACTAGGAACTTGAGAGACTCACAGTTTGGATTTGGAAGCTATTGCTGTATTTTCTGGTGACATTACAGAGATTGATGGCTGAGAAAGGCATGAATCATTGCATTTCTTGAGCCGAATCAGTGTTGCCGGACACACCCTCCCTGCTGTTCTCTGATTTATAGTTTGTTTGACCGTTTGCTGAATTCCTGGCGTACATTCGCCAAATCATTTAGGTCCTGAGAGACGAAAGCAAAGGAGAAAATTCTGTTCATTAGTTGACACCTCATTCTTTTTGTGCGTGACATGATGAACCAACCACCTGATTATCTAGAACACAGTGTACTAAGCACAGAAGTATGTGAACAAATGGTGTTTGTTCTGGGATTAAAAAGAGTAAACAATTGCGAAAGGAACCAATTGAAGATATTTTTAATATCCGACAATGCATACATGTGTTGCAACACTGTTGTTTTAGAAAATGGTCAAAAAACTCACAGTGTTACACGAGCTTTTATAAACACATCTTGATAAAGTTTGTCCTGGCTTTTGCCTGCTCTCACTGGTGTGGATGTTGGATAGAAACTGCAGTCTCTGCTTGATGCTTGGCTGCTGCAGTGGTAATGTCTTGACGCAAGTGCCCTGTGATTTGTGTTTGTGACTGTCGTGATGTGCACACAGCATCCTGTCATTTTCTGTTCCAGAGGAGCACATTCTCACGACTGTGGCAGCAGGCAGGAAGTCACGCTCGTGGCACAGAGGACTGTCACTAACACCACGAGCAGCTAATATTCACTGTGCACTCTCAATCACTGCAGGGCTGGCACATGAGTGCGTGCACTTAATTAACATAATTAAATACTGAATGCACAAAAGTCCAAGTGCCACTGTTGCTTTCCCACATTGCTGTTTTTTTAAGGCTTTGTAATTGCATCCTTCATAATGTTAAGTTGCATATGTCCTTTAAAGCTAAATGTGTGAAAAAGACTTTTGAGAAACTGTTTTATAGATGAATCACTGAGTGTTTCTTTTTTTTAATCTAGACAAATGAAAGGGAAAAAACAAAAACAAATAAAAGCTAGGATAATCAATAACATACAAAACAACTTTTGCCACATCACAGACACATAATGGATTTAAACTCAACTGAAAATAGCAAAAAAAAACTCCATTGTTCTGCTTCAGAAATCCAACAAAAGAAATGTGTACTTGTCAAGCCCTACCCCATTTTGCCTTCAATTTTGACATAATATTTTCATAACATATTCATATATATTATTCAAACAAGTCAGAAAATGCATTTGCTCAGCCATGGAAAAACCAGGAACAAGTCTCCCGAGGGGCATTTTTTAATCCCTGTGTGTGACTTCGAATTAACACTAACACACTGTAGATTAACGTCGTTAATGAAAACTCACCCCATTAGAAGATAGGAGGTTAATAATAGGTGCCGGGTCGTCATCTCAGAAGTAACTACTGTACGTCTGTTTGCCTCAAGGTGTCCATTTATTCTTATATCAGTCTGTTTGTTGTACATACGCTCTGGAGAAAGTTTGTGGCTGCATGTTGTGGCTTCCTCTCCGTAGCATTTCTGTAGCATAGCAGAAGCATCTGTGGACGTGGTGGGATATGGGATGGCATTGTCAAGAGTGTCCTTAATAGAGGACTGTGTTACGGTCATATTCTGTAAAAAACGAATTATTTTTGATATATATAAAAAAAAAATCCTTTGCAACAAGTTGTGCTGGGCCGACCTGTTGCTGGATTTGTAGTTGCTGACAAATACAAGGAAAGACATGTATAGTTCGGTGACCTGTTCCTATTGTGTTTTCAATTCAGTATTCGATTTGTTTCATCATTTTCCTCCGATGACTATAACACATTGATATTTAAACTTGTTTTCTCTCAGTTGAAACAGTTTGGCTACTGTAAGTGAGGTCATGTTTAGTTTTTAAACCAATAGCATCAAGCATATTACTAAATACTGTGTTTAACAGCACTCCTAAAGGATTGATTTTGTTCCCCTATGCAGTTTAACAAGAGACAATTACAGTTCCCACTTTCCGGCACACAGTATAAAAACCGTTGACACATATCAGACAAATAGTGTTGCTTTGATGTACAGTATACCAATACTGCAGTCTACTCAAAAACAGACACAGTATAGCTGTCTCGCTTTTCTCAGGGGGGTGAAGAGCCACTGTTCCAACATGTCCCAGTGTCAGCGGTCCAGAGAAGAGTTGGAATGTGGTCGTGACTCCCCGTGCGTAACCCGCTATGCTCCACCGGGATGCAGAGTGGCAGGAACACTGTTTTTACACTGCGGTCCCTCACAGCCTGTCTTTTATCAGTCGAGGGAGAGAGCGAGATAGATGGCAGAGCAGGAGTTAGAGCGTGAGTTATGAGGCATAGTGGAGTCATTTTCCATCACAGTGATTTACAATATAAATAAGGTAAATTTGTGCTTTCAGCAACAGGTGAATGAGGACGGCAAAAATACATTTAGAAAAACGACTATTGCAAAATGTTGTAATGCTTGTAAGAGGTTGGTATTGTAGGGCCCTATGATTTCCGTGTTAACGGAATCGCGGACGGAATCGCGGAATTGGCCAATAAAAACGGAATCTAATGTTAAACGCGGAATATCGCG
Organism: Microchirus variegatus; assembly: GCF_963457635.1. NCBI lineage: Eukaryota > Metazoa > Chordata > Actinopteri > Pleuronectiformes > Soleidae > Microchirus > Microchirus variegatus. The sequence goes on from NC_139814.1 coordinate 7,674,190, forward strand.
GAAATTGACATAATGTGACTGAAATGCTGTCATCGTGAGGAGAAGGAACGTTTGTCTGGAGAAATGTTCCGGGGAACGCTCATTCGTGGCACCACCCGTGCATCTCCTCTCAAACACTCACCCGGCCAGGGTCTCCCCCAGTGCGTGTTGCTTGTTTATTTACTTTATATACACTTTTTTTTTCTAAACCGCGGAACAAGCGCGATGCGCTCGCATGTAACCGGCGAGCGTCTCCTTGTCCAGGTGCCGATTGAAACTCAAGTCACACCATCAAATACGCGATTATTACGGTTATATTTTTATTGTCAATAAAGATGTTATAATTAGGAATGCGCCGATAATTCGGCGGCCGAAACACGGCGAGTAAATTGTGGAACATCGCCTGTTAAATGCTGGAAAGTCTCGGCGCAAAAGTGAAACTTATGAACTCCCCGCGACTTTCACTTCACAGCAGAGAACATTGTCTCTCTTTGAACAGTTAACTAAAGACATCGGCTCATCTGATGCATCTGTTATTCCCTTAATTGCAGAGTTGTAGGGGTAATATTGCGTGTAGAGAAATGATCCAGACGGATACGGAGAAGCGCACGGCGCAGGAGAGGGAGAACAGTACAGCGCAAGGGCGGTGCGCAGAAATCCGTCTGCACCAGGGGGCACTACCACATATTTATTTATGTTAATTATTTTACTTTTTAATGTGACCAGCATTGCATGGCTTGTTTTAAGATTCACTGGCATTTACTTAATTAGGATTTAACTTAAGTCAAAACAATTGAACAATTGAGAAGTCAGTGGATTCAAGAAGAAAGTTGCATTTCAGTGGACATTTTATTCACTGACACAAAAAGCACACATTCTATGGTGGTAAAGTAAGTATAAAAGGTAAAAAAAAACTGAATAAAAAAAAAAACTGAAAAAACGGAATTCTAAAAAATTAAAACGGAAAAAACGGAATTTGGAAAAAAATAAAACGGAATTTGGAAAAAAATAAAACGGATTTCATAGGGCCCTAGTATTGTAAAAGATAGATTCAATCCACTGCAATGGAAACAAATATTGTCTTCTGTAACATTGTCGGTTGTGCTTTAATGCCATATGCTTGCAAATCAAGATGCATTTATCACTACTATCATTAACAAGTTCACAAAAAAAAACTTTTCAAGTGGCTCACTTGAAATAAATGATGACAATTCATACCAGAGTATTCAAAGATTAAAGGCTGGCCATCTTTTATCCTTTTCAAACATCTGAAGTCAATGCATCGTTCGCAGTGTTTTCTCTACCGAACCCTCAGGAGAGGAAAACGTTGTTTGCTTGTGTCCTAGAAATCCTTTTACCTTGTTCTCACTGAGGACACATCTACGCAAATAGGAAGAGTAGGATTACGAGTGCTTGATACAACTCTTCACCAACGTAGATTTATGTTTTACTTCCTTCGCAGATAATTGTAATCTCTCTTTTACCGAGAATCGAAAACAAAGCCCCACATTTAATAACGTGTGTGTTCATAACGGCCTCTCTCAACTCAGCGAGTCATACCGCAGAGGGCGGCCTCATATGGTCAACTCGCACAAAACTGCGCTCATGTCAAAACTGTACTTTTCTCATTGAATCGAAGAGAGAGAGAAGACTTTATTGAATTGAAAAAAATATATAACATCATGTGGAGACAGGGTGCAGAGAAAATAGACTTTTATCAAGAAGTGTTGTTATTACATTGTTCTCTGACTTGGCTGCAACTTGGTTAGTTTTCCTGTGTTCGTGTCTTAATTCTTCATTTCCAGCCTCCGCGGGGAGCTGACGAAGACAACAAAGCACAAATAGTGGTTTTGAACCTGAGAAGAGGAAAGAGGAACCGTATGGAACCTTTAGTGTTGTCTTATCCTGTGGCTCGAAAACTCTTAGTACTTGACTTTGTGTGCGTTTGTACGTGAAGTTTCTAGTTACTCAGAAACCTGAAGTGTGTTTAAAAAGGAGTAAGCACCCTCCTGATGCACAGTATGGTTCATAATGCCTGACAGATGTGCATGATGCAGAATGGTATGGTGGAATATGTTGTTTTTTTTCAGGTGAAAAGAAGGACCAGGTGCAGAAAAAAAGCTGTTGCAGTATAGACAGCTGGGGTCCACATCTTTCAGAGATGTTCTCGCAGTCAGGGCCCATCTGAGAACACAGGTCAAGGACGATGCAGGGAGAAAACTGGAACATAGGCCCTTCTCATTGGCCCCTGTTTTCTTTCTTCATCATCTTTAACACAAAAAATTAGCAGGTACACTATGGATTTTCTTAACCTGGGTATACCATGGTTAAAAATTCAATTAGCACCCATTGCCATTGGTTGTGCTGCCCCGTGGTGATTTTTCACCCTGTCTCACCCGTGTGTGAAATGTTACACAATGCACTAAAAATAATAATGAGTCAGAGAACGAAGAAAAGATGAGCAATGCAATGGAGCTTAAAGACAGTTACTGTTTTGTATCTTTTACCTCAGTGGAGAGTATACAGTTTTAAGCTAGACTTAAAATATTGTTTCAGGATTAAGTGCTGCTTTAAGTGGTAATGGTTTGCGAAAAACATTCATGGCTAACAGCTATGCTAACGGCCGGAAAATGGATGCACATCTTAGCTAATGATGTGGAATTTACATCCTTGCCAAAAATGAAGCAGATGAAGAAGACATCCAAATGCTGTGTTACCACTAATGCTTATCAGAGCCAAAAACTGATAAAAACCCCACTTGACCTGGGAGTGAATGTCAATTAAACACATTCCCACTGGTCAAAAATCTGTTGAATATTAGGTTCAAACAGTCAGGGATTTTTGACCAGTGGGTAAAGGATTATTTCTTTTTTTTTTTTCTTCTTCTTCTAATAATAATTTCTGACAGGCTGTACACTGAGATATTATGTTGCCCTCCACAGTCCAATGTTCTTCAACACAGTCCAAAGAATTCTCTTCTTCCTTCCACAGACACTCACTTCAGACACAGGTGAATTTTAACCACTATACAAATAAACAGCCTGTCATGGAAGCCTCTGCGTCACACCCATCAGCCTGTTGTTCTCATGTCCTCTCATCCCGTTCACCTCTCCTCTTTTTTTCACCTCCTTCTAATGTTGAGCTGATGGAGACGGAGCCATTAATCAGCGAAACACATACTTAATCCCTACACTTAACGGCTGGCAGACGACTCTGGAGCGATACATGTCATTTTATTGTGATTAACTGTGATAGGCTATATGCATGTTTACAGAATAACAATTGCAGTATGATCTGAAAAATATCATCTGAAATCTACACCAAGTTATGTGGTGAAGTTAATGAAGCTAGTAGTATGAAGATAAGTTCAACAATTTGGTGAGTTTAATACATTACATTAATACATCAATACATTTTTGTTGAGTATTTCTACCATTGCGTTTACCATTTTGTGTTTTTTTTTTTTTTTAACTATAATGTACTTCAGCCATACAGACCTCTTGATACTTAGCGATCATGCAGTGCTATTTTTGCATAATGTAGGTGTTTTAATGGTAGTGAGTGTGCTGGACTCATGCAGAGGCCTCAGGCAATCACAGATGACCACAGTTTATAGAGTGACAGAAGTGGAGAGAGAGAGAAAGAGAGAGGGAGAGAGGGAACGAAAGGTGGAAAGACACACTAAGACAAAGAGAGAGGGGGACAAAGGCAGACAGTGACAGAGTGAGGTGAACAGACAAAGTGATGGGTCCAGAGAAGTGGGTGTATAAAAAGCATACGTAAGAAGAGGACTAAAATGTCAGTGTGAAAACATTTGTCTGGGTGTGTGAGCCACTCAGACACAGCTCTCCTGCCACAGTGGATAAACACCTGTGATCATAGTTCAGCGGCAGACATTAACAGCATTTCTCAGTTGAAGTACATCCTGGAGTGCTGTATATATTTGCTGGAAACTTCCACTGATGGAGCTGATGGAAGGTCTTAACCACACAGTTTACACAGCTATAGATAGATAGATAGATGGATAGATAGATAGACACAAAAAGCACACACTCTATGGTGGTAAAGTAAGTATAAAAGGTAAAAATTAAACAATTAAACAAAATGAAATAGGACAAATCGGAATTCTAAAAAATAAAACGGAATTTCTTCTGACCAACTGTTGATGGAGGTTCCTAAAACCAGACTCTAGAGCAGGGGTCACCAACGTGGTGCCCGCGGGCACCTGGTAGCCCGCGGGCAGCCAATACGGTGCCCGCGGGCTCACTTCACTTCACCTCACGTGCATGTATCCATATGATCTCTCAGTAAAATATCTTTGATATTGTTTATAAAAACTGGTAATCGTTAGGAGTAAGCACTGGAATTAATGTGTATGCAGTTGAATGCATAATATTAATCATTTAAATGGTAAACAAAAAAATAATGTTAATGTGGTAGCCCTCCATATTATTCTTTAGCCTTCAGGTAGCTCTCTGTCTCAAAAAGGTTGGTGACCCCTGCTCTAGAGGCTGCCCCAGTGTCCACCTCTATATTAGAACCTCCTAGACTCTAGATACTTTTTAAATCCCCTCTTAAAACCCACTTCTTCTCTCTGGCATTTCATAAATGAGCAAATGCAAATGTTATGTAATGTTATACGTAATGTAAATGCTGTGTAGCCACACAGACGCAAGGAGAACACGGACTGGCAGTAGCAGGATGATTTGTTAGCAGTTATGAGCAGCTGGGGTTGAAAACAGCAGACCTATATATTAGATAGATGGTGAGACTTTTCTAAAGTCTGAATAGGCTGAATATCAACACAATCTAATCTATCCTTCCACCAGACCCTGCCTTGCAGCATGAAGTCTTTCTTTCCCCTGAAGTACCCCTGTGTAAATGTTTATGTCCCCTCTCTTCAGAGGGGGCGGATGGTTCATCTTCTTGTTAGTACAAGCATAGTGGGAGATTGACAGAGGGTAGCGGTAATAGGGGCACTGCCTGCCAACCCGTTAGGCATGTGTGTTTGGAGTGGTATTGAAAACAGGACACTCGCATAAAGTGAATAAGTAAATAAAGTTTGGCTGTTGGTAAGATTATCCCCTATGCCTCTCCCTTTATTTGCCATAGATGTCAAGATGCAAATTTTGCGGCTCTACATCCGCTTAACAGCGGCAGCCCCCGGGGCTCACGGTTCATCAGAGCATAAACATGTGTCAGACCAAGGAAAATATTTGGAGAGAGGGATAACAGACACATCAAGTTTTGAGGTTTACTCAGAACTCCAAGTGTGGAAAGGTCATAATATTGTTCGTAAAGTTCTCAGAGGTCAAAGACTCACTCAGTAAATGTATTTCTTATGCTCCTATTTTTGTCACTCTCTGCATTCGTCAACCTGTTCCATACTTCCAACACCTCAGGAAACTCAGAGCATGTTTTTTTTGTGTTTTTTTTTTAACAAGTTACCACTGTCTACTATAAAAAGAAATGAATGTAAACAGTGTTTTGTGCTATCTATTACCTTGAAATTGAAAACATTGCATGACTTATGAATGGCTACACTGTTTATTCTGTATCATCTCATCACAGCAGTTTGTATGAGGACTCCCGTCAATAGAGATTTCACAGTCACACAATAGTAGGTGCGGGAATCTAAACAATACACCCTACACTTAAAACTCTGAGCACTGTACTTTACTGTTGTGGAAGTGGCTGTCAGCCAATGTGTGTATAACGTCAAACCCCTGACCCAGTTACTCTGGTTACCACCTACTCCTTGTCTCTTAAGACTCTCAATGTGGATTGCAAAGAGGTAGACGTTTTTCTAGAAGAGGCCAAGTGTGTGGTGTTGGCTTTGTCCTGGTGGTAGTGAGCATGGAGGCCCAGAGGGTAACTCCTCACACAGTCTCTCCTCTTTTTTAAATGAGAACAGCCTGAAACATGTCAGAGTTCCCACGTACCAAAATCCAGACATTCCGTGCAGCTGTGTTACCTTGGTTGTACTTGAACCTGGTCTTTAAGTTTTAGAGAAGGGATGAGGGAGATTGAATAAGGGCTGGATTTCAGGTAGAACTGCACAGACTGTCGTACCTCTGTTTGCCTTGTTTTGCCTGGAGTGACAGTGTGAGCCTTGAATGCTTGTCGGCAGAAAGGTGACATGTGTGAAGGGATGAGGATTGGCAAAAAGGCAGCGAATGGTACAGAGGAAGCCATTTCATGCAGCACAGCTTCCAGGAAGTCTGTCATCAGAGATGCCAAATGACAGCTGTATCTCTCTCATAGCCAGCCAAACAGAGTGCTGAGGCGTGGAGGGCCCTCTAGAAGACAATATCCCTATAACTAACGCCACCTAGGATGACTTTCCTGGTCTCAGTGTTAAAGCCTCTCACCCTTAAACCATCATTTCAAAAATACACTGGCAATTGGTTATTCATTTTTTTGTTGTCATGTTTTAGGGACTCCATTTTTGTCCATTTAATAGCTTTTTGAATGAGACACAGTTTAGCACCACTGTTATTCGACATGTGTGAGATGGGTATATGGATATTACACAGAGAGTAGAAGTCTTCTCTTTGGCAGCACTCCCTTGGATTGGCACAGGTAAAGGATCATTTGGCCAACAGAAGATCAGGGTATATTGATTTAGATTTTCGTTGTGGGGATTCATCATTTTTGCCTTGATATACCTGTATATCAACAACAATGTCTCGAGGGCAATCTGATAATAACGGACAAGGAGTACCATGTTATTAAATGAACAGCAAAATGCACACTAGACACATCTCTATTAGTCATAATGCTTTGTGGTTCACCTTGAGATTAAGGTTACCTGAGATAAGTTTGATAACTTTACGAAAAAAAAACAAAAAACAACAACTGTTGCCTTAGCGGGTTTGATTCATCCTCCTCCAAGGAAGTCAATATACCAAGAGCAAACCATAGAAGTAAAGAACTCTGCAGAGCCATAAATATGTGCGTTCATGTTCAACTTTATGTAATACAAAAGCATCCTGACATCTCAGCAATAGGCCACAGTTTGCCTCCTCAACGATTTACCGTTGTGGTATAGATTTCTCGGTGGAAATATGCCCTGCGAAGCAAGGAACTGTTACGTCTGACCATATTATTCCTTAGAGGGTATCTCCTGGGGAGGTTTCATCATAGTTATGATGTCACAGAGTGTTCACAGAGAAATGACTCCTGTGGAGGAAGCCATGCAGTTCTTCTTTGCAGTGCAGGAGTCAATGGACAGGTCAGTTTTACTTTGTTTACCTTCATAAAAAAAATGGCTATAGCTAGCTATAAATGCCAAACACAGCAAGCGAGATTGAAAGCAACACTATTCAAGTTATTAAAGCTCCCATATAGTGGTCCTATCGCACATATATGTGAGTTATGGAGGTCTACTACATACATTAACTTATTTTTATGGTCAAAAACCTCCTAGTCGCTGCAAACCAACCGATCGAAATCTCTCCCCACTGAAGCTCTCGTCAGCCTCGCTGTTTCAGACCAAAATCTCACCCCCAGAAGACTGATGCAAACACAAAAGTGTTGTGATTGGCCAGCCAACGAGAGCTTTCCCAACTGTCTTGTGATTGGCCAGGTACCTGAAAGTGACGTAATTAGCACATCAGCTTTCAGAGGTGCAGCTCGCCCTCTGGTACGGTGGATGCTCTGCTACTCATTATTAAACCATTGTTTTAACAATGTTTAAAAATGGCTTCGTCACAACTGCCCGCCGCAGTCCCTTTTACGCCTTTGACCCGGAGTTGGACCCAGAGTCAGAAGACACTGTCGCAAGTGAAACACCTTCACAACGGACGTTATTCTTCTTCTTCTGCGGTTCAATGTACGCAACCGGATGTGCCCGGACTAGTGCCTGGAGCAGGAGGATCTGCTGTTCAGAAGAAGTGATCCTTACGTAACGATACTAGGCTTTTTTAGACCGCTTGCAGAGCCCGAGAATACAATAAAACCCAGCCTTCTCAGCAGTGGCTGAACTGTTTGTTTCGAAACTTTAGGGCTTCATAAACAAGGTAATGGCGCAGATACACACCAACTTCCGGTCTATGGGACCTTTTAAACAGGAAACATTTTGATGGATCGCTGACCTTTAAATAATCAGAATAAATTCGCACTCTGCACCTGAATCTAAAATCTGAAGCAGATTTCCATGTTGCATTGCTTGCACGGGTTTGGCTGCAGAAGCATTTGTATTTACAAGATAACACAACTCACGGATATTTACATGTTCTCAATGGGAAAGGAGGAGAGGATGGTGGCTTGTTTTTCCAACTGGCTTTTGCAACATCATGCAACGCACTTATTTAAAATTCAAATATTTTTCCTCTGGCTAGTGAAATGTATCTTGTGAATTTATTTCTTCTCATCTTTGAGCAGCTCACACCATGTAATTCTTGTGATTTTTGTTGGCTGATGCGAGTAAGCTATGATTCACATCTACTTGAAGCGTCATATTGATTTTGTTTGTATTCATACAGCAAAACAATTTGCATTTGTTATGGTGTAATGTGCCATTTGAAGTCTAAAAATCTGCTTTCACTGTGGCAATTTTTTCTACCTGCAAAGGTTACATACTGTTGCTTTATTTCACAGTGTTCTAAAGCAGCCCTGTAGTTACAGTTCATCTGTGCAGTTCACTTTCCATCCACTTAATTTAATGATACATATGCATTAGTCATTTGAAAAATAATGAAGAGGTTCACCTGTGGAAAAGAAAATCAACCTTTTTGCACTGACTGAATTACATTGAGGTGACTCCTGGTTTGATATCCTCCATTGCAGCACATTATATTAGGAAACCACTTTCACATAGGAGCAAAATGCAAAAGTTCTGTAATTCACAGAGGGCAATCCTTTGACACCCTCAACTGAACAGTGTCACCAGGGAGAGAGAGAAGGAAATCACTTAACCAGTGAAAAATGGACTCAGGAGAGGTGCTATATGCTTTGGTTCATTGCAGGGTATTAATGGAGCCACAACTTCCACTCACTTTTTCATATCTGAAGGTGAACCATTATCCAGCCGCCACTTGCATGTTTAGCAACAAATGGTGCTGATAATGTCCTGGCTTGCTAAAGTGTTTGCATTTCTCTTCTATTGTAACCTAAATGAACATCTTGTAGCAAGAAGATAAACCACACGCCCTCTATTTGTGGCATGTATTATGATTAAAGGTTAACATGCAGGAAGAGATAATTATTAATGTCCAGCATGGTGGAGCAGGGCAGTGGTGACATTTGTAAAGGTTTCAGAACACATTCAAAGAGTCTGCCTGGTTCCCTGTGAAGCCTCCTTGAAATGTAGAATACAAATATAGATCAAATAAAAATATATTGTATATAGACATAGAAACTGCCTTTTGGTTCTTAAAGGTTCCATATTTAAAAATGCAATAATTCAGTGAACACACAGGGAAACTACGGTGGCCTTTGTGTACCAGAAAGAATGTCGTAAGTAATGTATGTAATAATGTAGTAAGTCTCTGCTTCAAAATGCAAAACTCAAGCTCACATGGCAGTGCAGGATACTCAAACTTCAGTAGTTTTTTTTGTTTGTTTTTAGACAACAGGATGCTTTCCTTTACCTTATTAACCAGTTTCCGTCTTCCTCAGAACTTTCAACTGCTGTTAGGTGGTGACGTGCCTTATCAGCTGTCGTTTCAGCTTTGACGGGTCAACCACGCCTCCTGTGAAACGGGCAGATTCTTTCATACATGCAAAAAGAACGCAATAAATAATGCAAAAAAGAATTAAAAAAGACACACAAGTTCTGAAATAGGAAAAGCATAGTAGGAAAACTTAAAATCAGCCATTTCAGACCATTTCATTGATTCACATAATGAATTGGGGAGAGGCCAAAGTCATTTGCGAAGAAGAAAACTAATACCGATGGTGGATCATGGAGGCAGTTGTAAGAAATCATATCTTGCCGAACAGGTTGGTTGTACCAATACTGTTCAACTTTGGGTTGCCTATGATCTGCCCTTTGCTTTCTGCTGTAAGAGTCAGTCTCTAGAATACAGAGGGAGACAACGACTACTATCAATTGCAAAAGAAGGAGGAAGGAAGAGGCTCCAGACGAATTTGATTAAATCATCGGAATCCTGTTAGAGACAAAAGATGATCACACGTTCATTGTTAGAAGAGACAAAAGGTGATCACACGTTGGAGGAGACTTCAGTCTCAGACCTGGAGATTATGGGACTGATTGAGTCAGCCAATCTGCACATGTGGGTGGGCATACTCATTGACTGTTTGGATACAAATATGTATGGCTATGTGGAGTTAGTAGTATTCACGGTGAGGAAGTAGTGCACTCAGACAGGACCAAAGAGACAACACCAGATAGAGTATGCCTAAGCAGGGCATAGGGTAAACCATGCTTTCATTGAACAATTGCAATCTTTGTAACTACCTTTAACGCAATAAAGGAATATATCAATCTGAGAGACAAAGAAGACCTTCCCGTGTACTTTTTCTTACACTGGCGAGCTAACCAACGTGTGGATTTTTGACAAAAAGAAGAGGGGAATATGGTAAAGTATGCTAACCAATATTTTTGTTTCAGAATTTTCACACGCTAAAACAACCTATAGGGAAGGAATTGCCAATTGTTCTTTGTTAATAGCCTTGCTCAAGTCACACAATTTTGTTTAAAGATTCTAGAAGTTATTGAATCACTAACCCGAAGTAATGTGGTGGCAAAATTGAGTCCAAAAGATGTGTTCCTAAAGGAATTGGAACTAGACGAGCAGTGTTATTAAAGTTGTTATTCTAAGGTAACTTACTAGGATGCCCGACGTACTGGGTAGGAACAGTTTTGGACTATTTGGCTGATAACAAAAAAAAGTTTACCAAGATGGAAGACATGCTTGTTAAATACATTGTGAAACATGGTTCTATTGGACTTTTTGATGGAATAGAAAATGTTAAGCATAATCCATTTGAATGGGCAGCAACACGTTTTGAGGATCCTGATAAACAAACCAAGAACAAGAAAAAAATGGTTGCTAATGCTATGCAGGGACTTTTAGCTGCATACAAAGTGACAAAGAAGCAGTTAGAGGATCTAAAAAAACAGACAAAGAATCAGTTAGATGAACTGCAAACAGAGAGAAATGATCAGTTGGATGAACTGCAAACACAATTTGATAAACTGAATGAATTGAAAACACAACGAGAGGAGATGTTAGTGGAGAAATGTTCATTGTTGAAACAGAATGAAGTGCTCAAATCGGATAATCAAACATTGAATTCCAATGTAGAATTGTTGTCACTACAGTTGCAGGAAACAAGATTGTGTCTTGGGAAAAAGATGTCTGCTGATTCTGGATGTGTTAGTGATAGAGGCAGTAGGCCTACGTGTTTACATCATGAGCAGAACTCACAAGCTACAGCTAAATTTCCCATGGCACCTATTCATTCAACTACAGTACATACAACAGAACAGAGCATCTCAATTCGAACTCTGAGTTTTACTGATCTGAATGCCATCGTGGCTAAGGTTGGTGAATTTCTACCAAATAAGCATGATCCTTTAGAGTTTCTCTATGAGATGGAAATTTGGGTGAGCAATCTCAGACTGACTGATTTTGAAGCCTGTCTTGTACTTAAAGAATGTCTACCACAGAACCTGGCAAGGGCATTTTCTTCCAAAGTAAGGGACAGAATTGCAAATGTTCAGGAACGTAAAATGGCATTGTTAGATGTTTTGGGAGTACCATCTATCAACTTGGACAGACTTGTTGAGGTGAAAATGAAGGAAGAAGAACATCCTGTTGGCTTTGCAAATAGATTATTTGAAGCATTCCAAACATATGGGTTTCCTCATAGCACAACTGAAGATGTTAACTACAAATCCATGTTGATCAAGAAATGTGATCCCCAGATGCATGCAGCCATAAACATGCATGTGACACACCTCTCAGACTATGATGAAATTATTGATAAAATGACCAGATTTTACAATAATTGTGCCCAAGATAAGAATTTCTACTCAGTGGCCTCTATTGGGAAAACCTTGCAGAGGAGAACGCGAGAGGGCATTGTCTGCTATGGGTGTGGCAAAGTTGGCCACTTAGCTAGAGATTGCCAAGACAAAAGACCCAAACGACAGGATTTTGCCTGCTATAAGTGTGGCATAGTTGGCCACCTGGCGAGAAATTGCCAACACAAGAGACTAAACCGACAAGACTTTGTCTGCTTTGCATGCCATCAACCAGGACACTTGGCGAGAAATTGTCAGAACACAATGAACAGACGACATATTGTTTGTTTTTCATGTGGAGGAAGGGGGCACAAAACTAAATGGTGCTTTTCTTCACAAACAAGAAGAAAAACATATCAAATGTATTTAGCACAGGTTCAAGACGGAAGGCCTGAAAATGAACTCATTCACACAGGACTAGATGGGACGGCAATTCAAGAAAACGTTCAGATACATCCAAATTCCCATGTTCTTGATAGCTGCACATAGTGACAAAGGACACATGTGCACTATCAAAAACGGGGGAAGGAGGACATTTGGATAAAATGTTTTAATGTGAATTGGTCACTCTAAATTGACCGGAGGTGTGAGAGTGTGAGTGAATGGTTGTTTGTCCCTATGTGTGTCCCTGCCCCGCCTATTGCCCAATGTCAGCTGAGATAGGCACAGCACCCCCGCGACTCTCCAGTGGAGGATAAAGCGGTAGATAATGGATGGATGGATGTTTTAATGTATCTTGTTTGATTGTGATATGACTCTGAGGGGGGGGGGGGGGGCTAATCTCTCTCTTAAAAAAAACGAGCCAACAATGACGATGTGGCGAGGCATCCTAATACCAGTCCTGTTGGCAACAGAACAGAACTAAGAGGGTGTCCAGACCTACAACCCGCCCCCAAGTCTGGAGTGGTAACCAAACCATTACGAGGTACGCTGATCAACAAAATCCAGTGAATCCATATTCCAGTCCTGGTCAACATAACGGCATGGTCACCTGATGTGGATGAACATTGTCAAAGATCAGCGCTTCAGCTTTATACAAGGATTTATTGATGACAGCTTTCCTGAGATACCATGGAGCTGTGGCAACGGATGCACCCACCAATATCTCCTGGACAACGCAAGTTATTGGGATTTATGGACGGTATTCTGGGAGCCACAGGAACTGACCTTGGGATTTCCAACTGGATGAGTCAACACGATGCTATTTACTGTTTCCATTCCAGTTTTCAAGTATTGGAGAAACTTGTTAAAGTTGACAATCTTGGATTGTTACAGGACAATGTGTTGAAGGAGAGGAAAAATCTCCCAAAGCTGATCTCACAACTGAAATCAGGAGAATGGCGTAGGTTGGACACTACATATTGCGAACACACTGTTTTCGGATTTGCTTGTGAGTGTGATTCTATATTGAGATAAACTTTGTGTGGCACACCTGTATCCAATTACGCTGCTTGTGATATTCAGTTAACCAATCTTCATGCATAGGTCAACAGGTACTTCAAACGGACACATACCTGTAGAAGGGACTAAATGAAGATAAAAAAATACTGTCACATAATTGTATCTACTCTGTCTATGCTCCATCAACAAGCTAAGAAAGCCTTTAACACAGTACAAAAGGAACTGTATTGTGTCATGATTATGTCATTGATGGGGACATGGGAATGGTATTTTCGGGGTCACTGTACGAAATCTCATTCAAAGTAGCTGTATGTATTTGCATATTATTGATTGTGTTACAGAGTATGATTTTGTCGTGCCTGTGTTATGTGCTGAGAGATCGAAGTACCAATGTGTCTAGAATTAATTTTGGGAGATCCCACTGGTTTCAATGAATTCTATGGTCCTCTTCCTCTCAAAAGGACAGTTTTTGTCTTAGTACCAAATTATGCAGAAGCATCTATGGGCACTATGGCAACCCAAGCGACGGATGACAGTCAGTGTTCACGAGGTGTGGGTCAGAAATGCAGGTATGACTCCTTGATGGCCATAGAAAAGGAGCAACCTTAACACAGTCACCACACCGCCGCTGATGTCATGTTGCTATGTCCCTCTTCTGTGGTGATGCTGCTTGTGGCTAAACAGCATCAAACGGGGGATATGTAAGAAATCATATCTTGCCGAACAGGTTGGTTGTACCAATACTGTTCAACTTTGGGTTGCCTATGATCTGCCCTTTGCTTTCTGCTGTAAGAGTCAGTCTCTAGAATACAGAGGGAGACAACGACTACTATCAATTGCAAAAGAAGGAGGAAGGAAGAGGCTCCAGACGAATTTGATTAAATCATCGGAATCCTGTTAGAGACAAAAGATGATCACACGTTCATTGTTAGAAGAGACAAAAGGTGATCACACGTTGGAGGAGACTTCAGTCTCAGACCTGGAGATTATGGGACTGATTGAGTCAGCCAATCTGCACATGTGGGTGGGCATACTCATTGACTGTTTGGATACAAATATGTATGGCTATGTGGAGTTAGTAGTATTCACGGTGAGGAAGTAGTGCACTCAGACAGGACCAAAGAGACAACACCAGATAGAGTATGCCTAAGCAGGGCATAGGGTAAACCATGCTTTCATTGAACAATTGCAATCTTTGTAACTACCTTTAACGCAATAAAGGAATATATCAATCTGAGAGACAAAGAAGACCTTCCCGTGTACTTTTTCTTACACAGTGAAAATAAGGAAACATGCGCATAAGAAAATGAACCGAGCTTCTTACATGCTGTCACACACCTGGATCACTGACAGCAGGAGGCGTGGTCGACCAGTCAAATCTGACGTGAAGATCACGCCTCCACGACAACAGCTGATAATGCACGTCACACCTAACATAAGGTGACAGTTCTGAGGAAGGCAGAAGATACACCCCAAAACTGGTTAACAAGGTAAAGGAAAACTTCTTGTTGACCAAATCATTTCAATTTTAAAGTCATTATACACTCATACAACCATGCTTGAGACACATCATACTCATCACATACTATGTTACACTTACACAACCAGAACTGCATGTTAAAAAGAAGAATTAAATCAGATCTCTTATAGGCAGGGACACAAGAGCATACACACATAAATGATATGGTAAGCGGTATCTAAAATTAATATTAATTCCCTTATCATGTGATATACCATTGTTGCAAAAGATAAAAGTGAAAACAATGGCCGGAGTAGACACACATCTGTTTGCCTTCATGTAAATCATGCCCTCCTCAGAGCAGAAAAAGCCTTGTGTAACCCGATCCGATTGGCCCACATATAAAATGAAGAAATATGGGCAGAGCGCTGCTCTCTGACGAGCCGCTGAAAGTCTGTGACATGGAGTATGGGCAACAATCATGCATTCCAGTCGAGGAATGCCGAGACCCTTTCGGATCTCAGCCTCATGTTAAAACATGTGATATGAGGAGGAATATCTTGTCACTCTGGCAGCGTACAACCCAACCATAGCATTTTATACCATATCTCTGCTGTTATAATAGGCCCTTAAACACAACACCGCTGCACAGATGTACCACATCCAAATGCCCCCTCATTGGCTGAATAATCCTTGTTTATTAGGCCAATAGAGGTTGAGATATAGCTGGGAGCAGCACTTAAACTCCATGAACTGGTGAACAGTGGCGTTTAAGTAGCGACTCTGGCCATGTAGCTTAATGTACCACTACAAGGGCTTGTCCCTTCCCTTCTGGCTTTTACATAGTCTGTGTAATAGCTTGGGGTCTTTCTTTAGCTCTTGATAGCTTGCATCAGTGAGGCATAGCTGTAAATGATGTTGTGTGCTTAGTACAAATAGATCCTTCCCACACACAGTTCTCAAATTTTGACCCAATGATGAAGGCTTGAAGGCAGAAAATAACAATGCTATATGTCTCACAAAAGCAAAAGGTGCTTTCCATTTTTCCCATAATATACAACGGTAAAATCTGTGTTTGTCCTACTATTTCATGTCAACAGATATCTGCTGTGAAAAAAGTCTGTTACGCCAGGTTTATTCAAGACATCCTTGAGCATTACATGCACATGTTGTATGAGTTAAACTCATTGACAGCTTGATAATATACAACCGTGTTGGAACATTCAGTTTGGTACAAATGCTTCAGTTTTTTGTTTTTTTTAGGGTTAGGGCTGCAGCAATTATTTGATTAATTGATCATTATTCAATTAATAAATTAACTATTTTTGAGTATTTTTTCAGAGTGTTTTTTTTCATTACATTTTTTAATTAAATAGAAAAATAGAGATTTTTCTGATTTTTAAATGTCAATATTTTCTGGTTCCTTTGCTCCATATAACAAAAAAATAAATATTTTAAACTGAATAATTTTGGTTCGTGGGCAAAACAACTACAAAACAATTGACATTTTTCAACATTTTCTGACATTTTACAGATCAAACAGGTACAGCTATCAGTCAGCTGACTGAGCGACAGAAAAACGTCAATCCCTTGCGATCAAGTGTTTCTTCAATGCTTCTCATACAAAGCTTGACGTCTTGTTCAGACAAACGGCCGCAAACCGAGCAGGAAACAAAAAGAGCTGCTGGATGTCCTCCATTGTTGTCTGTTGCGTCGCGTTTGATGTCCTCCATTGTTGTCATGGCACCAGTACAATGTCACGCTAAAGGTAAAGGTACTGTCCTCAGTTGTAATACAATCCTGACCCAGGTCTTTACCATTCCAAACCGTACTGTGCCAAACCCAACCATACCATGGTGGAAACACAGCATATGAGACCAACTCAGTTAAACGGCACTTCAAATGCCAACGATCACAGGATTTATCAGACAAAACAAAAAAAAAAACAACAGAGCTGGTGGTGCCCTGAGACTTTTACACCTTATTTTTCAAAACCTGGTGATTCATAATCAGTTCTACACATATTTGTCTCTTTTTTTTCCCAGGTCCTGTGGTTTTATTACACCAGTGGGCCTCTTCCATATTCCTCTATTGTCTTGTGCTGTTCTATATAAATGTGCCTATCCTGCTCTGGGGAAAAACTGCCTCTCTGTTTTATATTAACTCTAAACCCGTCATTATAGATTCTATGTATTATGCTGCAGTTTGTCTTATGCTTTCTGCCTCTGGTTATTTTGTGATGAAGAATACAAAATTGGCAGGCGGTCTAGCAGCTGTGCGTGTGCACATGTTGCTATTGCTCTCCCTCACTTTCTCCCGTGTGGGACGACCTCTGACCTCAGTGAAAATCCTACAGGGCCTAAAGGGGACTGTAAATGCTCACAAGTGATGAACATCTGTGCTTTATTCAAGGTGTTTGTCTTTCCCCTGCACACCATACGCGTAAGAAAATTGAATCACTGCAAAATGGTCTGCAGATTGTATGATATTTCATGAAATTCTTAATCGACAGGATCACAGCAGCATGATTTATTTATTATCCCTTTTTTATCAGTTAAAAAACAATCAGGCATGAATCTATACCTTGTTTTTGTGATACCAAATCAGATATCATAGACTTGATTAGCCACTGATACTGACAATGGTCTGATTACTCTTGTTTTTTCCCCTTTTTTCTTAAAAGTAAAGTCCATGTAGCTCACAGGATCAATGCAGCTTGGCAGAAATGTGCATTTATCACCCACATTCTGGTCACAAGAGGTTGTCGATGCTCGTCTCTTTACATGCAGTGTTTGGAATATGTAAGGTTTTTGTATGGTATAAGAATTGATGTTTGGATTTTTCCCATTTCTGACTCAGTGATTTTGACCAGTGTTGGACTGACACTGACTATATTGGCTCGGTCCTAGAAATAATACATTTTTGTATGAAAAATGTGATGTTAATCACTTGAATTTGTTTTTTGAGTATGTAGTTTGATCAAAAGTAGAAGAAAAGAGCACAGTTATAAACTATTACAGCATTTATCCTCTTGTTAAAGGGCCTTAGAGTGGCATCCACGCCCTCAATGTACTTTGAGGACCATTTTTCTGCACTCCAGTAGCTCTGACAGCCCAGGTAACCCATCTCAGAGCATCATAATCCCAGCCTGTCAGCACATTCAGCCCTGTGTTTCCTCGACCCTGTTGATACCCTGTATAAAATGCCACAGCAGGACACCCATTGCCAGACTGTAATCCAAGCATCTTATCAAACCAATCAGCACTTTTCTAGCAGGAACGCATTTGGAGCGTGACGGGGGGGCAGTTGTTTCACAACATCTGGTGTTCTGGGAGGAAAAAGGGAGGGGAGAAAGTGAAGAAAAAGTGTGAGAACAATCTTGACGCTGGTATGGAGATTTTAGATCAACGGCACATCCTGCTTTCTCTTTCGATACAGGTCAGTGAGCGGGCAGTCAGTTGTCAGTGCCTGCCCACTGCTGAGCGGAGGCTGCTCACAGTTATGCTAATCATCTTCTTGTTGGTAACATTTGTCACTGCACTCCCCCACAGTCTTTTTACTCTTTTCCATATGCTAACCTCCTTTCTTCCTCTGTTCCCCAACCTTCTGGCCCCTTTCTTGTTTCTACCCTTCCTTTGCATTAGCCCAGTGCTGTGGTGAGAGGTAACCACAGTAGTAAGGCTTCAGCCATGAGTTCAAGCATCAGCTCCAGTTGGACCCCTGGTAGCAGTGTGGGCCAGGAAGCTTGGAGTAGCCCCTCCATCACCCACACAAGCGTGCCACATTACCTCTCCCACCAACACCCACACCACCACCATCAGTCCGCGCTCACAAGCTACACCTACTGCCCTGTCCATACAACTGTGAGTTCAGTTTTGTTTTGTTTTCTTGATCACATGATGTGTCTTTTTTTAGTTGCTTTTAGCTCTTAAAACACATCTCCACTCTCTTATTTCTAATCACTCACACTCTGGGGTCCATTAATGGCTGTTGCTATCGGGGAGCCATTTACTGTATGTACTCAGCAGGTACTTTCTCTCATCCTACCCCTCTTTTTTCTATCTTCCTTTAAAATCTCCCCTTTCCCCTACACTCCATCCTACTGTAAAGTATATCTCTTGCGCCCTTCTTTCCCTGCCACCTCTTTGTTCCCTTTCTCTCCCTCTCTCTCCTCTGTAACATAATTTGTTTTCTTTCATCCATCCTCTGCATCGACAGCGTAACGAGAGACTAATTGAGGCTTAGACACTTTTGGACAGCTTCCCTTGTCATTATCCTTGGAATTAATTGGTGTTCTGCAATCCATTAGGTTTGACTTTATTGGTGCGATCTGGTTTTCTAATGTAACGTTCAGGGTGTGACTGAAAATCAGACACGTGCCAAAATGAGGAATTTCATTATCACCGTGTCACTGTCACAGTCACAGATCTGTATGTACACATTCGGAAAGTTTTTAATACTCAGTGTTTCTTCCTATTTTAGATGTATTTAAAAGGCGTCACATTAAAAATGTTCTCCCTTTTTTCACATTTTCGGTTGCACATGATCATACACATACGCATGCTCAACGACATGCTGCAGCACACCTGAAGCGCTTGCATGCAATGAGTGGAGAAATTGGATTGGATTTTAATATGATAACAATCACTGAGTGCTGGCTCCTGGTTACACACAGCATTCCGTTGATGTAATTCCTGTGATATACATGCAAATGTGCAGATTTATTCAGACACACTCCAGGTGCTTTTCAGTAAGAAGAAGAAACAAAGGGATCTCTCAGCGTTCAAGCTGTCGTACATGCATCCGTGTTGCAATCTCCTTCTGTTTTCATTTATTTTACACAGTTGTTGTCATCACCAACAAATGCTACCCTTACCACTGTCATTACCTACAGTACACCACTGCCACTAAAAGAAAAAAGGGATCTGGGTGTTGTAAAATACAAACAAACAGGAAGTAAAAACAGAACATTCCACAGAAAAGACATAAACACTCTGGCTGTGGTTTTGGCTTGCGGTGGAGCACATGTGTTTATTTTTCTCTGAAACATTTTGGAAATATCACACTCTTGTCATCTCATCAACACGCAATAGCCATTTTTCATGCCTTTGACCAAATCTGGGCTGTTTTGAAACTATTGTTTTACCTCCTGTGACATTGGCATTGAAATGGCAAAAACACCAAGCTTTAGTGTGACTAGTAACAGTAGCTTCAAAAAAAGAACTACTATTCATCCTCAATATTGTTTTTATAAGTTATCTACATCACCGTACTGTTAACTGTCAAGTCCCAGCAGTCTGCACTGTATTTTAATTGGATAGTGTTCCTAGGTTATAACAGTTACATCTAAGAAATGTGGCAACAGCCAGAGGTTTAAAAAGTCATTATGTTTTCAGGTTATCTGTCCATCTGTCTATTTCTGTGAATGTGATTTGTCATGAATTTGGTACAAATTCAGTTGCACTCAAGGATGAAGTGATTCGATTTTGGTGGTCAGAGGTTATGATGGACTCACAAAACATGTTTTTAACCTTGTGAACATCAAATGACTTCCTCATATAATGTGTGTGTGTTATATGAGCCCGTAAAAGAAAGGTAGAGACTGAAATTGCGTTGGTCAGCAGAGGCTTACAACCACTTGGTGATCATTCTAATTAAAGTCTGCCACTACCGTCACATAGTCCCCTCTTCTCACAGCAGTGTACTGCCTATCCAGTGCACCATTTTGATTATGGTGGAGTACTCATACTACTACTAAACTATGGCATGTGACTTGTTGCTGGTGTTTGTACAGCACTACTGGAGGCTCAGAGTTTGGTGTTCCCTTGGGGCTGAATTTACAATCATCAGCCATAATAACCCGTTGTGTTGGGCCAAAAACATCATTGCTAGTTATTTTCTACATTCATCTAATCATTAAGATTATGATTTCATGATTTTGCTATCATGGAAGTTGAACAGATATATTGAGTTACTGAAATTAAAACCTCAAATTGATCACTTATCTAATTGGGGTAGTCTGTGATATCACTTTGAAGTCAAAAGAAAACAAAATCATCAAATCCAGTGGGCTTTGTGACAGGCTGTTTTGTCTTGGTATTCCATCATTGTGAGTAATACCAATTGTAAGTCTGAGACAATCCAGGAAATGCGTCCACATGGGCTCTTGAATAGATTTAAAACAGACAACGCAGTGTAGAAACAATGCAGAAATCCACAACAGATACTTCCTCTCTGTGGTCCTGTGCCTGTTTTTGGTTTTTGTGGGATGTCGGTTGGGCACATTTCTCACAGTGCCTGTCTAACCCTGCTTGGTTACAGATCACTATAGTATTCTCAAACACTTGCCCTGTAGTTGTGACCTTCTGTGTTCAAACTGAAGCAGTCTGTGTTGGCTTAACTGTCCCCGCTGTTCGTGGGACAGCGGGAACAGTTTTCTTTACAAGAGTTTTCATTTCGTCCCTGCAGAAAGCAATTTTCCCCCACTTTCATGTCTATGTTCTGGGCTGTTACAAGTCAACACTTTGGCCTTAAAGAGGATGCAACACATCTAGCTATCCTGTGAGTGACAGTAAACAAACGCTTGCTTAAACTGTAGCCTACTTTTTGCCACTTTTCTTGTACATCACATAGTGAAAATGGAACAAACTTACCAGACTTAATAAAGAAACTCAAGCAGACCCCCTCTGTTATTGTAGCTCTCTCTCCTCTGCCCCCTTCCTTTTTGTCCCCTCTTAATGCTTATGTAATTTCAGTCATGTTAGAAACAAAAAAGCCCCAAAGAACGGGAAGAAAAACAGAACTGATAGCACAGCATGTGTCAGTCCTCTCGGCTGAGAAAGGTGAGTAAATAGAGAAAAAAAAAGAAAAGCAAGCGAGGATCCAGCAGAGATCAAGAAGCTTTGCCTCCAGTGGGTTTGTAATTACTGTGGAGGCAGATACATTTCCACTCGTAATATGCTGGGATGGAGGTCCCTCGGGGAGGAAGGTGATATGACACAACAGCAGTCGAGAAAGTCTTGTGGAAGTTAGGGAATGCAGCAGAGAGTCAAAGAAAGACAAGAAATTGTGTTAATTTCTGTGATTGTACCGTGCCAACTGCAACAAAATACTGCAAATGTGTTTAGCTAAATGCCTTTTTGTGGAAAGATAATTGCAGCATGGATTTTGTTTTCCAGGGAGTGTGACATCCTCACAATTATAGGCAGGTAGGAATAGAATTTAGTAGTTTTTGCGCACACCAATTAGTGATAGTGAATTTGAGCTTTGTACTTAACCCATCCTTTTTTTTTTTTACACACCAGTAGTGAACACACACAGGTTTGGTGCAGGAGCAGTGGGCAGCACTTATCTGCACCAGCGAAAAGAGCAAAAAGAGACTTAATACTAACACATCTCACTTGATTTAATTACAGCAGTGGAATAGCTCCAGTTATGCAGATGTGGATTAGTTGGTCCATTAGTCTAGTTCATGTTGGGATAGCTCAACAAGTATTAGGTGGATTGTCACAAAATAAAAACAGTAACTCCATGTGGTTGACATGATTATCAGTGTTTGAAGAAATGTATTTGAAGCGCAAAGCCTTGACACAAACTTTTTATTTTCCTGGTGTGCGGCGATTTCAGCATATTGACAAAGAAAAGAAAACGTTTGATGCTGACATTTTCTAAATGGTGTGACATTGCTTATTTATGGCTCATAACAGTTATGGGAGACACGTTGCCATAAAGTTCTGCTCTCAAACACTGCACACTGAGTTTTTTGTAATTTTGTTTTCATGCTTCTAATATTCTTTCTTCTCTGAAAGCATATTTGTAATGAGCTCTTGTAGCACATAATCCCAAAGCAAATATTCAGATTTGTCGTCTGACAGTCAGTCTTGATTGTTTTTAATTGTTTTGTGTTTATCTGGGACTCTATTTAAATTTTTACTTCGATGACTCTGTTATAGATTTGTTTTTGAGAATTTTCTTCCACTGCTATTGGCAAAGGTTTGCTTCTTCTCCGTTGATCTCCGTGCTCTGTGCCTGCTGAACACGTCTCATTTTGACTGGGATCACTTTAGAGGCATCAGTGAAGTCTTTGTGTGACTAACCACTTCCTTCAAGGGCTCAGAAAAACTCAATTGGGTGGTGATTGGAGAGTTGGCTGGATAGCAGTTTAACTTCGGCATTCAAGAATGAATTGACTGGAAAGAGATAAACTAAAAGTTATCATGCTCCCTGCCAAACTGAGCGTTTTAAGTTGACATGATCTGGAGAAAGCCACTTATCTTTGTGGCTCTTCCATGTGGGTGACAGCACATGCTAGTGAGACATGAGCTCATGATGTAAATCCACTTTATTTTCATACATAAAACCGTCTTCATTCCAGCTGAACCCAGGGGCGCTCTCATTTCCGAAGGCTCATTTTTCAACAGGTTATTTCCAAAGTGGCTAACATACAGATATTTCCAACGCTTCACTTTGGTATCTTCAGTCAGTCATTACTCATGTCTGTGATAGTTGTTTCACTTGGATATCAGGACAGTTTGCATATCATTATATTGTTCAACACAGTATGTTATTTTTTGCCTAGATTAATTGCTTGGACATTTTGTTGTATACAACTTATGGTTGCAGTATTCTTGTTTCATGGTATACCCCAGTATTCAAGTAGAGAAGGTCTTTATATGATGTTAATTACTTTTTTGTGGTATGAAAACAGCTCAGTGTGACTCATCTGCGTCTCCCCTTGTAAACTCTTGGCTTATGCTTAAATGCACCATGGGGGAGTGGAGTGAGACACATTGAGTGTATACCTAAATGAATGTGATTGTCTGCATGTGATCAGTCCTGGTTTGGGCCTTTCTGTGTAGGGTTTGCTTCCTATGTTCCTTTCATATGTGTGTGGGTTTTCTCCGGGTTTTCCAGTTTCCTTCAAAAAACATGCAACGAATAATTAGGCACTCTAAAGTGACCGTAGGTGTGAATGTGTGAGTGAATGGGTGTTTTGTATCTATACATTTGCCCTGTGATGGACTGGCAACTTGACAATGAATGGATGAATGGATGCCTGCAAGGATGGATAACCAGCCTTGTGAAGGAGGGAACACTAAAAACATGTTTGCCAATCTTCGAGTCCATTGTCTTTCTTTGAAGATCAAAGTAGAGTAAGTGCAGACTGCGATGTGAGAGCCCACATTGACTCAGTGTCCTGCTGCAGTTCATTTCTCTTCACTCCATATAGAAACACTCACCTGCATAATGTGAATGAAGAGGTAGGATAACAGATACTACACTTTTGTGAAATAAGAGCTGTTGGTTGGTCAATATCTTTTCCTTTTCTTTGTGAATTTTCATCTGATCAGACATTGATGATGAACAATGAACACTTTTCTCCAACTAAAAAGATAATTCAGTCCTCTTTTATTGGAGGACATGGACTGTGAATCCTTCTAGTTATTATGTTGGCCTTGCACAAGCTATTGTTGTTATTTCATTATACTTGCCAAGCACACACCGGCCAATCATTCATTGTGAAGAAACCTGCTCACAGGTGATTCCCAGTTCATCTCCAGATCCCCAAGGTCTGAAAACTCAGAAATAATAATAGATAGAAATGCAAAAGTATTATGATTAAACCGCTGATTGCAAAGTGATTATCTGCTTTGCTGTCAACTGTAGTTTTGGTTGAAAAACACAAAGCTGGGTTTTTAACTATCATGACAGGACTTCTTTGTTAGATTTGTATGGGCAAGTCAAGTAAATGAAATATATCGATGAACAAGTGCCACATTTCCAATGTTCTTCATCAGGTCTTGTCACGTTAGTCCATCCCCATCACCTTCCGATGTGTTTCTCCTTGTGAGGCCCCGGGTTTTGGCACGTCCCTTGGTGTTGTGATTTGCTTAATTAGCCATAACTCACAAACAATCATTTACACAGGCTGACAGTTGACACGGTCATTTAGCTGAATGAATAGCCTTCCTGCTGGCAACCGGCGTGGGCTCGTCTGCTGGCTGATGACCTGTATGAGACAACGGAGTGGAGGCAAGTTATGGAGTCATCCAGGAAATCAAACTTCTGAGATTAAGATGGGATGTGGAAGGAGAGCAAGGATGTAATGGGAACAATGGATTTGTGTATCAAGTATAAAAGTACAACTTTTATATTTTGGATGAATTCTCCAGAGAAGCACAACTAAATGTTAGTCATGGATTCCTGATAGCAGGAGCAGATGCTAATGTGTATTGTACTCGTGTGGTGTGGCTTGGAGAGCTTTATGATAAATTACATAAGCTTACATTTTAAAGTGCGAGTCTTTTTCATCAGTCCTTGATTGAAGAGCACTGCTCAGTCCCCAAATACCGCAATGATTCATCTTTGCCACCAGCTAGAATGGGCTTTGTCTCAGTAATTAATTTAGCTCTCGGGACAGCAATTGGAATGAGTCGTGTCTTCAAGGCCTAATTAAAAGAAGATTGTCAAACATATTCTAGGTCACACAGCTTAGGATTTTCCACCGTTTAGGAGGGATTTTAGGCACCACCAACCTCGTCCTTCATGGACTGTTTTGCTTGTTGATAGAGTGTGGGATACGGAGGGTACAACAAATGGATTTATTTGCTTTGTTGATTTCTACAGGCACCACTTGGAAATTGAGACACTTTATGTTGTGTTTATTATTGGCTGCTTGAGTCAATAACTCAATCCTTTCGTGGCCTTATGCCTTTGCACGTCTTTGTCTCTGTCTGAGGATGGCTTGGAATTTGCGAAGACATTTCAGGAATCTCTTTTTTTTGCGGTGAAAAGCCTCACAATTAACTACTGACAATCAGCTGAGTGAAAACCTAACTGTGCATGGATACCGTGGGTTTAGGGATCAGTTTGACTAAAAATAGTCCAGCTGTGGTTGGAGCCGCTGAAATTGGCACATCCATCCTAACATTTCAGCTTGAATGCTTATTTTATTGAACCAGTCAGAGTGACACAGATTGACAGGAAGGCAGTGTCTATCTTATCTGTCCTCATAATGAGAATCAATAACTTTAGTTACAGGCGCAGCACACACACACACACACACACACACACACACACACACACACACACACTCGCATAGGATGTGAACAATTAAGCCCGAGCTGTCAGGCTTAGTGCCTGGGTCCATTGTAAGCGCTCTAAACCTGTTAGACTGTGACAGACCATTAAAAGGCTGCCAAGGCTTCCTTAATTTGCTCTAAGAGTGCACGCTGAGGCAGAGTGAATGAGGACTGAGCTCCTGTGTATGAACATGCATTTGTGTCCTGTGACACTCCTTTGCAAAACCTGCGCTCCCTCCTGTTGACCATCCTGCCCCGAGTTGTACAAACACGCAGTTTGACAATGTCAACGCAACACAAAAAAAGATGTGTGTAATTGCGTTATCATTTATTGCTGAAATACTTGAAGCTGCTATTCCTGATGCTCATCAGAATCATCATTTTAATGTGCAAATTTAGAAATGTTGATCGGTTTCTCCTCGATTATACACTTTCCTTCACTGCCCACATCAATAACGCAGAAAAATATTCACAAAAAAAACGAAATAGTGTCGCCTCAATGCATCTGTGGGGGAGCAGAGTAACCTCGTTTTATTGTCACAGTAAAAGAGACATAATATCACTCGGTCTGCGTACTACCACCTCCGTAATATCAATCGTCTCCGTCCCTCACTCACAACCCACAGCACCACCATCCTTGTCCATGCACTGGTCTTGATTACTGCAAGTCTCTCTTCTTTGGTCTCCCGCACAAATCCCTCCGAAAGCACCAACTGGTCCAAAACACAGCAGCCCGCAATATCAGTAAACCCCCCCCCCCCCATAGAGCAAATCACCCCCGTCCTCCAACAACTTCACTGGCTCCCTGTCACACACCGTATACAATACCAAATCCTCCTTCTCACCTTCAAAACTCTCCACAATCTTTTCCCCTCCTACCTTTCTGACCTCCTTCATTCTCACTCTCTCTCGTTCTCTCAGATCGTCAGCTGTCTCCCAACTTACTATACTCTCTGTCCGTCTCGTTACCATGGGGTCCAGGGCTTTCAGCCAGTCTGTCCCCCCGCCTCTGGAACTCTCTCCCACACTACATCTAAAACATTGACTCCCTTCTCTCCTTTAAATCCAGACTCAAGACACACCTTTTCAAAATTGCCTTCTCGCTCTGACCCCACCCCCAGCTTCTCTATGTTACCTTCTTTTTAGCTTTCTCATTGTTTTAAGTGATTAACATTTAAGCTTTGAATATTGTATTTTTGCTGCCTGTATTTTATTTATCTTTATTGTATTTTTCTTCTCTTTTTATCATGTATTGTTAGGTGACATTGCGTGCTTTGAAAGGTGCACTTAAGTTAAAGGCATCATTATTATTATTATTATCATTAATATTTTTATTACAGTTGTTTTGATCAGTGAAATCAATCAAATCAGTCAAACTCTCCTTGCATAGCATGTTTGGTTAGTTCAATCCAAAGTGATTCACAAATGATCAGACTGCAACTGGTGTGCTTTTTTTTCTAGCTATAGTTGTTTTTAATTCAATTAAATTGGTTATTTCTATCCAGTCTACAGTCTCAGACCACCACCTCAGCTGTAATACAAATACAACTAAGTTTTAGCTGAGGCAATTATTTTATAGGTGATGACTCATAGGCCGTAGATCACATATAAAACCCAGCACCATAATTTCACTTTTCCTTATTGTTGCAGTTCAGTGGTTTCTAACCAAACTATCATAGCCACTATGATAAGGCACTCGGTTTGTGGGGCCAACCATATGCAATTCACACTTCTGAATGAATACGTTTTGGGCAGATGTTTCACCTAGCAGGCATTTCCTGTCGTGACCAGAGCTTGGCGTTCACCACCATTATGAATTAAATGCCTCAGCCACAAAATCCTGAGTGCCAGACCACAGGAATACCCAGAATTTGACTGAACTTCCAAGACTCGGCATGTCTCATTTCCTATTTCACAAGAGCAGGCGGTCCACACTGATTCCTGGCTGCAGTGTGCCTCCAGTCTTCATTTAGTAGCGGTTCGTGGTTGATGTAAGATGTTGGACACAATGGGAGATGTTAGAGAGAGAATTAGGAAGGGTTCTGGCATATCTTAGGGGGATTTAAATGGGTGTCTTCCCTTGTTCGGATCATGTGGGCTGTCACATTCACACGTCATTGCTGGATTAACGCTGTTTCTTGGCCATGTCTAATAGGAAATTTGGAGCAACTCATCTGTGCAGGAAATCAGTTTGCACTTGTTACTCTCGGTTCAGGTGATTAGTCAATGACAGAGCGGAGCACGGGAACATAAATCACACATCCTGAGCTGTAGATGTGACCTTACTTCCGAATGTTTGGCCCTGATCATATCTTGGTTCTCAGCTACATATGCAGTCACACTCACACACATTGATATCTGTTCACAGATGGGTTTTCATACATGGATGCCTGGGGCCATAGTATTGGCTTTAAAAACACCCATAACATCTGTAAAACATTATAGCTGATTATAGTAGTCCTTCGGTGCAATCATGTAATATGGGCATGAGCGATGGTTGAACATGAACCGTATGGGAAAGTAGGAGATCTTGAGGCCTCTACAATTGTAATAAAGCTGTGAGGCCCATGGCTATATACATACAGGAAGGCACGTCAACGCACAGTCATATTTTATCATTTACATAAAAGTGATGACCTTACATAACGCCTTAACCCAAAAAACTCTTGCCTTTAACACATAATAGCAGAACACGGTTGTGTGCAATGCACATTCAATTGTGTTCTTTGTGTGTGTGTGTGCGTGCGTGTGTATGTGTAGGTTACAATTAGGCTGTGGTGTTACACATCAATTTAAATATCAAGTTCTGGTATGAGTTTCACAGAATCCAGGAGAGGAAATGCCTCTTTTGAGGCTTACTCTGTGAAAAAGCACAGTCTCACAAGTGATGTCAGCAACTTTAGACCACTTAGCCTGCAACGGTCTCTGGAGATTATGAGTATAAGTGGTTGTTGCTATTAAAATACCCCGTATGAAAAGAGCTTAGTTGTGCTTTAAACTTTTATTTTTAGTGCATCCGTTCATCTCTGTTATTATAGTTTGCATTGCAGGCAGCAATGAAGTAATAGTGCTACCACAACCTATTGATTTATTTAATCAAATGTCTTCCTATGAGGAAAATGTGTGCGGAAGGTGCATTTTTAAAAATAAAATAAATACATAAATAAATAAATAAAGAAGAAGGAAAAGCCTTGTATATCCGTGAGATGCACAAAGATAAATAACAGTTTTGTACATCTATAAATAAAAATACTGGATTAGAAAGTAATGAATGAAGACAGTTTGTTACAGTATGATAAAATGAACCACACGACACAATATGATACACTTCAGTGCAACACAAGAAGTAATAAAACCCACCTTTATCAATCTTGTTTATATTCTGTGTTTGAATGTGTCAGAGCGGTGTGAGAGTGCTGCAACACAATCCCTTCAGACAACGCAGTGTGTTGCTTCTTGCTTTTACTGCAAGCTGTTTTTAATATTTTGTCCACTTTTACTTCTGTCAGGAAAGCATTACTATAGAGTGGCCACAAGATGTTCTTGTGTTTTTGTTTTCAAAGACTTGTTCAAGCTGTAAGAACCAAAACAGAGCGTTATTCATGAGTGGTTTAGAACCTACTGCACACTGCTTTAAATGCACACCAATGAGGCGTTCACAAGGACAGCTAAATCGTTTTTTTTTTGCCACCAGTGAGTCCCTCCTCAGTCACTGGTCTCAGTTGCCGTGCTGTCCACCATCAAATCTGACAAAGTTGTTTCACTTTGTTTGAAGCTTCAATTATGTCCTGCTCTGTTCCATGTCCCGTCTCCTGACAGGTGCCTGCCATGCATTCTTATTTCTTTGCAACGTGTCTCTCAAGGCCAGAACCTGTCCAGTGTATGTTTCTCATTAATTACCTGGACTGTGGCAGCTTGCCGTCATCCAGTACTTCCTGCTAAACTTTTAGGCCGTATCCACACGGTAACACAACTTTCTCTGTACGGTCTTTCTCTTTATCGTTCTTAAAAAAACCTCTTTAAACACAGCATTGTTTCAAGAAATGTTCAAGAAACCTAACCCAAAACAACTCCTGGACCTGAAACGAGATAATCAAAACCAAACAAACGAATGTGGAAATAAAACAGGAAATGACAGGATGAAACTGAAAAATAAATACAGTGAAATAAAAACAGGACTTGAAGAACAGGAGCTTGATTTTTATGAGGGTTAAAAAATACTGTAGTTGTGTGTACAGCAAAACATCTAATACTCTAATCAGGTAAATATTGTAACCCTTATATGATGTGAAACAAACCTTTGTATTATCCCGAATTTACTCATGTGGCTATTATGTTATAATATCTGAATCTATGATTCTTTTTGATTCATTAACTAGTTTTACTGGTAAGAATAGCTGCCTACATGTCTCAGCAGTATTGAAAAGGTCTTTATTGTTCTGGAGGAGCTTGATTGTTCACATTTTCATTGGCTCTGTGAAGGACATAAAGTAAAGATGCATGTTATTGCACACTTTGTTACTGCTATAAAGTAGCGCACTTTAATAGGATGAGGACCACAAAGTATCTGACCTCTGACTGTGTCTTCACCTGGTCTTAAAGGTCTAGTGTGTAACATTCAAGAGGGTTTATTGGCAGATATTTAATATACGAAGCATAAGTGTGTTTGTTTACTTACAATAGACCTTCTTTTATATTATATTACATTATACAAAGGCTTTATTTTACAGAGGCCATCATCTTGCATCGCAATGTTTCTATTAGGGCTGAAAAAATTACTAGATGCAGTTTTCAATTGTAAATCGATTACTAAATTAAAAGTCAACTGTTTTGTTCATCGATTAATCCGTTCCTTATCTTAAGGAATTAAAAGTAGTATTGTGATATTTTCTGGTTTCTTTGCTCCATATAACAGAGAGATCATTAAAACGTTTGATAAAAAATATCCATATTTTTCATCACCTTCTTACATTTTGTGGAATAAACGATTAAAATAAACAACCGATTAATCAATTATCTAGTTTCTATAGCAGCTTGAATTATCAAACCTGCTCATTTTGAAGCAGTAGCCCACAGTGCAAGTAATGAAGAATTGTTTCAATCACATAATGCTGATGTTTAAACCAATAAAGGAGTGTTTTTTTTTTAAATATTTCTGGCATGTAAAGGCCACAGTAGTTCCCTGACATGCTTGTGAAAGGGAGGGACAAGCGGAGCAGTCCTCTGTCTCTTGGAATTTGCACTCCCACCATTAGATGTCACCAGTTCTTCTATATTGGACTTAAGTAGCAATTTTGTAATGTCTTCCCATTGCTTGTTCTCTAACCATTTCCTCCCTACTCCTAACAGTAAACACTTATTTGTTGTGTGAAATATGGAGCCTTGGTATTGAAAGCCTCCCTCCCACCGTCCCCTCCCAGCATCCTGCCTCCTCCTGTTGTGTGAAAGGTGGACATTTTGTTTAATCTGCTTTACTCCATTTATTTGTTGCACTTTGATGACCTCACGTCTTCTGATAACAGAGGCACTGGCACGCACACGTTCTCACAGTTCATCATCCTGAAAGTCTTACTCTCACTGATATCTTAATGTTACCCCGAAGAGTTGCACCATCATGTACATGTACTTTATCATGAAGTATACACTGCCTCGTACTTTGGTGCCATCTGGAAGTATTTCACCATTCAATTCCCATGACGATATTCCAGTGAATTAACTTTATGTCAGAGACGCTGAGATGCTGCCAATTTTGAGTTGCACCTCCATGCCAAGTATGCTTAAAGAGTTTAAATTACACTTCCTGAATTAAGGATCTCATGAAGGTGTGTTGGACTTACCAGAGGGTATTGCACTATTGCACCAATTAATTGTACTAAATAATGCATTTCCCCTTTCTATCTAAACTTAAACAGACAGAAGTTGTTCCTTTAGGGTTCATTTGGAATATAAATCTCCTTTTAATTCAGTTTTTGTTTTCCCAGCAACGCCTGAGGGAATTATCTGGATCTTTAGGTGGCGAATGGTCCACTATGTCCTCCAGCTTGTTACTAACATTGTCGGTCTCCCATTTGCCATTTTGAAAAGATTAGCCCACTGCAGCTGAATACGCTACGAGAGCAATGAGGGCGAACCACGAGCTGAAAGATAATATATAAAGCTCTACATAATGAGAGAAACTATAAAGTCGGGGCGATAATTCTCTATACGAGTATCCCCTCGCACATAAAATTAGTCATGTGATCTGTTGTGCATATAAAAACTTTGATTACTCTCACTTTAAAGGTTAATTATCAGAAAGAAGTGGTGTGATCAATGCAGCTGAAACAAATCCCCTTAGGTGATAGGCCAGGTGGTCGGCTGTGTGGTCAGGGTCAACTGCTCTCAACTTTTCACAGTTTGAATCAAAACGTTCTCAGACTGTTGACTATGAGAAGGGGAGTAAATCCCCCAGCAATTGCCAACTTGTGTGTGTTTTCTGTTGTTTAAACAAGTGCACGAGCAAAGTGTCTTGTCTTTTAATCCAGCGTGTTTTTTTTCCTGTGCTGAAGTGTGTGTCTTCTGCTCTGTCTCTCTGTTTTCTTTGTCTCCTGGGCTTCATGCTTTGCATGCAGAGGATGAGACACCGGGGGAGGTTAAGAGAGGAGCTGGAATGGAGTTCTGCTCCATTTACCACCCTGAAATATTCCTCTTAGAACGACACACTCTGTTTTCCCTCTCTCTCCTCCCTGCACTGTTCCTCACTCTGCCTGTCCCCCTCCTTTTCACTTCTCATCTCAGTGTGGCATGTGGTCATTTCGCTTCATTCCAGGATGGCTTAGCAGTGCTTTAAAACATAGCTGCTGTCCACCCATCCCATCCTGCTCAATTGCAGACAGCATTGAGCTTCATATGCCTTTACAGATCTCTTCCTGGTTGCGATAACTCTTCCCCTTGTCCAATCTCTATCTGCTCTGGGCAGAACCTTCACCACTTTCCCTCTTATTACTCCACTATTTCACTCTTCCACCTGTGTGCGTCTGACATACTTGCCCATGAACACAAAGCACAGCAATATCTTCTCATCTATGAAGTTTCACATTCGTTTTCCATAAAACATTCACGCACGCACGCACACACACACATCCTCCTGTGTTCTAAAGCATAAGCACGCTCAAATAGGGAGAAATAAAAGTAGCACAAAATAGATAAGGATGACCGACTTTGCACTTGAATCTGCTCAGGGCATTTCCACAATGAATAAAACAAAACGCACATCATAGACTCAGAGCGCTGTGCTGTGATTAAGCTTTGATAGGCTTCCCTCCAAATCTGTGAGTTCTGTCTCGTTTTTCATTTTTCTGACTTTTTTTTTTTCCTTGACTTCCTCATGTAGCGAAGATTGTGGATTTTGAATATTTTGGCTCAGCAGGACCACATGGAACACATCTATTGTTAAAACTGACTCACACACACACACACTCCCTCTCTTTCTCTGCCTGTGCAGCACTTAATTCCTTATTATGCAAAGATTTTCTTGGCAGCATCTCCTGCTCATTTATGCTATTCGTGGCAATGGGAGTTTAGCTGGTTCACAGAAGCACATGGCCGGCATTCCATTGTCAGTATTCAGTGTGTTTTTGAATCGGGGTTTCCATCAGGTCACACAGGAAGTCTGATCTCTGGACTCGTCTGAGGGGCTTTCACCTTTTGTGTCAGTGTAACCTTGACCTTCCTGCGTGAGCCCTGAGATTCCTCTGAGACGTTTTTATTTACTTACTACTTTTCCAGATGAGTATAAACACATGCACACACACACATTCATGAATGCAGGCAGTACTCACATCAGCGCTAATGTCAATGCACACAGAGCTCTGGCAGCTGGCAATCACGTGACTTAACATTTATGTAATGTAAGTTTATCAGCCGATTCACATAAATGCAGATATGCACACAAGCTAAATGTACACACACACACAGCTGCGTGTAGGTCTCTTTCCTGTACTACAAAAATCATTTGGAACATGTGCTGTCTTTTCTCAGAATCTTCTAAATCAGGAAATAAGTTGATCGCTTGTTTATACATTTCACATTTGGAACACATATCTAGTAAGTGAACCCAATTAACTCTTTTAGGTCCATTGCCCGTCCCTCGTCGAATGTATAGTAAGGGGTGCTGTGAGTCATTTCTACTCATGCACATCTGGTCTCATATTTCCTCCCCATTAGACCTGCATTGCTCTCTTTTGTGTTGTGATAGAAGCTAATGACTGGCTTGAGATCTGCCTGGTGTTCATCACATGTCTCAGTGCACGGCCGGTGGTCTAGATTCAATTTGCTTCTTTTTTTTTCGCAGTATAATAAAAGTATTAGATTAAGAGACAAAACCAGGTGATGAGACCTTTATATACAAAGAAATAAAAATAAGCAGAGGTATCCTGGTTCCTCGCCTATATCACTTTGCTCTTTGCACTGTGTAAAATTATACTCTCAGAGGGGGAAAGTGTTGAATTTCCTCTGGCTGTCATCCTTTTGTGCACTGATAAGAGTGTATTAGGAAACTGTGTGTCAGAGATTCGCTGAACTTACACACATTGTTAAAATATATCCTCACAGTGTTTAGAAATGGAGGGCAGATGGTGTTTTTTTTGGTTTGCTTTTTTTTTTTGCATTGTTCGTTGTACAGTCAAAGTGTCAGATTACAACTTTTCAGGAAGGAGGCTTGAACGAATGGCAGTTATGGTACTGGGTAATTTGGCTTGGTTTGAAAATATTGACAATTATCACCAACAATAAATACAGTGGTGTAAATGGGTCGAGCAGACACCTATAGACTTCTCACAGGAGGCAAATTTATTCCCAATAAGATCATAGCACTCTCATCATCCTCCTTTTCTCCAGAGAGAAGGTGACTAAATATTATAATTTAATTTATTATAATTTTTTTGTTATTTGTTTCATTTTCTATGCACTCCTTTCTAAATTCTTCAGCTCCACTCTGATCCCAGCTAGCATTTTTTGGTTCCCAGAACGTTCAGGGAACGTTACCTTTTGGTTGTGGGAATGTTCCCTGAAGGTCCCCCCTTGGTTCTCTTGCGTTTGATATGGAAAGTTTTGCTAATGTTTCCCTAATGCTAATTTTTGGTTGCACATTTGGTTTCCAGAACGTTACTTTCTCACAACCTTAATACAACCTTGAGAGAACGTTCCCTTTTGGTATCCAGAACATTCAGGGAACGTTACCTTTTGGTTGTGGGAATGTTCCCTGAAGGTCAATCCCCTCTTGGTTCTCTTGCTGTTGATATCAAATGCTTTCCTAATGTTCCCCTAACGTTATTTTGTGGTTGCACATTTAGTTCCCAGAACATTACTTTCTCACAACCTTCATACAACCTTTAGAGAACGTTCCCTTTTGGTTCCTTGAACGTTCTGGGAATGTTACCCTTTGGTTGTGGGAATGTTCCCTGAAGGTTCCCCCCTTGGTTATCTTGTTTTTTAGGATAATTAGGAAAATTATCCTAATGTTCCCCTAATGTTAGTTTTTGGTTGCACATTCGGTTCCCACAACGTTTCCAGAATGTTAATTCCTCAGAATCTTCATACAATCCTCTGAGAACATTCCCTTTTGGTTCCCAGAACTACAAGTTACACATACAGTAGAACAGTATTTCTGATTTTTCCCCGAGGACCACCAGGAAGCTCACATACATTCCGCATAGTGATCGGAGTAGAAGGAGAGGGGATCATATGGCCAAAAGCATGCTGCCAACTAGTGGTTGGATGCTAAAGCACAAAACAAAACCACTGTCAGAAAACAACTGTGTATATAACCATATAAATACAGTTGTCTCAGTATTTTCTTACTATTGGAGACTGACACCAACATTTGAATGCAAGTCAAGTTTATGTCTTTGTGTATGAAAATCAATTTGAACGGTTAAGTTATTTTTAATCACACATGCAAATTAGTTAATTGGTTAATGTCTTTATGGGAACGCGTTGGGAAAAGAAAACAGCATGAGGACAAAGCCTGCTGCACTGGAGGAAGAGGGTTTCCACCCTCTTTGACGAGCCCTCTGTGGTATGACGAATCAGTTTCTAACTGGAAATATCATCAGCATTCACTCATGTTTTCTGGAACTATGATCACAGGATATCTGCTGTAACAACCCACACACAAAGATGTTTGGTCTATAGTTGATGTCAGTGTTGCAACAGCATCGACTAGGTCATAGTTGGATGAGTTAGAGAGTTCATCTTTCACTCTATCATGACTGAAATGCCCAAGGGTTGCTGATTGGTCAAGTTACGTGCTAGGCTCACATTAAAACATGCAAACTGACCACGATACCAGAGGCTTTTTTCTCCCTCCTTTCTTACTTTCCTTTAATCTTCCAGTCCTCCTCTCCCACTACCCCTCCTCTGGTTCTGTGCCAGCCTTCCCTTGAATTCCAAGCATCTGGTCCTTTCTGGGAAACACCCATGATAGGACTGTCCAACAAAACCACCACAGAAAACAAAGCCCCTTGGTTTCTGCAGCAGAACAGCAGTAGTTGCCCTCGAGGAGGAGTCGAGCTGTCGGGGCGACATGGTTGTGGACTTTCTAGGAATTCTAACAGGATGGGAACCTTGTGTAACTCCTCACTGTTTGTGTGCTCAGCAGACAGCTTATTGTTCTCTTTTAGCTGTCTGCTTTTGCACTGTAATTTTCCGCCTTCTCCGTTTTCAATAGAGATTAAGGACATTAACTGAATAACTGTTGTTGTCACTGCAGTCGATGAACAAAAGGGCAGCTCTTTAGTGCCACTTCAGCTCACTAATATCTCCATGAACGATGATACAATTGAAATATCTAATTAAAAAAAAAAAAAAAAAGCTTGTATTTATCGGCGTGCCAACTTGCAAAGTAAGTTTTCAACTGACCTGGTTAATTAAGGGCTAATTAAAAACTACCCTAACACTGTCTTAACTGCTCTGATGCCGACCAGAGGCCACACTAAAGTTCTCTGAGAGATGCTTGCATTCTTTAGAGGGAAATTGCATGTAGTCAACACCGTCAGAGCCCTGACTAGCTCTCAGCTGTCTGTCTCTGACTCTTTTTTTCTAAAGTCCTGTGAATGACTCACTTGTGCTCTCAATATAGAAAGTGAATCAACAAGCATCAAAGGGAGACCTGAGAACAGAGGAGCAGCAGATGGCTTCGGCTGCATTGTACGAAAACATTTTGACAAACTTGGCTGCGGCTGCATGAACAACTCCACGATTATTCAAAACAGCAGCAAGATGCAGAGTTAGCTTTATTGTGATGAACCAGCTTGTAAATCAGACCAGAAAACACAGAGAATGCAGTTTGAAACAGTCTAGCACTTATTGTGCTGTTCTCAGTGGCAGATATAGTGGTGTGTTGCCTTGATAATTGCTGTTAGTGGTTTTGCACTGTTCCCTTTGGCCTGACAAGCTTTTTTCATACATACAAAACCCATTTATTTCACACTTATCAGCAGTAGAGAACATATTTTCATGAAATGAAACACTAGGGGCGATTGTGGTTCAGCGATAGAGCAAGTTGTTTTTCAGCAGGAAGGTTGTGGGTTTGATTCCCGGCTCCGCTTGGCAAGACGCTTAACCCCATGTTGCTCTTGAGGGCTGTGCCGGCAGCATGTGAATGGCTATGAAAGATGATTGAAGATAGAAGAACACACTGCACATAGATATGTAGATTTGAGGGGTCATCAAAGACTAGAAAAGCAAAATACTTGGGGTGGGAATCACAGGCGACCACACGATACCAATAATATCATGATATCTATCAACGATTTTGTGATAATCAATATATTGAGACAATCATATAGCGATACATCACAATATCTGTCTAAATTAAGAAACAAAACCTCTGTGAGACGTTAAAAGTGCAGGATTTCTCTATTTATTCACAACATAGAGAACAACTATGTAACTGTAAACTCCCTCTTCATCAGCCAGGTAACCTGCCCAATTTTCCTTTCGTCAAGTCGTGATTGTTTACTTTAGATTAATTTGTTAATTAAATATCAATATTTGCCCTGACATATCGATTATCATTTATCATGAGGAAGGACGATGATATATCACCAAATGGATATTTTGACCCAACCCTACTTTTACAAACTGATTTAGTCAACAATGATTACTTACAACAACTAAAAACTGAACATCACAGAATGTCAAAGCATCTAATCACTTGACTTGACTATAGTGGGACTCAGATTTTGTAGCACAAAGGAACTACTGCATTATTGTGTCATTGTACATTGCAGTGGTTAGCATTCACCCAGTATCCTTGAGTTCATGTATCGCGATGGGGTTGTTATATCAAAATGAACAAAAATTTGTTTTTCTTTCTTTCTCTGTTTCTAACTTTCTGCCTGCAAATGACTTTTTCGTGACATCTGAAGTGTTCCGACCACTGACAGCGCTGACATTTTGTTCACATTGTGTTGCACCTCTGTTCTCCAGGCATTTAATGGGAAGTTACCTTTATAAAGTTAGCTCATAATATAAGTGAAGACTTGAAAGTTCACATCAGCCAGTTCTTGTGGTAGATTCTAGTGCTGGCTGTAGGGACACAGGTCAAGTTCTTCAGTTTCCAGTGTCAAGTCTCAATTCCCGACTTTTAATTCTTAATGGTTGGACCGATGAATATTAATGGTGTAGTTGACCAGTGTGACGTGTAACGGTAGTCTCCTGTGTTTCCATCCTGTGTGTGTGTCCACTCATTTGAATGAATGTAAGAAAAAGTTTGCAGTCATAATAATTAGAGAGGGATATTTTGTATTTCTTTCACTAAAGCATAGGGTAAAAGATTCAGCTCATTAGTATTTTCAGTATCGATTCATTAGAAAACTAAATTCTATACTAATTCTAAACTCTAAATTGTAAATTGTAAATGAAAAAATATAATGTGGAAAACGTATTGAACAACAGTTTTCTGTCAACTGAATAATCCATTAATCACACGTTTTTAATAATACCGGTATATATCGGTACAATTACATATCACAGCCACGAACAGGACCTTTGTTGTGGACAAAATTTGACGAGATCTCTGTTTTACTTCTTGTCTGGTGAGTTTTAGGTGTAAATCCAGATGTGCTGAGTCTCAGCTGTTTGATACAGAGGTGACTTTATGTGGCAGCTCAGAGGACACACAGAGGAATCAAGACATATTTTTTTTCTGCCTCTATGCTTCTTTCGGGATCCATCTCCTCGTGTGTCTTGCCTTATTTTCTCTTCGTATCTCTCCTTCTATTTGTCTCGCTGTTGGCCTTTGTCCATCGTACTTTCTGCCTCTTGCCATTTGTGTCCTTTGATGTCGAGGCTGTCAGTTTGATAATCTATAATAGATATCAGATTGTTTTCTTCCCTATAGACAAAAGTGGGTTACCTGATATTTACTTTGCCACTTCTGTTAAAGTCTGCCCATTTTCTTTTGGACTTTGTTTTGGTCCTTGAGAATCGTCTGCTGGTATTGCACTGGAACATCTTAGAGCCATAACTGTGTGTGCTACACTTAGATTCTGAAAACTGCAATATTTCCATTCTTTTATATAAATGATCCAGTTAATTGAGTCAGTACTGTACAGTTTTTTTCAAATTGAGATTCACATTCGTGAATTATAGGTAGGTAGGTCGCCGTTGCTGATTGCATCCATTGTCATCAATGTGAGCATTTTCACCGGGCACAGTCCGACACAGAATCAAAGTAAAACTCTTCCGCCCCCCATTCAAAATAAAACACAATACACAGGTCATATAGCCTATCACAACTTCACATCGACATTACATCGTAACAGTCAATTAATCAGGGCGTCTCGTAAAGTCATAATGTACGACGAGAGACTGAAGTGGACAAACATAAAATAATTTATGACACCAGATCAACAGTTCCTCCATGTTAGAGAATGAAAGAAGCTGTGTTGTTGTTGTTTCCTCTATACACACAGTCTATGGCGGGAACTTGCGTCCGTTCAGGATTATCGCGTGATCTTCCATGAATACTGCTGGCTCCCAAGGCACCGCCGCACTGCCGTAATGCGCCCGGTGGGGATTGACCCCGGGCAGAGGATGATGCAAAACTGTGCCGGTGACGTTACGCTGCTGTAACGAGCCCAGTGGAAATCCGCCTTAACAGACAAACAAACTCCGGCAAAAACATAACCTCCTTTGCGGAGGTAAATATTGTTTCCTCATTATTTTTTTCTACTAGCCTGTCAAGAAATACAAAACCTAAACTCATCACAGTCATGAGTCTGTTTTCATATGTGAAAATTGCCAAATAATTATGTTCAGTTCAGTCCAGATATTTCACTCGGACTCCAGATTCCTGCAGAAGTTATTGCAGATGATTGAAATGAAAAGCAGGCTGATTTGCTAATAGCTAAAAAATGAGGCTCCTGAACTTCACTGAGTGGACTCCAGTTGACTTCTTAAATACACATGTGGATGTATGTGTGTGTGTGTGTGTGTGTGTGTGTGTGTGTGTGTGTGTGTGTGTGTGTGTGTGTGTGTGTGTGTGTGTGTGTGTGTGTGTGTGTGTGTGTGTGTGTGACAAACAAGGGCAGGGGCTTTCTGAGCGTAATGTTTTCACGTCACACGCTCATCATGGTCATGGTCAGACAAAAGAGATTAGTGCCTTCATTGTCGTTCTTTTCATATCACCCAGAGAATGGTTTTCTCTTCACTCTCTTGGTTGTTAACTCTCATCATATGCTGTATGATCGTATAATATCTCTTTACAAGTGAAGATTGACTGCTCTGTTGAGTGAAAGACAAGTTTTGCTTCAAACTCTGAAGACTGAGCCATTTCTTTCTTTCTTTTGCAAAAAAATGGTTTTAAAAAGGTTAAATCAGTCTCTGAATTATGAATTGAATGTATTTCTGTTTATAAGCATCAACGTACAACAATTTAAATATGCAAATGACAGAAAGAAAAAAAAAATCATACATCCATTTCACACAATACACCTCTCTCTCTCATGAAATATCCAAGAATATCAGCAATATAAGAAAGGGAAAATGTGATTTATTTTTTTCTTTTTAACTCCTCAGAGACAAACAACCTTCTGTAATTATACTTTTCTTTTATTTCGCTTGTAAGAGTGTGTTTTTCAAGTGGTAGCTCCACATGCAGCCAGTAGGGGGAATCGATCACTTGTGCTGCTGCCGTGCCCTTCTCGCCTCTCCTCCTCTCCTCTCTTGCCTGCGTTCTCCCAGGTTGTGGAAACACTGCAGCCCGCTGGTCTGTGTCTGGATCCCTCGCTCGCACAGAGCTACTCAAGATCCTCCTACCGGCTGAGCTAGGGGAAGGAGGAGGCTGCTGCTCTGCTCGCAGCCTTGGACGAGCCCCCTCTACCACCCTGTCAGTGTAGAGGAAAAGGAGAGAGAGAGAGAGCGAGAGAGAG
This sequence comes from Microchirus variegatus, assembly GCF_963457635.1. Taxonomy (NCBI): domain Eukaryota; kingdom Metazoa; phylum Chordata; class Actinopteri; order Pleuronectiformes; family Soleidae; genus Microchirus; species Microchirus variegatus. The sequence goes on from NC_139814.1 coordinate 7,715,521, forward strand.
AGAGCGAGAGGAGCGACTGAGTGACAGAGAAAGCACACACACACACGCGAGAGAGAGGGAGAGAGAGCAACTGTGTGACAGAGGGAAAGAGAATGAGGCAAGCTGTTTAGAGGAGTGAGAGAACCAAGGAAGAAATAAGCAACACATTTTACAAGAGCAGGAAGAGGGAGGATCGCAGAAGAGGGACTCCTTCTTCACCGGGCACCTGGGACACAGTCACTGTGGGCTTTTGTCACTCGTCTTATAGCTGGAACCCAGTGGATTGTCTATTGGATTTTTTAAAACATATTTGTGCGTGTGCCACATCCTTTAATAACTAGGATTATTCCTGCAGGCTTGACTGACCACGTCTCCTCAGACTGAGATCGCTTCCTGCTCTCGCGTTGCGATTCTGCTCTGTACACAAAGTGCATCTGTCGGCAACCGGTGCTGAGGATATCTCCCCCTCTGTCAAACAGGACAGCACGCAGCCCCTGTCGGATCAGACTACAGAGGAGAGCGAGCGAGAGCGCGTGTGTGTGCTTGTGTGTGTGTGTGTGTGTAAGAGAGGGAAAAAAGAGAGAGAGAGAGAAAGAGAGGTGCAGTGAGATAGAGTCAGATTTACAGTGTGCTTGAGAGAGAAGCAGATGAAAGCTCAGGCAAAAGACTGGAGTGAAACAGCTTCAATAGAGAAGTGAATCTCTCCCGTTTTTCCTTGCCATCCCTTTCCTCCTCTCCTCCTCCTCTTCCTCTCATATTCTCCAACATTTGCAGGACTGCCGGAGCCACTGCCACCTGCACCGCTACACGTTTCTTTCCTCTTGTTCCTCTACCTCACCCTCATCACACGTTACTATCCAACACCAGCTGCTGCCGGGGACGCCGCTCTCGGTTTTTGCACTTGTGGGAAATATTTCAATTGAGCCAGCAGTGAGAGAGACTGAGTGAGCATCCGGCCAAACACTAAAGCTCTGGACTGTTCTTCAGGAGCTTCTACAGCAGAGGAGAACCTTCTTCCAGCTGCTGTTGCCCTCACGAAGACCCTGCCTTCTCCCTGGAGGACTGGCCAAAGACACAGTGGTTGCGGACAGTGAAGACAAGACTTGCACAACCTTCCCCCTCTATCCCGTTGGTAGCTACTTGGCAGCTCCCACCCCCGTGTCACCATTCCCTGCCTCAGTGCTAAGGATTCCAGCTACATGGGCAAGCGATTGGAGCAGCAGCCAATGTACCCTCAGTACACCTACTACTACCCCCACTATCTCCAGACCAAGGTACGCTGCTCCTCTGATCTTCTTGCCTTTCTCAAGCCTTCTCATCTACTCCTACACTGCTTCCCTCTCTCCTTCCCTGCCACCCACCCACCCTTATCTCACCACCACACCCTCCCCCTGGTCCTCTCTCTCTCTCCATTTATCCACCTCTCATCCCTGAGTAGAGATGAGAATTGATGGAAAGCTGGCCTTGGCTGTGATGGTTACAGATGGCAGGTACCTTGTAGCAGTTGAGATGTCTTTGTCATTGTGTGTGTGTGTGTGTGTGTGGGAGTGAACAATCAGGGATCAAGGTTGAGGGTCAATGAACTACTGTTAGTCCAGCCCACTGGACCATAACTGGGAGCTGTCCAGTACGTTAACCTCCATCCTTTACGGGCTAAACCGATGAGCTCTTGAAATGACACACTGCAGTGGCATGGAGTGTAATCTGTGAAATAAAGCCGTAGTGTAGATTTAGACGCTTTTGTTTAAATAACTGTCATGTTTGACAGCTCTGTTTGTGCTGTCGAACGTTAAACAGATGACAGAAATAAGACCCAGATTTAATTTGCTCATGAAGTATTTGGCAAGCTGAATTGAGGCCATTGTTTAAATGCTTTGGTGCCACTTTTCAAAAGAGGCAAATAAAAGATTTATCCATGAAGTTGATAATTCCCCAAACACCACAAATGGCTTATCGCTGTGCTTATACAAAGGGAGGAATACAAAAGAAAAAAAAAGAAAACGGGTAAGAACTCTGATTGCTGTTGTGATGTCAGTGCGTGTGTTACTGACAGAGCAGGCAGGCGGAGCGTTGCCCATGTTTGCTCTAGCTGTAATATGCATCAGTGCCTCTGGGATGGAGGCTCAGGCCTGGGCTCAGTTGTCTGCCAGGTCACTGGCTGGACACACCACCCAGACATCATCAAAGGATTAAAACTGCAGCCTTTTGAGGATTACACAAATTTCTCTCCATTATTGTGATGGGGCTATGCACAGCACAAGCTTCTGAGCATGATGCAACGGGTGTGCAGTTGCAGGTATACAATGGTCAAGCAGGCAGCGGCTAAACTGATATTCAGTGTGATCTTATTACTGTAAACACACGTTTGTTCCTTTCATCTGTTAGAAAAAGGCTATTTTTAAATGGGCCGATCAAAACTTTTTAAACGCAAGGTTATATTTTATTCATATTCTTTATTTAAGTCTGAATCACTGGGGAAACGAATACATTTACTTTATGAGATATGCATGAGAGTCACTAAAACAGAAAAGGAAGCGGTGGACATTGGCCAAGAATGAAAAACTTCAGTGAATTAATGAAATGTTTAACTAATCAACGTATCAGTGTAAGTGATACAGCAAAATACCGCAGATGTTACGATGCTCCTCATCCTCATGTGGAGCTGCACTGTGAACTACTGCAACCCCAGCAAGGAAGACCTTCCCGCAGCTCCACCTCGCCATCCACAACCTCGCCCTGATTTATAGTTTAATACATTTGTGCTGCTGCCATATGGTCTCTCTCACCCCCCCCCCCCCTTCTCTACTCCTTCCATCATCCCCCTCTCTCTCCCTCCGCCTTCCCATATCTCAGAGTTACTCATCTTGGGGCCCTCTCAATTAGGGTATGCCCCTCCATTCCTCTCCCTCCCTCCCTCCCTTCCACTTTTCTTTCCCCCTTTTCCTCCACTCCTCGCTTTCTGCCTGCCTACTCTGCTGCAACAGGGCCCCTCTGCATCCTTTGCCGATACTGCAGTTCACTCCCAAGGTCAATGCAGATCCAATCTTGCCACCATCAGCGATTAATATATCCTTGAGCAGGCTCGAAAGGGTCTCGTGTCATGCAAACGCGACCCATTGTAGGGGCACGGGGGCACAGAGAGCATACATGTCCATTTATAAAAAAAAAAAAACGGCACTGGACATTCATTTACCTTGTCATAGTTAGTTAGCGTAGCCTGTGGCCTTGTAGGTTGATATGATGGAGCTACAGACAGGGTCAGTGAGAGAAAGGGAGGCGTGGAGAGTGGCCACAGTGTTAGGCGATGTGGCCGGAAGGGCTGTGGAGAGCTATCTCACACCCTCATTAATGATCATTGATAGCTCGATTACAGAGAGGGGAGAAGGGCCTTGGCTGGCAGGTTCACTCCTCAGTGGACAAAATCACATGGCAGTCCCTTTGACTTAATCTGCACTCACACATACTCACACACACCACCAACCCCAACCCCCCACCCCCCTTTGCACACATTCCTCAGCTGAGATTTAGCCGTCAGTCTCGAATCACACAGGTATTTTTGTTCATCTTCCTCACTGCATTCTCGGCATATAGCCTCATTCTCCCGAGAGATGTGTGTGTGTGTGTGTGTGTGTGTGTGTGTGTGTGTGTGTGTGTGTGTGTAAATATCTTGTAGCATTGGGGAGTGGGAGTGGGGCGTAACTCATACCAAAGTATCGCTGTTTTCCCTCTCTCGCCTCCATTTTATGACACATATTTGTGATTCTATGCATAGAGAATTTATAGAGCATCTGTGCTTGGTTATTACTGGGGACTTTATTGTAAAGAGAGCCGCTTAACATTGTCATAATGGCCTGCAGAATGATGTGAGGCGCCGCCTGAGTTTGGGGTTCCTCTATCCTCGATGTATGTGCTCATTTTACTCTGATTTAATGGAGTTCTCTGTCCAGCATGTGCTCGTCAGCCCAGATTAGAATACTAAAGTCAGAGAATGAGATAAAACAATAACATTTGGCTTTCTATTGATCAGTGCAGTGGGGCGTAGCTTGTGCTTCTCTTTAGCTGAATTATTGATTGCTGAAAGAGGATTTGTGTGTGTTGTGTGAGCATGTATTTGTCTGTGTGGCTTTTACTTGAGCTGTGGGGGAGCTAGCCGGATGCTACATGTGATGAGAGGATCTATCAAAGACCCCATTATTGTCCATGCCCCAGCTGATCAGTCCATAGATACATTTGAAAATCTGAAACTCAGCCTTTGCTCAGGCGCCGTCTTTCCATGGTTTAGTGCCGTTGGCAGCTTGCTGTGCATTCGGCTTTAATGATAGGTAATAGATGTGCAGCATAAATGCAAAAATGTAAGTCCGGCCCCAGCTCGGCCCCTCCCTTCACCCATGAGAACATTTACAGCACACAGATCAATTATTGTTATTTTATGATAGTGTTGCATTTATGTGTGTGCTAAGTGCCTGTTAGTCTAAGTGTTCGTCGTATCTAATTTTCCCTCAATGATAGGCATTTTCAGTTCTCAGTTTCATTATTGCACACAGAACTCTCAAAAGGAACTCTCAAATTACTGCTGTAATATTTAGTTAACTTTCATTGTTGCACTCAAACACACCCATACTGCTTTTACATGTGTGCTCTTCCCAATGGGAACAGTGCAAAATGTGCAAGTGAAGCTCCTGCACTGTGGCCGTGGTCTGTGTTACATTTATGCCAGTACATACAGAACCCAATAAGCTGAGGGGGACAGGTTGAGGTAGATTTAGTGGCGGCTAATGCCCCTGGCCTTAAATAAACAGCAGTCAATAGAGCCCTTTGAGAGGATCTGCACCTTTATCTGACCCTGCCGTAGGCACCATTTATAGTCCACTTAATTCTTTACAAATGGAGGAAAAGATGTGTATGCAGGCAAGAGAGAGCGAGAAAGAAAGAGAAAGACAGAGCGTTGGATGTTATAGTGAGGGAGGGGCCCGTTAAAAGCAAGGAAAAGGGTTTGGTTACATTACAAGGGGTGATCCATTGTGTTACAGAAATAACAACAGAGCCATCTAAATCCTCCTTTAATGCTTTGATAGACGAGGAAGAGAAATAGAGGCAGCAAGGGAGAGACAGATATACATAGATATGGAGAGGGCAAGCTAAATCAAAGGCAGAGCAAAAGGACCCATTTGCAGCGTCTTTTCATTATATCAGTTATCAGTTGTGTAAAACTCAACTAGCAGCTCGGTCTCCTCTGTCTCCACTGATGAGGAAATGCTTTGAAGAGTTTATCAAGGGGCTTTTAGGTTCTGAAAAAAATACTCTGCTTCTATTACATTTAATAAACCACAGCCCTGTTTTGAGTCTGCGAAGATAGGCTCTCATTAGCACTAAGACAAGGGTAGCAGAATTCATTTCCCCACTTGTAATTCTTGATACGCGCTTCACGACTCACTGCCCAAAACAAAACGCTGTCCCTGCTTTGCTGTAAATCATAACCCATCATGTGCTCTCTCTCTCTCTCTCTCTCTCTTAGCTAGCTCAGATTGACAGACTTTTTAGCAAGAGCTCCAGCTTGCTTTCTTTTTTCTCTCTCTCCCATGCTTTGCTTGTTCTCGTGGGATCCGGAGGCTTTTTTTGATCATTAATCAGCTAATAGGTTTTGTTCTTACCTGCCTCTGCGTATAGCTTCATGCAACTGAACAATCCCCCATGACTGTCAGTCAGTGAGGCAGACAATTTGTTTGAAATAGACTGCAATGTGCACATGCACAAACATGCACTCACACACACTGAGACTACAGTAGGGGGTACTCTTAACCTTTGTCATCTATCAACTGACAGCACAGCCCTGTCTGAACACCTAGACTTGAAGGTTGCATGTGCATTACGGTTTCCTGCAGCCTTTTATAAGCCACAAGAGCAGAGTGCTCAGACCTGGCCCTCCACACGCTGCTGTCCACATCTCATTACAGCGGCTTTACCAGAGTGCCCTCTCGACATCCATTTTTGATAAAAGAGCAAAGGAGAGATGAACAGAGGAGAAGGAAAATGTGCCGAAGAACTGTTTGTTTCTAAGGATGTGAGGAGAAGAGGAGAGTCTGTGGTTGCATCCACACACTGATTTTGAAATTCCATCCATGATGCTTTTTCAAGTTTTTCTGTTTGAAAACTGCGGTATGTGAAGTATGGGCGAGCAGAAATTATGTGAAGCAGATGCAGATCACTTCTTATTCTGAGTTTAACATCTCATCTTGACGGAGGCTGTAGTAGAGTGACTGTAGCCCGTGTTGGCATCGTCCAAGGTTTTTTTTATAAATGATACCTGTAAGCTTATGTTGCGTGACGCTGTTAACAAGCACAGATTGTGCACAAGGATGTTTGTGCAACATGGAGTCGGTGCTGTATGTGTGTGTGTTTGGTCTAGTGCTCAAGAGTGAAGGTCTCAGAACCAGGTCACATTTTGCCCCTCCTCCCCAATGGGCTTGTGTCATATGAAAACGTGTCCTTGGGCAAGACACTGAACAAAGTACCTGCTCACTCACTGGAGGTCGCTGTGAAAAACGGCATCGCAGATAAATGCCTACAGGATGAAATTATGTGCTTGGTGGTGGAGTTCTTGCCCCAGGGAATCTCGTCTCCGAACTCTCCTGTCCCCGACCATCTGGAGATAACCCGCGACTCTAGCCTGTGCTGTGGGAGAGAGGGAGTCTTACCTCTGTGGTGAAAAAAGGGCATATGGGGAGGTGGAGTAATGGGAAAACATGGGTTAAAACACTGAATCCCCACCAGCTCTTAAAGGTACTGCTGTGAAGAGAAGAACACAGACCCCAAAAACCCACCGTGGGACCATACGTGTACTCAGGGTCCAAGGGTTTAGTGATCTTCCGTCTGCGGAACTCAAATGAAACTGATTTTTTTTTTTATAAAGTATTCCTACAAAGAGAAATAGACATGCAGAGAAAACATAAAGCAAGACTGAGAAAGACAGATTTAGAGCCAGATGAAAGGAGACACATGATGTACCCTTCAAAAATCCACCAGCACGGCAGGACTCTACAAATACGCTTGTTTTTTCTTTCTTTTTTCTGCCACTTTCTTGTTTTTACTTGCATTTCTTTGTGTAACATATCTACTTGGTGCTGCATGCTCTGGCCCGCTGTTTCACTCTTTGGTTTCTCTCAGTGTGGTGTTTACACTCTCTGTCTTATTATCCCTAAGTTATCCCTTTCCATTTGTGAATGCTTATGTATTCCCTATCACTATTTCTAAAATCATTTTCCCTCTTAGGTTTGCCAAGATCACCTGCCATTTGAATTATCTTTTGTAATTATTCCATCCTCCATTGCTCTTGCATGCATCTTGCTCGATTTCCACGAGCCCCTGCTGTCTGCTGGCCGCGATGTCCTGCCATCTGTCCAAGGCGACATGAGCGGCTGGTAATACATTTCCTGTGTAGTCCCTTTAAATGCTTACGGTCTTCATTATAATGCAGAAGAACATATGGGATATAGTAAAAGGCCAACAGACCTTTTACGATTTCACTCGCTCTGTGAATATGGATAATTTTTTTTTATAAAAAAAGGAGTGCATATGCAAACTTTGCATAGAATCTGTTTTGGCAACATTTTAGTTGGTATCTTCCACTGAAGGCTGTTTACGTGACTGAATATGTTTAGTCAGGGATTATCAGCTTTGTTGAAAAATAGATAAAAGGATTACAAACTTTGTTGAAACTTCTGTTGCTTTTAAATAGATACTAAATATTACATCTGAATGAAACCAAATCCTCACTGTGTGGTTCAATACATTTGCCTGAGAACAGCACCACTCCTCACAGGGCAAACATTACCTGTATTAGGTGTACAATTGAATATATTATGAAAGTTAAGTGGGCCAAGATAGAGGGACACGCTGGTGGTGATGGATATAAAGGTGCATGTTAGGTGGTGGCAAAGTGCAAGGGAGGGGGCAAGAAATTGCACCTCAGACAGAGAGACAGGCAGGGCTATTGTTTTCCACGTGTAACTGAAGCTGTCAGTGTCTGCTGGCCTACCTTTGGCATGCCAGGCCACGTGAAGCATGCTCAGGTTGCTGGTATAGCAGCAGCAGCAGCAATGGAGGGGTGGGAGGAGGAGGTGGAGAAGATGGCAGCTTGACTTGCATTCACTAACTCAGACTCAGCTGAGGTAATTGCTCCTGCATTTTTAACGAGTGGCTGCTGCGTACACTTTGAGCAGTGGCACACCAGAAGGTCCCGCATGACTCCTGCTGCAGCAGGATTGCCTTTTCACCTTCCTCATTGAGGCCATCTGGTGGAGACCGAAGCCTGCTTTATGTGTTCACACCTAATCAGGCCTAAATGCCTTTTTATTATCATGAGTGGTGTTCTGAGCTTAATATCTCAACCAAGTGAAACCCTTGTCCTTGTGAAGGGTTGTAAAGACAATTTCCCCATGCTGATCCTGAGGGCACTCTCCAGAGGAAAGAGACTTGTCATTCTCCTCTGGTTTATGCATCTGATTAGCATGTAGTTCTAGGTCCAATTCCATTTCTAATTCTTACCCCTACCGCTTGGAACTGAGCCACAAGGTTAAGATCCACCATTATGAAATTGGTTATCCCTTCAAAAATGTGACACATCCTAATGTAAGCAGACATGACGTGTTTTTGCTAGAGATTCAACGTGCCGCTGTCAAAAAAGTGGGAAAAAAATATGATGTCAGCTGTTATTATATTGCTATCATGGACGATACACATTATTATATGCTTGCCTGCAGCAAAGTGGAGACATGTCAGAAAGCGCCTTGAACACCCTGGAATACTAGAAAAGCTGCAAACAATTTGTGTTGTGGATAGTACAGAACATGCTGACTAGGATGGTGTCATCAGTTGCAGAGGACTCAGCTCATCCTGGAATAAATTCATGAACCTCTGTTTAGAGGCAACAGGTGAAATGGGATTGAGTCCAAGTCCAAAATATCTCAGTGGTGGTTCCAGAACAATGAGCGAGCAGCGTTAAGCAAGAGAGAGCAAATGTGTGATGCCTGGGAAGTGCAAATTCAAAGATCTCTGTCTCATCAAAGAAAATACCAAGATACCAAGGACAATTACTTGCAGATACAGAGCGTGCTGCAAATCAATAAAAGTGGATGCCATGGGTGAAGCAGCTCTTAAGAGTTGCCCTTCCATTTGAAGCCGTGTCAGCACATTTGGTCCTTGAATTTGATCAATTTGGACCTTGAAAAGTCCTTGAATTTGATGTCAACCAAGGTGTGAGAACCCTGGTAGTTTGTGCTGATCAGGACACAGATGCTTTTCCTGAGAGTTGGTATTGTGCCATAATAGGCCCCCAGGTCGCATGCACAATGTAAATACTTCAGAATGAAACAGCAGGATAAAGCCAAGTCTCCATGTTTATGCAAACAATGCATCAGTAGCCAAGATAATAATATAGTGAAACCAAGGCTTATAAGGACCAATACAAACCCATATGGTGTTGTTTTTCTATCCCCATTACACTCTGCTTTATCATCAAAATTACAAGTTTAGGCCAAATATTTTGTATTTAATTTTCAGAATAAGAATCTGGCGAAAGTCGCCTGCATAGAGAAACAGAGGAAGATGGAAAGATAGGTATTTTATTTAACGGGTGATGTATAGTCTGACTAAGGAGTCCCTTGGCCGTGTACGTCATATTTGACAGAATTTGCATATAATTTCCATTGTGGCTGCACAAACCGATGACCTAGTGTCTTCACCTACATATTCAGAAGTGGAAACCGGAGGAGACACCAGCCACAGACATGCAAATGGTAGTTGTAACCTTACCACTGTGATTACAGTCAAAGGCCCTGGTCACCCCTCCTCTTAAAACACATACTGATACTTGCTACAGTAAGTCTACACTGCTGCATTAGTAGTGGCAGGCTCAATGAAAATAGCGTGTCACACATAACTTGAAAAATAGCTCCGTAAAAAGCCAATTCTGCCATGAATGAGGATAAGCAAATAGGCATGAGTGCTTGAATAGCTTCCAGTCCTGTCAAATTCCCCTCTAACCCAGTCACAATGAGCTCCTATACAAATAAGAATACGTGCACCAATTTAGCACAGCAGATGAACCTTGTGAAGCCTTGTCGAGCAAGTGGTGGATTACCAATAGCAAACAGGCCTTTCTCCCGGCTTTATTTGAGTTAAATGACTCAAGCCACCCGCTTAGACTTTGCCTGAATGGTTTCTTTGGCAGACCTTTCCACTGCTCCATGCGCTTAGATGAGGCACCAACATGCACACATTAGTCAGTGTATGGAAAAAGGTAGGCGGCATAAATTAGATTGCAAGGACACTGATGCAGAGAGCAAGCCAAACTGGTACAGAGTCACAAAACCAGAATAAATGGGGGGGAAAAAAAAGAAGCGGAGAAAGCCCTCGGCGTGATGGAGTCCAACTGAAGGAGAGATGATTATTCTTCACCAGTAATTAGTAGCACATAAACAGCCAGTGGCAACAGAATTAAAAAAGTGTCATTATGATATGTGGTTTCCATACAAGATGCTGGTTCTTTCCCCTTTCAATAGTTAATCATGTTGCCTTTAGGGCATCCCCTGTGCACACACCGAGAGGCTAAGGATTCACTTTCGAGCAGATGAATGCCTGAAAAATGACAAACCTATTGGAGAGTTTGATGCAGAACATTAGTTTCTCCCTGTACTCTCCACAGTCAGGCTAATGCTGCCTACTCTCTCTGTCTCCTTTTCCCCTAAATTATTAAGGTCACCCACATTTCATGAAAGAAACAGCAGCACAGAGAGTGTGTGTAAGAGAGTGGAAATACGTGCAGGAATCAATGCTTTTACATTAAGACAAATCATACTTTTTGCCTGTTTTTTAAAATATGCAAAACATTACAAGCACAAGTTTTGAATAAATGCAAATGTTTGCATTTGAGTACTTGAGCATTGAGTACTGATGTTTTCATCTTTCTGTATGTTTTGTCCTTGGGCTCTTAATGAACTTATAAGGAAAAAGGCTTTGAAAAACTGTTAGTTACTAATTCCCTGTCTGCTTTCTCTCCCTCATTAGCTGTCCTCACTACACTGTGGACGACTTGTATCCATTATTTATTTCTAGCCCCCCAAAACAACAGCTGCATGCTTGTGTAACCGCCATATGTTAGCTTTCTTTCAACATATTGGGGCGAATCGTGCTGTATAGGGAACTTTATACCAACCCACAGAGATCTGTATCAAGCCGTGTGAAGACATGCTGAACTTGGATTATTTCATATCCTTGTTTTTTTCAGTATATCAGATGGGAAATGCAACTTCCCTCAAACAGAGAAAAAGACTATGTCGGGCAATTAACCACAGCAGCAACATGGAGCCGATTATTTTCGGATGCTCCTCAACCACTGGAACTATCAGAGTGAGGGGAGAAAGGGTCACATTAGGATTCAGCCGATAAAGCAATAAACCCTTGTAGGAGTTGCAGTTGGCGCCATTCACAGCTGATTCTGTGTCCTCAGCACTTTGGGCTTGCAATTAATCACTATGCTGACATTACCCTCCCTGTGAACGTTGGATAAACACTCTGGAAATAGCGAGACAGTGTTTCCCGCCACAGACCCAATGTAATCGTTTAGACAACTGTTGACACTCACGTGCACTCAGAAATGTTCAGGAATTCTGTGACCCAGTTACGGAGACTTCCTGTAGAGGGTTTGCTGATCGGCTGATCTATTTAGTTGTAGATGGTGCTTCAACAAGCAGACGGAGCTACAGCAGGCTGCCCCCCCCCTCCACCCCGCTCCATCATTTCCCATTGGAGGGTTGTGGGGGATGTTCATGACTGATGTGTGGCAGCATTAACTAGCATGTCGCATCTGTTTAACCCCTGTGTGTCTCTGTGTGTGTGTTTTGCATCGTGCACCTCTCTGCTGGTGTGACTGCATGGCAATTGCCTCAGTGATTTGCGAAATGGGAAGCTTCTAAGCCTGTTGAGGCTTTACTAGGACAATTGCTGGCAGTATGTGCTGTATTGTTACCATAGCAATAGTTGCCAGTCGTGTTTCACAGGTCAGGTGAGGTTACAGTACTGTAATCACACAACACAAAGGTTGAGTTCTGATAGGCAGTTGTGTTTGGATTAAATTCCAATTGGATTATTATTTTCAAAATGATGCATCTCCTCTCAACAATACTGCACTAATCTTTTTTGGCTTTTTCTTCTTTTGTCTCAAAATATACTATGCAAAATTCATGCCGGACATTTTGCTTGGAGGAAGTTTTTGGATTGTTTACATTTTTCCAATATCTAATCAAGAGATTTGAACAATATGATACTGGATTTTGACTCATCCTAGTATAAACGACTATTTCCAGTGACAAAAATTGACTTGCTTGTGTTATGTTTTTAATACTAATTTTGGCTGCTGTAAAAAACACCACTGAGACCCAGTAACCTACAGCCTAAACTTCTTTAAGTTGCAGTAGTCGAGTAATCCAAAAGAAGTTTAACCTTAAAATGATTTTCCTTATCTTTTTGTGTGGAGCTGGTAGATATTATCAAAGCTCTGTTTGTTCATTGGGCATGGAACTTCCCATACACAGCTGGAGCATGTGAACGAAGGTTCACACACTCTAAAACCCCAGCAGACAGACTGACCCATATTATCATGTGCATACATAACAGCCTGAGAGGAAGCATCACAGAGCAGGACGTTTATCAAGGAGGAAAAGGGAGTGTGTGTGTGTGTGTGTGTGTGTGGGGGGGGGGGGGTTATGTAAGGAAGGGTGGGAGCCTTTTCTTGAGTTCAGCGAGTTCACTTGGGCGACTGACACACTGCTTCCCCTCCTACGGTCTCTCATTCTCGCTCCTGCTCTCAACCATAGTTGATCTGAATAATTTATCTCAAATAATTTATCTCTACCTCTCCATGACACACACTCAGACACAAACATCTTCTCCACCGCTCAAACACACACTCATACATACTCATGCCTCAGGGGGGGCTGGGTCCTGGGGCTGGTGTGGGGTGAGCAAGTTGGAATCTGCACAGAGGGAAACCTGATAGGCATTCCCTGTGCCAAACACATGAGGTCACCCTGACTGACTGCTCGGTCCCTGTTTGCCAGTCTCGTCCCTCCACTACTGACAGATTAAAACCTGGTATCACTGAGAAATGCAAAAGAGGCTGCGTCATATGTGGAATCAGATGAGGCCTTTTATGTGCCCTTTAGGATAATAACACTCTTCTCAATGGCCATTCAGGTCCTGAAATAATTACTTACTTATTCTTACTAAGCTCTTAGAAGACCAAAGTCTTATTATGTGGATCAGTTGAAAACACGGCTGATCATCCTGTGTTTCTTGCCACGTCTGACTTCTGTGTAGTGTTGCTGCAGTGTTTTCACATCTCAGCATTTCCTTCAGTAAATACAATTGTACCAACATAAAACTGGGTTTTTATTCAACTACAGCACTTCTCACTGTTACTGTCACCAGAGAGGCATATTTGAAAAGGTTTCATTGCAGTAAAAGAAACAAGGTTTAATAAATCAAAAGCAAATGCTGAAACTTTTTTTCAACTTAACCACCACTTGTTTTTGAGGGTTTGGAAATGGTGCAACTCATATTTAGCCTGTTGTCTGGTGTGAAAAACAATACAATGTGCAATCTCTCAACGTTGATGGCTGTGGGAGGCTGGAGCCTTAAAATGGAAAAAACGTATAGCAACTGTAAGCTTCAGAGACTTTTCTTTTATCCCGAGTAGCTCTTTGAAATACCCACCCAAACCCAAACAATGCTGTCGACTCAAAGCACTGGTCTCACTATGACCCTAAACATGTGTTCTTTAGATCCCGGCTCCTGTTCTGTTGTCACACAAGCATGCTACATGGACACCTGCATTCAATCAGTCTTCTGACTAACACACACACACACACACAAGCACACTTTCTCTCCTTGGCACACACACGAGCCTCCCACCCCCACACGACACTACAGTCACCTCTGGCTCTCACGCATCTCATGTTCTCCCTCATATTATGGTAAAATGGACACGCATTATTGTGCTGGCGTGGTTTGTTGTTTTCATTGGCGGTTGTCAACTGCCCCCATGATGTCTCTGACAGAGGCGATCATTGTTGCAGGAACCACAAATCTCCATCGCAGTGCTCACAAACATGCTGTCTCTGTAAGCTGCTATTGTCAAAACGACCGTCGGGCTTCGAGAGAGGGGAGAAAAAGGGAATTTGAGTACATCTATAACCACCGTAGATCATATGCTTTTGCAATCAAGCTTAAAATGATCAACTTAAAGGTAAATCAAACAAGTGTGCGGCACCAAAGTGGGTTTTTAGTACAATGTTATTATAGTTTTTTTTTTAAACTGTGTAACCATTTCCCCATGACACAATTTGCTTGGTAAAACGAAGCATAGTGAGAACTCTAAGGCAGCTACAACTGTTACATACAGGCTGTCAAGACTTCAACTAAAACAGTATTATGACATCGCAGCTGCTGTTATGACTGCACCATAGAGTACCACCAGTAATTAACATTCCTGTTTCCCACAAAGAGTCACAAAGCAAAAGTCAACAGCAGACCTGCTTGCTTGTGTCCCACCTTTATTTTCCTGTTTGTAAGCGTGAAATTTCCGTTCCTACCCCGAATAACCTTCATTCAGGACCTGACTTCCTCAAGTCATTTGAGGTTGGGTGAAGTTTTAAATAAAGCTGCGGGATTGTGGTGACGAGCTGACTCTATATGCTTTGTATATACGTATGTAGTCAAGCTGGGCACAGCATGTGCCTAACCAGCTCTCCAGTGATCATGTTTCCAAACAGTACCCTGGAGGCTCACCATCAAGATCCGGTGGCTACATATAGATGCTCAAAAATGAAGGTCAACCACAGAATGTGAGTGAAAACAGCAGATGTTAGCGTATGTTTATTTATGTACATTGATTACCACCAAAAGCCTGTTTTAACAGTTGATTTTAATCTCAAACATGACATTTTGTTGCAACACCACGGCTTTGGTGTCATTGTTTACTTGTGTTGATTTTCTTTCCAGACTGTCGGTTATGGTGCAACCCTATATTTTAATGTAGTTGTTCTCTTCACAAATGATTTATCAAGCACAACCGCTATGACTGTGGGTTGTTGCCTTTTTAGTTTCTTTACCTCAGTGCCTTTCTCCTTCCTCCTGTTTCAGCGGCTTTGGTTTGTGTTGTGAGTTAGAGAAGGGTGAGTTAATGGAGAACGTCAAACCAGCTTGTAGCGGTTGGCTTGGCTCTGACCCGCGCAGATTGTGGAGTGACCCCAGTGGTGCTGCCCTGAACCTGCAGTTGGAATCCAATCTCCTGGCTGAGATATGATGCATGTTTTAGCAGTCCAATTTGATAACTTTGCCCCACCTGCCTCCTCCAAAGTGTCTATCATTCCTCTAATAAAACCTGGTTTGTTTTCACCAATGGTGACCCAGGTTAGGAGGGTGCTTTAGCTCACTAGAGGCAGAGGCACATTTGTTTAATCATGTTAGACCTTTTCCTGCTCCCTGATTTTCCCCTTAGTGGAGACAGGAAATTGAACAGAATCTTTGTTTGTGTTTTTTTTTTTTCTTTATTTCTGTAATCATTTTTGGTGAAAAAGAAACATGAAAACATATAATGTTGAGTAAGTGTTATTAGATTATTTGTA
The DNA here is from genome assembly GCF_963457635.1 of Microchirus variegatus. Classification (NCBI taxonomy): domain Eukaryota; kingdom Metazoa; phylum Chordata; class Actinopteri; order Pleuronectiformes; family Soleidae; genus Microchirus; species Microchirus variegatus. The sequence continues at coordinate 7,731,183 of NC_139814.1, forward strand.
AGGGTTTACAGTAGGATGACAGTGGTAACAGCAAAAATGAAATGCCTTGATAGTAACAAGCCAAACAATCATAACCTCACATGACAGACAAAGTGGCGACAGGTAAACGGGAAAAATGGACTTCATGTGCTACTGAAGAAGAGTTGAAACTAGTGATTGAGGCCATTAACTCCTCAGGACATTGTTTACTGACGTTATAAATCAAATGTGAAGCAGATGCTCATTTTTCAACGTTTTTCTTCCACTCAAACTTGTCAGACTTCTTTTTGCAACCAGCAGAGTCACTCCCTGGTGGCTATTCAAGATTATTTACATCATATTTAGCTTCCAACCTGGAAGACTACGTCCATATGTGGTCTATGATTTAGAGCATTTCAGACAGAAATGCATAGGTCACTCTAAACGACTGCAGGGGATATTACTTTACCACTGCAGCCCTCGGTGATGAGGTGAATGAAGCAATAACTAACCGACAATAATTCAGTATGTACTATACTGTATAACAGTTTAGGATTGACAAATTAGGATTTCACATTGGAAGGGTTCATTTTATCAAAAATATTCTATATAATCTTCCAATTTCAGGCCATAAATCAAACACTGCAGACAGATGACATTGTTGAGACATTCTGAGGACCGCTGAACTCACACAGGGTGTAATAGCCTACTTGTTAAATGAGTCATCAAAGATGAGGTTTGTTTCCTCTCCGTTTGGACCTTTGCTGTCCCACTTGGTGGTAAATGTGTACAACACACAAGCTACCCCATCTCGTGCTGAGATGCAGCGGTGTTTTACATTTTTAAATGCGGTGCAGGGTGGAACTGCAACCCCCATTTTACTGAAAGTAAAATGTAATGTAAGGAAGCTGAGAAACGAGGAATAATGGAGGGGCAGCAGACTCACAGAACAGCGTGAGAGATTTTCAAGGTGAAAAGTATCAGGTGAGGGTTTCTCTTTTAGTTTGAGGCTTCCTTTTCTCTATTTTTCTGTCATACAGACTCTTTCTCCCACTGTTCAACTGTTGTTTTAGTGCCTAACAATTCCTAATTGTTGAGCTGAACAGGGATGAAACGGTATCAAATACCACAATGATTTCTTCTTCTTCTTCTTCTCCATCTTCTTGTTATTTTCTCCTCTCTCTCTCGGTGTGTGTGTGCTTGTTGTTAATTTGGGTATTTGCAACGTAACCATGCACAACCTTCATAAATACAAATAAGTAAAAGGACACTGACAGTAATTGCAATGAGCCTGCAGATGTCATAAATACAGTCAAGTCGAGTAAATGACCCTCTAATGCTTTCGCATCATTTTAAAACCAATTTGACGAGTGCTGGATTTTAAATGAGCAGAATAGTATTGTATGTTGGTTGGCTGTTCTAACTCGGTAATCCATTATAGTGAGTGTTAAACAGCGTCCGCAAATGCACGTAGCAGATCAAGAATGTCTCGCGTTGTTCCAAGATGCAGTAGGTTACACTAAAGGTTCAATTCTTACGTGACTACCAACTTAAATGTTCAGATTGGTTAATTCTCTTGTTTATTCCACAGTGGTTGGGCATAGACAAAGGTGAGAAGAGGAAAGTGACTGAAATGTTAATGAACACGAGGCAAACACAGAGTTTGAGTTTTTGAGCATCATGGGAATGAAATTAAAGAAACAACTTGTGGGAAGCGTGTTTTGATCTCAGGGAAGAGAGCTTTTGGAGATTACAATCAGACATCAGCGACCTGCTGAGTATCCTCAGTCTGTTTCTCCTGAGCGCACGTAGTTAATTCTGTTGTTTATTTCATGATGGTTGGCAACTTGAGGATTCAAAAAAAAACAACAACTGTGAAACAGCAAAGCAATTATAGACTAATGGCGGATAAGTTATGAATGTTTTCGAGTCGACAGCAGACCATATTTATTTGAACATCTCAAGTCTATCAAGTCTATATAAAGATAGATGTGGCTAATATACACATAAATAGATTGGTATTCATGTTCATGATGAATTGTCGATGTGTTTTTGGTAATTACATTATGTTAAATACCTACATCATTGCAATATTATTTTATTTAAAAAATAACATTTTAATGAGGCAACGGTGTAGTTGCGATAACTTAAGCTACTGTGTTCACTGAATATAGTGAATATATATATATAATAATATAGTGAATTGACCATCAAACTTTCAGTTGAGCACCATATATTCACTATATTATAGTGAATATATGGTGCTCAACTGAAAGTTTGATGGTCAATCTATTGAACCCCTTAATTCCTTCATTGCTGAAATGTATCAAACATTTGCGTAAAACTCTGGTGCCCGAATAAATGTCAGTGCATTATGCGTTGGTCATCCTGAACTCATGAGGCGTCCTTTTTTTACCTGGTCTCTTTAAAGGAGCAGAATGAGAGCTGTTATGGTTTGAAGGGTGAATTATATATATATATATGTATAATTATATAGCCACACTTCACCTTTAAAGCATGTAAAAGGTATATCCTGATTCCAGTGCTCACTCTGTTTACTCTGGCATGCATTGCCGCTGTGCTTCAAGGTGCTTCTTGGATTTCAGAAGGGGCTTTTTAACTTGAAACCAAAGGAGGGGAAAGTGAATTTTTTCACAGTTTGTCAGGGATAGGAAAGTAGAAAAAAAACAAAAAACGGTAAACAGTATTCTGTTCATTTTGTGGCTGATTTTAATTGTTTGCAATCCACAGATTTGATAAATGTTTTTTTCACGCTATTGTGCGTGTGAGGAGAACAAAAATAAATAGAAAACAGACAGGATAATGCACGCTATTAGATTACAACTTGCAACACTGGCTACCCTCAAGGTCAACCAATTCATTCCTGCTGTAGAATTTATTGCCTGGTCGTGGCTAAGGCAATGAGGTGCTGTGAACCTTGAGCTCATGTCTATATAGTAGGTCTTCACCTTAAACGGTATACACGCGTGTTTGTGTGTGTGGCAGGGGCACAAGTTAATGTTCCCCGGACCATCACCTCATCATAAATACTGTAAGTCTTTGAGATGGTGCCAATGGGCGATAACTCGTGAAGAATGACAGCAATGCTGCGAAATTAGCTGCCTATCAAATGTGACTCCTGGCGATTGTCAGTACTTAAAATGTATTAGACAGGAAGGGGGGTGGGAGGGTGGGGGGGGTGGAAGCTTTGTCGTGGAGCCCCTGCCTTACTGGATAACAGGCCTATCATTATGCATGAATAATTGGATGCATTTTTTTTTTTTTGTGAGCTCTCTTTTCACCAGTGGGCTGTTTAATGTAGCAGAATCGTCAAATAAGTCTGTTGCAGGGAACAAGAGTGAGCCAAGAAGGATTGTTTTATGTGAATTACTTTTCCCCCCCTCTCCCTCTCGCAGAATTGAAATAATTTAGAGCAGTTAAGAGAGGAGTGGGACTGTGGAGAGAAGAATATATGTGGATATTGTGGCACAGCGGGTCTTTTAAGTGTGTTGTGATTTAGTTATTTATTGTTTTGCTGCGGGGAATGAGGCAAGGAGAGAATGCTGGTCTCTCAGATGTCTTTAAATAGAGATCCTGACTGCCGACTTGCCTGCTTGCTTGTACTCACAAATGGCTGGTTCAATCTCCGTTTGGTAATATACATTAGCCATGGTCGCGTTTGTCACCGGGAATAGCTTAAGTGCCCTTTAGCTGACATTAGATTCAGCGTTTTCTCCTCCGTTGATCCCTCGCTTCGGAAAAAACCACTGGGCCGAAATAGTTTGCTCGCAGAGCAGCGAGCGCTTTGCTCATTTTTCAGCACACCTCCCTGTCTGAAAACACACACACACACAGTGGCATCTTTTTACGAGTATGAATAAAGAAATTGCACAGAAATTATGTCATTTACTGTTTTTTTGCTCCTCTCAATAGAACATCCCTTGGAAATTATATTTCTCCCTCGAGATTTGACAAACCGGCAATTTCCACAGTCACAGAAAAAAAATTCAAGAAGCTGCATGAGTGCAAGATGCTTTTTCTGAACTTTTATGTCCTTGTAGCAGCAGGGGAAACAACAGATTTACACAAAACTGTATTAAATGTAAAAGTCGCTCAATGTACAGTCGGAACATAAGTGTTATAGTCTCAGAAATGAAACTGCAGTTTCTCCAAAAAAAAAAGTGGAATGTGACTTAAGACAGAGCCGTCTGCCAGTAAAGTGAGGTTGTTGTCAGTAATCAAAGTTTGGCTCAGTCCTTTGTCTAAAATTAGACTGTGGGAAGTAAAAATAGCATTCTGAAGTCAAAAGATTTAAGCTGCTCAAAGTTCTCATGAGCTGTTTCTTTTCCTTTTGACTGAATTGATGTTGTCTCTTTGTTTGTCTTTGCTGCCCTCAAACCAAGATCAGTGGTTTTCCTAAATTAGACCCCTGAAAATGTTGAGTAACTGTTGAGTAAAGCGGCCATTTCCGCCAGTTCTGTGACAATCACAATGCTGATTAATTTTCACAACAACACGTCACACACATAATTCAACTTGAGCAAGTGAAGGGGGAAAAAAACCCGAATGTGAATCACCTCATTTGCATGATTTTCCCCGTCTGAGGCAACTTTTGCATGAATTTGCCTCTTCGCATTGAATTTGCTTTGCGTTTGGTGTGAATGTACCATTAGGATTTTAAAAATAAGAAATGGGGCAAGACTGATAGAGCTGTGCAAATTATTTTACAGTCAAAAACAAGTTGTTTCTTGTTTTCTAAATCAACCATATATACTCCACCTGCCATGCAGCTGTAGCTTTCATTTGAAACTAAACATCCACAATTTCCATTGACGCCATTTGACCTGCTTTTCTCTCATGTTAAATTGCCCCAACCTGTGCTTTAACTTAAGGGACTCGGGCAGATTAAAAGGATCTATGAGCTTTCTGATGATGTTTAAAATGGTTTCTGATCTGACGGGTTTGTAGAATTATAAATGGGGCTGCCTGTGGGATGTGGAGCAGGCTGCACCTAATTAATTATGCATTTCAAGCACCTTCTGTCTGAAGGGGAAAAAAAAAAAATATGAAGGAATGCCACCTTGGCCTGGGGACAGCATTCTGTGTGTGGTATGCCTCAAGTCCTTGTCATTTGCTGAGACTCTGAAATATTAAAAAAAGAAAAAGCAGCGTGAGGCTCATTATGATGGTAATGGCCCATCCATAGTTGCGGGCAGAGCCCTTCATATTCAGGCCCACAATGACTCTCCTGTCTTGGTATTTAAGAGGTGGTCTGCTGCTGGCAGACGACTGAGCCAAGGAGTTTCCTGTTCATGTGGTAATCTGTGCGATGATACAATTGAGCGAGAGCGAGGTTCTCTCGGAGCCCGGCCCCATACATTCAGCCAGAGAATGGAGGGCCACACACCACAACAATAACAGTCCACCGCTACCATCTCCTGAAAAGTCTGCATTGAAGGGTAAATAAATAGTTTAGAAACCTTTTAGTGAGCACAATGGAACCAGACCACCGCTGATTTTCATCTTTGATGTCTCTCTACAATTTGTTCCGGTTCACGATAATGTAATGCTAATCCGAAAAGGTTATAGAAACTCAATTGTCTACTTTGTCATGGAAGAGAGGGCAGTTTGGCTGTGGATATGAAGTGGGATAGTTTTTATCTTGCAAGATAAACCTGCAGTGTGCAACATTTAAATATAATCCAATGTGTGTTAACTTTCAATAAGTTCTCACTGCGCTGATTATGCCTCGACTTCAGGGATCAGTTTCATGTCAAGACAGACGGAGGCAGCAGCAACATTGCGCTAGTAAAGTGAGATGACTGCAAATACGGAATTAGATTTGTGTCAGTATTTTCACAAAGCAAACACTTTAAGAAGCAAATGAAATATTGATTTAAAATATTGTATTTTATTGTTTTGCCCCCTCATTTGTTATTTGTGCTGTGTTTTTTTTGTTTGCGATTCTGACCATGACCAACGGTCCATTGAGCTGTCACTCCAAAACTCAGTAGCCAATCAGCAGGCAATTTCCTAAGACCTGCCCATGGTCACATTAGCAAACAAAAAACCACGGTGCAAAGAACAAGTGAGGGAGCACAAAAAACTAGTGTATTTTCAAATAGTAAAATAATTTTCTTTTTGAATGATTAAATCAAATCAAATTTTATTTGCTTCTTCTTGTTTGAAAATATTGACTCAAATCTAATTCCATATGCAAACAGATTTGATATGATTGAAAACACAAAAGAGCCACCCAAATAATAACCCACCAAAGAACCCTCAAAAAAAGCCTAAACTTCAACAGTTGACAAGAGAAATACTTCTTGCCCCGCCCGCCCCTGCACTGCCCCTGCATACACACAAACGCTCCCTTGACACAGTCTGTTTTAAGATGAAGGACGCAGCACAGCAATCAAACTAAACACAGACAGAAAGACAACGTCAGTAGCAACAAAAATTATTAAAAGTTATGCGCACTGCAGCTTTAAATTTCAAATGAAATCAAGGCAAATTGTCAGATTCATCAGTAGCGAGAGGATTCCAGCAGACGAGCTCTGTGTTCCAGGCCCCGTTTTTTTCAATTGTGCTCATCAGACTCAAGGGTGACATCATGAGAAGGCAATGCATGAAAAGATTAAATTCCAAATACTCTTTTGAATATGAAAAAAAACAGGAGAAAAGACTATTACTGTGTCGAAAGTTGTTTTGAGTGCGAGCATCTCACAGAGGGATCCTTCTAAAAAAAAAGCACTTGAGTATTGTCAGAGGGAAGAATCACAACCTCAGGCTTTGATTCATAAGGTGGCTTGAAAGAATATCTGATGTGGGGCAATTTCTTATCTTTTCCCAAAATTTATGGCCATTCAGGCTTCACCGTGATGGTAAATTGGACCCCTGAGAAGCTTTATGAAAATATTTTACACAGGAAAGGAGGAACAGTAAAAAGCATGTGAAATACAAAATTATTTTAATCACTGAAGTCAGGTGGAGAAAAAAAGGGTAAAAAGAGATTACAAACATTGACCGTCTTCACTGCCAAATGTCCATTAAGTGGGTAAAAAAAATGAGTAACTTTGGTTTCCTTTGAAGATACAGAAAGACTGATGGTATCAATGGTGAGTTTGTTCTAACGTGCTTGAACCCAGATGGCCTGTGTTTATCTATACTAGCTGTGATCCCTTACTGTGCCCGAGTGTTGCATACATTAAACTCTTCCAGCAGCCCGACAAGAGCACAGCAGGCCACAGTCACTGAGGCAAGCAGTCAGGGAAGGGGGAAACATTACACTATTACACTCACCTGTTCCACAGCCACGGTGACTTATCTCATGAATAAATCACACTACCAAGGTCCAGACAACTCCAGCGCTATCCCTCCTCTCTTTTGGCAGACTTCTGCATCCCTATTTATCTTTTACCCCCTCCTCTCTGTCACCTCTTTTCTCTCCTCCGCTTCCTTTGTCTCTCCTCCCTTCGTATTTTCGTCTATCTCTCGCTGTAGCTGACCGCCCAGCGGCGCTCGCTTTATTTATCGCGCGACTGTGACAATTTTGGATAAAGCTCCACACCTGCAGTGATTGAACTCTGCCTGTGAGAGCTGGGAAGCACAGATCATTCCCCTTTGGTTTCCTGTAAGTCACGGATTGACAGCTGGGACGGTCTGCCCAGAAGAGGCTGGCGCTCTCCCTTTAAATCACTCGCTGAGGCACGTCAGAGGAGTCACTGTCTCAGCGGTCATGCCACTATGCCAACAGAAATACTTAATGCTACTTCTGAAAATAGTCACTAAAATAGGCTGACATAGAGGTGGGAACCAAAGGATGATAAAAGCACATTTTTATTCATATTTGATTTCCTGAACATTTCCTCTATCCAGGTTACCCACACCTGGCAGCAGCAATGATTCTGAAGATGTTACAATGCGGCATTGTTCTTACAGTATATTGACCCTGAGTAAAACAATCCTCTGCAGAGCCTCATCGTCTGCCAGCCACAGCAGCTTTGCAGTATGGGAGCTTAGGCCCGAGGAGGCGGACAGATACAGGGGGTTTCGTGTTGAGTAATGCTGCTATTCCTTCAAGGGGGGTGGTTGCTTAACACAGAGAATCTGGCACAACATCGTCTTTGGCCTACTAAACTCTGTTCAACACTATGTTAAAACTCCCCTATGGCTGTAAGACAGGGAGGATGAAGGGGGTGGAGAGAAGGCGAAAAGATCCTAGGAAGTGAAAGACGATACAGGAGGGGAGCAAGAACGAGAAATGGAGGGCGTGCAGCCAGAGGATTGGGATGGATTTAGGAATAGATGAGAGGTGACTGAAGGGATTGGAAGAGGTAAGATTGGACGGATGGAAGGACCAACATGGGGATGGATTCAGTTATGGAGGTTTAGAGAGTGAAAACAGAGGGCAGGATGGTCTGCTGCGCAGTTGTTTCACAGTGAGAGCAGTTCAATGTGCGCTTGTACAAGCTACTTAGGCTGTGAGGAGTCTGTTATACCTTATCAAAAGGGCAGCGATGGTAAATGGGAAAGTGCACCTGTCCAGAAAAAGATGATGACTTCTTGAAGTACACTATCAGTAAGTGAAATTTTAATTTGCGGAAAATAATAGGCTCCATCCAAGGTCATAACAACAGTGACTGGAGGAGAAAAGGTGGCTTTTGTCAGGTGGCATTTGTCAGCAGGACAAGATGGGAGACTGGAAAGGACACACGTTTAAAAAGTGGGACTTTTACGAGACAGAAACTAAAGAGCAGGAAGTGAATGGTCTTTGTCAAGTGAATCAATTTCCTCAAAGTGACAATAGAAGAGATTTAACCATTTATTGTGGTATATTGACATAAACCAATATATATAGTATAGTATATTGACCCATCATCTAAACATTTATGTGAATCTATTGTATTTACAGACGCTCACCTCGCTTTATATTCATGTTTGTTTTTGAGCATGTTGAAGATAATTTAATATCTTGCACTTTTCCCCACCAAATTAAAAAAAAATGTCCTTGTTTGCTGCTACACGATGTGTATTGTAAACCTCATTTACTTTATCCTGCCTCTCAATTACAATAATAGATGAATATTAAACAATGTAAAAGCCTATTTTCTAATTTGACATCTAGACAAAGAAATGGACACAGAATTTGCTTCACGCCTCATTTACACAACATCATGTGCAGCCAAAACTGTTACAATAATCAAAAAGAAAATAAGTCAAGATGACAGATTGTTTTTGCATTATTATCTGGTTGGTCCATTATTAAGTGTTTAAACCACGTTCACCACCTTCCTCCTGCTACTGCTTATACACCTGATTTTTCTGGTTGGTTAGCGTCGCTGTGCAAAATCCCTCGATATGTTTTTTCAGATGTATGTAATAAAACAACTCTATAAACTCCATTCCCTTGCTGATTTGTTATGGCTGTCTCAAGCCTTCCTGCCACAACAGCGGCTGGTGTGTAGTGCCAGTATTTAGTCTGGCAATTGTCAGTGACGCTTCACTGAGTTAATTCCTTTGGGGCCAAAAGCGACGTTCCAGACCCAGTGCAACTACTTTGCATGTGAAAGAAGCTGAATATTCAAAAGGGAAAATATGTGTTCTCTCCTGTGCATATTTCAGTAGCAATCTGCATTTGTATGAATTCTGTCTGTTTCCTTCTATAGTTCAAATCATGTATTTTCTATATGAGCCGGTATAATGCCTCGACATGTCCCTCTGTCTCTGCCAGTTTGCTTTCGTTTATCTGTTTGCTTTTGTTCTGACTGAGTATGTTAATCCACCTGTGCGTACCCTGTGTGTGTCACATGCCGACATAGGCGCTGTCAAAAGCTCATGGAACTGAATTCCTCCCCCAGAATAGAAGACATTATTATTATTAATATACGTCCAAACAATAAGCTGCAGAATAATGATGATAATAGAATGTTGCCCAGTGCACGTCTTTAAAAGAGATGAGAATTCAATTACGTGCAAGAATCGATTTAACGTTTAATAGATTTTATTTTATATCCAACATAACAACATGACACCTTCTTAACACTAAAGCAAAATCAATGATATTTAGTTTTTACCGTCTATATTAAACCAAAATTACAACTAGGAAAAATAAACATGGAAGTTAATGATATAATATGTGATTTTTTACTTCATTTTAATTGAACTGTAAGACATTCGTGAGCTGTTTGTTCTGGCTCAGAGTGTGAAGGGTCCTTAAGGATTAAGGATAGATATCAGTAAATGTGAAATAAATGAATATTTTAGGCCTGACAAAAGCAAATTGTTGACACATTTGACCCTTACTTCTTCTGTCAGTCATATTAGTACTGAGAAATGCAGTAGCACTTGACCGTATCTCGTCCTTGCAGCAGTTTTCCATCCATCCATTATCTATCGCTTTATCCTCCACCTGAGGGTCACGGGGGGTGCTGTGCCTATCTCAGCTAACATTGGGCGTTAGGCGGGGTACATCCTGGACAGTTCGCCAGTCCATCGCAGGGCCACAAATAGAGACAAACAACCAGTCTCTCACACTCTCACACCTACGGTCAATTTAGAGTGACCAATTCACCTAATCCCCATATCACATGTTTTTGGACTGTGGAAGGAAGCCGGAGAACCCGGAGAAAACCCATGCACACACGGGGAGAACATGCAAACTCCTTGCAGAAAGACCCTTGTTCCGAAGTTGTTCGAAATGGGGCTCGGACCCAGGAACCCAGGTCTTCTTGGTGCAAAGGCAAGAGTGCTAACCACTACACCAACCGTGGGCCCTGCAGCAGTCTTAAGTGTGTAAAATCTAATATTATCAGCTATTACAATGTAAAATGTTGTGATTTGGCACTCGATTTGCAAAATGTTAACATGGCTCAGTTACATAAACTCCATGTAGTAGGTTTAACATATGGCTGTGGTCACACTGTCAAACACACACACTGACCCCAGTCAGCATCGGGCAGTAACTCATGAGCTCGGCTGTTTGGGACCTGTTTGCCCTCTTTGCTCCTTCTGCACCAATTACAGCCTTATTTATGAATCTGAGCACAGCTGACCTTCTGGAAGAGCTGACATAAATTTGTTTGTCTGGAGAACGGTGTAACAAACGGCATTCTGGGACAGCTCAAGCTTCCTCCCTATCAATCTGTCCCCTGTGTTTCTCTCGCTCCCTCTGGCATTCTTCCCGCTTCAGCAGTAACTCTCATCTGTTGGTCAGCTGGTCAGCTATCCCAGTCACCCAGTTATTTAAAAATGTCTTTCCTGAACTGGCAAACAACGACCCGAGAGCTACTACACAGGATACAGCACATCTGAGAGTCGACGTTTGATGTATTTCTGAGGAAAAGGGAAAGAGACTCCCGCTTGTGATTTGTGTTTTTCCGTCCAACACTTTTTCTTGATCCTTTGTGTAGCCTGTGAGAACCTATCAGGGCTGGACGCTAGCCCATGTGCGTAAGTGGATTGATAGACATTTGCCTTTAGTGAGAGACGGGTATTTCTGACAAAGAGCTAATCCTGTACTCTCCTTCCTTCCCGACATCGTTCACAGCTCTCTGTTTGTGTGCACGCTTCCTGCGAAAAACATAACTGACTCCTGAAGAATGTGCCCAATTAGAGATGGAGAGTTGTAGAGGCGGAGTTTTCATTCTTCACCTCCTAAGGAAATTGAAGTTGAGCTTTATACTGAGGGTCCTCTCGATTCTGACACCTGGTTAAATGAAGGTTTCCATATATGTATTGAAATACAGCAGCGACGCTCAGTCAAATGATAGATTTACTTACATATGACCTGTTTATTGCCATACATATATTATTATATTATATATTATACAGAATAATTCATCTCCAAAGATGACAACATTTAGGATGACATGATACATTTATGACCTCATTAAAAATGTATGTGCGTTTTTGATAATCTTACATCTGCTGGTTAAACCTTTTCACATGTGATAAGTTGCTTTCTCGTCATAAATAAATATCCTTTGGTTTCTGAGAGCTGGTCAGCAGTTATGGCAGTTTTTCATTACTTTCAGACATTTTATGGGCTGAGCAATTAAATAATGGATTAATCAAAAATGTCCCCTCTGCCAGTTCTGTCTGCTTATAGTTTTGTAGTTAAGTTAATGACGTGCAGACCAATCCATAACTGTTATTGTCTGTGGAGCCCAGCCACAGTATTTCAGTGTATCCGTTCAGACGCATGTGGGTGCCAGCTTAGGTTCAGCCGGACATTAAAGTTTAAAACATTCCCTTTCTCTGTTTTTCCACACTCTCTGTCATCCTCCGTCCTTCTCTCAGTTGCTCTGTCTTTAAACGAGTGTCTCTGTCCTCCCACTCTCTCGCTCCATCCATCCTGCAGTCTCCACTCCCACACTGGCTAGCTTGCAAACAGACCCAGCTGGCCATAATGATGACAAATCAGCCCAAATATTTATGTCCATCGAGTTTCACTTTGGCTCTGCCCACGGCTAGCTCTCTGCTCTTTTTTTTTTTTTTTTTTTTCTGGATCCCTCTGTGGCGGTCGTTGCACTCGCAGCCAAACCGTCGTAATCGTCCAGTACAAACACACTTCAGCTTCGCTTATGTCACCTAAACATTGGTCGACTGTTAGTGTCGGCAGAGAATTAAGTTTACGGTTGTCAGCGCACTGGTATAAACATACCAGCTAACAGTATGTTTATGTCGATTTTTATGTGGGCTTAGTGACTAACCTGTGATGTTAATGTGGTGCCTGTTGTATCTCCTAAAAGGAAATGTGTGTTTGACTGAGGTTCTACTCACTTTGGAAAAAACTCAACTCGTATCTGACATTATACAGGATGTGAGTGAGAGAACGAAGCCTGCTTCAAGGAAAGTGAAAATGGACTCTTTTAAAACGGCTGGTCACAGGAGACAGAATTTATAAGAATCCCTGTCAAATGTGTATTTCATATCTGGAAGAACTGCACGGTCTTGTAACCTACCATACCATCACGTACTGTCGAGCTGTATCTCACAAATAAACCAGCGGGAACACAGGAGTGTAGATGTAGATCTATGTGGATAGTCAGCGACGCAAACTGCCAGAATCAGACTCAGCAAGTTCAAGAGTAATGCTGATCCGAGTCAAAGAGATGACAGATAGCAAATGTTGCATAGTGTTGCTTTAAAGGGCCTATCCCACTGTCAAGTCAGTCAAAATCATTAAAGTATTATGAGTCTCCCCGATAATGCATTCCATGCTGACGAGAGCCTTATCCGTCATTTTTGAGGTCATACATTGTTGTTCCTTGCACATGATTGTGTTTAGTCTTCCGAACTAAAGTATGGTGATTCATGAATAAATACTGAACCGACTGTTCCTCTCTGGGTAACAATTCAATTATTTTAAAGAAGTGTAAATGAACAACACAGTGACTTTGGTTCCCAGATTCTCAAGCGCTAATAAAGCATTAATTATCCAATGTTTCTGGCCTGCGTCACTGCGGCACACGCCTCTAATATGTTTATATCTCTGGCAGAAAAAAATGTAAAAATGTCAGTGGACAGAGAAATGATGACCTTCACCTTATACAATTATTTTCTTCATAGGCTTTTCTTGTAGTTGTAGAATATTTATGTTTTTCATGTATTCAGATTCAACCTACACTAAAACTAAAGAGAAAGGTGTCAGGTTTATGCAAAATTGCTGGTACAATGTCAATGTGTGAAAAATAGGCGAGACGCCAAAACGCAAAAATAGACGCATCTAAGGCGTGTCAGTATGAACACTCTAATTTGTTAACATGACTGTCAAAAAAAAAAAAAAAAAAAACATGACAGAACCCAGCAGCGAAGCCACACCTCCAGTTTGAATCTGGACTTCTATTGTTTTCTCCCATAAATGCTTGATTTTGGATCGACTTCCTGAAATGAAAAATGTATTTCGGCCTAAACTCCATTTCCCCAAAAATGCCCTTTCCTTGCAGATAAAACAGATGACTCAATGTTTTAAGCTGTGCTGCTACATAAAGCATCCCTTGTTTACCTCCATAGCTCTTGTCCTCAATGTCAGATGATATGAATGCAGCTTATCGCTCCATTCTCGGGAAATATACGGTCCGTTCTTCAACCCGTGGGCTCCGTATGGTTCCTGACATGGATCACAACATCTCATTTCTCTTCTGCACCCAAGAAGAAGAGAGAGGAAGAGAGTGAAATTGATGGAAGAAATAGGAAGAAAATAACACACTGAGACTGATGTTTACATGACGCTTGCTTGACATTAGAAAACAAGTTATTGTTCGATTTTCTGACTAAAACAGAACTTTTAAAATAAATGTTAGTCTGACTGATATTATACTCAATCACATTTCCCAAAGTTTGATTAACACACCCAGATAATGGGATTGGGAGTTTAATTACTATTGCATGTATACTTCAGGCCTTAAAACACAGGTTTGGTACAGGTTTGCTTAAACACTTAGGTATTGTGATGGTAGAAATAGAACTAAAGAGGTTAACAAATTGGCAAAATAAGGCATTTCCATTAAACTAGTCAGAAATCAAGTCTATAGTGTGGAGAAATGGAATAGGGGTGACAAAATAATAATATCATAATAAAACAAGGGGTGGCTATGTATACAATCAAGTAAACAACATTAATTGATCAATACAAAATATAGGAAGGTCATGAAAACGAGAAATATTCTGTAATCAAATAAGGTCATTAGCATTAAACAATACACTCCGAATAATACAGGCTTATGTGAACTGTACATGCTTAAGAATCTACTGGAAAAACTAAGTGATCCTCACTCCGGAGCAGAAGGTGGCAACAATGGACATTTATGCAGGTTTACAACTGCTGGTTAAACCCTAAAAAGAAGATGATGAAGATGATGAAGAAGAAGAAGCTGGTATAAAGACACAGAATGATGCTCAATATGCTCACAACGAGCTGCCAGCCAGAGTTGTTTTGGTCAGTAATACGTCAACGTGAAAATGCCTTATACAAGCTGAAAGGGGGCGTATTGCTCCACGGCATATTGGAGGCAGACACACTTCATTCAATTAATGGATTACCTGTTCGTGCTTGTATACTCGGACAAGGACAATAGCCCAATTAAACAGTGTAATCGAGCTACAACCGTAGCTACACTTTAACTGTGCATAGAAACATACTGACTGAAACTACTAAGTAAGAGTAAGAAAGCAAGACAAAGAGCCAGCAAGAGAGAGAGCTCCATCTGTGGCAGTGTAAGAAACTGTAGCTGGAACAATTTGCATGTGTAAAATTAGCCCCCTGCATCATTGTCCACAGCCCTGTTGGCTTAGCAGCATCCCTGATCCCACTTCTTTGTTTTCACTGAAGAAGGAGGCCAGCAGGCTGTTGGAAGCCCAGAGAGAATTAGATAGTCAAATTGACTCCTGCACTTTAATCTGAGTCTTTTTCTCATTCACTCTCCTCCTTTTTCCCCCCTTCTTTGTTTTCTCGTAGCTTTTTGCTTTGGCTGTTCTCTTAAGTCCCCCTGCCTGCACTCTCTAAATCCCCTTGCATACAGAATTTGCAGTCTTCCTTATTAGGATACATTTGGCTGTAGAGACAGTTGTATTGCATTCCCAGGTGAGTTGGGAATGATTTGCTATTCGCTCCTCTGGCTATGGGTTTACTTCGACAAGCATAGACAGAGAGTGAAGGAGGAGAGGAGGACAAGCAGTCTCTCTCTCTCTCTTCCCTCTGTCTATTAATGTCCCCCCCATCCCTATTCTTTCAGCACTGGGATGCAGCAGTGGTTCCCAATACACATGTTTAAGGGCTAAAGGTTTGGAAGTCGCTATCCAGGATGGATGGGGGATTTGCGTTCCTCTTGTGCTTGAAGGCTGCTGTGAATGCAGCCAACCGCCGAGCTAGCTGTTAGTTCTGGCAGTTTGGATGGGATGCCTCTGGGACTGTGCTTGTGCTTGTCTCTAAGAGTCTTTGCAGAGACTTTGCCAGCATGAATTAATGGAGGATAAACTGAGAAGCTTTTTTTCTTCAATTTCAGGAGACTGCTTGTCATTTTTTGTGACATTCCCCCCCCCCCCCCCCCTGCATGCGTGTAGAGAGAGTGAGAGGGAGAGACACAGCAAACATGTCCTCCTGCTCGGTCACACCTGATGTGGATAAGTCGTGTACTGGCTGTTTGGGCTGGGTCAGGTTGGTTTGCTGGTATCGACAGTTTGGCCTTGTCTGGCTATAGCTCTGGCTGGCTGCTCTGGCCTTCTATAAATCAGCCTTCTATAAATCAGGGCCAATTACCACGGTGCTGCACAGCCGCCTCTCCTCCAGTCGCAGGCTTGCCCTGCAGAGGGCACGGAGGAGGAAGAGAACGAGAGGAAGAGAGGCAGAAAAGCCACAACCCTGCTGTCTTTCCAATTACTGTTTTAGCTTCTCTGTGTTTTGCAAACAATGTTTACCCACATGGAAAGCTTCCTTGTTTTTATATAAGCAGTTATAGCACTTATATAGCATATAATTACCATGGGAATTAAAAATAAAGCATCTTAGCAGGTGCTGCAGAGATGCCATATTATTAAAGCTGGATATGAAATGTGTCATATAATCAATTAATTATGCGTTCCTCATTTATAAAAAAACTAATTTTTTTCTCCTTTATACAAACAGGCAACTAATTGCAAATTAATATTTGCAAGGGTCACAAAAGTGTATGATGTGTCACTAATCTGAAAAAGAAGCAAAACGATCAGACCTGACAGATTATGCGTTTGTGTGTACACAATAAGGGACAATACGCATTTTACCCTGTTAAAATTGCTGTATAAATGAGAAAAATATTTCATTTCTGAAATGTTTAGTGGGCATTTGTTGCAGGTCAATATTGTGTGCAGCGACTGAGCGTCGCCAGGGAAAACGAGATCCAAACACTGGTACACTGCGAAGCATAGTGAGAGTCGTGTGGAGCCGATAGGCTTAATTAATCAGCGTTGTGTGAACTCATTTGACAACGATTTGGATGTAATATGCAATTTGTTTCTATTTAAAAGTTACGCACTACAGTTTTAAATCAACAAGTTATGATCTCCAAGCACATATACAATAAAAATGAGTGTGCGGGTGCTGTATATGAACATGCAAATCAGGTCTAATACTGGATTCACACATAATCAATGGTGTTAATGCTTGGTGGAGGGCCAGCCTTAGTATAGCTATCAGTTATATATGTAGAGGTTGAGGTATAGAGGTTGGGGTCGTACCTATGTTCATCTTTTTATAAAAAAAGGGTCCCATGTTCCCCACTTTGTGGAAGCCTGGGTGTGGAGCTCCAGGGTAAAGGGTTAGGGTTAGGGTAGGGTAGGGTAAGGGTAAGGGTAAGGGTTAGGGTTACGTTAAGGGTAAGGGTTAGGGTCAGGGGTAGGGTCCTATGTTCCCCGGGTCCTTTTGGGTGATCAGCGGGGAACATAGAGCCCTTTTTTAGAGAAAGGGTCCTATGTTCACATACAAAGCGGGGAACATAGGACCCGGGGAACATAGATACAGTCCCCAGAGGTTAGCAGAGGAGTGTCTGTCATGGCTAATTATGTAGCTATTGTCTCTAAAGTACAGGTGATGTGATGTCCGGCCATTGTTTCATGCACGTTGTCCATCAAACAACATTGGTAACGGGGGCAGCAACCTTGTCCTCGAGCTTTGTTTGGGCTGTGTAGTGTATGAGCCAGATGTTGAACATGATTTGAGTGGCTGCCACCCTTTGCTGGGATATTTGCCCAACGTGATTTGATTGGCTGATGCCCGAACGAGAAGTGTTTCAGTAGTAGTTTCCACCTCGTACAGCATGACAAACAGGGTATGCTGTCCTTGTCTTGAATATGCAACACATGCGTTGTGTACACTCAGCCTTTGAAGCCTACGATAGATATTATCATTTTCACTTAATGCACTCATAAACATTCTGTGGCATGTCACTGAGGCTGTGAACTCACACTCAACTGACTGGGTAAATTGGGGCTGTGTAAACCATTCTGCTTGTCTAAAATATAGTGCAGCAAATTGAAATCCCCAGTAAGCCTCTGTAGCAGCATGTCACAGCTGGGTAGGGAGGAGGGAAAATGGAGGTTTTTCTCATTTACCACCTGGAGATTTTTGAAGTGTCATAACCAGCTATTCTCCAGCACTCTCCACCATTTCTGCCTTGAACTCTTTTTATCTTGCTCTTTTCTCTATGTCGCTCTCTCTCTCTCTCTATCTCTTCCTCTCTTGTGTTGCTGAATTGCACTTTGTCAAGTGTTGTATTCAATCCTCATCATTCTGACACATGAGGCCTGTGTTTATTATATTTTTGAGAAGCCGGATATTATGGGCCACCAGGGTGAGGGTAAACAGAGTCACAAAACCATCCGGAAGGACAAATAATCTCAGTTGTTAACCTCCTGTGGGGCGACCATGAGGAAGGCAAGGAGATGGCTTGATTTAAAACGGGAAACAATGTTGGTAATGTGCTGTTATTTTATCTGTGCTTAATTCTTCAGTTAAGTGTGTGTGTGTGCGCGCGCATACACTGTACATAACAAATGTGGCCATTGTGATTTTCTTAATGACACACAGTATTTTATTCGACTCAAGGTTCCATTCAATATCCACTCGATTTAAAAAGCGATGGAGCATGACCACGTCAACAACCAAAACATTGCCTACTTTATATTCTATTGCATGAATGGGAAATTAAATATATGAATGTTATAAATGAGCAGCCCCAGTGCAAACAGTTAGTTGATGTGGGTAATTGGGGGAATTATTATTTGATAACAGCAACAATACGTTGCCCTATACTCCTCTTCCAGAGTCCACTTTTGCACTCCTCAAATAGTCCATAGAATTTAAAAAAAGAACTTTTGAATAACGTGAGAAAAAAAAAAAGCTACTCCCTTCCAACCCCACACGGGTCTCAGTTGAGAGTTCGGATGAAAACTTAAGCACCCATTCCATCTTTCATCCCGCAGGGGACTCTTTTCTCTCCCCATGGATAACCTTGCCATTTGCCCTCTTGTCCAACACTGTAAGTAATGAGCTGGTTTTGACCCTCCATGCCTCATTGTGTAAGATTTGAGCTTCTGACCTTAAAAAATGAAAGCGAATCGATAGGGCGGGACACGTGAATTCCAAAGCCCAGGATGCAAGCCAATCCCGGAGCCGTGGGAGGAGGAGGGTAAGGGGGAGAGCTGTGAATATTACTGAAGGGCTAAAACAAAAACGAAAGCCTGAGATATGACACGGAGGCTTGCAATTAACCTCTAGAGATGACAGTGACTCTGTTTAGTGTCTCCTCTCGCACTGGTGAATTTGTTTCCGTGTCACACAGTATGTTAAGTATGTGTGTAATTTAAGCTGAAGTGGACGAAGAAAAATTAAAACAAAGAGGTGAGCGGAGGGGGAGGCAAGGTGACAGGCTCAAAGTCGATGCTTGAACTGCAGCTGTGCGTGTTCCTGTGACTTTTGAGTGGGAGAAAGAAACTCCCATGGAGCACTCAGGAGATTAAGATTCTTCTGTTCTACATGGATTCATGAATGACTGCAGAGTAGTTTTGCTTTTTTTTCATTGTAGCCTGTGCAACCAAGGCTACCAAAACAGTATGAGGCGTCTCATGGAGGAGTAGGAGGTAAATTGGAATTTTGGAGTATTCAAATAACCAGATTAAAGATTTGAGGTCAAAAACATTTAATTCTCACGTTTTAAAGCTAAAGGGTTCTCAGTTTGAGTCCTTTCTGTACAGAGTTAAGGTTTAGGCTTATGTTCTTCTCATATTTATGCAGGATCTCAACAGGTATTCATGCGCCTGCTTACAGTTCACAGACAGAATGGTTGTTTGTCTGTTTGTTAGACCTCAGATACACCTGTCAACAACCTGGATGTATGGATTGATAAATGGATGTATTTCTTAGACAGCAAAATCATATAGAAACAAAGGAATTAATGCTTTTTATTTGGTAAAATCCACATAAATGTAAAGTCTCACATATGTAAAGTACACAATTGTGAATGGAGATAAGAGAGTTTACATATAAACCATGTTAAGTACCAGCATTGATAGATTTCCTTCTTACCTTAAATTTGGTTTAGACCTAACAATTATTTAAGACTTGGAGTTGGAGTCGTTGTATGGGTTTCTAGTAGCTTGTTGTTTATGCACATTTATTTGCATGTTTCTTCTTGAATTAAAACATTTGGGAGTTTTCATTCAAGTAGAAAATTCCCAAAAACTTGGAGAACAAAGTGTTTCACTTGTGGGAGGGGAAATGGTTCTCATATTGATAAGAGGTAAATAGGCAAATAAGTGCAATGGAAAATAAATGGAAATTGATATTTACAATTTACAATTTAAATCACTTGATTCAAACGTCACTGGATTGAACTGCTTTGGAAAGAAAATTGTAAACAGCAGATGACAGGAGGTATGTGTGGACTGAGAATCACATTACCCAGCTTTGTGCAAGAAGCAACTATTACTAGATGTAACCATCTGTTGTGCCCCACTTTGCACCACCTATTGCTTATAAGTCCCAATATTTACTGAGTTTTGGTCAAAAACTGAGTGATGCATTTGAATGGAAACCAGGTTACTGGCTGGACGAGCTTCTTGCGTGACAAAGGAGTCCCCGTATTATCATGTGTGTTTGTACAGTGTGTGCGTCCGGCACAGTGAGTGGCTAACCATCAGTTCCACTTAGCTCAGCGTGGCAATTAGCTGTCCATTGATGGACGTGGCTCCCTCTCCACGCTCCAGGGACCCCGGCTCTTTGTCTGAAGAGGGGAAGGCGACACGCTGGCATGGCACACACGCTTAAAATAGCGCATCAAATCAGCCATGCTCCGACTGCCGCTGCTAACGTGTAGGGCGAATTGGAGGGCTAATGGTGTGTGTGTGTGTGTGTGTGCGTGTGTGTGTGTGGAAGTACACAGTCTTGAGGTGCTCTCTTGGGAGAATGAAGGGTTAACATGGTTAACTGGAGCTGGTGGTATTTATTCATGTCCCCCTTCACCCTGACCATTTTTTTTTTTGCTTTTTTTCTGTTTCATCCATCACTCACTTACTTTATTGCAGTGCACATCGTTTCTCTTTCTCCTTCCCTCCTCTCTCCTTTTTCACTCTCTCCTAGTGTTTCTCCCTCTCTCTCTTTTTCACTCATGCCTACGGGCCCTGGTTCTCTCTGTCTGTCACTATGTGCAGTGTCCCTGCAATAGAGATATAAATGGGCTGTGAGCAGGGGGCCCTGACTCCTATACCATAAATCTACACTAACAGCACAACAGGCACATGAGGAGAGCAAAGGAGGCGAAACAGAGGGAGGAAAAAAGGGGAAAGGGGGGGCTGCATCACATATCTAATGCATTTTGAATATATTTATAATACAGATTATACTGAAAAAACACATTCATATTGAGATGTTTATGAAATAGGCTGGTGAGGATTACTGCATCAAGATATCACACCCTTGGAGGTGTAAATTGTTTTACAGTGAAATGAAATTGGTTTTGAGGGCATGAATAGTAAGCAGGAAGTTGCCATCATTTAAAGCTGTTTATAAGCTGCTGGAAGCCTTATGAACCATCATTTCACAGAGTCTCCCTGTCGAACTGTTTACTTAAGGTTTTTTACGGGGGAAAAAAGTTGAAAAGTTTGCACTATTGACCACATTCCAATGTTTTGTTAAATGATGATAACACTGACTGGCTGAAGAAAACCAGCTGCAAATAATTCATTGCATCAATGGGTGACAAAACCAATTCAAAAGAGTGTCTATTGTGATAACTGCGATAACATTTATCTGGTGTGATCTTTTTTTTTGTAATTGAAAACATATACACCTCTCATTCCTCTTCTGCTCTCTCAGAAATGTCCGATTCTTGTATATCCTCACCCTCACCGCTGCGCTCTTATCTTTCCCTTATCACTTACCAAATTAAACCTATTTTTGGTTGTTTATATACTGAATCTTTCCCCTTCTCTCTCTTCTTTTCCCAGCAGCCCTATGCTCCACCCCCTCATCCAATGGCTCCTCCCAGCCCCAGCACCAACAGCTGCAGCCAGGGAGGGGCGGAGCAGCTGAGTAAGACCAACCTTTATATCAGAGGCCTACCACCTGGCACCACCGACCAGGACCTCATCAAGCTCTGCCAACCGTAAGTGCTGGGAACCATTACAGTTAAACGCAGGGGCTGGGCTGTCAAACACATCAGCCCCACTTTGTAAATCTGAGCTCAAACACTCGATTTTCGTATTTGTTGCATCCTTATGTTCTTTGTCAATTATCGTGCGGTTCTCATCGCTGTATGTAACAGTGCGTGGACTGCAGTACTCCCAGCTCACATGTCAGTGTAGCCTCCATAAATGTCTTCCATGCTGATTTATATTAGGTGGAAACTCAAAGTTTCCTCATAAATTGTCCTGTATATTCCAGGTTAATGTAAATGTTATCAGGAACAAATGATGATTTGTCACTCATCATGAACATGTCATTTCCTCCCTTCAGTTGATATTGTGCATACGTTTTGTTTTTAAATGAATACAGTGGATGTCCTAATTTTAGCTGTCATCTTTAAAAGCTCTTAATGGAAACATTATGTCAATTTGAATAAGATAAAGATGTTTAATGTAGGGGGGAAAACTTCTGTGCGCTTGTACCACAGTCGAAATAAGTCGAATGGGGAGATTTCTTCTGACAAGATCATATTTCAGTAACTTGCTGAATAAATAGCTGACAGCCTCGAGACACAAGAGACATTTTGTGCAGATGATGGTGTACTTAAAGAAGATGGAATGCCCATTTGTGTTTGAAAAGATTCACAGTAGCTATATCTCAGTGGGGCAACTTGACGTTTTACTACCGCCACACAGCAAGAACGCTCTTGGTTGGAATTCCACTTTGAACCTGGGCCGTCCTGTGTCCTATTCTCCTTGTGTTTGTATGGGTATCTCCAGGCGTGCAAACTTCCTTCCGCAGTCCAAAGACATGGAAGTGTTTAGGTTCATTGGAGACTCTAAATTGCCTATAGGTGAGAAAAGATAAGCTGTTTAGATAATAGATGGATAGCCACCATTCATGGTCAACTTGAACCTACAAATATTTATTAATCGCAGGCTGTCGCTCATCGAGATGAAAAACTATATACCATAACTACCATGTTACCATAACACTGTGCCACTGTCAGGCAATATTGGCATAATCTATTGTACAAGATTCCTCAGAGATTTGTTGTTTCATCAGTGTGAATTTGTAATAAAATAAGTGTAGACAGTATAGTGAAAGACAAGCTGTCGTGATAGGCAGGTATTGCTGCACAGTATATAGAGTGAGTGTGACTTATTTAGGCTCCTAAATGGCAACCTGATCAAACTGAAAAGCTCACCTCTCATAGGCGGCCTCACACACACCATTAAACTGCTACCAACTCTGAAGATTCTACAGACACACACACACAGAGCACTCATAAAAATCTACCAAATGCTCTTGATTGAGAAAACAAACACATACACACACACACACACACACACACACACACACACACACACACACACACACACACACCTGCCCACACACAGCTTAATAAGGCAGAATAAAGCTTAGATTGGCCCATCTCCCCCAGGAATCACAGACCAAGACCTCATCAAGCTGTACACAGTCACAGGGGCTTTCTTTCTATCTGTGTCTCTGTCTCTCTGTCTCTCTCTCTCCCTCGCTCTCTCTTTCTCTCTCTCACACACACACACACACACACACACAAGCAGCTTTGTTCAGCTCCATTAGGCCCTTTCACTTCTAAAATGGTGAAAAGGGGGTCAAGATCATTAATGGAGACAAGGCCAGCAGATTGTGAAATACAGACCATGAGTGAGTCTGTCTAGTTGCATAACCTTTTCTTGGCCATATTTCCAGAAATGTCCTGGTCAAACATGGCCAATTATTCAATGATCCTTTGGAGACGGGAACTCGCTGTCCAGTATATTTGGTAATGCTCCCGGTAACCATGTCATAAGTCATGCATTTATTCTTGATACTGACCCATAGAAATTCCATTAGCCTGAAAGGCAGCCTGATAAGATTTGGAAAAGCACTCAGCATTTTGACATTGCATATCTCTTGCTTAGCTCTCCGATCCACTCTGTCATACAGAGTTGGACAGTTTGAATTAAATGTTCAATTCCATATGAACTTGAATGTCTCGAGTATAACTATTGGGACGGGCAAATCATGTGGAGACCCAGGGAGTGTGAATGTTTTTTAGTATAGTTTTGCATTCTATTATTTCTAATTTATATTTTCTCTGCTCTGACCTGACTTTGTCTGCTATGGCCTGGAGTTTTTTTGTGCTGTCCTCTAGTGGCTGTCCTCTTGTTTAGCTGCTTCCAGGGCTGAAATCTCTCCTATTTCTTATATTTCCCATCCTTCACTCTGTGTGTATCGCCTGCATAAGAGCCCCCAAGGTTGCTTGAGGTGTGCCAATAAAAAAAAAACTCCAGTGCCCTGAAACTTTAATTAGCCAGACTGTGTTTCAGTAGTTGGCGGGTGGCAGCATTCAAGAAAAGGTCATGCAACTGTTCTGCAGTCTGCAGCACCCTGGGTCTCCCTTAGGTTTATTCCCAGATGCCCAGTCCCCCTCCAGCATTAAGCACCCCCTCTGCTGGCCCTCTGCCCATCAGCTCTCCCAGGGAGACCTCATGTTAAACATAAATGCTCACGAAATGTACTGTAGTTTTAGGAAAATGAGAACTCTGGGAGTTTAACATAAGCCAGGCAAGCAATTTTTCCTCATCAGTATCATAGGTCTTTGTGCTCTCTCATGGCTTACTGTGTGCGTGTGTGTGTGTGTGTCCAATTCTTGTGAGTAGTCATAGTGAGATAAGTAAAAGCTGAATCTTGGGTGTGGGATTGTCATGCCACACGCTTTGAGAGGCAGCTCTTGCCACCTTGGTGCACCAGTATATCTTAAAAGAGAGCATGATGTCGCCAAACTGATGCATTCTTGACATCAGGCCATATTGTAGTTGCTGATTGGAGGCTGTTGCACGTTGCCAGAGAGATGCCAAAAGAATAAATGCCTTCTACTCTGGCTGTAACCCCATCTTTGTGAACCTGTCACACGTTCAGTAAACCCCATCAAGGCCTGCCAACCTCCCTGAATCCACAGTTCTCACATAGAATACAGAAATACAAAAGTTTGTCACAACTTTCTGTTGTAACAAATACAACACATCTGTTTGCTTTGGCCAATGTTAATTCGCTACAATGCCATGTATCATTACGTAAGCTCCGAGCATAAAATACATCCATGTAGAGGTAGCATTATCACATATCTCATTAAATGCAGAAAAGAACAATGTATAATAGTAAATCATAACAGCAGAATGGTAAATGCAATATTATTCCATTGTTAGTACAAAACTGTTATTTTGGTGTTGTTAATATGCTCTTGGATGATGACAACTATACTTGTCTGTGATGAAGCTGTGGATTTACAGATGTCCACAAATGCAATGTCATGTTGCAACAGCTGACGTCCTTCCTCAGCTCTTAGTAACCAAGTTCAAATGTTAGAGACACAAATATGCAGTCAACAATAAATGGGAATGCCATTTTTTTCAAGTGACCAGCCACTGCGCTCAACCGCTTTGTGGTTGCTGGGAGCAATAGTAAAGTCAGAAGAACACCAAAGTTCTCACAGCAGTTGGAGTTGCATGCAGAGAGCTGTTGAATGAGTAATTAAATAGATTTGGGTGGGTGCTTAATCTCTGTTTTGTTCAGCTGGCTGGATGTTGGGTTCTCGCAGCCGTCAGCCTGATATATGGGTGTGGAGAAGAGGCCAAAGGAGTGGAGTGGGGATTTGTTGGCTCAACACCCAGATAGCGAGAGGCCGTCCTACTTGCCTGGCAGTCTCTATGAGTGGATGGATGGATGAAGGGATGGATGGTTGGATGGATAGTACAGACGCTACTGTGAGAAATATTCCTTGGCCTAACCAACTAGTTTGAGGTTCTGTCCCAACATTAAGCTCAACAACAAAGCCATCCAACCCAAAGAACAATGTGGCCAGAACATCCGCCCATGCCAACAAAACCAATACGAGCCCCAAACACCAGATATTAGGCTGCGTCCACATTTTTCTTGTTAGCAATCCAGCACCCAGGAGAGGCATAGAGAGAATGGGAGCAGGTTGTTGGGCAAACTGTTCAAAGTAAGAAAGAGAGCATTTTTATGAGGGTCCACAACTGGAATAACAGAGACCTACAGTTCACATTTTACCTGCCAGCAGCCCAAATCCATAACTCAAACTGCAAATAAAGTGAAAGGACTCTTGAGGTCCCGAAACCCCCAACCTCTTACCCCTCCTCTCCTTCCTCTACAACCCTACCTCCTTCTCGTCTGATTTTCCCTCCCTCCCTTCTCCTTTTGGTTCTCTTCACCCGATTTTCAGCCGTGGCGAAGTCACAGCTGCACCCCTGTTCGTTCTGGCTTTCCCCCCCATGCCACAGCCTGATCAAACGGACAGAGTGAGCCAAATCAAGCGCTAATCACCAACAATTGTCCAAATAACCTTTCCTGTGTGTGCTGAGGGGACTGCTGTATGGGGAAGACTAGAAAAGGAGGGGTCACGAGGTATGCTAAATAGAGAAATTGAAGGGAGAAGAAGGGAGGGGTGACCCTGGGACCACCTGTTTTTATGAAGCAGAGGCCAGGGCACTTGGCAGTGGCACATTATCCCTATAATGACTCTCTGAGGTCTACGCTTGACATTAGCTGTCTAGCTATCAAAGGCAGCCTATCCACTGTGCTTCATCAAACTGACAGTGGGGAAGAGCAGTGTGAACAAAGGCAGTGCAGTCCAGCCTCAAATGACTAGACCTTCTTAAAACGTCCTGTCACTTGCCCAAACCTAAATTGTAAAGGAAAAGGAAAACTGCCCATAGGATACTTTATTAAGTTACGCAGATCATCTAGTAAGGGGCAGGCATGGCATCTACTGTTTTCTTCTGCTGCTGTAGGCCTTGAACTTCAAGGTCTGACTTGTTCATCAGAGATGGACTTCTGCAAATGGTTATTTGACTCACTGATCCCTGTCTATCATTTCAAACCAGTCTGGTCATTCTCCTCTGACCTCTGGCACCAACAAGGCATTTTCACCCAGAGAGCTGCCACTCACTAGATATTATCTCTGTTTCAACCTAGATATGGTTGTGTGTAAAAATCCCAGTAGATCAGCAGTTTCTGAAATACTCAGACCAGCATATCTGACACCAACAACCAAGCCACATTCAAAGTACTTCTCCATTCTGTTGCCTGGTACTTCACCAGGCTGCTTTGATCATATCTTTATTCTAAATGCACCGACTGGCTTCCATGTCATTGACTGATTCGATATTTGCTTGAACAAGCAGTTTCACAGGAGTATCTGTAGCCACGAAATGTACATTTGCAAACACGGTCTGCTCATTTTAGTTTTCGTAGGCTGATGAGTAGCAATACTTTGCTTTACTTAATTACTTTAACAGCAATAATGCTTACTGTTAGTTGATTGCGGTTAATGTTATTTGTTATTAACATTTATTGAAACATTTTCAGCTTCAAAATGTTGAAAAAAAAAGGTATAATGTCTTTTAGAGGCATTTTAACATTCCTCGAAAATCATTTATTTAATTCAAACTCTTAACTTCTCACCTTGCTGCAGTGATTTAGAGGTTCACCCTAGGGTGGTGACATCACTGTTGGACATGGTTACAAGTTTCAGACCACACCTCTGACCACACCTCAGATAATGTAATTAAAGGTATGGTTGGACGTCCTGGAAAAACTGTTTGAGCAGGCTACATTTTGAATTCTAAAGCCCAAGCCCCTTTCTTCCCTCTAAAGCTACGCCTCTAAATGCTTGTTCACAAAGAGCATTGCGTTGGTTACACACAGATTCACGAGCAACACAGTGGCAGTAACTTTTCGTTGATGCTAACTTTTTTGGATACTTGTTCAAATGATAATGCGATGCTGAAAAACAACAAATAACACATAAAGTTGACCTACCTGTCCAGTAGAAACAGGGCCGGCATGCAGCCGGCCCTGGGCTTTCTGGGCTTCCAGTTGTCACCACTGCTCAAACGCATCATCGATGTTCACTCTGGTCCTGGATCACTCTGCATCAGCCATGTTGTTGACCGTAGCTTTGCCAAAAAAGCTTTGTTTGCGACTAACACCTGTTGTTGGCACCTTTTCTGCCATAACGTTTTCTGCAACTGTCTAGTGTCTCGTTGAGTGTTTAGCAAGCTAGCATAAGCTTTTCTGAACATGTGCTACTAGTGCATGAAGAGGGTGGGCAGGGGGACGCGGGCAGATGGCAGTTTGATTGATGCATCACGATCCAATTAATTAGTTTGGGCTGTTCATATGATTGGATGTTGTTTTTACAGGCATGTCCTTTCCACAGGTGACTGACTTTCTTCATTGTTTGTGACAATGCATTAATTAATTGGTTACAATCGGAGTGTGAAGGGGATTTTAAGCAATACAGTAAAAAAAAAAAAATGCTCCAGAAAACGATCTCCCACCCTAGGACCTGTTCTTCAGCCTAATGGTATGTTGCTCTTAAAAGCTGAAGTAGTCCACCTTTTTGCAATTACAATTTTATAGCACAAAAGAAATGCATTAATTCATAACCAGAGAGAGAAGAGCTTTCACCTGGTATCTTATTTAAATGCAACACTAGCTCTGAGGAGAAGTACCTGTGTCCTTACCAGCATTTTACTCTTGCTGTGTCTATTTTAGTCACCATATAATTCACCTAGATCTACTAAGGACACATACGTTCCCTTTTTCCTCTTTAATAACCAACATGTTATATAGGTTTTTTATTGGCTAGTCATATGAATTGTTGGTAAAGCCTTAATAGCGACTCAGAGGCTTGTCCACTGAGGTCTATGTCTTTCTGTTGCTTCATCTGTTTCTCCACCTGTTTTCCTGGAACGCCCGTCTGCATCCCCGCACTTTATTATCGGGGCCAAATTGTGCGTCACTCAGAGCAAACAGAGATAGTTGAGCTCAAATTCCAAAAAGTAGTGAGACAGCCACAAGAATGTCCAAAATAAACAAATCTTACAACTTAATTCTGAGCAGGAACATCTGTTAGTCGTGACATCAGAGCCGTCTGTGCTCGCTCTCGTCTGTGTGAACACGGCTGTCTTTTCTTTCTCACTTTACTGTTCTTCTCTCCGCCCTCCGCTCACTTCTCTCTCATCTGCTTTCTCACGTCGAGTCATGACGTTAATCTCTCCGCTCGAGCAGAAGTGACAGTTATTTCACTGGCCAGACCAAACGAACTAAAACACAACGCCTTTTTCCTGCTCGAACATCAATTTAAGAGCAGAGGCGAGCGGAGAAGCTGATTCGGCCTAAGGGCGTTTTGTTTGAATTATTTATCCCCCTAATTACTGTATACATGACATGCAGACATTTTGCCTAGTAAGAGGTAGGAAAACACTTCTTCCACACTTGCATATTTAATCTGAAGCTCTAACATTTATCTTAAATAAACATCGTTTTCCTTAATCCAAAATATGCAGTTATTGATACTTTCTTTTTAGATCGCCTCCAAGAATCAATAACATATCAGCAACCATAAAAGGGTCTACTCCCCACAACCCCACCCTCGATTGCATGTCAGACTTGACTTCAGCTGGACAGCAGAACACAGCATACCGGTAGCAACAGAACAGGCAGCTGAGTCTCTGGTACAACAAGATTTAAGCTCTCTATCTGTCCCTCCTCCCTCTCCCTTCTTCTGTGTCCATTTCCCTCATCTGACCACCCCTTTCATTTGAAGCAGTATCTGGAAAGTAAAAAAAACGCTGCACAGATCAGATGTGGTCATTTGTGCGTGTCAGGCAGCAGTTCATGGCATGTTGGTTTGACAGGTCGGACACTGCCAAACAAACAGAGGCGATTCCGCAAAGCTGGACGCCGACCAGTGTGTGTGAGAGTGAGAAAAGCGAGAGGCTGTAAATAGCTACACTCAGAACAACAGGGTGATGCGTCTTGCTGTCACTTACCCTTTCTCTTGACTTTTCCTAATGCTCACGCTCAGTCCAGAGCGCTTTTCTTTTGGACGTTGTGTCTGAACATCTTTTCTTTGCATCCTCAGCTCAGGCAAAAAAGTCTGTGTCTTCTCCAGCACACTACCGCCACACAGATTCCCTGGTGTCAACTCTGTTACAGAAACATTTTGGGAAATATCAATCCTCACTCACCAATGGTCACACTCAGAACACAATAGCTTAAAATAGCTATTGTAAGCTATTCTAACTGGAAACACTGGGAAGCAACTGTCCTCACTCCTCATTTACGTATATCTGTATACATACAAGGATATTTCACTTTATCCCTGCATAAAGTGCCCGTTTTTGCAAATGGGACCTTAATAGCTATAGGTAAAGACAGCAGGTTAAAGGTCAGCAGCTAAAATGTGTCATAGTCTCCATGCACATTCATGCTGGTATGTACTGTATTTAAAGGACATTACCCCCAAACTGCCTGCTCCATGGGAAGGAGTCAGTGATCACTGACAGCTGTCAGCTATCAAAACAGTTCCTCTATTTATTTCCCCTCGTCATTGTATTAATACTTCATTTTACATGTCTCTGCCATTTGCTATTTGTTTGTGTCTTTGATTCTCCTTTTCCCTTCTTACCTTTATTTTTGTGAGTTTTATTTAAATCCATCAGAACCTTTATACTGCACCTTTCTAAAAATAGTTCATATTTATGAAGCTTTGGGTTTTTCCTTTCTTCATATTGTCCTTTCCACTCTACTCTGTCGTTCTGCTCCCTCCTCAGGGAGTATCATCATCTCTTTTTAATTTTTCACAGCACAAACTACATCCATCCTTTTGTCGGCAGTTGATCATGAAAGGCCTTGTTCAGTGCAAGCGAATACATTTCAAATCTGGGGTAAAATCAGTTGTACAGATGCACAGAAACTTGGTTTTGACATCTAAAAGTTATTGGTGAACAGTTCTCACAGAGCAAAGCAAAAACGCTTAAGGTTAGCTGGGTATGTTTCTAGTCGCAGCAGCATTTCACAAAAACATCTATTTATGTTTTTATACATGTTTTTTATCCACAAAGTTGTCTGCTGTCCAGGAAGCTTTACATCTGTCTGAGCCACTGAGACGTGTGAGCTGTGGGACAAATCAGCAGCTATAACACAGGGGACAAGATTCAAGGACAGCTGACTTTCTCTTATATTTGTATGCGTGTGTGTTTACAAATAGTCTCTCATTATTATATTATATATTATATTATTAGGACAAACACAATATGTTGTCTTGTTATTTCATAAAACGAAGAGTGAAAACGCCATTAATCAGTTCACAAATGTTTATTAGCCTCTGGTTGGCTAGTACATATTAGTGACTCCCGACAAAGTTATTCTTGTTGATGCATCAGCAGTTGTTTGTTGCTAGGAAATGGTTGTCTTTGCCTGAGCTAATTGGTACAAGTAACACATTTAGAGAGTTATGAGTGCTTCTTACGAGAGCGCCGACATAACAATTACTCACTTTTTTAATAAAACATGAAGAGTACTTCCTGAGCTTATTAAAAACCTTCAGGGTAATATTTACTGCACATGGCGAGGAGATAATCTGGATGATAGGTATCTGCTGCACCATCCCTGAGCACAAGCACAACCATTACTAGAGATTTGTTTCTATTTTAGTTGCCTTATCTCCATTATACTTGTTCTATCACCTACCAAAGGTGGTAAATTGAAGTTATTGTTCTGCATGGCATAACCTTTGCACCTACCCCAAACCCCTGCACAGGTGTTTAGCCCTGAAGCAGTAAATTCAGTCTCACAGTACACGTCAATTCTCTATGTTTTTTTTCACTCTAGTTAACTTACAGTGCATGAAGCAGTTTACTGAAATTGCATATATTGCATTGCTAGTATGGGTGCATCACAGTCCAAAGGTTCTTGATTCAAATGCTGCTTTGATTGTGTTTGTGTATGGAGTATAATGTACTGTCACTCTCCAGCTACTCTGGCTCCTTCCCACAGACTGAAGACGAGCAGAATAGGTTAGTTGGAGACTATAAACTATAGGCCTGGGTATGAGTTGATGGTTGTCTCTGTATGATTGACCTGTGACAGGCTGGTTATTTGGGATTGCCTCAATTTTTTTCAGTGACCACGGCCCAGTTCAGAGTAAAAATCACACCAAACGCATCAGTGGTCCCGACTCCATTGGGAAACAGATGTTGTGTATTTTTGTTTGGAAGCGTAACTTGCATGAGCCAAGTTGATTCCGTCTTCTCAGCAATGACTTCATCCACATTTTTTTTTGCGTTTCTTACTACAAAACATTACACACAACACCTATTAACTGTCGACGCCGACAGTCAGCAAGTTTGTGGTCCTGCATCCAGTCTGATTTCTCAAGATTGAATCATTGTTAATTGGTTCATTTTCATTTGTTGTGTTTGTGATCTCCCATGTTTCTAAAATCAACTCAACTGTCCAATGGGTTGCTTAACAGTACATGACTTACTTAAAGACACCAGTTTGTTCAGTGCAGACTTTGACAATGTTTGGAAGAAATGCAAGCATATGGATATTCTAACGGTTATTCCATTCACTTGAACTTCTAGTGAATCCTTGAGGTGTTTGGCGACTAAAAAATGTTCATCACTGTTTATCCAACACTGGAAAAAACAGTTGTTTGACCTTTATTTTCATGTTAATATGATCAAGTATGAATTTTATCTTCTTTCGTAAAAGGATGATGTAGAACGCACCACTGTGCCCACCAATATTCACACTTAGGAGCTACATTACATCTTGTTATCATGCAGTGAGAACAAAGATTACATGAACATTTTTGTCTGCTCTTCTTCCGTCTGATTTACTCACTCAAGGTTTATCTTCAAAGTCAGTGAAGAGACTTTATGGTTTATTAGTGCTCAGATGTAAATCCAGACATACGTACTGTATACATTATATACATAAATGATTTGCATGTCTCTTTGCTTATCTTACTGGATCTCCTTTAGCCTTGCCACACATTTGTCCATGCATTAAAATCTGGCCATATCAATAATATAAAATGCTTTAAAAATGAAAGAACCTGCACAAAAAGGAAAGCACACAAACACTTGAATATGAAATTAATAATGCAGGACGTTCAGAGGTGTTAAGTGGTCTGTGTCTCTACATTTTCAAGTCATTTCATGTCGTATAATGAATCGCACACGTACAGACTTATAGAGATTCCCTTTCTGCTGTCCTTTCCTGAGAATCAGCACCTCCACAGTGACACGCAGTTGTTCTGTTCAACTCTTTCTATGCCCTCATACAGTGAAGCGCCACTTCAGTTCCTTAACTCTGATGACAGAAATGGAATATGCATGCATTATTTCATCCAATAAGAGAACGGTTAGAAATAAATGCAGTTCTGGGGTGACATGGGTGTGCATGTGGCGATCTTCTTTAAAACTGTGGCTAGGCTTTTGGCTCGGCCTTAGCTTCAGTGCATTTAACTGTCCAGACAGCTGTCAAATGGATGTCATGTTTTACATCATCACAATTTGTACATTTTCATCAGCCTTAAATAAATTATAAAGCCTCTATTTTTTTCATAGGCAGTTTCATATCTTTTCTTAGGGTTGATCCGATGTTGCATCAGAACGATTGCCATGGGATTCTTATTAGGAGGAAAGCAGAAGGGAGAGGGAGACAGAAGGAGAGAAGTGAAGGATGTAGGATGTGGGAAAGGGTAATGTGAGGGATGCATTGAGCGAGGAAGAGGGCAGGAGAGAGAGAAAAGATGAGAGAGGGGAAGATTTGTGAGGAAGGGGGGGAGGACTGAGGGCCAGTCAGAGATAAGAGCCGGCGAGAGTGATTGAAATAGGATTAGTAGAGACAGGCTCTGCATCCTGGGCCACAGCATCTCAGTGTTAAACCTGCGCTTCACAGGGCCTGCCTCTGTCACATCAAAGCCTCTGCAGGCCTGCCTGGCAGAGAGGTGAAGGAGCTGCCATCAGGGTTGTCCACAGCCACACACACACACACACACACACACACACACCCCCATGAACATGCTGATCACATTCTCCATCCGTCTCCAACATGTTTCCATTATGGCCAAAATGGCTTCTTTCACCTTGTCTTTTTCATCTCGCCGCAGTGTCCTCTCGGTGTGAGTCTGGACCACATCGACGAGCCATCTTTAACATGTAATGAGGCAAACAAGTGATGAGTTGGCATTAGAACACGACTGTCTCCCCACTGAGTCTAAACAAAGTTTTAATGAGAACTTTCCCCTAAATTGTGCCAAAAGTGCTGAGCTTCTAAACTGTATCCCAAACTAAAAGCACTCGTTATTATTTATTTATTTATTTATTTTTTACTTAAAAGCAGGGCAGGCACCTGTGTGCAAGTAAATGAACAGGCATGCAGAAACACATTATAGTTGGCTCTGCATGGACAATAGAGCTGGGTATTCAGTCACTGCAGTGTTCGTGTCATCTAGAGCTGAACAATTGGAATTTGGAACAATGCAGTTAGCAAATTGCAAGGTCCATTTCTATTATTTTGAGTGTTTTCCTGTGTAAATTAAAAAAAAATGGAAGTCATGCATACTGGAAACAACTCATGTCTTTAAATTGTCCTCCATTGTGCGGTGTGGAAATGCTATTTCATTTGATTCACATCTATTACACAATGGATATTGAAGTAGCTTGATAAAAAAAAAATCTGTAAGAAAAAAAAAAACAATAATTACATATTTCTGCCGTATTATTCAGCAGCCCGCTGTCATATATTCCTATAATTTGTGAGTTGTGGTGTGATGAGTTATTATGAACTCATATATTTTCCAGGTAGCTCAGTTAAAGAGCAGCAAGGCAATATTGTTCTATTGTCATATTCACATTATTAAGAATCTTTTGATGTTATCATTTTTTTTTTAATAAGCATTGAAGCATGTATGTTTAATCTTTCAATCAATAATGCCGTTTTCAGACATGAACTCAAATATTAGCTTTCACTCATGATGATCAGACTCTTCCTGTTCCATTATCTGGAATTTTAAAGGTCAGGAACAGA
Source organism: Microchirus variegatus (assembly GCF_963457635.1). Taxonomy (NCBI): domain Eukaryota; kingdom Metazoa; phylum Chordata; class Actinopteri; order Pleuronectiformes; family Soleidae; genus Microchirus; species Microchirus variegatus. The sequence continues at coordinate 7,766,239 of NC_139814.1, forward strand.
CCCCCTGGACAATTTCAGGAAAAGATCTAGACTTCAGTGCACACCTGAAAGCTTGTCCATCTACACTTTGTGTCAACAAATATAGACATACTGCCATTTCTAAACCTGCTCTGTGTGTTCTATAATCGACTGAAAGCAACGGTTTCATGTTCACCTTGTGTACTTATGCTTGAGTGTCTCAGTGTGACCCAGCCCCACACATTAGTCCTGCTCTGTTGCATTAGATTACAGATATCTATGGCTAAAATGGCCTGTTTATCTTCAGAGGAGAGACAATACACTGAGTGCTATTTGTGTTCATATTCATGTATATGTGTGTGTATATATGCGTATATGGTATCTGTATTTGTGTGCGTGAGCTGGTAGTTTTCCTCTCTCATCAGTTCATATCCACCACCCACCCCACCGCAGCATGCAGTAAATAGAGTCTCTGCCACTCGTTGAGAAATGGCACAATTATCCCCTGCTGGTGAAATATGGGCCAGGATGCACCACTGCTTCTTCCCTACAGAATGTGTGTGTGAGTGTGTAAGTGCGCACACACTCACTGCTGTCTGTCCTCTGCTCACTCATTGTGAAAATGAAGAGTTTTCTTTTTTTTGTCACCTGTAAATTTACATACAGGCGTGTATGCATTGGCCACACAAATGTTATTGTAGATCTGCAGCTGAACAAACGTGTACAAAACTATGCCCTGCATCCACACATGCAGAAGCATGCACAGACACGCACACACACACACACTGTACTAATGATTCTACTGCACACAATGCAACATGCTGCTGTTTTAGCTTACACAAGCAGGGTGAACAACTCACTGTTGCTCTGATCAGTTTCACATACTGTATGTTCATATATGTTTTTAAACAAGAATATATATTTTTTTTAATTATTAGGTGTAGAATTGCTTTCATTGTAGGGAAAATTGACTTGTATGGGTGTTAATTCAAAGACGAACACAGCTCTCATATCATTTTAGTATAAGGCCTGTGTCAACAAGCATTTTGCTTAGCTTAGCATGTACAGTAGAATGGAAACAAGTCGAGTAACACAATCCATATTATTTCTACTGGACATTTGAGCGTTGGCGTTTCTTTCACTTCATAAATGATGTAATTGGAGGGGAAATTAATCAAACTTTAATACGACTATATAAATCTTTTTTTAGACCGTCCACTGTGCATGTATGCTTTTAGACCTTATAAAAATGTTCAATGACTCTCAAATGTCAGAGGGGGGGAAAGCTGTAAATTCATTTAAAGTCGGGCATACACATAACGTTATTAACCTCAAGTGATTTCTCTTTCCAATGGCTTATGGCATTTGTGCGACTTTGCAAATTGGTGGCTGCAACTAAATGGCATACAATTTGGAAAATGAAACATCTGTTTTTAACTGCAGTATGGTAATGTGAGCAAACTGCCCCACCAGTCAAAAGGTCATGTTGGTCATTTGGAGTCAAAAACACTAAATGTATTTTTTTCTGTCTTTACAGATATGGAAAAATAGTGTCAACCAAGGCCATTCTGGACAAGAACACCAACCAGTGCAAAGGTAGGTATCCACCAGGTCATGCACCCACTTTTCACACTGGGAAGAGGAGACACTACAGAGCTGATAGCAAAAGCATTATTCAAACGTATCCACTGTATAAAACGCATGGAAGTCAATACTTATATTACCATCATTGTGAGCTCTGGGCCTGTTTACCAGAGACAAAGTATTCACAGTGTGGTACTTCATTTTTGAGTGACAGGCGCAGCAGGATTTTAACATCCAGTCTGTTGTGCAGCCTTGTTTTGGTTTGGTTCTTGTAAATACATAAAAATCCCCTTGTAATATAAAATAAGAAGTTCTTCATTTCCAGGAAAACAAAAATCAATGCAGTAGGCTTGCTTTATACAGGTTTTGACAGCCAAGTATAATTTAGCCCAAGGCCTGGTACTCGTCCCTGGCCTGGGGTTTGGGAACCCCCCATGTTTTTGAGGCATAAGACAGGGAAGCTTTGTTGCAGTGAATCAGTGATTTAGCAAGTAGCTGGCTAAACAACACCGCAGGAAGTCATTTGGGTAAACAACCTGCTTGTTGATGCTACAGCCCTGCTGTGAATAAGCAGACAGGCAGCCTCGGTTTCAGCCCCTCCCTCTCTCCTCTTCGATTTCCTGTTTTGTCATATGGAAGACAATCTTTGGAGAGAGTGTGTTTCTGTAGAAGGTCCATTAGCATCTGCACAGTAAATGATGTGCACATGTAGCAATGACATTAGTGGCTCATTTAGAATTGTTTTCTCGATTGCACACGCTACACACATTTACATGCTTGAACATACACAACCAATTAGAAGGCTAATAAGCTAGTTTGGATTAGATAAACCTTAATTACGATCATTGTCACACTCAACTTCCTGGAGTCTTTGCTCAGTCTTTGCTTTCACCTCAGCCACCTGCACCACATGACTGTAAATACACTCTTGTTTTTTTTTTTGTTTTTTTTGGTGTAATGATTTGGTAATAATCAGGACCAAGTTGATGAAAGAGCGAGCGTGAGGGAGAGGATGGAGCAATGGAGAGCTGAGGGGAAAAAAAGATTAGTGTGCTACTTGCCCTGAGGTGTCTGGCAGCACTGTTTAAGAGCTATTGAAGTTCCATCAATACTTTTAATTGCTTTTTGTGGTTTCCCGGGCTCTGAAGTGTGGCCTTTCAAGGTGAAGCCGCCTTCTTAACCCTACCCCATGCCCGAGTTTATCCTGGCAGGCATTCTCTGGGTCAAAATGCTTTTAGAGGATAGAAAGAAAAAAAAGGCCTGATCATCTTGACAACTCCTTTTTTGTGATTCCTAAGGGCTATTAAAGACAAGACTGGACGCTGGATGTTAGATGGAAGGATGCATCTGTAGGTCACAGGGCACACCACAGCATGGATTAAAGAGGAGGGAGACAGCGTAGAGGGAGGTTAGTCAGAGTGAGACAAGAAAAGGGGTGAAACAGAACATTTCGACTTTTTGTGAAGGGCAAAATAGACTGCGCTCAATCACGGGTTATCCTCCTTAGTGTCCAGCTGCTTGAGCTATGCACAGCACAAGAATATCAGCTCAGCTTAGCCTTGCGTTGTGTGGGAAACAATGTTTCCTATAAGTCACCCTCCTGGAATGCAGCACTGCTGAAATGCCAAGAAGCAAATATAAGCAGATGTATTTTATGAGTGGCTGGGTGGAGGATGGTCCTGCTCTGTACCCTCTGAGAGAGGGGGCGGATGGCAGGGGGTCGACAACGAGCAAGAAACATACGAAGAGTTACATCAAGAAGAAAAGTCAAATTTTTAAGTTGAGAAATGTTGAGCAGAAGAAACATATCCATGTTTTTATTCAAACCTGATTTAGCCCTGATTTGTACAATTACAGGGCTCCTGTCATATGGCACTTTTCTATTGTACAGTTCTGGCCCGATACTTAAATGTGACATTAACAGACTGCCGACCAGAGTATTGTCACTGCAATAATACTCCTTGGTCCGTTGATGAGGTACAGACATTCCTGTGTTTGGTGGCTGACAAGAGGATCCACCGCGTGTGTGTGTCGTGTGTAAAACAACGTCACGGCAAAACAGCGTGCCTAATACCCAAACTGAGTAAAGTCGCGTAGAGCTGAGCCGAGTAGTGCAAGAAGTATTATGGAAGAGCAATGGAGCACCGGTAAAGTTCTTTACAAGTCATAATTGGTCATCACAAGTGGTACATAACACAATGTTGTTGGTTTTTTTTTGTACAAAAATACAAATGAAGACTGTTGGGTGCACAAAAATCCTAGGCAATGATTGACAACACCCACGCTGAAATTGGGCTGTTTGAGCTAAAGGCATAACATCATTTCATTGGCTATTGCCTGTGTTTGAATATTTCCATTACATGATATAATTGGCTGACACTCAATGCATTCAAAGCCACCAAAAGGACGCCATCGGCCTACAGCCAAGTGAGGTAATGGTTATCGCTGCTCCATTTGAAGTGAATGACAAGTATTTCAATGAATGCTTTTCTGAATGCAACTTTTTACTACTGACAGTCATAATCACACAGTCGCCACAAAGTAAAAAGCCTGTATGTATTAGATGCAATTAACATCCTGTTGCTACACCAATTAAATACTGCACCTCAGGTTTTGTAGAAGCTTCCATTAAACACACTGGGGGATTATCTTACTAACTAAATATGACTACAGTTGTAGCATCATCAGATGAACAAGTAGACACACAAACACTTCTCAGAGCAAACATAAGTGATGCAATAATATAACAGTTGAAACTCACATTGGCTCTGACTGCTGGCAAATACCAATGATACCGAAGCTTACAAAAACTCCAGTGAAAAGTGCTAATTATTGCTGCTGCGTAGTTCAGGTCACGTGTGTCACCTGTGCAGCATATACTGCTACACACACAGTGCACTTTGAGGTTTCAAAGAACAAATGTGCCAAGCAGGTATATTGAAGCCTGAAGCCACGCTTCTTCTGCGCTGCCGGAAACAAAGCGAAATCGGTCATCCTGATCTACTCACGCATACACTTTCAGTCATCTGACCTCCCTGACCCTGACACTTGTTTAAATGTCACAGCAGCAGCTTATCACCGCTGTTCCACCATCACACCGTGAGCATTCCTCTCATCCATCCCTCCTCCTTTCTCCTCCACATTCTCTTGTTCCTCACATCTTATATGTGTTCCGTTCAGCCCAGCGAACACACAGCCACAACAACACGAAAAGGCTAAGAGAATTCAGAGGACCAAAAATGTGGATGTTCTGTACATCATGCATGGTCTGGTGTTTTAGCAGGCAAGTACACACATATTCATTTCACATTGTTGTTGGCTTTTTTTTTGGGAAAAACAAAAGAAAGACAAAAAAGCATTATGAAAAATAAAACTAATGACGTTACTAATTCAGCAATTAAAACAGGGTTTTTATCTCCTGGATGAACTTCCTGTATTTGACTCTTTCTTAAACCTTCCTGAAAGCAATGAATACAATTTTGACAAAAAAAAAAAAAATGATTTGCTTCTTAGAGCTTGTTAAACAAAAACAAAAACAAAAAACTTACAAAATAAATGTTTTCTCTAACAACAACAACAACAAACAACGAGCTTTTAAATCTGGATACCATATCACAGTATTTGCTCTTTAAAATGCAGCAGGTTCAGCAGAACACACTTTTCCAACATAAGCTTCTGAAAAGTTTGTGCAGATTTACAAGTTAAGTTGCTGCCACAGCTTGTTTACTTGTGTCTTGTTGTTATTCTAGGGATGTGAGTGTTCTTGTACCATGGGATGCCTATACATTAGCTGTAACATTTTACTACTCTGCACTATTTAACGCTGATGAATATATGTTTTTTCATATAAAAACAATGCGACCGTAAGTGGTGAGCGTTGAGATGGATTGCTGATGATATGTGAGGCAGAATGGAGAGTGTGGGAGTAAAGGCTGTCTGTTGTTGCAAAGGCAGAAAAAAAAACAGTTGTGATGATTCTGGTATTTACAGGTCAGGTGTCAAGGATATGTGCATTATAGTGTGCACACAAACATAAACGCAGGTACGACACCCACGCACAAGCATGCACACATTCACTTCTCCAGTGGCACTCATCCATCTATACATTTATCTGTACATTTGCCCTGTTTACAAAGCGTTTGAGTGCTCCAAGGCTCAGTTTTCAAGTACCACAGAACAAAAAAGACACAACACACTAAGATCATGTGATGCACCTCTCCCACACAAAGGGCACGCTCACAAAAGACTTATCGTACCTCCACACACACATTCCCCATCCATCTGCCTGAGGTGTGTTAGACTTGCAGTAGCAGCAGTGGCCGTGCAACAGATCTATCAATCCTTTTGCTAACATCACAGCGTGTGCACTTTCCTGCCTGTCTGCCGGTTCTGGCTGCTCTCCTCCAACCACGCAGGCCTTTGACTGAGCCTCTCTATCTTCCCTGTGCTGACTCACTTGCCTTGCTCACTACCTTACTCTATGACACACACAGAGACGGGCTTTCCAGGTGCACACATTCACATATTTTTTGCAAGGGTACGGGCCGGACGCATATAAAACTGATGATAAATAAATACACACACACACACATGGTTTGGATGTAGACCAGTTCAGAGAGAAATGGGAATGGGAAGTTGTGAAAGGGCTTTAGGGCTGTCAAGTGCTGTGGGTGAGTGGAGGCATTCAGCTCTTCATCTCTCTCTCTCACACACACACACTTTCATTCTCCTCCACACTCTCACGCTGCCTCTCCTCCCCACTTTGTGTCTGTTTTTTTTTCCCTCTGTTTCTCTCATTCTCGGCCTATCTATATATCTCTGTCTCTGTACTTTCACATTTACTGTAGCAACACAGCTACGCAGAATTTGGGGCTTGCATCATGGATGGAGTGGGGGGATTGAGGAAGGCGGCGGGAGAGAGGAAATAGATTGCAAGAACTTTAAACTGCTCATTTGCCATCCATGCCCACAAGGACCCCTTTAAAGGCAGTGGCAGCATTTGAAATAAAGCAGCACTGACCAAATGGAGACGTTTTATTCTCCCTGCCAGTGCTCAGAGGCAGAGGAAATGACCTCAGCCCTTTAAAGGACCTCACTTTTCCTCCGGTTGCTGGGAGATAAGGCCCTACCGAGATTCACCGGTGTGACTTGCGCTCTGCCGCGATGGCCCACCGCACTGAATTGTGGGAGATAGATGAGATGGGAAGATAGTCTCTTGTGGCTGTGTGTTTGGCAGTTTGCTGTTGTTGTTTTTTCTTTTTTTTTTGCCCCTTGTGTTGCCATCTATTTTGTATGAGGATGTTAAAAACTCACAAGGGCATTACATAAACTTGCATCTCCAAAGACTTGCTGTTGCCTTTTTACTGTATTTTGTTAGTGGTTTGTTGAAACATTTAAGCCAAACATTTGATGATTAACAAATGTAGTGAATTCACATAGTACTACAAAAAAATGTGTACACAGTGAACGCATTGCGTTTTAAATACTCAATCAGTTTCCCCTGGCTGGGCTTCACATGCATGCACTGCATGGTGTAATTCAAAAGCCTGTCAGAGGCTTGACCATTACAATGTGGAGCATCCGTTGGCCTTACCACAGGATCAGCCTAATGGGGAAATATATGCAATGTAACGTTCTATAAAAACAGATTTATTGCTGCATCAGTGCCCGAGTAGTGTATCGCATGACTGCAAGCATAAGGGCCATTGATAAATGAGGTGATGCTCCACAAAAAGTCCTGTTTTTCATTGTCATGTGCATGTGTCTCCGTGTATTTGGGGTGGGGTGGGGGAGGAGGATGGAAAGAAAAAGCAGGGGAGTGCTTTTTGCATCCATTATTGGTTTCTCATTAGAAGGCTGAGATATAAACATTTGTCTATGTTGTGCACGGTGCCGGCGCAATTAAGGATTCTCTTTGCCGCCCCCTCTGCCCTTTGAAAGTGAATTATGTGCAGATGAGAATCTTGACTGAAACGCGGCCAACGACAGACCTTTTCCAAATGCCTATGTTTCCTCAAAGCCATTCCAGAAAGAGGCGAGATTGGCTGTAGGAGGGAGGGAGAGAAAACATGTGGCGTTTCTTGCCTGCATTGTGTATTAATGATTCTAATTAACAGTATCTGAAAGGGTAATCACATTGATTTGTACAGATTCAGCATGTAGAACATCGCTGGATAACACACACACACACAGCCTTTGTCCCAACCCTCAGATCACATACACACGCACACACATAAATCCCTTTTTCTCTCCTTCATTCTCCACTCCTCCCTCCTCCTCTGGCCCCTTTAATATCCATTTCAGTAAGTTCCAAGTTGGCCGTTTACCAAGAAGTCGTCTTATTGGCCAAGTTTGTTGTAAATAGAAGCAGCCAGGCCAATGTCACATTCCTTGAGCCTTGACCTTTTGTACCACTCCAACTTCCTGTGCTGATTTTTGCATGCAGTGTGGTCGTCGTCTGTATATCTGTGCGTAATTTTTTTTCGCTTGCTATAGTGATAGATTGACAGGAAACTGGGGAAAGGGAGTGGGGGAATGACACAGACATTGTGTGAGTGTGGTGGAGGTTGTGATGAGGTGAGGGGCCACAGAGTCACGGATCAAAATAGATCAAGATTCCTCTGGGTGTTGTTACACAGGGACAATGACATTGATTTTTTTTTTCTTCTTTCATTTCTTAAGTGTTGTTTTTCAGTGCCTGTCTTTTGGAACCAAAAAATACAAAAAAAAAAAAATGTCATAAATTTCAGCAGAGTACAAACAGTCTTTTGGCAATCTCTGTTTTTGATTTTTGTCACCATCGTGGCTAGTAATTGTACCCGTCCATTGCACAATACAACTCCTAGTTCCCTTCTTTGCCCTGTTTTTTGACAAAATGCCTCAGAGGGCACTGGTGGAAGGTTAGGGGGCGTATCTCCACTCATCTCTTATCCCAGAACTGTCCCGTGGATGGCAGGGAAGCCTCAATGAGAGGCACAGCCTTCCATTTACCTGATAAAGCCCTGGCCTCTCGAACATCCCCTGACTAATGATCATACCCTTGATTAGTTAAGGAAGGCATAAATCATAACCGCAATGTAGAGGAAGGCTAGCTGTAGGCGGCCAGGCCGTTCCCCCTGAATGACTAACAGATGTAAGACACAAATAAATGATCTGAGTAGTTGTTCAAAGGAATGAGCCACTTTGTCTTTGTCCAGCTTTTTATGTTTGTCTTTACCTAGAGATTTTCTCCATGTTCCGGAGGCGCTTGATTTTCATTGATCCAGCTTTATTCAAATATTTAGCCTGTCCTCTCATCTCACCGGTGGTGCTTTTGGGGCCTAGTACTTGACGTGATAAGCTTGCTTATTACGAGCTCCTGCTCAATTGGGGATAACATAGTGGCACACAAGATGGCACTCAGCATGAATACTAAAGTTAATAATCTCCGTTTATAGCCGGAGCGGAGGCAGGGCAGGTATTTTAAGATATTCCATAGGTGAAGTGAAACAGCTCATGGTGCTTGTACCGTTTTCACATCAACAGGTGCCTTAATGAGCAGCTGCTCAAGGGTTTTTGTCATATCAGCCTGCGTGAATGTGTGTGTGTGCATGTAATTGTGTAGGTTCACTTATGCTCTATGTCAAGATCAAAAAGTTTGATTGCATGAGTACTGCCATGTGTAACTGTGCTGTTAGTAAGTGGTCGTGCTTATCTCGGTGAGCAAGCATGTGGTTTATCTGTGTTCTGTATAACCTCTCAGTTTTTTCGCCTTGGGTCTCATTTTAACAACCTCTTGACAAGTAATTAACACCCTTCACGTCTCAGACCTGTTTTTTTTGGAGTGCTCTTCACATGTTGCACCAAACACGCTGAGGATTTGCTGTTAAGCAAGCAAACTCTTGGAGCTGAGAGCCGATGCCTTTTCACCATTTAAATGAAGATCATGTCTGCTCTTTCTCTTTTTTCTTTTTCTTTTTCATTTTCTTTTTTTTTTTCTTTACACAATGTCCTGCCAGCATAAATGAATGACTGGCAGCAATGAGTGGATTTCCTTTAAATATGTGAATACATATTTCGTGGTGCCTCTTGGGTATCATTTTGAATCTCCAATAGAGGAAATGCTCGAAGCCATTTCCACTGTAAACAGACTCCATTTGTCGTGATACACATTTTTTTTTTTTTTCGCAGCACATTGTGGATTGTAACATTACATTATATCGCAAAATGTGCTGAATTTAGAGCAGCGAAATGTAGTAGAAGCCATATGGCACAGTGCTATGGCTAATGAGTGTGAATAGATGAATTAATCAGGAAACAAAGGGAGGACAGAAGAAAAGAGAACAGTGAAGATGAAAGACAAAACTGCAGTAGAGAGTAAATTAATCAATTTGTTAAAATACTTCGGTATTGATTTATAAAAATGATAATTCCACATTTTAACATTATGACTGCCTCAATATTAACAAAACAACTTCATTTTACATTATTTTTTGGCAGTTATTTTAAAATGAGTTTCTTAAGAATGTCTGTGACGGAGAAAATAAGCAGTAGTACAGCTGCATAATTGTTTTAGTGGCAATTCACTTGCAATGTCTTTTGCACACACAATATTTACAGTTTAGACATAGATGTCTACACAAATGAGAATGAGACAGTGTCGCAGTTGGCCTTGACTCAGAGTGCTGAGTGCTTTCAGTGCATCTTTTGATACTCAGGTCAGAGCAGTCTGTCAAGCTGGTCTTTGTGGACTCTGAAATAAACTTTTAACATCCATTTTCGAGATGCAGCTCCTGAATCAGATGAAGGACAGGATGCAGCCAGACATGGCAGGTTTTTCTGATCTTTTTTCCTCCAAACACAGATCGAACAGCAGAACTGGGGCGAGGGAAAAGCGATGCTGGTAATCTGTCATCTTTATTGAGATGTTGTTCTTAATTCAAACGCCTAACCCTCAAAATGTCCATCTGGAAATTTCATGTAACTAAGTGCTTTTGCCCATTTTTTCCAGAATAACTTCCAATATCTGGCAATTATTTACAATTTACTACATGTTAAAATAGTGTATTAACAATTTAAATTGAAGAAAAACATAAAAGATTCATTTAGAAAAGTGGTACACGAACAACAAATTGTGCTTGTTAAATTAGAATTTTGAACAGTATAAAACATATTTACAATAAGGTTGTAAATGCGACACTATCTCTGGTGACAAAGACACCGATTCTCTGGCTTCCTGCAACAACACAAGTGAAATTACAATAATAACCACGTTGACTTTAATGTGAAACTTCTCAGCTTTCAGAAACAGCTGGAATTTTTCCGATAGCACAAACTGCCGTGTAAGTACGGCAATGTAAAGTGCACTTGTGCAAACGTGTCGTCTGTGATACTCTCGGTGTTAAAGGGTTAATTAATTCAGTGAAGCTGCAGCGACATCTCTGCAGCTCCCAGGTTTCTGTTGCATAGTAACGACCGGCGCAACAAAAGTGCAACCCCAGAAGCAGCTTGGTTAGAACACCTCTCACTTTGCATTTTCCAAGTGTTTTTGCCTCGTTGCTGCATGTGAACAACCCCTACGATTGTCCTTGGGTCTTGCTGCTTACATTACGCATCACTTCTGAATCACACTACAGAATCCATCTGTAATACTTGCACAGATTGCATGAGGGATTCATTTTTTTAACCTCCTGCTCAGTTTGTCTCAGCACAATGAGCTGCCAGTGGCCCCCTTGGCTCCCTGCCCTGGCTCTGTGCCCTCTGCAGGTCCCGACTGCAGCTCTCCGACAAGGACACTCCTGCACCTGCAAGAGAAAATGACAGGAAATACAATACAGCCAGTGGACTGTCTACTTCAGCCCAAGACGAATGCCTGAGCTATAAATCCATGTTCCAGGGTTGATAAGTTAATTGCCTGTACCACTATCTCCTCACCAGTGTCTAATATAAAAAGAGCTCTCTGTGAGAGTTATTGTACAACAAATAGGGATTGTCTTGGAGTGCAAGGCAGACAGAATGGTGTGACAGTGGACAAGTAAATGAGGGATCTTCATTTTGAGTTCAAAGAGCAGCAGTGTTATTTTGGGTTAATAAAAGTGGTTGGTTTCACTCGTCTCGTGTTAGCCGTGTCTCTTGTCACACATGCACAGATTCACTAAGTGGATTTAGAACCGTAGTGAGCATGATCGGCGAAGGTCTTGCCTCGCGACATGTCAATTCTCTGCTACGTTAATTCACTGTTGGTTGTGATGTGGGCTGAAGTTCCCGATCCAAAGCTAACACTGTACTACACAACATAAAACACACTATATATCCATTGCAGATGTTTCTCTGTGGGATCCTTTGACTGAGCGATAGATTTATGATCCTCCCGTGTTTTCTCATGTAACCACACACTCAAGTAAGTTGGAGGCCTTACACGCCCATTCAGCAAACACACAAGCCCAGAGATACACATTCCCGCTCACAGCACCGCATGGTTTAGTGGAGGGGAGCCGCAAAATGTATCATCACTCAGCTGGTGGTAGTGCAGGATAAAATGGGGGAGGGCAGAAGAATGCAGTCCCAGTGAGGATGCTCTCTCTGGGTTTGGAGTGTGACCAAGGCGGTCTTGGTGTGGCTGCAGTTACTCATGGATCCGGCTCGCTTTTTAAACCCCCACCCATCCCTCTCCCTCAGTGTTTGCATTGCAGCTCACCGCAGCCTCCAAAAACCATCACCCGCTCTCTCTGTCAAGCTAAAGGGCTAATCAAATCCTCAAACTGACCAAAAACACACAAGCAATAAAACTTTTCACTGAGTCTTTTTTTTTTTTTTTATTACTTCTGTATGTCGATTAAGTTTTTATTTATTTTATTACAGCATCATTAATCACTAAATCAGGGCCAACAAGTGGTGTGTTGGTTAACAATATTGCCTTACAGCATAAAGGTCAGTGGTACAAATTCTGATTTGAATTAGAATCCTCTCTATTTAGATCTATTTTCCATGAGTGTGATTGTGAGTGTAAATGGTTGTTTGTCTATGTTGGTCATGTGACAGCCTGGCAACCTGTCCATGTTGTACCCTTGCCTTTTGTCCAGTGGCAAGTATAATTTGCATCTCACTATTTCATTTCGGTCCACAGAGCAGCCACACTGCCTGTCAGAGGCGTGTGTCTCAGGAGTGGCTCTTTTTTTTGGGGGGGGGGGGGCTTTATTGCAAAATGTTTCAAAATCTCTATCTATGTCATGTGTCATAAAAGTAAAATTTTCATTTTCAGTTCCCTGAATCCATAATGTTCTTATGAAATATGAGTAGGACTGACCAATGTCTGACTTTATACTGAACGGTCCTGGCATTAAGTGTACACAGGAGTATATGAATTAATATTTGTATGATTTTCAATGGCAAATCCCCACATTAACCAAAAGACTATACGTGGTAGAGAGTTACGCACTTGACCTAAATGAGTGCAATGGAAAGTAGAGCAAAACCTTAAAATGATATATGCAACATTTATTTATACAACATAACTTTTTATGTGACCATAAAGGGTCACATATATAGCAAGGTCAAAATGATGCACAGACTAACGGAAAGCACAAGATGCGACACTGTAACATGAATAATAAGAACCATATTACACTGCCACGTATATATTAGTCTATGGAGTGGCCCATCTATCTCCGCCATTAACTGTATTTATTTTAATTCATGCAAAATAGGAATCACTAACATACATGTAACCACAATGATTACTCAGCCATGTGCGACAGCAGCTTCACCACACTTCTGCATGACTCACAAGGACGTAAACAACCGCACTGTTTGCCCCCGTACAACACCGTAAGCCTCCATGACTTGTCACCGAATTCATTATTCATACTTAGGGCGTTATTATGCCATTGTGTGCAGGGCAAAATGGGTTCATTAGTGCTGAAAATGAGAATGTGGAAATACTCGGGAAAAATGGTACTGAATATTGTGGGTAGGGAAACCCTACACAATCCACTATTAGTAGATAAAGAATGATAATTCACCCCCCCCCCCCCACAAGTAATTAGGATTAGCATAATATGATGTTGAATGCATGAATGATGCATGGGTGATTGATATGTTGATACACAGCCTGTAATGAGTCCCTTATCTCCACTCTCCACTGAAGACTTATGTGTAAAGCATTGCTCGAGGGGCCATCGACTGTCATTCCGTAGCTCCGTAGGTGGGACTGCGAGCCGCACATACACACATATAAGTACAGTCACAAGGAATACAGTGTAATGAAAACAGCAAGGAGCATACACTACAGAATCATGTAGTAACTGATTGAGGATGGGCCTTTTATCTTGACAGGCTCCTTGTTAGAGACAGACCAGGAAATATGATATAGCAGCTCATGTTCTCTTTATTTCTGTCAGAGAGACAGGCCGGCTGTGAGTGTGTGTGAATACTGCATGTGTGTCAGTGACTGACTTGAAGGATAGACAGCTTGTCTATATCTACTCCCACTGTACAAAAACGATGCTTAAATCGCCTGGATTTGGGTGCTTCCATCTTGGGTGGTGCATGTGGTGAAGTCAGCGCAGTTAGTGATTGAAGGTTGGAGCCGCTTGAGAAAAAATAAATATTTTGCACGTACTTTTCTTGGCCCGCGTCTCATGTGCTCACAGGGAGGGGCAGGGTTTATAACCTACACTGCAGCCAAACACTAGAAGCATCAAGGTTGAGCGAGTTTGAATATCAAAGTTTGTCTCAAAATAATTGTTGCGAAAACCTTTTGGCATTAATAGGACACTCAAACCCCTTCCCTTAGGGAAACTTGGGGTCTTGGCATCCCAGAAAGGATGTAAGCACGCTTTCACAACCCTCTCTCTCAGTCTCTCTGCCTTTTCCACGTCCTAATTGTTGATTTTTGCATTGGGTTCATGTTCGCCAGTGCTTGCATAGTAAGATCCCGCATCAAAATGTCAAACAAACGTCTGCGCTCATGGTTTTGGGGTTAAGGATTAAGAAAATGGTGGCAAATACTTCATGTAAAACAAAGGAAAACAGTTTGACTTGTTGTTGTTCATGGGTTATTATGCTAATACTATTTTACTGGTCTCGCCAACTTGACATCAAATTGGCACCGTTGGTCTACTCTGCACTAAAATGAGATTTAGATAAAGCTTATGGTAAGGGGGATGGTTGGGATTAGGCGTTTCTTTAAGGGAAATGCATTATATCTATAAGTGTTCTGACAAATATAGCAACATGTGTGTGCGCGTGTGTGTGTTTACGAGTGTGTCAAACCCAGTTTGCCTGTGTGGAGATATGTGTGCTTCAGCAACTCTGTGTGTACGTGCACACATTAGTGTGCAGCCGCACAGCATTATCAGCAGTTACTCTTGTAGTGAGTCACTTTGAGCTGCTTCTAAGTGACAGCTATCGATTGGATGTTTGTGTTGTTGCAGAGGCTTCAAAGCAACACCTTGCTCTCTGCATCCCACTTGAGATAGTAACTCTGGAGTATCCATATTCAATACAGTAGCAGGACAGCGTGTACTTGGCTTCAGAAGCTCATTCTTCAAGCAACATCTGTGTGGAGGAGTATGTGTGTAGTATATATAGTATATATACTGTATTTATGTTATTTGTGTCTGAGGAATGTGGCGTCTGAAGTTGAGTGCATTGTTGTTAAATGACTGCTGCTTCTCTCCGCAAGATAATTTACGTTTCCTCCTGCATAGTGAATAAACAAGGATCAACATGCAGTAAATTAAGTCATAAACACACCCAAACGTTCTATAAATCTGCATGTATACAATAAGTTCTCTGTCTGCAGCACAATGGATATGAGTGGAATTCACGCTGGAATTTCCAGCAACTCAGAAATTAACAAAAAGTTGGATTTAACTGAATTAATTCAGGTGTTACCAAATGAAGTAGTAATTTACAACACAAATATTTTATAAGTTTTTCATTGGAGCCTCAGTTTTAGTACGCATTTGGTGTATTTATTGATGTTAGTGGTGAAAGAAGAGAATTTCTAGCACTGACTGTCTCAATACTTACTGATACTGATGATGGCGAGTTCACCACCCTAATTCTAAGGGTTATGAATGCAGTTAAGCAGTTCGCAGGCTGGGCGACGTTGTCTTTACCCATTTTCTTCCTTTCCTGAAGTGATTTGTGCACTCCCTGTTTTTTACTCCACTCTAAGACTGACATCCCAAAATGATGAACATAAGGCTGAGGGTTACAGGACAGATTGTTTCAGTCTGGCTGCCGTCACTACAGTGAAATGAAAAAAAAGATCAACATTTGTTCTCTTCTTATCCCCTTTGCAATATAACGCTGGTAAATACAGTGTGTAAATGACTCTACGGGGGCTGATAATGGGAACAATACTCTCTAATAGGTTTCACTGCTTTCACATCAGCAGGTTAGGCGAACATACAGCACAGCTTTTTAATGTTGAACGGACTAATGTCTTTAGTTACAGTCTTGTACATAAACAATATCATGAACTGTTGTAAAAGGGGAAAAAAAATGGCTTTTAGCAATTTTGTGTCGTTCGGCTGTTGCTAACAAACAAGCGTGACATGACATTATTCATATTATTATTAATGAGGACTGGGTGATGTGGCTAAAAAACATTCATACAATAGAAGCATTTCAGATCACACAATAACAATAATGACCATGATAAATTGTCTGATAATTAAAATAATTATACTGTAATATATGCTTTTGTTAAATGAGTTATCTTAATTTAAAGTTAAAATGCAACATATAAACCCATGTTTTAGTCTTTGTTCACTGTGGATGATCCAAAATGAGTCACTTAACTGCAGTGGTATAATGTCTGTGAGGTAATGAAGTCATTAAAGCGTACAAATATCATATAGACATACAGTATATGTACAGAGACGGTAACTTTTCTGTGACCTCCACAACTTCTCGTCTCTTTCTCAAGTTATTATTATTCTCTTTTCCCAAACAACAAGCCTTTAACAGTTTTGCCCTGTGGCTACAGATCAAACATGGCACATTTCGGGATAATTATGCTTATATCATCCTCAGTAAATGCAGCCAGAAAAGGGAACGGGATCCTTTGGTGGAGGCAGCTCGCTGAGTGCCAATTCAGTCTTTCATTCTTCAGTGCATTCAGCTGACCTTAAATAACCCCCATTCTCTCTCTGCCTTCTTCTTGTACACACCCTTTCTCTTACTTCTCCACCCACCTTTCCCTTCTACCTTCACTCTGAATATAGGTCAGCATTTTCTAAAATCCTCATCCTGCCAGTAGTTTGATAAGTGTACTCCAGGTGGTAGTGGGGTGAATATTAAAATTGTAATTGGGGGGGTCCCGAGTACCCACCACAGGACTATTCTGATTATTAAAGAGAATCGGACATTGCACAGAGGGCCTCACTAACAGTATTGCTGTTAATATGCTCTTATGATTAGAAGTCGTATCCTAATTCAGGTTTTTAAATTGGGGAATCATACTTTTTGCTCCCCCACAGTCCTAAAAATATCTGTTGTTATGGTTATAAAGTACAGCCGTAAAGATGTTTTCTTGTGTTTTATTCGCCCAGAATGTATGTCTTAATTTGTCTACCAAATGGAAGGTATTTAAAAGCCTCACATGCTGTAATACGTCGGATTACTCTTCTATTGTGGTCGTCCTTTTTTCCATTTTTTACCGACAAAAATAATGTGAGCAGAAGTACAATGAGAATGAAAACGCTCTGAATCACATGCTGCAGCCGTCGCAGTCACCAGATCCATGCTTAACTGAGCACAAGATCTCAGTCATTTTCAGCAAATATCACAAACGAACACGAGACCTGTTTGTGTTCAAGTGTCCTCGCAGCCAATGGAGTTTGGAATGGATGGATATAACACCCATACATATACCAGTTATATATAGTTTAACCCTTTACAGGGCACTCATTGAAATACTTTTAATAATTTAAACATTTGATTGGATTATTGGTCCATGAATCTACTATTATGGTTCCTTGCCCCACCTGAAAAGAGTATGTAAAAATAAAGTTCATATTTAGAACATTTTAGAACAGGGTTTCCCAATCCCTGTCCTTGGGGACCCCTGTCCTGCATATTTCATGGCGTGTGTCCACAGGCTCGCCTCGCCACAGCACAGCATGGTTAAGTTGCGTTTCCACTAGCATAGTACCTGGTACCAGGTACTTTTTTTTAGTACCTGCTCTGGCGAGGTTCCGTCGTCAGACTGCCGGTCACTGATTGGTCAGAGGGCCTTCACAGGAAGAGACATCCGACACAAGAATCAAGCAGAACAATGCCAAACTGTAGCTCAGTTAAACTTAGTTAGATTTAAGTTGGACTTAACAATCCTGCAAAAAGTGAGTTAATCTCCAAAAATGACCAGGGAAAAAATTTCTAAAATCTCAATATTTAACAGAGGAGTCTGGTGTATTTAGCACTGCCGCTGTATTTCAGTCCAGGGACTGTGACAGAAGGAGTCGTTGCTCCGGTCATGGAGGGAATACTGAACAACAGTTACAAATAATTACAAATAATTAAGTGCTTTACAAGTCACTAGTCAGTCGTTTGTGTGTGTTGTGTAAAACAAAGTCACGGCAGTTTCATGCAGCCATGCAGTACATTGAGTAGGTATTTTTGTAGTGAAAAACCAACCTAAACTTTGCCGTGCCATGGCAAGGCGAACTGAGACCACAGTGGAAAAGGGATTCAAGATGTTACCCTGCTCCAACACACTGATTGATTTCATCACTTTGCCATGATTAGTTTCTGAGATATAACCACAGATGTAGGAGAAGACTGAACCATATGACCATTATTATTTGCCTCTTGGAATTGCTTCAGAACTGTTTTGGATGTCTGTGGAAGTTACCAAATATAGTTATGCCCGGTAACAGCCTGATCCTAGGTTATGACTGAATCAGGATAGGCTCACTGTGTTCATTCTTCCCTCATGGTACATAAACGGGGAAAACGCTGACTTGTACCCTTTTAAATGTGTACTTATAAAAAAGAAAAGTCCAGTTTATGTGACTGTCTCTTGTATTTGAATGTGCGCATTCCACCCTGGCTCTTCATCTTCCCACAATTAAAGACCCACCTCCACCAGCGCCGCTGGAACAGTTGCCCATTAATCAGCCCCTTACACTCGATTTCCCATCCGCCACAGGTTATGATTTTCACATTACTCCGCACTCCTTCACTCCTTCACTCCCATCCGACAAGAAACTGACCCCAAAACCCCCAACCGGTGCACCGCCGCTACCACATCACACAAACGCACACGTCAAAAATCTCTATAACACTGACTGCACACAGGTATTTATGGGCCGAGATAAAGTCGTCTGGTGTTTGTGTGTGTGCTAATGTGTGTGAGCATGACAGGGTGACCATGCCAGCCAGTCCCTCCCTCCCAACCCCACCTCACACCCATTATCCTTTTCTAATTACACTTTTCTTCTGAAACAGTGGATCAGAGGGCACCATTGACTGCTTTTAATCCGCCACCAAATTTTAATTAACACAGACGTGACCCTCGTCTCTGATACATCCCGGAGAACGTGGAGATCACAATAACTCATAAATCACAGTCACAGATTTCATTCCCTCCACTTTTCTCCACTGATGAATTTCCAGATGGAGGCTGGTGGCTGTTAATGTCAGGAGAAATATGAGTCACAGAGGCACCGAGTGTGTGTTGGCGGCCCAAAGAGACAAGGGAGGACAGAAAGATGACTGTCAGAGCAGGCTGGTGTTTGTGGGGAAATGTAAGTGTGTTTATGTGCGTGAAAGAGAGAGGGAGTTGAAAGAGCAGAGAGAGAGAGAGAGACGGCCACAGCTCTGGTACACTGTCAACCTCTGAGAGATTTGTTACCGGGGAGAGGATTATGAAGGCTGTGAAATGGGGTTGTGTTAATATGCCGGGTTTTGAAGAGCACGATGTGAGCCAGCCAGCTTCACAGTCTTTAAAAATCAAATGGCTGAGCAAGTGAAAATTGAAAATGACTCCGTGATGCTGTGAGGAATTTGAGTGTTCATGTGTGCAATATTGCCGTAATCACCCGACTTTTCATACATTACAATTACATGAATAAATAAAAAGTGATCAATAATGTATATGAGTACGGGCTGAATGATTTATACGTAATTGCAATTCCAAGACAGATATTGCAAGTGCGAGTTGAACTGCAGTGTGATTTGTTCTATGTTATGGATTGAAAACAAGCGCGTGTCCACACGAGATACCATCAAGACATCTTCTTCTAAACAGCACCGCGCTCATACAAGGACGAGACCTTACGATTAAGATATGAATTGCTTCATGTAATATATGCATTACTTTTTAATTTGGCATAGAACGCCGAACAATCAAATACAGAGCAATTAAATTGCAGCCTGTGTGATTAAGTTGTTCCAATTTTTGCAGTTCCAGTTTGAAAATGATTAATTGTTCAGCACTAATGTCAGTTGTAATTTCATTGCGAATCAGATTTCGTGTTCAGCAGAACTGCAACAGTGATGGTCTTTATTCCTTTATTTTTTATGCTGCTCACTGCTTGTTTGTTTGCACTAAAGAGTGGATATCTGTGTATCAGTGCATGGATGTGTGTGTGTGTGTGTGTGTGTGCGTGTGTGTGTGTGGAGGTGGAGGTGGGCAGCGTGCCGGGGTTTGTTATTACTAAATCGCTCATCCATGCTACTAATTAAGATGCATAGCATCCCCCTATGAGCATCAGTGTCACTAATTATCAAACAATGTAGTGCTCACCAGATATGAGAACTGGCAGCCTCTGTAGTAATGTTACCAACTTATTACTGCTACAATTACCAAGTGCCTGTCATTCTCCTTGTTAGTCATCTGCCTTAATCTGTCTTTTCTTTTCTAATGCATGTCTCTCTTTCTTCCTCTCACCCCTCTCTCTCTCCAGGGTATGGCTTTGTGGATTTTGACAGCCCAGCTGCAGCACAGAAGGCCGTGTCATCTCTCAAAGCCACCGGGGTGCAGGCCCAAATGGCCAAGGTAAGAACTTGCTTAAAAGCAAGTGAGCGTTTGCCGCTTCATCTGACGTTATCGTTAGCACTTTCCTGAACATTCAGTTCCACCCCTGGGGTTCAGCGCTGCACACTTAACACTCTTAACAGATGTTGAGGGATCTGAGAGCTGCCACATGCAAACTTGCTTTTGTCCATAAACACATTTTTATAGAAAGTCCTTTTCGTTAAGCGCTTTGATTTGTTTGCTTTATTATGAGCGCGCGTCATTGTGGTGTCTTAATTGCATGTGTACATTGTCATGTGACAAGTTGAGAGGCGACTGTGGCGCGTGTTTGGTCTGTTTTAGCTTAGTGACACTCGGTCATGACGCGGCAAAGCTGCCGTCTCACACAAACCAGTGCTGAGACTTTGCTCACACATTCGCAGCTCCTTTGTTTCAGTGTGGTTATGTGTTTCATCATTCCATGCCACACTTGCAGGACCAACTAAGTGAGCTGGTCCTGCTTACTGAGGTTTGACTGGCCCATTTGGCCCGTGTGTAACAGTACTACTAGCCCGCTTAAGTGGAAGCAGATGAGACGAGCTGTTTCTGTCGAACAAAGAAGCCCCAAGTGTATTTCACAGTGTTGCCAGTTTGACAGGCATACAGTAGATACACATGGAGAGGTGTGGCTTTGAGGGAAAAACACACTGGCAGCATACAAATTCATTCACCCGTCAGTTTATGAGTCATGTATATTAACGTTGTGACCTATTTTTAATTGCTGTCAGTCTCAGCACGTTGTTAGTTAGTTAACTCACCCATTATGACCGAGGAGCAAATGAGAAGACTAATTATATTCAGCCAGCATGATTTTGAAACTTTTAAAATTATCCCTTTTTTTCATTTGAGATTTATGTTATTGATCACCTGTTTCATGTATTCAATATTTACTAAGTGGTGCTGTCAATTTTCCGCCTTTTTCTCTATGGAGCTCCCCCCTCGTGTCGCTTTATCCTCCTTTTACTGTCGTAAAAATTCAAAAAAAAAAAATCCTCCCTTCGTCTCTGCTGGTCATTTGCATTTGGTTTCAACGGAGCCGGTGAACACAAGCCAAGGAGCCATGTCCATAATGAAGATGGAGCAACAGCCAGCCACCTGACGACAACAAACCAGCAACAGACAGTGTTCATAAACATGCCTTCACAACAATAGCAAACATCGAGGAAATGCAAATACACAGGAATGCACTGAGAACAGCGAGTTTATCCCATAGAAACGTATCCCATCGGCATATGCCACATAAGCCTTGCTCGGACAGTTGCTTCCTCTTCCTCGCTTCCTCCAACAGGGTTTTTTTTTTCTGCTTTGCCATGATGAACGTCTAAAATAACTCGTGCTACCTTGATCTTATAGCAGGTACCTGGCTTTGTGTGTGTGTGCAATGCCGTGCGAGACTTAGCGAGACCTCCTGATTTCGGGTCGGCAGCAAAGATCTTGCAACACTATTACAATGACTCCTGAGCTGTTACATTAGGGTAATCTTGCATAGACACAAGATGCAGATAGGAGAGAGACAGAAAGTTCCCCTATCACAGGGAAATAGAAAAAATAATGGACTGCCCTGGTTTTGGCAGCTTGGCAAAACTAAACCTCTCTTATGTGATAATTTTGTGCCGTTATGCTTCCACAACTGGTGACATTCATTGACCATGTTTTTTCGGCTTTTTCGTATTTGTGAACACAATATCTACCACAGCTCGACAAAAATATCTTCGGATTTGTTACAAATGACCTGATTAGATTCGTGTGGTCAAAGTTCATGGTCGCTGTGACTTCACGAAAACAGATTATTTGCCTGACGACTGTGACTAACATCTCGAGGGAAAACCGGGGCAAATGTTCACTTGGACTCAGGGATTGTTTTTGATTTGGCGTTGACCTCATGAATGTCTTTGACATTAAAAGTCACTGTGAGTTGTTTATAGAATTGCGTGGACTGACACTGCATTGGTCTGTAAGGACATACCGAGGCTGCACAGTAATTCTATTTATTCATCTTCTCTTTTTTTTTCTCTCTACTGTTGACTGCACAGAGAACCACTCTAAAGTAAAGCACAGTGAGGCCCTGTATGAATATCGCTGACAGACAAGCCCATATGGCTCAAGCAGGCTATTTCTGTATCAGCCGAAGATTATCTAAACAGTTGCACAAAATATCAGCAGCATTAAAGCAATGAATATGGTGATGACTGTCGGGATTCACGATGAGTGATTTTCTCAGACGAGACGGTCCGCATTTGATGTAATGCAGAAAATCTCTCCGCTTGAAGCCAAAGAAGCCATGATGAGATGGAGAATGACCGCGGCGCCGGTGATGCTGACAGAACTGATGATAACGATGAATGTGGCAATTATTTTGATCAAATGGGATGAGATCTGACAGGAGGAGATGATGTTCTGTGCCGTGCTCAGGTGTGCCATTTCTCACACGTACCATTTTTTTTCCGTTTCCTCTCCCCCACCAGTGTCCTCCCTCCAGTATTTATAAGAGGGCAGGCTCTCAGCATACAGATAAGAATCTGTGCTATTTAAGACCACACTTTTCATTATTACTTTTTCCTCTATCAATATTTTCACGAGGGAGGTCCGGCCCCCCCCGAAACAAAAGAGCTGACCTTTTTGAACATGTATGCGTGTCAGTGTGTGTGTGTGTGTGTGTGTGCAAATTCACAAAACCCTTTTCTATTAGTATTTGTGTATAATTTTTCTCAATGCTCCCTTGTTCTATTTACACAAATGGAAAGGCCAGCAGTCTGTGCTGTGACTTTTTACTTTTATCACACTTGTGAGAGACATTAAGGAGTAGTTTGCTTTTATAGACTCCCTCTGCATGTCTCTTATGTCTCTTTACCAGGTATCACTACCATCACTCTGTCGGCTCCTCCTCCTCCTGCACCTCATCTCATCTCCTTCCTCCGTAATCCCCCTTCTCTTTTACTTAATGCTCGCTATCATTTCTTCCCTTTTTTCCGCAGCGCACACAAACACTCACATACTCATCGACGCATTTGTATTCACGTCCGCAGCGTGTTGCCCTGCCAAACTTCCAATGAGTGCAATTTATTCCCATCAATAATTAACAGCAAGCTGTCCTTGCCTCTGCCCTCCTGCCAAGGTGTCTCTGACACTCCTCGCTTAGCCATAGTGGAGGAGCATTCCCCAAGCAGGAAAACCCAGGTGAGCTTTGAGGAAGGTGTAAATCACAAACACGACTGCTAATGCCATTGAGGACTCTCACAACAACAGCATTCAGTCTCATTGTCTCGCTCTCTCCGCTCCATTTCGTCACGTATAACTCCTCACAACAATGTAATAAAGGAATTGCGAGTCAGAGCCAGAGGCTTTGAGCTCATTAAATAAAACCCTCACTGTAATCAAATTCTGCCTTTTTTCCTGCCTTGATGCCGTTAAAGTGCTTTTATTAAGTTGCCTAATTTTAAACACAGCAACAAGGGAAGAAAGAAGAGAGAAACGGGGGAAAGGGGAAGTGTCACTTGATTTCCTGCTCTTCCTCCCGATGTAACAGCCTACTGTCTCTCTCTCCCTGTTACTCCCCTTGGAATTTGAAATACCAAGGCAGCAGAGATGAAACATTGGCTTTCTTTTGTCTTGCCCTCCCTCGGGGATGGTGACAATGAGAAGGAGGCGAGGAGCCATAATTAAGACACCTAAAGGACACTTCCCCCCTGCATCTCCCTTCCTGTCACTCACCTCTACATGAGTCAAAGACAAGAGCATTTAGCATACAGTAGGTGCTGTGTATTTGTGTCTCTGCACAAATGTGTGTGTGTGTGTGTGTGTGTGCATATTTGTGTATATTTACAGCACGGTGCTTGATTCTAATTTGCATGGCTAAAATCAATCAATTATAATACTGGGATTAAATGTGTTTTATATGTGTTAAAATATTACCGGAACGCAGCTCATAGTTTGACATTTGGACTAATTTTTATTTATTTTCTTGTGGATTTTCTTGTGTTTTATGCTGGTTGAGCACTTTAATTGCTTGTACATTTGCTTATTCGTGCAATTATCAAATTCGCCATGTGGAAGCAGTGCGATGCACAAAATCTGATTCAGGTCAGGGGCTTCAATTAATGTTCACATCAAGCAGCAGGAAATGCGCGGGGGGGGGGGGGGGGGATGACCTCAACTATGACTTTGATTTTGTGGCATGAGTGTTAGCACCAGAGGCTGTTTTGATTATTTCTGAACCTGCCGTTCTCCTGGGGTTATCTCGAACAACAGTCTATGACTTTTTCCACACGTAATGGTGCACAAAATCATCCAGCGTGCACCCGTTCTGCAGACAGAAATTTCTTGTTGATGACAGAGGTCACAGGTGAACGGCCAGGCTGGTTTGAGCTGACAGAAAGGCTATTGCAGTGCACATAACCATTGTTTACAACAGTGATGAGCAGGACAACATCTCTGGATGCACAACACAGGACAGAGAGAAGTCTCAACCCCTGTGTTCACAGGCTTACGGAGACTGGACATTTGAAGACTTGTCATTTGAGACATGGTCTAATGAATCTGGATTTATGCTGTGTCTGTTGATCGCCAGCTCATCCGGTATCAGTGTCACGACTCCATAGATCCACCATTGCCTCGTATCAACAGACCATATTGGCAGATTTCTTGGCAGAATTCAGTTGTGTCACAGACTATCTGAGTGCTTTTTGCTTATCTGATCTCCTCTATCGGCTGTGTGCAGCATGTTATTTCAACAAGTCACAATGCAAAAGCCATCTCAAACTGCTTTCACGACCCTTAAAATGAGTTTGGCGCACCTCGGTGGCCTCCTCACTCACCATATCTGAATCCAATAGAACGAATTTCTGATGTGATAGAAGAGGCGGTTCTCAGCCTGAATGTGCGGCTGAAAAATCTGCAGGAATTAAATGATACAGTCATGACATGGACCAGCTGAATCTCAAAGGAAGATGAAATGAAGTGATAAAATACAACTGGACTTTTTTTGAATCCAGCGTTTTCACATGCACCTGTGTGCGCTCAGTGTAAAATAATGTTTGTCTCCTCATACCTTGGACTCCGTTCTCTGTGTCACTTTATGGAGGTAGTTTTCTGCACCTAGAAAGGCGACATGTTGAGGCGACAGAAAGATAACAGGTTAACGCCGCATCTAGTTTTCTCAGATGCAAACCTGTCAACCAGCAGCCCGCCTCACTCTCCACAGGCTGCCATTTTCCCCTTGAGCCAATCAGACTGAATTATGGGAAGGGCGCCCTCGATTGTGGTGTCTGTGTCGGGGAGGTAATTCCGCCTGACAGCTGCTTGCTTTCCGACAACAGCCAGTCTTTATGGAAATCATCCCTCCCTATTCTCCGTGAAGTCAGCTTCTGCTGAACAGTCTGGATGAAAAAAAAAAAGGTCTTTTCTTCTTTATTTCTTTATGATACTCGTCCTTTTATTCAAGCGTGGACAGCTTAGAATTAGCAAAACAACTCTACTATCCTATAGAGTCTGACAGTGTGCACACTGCTTTGAAGTTATTCACATAAGGGCTAATATAAATTCAGAGATGACCACTTCCACCAGCATTTCTCTGATACTCACAACCACTCTTACAGATGAATGTGGATCTGTGTCACTTAAATTTCTTATATCCTCCGTGACGCCTCTTGAAATTATTTTTTGCTCTCTATTTTTGATCCCTGGTGTAGTTTTCCTACAGTATAATGCAATTTAATGCCACGTATTAAACCCAACAGTTACTAACACAATGTTCTAAAACTGTGCCTATGAAACAAAGAAGCTGTATTGATTTTGGAGAGTTTTGCAGATGTCCTACTTTAAGCCACTGGGACAGAGCCTGCGGTACAGTGTGCTTCCATCACTACCCTTGCTCCGATAGCCGATATTTATAAGGTTCACAGAAGCTACAGGCAGACAGAGAGGCGCTGCTTGCCCTTCACTTCACATTACTGTGGAGAAATTATGCTAAAAGCATCATTAAAGTGCCTCCATGAAGTGAATTCCAATGTTTATAACACCGTTTCTGCATCGGCACATCAACCGGTAGTCACAAGCAGATGCTTTAGATAGCATCACGGTGTGAAACGAACCAAGGTGTTCAGCCCTCTCTCTCTCTCTCTCTCTCTCTCTCTCATTTATTCTCACTCCTCTTGAGTCGCTCTGTCTCTTTTACTTCCTTTCTTTCTCTCTCTCTCTCCTGTGGAAGATTTGCTGTCAATATCACATTTATATTCATGTGAAAAGCACGGATCCCCTCTGGGTGGTCCACGTTCAGTCAGCAGTCTTCCTATAATCCGTTTTTAAGGTGACTCCTCTGACGTCTTTGCTCCACTGACAACCAGGACCTCACCGTTGGGCTGAACACAGGGTGACCTCTGAGAAGTAATCAAAGGGATGACTGACAATACTGTTACAGTTGGCTGCTGACAGCAGCGACAGTGTCCTTTCCCCGAGCATGAGATCAATGTGAAGAGAATGTTCCCATTGTTTTGAAGAGACTTTTGAGGAAACTGATGCTCACCCAACAACAGCATCACTCACATCCTCATCCATTTGCCTCCTCTCACTTGCACCACAACGTGCGTTCAGAAAGCATAAGGTGCCAATGACGTGTTCAACACTTTTGGAGATAAGCTGCCAGCAATGCAGGCATGCTTATGATTATTGTCACTACAAAGTGGTCATTTGCTTTCATATCTTTTCTCCCTTCTGTTTGAATGTAGTTTTTAAAGCTCCGAACGATGATATCGTCAGAATGTAACCATAATTGTGTATACATACTTTTTTCCCCTGAATATTACTACTGAACCTCACTGTGCATGTCTGAGACCAGATGTTATGTTCTATTATGTTTATATACAGTACACTGTATATAAGTATATATGTATACATAAGCACAAACTTTATATTCGGGCTGTCAAAAGATAACATTTTTTAATCAGATTAATCACAGGGTAGCTAAAAAAATCTACTTTTCTCTTTATATTGTTGTAGGAACTGAAAGATAAATAAAGTAATACAATACGGTATACTAAAACAATAAAATACTGCAAATAACTTAAAAAATAAATAAATATAAACTTAGTAAAAAAGGCTTTCAGCAGTGCTTTCGCTAAATATGTAGATTTTAGAATTTTTTTTGCTGAATGTTGGAGATTTAGCCCACGTTTTAAGGATTGTTAAGTCGTTTTCACTGATCTACAGTTTTGTTAGCTTTATGTTCTTGTGTCGGACGTCGCGATCGTGTCTCTTCCTGTCACGGCAGTCTGACCAATCAATGGCCGGCAGTCTCACGACGTCACGCATGGTGTCAGCTCAGCACGCTTGGAACCTCGCCTGAGCTGTTATCACTAATGGAAAAGCCAAATAACGTGCCGTGGTGAGGCGAGTCGCGCAGGTGGAAAAGTGCCGTTTGTATGTAAGTGAATAATTACCTCATTCTCAATTGAATTATAACAATAGTTGACTAGTTTCTCAAACAATTGTTTCAGGGTTTCTTTAATAAGGTCCCATTTCTATAGTAAC
Organism: Microchirus variegatus; assembly: GCF_963457635.1. NCBI lineage: Eukaryota > Metazoa > Chordata > Actinopteri > Pleuronectiformes > Soleidae > Microchirus > Microchirus variegatus. Next base: position 7,794,314 of record NC_139814.1, read on the forward strand.
AGTGAGTAAAGTAGGGGCGTGCTTTAGGGTGTGGCTATAGCATTAAAGGGACAGTGAATGTCATTCAAGGTGACCTGCAAGATCTCACTATAATACAACCCTCACTTTTGGTTTTTCCCAGCCCCACCCTTTCAACAAGCAACAGGCTTCAAAACAGAAAGTTCACAAACCCAAGGATGACATCACTGGGGATCATTTGGCACTCTCGCACTCTGTGGCTTAAAGCTAATTATGCTGTAGCGCTATGCCTCCTTTCCCTTTTAACTGTGATGTGGTTTTATTTTGAATTTAAAATAATTAAGCCTATTACAGTTTTATGGTCCACAAATTGGACAGTCCATGTTATGGACCGCTAGAGTTTAGTTTATAGTTCGTTTTTTTTGCATCTCTGTTGTTTCAGTTGACCTAAGATGCCACGTGCTTTGACATTAATAAGGAAAAATGTTAAAAGCCATTAAATATGCCATTAAATATAGGATTCATTAGAATTATTATGAGTTTTTATTGGCTGTGGTGCAGCCTAGCACGTCCCCACCCTTCTCCTCCTGCTCTTTGTGATAGTTTTGAAGGGCAAAGCCAGCGAGAGTGAGACGGACCATCTGACAAACACTGGCTCCCGAGCACCTCCGTTGGCTTCCACTGTCTCTGCTGTCTAATTACGCTTCAATCATCTTGAGGAACGCCGCGTGAGGTAAATTATTTCACCGCGCACTGCAGAGACGTGCCGAGTTGCGAGCGCGAGGGGGAGAGGGAGCGAGAAACAAAGACACGGAGACTAAGTATAAATCAGTGAAAGCTGAAGTGAAAAAAAGATATGAAGCAGGAAAGTTGGGACCAGTGCGGGGAAGAAAAAATGATGTGAGAGACAAAAGAGAGAGAGACAGAACGATAGAAAGCGAGGGAGAGACCTGTGAGCCGTTATGTCCTCTCAGACAGCCTGTGCAGCAGGAGACAGGCCAGCACTAATGACCAAAGTTACAAACTTATCACTTAGGCAGAGAGAGGGGAGTGAGAAAGAGATAGATGGAGACATGGGGAGGAAAGGCACTCGCAGTATTAGACAGCATCAGCATAACTAATCCTGCCAGTAGACTGCTGCTGTGTGAAGATACAGAAGAATCATTTTGACACCGCTGCAGTAACTCTTTAACAATTACAGTCTGGCATCAGGTTCGTTTTCAGTGTGATTTTATTGGTCTCCATCTCTTGCAGTGAAAAAGCGATGTAATTAAAGAATAATTTGGAGTGGTTGTATTTTTGTACGTGTGAATAGTGTCTATTCTTTTTCCAAATTGCTCTAAAATGGCCTTGCGTTGAAGCTGTATAGGCTTGAAAAGGAATGAAGGCCAGCGCCGGGGTTACTTTCAATGCTGCCATGCTTGCTTTGAAGCAAACATAAATATGGCTTTTTTCAGGCTCCGTAATGGCCACAGTGTGCAGTTATTAGAATCTCTTTGATGTGGCAACTGTGCCAACCTGCTCGCTGTCTCTGTGAATTGATCTGGCTCAATTAGCGAGCCCGCAGAGACAACGTTCAAAGGACCAGGCTTCCACACTCAACAGTGACACACACAGAGCAGGTGAAACACTTTGCATTCATTTACTCAGCTGGCCCTGAGAAGACAACCTGTGAATAGATGTGAATATTGGAAAATCAATGGTGCAGCTTCAGCGTTAAAGGGGCTTTAGGGCAAGTTCCTGCTATTGCTACAACATTAATAACATCTATTTACTTACTAATCTGGATGGAATGTTGCACGTTCAGCATCACACTTCATTCTTTTACTCTCCAGCAGCTGTTTGAAAGCAATGCTCTTGTTAACTTGTGTTTTGCTTTCACCTCTTTGTCTCTACTGATGTTAGCAGCTGGCTCCAGCCGAGCTCATATAGTGAGTTCCATAGTGTTCAGCCTGCTCTAAAAATATAACCTGGCTCAGACGGCATTATTATTATAACTGTGTTCTTATTAATGCAAAGCAAAAACACCATGCTCTCTCAGAAATAAACCACGCTGGGCAGCAGAGAGAGCTAATGTATAGAAATAATAGAATACATGTTTTTTGTCTTTATCATAAGGACTATGTAAGTGTTTTCTCAACTCAGTTAGTTGTTTGGTCAATTTCAGAAAATGTCGGCGTGTCCCTGTATGGAATTAGATTTGTGTCAACACTCTTAACAACGACAATAATCGTTTAAAAAGAATGTATTTTATTGTTTGAAAATACACTTTTTTGCACTCCCAGATTTGTTCTTTGCGCCATGGTTTTTCGTTTGGGATTCTGACCATGGGCGGGCCTTAGGAAGCTGCCTGCTGATTGGCTACTGAGTTTTGTGATAGCTCAGCTTCCTAATGATCAGAATTGCAAACAAATAAAACATGGTGCAAAGAACAAAGCAGGAAGCGCAAAGAACAAGTGTATTTTCAAACAATAAAACTCAATATTTTGAATGATTAAATATTAGTGCTGTCAAGCGTTAATGCGTCAACGGCGTTTAACGGCGTCAACGTTAACGCACGGCGCATTTCCATGACGACTGACCGGGAAGATATGCGCGCGATGTCATGTTTACGTGACTCCCGATTGTTAAAATGAGTCTCTAAAGTAACGCTAAACTTTAAAAACAGAGGCACACATAGGCAGTACTCAGGTACGCTGGTTACTTGTAGCACTGCTCTTTTCCTTTAATAAACAGACCGCTCCAGTTCGACTGTAGGCGCGCTAACGGCACAGCTCTATTAAATACATATTTTATTTGCTTCTTAAAAAGCAAAAGCTAAAATCAGAAAACTTAATTGGATTTATTATTTTTTTTATTAAAAAAAAAAGAAAAAAAAAATACGAATTGATCATCAGTGTTGTTGGTGAATAATTGTGTACTTGATTAATCAATCAATTGTTGTAGCCCTTGTCCACTTGCACCACTATCCAGGTCCACCCTCCTCCACCTTTCCCCTCTTCTTGTTTCGACTGATCCATTTCAATTTGTCTTCAGTGGTCATAGCAATTAACTCATGGATTAGATTGCTTAGTGCCCCCCCCCCCAGCTCTCCATGTATCGGTCCATTCACCCCCTCGCCCCTCTGCCGTGCAGCATTGTCATTCTGTGTTTGTAGTGTTTTACCCTAATAACCACGCTGTGCACTGCTAAGGTGTCACGCTGATGTGTACAGCACCGAGCACTTTACTTTAGTTGAATTATAGCCGTCTGAAACATAGGACTACTTAATACTATTCTCTACTTTAGGATGCTATAATTTTGCCTTGAGAGGTCGCCTATTCTTTTTTTTTCCCTTCCTGAATTTCCCTTTGCCTCTTATATGGAGCCTTGAAAAGTGGATGAAAACAAAACATCATTTTCATTTTATTGCTTTCAAATGTACAAAGCTGGTGCCTCTCCGACAATCTGCACAGCACAAAGTTTGCTTGTGGCTGAGAGGTGTTATCACGGTGGAGTCCCAATAATGAAGGATGGGAGGAATAGCAGCTCTTTCACATACACACATAAAGATGTAAAGTTTAGATCGAAGCAAAGGGCACATGTGGTACGAGTGTAAATCATCATAAATCATTAACAATACATTTTGTTGTGGACTAACTTTTGTCTGTTTTAAGTGCTGTTACATGCAAAAAGGCTTGGGGGGGGTGGATTCTCTTGGATCTCCAGTTTCCTCCCACAGTCCAAAAACATGCAGAGGCTAATTGGACATGTAGGTGTGAGACTGAATGGCTGTTTGTCTCCATGAGTTGGCCCTGCAATGGACTGCTGACCTGTCCAGGGTGTGACCCCCGCCTTTCACCTTATGTCAGCTGGGATTGGCACCAGCGGCTCCGCGACCCTCATGTGGAGGATAAAGAGTGCAAAGAGTGAGCGAACAGTGCAGCACTGTTCTCTGCCAGAGTGGTGGTGTTCTTCCCCAGGGGAAGATGCAGCTCAGAGGCTTCTTCATCTACGAGCTACAAATGTATTTCCATGTTCTTTGACATCATCTTCTACTAATTACCATTGTGCCTTGGTTGCTGTGTGTCCTCTCCCGGTTTAAATCATAACTACACATCTGACGTCCAGAGAAATGACACACAACTGGAAGTAAACAGCCGTTTTTTGGTTAATTAATTTATAAATTCTTCCATAGTTCTTCATTCTTACTAATTTCTTTTTCTTCAGTGAGCACTGAATAGCTGTGTGAAAACTACTACTACTACTATAACACATCTTTTGATAATGTTTATACGCACAGGGTGACTATATTAAAAGACCTATCCCTAAATTCATATTTAATTCAGCAGAAAATTTACTTTGATTAATGTGGTGTTGCTCCACGGCTGCAGCATCATAAGTGCACATGCCGACTTTAAGCTGCTGCTTACATCCAGCTGCATGCTTGCGTGAGTTCACGTCCCCATTGCACTCTACATCTACATGGATCACATTTAATAGTAGCTGTGGGTGCTGTAGCTCAGTCAGATTTAAAAAAAATGTTCTTGTGGACGTACTGCATAGCTGCACCGCTGTTGCGCAAAGTACACGGTGTACTTTATCACTAAAGACGGTACTTTTAATGAACGGTTCCTCGAAATGATCAATGCAGTTTGTAATGCGTCTTACGGATAGTTGCCCTTTGATGCACTTAGCTGCCTCTTTTCACATCAAAGGAATCCTATCAGGCGTTTTCCATCCTCACGTCAGCCACAACTCTCCTCATTATGACTCCTCGCTCTTTCTCTTTATCCTCACCTTCCTTTCCTCTCTGTAACGCCTTCCTCCCCTCCCTCCTTGACAAATTCTACAGGCACGCCATGTTAAATTAAACTGACTGTTTCCATTTCCAGTGTCTTCAATCATATGTGAGAGGTCTGTAGGAAGAGCGAGCAGCGGGTCCAGGCAGAACAGAGATGGGCAGATCAGGGCTGGGGCTGTGTCTCTCTGAGGGTTGATGAACCAGCTCTCTGACACCAACCCTCAGCCCTCAGTCTGCTTAATGAGGAAGAGGAAAGGCAGAGCAACCGGTCCCTTTTTTTATCTCACTCACACGGCTCCCATAAGTCTTTGTGCGTGACTGTGTGGACGCGCCTGTGGAAGAGATAGATAAGGAGAGGAAAGAGATGGAAATAGAGACACAAAAGGTTCCCGTCGCAGTCTTGATTTTGTGAAATGTTCTTTTTGGTACGGCGTGAGTGTGTTTTGTGGGTGTTTAATTCAACAGGTGTCCTGAGATGAAAAATCTTAACAAGGTGTCACAGCAACTACGACATTAATCCCATACCCTTTCTTTGAACGCAGCCTTTGTTTTCACCTCAGACACACACACCCACCTTTGAAGATTGCGTTGACAAAATCTGTTCACAGATGGATGGACAGATAACTGCTATCTGTCCATCCTGGACACACATGCATCGATGCACAAGGTGAAAACAATACCAGTCCCTGCTTGTGCAGCTGGTTAAAGTATACTTTATTGTTCTGACCTTTCTTGCTCTGCTGAGTAACATTGCCTCACAAGTCTGAAAAAAAAAAAACTGGTCAGCGTAGTTTATCTGAGCAGAGAGAGCATTTGTCCTTAAGCCCTTTGGGCATGGACATTATGTGTGTACATCCATATGTCTGCCTCCAGTACACTAGGTGGCAATGTGTTCACGTTTTTGCTTGGTAATATTAGCTATTTTCTGGTTGACATAATGACGTCACATAACAAAACATCATTAACTCAACATAACATCGCTGCACCTTCTGCTGGACCACACAGTATTTATTTACAGGTTATTCAGGGTCAAGTTTGACCCCTCCCCCCCCGTGTTTCAATTGGCACAGTCGTACAGGACTGAATGGCTGTTGCTTTGCTGTAGAGAGGACGGGCTGGATATGTAGGAGAAAGGAAAAAAAAAAGAGAAAATGAGCATTGAGAGGGGGTGGTGTAGAGGTCATTTTACCTGCAGAGGTGTTTTTTTTTCATCTTTTCTTTTGTCTCTAGGGTCTAGATTAAGTAAGAAATGGTCAGCAGTTCAGAGGGAGAAAGAGGAGACAGGTAGATGTACGACACGGGGGGGTCGTAACCCCCTCGGAGGTGATTCCACACAATTGCCTTCTCCTCCAAAGTGTTTTACATCAAAAACAATACATCAGCACATTCCTACAACCCACTCATGTTTTCAAGAGTTTTTCTAACTCACCCTGACGACTTTGCACCGTCTTACATTAATACGGTCTGTATTTGTGCGTCATCGCTGTTGCCTATAGCACAACACAGTTTCAGCCATTTTGAGAATGTTGACTTTTACTGTCTGAACTAATGAAAATGGAGCTTTTCTCCAGACATTTATTTATATCAACTCATATCTTGAAGTCACTATATTGTTTTTTTTTCGTTGTCTCTACAGTGTCAGTATTTTGTCTGCATTCATTCTGTTTGATGTGCAACAGCATGCCGGCTTGTTGTGTTGTGTCTGTGTCTGTTATCTAACTTGTCTTTTGTATGCCTCTCACTTTTTTCCTTCCTCCCTTTCACCTCTTAAAGCTGTTTTTCTGATCCTTACCTCGCTATATTTTTTGATCCCTGGGCCAAGTTTTGTTATGTGCGCGCTGTGAAATACGTCCTGGCATTGTCTTGAGCGTTATCTCGGTGTTCTTCATACCATCTTTGTGTTGCGACGATGTTGTGCGAGAGTTATCACACTGCCATCTCTGGTTTTATCTTTCCAATATCTGTTGGGTTATTTCAGCACCGTTGTCCCTGTTTTATCACGTGCCACCATCAAGGTGATGACCTCTATCCCTCTCTCTCCCTTTGACAGCATCTTAAAATGATCCCCACATGTCTTAGCTGTTCCTTTGAGGTTTTTCTTACTGCCATGGATGATTAATGTGAGTTTGAATATTTAGCATTTTATCTTGCTAAGTGTCAAAATATTTGATTTTCATAGTTTGTTTTACTTGCATGTTTTTCCTCTAGCCTTTTCTTGGATGTGTAGATTTGCATATGCATCAAACATGTCTCGCTCGCAGGGAAAAAGTCTTTGTTTCTGCCAGCGACTGCAATTTGTCTGTTGCCATCATTTGTGTGCGCCTGTGTTTACATGATTGCGAGCCTGTGTTGTTAAATTTGATTCCGAGTGTGGTGTGATTCATAGCAGATGGCTGCCTTCTTCCACAGGAGTGTGACAGCTGAGGAAAGTTAAAACTGAGAATGGTAGACAAGGTAGAAAAAGGGAGGAATGATCTAGGGAAGTGATCACTATCTAACCATGGACCCAGCAGAGGGAGCATCCATTCACATCCTCCTCTCTGCTTGGTATGTGACATATATACAAAATGTCTCCCAGGCTAATTTGCAGAGCAATACACACTCCCGCTCCTCATGGATTCATTTTGACGTTTGCAGTCAAACAGAATCACCTTGTTGTCTTTCGAGCAGTGAAATTAGATGGAGACACCTTCACTGTGTACTCCAGATTGTTTGCACAACACTTACTTTGCTAATGCTTCATTTTTTTTCCCTCCCGTGCCTCATGTGCAGTGTCTTTTTTGACAGTTAAGTTTACATCTCACTGCGGTGTTTCTCACCGTCCCTTCACAGAATATCTAAACAGAAAACCCTCTGGCCCCTCTGGTCTCTGCGAGTCCTCACGAGAACAAATTCAGACATTTGTATGCCACGTGTTTTATAGCGGTGTTAAGATCCACACCAAAGCAACCGCTCAACCACAGCATATCTGTTTATTAAAATGGTACCTACACCTCATAACTGTCATGAAAAAGGAAGTGGCAGCCTTGACAAGCTAGCTGGTGGGGAAGGCACTGCCATCTTGAATAATGATCAGGCTCTCTGAGGTCCCTCTGTGAGATTAAGTTAAGTTATAGTGATGCTTTTGTTCACTACACCACATCACTCTCTATCTGGACTGACTCACCTTGATATGAACCAACAGCCCAGACTCAAGAGGAAGAAAGTGTAGCTTTAGTTTTTCATTGAAAAAGGTGCGTCCTTTCCGAGAAATACCACTGTTTGCAAATTTTTAAGGGCAAATGTATTTTGGGAAAAAGAAATTCAATCTGGGGGGAAAGGGATTTGCAAAGGGTTCCCACAGTCTTTATTGATCATTTGGTAAATGTTTAAAATATATACAGAAAATAACTGTAAATGTCTGTGTGATTTAAAGGTGTCATATGTAAGAAGGTGGCCAAAAACGGTTACTACATTCAGATTCAAAATACGGAGGTCTTTTAGGTTTCGTTTTCTGACTTAACTGGCAACCCAAGGTTGCGCGGCAGCTGAGACTCTACTGACTGCAATGATTGGTAGACGGCAGTAGGTGGCGCCACATGCCAAAACGTGATTTCAAAACATAAACATGATTTGCAGTCTGCAAAATATTTATTTTGGCTGCACTGTTGTTGGTGAGTTCAGTTTGTTATATGAACATTATTCCTGAGTCTCTGTGATATATTAGGAGGATTTTTGTTGATTTAGATTTATTACATAATGCACCTTTAATGATAATATCATTAAAGGTGCATTATGCAATAAATCTAAATCTAATATGTATCGTTACGAAAGAAATGTAGGACAGCTTCTTTCTGTGAAGGTTTTCAGTCATCCAGGTCATCTTCAGTAGTCAGCCGTAAGCGACTGGACTTTCTCTTGAGACTTGGATGAAAGCTGAAACATCTTCAACTAAACTCAAGTAAGTCCAGTTGCCTACAGCGAACTGCTGAAGATAAAATGACCTGTGGTGTTACCACCTCGTGTTGGATTTTGTCTCCCACTGCCTCTGGGCAGTTAACATGTTTGTTGCATATCTGCTGTTTATAAGGTAGCCCTTTCCACAAAAACCCCTTTCCTCACTTATGATGCTTATGTTGAGTACATTATCAGTAGTTTTGTGTCATAGAAGCTGAACGTACACCTCTGCTCTGATTTCCATCATTGCATTGGTCCTAAACTTGTCGTCATGTATAAACATCTTAGTAATTGTTATAACATTAATTCACTGGTCAATGTGTCTGTAAACACTGACTGAGAATATAAATTACATCCAGTGTTTTCCCTATATGAACCTAACTGCACCTGCTGAAATAAGAAAGCCACTATTGATTTTTTTTTTTTTTTTTTGCAATACCAGAGAGATATAAGAAGTAATCCGACCTACTTCTTTAGAAACAAATGCAGTGTAATTTTACTCTGCAGATGATTCCTTGCCAACTCAACCGTAGATAAAGCATATAGATATGTGTATAGAATTGATGAGAATGGACAAATACAGTTTTATTAGCACAAGCTTCAAGCAGTCAAGAATCAAACAAACTACTGATCATTTGCCAAATGGAAAACTTCACATGGGCATCACACAGTAATCTGAAAGCAAACACACTCATTTGAGAGGAATACACAAGCAAACACTTGAAATGAAATGAAGTCAATTTGAAGGGCGTGTCTCGATACACAGATAATATCCCCAGTTGCAACAAATAGTTTCTGCTTTGATGTTTTCTCTGCTAAATCTGTTGTAAATATGTTCATTTATACCACAAAAACATGGTGTGGAAGCTGGGATTTGACATGTGATTGTTATGGCGTGTGTATAGGTCACCACAGTCACTTCCTAATTAATTCACCACAGCAACGTGGCAGTGCTCATATCCAGGATATGTTAGATTAATTGTTCCACAAAACACATGCATTTTCCACCCTTATTATGTTCAATATAACCATATTTCCAGAAATCGTTATCACTGAACACAAATAAACAATTTGTACTTATTTATCCCACTGGTGCCAGCAGATATACTGTATATATATACAGTATAAACAGATCCATATAAGTTTGTTGCTCCATCTCTATCCTGTGCAAAGTGCTGATGTGTTCATACATCTGTAATGTATAATCCCTGTGTGGGTTAATTTAATATATTGAGTCACTGAGCTAACGACTAAAGTCTTTTCGTCATTGTGACATGATAATACCTCCTAATGTCATTAGGAAGAATCTGTTTCTCTTGTTGACTTTTTACTTTTATTTTATTTGTTGTTCTGGCGATTCTTACTGGCTTGGATTTTTGATTTTTGTCAATATCAGTCATGTTTTTATACCATTTTTTATATCATTGTTGTATACCAGATGTTGAGTAGTGGGTGTAATTATCCAGTGGCACACTCCCACAAGGGAATTAGACGCTCATCTTTCATGCTTTAAAAGGTTGCATGTGACTTACAGTTGGGTGACTTCTTTTCCCTTGATAAGTCGTTTTTGTGATCCCCATGGAAACGGTCACACCCTGCCTCTAAAGCTGACAGCCACAGTTGTTTTTGCCTCGAGCAAAAAGGGTGAATATACGGAGGATGAGAAGAAGGGTAGAGAAGGAGGGACCCGAGAAGATGGGATCTGAAGAACCAGGGGAAGTAGAGATGTGACTCCAATCAAATTATTGGCCAATCATGTCATAACGTGAGTAATTCAAGGCTTACATCGACGGCCTTAATCTGATTGTCCGTGCATTAGGGGCTCAAAAGAGGGCTCTTAGCGAGCACGCTCAGTGGGGGATCTTGGAGGAAAAGGTGCTTTGATGTGTGTCTGTGTGTCTGTTTCTGTGAGTGTGTGTGTGTAAAAAGTTACACAAACTAAAGGGCTTGTTGAAATGATGCCTGCTTTTCTACCTTTTGGTAGCAGGAGGTTTACATCCCCTCTCTGTTGCCATCTGCTTCTGTGCCATTGTCAAATGGCAACATCTCTCATTTGCCCAATTACAGAGAAGGATTATGATGTGTTTGTTTCCTGCCCATAGGCTCCCTGGCCACATTTGAATCAGGTTTTTGCTCGAGGAACATCATCTATCCTCTAATGAGTCCTGCCAGGGTAGTCTAGTTAAAGTCATGTTGTTGTTTTTTTCCCTTTGATACTGTTTTCCTAGCACACATGCTATCCATATAAAATAGTTGAAAGTGAGCGAGTGTATTGTTTAAATTCGTTTTAAAGCTGAAGTGTGTAACTTTGAGATATAATTAAATGTCTGTGACATTCAAACCATTGTCAGATGAGTTCACACAATCCTGATTATACATAACTCTCTCTGTTTCTCAGACAGATGGCAACGGCAACATTTTGCTAGTAGAGTGAGAGTTTGGCTACAAACACAAAGCAGCACCCACAAATCCTTTTAGAAGTGAATTCCCCTGCTCAAAAAAGAGTCATTCAGCAGTTTCATAGTGGTGCAGCTGTATACACATAAACGCTCCCTCCTTCAGGCCTAATTGTGTTGCTTGGCACAGCCCATTTTCAGATAAAGGACACAGCATATACATCGTTTATGTTTCGTGAAGACCAAATAGAGGCAGGGTAGTAACACCAAAAAGTGCAGAAATCACCAAAAGGTTTGCACCTTTAATACAACATATGTGAGATGGCAAACTTTGACTGATGAGAAAATTCCAGAGAGGTTTCAGATAAAGCACCTACTGTTGAGACAACAACAAAAGCTTGTGTAACTGGTGAATGAATGCAATGCACTAGAGAGCTTACACTTGGAAAAACATGACGATGGGGCCAGCCATGGAACGGAAGGGCCTGCAACAAAAGACAGGCCCTCAGAAAGCTTGGGGTTTCCGGGATCTGACGCTGCTGTTGAGTGCTAATCATGCTCAGTTTCAGCATCCTGGGGCCTTCGAGAGAGAGTGAGAGGAAAAAAAAAAAAAGCTTGGCATGTTTCCTTGCAGCTTTGCATGTGGAGGGTTCCTGAATTAGTGGCCACCATCAGCACTGTCCTCCTCCTCCTAATGCAAAAGATGCATCAACCCACATGGACACTCGGGGATCTGCATTGTCGAAACAGCTGCCAAGGGAACAGCTTGTCTCAGAGAAGGAGAAAAAGTGAGGGGGGTTGGTAGGGGGGGGGGGGCACTGAGGAGATGGAAGGTAATCAGTTTTTGGAAAAATACTGCCTGTCCATCCCCTGCCAAGTGTGAGTTTGTGTTGTGGCTTTTTTCTGGGCCAGCACAGCCCTGGCAGTGTGGCTTCAGCCACCCACCCCTCTGTCCACAGTTAATTCAACAATGGGGGGTTTAGGTCATAAACTGACAAAAACAACAGCCAAACAGAATGAGGATTTGATGTGTGTCTGTTTCTGTGTGTGTGTGTGTGTGTGCCTATGTGTGACCGCACTGGGGAGTGTCAAAATTTCTCCTTGTAGCAGCCATATGCTTATTTGCGGATGACAGTCAGACGTCCGTAAAAAAAAAAAGGCTTATTGTTGGATACCACAGCAAGTAATCATAAATGAGCAATTGCAATTTTTTCTTTTTTCTTTTTTTTTCGAGTGCTGGCAATCTTTCTTTTCACAATATTGTGGCATGTGTTTCTGTTCTCCCACACACGTATTCCCAGGAACAAATGTGATTCCATCACAACCCGATTGACTCGAGCCGTTGTACCCGCGTAACGAGCTTATGCACGAAGGATCTAGTTTTTTTTGATCAAGGTATTTTTATTTAGTTTTACAAGTTATAGCTTACAATTTAACATAAGTTCAACAGAACACACAGGAAGAAAAAACAAACAAGTCGTAAAACCCATCGCCCAATCTCCCACAAATACCAGACATACAAAGTATACAGTGTGAAATACATAGTTCAATATACAGAACTCATATAGCCAGATAACAAAAAACAAACAAACAGTAACTATAACAAAAAAGAGATACAATAATAAAGATGACTGAGGACAACAACAGAGGATTACAGTACTATATTGTCTGCTTCCATATCTTCAATAAACATTAAGAAAGGCTGCCATATGTTATAAAATTTTCTAGTAGACCCCCTGATTGTGTATCTGATCTTCTCCAACTTGATATGGGACATGATTTCCCGGACCCAATGACTGTATGTTGGAGGTGCTGGATCTTTCCATTTCAATAATATCAGTCTCCTAGCTAGGAGAGAGCAGAAAGCCACCATAATTCTTTCCCACGTCTCTAGATGGGAGTCTATCCGAGTTACACCAAAAAGTGCAATAAATGGAGACGGTGCCAGCCTTTTCGCAAAGATCTTAGAAAAGGTCTCAAAGATGCGCTGCCAGAAAGTGCCAAGCTTTGGACATGTCCAAAACATGTGTAGGAGAGTGGCTGGATCTCGCCCGCATCTATCACAAGTGGGGTCTATATCAGCATTGATCTTAGAGAGTTTTACTTTAGACCAGTGCAGACGATGTACAATTTTAAACTGAATGACAGCATGTCTAAGACAGATGGAAGATGAAAAAATTCCCTGTATTATTTTGTGCCAAATGTCGTCTGTGATTTGCTCATTTAAGTCTGTCTCCCATTTATTTTTGAGGAGGTCCAAAGGCATCAAGTTATGAGAATATAGTATTTCGTATATTGTGCTAATAGTTCGTTTTCTGACTAGTTTACAATCAAAAATTGAATCCAACAGGCCAGCTGGAGGACGTAAGGGAGAACATATAAAGTTTGAGAATACAAAATTCCGAAGTTGCAGATATCGATAAAAATGTGATTTGGGAATGTGATATTTTTGTACCAACTGTTCAAAGGAGGCAAAGCTGCCGTCAATATACAGATCAGACAGTGATACCATACCTCTTCTGGACCACATATCAAAGACCCCATCTATTAATGATGGGACAAACATATGATTCAGTGTAATTGGGGCAGTCTGAGAAAGATCTGTAAGTGCAAAGGATCTTCTGAATTGGTTCCAGATCTTGATTGAGTGCAAAACAACAGGGTTAGAGGTAAAGTTAGAAATGGGCTGTGTGAATGGCAACTTAGAACACAATAAGGCTTTTAAAGATGTGGAATTTACAGATGCCCCCTCCAGATTTAGCCATTCAATGTCAGTGTTATCATTATCGTTATCCATCCAATATAACAGTACTCGAATGTTAACCGCCCAATAGTAATACAAGAAATTAGGGAGTGCCATTCCTCCCATTGAGCGAGGTCTCTGAAGTACACTTCTTTTTATCCGGGGCGGTTTTTTATTCCAAATGAAACTTGATATCTGATTATTTAATTTTGTAAAAAAAGATTTAGTTAAGAAGATGGGAAGACACTGAAATATATATAAAAACTTGGGCAGTATATTCATTTTTACTGTATTAATTCTTCCACCCAGAGATAGAGGCAGGGGATCCCATCGTTCGATATCCTGACTTAAGTTTGATAACAGGGGCTGATAGTTAACAGCATAAAGATCTTTATGTTTATCTGTAATCCATATGCCGAGGTATTTGAATTTTTTGGGGCTAATTTTAAAGGGGAGTGAATTTAAGGATGTCTCATCATTACTAGTGCCAACAGGCATCAGCTCACTTTTTTGAACATTGACCCTGTAGCCGGATAGTTTGCCAAATTCTTTTAGTAAGACCATTAGCTTAGGAAGACTCAAAAGGGGTTGTGATATATATAGTAGCATGTCGTCCGCGTAAAGCGAGACCTTGTGCTCCTCCCCTGCTCGGTGAATTCCTCTGATATCAGTATTTTGCCTCAGAGCTAAAGCTAGTGGTTCCATTGCAACCGCAAAAAGAAGCGGTGACATGGGGCATCCCTGTCTTGTACCACGTTTAAGCTCGAAGAAAGGGGACAAATTATTATTAGTACGAACAGCAGCCACCGGGGAAGTATATAAAAGTCTGATCCATGATATGAATTTATTGCCAAATCCAAACCTCTCCAGTGTGCTGAAAAGGTAGCCCCACTCCACCCGGTCGAACGCCTTTTCAGCATCAAGTGAGAGGACGACCTCTGGCACACCAGGTGGAGAGGGGCTATAAAGGATGTTAAAAAGGCGTCTGACATTGAAAAAAGAGTAACGGTTCTTAATAAAGCCTGTTTGGTCAGGCGATATAATGGAAGGAAGAACCCCTTCTAGTCGGCGTGCCAGAACCTTAGCAAGGATTTTTGCATCCGTGTTAAGGAGAGAAATTGGGCGGAATGAATTGCACTCTAGAGGATTTTTTCCTTTTTTGAGAATTACAGAGATTACTGCTTGGCGCATGGTCAGAGGTAACGTCTTAAGTGAAAGTGATTCTTCAAAAACTGACAATAGTAAAGGTGCAAGTTGGCCTGAGAATTTTTTGAAGAAATCTGTCGGATATCCGTCCGGCCCTGGGGACTTGCCGCTTTGCATAGATCTGATTGCAGATATTATTTCCAGGGCCGAGAAGTCTTTCTCCAGTGAATCAGCCATGTTTGGGTCTACGGATGGAACATGTAGGGATCTTAAAAAATCCTCGAACACTGAGGGTGCAGTTGGACATTCTGATGTGTATAATACTTGATAGAAATTTTGAAAACAGGAGTTAATTTTGAGGCCATCTGTACACTTTGAACCTTGTTCATCATTGATTGCAGGTATAGTCTGATTGGCAGTTCTTTGTCGTAACTGATGTGCGAGAATACGTCCAATTTTTTCCCCATGTTCATAGCATCCATGTCTAGATTTGGAGAGGAGATATTCTGCCTGTTGCGTTGATAGGATATCAAATTCGGTCTGCAAAGACAGACGTTTTTTCACTATGTCAGGAGATGGTTGATGGCTATATAACATATCTAGTTCCAGGATTTGATCTGTTAGTTCTTTAAGGCGTACTGTATTTGTTTTCTTCTTATTTGCACAATAAGAAATGATTTGGCCTCGTAGATAAGCTTTTAAAGATTCCCATATAGTTAAATATGACATTCCTGGCGTTTGATTAATTTCAAGAAAAAATTGTATTTCAGATGAAATGAAGTTGGTAAAAGACTCTTCTGATAAGAGAAGGGGATTGAGTCTCCAAGGGCGGTAACTATTTTGTGTGTTAGGAATGCTGATTTTCGTGGTTAGCGGACCATGATCTGAAATGACTATGGCATCATAATCACATTTAGTTACAGAAGATAGAAGTCTTTTATCCAGGAAAAAAGTATCTATGCGAGAATAGCTCTTATGCACTGGGGAGAAAAAGGAGTATGCTCTAGCAGTGGGATTACGAAATCGCCATACATCCACTACACCATATGTTTTAAGAAAAAGCTGGATTGCTTGTGCTGATTTAGACAAGGACGTCTTTTTGGAGGAACTGCGATCTAAGGTAGGGGAAAGTACACAATTTATATCACCACCAAGGATAAGATGGTGTGATGTCATGTTTGGTAGACGAGAAAAAAAATTTGAAAAGAATTCTGGATTGTCCCAGTTTGGTGCATAAATATTGGCCAGGATGACCGGAAATGAAAAAAGTTGCCCTGTCACAATAATGTAGCGCCCTGCAGAATCAGAATCGACATTAGTCATTGTAAATGGTATATTTTTATCAATGAGGATGGCTGCCCCCCTAGTCTTTGTGTGGAAATTAGAATGATAAACTTGTCCTGACCATCCTCTTTTTATTCGGAACAGGTCCGTTGTGCGCAAATGCGTCTCCTGAAGAAACACAATATCGGTCTTAAGTTGTTTTAAGTGTGTAAATACCTTTTTTCTCTTAATTGGATGGTTAAGTGACTTCACGTTCCAACTCACTAAGTTCACTGATGAGAGTCCATCCAGCCCTCTAGTAGAATTAGGATCAGTCATAACCTACTGAGTAAGAGATTTAGTGCACTTGAAATTTACATCTGGCTGAGCCAATAGAAAGGAAGAAAGACATACATAAAATAAATCCAAGAAGTAAACAAGTCTGGTATAATCCCACCCTCCCCCACCCCACCTAGTGCCTAGAGAAACAAGGCGAACATGGTACCCCTCAAGAACAAATCCACACATATGTGTTTGTGTTGGGGAACTCTATAGAGCCAACTGTTCAGGCTCCCATCGAACGCTTCATGAAAACCAATTCAGCGCATTGTTATTGTAGTATTACAACATCTGCTATGTGTTTAAGAGAAAGGAAAAAAAAAAAAAAAAAAGTAAATTTAAACCCCACATCTCTTATGGAATCAATAGTTTAAACACTTTGGATTAGCCCTCATATAACATTTAAAAAATTAAATTTTGTAATCAACAGAAATATATTCAATCCGACAAACCCTTTCACTATAAGGCAACCTTTAAGTTGTAAGAAAAACAAAGAACTATTAGGCTACAGTAAGCCTATGAATAAAGGTAATCAGCATTGACAAAGAAAGGAGAGAGAGAAGGGGTCTCTTGGTCCAGTCATTTTACATTTGTTTTCCACTTTGAACATTGACAGCAGAAGCTGGTGAAACTGTAACAGTCTAACAACAGCGACATTAGTCCACTGGGTGCAGCCAGTTTAGTTGCCTTTCCACGGATGAGAACAAATAAAGTATTGTCAGAATAGTTGAAAACACGAAAACAGTCTCACTCACGCTCCTCGGCGGGGATGGTGTGGTTCCTCACGTAGGTCATCGCTTTTTCTGCGTCGGTGAATTCCTTTTCTTCCCCGTTGTGTGTGACACGGAGACGGGCTGGGAACAGTATGCCAAACCGGACGTTTTGGCGGTTGTGGAGCAGCTTTCTGACCTCGGTGAACGCGGCTCTGGCTTTGGCGACTCTTGTAGTATAATCCGGGAAGATAGCAACTGACTCTCCGTTGTACCGAAGTGGAGCACGGGTGCGCGCCCGGTTCAGTACCTCAACACAGTCTTGGAAATAGTGAAGTTTGGCTATTATCGCTCGTGGTTTCCCGCCGGGTTTTCTTGGAGCCAGACTCCTGTGTGAGCGATCAATGAGCACATCCTTGTTCAGCTGCAGCGCCTCTCGTAGCAGCTTTGAGACCGATGACGTTGAGCTTGATCCTGGCGTCTCAGGCAGCCCAAGTATTCTGATGTTACACCGCCGCGCTCTTCCCTCCATGTCCTCGCACTTGTCTCGGAGCTCCGCCACCTCCGTCTTTAGGGTGTTCACCGTGGTCTGCAAAGTCACCACCTCGTCTGACCATGCTGACAATCCGGTCTCCATGTCTCGGACTGTGGTTTTCACTTGGTCGATCTCCGAGTGAATCGCCGCCGTGCTATTTTTAACTTCTGCTTTTAATGCCTGCAGCTCATTTTTAAGGAAGTCGAAGTCGTCGGCAAGTGCGTTTTTCATTTCTGATTTTATCACCGCCGAAATTTCTGTTTTCAGCGAGAGAAGAATCTCCGACTTCAGGGACTTGGCGTCCATCTCTGGTTTAACGTTAGCTGACCGTAGATGTGGTGGAGATGGTCTTGCCGCGGTGCTAGTAGCAGTGTAGCTCCCGGCGGTGTTGGGCCTCGTGTTCGCTGCTCCAGTATATTGAAATTTTTTCAGCTTCGGATTCGTCGCCATTCGCTCTGCTGCTGTTTCTCAGCTTCGGAAATGATTTCAGAGCAGATTAGTCGATGTTTTAATGTACTGCGCGCTTATTAACTTAAAATAAAAAAGAAGTTCGACGGGAGCTCAAACAAACACGTCCTACTCCATCGCCAGCTCAACAGCGCCCCCCCACGAAGGATCTAGTTTGACACACGCCACATTCCGTAGACTGAGGAGGAATAAACGGGAGCGGAGTCCCCTCCTCTAATAAAGCTCCTCAGCTAAAGAGGAAGTGACAGGTTCAACAGTGTTCCTGGTTTACAACGACAACCTAGGAATAACTTCATCACGTAAAATGTATGGCTTTTCCATCAAGCATCCAGATAACATGTGAATTAGGCTGTCAATCAAAATGGATCTAATGAATATCAATATTTTGTTTTCTTATTATTATCATGTATGCAGGAGCTTTATCTTATTTAAATTGTGTTTGACCTTTATATTTAATATTAAATACTATAATGAATGCTGTGTAACAGCAGAAACTGTCTCAGACACAGTCATCAGACAGCCATAGATCACTGGGTCCTGCAGCAAAATATTAATTCTGTTTTCTTTTTCTTATAAACTATTATTTTTGCAGTAAGGGTAACAGGAGAAACTGAACTAATCAAGTTTGACCATTGCAACATATATATTTCTAGGTATTTATAACATTAATGAAACGATCTGACAGGAGAGACAGATGATTTGGCGCCTGAGGAAACTACCGTTGCCAAATAATGCTACCCATTTACTATGAGTTTCCTAGAATTATTCGCAATCGCAGGCAGGATAATGTGTGTTTGAGACGCAGAGGGTTACAGTACATTAAGTTTTTACTGCGAAACATATGTGTATATCATGACAGTCAAAATGTTTTTCTGGCCTATTGCCTGGGAACCAGTAAAACATGTTTGACTGAATAATCCAGGAGCCCGTGCTCACAGATGCAACATCAATTAGGTTCCAGTGAAGGGTCGATTAGTCTTCAAAAGGATGGAGAGGAGGTACACTGCGAGTCATGTGAGCCCGCTGTCTCTTCTGCGGCTATAGCCATGGGAAGAGACAGGAAGGGAGGCAGCCAATGCAGAAGCCAGCGCAAGGGAGAGTTAGCTGTTTACATGCTGTGTGGCTGTATACAAGCGTCCGCTGTCAGACTTTTAATCACTTTGGTACCTTTCGGGGACGCTGAACAACAGCGGGGGGAATAGCCGCCACTGTTTGGCTGTTTATTGAGCCAGGGGAAGAAGGAGAGAGGACGAACGAGAGGAAGAGATGTGATTCAGATGCGTCCCTGGCAGCTTCTTTTCTCCATTTCCCCTCTCTTCCTTCTCTCTGCTTTCTTTGCTCTCTTAAAAGGTATGTTTAATACATAAGGGTCTAATTGCTATCACAGCTGCTGCACCATCATCTGTCAGTCTGCGTTCTGCACCGGGTACTCCATCCCTTTTCCTCTTACTAATTTTCTGCGGGCAAAAAACCGGGAAGGCCGTATTCATAGACCGTTTCCCTCAGGCCTTACTCAACGTTTTGTTTTTTTGTTTTGTTTCTGTCCATTTATTTTCTAATCAGAATGTCAATGTATGTACATTTTATTTCACAGCGTATTTATCGGAAACCTGTTTTTATGTATCCACTTGTCAGTTTAAATGCATTTTCAGCCAAAGCATATACTGTGACTCAAGTGTTAATACTAAATGATGAAAACATCAAATGAGGGCAGAAACGGAAACCCTGCAAAAAAAGGAACCACAAATATCAGTCACTAATTGTTTATTCCTTTACCATCTGCTAAATCCTTACATTTCACAAACCCTCATTTTCTCAACACATATGGTTTTCCATTGTGTGTGGAAGTCACCTTTTCCAAAGGAAAGGTTAACAATATTTTAAACACTATGCAATGAATATCATTATCCATAAACTTAAGACCCTTATTCTACTTCTAGCTCAGCAGTTGACAGGTTATCAGTGAACGTTCTGCTTAACTATCTTTCCCTCTGCCCAGTCTTCCACCACCCTGTGTGCTTGGACCTCCTCTACATGAAACACCATCCTCTTTTTTTTTTTCTTTCTCCCTCTGCTGTAATGGATGCAAATGGAGACGTGTTCAGGGGAAAGGAGCTGACATTTATGCCTCTGATTAGAACACGCAGCCCCAACACTTTGTAATTGATTGCAGCCGTGGACGGCTCACAGTCACCCATAGCCTCCATTAAAGGCCTGCACTGCTGTCTACGTCGTATTAGTGTGTGTTTGCTTGTGTGTGTGTGTGTGTGTGTGTGTGTATCTCTGTCTGTCTCTGACACGCACACACTCAAATGGTCAACACTGCTATAGGTCACTTTTAGAGGCTTTACTTAGACTTTAAATGTTGACTATTGATCCAAAAGTCAGCTTTTTCCCCAGTTGCACAAGTTCAGGAACACACACGAAACACACACACACACACACACACACACAGAGAGGGGGTTACTCATCCAGACACAGCTCATATGCATTTGCACACAAGCCTGCATATTCTGCCTCCCTGCATCCATTTGAATAAGAAGCTTTTAGTGGTTGCTTGTTTCAACTTCAAGGCCAAATCATCGTGGAGAGGCAGAGCTAACATGACTGAAGATGTCGATCCACCTCCTCCAGATCAATTTTACAGGCGTGACCTGTGATCTCGGATAATCCCAGTAATGGCGTCAGGGGTCAGGGTGATGAGGTGCTTGTTTACGCGCTGGGCCAAAGAGTCAGCTCCACTAAATGGTGGGAAAGTAGTAGGAGTCTAAATGTTGGTGGGAAAGGAGAGGAAACGGGCGAAATTGAACAAAGAAGAATCAAGGTGGAGGTTATATTTGTGAAGCCAGGGAAGAAAAAGGAAGCTCACACAGAAATGAGGTGGTAGAGCAATGAGAGAGTGGTCAAGGGCCAGTTTTGTGGGGCCGAGTGTGTGCACATGTGTTTATGAATACACATAAATGGCCAGTTGAGCGGGAGCTTTTTTTTTGCTTGTGGTTGCATTTGCATTCGTCCTGCTTACTCATGTGAATCTTTGCAGGCTTTGTTGCTGTGTCTATGCATCACTTTGTGTGCAAGTGTGTGTGTGTGTTCGAATTTGTACCTTTTATGTCATAAACACCGACCTTGTCAGGACCTAACTTGGTCCAAATAAGGCAAAACCTAATTTCTGAGGAACTGGTTAAGTTTATGGTTACGGTTTGATTTGTGGTAAGGTTAAGGTTTGGATAAGGAATTAACCAGCTGTGGTTAAGGTTAGGGATAATGATTTGTTTAGGCTGTCCACATGAATGGACGTCGGTGCAGTGTCCTAAAAAGAATAGCTGAGCAAACCTGTGTGTGAGGAGCAGCAGGAGTGTGGCAAGGTGCAGTACAGTAATTAGCATCATTCTCACCGGGGAGGCGCTGTGTGTGGAAGGCCCATTAAACACATTGGAGGGACAAACACTGAACCACAGGCTCGTTCTGCTGAGTAGCTCGACACTTCCCTGTAACACACACACACGCACGCAGACACACACACACACACACACCTCTAAATCACCTTGGCCTGCCAACTCAAATAGTGGCCATGCAAACTTTAAATCAGTAATATTCCAGCTAAATTGTGAAAGGACAAACTGTGTCTTACACTCTGAAATTGTGCTCTAACAATGCTAATATTCTTATATTTTAAAAAAACAAAAAACTATAACTTAAATAATGTATAAAGCCCAGTGTTCCGATGTCATAAATGTGCGATGTGAGACTTATTACGGGCTCACACAGTAAATAAACACTCTTCCACATATGTAAATGTGGTCAAGATAAAATACATCCTCTTCACAGATACCCACACACATTTGGAGACACGCTTAAATATGCACTGGGTCTCTCTCTCACACACACACACACACATGCACACTTGCAGTATTACGCACACAAGGGTCGAGCGGGGGTGTAAAATTATGCCGCGTTAGCTGCCATGCAGTGTTTGTGCTAATGAAGCTCTCTGTCCACATAGGCTGATAACTTGCTGATGACTCGATACTTCTGCCAGAGAGGTCTGATGCACAGTATGAATACTGAAGCAGGTGTATCCTGTGGTGGCTGTGTGTTATTAACTGAAGCTATTTGGGTGTTGATGTTTTTTTTCGTCTTGATAATGAGGACGGAGAAATGTATAAGCCCATATTAAATGAAACCTTCAATCAATCCATAAGATTTGTCACTTATTCAAAAAGCCCAGTGGGTAATAATTAGGGTAGAAATAGACGATCCTACACATAATTGTGTTTGTTTACGAATAATCACATCAAAAAAGCATTTTATATGTAGCATATAGGCTTTCGTAGCCAGCGATGTGCATGGGTTTCTATTTTTTATTGAAAAGAACAGTTTTACCCACATACATTTAATGTATAAACCAATAATGAAGACCGCACACTGAATAGAGAGTGGGAGAGAGCTGTAAAAGAGTGTTTACATCTTTTCTTGGACGTGACAGCCACTGTACTTTCCTGATGTGCTTGGGGAATGTGAGCGACGGAGTATTCCATTTGTTGCAATCTGCACTCGCTGGATATCATAAATTATTACACACTGAAAGCAAAGGTGATCAGAAAATAATGTGCATTCTGTTTATCAAAGTCAAAGTCAGTCATTTTGTCAAACCCTGAATTGATCTCACTCTCACTCTTTCTACCCGATTTACCCTTGGGAATGTTTTTCCCCCCACCATATTGACCAAGGTAAAAAAAAAAAAAAACACACCTCAGTCAAGAACAATGCCAATCCAGGCATGAAGCACAAACCACCAGCATGAAGTCAGCTGGCAGATTAAACCTGAGGTGAACCTGCTATGCACTGCTGTTCGATCAAGCAGCTGCTGAGATCTCCATGGGACCCCTTTCTGTGTATACGTTTGGCCAGACTGAAATTGATTTCCTTCAGTCCCACGTATCCTGCTGACAGAACAGTCAGTAAAAAAAACACAGCTAAACATTGTGCAGATCGGCCTTGTTTTTATTTTTTAGTGGGGATTTCCAAATAATTTGAAAAAACAAATTGTTTATACATCATGCACAATAAAATCAGTATCTGCTGCATATTTGGTTTTAAATAGTTCCGCACAGATTAACAGTGGAGCGATTGTTCTAATTGTAAAAAAATACATGAGAATCAACCCCGAATCGATTTCACAATGATCTAAAATTACACATACACACTTCAGCAGCACTAAGTGTTCAGTGTCTGTATTGTCCACAGGGAAACTCCCTCCCTTAAAAAAGAGGAGCCTGGGATTTGCCAACACCTATGCTTAAAGGCCGACCTCCTCTACAAAACAATCAACACATATTCCCTTGCAAGACCAATTAGTTCATAAATTGATAGTATGAAGGATATGACTTCTCGTCAGTGAAGTTCACGTTTATTAAGCCCTTGGGTAGCAATTAATTCTTTATGTTTTTGTAGGCGTTGGGTTCAATCTTCATCTCATCCTGTGAATAAGCTCTGTAATACCTTGTTTATTTCCACTTTCTTCCACTTTCTCTGCCTGTTGCTGTGGTTGCTTGACTTGTTTTGTTGCACATCTGCTTGTCATCTCACCGAGGAGCTGATACACAAGTTGAGTCTGACCTTACAGCAGCAGTGCCCTGTCATTTAGAGGCACACACACACTCAGAGAGAGAGACCTACACACTCCCTTTACGTCCCCTATCCAGCACAGGGAACAGTAATTAGTTAGTGCCCCCAGGACTCTGACAAGCTCTTTCTGACAAGAGGAAAGGGCAGGGTGACATTTTTGGTCAGCAACATGCTACTCTCATTGTGCTGCATACTTCACAAAATTACCAGAGGGGTTGAGAGTTCAATTCCCTGTGCTCGCTCTGTGCTGATAGAGCCTTCAACCTTTTTAGACAACACTTTGTGCATAGATGACATTCTTGTGTAAAAAGTGCCCAGTGCCACATGCCCTCTGGGACACTCAACACATCATCTTCTTCGTTTAGACTTTACTGGCCATGGGAGACTTGAACGCCTCATAAGCGCCATCTATAAATGATGCATTCTCCACTTGAATGCTCACAAGCTGATGAACCCTCACAAGGGGCCTTCCACTATGAAGTTTTATAGTGACTATATCCCAGAGGGTTTCTGTCTTGATTTTGAAGATGGGGCAGCTGTATTCATTGGTGGCTGTCCTCACGTCCCTCCATCAAAAAACACAAAAAAAAACATTAAGGGAAAAGGAGATTGAATGGAAAAGAGATACAGCAGTTCCTCAGACACTGCTGCAGAAGGTGACAGATGGCTGAGAGCCATAAAAAGGGAGATGCAGACTCTTAATCTTGTCTTAATTTTTCTCAGTAAATAAGTAGAATCGTAATGGTGGTCGTTAGCTGGAATTACGGCTCCACGCACGGAAAGCACCATGATTCCTGAGCGTCCCCACACTTTGTCTCAGCTTAGAAAGGTTTACACCATGTTGCCTGGACCACACTGTCCATTCCCGCACTGGTTAGGATATGACAGCTGTCCGTTTAGATTTATCCTCCCAGCAACTTTGATGGATGGGCCAAGATCATGACTAACTGGCTGCCCACTAGCTCCCCAATCCCATGACCTCATCATTGTCAAGCTGGCAGGGTCTCGACTTTCCGTCATGCCTAGCCAATTATGAGGCCTCAGTGACCAGTGCCATCTTGCTCTGGTACTTCTCTGGTAGCTCGAAGTCTTTTTTTTTTTTTCCCCATTGCCTTTCCTTTTGTCGGTACACAGTTGCTCATTCTTTCTGATTGACAAAAGGTGTCAATCTCGGCTTTTGCTACAAAGATACCTTTTTCACAGCGCTCTGCAAAAGGTTCAACATCGTCTTGAAAGAAGAGAGAGCGATGTCAGGTGCAGCTCATTCATGTCATCACTGTTAAATAAGCTTGTATCCGTCAAGAGGTTAACTGCGGATCTGATGCGAGAGATAAGATAAGCAGCATTCTTTCAACTCTCTCCGTGAGACATGTGCGACGCAATGTATGAGCAAAGTGTGTAAGTGAGCACATCCCACAGGTACCACCTCACAGAAGGACCATTTTCTTAACCGTTCAAGCCTTTGCATTTCTTATTACACTGGATTTGCACTCTCTTTATATTGTAGACACATTGAGCCCGTACTATTGAAAGACTTAAAAAGAAATTAAAGGAAAATCTGAAAAGAGAAGAAGAAGTGACAAACACCAGCTGCCGAAAAAAACAATTAAGAAGAAATAAATGATCATGTTTATCAGAGTTTGTCTACATGCTCTTATCATGTTGCGACTCTTACTATCAGTGACCTTGGCAATCTAACAACTCTGCTATCGTTGCACCTGCTCCTCTCTGCAGCAGCGGTGCTACTGTATGCTCTGACCTTGGTCTCCCACTAAGGATTTATATTTTATTTATTAATGTAGTTTTAAATTACATATAACTCTAACTCTACCAGACATTCAAGTAGATCCCTGCTTCCCTCATATTAATCTTCATCATTTCCCATTTTTTTTCCATTAATCACCTGACTTTTCCTGGCTACACTTTCTTACTTCCCCTCCATTGCTTTCCATCCCCCCCCCTCCACACTCCTGTGACTCCCTCCTGCCTGCTGCACCCTTACAGCTTAGTGCATGTGTATCATCCTCTGTCAGACAGGGGCATCTCATCACTCGGGCCAGTTTGGCAGGCTGACCTTGTCCTGCACTTCCTGGGATTCGTGATTCAGCCCGGATAATCCCACTATGGCGTGGCTGGCCGTGGAAACATCTGCTATTTTAATTAGCAAAAAATGATGTATTTTAATCCTGCTAACTCAAGCCAACTGTGGAAAGCAAAGGTGATTTGCAGTGTGTGTGTGTGTGTGTTTGTGCATAGATGTATGGGTCAGTGAAAACTTACTGCAGTTTCTCACCGGCAAATATTTCACAGTTCTTGTATGAGAGCAGCAAAACGAATGATTTCTGATTCTGAGGATGTAGAAATAAGACAGAAAGCAGTGTGCGTCCACAACTAAATTTGGTCCTTATGGATGTGTGATCTCTTATTACAGAAATATTATATATACCCATATTGCAAAGCTGTTTTCAGCAATTTTCCAACAGCGGGAATGTAAGTGTTAGAAAGATAACATCCTCATAGTTGCTGTTCTACCCACTCATGCTATTGAACATAGGTAGTACTTACTTTTTCTTGTACCATTAGCAAGCATCATTGGAACCTGTCACACAGATACGTTTTCTTATATGATATTAAAGGCGCTGCCGAAAAGTAAGACATAGCTCGTTTTCGCTACCTCCTGCTGTAAGACAGCTAATATCTGAGCTAAAACACATTTTCACATGAATACTGCAACCTAGCATTCCCCCATTGCATTTCTTTGTGGCCTTGTTTAGCCTCACTGTAAAAACCAAAGGAAAAAAAATAGTTGGCAAAAAGTAGTCTCTTTGCAAATACATTCACATGCCTGAAAGTATAAACTTTGCCTCTTGGGGAAGGTTTATGTCCATACTATATGAAAATAAATAAAAGACAGGCTGGGTAAAATAGGTTACAGGCAGCCAGGTGTATACAGAGAGATACATTCAGTATTCTTGACTTTACATTTGACTTTGTGGTCTCTTTGAAAGGCCCATGTTTTATGGTTTCTCCATACCCTGCTTTGGATCGCACTCCAAGTCACAGTGTGAAGCCTGTTCTTTCAGCCCAGACGCCATTTTGGCTCTGGCAGAGGCCTGTGTTTTTCATCCAAGCACTATGTGACAGAGTGTAATCAAATCTTGGTCTCCTCCTACACGGGACGCCAGACATCTCCCTCTGTCAGCCGCAGGAGATTTGTAGGCTCATCATGTTTTGGTCGAGACAAGTTTTCTATATACCCACTGCTAGAGCACAGGCGAATTGGATGTGGGTGGAAGGAGATGGCGTAGATGGTGTAGAAAACGTATTAAATGCAACCTCCAGCGATTTTCTTGGCTCCCTTGTTTAGGCTGGACAAATCCCACAGTGGTCCATACCTGCCATGGTGATGTATTTGCTGAATTCCTCCATCAGGAGAATCATCCAGTGGCTTTTATTTGTTGTGTTTCTGATTACTTTTACTTAGAAGTTTAACCCCAACTTTTTATTATTCACCACCACATGCTGCAATATGAAACGTGTCACCGCTATAACACTATGCCATCCATTCTTAAATGGAAAAAAAAAGTGCAGCATGAAGTAGTGGCATCATGGAAAAACACTCAGTTAAGATGTCAGCGGCGTTGCCTGCCAGGCCAAGGGTGGCAAAGCAGTCGCTGCTGAGAATAGTGTTGATTGATGTGTCTGAAGGGGAAGCAGCTCTCGTGCAGTCATTACGCAGGGTGGAGCTGTGTGTGTTTATGTCTGTATACTATGTGGTATATGAGCGAAACCCACACCAGTTGCAAAAAAAATGGAACTACATGGCATGCATCTGTTTATATTACATAGTGATTCTGTGTATGCCCGCCTGTGGGTGATTTCTTGAGTGTGTGAGTGAGTTTGTGTAAGTGTTGTAGAGTTGGAGAATACACACTTGGCCTGCACATCAGAAGCAGTGTGTCATGCTGGAGCAGCCTTACTTGGGGCACAGCTCACTAGCTGAACTTCCCAGCATTTCAGCTTGTTTACAGTGGCACATGCCAAGCCTCCCCCCGTCTGAAAAGCCTTCAGCATGTCGTTAACTCCCTCCTAAGAGGAAACATCCATTTTTTTTTTCTTCTCCCGGGGTATAGGCCCTGTCAGGAACACAAAAGAAGAAAATTGCCATTGTGGTGCTTCAGGTGATGCTGTCTGTTTCATATACTTTTGAAATAAAACAAGAAAAGGACAGACTTCCAGAGGTTTTTCAATTTTTTGCCATGCTTATGTGTGCAGCAGGAGTAGCAGACGTTGGGTAAATGGAGAAAAACAGAAGGTTGAATCAGTCTAAGCTTAAAATCAGATGTTTAGTCAAGGAGCGTACAGCAGGAGCAGCCAAATGGTTCAAGTAGCAGTGAAAGGTGGAACAGAATGACAGGAAGATGGAATGAAAATTACAAGAAAGTAGTTAAGTAAGAGAACATTGGAAATATGCGTTTGAAGTGCTTGGGAAAATTTCAAGGATTTGCATGCAGATAGTTGCAGATAGCATCTTGATTCAACAGGGTGTAGTGCCTGAAGCCAGTACTGGGTGTGGATATATTCACAAGGTCAGAGACTGTGCTGGGGTCAAACCATTTCAGGTCACTTAGTATCTAATGGAGTTCAGGAAGGAACAAAAATAGAGTCATTATAATGTGTGGAGGTCCTAAGTTGAACTTTCCAGGAGTTTTCCTGACTTTCGTGTTTACTGCTGACACATGGAGTTTTTACTTTCTGGTCATTATTTCCCACTTTTTAAACAAACTGAATTAGATGCTTGTTTCAGTCTGACACTCGTGCAAATAAAGCAGAATGAGAATACAAGGTCAGCTGAAGGTATTTTGTCTTTCATCACATTTATATGAGTGCAAATATACTTTTTTTTTTCTATTCTGAAGCTATTGGCAAATACATATTATTGCTCTCCAACTTCAGCACACACTCTGTCACACATATCATCGCCTGTTGTGCTGTGCTTCCTCGGGTTGGTGGGGGGCTCCCTTCATCAGTGTCACAACCTGGAGGGTGATGTTTACAGCGTGGGAGTGAGTGATGATGAGAGGAATGGAGGGAGACCAGGAGGAAGAGCATATTGCCTCTGTCATGCCCCCTGATGCAACCGAGGTCACACCTGAGCAAACATACAACACAACACCTGTGTTTGGGCTTTGATAGATAACGACAAGAAAGTTCGGTAAAATATCACCTATCCCATTCTCCCAAGTCCTTTCCAACAAAAGCAGCCACAATCACTAACACTGGATTACTCACATTATCACATGACTGTTTACCTCACCTCTGCAGGAAAGTTCAGCCACGTTTTTTAATTTTTTTTTAACTTATTTGATTCAACATTATCACTTACATTTGTGTCATTTTGGTTTTAATGACAGGCAGCTGTTCCTAGTGGAAAAAACCCACTGGAAGTAGATATGACAAAGTTGGCAGCTTGTATCTTTTAGCTTTTTTCTGCTAGTTTTTGTTTTGACAACCACTCAAAAAAAAGTTATATTTCAGTTTAGCCTCTCAACACATTGGAACAGCACATGTTCTGTCAATGCAGCTGTTTTTTTCGCCACCTTTGCAGCCATCGGGGGCAGGTTTTTCCATTGTCTTTCCAGTATATTGACTAGAGGAACTGGAGATCAAACCTCCAACCTTGAAGATCATGGACAACCCACTCTATCCCCTGAAACACAGCTGCCCATACTATACAGAAGAAGTGTAGGCTGATGTTGTTGTGTTGCTGCATGTCTGCTGACTGATAATTAACTCAATATTTGATGATACTGTGTGTCATAGTTTCAGTTACTGGCAAGTCGACAAAGTATTTTATTGCAGGCTTGATATAAAGGTATAAATCTTATTCTGCATTTTGTAATTCAAATGCTGTTGTTTTTATACCTTTGCTGGAACACCTCATCTTTCTCTCTTACTTTTACTTTCTTTATCCAACCATTCGACCCAAGGGTTTCTGGACTGTACAGATCTTAAAGTCCTACCATTATGGGCGATAAATATTAAACTAGTTTCACTTGGTGTGGCTAATAAGTGAGAAAGAGCGTCAGCACAAAGGCAGGTTGGATTGAAGCAAAACAAGATCGCATTGGACAAGTCGGAGTCAAACAAAGTGGATTAGCACGAAGGAGAATTGAAAACAAAACACAGCCACATGATTATAGTTGTGTTTGTCTGACAGCAATTACCTCCGAGGACTGAGACAAACAGAGCACCAACACCTGACAAATGAAGACATTTCTCAGATGACACGAAGCAAAACTCTCTTTCATCAACGTAGGTGGTAAATATGGCTTCTCTTAACCTTTTCTTTTTTTTTTTTTTGGAGCCCAGTGCAAAATAACTTCGGCCCATCAAAAACAACAAGTCATCACTGGAGTGTTGCCAGTGTTTTTTGCTGAATTTACAGCCTGTAATTACCCTGTTCTCTGTTAAAGGTTGTGTGCAATGTTTTATGATTATTCTTGTTAATACGTGAACATGTGCACGTATATAAAGTCATGCAGACCACACACTCATACACATGCGTACATGTGTACATAGATTGGTATGCATGTTGAACTGTAATCCCTAACAGGTTATCGCAAACAGATTCCAGGTGCGCTTAGTTGGCATGCATTCCAGACACTGAACATATAGAAACCACACACACACACGTGCACATGTAATACACTCAGGCACAAACATGAAAAAAGCTTCCTTCTCCCGTAAGAAGTCATTTCACCCTGTCACTCCGTGTAATCCTCACTATATCTGACAGAAGAATATCATTGTCTCCAAATATGCACAGTCCCTTTAATGGATGCTTAATAATATTTTATCTAGAACACATTTCCTTGCATGTAAACCCCCCCCCCCCCAAAAAAAATCGGAAACAGCTCACTTCAGAATATGTGTCAGTTAAAGAGATGATTGATACGCTGTCTTCCTGACTCCCATCCTCCCCCCTCTGCCTCTGTTCCTCTCTTCTACTCGTCTCTCCCTCTTTTCAAGATCTTACACTTTCACTAAAGACCCCTTCTCTGTGTTATCATTCCACCAGAGGCTCTCAAAAGGAGCTTTGATATTGAAAGCAGGCTTGGTATGAAAGGCAGGGGTTTAGGGGAAATGTAAATGCTGGGGGTCTTTTTAAAAGAAGAGATCTTCCAGTTAACGAACACCCCGCACTTGAGCACTCTCTGCATTGCTGACTTCTTCTCCTCTTTCTCCTCCTCCTCCTTCTTCTTCTTCTTTTTCTTCTTGCATGTGACAAAATTGATTCATGAATGTCTTTTTAGTCATTTGTATGGATTTGGGTCAATTGAAGTTGATGGAATGTTGCGACAGTTAGTACATTGACATGACATGAGAAGAAAACTAATTAATATGTAAGAGCGACTACAACCTGGATTTTAAAATATACGTGTAAACTTGTCAGTTCTGAATTTAATTGCTTAAAGTTGGACAAATACAGCCAGAAAATGTGATTGGTAGTTCAATTTCTACATCATGTACTCCACTCTATTCCCGGAAACAATAGTATCTGGTACACAGAGGAGTAAGACAACAGCAACAAAACATGACTGGTGTATTTTTAGACTGACTTTATAATTTGTCAGCTTAAAGAAACCAAACCGCACGTCACCTAATCCTAGCAATCTCAAAGGCAATGTATCGCCCGCTAGTGTCGCGGAGACACCTCAGTAAATTAGGCCAGGTCCAGACCGAAACGGCACACATAGTAAACAATATTTTCCCCATTCCCCGTAAATACGACATCATTTCAAGAATTATCTCTGTCCATGCGGAACCCCCTGAAAAGACTGAAAGAGCTGTAGTACATATGCCAGCACTGTAGTTGCGCTGTAACGTTACAACAAAAAACAGAGAAGAAGACCTTGTACAGATATAATAACAGAAACATAGGCAGGATGAACCGAGCCAAGGGAAAGAAGGGAAAATAATGTTTGTTTGTTCCGTTTCCGTGCGCATATTTAGCATCTTCACACACAAACAGTGTTCTTAAAAAGCAACTAGCTACAAATCTACAGACTTTCTGTCATAAACTGGAGTCGCGCACACACACACACACACACACACACACACTCACACATTCAGAACACTTACATTGTGACACAGGGCTTGTAAGAGTGAGTGTCAACCCTGGTCGATTTCTTGGCTTGTAGGTGGTAATCTTTATATCATGGTATTATGGGCAGGACTGACTTGTGCCCATATTTTTCAGAGCTCTCACTTATGCCTTTAATGTCAAGTAGGAAATTGTAAGATATTTCAAGGTGCCTTCATCCAACCCAACCAGGCGACAGCCCTCTGTCATGGTTTACGCCGTCGTCGTGGATCAAGACTGACATAACAGAGGCTAAAGTCTAATGTACTAATATGCAGTCCCTGCACATCCATGATGGCACCCTGCTCTGAATCCTGCTGTGAGCTTTTGTTGGAGACAGCATTTTATTGTTATCCCTTACTCCCACTGCTGCTCGCTCTCTGTTTTTCACGCTCTCTCCCTCTCCATCTCCATTGCACCCTGTCAACACATCACATTCTCTCTTTCCAGGCTTCTTTCCCATGGCTTTGGGTGCTACTTCAGCTCTCTGGCATCCACGCTGCCCACAACAAGCAAAGTCAACCAGTTTGTGTGTGTGTGTGTGTGTGAGTGTGTGTGTGTGTGTGTGTGTGTGTGTGTGTGTGTGTGTGTGTGTGTGTGTGTGTGTGTGTGTGTGTGTGTGTGTGTGTGTGTGTGTGTGTGTGTGTGTGTGTGTCCCGTCCTCATACACCTCTACCCTCCTGTGTAGTTTTTGGACAGGAGAAACAGTAGAAGAGGGAAAAAAAACCTGGACACTGTTTGTTCCTGCATTCTCTTATACACAGCCTCCTTCAAATAGCTCCGCTCCTCACTAATGAGTCCCTGGAGGGTTGTACCCCGCAATAGCTCTCTTCAGACGCCATTACAGTCAGTGTGGCTTCAAAGAGTTGGGCAAAGCCATTACTGTAACTGGGGACTGGTACCTGCCTGGGAAGCTTTAGACATTAGCAAAACCTACAATTTTTAATGGAACTGAATGGACTTGACTTGGTACAGGAGTCACTGGAGCTACTCAGGTTCATGTCGTGGACTCTGGAAGTTTTTTTGTTCTTAAATATGTGCGTTGATGTCTCAGTTAATGTGGACCCGATAATAATAGGCTATAACTCTGAGTACATTTGTTAAGCAGTGTTTATTTGCTTCCTTATACCTTATTCTACTCAATTTCTCTACTCTGTTATCTCCCTCTGTCCTCTCAAGGTCATCATGATGCAGATAATTCTATGGCTAATTAAAAACTCATCATCTCAGTGATGAAAAGATAACGTGATTAAAGGGGGGGGGGGGGGGGGGGGGGGTCACATATCACATATAGAGTATCAAAACTCTGTGACACCAAGATGGTGCTTCTAATTTGCTGGTGTCCTCTGCCAGCTGACATGATGTGCAGAAGCAAATGTCAAGTTAATACAGCCGGTCACCCATCAAGTAAGTTAAATTAAATGGTAGGCAGCTGTGTGGAAGTCCCCGTTGTAACTGCCTCTCCACCAGCCCTGGTGAGATTTCTCTCTCTCTGGGATGGCTGAGGAGGCTACGAGGGTTCTGATATCCTGCCGTCACCTGCTCACGTCCTGCTGCATCTGGCAGGTGTCTGACCCACAGGAGCTCTGGCTGCACTCATGTTGCCCAAGAGCCCTGCAGGAGCTGTCAGTCTGCTCGGCTTCAGCCCTGCACTTTCTACCCCAACTGTACTGATGTAGATCTGAAAGTCATGCCACACACAACGCTTTAAAAATAACACACATCACATGTACTATATCAATTTTCTTTTCACTTGATCTAGTTGGTGTGTAAAGGTCAGATAAAAAGTTTGCATAACTGTTTTAAGCTGCCTTATGAAAAATTATTTGATTTCTATGTGTCTCCCATACAGTTTGTCCCAATACTTTATTATTATTAATATATATTTTTTTAAATTTCACAACCACAAATGTCAATGTCACGGTGCCGATACGTTCAGGATTTCAAAAGTCCTGCAGTCAACCCAAGGCAATCACCAAAGTCTATTAATTCAGTCTAAAAGGCAAGACAGACGTCTGAATCTCTGGAGTCATTTTGAGCCAAATACACCAACAGTTAAAGACTAAATTGCACTTTGCTACGTTGTAATTTGCTGTCAGATCACAACACGCACTCTCTAAGGCTTAGCAGGGACCAACAGTGATATATTTGAGACTATTGCAGTACATCATGCTATTAAACTGATCTTTACGGCTGTCTTTTTTTAAATTGTTATGATGCCAAATATGTAACCAATGGGCAGAGGTTTGCTGCACTTTGCGCCAGGTCGTCAAAGACGGCCATCTCCAATTTGCTCAATTTTTCTGGAGGCCTCTAAAGGCCAGGTTGCTGAATGAATACGGCCATTTTTCAACAGTGGTTTGTGTATTTCCCACTGTACTGAAGAGGCAATTTCCTTTGCAGCACAAGTGGCAGTTGTCGTTTGCCTCCTTGTTCAATTAGAGGGGAGGGGGGGGAACAAGAGCTGGAGGGTTGCAGTAATACTTCTGGTCAAAATAAAAGCTTTTTGTGGAGACATCATGTCATCCATCTCCCAGTAAATGATACATCTTCCTCTTACAGCAGGCCGAATGACCTTGTTTGTGTGGCCCTGTTAGTAGTGAGGGAGACTGCAGGAGGGAGACTGGAAATGAGTCTGGTCATTGTCTGGAGATGCAGGCATACACACACACACACACACACTGGCACATAGACAGAAAGAGAAAGAAAGAAAGACAGAGAGTGCAGCTGTGTCATCTTTAAACTGCTTCACTCATCAGGGAGGCACCTTGCATCTGATTAACCACTTATTACACCTGACCTTGGATAACATAATTACAAAAATTACAAATCGGCACTGAATTTAAGGGAAGAAAAAAAACAAACAATAAACAAGCACCGTTATTGCATGTGAGGGTGGAAGCAGTTATTCCTCCCATAAACATTTTCTCAGAGAATTAAAGTTTGGGTTGGAAGCAAGATTAATATGGGACGAGGAGAGTGTGCCAGCGAAAAAAGCAGGCTAGTGGAATTTAATGAGTTTTGTGTGTCGGCTGGGGAGTCCGCTCGCGCCACGATAATTACGCTCTGTAACGAACTGAGATCTGGGGAGCAAAGCAGGAAGACAAAGGCTCTGAGCAGTTCAGCAGCAAGCAGAAGGCAAAACAAAAGAGCTGCATACACACATTTCAAACCCACACAGACAGACAAGAACGAGTGTGAACGACACCGAGATGGAGACGTACACTTTTTTTTTTTTCTTTTCCAAGCCTTCCCTGGTTACCACCCCCATGTTAAAGGTAATGAGACACATTCAGAGACGAAGAGCCTGAACCTGACAAATGAGCCTTTCTATTAGCCAGCTATGTTGTGCAAACTGCAATGGAAGAAAATTAGCTGTGCAGAGACAGTGGGGTTGTCAGGATAATTAAATCAACCTCTGTTGACTTTGTGCTGTTCCAGCACTTTAACTAGATAAACAAAGAACGCACACACACACACACACTCGCTCTCTCTCGCAAAAAAAAGTGTACATTACAGACAACACTGCCCCCCTCTGATATGGAGGCCAGCTGCATCATTCAGTCCCCTAAGGTTTTGGAGGAAATGAGGAAGTCCCGGCTTCCAAAGAGGGTGTGTGCTTCTCATTCCTTCATTATGTTGCACGTGCCTGCAGGGATTCTGACACTCTTTCCATGCATCAGCGACCACCGCTTACTAACAACAAACAATCAGGCTGACTTTCAGCGGTGACTTTCAGCAGAGTCTCATTCTCCACCGCTCCTTCTCATACTCTCACTCTCTCACATGCTCTCTTTCAACATGGTAAAGAAATTTGCTTCCGGCGCAGTTTAAATGAAACTTGCCCTCTTACCGGTGGATTCTAACCTTTAATATTGTGGCTCTTTGTTGGCAACTGTGTATCCAACTTTCATCATACAATATGTATTGTTATCACCCCACAGGCCCCACAGCCTTCACTATGGAATGTTTGTGCTCCTGTCAGATGAGGAAATGGAATTTCAACTTTTTACTCATTACGGTGTAAAAATCACCCCGCTGTAGGTTGAACGTGTTGCCAAACTCGACATCACTCTCGCGGCGTTGCCAACATTCAGACTTTATCAGTACTCATCCTATGTGTGTTCATGACAGAATGCTGCCACTTTTCTTAAAGCCAGAGCAGCTGAATGCGTGACTGCAGACTTCATCCTCCCCGTGCTTCTCTCGTCTCGTGTTCTCTCTTCCAGCTGATTTCCCCGTACGGAAAAGCCCCGTAGCCCCGTCTGCATTCCTTACCAATTAAGCCAGCGTCATCTGATTCCAATTACTCTAATTATAGCAGCCAGGGATGTGAGGAAGAGAGGGGGTGAGAGAGAGAGAGAGAGAGAGAGACACACACACAGACAAGTGGAGTAAGTGAGAATAACATGGCGAGCCTTCACACTTCACACATGAGAGCAGGAATGCATGTGTAGCCAGGCTTGCCTTGAGGTCACACCTACGGCAACAACATCATCAACAGTAACCAACAACAAAAAGTGCTCACAACATCACAGCAACAGCTGCAAAGACTTAGGTTACTTGAGCTCATCTTTGTTGATAATGAAGGCAGCACAGATCATCTGATGACAGCGTACACACTTAACAAGGTCAAGTTAATGGAAGGACATGGGTGTTGTTCATCGCACCATGAAGTGATGATCAGGTCCAAGAGGACATTGTCTTTATGTGAAAGAGTCAATGCATGAGAGCTAGTGTGACCGATATAGAGACACACAGCATAAAGCGCTTAGAGGTGCATTCAGAGAACCCACGTAAATGTCTATACCTCTGCAAACACACATGCAGTCCACAAACCAAACTATCTTGTTAATGCCACCTTCTGGTAATAGAAGTACAACTAATATATTTTTTATTGAACAGTGTTTTTGGAATTTTTCTTGGCATATCTAACTTTTTAAATTTCTAGATGTTTTAATTTGTCGGCTCTGGGTTCTTTGATGCTTCAAACTCTTGTTATTGTGTTAGCCTTTAGAAACCCACCATCAGTCGACCTCTAGTAAAAGGACATCTTTTAACAAATCCCTGGTCCATCTCTGAAGTCATGTTTGCCACCTGCAGCCCCCCCCCACAGCAATCACTGGTGTTGTTATACAGAATGGCACCATTCAAAATGCCAGCGAGCTGCCAGTGCTGTGGGTCATCATGATTTTTTTCACAGCTGACTGCCCACAAGGAGATGCCAGAGCCCTGGAGTGGCCTGTTTTTAAAGACCTATTTGGGATAGTAAACACATTTCTCTCTGTGTGAGTCCCACTGATTCCTTTGGTGAGAATATGTGCGTGTAAACATCTGTTCTTCACTTTGTTTCATTTTCACAACACTATATGGAATCAGCTAAGCTATTCTATAATTGTATTTACTTTGTTTTAAGGCTTGCCGCCTTTGCTGCGCACAAACATAGTTTGAAAACTGTTCTTAAACATATTCATATACATGTACATACACAAACACACACATCCAGCACATGTTCTGTCATCATGTTGGGATGAAAGGGTTATTTGACAGCTGTGGCATCAAACAGCAGGCCCTGTTAATGATGCAGGCACTCTCAAATTAGGAGCTCATTAGATGCCGTCCAGATAACACACTGATGAGCCAAGACGGTTTGTTGAAGGATTTATAAAGTAGGCTAGCACTGTATTTGCCGCATTATGTTGGTGTGTTTATTGTGCAGTCTTGTGTAATGGGCCTTAGCATTGCTGCATAGAGTTACGCTGTTGTTTTTAGTATTGAGGAACTGATTTTTAGGGGTGTCCCAACCGCGATCTCAAGTATCGGTTATCTTGTTACCGATACCTTCTTTTCATCTGCTCTGGCTGTAACTCAACCTCATAATGACACAAAGCAGTGTTTATAGAATAGACTATAAATGGAAATACTTTGGTATTCAACCACCTGTTCAACAAATATGTAAACAAGTGATTTATTTTAGCGGCAGTTTAATAGCAAACACAGAAACACAGTGTTTGTTTGATAACGCAGCCTTCTCTATGTCTCTCTATCAGTGGTACCTGTAGTCTCCGGTACAGACAGAGGACAAAGGTTCATCTTTCTTTCTAAATCAGGCAGAAATAGTATTTGTTTTAATAACAATGACTAAAAACTGGTGCACTGTGCACCTCTGTTATCTGCACTAATACAAGCATTGGATCGCTACTTGGTATCGGCAGATACCCAAAAGAAAGGAAAGAAAAGTAAAGGAAAGTCTTAACTACTGCAATCAGGAAATGGTCTAGACTGCTGTCTACCATGACAACAAATGATGTCTTGACCACGATGATGTCTGCATGAACGGTGATGATAAATGATGGATGTTGTTATGGAAATGTAAAAACCTGCCGGGACACAAACATGTGACAGTTAATTATCTCATGACATAAAGCAGGCATCGACTTCGGTTGAGTGATGTTTATTCAAAGTCAGCTCAAATGCGATTTTTCCCCTCTTCTCTCCCTCTCGACCCATGATGACCTCTGGATAAGGTGACCCTCTTCCATCTTGTAGGGAACCCGTCCTTCCTCCTGAGTATGGAGTTCATTCACTCTGTCATACTGTCATATGGACACTGATGTCCCTTTCTCTGCTACCAGG
Source organism: Microchirus variegatus (assembly GCF_963457635.1). NCBI lineage: Eukaryota > Metazoa > Chordata > Actinopteri > Pleuronectiformes > Soleidae > Microchirus > Microchirus variegatus. Next base: position 7,833,001 of record NC_139814.1, read on the forward strand.
ACCCATGACATCTGTCTAGACACTAAAATGCCATTGGCTTGCAAACCCCGTAACCCCCCCCCGCAACACCACCACCACCTGATTACCTTGCAGCCATTGCTCTTCATTTCCCTGTTTGCTCCTGCCTTGCACCCATAAGTCTTTTAAAATCTCAATAATCATTATGATGGAGCTTCAGATCACCTCTAAGTCAGATTAGATGTTAATTACCTTTTCATTTACTTACTTTATTTTGCATAAGAGGCAGCAGAGATTCACAAGCCTGGGATAGAACTGCTTGTTACTAAGCATTCACTGGATATAAAACAAAATCCTGTTGTGAAACATTTCCACAGTCTATGTTACCAACATAGACCTCATACATACATGATATTTTCACATACTCACTCATGGACATGGACAATAAAAAAGCGATATATATCCTAAGTGGATATGCCACAATATTTTCCTCAAAAAATACAAGTTTTGCACAATAAAATTGTAGCTTAGTTTCTATTTGAAAACTTCCCCAGTGGTTGCTGCTTTTATTTTAGACTGCACATCTCTCTGACTCTGACTTTACATCCTTTACTTTCACACTGCCTCCACTGCTCATGGGTTTAATTGCATCCTGTTCGTGCACAGCGTTAATCTGTGAGGATGTGCACCAGCGACGCTCTGACAGAAAACAGGATACAGAAGGACAGCCATCATCATCACACATTAATTCAAGCAAGTGTATATCACAGGCTTCAAGAGCCCTGCAGGATAATTCAATGTGTCTCGTCCCAAGCCTTTAAACTGACAAGAAATCTAGAGGAGATATTTAAGGGGCAAAAAATTGACTAAATGTAATACTGTGGCTACCTGCTTTTGCATCGCTCTCACATAAATGAGATTTTAATCTCAATGTGACTTCTTAGTAAAGGTTAAATATTGCAAGTAAACAGGATGGACAAGAGTTAGAAACAAAAAAAAGGATGCCATTTTTAATATGAGCCAGTTTGCGCTGGCTGCACACACCTGGCACCACCTTTTCGAAAAGCCCGGAGTCAAGACTGCAAACACATTAACCCGATACTGATACCTGGACATTTGCGTCTCAGCCGATACCTGATACTGATCTAGTACTACTGTTGAATTAATAAACTGTACAACCTGACCATGTGGAAGAGACTGAAGACGCTTGACTTAAACATTACGTTCTTATCTTTATAAAACTAACTGTAACAAATTAACACATACATAATGAATTAAATTGTTATTTCTTTACCCTTTAACACAGAGAGTATCACCAACGAAAAGTGCGCTTTGCATTGGAGTACTTAAATAACAGTTTGTGCTATCGGAGAAATTCCAATTGTTTCTGAAAGCTGAACTTACTTACTAAAGCCAACATGTTGTTATTACGGTAATTTCACTCGCACTTTTGCAGGAAGCCAGATAATCTGTGTCTTTGTTGAGAGTTGGAAAAAAAGTATGTGCATAGTTTCTCATTTCTTGGCCTGTTTTTACACTTTGAGACAAAACCTCAAAAAATGTAATAGTAAATATGTGTACAACTTTTAAACTGTTAATTCACTAGTTTAACATGCAGTAAATTGTAAGACAGACATTTTGAGCCTTAGGTGTTAAAGGGTTAAAATAAATAGCCAGCAGCAACATGGAATAGCATTCAAAATAAACAGGAATCAAAGTTATTTGTAAACATTTTGGACAGGAATTCTAAATATAACAACAGATTGGCATCATAGATCAGCCCCATTATCCGATACACGATCTGGCTCAGTTGTGTTAGCACACAGACCTCAGGTCCAGTCCACACACCGGGAACTTTAAACTGCAGCAATTCAACATTAATATCAATTTAATACTAACAGCATGTTGTCACTTCCACAGTTTGGTGTTAACGAGGCTTCTCCATCCACAAACTATTTAAAAGCATGTGGTTAGTCCTTATTATGACTTCATTTTTAGTACTTTTACGTACCAATCAGCTTATCTCTCTCTCTCCCTCTTTCTCTCTCTTATCCTGTCATTCAATCCCTCACTCCCTTTCCTATCCGGAAGGAGGAAGCCATTAAGCTGAGTTTTCCAAGTTTTCATAAACCGGGAGTGATGAAGCCGCTGAACTCGGTGGGACACTGAGGGTGGGTCGTTACTTTGCTTCCACTGTATCATTAGTGTCCATAACAAACACATTATCTCCTGCTGCACCGACCCTCTTCCAGGCCATTTAGGGTGATAATTAGACTGTAACAAACAGCCGTCCCCTTAATATAGGTCATAGGCTGCTAATGATGCTCTCACTGAAATACACACCAGAGGTTGGGTTTGGGATCGGAAACTCAAACTATTGTTTGTGATTGGTAAATTTAGAAACACTTAGTTGCGATAAAATACAAAAAGGGAGCTTTTATTGCCTGAATGTAGTCGGTAACTTTGTCATTAGTGCAATAAAAATGCTAAATGAATTTGCACATATGCAGTCATTAAAAGAAAGATTTCATACAATATCTGCACTGCTTTCAAATTACAGAATAATCTAAATAATTGCAAACTTTTGGCACTTTCCACCCTGTGAAGGTCAAAAACACTGTGTCATTTCTTTTGCTAATTTAGGCATGTAATATTAAAATGAATATTAATCCTGTCACAACCATATTATGTCAAAGCAGCGACGTTGTTATGGAAATATTTATGGGGACGTCCAGATGTGAATTTATGCATAATAACAAGGACCCAGAGGCAGCTGTCAACAGACGGGTAAACAAAAGAGCTGCTGTGTTGAGCACATGCATCACATGTAATTATGTGCTGGTTTGTCAACACTGTCAGGTGTGTGTGTGTGTGTGTGTGTGTGTGTGTGTGTGTGTGTGTGTGTGTGTGTATGAGTTTTCTATTTTGTCTTGTTTCATTAACACATACATGAAATTTCCCGACTTTTTTTTTTTTTTACCATAGTCATAATTACATATGTGAAAGGGTTATTCATAGAGGTTTCATTATGGGTACGTTAGTGGGCCAAGGTGATTTAAATTGTATTTCTTTGTTTGTAAACGTGATGTAATTATGTAGTAACGATTGTCTTGTTTACACCTCATTAAAAACACTGACATTTATTTAACATCTACATGTAATTAAACAGTATTGTGTTTTAAAAAAAAAACAAACCAAGAAAAAAGCTATTTAATCATGTTTTTTAATGATTTTGGAGAAGAAAACATATTAAAATCAATAATTGCTGAGCTTATATAATGTATACGCAGTACTCTCTGTGTCATTGTGTATTTATTCAAAATGAAAACATGATTTATAGCCGCTCTCCGCGTTTTGTTGTGGAAAAGGAACCATTACTCCACACCGCTGTTTTGTAATTGAAAATCATTGCATCAGTTCCACCACTGAACCTGACTGATGTCACATAAATGTTGATTTGTTCTGAGTGGCTTTCTCCGCACAACACTTCCATTATTGCTGTTTTATTACTTTTGTTGTTGCTATTTTCCATTGAGAAATAATTCTTTAATATATATTTCAATATTTCCGCGGCGCTCTCGCCTCCGCCGTGTTGTCATTTCTCGGTGCAGACGCGGCAGCACTAAGGCAAGGTATTTCTGCCGCAGTTAGACATATGATGCTCACATCGCAAAGTAGTTTCACATGGCAGCCTTAGTGTTCCCCCGGTGAGTGGTGGCACATTAAGGAATAACAAATGAGTCCATGACCTGGGGTAGTTATTCAGGGTGTGTTTGTGGAGATGGCAAACAGCATATGCTATTTGCTCTGCAGTAGATTCATAAGTGAAAATTGCATTGTGCCTCCATTTGGAGAACAGGTGATATGAGTATGGAGGGAAACAAAGAGATTGTCACTCTCCTGGTTTCTGATGATGCTGTGCCACGCTGCTGAAAGGCTCACACATTGTACCTGTCATCCTAACACTGAATTTGACTTGTCAACATGCTGTATGTGTCTGCCTTTTTTTCTTTTTTTAACGAGATTGAAAAATAGCTGTGACTATGCCCAATTGTCCACAAGTGCTATTGTGTTTTCTGTGAGAAAGAAAGGTCCGTCATGCACGTTGAAGTGCATGCTCGTGATTTTTGCTTCCCTCCCCGCCTGTTAACTTTGATCCACTGACCCAGTCGCTTTGTTCCACACATTCTCCACACGGACATGTGCTGGGGAGACAGTCAGGACGCAGCCTTTTGAAGTCACTAAACATCCACTGCCACGGCTCATTTGACCCATGCACCCTGGGGTGAACATGCATGGCGATTTTATGATGCAGTGAACCTCGTCAAGGGCTGCGCTGAGGATTGTATGAGGTGAAGCTCTGAATACTGCATGTACTCGATAACAGTGGAGAGAAGGAGACACGTGACCTTTTAAGGGATCCTTTTTTAATGCGTATCTCTGCAAAATAACAGTGATTGTGGGACTCTATTGAGCAGTGGTACCACATTTTTGAATGGTATACCCCCACAACCTTTACTGACAAACCCAATTGCACCTCATTACACTTTGTTGATTCCTGAAAAATCTAAACAAGGCAGTAATCTTACACTGTAGTGATGTTTGGACTTTAGACTCTTTCCAATACAAGTTAATTATTTGGTATTTACTGTATAGGGCTGCATAGGGTGGTGAGGTGGTTAGCGCTGACACCACACCCCGACCTGTGTTGGAAAACTGTTATAGATGATCCAGAACATAGCTGCGCTCATGGTCTTCAATCAGCCTAAAAGGGCACATGTCACCCCACTGGCTACCCTTAGCCGCCCACATCAAATTCAAATCACTGATGCTAGCCAACAGCATGCTCCCACCGACTTAAATGCTCTCATAAAGTCTTATGTCACCCCTCGACTACTCTGTTCATCAAAGGATTGTCGTCCGGCGGTGCCAACACCCCACACAAGACAACCTAGACTCTTTTCGCGTGTTGTTCTGCGCTGTCTATCTTGAAGAAGCTCTTGAAGACCCAGCTCTTCCAAGAGCATCTTTTGTCCTATCACTTACCTTACCTCCTCCCCTGCACTCTCACCCTCTGTCAGTTCACTGTTCATCGTGGATTTATTTCCAAGACTACTTCTATGTAGCTTATTCCTCTTTTGTAAGTTTGCTAAATGCTTAAATGTATATGGAGACAGTGACTGGTTTAAATTGGTGGAGTTTGCATGTTCTCCCTGTGCATGGGTGATATTCATGAATACTCTAGGTGTGTGAAGTGTGAGCAGGGTGGATGGCGGATGGTCACAATAACTTGAAATAGTAAAGGCTAAACATGTCCACCAGCAGTCTGCTCCTCTTGGTTTTTAAGATTAGTTTTGACATTTCTGCTTGCAAATGTTTTCACATTCATTTATTTTGACACTAAATATGATATTCCCTTTGGGTATGTATACCCCCAGCTGGGAACCACATAGCACAGCTGCTGCCGAGATTCACAACAACAACACCAATATGCCATTTTTGAATTCCACAGCTCTCAGTTAAACAAAAAAAAAAAACCTTCTTGAATAAACAGCTATATTTTTTTGTGTAGTTTAAGATTTGTTCCAGAGCTTAAAAATCACGAGTAGTTAAGTGGACAGTCATTATACAAATTAAAGGTGTGTTGAGTGTAACTGCCTAAATGCAGTACACAAAGTTGTTACACACTGTCCTTTGATTAAAGCTCTAACAAAAGCGGCCTTGCACATTGCTCTTGTTAACGCATGTATTCCCGCAAGACTAGCATGAAATGAAACACGCATAACTCTATACAAACATTAGTATCCCGCTAGCTCTCAGTGGACTTACAATTTATTTTTTGTGTGGCTGGAGAAATCCAACCACCAAATATCAAAGCCTCATTTAGGCACATTGCCCTACACTGTATGTTCTCACATCAATGCACAAAGTAAAGTAGTCAAGTGTGCTCAACTACTTGGAAAGTTGAAAACCTATGTTAACAGTAAAAAGACAAAAGAGGCAGAAGACTAAAGAGAGAAAGATAAATCTTGTACTGAGTGAAAAGTCATTAATAATTCACAAACACTATATGTTTTCTGCGTCATCACAGTCCTCATGTTGGTCAATAGTGCAAATCAAACAGATAGCCCCCGTTTCCTTTTAACGCCCTCCACCCCTGAGCTTCTGATCTGATCTCCAAAACCCCAACCATCACCAGCACGCTCCGCCTCCACATGATGTCAATCAAGAGGAATTCAATCTCAGAAATGATATCATGAATGATGCATAAGACAGAAAAATGCATTTACCCCTGGCAGCAACACAATAAGCTGTTGTTGCAAACACGGTAATGCAGAAATACGAAGGTTATGGTGATGAAAATGCATTATGAAACCAGGAAGACGTCCGTGAATGTTGTCTGCTTCTCAGCTGAGGGATCACAGCCAAGGACAGAACAGCTTATAAGGACATTCCTCAATATCGCTACAAAGGGAGGATGAATGTGCCTTGAAGTCTTCAGGAAACACTGAAAAAGTATCCTTGCATGCATGTGTGTCTGTCCATTTATGATGTATGTGCATGGGCTTTGTCTCCTTCTGCTCGAGCACAGAGGTAAAGCCAAAGTGAACCGTCTTCCATGTTAATAATGGATATATGATATGAGCTCCACATGAAATTTTAATCTCCGGAATATTAGCTCACCAAGGGAGACACAAAATCAAATCAGGGGGTCGTGATTAAGCGGGTGAAGCCCATATCGACCCATTTAAATTCACATTAACCCAGCATCAAAATGTATGAACCATGACATTGATGGCAGACATAATTTAGTCGTGTTATGTCAGTTTTTCAAAGTAAAGGTGTGATTGCTCCCTTCATACATCTGGAAAAGGACAATTGATGTAGAATATGAGGCTTCCTGGATGCTTATTAATGTTAAATGATATCAATAGCACTTGTCTTTACTTTGTTATCATCAAATACACTATAAAACTACCAAAATCGGGAATTGCCCTCATTAAATTATGGAATTTCTTTTGGCATTGAGTTCATGACTTCCCAACATAATATAAATCAACCTTTCTTCAGACAAATCTCTCTGTAAAAATGTTGCCTCGTGTCGTGTGACTCAAGACAGATTAGACAACCATGAAGGTTTCAATGGTTTATTCCCATATGCCAGGACAGACAGCTGTGATCGTAAAAAGTATTTATAAGACCTGCGAATATCAATTAAATATTCTTCGAGCAATATCAACTATCTCCAGTGTAGCAATAGCTTAAGAAAACGTATTACCTGTTAGATATTAAATATAATCACTGAAGCTGATTTTTGACATTGGGTACTTTTCACAAAACATCCTGGATCCTGGACTTGTGTAAAGACAGGTTACAATTCCTGGGTGTTGGTACTATCAGAAGTGAGGAAGCCTCTTGGATTAGCTAGAGGTTAACGCAGGACCAGTCGAATTTCACCTTCAATCATTTTTCACCATTAACTTCACATGTTTGATACATTATTCTCCTCCTACTTCTGCTTCAATTTACAGCACAATTAAATGGCTCAAATAAGGACATTCCAAATGCTACTTTTGCACTTCCTGTGTCATATTCTGGATGCATTGTTTAGCATTCGTGCCAGAAGAGTGCAAGCCTGGCAGAGAATGAGAGGGAGAGAGCGCGAGAGAGAGAGAGAGAGAGTGAGAGAAACAAAGCCCCTCCGCTGTGTTAGCATACTCAAAGGCTCAATAATGTATCACCCACTTTTGTTCCTTACACAGCATCTATCATCTCAGCATAATACAGAGCAGCTAGAAAGCCATTTTCCTGAAGCAGTAATAGGACAAAGATTGACAATGTGTGCCTGTTTGTGTGCACACAATCACGTGTGCCTGTGCATGCGTGTGTGTGTGTGTGTGTGTATGTGTGTGTGTGTGTGTGTGTGTGACTGAAAGCAAGTATGAGAAGCAGTGCTGTGCCAGAGCAGTGTGTGTGTAATTATGTGAGTGAATGAGTGTAGGACACACTTAGTTGTCATTGGCTTGGATTGCACTCATGGGAAGAATTCTGTAGCTGAATAATGTGATGTATTAAGCTGTGCTCTGCAGCAACGTATGGTAATTTGTAAGATTTTTATTTAATCAGGTAACATTGTATTCCAGCCAAATGGAACACTGCATGAGTAAGGTGAACCTCTAATCTTTTACTCCTGGGCCTCATACGCTGCTCTTTTTTTATCTTTTATATATCTTATGAAAGAAAATATTCATACTTAAAAATAATGTTTAAAAAAAACTTTGTATCCTATGATCAACTTTAAATTACTTTTCAGTGTAAAAGTGATGCTGGGAGGTTAATTAATGAGCGTGCACTCTGCAGCTACTTAGACCAATCAATCATGAGGACCCTATTGTGAATAAATGAAATGATTGATCAATGTGGTTGTGAGGATGAGGATGATGATGAATTAGGAAATACGAACTGTTACGTAATACACAGGAGACGGAATCATTTTTAAACACGCTATTAAAAACATTTTGTGAAGGTCATGGACACTATGTGCACATTTATCCTTGTATGTTGTTTTTCATCACATGGGAAAATTAAAGGACTTTTCTTTTTTGCTTATTTTAACCATTAAAATGTCCTGTCACTAAGTGCTTTTGTCCATTTTTGCAATATCTGTCCAATATCTGGCAGTTATTTACAATGTACTGCATGAGTACATCATTAGTTTTTATTATTTAAAACGAAAATAAAAACAAATGTAGTTGTACATGAACACCAGGTGTTAAATTTTAAATTTAAACAGCATAAAACATTTAAAACATTTTTTTTGGAATTTTTGTCTCAGTGTCCAAAAACAGGCCAAAGTGCGCTTGTGCAAACGTGTCGTCTGTTATACGCTCGGTGACTGATCCACAAAAAGTACTACATAGAGCTAATGTACTCTATGTTAAATCATGTTTCTGCTATTAATAGCATTCATTTTGTGTCAGCAGGTCACTAGCTTAGTGATGCAGCATGTTTCATGTTGCCTCGCTTGAATTCTTTCCAGTCTGTCATAAGATATACAGATTTGAAGCTTTTACAGGGGTAGTGTTGCCTGTTAAGTAGGAGCAGCATCAGCGGCTCCCCAGGGCTGAAGTAACTGATTCAGAAGACAAAAAGTTGGATCAGTTGATCCACAGTTTCCATGTTAAAAAGCCAAAAATATCGCAATAAAAGTTTCAAAACTTGGCTGCGGTAGAAAACATTCCCACATTCCGAGGAAGAGTTTATGCGACAGAGGCTGGTGGAAACATATTTTTCAAGAGACAAGTTTATGTTGCAGTCTCTGCCTCTGTTGCTGCTCCTGCTGGAGAGACAAAGTGTTCGTGTAACGCTGCCAATCACATTTACATGTCTCTAATTCATGAGAGTTCACACTCTGATCGGTGCGATGAAACGCCAGTAATATATATCAGAAAATCTGGTCCCTCCATCGGCTCACATCCCCATGAATGTTGTCACTTTCACGTAACTGACAGACATGTGAACTGACAAGTTTGAAATTTGTGATGTTTTATGCAGAAATCATAATCATGACTCCGCAAAACTGCAGCTATGCATCCCAAAGTGATTACAGTAAAAACTATATCAGTAAAAAAAAAGAAGCAAAAGTTCATTTAAATTCTTTAAGTCCTAAAAACTGTTTTCCTGTGTGAGGAAGGTTTGGATTCTTTATTTCAAATCCACGCCAACACCTGTTCATGGCTGCCTGATTAAATCCTAAATGTTAAAGTGACAGGTGTTTTAGGCTGTTTGTTCAGACATAATATGTTGATTGGACTGAAAACATCTTCCCCTGGATGATGGCACAGATCCTTTGCCTCACAGTCCTTTTGTTTCCAACAGACGTTTCGAAATCAGGAATGTGGATTTCCTCACCTCCCTCAGCGAGCAGCAGAAGGGCCTCGCACGTTTACCAGCTTGCTCGCTCGTCATCTTTCTGTTGCTCTGGAGCATGCTGCTCTCCGATTGAACGTGTCTGGGTTGAAGACATTTTGTGCATATGTCAGATTACAATTGCGTGTTTGTACATCGCAGCATGTTTGTACGGCTGTGTGTCAGATTGAAGGAGAGAATCCAAGCCTGCAAAGTTTCGCCATCTGTTTGTGGAGTCTTGACTTTGATGAAAACACGCTGAAGAAAACACATGTCCCCAAAAAATGCTTTCGTACTAACGAGGATAGATAAACAAGACGCAATTTGTTCAGTCCACAGCAGCCTACGAGATCTAATTTCCAATCCAATCTCTACCACTGACTATCGTTCTTTCTTCTCATACTTGTTCTGTATCCAAAAAGAGTATTGTTTCAATCAATCAAATGTACAAAAATGGTGTACCTGATACCAAATTCCATTCTGTTGTACTACCTGGAGCACGCACAATCTGTGGACTGCACTCCACGGGTCCCTAAGCAGACATGGACAGATGATGACATTTAAGTCACACAGACCTTCGAAGATCCCAGCATACATCAGGGATGCAAACAATATGAATTCACATTTGAGACCCCTGCAGCCTGGCTTTGACAGCTTCATGGTGTGGGCAGCATTCGAAGATTAGTGTCACAGAGAGTCATTAGAACGTGAAAGTGGAGGAAACAAAGTGATGGTGATGGAGTGATTCGTGGTAGCGCTGCATTTTTTGTCTCCAAATATTCTGGTCTCTCACAAATTAAGCGCAAGCTTTTGAAGTTGATGTGCTCACACGCTGCTTCAACTCCCCAAATTCACAGACTTCCTTTCACTTGATTGGCGCGCTTGTCTTGTGAACGCGTTCTGCAGACTCAGGCTCCCACAGCAACATCTGAGCACATATCTTCCACCTATACACAAGCGTATAGGAACACTCCCTCTGGCATCTGCAAACTTGTCAGCAACACATCCTCGCAGCAGCAAAACACAGCAACTACTGCTTTTCTTGCAGTTTCCTCTGCCCAGACAACACAGAACCCCATTGTCTTTGGTTTTAATTGTGCTGCTCCAGGCTGCTGGTTTGTCACAAAACAGGCCAGAGTGTCATACCTGAGGAAAACAAATAGTGTGGTGTTACACCATGGATTGGCATCTACAGACACACACACACACACTCGTCGAGTGTTCATCGGTGCTTAAAAGAGCAGTCGTGAAGCCCTGTAGAGCCAATTACACATACAGTTCTAATCTCTTGAGCAAGCTAAATAGATAGAGGGGGGGAGAGGAGCAGGAACGATGAAGGTTGAGATGAGAGATGGCTATAGAGGTGAGAGGGAAGACAGGACAGGGATTGAGTGAAAAGAAAGGCAAATCTGTGGGGTGATTGAAAGAGACAGTGCTGTAGCGTTGGGGGAAATCGGTGAAAGGTCAGTGGCACAAAGAAGGGAGGAAAAGAAAAAGAAAAACAGTGTGGGCATTTCCAGAGCCTCAACAAGGCATTAGATGCACTGCCCCCAGTCAAGACACATATCTATCTGTCGAGCTTCTATCAGTGAAATGGATGCAGCCTTGAGAGGCCCATAGGCGGAACGTTGACTTCTGAAGTTTGACGTCTTATTCCCTCAAGTGTTGTCAGAAGGCAACAAGGGCTTCCTTTAATGTGTTTTATCTGCCTGTCATGTCGGCTGCCTTCACCTCTGTCTTTCTACCCAGCTGTCTCTTTCTTACCTTTTCACTCAGTCACCTTTTTTGCACTGTGATCTATAATTTTCTCTTCCTCTCCTTTTTGCTTAACCACAATCTTTGCCTTCTTCTCCAACCCCCCCCCCCCTCCTCCTTGCGCTGCTAATACTCCCCCCTCCCTGTGGCATGGTAATGTTCTCAGATATTACAGCGGGGTAAACAGAGCAGGGTGTCGAAATGAAATAACTGCTACGGGGCTGTCAGCTCTTGCGAGGGGGCCATCCGTCAGCAGAAAATGACACGTTGGCTGCACCCCCTCCTCCTGTCACACACAGTTGGATTTCTTCTGTCCTCCTGGTGGCAAGGTGAAGGAATTATGCTCATCAAAGGCCCAGTGCAGCCTGGAGCCTTTCCATTAACCTTCTGCATTACTGGTCAATGGTGAGGAGATGGACGCAACTGCCATCATTGCTCCTACACACACACACAAGAAATAGGTTCAGGCAGACTTAGCTGCATAAAAGCAAAAAAATACACATTAACTTAGGAACAGCGTTATATGTTACACACAGCATAGTTATGTAAGATAGGGTTTATATACAGGTAGATGCAAGCACACAAACCTCAATTACCATTTCATTCACAGCTGACAGCCGAGCATGTGTGAAGGCTGACATTAAAGGAAATTAAATCTCCTTGTGGAATGGGCCAGCCCATCTCACCTCCCGTCAAAATGCTCCCATTTCCACTCCTCCACATAACCTTCTCATCTGGGTATTTAGGGCTTTGTGGTGCGGAACGTCATCAAAGAGAGAACTTAGCGAGGCGGCCTTGTACAGACGAGGCCTCCCCATGATAATCCCTTCCGAGGAAAGCGGCTCTCTGCTATTAGCGCCGTACACAAATTACAGCTTCAGATTCCGCCGTGTTCTTTCACTGTGTGTACTGTCACGCTCGTGGAAGAAAGAGCCTTCATTCAAAAATGCTACCGCGCTGATACACAAAGTCTCGAATCATTGACTTAGCCCACTGAGTGAGTCAGTGAGTTAACTCTTTGATCCCGACCTCCCGTCTGCACAGGAATACGAAAGCCCATTTCACATAATCCTGAAAAACATTGCCTGACTTAACCAGTGAAACTCAAAGGAAAGCACAGCTGCAGCTGCACACACTGAAGGGACTTAGTTTTTAGTGACACGTGTACAGGAGATTTTTCTGGGCAGATTTAATTAAGCCTCATTCACTGCCAAATCCTGTGTGATACAAACTTGTGTGAGCTCTTCCTCTCTTGCCCCAAATAATGCCAATATTAAAAAAACAACAACTGTAAAAGAAGGTGAAGATTCAATTGCCCTGAAGTTCAGAAAATGTTGCTCCCGTTTAAAGGAGAAGTGGCTGCAGTGTTTTTGCTTCACATTGGGCACCAGCATTCTCCCAAAGGCTTTAATCAGATCAAACACGTCCTGTCAGATAAGATGGCTAATTAATCAGGGGAGGGACCAGTCTTCTCCTCTGGCAGATGGAGAGATGGAGGCAGGACGCCGGTGGAAGCGCTTCCTTCTCTCCTCCCTAACCTCTTCCTCTGCTGACAGAGTGAGACAGTATTGCCCATGGCAAAGCACTGCAGATTCTGTATAGATTCTCAAAGACACTGTTTACCTGCAACTGTAGTTTCTCCACAATATCCCCCCAACTGAGAATAAGACAGATTTCCGAAGTTGCAGTTTTTGCGGTGCTGCAGAGGCACGTGAACAAAAAAAAGATGACTGGGGTTTCGTGAGTATCATCTGGGGCAAAATCAACTGATTTAGTAGTGTAGTCGCGGCACTATTGACAGATTACAAGGGCGTTTGTGATTTAGTGAAGGAAAACATCTCATTTTTGATTTTAGTCTCTGCCTCTTGTCTTTTCCTGTTGCCAGTTTCTTACAGTTTATGAGACCGGACATGGCCGATGAAATTTAACCACTCCTGAACTAATGAAGTGACCATTTTATGTAATATGATATAATTCTATCAGTTTTTATAGATACATGTCTTTCTCAATGGCAATCTATATATATTAAGATTCAGTAGCCTTGCTTATTATTAGGTATAGATCCAGTCATTCCACAGGTTATTGCTTTTCTACACTGCAATGCTGCTTGTAAAAGCCCCTCCACTGCTCACTGCTACGTGGTCTAAAGGTGATTAAAATGTAACTCTCTCTTTGGTTCTCATTGACAAGGACAATAATGACATTTTCCTTTGTTCAAGACTCCTAATGCCAGCCTCAAACAATCAGCACAACATGATCAATTAATTAGCATCATTCAAGAAAGTGACTTGGAACTACTGAGCCTGTGTCTGAAACGGACTGAACCAGATCTGTCACCTGTGAGCTGGATGATGTATTTCATAATGAAATAACCAAGATCACAGATGGATTTTTTGCTTTCATTAACTCAAATTCATGATGGCTCCTTTTGGCAGCTTTTGCTGTTAGATTACATTTTTTCAAGATGTGGATACTGGGTTTAGAAATGAGATGTGAATGGCAAGTAGCACATGACAATCTGGCTGCATGGCTACCTGGTTGAATAGTTCCCTTACTACCTGAGTTGGGGGAGGGGATGTAAAATGTAATTTACATCATGTTAATGTGCAATGAGAGAAAAGAAGACTGCTGCATTGGGTCACAGTAAAAAGCATGTGCTCATAAAATGACAGTCCTTTCAATCTTGAAGGAATGAAGGAAAATATAGAATGTATATAATCCCCTTTTGCCTTGATGAAGACTGTTTGAGTTGAAATACAAAGATTTGTACACCAGTGTTCCACTTCCACCTCTCAGATTCACACTTAAGATTGAAATAACAACCATTATTGTGATTTTATAAGAGAAGAAACTATGGCCATGAGAGTCGGATTGATTTAAAAGTTAGATACTAGCTTTGAGACATACTATATAATATATTATGAGCTCTGTTCTGGTAACTCCATGGGGTGTGTAGCTTTACTTACCTCAGAGCAGCCCTCGTGTGCTGCATACAGAAAACACTACACTGAGCAACGTCACTTTCTCTTCTCTGTGTCTCTTTCTCTTGATCCTTTATCACTCCACTTGACATCTGGTGTAGAGGAAATACCCCCAGAAGACTCCATACAGGCTATTTCAAATAGATATAGCATGCAAGATGTACATAAAAATCCACCAAATTTATAATCCATAATGTAACACGAAGGCAGCACAGATGCGAGTAGATGAGTGTGTGAGGCCAAATGTCACGACGCTTTGTCCGATGTTTGACAGTGTTGATGTGATCGCTCAGGACACAAAGCCGATGTATATCTCACAGTTTCCTATGATTGAAAATGATATATTCTTTTTTCTTTTCTCCTCTCGTCTCTTGCTTTCTCTCTTCTGCTCTTCAAACCCACTGGCCCTGCAGCAACAAGAGCAAGACCCCACCAACCTGTACATCTCCAACCTGCCGGTTTCTATGGACGAGCAGGAGCTGGAGAACATGCTGAAACCTCTGGGTCACGTCATCTCAACGAGGATACTGAGGGATGCCAACGGGGTCAGCAGAGGAGTCGGTTTCGCCAGGTACTGACACTGATGTTGCAATGCAAGCAGCATCTCTTCATAATATAAAGCCCTGCTGCTTCGATGAATACACTGATGTACAGAACATATGCCCACACACGTCACCTGGGTTGAATGCTTATTTCATACTGTACGGCCTGGTACAGCAGGAACAGGTTTTTTTTGCAAATGGATTTGACCTACGTGATGTGTGTGCACACACTTATAAATGCACTGATCGAAGTGTGCACACACATGCATGCCCTGGCATAATGTCGCACACTTGCACACTCTGTGTGTGCATACACACACATTGCTATCTATAAGGTCAATCGTCAGATGAATCCTTCCTGCAGGAACTGGAAACTTTTAAAGCGGATGTGTTTCTTTTCATTGCCAGTGTATTTGTACATCTGCTGTCGTATTATCCATCCATTTTCTACCTCTTTATCCTCCACAGGAGGGTTGTGTGGGGTGCTGTGCCAATCTCAGCTGACATAGGGTGATAGACGGGGTACACTCTGGACAGTTTGCCAGTCAGATCACAGGGCCTAATGTTCTAAATTCAGCTGAAGATTTGCTTATTGTCCGTGTTTTAGAGCCGCAGAAACAGAGGAATCTAAAAATTCTGCTGACTCAGTTGTCATGTGAAAACCCTGGGGCTACATTTTAATATACAGATGGGCAAAAATGATGACGCAGTTTCCCACATGCACTTCCAGATAGTTTTTTTTCAACCAAGACTTGACTTAAAACTCGTCGTTTCAGTTTTTATTTTACCTCGTTGTCAGTCAAATATGCACACAATCTGTCCTACGTTTTACTATTGTTGTTTGTCATTAGTATTACTCTCTGAAACTAAGAGATTACTCCGGGATTTGCAAGCATTGCTGTGTACCTGAGTGGTCACATGATATACATTAGTATGGATGCAGATTGAACGGTTGCCAGTTTGAGTCCCTGCCATGTCAAGGGCCAGAGTACCCCTGAGCAAGGTAAACAATCCTCATTGCTCATTGTTTATTGGACATGCCATTTTTACATCATGCAATAGTACAGTTTGGTACAGTACGGTATGGTGTGGAACAGTAAAACCCCGGGTCAAGTAGATCACGGTGTGCGCTGTGCCCGATTGCTTGCAGACAACAACAAAATGAAGGATATCCAGCAGCTATTTTTTATTTTCCCTGCTCGGTTTGTGGCTGTTTGTCTCAACATGACGTCAAGCTTTATATGAGAATAGACTGCAGGCGTTAATTAAATACCAGTCACAAGGGAGTGACATCATGACTTGAATTGACCCAATTGGTCCAAAGCCTGGATAAATGGGAGGGTTGCATTAGGAAGTGCATCCGGTGTAAAAATCCAAATCAAATATGTAGATCATTCGCCAAAAGTAGAAAGAAAAAGATTACTTCTGAAATGGTTTTGAAATGCTTGTCTGGATGTGGATTTGGCATCATTAGAAAATTAAATTTTTAAAATGAAAATTAAGTATTATGGATGGAGCCTTGGTGTCTGCTTGTGCTCTCTTGTATCATCACACATTCAGACCAGCAATTACCCTGTCCTTACAGTATAGTTAGGTCCGCTCTATTTCAACCACCCAGCTTATCACTGAGCAGTTTATTTCTTTTTCTACTTAAAAAAGTTTCCACTTCTGCTTGTTAATCCCCCAAAGTCATAAACCGCTCTGTCCTTGTCCTCAGCAGCAGCCACTAGGCTCTCATTCCTCTACACACAGTCCTCCCTTGTTTACCCAGAGGAGGCCTCTGACGGCCGCAGAACTGCCATCTTGCAGGGATTTTTCTTAATCACCTGCTCTGGCTGAACTCCTCTCCTATTCCCCGCTCTATTACTGAGGGTTACAGCAGGACAGACACGTACAAACACCCACATAAACAAGCACTTGTACACAAACATGAGCATATGCATAAATAGACCATCTACACGTGCCTGTAGACCTGTGCATATAAAAACGCGTGCACACACACACACACAGACAGGTAGGCAGCCTCCTGTAGACCAACAAGCAGAGCACAGCAGCAAGCTGCCACAGGCCACCTGTTCAACCAGCCCTCAGTGGGCGGAGGAAGAGACGTGAGACGGCAGAAAGGAAGAAGGACTAATCATAGAGTGAAAGAAGATGATGAGAAGGAGAAGGAAGTGTGTGATGGAAGGACAGACAGTGAAAAAAGTTATTAGCAGGAAAGAGGAAATAAGCGGTGTTTGATTAGGTACGTTTGAATCCATATTATGCCTCTGTGCTGGCGACAGCCACAGCCAGGTGGGCTTTCAGGTCGTCCGTCCATCCCTGTATATCATATGTACAGTATGTCCCATTCTTACAGCTGCGATAACTGTCAAGAACGTCAAATTTGGCGCAAACACTGACTCAAGGATAATTTGATTGTGGTTGTCAAAGGCTAAAGCTCAGCGTTGCTTTGACCTCATACACATAATACACTATGTCACAACTGAACAAGAACTTGGAGACAATCGCACGACTCAGGAGACAAAGTAAAAAATAAACAATCTTTTATTTTCAAAGTGCAACGAGCATAAAACCTGATTGAAACACCTGACAGTCAACAGTCAATACTGAGTAAAACAGGTGATCAGTGGAGGCATAAAAGTACACACTCACTCATCCTCTACAGCTTTATCCTCCACATGAGGGTTGCTGGTGCCAATCCCAGCTGACATAATGGTGAAAGTACACCCTGAACAGGACGTGTATACAACTACTTGGTGATAAATCTAGTTATGGAAGCATCAAGATATAAAAGATAACGGCGGTTATTTATTAAAAAGAAAAGGTCAAAATGTAGAAGGCAGACAGAGACACAAAGAAAAACATTCATTGTGTTAGCTCGTGTTAGCTGTGTCAACAGACAGACAGACAGCTGCTGAGGGCTGGGCCATGAGGAGCATTAGAGAGAGTAAACTGAGCTAAGTGTTTGTGGGCCGATCCATTACTGATATCAGAGCCCATTACTCTGGCCCCAGCACTAATCATTGCAGACAGCAGCACCTGATTCCATTAACCAGCAGCACACACTGAGCACAGGGAAAAGCCACAATGCTTTGCTACATACCTGGCTGGCTCAACGACTGGCTGACTACCCCAAAAGTCTGATTGACCAATAGACGGTCTGGCTGAGCGGGTTTGTTTCTCACTGACTGCCTAACAGCCTGTCCACCTTATTTACTCCATGCCCACCTGTTTCCTGTCTACGTACCTGCCACACTGCTGGAAAGAGTGAGAGACAGCGTTGAGTGGGAGGCAAACAATGAGTAGCCAGAGTGGAGGAGGATAAAGTCCACTAGGGAATGGTGAGAGAAACTATACATGAACACTTCAAGTCGGAGAAGTTCAGGAAAGACTGATGTTTGCTCTGATTTTCAGCTCTTATTATGATAGGCAGCTAAAATCATCATCTTAAAACATCTTTTATTCAGACAATGTTAAAAAAAAAAAAGTTAAAGGTGCCATATGTAAGAATGTGGCCAAAAAACGGTTACCACATTCAAAAATACGGAGGTCTTTTAGGTTTGTTTTCTGACTTAACTGGCAACCCGTGGTCACTCGGCAGCTGAGACTGGTAGGTGGCGCCACATGCCAAAACATGATTTTTTTTAATGCTAATATTTTGTCTGTACTGTTGTTGTTGTTGTTGGTGAGTTCAGTTTGTTATATGAACATTATTCCTGAGTCTCTGTGACATATTAGGAGGATTTTATGGCCAGTTGCTTTAGATTTATTACATAATGCACCTTTAAGTTAAAAAAAAAAAACATACACCATTACTTTACAAGCTGTAAGTCGAGTATGTGGAGAGAAAAAGTGATTATCGGGTGAGCTGTGTTTTCTGCAGATCATCTCTGTGTCATTGAGCTGGCTCATACAAAGGAAAGGGTCACTGGTATGTCTGTGTAACTGCAGTGAAGATTTGTGCGCTGGGGAACATAGAATTGGCGCACAGAAAAACAGATTGTATGTAAACACAAACACACCACAACACTTAGTGGCTTTAGTGGCATGATTGAGATCAAATGAATGAATTAATAAATTAAAATAAATCATTTGCTAGAATTTTTTGTGTGATCCATGTACAATCCATGGAATCGACGACTTACTGATACGACAGAAAAGAGCTGAAACATTAATTAGATAATGTAATATCTAACAGGAGACCTTACAAACTTACCTATATTACCCAGTTTTGCCTCATTTAGAGCTGTAATCCCATTCATTTATTTATTTAAATATTAAATATTTTATATTATGTACATGGGCATCTGCTTATTAAACTATAATTGTGTATTTTTGCTTCAAATTCAACCATAGACTGTTGGTTGAACCATTGTTTGTTCCCTTTTTTCTCTTTTGTCTCTTTCTTAGTTTAAACTGCTGCTCACGCTGAGACAGTTAACATTTAAAAACTTTTTTTTTTCCTCTTATCTAAAAATACCCAGTCCTTACTGCACATAAAATGACTCTTTGAATCAGCGGAATAACTGTGTTTTTACTAGGGCAATTAATTTCAGGTTCCTAAATGTCAGTGACATGTATTTCGGTAATTGTTCTTAGTCATCGACTGAGTCACTGTGACTGGTTAGTATCAGCTGTCCTGGGACAGAGGGAAATGAAAGGTAGAGAGAAGAGATGGAGAAAAGTTCCCGCACACACGCTCAGTGAGACGTGAATGATTCCGGGATGTGTGAAAGATTACATATTCTAAAAAGAAAAATGGGGAGAGGAAAAAAAAAGAAGAAAGATATTTATGTGGATAGGGCGTAATGGAGAAAACCAAAGGATGGACAGAGGGAGGAAAAGGAGGGCATGGAAAGTGAGAGAGATGAGGTGGGAGGGAGAGAGGGAAACGGTGAAAGATGGAGGAAATGACCAAGGTTGAAAGACGAGGAGGGATGAGAGAGACGTCAAAAAGAAGAGGTGCAGACAGGCCGGGAGTAAGATGGATGGGTCATAGAGAGCGATAAAGAAGCTATGGAATATATAAAAAAAAGAAGGATGAAGGTAGAAATGGGAGAAGGATGAGAGATGGAGGACAGAGAAGTGAGAGGCTGACAGGGTGATATGAGTATTCGAGGAGCTGCAGCAGAATGAATGAAGCATAAAAATTTGGAAAGCAGTGAATTCAAGAGCATATCACCATAAAGGCATAAGAATCGGTCAAGCCTGCATTTAAAACCTGTCTCAGTTTAATAAAAGTTCCTTGTGTGTACATGTTGAATAATCCACTGACATACTGTACGTCCACAATCATGTAAAGGAAGTGTGTTGTTTGATGTCAAAGTAAAACAACCAAACAGTTTGATCTTGGGCCACACGGTTGGTTTAGTGGTTAGACATCCTGTCTTTGCAGAAAAAAGGCCCAGGTTCTCCCCGTGTGTGTGTGTGTGTGTGTGTAGGTTTTCTCCGGGTTCTCCACCCACAGTCCAATATGGGGATTATAGGTAAATTGGACCATAGGTGTGAGAGAGACCGAATGTTTGTCTCTGTGATGGAGTGGCGAACTATCCAGGGTGTACCCCACCAATTGCCCTATATCAGCATCTTTGGCACTGCCTCCTTCCCTCGTGTGAAGGATAAAGTGGTAGAAGATGGATGGATTTTTGATCTAAAGAATCAGCTATATCAGCTACTATTACTTTTACTGATATTCATGGTATTTTTCATGGTATTTTTCTTCTACAAGCACCTTAGTTTGCAGCTTCAATTAATAGCATTACATTGCTAACACCCTTCTCTAATGGTAAAGCCAGGCCACAGCACAGTGTTAACCATATTTCCCACTCTAGTTAACCAGTGAATTGTCAACCCCATTTAGAATTTAAATTCATAATGGCCAGCCATGGCATACAGTCTAATGGGTGACACTTAAACATGGTTAATATGCTATCAGGGGTCACAATGTCTTTATTGTACATGTTGTAGTGCTGCAGCAAACAAGGGGCAAATGACAGCATTGTTTTCCATAAGAGCTGCATCTCAGAGGTATTATTGCCCATTCCCAATGGCTGTCACTTTCTCTTTAATTGGCAGTTAAAAGCATGTCATCATAGTAAAGCATTCTCCCTGTATGTCTCCATTACACTTATATATTTCAAAGACCTTCATAATGATCATTTTAAACCATATGTTTTGATCAAATCCTATTTTTCATTTGCAGGATGGAGTCCACAGAGAAATGTGAAGTAGTGATACAGCATTTCAATGGAAAATACCTGAAAACCCCGCCCGGCATCCCAGGTGAGTCTCTTCTCCTTTTCCTTACATCACTCTCACATCAACACTTTGTTCTTGCTTCTCCGGAAAAATCATCACCTCTGCAATGAGAAACCTCCTCTCTAATTCGATTATGGTAATTCCTCATCTCTGATCTGCTGGACAGCTTGATAGATTGTGTACATCGTCGTTTCTGACACCTGAAGCGAGCTGAGTTACCTATGGCTGAATAGCTGATGGTTCTACACGTCTCTACCACTGCCCCCCTCTCTCTCTCTCTCTCTCTCTCTCTCTCTGCTGCTGTCACCATCCCTCTCTCTCCCTGGTGGTGCTGCTGCTGCAGGCTGGAACTTCTTGGGCAGGCGAAAACCCGCTTAATATTCACACTCATGCCTCTGTGCTGTTCTTGCAATCTACTTAAGAGCTTGCACTCTCCCCTCTTTCCTCTCCTGCTCCCGCTCTCTGTTGCTGGGTCCTCTTTTCTCCCTCCATCTTTTTTGTCTGCAATCACCCTAGACAGTGGAACATGCTGGCCAAGGAGAGAACAGGCAGAGAAAAGAGAGCGAAACAAAGAATGTCACAAAATCGAGACATGTAGGGACACGATAGCACCACGTGGTGTGCCGGCACAGAAATATGTCCTTTATGCTGCTTCCAAAGCGGCGTAGACAACTTGTCCCAAAAGTTTGAAATGCAAGGAGTCAAAGAATTGGCAATGTTAGACAGAACACCACATGTCTCTGGGGAATAAGGGTGACAAGAGGTGGCAGCAAAAAAGGAAAGTGAGGTGGAAGGCGAGGGAAAGTCTACAGGGAAGATTGCTGCATAAGCACTTTTGAGACCAGGTGCTGCAGCGCTTGAAGCCTTCCATGTATCCCAGCAGGAAGTGCCTACCAGACAGGGCAATACTGAGGAGATCTTCTTCACCCCTGGGGCAATTTTATTAGCAATTCTCACACTTCCGACCAGTGGCACAGGTCCAGACCCATCAATTAATCTTCAGTATGTGAAAGAGACTGGATTTAGAATCTCCATATATGCCCATCCTCTGCATAGCCAGTGGCCATTAAAAGGCAAGGTGAGTGGTTATATTGAAGTTGAGCAGTAATAGGAAACCTTTAACACTGTAATATCAAGCTGACCTTCCCCTTTAAGGATCCGTCTCCCAGCTGCTCCAGTTTTATTATTGTTAATGGATTGTGTTCGGGCTTGAGCCAAGCACAGAGATTTACTGCCCTGATCGAGGAAAATCCTTGTGTGTAATGAAGAATGGCTAAGTTTACAAAGTTTACACTTTTCTGGTGTTGCTATTGTTGCTCCAAAGGGTTTCATGAAACCCCCGCTCTCCCTTGGCTGTGTGTACACACACGACTGGAATTTCCAAAAGCTATTATCCTTCCCTGTGTTGTTGCACTGTGTGATTTGAACACACAGCGTAATCACTTACATGATCAGGTGTAAAGAATGGCTTCATTTTATCAATCTCACTCAAAGTGAACACGTCAATCCTTCCTTGCACGTGACTGGTAGAGCAGCAGTGAATGGATGTCAGTTTGGAAAGAAATTAAGATACATCTTTCCAACAACAATATCTGATTTATCAAATGTTTTATTTGTTGCATTGATTTAGAAATGTAATGTACTTGAATTGAGACCTACTCCTGTGTTGCGTTTGAACACCTTTGGACTACAAACCAAACATTTGGCAATACTATGGCTTCCGTGTCGAGACAGGAATCGTGACAATTTGCAAAACGTGCCATGTTGCTATGAAAAACACAGGCAGTACAACTAACCTTATAACTCAGCAACCACACAGGTGGTGCCTGCTTCTGCCCCCGGCATCCCCATCATTTTCAGATTCATCCTGGCTCGTACCCCAGAGATTGGTGAGCAAAGTATTGCAAGTTTTTTTTTTTTTTTTTTCATGCTCTGGTGAATAACAGCTCCACCGTTTCTTTTTCTTTCTTGTTCTGTTCTCTCGTTTTGTCTCTCATATCTCATTTCCAGAGCGGAGAAATTTACTCATAGTCCAAACACCCAATAAAAAAAAGAAGTATTGTTTCTTGGTATGCTTTAGATTTTAAATCTGACATCCCTGCGATATCAGTCTTATTTATGAATGCTCATACATAAAAGCTTAGTCCCATTCCTTAAATGTTTTTTTTGCCATAAGTTTCTATAGTATGGTACTTATTTTAACACTGTCCATGTTGACTGTTAAATGGAAATCTCTCTGGACATTCATGCAAAAGACCCCAGGGCTGTTTGGCTTTTGCAGCAACAAACCCTATATAAACGTGCACGCATATGTGCCCCCTCATTTTGATATGCATCTGGGCCCTGATTCATACATGCATATTCAATATATGTATATTAATGTATGTAAGTGGGAAAGCATGCTGTTTTTGTGTGCTGATACAGTCAATGTGTTAGTGTGTGTATGTATCCATGCACGTACGTGCGTGTGTGTGTGTGTGTGTTGTGTTGGTGGTATTTCCCCAGAGCCCCTTGCTATGCAGGGCAACTTCTTCATCCATCCATCTTTGACAGCTCAGCGGCGCCCCCCCGGGCAGCCCCCACCACACACACACACACACACACAACACAATGGCAGCTTGAGCATGTGTGTGTGTTGGCTGCTCGTGTGACAGCCATGACTAGTACACCGTGCGTGCCCTGACACATACACACACACCACATACCACAAATAAAGTCATGCACCGATAACTTTGACCTGAATGGAATGTCAACATCCATATAATGCTAATGGGATCCTTTTTTTCCTGCCATTTAGCATTTAGAACACGGCCCGCACACAAACACACACTTTTACACATTTGCAACATGCATATCTACACATACACGTGCAGCCCCCCCTCATCTGAATGAACCAAGCTCACTCACCAATCCTCTCAAGCCTATATCTGACAGGCCTCTGCATTTTCAGCTTAGCCACTCAATCAAACTGTGTCAAGACTGTGTGCTCGTGCGTATGAGCGTACGCGTGTGTGTGTGTGTGTGTGTGTGTGTGTGTGTGTGTGTGTGTGTGACATGGTAGTTGGTCTCCTTCGATGCCGTCCTCTACTCAGGTGTGTCCAGTGCTGATACAGACAGGATATATAGCTTTGACCTCACTGTCCCACACCAGGAAGTAAAAAAATGTGGAAGTCAAACTGTGGAACGCAACTGATCGTGGAAAAAGTAGTTAAAAAAAAAAAAAAAGGAAGTTGTCGTGCTGGACAGGAAGGTATAATGTTGGAGATGACACAAGGACACGAAGAGGAGGCACACACCGAACAGAAGAATGTGTAGATCCTAACAGATGGTGGCTAATGACGCCATAGACAGTTTCCATACACTTCCTGTTTAAATTTGAATGTAATAACATCTTACTTCCTTGTGATTACATGAAATGTTTAGTTGATGTACAGTGTGGCGGGATGATAGCAGATGGCAGCTAATGATACTTAAACAGCTTCCTTATTCTTACCATTAAATCTTGAATGTGATCATGTCCAATTGTATCATACTTGCAGGCTTCATACAGACATGAATGTTTGGTTTTTGGTTTGTAACAGTAGTGTCTAGTTCACGATATCACCGAGACTGTTTGATCAAACGGTATCCCATACATACCCATCATGCCTCTTGCTGCCTCTAGGGGCGTCTACACCAAGGAATACAACAGACACTGTTGTGGTGAAGGACGAGGCTTACCAGAGAGTGAGTGAGGAAGTTGGACGACCCAGTAAGGTCCGAAAATATGTGGGTGTCACTTGTGGGAAGCTGCAGGCGACACTGTTGTTAGCTAATTGTTGTAAGCTCTAGCATTAGCACCAGGTTTGTAGTCACTTGTTTACTCACATAAACACACATGTTCCAGTGACGCAAATAGTGTGAGTAATGCATCATATTTACCAGCGCTCCACTAACCCCGGAGTTCCACTGGAGGCGTTACAGCCGCGGCACGTCAGCGGCTCAGAGAGACGCTCTGATTAATTGACTGTTGACCTGGTAGCACCGGTCACGACATAATGTCGATGTGAAGTTGTGACAGGCTGTATGACCTGCGTATTGTGTTTTATTTTGAAAGGGGGGTGGAAATGTTTTACTTTGTCTGTGTTGTGATCTGCTCTGTTGAAATTACCACGGCTTATTGTAAAGTAAACCATAGCAAACGATCGATTGTCCGCACCGGCCGGCTATTGACAAAAGATCGTAAAATAAAAATAAATGTATAATCCATAATATGAGCCTAAACTAAGATAATACAATGGTTTTCATCATTTTTATATCTCTATTAACAAAGAAAATACTTAATTTGTATCGCTTCGCTGCTTTCGACGCCATCTTTCTTTTGTGAAAACACGCACTGCATTCTGGGTAGCCCTTGCTCCTAAGGGTGGTCTCAGAAAATCTCTATATTGAGGGCAATACAGCCCTTAAACTTGCCCCTCAACTTAATTTTTCTGAGAATCGCTTGCACTAGCGGGAGCGCGCATTTTTGAGATGGAGGGTTAAGATTGAGGGTTAAGCAAGGAATTGGAATTCACCCGAAAGCTAATTACACAGCACCTCAGCTATCAGACTGCATAACACTCACCTTAGAAAGTGGACTTCATTAGCTACTGTATCTTAATGAAGCAATCAGTGTCATTGTGTGGACCTGGTACCACAATTTTAGTATATTGTGAGATTTTTATATCGTTACATTGCTACTTTTGCTAGAGAGACTGAGCATCCATAGGGCCATAGGGTCGCTGTAGTGGTTTGCACTCTTGCCTTTGCAGCCAGAAGACCCGGATTCCTGACCTGGTAGGAACAAGTGCCTATCCTTGTGTGTGTGTGTGTTCGTGTTTTCTTCAGTTTCCTCCCACAGTCATGCAAGACATGCAGCTTTGTGGATTTGGCAAATTGGACACTCTAGATTGACCATAGGTGTTAGTGTCGGAGTGGATGTTTGTTTCTATGTGGCCATGTGATGGACTTTCTACCTGTCCAGGTCCCGTCCCACATTTCACCCGATGTCAGCTGAGATTGGCACCAGTGCCCCCTGTGACCCTCATGTGGAGAATAGTGAGAGTGAGTTTCCATAGTATCAGACATTGTATACATTGTTTTAAGCCATAAAACACAACCAAGAACTTCATGTCCGTGTTCTCCTGTAAGTTCTACAGAGACAAAAGGCACTCACATATAGATGCATCCAATCAGCTATCCAGGTCAGGTTTGTTTTCTGAGGCCTGGTTGATATGAGAGCTGTGTAGCACTCGTCCAACAAGCCAGTCACAATGAGGCCTTTTCCAGCCGCTCTGGTCTGCCCACGTCTGATTGTGATTCAGAGAGAGGGACATGATCGATAGCCCCTGATGGAGCACTACAGCTGTTTAGCTATTCTGTGCAATGCGGCAACCGCTCTCGCTGACGCTGTTGTCGGATGTGAGTGTGCACACACCCGCACACATCTAGAAAGTCAAGCACATGCTCCGTACAGGCACATGAATATGGTCCATGTATATGCCAAAGTGTGTGTGTGTGTGTGTTTGCACAACTGTGCGCAGGTACACACATGCAGACACACACAGATGGACGCACACTCATGCGGACACAATAACCTCTTTTCTGAAAAATGATGTGCTTTGTTGTTGAACGTGAGTGCGGAGAGTTATCCTTGTTTTTCAGTGGATGTGGATTTACTCGATATACAAAATAAATGGAATTTATGAAATGTGACTACAGCAATGACCCACGGTGAAGTGAGCTCAACAGGGACGCATTATGATTTACACTGCAACCCTGAGCAATGGGAAAGTCAAAGGAAGCACAGATAAAAAGTGATTTAATCCGCCGGCTCCACTGAGCCTCGCTGATTAAAGCCTTTTGTCCCACAATGCATTTAGCAGCTTAGAGATGACACCCTATGGTAAATTTAATTTGAACCAGAGCTACATTAGCCACTGTTTGGTTTTGGCAGGTGAGCAATCTCATGTGCGTCCAATATTTGTGTGTCTGCAGTGGCAGCAAGGAAATTAAAAACAGTTGATGCACTGTATGTTCTGTTGCTCTCTCACACACACACACACTTGTGTGATTTTTATGTTTTGTTTGTTTCAATGTCAAGTGTTGTAAATAAACAGACAGGCATGAATCTCAGAACAGCTAAACATGTAGAGCACCTGATAAATCCAACATTCTCATTGATATCTGACTTTAGAGGTTCAAACCAGGCTGAAAGTCTAGTTAAACTGTAGCTCCTTCCTTTTCACTTCCGTTGCTGCTGCTCCTTGTACCATCATCTTGCTGCCAATATGGCAGCAGATCTCAGCGTTGGCTCCAATATTGTCCAATAGATGCCGGATAAATAATGAAAACCACATCAGGAAGCAGCCACAGTAGCCCTGGGAGATGGAACCAAACGGAAACATGCAATATGTACAAGCTTTCCTGTTTTTTTTTTAAGAGTAGTCTGGCATTTCTCTCTCTAACCTGGTCTGTTTTTACAATTTATTTTAAAGCTGCAGGGAGAGTTTTTTTGTTCAAAATGTGAAACTTTTAATGTTTTAAATGTACTGATGAAAGTGCCCTGCTCTCTTACAACTGTCAAAAGCAACATTTCATCCTCAAATAATATAAAGCATAGACCAAAGGACAAGTGCTGGTGCGACACCACATCCTGTGATTATTTGCAGAACACTAGTCCTGTGCCACTGAGGGTGGGGGGGGAGCTGTTGCCAGGGGTGCTGTTGCATAAAAAGATCCTCTCCCTGTTGGCGTCCTTGCCAAGGCAACGGTGCCAAGATAGCAGAGACAGCCCACGGTATTAAAACGTCCCTCGTTGAATTAAGGCGAGTCCCAAATCACTTGGTAAGTCACAAAAAGCCCTTCTGAAACTGTCAGTCATACTCGAGTAATCCATGTTAATTTTCTACAATCCCTCCCACATTCCCCTGGCTAATAACTGGCCTGTCGGCAGGTCTTTTTCTCTCCCCGCTGCGTTGTGTAGATTTAATGTGCAGCCAAGTAGGTTGGTGGCTTAGCTGTCAATGTGTTTCAGACATGCTTGCCTCGCCGAAGCATGCCAAGGTACATGTTTCCCATGATGCTGGAAATCATTATTTTAAAAAAAGAACAAAAGATATAAATATCATACAAACACATCATCAGTAGGTTTGCATCAGCCTGTTTTCATGCAAATGTTTAATTTGTACATAAAAAGCATGAATGGCAACAAATAATCTTCCACTTCAACTAAGTGCAAGGACCAGATATTATTTTATCATTATTACCATGATAAATGGAAGGAGCAACAAAACACAACCATAACATTAACCAGACTCTTGACTGAAACTTTTGGTTAAAATGTGGGATATATTTTAACGGAAGCCCAGGCCGTGCCGTCTACAGAGGCTAATCTCTGATTTGTTTATATCTAGTGTTTTTAAATCCTCCCTTTAATAGAAACAGAAGGTCAAACCCATGTTGTATTGATAATTAATTAACTCCTGTTGTCACCCTGTGTACATTTCTGTCTCTGTCTGTGATCCTCAGTGACACAGAGACAGCTTTTCGATATACACTACCCTGGATCATAATTAGCCATCAAACCTGTCTTTCTTCTGCACTTCAGGATATTGCATCATAATGAAATTTGCCCTGTTAGCATGAACCACTCGCCCCCTTCCCTCACCCCCGCCCTGACTTCACCTGCCTTCCATTAGAGGCAGGACACACAGGAAGTTATTATTGGCATCCCCAGTAAATCACAGAGCTTCCTGAAAACGGGATCAATTTCCCCCGTCGCACTTTCTCATTATAACCTTATCTCGCCCACAGACAATAATCTGGATTGGTCACACTTTGTTTGTTTTCCCACTGAACTGTATCAGTCAGAGGAGGAGGATGAGGAGGAGAGAGGAGCAACTCAGAGTGGATCTGTTGCTGAAATATTAAGTGTTCACCTACTGCAGACCAATTCCACAGAAAATAATAAAAAACCTTTTGATTGGCTTCAAAGTTTGTTTAGACAGAGAGGAGGAGCTCGGGCTCGTGGAACCGTTTGGGCAGGAACGATTGACTTTGTTCTCCACTCAACCGCGTCTAATGTGGAGAGAGACAGAATAAGGGAGAGTTACAATGAGAAAGAGATACATTACAAGGCAGAGGAACAGCAGCACCTGCAGTGTGATTGCATGAATTAGATGAGGAGCTGTGGATATATGACAGAAATAAGTGAAGGCGATGAAAGAGAACAGATGGAGAAGGACAGAGAGCATAAAAGCGAGAGGTGGCGAAGGCAAGTGGATGCAAGAAGAGCGAAAGCTGAGGAGAAACAGTGCTTTTAGAAGGTTAAATTTGTGTAAAGTTTAGTTTGCTGCATGAGCAGCAGACGAGATGAAAGAATGACTTTGAGTGTGTGACCGCTTCCTGAGCTTGACCCCAGTGACCCCCTGCCAGCTGTCCACCATGTTGATCCACTTCTATCTCTCTACCTCTGACCCTGATCATAGCTCTCCTTGCACTTTTTGTTGTCCTTGCTTTTATACTCTCTCTCATCTGCCCCCCCCCCCCCTCTCTTTCTCTCTCTCTCTCTCCGTCACGGCCACCGCTGAAGTCTTCTTTCATCTCTCACTTTCTCTGCGTGCCCTTGCCTCCTCTCTGTTCACTGTACTCCACACATCACACACATTCCTGCTCATGTTTCCCAAATGCTCATCTTTCTTACTGGATATAGCTGAGCGCACACAATATTAGTGGGCGCAAAATAAGCACCGGGGGCTGTTTTTACTCCTCTTTGTTTGTCTTGTGTTAACTGTTCTCTTTTATTCTGTGGACTCGTTCTGTGTGGACAGCTGACAGCAATGACGAAGATTTTCTTAGCTTTTATTTTTCATTCTTTTGAATTAGTTTGGAACCCAAATCTAAGAAAGGCTTGAAGCAGAAATGGTCTGAAATTATCATTTGAAATAACTTTGTGGCCGCATGAACCCTCCACTCACAGCCCACTATAATGTCACTCAAAGGTCTGTGAACTGGTCAACATGGTTTTGTTTAAAAGTGGAAGGTACCATATTTGGAGGAGGGGATGAAGCTAGGGAAGAAGGAGTGCAGACTTTGTTTTTTATCCATTTTACTTTAACTAAATGTTGACTGTGGATCACAGGTAGATAATCGCCTTTTAACTGGAAGGACGAGGGTTTGATTTCCACATGCTCTGCGCAAGACACTTGACGACAGTGCTGTCACCGTGTGAATGTGTATGAATGATTTGTGATTTAAAAAGAGCAGGGGGGTCGGGGTGTCAGCCAGGTCGAGGCTCACATGACTGTCCTTGGCGACTAATTCTTTT
Organism: Microchirus variegatus; assembly: GCF_963457635.1. Lineage (NCBI taxonomy): Eukaryota > Metazoa > Chordata > Actinopteri > Pleuronectiformes > Soleidae > Microchirus > Microchirus variegatus. The sequence goes on from NC_139814.1 coordinate 7,863,756, forward strand.
GTTGTTGTTTTTTTTTTTTGCTTGGTGAGTGGGGCTTAATATTCCATGTGCAGCCTGCATGTTGTGCATTGATGACGCAAATCACGTCATGTGCATGAAGCACGTTGGGTTTACCAGGTAGTGAAAAGTAGTAGTCATTAAGATGAGAAAAGTGCAATATAAACACACATCATTTACAGAATGGACACAATGCGGCGTTCACCAATGTGGTTTGTTTTCACCAGCATCTCTAAGTTTTGGTACAGATCCAAATTGCAGTAATTTTCCTGTCCCACTTTCCACAACATTGTGAGAAAGGTTTGTCCTTGCTGAGGGTCTGCCCTTTACCAAGTGTCATAGTAGTTTTGGACTTGTGTGAGTGTGATTTCTCACACTGCACACTTCATACTCATCCATAGGCCCATCTCTGATCTACTCCACTATAGAATCAAGTATTGTGCTGTGCGAGAGATTGATATTCAGCCTCTCGGCAGATACAGCAGGTCGCTGAGCTCGGACCCTTTTGACCGGCCTCCCCGTCCTCCAGAATGAAGATTAAGTTTGCTGAGGAGGATAATCATCCTCCAAGGTCTCTGAGGTATGCAAGCAATTCAGCAGGCTTGCTCTGTGTGGTTCACTGGTCAGCCTCTCTCTATATTAGGTTAAAGTGTCACAACTTATGAGTTTGATAAACGACAGCTTTCTGTTTTTCACCGCTCTGGAATGTAGTATGTCTTAAACGCACAGTAAGTAATTTCTTTCCCTCCCGGGGGTCTCTCAATCAAAACATAAACAAAATAGCTAGATTAGATTGTTGACAAGAAGCAGCATTGGATCATGGGAACTGTTGTAGTCTCTCTTGGTTCCCCTGTTTGTTTGATCTTCATGGCGAGAGCTTTGACATCAGATCGTGATCCATTTTTTTGAAAAACACACGCAATAAAATGTGAGTGTTTGAACTACTTTTTTAACGCCTTTAACGTAGAAATGTTACATATCCTTAAAGCATGTTTTTGGAAGTAAATATTGTGGTTTAGCGGCGTCATCTCACTGACCAGAGCTGACATGAAGACTGATTGTATCCTGTGTGAGTTTGCGTCAGGGACGCAAAAAAACAAAAAAAAACAAGCATCAATTCCACCCAACAACGTCACTGTCACCATCCCAGGACACAGAGGGCAGTGAGATAAATGTAGCTGCTGCCCCCAAAATAGAGTGTGTTTCTCCATTAGAACAGGACACAGGCTGTGTGGGAACAAGTAGAGGTCACTGTGGTCAGAAGAGTTATTTCTGTCGCACCGCCAGACCTCCAGCAGTGGACGCCCATTCATTCATCTGACTGCCTGCCAGCAGGAGAGGGGACACACACAGAGACACACACAAAAAAAATTCATACACACCTACGTGTTCTGTTGATGTGTAGCCAACAGGAGTGGGACAGGTTCCATTTGGTGAAACTTTGTCCAAGTTATCCCATGGAGTTTTGTGCATCTTTTTCTGTACACGAGTATATTTATAAGAGAGCTGCCTGCCGGTGTGTGAGGTGAAGGACAACGGAAACACACCTTGTTTTCTAGCGAGACAGTGTCTCGGGCGTTCTCTCTTTCCTTGGCTCGCAGTACGGCACATCATGGCTACTGGATCATGTTTGTGGTTTATTTCTGTTGCTTTAAATTTACAGCTTCATCGGCACGGATGCACAATTTTTTTTTTTTTTTTGTCGTATAGATGATAAAACAGACACACAGACAATGCAGGAAAAAGAAAACACAGCAACACGCCAACAGAATGATTTCTCACAGTCTGCTTTTCCTTCCTTTGTTCTTTCAGCCTACCTCGCTCTCTTTCGCTGTCTCCCTCGCTTGCATCCACACACACACACACACCCACAAATACACACACATCAATAGTCCATTAGGAGTGTGTTGCTTTCATTACCTCAAGCCTGGCCCTAAGACAACCTTCAGAATGGAGTACAGCGGTGAGGAGCTGGCCATGGGTTGCAGTATATATAGGAAGAAGTCAGGTAATTGCCAGCTCTCTTTTCTCTCTATCCTGTGCTTCAGGTAGAAAGTATGAATCTGTGGTATCAGGGGACCACCACCCCTGTTGTGCTGCACTGTATCTCTCTACAGCTGTTTCTTCCCCCACCAGGCACAAGTAATAGAGGCAAAACGGAGAGTTTAAAGGCCTTAGAGAGTCCAGCAACTGCCACTCTAACAATACACACCACCGTGGGAATAGAAAAAAAAATGAGGCAGCCCTCACTTGCAGCAGAGATGTACCTATACTCTTCCCAAAGATCTCACTGTTTATGTGCTGCTTTGCTACACAACTGCAATTGCTGTCGGATTAAAAATAATACTGTTTTTTTTATTATTTTTTTATTGGTGCACAAATAAAATAAGACTGTCCCTGTATGAAAAGTAATCAGAATCAAAGTCAAAGAAAAAAAAAAAAACACAAGACACAATCATAAAAAACATTCCCAGGTGTGGTTGAACAACATATTTATACTTTGTAGATGCAACGTTGAGATGTGTTGTGCAATAAACACAGTGCAAGGGATGAAATAAACCGTTTTTATGTCTTGTTAGCCTTAGCTATAGTACGCAATAAAACAGTGTTGTGCAGCGTTTGCCGTTTAGCCAAAGCATTTGTGAAGTTGTTGTCTTAATGGCCTCATTGCTGCAGGAGTCTTCCTGCAGAGCAGAGATGTAGTTATGACAATGCCACGATTCTGTTTTCCCATTCACTTGGCCCTGTCTTACACATACTGTAGACACACAGATTTATGAATTACCTTGAGCTAGTCATATCTCTCTTTTAGCCCGAGACGTAATCTTGCCACAGAAGCATCCAGATCAATTTTTCAGGATGTCTTATTTGTGGAGTGGAGCAGCCGGCTCGGCTTGGTGGGGGGTATCAGGGGGATGCTGTCAGGGTGTATCCAATTTCAGGCTGCAAAGCAAATGGCCTTGGAGATCAAGGATTATAGAGCAGATTTCTACGTTGGGCTGATATTGATTCGCCGTGCCCCTGGTGTTCTCCAGGTTGTACCTCGTTCATGTAAGCTTTTAAACGTTGCTGCCTTTGACTCTCCACCCCCTTCATCAGTATGACCTTTAATCTTTACATTTTTGCCTTTTGTTTTCTGTCGATATAGTTCTGGGTATTCCTGGACGAGCAATTCAGTTGTATGTTGGTTTTGTTGGATGTTTTGAAAGATCAGAATAAGTTTATCTTTCTCTCAACAGTCTCATAGAGGAAAAATACAGGCAGTGATTTTAATAATAGCGTTACAGAGATTTTGACAGGTTATTGTCTTTGTCTTGCATACAAAGAGCTGGGATGGCAAGATCTCACTTACACTGCACAGTGTGATACATACATTAGAAAGAAAATATATTTATATTATATTATACTCCATATATATACTGTATATACACGTATATAAACTGACTGCCTTTTATATAACTGTTTATATATCCTGCTTTTTTGGGAGCCCCTGAACATTACAGTTAATGCAGATAAATGTGTCTGACCACCCAGATGCTTAATTTTTCCATTTAATTTTCTTTTTCCGTGCAGGGGAAAAAGATCATTAATCACAAGTTGTTGTTTTTTTAATCACTTCTAATGCAGTTTGATGTGTTGTCCCTTACTGAACAGCACTCTTGGCTCCCCCTCTGTGACTGCACAGTATCCATCGCTTTCGCCAATCCGAGGCTCAAAATTAAAAGTTTGTTGTCCTGCTATTTGGCCATCTGTTCTGCAACTTCCGCTTCTCTCCGCTGTTTTCCTTCTCTCCATCACACTTTTTTTTTTACACACTTTCCCTCTCTCTCTCTCTCTCTCTCTTTCTCTCTCTCTCTTTTGCTCACACACATTGCACACCGGTGAAAAATGTGCAGCCACAGATCTCAGGTTTGGCAATTGCATTTTAGAAAATCGGAGAGAGGGGAAAGAGAACTGTTTCAGTCTAACTATTAAACAATGCCGCTCCAACACACACAATGGAAAGGTGGGTTGAGAGGGGTGTAGGATCTGGTTAACTCATCAAATAGACCCATTATGTGGTAAAATCAACAGTGAAGTGTGTTAGATGTGTCCTAGCGAGGGGGCGAACAGTCCAAATCCCTTCAGTTTGCACCGCCATTACAAACAAGAGTGGATTAGCCAGCAGCCCCCCTGCTGGGACAGTGAATAGATGAGAATGGGAAAGATGAGGGAGGCCATTTCTCCTCTGCATTGTCTAAATAACAGGCTGGGGAATTCAATAAGTACCGGCCTCATCAGACCTCATCAGCTTCCCCAATAACGCTGCACATCATGGTGGCTGGCAGGCTGGTTGCTGCTGGTGACAGATGAGAGCCAGTGTGGAGATGAGCTTGCCCCTGCAGCAGCAGCAGCAGCGGCAGCAGCGCGGTGCTGCCTCACATTCTTTACATTGTTTAGGTCAATGTATGTGGTGTGTGTTGAACAGAGATGGATATAATCATTTCAACAACAGTATTGCTTTTGTTGGGGCCTGTTTATTTACCACTATGTCAATATCTTCAACACTTTTCACGAAGCAAATAAAATATTGATTTAATCATTCAAAAATATTTCATTTTATTGTTTGAAAATACTCATGTTCTTTGCACTCCCTGATTTGTTCTTTGTATCACGTTTTTTTGTTTAATTCTGACCATGGGTGGGCCTTTGGAAGCTGCCTGCTGATTGGCTACTGAGTTTTAGAGTGACACAGTAGTCACAGGCTTTGAGACGGACAGCGACTCCAATCCCGTGACTACTTCCGTTGCATTGAGCTGTCGCTCCAAACGTTGCTCCAAAGCTAACTGTGGCCTGTCCATGGTCAGAATTGCAAACCATGGCGCAAAGAACAAATCAGGAAGCGCAGAGAACAAGTGAGGGAGTAAGTGAGGGAGCACAAAGAACAAATCAGGGAGTGCAAAGAACAAGTGTATTTTTCAAACAATAAAATACAATATTTATTAATGATTACATTGATATTTTATTTGCTTCGTGAAAAGTGCTGCTTGAAAATATTTACACAAATCTAATTCCATAGTCCGCAGTGAAGCTCGGGCCCTTTTTACGGTGTATTTCTTTGGTCCGGAACGCTCCACTGATGAGAACTGAAAGCTTACAAGCTACAAAGAGTTACCCTCACCCATCACACGACTGCTTGTGAATCCCAGTGATATCGATGCTGTGTTGTGTGTCAATATCTCTCCCCCCTCCCACATTACCTCGCCATGTTTCCCCAAGGGTCAGGACATGTGGAGAGAAAAAAACATGGCTCTTCCACATCGATTGTGGCCCATTAACGCGGACAGAGAAAAACAAAGCCTTTCATCACGTCTGGGATGTTTAGGCAAGGACTTACTCAAAGTTGCTCTCTAAAGCTGGTCGACCTTTCTCCATGGTTATCGCTCTGATATTGCTCTCTCGAGGGGACAAAGGGGCACATTGAAGCTAGTTTAGATAATAGTGGAGCGTTTGCTAAGTGTGCTTTCTTAAAAAAAACACTTTCCCCCTTTTTTGACACAGTGGGAAAGTGATACAGGGAGAAAGGAGGGTCAGATTTAGGCCAGGATTATTTTGTTTCAAGGACTAAAATTATTATTTTAATTTTATGGCATTCCTGCCTTATCAATTTTCAGCCTGCAGGTGAGTTTAGCCAAGATGTAATATTCATATTACCTGCCAGAATAAAATATGGCACAGACCTTATAAGGTGGACTGTTTCATATTCTTTTTATTCATGATGTTTAATTATTCATCTATTATCGGCTTGACCTTCGCATTCAAATCTGAAATATTTTAATAATTGTCATTATTGTTGAACTGTTCTGTGTGTATATATATATATATATACATATATATATATATATATACACTATGTTAAGCCAGCAGATTTTGCAGCTTCCTTGGAAAGTGGTTGATATATTCAGTGAGCTCAAAGAAGATGCCACTTTGTTGTCAGCAACTTTTTTTTTGAAGGAGAGGGGAAAATTAGTGTCAATGCTGCTTGAGAACAAAGAGAATATCTAAGAAATGAATGAATTATGAGCTGGAATGTCTGATGCGCTGCTCTCTCAGGAGGGATCTGCCTGACAAAGCACACATGAAGGGGCGAGCCATCTATATTTGGACCTAACTCTGGTTCTTTTGTTGCTCGTCTGAGATAATCCAGCAGGTTCATAACCACATCTTTACTTTCTTATGTCATCAGTGTTCATGACATGACCAGAGGCCATTATACAAATAACTTTTGGCTCCATATCATGCACAAGAAATAATCAATGAAGGTTGTCTAATTAAAACAAAGCAACACTGTGCAGGAGTCAACGCTTAAACGGATGCATTTCCAAATTGTATTTAATAACAAGCATTATGCAGAACTTCATAAAATTAGCAACCCCTACTTCACTACTGATGGAAAATGTGACACAATTAGCATCGACTACATCTGTGGTTTCAGTAAAGATAATTACTGTGTATTACTGGAAATAAACACACTAATCTGACAACAATTATACTTTGTATGGGTTATTATAGAGAGAAACAGGAACACAATGACAGGGACCAAAATAGCTAATTCAGATTGGATAGATTTTTTTTCTGTGATGAATGGTGTTTATGAAGTAAATAGTAAATAGCACTATTCAAGTTTTTATTGACCACACAATGCATTTTTAAAATAGTTTTCCCATTGAACCACACATATGTTAATATAGCACTAAGATAAGATAAGATAAGATATACCTTTATTCTTCCTGCATGTGTTACAGCAGCCACAAATCATGGGTATAGAAAAAAAAAAATATTTAATGTATACATATATATATATATATATATATATATATATATATATATATATATATATATATATATATAATTAAGAAAATTATTATATTATTATATTAGATTATTATTATATTGTATAAAAATTTACACTTTTATTATTATTATACAGTAATTGCACAAGGAATAAGGCGGTTTAGGTGTAGGTGTGGTCTATTGACAGTGCTGGTTGTAGAGACTGCAGCAGCGAGGAAAGACCTGCAATACGTCTCCTTCACAAACCAAGGGTGCAGCAGCAGCAGCAGCAGCAGCAGCAGCAGCCTGTCATTGAAGGAGCTCTTGAGTGAGGCCACAGTGTCCTGCAGAGGGTGGGACTCCTCTATTAAAGATGATGGCTTAGCCATCATCCTCCTTTCACCCACCACCTGCACCGAGTCAAGAGGGCATCGCAGCACAGAGCTGCCCTTCTTTATCAGCTTGTCGGGTTTCCTCCTGTCAGCAAAGGATCCTGCTGCCCCAGCAGACCACACCATAACAAGGTCCTCAAAGGACCTCTTCTTCCTCTTTCGGCTTCTCCCTTTAGGGATCACCACAGCAAAATCCTCTGCCTCCACCTGTCCTCCTGTCCTCCTTCACAACGTCCATGAACCTTCTCTGTGGTTTTCCTATCCCTCGCTATCTCTCCTCTGCACGTGAGAAAACCTCAACCTTGCCGCTCTACTTTATTTCCAAACTGTTCAACCTGAGCTGTCCCTCATATATGCTGATTGTGCTCATTATATATAATTGCTCATCAATTAATATAACACATCTATATGCTGCAATTTTCCATCAAACATCATTCACACAGTGTCTGCACATCAGTGGCAATTCAAGGTTCAGTGTCTTGACCAAGGTCACTTCAACAGATTGACTGGATTTGCTAGCGATTGGAATACTGACCCTCTGGAGTACAGACTGCTATCTCCTTAGAGAGAGAAATGAAAGAAGAATATATTGCAGACCTTCCTGTGTTCAGTTGCGTTTGTATAGTATGTGCATGTGTGCGTGTGCACAGTAGCACATGGCTGTTTTTTTTGAAAATGAAAGAGCAAAGCAAGCTGCACCTGCAGCCTCTATCAACCGGTGGAAAGCTCCTTTCAGCACAGCTTTAATTACAGTCTCTGCAGCTCTGCTCAGCCCAGACAGACTGGTCTCTGCGCAGCCAACCAAATCCTCTCACACACAGACGCCTTCCTCTGCCACCGAGTCGCCTGATCCCTAATCAGCCACGGTGCCACTCTTCATCGATCCTCAATCAGTTACAGTAAAGGGGACTCTATGGAACCTCCCTCTCTCCCACACCCCCTCCACCCCTTTCCCCCCTTATTAGTCAGGTGCCCTGCTTTCATTGATCATAAATCAACTTCACTGGCAGCATTGATCGTCAATCACCCCCTGTGACATTATTGATCGGGCTGCTCCCTCAGCTACAGGCCTGCCCTCAGCCTTCGGCCCACATTGCAGCCTGGTTGTGGCATATTGATCCCCCTCAGATACAGTATTGAGGGCCCTTTATTGATAATTCATTTATTGTGCTGTAATTTCATTTTCTTCCCTGTCCATATTGTTGTTACTGGAAGCCCCCACAGTCAAAACCTAGTTAACAGACACGCTGCCTTTTTTATGCTTTACCATGTGACTCAAACTGATTTGGCTCTTCTTCTTTTTCTTTTTTTCTTTGTATTTGCAGTTTAAAGTATATTATCTGCTCCTTTAAATGCCATTGTCAATTTTCCAGCAGTGGGAGCCCAAAGGTTAGGTGACATTTTGTATAAGAATACATTTATATGTTTCAGTCCTTGAGCCATTTGGGAGATTCGGTCAAAGGCACGGTTCCATTTTAACAAGGCACCTAACATCCAGTTTTCTCTTTTGAGCTACAGTATATGCAGGGCAGCAGTAAAAGGAGTGTTTGTAAAGTGCTGATGAGTGGGAATGTCTGTGAACATATGATTGGAGGAGGCTAAAATGAATGTAAATGTATATAACATGGCCAACAGTCCTTGGTTTTAGAGCTCAAAAGCTGATTCCTTCAGAGTTTGATTCAACGTCACATTTAACAAGAAATATTTGCTGCAGGTCTGTTGGATGGGCAGTTCTGTTGAATTACAGTGCGCCCATCTGTATGATTCATCTCTATAGATGGGAGGTTTCACGGGTCAGTGGAGGTGTTGGCAGTGTTATAATACTCTGCTAACAGGGACAGAGCTAGCTTCACTGTCTGCCCACACACTCAGTGACACAGACAGTGGCAGCACAAGTCAAACCCCCACAGGCAAAGCAGAGGAACAGCTGCTCTTAAGATCCTCCGTTTGCCACAAAAAAAAAAAGAAGCTCCACAGGCCAGAGTCAGTCCAACACTATCTGTCTTAGGTTAGTTTAATATGCGGTGCCTTATTTCTGTTTCTGTCTAATGAAAGTGCCTTTTCTTCCTTATCTTTAAACACAAATACCGTGTGTGATCTCAGAATTAGCAGTGCATCAAAGTGTTGAAAGCTGAGAAGATGCTCACTTACCCAGATCATAAAATATATATGCTCTAAGTAGAGCAGTAGTGCATTTTTTCTCCTTAAAGATGCTTGCTTAATCACTTTAGTAGTAAAGAAGTCATGAAGCATTTTGGATGAGTGTTATTACATCTCAAATCCCAAAACAGCAAACTCCGCTTGGCTCACTGCTTGCAGATTCGTCTGTGACGTACTGACTCGCCTGCTACACATTGTGGTGTTTTCTTAGCTGGGATTTTATTTCAAATCCACTCTGCTGCACACAGTGTTTTCAGTCCCTTGCCGTACTCGTATAATTTTGCACCAGCCACAATGAGGACACTTGTACTGTAATAGCAACTCTTGCCAGCTGTGTAAAGTGGCCACTGATACTGAGAACCTCTGCAGCAACAAAGACGTTGGCAGTGTGGAGCAGCATGTGTGGCTTCAACATTAGAAACATCTGCCACTGCCACTTTAAAATTGCAGCTAACTACAGGAACCAGCAACACTCAGCTTTGCCATTTGGAATGAATGTGGTGAGGACTGTCTGCTTGTATAAATGTTATTTCAATATAGATTCAGATTTGTGAGACGTTCATTAGAGTTGGCGCTCACACACATAGGCTGACTTATACTCACTGGCATACCTCTGTCTACCCCATTGTTTTTAGGTATTTGTTTACTCACCATGGTAACCACAGCATTGGGAATGGCAAGTGGAATTAGCTGATTAGGCTAAAATTAAGTTTTCATTTTTACCGGTACTTCAGAGTTTGTCTCACAAGAGTTGAACGGCTGGAAATCCCACCGCCTGTTTGGCACTGCATTTGCTGCTCTCCCATTTATTGTAAAAGCAAATTATTTCAGCGCCAACACTTTAGGACATAATCACCTTCACTCATTTTTCCAGCTTCTTAGATAATTGTTTAAATAACCTTCACTTTTGCTGAATATTCTTTGTCTTTTCTGGTAGATCATTTCTATTCCCTGGGATACTTCTTAGATACAGCATGCAGGTAGTTTTTGGTCTAAGTGTTCTCATGCTCGTAAGATTGTCTGAGTCAATTTTAGCTGTCTGCTGCAGTATAGACTCGCAGTGGAGCAGACACATATGGAGCTCATCTCATCCATCAGCTTTGTTTATTTGTCTGAATCAAGTCTGGGATCAGAGTCTGCTCTGCGGTGCATGAAGACACAAACGGCAAGATATATATACGGACAGAGAAAGAAAGAAAGAAAGAAAGAAAGAAAGAAAGAAAGAAAGAAAGAAAGAAAGAAAGAAAGAAAGAAAGAAAGAAAGAAGCAGACAGAGTAACCATGACAAAGAGAGATGAAATGAGATGGAGAGAGTGAGAGATGGATAAGCATGTCACAGACTCCCTACATAACATTAGTCTTGTTAAGTGTGCAATAGCTCATCGATCAGGCTTCCACCGCCGGCTCATCCCTGCACTTCCCTTCCTGTAATCCATAATATCATCTTCGGCCCGTGTGCTGCAGGAGCCCTCTATGGGTAAGTCTGAGCGAAGACTGATCAATAGCCATAGAGGATGTGTAGCGGATGCAACACGATGTTGACATTCTCTCTGCACCGTCTCTCAAGCTCATCTATACTATAACAGGATCAGAGCTGGGGAAGCTGGACTGCCTCTGCTGCCCTCCCTGAATCTCCCCTCTCACCCGTCCTTTTCTGTCACTGTCTCTCTATGACACTGTATCTGTCTTTCCATCCATCTCCCTGTCCTCTTTGTCTCACTCCTCTCTCAGCACCCGCTCCATTTATCAGGCCATGTCATTGAGCCATGTGTGCCGTCCCTGTCAGCAAAACGGCTGGCAGACCGTCTTCATTTCCATGCTGAAGGATGCAAGGCCAGCATGGCAGTAGTGAGCGCTATCGACTGGAATCTGTCAAAGCGCTCCCTGTAGGAAAGCTTCTGCCGCCTGCCTTCCTGGTTTGTGGCCATTCTGAGCTTGTCTGTTTGACTCTGAAAATGGCTACATACGGCAGTATTTTTGGTCCATGTCTCTTCACATTTGTCTTTACCACCTGTCATGTGTTTTCGAGTGTATTACAATCGCTCACTGTTTTTCTTTATATATCTCTATTTCTAGACTATGTACCTTTCCTGTGTCTGTCTGTCTTTCTGTCTCTCTCCCTCCCACTCCCCTCTCTTTCCCATTAGACACAGCCTCTTCACTTTGAGCAGACAGGTCAAGCTCGCTGATGGGAATCAGACAGTTGTTGATCCAATTAGAGATCTCCTCGAGCAACATGAGAGTACAGCAGAATTCCAGTAAAAAATACTGTCGTCTTTCTTCCTTTCCCTCAACCGTTGCAAATATGTCCTTGCAGCGAAACACTGTGCCATCCAAACAACTTTTCAGAGATGCTCAGCTCATGGAACTTCAAGCCCAAGAACCCGCAGGAACCTTTAACTAGAGCTGTCACTGAGAAGTGGAAAGCTTCCTCTCACAGAAGTTTTTTCACAGTGACATATTTTGGTACAAGTGGCTGAACAGTTCCCTTTGTTCGCCCTGAAGGGCTTTGCACACTCTCGGAGTAAAGCAAGGCCGTCCCAGTGCGACTCCAAGCCCTTGTGAGAGGCCTCTTTTGTAAGTGTCTTGATAGTGAAAAGCTGTCCATTTCACTGAGCAAAACCTTTTACCCAGCCCTTCTACAGCCTGAGGGTATTCCTGCATGATTTCACCATTCACGCCAAACAGATGTACAGTCTAATTCTGAACAGCAGATGACTGTTCTGACATTCTGACATTGATGTATTACAATACACGTGCTTATTTGCATTCATGGATCAAGATGCTATTCAGCTGGCCCTGTGAGACCATCCGGAGCACGTAAGCTCGCTTTGTCTTCAGATATCAGAATGAAAAGGGAATGGTGAGATCTAGTGTTCTCGCTGCGCCGGCTTTTATCGTGCAGACAAAGGGCTGATTTGCCCCATGTGCCGGCCCATAGGAAACAACAGCAAAAGCAATAATTACTTATGCACAGAGCAATAATAAGCAAAACTTGCAACAAGCTTCAATTTAAATGGCCATTGTAATTGCACTGTCTTGTTGTAGAAGTACATCTGCATGCACTTAATGGTTCATTTTACTAGCTGCTAATGTTTCTATTGATGAGCAGAAAGCCATGACTATCTGCTCGCAGCCAAACGCACAGTGTGGAGTGTTTGTGATCAAATGAGGCTCAGACATCTTTCTCTCACTGAACTGCCTGCAGTGCCGCTCTTGTCATTATGTGTATGTATGTGCTTGGTGTGTAGGCCTGTGGTCACCCTTCATTAACGTGTGTTTACCAGCTCCTAGAGCCACATAAAAACAATTATGTGTCCCCATGGAGCACCTTGTTATTGGTAGTTGTTGACCTCTGACTAAAACCGCTTTGTGCCTTATTTCCCGTAGTTTAGGATCATTAAATGGTAGCAAATCCATTTATAAGTGAGCCTCTTTTATTTGGAAGTGATCCCCGAGAACACATACTATGACTGAAGCCAGTGTGAAATGTTTCACTTGGAGCTTGGAGCCTGAAGATGCAGCATCAGCAAGCTACTATGCGCAGCCAGTCAGTGGCCTAGTTTATTCTGGGCTGTGTCAGCGATGACGGTGTGTGGTGAGAGCAGAAGCGTTTTTAGGCTGCCAGCACTTTGTATCATGCGTATATGTGTTTGTGGGATTGTGTGTGTTTACAAGGGTTATAGCAGAGCATCTTTGAGGCCAGTGGGTGTGTGTGTCAGTGTTATAGAGGGGTGAGTGTATTCACATTGTGTGGTGGTGTGAGGCCGTTGATCTTGGGCTGAAGGCTGAACGAAATTAGCGAGCTCATTGTGGGAGTTGGGGATGCAATCAAACAGCATGTTTAGTGTCAGATACTCTACATTTCATGGATAGCTAATTATCTCAGAGAAGAAAAAAAGATATAGAAGCAGGTTTGTTGTTGCTTTTCCTCTGCACAATCTCTGCTTCTCCCTTCCCAGCTACATTCTCTGGGGCCGATTTTTATGGGCTCTAGTCCCATAGTAGCCCCTAAAGCCACACAAAGTCACTCACACGTGAAATATGTTTATGCTTTACAGTGTGTGGCCCCTAAGCCACTCTGGACTCATAGACCCTATTCAGACCCGGTATTAACATCTGTTTTGAGTAATCTGATCACGGGCAGAACATGCTAACCACAGCTCTGAACAATAGCGTGAATGCATCCTCAGATCTGATCACGGAAACCACATCCATCCTCATGAAGATTGGAGGTGGGAACAGTCATATTTCATACTAAGTCTTATCAGGGCCATAAAGACAGTGCCACCATCTTATTTGCATCTCATACACCCAGTCTGAGCAAAACAAATAATTGAAATACGTGTGACAGTGTTTACAGGAGTGGCACCAATCAGGGGTCGTACCTATGTCCCCCGGTCCTATGTTCCCCGATCGGGGAGCATCGGACCTTTTTTTAAAAAGGGTCAGATGTTCCCCGTTTTCCCCAAAAAAGGTCCTATGTTCCCCACTTTGTGGAAGCCTGGGTGTGGAGCTCCAGGGTAAAGGGTTCTTTGGGTGAAAGCGGGGAACATAGGACCTTTTATCTAAAAAAGGGTCCTATGTTCCCCGGTCACATACAAAGCGGGGAACATAGGACCCTTTGGGTGAACAGTGGGGAACATAGGACCCTTTTTTAGAGAAAGGGTCCTATGTTCACATACAAAGCGGGGAACATAGGACCCGGGAACATAGATACATAGATCCCTACAAATCATCAGGTTTGCTCATTTGCTCAACACCTAAATAATTGTATTCATCAAGAAAACCTCCCCTGCTATAAATTAATTAGGTTTCAGGTTGTTTTATTGCTCTCACTGCTTTGTCAATCCTGACAGCATTGCTCCATTATTATGGGCCTAAGCTCATCCTAACATCTGGGAGTCAAGATTAAACCATCAACAATTATCTCGGTGTGTGTGTGTCATCTTTAGCTAGGCATGATAAAAGGTCCCATTGCTCACCTCCTGCAAATTGCCCCATCATCTGCCCGTGTCACGAGCTGCCAGGCCTGTAATGTAAATGCGTTGACAGGAGAGCTGTCGGGTCCCTTCTAAGCCAGCAGGTGCAGGGCAGCAGTGGTTCAGTGTGAAAACAAACTCTGTTTCTGTGTGTACTATACTGCAGCTGAAGTGTACAGCCCTCCCTGGGAATGAGTGTTTGATCCCGGCATAACTTCTCACTCCAACGCTGTCTTCCCACCGTTTCTGCCAATTTCTTTATCTCCTTCACTCTTCCTTTCCTGGTTCTCGTCTTTACTCACGTGTTTATCCGACGGTCTTTCTTTGCCTCACTCATTTCCACAGTCTGCTCCCAAAGAGATTCTGATCTCGCTGACTCAGACTCGAAAGAGGGACAGACACCCCCCGGCCAAACGAGCCACCTGTTTCTCATGAGAAAAGATATTTTTTTGGGAAGGGGTTTCTCTGTTATTTTTCTTTCACCTTCTTCTTTCATTGAGCCTGTCATCCTGCATATATCCCTCTCTCCCCACTGTACACTCACCTGCAACTCAAGTGTGAGAAAGTGCCCTTTGAGAATTCACCTTTATAGCAAATTTGGTCATTGCAACACTCATCAACCTTTTAATGGCAATTATGCATCTCTGTTAATATAGAGACAGAATGGATGAAGCATTATAGCAGTAATTGATTAAAAAAAAAAAAAGGCCATCTAAAGCCAGCTGGTTATCTCAGGTAAGTTTCTTATTAACTTGAGTCAGAAGTTTACACTCATAGAAGACAAAGTCATTATCTCAGGTCCCAGAATTTATAATGCCCTCCATCAGAACAGACTACAGGCAAGTCAAGCCAATCTTGAAACTGATACTGCAATGATCACACTCGAGGTCCTTATCCCTTTGAATGATTTTAAATATCAACAAACGTAGTAAGAGAATGCTGCAATCAAAAACAATGGATATTGTCCCCAATGTTCACACTGAACGCAGCAGTTTTGAATCCATGATAGCCATAGCTCAAACAACTCATGCAGCCCATGCAGTGAAATGCTGGCACTGACGGTTGCAGAGTGGAAAAAGGCATAAAGTTTCAAATAAAGCAGAAGATGGCTGTTGAATTAAAACACAGAGGGTTATGTGTCAGGAACAGGGATGCCTTACAGAAACAAGGTTTGGCTGACAGAGCTCTCCAGCATTACCATCTCGGAGGTATTTACAAGAGTGATTACTGTGATTATTATTTCAACAATACCCTGCAATGCTCTTTCATGGACTGCCAGCCTGGGCCAGGGTACAGAGGGCCTGCCAGCATTGTTGGTCTGGGAATTTGACTTAGAGCTCCATAGAGGGGAGGGAGAGGGAGAGAAACAGAGGTGCGATGGCTGAAAAAGAGACATTTGATGCTGTTCAAAAGATCTCCTGTCCTTCTGAGGAGGGGGGGTCATAAAAAACAGTCATCCTAACATGATTTTGTCCTCTTTTCCCTTCTCCGCAGCTCCCACAGAGCCTTTGCTGTGCAAATTTGCAGACGGAGGGCAGAAGAAACGCCAGAGCCAGAGCAAGTACCCACAGAACGGGAGGCCGTGGCACAGAGAAGGGGAGGTAAGATGTTATATGAGCGCAGACACTATCCTTCATCGCCGTTTCCCAAAAATTCACTTACTGAAAAGTATAGCAAATATCATCTCACACCAGGTCTCTGGAAATACTAACATTCTGCATGGAAATAAGATCAATCTCAGTCAGCAGTGGATTTAAAGTACGTGAACTGGGCTGATTTACAACACCAGTAAATCGTCACAAAAATGACTTGTCATCGAGTACACATTATGATATACAATTGTAATTCCAAAGTCTGTTCACTTTGGTATCAAGAGGTTTCAGAGACATAATAATGTTTCATATTTTTAGTTCTGTTTTCAAAACAATTTGCCTTTAACCCCTCGTTTGACTTAATTAGTGGATATAGATTGTAATTATAATCCTTAGTATCCATGCAAACAGCTGTCCTATGTCATTTATCAAGTCAGTAACCAGTTTATCCAACTCCATCCAATAATAGTTAGTGATTTATTATCAGACTTGCACTTTTCTCAGGTTCTACGATGAGTAATGAGTCATTTTTTTTTCCAAACTAACTGCAGAAATGACTGCAGCACCACTGTTCTGTAACTTTGTGATCCAGTCTCAGTTGAAGCACTGCAGCATGCTGTGACCCCTATGTGTCCAAATTCATTTACACATTCACAAATGACTTAAAGAACAAGAGCAAAAATAGAAAACATAATTGTGATTCAGTCAGCAAATATTCTTGAAGAATCAATTACCTGGAAACACAGATATGGCTTAAACACGTGGGCCTAACTCACTTACTAACTATTTTCCATTTCTGCCTGATGACATTTTAAATAAGGCGTTTACCACTGAGGTAATGGTAATTAGAAAAACAGGCCCCACCCTGCTCACAAATACCCCAGAGAAGCTAGGTACATCTGGCTTTATGTAAACCATTATTGCCTGTCATTTGTATTTACTCTCAGGTATGAAGCTGCTATAAAAAAAAGAAAAAAAAGAAAAGAAAATAGCCTAGATATCGATCAAACTGCCCGTGGATGTATCGGCGCTGTCACGTGTAATGCACCTCAAGCCAAATGCCTCACTGAACACTTATATTCCTGCCATACATCAGAATGCTTGGAAACCTGAAATTGGATCCACTGCTATGGTAACATATTCATCAGCAACATGTGGAGACAAGGTTAAAGTCTCTTCTTAGGCTACCTATACCAGGAAGGACACACAGAGGAGAAAGGTAGAAGAGTGCACCAGGTTGGACTATATAGAAGACACACACACACACGTACATAGACCGAGGCTGACAGTTGTGCTGAAACTGCAGTGTTGGGGAGACCAGGAGAGATGAAATGTTTGTCCTTCAGAGAACACATGCTCTCTGTGTGTTTGTGCTGGTGGTTCTGAGTGTGTGTGTGTGTGTGTGTGTGTGTGGCTTTGCTAAGAAAGAGAGTCGTAACTGCAGTAGCTGTACCTGTGTTTGTTTGTGCCTGTCCATCACATGTGCAGCAGTCCTAGCACCTATAAGCCAGCCAAGCGTGTTTAACCTAAATCACATTGTTATATTGCCTCGCAGGCCCACACATTGACAGGGCCAACTCTGTCAATTTGAGGTAAAATGGGATGACTGTGTGTGTGTGTGTGTGTGTGTGTGCGAGGTTGTGAGGACAAATTTTGTTATCCTATCTTTGCGATGACATGTTGGCCGTCCCCATCTCAACTTTAAACAGCCTTTGGAGGCTTGAGACTGGGTTTTAGGGTTAGGGTTAGTTGTGATGTTAAAGTAAGGCCAAGGTAGTTTCCTATAGGTGTTGTCACTACAAGAATATGTACAGCATTCACATCCTTTGTGTTAAAGAGAGTACTATCCTGCAGCATGAAACAACTGCTCACCATGTCAAACCAATTTCCTGTGCAATTAGTTTAACAGGGAGTGTGATGTCTGCCTCTATACTGTCTGGAAGTCTCACTGAACAGAAGGTCAGGGCGGGTTGTTAATAGAACTCATGAGATCCACACGTGTGTCCCACTGTCATTCAGTATTGAAATGAAGCGTCCCATCTTGACCTATGCCTTAAGTTGGACTGCAGTCACTAGACGTGAAGTGAATTGCAGCAATAGAGTTTTGATTCTACACAAAAGAGATTATATCAGGCGTTCCAAAATGCAAAGATGCACATTTACATCATATGTGTGTACATTTTGCACCTTTGCACATTTCCCTTGGCTTCATAAATGTGTGGAGACGAGAGGGAAAGCAAAATAAAAATGTTTTGAGCTCAGTTACAGGCTGAACGGCTCACAAACACACACACACGCTCACCCCCACATCCACGATTGGTGCATCCATAACCAGCAAGCTTATGTTAAACATATATGGGATGCTTGGCACAAACAAATGCAGATAACACACACTATCATACACACAAATGTATATATATCAGTTTTGTCTTTCGTCTCCTATACACAGTGCGCCCCTCTCTTTCACCTCCATCTCCCTCTTTCTCATAGATCGCCAGTCGATCATGCCGTGTTTCACATTACACTGTATTAAGGGATGAGCTATAGGACTTAGAGGCCAAGGTTTAAGTGCCTGGGTTCAAGGCAGTGTGTGTGTGAGGCTGTGTACATCTATAGCAAAACCCTTGTCCAGTGTGTACCAATCTATTGTGTAATGTCTTGCTGTCCCTGAAATGGCTGCTGTGAGAGTTAGACCTTTGGACTAAAAGTGTTAGCTCTTCAGAACACAATAGATCTATGAAATGCAGCCAGACCATACCTGTTTATAGTACTGCATTATAAAATATACAGTTTCTGGCAAATATATGTCAATGATATATGTAAAACATGTACAACAGCAACCTTTAGTGTTTGAAATGACATCCCGGTGTTACACTGCACATGCATACATGCACATGACAATCCCACCATCTGTTTTATTTTATTTTTTTCATAAATATTGTCCCTATATGGTTAATTTTGACGCGTCAGCAACAGTAGACTGTAAGTGAAAGTGTGTCTGCTCTAGAGCAGCAGAAGAGAACCATCTCCTGATGTCAGGAGATGACAGGGCAAACAAATGGGCCGTAAAACACTATGGGCCTGATTTACTACGATACAAAATAGTGAGTGCTAATTTGCGTGCAGAAGGTTGCGCCTGCTGCTGATTTGCATTTTGCGGGTGACCTACTGAATTTGCCGAGCTAAATATCCAACAATCTCTTGGTTTGACTAGTATTTGCTCGGATAGAACCAATCTCATATCAATAGCTGTGGTTTTCAAACTTTTTTATACCAAGTAACATCTGAGAAGATATTGAGCTCTCAAAGTAACACCATTATCAACAACAACGTTAAAATACAGTGGTGTAAATAGGTCGAGCAAAGTCAGCTACAGACTTTCACAGGAGGCAGATTTATTCCCAATAACATCATTTGCTCTCTCATCATCCTCCTCTTCCTCACATAAACCTCAGACACTGGTATAGTGACATAAGATAACACTGAGCGTATCGAAGAGAAACGTTTGTGCAAAGAGATGGCCTGTTGTTGGACAAACACTCAAAAAAGTTTTTCCGTTCAAATTTCAAATTAAACACCCAGTATCTGCTTTTCATATACAACTGTATTTTCCCCCCTCATTTTAAATTGTTAATACATTATTTAAACATGCAGTAAATTGTAAATAACTGCCAGATATTGAAAGTTATTCTCGAAAAATGGCCAAAAGCACTTAGTCACAGGGCATTTTCTGGCCCTTATATGGATAAAATAAGCAAAACACATTTTGAGGCTTAAGGGTTAAGATGGAGCAAGCAAACCCTGTTGAGGAAGCTCGCGTACCACCGGTGGTACACGTACCACAGTTTGAGAACCATGGCCCGATAGCGTTAACAGAAATGATAGCATGCCACATGCTACATGATCGATCATCACTGATCATTGATCAGATGTACAGAAGGATAGATAGACATCACGTTAGTCTGTTTATCACTGTGAAGGCCATTTTTCACCTCACTCCTCTGTCAGGCAGCAGAGGAGGAGAAACAGCTGACGCCATTCATTACTCTCTCTCTCCATGTCTGTCTACATTCCCCCTCTTCACTATCCCACTCTGCCGGAAAAATATGGCGAGGAGGAGGAAGAGGGTGACTCTTCCTCCTCCTCGCCATATTTTTCCCTCTCTCCTGCTTCGTCTCACTGTGTCTTCTCCCCTGTGTTTGAAGTCCTCCATGATCCGGCAGCAACATATGGAGAGACAGCAAGTGAGTGACTCAGTGAGAGACTATATACGAGAGAAGGCACGGGACGGGGAACACATTGCATGATCAGTCAGGAGTTACAAGGGGACGAGTGCTGAACGATGGCTGGTGTTGACGATTGAGAAAATACATGACAGGTTTTCTTGTAAACTACTCAAAGTGGGAGTCTGCGAAGTGCTGTCTCTTACTGTCTCATGCTGACAAACATATTAGTCTCTGCCACACACACACACACACACACACACACACACACACACTGCCTTTTCTCCCAGCTCTCTGTCTCTCTGTTTTCACTTCCTTGCTCTCTGTCACCAACACACACTCCTACACACAAAAACACGAAACTTTCAAAGTCACACTTCTCAAGCACCTACTCTAGGGGAATGAGTGTAGATGAAAAAAAAAAAACATCCGTCTTTACACTCTGTGTGAAAGCCTGACAGATGTCCGTGTACGTGTGTGTTTGTGTATGTGTGTGCGTGAGTGTTTGTCTGTGTGGCCACGAGGCAAAAAGAAAAAAATAAATAGCAACCTGCCTATGAAAGGCAAAGATACAAGACGGGTCAGTGTGTGTGTCTGTGTGTACGTGCAGATGCGGATGTGTGTCTGTGTGTACGTGCAGGTGCGGATGTGTGTCTGTGTGTGCGTGCAGTTGTGCACGCGTATGCTGCCTCAACTCTTTTTTTGTGTGTCAAACATCTACATGCACATAAGTTTACATTCAATTATACACACACTCACACATTAAAATATATTTGCACTGAAAATAGATTAGTAAGACAAAATGCATTTTTTGACACCCAATAGCACAGATGATAAGAAATTAATGCAAAGTAATTCTTTACAACTTTCTAAACCTGCATTTCAAATTGGCACCAACAGAGTTATTCACCACTTAACTCCACTCCTACGGCTATCATTATAGTCTGGCATTATTGGGTCTGATTATGCTGAATTTTAATATCCTTGTGTTTAATCACTGCATCAGGTGATGAAATAAAACTCCAATCTGATCTAACTTAGCATGCAGAATGAAAATGTTCTGCTTTAAAAGCCAGGTGTATCCGTGGCGGCTTTTCCTCAGACTGAGCCTGGTTCAGCAAGTCTGTAAATATTCACTATCATGAAGGTTCTATTTTTCCACTCTTGGATGAAGTTCAGACAAAAGCTTACAGAAAACTGTCTGTGCCTTTTCCTTTCTCCACGTTGTGACAGAGCCAAAGTCTGACTCTGTCACTAATCAGTCATTTGGCCATGCAGGTTCTCCATCCAGGAGCTTTTCTCCTGTGGAATTCATCAGCACATGGAAGCAAGGGCAGCACTTAAGGGAGTTATCAGCCTCACCAGACAGCAGGCAGAGTCTGCCAGTGCTATTAGCACACATGTGAACACACACGCGCACACACACACACAAACATGCTTTACTACTCTCTTTAGCTCACATTTATGAGATATGTATGAATACATAAACTATAAGACCGTTGCACATGTGGATTTACCAGCACAGACCTTCATAGAAACTAGAGGTAGACAGATTTTAATTATGGCTTCAGTCAAGTATGATTCAACTAATGAGCCAATAAATGCATTATTCGTCCCCAGAAACTTCATAAATGCTGCTCTCACTAGAACCTTTTTTCACCACAACCGTTATTCAAGAAAGTTTAGCTTTTCATGGACTACTTGTTGTACGGCGACCTTGAGTGTCTTGAAAGGCGCCGTAAATATAATGCATTATTATTATTATTATTATTACTTCATGTACTTCATATACATTATTTTTGTTTTAAATTCAATATTTTAAGTTGTTTTGTTCATCATTTGTTATCATAAAGATGTTGTTTGCCAAAATTGGCCAAACATATAAACCAGTAGCAGCGTTGTGATGCAGCAAGAAATGAGTAAGGGAGAAGTGTTATTTAAAGCAGACCTAGACCGGAAGTTCCAATTATCGCTGTTTTTTTAGTGTGTATCTGCGTCATTACCTTGTTTAAGAAGCCCTGAAGGTTCTAAACAAACTGTTCAGCCACTGCTAAGAACGCTGTGTTTTATTGTTATCTCTGTAAAATCTTTTAATGTTATGAGTCAGTTTGCTGAAAGTGTTTTGCTGTTCCTTCATCACGGTGTCTTCAGACACGTTTATAGCAACTACGGCAAGTGTTAAGCTTTCCTGCTTTCCTCCTGGACACTGGTCAGCACAGTAATGCCTTGCTTTGCTCTCTGCTAATGCTAATTGTGCCTGGTTTCTGACTTCTCATGCTTCACAAACACACAGAACAACACTCCTCCCTCTCTCACGCAGCCACTCCAATGCTGCAATGGCAGACTGTGTCTCTTAGGTGACTCTGATGACCCTCCTTCACACCTTGACTCAGGTGAAACTAACAACCTGAAACAATCTGCATGTAACTTTGATGACTCTCCACACAGATATCTAGCCTACAGAGGCTAAATACCTGGAATCTTTTTTTCTGAAGAAGAAGCCTCTTGGATCAGAAGTCAAATGTCTTCAACTGAACTAAAGCAAGTCTAGTTGGTCCTGAAAATACCTGGATGACTTAGAACTTCTACTATTGGTGAAATTGTTATACTCACATTGTTCTCAGCATTAGAGAGACTTTGCGAAGGTAAATCTGGGGCTTTTGACTGCCAAAGTAAGCCACCTGGACATGAGACAGACTTCACTTTATATTTACAAAATCAAAAATCCTTGTTCATATATTAAGCCTCTAATTTTCTTTTGACGTTATTAACACAGTGAGACGTAGGTGGTTCTGAAAACATTGACTATCTTCACTTTGTGTTTCATAAAATGGAAAATATAGAATTCTGAATTCTTTAATGAAATATCAATTTAAGGTAAGCAGTGATTCCTTTCTTATTTATAATTGAAAATAAGTGCCATTAAAGAAAAACACTTCTCTTGTTTCTAATGTAACCAAATTAATCCATTATTCGTGAATTAAATTGTTCCCATGTATCAAGATACGCAGCAAATCATCCTCTAAGGAAGAGGAGCACACCCCTACTTCATTATGTAAATAAAATAAGGGCAGATGCGAGTCACTTCATATAGCCTTCACATGTTCATATACAATATCTCTAGAGATATTTTAGCCACATCTGCATATGTGCACTCACACTAATTGAACATTAAGGCCGACCACCCCCACACACATCCACACATCCCTACTGTAGTGCTAGTGCTAGGGCTTATTCAGTTGGCGTAAATTGTCTGTTTTTGTTCTCTCATGTGGGTTGGTCCCGGCTCACTGATCCCTCTTCTACTCCTTTGAGCCTCTATTCCCTTAACAGTACATCTCAGTGTAGGTAGCTCTTTGAAGAAACAAGGGCAAAAGAGTGATACAGAAAGATGGGAGGGGAGGCGTAGACGAAGAGATGAGGAGGGTGAGGGGTGAAGAGAGAAAGTTGAGGAAAGAAAGAGAGCAACATAATGGAGAATGGAAGGGAGAGCAAGTGTGTGTGTGTGTGTGGGGGGGGGGGGGGGGTGTGTGCATCTGCATCGCCTGTAGTAAGCTGTTTCTGATTCAAACCTGTCTTTGTTAGGACACATTGACCTTGTAAGGACATCTTGGCTGGTCCTCGCAACTATTAAAGACTTTATGGGGGTTAAGAGTTGGTTTTAGGGTTAATGTAAAGTTTTGGTCAAAGGGCTAAGGAATGCTTTTTATTCCATATTTTGTATGTCCTCACTAAGAATGCTGTACCAGAGTGTATGTGTTTGTGTGTGTGTGTGTTTTTGTGTAGTGATGAAATCTGCCATCCTCAGCAGCCTCCCGTTAAAAGAAATCGGATTAGCTTTCCTCCGGGGGAGAACCTTCAGGAATGCAGATGACGGATTGTGGTGCATAGGTTTTTCTCCTGGACTTGAGAAGGGCCTCACACACACACGCACACACACACACACACACACACACACACACACGCGCATACCATCACACCAGACACAAGACTCAATCACTTCTGCTCACTCCTTCCCAGCTCCAAAGGGCATTACTTCATTTCCCCTCATTCATAAAAACATGATTGTACGTGATTCAAATGGAAAACCAGACGTCCTCGATACTAATTCACTTCGTCCTATTGACTAAGGTTTCCCCCACATTGGTTTTGTCACTTGTCACTTTTCCCTATTTGAAATGGAGTTGGTTTTGATTTGATTTAATTTGTTTTGAACAAAAAGAATCAACTCGAAATCATGTTATTCCCCAAGTACAATAAAGGTACAGCAAATTATCTTGCTGACATTGGTGCAAGAACAGATCGGCAGAGACACGCGGCACAGAGGAACACACAATTGACAGTGACAGAATACAGTCCAATGAACATATACCTGTCCAATGTGTTTACTGTATTATTTACAACATAATGATCTCTAAGCTGACGTTAATCTATATTGAAATGTGACCCAACTGTGTGTAGGCTTCCAGTTTTGGTTCAATTAAATAAAAACTGTTAATCAGAGGTGGAAAGTAATGATTTACAATTACCCGTTAGACAGGTGAATGAATGATTAGGACAGGTGAATCAACGATGAGGACAGGTGAATAAATGATCAGGATAGGTGAATGAATGATGAGGACAGGTGAATGAACGATGAGGACAGGTGAATAAATGATTAGGACAGGTGAATGATGAAGACAGGTGAATGAATGATGAGGACGGGCAAATGAATGATGAGCAAAGGCAAATTGATGATGAGGACAGGTGAATGATGAGGTGATTGAATGGTAAGGAGAGGTGAATGATGAGGAAGAGGTGAATGAATGATTAGGACAGGTGAATGATGAGGACAGGTGAATGAATGATGAAGACAAGTGAATGATGAGGACAGGTTGAATGAATGATGAGGAAAAGTGAATGAATGATGAGGACAGGTGAATGAGGAGGACAGGTGAATGAATGATGAGGGCAGGCAAATTAATGATGAGGACAGGTGAATGATGAGGACATGTGAATGATGAGGACAGGCGAATGAATGATGAGGACAGGCGAATGAATGATGAGGACAAGTGAACGATGAGGACATGTGAATGATGAGGACAGGTGAATGATGAGGACATGTGAATGATGAGGATATGTTAATGATAAGGACAGGTGAATGATGAGGACATGTGAATGATGAGGACATGTGAATAATGAGGACAGGCTAATGAATGATGAGGACAGGTGAATGAATGATGAGGACAGGTGAATGATGAGGACAGGTGAATGATGATGACTTGTAAATGATGAGGACAGGTGAATGATGAGGACAGGTGAATGATGAGGACATGTGAATGATGAGGACAGGCGAAGGAAGATGAGGACAGGCGAAGGAATGATGAGGTGAATGAATGATGAAGACAGGTGAATTGGCATTAAATCAGGTCCCTGTGTGAGCTAGAAAGTTGAAGCATGTGTAACCTTTGATACATTATGTGTTTACATATTTTTATTTTGTCAGCATTTTAATTTGTAAAGGTTTGAACATTTGTTTGTCTTTTCAGTTGAGTTTCATTAAAAATTGAAGTTCTTTCAATGTAAAACATAAATAATTTACCGTTGGCCAGTGTTGCTTGAAGCTTGCCTTATTTCAGTGTTGTGTTTCAGTGTGTGTATTAACAGCTCTTTTATTACCACAAAAAACACAAATCACATTTTATTTATACCTTTTCCAACTATAAAACAGTGGAGTGTACCATCTAGTGGTGGAACTGCAAATGAATGAAAATGACTTCATATATGAGGTCTATGACAAACTTCTTTTCATCTTTTAGTCATACCCATTCATTTCCTATGGCAGTCATTTTTGACCACACAATGAATTCAGTGAAAGTGTTTATCATTAATTATGTGTTCAGATGCTTTGTGCTGAGGATATGAAAAGCCTTTGATGAAAAATGCAATTTATGCTTTATTGGACAGTTGGTCAGATTAAACCAATCACTTTACTAAGGTTCATTTTACTGATTAAATGACAGACAATGCTTTATTTTTGTGATTAACCTTTGCTTTTTTTGTGTTTTTCTTTCTTTCAGACCGGCATGGCGTTAACATACGATCCCACTGCAATGCAGAATGGGTAAGAGCTTGATGGTCGATCCATCCTTGACAATATACTACTACAAACACAGTACCTGAGTCAATACCACTGTCAAACATGGAGGTTAATGTGGTGTCTGCACTTTGTTAGTGTTTGATTAAGGAAAAAATGGATTTGAAATATAAGTTTTCAACCAGAAGGGGGGCAGGTGAGGAGTTGAAAGGGGGCAGCCAAGTGAGCGTTCCCGTGCATTTGGGTCTTGAAGTGTGTGTCTGTGTTTGTGTGTTTCTGTGTCAGGACTTAATGGCACTTTGGAAATAAATGACCCAGCAGCTTGTTTTATTTCCCCCCTGTGTACTGAGACAAGACGGAGAGAGTGCCGAGGTTCCCCACTCTTATCTCCCTCTGGCCTCAGTCATTCACAGGAAGCTGCTTACTCCCCACTTCTTAAACCACTTATCCCCCCAGTGACTTGCAGTTAACCTCAACCAAAAAAAGAAACTGCATGAATGGCATCAGTCATTACCCACGGTCTGTCATGTAAAAGCCTGCTTTGCTGCAAATTCACCAAGTTGTATTTGCACAGGTATTAGAACCATTTCTGTCTTAATAAATTCAAGTTTAAAGCAGATCTAGACTGGAAGTTCCAATTAACGCTGTTTTTAGTGAGTATCTGCATCATTACCTTGTTTAAGAAGCTTCGAAACAAACAGTTCAGCCACTGCTGAGAACGCTGTGTTTTATTGTAATCTCGGGCTCAGCGAGATCTCTAAAAAAACCCGGTCCGGTTACGTAAACACCGGTTCTCCTGAACAGCAGATCCTCCTGCTCCAGGCACTAGTCCGGGCACATCTGGTTGCGTACATTAAACAGCAGAAGAAGAATAACGTCCGTTGTGGAGGTGTTTCACGAGCGACAGTGTCTTCTGACTCTGGGTCTGACTCGGGAAAAAAAGTCATAAAAGCGGTGGGGAGTCGTGAAGAAGCTATTTTTAAACACTGTTAAAACAATGTTTTGATAATGAGTAGCAGTGCATCCACCGTTCCAGAGGGGGGAGCTGTGCTTCTGAGGGCGGGTGTGCTGAATATGTCACTTCTGGGTACTGGCCAATCACAAGAGAGTTGGGAAGCCGGGGTGAGAGTTGAGTCTGAAATATCGTGGCTGGGGTCATAAAAGAGGTCAGTGTCAGAAAAGAGGATTTCTATCGGCTCGTTTACAGCAACTAGGAGGTTTTTGACCATAAAAACAACTTAATGTATGTAAGTAGACCTCCATAACTAACATTTATGTGCAACAGGACCACTCTATGTGAGCTTTAAACTCCTGATCCTGTGCTAGAAAAGAGTGGACACCAGCTTTATGGAGTTGCAAAGAATGTCAAAATAGTCAACTGTATTCAAATCTTTCAAACTGCACAATGCACTGTCGGGAAAATCAGCTGGGTGTGTAGAATTATACAGTTAAATAAGCTTAATTCATATGTTAATAAAAAAAATGTGAAGTAAACCTGAAAATTGAAAACAGAAATGCCACTTTACATTTGTCCCACTGTGCTTACTGATTCATCTAAATCAAATTGCAAATTAGATAAGGTAATGTAAAATATAATTACAATGCAAATTAGCCACACTCAATGCATATTTATTATTTTTTTTATGGCTGAATTTACATTTTCTGGATTGTATTAATATTTTAGTACATTTAACTGCATATTTTTATAGTAGTACAGCAAGGATATGCACGAATGAAGACAAAAAAAACATGTATGTTATATTTCCGCATTTTATCAGTGACATTCACATTCATTTTTTCATCCTTTACCTAAAAATGTACACAAAGGTTAATTATTTGACATTTCACATAGGTTATAAGATATGAAACCACAGAGTACTGTAAACTTAGAAAAGGCAGATTACATGCACAAATTAACACTATACTTTTTTCTTTCAAATGCCTAGATCTGAGCGCTAAAACTGATTCCACATGTGGTCTGGGTTAGGTCTTGTGAACAAGTTAAATTAAATTTCCTATGGGAATTGTAGTCACTTGGGCTTTGGGTGTTGTAGAAAGTGAAATCCTTATGTTGAAATCATGTGTAAATGTCCTGAAAAAGTCATAAGGCATCAAGCAGAATTAAAATGATGCTAAATGATGATGAATGATGTTTAGTATGTATTCGAGCTAAGGACTGGTCTGTCCGGGACTTCCAACTAAAACAAAATGTACTACACAGCATGAGGAGCTGATTCTATATGTTCAAATCTAGTATGAAATCTTGAAACCTCATAACTTGTTTCATATCCTCAGCCCGTAATATGATTTTCAGCTCAATTGACGCAGACTATTGGGTGTTTTTTAGTCTTCCAGAAGAACACCAGCATTACTCAGTTGCTATAAACCTTCTGCAATAAGATAAAGCAGTGTAGCTGACAACTCATTTCTCTGCAGCTCCTGTCAAATCTTAGCTTCTTCAAATGCATTGAGTTCCCACTTGCGACTTAAAGCAGGCAGCCAGCAGTGTACATGCAGTGCAGCTGTAGTGCTACAACATTTGTGGAAATACAAACAACTTTATACGATGGCAAAGCTCAGTGTGACGTGATAAAAGCTGACTTTTCAATTGAGAACGGTATAAGACATTCATGAACATTTTATGTGACCTTCGATGGAGGGTTCAGAACAGTCCATGTATGAATCCAGTGAGTGTGTGTATTAGTGTAAGTTTTAACTCATACACGTATTATGTAGACAGAATTGTGTAAACGGAGATTTTTACACAATTCTGTAATTGTGTAAAATGATCATATGATGAAATGAGACAATGGTAAATATCCAACAAAAAAGTGTATGACAGAGACTTCAACTTCCTCTCCACTTTCAGCCGTGTATATTTACAATGCAGACTCTCTGTTCTTCTCCTCTGGTTGAGACGTTTTTTTTTAAGGGTTAGTGACTATTTTCAGTTCCTTCTCTGTGTTCACACCAGACGCAACGCAAACTTTGCATACAAAGTCAATGCACGGACGCAATATTTGCGTTGGCCGGGCACCACAGTAGACTCACAGTGGCGCGTCACAATAGTCCCCAAATTGCGGTTGATGCTCGAGTTGAAATGTTTAAACCTTCATGAAAAAAAATTGTGCTGACGCGATGGCCGATCATCTTTGAATGACGCCAGATACTTGCCAGCGGCTAGACTCCACTCTGGGACATGTATTATTTGTGTTTGTGGACACTCAGACACTTTATTGCTTGTGGAAACGTCTGCAGAAAAGAAACCTCTCGCCTTATTCGGTATCAGAGGTGATATCAAATCATCAGAGGCTTTGGCTGTTGGTGAAAATAAATGTCTGTTACTTCTTTAAAATACGGCAACTTAATGTACAAAATGGTGCCGCATCACAATGGGCGTATGAGTGATGCGTCAAATCATGTTTGGTGTGAACACAGCACATAGAAACTTTAAATATATATGTTCTGTGTATCTAGTATGAATTTGACAGACTTATTCTGCTGTGTCATTTCCTCTCTCTCTCTCTCACTGTCTTTCTCACATCTTTCCTCGCTCCCTTTCTCAGGTTCTACTCCTCGCCTTACAGCATCGCCACCAACCGCATGATCGCACAGACCTCCATCACGCCCTTCATCGCTGCTTCCCCCGTTTCCACATATCAGGTGGGGCCTCCGGTGCACTGCATTATGGGTGGACTTCCGTCTCTGTGTAATAGCAGTGTTTACTTGGTGTTGGGTGGATGGAAGAGAGGGGGTGGGTGGGCTGCAGAACAGCGAGGCTGTCTCTTCATCTCTCATCGTTTCTTTGCTGCTCCAGCTGTGCTGGATGACATCTGTTTCGTAGGCGGCAAACACAACAGGCATCACAGAACAAGCAACAGAGAAGAGGATTAGGAAAAAGGCTGACAGGGTAGAAAAAAAAAAGAAAATCACCCATCAAGAATGAATGTGTCGAGGAAAAACAAACTATCTGCCCCATCCCTGTTTTCCCTGAAATCTGCTGTTGCTCCTTCAGCTGCTAATGCTTTGCCAGTTTCATTTTATTTATTTTTTTGCCAACTTAGATACAATCACTTCCCCTTCCAAAGTGAATTTTACACATTCCTCACGACTGTGATCTGTGAAGTAATGAAACAGAGCAGAACAGGAACGTGAAAATTGCCTGTATGAGATGTCAAAAGAGCGCTTTCCTGCGTTCCGTCACTGCACCCCCCCCCCCCCCACCCCCTTTGCCAAATCTAAACATCAAGACGCGCCGCCACTCTCTCAGGCGCTATCGCTTAACCCCGGTTCTGTTTTGTATGCAGAGACAGACAGACGAAGATTGAGTGAAAGTAGATGAAGGATATATGAGAAAATAGAAGGGACAGATGGAGGGAAAGACAACTAGGGAGATGAGGAAGGAAGGTGGCGGTGGTGGTGATAACACTGGCTTGGGTGGGGGTGAGGCAGAGGAGGTGTGTTGCTGAAGGTTGATGTGCCTCGTCTTTGAGGCTCGCTTGATTAAAACTCTGCTGTGGTACCTGCATTGAGGGTTAGGGGAAAGAGGAGGAGAGAGAAAAGTGGGCCAGGGCACATCTCTAATCCTCTTTCAGAAGGCTTCCCAAATTGATTTATCAAAAACAATGGCTGAGGAATATTAATCCTCACAGTTTCAATATAAGGCAGCTCTGCCGCCGCTTCATGTAATATTGCCCTTCAGCCAGTTGCGGCAGGAAGGTGAGTCCTTCATCTTCTGTTCAAGTACAAAAAGCACAAAAGAGCGAGGGAAAGAATAGACTGGCATATACGCCATACAAAAGAAAATCGTTGCCTTTTCTGATGAAAACTATTATCTTTGTAATGAAAATCTCAAGGTGCACAGAGATCACAGAATATGCCATTTATACTTTTTATGTTTATGCTGAGTGCACATTTTTTGAGCTACTATTTTGAAGGCATTGATTTATCAAATCTGCAAATGACCCATGCCGATAGCAGCGTGATGGTGTTCCTTTCTAATCCTGGCTCCCTGGCTTGTGCTTGAATCACGCCTGGCTTTGTTTCCTCAAACATCAGCTTTGATGATCCACATGGCAGGAACCAGTCCAGGCCAGATCACTACCAGGATCTCAGTTAGTGCAGCCAGCCAGCAGTGGCCTGGTTCACATCACTGACTCTACAGGGTCTTTGTGTGACTGGCTGGTTGGATTTCTGGCTGGCTGAGTGAGTGACTAGCTACCTGGCTGCCTCTTTGACTTCATGTGTCACAGCCAAACGGCTGACGTAGCAACTGATGCCTGTTTTAAATGGTAACACAAGCTGTGAGGTTCAGCCAGAGGTACTTTAGCTTCTCAGGTCACGCACGTCATACAGTACAGTCAATCTGAAGCTACTGAAGCTTTTGAACATTTGTTACCTTACTAACTGTCATCAAGTAGAAGAAGCAATCTCACACTGTCAGCGTCATTCCTTTGAGAGAATCCAAGAGTCCAAATCAAGTCTTCATCCAAAAGTATAGACTTTCCAGCTCTCTGAATACAAAAAGAAACATCACTGGTGACAGATCTGCCTGTGGGGTTTTGGTTTCTTTTTTTTATTTTAGATTTTGCGTCTCCAAATCTCTCATTGCTTTCATGCCAGTTGTGCAAATACTACACAGCTCATATATCTTTTTCTAACAAATGCAGTAAAACATCAAACAAATTATGACCAGATCATTCGCTCCTTTATTCATTCAAATGGAGGAGGAGGAGATTGTGAGGTCAACCAAGTCCAGGGAAAAAGGGGGGAAACACGATCTGTTGATTTTGCTTAGTATATCCTTGGACATAATTATTCTCAGCCAGACAAACTTATCTCACTCATCTATCAGAGAGCACCATTTGTGATTGATTTCACAAGTTTTCCCTTCTCTCTTAATCTGGGACTGCCCAAATGTGCACACTGTAAAGGTGCCTTTGTCTAAATCTCCCAGAATACTGTCCGACTCTGCACACTCCTATTAAACTAATCGCATGATGGTTCATGCAGTATTCTGGTAACAAAAGAAAATGCTGCAGATAAGCTTTCTCTGTGTCCCTCTGCTGTCCCGTTCAGCTGGATAGAACAAACATCGCCCTGTGCAAACACACAGACTTGGCTTTGCGTTATAGAATATGAAGCTTGTTTGGGCTTTGGATCCAAATCACGCATTTGGGTTGGCTCAGAGGATTGATTGCTCTTATAGCAAATTATTCTGTGTTTGTCTTTGTTTAATCTAATCATTTTACCAGGATCAGTGGCCAGCCTGTGTGTTTGTCTGCTACAAGCTGTCTAATTCTTCCCTCCAGCACATCTAAAAGCTCTGTTTGTTCAACCATTCCGCCAGTCTCTTGATCATTGTGTCTGTCACTGTTTCACCATCTCTTTAACGTCCTCATCCACACCTGTAAATGTGTTTGTTAGTGTGATTCCCTCTTGTCGGAGCTTGGCATGTTTCTCAATCCTGGAATTTGTCTGTCTCTCAAAAGTCATTCCCTAGAGTTTTCAAAACCCCACTTCGCGAAGAATACTGGCCGTGGCATTAATATAATCATTATAATAGTGAAATTACCTCATTTACGGGCTGAATGCACAAGTCATACTGTTAAATAATGAGAAGGCAGGGGGGTACATTTGCTGCCTCCTGACTTTCAAATTCTTTCTGTAATTCTTTGGCACAATTTGATATGTGAAAAGTTCAGCCACTGTGGCACATTAAGACTATAAACCTCCAGACTCAAGAGTATTTGAACATATTGCAAATATTTGAACAGCATTTATTGCTTTAGCTGGGATAGTGAGAGAATTTCATATTGTTACTCTTATATTAAATTTAATGCTTTTCTCCTCAGGTCCAGAGTACGTCATGGATGCCTCATCAACAATATGTTATGCAACCAGTAAGTACTTCACCATTCACCTGCAGTAGCTCGCCTTAATTCCTTATTGAGGCCCACCATCATAGAAAATCTCTTTTTTCCCCTCTTATTTCTATATTCTGCAGTGTTTTTGCCAGAGTTATTGAAAGATGTTAGGGGGATGCACAGTATATTTTAAGTTTATGCTGAATACTTTACAACATGGTGGTTATTTTTGAACTATTTTGAGCAATGTGACTGATAGGAAAAGCATTTTCCTCTGTTGTGAGTCGTATTAAACCGACTGAGTGGCATAGCAGGCCTGCATCACACGAAAACCTCTGACAGCTAAATGATTTCATTACTCTTGTCCTGCAATTACAAAAACAGAGCTATCCAAATTTGGTAACCACATGTTTCAGTCTTTCCTAAGCTTGCAAAAATGTTTCGGTGTGTTTGTTTTTTGTTTTTTTTTGTTTGGCAGTTTATAGGTGTTGATTGTGCCAGGAAGCTATTCAGCATAATTTACCAGACCACAGCACTATACAGACAAGCTGTAGTCTGTTGCTCTGGGTTACCAGCTGAGGCAGACGGGGGGAAATAAATTAACATTAATTAGATTGAGCTCACCAACAACACAGTCTGTAACAGCGGAGTAGTTACATTGCATCCAATGGTATTCAGTCAGTTTCCCCGTTTCTTTTCTAGGTCACAGACTCTAGAAATGAATTATTTAGTATTTTAATAATTAGAAAAAATAATATTTCCGTTCTATTTTGAAAATGTTTTTGTACTTTGAATATGTATAAGCCTAACCCCTAAACCCAAAGCAATACTTTTATTGTCCACTTAAGATCCATATTTATTTTTTCGTACTGTTCCCAGAGCATTGTATGGAATATTCCCCCAGATCTGTCTCCTTAATGTTATAACAACAAAGAGGAGTAGCAGTTAATTAAATTGTTTAAAGGTTTCACTTTAATTGATCTTAGCACCATAAGTGTTCTCATTTTGTTGCGTAGAGATTTTTTAAATGACTCTGCCGGAGGCTTTAATGTTTGCTTGAGGCTTTTTGTGGCCCCTGAAGCACAGTCGATGTACTTTGTTCTCTTCTGCTCTCAGTTCATTCACCAAATGAGACTCAGAAAGCAGAACCTCTTTCACAGACAGGAATATTCACAGTCGGTGCATTGCAAAGTGATTCATTCATACAGCAAATTGTTGTAGAACTGTGAAATACATCTCTATAGCAGTGTTACAGTATAGCATGTAAATATTGTACCGCATTAATAATTTTATTAAGGCAGGAAGTTATTTTCTCTTTGAAAAAGAAATTGCCACCCTGAGGGTAACCTGAGGGTTTTTTTGGATGTTGTTTTTTTTGCCAATCTAATGAATCAAACTGCTGCATAATTTAAATCAGGTTTTAGTATCAAAGTTCACTATTTCTCACTAATGAGCAAATGAATATGCATGCTGCCAAAGTATAAATACGAGTTATGACCCACGATGTTGTGATGGGAAATAATTAAGATATATGATGCGACACATTTTATAAACTACAAGGCTGGAAGGGTTACACACAACATAAATGACAAATAACAACTTACTGAAAGCTTTAATATAATATACATATATATATATTTTTTTTTTTTGTTTTTTTTTTGTTTACTACTATTATTGGGTACCATGTATCAATTAGGATTTAAGAATGTACAATAATTGCATAGCCACTAGAAAATTTAATAAATGTAAATTGAGTAATGGGGGAGCGGGGTGTAGGTTATATTTGATCTGGTGTAGATTCAAACTGCTGTTTTCAAGGAATTTTTCTTCGCCTCGAGCTGTCTGTGAAAGTGATATTGTTCGCCCGCATCCTGAGGACAACTGCTCACGAGTCCCTGCAACTGAGCAAATTGGGAAACACTAGACTGTGCAGCTGATGACTGAGCAATCCCTCAGTGGAGTAGTGCTCATCCAGCTGCGTGGTTACCCACTGTGGCCATTTACCACTCAGTCCAGCCCATCTCACTTGCAGTCCTGCTGTGGGACAGTGAACATGTAATCTGGTCACAGCAGGCCACCGGCCAGGCAGACACACACACACACACACACACACACACACACACACACACACACACACACACACACACACACACACACACACACACACAAACACTGGCTGCAGCTGCCACTGCCCTCTGAGTCACTCTGACCCACACTGCCAGAGCTGTAATTCACCTAGGCTCGAAGCAGGTCTAGACTTTTGTGGTGAAACTACTTGCTCAGGGTGTTGGTGGTAAAGGTGGAACTATTTCAGATTGAAAATACAATTTGAAGTATATTTTGCAGATGTTCTAAATTGACCGTAAGTGAGATTACGTGATTGAATGGTTATTTGTCTATGTGGCTCTGTGATGGATGTGCCATTTGCTCTATGTCAGCTGGGATTGACACCCGCACCCCCATGACCCTCATGTGGAGGAGGAAGTGGTAGGAGATGGATGGGTTTTTAATTTTTTTTTCTATGATCTCTGCAAATTACAAAAAAAAAATTGCACACGTGAGCTGGAAATAGTGGAGCTGATAAGCTTAATTAGCAATGTGTGAGCTCATTTGGCAATAGTTCGAATGTAACTGACATTTACACGTATTTAAAAGTGACACACTACAGTTTTAAGTTCTCAGTTTACATTACAATATAAAGTATAATGATAGTGTCATGATAGTGTGCCATCACATTTCAGTGTTCAGAGTAGATATTGGACTGGAGCTACTGTGCACTACTGATGTTGGCTTGTGTGTGGTTGTGTTCTGCAATTTGCCATACGTGTGTCCATACTGGTAAATCCCAACCAGCCTGCATGACTGTATTTCTGTCATCCATTTTCCAGCCTTATGTCATGAGACCTCTTAGAGTCGCTGGCACTATTCAGTAGTCACATTGTGCTGTGGTGTACATTTCATGATGCCTTCGTGCCAGCCACGGCCATGTGGTCATATCTGTCCCCATGGTCCTGTCCCCATTGTGTCCTTTGTCACCAAACGGCTGCTCGACGCTAACCCCAGCTGTCGCAGCCGTCGCTGGATCATAGCTGCCAATCTGTCTCCCTCCGTGACCCGCGCATTTATCTGCTACCCGCCACATACGCGGCAGACTGCCCCTCGCACTCACACGGGCTGCCACCAGCTCAGTGAATCACATCAAATTAGCCAAGCATGTTAGCTTCAAGAGCTCGGGGAGCTAGTCAAAGCATTAAAAACCAATTGATTGTGCAGCAATTTGGCAGCGACGGCCACATGTCTCGTGTTAAGCCAGTGGAGTGTTGTGCAACGGTGCTCCTGGTGTCCGAGCAATATGGAGGCAGCCATGCGTGGAGAGGGGAGAGTTCACAGTTAGCCAGCGAGAGAGAGGTAGAACAGATAAGGTGTGGATTTTTATCTGAAATCACACTCTATTTGTGACACAGGGCACTGTTATTTACCCTCTGTAAAAATCAGACTCAAGGTTTATGAGATTGTATATCTGTGCTCTGCACTTGAACGTGCAAGCAACACTAAAAAATATTTAAAGGTTGATTGTGTAACAACAGGTCACGGTCAGTAAATCCCAGGTGTAAATAGTCAAATGAAATATGACTGTGTTCCATTTAGCTTCCTTTGATTCAGTCTGTCTTCATTTACATGAACTGATCAGAGCCCTTTTTAACGTGTCAAAGTGGCTGCTGTGCAAAGATCCCATTAGCGACATCTACTGGTGAGACCACACACCATGGTGACCTTTTTATAACATTACATTACATTACATGTCATTTATGCTTTCATCCAAAGCCACTTACATACATTGATTCTCACATCTGAGAGTGAAAACAAAAAGGACGTCATTATTGTTTGTTTGCATGCTACACTGCTGCTTAAAACACACACTCTAGTTTGCCTTTCTATGTTTGGGCTGCTATAGAAACATGGCA
The DNA here is from genome assembly GCF_963457635.1 of Microchirus variegatus. NCBI lineage: Eukaryota > Metazoa > Chordata > Actinopteri > Pleuronectiformes > Soleidae > Microchirus > Microchirus variegatus. The sequence goes on from NC_139814.1 coordinate 7,900,822, forward strand.
TTACAACATAAAGAGCTACTTATAGTAGGAACCACCACAAGTACATTAAAACGTTTATTCTAAGGCCACAAATAGAACCATTTCAAAGTCATTATACTCTGATATAAACAAACACTTGTGGGTAGTATGTTCTGTTAATGCCAATAAACCAAACTTTTGGACCAAACCAATTTTATACTGTGTTAAAAAAAATAAAATAAAATGTACTATGTGGATTCTCATTCATCCAGGTCAGAGTGAAGTCAACTGTTTTGATGTGTAGATTGGACTGGACTTAGTGTTGCCTCCTCACTAATGGTGGCATACCGAACTAAGACTCCAAAGTCAATTTTTACACTGAAGTGGAGAGCATTAGTTTGATTAGCATCATGTATTATGTAAGAGGCAGAGCAGTGGCTTTGCATACTTTGTGCAGTTTGAGCCAATGGCCAAAAACAATATTGTTTTTTGTCTATATATGCAGTAAATAGAGTACTCTTGATCACCTATAACCCTGCTTTTATTTAAACACTATATTTATGGCTAACAAACTGTAACTACACACTGACTCTTCCCTTCAGACTGCAGTCAGTGGGATTGGCTCGCACCTAAATTTGGTGCACTGATAGAAATGAATTTAATCAACTAACCTTAACTCTTCTCTCTGCTTCTAACTCTCTAACAAAGACACATAGTACGGCAGCAGCTCCTCGTGGAGAGGCAGCTGACCAACTCTACTTTCCCCATGTTCCAGATAAATCAGCAGCGTCCCTCGTGTCTTGCCTTTTACGTCACACTCTAAATACCATAAGACCACACCTCCATACATCAGTCGGCCCACTCATTTCTCAGCCAAATTTCTAAATGTGGTGTAAAAGAGGCTTCTATTTGAATTTGAGTGTGTAATTACCCATTCACTCTTCCCTTGTTAATTCTCGCCATGGAGGCAATCATGATAAATGTTCTGGGGGAGAAGTCATCTTCCACAGGGATAAAGGACTCACTAAGAAAGTAAATACTGACCTTAAAAGTGTTAAGTACAGTCGCTTCAGGCAAATTTAGCTCGTTTGTAAAATGATGTTAAAAGCTGGTGGAGCCATATAGTGTTAAAAAGCTTTAATTAGCTCATTTGCAGCATTTTTATTATGTCTTCAGTCTTCCTTTGTAAGGTTACACAGTGTCTTATTGGAAATAGTAGATCATGTTTAAATGATGTTAAAGTTGAGGAGAACCTGACAGAGAGTTAATGTACAGTGAACAAAGCCAACCTTACAAAACTGGACTCATCTCATAGGATTCAGATTTTTGTCAGCAGTGAGCTGTTTTCAAAATGTGTTTATCCCAAATGAATGGGCTGGAGGCACTTGGTGTGAAACTTGATGGAAAGTGACAGTGGAAGCTAAATACAGTTTCTGTCTGTTCCTCCAGGCGAGGTTCTTCTTCTTCTTCTTCTTCTTTTTTTGAAGTGTTAATGTTTGCCTTCCCTTCTCTCTTCCCCACACACAGATCTCCTAATACTCTGCTCTGTTTGACAGTTAGGCGTGGGATGTCAGAACAGCATGACCGCTTGCCTTTTCAGCTCTGGTCTTTGGCCAGGGTTACACAAGTCGGCGGAACTTGGAGCAGAGAAAGACCAAAAAAGACAAATACACAGATGCAGCACACACACACACACACACACACACACATGCACTATTGTTTGAGTGAAGAAACACATTCTTAATGTTAAAACTCATTTGAGCACAGAGCATAAATCACACACCCAGACTCTCAAATGTGCCCTGCCAAAGAGGTGCCGGTGTAGCTGCAGTGCTAGTCAAGCGCAGCATTGCTGTCTTTCCCCATGACTTATCCACCCCCCCCCCCCCCCACCCCCACCCCCCGTTTCCGCTCTCTCTCTGAACTGTATGTGCTTCAAGTATGTATTTGTTGGTGTGCACTGGCCCTTACATAGCGAAGGTGAATTATTGAATTCCTCACGCTGCATCCCTGCCAGTTCTCCCCGGCCGTGGCACTGTATGGAAGCTCACCGGGCCTCTTAGAATCGAGGCATAACTATCTGCCCTCATCAGATGGGGGTGAATCGGTGCACTCTGTGATACCCATCTCTCTCCGCTTGACATTAAAAACGCTCTGCGGATTCAGGAGGAGAACATTATGTCGGTCTCATGGATTTGACTGGCGAGGCAGAATTTGAGACAGGGCCTCGGTTGTCCTTGAGTTGCTCTCACTGCTTTTTCCTCTCCTCTCTCTATCTTTCCATCCCATCCCCTCAGTCTCTCTCTCTCTCTCTACACACCTCCCTCTCTTATTCCCCCCTTTTCCCCTCACACTTCCATCCTTCTTTCTATTCTCTGCTGCCCTTTCAGAATATAAGCGAAAGATTCTTTTTTTTGCTGTGAAAGTTTCATACATATAGAGGAGGCATTGTTGAAGTGCCACAGGATGACTGACAGCGAGATTGTGCGGCTCTTCACTCTAAGGATTGGATTTTTACTGTACCTTGAATAACTGCTGCAGAAATACATTTTGAGACAAAACCTCACACGCTTGGTTGGACACGCTTTATTAACTCACTGCACTTTCTAATTGGATCTCTTGGTTTTTTGTTTTTTTTTTCTCTTGGAAGAGAGTAAATAATCTGGAGAGATTCTTGTTTGTGATTTGTTATTTGTCATCAACAAGGCAGCCAGAAAATGGCTGATAAACAAGTGCAGTTGGAGCGTGGAGAGAAAAAGGACCTCCCATGAAGACATGACAAATACTGTTACATGCTTCATCTAGCACCCCCATCCCCACTCACACACACGGACACACACACACACACACAAACACTAAAAGTCCCTCCAGATATTGCAGCATCCGTAACATTGTTTTCTTCTGTCTTATTAAATTAAAATTAAAACACTAATATCATTGTTTCGGAGTAGGTCCGTCTTCATCCTCTGTGAGGAGACACAACGGACAGACGAATAAATCAATGAGCAGAAGGAGGCTGATCCATCATCCTTCTCATTTTCATGTCACGGAGGAAGACAAATAGATACACAATAGATAAATATCTTTGCCAGAGGTGAGAAATCCTTCATCAGTATAAGGCACCATATGTTAATCTGTTAACATGCATAGTGTTGTCACCTCTTGGCTGCCTCATTGTCACTTTAATGATTCTCTTCTCCCTCCAAGGTTTGTTTCGTATTTGCAATCAAGCCTTTCAAAACCCTCGGAAAATGAGATTTCGGTGTGATGGCGGAGACCGTGGTAATCTGCATATCTGTCCACCATCAGCGCGCGCTATTATTTCTCACTTGTTCAGAGAGGTAAAATTAGTTTTCCCCCCTTCTTATAGCGGCGTGTGTGTTCTTATAGACAGACTGTGGGTAATAGCAGGGCAGCTCTGGTTGTCTGATAGACCCAGGGAGGGATTCATGCTGTGGATTAGAGTTAAAGACTCAGGGATACTGACTTCCTTTGCTGGGCTCACCCCAAGGGAAAGGTGCTGTTGGGGGTCTGGAGACTGTTTAAAGTTGAGGTTGGCAAAGTTATCTTGACTTTTCATTTTAAGAGATCACGGATAGAATTAGTATATGCAGTAGGCACAAATACATTTTTGCATAATCCTGCCTAAACACATAGGTAAACACAGAAAAGCATAGAAACACATATCTTGAAATATTGCAAAGAAGGCAGTTGGAAAAGATTGTGCATTGATAAAAAAAAAAGAGAGAGATGAGTGCAATGGAATCAGATTCAGAGAACAAAGGATGACATTTACAAATCACACGACTGAAATGGCGCCTGCTGATCAGTGAACTCTAATATGTCAGAGAAGCAGTGGTTGGAAACACGTGTGCTTTTTCTTTGACCAAGTTTTTCAACATTTGGTCAAACTTTGAGATAAAAATGTTTTCAACAATAATAACTAACACCTCTCTTGTTTGGATTGATTTTATGGTTAAATCATTACTTTTTAGTATCAATAAAGTAAAATAAAGTAAGTCTGCTGTATGAAGGGTTTGTGGCAGCTAATCATCAGCAGATGTGAGCACACTGTAGTGTAATGTAACTACTTCTATATATATATATACATATATATAGATATATATATACATACACACACTGGAGGATCATTGGTCAGATTTCTGTCCCAATCTGACCCTGACAATAGTGGTTGTCCTCCGATTTGAAGCTGATTTGAACAGATTATCTGGCCAAATTATAGTAGTCGTGTCGTGTGAGGGGTTAACGGCTGCGACATCATCAAATCTCAACTACTAAACGTGTTTGACATTTACGACTGACAGTGAGCGGAACCCCACAATAACCAATGAGAGTTGACCGTTTCTCAGCACAAATCATCATCAACAATATGTTATTACCTGACAACAATGACAGTCCGCCTCCATGTCTGTTTATATTCTGAAGTCAAAGGAGTTTTTTTGAGATCCCAAATCCCTGGAATGCACAAATATATTAAACCCAAAATTGAAGCTTATATTTCTGTTTTGACTAATTGAAACATTTAGTTGTTTCAATTAAAGCTTTTAATTATGCTTTAATCAATTCCAGTATTCCATAATGTTCAACAATATGATAGCAAGAAAAGCAAGATAATATTTATTAATATATGGTCAAATTAGACTTTTTTGGCTGATCTCGCTCTTTTTTATTATTTAAAATTGAAAATCGTGTATGGTCTTACCTTTATATGTCTATATATTTGTAAGTCCATGCACCTAATCATTCTCAAGGAATGCTCTGTAGCTCTGTTGACAGAAGAAGAGCAGGTAACAGGTGCACGTCGCTCGTAGAACATCCGCACAGACAGTTTTTTTTTCTGGTTGCACTCCGTTTGAAAAGATCGTGTAACATTATTTCCCGTGGTCTGAAGTAATCCTCTAAGCTCCGATGTTGGTCTTCCGTTAATTAGTTTTGATTGAAAGTCCAGATTTGCAAATTTTTTGACAAGGCAGATTGTAAATGACGAGACGATTGTAGAAGATTATTGTAGTGGTTCCGGCTCATGGCGGCGGTGGCCTAAGAATCTGAGGGCTCATAAGCGCCCTCTGCCATGAGTCAGGCTTACTGTTTGCCTCACCCAGTGACTTTTCACTGAGGTGTTGTGATTAATCTGCGAGCCTTTACACGTTACAGAAATACATTTCATACATTATTATGATTCTGGAAAGACAGTGCATATATTTAGAGTCTTTGAAATCATTTGATTTGCAATATACAGCGGTTTTAGCAAAAGACTAATAGCATCACGTATTTTGTGAGGGATTACATGATTTACTGAGAGGCACAGCTGCCTCACTGCGCGTCTGCTCCCTGTATTTGAATGAGGCATACGGAAATTTTGCAATACTTCATTTAAAAAAAATAATTTTAATTGTGGATTCGGATGGAAATAGGGTTAATAGATAAATACCAGCTGATAACAATTAATATTTATTTGATTTTATAATGAACCCTTTCTTCTTTTCAAGATTGACAGGTGCCTGCAGTGACTGCATGTCACTGCTGAAATCATTTGATTAAACGCCAAGTGTGTGTGGTCTCGACTGGATCGTCTAGTCTGTGCTTTCGAAGGATTACAATATTGAAAATCAGTTACTTAATGTTTGTTGGTTCCTCTCATGTGGGGGCAGGGCTTTAGAGAGATCCAAACCATAACCAAGCAAAATCAGTAGGGAAACTGAAAAATGGAATCGGATAATATAAATTCAGGAAATCGGTATAGCAATAACCATGTTACACTGTATCATGAAACTATTGGTGACTTAAACCATGAATTGTTTCGATACTCTGCAATTTCCACCCCTATCTCTTAGCAAAATGCGACTTTTAGCGCTCAGTGATAGATTGTCACACTATTCTTGCTTTCTGTAACCAGGTGACGACTTGCAAGCAGTGAAATTTTAGAGCCTGGTGTATGAGGATTGGTGTATGAGCTTCTCTTTGTGTCCTCGGGCTGTTTTTTTACTTAGAGCGGGGGCATTGCTTCTGCCTGAAGGTAGTGATATATTAACAGCAACTGTGAAGGTAGGCAATAATGTTGGATATTATAACCTGCAGCAATAATAGAGATGAGCAAAATGGCTGGCTGTGGGAATGTTCTGATCAGGCTTTTCAGGGCTGAGACTGATCACAGTTAGAAAGTCATCACAGTCACCCAGAGCCACTCAGTAAAAAACCTTTACACTTATCTGTTTAATGAGGGTTGCACGGATGCTGTGCCAATCTCAGCTGACATAGGGTGAGTCACACACACCCTGGACAGTTTGCCAGTACATCGCAGGGCCACATAGAGACAAACAACAATTCTCTCTCACATTGACATCTACGGTCAATTCAGAGTGTCGAATTTACCTAACACCCAAATCTGCTATGAGTCCCCCATGTATGTCTTTGGACTGTGGGAGGAACCCAGAGAACCTGGAGAAAACCCACGCACACATAAGGAGAACATGAAAACTCCATGTAGAAAAGATCCTTGTTCTGACTGGGTCGCAAACCCAGGTCTTCTTCCTGCAAAGGCAACAGTGCTAACCCAACAGCAGTAGTTAAAAACACCCAATGTTTTTTCTCACCTATTTAACAGCTATTTTGGAATTAAAAAAAAAAAGATGCCAATGATATCAGTAGACAACAATCAATGTTCCCTCAGTTGGAGCATCACTGTTCATTTATAATGTGTGACCATTCAAAAACACTGCTGGTAGTAAGATTTTATTTTTATTTTTTTACAACGTTTCCTGTTTACTGTTTATCATCTTGGGCTGTTGAGTGTACATCAACGTATGTAACAACGAGGAGGTTGATATCATCTGTCTCCAGTCTGGAGCAGGATCAATACCATCTCTTGCAAGATGGGGTTTTCACAGACACACACACTTTGACAGTCAGACACACACACACACGTATAAAACAGGAGCGGCGTCTATTATTCTCCGTCTACTCACATACACAGGGGACAATTCAGAAACATATGTTGTCTGTTTGTGTCAGTCTTTCTCGCTTTCTTTCCTCTCTAGTCTGACAGTGAGAGGATACACAGCCAGACAGACATAACGTACACACGCACAATGAACCCCCTCACTCAAAGACACCCGCTCTCACAAACACAGAAAATCGAAATCACAAATCGGCTTAACTCTCCCTGACGCGTCTGTGAATTAAGCCTTTCCGTTGCCCTCCCTTTCCCATTATAAAAGCCATTGTCGGAGACTGAATCAGTAACAGGTAGCCCACAGCTCCTACTGCTTCCCCACCTTCCATCTCTTCTCCTCCTCTTTCTTTGTCTTTGACTCGTCTCACGTTCTCCCCGTGTGTCCCTCAGCCTTTCTCTCTCTCTGTCGTCTCCCCTCGCTCCCACCGTCCTCGTGACCTTCATCAGCTCTGTCCTTAATCACCTTTCTCCTGTTCCCGCGCAGTCTTTCTGTCACTCCTCTTCCTCAAAACCCCCCCCCTCCTGGTTTTTTTTCCCCATCTATCACAGACAGTCACAGAACGGAACTAAGTACCAGCTCTTTCCATTATCTGCTAGTTTACATTTCTACTTCACTGCATCTCATGATGAGAGCATTTATATTCCACTACATTGGTTTGACATCTATACTTAGTAGTTACTTTGCTATTTTCGCAGACAAAAATGTAGAAGATGATGCGTTTTTATTCAGTAAAACCCAGCAGAATTAGACGTCGATGTGAATCATCGAGACATCACATCAGAATGCACCTTCCATCTTAATGCATCAGTAATAAGTAACACACAATAATGCATATGGCAGGGCCCAGTCTGCCTGCATTTTATTGCACTTAGTCGAAGTACATTTCGCTGATCGTGCTCTTGCACTCAAGTCATGATTGATGGCAGGCGTTTTACTTGATCCACTTATTTTGAAATTATGATGTAAGATATAATAAGTGAAGGGTCTGCACATGATTACTCTATTCTATTTGTGAAGTCATTACTGAGTAGTTTCCAACAAATGATTGTCTGAATCAGGTTGTGCCATAAAAACGTAGCAAATCACAATTGGAGTGGAATTTCTGTCCAGTCAAAAAAAGAGAAAGTCATAAAAAAAACGGCACATAAAACAAAATAATTCATGGGTGCAACAATATATAATAAAAAATGTTTGCCAAGCCTTGACTAATTATGTGTATGTGAGTAAACACGTTTAAAGTGAGAACAAGAGGGACCACCACTGCTCACTTATAGTTCTGGTGTGATAAAGCTTCCAAATCAGATTATTAAAAAACATTTTTCCATAATTTCTCTGGTCAAATGTGTTCCGTTGACAACAAATGTTTGTTTCTGTGTGTGAACCATAGTCTGTATGTATAGTATGCTGGTTTTGAAAAGTGACGGCTCGGAAGTTAGGTGGAAGTAGTAGTTGTCATCCACCAGGGGGCGACTCTGATTCCTGCAAAAAAAAAAAAGAACTGCGTTTGAATGATGTCAGAAGGAAAATGAACCCAGCTTTCACTTGAATTATAACTCTAATACACTATTGGTCTCAATCGCTAGTTTCAGGTCTTCCACAATGTCACGTGGTGTCAGTTTTCTAAATGATGTTCCCATTAGAAAATAAAGCACAGCACATATGAGTGGACACCAGTTTGATTGACAGATGGTATTTTCCAATAGCAGGTTGCAGGTAACAGAGTCTGTGATTTTCAAGCTTCAAAAACTAACATGATGTCCATCAAAGGCTCACAGTGGTTCTTTTATTAATTCTCATAGCAACGCCACGTTTGATAATAGCTGATGCAACTGCACGACTTCCCCCTGCCACTAATCTCAGCATTCCACCCAGTTTCCTTTATTTCCTGCAGAGGTGTAATTCTGGGAAGGATAGCATAACGTTTGTGTAGGAAGGGAGGAGACCAGAAAAGGAAGGGAGGAGTGAGGAGATGGAGTTTGCTGACTGTGTTTTAACGCGGGGAGTTGACAAGTCGAGCCATTTTTGACAAGCTGTGTCTGCACAGTTTGTTCTCCAGTAGGCCCACACAGAGTCACCAGTGGGACACACACACACACACACACACACACGCACGCATTGAAACAGTTGCACCCTCTTCTCCATGCACATACACACTTTTGGTCTCCCAGTGTTTGCACACTGTGTTGCAGACTTATCCGCAGACACACGTCCACACTCACAAAGTGAGAGGAGAGGTGGGATGAGTGGAGGAAAAAAGGGTTAGGTTTTGAATGTGTTCCTCCCGTGACTTCAGTGTGTGGGAAATGAAGCTATCATGACAAGGACATGACAATGAAAGAGCAACAGTGGTTTAATCCCTTTCCCTCGTGTTCCACCGCACTGTGAAAAATGGCAGAACATGGCACATGCTACAGTACAGCGAGAGAAGAGGCTCCAGAGTGAGTGAGTGAGTCAGTGAGAGTGAGAAGCAGCCACTCTTGTCAATCAATATACCACACAAAAGCATATTGTGTTAATCAGCAGCAGCCATTTTGCTTGACCAAAGACAATAGTGTGTATTGATCTTAAAAATGTCCATTTATATGTGTTGTTGCCTCTTACTGACACTGTCACTGTTATCCCTCTTCTTCTGGGGCTGAGTCCCACTTTCTGTCTTCCTCCCCATTATTTTCTTCCCTTGTTTGACTTTTGTCCTTCCTTTCTCTTGCCGACTCCCCTGACTTGTTCTCATTTCTAAGGTCGACTCCCTGTCTTCATTAATCCTGACCACCAGCCTCTCTTACACATCATCCTCTTTTTTTATCCTCTTTTCTTGACACTTTCACGTACACATCAGTTCACTTTTGAATTCAGTTGGCGTATTTTCTTGTTTTTTTTTATGTTTGGTTTTCTGACTGGTGGAGAGTATCTCTGTGGTATCATTACCAAGCCGGTTGATGTCACTTCATCAGTGCTCCTGGCTGTTGTAATAACAGTCATTAGAGTCGTTGTTGTCACCTGAGGCTACATCCACACTAATAATAATACTGCCCAGACAAGTGTTTTATCTCTGTATCAGAAAACATCTCCACCCTCACTAAAGGTCCAGAGTGTAAAAATGAGTGACAAATAATGGTGAGACTGCAGAGTGTAACAAATGGAGGACTTCCCTCCCTTTCCCCTGCACATCAGGGAGCTGCAGTGGTCTTTGCACACTAGAAAGGCTATTGTTCTTCTCCATGTGTGAAGTAAGCTTCCACTTAAAGATGTGAAACTAATCATGTCACATGACAGTTCACTCACAACAGGGAGTAAACAGAAAGCAGGTTGTCAAGTGCACTCGGCTGCTTATTTGAAGGAGATTTCATACAAAGTAAAAACAGCAATATTTGGCGATGTCTTTTCTTGGAAGTGTCAGTAAAAGAAACAAAAGTTTTACAGTAAAATGTAAAAACTGGACTTTCAAATTGAAACTAACATTTAGGTCTAAAGAACAAGTTATAACAGATGATAAATTTCCTTTTAAGAGATTAAAGAACAGCATGGTTGACGCAAGACCTCCTTCTCTGCTGAGGTGTGATTTCCCCAGTGTTGGAGAGTTTCCCCTTTCCTGCTTTGATAATATATTGTACACACTTTACATCCTTTCTTCTGTCCCTCTTTCCAGCTCACCTTCTCCTTGTCTTTTCCCTCCTTCCGCCAGGGTGCAGTGATCACGCCAGCCATGGACCACACTATGTCCATGCAGCCTGCCAGTATGATGGGCCCTCTTACCCAGCAGATGAACCATCTGTCCATGGGCACCACAGGAAGTGTAAGTCGTACCCAACATATCAACATCTGAGTTTGGATTGTTCACATTTTGTCTTCAAAGATGACTTGAATTAGTAGTAGTTGACTTTCATTGTCCTCCGCTTTATCAATGCTGGTGCCAATCCCAGCTGACATAGGATGAAAGGCAGGGTACGACCCTGGACAGGTTCCCAGTCCATTGCAGGGCCATATAGAGATGAATAATCATTCACTCTCACGCTCACACATATGGGCAATTTAGAAATGTAGAATGTCCAGTTGCATGTTTTTGGACATGTTTAAGGAAGACCGAGAACCTGGAGAAAAAACCCACGTGCACACAGGGAGAACATGCAAACACGGAAAGGCTCTGACGTGAACTAGCAACCATCGTGCTGTGAGGCAACAGTGTGAGCCACGTACCCACCGTGTGAAAACTACAGTGTGCCACACTATAGTATAATTATTATTTGTAGTTATACCTGGTAAGAAATGCAACAAAATGTGTGTGTCCTCTTTAAGAAATGACAATGGAAAATAAATGTCAAGGAAGGAAACAGTAGGTGTCTATTTCACTGTAGATATGGGTCACAAAAGCAAAGCAGAAGCCTTTTATCTTTGGGGCGACATTGTTCATTTTGTTCAGAAACAAAGTACACAGTGAGTAATAGAAGGATTTCACATTTCCTTTCCAAGAAAGCCAAACCCTCTTAGGCTGTCGCCACATGTGCTCTGCCATGGAGCTGCCGTATCATTTGTTTTACACTGCATGCATTCAGTGCCAGACACTGTGTGAGCGCATATTTCCTCCCTGATCTTCCACATTCAACAGATTTCCTGTGTAGCTGAGCAGTGGGACAGGACCCCCTGTTCTCCACCTTCCACACTTTCACCCTCTTATTTCTGTTTCTCTCTTACACTTTCTGTCAGCCTCACGCTCTATATCATACATCAACTCTATCACTCCATCAGTTTCCCTTTATTCCACACACGAGCGTGCTTACAGTCACCGACCCCTAAACCAGGAACTCCCCCCGGTTTCAGGATCAAGTCGACTTAGAGGTGTGACACAGTTCTGAAGCCTGACTTCCTGCCCTAACCCTGCTGCCCGGGGGCGAGCAGGCAGGCAGGTTTCTCCAGCACTGTGTTTGATCTCTCTGACTGTGTATGATTGAAACAGTGCTGTATTGTACAGTTATCCATGTGTTTCCAGGTGAGCTGTCAGCAACTGTGACGCCATGTTGGCTCTGTCAGTAATGCCCCCTCCTTAATCTGCCCCAGCTGTGCTAACAACCAGGATTAGAGACAAGCTAATCTATGATGATGGCTTCTGATGTTTGATAGGTTGTATTATAGGAGAAAGTGGGTTAAGGCACTCTCTCTCTCTCTCTCTGTCTCTCTTTCTTTCTGCCTCTCCCACATTGCTGCCTACTTAGCTTTCCTGAGGCATTGTAATGTGTAGCATAATTTTGCCATGGCTGAGCTGCACACATGGCCTGCCACACTTGATCATTTCTAGGGACTGAAACCTGTTTCCTCTGAAGCCAGATGTTAGAAAGCCCTTTCATACTGCTTGATTGAGCGAGAATGTTAAAAGCGGGGTGAGGACCTGGCATCTGTAACTTATCTGTGTCGTAAACCGGACTTGACACATATCACATATCCTTAGAATGCGTTCCACATGTGTGCATGCATGTGGTTGAAGTTGTTTTGATCGCTCCCATTGGTCACATGACTTCACCTCCGCCACAGAAGAGCACCTGCTGCAAAACAGCGTCCCCAAAGTCAACAACTTGAAACAACCGCCTCTGGCCACTGAAGGAGAAGCCACACCTCAGAATAGTCTTGGCTGTTCCAGGCTGTTTTGTGAATGGCTGTGGCTTTCCTCTTCTCTCCAAGTACGGAACCAAATGTTCCCGGTCCACCCAGGATGCAGCACTGGTGTGGTGACCATAGCTTTCCGAGAATATTGTGTTATTTTGTGCTGGTGAGAGCTCGGATCGGCACAGAGGGTTAGGCCTGTAACAGAAAGGGAGTGGTTAGGAAAACCATGAGGAAGCGTGGCTCTGTGCCAACTCATGGTCACTGCTTTGGAATCTATCTGTTTCACCAGAAAATGTTGTGTTTCCAATGACTTTTTGGTCGCCGAGCTCAGTCACTTTGGTGACTCTGTGCCTTGAACGTCTTGATTACAGAATGCTAAAGAACCTCAGGCAGGCTCACTGTTTATGGATGGTTCACATAAACATGCCATCGATGCTCCTCGCTGATTTATTTGCCCGTCTTTGGTACATATTGCTCTGTTACAGATTTATTTACTATCTTACAGGTCTCATCACTTAACAGGAGTCTATCTATCATGTCTTGTGTTTGCTCTTCTCTGTCAGTTGTTGTGCATGTGCCCGTGCTGTGTTTGTCATTTTAGAATTGTGTCAGTCTAGTGTGTGTGTGTGTGTGTTTGCACATACTGTATGTCAGTGTCTGCATTAGTGTGGGAACAACATAGTGTTTGACATGACAAGGGGTGACCTTCCCTCTGTGTTCTCAAACCTATTCCTGTCATGGCATGTAGAACCCAGGTCTCTGTTGTCATGGTGACAGTGGTGATTGACAGCTTCTGTGGCCGTGGAAGACAGATTTGTGTGAAGCGCTTCCCTCTATTATCTGGGCTGATTCCCTTGGTTCTCTGTGGGGAAGTCTTAAGTACAGCATGTTTTTTTCTGCATTTCCATGGCTTTATTTAACCTTTACTCGCCCAGTGAAGTTGACTGAGCCTGTACTCCTCTCCATGTTGACAAGTGTTGACATCTGGGGTGATGCCAAGCACCACAGAGCAATTATGTTTTTGCAGGACCTTGAAAGTGATTGTTAAGGGAGGAACAACCTTTTATACTGTTTTTAGAATTTACAATGTGTTCTTAATGTCTTTAAGGGCCTGTAGCCAAGAGCCGCAGTAATTGGCCGATCTTGAGTGTTTTATTTCTCTGATATTTAAATTCATTCACTAAATTTAAGCTTTGTATTGTGTGTTCTCATTTTATGTGCACCAGGATTTGAGTGCCTGAAACTTTGGATCTGGATAATACAGAACTATTTATTTTTAACTTTTCTAACTAATTAAAACACTTTTTGTTGCATAAAAGATGTCACACATCATTGTCCCAAATAAAGTGCATGCTCGGGAAGACAGAGGAACATTTGGCACCAACAGAAACACATCATTTCCCCCTAGATTGGAAAGCAGAGTGAACTGAGAACTTAAGTTAATTGACTGGTCAAGAATATGACTGTAAATTAATGTGAAACATATCCACCTTTTGTTAGATATGTTGTGGATATGTTAAAGGATTATTATATGTCATCATATGGCATTAGTAATGTTAAGTTATTGTTGCTCTTTCCTAAAAATTGTTTAAAAAGTAAATTTCTTACTCATTGAAAATGATGAAAAAAAAAACACACACTAGTAGACATTGCATAGTGTAATGCACTTGTATGTATATATTTTTTTACCTTATCTGTCGTGTGTTTTCTTATTCTTTGAAAACTTCAGTGCGTTACTGCCACCTGTACATATCAATGAAGAGGAATATAAAACCATACCAACACGTTCATGAACATGCTTCTCTGCATGTACAAAACAAATAAATGTGGGACCCAATGAAAAAGAATCCCTAGCAGATCTACTACTAGTTAAGAAAAGTCAAAACAGTGCATTAAAAAAGCTAAAATGATACACAATACGCCTGCAGATATGAATGTATTTAAGGTGTTTTAACAGATTACACTGATTTTACCCGCGTAAATCTCTTTTTAAGTGGTACAGCACTGTGATTCACAGCTGCTGGTGTGCAGCCTCAATAGTTCCCATCGTGTTTGAGTGCTAAGATCAATAGTCATCAGAGCCCATCCCCACTCCGGCCCGTCATTAATAACCTCCAGTGAGTGGCTGCATGCTCTTGCCTTGACCAACTGTTGTCTTCCACCTTGCAAACGATGTGACAGAACAGCAACAGTCAACGCAGCAGGGATTAATGGCACCTGGAGATATTTTCATTTGGTTTGATTCAACTGTTGTGCACTTTGTAACACTGTTAAGACTGTTATCATTTTTATTAGTTGTGGAGACAGAGTGACAGGCAGAGCATGCTATCGAGTATGCTAATGTGCTTTGCTACAATTGCCCTGTATTTAAAAGATATAAAATATAGTAGAAGAATATTGGAGTAGTCTTCTGGGTTCTAGCTGAAGTCAGATAGGTAGTGAAATAATATTGAATAGCCACTAGGGGGTGACTCTGCTGTTGCAAAAACCAAAAAACAAAATGACATTTAAATCAGGGGTGGGCACCTTTTTTTTTTCCAGAGGGACATAAATAAAAGTTTGTAAAGTAATAACCACTCTTTATATGCATCATGCTGTAAATAGCTATCACATCTAACCACCCCAAAGATCACAGTGCTTCATCTCAGCATAAGATTCTGAATCTGATTCTGAATCCTACCCTTCACTTGATATACAACTTTAGTAAAGATGTTGTCAATTTTGTAATTAATGTTCCCATTTAGAGAAAACAAGATGATGTGAACAGGAGCCTGGACAGAGGTGACAATTCTTAAAGCGGACCTAGACCGGAAGTTCCAATTAACGCTGTTAATTGTGTATCTGCGTCATTACCTTGTTTATGAAGCCCTGAAGGTTCTAAACAAACAGTTCAGCCACTGCTCAGAACGCTGTGTTTTATTGTAATCTCGGGCTCAGCGAGATCTCTGAAAAAACCCGGTCCGGTTACATAAACACCGGTTCTCCTGAACAGCAGATCCTCCTGCTCCGGGCACATCCGGTTGCGTACATTGAACCGCAGAAGAAGAATAACGTCCGTTGTGGAGGTGTTTCACGAGCGACAGTGTCTTCTGACTCTGGGTCTGACTCCGGGTCAAAGTCATAAAAGGCACTGCGGTGGGGAGTCGTGAAGAAGCTATTTTTAAACACTGTTAAAACAATGTTTTGATAATGAGGAGCAGTGCATCCACCGTTCCAGAGGGGGGAGCTGAGCTTCTGAGAGCGTGTGCTGAATATGTCACTTCCGGGTACTGGCCGGAATCACAAGACAGTTGGGAAGGCTCTACGCTGGCTGGCTAATCATAACACACTCTGTCTTCTGGGTGTAAGATTTATGTCTGAAATATCGCGGCTGGGAAACAGCATCAGAAATTAGGATTTCTATCGGCTCGTTTACAGCAACTAGGAGGTTTTTGACCATAAAAACAAGTTAATGTATGTAAGTAGACCTCCATAACTCTATGTGAGCTTTAACTTACAGTTGCAAAACATCAATATAACCCTGACTAAATCACAACTCTGAAGGCATCAAAACTGTAGTTTAGATTGTTATGGGTGATTCATGACCGGTTGCCATGAGTGACAGAACTAACATTGACGGAGGTATTCATGTTGATGTGGAAAGTTGAGAACTACATGGTCCTTGAGGTGCAGAGGCCCAAACCGCTGTGGTACCTGTGTGGTGCAGTCTAGCCTATGGATATTCATTCATTTTGCTGCATTGTGCTGTGACTTTACACTGTAGTTATAGGTGGAATGTCATTGAGAGTGAGGGCAACTTAAGGAGTCTTGTCACACCAGCCTCGTTAAGGAACTGTTCAACCTTCCTGTTCATCAAACATGCTCACGTGCCATCTGCTCCAGTGTGTGTGTGTGTGTGTGTGTGTGTGTGTATGCAAAAGAGACTCCGAAAAGTGAATCACCATTTATTGCCAATTAGGGATGCTTTATATTGCCCACACCCATTCCCTGACGATGGACAGGGACGTATTAAAGGAGCTGAAATTGGGCAAAAATCATCTTCATCACCATAGCAACCTAATTTACTGTAGCCAGACTTGACATCCTTGTGACTTGCCACAGCAGCAAGTGCAAAGATATGCCCTGCTCATCCTGCCACATTAAATAGGTTAACTAATGGTTATGGTAGAGGGAAAAAATCTTATCTTATTAAATGCTCTTGTTAAAACTAATTTAAATTCCTTTTGCAGCGCTGCAGAGAAATATAACATTTCAAATGGACATTCTACTTTGACAGGGGGATTTTGATATCGCTAATTATCTCCTTCTTCCCTTCATTTGCTTTCACGCAGCCCTCACAGGTGAGTTGGCTGAATAAGTTAATGAGTACGGGAGGTGAAGACAAAAAGTGCAGATGAAAATTGGTATGCATGGTTTAGATTCTCCAGAGAGAAGGTCACTTCAACAATCTGATAGGCCCTTTTAGAGAGGGGGGGGGGGAGTGACAGGAAGGTGAGAGGGAAAAAGGGATGACACAGAGAGGTAATGTGGTAATGTGTCAGAAGGTCTGGATATGCCACCTCACCCCGGCCTGAGTCTGACAGCCCTGAAGATGTGATAACCTTAAATTCACGCGCACAGAGCCACACAGTCACACTCGCATACAAGCACAAGTCTCCTTCCCCGAGCATCCTCCTGGCCATGTGTAGCGACGGTGGGGGAGTTAATCACCCATGTCCATGGCCTTTAGCTGCTCTCATTAGCGGTGAGCGGTGGAGCCGTACCCGATCCATTAGCAACACTGCCGGTAATGACACTTAACCACCACCGCCGGGCCCACAGCCAAGAAAGGCTCCACAGGCCGGCGCAACCCCTCTATTACTGCCTCCTTCTGCATATAACTGCTACACTTTTTGGCACTGGCAGTGGGACTGAGGGGCAAAGGAAAGAATAAGACAGAAAATAAGGGATTGTACTTCCCTTTTCTCTTGGTCCGGAAAAGTAGCAGGAAGAGGAGGAGAGGCGGAGAGGTGGCCTGGTGGTTTTATCAGGGATCACATCCGTTAGCGCTGTACTGCAGCATTATCGTTCCAAGCCTCTTTGTCTTTGTCTTTCTCACAAACACACACACACACACTCGCTCACCATGCTTGCACAGCAAGTCAAAGAAAAGCTTTGCAGATAGAGCCATGTCCTCATTCATATTGCATGTGAAAGCCCCATGGCTGTCATGTAACCAAACCTGTGTCACATCCGTAAAATGGCCCTCATGGAGCTAACCAGCACCAGTTAAAAGCCAGAGCAGGCATGACTAAAGGAATATAGGCCACAGGCAACAGACCTCCTCCTCACCCTCACCCTCTCTCTCTCGTCCTCCTCCTTTTCCTTCAGCTTTCTTTTCCGCTTTCGTTTTTTATCTTCTCAGCGGTGACATGGTGCATGTGCTTGCCTGTGAAGTCTTGGTGGAACAGCAGGACGTCTCTTCCTTCTCCTCCGTCTACCTCTCATGCGCTGCTCTGTTGAGCACATTCTTTTAGCGCCCTCCAAAGGATGCTGAGGGCACAGCAACCTCCCTTTCCCAGTTGTTTGCGGGGATAATTACACTCAGTGAGACTTTCAGGGGATTGCAATATCAATGTCTGCTCTCTAAACTTTTTTTTGTTGTCTAATATTGGATTGATATTTGATGTCCTAATGTGTTCAGTGGGAGTTTTTTTTCCGTGCAGGGCATTGATGTGTGTCTTCTGTTTGGTTTCAGTACATGACTGCTGCAGCCGCCGCGGCGCCTATGCAAGGGACCTACATTCCCCAGTACACTCCTGTGCCTCCAACAGCCGTCCCTGTCGAAGTAAGACCCACAAGTGTGATTGGTTATGTCAGTTGATTTTCAATCTGCAAAATAAATGTATATTTACAGTATAAACACAGGGACAAAATATCAATGTGCCTCTCAATCTGTGTCCTGAGGGATAATTTTAAATAATTTTAAACAAAAGCTTTAACATGTTTAGTTGAGTAAAAAGTGAGTTCACAACAAGGTTTTTCGCTTATAATTAGTATGACTTTGTTTTGTAGTAAGGAATAAGAATTTGCGTTAGTCCTATAATGTGTATAATGCCATTCCTCTACATATGCACACACGATACTTCACAATAATCAAAAATCTGTTGGCATTTACCCAAAGGCCAACATCATTACAGCGTACTTACAATTACAAGCACCCACTTTTCCGTCTCTAAATTCTGCTCTCTACTACAGACTAAAAAAGAGACACTCAAAGAGTTCTGTAAATCACTCTGAGCCTCCACAAACAAAATGGCCCCTGCACTACCAGTAAATAACAAAAGATGAAAACTGCGATTTAAGCGCGATGAGTCAGAAGTTTCTCCGAATTCGGGAAAGACATTTGAAGTGCAGTGCAGACTCTGCCACTTCTTCGGCAGCTGCCTGAGCTCCTGGCAGGTTCAGGCAGTCCAGCCTGAGAAATGATGAACGCAGAAAGCAGGCAGGCGAGCGGGCGAGGAGAGCGGCCGGCTGTCTGGTGGCTGACAGTGCGGTCATATTCAGATGGACTATCAGTCGTGTATCAGATGACAGGAGCTGAAGTGAGACACAGTACCCGAGGTGCTGTCTTTCCCTCTCGCTCTCTCTCTCTCTCTCTCTCTCTCTTTCTCGCTCACTCACAGCCGGTTCGGGCTGGTAGGAAGCTGGAACACACACATCTGTCAGCCATGCAGCTCTGGTTCGCCCACCAGCCATGCACAATGACAGTTTCCACTGACAGAGCCATTAGTCGCTCCCGCCCCTCCTCTCACACTCCCCTCCTTCTCAGAAAGTTGCAGTCTTCCTCATGAAGGAGTTAGACAGAGGAGAGAGATGTAGCTGTAGTATAGCCCACGGCTCCTCTTATCCATTTCATCCTCACTGTCGTTCTCTCAATGGCAGCGTCAGCACCAGGGCGTATATCAGTGTATTAGCCAGTATCTGGAGGGCTGATGTATGGACAGGACGGAGTATCCTTGAGAGCTTGTTAAAAGTGATTGAGAGGACTCAGTGATGGGGGCTATTGGTACTGCTCAACACATAAAAAGGCTAAGAGGATGTTGTGATGAATTTGGCGCACAGGGCCATCTGTAAAGACACCTTTTCAACACAAAAGGGAAAGAAACTGAGAGCATTATAACACATGTCCCTAAAGCGCAGCAATTCTCTTGTGGGCGTGCAACAATACTGCAGGTGGACCGTGAAAGGTTGTTCACCCTTAGAACACCTGCGAGCACTAAGGGTTAAATGTAAATAAATACATTTTTAATTTTCAGTTTTGTAATCGAGTAATTTGTCATTTTAAATTGCTGTATACCACATAGGTGGTTAGCACTTTTGCCTTTGCAGCAAGAAGACCTGGGTTCACGACATGGTCAAAAAACGGTCAGGTGTTTGTGTTTTCTCCGGATTCTCCAGTTTAATTCAAACAGTCCAGAAACATGCAATATGGGGATTAGGTCGATTGGACACTCTAAATTAACTGTAGGTGTAAGTGTCGATCGATGTTTGTGTATATGTGTCCCTATGATAGACTGGCGATCTGTCCAGGGTATCAGCTGAGATTGGCACAGCGCCCCCCATAGAAGATGTATGGATGTATGGATATTAATAAATACTTAAAGGAATAAAACAAATCCATGGCATTTCAATTATAATTTTGCTTTTATCTGACCTAGTATAACAGGTTATATATTGTGATATTTTATATGTAAGTATCCAGTGTCAGTTCGTCGCCTGATGTCAGCCTGACATTTGCACTCGGTGTTAATATGTTGGTTTTACTGTGTTATTTGTGTTATTCATGTTGATGAATAATTACACACTTTGAGAGTGAGCACTTTGTTGAATCCAGCTTTAATAACCACTTGCAGAAATAAAGAGAAGTGGACAGATTATTAATCTGCACTGCCTTTCTGTATCCTGATGTTCACATGAATAGAGTGAGAGAATTTTCAGATGTTTGGCAAAGGCTGCTATAGTGCATGTGACTGCCGTACACACATTCATATGCAGTGTCAAGTTTTGTTGCTTCAAGCTGTAGAGTTTAATTTTTGATGATTCTTGTTGTTATTATTCTGCCTGAAACAATACAGCATTATTTATATGCTGTGTCCTTCATCTGAAAACACTAACTGTTTTAATACTGGCTTGACTGAGGGAGTGTCTGTGTGTATACACCAGCAGTGCAGGGCCGGGTGGGGACAGGAAGCGTTTCATCCTGTCCAACTGCTGACTCGCTGCGTTTTTTTTGAGGAGTACAATTCATCTCGGCAACTTTTTTGTGGACACGAAAGTTTCCCTCACACTCCTCCCTGTTTGCAGCCGTCTCGGTTTCATTATGTTGCCGTCGCCTCGTCCGTCTTGACATCAAATTAATCACTTCCTCTGTGCAGCGCTGTAATATCACCGTGCAGGCAACACGAGAGCTAAAACTGCTATCATGTGGAGCTGATGGGCTTAATTATTAAAGCTGCAATAGGTAGGATCGCACCAAAAATAGCACAACCTTCGCTCTGAACTGCACCGTGATTCTTTAAAGTCTCCCGTGAAGGGCCAGATTTCTCCAAGGCTGTAAACATTATCTGTCACATCACTTGATTTATGTTATTAAGTTATTATGGAATGCTTTTTATTAATAAAACAATAAACGTGTTGCTTACACAGCGCTAAATAAAGATACATACACCGCAGAGAATATACAACTTAACCCCTCTGTGACCATCCATCGTCACAGACAGGATTTTGGCATGCATACTTCTGATTACAGTAACTTCTAGACCGTTTGTTATATCTAGAAAATTCAAAACCTATGGACTGGTGATCTGTCCTGGGTATTATATATCAGCTGAGAATCCTGGATGGATGGATACTAGAAAGCAGAGAAATAGAGCTTTGCGCCCATATACTTGTCATTACAGTACAACTGCAGAACTGTCCAATCACGGACAAGATTCACCAGTACGTGCATGCATGTGACAGCTTCTTCCTAAACGGTTGAATAACTGCCAGCTATCGAAAGTGAACGTTATCTTGGAAAATGGAGCAGAAACACTCACTCACTCAACATTTTTTGACAATACTACAGCCATAAAATCAATATAAATCCAGGCAGCAGCCAAGAACGCAACCCCATTTCAACCAATCTTCTTTGTAATTGAGAAAAATGAATACTTAACCCTATAATCGCCTCATATGTATCATATGTGATTCATGAGTTTTTGAGTCCTCCACATGAGCAGTGTGATTTGTTTGTGTATTTTTTGCTCAAGAAAAAAAAGAATATTTTATCATTGTGACACACTGTATCAAATATATTACAAATTAAAACTCCTATATTGAAATTGATATTTTTGTTGTTGTTGTTGTTTGTTCAGAAGGACCAATAAAGGCTCCAGTTTCAAAGAATTTGCATTTTCTGTCAATTTTTTAATGGTTTGGGCTTTACAGGGTTAAATACTTATCCTATTTTAAATGTGATCAACAAAATAGGACTCTGAATTTATGCAATAAAAACCTGTCACTAAAAAAAAATAAAACTAAATGGAAAACCTCAGAAACTGTTCCAGGTCCAGTGCAGACAGCGAGTTTTACTCAAAACAGTAACGCTGTATGGAGATATTATCTTGTTAGTTAGAGTTCAGAGATGACTCAGTTCCTAACCTGCGCGCGTGTGTGTGTGTTTGTGTGTGTGTGTGTGTGTGTGTGTGTGTGTGTGTGTGTGTGTGTGTGTGTGTGTGTGTGTGTGTGTGTGTGTGTGTGTGTGTGTGTGTGTGTGTGTGTGTGTGTGTCCTCAGGGAGTGGTGACGGACGCCTCCCCCCAGACGGTGGCTCCCTCATCACAGGAGGTGACTGGCCAGCAGCAACAGATCCAGGTGGACAGCTCTGCCGACCATGTTACTGCTTACTCATACCAGTCCAAGTAAGTCAGAGTGTGAGGCCCGGTCAGCTGCCGTCCACATGCGAGGCAAGAGTGATGTGATCGTAAACACAATGAGATGATATCGTAAATAAAATGAACGAGATGTGATTTTGTAAAGATGCCGAGCTCTCAGTCATGTTGAGGTCAGCGTTATGTGAACAGACGATTTGTTACACATTTAATTCACCAGAGCAGCTACAAAGTACACTCCGGTCAATCATTTATTCTTTCTGTTATTATAACAATTGATTAATTTATTGGCAGAGGTGGAAAAAGTACTAAGATATTGTACTCAAGTATAAGTACCAATATTTTGATGAAATATTACTCAAGTAGAAGTAAAAGTAGTCATCTGAAAATGTACTCAAGTAGAAGTAAAAAGTAGTTCATTTTAAATGTACTTTAAGTAAAAGTTACTTAGTTACTTTGCGTGGGGTGTGAGGGTAGTAGAAATATGTCAAGGGGTCAGAAATCCAAAACTATTTTGGAGCTCACGCGCCCGGCGTGACACAGGATATTACGTCACTTTTGGCGCTCGCCCTCTATGTTCACACGCCAGTGCTGGTGATAATCACATCATCATTCGTCTGGTTCTGGTGTATATTTTCCCCCTGTAGGTCTTCATTGTGCTGAATTTTTATTTTTACTCAGTAACGGATAGGATTTATAAAGTAACTAAGTACAATACTCAAATAAAATACAAAATCCTGATTTTAAATTGTACTTACAAAATACACAAAAAAAGTATTCAATACGGTAACTTGAGTAAATGTATTTCGTTACTTTCCACCTCTGATTATTGGTCTTACAGAAATATTGAACAAATCACAAAATGCACTGTTACATAACAATTGCATGTTTTTTAATGCAATTTCCAGCTTTGTAATAACAACAGTAATAGTGTGGTGAAAAGGACATAATATCACAATTATTCCATTTTATTTTCAAAATAATATCCAGGTAACAGCTTGAGAAATTACTAAAGGTCACTATCAGTGTCAAACCTTCACATGAAAATGTTAGTAATTAGCATGTTAAAAAGTTAAACTCCTCATTTTACTTTGTTATTATTAAGTTTACCGTTTTATTGGGGATTGCTATGGAAATAAGATGCACTGCCATAATAGTATCATACTATTATCATCATGTTGTCGCACTGCTGTATTGTTACTAATCACAATCATAAAACCCCCACACGATCATAAAAAAAAACATAAATCAGCAAGAACATCTACGGACAGATGTGAGAATAAGCCTTTTAAATATGTAAGATTTTGTGGTCGATATATCACATTAATATAAAATCATAAGCTGCTTTTTTAAATCTAAATCCGGATCATACAGATGAACAAAATAAAGCGTTGCTGTTGTTGTTGTTTTAGTTACAGAGAAAGTCAAATTGTTATGCTTCACATTACTTGATATTGATCTTCAGATGATATTTTTAACTGACTGATATTGCTTCTGGCAGCTGTTGTCATTTGCTCGTCATTTTGGCAGCATTTCTTTCTCTTTTTTCCCCCCCTGACCTGCTCACAACTGTTATGCATACTGCATTTTTGCTTCAGACTCCTGACTGTGCTGTCAGCTGTCAACTCTATTGCTCTTCTGTGTTTGTAATATTGGATTGTGATTTCCATCTGTCTCTCTCTCTCTGTCTGTGTTCTCCTCTTTCATCAGATAGCAGCGGCCTGAGCGAATGTTCCTGTGACAGCGTTGCCTTGAGACAGAAGGTGGCTGCACTGTGAATGTGAGGAAAAGAGAATAGAATGAGATTGCTTCCAGATTGCCCAGGCACCAAAAAAAAAGAGACAATTTTTTCATTTCCTACCTGGCCTACGAGAAAAAAGAAAAACCCACACACACACACACACACACAGGAAAAGGAGGCAAAGAATGCTGAGCAAGGGGATGGGAGAAAAAAAAAGCAGGGCACAGTGCAAAGGAGTGAAATAGTTTAGTCTGGGAACCTGCCTGAAGGGCTGGGCTGAAGCTTGAAAAGTTTCTCAAAGAAAATTCTCTACTACCAATTTAAAAAAAATTAAAAAATTAAAAATATATGTATAAAAAAAATTAAAAAGTTGAGAAAAAAAGACAAAAAAAAAAAAGGTTGAATGCGCCGGTAGGTGATGAAGTTTATTTTGTAATTGGAAAAAAAAAAGGGGGGGGAGTCATGTTTGAGATACACACAGAGATTGTCTTCCTCAGATATTAAGCTACACTTTTCTTTTCACTCTTTTTTATTATGTTCTAGTGTTAAATTTTACTTTTCTAGATATATTTGGAAACAGTGTTTTTTTTTTGTTTGCTTTTCTTTCTTGAAATCTTCATGGCCTTAATTTGAAGGGCGCCAGAAACTTTTTACAGAGTTCAACTCTGACGTCTGGTTGTTGGGGGGGTGTGGGGGTGTGGGGAGGGTGGACAAAAAAAAAAAAAGCAAACAAAATCAGTCTCTTGGACCACACGATGGGTACGAGACGCTGGGTGAGTTGCTCTGAGGAGAAAAAAAAAAAAAGAAGAATCTATCACATAAGCTGTACAGATTTAATAGAGAAGAGCTTTGTTTTTCTTTTCTTCATTAGAAGAAAACTTTGATAATTATTATGTCAGAGGTAACTAAGTGTCAGAAGAAAACAAAATGTCTGTTTGTTTGGGGGGAAAAAGACTCGAGGGGGGAGAGATGAAGCTCTGAAGAGGTTTTTCATGACGAGGAGGAGGCGGCGGAAAAAAAAAGAAAACATAAGAGGAAACACGCTGCACTGTGGATGCAGTCTGTTGCAAAATGCTGAACTCGTTTTTATTATCATGATTATTATTTTACATGGCGACATCGCTGTCAATGACATTAGTGCTTTTTATCTGCCACGTTTTACCTTTTTTATGAGCTTTACGATGTTTTTAGCCCGCTTTGCTTGTCACACTGCGAAAAGAGAAGAAAAAAAGATAAAAAATGACAAAAAAAAAAAAAAACATTAAAAAAAAACTACGGAAAAATTCTGGCAGTGAAAAAAACAAAAAAAACAACAACAGTAGATTCAGTAGGAGCTTATGGTTTCAACCAATCAGTGCAAAGCAATAGAAGAAATTGTTGACAATTTCTGTAGTCTTTCCTAGTTGTGGATCAAATGCAGCCCATGGATGGCCATTTTTATACCAAAGATGAAGAGACACTCTGAACCAGAGGTTTTTCTTTTGTTTGTTTCTTTGTTTTTGTTCTGTCTTCCTTTTCATTTTTCACTTTTGATTTCGTTGTTGATGATGTTGATGTTGTTGCTGATGTTCAAGTTGATATTGTTGTTGTTGTTGTTGCTGTTGTCCTTGTTTTTTTTTTGTTTTTTTTCGGTTGTTGTTGTTGTTGTTGTTGTTTTTTTTACCTTGATGGCCGGACCAGTCCTTTAATATCCTTGTTAACACCTTCTCACCGGGTTTAAGCTAAAATACCACGGTTGTCCAAGCTATCACCAACACACACACACGCTTACACACACACTCACACACACACACACACAGACATGTACAAACTCAGCTAACAGTATTTAAATGTGTGTTGCAACCAGTGGCAACCCAAACATCCTTTTCTCTTCTTGTCTTGATGCTTTTACACTTTCACTCTCAGTTCCTGATTTGGTGAAACGCTGCTTGCCACACTCTGCAGACTTTGTCCTCTCACTGATTTCTGTCCCCAGGTTCTTTATGTCTTTGTCTCAACCATAACTAACTCAACCACTGCTCAGCACACTGAGCCTCAGTGTTGGACTGGGAATCTCCCTGCTGCTGTTCGACCTCATTTTACTCTCACTGACACACACACATCACCATACCTCGGTCATGTTTTTCAACTATGTACCCGCTCACATTACCAGATGAGTGTTTGCTGCGTATCTACCTTTAAATCAGGCTTTAAATCTTAAACAATGATTGCATAGACTTTATGGCACCCAATGGATCGTGGCAGCCAAAGGATATCAAAATAGCAAAGAAAGTAAGAGAAGTGATTTAATGAAAAGTTTGGTGTAAAGGAAGTCGTGCAGGGCCCACGGTTGGTGTAGTGGTTAGCACTCTTGCCTTTGCAGTAAGAAGACCCGGGTTCCTGAGTTTGAGTCTCTGGTGGAGGATAAAGCTGTAGATAATGGATGGATGGATGGAAGTCGTGCAGAAGTAGAATTTAGCCACCGGGTGATTTATAACATCAGTAAACAGTCGCTTCATTAGAACTTTATGTCAGTTTTCTGGACACCAGAATGATTGACAGAGAGTAATGGACCTATGGAGAGTAAATAGCCTAATGGACCCTTAGTCTGACGTTGCAGAAATAGTCATGCGTTGGTCAAATCACAAATCGCAAGACTTCACTGGTTCATATCTTTGGTGGAGATATGATGAGTGAGAGAAGATTATTGGATGAGCTGCTATTTAGCTTAGCACGACCAATGGAAACAAGGGGAAAGTGTTAGCCTGGCTCTGTCGCTCAGTAATGAACACATCACACCTGGTTTTGTTAATGTAATTCAAAGACCTGTGAAAAATGGCTCTGGTTAAAGGGAAGTCACACTATTTGCTGATTTATTTCCCAGGTGCAGAGACATCTTGTCTTCTTGTCTTTGTGAGGTTGAGGGACACCAGCAGAGACTTTTAACTACGTTTACATCTGTAAAGATCAGAAAACGTTTGTCTGTCTTGAACATCCCCTTGAACATTTTTGCCCAGTGCATGCTGGGTAGATCAGCATACCCGTGGGTGCTAAGGACGCTCCTCACAAGCCATTACATATTGATGGCAGCTCCTTTCACCAGTGAGTGTCACTTACAGCCCTGCCCATCTCATGTGGTCTTTCCATCTCGGAGCTGTGTGAGAGGGTTTTCCCTGGCTTCATTTGAGGATTGACCCAGAAGGAAATTTCCTGTGGGACAGCAGCCATTTCTGCACCCATTACAACACAGTGTGTCCGTGCCCGCTAGCTTTAGACCAACGTTGACGCTCCAGCACTGAAAAGACCCCGCTTTTTTCTCTCTCTCTGCTTCAGTGGCACCATTAACATGCCACGGCCAGGCCAGACTCCTTTGCTCTCATTTTCCCCTCGCTGTCATTCCCTCCCTCCTCCCCCTCTCTCATGCTCTTTCTCTGAGGTTTCTTCTCTTTATTGGATGGTGCAGAAGCAGAACCACAAACCAATTTCAGTCACTCTCGCAATGAGGCTTGACGGGGCCCAATTTGTCTCCCTCTGGGGCAATAGGATCCACAGTGTCCCTCAAAAGACCCTTTTCTTCCAAACAGAGAAGCAGCTTTTTGTTTGGCCGACAACTGCAACGGAGCTCTTGCCGTCAATGTGACTCATTTAAATCACGCGTCCGGCGCTGCGTCTCGTGTGTCTTGCGCACACAACGATGTACGTGAGTAACAATCGGATTGTACATCGAGTGCCTTTTAACGAAGCTTCCAAATGATTCCTAAATGACCGGCGCGATAGTGAGAAAAGCAAAGCACGGGCGAACAGTTTGTTCAAGTGAAAGTGAGTGGATGCCACGCGAAATCCAAGGTGTTTTTTACGGTGCTAAAGAGGAAGCTGTGTCGGGGGCCTGTGCCTTCATCATGTCCGCTGATCTCTGTGACGAAAGTGGCTGCTGATCCTTCTGGTCAGTTTGCCATGAACTTGACTCTTTTAACAGGCAAACGTGCCCACTGGATGACACAGAAGAGAAAGAGAAGTAAACCCTTAAAGCCATACATCAATTCCTTTGCTGTACGTTCCTGTCTTCCATCCGCCGACCGAGCTAAAAAAAGTCAAATGTGGCTTTCAATGTGTGTCGTCTCTCCGTGATCATTCAGCTATTTACTGTCCAATCAAATCAACACCTGCCTTTTTTTTGTCCGATCCGATCTGACGCTCAACATCTGCTTTCACTCGCCTTGAGGCGATGATTTGCTCTTGTCTCTACCCTGAATACGTCTCTGCCACATTACCGTCTTTAGCAGCTAACAGCCGACAAACGCGGGGTTTTGAAGCTCCCTGGACGTGGCGTCGCTGCTCATCTGTTCATCACTGCTGCATGGACTCGTTGTTTGTGAATCATTAAGTGTCCTGATTGAATTGACCGAGCTGCTACACGATGACTTCAACCAGTTTTTAAGCTAGTGTGTGTGTGTGTGTCTGTGTTGTTCTACTTAACAGTTTGACTTTTAGTAAGGTTACAACAGACCATAGCTATAACCGAGTTCTCCAGACTTTTACAGCTGCTGTTTTATAGAGTATAAAAGACATTTTTGAAACGTAATAGAACTCATAATGCGGGAGCTGCACATCAGAGAGCAGAGCGTCCTACAAATGGCCTGAGCTTCAGCAGTAATGGCATTACGGGGGAAATGGGATTACAAATAGACACGAGATTATAGGAACAAATGCACAACAAAGACTATCAGCTCTAAATGTTTCTCTAAGTGTTTGCTTTTGGTGCAGGGTACTAATATTTCACAGGGCTCGGAAAGACTACCCCGACTGAACAAATAAAAATGGCTTCTCTTAATAGCACAATGGCATAATGTTGCTTCGCAGAATACCAATACCTTCGTGGAAAGTGCACAGAAGGCATGTCTGAAATTTTAAGGAGGCTTGAGCAGAAATGGTCTGCTCCCAGTCAGCCCCTTGTGTGTCAGCACAACACAGAAGCCAGCTGTGTGTGTGTGTGTGTCTGTGTGTGTAGTCAGGACATAACTCATGTTGTGAGGATCTTAGTCTGTTTACACAGTTGAATATGGGGACCAAGAGCGAGTCTCCATGATGTAAATCATTCACTTTTAAATTGAAGACACGTTTGAGGGTTAGGAAAGTCATAGTTATGGTTATGATTAGAGTCGGTCTCCAGGAAATGAATGTAAGTTAATTTAAAGTCCTCCAAAGTCACAGAAATATGACGTGTGTGTGTGTGTGTGTGTGTGTGAATGAGAGAGAACAAAAGGAAACTCATTAGCTGATGATGTCAGGCTGCAGTGAAGTAGTCATAGCCTGGAGTTTCTCCATCTTCATGCAGCAGTGTGTGTGTGTGTGTGTGTGTGTGTGTGTGTGTGTGTGTGCCCAGTTGAAAAATGACTGAAGCTGACCTGCTTGACCTCTCACTAATTAGCGTCACCCACTGCACTATCACACCGGGGCAAGACTTCGTTTTTCTTCTTTCCTTCAGAGTCACTCATCATTTTCCACCTTCACCGGTCTCACGTTTCTGTCACTGAAGCTGCACGTCAGCAACATCTTCACCTTCAGAATGTCACCGCCGTCTTGCAGGCGGAGACTGGCCAGAGATCCGGGAGCTCGGCTCACCTCGCTCGCGGCTCTCGCGCTGTCGTTTGCATTATGGGATCATGTCCTCTCGTGTTCATTTGACATGCTTCGATGTACAAAACAATCATTAGACTTGCAAGCCGGGGCCGAGCGCTCAAGAGGAGTTTAATTTATCTTCAATTTGCAACAATCATTTCTGAAATACGATGCTAACAGCAGTCGCAGCAGGGACATAACCTTTGTGAAATGGCCTCATGGATTATAAGTCAAATTGCCATCATGTCACTCAGCAGAGGCAGCAGGCTGGAGGTGTAATGTCCTTGTTGGCGTGTCATTAATAATCCTGAGTATCGCTGGGTCTCTGTGGTGCTTTGTATGTTTGTCTGCTTCAGTGTCAGGATGATCCGAGTTGGTAAAGTTTATGCAATCATGAACACCATTCTACAAACCGTATAAAGCGTTAGAACATTTAAATGGAAATGGAAATCGGTATAATGCAGTAATTCTCACTCATCTAGTTTCACATCAGTCGAGTCAAATGCTTATTTGATTCAGGGAGAAAGGACTCTTTTGGAAATCTCACACACAAACTCTCCACATGGTTAAATCAGATTTTCTCTCCGATACCTGATAGATACAGATCTTAAGATTGTGTTACCTACATCCTGCTTTTCCCCATCGTCAGTCGTTCAAAGCGAGGTGCTTACTTACTTAACTGCCTTCAGGAGAAGAGAAAAGAAAAAAAAAAGAAAAAAATCTCAGCCCGTTTTCCCCAATTATCATTTCTCACAGTCGCTGCCTCCATCGCTAAATCTGACGTGATTCAGTGAGTCATGTGTGTGTGTGCAGTCTGATCTCCACGTTGTCAACTCATTAGATGTATTATGTGTCATATTCAGAGGATGTGAGTCTCACACCTGAGTGGAGTCGAAACTGTTCAACATTGATTCTTGTGTTTTTTAGAAAAACAGTAGTTCAGAGTTACTCTCATGGCTCGTCTCTCACAGTAAAAGGAGAACAGTGGCTCAATATCTCATCACAGTCAACACACACACACACACACACACACACACACACACACACACACACATAATGCAGTGGGAAAATTGCTCAAACTACCCCCCACAAGAGCGAGGCCTGTGTGCTTTTTAATTGATGCTTCGGTCCACCTTTGATGAGAGCCATCGATTGGCCCCACACAATCCCAGGAGAGCAGTGGACCAGACAGCCTGCGCCGAGTTCAAACGCAAAAATCCAGCAATCCAAGCAGGAAATGGCTGAGCAAATTGTTTAGAGACGGCCTGCACTGACAGTGTGTGAGGCAGTGGACTCATTTACTAAAAGATAAATAGAGGAACTATTTATTAGGACAGCAGAGCGGATTTTATTTTTTATTTTTAATTCCTTTTGTTACATTTCTCTTTTTATTGTTTTCCGTTTTGTTTTTTCACATTTTCTTTAGTTTCAGCGCCGAGGAGGACGTGGTCAGCGCCTCGCACACACGCTGCTCAGTGTGTCTGTGCGATCTTTGAGAAACTATCTGTACATCTGTGGATGTTAGGATTTGACTTGGGTTTTATGAGTTGTTTTTCTCTCTCTCTCTCTCTCTCTCTCTGATGAAGCTTTCAATAAAAAAATGTGGAAAAAAAGCATCAAGGAGTGCTGTTATCTTTCAATCTGCACGGCTAATGACTGTGTTTCATCGTAGCTAGCAGTTTGCCTGTCCTCGGGCCATTATTATGGGAGCATTTATTATGCGCTGAGCATCTTCCAGGGAACGCACACACACACACACATGCACAGAATCTTTCCCATAGCCTATTATCTATATGACTAAATTGCAGTGGGAAGCGAAAAAAGGAAAGCCTATTATTATCATGCAGCCTGATGGCACCTGCTGCATGTTGACCTTGGTTCCCTCGCATCCTCTCATAATTACAGCCTTTGCAAATGGAGCTAATACCTCTCGATGGGATTTTCCTCCACCATGGCTCGCACACACTTGATTGGGCGTAAAGTGGTCGTAATCAAAGACGGAGGAGCCTGCAGGAGGAAGGAGTGGATCGATGGCAATCAATCTACCTCTTCAGTCTCATTTAGGCCCAATCAATCGCTGTCCTTGTCACCTTCTATGGACGCCTGTACCGTCAATAACGTGGCTGCACAGTAGCCGAGTTACCGCTGCCCGACACGTCCCTGCAAGGCCACCACTGCAAGACAGAGGACGTCTTAATAGAGGACAATTGACCGGCTGGATTCAACAGAGTGTGTGTGTAGGTGTGTGTTAATGTGTGTGTGTGTGCATGTGAGTGCACCTGGTTTAGGAGCTTCATTTTTACATCTGCTGATCTGTAAACATATAAAAGCACCTCAGCTCTCCAAAGAGATAAAAGTCAATGTGGTACATTTACTGCAATTTGAGACATTTTTACTGCCGTGAGAGACTTCTCTCTGTGGTACCATGTTTTCCCCGTGACACGCTGCACGGCTGTTAAATGTGTGTGTGTGTGTGTGTGTGTGTGTTTGGGGGAGAAGTGGGAGCCTTTATTGAGTAAAATGCCACAGATTCTATCTCACTCCCTCAGAGCCAAAGCAGCTTTCTTATCTGGACTTATAGAGATGTAGCATCTGAGCGCCACAAGGGTGCAGCATACCAACACAGATGTTATCTAGTGTGTGTTTCACAGAGCAGTGAGACTCCCTCCCTCCATGCACACACACACGCACACACACACACACACTGCTGGATACAGATCAAGGACATCTCCACCGAGAGGAAACTCAACACGACAACACACCCAGTGTTCCCATCAAGTGCTTTCCATCTGCTGAAAATCCTACTGCGCATTAAAACGTAACTGTCCTACTTGCAGCACAAATCGTCTGATCAGTGTGAATTTGGGGATAAACATGCTCTGTGTGTGAGTTGTTTCCTGTTTGCAGCGTTTAGTGTCGGCGACAAAAAAACTGATGTCGAAAACCCTGGCATGAGCCGCAGTGATGCGTGTGAATATGACAGGAAGTGACAAATAATCACATGATCCAGTTTCCTGAAGGAGAGTGTTTTCACTTCACATTAACTGCTCGGATTTAACTTAATAATTACTGGTGCGTCGGGTTTAGCGATGACTCACAGGGTGTTTTGCTACATGTCGTCATCCTGATTGGAAACTGATGTAATGAATGTGACAACACAGGACGCAAAGCACTTCCAGCACTTTTACTAGTTCTAGTTTTTAACACTCTCTTTGTTTGTGTCGTCATGTTTCTTTCTATTTTTAGTGGTCTTTATAGTGTCACGATGAAGCTGGAATCTTAATTTGATTGTACAAAAAAATAAAAAATTCAACAAACTTTATTCATAAAATGCCTTTCACACAGGTGATTGAGGATTAAGGTGTTTCTGATCACATTAACGACGGCTGTGTTCAGTCCATGTGAAGCAGAGGTCAGACCACACCTTCTTTTGGTCTCTTATGATGGTCACTATGTCACATTATGTGATCACAGAGACATGAAATACTGACACTGAACTATATGGAGCTGCTCTGTTTGCTTTCTGAAGCTTTGGGTGTGACACCTGCTTGTGAGAAGAGGACGGCTTGGTCCATCACTTCCTGGAAGAGGTAACTTCACGACTCCTCTTTCACTTCACCTTTGTGTTTGTTTGTGCTCATTAGTTTTTCCATGTGCTCTTGCTGACAGACCATGTCAAAAAAATGTTGCACTTTTTTATCCAGAGGTCGTGAAGCATCCCAGCTCCGTCCTCGATTGTCGTTCACTATTAAAAAAGGACACTGACAGTGAACCAGCAAACACCGTGAAACTACAGCAGCGAAATGGAACTCAGCCGTATTTAATTTATTTGCACCTGTGATTATAGTGAAATTTTTTTTTTATTTCTGCTGCTCAAAAACAGACAAACTCATTAAAGGAGGTAAATGCTTTTGACATTGAGCTTTAATGCCTGCAAAAAGGCACTCAGTCATATAAAATATATGTATTGTGCAATTACAATAAAGATACTCTACACTATTCAGGAATTAGATTTCAGTGAACATGGGTTGATTTGGGATTCAGTGGTGTCCTCGGTGACCCAGAGTTTCAGGTGCAGTGTTTTTGCAACCAATCAACAAACTGTGGTCGTCAGCAAAGCCCCAAACACACCTGGTGCTTCCCTCATTAGCTCAGGCTGCACTAAGAGACAAGTAATTAAGCAGAGAGTTGCTCTGCAGTGCTGAGCTGCAGTCGGGGCAATGCTCGACAGGGGTTTGCTGTGTTTGGAGGGGAAGTTCATTATTCGCTTAATGTAGAAATATGTGAATGCAACATTAGGCGAGCAAACCTCACAGTGAGAAGCTAAATCTTATTAGAGGGAAAAATGCATGATTCACATTTTTTTTTTACACTGTCTGAGTCTATTAGTCCAGGAAACATTCTTTCATTAGTAACATCCATAATCTTGACACAAATGTGAAATTATTTAAGCGCAATTTATTTTTATTACAAGTATAATCTTATATTTGGGTATTTCAGCCATCCATTATATGATTGATTAAACAGCGAGGTC
The DNA here is from genome assembly GCF_963457635.1 of Microchirus variegatus. Classification (NCBI taxonomy): domain Eukaryota; kingdom Metazoa; phylum Chordata; class Actinopteri; order Pleuronectiformes; family Soleidae; genus Microchirus; species Microchirus variegatus. The sequence continues at coordinate 7,935,135 of NC_139814.1, forward strand.
ATTTATTTGTTTCAGTCTGGGATTACAGAGAACAGCGAACATCAGAAGGTCACTCAGGGTTAATCTCCAGGTTTTGCACAGTAGAGAAAAAAAAAAAAAAACATAAACAGTGACATCATAACCTCAGTGTCTGTCTCTTGTAAACATCCATCCCAGTTTACATCCCCACTTCAATGACTTCCAGATTTTACCCACAGGACTTTGCAGCAGTCACACACTTTTCACTACAATGGTCTATAACCAAGATAATCTGGAGACGACGTGAGCTGAAACGCATTTGTGTGTTTCTCAATGTCTTGAGTTAAAAATAAGGGAGGTTTTTTTATGTTTTAAACCATCTGTGGGTCATTTTGACTCGGATGTTTTTAATGTGTTTTGGCCCGAAGTGTCAATAATCAGGATATGTTCAACAGTTGGCTGACAAGTTGTCTGACAGTGTTGCTGTTCCTGTGGCTTTAGAAGAAAATGAGTCAGAACTTTAGTTAGTTAGCTGCAATGATCAAGAATGTACAGGATATTTCAACAGCTATATGTAAATGAGCTCAGATATAAACCTTGAAGGAATTCTCTCATCTATGTCTCAGCATGTTGGCGTCTTTCAGATCATTGTTTTGGTTTCCAGCCCTCAAATTAAATGTATTATGTCAGTTTAGTTGCTTTTAATTAACATTTTCTAGCAGAAGAAATGAGAAGAAATATATTTGTGCAGCTGAATTATTTTTAACATTAATGTTATGTACAAAAAACTTAGATTTTTTTTTAGAGTAGATTACCTTCACCAGCAGCCATGATACAGTGGGAGTAGCTTCAGTGTGAGCTGGGGGGCAAATGTGACAATTCATGAAATGTCATTAAAACAAGATCCTTTTATTTCACCAATTCCAAAGCTTTTTGCAAACTACACATTTGCATCTAGGGCCCAGGCAGAAAAGACAGGAATTGCCCTTTAACTCGCTGTGTACAAGGCACAGAATAAAGGACAAAGAGCACAAAAGGCTTGTGCACATTGCAGTTGTTTCTCTGCAGTTTACAAGAAACCAATAAAGAAAGTTGTTATTGTTGTATGATCAATCTTTTAGCCTTAAATAAACCTCTAAACCTATGCACTCAGTCACCGACAGGTGTAAAATATTACCAGCAGATTCACCATGTGAATGTTCAAGGCTAGTTATCATTTGCAATGAAAGTATTCTGCCCCCCAGTGGCCAAAATAACCAATTAATGCCACTTTAATGTTGAAGCGCTGCTTTGTTTGTACCAACCAGAATAAACAGCTTTATTAAATCCAGGCCTTTACCACATATTTGCATAAACAAAGTATGAACATCTTCAGCAGATGTGCTCCTCGAGCCAACACAGGACAACAAATAAAGAACATGAGCGGCTCACCCCGCGTCCACAATGGAGTCCCTGAGGAAACGCACACTGCTCAGACGGCAGCTCCATTTCAATATTCCCGTGATGAATTACAATCATTGTGTTGCAGGAATTGGGAGTGCGGCCAAAGCGTGTTGAAGTTTACAATCGCATTAGTGCAACTATTGTATCCTTGAGGATCCTGGGGGCTGCACACACAGGCATTGTTCCCAGGTGGCGCAGCAGCAGGTCAGTGCCAAGGGCCACGGCTCTGCTCTCAATACTCTGATGACAACTGCTTTTAATTGAGAACGTGGAGAATGCGAAGGCCCACTTCCTGTTTTCAACCCTGATGTGCCACTTTGGCTCAAAACATGTTTATTATTATTTAGAGCGGCACCAAAAGCACAGTTTGACCTTCAAACCAAAACAATTTCAGTCTTTGAGTCTCAAAGTTCAGTCTGTGTTTAATACAAAGACTTTAAAAAATAAATAAATAACTCGCAGTAGAAAAAGCACAGGTGTAAATGATGTGTTTAATGTCACATGAATTCCATTTTCAGGCTTCTACCGTTGGCTCGCTCTCCCTCACACACACACACACACACACACTGAGACACATTGTTAAGCTGCACCTTTTCCACTAATCTGAAGTAAAAATTTGTGTTGTGAAAAGAATTCTCACACAGATAAAATAGCAACTCAAAGGGAAGCAGGTGTTTCCTCAAGCAGCAAAGTCTCAGGAAGGATTTAAAATTCTCACGACTGAAGTAAATGTCCACGTTTTTTTTTTTGGGTCTGGTTGTGCTTTTTTTTGAATGTTTCTCTTCGAATGTGAAATAACTGCCATCGATTTTAAAGACTTTAATTTACTAAATGAGCACACTAAGCTGTTTAACGTGTACAAACTGCTCGGCCCCGTCCCATCTGTATGATTTGGATCTGCCACTGAGAGGAGTAATGCCAGTATCATCTGGCACTGAGACTCAGTGAAGAGATAGAAGTGGGAGCTGCTGCTGCAACAGAAAACACAATTCAAATATCAAATCTAATTCCAATTGTTGAAAAAATAATGATTAAAAAAAGACTTGTGCTTTTGTGTGGGACTGTGAGAGCCTATATATGTTTGGATGGTAATTTCCCAGCAGGCCAAACTCAAATGCTGACCTTCACTCTCCTTCCCACTGACACGGAGGCAGCAACAGAAAACAGAAACAAAAGTTTTTAATTCTCTTGATATGAATCTAAGCAGCTTGGTGAAGTTTGTCTGAGTACAATACAGACACAGGGAGGAAAATGAAGTAGAGTTCATTTAGAGTTGCTACAAATAACCTATAAAATTCTCTGTTACTCTGTTCTCTCTGTTACACCTTTGACAGCTATAATAATGGAGGAATACTTAAACAGCCATATTATCCTGATGCATTGTTGATATGCTGGTAACAATAATGATATACTCCTATTTTCTTTTTAAAATCTTAAAACAGATTTCGTCAACACTGACATTTGAATGAGAGAAATGTGGACTGAAGTTAACACAAGGAAGACGTCGACACTTAAAGTGTGAGTAGATCCTGCACACACAAATATTGTGACATGACTTGGATTATATTTTCAATAGTTGCTGTATTGTTATATTTTTATCACATATGAAGTTACCAACGTGATTCCCACCTAAATCCCACCAAACATGGATCTTCTTCTTTTTTCTCCTCTCCCTTGTGTCCTCTTCTATTCCACCAAGTGTCCTCCTTCAAATCCATGACCTTCTTCCTCTTTTCCTCCTGCCTGGCGACTCCTTTTTCAACATCCTTTGTCCAATATAATCACTGTCCCCTCCTCTGCACGTGACCAAACCATCCCAACCTTGACTCTCTTGACTTTATTTCCAAACTGTTCAACCTGAACTAATCCCGTTCCCATCGTGGTCACTCGGCATCGTCAGCTCCGCCGCCTCCTGCTCCACCTCCTGTCTTTCAGACAGTGTCACTGTCTCCATGCTTCATATATCCCATCATAGCAGGTCTCACCACTGTGTTGTAGACTTTCTCTTTCACTTTTGCTGCAACACGATGTTAATCACTTAAAATGGGAACAATGAAATATCCTGCAACCTCCTAACTGACAGAAACACTGTGAACCAGCCTATACTGAAATATCGTATGGTTCACATCTGGTGTTTTTCCTCAAATAAATCATTAAAATCCCACAAAGAATCAGGTAAACTATTTTTTTTTTTTCTTGCCTGCAATCAAAAGAAACAAACCGTGAAACTGACCTTGAAGGAGAGGATGCTTAAAGTAAAATGAGTGAAAATGCAGTGTGTGTGTGTGTGTGTGTGGTGGGGGGGGAGAGAAAGGGAGGAAAATGAGAGGTCAGAGTTGAGAAAACGAGAGCGAGATGGAGCCAGGAAAGAGAATATAATCCTGATTGAAGAGGGGGGTTATGTTAAAAGAAAGATGGGCTGCTGTGTAAAAATGAGGCCAAGGGTGAGAAGAGAAATGAGAGAATAGAGAAGCAGGAAGGGGATGTATTATTAAGAGATGGAGAGAGTGGAAAAGATGGAGAACAATGAAGAGGAGAGACAATAGAGACCCGGCCGAAAGAGAGCCAGAGATGGGAGATAATGGATGGGAGTTACTCCACATTCTCTGCAGCCTATTGGACCTGGAGGGCCACAGGATGAGCTTCTAATAACTCACTGTCACCTCCAGGTCCGGTGATGTGATCCACAGCAGCAGAAAAAACGGTCCTCACAGTAACAAGAGAGGGACCACACATGCTCCGGGGGCCGACCCGGTGCCCCACACTGCAGATTTGTGGGACTGTAAAGGGAATAAAGCTAAGCTACTGACATGTGGGACCATAAAACACAACCTCCTGCTTCTGAGGCCTCCAACACAACCCAGCACCTCCAGACGTGATGCTGAGGATTTATATGATGTCAAACGACTAGGGTTTTGTTTTTAAAACAAAAATAATGTCTCTGGAGCGATCGACTGTAAATTAATCTTCGTTATAAACTGAGCAATATCTGGGGGGAAAAAAAAGAAAAATCCTAAAAGTTCAAATCTTACATTTAAACCTAAAATAACTTTAACAAAATATGCTTTATTATCATTCCACTGCAGCAATAGTACACAGTAAGAAGACAGAGAAGCATGATGTACATATTCAGCGTTATTTATGCAGTCGCATTCCAATATTTAATTCCTTCTTCTTCTTCATAGCCGTATAACTTTGAATCTGGCAAGGTTGTTGGCACCAGATTACTTCAGAAACTGCTGATCTACTGATCTGATTTTTATGCGTCGCCATCTCCGGTTTTCATTCTCTCAGAGAATAATCCAAAACAAGAGTAACATATCCAGTAAAATGCCTCGTTGATAGCAGAGGTCAGAGGAGAACGATGTAGTTACCGCTACAGTATGTGTGACCCACATATTTCTACTTTTAAAAACGTGTACAGTGCTTAACAAATGTATTCAACCACCGTCCAAACCCACAGCTGCTACATTAACAGCATTATAAAATCATTTTTTGGTTTCTGTAATGGTTCATACACCAGTATGTGGAAGCTCTCTCACTGAAATGATATTTTTTTATTGATAAAATATAATTTGTATTGTTATCCAGGAATTTTCAAATGCACTTTTTACAAAAAAATAGTAAAGCATGTTATTATTTCTTGATTAAGATGTCAAATTATAGTTATTCACTTTCATTCCTGAACATAATTGTTTGCTTTATTAAAGCGGACCTAGACCGGAAGTTCCAATTAACGCTGTTTTTTAGTGTGTATCTGCGTCATTACCTTGTTTATGAAGCCCTGAAGGTTCTAAACAAACAGTTCAGCCACTGCTGAGAACGCTGTGTTTTATTGTAATCTCGGGCTCAGAGAGATCTCTGAAAAAACCCGGTCTGGTTACGTAAACAGCGGTTCTCCTGAACAGCAGATCGTCCTGCTCCGGGCACTAGTCCGGGCACATCCGGTTGCGTACATTGAACCGCAGAAGAAGAATAACGTCCGTTGTGGAGGTGTTTCACGAGCGACAGTGTCTTCTGACTCTGGGTCTGACTCTGGGTCAAAGTCATAAAAGGGACTGCGGCGGGGAGTCGTGAAGAAGCTATTTTTAAACATTGTTAAAACAATGTTTTGATAACGAGTAGCAGTGCATCCACCGTTCCAGAGGGGGGAGCTGTGCTTCTGAGAGCAGGTGTGCTGAAAATGTCACTTCCGGGTACTGGCCAATAACAACACACTCTGTCTTCTGGGTGTGAGATTTATGCCTGAAATATTACGGCTGAGAACAGCGTCAGGAAAAACAGATTTCTATCGGCTTGTTTACAGCAACTAGGAGGTTTTTGACCATAAAAACAAGTTCATGTATGTAAGAAGACCTCCATAACTAACATAATATTTGCAACAGGACCACTCTATGTGAGCTTTAATTTCTGACTTCTTAGAGATGAAGCCCAGTGAACCGACACAAACTAAAAGGTGAATTTATTTGCGAAATAAATAACAGTAATATTTTTAGTTTTAAAGATTTCTAAAATGTTCTATTTTTTTATGAGTGATATAATACATTTGGTGAGCACTGTATCAACAATAGATAAGTCAAATCTTGACCATCAACTTTTTTCAAACTTTACATGCAACCAGGCAAGTATTGTACGATAGCAGCTGTCAATCACACTGATGTCCATTTACTGTATATGTTCTTTGCTTTATCAAGTGCTATTGAATATGTGTATTGAATAGTGTCCATTTACTCCCCAGGAAAATGTTATTATCAAGTGAAAAGCTGCCTCATTTTTGCAGAGACTTCTATTGACACTGAGTTCTTTTTGTAGTGGCGTCGCCCCCTGGTTTCTAACTGCTACCGCTGCCCGACTGTCTGGACTTCTATATAATATTATGTCCATTTTGATATACAGTCAATGGTCATTTGCTTGGGTTTTTCTAATCACTGGGTGTTCAGTTCCTCTGTCAGCTAAATAACCCTTTGCCCTCATCAGGCTACGTGTTATGAGAGCCAAGTGAAAAGAATGGTGCATATACCACAAATGTCATGCCCTCTGCAGCAAGAATAACAATGGAAGTTGGACTTGGTTAACGGCAACAAGCAGGGGAAATACCAATCTATAAATATGTTAAAGTGCCGCGTCGGAGTCTGTAAAAGGTCGGTGTTGACGGACTGAGGCGGTTCTGGATTTAAGGTGCTGCAAAGGGCTGTTAACTGTAAGCAGAGGTAAGAAATGAGCGCTGCTTATTCTGGGTCAGTGGTCCGTGGCCTGCACGCACACACAGACACCATCCGTGCATCCATAAACCTCACACAGCTTAAGGTGATATACTGTGAATGCCAATATTTTCCTCTCTCCTTGTACAGATTCACACACACCACTGACTAAACTCAGTAATTCTGGAGTCCAGTAGAATGTTTTGTAATCTGTAATCTCCACAGAAGCACGGTACATTACACGTGTTATAGCTGCGATGACTAAGCTCTCTGCTCAACTCCAAAGAAACTCAGGAAAGGTGAAGGCAGAACCAAAACGTGGAGGCCTGAACTTTCTTAAGTACTCCCACATGTCGTGCGTGTTTCTCCATTTTACTATTTAATTTTAGTTTTCTTTGAATTTCTTCGGAAATCTGGCCCCATGGATGTTTACATGTACCACATTATTGCAGCGTTAGTGTTTGTCTGTGAATGCATCTGTGAGTCTGAGGACAGAACACAGTGAGACATTCATCAGCAACAACTTGGCCTCAGAACCAAGGAGGTCTGGTTTCCTTTAAGGAAATCAAATCAAATAAGAATCTAACTTTTTCCGAGTCAACTTTGTGAATCAACACTCCCACCTTCAGGACATTAGAATGATAAAGGGTCAGGGATGAATCACACTCATCATTATCTAAAGCAGACACGATCTATATTTGTGATCAATGATAACATGACTTATAATAAAATAGATTTATCACACAGCTCTGCAGTTCTGCACCAGTGAACAAGACTTTAGCTTCTTTTGGATTTATGGCCCATGACTTTTCTGTTTTGGTTCGTTGTCACGCTACACTAATTTAATGACCGATTGGCGACTGTAGCGTTTATGTCAGTGAAGGTTGTCATTTATTCACATGCTGAGGGTAGATCGACGCGACTGGACTGCCTTCAGTTTCATCTTTCATCAAAGACGTTTCTTCATTTCTGACAGACTGTTGGGAAAAGTCCGGTCATTTATAACATGACAACTCTCTCGACAGGTCATCGGCCCATGGAGGCTCAATATCTTGAGATTTACCATCAGTCAGTGAGAAAAAAAACTACATTTAACAAACATCATAACACAACCTGAAGATGGAGGTTTGTGTGTAGAGTATAGTCACATGCTGAGTTCACAGTTAAAGCAGACCTAGAATGGTATATATACATATATGTTAGTTATGGAGGTCTACTTACATACATTTACTTGTTTTTATGGTCAAAAACCTCCTTGTTGCTGTAAACGAGCTGATAGAAATCCTCTTTTCTGACGGTGTTTCCCAGCTGCGAGATTTGAGACTCGGTTCTCTCACCCAGAAGACAGAGTATTGTGATTGGCCAGTACTATTCAGCACACCCGCTCTCATAAGCACAGCTCCCCCCTCTGGAACGGTGAATGCACTGCTCCTCATTATCAAAACATTGTTTTAAAAATGTTTAAAAATAGCTTCTTCACGACTCCCCTGTGTAGTGTCATGAAGCAATTCATGTTTCTTTCAATACCTGAGACTTCACAATACCTTCGATCCTAATTCTGAGGATCTAATGACCACGAAAATCCACTTTTTTATACATATTATGTGCTCCTGCATTGTCTAGTCGCTGTATAATATTCTTTGTTTCATTTTCGTAGTGTTTCAAAAAGTCATGTAAAATAACATGGTCGCAGGCCGCTACTGCATTGCCACGACGCCATGTTTCTACCGGAGCCTGTAAGGACAAACGCGAGAGAACAAATCAAGCGTCGCTTTACTTGTAGCGGAAGTCCCGCCTCCACTCTCTCCGCTTCGTCTGCTACGGCCGCGGTAGCTCTACCCCTCTCCCTTGCCGCATGAACCTCATCTGCTGACACGGAGAAAGACGACGAGGACGACATTTGACCGGCTGAGGATACTGTAGCGCTCAGGGAAGGGAGGGGGTGAGCAGAGGAGCAGTTCTTTGTTGTAAATTTCAGCCTCTCCTCTAGATGGCACTATAAACTACTTACTTCACCTTTAATCATTATTAGCTATGGTTTTACCTCTGGTACTGGATGATCTTACTACACTTTGGTGGTTTCTTCATATTTACGGACTGTAGCCACATTGTGTTTCTTTATTCCTCAGAGGACGAAAAAGGTTCATACGGCATCTTATTTGCAGATAACGATCAAAACATTCCCATTTCATAAAAGCCTTTGGCTTGAACCAACTGCTGTTATATCAACCCCTGACTGCATGTGATACCTGTTTTCGAGAAACAATATATGTCACAGTTGTTGTTCTGTCTGCTGTGTAAAGCTACGGAAATGTCTCTAACAATAATAATTGCAAACATCTACTTGTAGATGTTTACTTAAACATTTTTTTAAAAAAGAGTGTCAGACACTCCTTTATATTTAAACATGAAACAGGGTTTTGTAATATTATAGGTAGGTTCTTAAATTTGTAGTAAATCAGGTTTACTCCCAGATTTTAAGTCCTCTTTGCTGTGGTTTCTGTGTAGTTGTATTGTTTCATGTGTTTGGACACTTGCCCAGCAATGTTGCCATAAGTAGGTTTGCTTTTAATAACTGTAATATATTTGATTATTCGAGCATGTGGTACATTCCCAGGTTGGACCAGAAAGTGGCTAAATGATATGAACTCAGTGTTGACCAGCACAGATGGAACAACTCTGGCCAAGACCAATAGAGCTCCACAACTGAGCCTCACCTTAGCCCTCCATCAATATTTCTCTCTCTGCTTTAGGGCCTGGTCTGGCATTTTAATGTTCCCTCTTTATTGCTGCTTCTCCTGTTGCTCTGCCTTTCTGCCTAAATGTGTGCACTCGTGTTTATCTTTCACTAACTCCAGATATCATGGCAAACGGCTCACAGAGTACAGCCCAGTTGCTATGGCACTAACCGGACAACAAGTGTACACAGTGGTGAAGATTGAGACGTGCGTTCTACAGCAGCTGGCAGGCTTGTGCCGAGGATAATGACGTCGCATCCGAGTGCCAAGACATTCCTTTTGCTGCTTTTCCATGAAACTACAGAAAGATTTCAAAAGGGATTGAGAGCGACAGAAAGAACGCGAAGAGCGGAGAGATGAGAGAGGCTTTAGAAGAGCAGTAGTGATATACAGTACGTCTGATGGATTAAGCTGGCAAACACTTTGGTCAAAACATCTGGAAATAAGGGCTGCACTAGAGGAAAGATGGATGGAGCCCAGATAAGTTAAAGAATCTCTATAAAAGTTCAAATATAAAAGTCTCTATGGAGCCTTGGTGTGTCACAACTTATAGGAAGGAGTATTCTCTTGAATGACCACTGGGGGCGACTCCATCCATTTTCTTCCACTTTATCCTCCAAATGAGGGTCGCGGGAGGTGCTGTGTCAATTTCAGCTGACATAGGGCGATAGGCGTGGTGCACCTTGGACAGTTCATCAGTCCATCACAGAGACACATATAGCGACAAACAACCGTCCGCTCTCATCTCACACCTATGGTCAATTTCGAGTGTCTGTAGATTGTACCTAATTCCCATATTACATGTTTTTGCACTGGACAGGAAACTGGAAAACCCTGAGAAAAACCCACACACACATAGGAGAACAGCAAACTCCACTGGGCTGCAGACCTGGGTCTTCTTACTGCAAAGGTAATAGTGCTGACCACTGCACCAACCATGTAACCCTAACCCTGGCCAGTTGTTTTAAAAAAAGAAATTAGAATGGTCAAATCAGTTTATTTAAAATGACCTGACTTCTCACTACATTTATAGCCAGTAAACATTTTCCTGACAGTTGATGACCGTCCCTATCAATAGTTTCAGGACTGCTTCAATACAGCGTGATGTTCATTTTCTTGTTCAGAAGATAGAGCAGGGGTCTCATACTCAAGTGACCTGGGGGCCATTGGGCATCTGGTGTGGTCAGGAGGGGGCTGGTCAAGTGAAAAGTGCAACTTTTTGAGCTAAAACATGAGTTTAAAATGACACCAAGATATCCTTTCATCATATTAAATATTTGTGAAGATATTTCAAAATAAAAGCATTTCTTTTGATTTGGAGCGATGTTTAGTTCACAATAAAATTAATATTTATTAATTTAAAAAAAAACACATTCAGACCTCTGATTTAGGGCGAGGCTACTGTATGATTGACAGTGAATGTCAAGCACATGACTTTTTGGTCCTCACACTGACTGTAAGATCCAAGCTTTTGCTTCCAGGGGCGACGGTTAACCCCATGTGGCTTCTGACGGCTGTGCCGGCAGCGCATGAGATGAAAGATGACTGATAGAAAATGTGCTGCATGTGGATGAGCTGTATCAAAGTGTGAGTGAATGGGGATGAATGGCAAAACTGTAGTGTAAAGCAGCTTTGAGTGTTCCTTAAGACTATAAAAGCGTTTACCATTCTTTCTCTGTCAAAACATATATAACGTCACGGTCAGTTGCCACTTTGTAGCAATACTAGTATTGCAATCAACTTATTTTTCCCCTGATAGCTCATGTAGGAGTCCAAGGGTGAATTCCAATTCCTTGCTTAACCCTCAATCTCAAAAATGTAAAATGTATGTAAACGTAAATGTGTTCTTCTTTTTTGAAGTTGACAGACTGGACGCAGCTTTTGCGTTATTCTGCCCCCTACAGTCTGAAGACGGATCTGCATTTAAGGGGTGTCCCATTTCTAAGTGACAAAATAACCCTCAACACTTGGTTTTGAGGGCCAGTTTGGCTGCTGGCCTTTCTTTGAGTGCTAAATGCTAACCGTAGGCATCAAACAACTTCTGTTTAGCTCCACTGACTTACATGGTGATGCCTTAACATTAACCAGGCCCTACACAAAACGTTACACTTCCAATGTGACCTATAAAAAACAAATAACATCCACTGTTTGTGTGGTGTAACACAGCACAGTTAGCTCTTCAAAGGCCAGGCCTTATCTCAATGAAACAACAGTTGGTGTGATGTGATTTAATAACATTTATCTCAAGACATTTTTATGTGAGTCCTAACATTTTGACCTATCAAAGCTAATTTACGACTGTGTACGTAACAGACTGGCTGCGAATTAGAAGATAGTAATTCACAGCCGCCGGGCCATTCTTTTCAGAAAATATCTTTCATGCTTACTTGCTTTACTTTCCTCTCACAGCACACCACAAATTGTCGGAAACACAATAGGTCCACTCCAAAAGCCTGAGCCTTGAAAATGAGCCGTGATTTTTGTGGCTGATTTCAGGTGACCGCACTATTTCCCTGTGGACATCAGCGATCAGCAGGAGCAGCGGTGGGTTTTTCCTGCTTGTACAATACAACCATAGTGCAACACACAGTCACTGCTCTCGCTGCTGTTCTGCTCTGACCAGTGGAGTTGGGTCATTTGGAAAATCTCTGCATGATAAAGCCATGGACCAACACACACACACACACACACACACACACACACACCCTTTCTTTCTCTGTCACTCTTATCAGATTGGAAACGTTGAGCCTTTTCACCTCATGTGCTTCTAACAATGTCTCTGCACGCTGAGGTCATCCAGCAGCGGAGAGGAAATTCACCTCACTGAGCAGCTGCACTTGAAACAAAGGCCTGAGGCAGCAACTTGAGGTGTGCGTTGAACAATAATGCCAATGCATTTAAATGAGGCCAGACTACAGAGGATGTAATGACCTCAGGATGCGGCCAGTGTGCATGAAAATGGGCTGCTGTGAGGAAAATGGGCTTTTATTTATAACACATTATGCCAGAATATATAGTTCTGAATGAAATGGATCTCTGTGGACGACCCACATTTAATCTTTGCATTGTGAAAGCACATTTATGGAAATGTTCCCTTTGCTAATCTATTATGGCTAAGGTCTGGTCTGCTTCAACGCCTGAAAGAGATGCATAAATGTTGTGAACTCAGTGTAACATTGTGTCTTGAAGAAGAGCCTTGAATTTCATTTCTTCTTTCTGTGGATTTCTTAATCTCGCATTTGAAAAGTCATGAATACTCTTTTGTGTTAAACGACTACATTTTCAACACCCCGTCTGGAACATGTAAAGCTCTTCAAGTTGACATCTACACACTGAGTGACAGAAAATAGATTAAGAGAGCAGCACTTACCAAGGATAACAAGCTCTGTTATTCTGTGTCAACAATGGCCAACACACAACTGACAGCGTTGGTATTGTGCACGTAGCAGCTGATTATGTTGTAGACACTCTTTCACTGGAGCCGTCGTTCGCTGCAGGTTAAAACCTCAGAGAATCTGTAGGATTTTAAAGCTCGACAATAAGCACAATTGTGTGGACGTGGGTCCAAAATACATTCAGTTCTGTTTTGATTTCTTAATATGCTCCATCAGTCTGTTCTGCTCTGATTGTGCTCATTTTAAATCACTATAGCAATATAACCACTTGATGTGAACAAATGATTGTGTCCCTCTTGTTTTGAACAAATGAGAGTTTGGTTGGAACAACTTAATCACTTGGCCAACCTTTCAGGCGGAGTACATCATATCTAAGATTGGACTCTCGATGAAATTCCAGCATAAATAAATAAAAACTGCACCAGAGCAGAACTGAGTGCTAAAATCCGATTTCCTGAAATATCTAAATCATTGCAGTGTCAGAGGAGTTGGTGGGAGCGTTTGGTGAGGAAATTCCTTGCAGAGAGAAAACTGGCAATCACTGTGTTTGGATAAGCACTCTGGGACCTGGCAAAGAAAAAAAAAAATAGGTGCTCCAAAAGCCAAAGTGAACATCATTAGATTTTATGAGTAAATGTGAAATTGACGCCTTTGTCCAAATGGAAAGATCATTTTTTATCAGGTTGCAGTACACTAGCTGCACAGTGATCTACTGAATAAAGTGTTTTCAATTGCTTTTTTTCGAGATGAAGGGGGCAATTTCCTTGTCATTTGCATGCTTGTGTTGGTGCACAGGCTGTGAGCTGACGTACAGAGATTCAACCTCTCTCTGTGTCAAGTACTGTTTGTTTAAGAGAGGAAGAATCTGTGAGCAGGTTTCCCATGATCAAAGCCAGCCACAAGCACTTCACCTCAATTTCCATGGAGCGCCTGAAAATAAATGCATGTTCACAGTCACGGTGAATTTACAAAGCGTCGAGGGAAAATGACTTCCTGCGGCTGACGAATGGCTTTTGGGAGGAGGCGTTAAATTAAATGCATTTCGGACTAAACTGACGTCACCGCAATGTATTTTCAGCTGCATCTTAAAATGTTTAATATTTCTCACTGGGCCTAGAGAATGAATGTATTGGCTTTACTGCCCAGTGCTATTAAACATGGCAGGACACAGTCACAGAGTCACAATGTTACAACTTCTAAAATACTTGCGATCATGTTTATATAAATATGATTATGTATAGATGTTTGTGGTGTTTGAATGTGGGCTGTTTACATTCCTCCACGTACTTTCACAGTAATAAAATGCCTGATTTTATAACAAAATAACACAAAGAAATTGCACCTTTTATAGAAAAGGGTGTTTGAATAACCTCTTTTATGTTGATTAATTCATAGGCACTGATGGGAAATTTTTTATATCATTTTCCAACTTATGCTGAGCCAACTCCCTATTATACCGAAAAGTGCCACGTTTGACAAGGGATGAGTCAATATGATACTCTGGCTGCATCGGATAGCAAAAGAAAATGCATACAATTTATATATGATCCATTAACCCTTAAAGGAATACTTTGTATTACTAGAATAGCTGTAGTATTTTTGAATAACCGTGTGTCCCTCCTTCACTTTCCCCTGAATGAAGAAATATCTTCGCGACACAAAATGACGCGATTCACTGATAGCCTGAAGGCTAACACTACACAGCTATCCGCTCTGAATCTCTGACCGGCAAACGATGGAAACTTAGTGCTTGTCCTTTCCTTGTTTTAACTGCACATCCCAGTAGAATTTAGCACCATAGAGAAAAAACATGAGTCATTCACAATTCTGTCATTTATTCGCCAACAAATTCCTCCCAGGGATTTGTGTGTTTAAACAACTAGCACTTTGCTACACTAAGGAGGGGTGTGGCCTAAAGCTTGTGTTAGGAGGAGCCTCGCAGCAAGAGCAATGCATTCTGAGAGTTGTTTTTGTTGTTGACCTAAAATATTTATTTTCTGCCTTTCTCAGACAAGAGGCCACTTACTTGAAATATTATTTCACATTTCTACTACATAGATCACTGGTTCTCAAAGTGCGGCCCGGGGGCCAATGGCGGCCCGCAGAAACATTTCTGGCGGCCCGTAATGAATTACAGTTGATAGTTTTAATACAGGAGCTACTAAGCTTGTTAAATGTTTATTGGACATTACTGGATACAGACCAATAAGTGTAAACAAAAATACTGGGTATTTACCTGGTTTCTATATGGTGAATTTTAGTGTATTATTGGGTTATAAGCTGGTAATAAGCAGGTAGCTACAGCCCCCAATTACTAGCTATTTACCCAGTAAATATATGGTAACAGAAATATTACTTGGTATTAACCTGTAATTAGAAGGTAAGAACAATGGCCAAAATACTGGGAAATTACCCAGTAAATTATAAAGCGTTATTATATTAATGCTTAAATTGCATTATATTAACGCTTATATTACTTAACGCTAAACTGTAGAACTGCAATCTGGTCATTAAAATTATTACAAATGGGATTTATTTCTGTTTTTTTTTTCCTTTGGCGGCCCTCAGTCCAATGTTGGGTTCCGAAATTGGCCCTCAGGTATCAACACTTTGAGAACCCCTGACATAGATGACCCAGTTTTAATAAACATTAATCTTTCCAGTGGTGAAATGTCCCTTTAATCTGATGCAAATGCTTCGCTAAACACAGGAAACACACTGTAAATTACCCACCTCCGTCAGGTGAACAGGATGTGAGCGACTGAAAAATATATTTTCTTGAGATGAAGTTCCAGATTCGTGGCAAATGGAAATCTCTTATCACAAATTTTGTGATAAGAGATTTGGAACATGTTTAAAGGAGGAGAAAGACTGTTCCGTATTGGACTGATATCTGATATATCTGAGTTAACGTGAAGTGTTTCCAGGATTTCCACTTTGCACACAAACTCTACTACGACCATTCACTTGGAAAAATCTATCCGTCTTTACTTTCCAGTTTCTGTCACGCTCTGCTTCACTTTCTCTCACTCGCTCACACATACAAGTTAAATGTGTATGTTTATATGCTCCATGTATTAGTCTGGCATTGTTTACCACGTGGCCACGGTTCAGCTTCTTGCTCTTATCGGTGTTGGGTCATGGTGGTATTTCCTGCTTGCAACAAGAGCATTAGGTGGCACACAGGATGAGTGCTGCTTCCTGTGCTGGTACACCCAACATGTATCCACTGGCCCCAGCCACTCTGCTCTGCACTCACAGGAAGTGTTATCAGGGGGTGGGTTGATCAAATAATTGTCCTGACTGTACAGTAGGATTTGATCGTTTTTGACTCGTGGTTTACTTTGATATTGAGTTATTTTACTGGTGTCTTTGTACGTTGGACAAAGATGACTGAGTGACAGAAACAGGTGGAGGGGAACTCGAGTCCTGGGCTGGAAAATTAGCTCAGTATCAGGCTGCAGTCTGCTTTTGCCATTGCACAATGACTTTTATGGATTTTTTAAAAGGGAGTCAACCATTTCTGTTTAATCAAGTGAAAACCATCAAAGTCCTTAAAAATTCTGTTTTATGGAGTAGAAAATCTACTTCTTAGACATGGGATCAGAGGACATTAAATCTTCAGTTGAATCTTTGATGATTCAGATTAAGACAAAAACTGTGGAATCCAATCAAAATGCCAAATAATATATAAGGCCTTCTGATAACCATTATCTACAGTTTATGATTATACAGATGTAATCAAAATGTATAGACTGTTTTATTGATTTTGCATCAAAGGATAAATGTCTGCAGTGAAATGTATCACTCTAACTTCACAAGTAAAGTTTTTAAAGTATATCTTGAAAGTTTCCTTATGTACTAATCACTGTGATTCCAAATAGGCCCCTCTGGGTACGGAGGTCTCTCTGTGTGACATTAATATGCTTTCTGCTAACATTTTTTTTTTTTTATGGAAACCTTGTTTGCCCAGAATGTTGTTTCATCCTGATCACAGTGCTGTTGCCTTTCCCATGGGAAGTTCACAGAAGAATCTTTGGTCTCATCAGGGGGACTGCAGATGTTTGTAAATATGCATGTGGCTGCTGAGCCCATGCGGCGAGGACTTGCCCTTCAAACACTCTGATGCTGAAGGTTTATTAGAAGTGGGTTTCTTGGGAAACCATGATCACTGGGCTCGCTCGCTCAACATTTTTGGAGCACGGCCTGTTGCATGTCATTACGAATTGGGTTTGCTTTGCATGTACGCCCATCCCCTGCATCCCCAAGCTGCCTCACACAATGAGCCAACTATAAATCAGAAGTTGCTGTTGGTATATTACAGCCTTTAGTGGACCACTGCCTATTTCTGTCCTGAGGCCTGATCCTGGAAACCCTTACCAAGCAGATGTAAAAGAAGATGACAGAAACTTAATCTCATTTCCAAAATTAAATTTTGCAATTTCACTAAATCTTAAAGCCACATGTGCCTTTGTAGAAAATAGACTTGACAGATATTTTCACTTATCTTAGAAAAAAACACAAGTTGCGGTAATAAAAATGTGAGTTATGTGTATTCATATAGTCATAAGAGTGTGACCCTATAAGTGCTTCTCAGTTAAGGAAGACGATCTTCATCTGGCTGAATTTCAACAGCGTCTTCAGACGCCATCAAATGTGTAGGATCCTTCAATTTTTAGGAAGGACTGTTATTCACACATGCAAATGTACAAATATGCATGTTTTAATCAGTGAAATATGCTCAATCCTCCACACACGTTACCCTAGCTTCAGCTTTAATCATGCATTTAAATATTACTGTTCTCAGTGTCTGCTGTAAATGTGTCAAAATTATCAATCACAATAAAACACAGCATGTAATTAATGTTATAATATCAGTTGATATTAATACTCAGCTAAAACGACTAACTTGTCGAAACTGTAAGATATAGCACAAGTTAATATTAATACTCAGTTAAAATGAGCTGTACTGGCTATGTTAGCTGACGTCACTAGTTCATATAATCAGCCCACTTTACCCACAATCCTTAACTTGCACAAACATGTTTTACCAGGCTTTATAAAATGACAGGTGACATCAAAACTGCATTGTTGGAAAGCCTGTTTATTTCCCCTTTAAAAGTTGCCACATCCGTAAGGAAAGTGGGTTGAGCAGCAGAGTTCAGATGTGGGTTGCGCCCATGAAAAACCTGCCAAATGTTCTCTGCCAATGCCAAACTTATTCTGCTATTGACTCTTGTTTGGTGTGGTTTATTGGATTGGATGACTGAAATCTGAAGAAAGAAGACATTAGCTTTTTAACAATGTATTAAGTTAAGGACCTCGGGGACCTCAGTAACATATATGGAATACACAGCCACTAATGTTTCTGTGTTTGCTAGCTGATGTCGCTAATCACAAAAAAACAATGGCTAATAGAAAATATGGCTATAATATCCACTTAAATTTTCTACCATATTGATGTTTAAAGAACAGCTGCTCATCAGTCAATCAATCAAAGACACAGTGGCGCATTCCATCCATTCATCGTCAACCACTTATTTGAGATCGGGTCACAGGGTAACAGCTCTAGCGGTGGGCTCCAGACTATTTTACATGGCCACATTGTCCAAATCTGACTGGGGATCACCAGGGGCTCCGAGGTCAGTGAGGAGATATAATCTCTCCACCTTGTTCTCCTCCCAGTTTGACGTACCAGGAATACCTCCCGAGGATGGTGCCCCAGTGGCCATGCAAAGGAAAAGTGGATCAGCAGCTCTACTCCAAGTCCCTCCCAGATGGCTGAGCTTCCCCAGCCACCCTTTTGAGAAAACCCATTTCAGTTACTTGTACCCATGATCTTTTTCTCTCATGACCTTGGTGTGGAGAGGAACAACGATTGACCGGTAGATTGAGAGCTCCCATTTTGTCACGATGCGGCACAGCAAAAGCAACACCGCTCCGATTCTCCGGCCAATCTCATGCTCCATTGTTCCCTCACCTGTGGAAAAAACCCCAAGATACTTTGTCCTTCACTTGGGGTAAAGATCGTTTCCTAACCGAGGTAGGCAATCCATCGTTTTTCTTCTGAGAACCATGGCCTCAGATTTCTCATCCCTGCTGCCTCGCACTCAGCTGTGAAACGATCCAGTGAGTGTTGTAAATCACAGACCGATGATGCCATCGTGATCACATCATCTGCAGGAAGCAAGGATGCAATCCCCTAGCCACTGCTAGCCTGTTCCATTTACGTATTTTTTCCTCGTTTCTTTAGGGCCCTACATGGAGAGATTCTCTCTACTCAAAAAGGATCCCTGACAATGAGAAGGACACACTGTATGTAATGCATAGAACAATGACACCAACTCGGCATTGTTTTTGTTTGTTTTATGCTTCAATCACAACTTCTGCAATAAAGTCCTTTTCTCATCGATGGAGGATGGATCCTCTTTAGTCCAAATTATCAGATTATTTTGGAAGTTGTTAAAGGGACACTGTGAAGTATTTATGGGTTTATATGACCCAAAATCCACTTTTGTATACATATTATGTGCTCCTGCATTGTCTAGTCGTTGTATAATATTCTTTGTTTCATTTTCGTAGTGTTTCAAAAAGTCATGTAAAATAACATGGTCGCGGGCCGCTACTGCGTTGCCACGACGCCATGTTTCTACCGGAGCCTGTAAGGACAAACGCGAGAGAACAAATCAAGCGTCTCTTTACTTGTAGTGGAAGTCCCGCCTCCACTCTCTCCGCTTCGTCTGCTACGGCCGCGGTAGCTCGCCCTCTCCCTCGCCTCACGAACCTCATCTGCTGACACGGAGAAAGACGACGAGGACGACATTTGACCGGCTGAGGATACCGTAGTGCTCAGGGAAGGGAGGGGGTGAGCAGAGGAGCAGTTCATTGTTGTAAATTTCAGCCTCTCCTCTAGATGGCACTATAAACTACTTACTTCACCTTTAAGTGAAGTGATAAAACATTTGTGTATGCACTCATCCAGCAGACAAGGAGAAACATTGGCATTCATGTCAAGTTTCCCAGTGCTGTGATGTTGTGCACTACGTTGCAACGCCTGGGAACAAACAGTATATTTTTCACAGCCTTTATTATTGCAGTGCTCACATGCAGTGCATGTTTCATGTTTAGTATGCATGACTTTCTTTGACATCCCACCTCATAACTACTCTCAACCACACCACGGACACATATTGGAACATTTTATTGGGGGCAGGGCAAGTACATTTTTCCTCTCTTTGCTTAAATAGATTTTCTCTCTGTAATCTAGGTTTGGTGGATGGCACAGCCATCATTTTAAATCATCTTCTCCCTGCTTTTACCACAGTAAATGGGGACAGTGGGCCTTGAGCTGGCCTTACTATCCTCTGCACAGATCACAGCATGTTCCCCCTTAAAGCAATTAGATACTTTGGACGCATCTGATCTGTGGTAAAAAAAAAAAAAAAAAAAAACACTGGGTCTGGTTGATGTGTGACATTCTGCTCAATGGAAAAATATAGTTTTCAATTTCCACAGAGGAAAGAAGGGCTGTTTGTTTGCTGTCTTTTTTGTTTGTTTGTTTTCCCCCTCCCCCCTTTTTTTGTTGTCAAATCTTTGTGATCTTTCACGTTTTACAGTTTGTGCCAATTAATTAAGTCACTGCTGTGAATGTTTACAGCTAATGAGACTTTTTGGTCATTACACTCAGCATGAATGTATAAATATAAACTTTTGACAAGAGTTTGGGTCTTGTTAGGCTTTTATTAAATCATTATGCACAGTATAGTATAAATGAAAGTATTCTGTTTGACCTTGAACATTTCTCTTTATATTTGCACATGAAACAAACCAAGAAACAGGATGTTATCACGCAGAGATGCGAGTCACACGCTGCAGCTTTTTCTCACATGTTTGCCTCCCCCTGCAATGACTTCTCTTTCTAAAACAAGTTCTGGCACCGTTTTGGACACCTATTGATGTTCTGCCAGAGAACAATGGCCCCAACAGTGTTGTGATACCAAAGGTTGTAACCTTTGGAGTTTTTAAGATAAACTTTCCCTTCCTCCCCAATGTTCGACTAATGCTGGGAGAAGACAGAGAGAGGCTGTTGTTAAGTGCCAATGCAACTTCCTTTCCTTTACTAATGGCAACTGAAAACTGTGCCAAATCATTGTATGGGGTGTGTGTGTGTACACACTACCCCACATGCAGGCTATGCTGAGTCATATTTCCCCAGTACTTTTTTTTTGTCTTTGACAGATCTCGAAGCAA
The DNA here is from genome assembly GCF_963457635.1 of Microchirus variegatus. Lineage (NCBI taxonomy): Eukaryota > Metazoa > Chordata > Actinopteri > Pleuronectiformes > Soleidae > Microchirus > Microchirus variegatus. The sequence continues at coordinate 7,956,120 of NC_139814.1, forward strand.
AGTGCGTGCAGTGAAGTAAACACCACAAGGTTGTGTTTAGTATGAATATCTGTGCCGTTCAGGGCCTGGATTTTCTTCACATGCATGTGTGGGTTTGAAAATATTCAAATGTGTTTACACGCATACTATACTGAGACATTTTTGTCTTTTGAGCTCCAGTTGTAGTGACATGGAAACAACACCCCCAACCTCATGTTTAGACAATCCAAATGAAGGGTTGATGACTGACAATGACTGAAAATATAAGGTTATACAGGTAACTCTGTCCAATGGTGAGACAAAAAGGGTAAAATTTGTTAGAAGCAAGACGATATCTAACCACAGTCCTAACCCTAACAAGAGATTAGAGAGCAAAAAAAAGCATGCAGGATTAAAAAAAATCTAAAACAAGTATAACCAGCACACTAACAAATCAAAAAGATAAAACTTGACGATGGAATGGAATCCACCATTTCTATGGTAAGGTTTTATTTTTTGTTTTTTTGTTCACACATGTATTGAACAGCAAAGCCTAGGTGAGATGAGAAGTTGCTGCAGCTCACAGGTTTTGGTTACCTAGTAACAACAGCTGTGACAGAAGCACATCCCCAGAAGGCGCTGTGTGTGAAGTGAACAGCCCCTTATAGTGCTTAATATGACCCAGCTGGATATGAGATCTTTCAGATATGATACTGTCAAGACTCGACCGACTCTACTGCAGAGCCTGAACGATTTTACATGGACATGTGATCTACCATCAATAGTATTCTGGGCCAGTAAAAATGCACAGGATTTTGTGTGATATCGGGTTGGAACAATGTGCCTGTGTGTCCACCGCTCATCTGAGAGGACGGCATGCAAACATTCTTTTGCTCTACCCATAACCATATTTGGAGGTTTGAACTTCCTCCTGCTTCCTTCACGTCTTGCATTCTTGAGTTTACTGAAGGTCATCTAACAACATAACAGAACTACTGTTTGTTAAAAGCTGCCAGCATAGACGTCCTCTGGGCTCCAGCTTTCTGTAGCTTTATATTTAAGGGATAGATACAAAAGTGCTATTGATCTCCTCGTCTCATGCTCCTCCAGACAGATAGATCACATTGTCAGCCTCTTGTTATTGGAGGCTCTTGACCTTCTGATGCAGTGAAAGCACCGACGCAGTTTTATTAAATCTGAAGAATTTCAAATGTATACCAATCCCGACACAGCCATTTATTTACTGACACATGAAGCAGGAAGCGTGCGGAGGCAGCTCGACTGGATCTGTGCTTTTTTTCATGTTTTCAAAACAGAGAGATGAATTTTTGCTCCCCTTTAACTTTTCTTTCCCACGTTCCACCTTTCGTCTTAAGAAGATACTTGAAAACCACCACTAATCATGTACAGTGTTTTTGTAACACTATGAGGAATCATGTGAACTCTCTAGGGGCAAAGTGGTATCTGAGGCGATTGAAGAGACACATTCACTTGACAGATTGGCATCTAAAGGAAGCACTAAGAAAAGCCTCTCTGGTAACATTTCATATTCCTGTTGGGTATACGCATCTTAATCATGTGCATTGTAACTGAAGACGGTGCTGATTTAAAATTGTTTTGTGCCACTATTCTCACAAGCAATTTGCAAGCTGTATTACATTTCTGTCTGCTGTGCAAATACACCTGTGTGAGGTGGTGGGACTGGAGAGCAGACTTTAAAGAGGTTTTTCATGTGTCACAAGCTGCATTTCTATGGTTTGTCAAGTAATGCTTTACAGTGACAGGCGACATTAGGTGGCTGTTTGGCAGTGTGTGCGGTAATGACGCAGTCTGCTTGGTTGAACAGTCACTGGGCCGAGAACATCAGCAGCAAATCGCTGATTAAATCTTCTCCCTTGAGTTACAGTAAGACTGGATGTGGTCAGACAACATTTCTATTTGGTATATAGTAGGTATAATTCTCCTGGTCTCCTGCAGAAGCAGATTTCTTAAGATGATGCCGGCAACCTCAGTACATAACATTAGTGGTTTTATTGTAAGATCCCTTGCTCAGTGATGTGGAAAATGTATCATGAATAGGATGTGGTGCCACGTTGTGTTCTACATTATAATATGATCGCAGATTGATGCATGTTTGCTGTGCAAGTCTGAGTTCGTCTGAGGTGGTTTCAAGGCAGACGTCAAAAGTGAGGCCACCTGGGGAACATCAAAAGTCATAGCATTAAAGCAAACTGGCGGCCCCCCAATTGATTACATGCGGCCCCCCACTTAATATCATGTTATGTAACAGTAATGATAAGACATTTGGTCATAATTTTCACATTATTAAATGTATTACATACAACATTCTATTACAAATATAAATACGCATGTTAGGGCCCGAGCCACGAATAGCAGTGGATGAAACGGGTCCTGGTACAAATTTTACTTACAGTTGTCCACACTATTATTTATGTAATTTAAAATAAAGGTCTCTATTTTTTAATTTTGCATCATAAATAGTATTATTAAGTATACGTGTGATGTTATGATGCAATGTTGTGAACAGTTGTTTTTGTTTTATTGCAGATCCGTGCGGTGTGAGCACTAAAGATTAATTTACTGATTGAGATGCAACTTCTGTATTTGAGTTTCCTGACCTCTTTGACCTCTGCCAGAGCTCCTTAATGATTCTAGTCCTGTCTGAATGTGCCACGTCAGTAATCATTACCGGACAATGTCAGGAAAGACAACCTAGGGTAAGAAGGTCCGGAAAAATTGTAGCTAGTACCATCCAACAGGCGCATGCAGTCTGCAGTGGTTGAACTCTCAGTTCAGCCCAGCTCTGAACTGAAGGCTTCAAAAATTCCAGTTCACAAACCAGTGGGTGATGTCACCAGCAGTAGAGGGAGCCATCCCTTGATTAACATTCCACTCTGTCATCTTTAAATACCAAGCACTTTAAAAAAAGAATCCAAACTGTCATGTAGGAAAGTGTCCAGAAAATGAGTTCAAAACCTATCAGAGCTGAACTCTCTCACAACGGTCGAGTGTCTTTCTCAAGTTCTATAAATTCATATGTTCAAAGGCAATTCAGCGCCTTTCAAACTTTCCAACACTCACCATTTTTCAACTTAGTGTAAAGTGATGATTCAATATTCCTGTGCATCCTCTGCTTTCTTCAGGTTGGCACTTGGTGCAGGGGAGAGATTATTTAAGAAATGTGCATGTACAATAGGCGTATAATCCTGTCAGTGACATAGACACCACACCTTTTAACAGTTTTGCTTTCAGAGACTCAAGAGACTGACACCTCTTTGTAATGTGCCTCACGCAGTGCTTGTTTACCGTCGGTGTTATCTCAAAGCATGCGTCCAGAGATTTGTCATCAGGTTTCTCTGTTTGCCTTTGCACTCGACCACAGCAGTTTACAAGAACATCAAGCACCTGCTTTTGAGCATAATAACACTAAGGCTGTTTGCCTGGCACTTGTTTATCTGTGTTTGTGCAATGAGAAGAGAAGGAAATAGTTCAAAGTCAGGCGAACACTGAGAAACCACCACCACAGCTAAAAATAACAGCAGGGACTCGAAGTAACACTAAAAAACACGTTGTGTTTAAATCAGGCTTTCAGGACACACACAGGAGTGTTGTGTATTCCCCGTTGAAGTGAAGCAGATAAAGTCGAGTCTATAAAAGAGTTTGTTTGGGTGTTGTGGTCAGAGAGCAGGATGTTGTGACCCTCTGGGAGCCCACATGTGCTGAGGTCAGTGGGGGGGGGTGGCTGTTTTGGGCTCACAGCGCTGTCGGATCTCCACCTTGTGGCTTGGACCTCATCTTGCAGTGCCGAATGGTCTGCCTGGCACACAGACTTGAACAAACACACAGGCCCAGCCGTCCACACCCACACAGAAGTAAATTAAGGTCAGAGAGATGGGCTGAATGACATCCCTCTTAAACAGGGCCTTTCAAAGTCTGATATTTAAACAGCTTAGCCTGTTTTTTTTTTACCCTGTTTTTGTTTGCATTACAGTAAATGCGCACCGTTAAAGGTGCCGATTTAGCTCCTGTCAATTCCTGTCTAATAAAGTACAGACACTGGACTTGTTTGAAACATAAAAACTTTAAACTCATAAAAAGTAGTTTATAGTGACATCTAGAGGAGAGGCTGAAATTTACAACAAAGAACTGCTCCTCTGCTCACCCCCTCCCTTCCCTGAGCGATACGGTATCCTCAGCTGGTCAAATGTCGTCCTCGTCGTCTTTCTCCGTGGTGCGGGCGTACAGTCAGGTACTCGTGTTCCTTTATCCGCTGTAAAATATGTGTGGTCCTCCATTCTAAACGTGTAAAAAGCTCTCAGCCTCGTTTCGGCGCTCGATTTGTTCTCTCGGGTTTGTCTATACAGGCTCCCGTAGAAACATGGCATCGTGGCAATGCAACAGCGGCCCGCGACCATGTTATTTTACATGACTTTTGGAAACACTACGAAAATGAAAAACAAAAAAGTATTATACAGCGACTAGACAATGCAGGAGCACATAATATGTATACGAAAGTGGATTTTGGGTCATATAAACCCATAAATACTACACAGTGTCCCTTTAAAACAAAAAAATAAGTGATGATTGTCAAGTTCTGGAGATGTATAATGTATGTTTTTCTACACTGCACCAAAAGCAGGAACTCTGAAGGCAACACACCAAGAGTGGTTAATAAGGCTGAGTGAGTCAGGTGGTGTGAGAAGGAGTTGACATCCTGTGTGGAGAGATATAGTATAGCTCCACGGTCACAGGGTCAGCACTGAAACCTGACATCATAGCTCGAGTATGCAGAGGAAAAACATATGTCTGCAAAGCTCCACCAATAGTGGGTCTGATTTATGGGCTTTGTGGTGGACCTAACCTCTCTGTGTCTTCAATAATAAAAAAAACAACAACACCCTGATATACAGACAGATATGGAGAGAGAGAGACACTCGCCATTTCTTGATTAACCGTAAAACCTTCTCCAGGACATGTGTGTGTGATTTATTGACTTGCAGTGGACACCTATACATAGACATAAACTGCATATGCCACGACATCTTTGAAATGGATAGTTTTACTGTTTTTGTTTTTACGTAGCCTGTGAAAGCAGCTGAAATAACATTGTAAGCTCTGTACATTTAATAGTTGTTGTGTTTTATGACATGTCATGTCATGTCTGCGTCTGAGTCATGACTTTCACGACCCGGGACTCAACTCAGACTCTAACACTGATGACTCAGACTCATAATTAAGCACTGAATGCTCGCGCACTCAGAAGTAAGTGATGAGTACTCTGACATTTTCACTTATAAAGTTTAGGGGGTTTTGTTGTGTCTTTGTTTATTTTTATACTCCATAATTAGATAACCATAGCTGTATTAATGCCACAACATTATTCACTTTTCGTGTTCTGTGTGTGTTCCACGATGGCCGTGCAAGTTTGTAGCAGAAAAATAGGTTAATTATCTCCCTTTGGAATGCAGCTGTGTCATTTTTGTTTAATGTAGACCTTTTTTTATTTGAATGTCAGCGATTTAACTACCAGAGCAGAGCATTACATACATGCAATCCTCGGAACTCGGAATTTTCCAACTAAAAATTACTTAAACGAGTAACCTTATGGGATTCCAACACTGTTCTTTTACTGTTAACAGCATTTCTGTTATATTTATTTCACAGTAATTCAGTCATACACAAAGTACTGGTTACTTTTTCACCATAGACATGTTGCTTCGTGTTGTTATCGACTGGTGTCGCTCACAATGGCCTTATGATGTTTGCATTTACGACTTCTTAACTGGAATGCTATGAACGTCACTCCCAGTTCTGACTTCAGTGTAAATTTAAGTATTGAAGTATTACTATTGTTATTGTCACCAAAAGCACTGTTTTTAAAGTTGTGTCAGATCAGGCAGCGTGTACAGCAGGGGATCTCAAAGTTTTGATACCTGAGGGCCAATTTAGGAACCCAACATTGGACTGAGGGCCGCCAAAGGGGAAAAAAAGGAAAAAAAAACAGGAAGAAATCCCATTTGTAATCATTTTAATGACCAGATTGCATTAAGCAATATAAGTGTTAATATAATGTAATTTAAGCATTAATGTAATTTAAGCATTAATATAATAACGCTTTATAATTTACTGGGTAATTACCCAGTATTTTGGACATTGTTCTTACCTTGTAATTACAGTTAATACTAAGTAACACATTTCTGTTACCATATATTTACTGGGTAATTAGCTAGTAATTGGGGGCTGTAGCTACCTGCGAACCCAATAATACACTAAAATTCACCATATAGAAACCAAGTAAATACCCAGTATTTTTCTTTACACTTATTGGTCTGTATCCAGTAATGTCCAATAAACATTTAACAAGCTTAGTAGCTCCTGGATTAAAACTATCAACTGTAATTCTATGTGGGCCACCAGAAATGTTTCTGCGGGCCGCCATTGGCCCCCGGGCCGCACTTTGAGAACCAATGGTGTACAGTAATAATAAAATGAACTATTTTTTTCTTGACAGTGAATTAGATGTGAAAGGTGTGACTTGTTTGAAGTAAATGAGGGGTGTTTGCACACACACACTTGCAGTCTATAGGTGAAGCTTCTGGTGAAGCTATTTCGGAGCGTGTCATTTCAAGTCTCTGCTCTGTTGGGTTTCAGCCTCTTAATGACACGGTTCAAGACTGTAGTGAGTGAGTGAGTGAGTGAGTGAGTGAGCCACAGGAGTGAGACTGTGAAGAGCAAGAAGACGAGGAGAGAGAGAGAGAGAGAGAGAGAGAGAGAGAGAGAGAGAGAGAGAGAGGGGAAAAAAGTGTCCAACCCCTCTGAAGATTTCCTGTTTCATGAAGAGTGCACATACATACTCTGAGTCATTAGGGCAAGTCCTGCCTGGTGTGTTTACTTTACTCTGCTTTTTTCTTTCCCGGAGCTGTGGAGGCGTTTTTTTTTAAAGAGGGGAAGAAAAAAAAAGGGAGAAAGAGAGCAACTGTCGGAACCGAAGAAAGTCCACGACGTCTGGATATTAACCCCCGTTATCAAGGCTTCGGGTTAATTAATGAGAAAGAGGGAAGAGTATCGTCCGTGTCTTTATGGAGCTACTTCGGTTTTCCGCTTTTTGGTGTGGAACGATACTCTTTGGTAGTATCCTGCTTCAGCAGACTGGTGAGTGGAACTTTACAGCTACAACTTTTAGAAAAAAAAAGTTTGCCCCAAGTCTTTGAAGAGGAACCGTGAAGCGTCACAGAGCACTGCCGCTGTGTCAAAGTACCTTCAGCAAGGAGAGCAGGGGCTGTTCAAGCGATTTGGGGGGCCACCAGGCAGAAAGAAAGCTCTGTACTGAACCAGCCCGAACCCCCAGAACTCCCGTCCACACAGAAGCTGTCACACTAACAAACTACTGTTTGCTATCATTTTATTCCACTTCCTGTTTTCTGCTGCTGCTGCAAAGCAAAACCCTGTTCACGTTTTCAACTACTCTTGTTTTGAAATTAGAGAAATCCTCTTCTGTCACAATACAATCACCAAATCATTTTATTGCACTATAACACTATAAACTTAACATCTTAATAAAATAACACATTTTAGTTCTTCATAACTAATACTGAGTTACTTTCATCAACTTTTTTCAAGTACTCCAAGAGCTTAAGTTAATAAAGTTTAATGATTCGGTGCAATTGGTTGTAATATAAGTTGACCAAGGCTGTACAATATACTGAGTGTTTTTCATCCTTGCAGTAGCAACATGCATGATATATACACGTAAACAGTACATATGAATACTTGTTGAAATGCAATTAATGTAGATTGTTTTCTCTTGTTTGGCCAAGAATTTAACTTAAATGTAAACAATTGTTTTTTTTGTTTTTTTTATATATATATATTATTATTATTTTCAGCCTTGTACACTTTGCCAAAGAAAATTGTAACCTTATTTTAAATAGGGCTTAAATTTAAACCTTGAACAGCTTCACAAATATTTGTATTCGTATTTTTAATGCTACATTTACACAAAACTACACAGTAACTGTATACTGTAGACTGATATGAAGTTTAATGATAGGATTTTTTCCAAAGTGACACTGACATCTTTAATCTGGCTGTGATGCAAGCTTGAAATGTTTAAATTAAATCCTAAATTTGTACCTTATAATCTACATAATCTAATCATTTCTTTCTTGGATCATAAAATAAGAGAGACAATACAATTTTGAGTCATGCTTCCTCTTGACAGACAGACAGACAGACAAACATGAGCAAAAACTAGACTTCCTTTCCATGGTCGCTTTGCAACATCTTAATGGGTTCTCATAAAATGATTGTGTTGTCACTGTGGACTAAGGCTGTCTAGGTAATTTCAAAATTTTAACAGGGTTCACGTCAGTGTGGCGTTCCACACGTGTACCTGATCCTACAGGCCATTCCATCTCTTACCTGGAGCATGCACAGTCGATCTGTAAGATCAGTCCAGTCACAAATGTTTGCTCCTTACATACGGCAACATGGATGGATGACAACAGTTTTATCACACTGAACATAGCAGATCTCAGTGGACAGAAACTATGAATTACCTTGAACTTATTAGCAGTTTTTGCCTGATTCTCAGACAACTGTTAAACACAGGCCTGATGTGCCTAGATTACTAAGCTGTTATTTTTAAAGGCCAAATAATGATACATTAAAAACAAAATGCACATCATAATCTGCTCCAGTGCACAGGATGTTGTGCCTCGATTGCCAGGATCTCACCTGTTTGCCTTTAAAGTTCTCCTCAGATGGTTAATCTCCATCTTTGATGTGCAGCCACATCACGAGCAGCCCCTCACAGGGAGACAGTGTTTTACCTTCATCTGTCTCGGGCTCAGTCCTAATGGCACCAAGTGGCTTTTGCTGCTCCTAATCCTCTCCCCCCCTCTCTGCAATTATACGTAGCCTTGGGTGACAATTACTGCAATTCATCCCTTCCACATCCCGCCCCCTAGGTTTAAATGACATGCCTTTTCAGAGGAGTTGCTCTAATGATATAATTACCCCAACTCAAACACCTTCAGACCACTGGCACTTGGGTATGGACTATCCCTTTAGTGCAGATTCACTTCAAACACCTCACCAGGTCAAGTTTTGATGTGCTCTGTCAAATAATTGAGGCCGGAGATTAAGGGCCTGTCCACACAGAAATTAGCATATTTCATATAGGCGCTTCATCCACATTGAGAGCTATCTTTGCATTTCCAGGGAGACAACAATTTCACTACTTTGGGAAAATGATAATGTTATTGTCCCTCCTCACTCTCAATCTGTTTGTTCTGTGTTTAAGTCAGTTGTTACGTGGTATGCAGGGTTTCCCCAAGAAAACCTGCTAAGCCCGGTGGTAGGACCTCTCGGACAGCCCACCGGCGGTTATTGTAAGACATTTATTAACAATACTTAAACGCCAACTATAGAGTCTTACAAAAAGACACACTCTTGAAATTAAATAAATAATATACATTTTTTCAATTAAATACTAATTAAGTAATCGTCCAGTGAATCTTAAACCAAGCCATGCAATGGTTACATTTAAAAGTAAAATAAATCAACAAGGCGACCTTGAGTGTCATGAAATATAATGCATTATTATTATTATTATAAATAAAAAAAGTGGTAGTGCCCCCTCATCTGCCTCATCTGGGGCAGAGAAACGGCCCTTTTATTTCTGCGCACCGCCCCTGGGATCTTCTCTTCTCCCTCTCCTGCGCCGTTAGTCGCTCTGCGCTTCTGCGTCTCCAAGCGGTCTCTTCCAAAGCAGACTGGATCATTTCTCTACGTGTTTTATCCCCACATGAAAACAATGATATTTATGACGACGATGGAGTACAGTCGCCATGAAGTGCAGGTGATCCGAGTAGATCTGAGTAAAATGTGGTGACAGACTCTGAAGAGCACAGCACATTTTTCATCGTTTTTACTTCGTGGTCTCAATATTTATGTAGAAGACTATTTAGTGCTGTAATTAAGGGAATAACAGATGCATCAGATGAGCTGATGTCTTTAGTTAACTGCTCAAAGAGAGAGAATGTTCTCTGCTGTGAAGAGAATATCGCGGGGAGTTCATAATCTGCTCTGTATGCAGCCAAGTTTTGCTTTTGCGCAGAGACTTTCCAGCGTTTAATAGTTGCTGTTCCACAGTGTACTCGCTCTGTTTCGACTGCCAAATTATCGGTGCACCCCTAAATATAACATCTTTATTGACAAGAACAATGTAACCGTAATAATGACGCACTTGATGGTGTGACTTGGGTTTATTTAAAATAAATAAACAAGCAATGCTGCGCCTGGCGGGAAACCCTGCGGTATGTGTCAGCTTGCTAATTGTTGTGTGTTATACTGTATGTTAGCTTGTGTGTTAGCTTTTTGTTTTGTCTTGTTTTCTCTGCACTGACATACCGCTCATCTTGACCAGGACTCCCTGGAAGAAGAGATATTGTATCTCAATGGGACCTTCCTGGTTAAATAAAAGGATAAATAAAAATAAATAAAACTCTCTTATGCATTGATTAATGTCATCCGTCTGCTGTGTTTGGCGATAGTTTGCCACCGTAGCCAACTACTTTCAGTGAAAATTAACTAACGTTAGCCTAAAAAGACGCTAGATATCACTAGAATGCGCCCTGTCCTCAGCGAGTTCAGACACGGGAGTGAAGAAAAATAACGTTGAAGATTATCAGTGAAACTGAATCATAAAATAAGGGAAGGAGAAAACAATACCTATTTTCGCAGATACAATTTTTACTTGAATGAACAATACAACCAGTGACTGTTCCGCACACGATCAGTTGCAAAGCCACAGATCGTTCTAATCTGTGACTGTGTGGTCAAGCTGTGTTTCTCTGTCTCTGTCACACTGACTCTCTGCCCACAGTAAATACAGTGAGATGAAGCGCACTCATGCAGCAGAGCTAACTGGCCATTTCCTTCTCGTTAGGGTTATGTCAAAAAGTCACCCAGTTGGCAACACTGTTTTTTTGGTCTGTTTACTTGATCATAACTTTTATTTTCTTTGTTTTATTTCCCTTCCTTTCCCCTGACTTGGTTCATTCTGTCTCCGTTTCTGTGATTATATACATTAATCGGAGGTGGACTCGTGTTACTGTAATTGAGTAGGTTTTTTGTGTACCAAAATGTGTAATTTTTACTTAAGTATGTTTTTTTTTGGAAGAACTGTACTTCACTATGTTTTAAATCACATCTGTTACTGAGTTAAAAAAAAAGGACAGGTGAATGATGAGGACAGAGACCTTCATTAATGCCAATTCACCTGAGTGAGTGAGAAAGTTGAAGCATTTGTGACCTTTGACCCATGTTGACTGATATACATATTTTACGTTGTCAGCACTTTCATTTGTAAAGGTTTGCCTTTAATTAAAAATACTCCATGTGAGATGTGTGTTGTTTTAGGACACAAGAAAGAACCCCAAACTTGTTTTAAAAAAAAAGTAACAAAGTAACTAACTCAACTTTATTTAACAAGCTACCTTTTTGCTTTAACTTGAGTACATTTTTAGACCAGTACTTTTACTTGTACTTAACTAAAATAGTGGCACTTTTACTTGAGTAGAATATTTCAGTACTCTTTCCACCTCTGCATTTAATTTGTACGTCTTCACTTCACTCCGTTTTTTGGCGTAGAGTTACAGTACCACACAGGCGCGGCCTATGTACTACGTCGTTTTGGGGGGTTTCGTGGGGATGGAGAAATTTCCTGAGACAATGTTTACGGGAAATTCTTTTAAAACAACAAGGAAAAAGATTGTTCATGTTTCACTCTGTTTCCGTGGCCTAAGTCTGATATGGTGATGGTTGTATGTGTAGGAGTTCTTCGGCTAAGACAAGACCAGAAAATAATATTTGCCTGCGTGATCCTGCTTGTTTCTCACTCACTCTGATAAGTAGCAGGAACAGCATGTCATCAGTGTACGCTATACACGTGGGAGTTCCACCACAGGTTGTACAGTGTTTCTGTACAACAGGTCTGCCCCCCCCCACCCCCCCCCCCCCCTTGTAGCCTGGGTGAGATGACACAGTGGGCTGTTTGTGTCACATGCACAGCAGCTTCTCAGGTCGGTGTGGTTTTAGAAGCACACAGATTTGAACAGACTGTGTCACTGTCTGCTGACACGGTCGATCTTTCGCTTACACTTCCCCGTCGTGTGACCGAACTAAAGTCAAGACGCTGCCATTTGCAAATGTTTTTTTACGCAGGAAGTGTACGTCAGTAGGAAATAGCTCACTTCACATAATGTTGTGTTCACAAGTTGCACATTCTGATGGAACAAACAGCTTCAGCTTCCTGTGCATATATGTTGTGGGTATACAGTCAATGTGTGATTAAGTGGTTTCACTGTAGCAGCAGCACTGTCACACGCTCCTTCTCTTTGTCTGTTTTAGTGATTAGGACAATTTGGTGTCGGTGTATGTTTCACTAAGTTTGCGTTCAGCGCCCACGTGGAATTCTGGCTATTTTTTTTCCACTCTCTCTGTTTGTGCAGTCGACTAATGTACTTCTACTTAAGTGTACACGGACATGAGTAACCTGATAGTGGTCACATTAAACAGATAGTGTGCATGTTTTAATGGCAGCAGTGGACATAATGTAGACATGAGTCATGATGGAGGTATGCTCCTTTACATGTAAATGGGACTGCGAGTGGAAAACTTTATAATCAAAATAATGTGTTATTCTTATATTATTGACATCCTTAAACATAAACCGTCAATGATTGAACCAGTGTTGATAGTAGGACATTTTGAATAAACTTCTTTATAGGATTAAAATTACAAGACCTACTTTCCACTTTTACTTAAAGCGGACCAAGACCGGAAGTTCCAATTAACGCTGTTTTTTAGTGTGTATCTGCGTCATTACCTTGTTTAAGAAGCCCTGAAGGTTCAAAGCGAACAGTTCAGCCACTGCTGAGAAAATTGTGTTTTATTCTAATCTCGGGCTCAGCGAGATCGCTGAAAAAACCCAGTCTGGTTACGTAAACAGCGGTTCTCCGGAACAACAGATCCTCCTACTCCGGGCAATAGTCCGGGTACATCCGGTTGCGTACATTGACCCGCAGAAGAAGAATAACGTCCGTTGTGGAGGTGTTTCACGAGCGACAGTGTCTTCTGACTCTGGGTCTGACTCCGGGTCAAAGTCATAAAAGGGACTGCGGCAGGGAGTCGTGAAGAAGCTATTTTTAAACATTGTTAAAACAATGTTTTGATAATGAGTAGCAGTGCATCCACCGTTCCAGAGGGGGGAGCTGAGCTTCTGAGAGCGGGTGCTGAATATGTCACTTCCGGGTACTGGCCAATCACAAGACAGTCTGTCTTCTGGGTGTGAGAGTTGAGTCTGAAATATCGCGGCTGGGCAACAGCGTCAGAAAAGAGGATTTCTATCGGCTCGTTTACAGCAACTAGGAGGTTTTTGACCATAAAAACAAGTTAATGTATGTAAGTAGACCTCCATAACTAACATATGTGCAACAGGACCACTCTGTGAGCTTTAATGTGTGGGAAGGAATTCCTTGTAGAAGGAAATGAAATGAAAAAGGAGAGGAGATGTCGCTAACTTTCTTTGTAGTCATGTTGCCTGATTGTCTTTCATAACTACGACGATGAACAGCAAAACTGCTGCTGGAGAATATCTGTAGAAACACCATTACTCACCAACAGAGACACACAACCACATGCGCTTTTTCCCCTCACCTCAAACATTCATAGACACTGATACATTGTCCTCTCCTGTTTTTGATATTCACGGTCAGCGTCGGCTCAGCACCTTTTCTGCACGCCGGGAGCCAACTTGACAAATTAGAGACTTCTCAGTGAGGATATGCATCTGCGTTTTCTTTGTTTGTTGTTCTTGCCTGTCTGGCAGTTGTCGCCTGAGATGATTATCAAACCCACAGGCACTCATCACACAATCCTGTTTGTCTCACTGATACTGGTCTGCCTGCAGGCAAAGTCAAGTCTCAACAAGACCAAAGGAGGTGGATGCCACTGTGCGTGCTGCTCTCATGGTTCCCACTTCAAAGGGAGAAAATCTATTCATTTTAGACTGGATTTAGTCATTCCTGTTATTGATTAAATGTTTTACAGTTCAGCCGCTGCTTAAATATTTCATTAAGTGAACAAACAGGCTAAAATTTAATTTTCTTCCTATACCCACCTAACTCATGTTGTGTCTTCTCTCAAATGCCTTCTCTTTCTCTAGAGGCCTTTATAATAAAGGTGAAAAGGCTGTGCAAGTTCTGTGACGTGCGGGCGAGCACCTGCACAGGTAAAGGTAAAAGCTGTAAGGTGGAGTGCAACATCACGGCCATCTGCCTCCACGATGACGACGTCTGCGTCAGTATTTGGTAAGTGTCCACTCGGCTTAACGTTTCTAATAAGAAATCATGGTTCTGGTCAAGTGAAATTGAGCTTTTCTTTAATTTTACTCACCTCTTAGATCAAGCTAGAAATGGATCACCATGATTCAATCAATCAGACTTTTCATACGAAATTATGCAAGTCAAAGTGCTTAGCAAGAAAAAAAAAATATATATCAAAGCCCACTCACCCACCCACCAGTCACTCATCACCCACCCTGCTGCACATAGATAAAACAAAAGAAACTTAACAGAACAAACCATTGAACATGAAATAAGCTATAATATATATATATATAATATAACAATACATTTACAAGAAAATGTCAAATGTTCAAAGTAGATTCAAAGGAAAAGAGAGAAAATCAATTTTAAAATTTAGATGGTTTACATAAATAGAGCGACAAACAAACAAACAAAACTCAGTTAAAAGTCAGGTGAGAAGGTCAGGTCTTAAGTTTATTATGTAAATTATGCTCTCATATATTGAGATCAGGCATTGTTTTCCCTCTTTAGCCCCAAAGCGTTCTTCCTTATATTGACCTTTTCCATTAAAGACATTGTCAGGCTGCATTCTGTTGGAGACAGTTGGCTGGATTATGACAGCACATGAGCCTCAACACCTCAACAGCCACGAGCATCAGATCTCACTCCGAATGTGAGAAGCAGCAGGAGGCAGATTTGTGTAGGTATTATAAGCTTAGGGCCGCGCTGCTGTTCCTAATTATATTAGCGATGTTATGGGCATGTTTGGCGCTGAGGTGAGCCGAAAGCTAATGGCACACGGACAGCAGCGCCTCTTTAAAAGCTCTCTCATAACATTGTGTGGAGTGCTGCTCTGCAGGGAGGCAGAATCTAACTATGCACTGTAGGTTTGTGCAGGTTCAGCCTTTTTTCTTGCTTCCTGTTTGTGATGGTGTTTGAAAACCTTGCTGTTTGTGAGTGTAACCTCTGTGTTGCAGTCATTTATATAATGCAGCGAATGTGGAGACAAATCTGGCCTTTAGAGTTACCACTTTATCACTGGGCTGCTGAAAAATTATATTTTGTCAACTGTCATTATTACCTTGCTATATGAATAAATACAGATGTCTGGAAAGGGCATGTCATCGTCAGCCTCTATTGTTTGTCCTCAGCTTTTTTTTCAGTCCAAAACAAAGACCACAAATCAAATGTAACCCAGTTAATAATGATCTATGTAAAATATGTGCAACAACAACCATAAGGATTTTAAATGGTTGCTCTAATCCGAACTGAGAACATTGAAGGTGAAAAGACCAGAGCCTTTTCTGTCAAGAAACAAATTGCAGTTTTACATCATTTTCACATTTCCTTGTATCAGTTCATTAATTTTAATCAACATGTGTTTGGTGTCTTCTTTTTCTACAGAAGGAATTTAGGTACTGTATAAATAACTAGGCCTGAAATTAGCTTCACCTGTTTTAAAGACCAGCAACTACCACTGGTAAATAAGATGTTGCACTTTAAACCAGCATAACACTGTGTTCATGCACAGACGCATCCACAAGGAGTGTACATAACTGCCTCAGTGTCTGTTTTATTTTTATAAACATTCAACTTATTTGGTTAATTTTTGCATGTCAGTGACAGGTGGAGGTTGAAAGTGAAAGTCTGCTTGAGTGCAGCAGTGGTGAACTATCACATGATGAAAGATGGACAACAAGGTGACAGTAACAAACTGGAAAAATGTTATATAAATTAAATATCCACAGATGTAGTGTATGAGTGATGGCATTAGCTAACCGGGGCTGAAGCCATCTCACATGCTGCGTCCCTGTGTGGAAGAAAAGTCTCCACACTGTCATGTCTGTCAGTCTGTCATCAAGCTCTTCTCCACTTTCAGTCATATTTGAACACATGTCCACTGCAGACCCTCGCCTTTCTTCTCTGCTGGTTGAGACATTTTTGAGAGGGGTACTGAGACTTTTCAGATTCAGCATTCTGACATTAGCTGGTCTCTGTCTGATATGCTGGCATTCCATATGTTGAAGTTTTACATGCTGTGAATATACTGGCTGCACCAAGGCAGTATTTCAGTTTAAGATGTTTCCTCAACCCTATTATGGATTAATATAATAGATTTCTTTTCGTATCACATTTTAAGCTGAAGTGTGTTCATTGTGAACTTTCTCTTCTGTTCTTTCTCTTCTTAAGGAGGAGGAAAGATGACAACATCACCTTTGATACAGTCTGCCACAACCCAGCTCAGAAGCTGTATGGCCTGGTCTTGGAGGATTACAACAACAGCAAGTGTGAGATGAAAGAAAGAAAGGGCATGGGCTCAGAGTTCTTCATCTGCTCTTGCTCCGAGGACGAGTGCAACGAACACATCTTTTTTAACTCAAGTAAGTGAGAGGAGCAGCTCTTTATTACTTTTGTTTTGGGGGAGTTTGTGGCCACTGTAACAAGAAAACTGTAAAGACAACACTGGCATTTAAAGTTCCAGAGATATTACAAAGATGGATTACAAAATACAAAAGATTGCCCTATCGCCCTATAATATCACCCTGTAATCATTCTTTCACTAATCTGGAACAGAGATACGCTGTAATGACTTAATCAAATACTTTAACATTTTGCAGCTACTGTATATATCCACACTTATTGGAATACTGTCTTCTACATTTTGTCGTGTTTCTATGGCAATACCCAATCAGTCTTTAGAAGCAAGGGCGTAGGTTTGGTTCCGAGACTGGTGAGGCTGCTTTAGGTATGTTGCGATATCTTTGCTATTATTGCTATAAACATACTTTATATTAAGTCAAATTATTTTATTATAATAATATTATTATTTATTTATTTTTGTGCCCCACAAAACACCAACTATATTCCTTTTGCCCCACCTGCTTCTCAAGTCGAATGACCCTGCTGTAGAGCATTTATGAGGTCATGCACTGATGTGCATGACCTCATAAATGTGAGCCAGATGACCATGTCTGGCTCACAAGGTGCTCGATGAGGTGAAGGTCAAGTCAGTCAAGTTCTTCCATACCAAACTCATCAAACCATGTCTTTTATAGTCCTTGCTTTGTGCACTGTGACACAGTCATGTTGTAATGGAAAAGGGCCTTCCTCAAACTGTTTCTACAAAGTTGGAAGCACAGTGTCTTGGTATGTTGAAACGTTAAGTGTACTCTTCATTGGAAATAAGGGGCCTAGAGTCTGCACCTTAATTCTATACTTGACAGGTGTCACCAAATACTTATCTCATACCTATCCATGCAGTGCATCTAGTTCATTAGGTGTTCAAGTATGTACATACACCAGTTGAACCTGCTGCTGTTTCATTCTGAGAAAGCAATATATCGAGCTTATCTGCGGAAAAAGCTGCCTATTAGAAAGAGGGTTGGTAAGAGCACAGATCTTAATCCAAAACAATAAAACAAAAAAAAAACAAAAACAGAACAGTTACATAAAAGATGCCAAAACACTTCTTGCAGCTGATGGAGGAGCAGCAGTCTGTTGATGGTTATCTGAGCATCACACTGTGGATTTCACACTATAAATAGTCATGATTATATTAATATTGATAAGTGCAGTTTAAAGTTGTGCAGAACGATCGCATATTTCTTTTAAGTACTGATAAAAAAAAAAGCAAAAACAACTAAAGCATTGAACCAGTGCGACAGAACATGTACGAGCTGGAACAACAACAATTCTTATATCTTATATTATCTGTGCATCATAACATGCAAAACATCATGGTCACAGTTAACCTAAAATTACGATGGCAGCACTTCTCTGCTTGTCATGTAAGGTGTCGTGCATGAACAGTAACACATGTGCACTTTAATGCTCTCCAGGCTCGTGATTACTCACAGGCGTTTGGAGACTCCTGTTACAACACTGGCCCTGGAATCAGATGTATTTTGACTACAGCATCCAGGCAATAATAACAGCGAGGTACATTTCCGAGACCTGGCTCTGCACACAGTGCCAAATTGAAAGCATCTGCGCTGTGCACACACACCACGTCATGGAAATCCGTTTCGCACAGTGTCGAGAATGTCTGTGCACTTTCTGTAACTTCTCAGTGACTAAACATGAGGCTGTGTGTGTGTTGTAATGAAAGAGCTACAGGAGAGAGGAATGCTACAGGGCAGCAGACGGGACCGGGAACTCTGGTGACTAGTTAGTGATCAACGTCTCGTTGTTTTCACTGATCGATCATTTACTCGTTGGTGTTATGTTTCTCTCACTGATTACCACGGGGCTCTGGAGCAGCTGCAACACCACAAACACCCTCGCAGTATTTTTAATCTTAAAAAAGGTTAAAACTCCTCAGATCCATTTGAAGCTCAAAAACTAGCTAAACTACATATATAATATTTTATGTAGATTTGTGCGTTTCAATGATATTCTTTCTATTGCTTTTAATTGACCTTTAATATCTTTAGTTTACCCTCAAGATTCTTATTCAGCATTACAGGTAACTGTAATAACTTTTTTTTAATTACTTGTGTTACCTTGTTTTGAATGCAAACTCAGGGCATTGCTGTAAAGCAGCTCAATTCCTTGAAAATTCCAATGGTTCTATATAAAATACATACCACAGAGAACTAGCTTCTCCACATACCAGTGAAAATATGCCAAGTATTGCTGCGGTAACTATAAAACTATTTTTTATATTTTTTCCTCAGCTAACTCTTGGCAAGAAAACAAATGTGCATTTCTCTGAAACATATTATCTCACTTTATAATCACCACTGTCGAGCAGAAAACTTTTGGTTTAAGGAGAAATTTTAATTGAGTGAGGGTTTTTTTTTACCAGCTGGGCTGTAGATTCCTGTCCCTAAAAAGGAACTTTGTGTAAATGAGGCTCTGACCAAAGCTGTCTGGAAGAGTCCGGGAGGCACGGTGACAGGTTTGTTGTGAGAAATAGCTCCTCACTCTGTGAAAATCAAAACAAACTGGCTGGGGCCATGTTGAGGATTTCAGACATGTGGTTTCCTGTTGAGAAAAAAAAGAGACAACCCACGGGCTCGACTGGGTAGTCAAATAGATGCCTTTCTCATTTGTTAGCTTCCTTTATTTTGACGGGGCCGTGCTCCTCACGTATAATCTTCCCTTGAAACCCAGCATTATTTGGTTTTCTTTTTTTTTTATTCCGTCTGCGTTCCTTATATAAATTGAAATGTATAAAAGACAAATGTGAGACGAAATGAACTTTTCTAAGCTTAGATAAGCTCCACTATGTGGATCTTTGATGAAGTCATGGTACAAATGATTAAATATAGAATGTGTCCCACTGTGAACCAGTTAGTGTTTTCTCATTAAGCTCATTGTGTCTGGAAAACTTCTCTTCATAGGTCTTTGTTTACGACTGCAGCTTAAATGCAGCGCGAGTATAAACTTTCACTATTTGCCAAAACCCGGAGCAGTTACCAGACGCACCACCTCCTAAATTATAAGAATCAGACGCAAACTATAAAGAGACACAATATGTGGTCGACTGGGTCAGGGTTTGGAACAGTTTGCATTTGTGGTCTAGACGCTATCTTTAGCTTTCTGATGCTCATAGACATTCCACACGGGAGGGTCAGCTTCCTCTGCTGTTCTGAGAATACTACGATACTTGATGCAATCTGCCAATACTCACTTTTATTTCTTCACACTGTGGAAGACAAACGGCCATCCAAAAAAAAGCACTGAAGTGGAAAAGTACCTTGTTTCAGAAGAGACGAGAAAAATAATAAAAATCCATGAGAATATCAAAGTGTGTCACTTGTTTTCCATCATATTTTGAACTAAATGTGAAAAAAAACAAAACAATTTCTGCAACTTTTGACACAAACTCCCCGTCCCAGCTTCCTGTGCTTTATTGTCTAATTTCCCCTAAATGGGAACATAAGTCAAGTAGAAGCTCATTTTACGATAGATGTCCATGCAAACTGTTGTTTTTGAAACTAGTAGAGTCGCCCCCTGGTGGCTGACTGCTCCTTCTTCTTCACTTTTAAAGAAAAAGACGGAATTGTTATAAACAGTCTATGATGATATCACATGAGGCTATTTAAGCTGCACATTTTCCCAGCTCTCCCTCTGCTCATCAGTGCTGCTACTGCTGCCCCGTGCTGCTGTTGCTACTTAAGCTTTAAGCCCCACCTCCACCCCAGCATCCACTTACAGACTCCAAGGGGGGAGTGATTAAGACAACAGACATAGCCATTTGTATACTGATGCAATGAACAGCTCAATCAGGAGTTGTCTAACTGAAATGATCTACTATTAGTTTGCCCAGATATCGTAAATGTTCACATTTCAAAGAATGAAACACTTCATCTTTACTCTTTGTTTCCTCAGACAAGGATTCCCCAGTGGTTGAAGTCATCTTAGTGAGCCTGGTGCCTCTGCTGGTCATGGCTGTTGTCGTCATCACTTCCTTCTACTGCTATCGCGTTTACCGCCAGCGACAAGCCAGCTCCAAACGCAAGAAGGGCCAGCCGCTGGACTTCAGCGACGCTTGCGCTATCATGATTGATGACGAACGTTCGGACAGCAGCTCCACGCTCGCAAATAACCTCAACCACAACACCGAGCTGCTGCCCATCGAATTGGACGTTCAGGTCGGAAAGGGCCGGTTTGCCGAAGTCTACAAGGCCAAACTGAAGCAGGGCTCCGCAGTCAGTGAGGAGCAGGGCTTCGAGACCGTGGCAGTCAAGATCTTCCTATATGAGGAGTACGCCTCGTGGAAAAACGAGAAGGACATCTTCTCAGACGCAGACCTGAGGCATGAGAACGTGCTCCACTTCCTGACGGCAGAGGAGCGGAAGGTGCAGAGACAGTACTGGCTGATCACGGCCTACCACCCGAGAGGGAATCTTCAAGAATACCTGAGTCATCATATTATCAGCTGGCAAGACCTGCGGGTGCTCGGGAGCTCGCTAGCATGTGGCGTGGCGCACCTTCACAGTGACCACACGACCTGCGGTCGATTCAAGGTGGCTATCGCACACAGGGACATTAAGAGCTCCAACATACTTGTGAAGAGCGACCTCACCTGCTGCCTGTGTGACTTTGGCCTCGCACTCCGGCTGGACAGCAATCTGTCTGTGGACGAGCTGGCCAACAGCGGGCAGGTAAACCTTTCTCATCTTAAATTTTGGCCATTTTATTTGGTTTTTGCTTGGCTCGATCCCTTCAAGGGATAAGAAATAAATCTCTCCGCTCCCATGATTTGTGCTGGCACCCCACGCACAGGCCATTCCAAGCGCTGCTATATATTTCTTTGAAGGTATTTATCCGACCCTGAAACTGTTCATCAAACTTTTCACTTCTGAGCCTCATCACTCAGAGATACCACTCCTAAATATTTGGCCTTCTCTATATCTTATTCCCAGATGGATCACGCTGATAGAAATTGTGCTGTAATTCTTCTTAGGTTGACATTTTATTGTAGTCACCAGGCAAACAGGCTAGATTGATTCTTAATGGGCTCATTATGCTGATGTAATAGACCAGAGTCATATTAGACTCCATTATGAAAATGACTCATGATGAAAGAAAAAAAAAAGGCCTCACCCTTTGCTGTACAGGACACCTAATGCATTGTAATTCCCTTAATGCATTTCGAGGAAGCGCCTGTGAACACATTTTCCAGTGCAGTAATTATGTGAAGACAAGCAACATGCTGTTGAGCTCTATGCTGCCTTTGTTTAGCCACTTATTTAATCATCAAACATGTTTGAGTTCACATAAATGTGATATGACGCCTTCTAACTACAGCACAAAATTACCACCTCGGATAAATAACTCTTACTGCTGAGTTTATGTGCTTAGAGAGGCCTTTTTAAATAAACAACTCTATTATTTTGGGGGGTTCACCTGCCACCTGCAGTGTATAGCGTTTAATCATTTTTGTTGATGACGATGTTCTTTCTCTGCTTCTGTTTGGTCTTTGTCAACAGAGACAGTTTAATACTTTAACACTGAGCGTACCGCAGACAAAACCTTTGTGCGAGTGCACTTTGCATTACTGTAATTACACGACGGATTGTGCTATCTGAAAAATTACGATGGTTTCTGAAAGCAGAATAGTTCCTTAAGTTAATTTCCCTCACACTGTTGCAGGAAGCCTGGTTAATCAGGGTATTTGTCACCAGAGAGAAAAGAGTTGAAAAATGCCTGTATATAGTTTCCATTTTTTGGCCTGTTTTTCGATATTGAGACAAAGTTTTATGTTCAAAATCTGGTGTTTAAATTGTAAATAACTGCCAGATATTGAAAGTTATTCTGGAAAAATTGGCAAAAGCACTTACTCAAAGGACATTTTCTTGTCCTGCTAGTAAGTTAATTAATATTATGGTTAAAATAAGCAAAAACAATCCAGACGGACATTTTGAGGCTTCGCTGTTCAAGGGTTAATAATATTATGTAATATTTCATCTGGAAAACAGGCTCAGTCAAGCAACTCTAGCTGTGTCCTAATAGTCAAGGCTGCATCTTTTTCGTTGTCCGGATGTTGTCAAAATGTGTCACAGCACCGCGTCATGGGCTGTCCCAACTGTCACATGAATCTTCGGCTCCCCTCAAATGCGGCCGACATTTGCCCCGTCCGCGAAGGACACATCTGGCGTATCCTTCGCGGCCGAACCGTATCCCACAATTCTTTGCACGCCAGCGCAAAAACCACACAAACGACTCCCTCCCCTAAAACCACACAACAACACGACACAGACACATGTTTTTTGGGAAAAACAGGCTTGGTGGAGCTTAGAGACAAACACAAATGCAAATGCAAACTAAACTCAGGGACTTACTAAGCAATTTCAGGTCATTCTTCATTATTTAAACAGGGTTTAGTTTAATCTACAGGGTTTAGAACTAGAACTAGAAGAGTTGCGTGAAGTTGATAGACTGAGGCAACAATGTGTGAACTGTGAACTGTGAAATTTAACAATGGTTTGAATGCAAAAGTCATTTGCTGACTATTAACATTTGTAGTGACAGTGACAGATGTCTCCTCTCCTGCTTTGGTTTCTCAGGTGGGAACAGCCAGGTACATGGCTCCAGAGGTGCTGGAATCACGAATCAACCTTGAAAATATCGAGTCTTTCAAACAGGCCGATGTTTACTCCATGGCTCTCGTACTGTGGGAGATCATCTCCAGGTGTAGCGCGATCGGAGGTGAGTAGTGGCGGTCACAGGCTGTTGGTTGAAAAACAAACATCAGGAACAGGCTAATGTGTTGTGCTTCAGGTCACATTTTTCAGGAGTGTAAAAGAGTTGTTGTGAGGCCTCAGTGAGTGGAATTACTGATTTAAATAGTACTATATATTTCACTTTGAAGTCAAATACATCGGTTTTTGTTGGAAGCTGATAACGGCAAATATTTCTTGGAACATTTAAAAATTATTTGTTATGCCATCTAATCTAATCCATAAATTCATGTTGGCAGACCACAGGACAATAAAACCCTTTTTTTAAGTTGAGCAACTTTGTAATAAGCCTATAAATTTGTCTTTACAAAACATTACTAAAGATCACTTCAGTGAATAAAAGATTGTCATAAATAATAGGTTATTCATTATGCAGCTGCATCTAAGGAAGAATACTTCAGATATAGGCAACAACGAAGGCCAGTTTTCAGGCAACAGTCACTTTAACCACAGTTTACCACATAGGAAATAAGAATAAGTGTTTTTATTACCCATGGTTGCCAATACTGCTGCGCTGATGCCAGTGTGGTTAACATGTTTGGGAGATGCACTGCAATGAGCATAAGAGAGTGTGTGGATTCCTGCTTCCAGCCAAAATAATAGTCCAGCACGTAATCCCTCGTAAAACGATATCGTGTCTGGCAAACATGGGGAGTTGTTTATTATTTTTGCCTCCAGTTCTCAACATTTCAGCATTTGAGGATGTTGAAATGCTCCTTGTCAAATACGGAATACCACTCTGTCTCCCTCTGCATTCTCTTTGTGTGTTATCATAGATGGTAGATTTAAAAAAAAAAAATGGATTTAGTTTTCTGGGTGAAGCTCAATAGGAAGCAAAATATATTGAAAATAAATTCTATTGGAAAAGTTGCTTTCTTCCCACTTGATTTATAACATCAGTAAACATTTTCCTGAGGAGTTGATTTTCTAAATCAATAGTTATGTGTCTTCTGCTGATTTTAGCATGGACACCAGTGTGATTGACAGCTGGTGTCGTCCAATAGGAGCAAATAAATGACCTAAAAAAATTCAGGTTCTTCAAATGAAGCTTCGAAACAAGAGTGTGTGCACCATGTGCTGCCCCCACTGCATCGCTTGTGACCTTTAGCTAGAAATAGAGATGATCACGTTTTGCTAGGTAAATCAGAGTTTAGCTGGCGTCATTGAGAGTAAAGGAAATCAATAGAACAGCACTGATGAGTGAAACTCCCATCGGAGCATGTGTAAAGATCTTCACAATCACTCTGAGAAGGAAAAAAAATTGCCTCCAGACCTCGCTTGACATCACAAGGAACATAAGCACATTGACGGCTTTACCAATTAGGAGCCCGCTGACTAACTTCACCTTGAGTTTGCTGTGATGCTGTACGACAACGACTTGAGAACGTGTTCTCCATGTTCTATTAATCACTGAGGGAACATAGTTCTAATCGTGACAAACGCGCTATCCATCTTGTAGAAGTCTCAAGGATCAGCTGTGGCTTTTACTAATGTGTCGTTACTCGTGTTTGTCATTCTGCAGCAAAAACAAGGCCAGGATATGTGCAAATAATAGTAATGGGTGATTATCTGAAGGCAACCCGTGGGGCAGTATTTCATAGCGACAGTCAGTCATTTGTTTTCACTTCCCTTTAGTGTCTCTGTGGTCCAGTTTGTTGCTTTGACTGCTGCTGTCTCCATTGTGTCAGAGTGGTGATTGAAAGCAGGGTTTGAGCACAAACACTTCGACTTTGGCGTTTTCCTGTTTTGCCCTCACATCCACCCCCCCTCAAGGGGCCCCCCCCTCGAAATGTATCGCACAGTTATGCTGCCCAAGAGTGCTCTGAAGAAAAAGAAAAGCATGGATTTGTGACCCATAATCCCCTCTCCTTTTCCTTCCCAGCAGTAAGAATATACAGTACGTGCCCTGTGGGTACACCTTTGAAAGCAAAATAAACTATTTCCTGTTTTGCAAAAGGCACAGTCCCAAGACACACCGGTTTTAGAGTGGAGTTAATTTTGTAAGCATTGATGTCTCCCTCGGATTGGTATTTTGTGGGGAACATCTCTTGAGAGCAGACCAGACAGGATACCTGCAGGAAGAGATGGACTAAATGAATCCAGGCGTCTTGGATGGAGGTTCCTGTAGCTTTGCTTGGTTTCCTCTTGTGGGACAACAGTTTCAGCCCCATTTCCACGAAGCGGTACAGTTCAGTGAAGAGAATCCTCACTTTGGTTGGATTTTTTTCTTCTCTCAAACAAAGCGTGTCTTCTTCTTGTGATGAAGAAGGTATTCTTTTATGTGGAGTTTATTTGCTGTACCATGGTGGTATGACGTCATGCTATTGATGTAACCTGTCGCAGCTATGAACAAAATGTCAGATCAGTGTGTTCTGTTCCGAACTGCACCATAGCGACCTGAACCACGCTGCGTCACTTAGTGGAAATTAGTTTTTATTCATCCCACTCGTGCTTGTCCATCCATTTCATTCACTTCCGAGTTCATGCTTGTGCATTTTTATTTTTAATTGCTGAGATCTCCACAAACAGGAACACTGTAGATGATAGCAAACATTACCATTGACCCAGTTTAACAACATACTTCTGAATGTTCCAGCACAGAAAATTCATGTCATTATTTCACTCTCTATTCATCATTCTCCTGTCAGTTACTCTACATTTCTCTTCCCCCTCTCCACGTCTGTCTTTTTTGCTTCTTACCCTGAGGCAGGTGAGGCAGCAGTTAATTACTCTTGTGCTACACTGTCAGTGCTGCAGACAGTCATCCAGCTTTACTCACAGGGAGGACAGGCGAGCGTACTGCACTGAAAGGGGAAGCAGATGGGTTCCCATCCCACCCGCAGACCAGAAAAGAGTCTAAAGATAGAAGCCACTCAGCTGAGACATCGGCGTGTGTTTTTCCCGTGTTCTTTTCCAATTCCATAACTTGATCTATTTTTCTTGACTTTGCAAACTCTGCGAGGCGAGCGGAGGGGTGAAATCTGTCGTTCATTAAGCTGAAACTCAAAGGAGTCATGCTGAAAGGTTAAAATGTTGTACAAACACAGAGCAACTCGTACTGCGATAGACTCGGAGGAATGTGGAGGGAATGAAATGCAGCCATTTAGTTTTGTTTGACTGGCAGCTTTAACTCTCCCTGCAGCAAGTACGCTGGCAGAGATCTGGTGCCCCGAGAGTAACGCTGGTGTTTACTGAGTGTGAGTGAAAAGCTTTAACAGCTAAAGCTAGTCTCTCAGTGTTGTCCCAGAAGCTCAGTGAGTCACGCATGACTCTCTGCGAACTCGCCCCGCTTGAGACAAAATGCACATTTTCAGAATGACACATCACAGAGTATCGCTGCAACAAACTATGGTTTCCACTCGTGTCTCTTGACTCTGATGCCACCTGCCTTTGTGTGTGTGTGTGTGTGTGTGTGTGTTGAGGACAGATGTCTGATCAACTATCTGAGTGTCTCAGACAGTGGCAGGCGGCCGCCTCACCACTCTGTCACAGTTCCCAGGGCCGCGGTCTCCACCGAGTTCTGCCAGGCGTGAGGAACACAGCCGTTTGTCGACAGCGTCAGTTTACCAACCATGAGACACCACTTTGCTTTCTTTGGCTTCATCCATATTCCTCAGTTTTCATTTAAGAATGCATACATTTTGTGCAGGATGCATTGTCTGTCCAACCACATTATACCAGTTTAGAGGCCCATATGTTTAAAGCAGGATTTTTACCCTAATTTGACAGTTTCTGAGCCATTGTGATGGTTAAATTGCCTGTTGTGGGGAGATTTGAGGCTGTCTCTTCTCGGAAAACCAGCCTTGCAAGATTAGGGCCTGGAGATCTCAGAATCAGGAGGTCCAGCGAAAGTCTCAGGTCTGACTAGAAAAATTAATTCCTTCATGGCACCACACACACACACACCCTAGCCAGGTACCGGGTATAGATCAAGGCAGCGATAGCGTTATTTTACACGTTCATGGCAGAGCTGGCGAAAAAGAAGCAGAGAAAACCACTGTCGAAGGGAGCGAGGAAGAGGAAACGACTGTCTGGCCGAGCGAGAGGACACACACGAGTAAACATCAGTTTCACCTCGTCGTCAGTCTCATGACTGCTTTCAGTTTTCTCCGTGGTAAATACTAAGCAAACAACTGCAGAGGAGAGAATCTGTGTGTGTACCCACAGATTACGTATAAAAAATGGATGTGGACTTCTGGTTTTCTGCTGAAGCCAACCAGGATTTAAGAATATATTAAATAGCCACAAGGGGGAGACTCTGACAGTTGCAAAAAGAAGTCAGTTTGAATGGTCTATGAGAAAACATCAGTAAAAATGTTCCTGAGGAGTGAATGGTCTCAGTCATTAGTGTCAGGTCTCCTTGAATCATGAATTAATAGATGATTAAATGTGGCACATTAGAGTTCTACACCAGGGTGATTGACAGCTGGTATCGTCCATCAGGAGCCTTGTTGCAGGTGACGCCTCTGAACTGTTTGCAAAATGTCAACACAGTCGCACCTCGATTCTGTGGGCTTCAAAATGGGAGTTCAGACTCTCGAGGGCGACATCACAACTGTTTGCCACTTTGTTCTTATCAGCTGTGACTTCACTATGAGCAGTGAACGGAAATTTGAATTGAATATTTTTGGTTTCTTTGCTCTGTATAGCAAAGAAATCACTAAAACTAGTCTGGGAAAGACAGATCAACAGGTTCTAACGTTTTCTTGACATTTTATGGACAAAGCGATTAATCACTCATGTAAATAATAATTTGCACCCTTAAGCCCAATTTATACTCCTGCGTAAAGTGCTCTGCGTAGGTTACGCAGAGTCCTCTGCGTCGACTGAGAGGCTGTCAGAGAGCCTCTGCGTCGTCTTCGACTGCACGAAATATTTTCTTAAGTGTCCGTCACTCCGTCAAGGGACAACGGAGACAGCAAGAGCTGCGATTGGTCCTCAGGACAGGCCGAGCGAAGCTGCTCTGTGCCGGCTCACAGTGCGCACCGAGTGTCCACAGAGGCGGAGCTGATCACCGCCGACAACGTCGCTGCCAAACTATAAATACGTCATATCTTAACACACACAGCACATGTTTAGACTCTAAATGGCCAATTTCCCACCTCAAATTATCTTAAAACTGCGTTCCGTCACACAGAAAAGTGAGAAACGGCCACTGTTTCAACAACAACAGTCTTTCTCTCTTGGACGCCATTGCTCACTGTAGTATAACAACCTTGCACAGCGACCCCTACTGATTGGGCGGAAAATTGCAGCGTCTATCCGTCACCACGACGCAGAAGTATGAAGGCTCGAGGTGTCTCCGTGGTTACGCAGTCGGATAGTGCATTACGCATTCGGAGAAGTAGAATGTGGCCTTTACATGTAATATATGTTTCTTGAGCGTATAGTATGGATGTGGATCATTTCTGAAAAGGAGCTAAAATACTTGTCTCGATGCAGATCTTTTTTTAATTTAAATAAAAACACAGCAGTATGATTGTACCCTTTAACCTCTGAGACTCTAAAGACAAAGGAGACGTGGAATGAGAGGGAAACAGAACAGAGACATCAACACAGCTCAGAGAGAAGGAAAAGCTGGATTTAAAGCTCAGGCTTTTTCTTTTTTTCTTTTTTTTTTATCTCTGACTGTGTTCTCCTGTATAATTTAGCTGGTTCAGATTTAGGGCTTGGAAAGACTATGAGGGCGTTCCTCAGGCGGGTGGGGCTAAGACGTGGGATAATAGTGGAGTGGTGTTTTAACGTTGAGCTGCAGACAGAGAAATAGAGAAATACCTTTGGCCCCTATAGAGAGAGGCTGGGCCAGACTGGGGAGGAGGAGATGTTAGGGCAGCTGCTCTCCAGATGTCAAACCATCAACTCCTTCAGGACTGGAGGGCATGATTGACTGTGTGTGTACGTGTGTGTGTACGTCCACATTTGGAGCAAATCCTGTCTTCAAACTACTTTGTTTTTGGAATGAATCAACGACATAATGTGGGTCTAGCCTGAGCCTAAATATCTCTGGTCGGGTTTAATGGGGTTAGGTGAAGGTTATAGTGTATGTATCAGCCATAGTTAATGGTAGGGTAAGCCTCCAGGGGGGTAAGTCAGTGCCATATGTCCAAATGTGAGCGCCACACATGTATGCATCTGCGTTAAATGACTTTAACAACCTGTGAGGAACACAAAACAAGTGTCACCGCCACCGCAGCCTAATGAAAAGCAGCAGAGGTGGCTGCCAGTGGATTGTTCAACACTCACACATACTTTCAGAGACAAAATATGTTATTGTGATCACATTATTCATTGGATCTGTTTTCCTGTTATATTTGTGTGTGTTTAAGTGATGGGGTTTTTATAGTAACTTTATAAAAACCATATAATATAAAGCACTTCTTTAAGGTGATACGGTGGTAAACAAAGTGCTTATGACAGACAAGAAACAGTACAATAATATTATAATTATTTTAATTATTATTATTACTACTAATAATAATAATGATAATGTTAATAATAAACTATTTGTATAGCACATTTCATGTAAGGATTGCAGCTCAAAGTGCTTCACAATAAAAGGAAAATAACATTTAAAAAGCAAATGCAACAATAAAATACAACACAGGGTGGAATGAAAAGGAAAAATCTAGTGTCAAAAACAAGTTAAAACAAAGTTTTAACATTGAAATGAAAACGAAAGATGCAAATAAAACACATAGTGGAATAAAAGGAGCTAGTTGAAGGCTAGAGTAAAAAGTCTGCAAGTATTCTTTTTAAAAGAAGACTTGATAATAATGGTAATAAAATATTAAAATAATAGAACAATTGAAGAGAAAGCTTTAGAGGTGTCACATAATAAGAAATTGTCAATATAAGGGTTCAGGATAAGAGTCAGATAAATGAATTTTAAAAAATAAATAGAAATACAAGTTCACAATAATTATTTATGCCTTATTGAGAATAAAGAGACAAAAAATTTGGAGAGGCAACAGCGAGTGAACGTCAAACTAAATATCTGGAATGCACTTGCTCATATTTCGTGTTTCCTTCCCTTAAGTTTCTGACCTCCGTGTCAGTTGGAGCAGTTAAACTTCACTGTCAACGACATGTGTCACAAAAGTTTGAAAGGTTGTGACGTTAACGTCTCCCTTTGTCGCTGCTGCTGACGCGAAATGAAACCGAGGTTTCTCTTGTCTGCAGATTCCTGACAACTGGCTTAGGAATTAGACACTGGGGATAAAATAAGTGCTGGCATTGCAGAAGTCACATCAGCACGTCAGCTGTTGTAGGAGACATGGTACAAGTTTTTCGATTGTTACTGTGCTGCACTTGTTATATGTTTTTCTGCAGAAAAATCTCGAGACTTCTGCTCACCACAGCATTCCTCTCCTTCCCCACGTTGTGTTTTTCAATAGATTTCGCTCGTTCGGAGTTTTGCTATAATTTAAGGTTTTCCTGGACAAAAGAACATCTTTCCTTTTTAGAGCAGCACTGGCCAATCCCTTCCATCCTTGAATAAACACTTTTGTTTACACTGCAAAGTACTCTGTGGTATGATTTATATATTTTGGGCCCATTGTTTGGGGATGAACACATAAACATGTTTGCCCAACAGTTTACAAATTGTATTTGCCATCTATAGCACACAGTTATGTATTCTGTCAGACCTGTCAAAGCAAAAAGAAGCGTCTGTCTCCTCTTAAATATTGACTGATGGCTGGGTGCGTCTGTGTTTAAGCTTTTACATAAAACCAGAGGAGCTTTGTTTCCAAAAAGCTGTTGTATCAGCCTCCATTTCCTGTCTTCAGGCTCCATAACTTCCTGCTCAAGTCTTTTTCATGTTTTTCAAAGACAGAAAGGAAACATAAGCTGGTTAAAAACAGGTGCACTGGCTACTAAACGTACTTATCGACATGTATATGTGCTTTGACATCAAGGAGTTGCTGTAGATTTGTCTGTATA
The DNA here is from genome assembly GCF_963457635.1 of Microchirus variegatus. NCBI lineage: Eukaryota > Metazoa > Chordata > Actinopteri > Pleuronectiformes > Soleidae > Microchirus > Microchirus variegatus. The sequence continues at coordinate 7,987,603 of NC_139814.1, forward strand.
TGAAACAGATTATGTGTCAGTTTATGATGACGGTGTTTACTCCACAGCTCTGGCGCTGCTTTGTTCCACTTCTGTAAACTCTCTGAAATTTCCAAAGAACAAAGCACAGGACAAATCTGTCTTTAATTCACTTTGCTGTGCGTGCGTGCGTGCGTGCATGCGTGCGTTCGTGCGTGTGTGTGTGTGTGTTTAGTCACTGGTTTGGTAAAAGAGTAATTACACAATCTGTGCAGAACATCGTAGGTCTGAGCAGAAAACTTTAGATTTTTGTTTTAGGTATGAACACTACTTAAAACATTTACATTTACTACAATAAAATGCAAATACAGAAAAACGCTGGTTTACCGAGTGCTCCACTGTTGTGACAACCTGTATTGTATAGTTTGGACTCTGTGACACTGCAACATTTAGCATACATATCCAAAATTGCCCTGAATGGATCATTGAAAATGGTTGAATTTTGTGCAAGAAAGTTTGTTATGATGTAGGCAGACGGACATTGTTGTGGACACTGGTCTCTCTCCACCGTTGACGTGAGTTTCCGTGTAGAACAATAAGCGAATAACGTGACGCCTCGGAAATGCAAAGTCCAAGATCTCTGTCTCACCAAAGAACATTACAAAGACTGACTTTGATCGAGATCCCAGGGACAATCACTTGTCCAGATGCAGAGCGTGCTGCAAATCAATAAAAGTGGACGCAATGGGTGAAGTTTCTTCCTCCTGTGTCGGCACAATCTGTCCTTGAATTTGAGGGAGTTGGTCCTGGATAGTCCTGGTTTAAGATTTTAAAGGTAACCCCGGAAGTAGAGATGTACTGTTGCAGCGCATAAAGGTCATCAAAGTGAGGAACTCATGAGAGGGATTATCTGTTTATAAACAATCGACAGTGACAGATTTTTTTGTAAAAATACATAAATTAATAAAAGTGTAAATGATGTTGAATTCTAAATAGGAATGTCTGTAAATGGCTTTTTTCTGTCATTTTAATGGGCTGAAATGTGAGGTTCATAAAATGGCAGTTGACCATCTTTGTAATGACTGAACATAGGCTAAATATTAAAGCAACCATAGAGTGAGTGGTCCCATTGCACATACTGTATGTGTTATGGAGGTCTACTTACATACACTACCTTGTTTGTATGGTCAAAAACCTCCTAGTTGCTGTAAACGAGCCAATAGAAATCTCTCCTCACTGAAGCTCTCGTCAGTCGCGCTGTTTCAGACTGAAATCTCACCCCCAGAAGACAGACTGTGTTGTGATTGGCCAGACAACAAGAGCTTTCCCAACTGTCTTGTGATTGGCCAGTACCTGGAAGTGACGTAATTAGCACACCAACTTTCAAGTGCAGCTCCCCCTTCTGGAGCGGTGGATGCACTGCTACTGATTATTTAAACATTGTTTTAACAATGTTTAAAAATGCCTTCGTCACGACTCCCCGCCGCAGTCCCTTTTACGCCTTTGACCCAGAGTCAGAAGACACTGTCGCAAGTGAAACACCTCCACAACGGACGTTCTTCTTCTTCTGCGGTTTAATGTACGCAACTGGATGTGCCCTGACTAGTGCCCGGAGTAGGACGATCTGCTCTTCAGGAGACCGGGATCCTTACGTCACGATTCCAGGCTTTTTCAGTCCGCTTGCAGAGCCTGAGAATACAATAAAACCCAGCATTCTCAGCAGTGGCTGAACTGTTTGTTTCAAAACTTTAGGGATTCATAAACGAGGTAATGGTGCAGATACACTTCAAAAACAGCGTTAATTGGAACTTCTGGGAGCTTTAACCTCTTCATTCTCTCGAGTCTTGCGTGTCATCAGTCTTTTCTCATCGAACGTGATCCTCTTAAACATGTGTTTTCTGTACATGGTCCCTCCTCACTTCAAAGCTGATTTATATTTATTCAGATCTACATTCATTCATTCATTCATTCATGTAATGAATGAATGAATGAATGAATGACTCTGGACCTACACTTCCCATACTCTGCGTGCTCTGCTTGGTAAATCTCACCGTGAGTAAACTCACTTGTTATTTTGCCTTTAACAAACACTCGCACACTTTGACAAGGTTTTGTTGTGCAAGAGAGTCGACACAAAGCCCAAGCTGTGTTGAAAGCCTCTTGATGCTGAGGGTTAGAAAAAGAAAAATATGTGATTTTTCTCTTCCTCAAATCTCCCTCTCGGCCTTCCTGTCAGCAGCGTTCTGCAGCTGTTTGTGCTGCCGCAGTGCAAAGTGTTTACAGTTTTGCAGCTTACGGTTTTGATTTGGAGCCCACAGTGAGTCCTGTGAGAGGTGGTGGGTGTTGATGGGTGTGTTGGGGGCTCTGCCATCTGATCGTCACTCAAACATGTGTATCTGCTTTTATTACCTGTTTTTTTTTTTTTTTTGCTCATTTCTTATTTTTGTTGTGCTTGTGTGCAGAGGTGAAAGAGTACGAGCCTCCCTTCGGGAACCTTCGGGAACACCCGTGTGTGGAGAGCATGAAGGACAGCGTTCTCCGTGACAGAGGGAGACCTGAGATCCCCAACAGCTGGATCAACCACACGGTAAGAGGCAAAACCCTGCAGATACTAACTAGGGCTGGCAACTGAGATTTCTTCAGTCAATAATTATTTTAATATCATGAACAGGGTGACAAATTTGTCGAAATTCAAACATATGAAACCATTGAACCCTGACTTTTCCTAAATGTGTGTATTTATCATTTTTACAATGTTATATTATAAAAATGACAAAATGGAAGTTCTGGTAATGTCTACCTTTTAATTACCATTATTATCACCATAATTTGACCGTATGCATTATAGAGGCAACATGTCTATTGCGACGATTGCTAGTTGTTTTATTTATGTTAGCTTAGCTCTGCTTTAAAGTCTGATGGAGAAGCAGCAGGATCGTCTGACATCGGCTCTGACAGTGATTTCAAAGGATGAGTCAATGGTCCATGTTTGGACAAAAAAAAAAACGCAGACTGGACTCTCATAGTTCTGCTTTGCATTAGCATTGGAAAACGATGATAATTACCCAAATCAAAGCCTATATGAATCATAACATAAAAAACAGGCTATATTTTCTGATGATAGTTCAGCACACAACATTGAAGATGCCCTCATTGCATTTTTTTTGGTTTTGTTGATGATGTAACGTTGAATCATATCAAAATAAAACAAAGGACACTTGCAGCAAATCTCATAAAGTAGTGTGTGGATAATAAACTTCCACCTCCGTGAGTAAGTGATGGACACGTGTCATTTATAGTGCCTCAAAACGGCCTGATTAGCCCATCTATTTTAGTCAATTTTTATAGATAACCTTCATAAATGTGTATAAAAGACTTTGATAGATATATTGTGATGTAGAGTTTAAGAAACAATTAATTTCTTTTGGGGTATAAATGAAAAATAAATAAATAATGTATTTCCTAAAGTTGTATCTGCAATTTCAAAAGCTTGTTGGTCAATTTATCAATTAATAATACAGTTTCCTCATGTTTACTATCACCTTTATTATCTATTTATTTTCATTATTGTACTTTATTTATTTAAATTATCTATTGGAACAGTAAAAGTTACTTTGATGGTCTTTCTAGTAAGTACCATTTCCAGTATTTTGAGTGTTAAAGACATCACAGGCATCACAGATTATTAGATACAGATATTACAAAATAACAATATCCAAATGGGTGATTATGGCTTGTATTGTTTGTATATCATTCAATCCGGGTTAAAGAAAATCAAAAATATGGAAACTATTGAATCACAATACAAGTTTCATGATAAAATTGTGTCAAGACAAAACACCTAATGATTACATTTAATTTTGGATGAAGTCTGTTGTGTTTCTTTGGCTTTTTTAATGTTTATTAAAGGGTAATTACCAGTGTAAGTAACGAGGAAATAGCCTATAAATATGATCAAATTCTTGAAATTGAAGAAGCATTATTAACCAATAGTGTGTTTTCAAATGTGTTTTAATGAATATTCTAACATAATATCATAAACATTATAATACTAGATTATCAATATCAGTGCTGAAACAGCCGTTCAAGCCGGAAAGACATCACAGATGTCATATCACGATATGACCAGATCCCAAATGGCGATTATGGCTTATAAATACATGGATATACTGTATATCTTGATACAATGCTGGATACTGAAATACTTTGTAAAATCCATAACAGACTCTAAAGTAAAAGAAAATATGTCCACTTAAAAAAAATACAGCAATATCTGTATTAGCTGTTTATGTTCTATTTTACATAAAGGTGTAACTTATAAAGAATGGTTTTTTTTCTCTGAGTTTTCTGCAATTCAGGGTTTTGACGTATGTCCCACGGGTTATTTTCTTGACTTAAATGTTCAATTGTGGTTTAAGGTAGGCCTGGAAAACTCGATTCTTTTTAAGGATTTGGGTTATTCTGAGTCACTCACTCAAATGAGCCGGGTTATGCCAGTCACTTGAGTCAGTATTGCTAAATCGCCAAGAAAACGCAGTCCTAGCCCCATTGTCTCTAACCACTAACATAGATTTCAGTTACTATTTCAGTTCTGGTATTTTTGAATCTGCGATGTTAATGGCTTTATTATGACAGCAGAGTTTTCTGTTGTCAAGTAAGCCTAAAGAAACCTATCATTTTTATATATATATATATATATATATATGTATAGAATGAATTACTCTTTGAGGACAGAGAGGGTATATTATAATAATTAATCCTTTGTTGTTGTTTTGTTAACAATAGAAAAGTTTATCTAGAATTAGCCTATTATTATTATTATTATTATTATTATTATTATTAGCCTATTATTATTAGGCTATTTAACAACTCGACCGACATCATTTTTATATGCTACATCTATACACCAAATCTAGGCCTATAACCTATAAAAATGCTGTTTCATAAGTGAAAGTATGGCTTTTGTTGTGGATTTGCTGACTCGTGGAGAAATAGCCTACCTCTCGTCTGCTAGCTAGGAAACAGATCCACTCATGACAACATAACCGACAGATTAGCGCAAGTCACGACTCAGCGCTGTGGCTCTGCAGGAAGTTCTACAAATCCACTCATGACAACGTAACCGGCTGATTAGCGCGAGTCGCGGCTGTTTATGGCTCTGCAGGAGGTTCCTTTCTCGGACTTGAGTTGACTTGTGGAGTTGTGGTTGCCTTCGAAACTGTAAGTTTACAACTTTTGACAGCTAAGATGGCTAGGACTAGTAGCTAATGTTGCAAGATGTTTGTGTGTGGCGCTGTTTAAATCAAACCATAGTATGACTCAACTGATCCGGGTTAATGATGCAAGTGACTTGCGACTCATGGGTTAATTAAAAGACCCAGGTTAAAGAATCGGTTGAATCATGACTCCACCAGCTCTAGTTTAAGGGGCAAACTATGGATAATATACAGTACAAGTGTCAAACTGATAAAAGTGAATCAAAACAAAAACATTTAATCCAGGTCCTGACTGTTTCTTTGGCTTTTGAATGTTTATTAAAGGATCAGTCTAATTAACACTGTTAATAATCTGGTTTAAAATTGAAGAAGTGTTAACCAATTTTATATTTATAATTGTATGTCATTTCTACGTGTTTTTGATATTTAATATCATTTAATATCAAAATACTACAACCGCCTTTAAAGTCAGAAGACTTTGCAGACGCTTCATCATGATCCAGAATCTAAGCTCATGTCTCAGTGTTGATATAATATCAATATATTAAATGTTAAGGACTTAAATAGTGTATGTTTGCTTTTAAAACTCATTGTATTTCACATGCAAGATTATGAGTGCAAACTAGCTGACACAGTAATAATAAATATCAGTGTACAATCACCTAGAAATAAACAAAAAATTGATCATCATTATGAGAAATGTTCTTGTATTAAAGTTACTTGTATCATATCAAATCATCACATTCCTGTTGAAACGCAATGCTCCTGAAATATTATTTTCTCTTTATACCAAACTAACAAAGAAAAACTTTTGTCTGTAATCTGTGATTCTGCTGAAATATTGATCATGTGAGTCCATCTTTTATATTTACACCCACAGAAAACTAAATAAACACTCATGAATATTCATTCTTGTAGATGATATAATACATTTTAGTCCATCTTGCCCAGAGCCGGCTTTATTGACTGATCTTGACTGTGCTCCACTGCTCCCCCTGCAGGGCATCCAAATGGTGTGCGCCTCCATAGAGGACTGCTGGGACCACGACCCGGAGGCCCGTCTGACAGCCCAGTGTGTCGCCGAGCGCTTTGATGACATGGAGTATCTGGACAAGCTGTCGGACCGCTCGGACTCTGAGGAGAAGATCCCTGAAGAAATCTTTGTTGTGGATGAGAAGTAGAGCCTTACAGACACACTGCCCCCACCAGGGCGGGTGAGGAATCACAGCTTCCAGTGGAGGCTTTTTGTGATTGATTTCGAGATACTGTATCAGATCAGATGGAGGAACTTTACTGGAAAAGTGAGAGAGGATCATTACAGTATCAACATCAGGACCAACATGCATATGAAAACCAATGAATGAATTTGTTTCTATTCTTTTTTTTTATGCTTTAAAGACTGGATCAAGCCACAAAAAGACAGGGAATTCACATTATTAAGCTTTTATAACCAAATACTATTTGCACTTTATCAATATCTATGCACACCTAATTTCATATACATATATATGTATATAAAATGTGTGTGTGTGTATTCAGTGTCGATATTTTTGTTTTGGCAATGCATTTCAGGTATAGGAATATAAGGTGAACACACCTTCAGAGGAAAAATATCTGCAGTTTTCCACCAGTTAGTCAGAACTGAAGAAGCCGCCGACAGCTACTACAGAAGATGACTGAGGAGCAGGAACGGAATGGAAAATATTAAGACGTCTAATAACACTAGTGGTAAATGTGATATAAACAGTATTGGACTGTCCACTTACATGCGTCTCTGTAAGTGGTTCAGCCTTGGATGGACAGCCATAAAAAATCTCTTTATAGGAACGAAGAATCTGTTCACATTTTACCAAAGGAATACGAGGTGAGCTGTTGCGAGTGTGCGTACGCGTGTTTGTGTGTGTGTGTGTGTGTGTGTGTGTGTGAATGTGCACTTTTCCTGTTAGATTTAAGGGCTATAATCTGAGAGCAACACGGTATCTTTAAAGACCTCGAAAAGGATTTCACCCGCTGCCAATACAACGTAAAGCTGAACTTGTTTATAAGCATTTTATTACAGAAAAGGGAACAATGATCTTGTTTTCATATAAGAAATTTTTGTATAGAAGTGTAAAAATCCTAATTAAAAATATCTTGTACGTACTCGGTGTGTCCATGTGGTGTTTAAATGCTGTGCCCTTTGACATTGATCCTATATAGTGACATTAGATAAAGATGGCGTGAGAGATAAGATGACTATAATTATTATTATTTATTTATTTGTTCCTTTTTCCACACTCTCTGATCATATAACCTGGTTATAGAACAGTATTTCTGATTTTCCTCCAAATACTACCAGAGGAAGCTTGCGTACCATTGTTGGTGCATGTGCCACAGATTAAGAACCATGGCACTAGAAGCCACTTTTATAGAAAGTGTGAACAGCTTTGCAGACTTTCCACTCTTGTATTTCAACTTAAAGGTGAAGTAAGTAGTTTATAGTGACATCTAGAGGAGAGGCTGAAATTTACAACAAAGAACTGCTCCTCTGCTCACCCCCTCCCTTCCCTGAGCGCTACGGTATCCTCAGCCGGTCAAATGTCGTCCTCGTCGCCTTTCTCCGTGTCAGCAGATGAGGTTCTAGTATTTATTCAGATGGATAAGTGTGTCTTTTGTATATCGGATTAGCTCCGTCGGTGGAGGCGGGACTTCCGCTACAATTAAAGCGACGCTTGATTTGTTCTCTCGCGTTTGTCCTTACAGGCTCCCGTAGAAACATGGCGTCTCGCTGCTAACAGTGGCAATGCAACAGCCGTGACCGTGTTATTTTACATGACTTTTTGAAACACTACAAAAATTAAACAAAAACTGTTATACAGCGACTAGACAATGTAGGAGCACATAATATGTATAAAAAAGTGGATGTTGAGTCATATAAACCCATAAATACTACACAGTGTCCCTTTAACACCAGGATTCTTAACCAGTTGGTTGTTCAGGTTTTAGCCACAGATTCATGATCATCAAGTTCAACAAGACCAAACAAGGCTAAAGCAGTGGATATAAAACCTGCCACAAATGCTCATTCCATTCTAGAATTTTAGAATTTAAAGGTACAGCGTGTAAAATTAAGCTGAATTTATTAGTGAACTTGCACGTTGCAGCTGGATATCCCTCACATCACTCCTCTCATCCGACTGCATTGGAGAAACTATTGGGGCTTTTCCATTATACAGTTCTAGCTAAGATTCGGCTCAACTCTACTCGTTTTTTATTTTTGCGTTTCCATTAGTGATAGTACCTGGTTTGTGTGAGCTGATCCGATACTAAAATGTGACATCAACAGACTGTAGCTGAACTGCAGATCAATTAAAAGACTTAAAAATCCTGAAAACATATGTTAATCTCAAACATTTAGCAAAGGACATTTCCAAAATCTCAATATTTAACAGAGGAGTCTGGTGTATTTAACAACAGCACTGCTGAAAGAGGGCGATCGTGAGCCGAATCACAACCCGTTTAGTCGTATCTCAGTTCAGTGACTGTGTCAGACAGAGAATTAATCTTTTAAATGAACTGATTTTAATGATTCAATACACCGGAAACAACTGCTTTGCTCGTCACTAGTTTGTGTTTGTGTCAACTTATAAAACAACTTCACAGCAGTTTTATGCAGCCGTGCTATGACGAGGCACTAAAGTCATGGAAAATGTCGTGCCTGATACCAAACCCAGTAGAGCCGAGTAGAGCTAGAACTGCATACTGGAAAAGCACAATATGTAGCCTTCAATTAGCATCGAAACTCAAAGCATGTTTGTTTGTCTATTGTGGGCAAGTGAAAAATTAGGTGATTTAACACTTGATCTTTATCGGACCTGTTGCAATATTCAACATCACCACTAGCATCCGACTCACTGGTCCTTAATATGACGAATTAGAAATCCCCATATTTTTGCATGGACAGTATCTACTGAAGTACACTCCTTTTGTTATTTGTCTCTTAAGAGCTGGTGCAGAATGACAAGCTCACTAATGTGCCGATGGTCCTGATCCATCAGCTGCTCTCGGGCTCGGAACAGGGAGTTTATGTTCCCTCCCCGGCATCACTGTGACACTGAACTAAATCACACCGGTATGAGTCAGCCGTGCGTGTGTGCTCACATGCATCATTCTGGCATGTAAACCTGCAGCTGCCGTCATGCAGAGTATATATTTCCAGCTCATTTGCATACACACACTCACATTTGGCTGTGAGACAGTATTAACATTTTCACTAATGGTCACACTGTGGTCTGCACCCTGATCTCACAGCCAGACTTGAAACCTGTGTCTGACTGTGTTTGTCTGACGATGCCACCCTTTGCCGTCGGTGTCTGCCGGGTTTTAAACCCTCCACTGACTCTCAGAGTCTTATTTGAAGTGCTGTTTAAACAGCTCCACGAGGCAAAAACTGTCTGCTTTCGTTAATCTATAGCTGTGTGCTCACAGCATGGGAGAAACTTCAATAGTATATCACGTGTAAGTGGTCGTGTCAGTACACTTTTAATGTCAAAACTGTGTTGGTTTCATTCAAAACTCATTAACTGTGTAATTGTGGAGCAGCACAACTAAAAAAAAAACACACACAAAACTCTTATGGCACTGGAGAAACAACAGGGAAGTGATTTATCAGCGACACTGTGCTCGGATGTCATCTCACGAGGAGGTTTCCATCGCACCTGCTTACACTTTTACATGCTCTATTTACATAAACTATGCCACGGGCACACTCGATGTTGGGCTGCGTCCGAGGATGAATCGGACGCCGCCGAGGGACATACATGCTGATGATTAATGATTCATTATTCTCAATTACAAGTGCACCAACACGGCGGCGTCGTAAAGCAAGAAAACAGTTTTCACGATCAAAGAAGTTTCCGAGGTCAAGCTCTCGATAGGGGAGATTTTCTTCTGAATGCTTCATGTAAACCAGGGGTTCTCAAAGTTTTGATACCTGAGGGCCAATTTAGGAACCCAACATTGGACTGAGGGCCGCCAAAGGAAAAAAAAAAACAAGAATAAATCCCATTTGTAATAATTTTAATGACCAGATTGCAGTTCTACAGTTTAGCGTTAAGTAATTTAAGCGTTAATATAATGTAATTTAAGCATTAATATAATAACGCTTTATAATTTACTGGGTAATTACCCAGTATTTTGGCCATTGTTCTTACCTTCTAATTACAGGTTAATACCAAGTAACACATTTCTGTTATTTACTGGGTAAATAGCTAGTAATTGGGGGCTGTAACTACCTGCTTATTACCAGCTTATAACCCAATAATACACTAAAATTCACCATATAGAAACCAGGTAAATACCCAGTATTTTTGTTTACACTTATTGGTCTGTATCCAGTAATGTCTAATAAACATTTAACAAGCTTAGTAGCTCCTGGATTAAAACTATCAACTGTAATTCATTGAGGGCCGCCAGAAATGTTTCTGCGGGCCGCCATTGGGCCCCCGGGCCGCACTTTGAGAACCAATGCTATCAAACATTTCACCTGTAAATTGAAATTAACTTTTACTGTATTAAGGTGGAAGCTAAAAAGCATAGATCCAACATTTCACCCTTTTTTTTAACAGTGTGTTAAAGGCAATTATATACACACAGTCAACAATAAGTCTATGTTTAATCATGTTATTCTAGTTTAGGCCTACACAACCTTGTTAATAACCCAAAATAATAAAGAGAGAAGATAAATCATTTAAGATTGTATTAACACAGGAGTTTTATTTATTCTTTGTTCTGTATATAATAGGGACACAACACATCGGTGAAATGGGTTACTTTAATGACAGCATGACAATAATAATCACATTTCTTGGCATCAACAATCTATCTATTCAGCAAATTATAGGGTTCGGGTATGGAAAACATGCAGAGCAGCAGGTCCTCGGGACCAGGATTAAGAAACATTGTTTTTCGAGGAGAAAAGCCTCGTCTGTGCCCACTGTCTGCAGTTTGTACTTTAACCAGAAGAGGGCAGAATGGTTATGTTGGATAATTCATACAAAGACATCATTGTACCTTCTGGAACCAACTAGGTCTCACTGTTGAGGTGTCATTTTCCTCTGCGATGACATTAATCTTCTTTAAGAAGGTGAAAAAGGAAATGGAAGCAGTGGAGGCTTCACTCTGACGATGTTTCCATGACTGAGGCTCGTACTCATAACCAGCCACGTAACAGTCCAGTCGGAAAAAAACCTGCTGGAACATAAACAGCTGCTGCTCGCAAACATAAACTAGCAGACGTATCAAAATACCCTCCGTGTGATTCTCAAAGCACTTTTCGTCAGTTGCGTCACAGTGTTCGGGATTCTTCTCGAAAAAACACACGTTCAATGGGCATCAGCAGATGCAAACTCTCACAAACCCCCAAGGTGGTCTTCTTGATAATCCAGAAGGAGATACTTTGCTGCCAAAATCACTCATTGCTCCCATATGCCGGTTGCCATGGTGACACTTCATACATCAATCAAAGCTTGCAGAGCATGTGCCTTGGTTGGTGATATAGCTGTCTATAAACAATATTTGAAGCTGCAGTCGGGAGATGACAAGGAAGACAATTTACTGCTTGTTCCGATATCCTCTCCTCTCTCAGCTCACTGGGTCCAGTTTACGTTAGAGGCCGTTCCCCGTCCAACCAGCCCGGTCTTTTATAGATCCCCCTTTCTTTCTTTTTTTTTATCAATACTCATACGTGTCACAAAGCAGAAGTTTGCAGCTCCGGTATGCAGCAGCAGCAGCAGCACAATCTCACAGGCAAACAGCAAATGTCCAGGGATGATCATTGAACAGCAGGCAGTTAAGGACCAGACATGAGCCATTACCACTGTTCTCTCCTCTCAGATGGCTTTGGTGCTCTGGCACACTGAACCTGATCATTTCAATGTTACTTCCACGCATCTGAATGAACCGTTGTTTCTCGCTCTTTGCGTGTGTTGTGATGCTTGGTGTTCTTGCAAAAAAAAAAACACAGCCCCTCAAGGACAAACACAGCCGTGTCAGACATGGAAATGTGTCAGATCTGAGTGTTTGTCTGTCTTTTTTTGTTTGTGCTCGGGAGTTGCACCGTGATCCCATCCAACAAAAGCTGGAGTGATTTGATCAGTTGAGCTGACAAGGACGATGCCAGTCTGGTTCATTTCCAGCATCAATCATCCTCTCGTTGCATGTGGGGCTGCTGCGATGATGATGATCTGGGACTAATTTGGCTGCTTTGATCTGTGTTCCATATTAATTTGTCTATGTAGAAAAAAAAAAAAAAAAAAGTCCAGATTGCTGCACCATTTTAGTTAATGTTGCATGAGAGACCACAGCGAGCCTGATGTGATGATAAAAGTCCCCAGCCATAGTAAAAACCCCAGATTTAATGTTTTTTTTTTTTTTTTGCAGGAAAACATGTTGTTAAAATTTGCACAGAAAAGATCATCCAAAGTTGACAGAGATGAAAAAAAAAAACTAAATAAATGTGACATTTCCCTCATTATCATGTCGGTTTTGTGCTGGAAAGCTCGATCTGCAGCTGGATATTTTGCTTCCTCACAATTAGGCTGCAGGTGGCGAGAGCTGGCTGCCACATTCTTTTGCCACGTCATGAATCACAACATTGGCGTACCACAGGGGTGTGCGCTCAGCCCCCTCCTGTTTTCCCCTCGTCACATGCGACTGTATACGGCAAAGTAAAAGCTCCGCTTTCATCGTGAAGTTTACTGACACAACACAAACTTTATCCTCCAGCTGACATAGGGCAAAAAACGTGGGACAGACAGGTTAGCGTGCCATCGCAGGGCCAACAAACCAAGTGTCCAATTAACCTCTGCTTGTTTTTGGACTGTGGGAGGTAACCTGGAGAGAACCTGGAGAAAACCCACGCACACACGGGGGGAGAACATGCAAACTCTTGTTCTGACTGGGTCATGAACCTGGGTCGACTAAAGTCCTGAGCTTAATCATGAACAATGATGAGACACAGAGACATTGAAGATGCTGATCCGAGGACACAAGGACCACAACCCTCACTCTTAAAGATGGAGCGCATACTTTTTTTTTATGTCATTATTCAGCCTCTGTTTAGTATTGGTGAACAAAAGGTCTGTCAATCAATACTATCAGACCTGAGTAAGGGAGTGTTTGTGTGTATACACCAGCAGTGCTGGGGTGGGCAGGGGCAGCAGTCTTGTATAAAGTACCTAAAAGAGATACTCGAGTACAAATATCTCACCAGCAAATGACTTAAGTGTGGGTTAGATTCCCGCTCCATTATATGAGTCCTTGGGCAAGACACTTAAAGGGATCGTTTCGATTTTTGAACATTAAGTTGTATGACACAGACCCCAGGAGTAGAGTGGATGTTAAATCATAGAACCGGAGCCAAGAAAAGTAGAGAGAGTTTGGGACATTTAAAGCTATACTTACACTTTCTTGCATTTTTTACACTTTACTTTTGTAATCTTACATTGCTCCTAATAAGCGTATAGCACTCTAAAACGTAAAATAAACCCACCAGGTTTTGAAACTCATCATTATTTAATTCTCATATTATTATGATAAACGACAAAGTCCTGTGAGACTTGCAAGAAAGGTAAGTATAGCTTTAAGTAAACCACTAATATACATGTATGTTACATACTAATGTACAGTGTTTTTATTGTTCAAACGTGTTAACATAACATACGCATGCATGTTTGTAGTTTAAAACCTGTTCGTAACTCTCTCCCAGAACTACTTTTCTCAACTCCCAGCAGGAGCCGTTGCATTCTGGCATTATGGTAAATTTAAAGGTGCATTAAGTAATAAATCTAAAACAAATGGCCATAAAATCCTCCTAATATGTCACAGAGACTCAGGAATAATGTTCATATAACAAACTGAACTCACCAACAACAACAGTACAGACAAAATATTTGCATTAAAAAATATATTTTGCAGACTGCAAATCATGTTTATGTTTTGAAATCATGTTTTGGCATGTGGCGCCACCTACCGCCGTCTACCAATCATTGCAGTCAGTAGAGTCTCAGCTGCCGAGCAACCACAGGTTGCCAGTTGAGTTGGAAAACGAAACCTAAAATACCTCGGTATTTGAATTTGAATGTAGCAACCGTTTTTGGCCACATTCTTACATATGGCACCTTTAAAATAAAAATATGGCAAATAGTAAAAAAAAAGTTGCTATAAATATAAATAACAGTATAAAGTACAGATACTTGATTGTTGTACTTAAGTACGGTAACAAAGTATTTTTACATACTCCAACCTCTTTACAGCCATCTTGCTTTTCTAGCTTCATTTTGCCGTTGCCTCCATCTGTCTTGACATAAAATGAATCACTTCCTGTATGCAGCGCAGGTGTGTCGCCCACAACTTGAGATATTAACACCTCCACACTGAGAAACACACAGAGAGCTGCGTGGAGCTAATCGGACCGAAACGTAACAGAGGTTTGTTTATACTAAAGATGCTGCAGTTTTGCACAGAAGACAATAGTGAGCTGGACGCATCGTCCTCAGACAACAGTGGTGATGCAGAGACTGAGCGTGTCAGCCGTGCCTTGATGTGCAAACCACCAAGAACCTTTCACGACACGCCGGTTTCCTGAGGAAGTGTGACATGAATGCCAGCATCCTCGCTGTCTTCTACCCATCTTTGCTGATGGACTATATCGGGGACAAGTCGTCCTCCTCCCACAGAGAGACAGAGGCAGCAGTGCACGTCACTGGCACCAGATTCCCAACTGTTCACTTTATTGTCACACCAGTGTTGCCTGTGTAAGGCACACAGCATATGTAAGGACCCACAGCCCCCGAGCACACAGTCTGTTCTCCTTTTCCCCGTCTGGCAAACAATCCAGGAGAATGGCTGCGTGTACATGCAGTCCTACAGACGAATATCTAAAGTTTTTCGACTCGACACAGAAATAAATATTCCACACTGCATGTTTGTTTACCTGCTCATCTGCAACTGTCAGTGTTCAGTGCACAAGGTAAGAGAAATGCAGACATGACTGTCGGTGTGAAACCAGGACTTGTGTTTGTCTCTTTTTCGAATTATATCACACAATTTAAATAAGCGATCTTATTGCTGAGCCGACCTTTTATTCTACTTGTTATTGAACTGTGTGTTAACCTGCGGAGAGCTGAAGGGAAGGCTGAGCATCTCCTGTTCTGGCTTCACCTCCTATTGAAAGATTCTTTTCTCTTACATAAAGGATATTTATTCCGACAGGGTCAATTAATTGTGAGGAAAAAAATATGTGAGGTTTGTGCGATGTTTACTTGTCTAAGTTGTCTGCAAATACATCTCTATAGAGAACAATAGAGAACAATTTCAGCTTTAAAGCTCTTGTCAGTAATGTGTGGGTATAACCTTTGGCTAAATTCATTATTTGTCATCCTTCACATCATGAATGTGTTTTTATGAGGAGGGCATTTCTATTATTTATTGCCTAACTTCACCTCACTTACCTGTTTCCACAGCCGGCCCAAGGCACAAGCAAGCACAAGCAAGGAGGGGCCTCAATTACGTGTGGGGGAAATTTACATATTATAGAAATCTAGATTTCTTTTCTAATTCTTTCTTTTTCTAGATTTCTAATTTTAGGTATCTAAATCGTGTTTACCTCGTTATTTGGTCTGATTTTATAGTTGAAATTTGCACATTTACTGCACATTTGCACATCTGTTCCAAGTTCTAAAAACCTGCTTTTTTGTTTTTTTATTCAAGGTCAGTATCACCACCCTTAGTAAAAGTATATAATAATACAAATAATACAAGGCTATATTAATGATTTTACTGCCGTCATCCTTCTTCTACTGCTTTATCCTCTGCGTGAGAGTCGCAGTTGACCATAGAGTGAAAGTCTGGGGCCACACCTTGATCAGATTACCAGTCCATCACAGGGACACCAGGGTATTGGTGGAATTTGTATTCAAGGCCTTAAAATGTCTAAAATTCTCCTAAAATCTCTTTTAAAAAAAAGGTCTTAAATACAATTTTGAAAGGTCTTAAAAATCTATAAATGTTACTTTTATTTAAAACATGCATCAACTTCAGTCTCGCTTTGAAATGTTTCTATTTTTGAGGATGGAACTAAAGTAGGCCACCTGTGCTGCCCGGTGAGAATTTATCAAGCACCTCTAGCTGGTGTGCTTCATTGTATTCATTATGGTCTTAAAATAGTCTTAAAAAGTCTTAAATTTGACTTGTTGAACAATCATTCACTCTCACCCTCAAACCTACCCTCAATTTAGAGTGTCCAATTTACCTAATCCCCAAATCTGCATGTCATGGAAAACCCGGAGAAAACAAAACAAAAAAAACGCCAAGAACAATAGTCCTAACCATGACTACACCAACTGTGTGGTGACGCTGATTTAGAGCGAATAACACAACTATCATTAATGCAATATATAGTGTTACATTTGCATCAATAATAGTCAAGCACAGGCTACTCCAAGGTAGTGGGCTCCAAATCAAATTCCCCCTTAGGGCCATATAAAGGTTTGGGCCGGCACTGCCGGACTGTCTCCATCCTTGTTTTTATCTTCTGCACCGGCTTCAGATAAGAGTGGAATTTTTTTTAATTTTACAGTTCTGTCTGGAAATGTCATGACCCCTGGATTGTTTCCTGTTTTATTGAGTAATTTCTCCTTGTGTACACATTTAAAAGCTTTACTTCCTGTCTTGCCTTGTCACCTGATTGTCTGCCTTGCCCTGATGTGATTCACCTGTGTTTCATTATCCCTGCCTCCCTTGTGTATTTTAGTCTCTTTGCTCTTTTTCAGTTCATTTTCCTCAGTTTTGTCCTGCTGTCTGTTTCCTGTTCCCTGTTATATTTACCTAAGTCCTAAGGTATTTTTCATTAGGATGTTTCCTGTCCTAATGCTGCTGTCATCAATGTCATATTTGGGGTTTAAACTTAAGCATTCTCCTCCTTTATCGTCATATCGTGTCATGTATATATCACTGTCGAGTTCTCCTAGATTTATTGTTAAACGCCAGTGATTGTGAGACCTACTTCAGTGTCCAAACCAGACCAGAAGTATCTGTTGCAATATTGAATTAAATTCATTAGATCCTTGTGTGCATCTGTCCTCCCTCCTCACCACATGTCACCATATTCATTAGAGAATCCGATTAAGTTTAAGTTTTCTGTCAGGTGACCAATCGAGGGCAACTAAGGAGAGATTTGATTGGACACATGCACAGACATGTAGAGCTGAACAAGGACCATTTGCCTTCTTGGAATACTTTTTGGTCAGAAAATGCAACCTAAATTTACACGCTGGGCAAAAATCACATTAAAAGCTGCACAGAAACCCTAACTTAATTTCACGTCATGTCACAGAAATAGTATTACCTCTTCTTTACAAGTAAAATCAGAAAGAAAGTATTCATATATGCCTGTTTGGATTTGTGTCAGTGAGGAAACGCTCGGGTTTGAATGCACAGAGGTTTCAGGGCTGTGATTAAAGCAGGAACACATAAATCTGATGTCTCCTGAACAGAAACAGTCTGAGTTGGCCACTCAGGAAAGTTAAAGAGGGGTCATTTGTCAAGCTGAGACAGCTGGGGAAATAGGGAAGCATACTTCAATTTTCAACACGTGAGCCTTTTTTTTTTTGTTATCCCCTCCTGGGAGGGGTGGTCCATGTCAGACCAAGTTTAACTCTTTTCCACACATTACATTCCTCACATCTGAATGGCAAGCTGCCTTTTAAAAAGATGTCAGTGCTGCTCACGCTAACAGAGCTGGGGAAAAGATTTTTTTAAAGCTTAAATGTAAGCAAACCACAGACTGCTTCTCTCTGAAGTCAGATTACTACCTCACTCATCATTATCTCCCCATTACACTCTCAACGCCTGCTCTTTTTTTTTAATTGAAATGTCCTCATTAAGTTTTTGTGCAGCATGTCAATTGATTTGAAGATTTAAGGAAGTAGGTCAGAGTCGATCTTGATGAACGTGGCGATCTGTAAAAGTTTAGTGGTTCACGCTCTTGCCTTTGCAGCAAGGAGACCCAGGTTCATGAACTGGGCATGGGAGTAAGGGCCTTTCTGCATAGAGTTTGCGTGTTCTCCCTGTGTTTGTGTGTGTGTGTGTGTGTTGGGGGGGGGGGTTGTGTTTTCTCCAGGTACCCAGTCCAAAAACATACAATATGGGGATAAGGTAAATTGGACGCTCACAGCGACAAAACAACCGTTCACAGAGTGTGTCCTTGTGGTGGACTGGTGATCTGTCCACGTTGTACCCCTCCATTCACAACTATGAGATTGGCACAGCACCCCCTGCGACCCTCATGTGGAGCATAAAGTGGTCGACTGTTTCCGAGAATTGTTCTCGGGGAGGGGGGGGGGGGTGAATTCCAATTCCTTGCTTAAAGGGACACTGTGTAGTATTTATGGGTTTATATGACCCAAAATCCACTTTTGTATACATATTATGTGCTCCTGCATTGTCTAGTCGCTGTATAATATTCTTTGTTTCATTTTCGTAGTGTTTCAAAAAGTCATGTAAAATAACATGGTTCGCGGGCCGCTACTGCATTGCCACGACGTCATGTTTTTACGGGAGCCTGTATAGACAAACGCGAGAGAACAAATCAATCGTCTCTTTACTTTTAGCGGAAGTCCCGCCTCCTCTCTCTCCGCTTCATCTGCTACGGCCGCGGTAGCTCGCCCTCTCCCTCGCCTCACGAACCTCATCTGCTGACACGGAGAAAGACAACGAGGACGACATTTGACCGGCTGAGGATACCGTAGCGCTCAGAGAAGGGAGGGGGTGAGCAGAGGACCAGTTCTTTGTTGTAAATTTCAGCCTCTCCTCTAGATGGCACTATAAACTACTTACTTCACCTTTAACCCTCAATCTCAAAAATGCGCGCTCCCACTAGTGCAAGTGCTGTCCCGATTCTCAGAAAAAGGGTGTCCCATTTCTAAGTGACCCTCAACACTTGGTTTTGAGGCCAGTTAAGAGATAGGGTTGAGCTTGAGGGTTAAGCTTGAGGGTTAATATAGGAATTGGAATTGGCCCTAAGACTGTGATTCTGATTACTAAATGCACAGATGGTGATACAGGTACCCATTTACTTTGTATTTAATCTGTCAAATATGGGATCTCGTAATGAGAAGATTGTTGAATGCTTTCAGTATATAAAGTTGTGATGTGTGTGTTTGTGATTCAGCGAAGACACGCTGTCAATCACATCGGCTGTGGTGTCTGTAGCTCACACCAATTAAAAGAAGAAACAACTTTTCCTTTGCTTTAGAACGTGACAGATGAATGCAGCAAATGCAGTGGCATCCCGAGGCAGACGCAGCCTTATGACTTGAACAAAGGCAGCCTGAACTCCAGGATGATAGATTACACCGTATTCTGTTACAAAACACAACAGCTCATTACACGCTTTTTTTTTTTTTTTTTTTTTTATCACAACACGTTAAAGAGGGAGTCCAGACCCTGAGTGGTCGTGGTGAGGAATAGTTAAGCAATGTAGTGTTGTAGATAATCACAGTGGATCAAGATTAAAAGCCCTGCCGTAAAAATTTGAACTCCTAAGCAAGCTCACCTTCCATCAAAGTCAGGGTGAAGTTGTTGTGCCGTTGTACGATATCATGTGAATGTGTTACTGGGGGGGACTGAGGGGGGGGGGGGTCATGTTCACATCCAGTACATTTAACTACTCTCTCTGTGCCCCATTGACTGTTGGAGAAATGAGCCATGCTCAATGTGAAGTGGTGTGTCACTGATGAGGCCACGCAGGTATTACACTGTGAACTCAGTAAATGCCCTCGCATCATCCAGCACCAGTCACTTCAGGTCATTCACTCCAATAGTTGGGAGTGTTTTTAGACACACCTATGTGTTGTACGTATGTGTACTTGTACTACAGTTATATCACCCATGTGATAGTATATATATACATTAGGGATGGGCACAATACCACTTTGTTGAGTCTGATAAGAATAATCAATCCATCCATCCCATCTCAGCTGACATAGGGTGATGGGCGGGCTACAGTCCATCACAGGGACACTAGTTCACTCTCACATTCATGCCTATGGTCAATTTAGAGTGTCCAATTAACCTAATCCCCATATTGCATGTTTTTGGACTGTGGTAGGAAGTTTGAGAACCCGGAGAAAACCCACGCACACACGGGGAGAACATGCAAACTCCTTGGGAAAGGCCCTTGTTCCAACTGGCACGTGAACCTGGGTCTTCTTGCTGCAACGGCAAGAGTGCTAACCACTACACCAACCGTGTGGCCCCAATCCAATCTAATCAAATCCAACTTTATTTATAAAGCACATCAATAACAACAACAGCTGAAACAAAGTGGTGTACATCAGAGATCAATAAAATATATAGACATAAGATGTAATAGACCTAAGAACAAACAGTAGAACACAATAAAACAACAAGTATAAAAACACAAAGAAACAAGTCATACAATAAAACAATAAAAAAGATAAAACCAACGTCTCATACTGAGTCGAAAGCCAAAGAGTAAAAAAAGGGTTTTATCTAGAGTATGTACCGATACCGATATCAGTACAATACAGTCATTTTACACTTTTTAAACTATGAAGCTGTTAACAACACATTTGTGCTGTAGCCATTTCATGCTATTTCAAAAGCATAATCCTCCAGCTGTGTAACAGATATTCTACATGTACATGCTAAAGATGATGTCCTGTCTTTGAAGACAGATTCCCTCCAAGAACGGTCTGGGTTTTGTCCAAAAATGACTAGGACACACACACAAAAAAAACAAAACAATATTCATCAAAATTCCACCAAAGTAAAAAAGTGGGGTAAAGACAGGTGGTGAGGGGGTGGACACACCTTCATAGGTCACTCCATCCTTTCCCTGCACGAGACTGTGCTGCAATGAGGTTGAGCTCCATTATCCTGGTGCGACGTCTCTCTGCCTTACCCACATGCACACATGGGTGCACAAATTCAAATACATGACCTCGTACTCTCTATTTATATAGTACAATCTTAGTGTATTATTAGAGCCCGAGCACTCACACAGTGGTGCGAGGACCTATTGGGATTCCTGGGGGGAAAACATTCTCCCCAAAGGATCACATTCTTTCGGTATGAAAGGTTGGTGAAAATGGACGGAAATTGGCACACAAATCAGAACTGGCAAAAATGCTTATAAAATAAAGGAAAAGTTGCTTGGAAACTTGGTGGAAAAATGTCACAGCTCAGGACGAACAAAAACAAATACTGGCAGCATAGCCTCAACACAGGAAGTTGACCATTTTGAATTTGGCATCTATCATGGTTGATCTGTAGGTTTCTTAAATTAACCAACTTCTGAGCACATTAATCGTACCAACATTAAAAAAAACATATGGCAATTTGTACTGGACACATAACAGATGAAAAGTTATGAAAAGGCTGTTGCCACAGCAATCATCAGAATTTTGGCGAATTTCGCCCACAAAACAGGAAGTGGTCTGTGACTTTGCTGCACATTGATCCAATCTGCAAAAATCGTCATGTGCGATAAGAGACCCAGTCAGAAAATATCAGCACATGAAAACTAGACTAGCTAGAAGTTTGGGCACCCCTGTAAATTTTCATGATTTTCCTTTATAAATCATTTGTTGTTTGGATAAGACATTTCAGTTCAATATATCATATAGGAGACAAACACAGTGATAATTGAGAAATGAAATAAAGTTGATATGATTTACAGAAAGTGTGTAAGAATTATTTAAACAAAATTAGGCATATGAATAAGTTTAGGCACCACAAAAGAAACATGTTGTGCATCCTCCTTTTGCAGAAATAACAGCCTCTAAACACTTCCTGTTAGAGTCAATTAGAGTCTGGATTCTGGCAGAAGGCATTTTGGACCATTCTTCTTTACAAAACATCTTCTGTTCAGTCAGGTTTGATGGTTTATAACTCTATTTTAGTTTCATCTGTCCACAGCACCTTATTCGAAAAATGAAGCTGGTTTGTCCAAATGTGCTTTAGCATACCTAAACCAACTCTGTTTGTGGCAGGTGCTGAGAAAAGGCTTTTTCTGCATTACTCTTCCATACAGCATCTCCTTGTGTAAAGTGTGCTGAATAGTTGAACGATGGACAGTGACACCATCTGCAGCAAGATGATGTTGTAGGTCTTTGGAGCTGGTCTGTGGGTTGACTGTGACTGTTCTCACCATCCTTCACCTCTGCTTATCTGAGATTTTTCTTGGTCTGCCACTTCGGGCCTTAACTAGAACTGTGCCTGTGGTCTTCCAATTCCTCACAATGTTCCTCACAGTTGAAACTGAGAGCTTAAATCTCTGAGATAGCTTTGTGTATCCTTCCCCTAAACCATGATGTTGAACAATCATTGTTTTCAGGTCATTTGAGAGTTGTTTTGAGGCTCCTGTGTTGCCAGTCTTCAGAGAAGATGCAAAGAGGAGAAACACTTATAATTGACCTCCTTAAATACTCTTTCTCATGGTTGGATTCACCTGTGTATGTAGGTCAAGGGTCACTGAGGTTACCAAACCAATTGTGAGTTCCAATAACTGGTGCTAAAGGTGTTGAGATCAATAAATGACTAAATTTATGCACATGCCTAATTTTGTTTAAATAATTCTTTCACACTTTCTGTAAATCATATCAACTTTATTTCACTTCTCAAATATCACTGTGTTTGTCTCCTATATTTAACTGAAATGTCTTATCCAAACAACCAATGATTTATAAAGGAAAATCATGAAAATGTACAGGTGTGCCCAAACTTTTGCATACCACTGTAGATAACAGAAACAGTGATATTTATTTCTAACCCTGTCATTTATCACTCGCACTTGCAATCACTGTGACATTAAACTCTGTTGTCATGGAAACCTTTTTGAAACCTGAATGTTGAGTTTCAAAAAATCAGTGGATTATTTTTTTCAACGACGTAGGAAACTTGGCCTTGGGCTAATTATTATGACGCTAAACAGATTACAATCCAATCCTCTGTTGGTTCCAGGTAAATTAAAAGGTTTATAGCGGTTTGACGTCTCACCTCACCAGGATACTAAATGATTTAAGTGCTCTCATTTCTGTGAATGACTGCATCGGTGTGCTGTGTGCAGCGATGATTCCCGGCTTTGTCTAATGCTTCTGTTACACTGGGTCACACAGACAGACTCTGTGGAGTCTTTGAAAGCTTTCTCTCATAATGAGCAAACATGCAGTTCAGCCATGCTTTTTTAATCAAATATAGCTTGAATTAATACAGCTTAATTATACATTTGCATGATTACAAAGCAAAATGCCAAGTGAATCAATATCTTAAATTTCTTTTTCTGTGTGTATATAGGAGGGAAGAGGGACGAGGAATCAAAGCCTCCACATTGCTGTGTTTGACTGTGTGTGTGTGTGTTGTCCTGGTGATGGATTGGTAATCAATCTTCACTGCTCTCCTCATGGCTTCCCCCGCCTTCCAGCCAGTGCGTTCTGGGGAAAGAATCCAACCTATCGGTCTGACTGTCAATAGGACGAGTCAGTAGAGGTGATTCTAATTCTCATTTGAGGAAACGTGCAGCTTTCAATTGTCACACAGTGTCAGGGTATCTGAGGAGCATGATGTGTCTGCTCTCCAGACATCCCTCACGCTGCAGGATGTCTGTGCCTTTAAAAAACAAAACAAATTGCAACATTGGATTCTTTCCGACTGTGCACATCACACGCCATCTGTACTGGATCGGCGGCTTCCTTTGAAAGTGAACAGCGACTTCGCTTTAATCAGAGAAGCAACTTCACGGAGGATTCTCCACTTTGTGCCACATGCTTATATAACACTGTGCGCAACTGATTTAGAGATTTGATATTGTTCTGCAGCTTGTGACAACATCTTTAATGCTGAGTTTATGATAGGGTTGCTGTTTGGAGCTCTCAGGGTTCACAAGTTAAAGCAAAAACAAATTGTAGGAAAACAAAGTAATCACACAATCCCCTCTGACTCTTTCACAGTTGCAGTCAGAGCTGAGAAAAGGACAAGGAGGAAGGTGCAAAAAGTGTGTCTTGCATTAGGATCTTAAGCTTTTTTTTTTTTTTTTTGCACAAATGGCCTTTGGCAGAATAAAGAAGCATAGACACCTTAGAATGCCAAGCATAAATTCAGCTGTGTTCTAGGGAGAAAAGGAAAGAAAAAAAACAGAAAAGAAAAGACAAAGCAAACAGAAACACTCAGGTCTGCCCCGAGAGATAGAGGAAGGCAAATCTGCCCTGTCTGGCAACAACGCTCATTTAGGCTGGTCTTTCCTCTGGCCTTGGCCATTTGACAATGGATTCAATTGAAGTTGTCTGCTTTCTCTGTTTGTCTTAAAGGTCACGTTTTTTGGAGATAGAGAGGTGAAGGGGTGAAGGTGTAGCATGTTCATCGTGGCATCCGCAGTGCTTCATGAATAACCAAGGAGCATGTTTGAACTTGTTAGTGCACTGTTCTATTCATCAAGACACATCCATCAGTATGCATGGGCTCGCGTGTGTGTGTGTGTGTGTGTGGGACTGAACGTGTTTGGCTGTATTGTTTCTGCAGATACTGTTGCCTGTGGGTGTGAATGTGTTGTGTGTATAAATGATTTTATGGCAATAGCACATGCCGGTGAGATAATGTCTGTTGAGGCTCTCTCTCTGCGATCTCACCGTGAAATCAAAAACCCTTATCCACTCCTGCCACTCCATCTTTCCTCCATGATGACCCCCATCAGTTTTCATAATCACCCTTTTACTCTCCTTTATTATCGTCCTCCCCATCTCCCCGTCCCTCAGACACTATATTCTCATCAACCTCTTTATCTCCTCCTCGTCACTTCAGAAGATAGCCCCCACTCCACAGCTGTGCTCCTCTGGCTCAAACTTCAGTACAATTGTCTGACATGAATATTTCATTTCCATTTTTATATCATGATTTCATGGAAGACAAAGCTGTAAACACTGTTGATCCAAAGTGTTTGCAAATGTGTAGCGTTTTCAAACCTAAAAAAGGACTTATACTTCAGTAAAAGTGTATATATTGAACGTGTATACTTGCTTCATACTGTAAACAGAATAACATAGATTCTGTTTAAAACCTTGTTCCTTGTGTTCAGTAGTTATTGTCCAAGTGTGCAGCGGCTGCTCCAGAAGACATCGCAAAAAGACAGTGTAAAAACGGCGTGATTTGAATTTATAACAGAGTCTGGAAAGTCAGTAATTAAACTGGCTTGCTGTTTGTTTGTTTGTTTGTTTATTTCCTCTGATTGTGCAAAGCTCCGGGGGTAATTTCAGTGCAAGATGAAGCACTTTGTCGCAGGTACAATTTGCATAACGCAGCATTATATCCAGCAAATGTGAGCGGAGACATTCTGATTTCTGGACTCATTTGTTTCTCTGTGTGAAAAGGACTGTTAAGACAATTGTTTTCTCCCACGCCTTTGAGATTGAATCCCATCTCTGATAAATCAAAAAATGCCTCTGTTGTCTCAGAGTCATATGGAAAAAGGACGATAACTCAGAAAATGCTGAGCATTTGTTCAAAAAACAGGTGTCTCTTTATTCCGACGGTGGGCTTTCAAGGCTCCTGGGGACGAGTTACAAAAAAATACATCCTGAGTTAAATCGAATGATAAATGTTGTGCTCTTGTTTTTGCTGGGGGACATAATAATGATGAGACGCATCAATCTTTATTACCACCCAGGCCAGAACATCCAAGGGCAACAGAAATATTGCACTCACAGAGAGCATTCATCTTCACTGCCTGTAGCTTTTCAACACATGAGCTTCTTTTTGTCAAGAAAAACAACACAACTTCTGGCGGCGGCGAAGGCGGCACCGGCCACACCTCGAATCCGATTGGCCCTGCCAGAAGTTGTAATTGAGTAGAAGGTGTTGCAGTAACATCACATTTTGATTCCAAGATTCTGATGTTTGTGCGACGTTAAACCCAGCTTGCAATAGTATTTGTTCCATGTCCAAATATACAAATAACCTGGCACATATTTCTGCTCCACATATGTGTGGAGCAGAAAAGGGAACAGGTGCAGCTACATAAAAAATTAATACACACACCACAAATTATGCACATGGAGGCTAACGTGCTAATTATTCTTTATGAATGCTTCCACAGGCTGGACAAGCAACCACGACGGAATCTGTCCACTGCAAAAAGAGCTGACCACTATGAGTGCAAAGCCATGGCTTATAGATGAGTCATAACTAATACTTATCCTTTAATTCCTCTGTCTGTTAGAAGTCGAAGAAACACAGCGTCAACAGTTTGCAAATGAGGAGACGTCAGAGGCAGAGTTTACAGTAAATAAACAAGGTAGATTATATACTTAAGAACAGATGGATAAGAGTGAGTGCGGCCGCGTAGCAAAGTAAGAAAGTAAATACAAATTAAAGCGCTGGATGAACTGGCTAATGGAAACATTGCAGGAGATAAAAATGCATTCATCAAATAAACTAGGAAAAGCATTCAGAGAACATAAAACTGACCGCTAAGTTTCCCACATACACCCTCCCCTTCCTGGCAAGGGTGATGCTTATTTATTTACTGAACCTAATGTAACTTGTAGAGATGCAGTCATACCAGTGCCTCACCACTGCTGCTATAATTTATTTACAGTACACTCGTGTTTAAAGCTCACATAGAGTGATCCTGTTGCACATATATGTTAGTTATGGAGGTCTACTTACATACATTAACTTGTTTGAATGCTCAAAAACCTCCTAGTTGCTGTAAACGAGCCGATATAATACTCTTTTCTGACGGTGTTTCCCAGCTGCGAGATTTGAGACTCAACTCTCTCACCCAGAAGACAGAGTCTTGTGATTGGCCAGTACCCGGAAGTGACATAATCAGCACACCCGCTCTCAGA
Source organism: Microchirus variegatus (assembly GCF_963457635.1). NCBI lineage: Eukaryota > Metazoa > Chordata > Actinopteri > Pleuronectiformes > Soleidae > Microchirus > Microchirus variegatus. Next base: position 8,014,679 of record NC_139814.1, read on the forward strand.
AGCGCAGCTCCCCCCTCTGGAACGGTGGATGCACTGCTCCTCATTATCAAAACATTGTTTTAACAATGTTTAAAAATAGCTTCTTCACGACTCCCCGCCACAGTCCCTTTTATGACTTTGACCCGGAGTCAGACCCAGAGTCAGAAGACACTGTCGCTTGTGAAACACCTCCACAACGGACGTTATTCTTCTTCTGCGGTCCAATGTACGCAACCGGATGTGCCCGGACTAGTGCCCGGAGCAGGAGGATCTGCTGTTCAGGAGAACCGTTGTTTATGTAACCGGACCGGTTTTATGCAGAGATCTCGCTGAGCCCAAGATTACAATAAAACACAGCGTTCTCAGCAGTGGCTGAACTGTTTGTTTTGAACCTTCAGGGCTTCTTAAACAAGGTAATGACAAATACACACTAAAAAAGAGCGTTAATTTGAACTTCAGGTCTAGGTCCGCTTTAAACAAAAGCTGTGACTGGTGAAAGGTACATGCTCTTTAATGAACAAAGCAGTGTGCATGGTTGTTTGTGTAAAATATAGCCCTTTTATAAGACTTATCTACATCAAAGGAACTTCAATCAGATTAAAGAGTGCTCCTTTTTATTCATGTGTGAATATTACACTGGCTGAATTTTACTTCATCTATGACAGGGATGAGCTTCATTTCAATCAGGAACAGCCGCAACTTAGTTTATTCCCATTGGTGAACTTCTCTGTCAGTTTAATCCAACACGCAACTCTGATTGGCTCAGAGAAATAAACACCCGCCTCTTTGTATCTGTCGATCTGTGAGAGGCTTTAGAGACATCATCAAAGCCCCGCCCGTCACATAACTCCGCCCCTTTCCACCGGCGTTCCATCGTGAAACGGATTGACTGTTGCGGGGCACTGAATGTGGCGCATGAGAGAGTGCGTGTCGGGGATGTAACGGCCGCCTGTCCGTGTAACGACACTGAATTTAAACACACAGACGTACGTCAATGCTCAGGGGACTCCGAGGATAGGACACACCGGGAGTAGCGGGTGCAAAAACAAGGGGAGTTCTTTTTACGACAGCACGGAGCGGAGACCGACACGGGGAGCGTGGCAGGAGAGCGACGCTCGAGCAAATCCAAACCGACACCGCGCGCAGAAATGGCGGAGCACCACGCAGTCAGCGACGGCAAGCACAAAGCGTCCACCAATGCCGGGAGCTCGGTGCACGGGAACAGCCGACCCGGCGCCGCGGGTGGAGGAGGGGGCAAAGGAGGCCTCTCCGGCGGACTGACACAGCCAGCGGGGTGGCAGTCGTTACTGTCGTTCAGTATTCTTTTTCTGGCCTGTCTGGCAGGATTCAGCTCCAGACTTTTCGCCGTGATCCGGTTCGAGAGCATCATTCACGAGTTCGATCCGTGGTAAGTGCGCTAAGCTAACATTTGTCAGGACATATTGGTTAAAAAACTGCCTGCAGTGGCAGAAACTGAGGTCTGAGGTACGGTTTTGTTTTTTTTATCTTCCATAATGGAAGGTAACTATTATTACGTGCAGCAAGAAACTGTTCAGATGTCAACAGTAGTTGGCTTCCACATACTAAACAGTTGTTTCCCCTGTGAACAATAAGAGGTTTTCTGTGGGACTTTGGTTGTGGCTGCGCTGATCCTCTGTATGGGTGGATCTTGTCATTTCTGTCGTGATCCTGGTTCGATTTAATGTAGAATTCTATTCAAGTGAGAGACGCGAGGAGCCTTCATCTGCAACCATGTTTAGGTTCTAAAAAAAAAGTATATAACCTATAACTATTGTGAGAATAAGCAGGTGTTAAGACTTTCTCCAGCTGGACGCACTTTTCTTTTCACTCCGCGCGAGTTTCATTCCACTGAAAAGTCCCATTCGGTGTGAGCAGGTGGACTCGCTGCTTTTTCTCTGGAGGTTGTTGTAGCCTCAGCTCTCGTCGATGGCATTGATCCAGGCTATTGTTAATGAAAGAATCAATTTTCTGTTGCAGTTCAACACTAATTGCCGTTGGAGAGAATATCACTGAAACGATGAATCGATTATTAATCACTTCCAAAAATGTGCTAAATTATCCATTTCGATAATTCATCGTTTAAGTAAATGAAAATAAAAATCTGTGGTTCCAACATCTTAAACATGAATTAATTCTGGTGTATTTGTCCTTATACGACAGTAGTCTGAATAACTATGATTTATGGACACCTTTTTCTGTCTGTTATGGGTGAAATCGATTCATAATAATAAGACAGATCAGCCCGAGAAGAAGAAGAATGCATATTGGAGAGAAATAGTCACTTGGACCCCATGTGTTTGCTCCAATAACAGCCAGTGGTCGTCATAACAGCAGGCTGTTTGTAACCTAAAAGCCAACTGATCCGGTCTGATCCGTGTCTGTCATCACAATGCACAGAAGATTCTTCCTCTTTGTGCCACTGTCACATGTGCTCACAAGTGTCACTACACTCTGTGGCATTGAGGCACATTTCCTGACTGGGGCGCTAATTTATTAATCTTCAAGGGCAGGTGTTCACTTTTGTTCAGAGTTGACATTCACCTCTTCAATTACGATGATAACTTGACTGCGTGTCATAGCCAAAGGCCAGGGTTTAGGGCTGGGACTGCACAACAGAGACGTGTCTATGAAGAAACCTCACAGACTTCTTTCTGTATGTACGAATACAAACCTGGTGTTACAGGTGGTGTTATGTTCCACTTTACACAGTCACAGTAGGATCTGGTTTGCCTCAGCCGGAGTTTCCAAATGTGCAGAGCCATAACTGCGTAGCTCGTTGGCACATGAATTCAGAAATGAAAACAAAATGTTCATTTGACATTTGGAGTTTGAAAGCCCCTCCAGCTAAGACTAGTCTACATTCTCTTTAAGAAAACAAAGCCAGACTTGAATGGAAACGTCTGTTGCATGTTTATATGTGAAATGTTATGAAAATGTATCCAAAAGTAAAAATAATACATTACTCACAAAAAAGAGCGTAATGCCAGAAATATGTCTGTAGTTGGCTTTTCATAAATCTTGCAACATTTGTCCCCGCCGACAGCTACAATTTGACCCTGTTTATAATCCTGATCAGCTTGCTGAGATCTATTGCACTACGTTTTCGCAATAGTTGACTCTTGCGTGCGTTCTCCTGTATGCGTGTCTACTTCGGTGCTAGATATTTGCCAAGAATACGAAATGGTGCATTATTCAAATAAGTATTCTGATAAATTCTGTTGACACATAAACACGAGACAATGCTTAATCCCTTTTAAAAAGTGGGCTTTTATCTTGCACTAGGTTCTAGAACTTCCTGACCTGTTTGACAGCAAGGAATAAGAATGTGGATTTTACAACTCCAGGCTCACAGGCTGCTGATTGCAAGTGGCCTTCAATCTCAGACACGCATGATTAGTGCCGTTGTCTGAATGCTTGGTTGCTGTTAGTGATTTTCCTCTGTGCACAGCTTCAAGTTATCTACAGCTAACCATTACATTAAACAAGCTGGCAATTTGAGGAGATTGGATTTACAAGCACCAAAATAACAAGCTAATTCTGCAATATGCAAACGCCACACACTGTGCTGATCTTGTAAACATATTCCTGATATGACATGTCTTATCTGACTGTGCTCATTTTGGTTTCCCAGTATTTGCTAATTGTTTTTTCTTTGGTACTCGGCAACATAATGAAATTCAGTTTTGGGACTTGAAAATGCATGTCACGCTCTTTAATATTAATGCTCAGTCTTGTCCAGACAAAGAGTCAGATGATTTCTGACAAGGCGAGTGTTGTGACAAGAACTAAACCTTTTAGAGGTTAACTTCCTGCCCATGCAGGTATGAGTAAATGTTTGTGGCTTCGGCTGCTTTTTAAAGCGAGCGTTCCTGCTCCTCTAGCTACCTTTAATTCAAAAGTCTTTGTCCACTTTATTGAGTTGGTGAATGGAAATTTTAATTAAATGGGGCACTTTGTGGTGAGTGTTCCTTGGAAGCAGTTAGGTTTTTCCCACTAGATTGTGTTGGGGAGGAGAAAGAGGAGAAGAATGTCTTTAGTCAAACAATGGGCTGGAAACTCAGGTTTAACTGGACAGACATGCACGTATGCACACTCACGGTTTGACTTCACTTTCTCTGCAACCAGGGCAGTATAAATGCTTCCTGTCTGTCAAGCAGGATGCCATTTTTTCGATGCCATGCCCAATAAAATGTATATATGCAATATTTTGCTTACCCACCTTCCCACATCATCTTATATGAGTGAAAAAAGCACTCCGATTTGGCTCCACCATACATACATACATACAAAAACACTAAAGTGTGTCCAAACTCAATCTGAGCTTGGTACAGTCATTATGTTTACATGCACAGTTTAATTTTGCTCAGGCCATAGTCCGATCAAGACAGGCAGTCGGACAAACTTGCCAAATCAGAGTTTACACAGGGTGTCTGTGGGAAAATTAAGGCCCTTAAAAAGTATTAAATAGTATTAAAAAGTCTTAAATTTTGTCCATAGAGTTTGACTGCAAAAAGTAGGGCTGGGCTATATGGCTGAAAAGTATACCACAATATAATTAATTCATATTGATCGATAATTATAGATATTTTTTCATGACGTATAAAAATATTAAAAATAATAATACCATTTTTTTATTTGGGTTTTATTTTTTATTGTTTTTCCTCTTATTTTAATCATTTCAGTTATCAATCAGACCGCACAGGAAAAAAGTAATGTCAAGCACATTCATGAGATTTTTAAAGCCAAACTTCTCATCTATGCTGACAGAAGCATGTCCTTGGCTCTGTGATAAACCACTGCCTCAGTAATTTCTTCAAAGGAATACTTCACTGATTTGCATGTAGCTTTGTATTGCTAGAATAGCAGTAGTATTTTTTTTTTAAAATGGGCTTCCTTCCCTCCCTTTTAGACTCACCCATAGGGGGATGAGACCTCATTCCCAGAATGTAAACACGGTGTCTGCCCGACAATGACAGAATGTAGTTTTCAAACTGATATGGCTACGAGGGGAAATACCTGCTTTTTGGCAGTGCCTGCGACCGGAGTCGGGAACCAGCGCCTGGAGAAAGATTGACCGGCAAATAATGGGAACGTACTCTTGTCCTTTCCTTGTTTTTACTGCACATCGGTACAATCTAGCCCCATATTCGCCAACTTATTCCTCACAGAGATTTGTGTGTTTACACAACTAATGCCGTCTGCTTCACTTGGTAAGACGTGACACTGGAGACAACGAGACTCTCGCAGGGCAGTAAGTGCAGTGCATTCTGGGAGTTGTTGTCATTCGTGTACATGAGAAAAAATAATTTTTTTCTGCCTTTCTCGGCCAAGAAGACACTTGCTTCAAATATTATTTCACATTTCTGCTACATAGATGATTCAGTTTTAATAGACATTCATCTTTTCAACGGTGAAATATCCCTTTAAGTAACCAAAAGAAAACTGCCAACTGGTATGGCGCAACCAGACTTGACTGTTCAGTGATTGGCTGTTTGACTGCCACTCCAGAGGCTCTGACCACTCTACAGGCTGCAAGCATGGAAGCAACTTGGTTACGAGGAAGGGACTGAGTTTATTCATGTAACTAAACCTGCTTCATCTATTTCTCTAGCGCTTTTCTCCGTTCGTTTTTTTTAACAAAGTTGAGTGACTTCATCGAACGTCCTATCAAAGGTTTTTTCTATTCATGTCGCGGAAGTGACTATCGCGATACATATCGTTATCATATTATCGCCCAGCCCTAGCAAAAAGAATGCATGAATGTATTTAGTTTCCTCCCCACGTTTGTTAAAAAACAACAATATGCTATGCTTGCCCTAGATACTTGAGTCAAAAGGGTTACTTTCCTATACAGGAAGTTCCAATTAACGCTGTTTTTTTGGTGTGTATCCACCATTACCTCGTTTATGAAGCCCTAAAGTTTCAAAACAAACAGTTCAGTCACTGCTGAGAACGCTGGGTTTTATTGTATTCTCTGGCTCTCCAAGCGGTCTGAAAAAGCCTGGAATCGTTACGTAAGGAGCACTAGTCCGGGCACATCCGGGTGACTCTGGGCCCGACTCTGGGTCAAAGGTGTAAAAGGGACTGTGGCGGGGAGTCGTGATGAAGCCATTTTTAAACATTGTTAAAACCATGTTTTGAGTAGCAGTGCATCCACCGTTCCAGAGGGGGAGCTGTGCTTGATGTGCTAATTACGTCACTTCCAGGTACCATGTACCAAGCTCTTGTCGTCTGGCCAATCATAACACAGTTCTGTCTTCTGGGGGAGAGCTTCAGTGAATAGAGTTTTCGATTGGCTTGTTTGCAGCAACTAGGAGGTTTTTGACCATAAAAAGAAGTTAAAGTATGTAAGTAGACCTCCGCAACTCAAATATGTGCGATAGGACCACTCTATGGGAGCTTTGATAAACCTTGCCTTTGGTTTGATTTATGCTTTGTTCCTTTCCCGGTTTGAGTTCCTTTGTATGGTTGTGCTCTATAGATTTAATTGCAAACTGAAACTGTTTTGCAAGTTAAATATGTGTTGCTGATTACAGCTTGAAGTGGCAATAAGGTCTTAAAATATGTTAAGAAGGTCTTGAAAAAGTCTTAAAAAGGTATTGAAATTAACTTTTTTATAGGATTCCTGCATATACCCTGTTACATGCGAAGGATGAAATCTTTTGTGTTCTCCGAAGAAAGACACTGCTGCCGTATGATTTCCAGCAACTATACTGCATATTATCTGTTTACTCCTACTAAAGACCAGGGAGGAAGGACATTTTGGTGCATGTACAGAACTCCAAGTTCGACTCCAGTCTGACTACGTGTATCCAAGCTGGAGTAATCGGACTATGAATCGCATTGTTTCTTACATTAGTAGTGGAAATCACTGTCAATGTGCACATTGCACTTGTTAAATATACATTTATATAACAAAAAATGGTAGTGATGGCTTAGGCAAAAATATCTGCTATGAAAAATTGTATTGGATGCTTATGGCTGCCAAACCAGAAATCTTTCCTTATTTAAGGGAGATTCAGCAACAATTCTTCACATAGTTCAAGATGTTCAAGTTAAAAAAGTTTTGTTTAGGTTTAATGTTTGTGCCATCTGCTGCTATGGTGTTTTTTGTGTGCACACTCACCAGTGCATCTTTACCAGGTTAAGAAATGAATTCCAGCTCAGGAGCCTCTGGAAATGTGCCTTACATCTCTCACTATCAGAACCCATTATCTTTATTTCTGTTCCTCCACCTCAGCTTATCACACCTGCCTGCTTGCTTTTACACAACAGCCCCCTCCTTCAGTATTCTGCGAAATTTAGGCGTACCAAATTTGAATATTTCTCACAAAACTCAAATCTAAAAACTACATTGAGTGCAATTTAACACCTGAAATGTCAGCGCTTTTACAGAAGGCTTGTGCAATCCTCCACTATCTCTACACTTTGATAACAGCCCAGACAGGATGGTGAGGTGTTTCAGGCCTCTTTGATAATAGGTTTTGCTGCAAGAAGTTTGCTGTAGTGAAAAAAAAAAAAGTTTCCACAAGACGTGTTATCAGCTTCTTCTTCATCTTTTTTTTTTTTTAAAAGCCACCGAAATAAGCGGTGGTTGCAGAATTCGTGTGTACATCTCTCTCGCTCCATTGTCACTCACTCTGTTTTTCTTCTCCTGTCTTAAACACACACGAAGACCATGACATTTAGCTGAAAGTAGATTAAGGCCTATCCAGGAGTGGCTTCTGGCACAGCGGCATGTTAGCTTGAGAAAATGTAGAATAAGTTATGATTGATCTCTCTACCAGACACTTGGCTGGAGCTGCGATCCCTGCCTAAACCCCCAAACTGACTGTCCAACAGCTTATGAAATATTCAGTGTGTATACAGTGTCCAGTCACCTGAAGCAGAAAACACTTCAGTGGGTTCTCATCCTGGGTCATTACAACTGACAGGTTTCCCCGTTGCACATTAGCCACTGTAAATTGGTGTTACCACGACAACTTATTTGCCATGTCACTACATACGTCATTGCCAAAGGCATTTACTATATTGGCTCAGTGTAAATGAAGCTTGATTTATTTGCTGGTTTCTTCCCATTCACGACGAAGACCCTGATGATTAAGTGGTATTTTTCAGACCGGGCCTCCCAGCATACTTGTGTCAGGCATGGTGGGGGGGTCTGTGATTCCACCGTTTGCTTCATGTGTGAGAGCGACAGATCTGTTTCAGGGCACCCGGGGCATGTCTAGATGAGCTGCCTCTGTCGGTAAAAGCACCAGGCACGGGGATGCCGCTGGCGAGCACAGTGAAACGCAGAGAGACGTATGAAATTCGTACCAGATTGGGCTTACAGTGTCAGTTATTATTAAAGCTGTGCCAATTATTCCACGGGTTTGTGCATTCAGCTTTTTGCTGCCAATTCTAGAATTCTGTTCAGGACGGTAACAAAGGGAAACGTATTGTGCAAAGAACAGCAATGGTTGATTGGCTCATGCTGAATAGAGGTCGGCAATGTCCTGTTTTTTTTTCTGCCTCCAATTTGCCTGTCAGCCAGTTTTGTGAGGGCTAATCTGAAAGTGTTGCCAAAATAACCACCCGACAAGGGGTTCTTGTCAGCAGCCTGGAGGCCACACGAGTCACAGATGCTGTGAATGGAGTTGCATCAACTGTCGCCCAATTTCTTAGCATGATGAATTACCCTCTGCTGCACATTCACAGCTATATCTGTTAGGGATGAACCGATGCACTTTTTTTCACTTCCGATCCGATACCTGAATTTGGATATCTGCCGATACGATACTATTCTGATATGGATGCTCTGTTTGCTTTAATATTATTTATTAAAGGTGTTTTAAAACGGTGACGGCTGTGATTACGTCGGTTCCAGAGGACCTGCCAGCGGAGCTGATTTTCCTGGTTACCTTCTGGTCAATCATGCTAGCTGGCTGTAAACTCTGGAATGGATTTCCTGAATGGAGTCATGCATCATGACTCCATGCCTCATTGAAACACACCTCAGTTCAGGAAATCCATCCATTATCTACCGCTTTATCCTCCACCACAGGGTCGCGGGGGTGCTGTGCCTATCTCAGCTGACATTGGGCGATAAGCGGGGTACACCCTGGACCGTTCACACTCTCACACCTACGGTTAATCCATTCCAAGTTTTGCAGCCAGCTATCAGAGCAGTCAGGAAATCACTTGTGGAGACATTTCAGCAGACATTAAAGCACAGACGTATCGGATCAGACATTTTTATAGTTGTATCGAACATTTCGAAATGTATCGTCGACCTGCACATCATAAGAATCACGAGGCCAGTTTAGTTGAGGTGGAAGATTGTTCACCCAGCTTGCTGCTTGCATCGATGCAGTAGAATGTTGCCACGGCTGTAATTTATTGTGAATTAATAAGTCCCCTTCCTTGCCCCACCTTTGTTAAGACCTCTTGCCAGTTTTGGCAGTTATTCACTAAAGATATTTTAAGGGCATTGTCCTCTGACAGATATGCTCCTTTATTAAAAGCTAAAGAGTGTGATCTTGTGCTCCCATAACTCACAGACATGTCAGCAGTGCAACACAAGCTACTGATAACATCTAAGCCTGATGCTTAAATCTCTACATTTAGGAGGTATTTTTTTTCTCAGCCTCCACTGTGACAGTCTGTTGAATTTTAGGGATGGGGCTGATTGGTATCAGGTTCCGATACAGAAGTAATTGACAGATCGTAGTTTTTCCATTCCAAAATGCCAAATGTCCGGTGAAATCAATGATTAACATGATTTGATTAATCAAAGACGCAATTTAAAAAAATTTTTTTTTTACTTTTTTAAAACGCTGGAACATTCACAGCTCGCCTGTGACTCCGTTTGTGTGTGCGCTGCTCTGCGCTCAGTGTGTGTGTGTGTGTGTGTGTGTCGGATCGGATCGGAAGTTAAAAAAATTGGATCGGTGCATCCTTATTAAATTTACCAGATTCATTGTAACTATATGAGATAGATGAGACACAAGTCTTGTGTTGGATTATGGTATTTCAGTGGTTTAATGAATGCTAATGAAGGAAGGAGGAAGAAGAATAATCTTGCCTGATCAAAGTGTTATATGTACTTTTATCTGTATACAGTTGTTACCAGGTTGAAATTACTCATTGATGTTGGCAACACAGGCAGTATATTTTAGATGTTGTGAGGACCCAATATATTTTCGATTAAACTGTCCAAATAGCATTGTCTCATACTGTTTCTATTATTGGAAGTGATCTTGGATGGAGCCCAGGAACAAACCCGGGAAGCAGAACTGAACATATTCCCTATATCCTCCTCTACAGAAAATGCTCCAGGACAAACTTTTACTCACAGTTACACTTGCTCATCAGTATGTGTCACGCAGAGTGGAGTTGTGTGGCCGACACACCTTTTGTCAAACTGTTTGTTCTGCGTTGTCATGGGTGCTTTGATGTGATTGTTGTTCCATGACCAACCATTCTGCAGAACCCAGCTGTCCAGGGAAAAACAGAAGGAGCAATGTGTAACTACTCCAAGGCTCTAAATGACTGTACTCTATTATTTTAATTGCTTGTGTTTGCCTTAGTGATTGTTGTACATTAGTTGTAGGACCGGTCGTCAGTCAGTCTCCATACAAATGAGAGTATACAGAACTAGAAACACCACTAACAGTCAACAAATGTCGATGATACATGTGCACAGCCAACCGTAAAGTAGGCCTTATCCTACAGGGACACTATAGTGGGCTCAGAAAAGCTGCATTTGCTTTTTATGACAGTCACGTGACTTTGACTGTGGTTTGTGTAGGTTATTGTTGGTCTGTTCTTGAGCATTGTGTCGGCCTCACTCTTGTTCTCCTCCGCATTAGCTTTGAAGTGATCCTCGATACCTTCTGGATGGAAGGCCGAGGTGGAAGTGGGGCAGAAGTAACAGAGAGGATCTGCGCTTATCATACATCCCTGTCCTCATACTGACAGGAGTCCACATGCAGCTCTGTGGGCGAGTGCACCTGCATACAGAGAAGAGAAGAAAGGAGGAGTGAGGGACACAGTGGTAGGATGGAAGGAGGCGTGAAGAAAGAGAAATTAATGCCTGCCAAACACTGAAGGAGGTTTTGATGGTGGAGCCAAAGAGATTTTATTGTTCCCAGAAGTGCATCATCGGTTTGTTTTGTGTGTGCATGCACACATAGTGTGTGACGTTTATATTTTAATGCGGAGAGGATAGAGATGATTTTTTTTTAATTTTTATTTTTAATTCAGTCAGCCTCTGCCTCAGGTTAAATTGAATGTCTTCTGTAGCTGTTAGATTACTTAAAGCAGAGCCCATTTAATAAGATCAGCTGCTTAATGCATCTCCAAAGTATTACTGAATACCTCAAATAGCTCAACTCGGCTTACTCTTGAGTAATTTTTCTCCTTCCAGTTTTAATCCCCCAACATTTTCAAAATGTCCCTTGAAATTAGCATCAGCAGCAAACCAAGGTCTATAGCTTAGAGCTGCCTAAATCAAATAAGTCCCAAAGAATGGTTTACTATGAAGGTTATGCATTTGTAGCCTCACTGTGGTGTTTTTAGTAATGCAGACATTTGTGTTCTCAACTAGGCAAGGTGATTATCTCCCCGTTTCTGTGAGGGTTGTGATGCCCGTTGGCTTGATAGCTGTTTAGATGATTGGCTTGCTCTCAGTTTGGCACCTCTTGTATGCCTTGCGTTCTGCTTTTAATTTAGAATGTGCTGTGTCCACATTGAAGGTATAATATTACCTTTCCTCATTTCAAGGTGAGACTCAAATATATTGTAAAAAAAAATTGTATCATGCACGTCGGGTTGTTTTATGAAACTGTTGCAGTTTATCACTAGAGATGGGACTTTTTTGTCAGCAAAAAAAGGCACAAACACCTAAAATTTAAGACCAACGAGGTTAAAGAAGCTGTGCACGAAAAGGTGAGCCAGCTAGGGCTGGGATGATTATGCCGATTATGTCATGCAGACTTCAAAATTTCGTCGACATTAATATTTTCCGTTGTTTTCCTCCTTCCTCGCCCTGAAATGTTCGTTTATCAAGCAGTCGCAGTACTAAACCAAAGATAAACGCTACGTTAGACAGTTGTCTAGTTATTGATTCTGTTCAATAGAGAGTCACACAGACAGACACGCAGGCCGCACGCACACTCTAATCGTAAAATTTGTTGTTAAATTAGTCGACTAATCGAAAAAATAATCGCTAGATTAATCGTTTGAAAAATAATCGTTTGGGACAGCTCTAGAACCAGCTGTCCAGGCTCCCTGCGATTTCAGATGATGGTGCACGCGTTGAGGAGGAGGAGTCACCGGCTCGTTTTTGTGAATGCAATAGCTGGGGGGGGGGTCGGTCGGTAGGTTAACTATGGTGCTCAAAAAAAAAAACAAATACAAAATTTGACAAAAATTAGCCACGTGGACCTTGACAATAAACTCTCAAAATGCCCTTTTATTCCCATCCCTATTTATCACTATGCAGATAAAGAAAATCCAGCGCTAAAGCTAATCTCACAGCTGATTGCCGCCTTTCCTAGAAAGGTTTACATGGCTGCTGCCTCCCCTGTCACCTCTTTTTTTTTTTTTTTGTAGCCATCAGTAAATCCTCCACAATGTCCTCCCTCTCTGGATTATTTATATACTCTGACGGGGCTGCCATCTTTTTGGCTTTATGTTTATATATTGTACCCTTTGATTAAACGAGTTTGTTGTTGGTGTTTCGGTATATTCTGCCACTGACCTTGACCAAAGACGGTTATCTCTCAAATAAAGCTCTCCCTGTGGCTCACACAGTGGATTCACGTAGCTCTAATGGTAGGATGTGTCCAATTCCGGCAAGGGTTATTAATCGGTGTCTAAAAGGGTCGATCAGTGATTAAAGCATTGTCTTAATTAATGTTCTGCTTGGCATGTTGGTTAATCTTCATCTGTTAAAAAATGGTTTTGCCCAATTATAGACTCTACAAACATAGTCATGTGCAGCCAGTGTGCACTGTTCAGTACACTAAACGGATATGGATAAGCCTATGTGGCCAGCCATGGCAAAACCGGTCATAAGTCTACCGAGGGACATTTTGAGTTATTTACAGATTCTGTGTGATTTCTACGGTTTCCAACAACATCCAACACATGCAAATCGGATAATATTTGAAGAAGATATAGCCATTTGAATGTAGGCACTCCTCAAACTGCTTTAGGGAGAATTTTAGCTTCAAAGATTTACACCTTCTGGAGCCAAGAGACGGAATCATCACATTTACATAGCACAACCTCCTCCTGGTCTAAGCTGTCAGTGAAACCACACCCTGCTCTGTATGAGCACAGATACTATCGTTGTGAGCTACACAGAACAATACATATACAATACATAAAAAAACTGGACATAATATCCTCTTAAGATTTAAAATGAAATAACATAAAAAATACAGGAAGGGGGGAGGGGGTGGGGGTGGCTTATTCTGTTATCATTTCTTGTCGTTACACTTGTGTAGTCATAAAGTGGTATTCAGATTTGGGCACCCCTGTAAATTTGTTGTCAATTTGTTGTAAATTCATTGGTTGTTTGAATAAGAAATTTCAGTTAAATATATCATATAGGAGACACAGTGGTATCTGAGAAATGAAGTAAAGTGTATATGATTTACAGAAGGTGTGCAAGAATTATTACAAAATTAGGCATGTGCATAAGTTTAGGCACCACAAAAGAAAAATGTTGTGCATCCTCCTTTTGCAGAAATAACAGCCTCTAAATGCTTCCTATAGCTTCCAATTAGAGTCTGGATTCTGGAGGTAGGTATTTTGGACCATCGAAAGCTCCACACACTCTCTCTCTCTCTCTGTGTGCGTGCATATTCATTAGCCATGTGTATTCTCCGTGACTGTCAGCTGATTGGCCGAAAAAACAGCAAAAGCTCTGGAATGTGAGATCGCCACACCCAAACTAGGAATGATTCACAGAGATCAAACAAACTTAATTCAAATACAACGTTTATGGTATTAAGACCCACAATACTGTGATTTGAAGCATGTAGTGGCTTCTAACAAACTTCATGTTTTACTCATTTTGAGCTGGGCCGACTTGCGCCCTCTTTGGCCGTGGCGGGACACCTATGGTAACAGAAGGTGAAGAGAAAAATGGGGTGGTTGTGTTTTGGGTTTTGTTTTGAAAACTGTTGGCTTTCTTAATGACATGTTAACACATTAGTCTGACTAAAATCAAGCTAGTCTTCATCAGACTAACATACCTGGATAATGCGATTCATATTCTGGTTACCACTGGTGTTTTGCGCATCCTCCTTGCGGTATTTGACCCGGAAATAGAAGGAGACAACATATAAACTGCATATATTGTTGCAGGGAAAGAACAAGTCCGTGATAAAGAAAGCTGCAGAGAAGACCCATGTTTGGACTGACGAATAGACGAGATAAACATGTACAGCCGGTACAAAACATACAGATCCACAGCCCGATTCAACTCACAGGCCATCTCACTGTTTGCTTTTCTGTGACGTAAAGGTCAACAGGAAATCGATTCAATACTAGCTTATAGAGGGATACACTGCCACCTACAGAGGCAGTCAGACGTACACGGCCAAGTTGTACGATTCCCTGTCTTAGTCCGACTATGGCCTTAGTGTGATTAAACTGTGCATGTAAACGTACTGAGTGACCTCACATTATCCCGTCTCTGTTCTGGCAGAACTGTGTCTTATGTTTTCCAGTTGAAGATGTGCACATTCCGATGGGTCTGAATTAATTGTCACAGCCTACCCACTGGCAAGGCCACCTGATGTGAGGCTTTATGGTGCGAGGCCACAGCTTTGTTTCAGGTCACCGGAATGGCTGACGGCCAGGAAAGGACACACTTTTCCAGAGTTGCATTCCATTGTTGCAGGGCACAGATAAGTGGAAGAGGACTTCGGGCAAAGGAAGAGAAATGACAAATGTGTGAATGGAGTGGTGTCAAGCAGGACAAAATGACAGCCGGAATAGGTTGTCAGTCTGTGAGTAGCAGAAAGAGACGAGCCTGTCAAGAGGCTGTCATCTCACCGAGGTTATCGAGTAGAGCAGCTTGCAGGTGTTCTGGGTGAGCTAAAAGGCAAGGTTGAGCACTTGACCGTAGGATAGACTAAAATTGGGTTGATGTACAGAACTGTGTAAAAGTTAGGCTTGTTGTTTTAGCAATGTTGTAATGAACAGTCAATATAATTGTTTTTCAGCCACTTTATTGGAGCACATTCAGAAAATGCAAGAAACATGTATGCAGTTTTAAAAAAACACATTTATAAAAAAAAAACACCAGTATGTAGTAGGACCTACCTGTAACCTTGAACAATAATACGACCCCGGCTCGCTCGTTTGTCCTCTTTCACGTCGACAAATATCTGCTCTGATAATAGTCTATTACACCAGGTTTATTCAAGACATGCTTGAACATTACATACACATGTTGTCTGAGTTGTATGACTCTTTGAGAGCTTGATAAGACCAACATTCATTCACATCATTCCAATCCAATTTGTCCTAAAACAATAATTCTGGTGGTGCCCTCGAGATTTGTAGATCATTTACTATATACGTAAAACACAAATTTGTTATGCTGATGTTTGCAATTGTTTGGTCACTGGCTGCTCCAAATTGAGAAACAATATGCAAGTCCTTGTTCAAAGAAAAATGTGTTTGACATTGCAGGAGTTTGAATATAGTTAAAGTTGTATTTTTCTTATTTGTGTGAATTAACACTTTATTTTATTTTGGCGAATTCACTCCCATCCTTTGTTCAAAAAAAAAAAAAAAAAGTTATCTCGCTGAGTACATATTTTCTGCTGCCTTCTAAAACAGATGACACTTATGGATCTCGATAGGGTAAAGGTGACATTTCTGCTGAAAAGCGGAATCTGGGATTAAAATTAATCATCTGCAACAAATTAATCAAGGAAGTTCAATGTCTCCAAAAATCCATCATACCCATTGAATATTCAGTGGAAGAGGTCTCAGCCCCTGCGAGGATAGACCTGTAGGTCTGTGGTTTGTTCATGCTCTTCACGTAGGTGCATTTAGAAAATTCGTTTTTGGTAATGGTGGTAAACTGCGATATCATAGCCAGTTCTGAGCTACGTTTTAATCATATTTTATGATTCGATTTGCTTATGTTGTCATGAAGAAAGACCACTCAGATGTGAAAGGAATTCTGTGGTTGTCATTCATGTCTTTCCAACTGAAAGTGTTTTGGTCAGTCTCTCTTTATGACGGATGATACATTGATGTCTTGGTGCTTGCAGAGAATAGGCTTCCCTCATGGATACTATGTGCTAGGGCTGCAACTATTTTCTCGATTAATTGAGTAATCGTTTGGAGAAGCAAATAAGATGTCTTGTCACCCCTAACTGACAGTGGAGCCAGTCAATTTTTTTGGCCGATAAGCTAATTGCAGATAAGATCTGCATTACCCTTGTAACGGAGAATCGGCAAAAATAAACCGTGTAGGTTATGAAAAGCCAATGATGGGTGCTTTGGCTAGTTTATTACCAATGTTGCTGTGATGTAATTTGTTGATCACAGAGCAACTCCTTGAATATCAAAATTGGCATTTCTATTATATCTGGTATTTATTGGGTTTTAAATAATTAGATATTTGTTTATTTTGGTGTGTGATTGTGCAGAAGAGCTACCTCACCCAAAACGTTGGAAAAATAATGAACAATTTTCAGGAGCTCATGTGTTTTGTTGTTATGCGTGCCATGTATCAAGTTCAGCACACTTACCCTCTGTCATCATTAAACTATCACATTTCAAGATGTATTTTAAATTATGATTTTAATTAAATCAGATGCAGATGAGGTCAGGAAATGCAGTGTCTTCTTTCAGTCTGCACAAACACAAATCCGCCTCCTCACTTAAACCTTTTATGAATCCTCCACCTGTTCAAACCTCCAGTTTCTTTCAGTCTTCAAAACAGTTTTTGTTGAGGGAAAAACAGTTTCCCTCCTCAACACAGCTTCAATTTAAGGTGTTCCTGAGACATGAAACACCACAGGAATGAAGGACAATTTTCTTCCAAATGCTAATCATTGTCCCAAATGCCATACTCCCTCATGCCTGCTGTGGTCGTTCTGCTTTTTCCCAACCACAGAAAGGACTGACCCACTTGAATTTGAGACCCAGGTTTTGCCTTCAACTGTTACCCTGGAAACTTTTCTGTCATCCTCTGAAGCTCCCAGTGTCTTAGTTTGTAATACTGTTGAGCTGGAACAACCGTCCAGTCAAAGACAAGATTCACCAGCATGTCACACGTTTGTGACGTCAGCTTTTCAGTACCATAATTCCTAAACGTTTGAATAACTGCCAGATATTGAAAGTGAAAGTTATCTTTAAAAAAAGGGCAGAAAGAAAAACTCACTCATTGAATTTTTTTTGACGATACTACAGCCATAAAATCACAATAAATCCATGTAGCCTGATTATCATGATGGTCATATGAGCGTTAAGAACTAGCAGAGTCAGCTATAATTTGGTTGTCAGGGTGAAGCCTACTGTACACATCCTTCCCATTCCTTGCTACTATTCCTGGTTTGTTCTGAGAAAGCATGGTTGAGATGTGTGTATTGTAGGCAGTTGAAATAGTTGATGACTGATTTAGCAATCGATAAATAATTGTTGCAGCCCTAATCCAGACCTTAGCTGTTAGCTCTCATGGAGCTATTTTGGATAGAAGAAAATTTAGCTTCTCCTGGTTTTCAATTTGACAACTTTTATTATGCACATCTGTTTAGCAAATATTTGAATGACATTCCATTGGCTTTGACCCATGTTCCAAAGATTTGCCGAGAGATCCAAAGCTCACAGGAACAGCAAGAGAAGTCAAGATGAGGTTTTCTGCTGCGTAAGAAATAGTAAAGAGGCTTGCCTGGGCTTGGCTGACTACCACTGATTCAAGGCCACTACTGCCAAGTCCTTGTAAAATTGACTGATTGAATAATCATAAGGTCTTAAGCCTGCACTTCTTAATCTCCTGTTGAATTCTTGCTTGGTATTTTCCTGCCTTTTTCATTAAAATATATTTGGGCATGTCCAGCTGTTTCATAAAAGATGATGGATGCTTTTTGGGAGCTTATACAGAGTGCATAACTGGTTCAGTAACTCCTGGTTCTTTTTTAATTTCCCCAGTGTCATTAAAACATCGCTGTAGTTAATTACCTGGATTGGGTCACGACCCTTAACTAAACTGCTTTGTATAATAATGTAATCACTTTGAATGTTATACCTTCTTGACCTTATGCAAATGTTTTTGGTATATTTCCTCAGTATGTTTTATTAAGTTGTATTACTTTCATCTTGTTGCTGTTCTCTATGTGACAATCACTGCTTGTGCCCTTTGTATTTGACACTAAAATCAAAGACTGTGAAGTTCAAGTGGGATTGTAATGGTGTCATCATGTTTTTCATCTTGACCTGTGACCTTCAAAGCTTGTTTCTTTTTCAGCAGATAGACTCTACTTAGTGAGATCAAGGAGGGAGTGTTTGACACTTGTGATGAATCCAGCTTTGGTGATGGCACCTCTTCTTTTAAAAATGCTCCCAAGCTTCATTAGAATATGTGAAGAAGATCAAAATATCAAAGGCACTTGATATGATTTCACTCAGGAGAGGTAAATGACCTCAGACTTCAACATTTCCGTTTCAGGGTAGCACCTTCAATTTGCTAGTCACTACAGTCATTATAATTTAATTGACTATAATTGCTTATCGTGACCTTGAAGCACACTTTTTCAGTCGAAATGGAAAAATTACACTCTATCTACTCTGTCATTCTCAGTATTTCTATTTGCCAGCCTCCTCTTTATTTAATGCGTGTCTGTTCTCTTCCTTTCCCGTGTGTGTGTCTTTGTGAGAGACTCTGTGATCTGACTCACGGGGTCCTCCCAGCAGCCCACAGTTTCATTTCAAAGCAAGATGAACTTGAACAGACCTTGGCTTGATCTGTCACCTGTCGTCCCAGTTGCCTTAAAAGCCACATAACTCTGGACCCCTGTATTAGTGTTGAAAAAGATACAGTATTAAACCTCTGTGTTCGAACAAGAACACCTGTTTTAGAGGATATTTTATGCAGCCTTTGGTTGCAAGCTCATCCCCTGCAGTCGGTGTGTCAGTTATGTTGTCAAGGAATATATTTTTTTTGATAACGTGCTTACTGTTGCCATCTGGCACACGGTGTGATGCGAGTTCCCTTCCAATTTCCCTGCCAAAATTCATCATTGCTCCTCTTCATTAGGTGTTCTTGACTAGTTACCTGGCAAAAAAGACTGTTTTTCTTCACTTCATGATCATGGAATATTAAATATAATTATTTTTCCAAGTTACACTATCACAAAAACCATGGTTCGATTCATATGGTATTGGCGACATGGTTTTCATTTTTCTGTTTGCTTTTTAAACTCTATAAATATATAAAAACCGTACATCAGCATCAAATCTACATCTTAAAGGTCACATAGAGTGGTCCTGTTGCACATAAATGTTAGTTATGGAGGTCTACTTACATATATTAACTTGTTTTTATGGTCAAAAACCTCCTAGTTGCTGTGAACTAGCCGATAGAAATCCTCTTTTCTGACAGTGTATTTCTGCTGCGAGATTTCAGAGTGAACTTTCACCCCCAGAAGACAGAGTCTTGTGATTGGCCAGTACTATCCAGCACATCCGTTCTCAGAAGCGCAGCGCCCCCCTCTGGAACGGTGGAAGCACTGCTCCTCATTTTCAAAACATTGTTTTAACAGTGTTTAAAAATAGCTTCTTCACGACTCCCCGCCGCAGTCCCTTTTATGACTTTGACCCGGAGTCAGACCCAGAGTCAGAAGACACTGTCGCTCGTGAAACACCTCCACAACGGACGTTATTCTTCTTCTGCGGTTCAATGTACGTAACCGGATGTGCCCGGACTACCGCCCGGAGCAGGACGATCGGTTGTTCAGGAGAACCGCTGCTTACGTAACTATTACGGGATTTTCAGTGATCTCGTTGAGCCCCGAGATTACAATAAAACACAACGTTCTCAGCAATGGCTGAACTGTTTGTTTTCGAACCGTCAGGGCTTCATAAACAAGGTAATGAAGCAGATACACACCAAAAAAACAGCGACAATAGGAACTTCCGGTCTAGTTCCGCTTTAATAATCCACAATTTACAGATTGACATGTCATGCAAAGACTGAAAGAATGGGGCTGCTTCATGAGGCACATCCCTGTACAGTAAGTAACAGTTAGAGGAGAGACACTACTGCATTTAATGATGCTTTTCCTGTTTGCTTTCTAGGTAAGAATATAAACTGTCTGTTCTATCAAATCTTAAAAGAATAGGTTTTCTTGTCACTAAAAAACAGACTCACAGTAAACACTGAAGAGACAGAAAGATAAACACCCCCATTGCTTTAGTTCTGGCTTTTGCACTGTCTGACTTATCACGGAGTGGCTGTTTAAATGCTGAGTTGAGTAGAAGTTGCCCTTTCTTAACCGTCTCTCTTCTCTTTGTGCTGTCACCAGTTCACCAATAAATGTTGCTGACTTTTACACACTGTCCCTTTAAGTATGTTTCCTTAATATATACATTATCTGCCTGCCTCTTGGTTGCAAGGATTTGCCCCTTTTGTATCTTGTGTAAAAGTAAACATTTCTCTACCTCTTTTAAGCCTGCAGTGGCTAATTATTTATAATAATTAATGTTTTATCCACTTATAATACAATGGAACCAAACAAGATAGTTTTCATTTTAATGAACTTTACTGAAATTCTTCCCGCATAGTCCTTGAGTTTTGACAATGAAATATAAATAAGCTAAATTTGGCACTGCTGCACAGGGGCACCTTATGGTGTGGGACAGTTTTGGAGGCGGGAGGTGGCCATTAGCCAGATGTTGTTCCATTGAGTTGGTTTCTTCTAAGAGGAACTTTAGGGTTGGTTGATTCCAACCAATTAACACTTTTCAGGCTGGGGCAAGTCAGACTCCCATTGTCCATTTTAAATGTTAAGTTAAATTCATTCAAAGTAAGACTAATTTGACCTTAACAAAGCTGGTAATGCTACCACTTTACTAAGACAAGGATAGTAGAGCTGTAATCTTTCAACAAAGATGGGCCTCTCTTTAAGAGGAGCAGGACTGTACAGCCTTCTCACATTGGTCTTGCTGTGTGCATCAGCGTCCTTGATGTGCAGAGGAAAATCAGCAGGACATTCCCTCCTCTGCATTTCTGGGCTGCAGTTCAATTAGGAGTCTTAGGCTAGAGAGACTTGTCTATGTCTTTCGCTCTCTCTCTCTCCTGTTCCATCACCTGCTCTCATCATTGAAACCACACACACAGCAACACCTACATACACACATCCCGCCTGCAGTTGCTGCTCCTGGAGCTGGCATAATGTCATTGCAGCACTCCCAGGGAAGGCTGGGTACTATTTGATGGGGCTTGCTAGACAAAAGCCGAATTTGGCTGCGAATGAATCACAGTCCCATCTCCCAGGGTTTCTGTAATAGGGTGCTGGATCTGTTTCCGCCTCTGGCTGGGATTTGGAGATTTGCTACCCAGACAAGAGAGCAGTAGGAAGGCTTTGGTCTCATTCACTACTCCCAAATCTGTCAGGAGTGGGGGAGAGTATGTGGAGTTTATATCCAGTATGAGCACATTGTTGTCTTATGTATTCTCTTTGCCCAGAGCCTCGTTTTCTACTAAGATGCTATCACTGTGCATTTCACACAGATACATTATCTGAGTGCTTGTGCTGCTTGATTATTATCTTTGCTGAAGTTTCAAAGTCAAATCGGGACATCTGTTTGTTTTTCGTGTGAGTTTTTGTAGGTTCCGTGCTGCTGCTATAGCGGTGCTGAACACTACTGAAACTTTAAAATGCTAATGGTAGATGTGTAATTTACTACCAATAAATATATTTGTATATTTTTAGAATCACTTGAGAACAAAATTAATTTCGTTTTTATAGCCTTAGAATAAGCCTTTTATACACCTGTATACCAGTTTGAAATGTTAAAGCCCTGGTTCAGACTTGTGTTCCAACTGAGAATTGTACCTTTGCTTGGTAGGCAAGGGGTGGGCTGTGTTGTCAACAAGATACACACCTGTGCATTGACGATGAATGACGTCATTGAATGCGACACAACGTACAAAAATGGAGCTCTTTGTTACCTACTTTGTTTGTGGCCGTTTGCATTTGCATTGTTTATTTTAGTGACAATAACCACAGTAGCAGGGCAATCATAGGAGCCTGACAGTAACCAATAGCAATAAGACACTGGAAACAAGTTTTGAAAGAGAAAAAAAAAAGAAAAATATTACATTAACTTGGAGTAGCATTTAATTTTTCTTTCAGGAAGGGTGGTCCGGGTGAGGTTTCCCTCAGACTTCTCTGTTGAGGCCAAAATGGGTCACACATTTGTTTTAGTGGGAACTGCTTGTCAGGAGCTCCATTAAATCATGGTTATTCAGACTGCAATGATTCAGCTTGGGCCTTAAGAACATACGGTCTCAGTCACTGAGTTAAGTTCATCCCTGCGCTGATGCATTTAGTATGCTTCAATCTAAATCACAAGTAGCATGACATACAGCCAAGGCCTAAAGCATGCTCACTGAACCATGTCTGGAATGATACTCAGTTGAAGAAAAAAAAAAAGACTTATTGTCCTTCTTCTGGAAATTGCCACACTAATGTTGTGCCCCCCACCAAACAATGTCCCCGTCTTATTGTACAATTATGCATGCAGAGTTGGTATGACGAAGAAGCTTTTTCTGTGTTTTACAAATTCGGGAAGCCCCCTGGTGATGTCTGGGCATGGTTGCTCATTAGATTCGTGGATCATTAAAGGCTGCTACATCAAACAACTTCTCACTGGGCTCATGTTGCCCGCGTTATCTATGTTCTCGTCAGCCTCTACAAAGGAGACCTGATCTGACAGTGGGCCTTTGAAGTGGTCTTTTCATTTTGTTTCCTTTTCCTATTGTGCAGCTGAACGTGGTAGGGTGACACCGTGTTTTAATGATTTAAATTGATGACAGTGCCTGCAACTGTTAATTAATCCATCCTGGTCACCAAGTAAAAAAAATTATTGCTGTAGCTGTCATTTGCACTTAGCAGCTGCAGAATCGTTGTGGCTTCTTAACGATGTTAACAATGTTCGCACTAGTTCAGTCGAATGTTGAATACATTTAAATGGACATGAAACACTCGGTATGCAGAATATATTACAGAGCAGTCTCTCAGAGTGATTGCTTTAGCCATAGTCTTAACTAGGGTTGGCCCAAAAAATCAGGTTCAAACCAAGTTAAAAAATTTGCAAATTGAAAATGGGAAAAACCTAAATCAATTAATTGGTAAATGCACCTGGCTTTGAAGGTGTTAAAGTACAGTGTATGATATGATATTGTTGATTCTACTGCAGTGTAAAGCAGAGCCCTGTTGATCAATAAGGTATGTTTAAGCCTCAGAGCCAGTATTGCTATTTAAAGAGCATATTTCCCTGGAAATTTCATTCTGATTGAACCAAGTATAGCCAATGCTTCTAGTTCCAAAAAAGCTCATACATTAGGCAAGATAGTTGGGTGGTTATCAGTAATATGCAGCACAAACTCCATGTGTCTGTGCTCTCACCGCACTAAGTGAGGCTAAAATAAATGTGAATTTATACAGCCTCAAAATCTCCCCTGTGGCAGAATGAAACATTGCAGTGTCACTCCTTTAGAGAAAAAGAAAGTGTGGGAGAGGAAAGTAGTATTCTCTGTTTGCTTCCATTATCTCATAGCCACAGAATATGAAATGGGAGCGATGGCAATGTGTTGGGAAATAATGATGAAGGGACCACAGTGGTACAAAAGAGTGTATAATTACTCAGCCCTGGCGGTAAACGTTGACCCCTAAGGATTGCGGAACCACGATCACAAGCCCGGCCATGCACATATGGTAGCTTTGGGGCTCTAGAACCATGAGCTATGATGTAGGCACCCTGTCTTAATGATTGTCATGTTTGCTGGCAAGGGTTATGCAAAGTGTTTAGTATCACTGGATTGTTATTGAGCGCCTTGAATTGATGTTGAAGCCAATGAGGCGTAAATGTCTTACTGCCTTTTTCTACTGTCTCTTAGTGACTCTTCAGCTCATAGCAGAGGCATTATGCTCAAAGGCAGAGCAATAACAACTTTTTGTCCGGGGGAATCACTCGTATGTAGATGCATAATTGTCTGCAGCTGTGCTTCTCCACATCCAGTTTTATGGTTTCATTTCTGACCTGTCTTAATGGAGCTCTCTCTCCCACTTCACCCCTTTGGTGCAGCAGGTGGATGTTTGGATGAAGAGAAGATGTTTTTTAAACTGTGGATGGTTTTGGGCTGCTGCCCTCAGTTTACCCTCACTGCAGGATTTTAGCCCTAACCGTAAGGGATTTAGTATGTATGGTTGTTGCTCTAAAATGTATTTGTTTGATGGTTTTCACATCACATTTTTTTTTACAGCCAACTTAAGTAAATCTCCAGTATATATATTTTTTTTACACCATGTTAGTAGTTTTAGTAGCAACTTTTCCAGTGTTTTCCCCTTAAGTTATTATAAAACATTAATATAGGCGTGCCATTGGGAATGGCCTCAATAGAGATCTCAGCCTGTAATGATTAGGCCTGTAATTATTGTCGCTGTTGTTGCACGCCATTTGTGTTTGTGATATCAAATTGATTAGCTGCTCGTTACGACAGTGTACAGCCTTTTGTATGCCAGTAATTTCTTCTCTTTTTTCCCCCTTCGATTCACTGCTGCCTGCTGTTTCTGCCAGCTTCCAGCGCCTTCCCTATTTTCGGGTAGGTGGCAACAATGGGTTCTGATAAAAGTGGAGCTTCTGCCCCAGTGGAGTCTTTTGCTAAATGTAGAATTGGCACGCCTTTCATCCATACCCCTTTGAATTGTGAGCTGCAGTTTGAATTTGTGTAACTTGAGCTTTTGGGAATGCCACTTTTCTTATCCCTCTACAAACCCTTTAAATTGACTGAGTACAAATCCTCAATTGTCTTTGAATCAGTCTCCTGTCGAAGACATTTAATCCATAATCCTAAATCCAGTATTGTGCATAGCGTTGTCACCTGAAGGACTGGCCTGGAAAAAGGAGTTGAATGAGAAAATATACATTCCTTTAACATTAACAGCCAATGCCCTGAAACCATAATTAGAAAAACCTCTGTCTGGCATCTGAAGAGCTGGGGATACAGCTAGTCATTCATCACCTTTCAAAATGATGCGGTGAACTACGTGGTGAATAGATGCTTAAATCATCACAACTATGTAACTAAGTATTTTTATTTTGGAACACCTGGCAGATATAAATGCAGTTATAGCTCATTTTAATCATTACCCATTATCTTTAAGTGTTGACCCTATTTTCAAGTTTTGTTCATCTGGTCTAATTGTGATCCTAAACTAGTACCTGTAACCTTTTCCCACTCCAATAAATGTATTATTATCATCTCTTGTGATGTCTATAATACCAAAGGAGCGTGCAGATAAATAATGTTATACACATTTCATGAGCTTGAAATATAAATAAACAATGAAAATCATGGCTTGATTTTGAAAGCTAGCATTCTTCTTTGGGTGATTTTTAATGAAAGTAGTAATCTTTTTCATCCTTGTCCAATGGCTGACACGGTTCAAATGTACAGACCTTCAGCATTTACCATATCCTCTCTGCATGTCCCCTGCTATCCCTTGTGTGTTCTCAGAGGCAGAAATATGTTATTGACTTAGTGAATTGCTGTGTACTTTAGAATATACGGTATCACATGCAGCTTTTACTGCAATTATAGTTTCAGTGGCATTTACTTTGCATTCAGGCAATTTGAATTTTCTTCACTTTGACATTTGTGACAGAATCTATTATACACAGATCTTTTCATGTTGCAACCCATCCGCGCCACAAGTGTGTTCGCAAATCTGTAAATTACAATCTTTGCATTTGCTCTTAATCCCGAGTGTTAACATTTGCCCTCTGGCATCCATGTAGTGTTCAGTAACTGTCATGGTAACATCTGCTGCAATTGCGGTCCACTTATCATTTGTCAACCCATCATATTAATCTGTAAGGATTTTCCTGAGCTTTCCTGTGCAGGAGTTGCATGTTATTATGGATAGGCACATTCTTATGAATATTTTTCTTCCATCAAAGTCACTAATTTGTTCCAGAAATACTGTATTAGTCTTCATGAAATGTTAATAGAGGTTTTTATGTTTCCTCCAACGAAATGCACTGACTTTTTGGTTCTCTGAGCCACCTGAAAAATATCCTAATATATTCTAAATAGTGATGTTTAAAAGTCCCAGTGCTTGTGAGAAGGCATTTATTTGTAATACCTGGTTTACTATAAGCTAATGTAAAATCATATTTCAGTTACTCTTTGCAAATAGCCTAGTTAGCTGCCTTCTTCTAAATCTTGCCCAATGGTAGCTCAGTGGTAGAACAAGTCGTCTTTCAACGCGACGGTTGTGGGTTTGAGTCCCGGCTCCGCTAGTCTACATGCTGATGTGTCCTTGGATACTTTGCTAACCATAACCCTAATGCTGCACATAGATGCACTATATGTAAGTATGAGTGGATGGATATCAGTGTGTGAATGGCAAAACTTTAGTATAAAGCGGCTTTGAGCGGTCATCGAGACTAGAAAAGCACTAAATAAATACAGACCATATACTATGAGAGAAGGAGATACAAATATGACCCACATGCATATTTTATCTTTAGCAGCTATTGGAGCATATTCAAGTGTAAAAGCTTTGCTGATTCACTCACTTCAATTTCTGTCCATGTGCAGTCCGGAATAATCCATGGGCATTGGAAGCTAAAATGCATATGTGGGAAATTATACTATTACAGCTCTTACCAGGAGAAGCCTCATCTTTTAGAAGATGATCGATTTGATTTGCATGCAGCTACATTTTTGCAAAATGGTGTGGAATATGCAGCATTGATATATTTTTGCATTTTAAACAATATCAACTTGGTTAGAGTACTAGGGATGGGGCCTATCCGATCCAGCATCGGTATCGGATTCCGATACAGAAATAATTGAACCATCGGAGATTTCCGATACAACTGTAGAGATCTCCGATCCGATACTGTGATTTAATGTCTGCTGAAATTTGCTCCACAAGTGATTCCCTGACTGCTCTGTTAGCTGGCTGCAAAACGTGGAATGGATTTCCTGAACTAAGGCGTGTCTCTATGAGACGTGGAGTTATGATGCTCGACTCCATTCAGGAAAACCACTCCACAGTTTACTAGCAGGCGAGCGTGATTGACCAGAAGTTAACCAGGAAAATCAGCTCCTCTGCAGCCGACGTAATCCCAGCCAGTTACCGTAATCCCAGCCCGTCACCGTTTTAAAACGCCGGCTTTTGGTCGTTGTCACGTGAATTTGGCCGACAAATGAAATGTCACCGGCCAAAATGTCCGGTGGGAAAAATGCCAAATAATTAAATCAATGATTAAGGTGCCGTCCACACGGAGACGGTGTTCGAGGACCTCAAACGGTATCACATCCGTTTATGTGTGTGTTCTGTGACTCCGTTTGTGTGTGCGCTGCTCTGCGCTCACTGTGTGTATGTGTGTGTTGTCTGTTGTGCGTCTGTGTGTGAGAGAGAGACTCTACGCCCACAGTAAATAAAGTTGGCTGCATTTCACTCGTGAGGCAGAATTGTTTAAAAAATAAATAAATAAAATGATCGCCAGAGGTCTATAAAGACGCTGTAAATATCGTAAAAGTCGTACATATCATACTTGCCTGTATAAAGGAGTTTATTAAAGCCTTATATAAAATCAACAATGATGATAATAATATTAAAGCAAGCATCCATATCGGAATAGTATCAGTATCGGCAGATATCCAAATTCAGGTATCGGATCAGAAGTGGAGAAAAAGTGGATTGTTCATCATTGTACAGAGCTGCAAGTTGGATGATTTTTTTTAGACCCCCTATCTTAGAATACTTTTGACACAATGATAGTTGTAGTGTTAAACTAGCAAATGTTTGGGTTCAGATTTCCTCTTTCTTTTTTAATTACTCATCAGTATTAACCTAGCATAGCCAGTTACCACACATCACCACCTCTCTATATTGTTGCTGGACTCAGAGGACACAGTTGCGTAATGGTCTTGTCATTGATGGATTTCCAGCATATAACCTACCATTTTGCAAGTGCTGATAAACTCAATCTAGGCTGTTGGTGCTGACCTCTTATTTGTTGCCTTGTGTTTATACTCCATATTTTCAGGATTAAAATGAAGTGTTTGCACATTTATCATATTCCAAGATTCGCTTTAGAAAACAAACCTTATCTCTCTTTGTCTTGTGCACTGAATTGTCAATGGAATTGTGCTCTCTGTACAATGGATGAATAACAATTTTTTTCTTCTTTTGTGTGATTTTTCTTATACTTGCATATTAACACATGTACACAAATTAAGTGTATAGAAAATTTGCAGAGAAATGGATGAGGCTATCACTTTTTACACAATTGTCACAATTCTCTTCTCTCTGGCTCTATACACCATAAAATGCATTTGACTTTGGACTTTCAGCTTTAATTTGAGGGTATTTCCATCCAAATCAGGTGAATGGTGTAGGAATTGCAACACTTTGTATATGTGCATTCCACTTTTTTGGGGATCAAAAGTAATGGGACAGTTGACTGAAAAGCTATTCCATGGGCAGGTGTGGGCTATTCCCTCATTATTTCATCTTCAATTATGGAGGTAAAAGTTCTGGAGTTGATTCCAGGAGTGACATTTGCATTTGGAATCTGTTGCTGTTAACTATCAATATGAGATCCAAGGAGCTGTCACCATCAGGGAAGTGAATCATTAGGCTCAAAACAAACCCGTCAGAGAAATAGTTTGAATGTTTGGAACATTCTTAAAAAGAAAGTTGTGTAGTAGTGGACGACAAAATAATTCTTTCCCTGGTGAAGAAAAACCTTCACAACAGTTGGCCAGATCAAAAACACTCTCCAGGAGGTAGGTGTTTGTGTTTCAAAGTCAACAATCAAAAAAAGACTTCACCAGAGTGAATACAGAGTTCACCGCAAGATGTAAACCATTGGTGAGCCTCAAAAACAGGAAGACAAGATTAGAATTTGCTAAACATCTAAAAAAGCCGTTACAATTCTGGAAGAACATCCTCTGGATAGATGAGACCGATCCAAGTTGTACCACAGTGATGGGAAGAGAAGAGTGTGGAGAAGGAAAGGAACTGCTCATGATCCACAACATACCACCACATCAGTGAAGCATGGTGGTGGTAGTGTCATGGCGTGGACATGTATGGCTGCCAATGGAACTGGTTCCCTTGTATTTATTGATGATTTAACTGCTGACAAAAGCAGCAGGATGAATTCTGAAGTGCTTCAAGCAATAATATCTGCTCATATTCAGCCAAATGCTTCAGAACTCATTGGACAGCACTTCACAGTGCAGATGGACAATGACCCAAAGCATACTGCAAAAGCAACCAAAGAGTTTCTGACTCTGATTGAGCATGCATTTCACTTGCTGAAGACCAAACTGAAGGAAAAATGCCCCAAGAAAAAGCAGGGACTGAAGACCGTTACAGCAGAGGCCTGACAGAGCATCACAAGGATGAAACCTAGCATCTGGTGATGTCTATGCCTTCCAGACTTCAGGCTGTAATTGACTGCAAAGGATTTGCAACCAAGTATTAAACAATGAAAGATTGATTTATGATTGTTTAGTTTGTCCCATTACTTTTTGTCCCCTAAAAAGTGGGAGGCGCATATAGAAAGTAGGGATGCAACGGTACGGTTTCTCCACGGTTCGGTATGTATCGCGGTTTTGGGGCCACGGTATCGGTAAGGTTTCGATATCTTAATATAAAACTGCTCAAACTAGCAAAGGCAATATTGCATTGTAGACATAATAAAAAGCACAGAAATAATCACACCTCAAACTTTATTTAAACAATAGTGCAGATCGGATCAAATGAAACCGCAAACATGAAACCATACAAATTTTAAATAAAGTTTAGTGCTATCCAACAGATATTAACACAATTTCAACCCACTCGCAGAAACTACAAATACACCATGCTGCTCCAAGTGAAAGAGACGAGTATACCGAAATACCGTTGTTTGCCGTTGCGTATTCAACCGAACAGGGTTTACCGAACGGTTCGGTAAAATACCGAATACCGTTGCATCCCTAATAGAAAGTGTTGTAATTCCTACACCGGTCACTTGATTTGGATGTAAATACTCTCAAATTAAAGCGAAAGTGTGCAGTGAAAGTGTGCAGTTAAAGCACATCTTGTTGGTTTCATTCCAAATCCATTGTAGTGGTGTGCAGAGCCAAATAGAATAGAATTGTGTCCATGTCACAATATTTATGGACCTGACTGTATAACCTCAGATTTTCTCACAGCAAAATATTTTTTCCTTCTTCTTAAAACAAATCAGTAAAACGACACATCTATTAGTTCTCTAGCTATCCTCTCCCGTGTGCAGTTGCATGTGGGCAAGGCAACTTTGGCAACATTCTTGATAGCATCAGTAATAGCCACTGCATCGGTGATAGTTTCCCACCTTTCTTGTGTAGCACAATGTGAAAAGGACTCTCTGAAGACTGTATTTAGCGGGCATTTGTGGGCAATGGTCCTTTATCTCTATTTCACTCGGCTGCATGTCACTGTTTGAAGAACTGCGACATACTTGTGCCGTTCCTTTTGGTTGCAACAGCTTTCAAACAAACCATGCAGTGGGTTGTGGTTTGATGATGGTCTGACGCCACAAAACCGAACCAGTTCCAAATTACCCACAACATTGTGCCTTTCCCTTCTTGCTTCCACACGGTGTGTGTCTAAAGAGAAGCGGGGGTGGTGGGTTCAGCCCACTCTGAACCATGGCATCCCAAAGGAGAGAGTCAGTGGTGGCAGTTAAAGAGGTAATTCGTTTTTCATGAAAAACAGATTGCCGATAAAAATAAAATCGATTTATCGCCCAGCCATAGCCCTTACATAAATTGTATACTTATTGTTATGTGTACACATTGATGTATGCGTCCAATGCAATATTAATTATGGCTGAGTTCCATTTAGCCTCCTCAGTTTCAGCGTGCAATGCTGACTGTTCGATGTGATCAACATCCTAACATCCTGTGCTTTTCCTGCTAGAACATGACAAAATGGCTAATGAATACATATTATGGACACTATACCACTGTACATTAGAGCTGCAACTAACGATTATTTACGTAATCGATTAATCTGTCGATTATTTTCTCGATTAATCAATGAATCGTTCAGTCCATAAAATGTCAGAAAATGTTAAAAAAACGTTGATCAGTGTTTGTCAAAGCTGGAAATGATGATGTTCTCGAAAGTCTTGTTTGTTCACAAACACAAATGATTACATTTTAAAGATTTCTTTATGTGGAGCAAAGAAACCAAGGAAATATTCACATTTAAGAAGCTAAGACAATCAGAAATCTTGTTTTAATCATGAAAAAAGCTTCAAACCGATTATCGATTATCAAAATAGTTGGCGATTAATTTAGTAATCGATTAATAATTGATTCATCGATTAATCGTTTCAGCTCTACTGTACATAAATATGTAGAGTGTATGCAAAAAGTTTGGGCACCCCTGTAAATGTTCATGATTTTCCTTTAAAAATCATTGGCTGTTTGGATAAGACATTTCATTTAAATATATCATTTCGGAGACAAACACAGTGATATTTGAGAAGTGAAATAAAGTTTATATGATTTACAGAAAGTGTGCAAGAATTATTTAAACAAAATTAGGCATGTGCATAAGTGTTGTCGTTTTATTGATTTCAATACCTTTAGCACAAATTTTTGGAACTCAAAATTGGTTTGGTAACCTCAGTGACCCTTGACGGGTGAATCCAATCTTGAGAAAGTGTATTTAAGGAAGCCAATTGTAAATGTTTCTCCTCTTTGCATCTTCTCTGAAGAGTGGCAACATGGGAGCCTCAAAACAACTCTCAAATGACCTGAAAACAATGATTGTTCAACATCATGGTTTAGGGGAAGGATACAGAAAGCTATCTCAGAGATTTAAGCTCTCAGTTTCAACTGTGAGGAACATTGTGAGGAATGTGAAGACCACAGGCACAGTTCTAGTTAAGGCCCGAAGTCCCCAGACCTGAATATTATTGAAAATGTGTGGTGTGATTTAAAGCGGGCTTTCCATGCTTGGAAACCATCAAACCTGACTGAACTGGAGATGTTTAAAGAAGAATGGTCCAAATTACCTTCTGCCAGAATCCAGACTAATTGGAAGCTATAGGAAGCGTTTAGAGGCTGTTATTTCTGCAAAAGGAGGATGCATAATTTTTTTCTTTTAATTCTTGCACCCTTTCTGTAAATCATATAAACTTTATTTCACTTCTCAAATATCACTGTGTTCGTACTCACCTGTACACATTTGCAGTGGTTACAGTCATCGTGAAATCAGTTGTTCTTTAGGTTTCACCACTGCACAGAAAATGTTGTGGCTGTAGGTTCATCTCAATTGGCCCCAGTTGGACTCAGTTGACCAGGCACATTCTTCTTCACCATCTTCCCATCCTAGAGATACGATGGAACACGGTAGCAACATTGATTGTTTAGAACAAATATGTGTTTGTAGTAGTATATTTTTTAAACTGGGGGAAGCTATGGGGTGTGAAATGATTCAGCTGGGCCAAATTACCCTCTTTAAATGTCTCTGCTCCACAGGCACCATTTTCTGTCTTTAACCAGCTTTTAAAAACCACAGTAGTTTTTTTTGTCAACCACCAACCAGTCGGGGCCCTAGATTTCATGTTATAACATTGTAGAACAAAGGAAACTAAGTTCAATGTTCTGAATTTGTGACAAAACCTTTTTACAGCTTCACAGGTCCTGTTCACTGAATACGGAATATTAATGAGTGAAATTGCCTTTGTTTTACATGCTCTCTTTAAACTCTGTTTTACAACTAAAACTACATCAACGATCACTCGGCATCCTTGAACATGTATATGCTGCACTAATAGCTTGTGCAATCATCTTTTCTGACTTGGCGAGGGAAATAGCCTTATGTAAGATTGATTGTTCTATTAGACCCACACGGTTAGTGTCTGTGATAGGTATTACTGAGTTGTTTCCACACAGTTCTACTTCTGTGATTCTTCACCTGCTTTTAATCACGAAAAAATTGGGATATATGGAACTCATTGGGTGGCTACTATTACAAAACTCATAAGAACATTAAAATTATCTTCCCTTCTCTCTCCCCCCAGACTGAAACTGTGATAGTAAGAGACACAACACACACAGATGGAGAGAATAGCACAATAGAAAACCTCTGCTCTGAACAGCAATTTGAAATGCCCAAACTGTTATGTTTGAATCTTTACTTTCGCTGGGAAAATGAGAAGCGATTGGTGCCAATAAACAATGCTAGTTTATAGCTATTCAGTGACTAATGTTCCCAGTTAGAGCTAGAGTAATGTGTAATGAAGTTATTCCCTTGGGCACGTCAATATTTATGCCATTATGTCTCTTTGCTTTAAGACGCAGTGGCATTTTTCAACTTTCATTCATTAGTTTGAACAGGCAGGAATTTGGCTGATTACGTATTGACACAATGATCTTATGAGACCCATTCAGACACAGAAAAACACAGACCATCTGTTGGTGTTGCTATTGCCAGCTGGTTAATTCTGAAAAGTTCAGATTAGAAGGAAGCTCATTTTTGCTTCAAATCGATATTTTCAAATCATATTTAATCAACCCACTAATGTGCTCAGAATTTGTGTTGATTTTTGTTTTGTTGTTGCTAATATTGCCTTTATTTCTATTACATTTAAAATACCTCTGCTGTATTCATTGAATCTACAAGCAGTATAGGGTAGAGAAGATTGCTCTACATGCTGCCTCTTCTACTGTCTGCTTTTGTTGAAGAGCTTTCATGGACTGCGACATGACCTCAAACTCAGCACTTCATTATAATGTGTGCTTCACTATTAAACGTTTTTGCTCTTTGACTAATCGTAAATTAACTATTCACTTCTGAGCAAACAACTGAAACTGTTCAGTTCAAGCATGGATAATTGCTTATTTTCTCTATTGATCATCGTGTAGCTCTATTACAGATTCATTTCTGCGTCTCTATTCGATCAATCAACTAAGCATTTATGACAAATGTTATATTAAACATCTTCTTGGTGAGTGTTGCACCTACTTTCCAAAGGCACAACAGTTATCTATGGACTGTGTTATCTTAAAAGTGGAGTTCTGCACTGGTTATTTGGAATATTGTTCACCACAGTATCGGCTCACTGGAATCGGGATAATTATATTTTTTCCTATTTGGTATTTTTGGAAATGGTTGACCTGGCAGAGTAATTGGCTCCACATTTAGTACTTATTTCCTAATTATATTTATGCATTTTGTGCCTCTGTGGTTTGCATAAACAACTTAATATCAACTAAGACAGAGCCACACTGAGCCCACTTCATATTGTGGTGGGACACTAATTACAGCCAATAATTAACTTTGTGTTCAGCAAGTCTTATCTGGCTGCTTTTACACAACATTGCCTTTGTGCATCCACAGAATCTGCTACCATATGCACAGACTTGTCCACATCCACCTTTTAAAGAAGGTGATGCATGCCTCTCCTTGTCGAGTGGTTCTGGACACAAACTATTACTTTTTTTTCTTTAGAGTGAGCCAGTGGATGTTATTCCAGGGCAAGGCAACTGATGTCACCCATCCTTGCTCAAACCCATCTTGTTATGGCACAGCCTTTGATTCAATGTCACGTGTTGTGCTCCTTTCATTACAGGCCACTGAGATTGCTACTTTTGGAAAACACAATAGCCTGACACTTTGGAGATGATCAGCGCTGTCTGATGGATGTCTCAATGTGTGGAACTCATATTCCCTCACTTTCCTTCGTCAGGCTTTAGTTTACAGGTTATTAATTCAGGGCCAGTACACAAGAGAATGCGTGTAGGAGAATCCAGAAAAGCTTTTTTTTTTTTGCTTGTAAACCACACAGAACTTGCATTTTGGGAGTTCTAAAATACCTGAAAAAAAGAAATCAACCACTGCCCTTATAGTTTTGTGTTTACAACCAATATGAATCACAGAAGGTGCAATATTTATTAAAGCCAAATTGTGTCAAAATATCATTGTAGATTAATTATTGTCTTGACCTATACACATCTTATTATAGACTGAAGAGGGCATCTTTGTTTCTCACAGATCTGTACAATTATCACACAGTAATCATTTTAAATATGTTTTTCAAATGAAAATGAGAATAATGATGTAAAAATTACCAATTCCTCTGATATCAGAAAACGAAATTCCTGCCAACATAATTGCCATTTTTCTCATTGAGGTGGTCGTCTAGAGTGTGTTTGTTTTATTTCCTTTCTCCCCTTGGCTTATTTAATTCCTTCTGTGATTGTTTAAATAAAGCTTTATTAAAAAATGGTTTGTACACCATGCACAAGCTCTGCACCTGCTCCACGTTTCTGTGGCAGTGTTAGGGCGTCACATGCAAGCTTGACTTCTGCACTGCAGCGTTTCGAGTGTATGAATACAATTCTAGAAACAATGCTGTGTTTACAGGAAAACTATTTAAGAACGAAAAAAAAGAAGACGGTAAAGACAAAGTTCTGTGTCCGTGTAGAAAATGGCCTCAGAATTTGAACAGAGGTGACTTAATTAGTCAGGGTGGTGATTACACCCCTGGAACCAAAACATTCACCGTATTGAGAACCAGTGGGGGAAAAGCAATGATGCATCTGATTATGTAGTCAGTACAGAATGAGGCATCACTGGCTTGTAAACACCAATGGAGCCCACTTAGTCATGCTGCTGATGATAGCCCTGTCTCAACAAGAATCTGCTAATCAGTGAAACGGACCTTGATTAAAATTAATTATGATGTCAGCAGGGAGTCCAGGGGAATCAAAACAGATTATGCCACTCTTTATTGTCATTTTTGGTTTGAGATCTTGTCTGAGGAGTTGCTATTTTGCTCCAATCTTGGATATTAATCCAGGATTAAACAATTTGTTGTTGTTAGGGGTCTGTTGCTTACATTGAAGCTCAGTAGCCAGTTGTAGGATGTGCTGCACTGGCCTCACTCACCAGCCATCATATGCCTTGTCGCTTGAGACCACATTGGCAGCTATGCATTAAATTGCAAATGTGGCTGTGGCAGAGCTACATTATCCACCATCAAAGTGACAAGGGCCCAGCGATAAAGCACTCAGCTTGGCTGTCCATGAGATCATTGGAAAATAGGTTTATGAGTAAAGATTGCCAGTGTGCAGAGTTGTCTTTTATCATGTTTTGTTTGCATTTGCCCTGTTTCCGCCTCAGTGTTCTAGAATGATGCGGAAGTGTTGGCTGGTCAGTTCGTCCTGACCTAAAGCTCCTCTGTGGTTTAGCTTTCTCACGCTTGGCTGCTTCTGTGTAGCGTTGTTCTTTCTTACACTTACACACCTTATATTGTAAGGAAATGTACTGAAAATCCTCCTTGTTCGGACTGCCACCATCTGGGGCTGTTGAAGCTCAGGACTTGAAGAAGTGGGTCAGGTACTAATTGGAATGTTTGATTTCTCATTCTCCCTGCCCACGTGTGGCTTTGGGCAAGATACCTAGAACTGTCCCTAGCAGTGTAGGAATGAGAGTGTTAAGCAATAGGTGTGAGATACAGAGGGGATGTATGAATGTGTGTTAAAGTGTGCTTGAATCGTCACTAACATTTGAATAACACTTTATGAAATGTAGTCTATAGTATTTACTGTTTTTGGTGTCTTGCTGTTTGGCAGGCAGCTCACTCCACCCCCTGCACAGACACAAAGACGAACACAGATCTACCCTAAGGATTGGGAACAGTGAAAATCGTGACTGTCCAGCACCGGTAATGTCAGTGTAAAGTAGCAATAAATAGCATCCAGTGCTCAGTTGGCATTTTGGTAAGAGGGCACATGAGAAAAGTAACAGGGTGCATTACCTGGTTTAGAAAAAACCCTGCATACATATGTGTTTATGAACTTAGTTATGTAAAACGTATTGGCTTCGAATTGGCTCGTCACCATGCGCTGCCTGGAAACCAGAGTCACGATGGGGAAACTTGTGAGAAGGAGGTGGGTCTAGTTGCAGGTGCAGTGTGGAGGCTGCAGAAAACCAAGCACCTTATGATGATTAATGAGCTTCAGCTCATGCCAGCATTTTTTTTTTTCCAACACACAGTCCTAATCATGAGTCTAAGCGGCCCACACTCGGAGGCAGTCTGTGACGACGTCGCCGCTGCCTCGCACATTATCCGACTTGCATTCAGACACATACAAACACACACTTTCAGCCATAAACTTAATAATTGCCTGCTGAATCTCCAGCTGTGAGAGTGATTTGGTTGGGGCAGCTGGTAGACGTGTCTCACCTGCTTATTTTCTGAGGCCATTAAGTTGTTTTTGCGCTGTGTCTGTGTTTGCACTTTTAGCCCATAATTACTGTAACCGTAGCCTTAATTGCCGCAATATTAAATAAAATGTATTTGTTCATAATTACCTCTTCCAAACAGGTTATGTGTTGGTCCAGTATTATTGTGTACTAAAGACTTTGATGACATTTGTGGAATGTTATAACATTTCCTAATTTAGAATTAATTGTTTTTATGTGCAGTTTCTGATGCATACGTTTTCCCTTAACTAATACAGATGACCAGAATCTCAAAATGCATATTATTACTTCTGTTATCCATCAACTGGGACCATGTCTTTGCAGATATAAGCTGTAATGGCAGCTGTTACCTACTTCTGTCTTCATGAGTCTTTACCCACATGGTGTGCTGTGGGCAAAAGCCTCTTGTAGTGTCTGAGGGTTTGTTGCTGAGCAATTGACTGTACTTTTGTGCCTGTAGACGCTGTCATGTTTTAACATGATTTTTGCATTGGTGTCAAAAGAGAGTAGTGTCTGTTGCGGGGGCCAGATGAATAGAAGCGCTACGTAAATGCAAATTCACCACATCAGCAGAGTGAGACTTCTCCACCCACTATTGCTGCATCACATCTGCTATGCATGTAAATGGTTCTTTAGTATTTGGTAGCATGATAGGCCACTCAATAGATGGGTCTCCTTCACCCCTTTTTAAACGCATATTTTTGATTTGGGCATGAAAAGACCTGAATGGAAACCCATGAAAGTGTCTTGAAATGTTGCTTTAGAGTATGAAACGTTTGAGGGAGAGAGAAAAGGTGGCGCATTGACAAAAGGTGAATCTGAATTAGTTCAATGGAAGCCAATGTTATGAATAAAGGATGTAGAATTTGGAAAATTTGCGATCCATTTTAATGGAAACCTAATTATTGTAACCTTACCATTGTTTGATTGACAGTAAGGGTATGAATTGCCAGACACCTCGATAAGATATTTTTGTGATGTTTAAGTTACAATATATTATAAAAATTTGCATGAAACCATTTACCGTCTTTGCGAACGTGTAGTGCCAATAAATGATTCTAACATGACCAGTCTGCACGAGCATTTATAAGATAAGATAGTCTTTTATTAGTACCACAGTGGGGAAATTGACGTTGTTACTGCAGCAAGGACGGTAAAGATTAAGATAATAAATAATGAACATATTTATTTCCAAGAAATACAATACAGAAAGATTTAACAATACGACCACAAAAAGTAAAAAAAAAAAAGAGAACGTACACTATAGACAGTTTCCAGAATATATACAGTATGGGCTTGATATTTACAGTATAAACCTATTTTGAACATTGGATTGTCTATATGTATATTGCACTTTGTAAAATTACAGCATATTGCACGTGGGATGAGTGACCTGTTGTAGTGTGGTCTACTGAGAGCAGTGCTTGTTGTACAGTACAGTCTAAGGAGGAACGACTTGTGATAACGCTCCTTCAGACATGTAGGATGTTTCAGTTACTGAAGGAACTGCCCAGTGCTGTGATGCTGTCCTGCAGACGGTGGGAGAGATTTTCCAAACAAGATGATGGCTTTAACAGGTAGAGTCTGCGCTGCCCCTTCCTATAAAGTGCAGCAGCATAATCCAGTCCAGTTTATTGTTTATGTGAACACCCAGGTATTACCATCTCAATGTCCATTTCCTGGATGTTCACTGGTGTTGGAGGAGAGTTTTGTCATCTCCTGCGGAAATCCACCTCCAGTTCCTTTCCCCACATTGATCTGAAGGCGGCTCTGCAGAGACGAGTCCACAAAGTTCTGAATTAGTTCTCTGTACTCTCTGTTGTGATCCTCTGTGATGATGACGGAGACAAATATACCTCATTCATTTGAGCAGTGCCGCTGCATCAAGTAGAGAAGTGTGTCAAATGTTACAGAAGTGTACAAACACCAGAACAGAACAGAACCAGAACATCAGAACAACTTTAGGGACTGTGGGCACCTTCATTTGTTCATTAAAATATTGGTATTTGCGCTGTTGTATTGATCAGATTGCACATGGAAGGGCGACGGCATCAGAATCAGTCATTCACCAAATCGATATTTTTGACCCACCTTTACTTGGTGTCTCAAAAGCGATTATATTATACATATAATTATATCGCCCTGTCAAATATTGCAATACTTCACTGAATGTATTTATTACTTTTTTCTAATTGACAATATTAAATGGTTAAAAAAGTAATTAGTCACGCGGCTGTTTGACACAACACAAACTGCTCTGCTGTGTTCTGTTTTCTCTGCTTCAGGTGTCTTGTGTGTGGATCTCTGAACATACCATAAAGCATCCCACATTAATGAAACTGTGTAGTGAAAAATACCTCAGAAAATTTACTAAACGCTTGCTTCATCCTCTTTGGCAGCAGTCCTTTCAACACTGTCAGCTCTTTCGTTCTGCTTCTTGACAGTGCTCCAACCCCCTCAGCTTACCACAGCTACAGTGTGAATCGAGGCCTGTTTGCAGTGATGCTCCTTGTATTTATTTTTGTGTTCTTGGGGTGTTTTTTTTTTCCCTCTCCCCCTTTTTTCAGAGCAGCTTGCTAAAAGACGAGTCTGACGTTCAAACACCAGACCCATTTTTATGTCTTTGTCATCTCAGCACAAGTAAGCAAGTGGTTGCAGTTGGAATTATCTTTACAATAAAGGGCTTTGTTCTGAAAAAAATGTCACAATATGTGTTGGAGTTGTTGGCTTGAGCTCAGAAGCTCACACGGAGAATAGAGGCGTTATCTGCCATATTCTAACGCTACAAAGTCTGTGCAGAATACCTGCTCATCCTGTCTTCTGTAAATATGGAAAAAAATAACCCATTCTTCTCTAAAGATTCGCTTCCTCTATCAATAGCTACACTAAAGTATGGTCTATAAATGGAAATAAATGGTATTCCTTTCTCTGCGTTGGTGTTATTTGACGATGTACTCAGCCTCTCTTTTCTCTTCTGTTGTCTCAGGTTCAACTACAGATCAACACACCATCTCACCACAAATGGCTTCTACGAGTTCCTCAACTGGTTCGACGAAAGGGCCTGGTACCCCTTGGGTCGGATCGTTGGTGGCACAGTAAGTTTTTAATGCAGTCACTGATTTTTATTGTTCATCATTTCCATGGTGTCTTAAGTGAGACGCAAACTCCGTCATAGAGATTAAGATAATACATGAGAATAAGAATGAAGTTTTCTTCAGTTGGAATAGGCTGAAATTGGGCACGAGGGTGATTTGCACTTTTACAAAAAGGAGGGAAAAAGTGCACTGCAGTACTTGTCCTGTCCCTGAAGGCTTATGCAAAGGAGCTGAAAACGAGGCTGCTGCTGACTGATGAGGAGCAGTGCAGCTTCCTGGACAGTGTCTCTCTCGGCGTCTTGTAGGGGACATATAAAACTTATTTGCCACAATGTGTTCTGTATGCTTTTTAATGAGGCAGAGCTCAGACACGGAGAGTTCCCAATTTGATCATCTCAAAATTGCATTGCTAATTTTTTCTGATGGTCTACAGCTGTTGGCTTAATCAGTGTGTCACTTGGAGTGTGAAGTGGTTAGTTTTGCATCATAATATAACATGTTTGGGCTGATTATGAACCATTCCTGACAAGTAAATAAGAAGGAAAAGGCTACTTTGGCTGAATTTGGAATCTGATCAGGAAGCCTCCTTCACATGTCCCTTTAGACAGAGTCATAATGACTCGGAGCAGGCTGCAGGGATTACACACACCGTCATGGGAATGCTTTGGGGTTCCTCAAAAAAATGTTGAAAGTACATTGGCATGGTGAACTGGTAGAAAAGCACAAAAAGCATGGATGGTAAAAGTTTTATAAAAATCTCCAAAGCAAGAATTCAAAACTGTAGTCTCATTTCCACGTGATGCTAGAGCAGCTTTATATAATGCTACTATACCAACTGCTGCCATCAGTCCATCAGTAAGTATAGACGGGCATTAAACGACGCTTTGATTTGCACTTTATATCCTATTAAGCTGCTTATGCCTGCCATTACCCCCCAAAAACAACCATGCAGACAGTTGTCTAGCCAGGTGTTAAATAATTATGGTCATGGAAAACAGTTTGATGCTCTATGGCCATTTCCAAGGAGGTAATATTTGCTAATACTGAAAGTACTGGAGAACAGTTCCTTTTTTGCAGTGATACCATTTCTCTTGGCTGCCTGGCTTGGTGTCACTGTTTACCTGCAGCTACGTCTATTGTGAAACATTGAGTCGTTTCTGTTAAAAAAACAGAAAAAACAATGGGTTGATTTCCTGCACGTTAGCTCTCATTTCCCTCCCTCCCCTCCTGGGTTCATGTTTACCCCCAGCCTCATCTTCTCAGCGCCGTCTCCTGTGAACAGAGAGGTCTGTGTGAGTACCTCTGGCCTATCCATCTCCCTCTCCTCTTTAACAGCTCCACCTGCCTTCTTTTCTCTTAACCAAGCTTCATGGACCCACCAGAGTTGCACTCTTGTGCTGTAATTGCACCAGCTAATGGAGCATCAGGACCACATAATCCGGGCCCTTGGTGTCAGATAAATGCAGAAATGTCTCCCAACATGTTTCATTACTGGGTCCATCAGAGAAAGCATAGCGCCAGGCGTTGCCTATAACACAACTCTTTTTCTTTTCACTCTTTTTTTCTTATTATTTTTGTGTTGTGTATGCGCTGTCCTTCCGGGTGATATGAAATCTCTTCTGTATAGCTGGAACAGGAAGGCGTGGTAATGCTGTGCATTGCTTTCAGATACAGTTATCATTCCAGCACCGAGCAGATGGTGCACAGCTTAAACTCTAGCTATACTCTACATGCTGATGTTAGAATATGGTATTCACTTGTGAACAGGAAACCCAAGGCATTTGAATCCAAAACCCATCCATCAGCATTCATCCGTCATAAGCAATTACCATCAGCTACTGGTAATTGCATATGACAGGCTTGGCTTATAATAATGGATGTGCTGGTCCTGTTACAGTACATTGATATTCGAGTAAGACCTTGTACCCACAGGGTGGAAGCTGAGCCTCATGATTATACTGATAATCGGAATTGGAAGGCGCACACTTCTTAGTTAATTTTCATGACATTTGCAAGATTCCTTGGCTGCACAGTGCATTGTCGTCTGCACTTGTCCTGTAACAAAATCCAATTTGAAATGTCAAATTTGAAAGTTA
The DNA here is from genome assembly GCF_963457635.1 of Microchirus variegatus. Taxonomy (NCBI): domain Eukaryota; kingdom Metazoa; phylum Chordata; class Actinopteri; order Pleuronectiformes; family Soleidae; genus Microchirus; species Microchirus variegatus. The sequence continues at coordinate 8,057,393 of NC_139814.1, forward strand.
AAATGCATTAGCAGAAATGCTTTTTCAAAATTAATTAATATTTCAAAATGCATTTTCATTTTCAACTTCAAAACTGCTTATTTTGTGCCTTATAAAAAGAAAAAGCAAACGGAGAAATGCTTTTTCGTTTTCATGCTCGCTGCAAAAAGTGTCTCATAATTTAAATGGGTTGGCAATACAGAGCGGCGCAGGAGAGTGACGTCACTGGCCGCTCGTTTTCTTCTGGCTGTACTACACACACCCACACAAACGAGTGGAGGACCATCTTGGACCAGACGTAAATATTGAGATGTCAGACATTTCCCTGGTAATTGTCGGAGATTAACCCACATTTTAGGATTGTTGAAGTAGTTTTAACTGATCTACAGTTCGGCAATGTTTTGCCCTATACTTGAGTTCTCCGGAGCGCAGACTCAGTGTTACACAAACACATAGCGTCTATGCAGCCGGTCGCAATCAGCAGTGCTGTCCCCAAACAACTCATATTTTTTGGATTGTTAAGTAGTTTTAACTGAGCTACAGTTGTGTAAAACTTTTCTTCCTGTGACGGCACTCTGGCCAATCAGTCGCCGAGCCGTCTGGCGACATCACACATAGTACCTACTCTGCACCATAGATATATAAAGGGTAGATGTGTCATCCGCGCTGCTGACCAATGCGGAGTCGGACCTTCGACACTCTGCCGTAAGACATCTACCCTTTATAGATGTATGCTCAGCACACTTGGACGAAGAAGGCGAGCGGCCTGTGACGTCACTCTCCTGCGCCGCTCGGTATTGCCAAGTCATTTGAATTTTGGGACACTTTTTGTGGCGAGCATGAAAACAAAGAAAAAAAGCATTCCTGTTTGCATTTTCTTTTAATTAAGGCACAGAATAAGCAGTCTTGAAGTTGAAAATTAAAAAGCATTTCCGTAAATTCATTTTAATTTGGATAATGGGACACATTTGCTTTCATATCGTCACACTGTTAAAAATAATCATCACAATCAAAGCCTAAGTCATTTTTTTGCTCAACATTTTTTTTTTGTCTAAATCACCGGCCACCTATGGTAAAATCGGCGACATCCTCAGTTGATCAGATCATGTGATTTTACCCGTTTTGAGATAATGGCCTATGTCAAGTGTGTGAAGTTTTTTGTGTTTCTTGAAAAACTTGAAAAAATTAGTTTGGCGATTATTTTAACAGGGTGACGATATTAAATAATTTGGTACCTAAGAAATCTCAAATGGTACAGATGGTGCCAAACGCGAGAATCTCTTTACTAAAACCTCTGTCATTTTACTCTGATTCACTTCAGCAGCATCAGACTTTGCACAGCTCATGTCCACAAGTTGTTACACAACCTCCATGTGTTTTTAAGCTCCCACTGCATATTTTAAAGGGGATATTTGCTTTAAAATGCAATATTTTTTTAGGCGAGAGAAAAAAATCCTTAATTTATGCTGTGTTCCATGTACATTTACTCTGACACAGCGGCATCTACAGTGAAACGTACACCTCTGGTGGAATCTCACAAGTGTCATCTAATCCACATAGAGCTTGTAACTGCAGAGATTTACTCTATTTAGTTTGGGCATGTCATTTTTTCGAGCAGGGACTCCAAAAAGAGGGTCAGGGAAGAAGAGTTTAACGCACGTGGCAGTGACAGTTGCACAGATATCCTGTTAACTCATTGTGAAGATTCTCAGTCAGAGAGGTGAAACACCTTTAGGAATAAAGTTGCCTACTTAAATATCTCCAAACTCAAATTTCGTTTCAATTAAAAGTAATTAGATCTTCAAGTTTCCATTACTTGAAATGTTTTAATTTGCTGGCAGACTATCCTCAAGCTGAGACTGATATCAATAGAGGACATAATGAGGCTCATGCTCCCAAGAATGAAAAATAAAGTTTGATATTCTGCAATGTACCAAACCAAACCATAACGTTCCACTCGATGGAAACTGCTTTAGTCTGCTATTGTGAGTGTTGACCTGCTTTTTTTACAGAGGTACGCTACAGAGGTTTAGAAGCTTTTCTTATGCTTTTCTCTGATTAAACATTATGATCATGTCTGTAAACGACTGAAAATCTGCTTTTATCTTAGGCTGCTTAAAATAAAATTCAAGATCAATAACTTTAACACAAAGCCAATTTTAAGGAGTCACATTATCCATTCATTTGATTTTTGATGCCCTTGATGTAGAAGTGAAATGTTAAGCAGTTGGGAGCATGAGCAAAGTGAATTCAGGAGGTATAATTTGTGGAGTGATTCTCCTGTCCCTAGGGTATGTCTCAGGATATGAGTATGCATTTACAAAATACTAATGGAGGTCATGTTGTCCTTGCAACATGTGCTTTTATTTGGATGGACGTGTCCACAGTAGTGCCGGTTATTCATCACCTCTTTTATTTGCCATTAAACAAATGTCCTTCTGCATGCTAATGGATGACACTGTTGGGATATGTTGAACACAAATGAGACACAGACATATGGTATCGTTAGATGATATTTGACATTTTCCTGTCGATATAGACAAGGAAAGGACGACAGTGAATCGTGAAGTCGAGTGCCGTATGTAACTAAAGATAATTGTAACAATTTTTATCTTTGCCATAGATCTCCAACGTTGTTTAAAAGCCATCATTGTAATGGCTGATACTTTTTTACCACGGCTATTAACATTCTTATCTCATTTGTGTCTATCCCCAGTGCAACAGTGTGGCTGCTGTAAATACTCTTCAATAAAAAACTATTTGCTACTGTTTGAGTTGCAGACTTGAGCTGCTGCTGTTCTTTATATTTGTGACCTTTTCTCAGGATAATTGGCCAGATTTCAGTCCCGATCTGGCCCTTCTGACTATCGTGGGTGCCTTCCAATTTTAGGCTGATTTGAACAGATTATCTGGCTGAATTATTGTGAGGGGTTAACAGACATGATTTTAACAACTGATTGTCATCAGACGCATCAGTCTTCCTGATTTCAAAGTATCAAACATGTTTGATATTATCGACTGAACATTGACCACAGCATGAGCAGAACCAAGGAGAGTGAGTTGAACGGGAAACGGATGTTGCATACTTTTTGTAATGGCGCGTTTCCACTGGCACGCCGCGACATGGCACGGCTTGGCACGGTTTGGTTGTGTTTCGACAACAAAAAAGTTCCTAAGTAACCTGTGCGGGGTCATCACGACACGGCTACAGCGCGCATGCGCGAACTGCTGTGACGTCTTATAAGCGAGACGCCCACAACAAACAAACAATGGAGGACGTGGAAGTGGTTCTGTACTTGCTGCTCGGTCTGTGGCTTTTGATCATTCGTGGAAGAGAAGATCGCCAGAAAAGGATACAAGAGGCATACAGAAAAGTTTGAGAAGACGTACGGTAGTCACTCTAACTTTTTAGCTTATCCCGACACTGTTGTAGTGTTCGGTGACGCACCCAGTGACGACACTTCAGGCCAATCAGTGGCCGGAAGTTTTGACTAATCAGCGAATAGTACCTGCTCAGCTAGCTTGGAACCTCGCCAGAGCAGGTACTAAAAATAGTACCTGGTACCACGTACTATGCTAGTGGAAACACTTGAGCCGGTGGAAAAGCGCCGTAACTTGTACAATCCAAGTCGATCCCGTCTTCTCAGCCATGACTTCATCCACAGTTTTTTGCATTTCTCAGCACAAAACATCTCACTCACAACAGATATTAAGCTATACTGATGCCACTGACGTTACATCATATTACAATTCCCTGTAATCTCCTCCCTGAAATTGCTTGGTTAAACACCAAGTATGTGGTCCTGTGTCTTGACTGAATCGTCGAGTCTGTGCGATCTCAAGATTCAAAATTGAAAATCGCTTACAAAGATCAAACAAAATTCAATATTTAAAGTCTTCTAGTGTGGGACAGGTGTTAATTTGAAGCAGGTGGGTACAGAAAAGGTCAGAAAGTCAAAAGTTTTTATGAAAGAACTTATACAGTTAGTTTTTCGTTGAATGAGAACGTATTGAATATTCTTGAAGGGGTTAGATGTGTTGTAACAGACAGCTGAAGTGTCGTGCCAGATGGCAAGTCGCTTTCTGCCTTGCAAATTTCAATAGCAGGTGTGGGTGGGGTCAGTCTTTTGGTTGTACTTGAGGCAAACGTCTTCGTCTAACATGCAAATCTATGCAAAAAATGGCAAGCTCCCTCCAGGAAATTGATGGAGCCACATCATGTTCAGGTCCTTACCTGAAAGGCTGAGATTGACATGACATTTTGATGTGACTGACATGAAGCCACAATAATCTGATAGCTTGCTCAGATGCACCACAGTAGCCACAGTCTTTTACTGTGTTTGCAAATTGTCATAGTCACACTTGTTTGCATGACAGAGCTACAGCATTTTCTAAGCATAAACAGGCTCTGGGGAAGAAGGACATTTAGCTCACTCCCACACGGCATTTGAAATCATAAAATGAATGTGTGAAGGGTCTTACTTGCATCAGGCTTGTGCTTTTAAAACCCGAAGTGGTGAGGACAAGCACTGTGTTTGGTCTCAGATTGGTACAGTCTGTTCCACTACCCATAATGCTGTTGTAATCCACAGCCTTTATTTGGAAAACCTGGGAAAGGAGAAATAATTATAAGCTTCACTTGTCTTTGTTTGTTTACTAAGCTTGACATTTCACCAGTGCCAGTCTCCACTCTCATAGTGAGTGGTGGTCTGTGACCCCTTCTAACTCCAGGTGAAATTCATAAAACCACCTTTGCTCTAAGGGCGGTGATCAAGACTCATCTGTTGCACTCGACCTTTTACCCACCTGTATTCTGTTTAACACACCCGTCTCCCTTTTTGACCTTTAAAAGTCATTTCTCTTACTCTTTGCCTTTATCTTTCATCATCTCTCCTCTACTGTCTGTATCCGCCTTTCCGTTTGTCCCTCTGTCCTTTCTCATGCTCTCGCCCTCATCTTTTCACCCACCTTCTATTTTTTTATTCAAAATCAGTCAGATAATGCCGACAGTCCTCATTAATTGTGTATGACGGCATCAAGTCTCTAAGCACTTGGATGGGTCACACCGTTTAAAAGACAGACGAGCCAATATCAGTTATTATGACAGTCCAATAGCGTACTGTCTGGACCAGTCCAGCTGCTCTCTCCCTTTTTATTTTCATCCCACCCTCCATTCCCTGGAGAACTACTGTCAGTTGCTCGTCGTCGCGAGCCAAAGATAAGGAATGAAAGGTTCTCTAATGTGACAGTCCATAACAGAACGCTGCCATAACCACTCTTTGTTGTCATCAGGACAATGAGTCAAGAGCATTTCTGCTAACAGCTTTTGTCAGTTCTCGTTGATAATATTTTCATGATGAATAAGAAATGTTTTGCTTTCTCGAATGCCAATTTGTGGACTAGTGTTGAATTAATAAATGATGCACATAGTTTTATCTTCATCAGTGCAAAATGTTCTTTATTATGATGATTCATGACTCGTAAGATCTTCTCTAGAAGAATTAGGGAGCCTTGGTCCCACCACAGAGTTCAGAGTGGCTAATAATTACATGAGTCGTTTTCTAAATGGCAGGCTATAGCTCCATTAGATGGAGTCCAATCCTCAGAGCCAACAGGCAAGACAAAGTTGATTTTCATTGAAGAAGATTGGTTGATGAAGTTTAGGTCTCGTAGGCACCGGCTAATTAGAGATGAGGAAACCTGACTTTATTAGGGGCGAGACAAAGTGCATGGATCGAGGCTACAGCAAACCAACATCAGGGACCTCACTCTCACACGTTAAACATAGCCTAGCCTTTCACTTCAGACAGCCTGTGTAGTTCACAGGGCCCTAATTGGATCTGCTCTCATGTTAAGACGAGACGGGGCTAAGAGGCCTCGTCTGCTCAGTCCCTGGTAGCTCCGGTGAGGCTTAAATTATTCTCAACTTTGTGTTGGAAAAAAACACTCATGACAACAGTTTTTGATAACCCATTTACACAATCACAAAAAGGCTGGTATGGTTGAAAATATTTCTTTTTTTCGGGTTGTCTGAACACAGACTCGGGTGGATATGAACGCGTATGAAGATCAATAGTCAAGGTTACCATCACCTCGCACACACACACGGAACTGGAGCATTCAACGTTTCTGCCAAGGATGTTTTGTTTTTGCCCATTTCTGTCTGTGTCTGCTTTTCTGTCTGTGAGCAGCGTGACTCAAAAAGTAAAGAATGGATAATGATGAAATGTTCTGTCAGTGTTGATTATAGCTCACGAAAGAAATTATTACATTTTAGAGGTGATGGGGAAACCTGAGAGGCTCCAGCTGTCCAAGCGTAGTCGACCAATATTGTTTTTTCTGCGGCTGATGTTGATTTTTAGAAATCAGGGCAGTCGATGGCTGATAATTGGCCCATAGATTTTCATGCTTTCCTCCATCTGATAAAATATAAATGTTTAATGCTAACACACAACAAAAAAATCCTCAACTTCACTTGCCAGTTAGTGAGCAACACTAATGGTCTGTCTCTTCAACTGACATATTTTGTCTACGCTGCAGTGCAATTATACGAAATATTTTCAATAAAAATCTTTAGCATAAATATTAAATGCTTAAATCAGGTCATCAAAAACTGGAGAAAATTCACTTTTGAATGAGCAAAATCAAGCTTTATTATCTTAACAATTTTCAAGAAGAAATATGTGTAATTTGTAATAATTGCCCAATTAATACATCATAATCCGCCATTGCTGATTGTCCAAGTGCCTTCTGTATTTGTCGAATTATAACAAAATACAAATAACACAAATACCTCTCAGTCTCAAACTTTTTCTCTCCATACTGTTTTCATAGCTCTGCACAGAGATGGATATACTGTAACTGCAGTCGAGTTTGGTTGGCAGAAGCTGTGAGGTGGTAATTCGAGTTTCCTCATGCTGAATTTCATGATGCCCCGTCTCCTTCACTCACCCACCACTGCTCTTGTGTGACACTCAGTCTCACCTACTTTTCTGTTTCTCCTCTCACAACCCACTCTCTCTCTCTCCCTCCTCCAGGTCTATCCAGGGTTAATGGTGACCGCAGGCCTCATCCACTACATGCTTAACCTGCTCCACATCACCGTCCATATCCGGGACGTGTGTGTCTTTCTGGCACCCGTGTTCAGCGGTCTGACCGCCATCTCCACCTTCCTGCTGACCCGGGAGCTGTGGAACCAGGGCGCAGGGCTGCTGGCAGCCTGCTTCATCGCCATTGTCCCTGGCTACATCTCCCGTTCTGTCGCTGGCTCTTTTGACAATGAGGGCATCGCGATCTTTGCCCTGCAGTTCACTTACTACCTCTGGGTATGTGCACTTCCTTAATAATATTTTTATAGATGGCGAGATGAAGATGCTCACCTGTGATTGTACGATTATTCCAAAGGAACTTATTGATTCAGTATTTATATTGAAATTGACCTGCTCACTGAGGTGAAAAATCAGTTTTAGGTCAAGTTCTTAGCTTCAGCCAGGTATGCATAGTTGTTATTACTTTATAAGGAACAGGCTTCATGAAGCTAGAAACATAGCCCTCTCTTCAAATATTGCTCAGCCTCAGCTGTTGAATTATTTATCAAGAGCCTTAAAAGGCACTCCAACCATGTGGAGCCCAGGAAACGGCATGCTGCACTCTAAAACCTTCATAGACAGATGACCTTTCAGAGTGGAATTGATAAGATCTGGGGTTAAAGGTTGAAGCGCCCCCTCAGTTTACCTTCCTTTTCAACCATACTGTAAGGGAACATAGCAGGTTGTGCACCTTGTTGAATGTGTGCCGTCATTGGTCATGAACTACTTCATATTTATTTAATTAGATTTCTTAAAAAAAAAATATATATATATATATATATATATATATATATATATATTGTTCCTTTACATTTTGTACAGCTTGACCTTGATTTGCAAAGTAGACATAAACTGAAAAAATCAACACATAGTCAATAATAGTGTATATTGCCAATAAAGTCAATAATAGGCTTTTAGGACATACGTAGACCTAGAGTATTTGTAACTCAGGAGGGGTTTTTCACACTGAACAATATCTGCAACACAGACTTTCACTCTGTTGTACCTGAATGTGTCCACTCTTCAGTTGCATCACCAGCTTCCTTGCGTCCCTGCAGCATACAATGAATCCATCATTTGTGTTGTGTGCGTCTTGTACATTTCTGTCTATTGCGACGATACATTTTGGTTTATAACCACTATTTTGAGAAGATTTAGGCCTGTCGATAACTTCCTACAGTTGGTAGACCGCTAAGAGACTGTGTTAAAGGTTTAGGTAAAAGCGTGTGTGTGTGTGAGAGAGAGAGAAAGCAAAATGCTCATACCGTTTTCTCTACATTCTCTTCTTCCTAGTCATTGGAGTTGACCTTGGAGGTTTTTTTTTTCATTCTGTACTGAGTTGTTTTTGTTCACCTTTTATCCGTTAGCATAAGACTGAGAATAAAAACAGTAATCATCAACACAAGGATGAATGTGAAAATTGAAACGTCAGAAGGAAATTTCACATGGAGAAGAAGTCAATATATCCAGATAACGGGCTTAATGAAAATGGAAGTAATCAGCTTCTTCCGGCAAACCTGGTTCTTGACATTTAAGAGGTCGGTTGGGCTTGTAAAAACCATTTCTGTGGAACATCAGCTGATAAGAGCAATGCAGTGCAAACAGTATGTACGATTAAAACTGCCTTGTAGATATGATGATGTTTCCATATAAAAGCAGGTTGAGTTATAAAATAATACCACAAAAAAAATCAAGGTGTTTTTAGGTTCAGTTTTGTTTTATATAAACAGTAGACGTGGCCACTACATGATAATGTAATAGTTAAGTATAAATAGTTTTCAGATAATTACTGGAGTAGAAAATACACACACTTAGTGGGCAAACTAAAATAAAATCATGTCCTTATTAGGTTTATAGAATGATGTTGTATTTAGAATTGCCTCCCATGACTCTTGACTGCAGAGATGGAATATAAAGTTAAAGCAATTATACTCTTGACTGTTATAAAATTTTACACCTGCACAGTTAACCTGCAGTGGAACAGGTGTTAAATCATGATGGCAGCATATTTCAAATTTAATGTGAGCGCAGATTTATTATTGTAGATTGTGTCAGTGCAAAAGTGAGCCAGCAAATGTGCTGACGCTTATTTATTTAATATAAACATGCAATGTCATATTGAAATGTTATATCTTGCTGCTCGACTATAAGTGAGAACACTTTTCTTCAGTTGTAAAGCTACATAGTCAACACTGCCATTAGCCATTACCCATGTCTCACCATACATTACATGATGTGCTTTCATTTGTTTATGTCTCGCTAAAGCGGCTCTGTGACTTTTAATTGCACCTGCTGCTTAGTTTACTTTGTTTAAGGATTATATATGGTTGATTCTTTAGTGCCGCGCCTCTGGGATTATTAATTAAAGATTACTGATATGCTGCAGTGCTGTTCGAGCCAGAAGAGAATTTGAAAATAATCCACATCCAGAATTGCACCACTGTAGCTGTGTATCATAAGATTATATATACATTGTACATAGTATAATACATATACTTATATATATGTATGTATAATACATATACTTATATATATGTATGTATGTATATATATGTGTATGTATGTATATAATATATATGTATGTATGTATATGTATATGTATATGTATGTATCTATGTATGTATGTATATATATGTGTATATGTATGTATATAAATGTATGCATGTATGTATATTTGTATGTGTATGTACATATGTATGTGTACATATGTATGTATATATGTATGTGTACATATGTATGTATATATGTATGTGTACATATGTATGTATATATGTGTGTATATGTGTATATATATACATGTATATGTGTGTATATATATATATATATATATACACATATATTTTGATTTATGATTCCCTCGTAGCTCAGACCAGTAGAAGACCTGCAGGAATCACATATTTATGCAGATTTCTACGATTTTGGCAAGGTGCAATGCACCCGATCTCCCATTGTTCCCCCGGGCACAGATGAGTGCTGCCTACTGCTCTTGTGCCCACCGTGTGTGTTCACTACTGGTGTGTGATAAGGATGGGTTAAATGCAGAGGTCAAATTTACTATTACTAATTAGTGTGTGTTAAGTAAAATACAGATGTTTATGTGAATACTACATGCTGCATGTCAGTGTTCAAGCTAATAAAGATCAGTGCTCTACTTTAACTCTTTCCAGCAGATGCAATGACATGTCTTTTAACTGTCATTGATATTAAAGGAGGTATGATGATGAATAAAAGAAAAAAGGTTAATATTCCTTTAATAAACGGATAGTTAGACATGAGAAGCAGCCTTGGCAATATGTCTTTCACTTTTCATTTAAAGTCTATGCAGAGCTTCATGTGGCTTTTGGTTAGAGCTGAAACGATTAATCGATGAATCGATTATTAATCGATTACTAAATTAATCGCCAATTATTTGGTTTGAAGCTTTTTTCATGATTAAAACAAGATTTCTGATTGTTTCGGCTTGTTAAATGTGAATCATTTCTTAGTCTTTGCTCCACATAACAAAGAAATCATTAAAACTGAATCATTTTGGTTTGTGGACAAAACAAGACATTCAAGAACATCGTCATTTTCAGGTTTGACAAACACTGATCAATGTTTTTTTAACATTTTCTGGACCAACCGATTCATCGATTCATTGAGAAAATAATCGACAGATTAATCGATTATGAAAATAATCGTTAAATATCGCTACTTTTGTTGTGTATCGTGTCACTTTTCATTGATACTATATTTTATAATTTACTGCTCATCATGTTATATATCAGGTTCCATAAGTCTGCCTTGAATTTGATTCCTGTTTAAAGTAACACGCAGTTGCTTCTCATTTGTTTTATTTGCTGAATGGCAGCAGAGCTCCATGTATGGCTGATCAGCAGTAAAGTGGTTCTCTAAATGTTGTGATCAAAGGCGAAGAAAGGCAAACAAACGAAAACAAAAAAAAGTGTGATTTCTTTTATCTACCTGCAATGTAAAGTCTAGTTATGCGGTGGCTTTCATCCACGTAAAAGGGGTTATGCAGATATTTCATCATGAATTGTCTTACCGTTATTTGGCACAGCATAACAAGCTTTTATCAGTCCAAGGATTGTGCCCGAAGAATGCAATATATGATTTTTTTGGATTGTATCAGATTTAACATTTTTGTTTCCGATCCAGTAATGTTGACCGTACCGAAAAGATTTGTTCCAATTGGAAATTACAATTCCATTGTTTACATGGACGCAAAATAAAAACGATTGGTTGTGTAGACATGCATCAAACATTCTGTTGGAATGTACTTGACATGCCGAATTGTCTAATTCTCCAGAGAAGAAGAAGCTTCACTTCTGCTTTCATACTAAACAAACGGCGCACATGTCTGCGCCTACACTCACTGACCACCATCCGTCTCATTTTCCGTCTCTTCCACGTCTGTGACTTTCATGTCTGTCAATTATTCTTTTTGGGAATGAAAATGCTGCGGTAACAAATGGAAATACGTCCAGTTTACGTGGATCAGACGTGATGGCACCAAACCAGGAGGTCGTGATCGGATCGCTTATAAGAATGATGATCAGCAAAAACCAGCCCTCTCATTCGGAATCAAATTTGTTGAATGGCCTGTATTGGATTAGAATTTTCACATTGGCATGTATACATGACGAGAGCTGTACTCAACCAAAGAAACTCTTGGTCGACTAAAGTGAGAGTCTGACGGCGCTGACAGCGTTTTGCATTACCTGCATCTGCGCAATACCATAGCCTGTGATATCCGAAAATAATGTACTATGTCAAGTAATAGTAATGAGCACAATAACTATTGAGGAATATTTAGATTATTTGGCCAGACTGAACATAGGATCTCAGCTTCGTGGCCGAGACACAAATAGACTATTATGATGCTGCCACTGTTGCGGGTCGGTGCGCCTGCAGTTATAAAACCAATCAACGATTAGTAGACTTAAGCATTGAAATATGCCAATTCTGATATGTTCATACTCAAAACGGATGGAGCACCCTGAGCTTACGGTTTTCAAATGATATGCCATATTCGCAGGAAAGCTGTGAAAAGCAAAGTTTGCATTCCACTTTTTACCGTCATCTACTTTTGAAAAATGCTGCCACACTGCTAATGTCTTTGACATGGATGCGACAGGAGGACTGACTGTCGCCTAAAATGAAAAGCTCAAAATTCAGGTCTAATTAATGGCAACGTCAGTCTGTCTCTCATTAGCCATGGAGCGACAACAACCCACTGGGTTGGACTAAACCAAAATAGTGAGAAACAATGGGGGTTTTCTCTGATGACACGCTGTTAGCTGTGAAACACAGGTGCTCTAAAACACCCCCATTAGCACTTGGTACTTTCCTCCTAATGAAATTCACCATAAAAAAAGAAAAAAACAATCACAATTTTGGTCGCGCCAGAACTTGTCAACCAATTAATCAACCAGTCGACTTGGTCTTTACAGCCCTATACATGACATATTTTCTGTTCTAATTACTTATAAAAGTACAAGGAGAATACATTAGTTTCCATGTCCATGGCACGAATCATAGTGGAACGAAACTACTTGGTGGTAGAGTTTACCTTATTGAACATGCGACAGGGCTGCATGTGCATGTATTATTTTTGTATCAATAATCTATATAAACCTCATAGAAATACTTTTCTCTATGTTTCTCTGCCGTAGCCTGTGGAGAAATGCCTAAGTAGTAACTGGACACAAACATGCACAAAGTTTTGTCTCCAGAAAAAGACAAAAAAACAAATTTTCCATCTTGGTAAGTTCCCTCGACACTATTTTGCTGGCACACTGAATCTCTATCCAGGGAACAGAGCTGCCCAAGTAGATTGTGATTGCTCTAAAGAGATACAAACAAGTACAAACTTCTTCTTTTTTTCCTCCTTCTTACAGCAGAATAACAATGTTTGCAGCCAGACTGTTCTCCACCATTAATTTGGTGTTGTCGAGATGGATCTGGCTATGCAAGACTAGTGTTTATAAGACTTTGGCTTGATATGTGCAGACAGCTCTTAGTTGGTGTTTGCTACAGAGGAGGGAAAAACTGAATAAAGAAGCATCCTCATGCAGTCAACTCCCACCGTCTCACCACTCATAGCTTCATATATTTATTAAAAAACAAGCTTGGATTCATTGTACAGTTTTACCCCTTGTAGATACGGTCTCACTACAACCATAATAACACAGCTAGAGTAGTTCAGTAACATTAAATTTAATCGTCCACTGTAATTATTCACAGTGCAGTTGATGGGGACTGTCATGACTCACAGCACCTAATATTGTAGCTTTCATTTTATTTAAATTAATTTAAACTTGCATATTTTTTTTAGGTTCACAGGGACAACACTTAACCTGGACCTCTTTATCCTGGCTGGATTTATTTAGCCGGGTTATTTATTGTCACAAAAGAAACTATAAAACCGTATAGTACTGTAGGTACCGTAAAATGTTGACAAAAGAGTCTCCTTATCTTTAAAGCCTGAAACACATCTGCTATTATTTTTTCTCCATCCATTTGACACACTGTAAATGTCTTGACTGACTGACTGTCGCCGAAAATAAAAAGCTCAAAATCCCGGTCTGTTTAATGGCAACGCCTGTCTGTCTCTGTCTGTCACGGAGCGACAGGGTTGGACTAAACCAAAATAGTGGAAAACAAGGGGGGTGTTTTCTGAAGACACGCTGTTACCTGGGAAATGAAGGTGCTCTAAAACACCCCCATTAGCACTTGGTATTTTCCTCCTAATGAAATTCACCATTAAAAAAATAATAATAATAAAAATAAAAATTGAGTCGCCCAATCATCATTTTGGTCACGCCAGATTGTGTCGACCAATTAATCGACCAGTCGACTTGGACTTTACAGCCCTAGTGTGTGTATACAAAATGGTAAATTAATCCCATGCTGCTTTCTGCAACATACTTTCTCCAAAGTTTTCTGTTAACAAATGCAAAGGGCGATTGTCCGGAGGGGGAGTCATTCACAACACCTGGAGAGGAGTTTTGGAGGGACCAAGTGAGGTGGTGGCCTCTGGCGTGACCATGCAGGAATCAGGACATTTGCCCATTGACTTGCTGTGAATCTTAACGCAGCAGACGATACTCAGGAAGTTGGCAGGAGAATTTCTGTAGTATCTCTGAAGCAACTTCTGTGAAAGTTGGCCTTCAGTGCATATCTGAATGCAGCTTTAGGCTGTTGTCTGTTAAATGTGTGCTATATCAGTAGTTAACCTTGACCTGTGTGTTGGTGAATTGGGTCAAGAAAATCCTTGAGAAGTCCTTGAATCGGATGTTTTTAGTAGATGTGGGAACCCTGATCCAAAATCATTATCAATTCTGCAGGAGCTTCGGAAATTCTCTCAATTAACATTTCAGGGCTCATCCAAAAATATGTCTTTGTAATTATTTATCTCACTCACGGAAATGTGCATTAGGGTGTATTAAGGACATCTGTTTGTGTCTACGTTACTGTAATGGCCTCTTGTCATCTTGTCTGTTGAAGACGATGCATCTCGGGGTGAGGCAGGTGTTTCCTGTGGCAGTCATCACTGCCTCTCAAGGGTGATGTGTCATCAGCGGAGCGGTGCCACAAAGGAAAAATCCCACCTCCTACCACTCGCATCCCTCGTTCCGATTGGCAAGGGCCCTGAAAAACAATCATCCTGGCCATGCACCAGTGCTTCCCATTATCAGACCCATTTACCCACATTTGTCTTTGTGTTTTCCTTTCCTCCCCTCTGTCTTTCTTCCATCTCATTTCTCTCTAATTGTCTTTGTCTTCCTGTGTCCCTGCCATTGTTTTGCACTTGCTGTGCTTTCCACCTCTTCTTCTTCTTCCTCCATGGTTTCACTTCATGCATCTCATTAGTGCTTGCTGCTTTCTCTCACTCTCTACCTGGTATTCTCACATCCATCCTCTTCCCCACATGGTAAAACCGCTTAGTCCTTCTCTCAAGTCTCGGCCCAATCTTCATTACCCGACTCCTTAATTTTATCCGCTAATAACCCATTCAACTCCAGCCGCTTAATCTCTGTTTATCCCCCTCTGCCCCAACACACACACGCACACCCTTCCATAATCTATAATTGAATCCTCCCAAACCCAGGAGAGCTGCTCTTTTTTAACACCATAGCTCTTTGCAACATTAACACGCAGAGAACCGCACAGAGTTGCACTGCCTCCCTCCTTTGCTCTAACCCCATGCACCAATGCCTACATTGTTGCAACAGTAATTCCAGTCTTTCTCTCGGCTCATATTCAATTAGCTGGACCGGTATCACACTGTGACTTCTGTGTCTTCACAAAAGCAGCAGTGGCTGGGAGGGCAGCTGCCAGAGGGAGCCGAGGCACCAGTTGAACATGAGTTTGTGCTCGCGTTGAATGAGCGACACAAGGCTGTATATGCAGCCTGTGGGTCCCAGTGTGCGTGTGGAGAACACAGCAGTTCAGACTGTAACTGTTGTCTCGTCCTATTCCGTCACCGTGCTGGTTTCCACTCATGGGGAAAGTGTTTTGGTGACTGCAATTAGGGCAACTCCTGCTTAGTTTTTCTCCGAAAACTAATTTAGGCAAATTAAACAGAGTGGCAGCCATTATTGTTGTTTTGTGGGCAGCCGTGTGCTGTCCTTTTGAATTTGGCTTAACAATATCATTTTGCAATTTGACTGTATAGTATGTTAAAGATTCAAAACATTATCCATTCTTCATTTGCCCAGCACACAGATCAATCAATTGTTGAATTGTGTGGCAACTTCAATTAATATTTTGCTCAACCACCAGTGAGGATACTACGCTGTACACAAAACATACAACCTTTTCAACCACCCCAGACTATATCCTTCATATGATGAGGTTGAATCAACATTTCCTACATACAGTAAATGTAGGTTTTATGATAGGACTCATGCACAACACTGCATCTGTTTAGGTATTTTAATTGCCGGACAAAATTAATAAATAAGATATAATGTGAATTGATCTTGTGATAACGCTGCATTAGCAGGTCCTATCATACAGTGACCTGCCCTAAACTATAAACAAATTCCTGAACATCAACAGTTCCAGAAGTTCTTCAGTGTCTCTCGAAGGACAGATACAACACATTATACTATCCAGGTATACTGAACTACACTATTGGAAAATAAATATGTTAAGCTAGCTCAATAAACCATGTCAGTTTGACTTAAGTGAAGTTAGACCCAAGAAAAACACAATTACAGTTGCTTAATTGATCAGCATTCAGGTTCTTGGTCGTCTTGTAAAATCAATTTTTGTTTGGTTTTCAGCACTGTTCTGTTTGACTCGCCCAAGCAGACGCTGTTGTTGGGTTAACATAATCCTTTTTTCTATTCCGTACAGTTGTAAAGCTGTTTGCCGAGCTGACAAATCTCACAGTAAACACACAACTCGACAAAAGAAAAGAAAATACATTTAGTCATGCAATCAGACATGTGCAAAATAATGCTGCAGACTGGACTCAAGAAACCATCGACTTTGACTGAATCATTGGAAGGACTGTGGACTGACAATCAAACACACTCTCCCTGGTTGGGATTAAAATCAACAATCGGTACATGTAATATTAATATCACCCTGCGTGCCCTCAAGAAGTAAATCTCATCCTAGTGGGACCTCAGTCCTCTTATGTAAACCCAAACAGAGCAACACAATCCTAAAACACTGTCATGTTGCTCTTTCACTAACGGAACAGAGCTACTTGTAAGGGCAAGCATTTCCTTGACTGCACATTGTTTTGCATGACAGACTGGTAATTAGGTCACTACAGACCTACTTACTGTGACTTACCTCAGCACACAGGAAAAGCACTGTTTGCACCATTTTTGTCTTCAGGTATTTCTGCTTGCCTGTACGGTATGAACCTGTGTGTGTGTGTGTGGTTGTGCTGATTGATTGGTGGCTGATTCGGGTTCTGCCAGTGCTGGGTATTTGGAACGAGGCGAGACCACCGCGGTCCAGCGGTCATTAATTGCCGCTCATCTGGAATTCTCATGCATTGTTGGATGTGATGGAGTCTCTTGACAACAGCAGAGCATTAAAACAACTAGTGACCCCTTCCGTGGAGGAGGAGGAGGAGGAGGAGGAGGAGACGGCCTGTCCTGTGTTGCCTGCATCACTATGGTGCAGGCAAGTGTCCTTGAAACACAGTGTCTGTGTCGGAAACTGTGCGTCTACATGTCTTATGTGATGCCACAGCTTATATCTGCTGTGATTCTTCATCACTGTTTATTCTTTCCATTTCTGTTGCAGGTGAAGTCGGTGAAGACGGGCTCAGTATTCTGGACTATTGGCTGTTGTCTGTCCTATTTCTACATGGTAAGAATAACAATCCTACTGGGTGCATTCTCCATCTTCTATACGTAATATTTCTCTATTTTCCCTTTTTAAAAGTGCACTCTGCTTTTAAACGTTTCAACCATGTGCTTGAAGTGATTTTATGTCCATGTTCTTTGTGTTCTGTTTCACTGATGAACAACACGTTTCCCTTTCAGGACAAATAATCAAATTCACTGAATTATACATTAAGTGGGTTGATCTTAATAATTTCTTTGCTCATCTCATAAATTATTAAGTTAACTTGATGAAGAATATGCTGTCTATTTGCAGCCTTAGTATGAGTAAGTATTTCATGAACAAATTCCTTTCACCATTACCTGTAATTTATTTGACATAAACAGTCATTCATCACATGCAACAAAGGATCCTGTTAAAATGAAAAATGTGGAACCAATGTAAGTATTGTGTATTTTGGCACTGCATAAAGAAAATTGATAGCACTCTCGTCTATGCTCTGGTTGGACACACTGGCACAAGCCTTTTTCTGGGGCAGTGAGCGAAAATGCTGCATTCACTTACCTGCAGTGGCTGATGCCTTTTCATGTTTGACATCCTCCCTATTGTGCAACAATTTCCTTGCATTTCAAAAATCCCCTTTGAAAGTGCCAGTGACGCTCTTCAGACTAAACCTGTGTTGTGACAAATACTGACCAACGCACAAGGAGACCAAATCCTGCCTGTGGGCGTTGAGTGAAATTGATAGCAATATTTCTGTATAGGGAGCTACTGTAGATCCAGTTCTGAACCTGTTCTTGATGTCAGAGTCAGTGTCCTCTGTCAATGCATGAGGCACCTTAGCCAACAGTTAGTGAATTATTTATAAATTCAGGCACAGGCCCATTGAGGGTTTGATGAGAGAGATTAGATAAAAAGATGATCCAGGCACATTGCCTCAGCGGCAGATTGTTTGTCCGTGTGTGTGGGAGTGCCTGTGATATCCAGCTTCATGACCATTCCGGGCTAAATCTCTCTGGCCACCGGTGAGATAGATGTCAAATGAAACAGATTGTCGAAATCTAGCATCATCGATCACGCTGTGCACCAGCATCCGAAGGCAGTATAAAGGATTGCAAAGACGAGAACGGGGGAGACGGGAGTTGCGAAAAGACGAATAGCACAGGAGACAAAAACAGAGAGTGAAGGCAAAGGGACAGCAAGAGGTGTGGACAGATACGAGGGAGAAGGATGGCAGGGACAGAGAGATGGAGACAAATATAGAATGATAAGACCGAAGTGAGAATATATAGTAATGTGCAGCTTCCTCACTGTCCTAATCGGAAGCAACGGGAACATGAATCTCCTTGTTTCTTTCTCCTTATTACTACTTTATCTCTTTCGCACCTTCTCCCCGTCCTCAGTGATGTAATGTTCCTCTGTTCTGTTTTTAAAGCACATCCGCTGTTACAGACGAGGCCTCTCACAGGGACCAAAAAAAAAAAAAAAGTGCTGCACACGCACTCATTGACCCACCCTACTTTTTGACCACCTCATCACTTTATGCTGTCGATTTAAGCAGGATATAGCCAAGGCTACATTTCCCCCCCCCTCATGGGATTTAATTTGAATGCCTCATAAGGCAGATACGGAGACGGGGGAAAGGAGAGTGACCTCCTACCTGGATATTGGCATGATTAGAGAAGAGAGGGCGAAGAAGGACAAGATTAAGTAGAGGATCAGAACAGTCTTACCCTCTGAGAGATGGGAGCCACAGGAACCAGTAGAGCAGCTGTGCAATATCCTCCTTTGCATCCCTAGAGAGGTGAGCATAGAGAGAGTGAGAGTCAAAAAAGAGAAGATGGAGCAGAAGCAGAAGCTAGTACATTTTGTACAAATGTTAACAATCTCTGACGGTCAAGGTTTTCTTCTCCATTTTTTAACGAGATTAATACAGATTTGTATTTTAATCGGGGAGATTACAGCTGATATTTTTTCATCCAATATTTGCTGTACGAAGCTGAATCTTTGAAAAACAATGACACCACTCCATCACAAAACGTCGGCGATACAGGTAGAACAGAAGTACAGTGTACAATGTAAAGCACTTAGACCGGAGACAGCATCCTCCAGAATGATGCACTCTGTAACTTTTATTAACTAATTAGTATTAGTTACATGCACCTAATAAACTACTATCTGAGCGTCTGTTTGTAATTATCAGTATGCACAGGCTGCAACTTGTCTGGCTGCAACTGAATTAGTCGCTTTCTCTCTTGGGAACGTTGCATGTGCATTGAAATGTCACTGCACATGTATACACTTGGTAGTTTAAAGATGTTCTTTAATTGCAGCGACTAAATAGCCGCTGCAGATTTAACTGTAGCTGCGCTCCAGCAAACGTTGCTCTCGCATTTTCTTCCCCCCAACTTTCTCGGTAATGCAGTGTGTTAAATTGATGGTCAGCTTGTGGTGGTGTTGCAACTTTGGTGTCAAGCGTTCTGAGGTTGTTGGGGGGGTTTTCTTTTGCCCAAAACTTCACTAGAGGCAGGGACAGTTGCTACATCAGAGCCAGGATTTTTTTTTTAAGCTGTCATTCTCTATAAAAAACAAAACAAAACTGAATTTTTGACCTGGGACCAATTATCACTTTAACTGTAACAAAGCAGTTCTGCTTCCAACCCCTTAGTTAGATACTGACTTTTCTTCCAGCAACATCAAGGGGTTGGTTTTTGTGGTTTTTCCATTATCCTCCCCCCCCCCATGTAGCATCATTATCTAGTTAAAACATCAGTTTGCCTCTCACACATTTTTTACCTGCTGTACTTTGTGTATTGCAGAATGTTAGCATGGAGTCACTCTGATAGCATGGGGAACGTTACACATATTAGAATGCAGACACCAGCACTGAGCTTGAAGCCATCCTTACAGAGCTATTAACATTTGGAGTTTCCACAGTCTTGTTTAATTATAAGTGATAACATTACAGCTCATAAGTGGAGAAGAATATTACCAATGTGAGAGAACGGCCAGTTGGGAACTGGCCTTTATCCAAATTTAGATGAGGATGGATCAGAATCTGACTGGTTTGCAGGCATACACACCAACACTGACTGGCAGATACCCAGCAGTATAATCTAGATTCACACACACAAGTGTGTGCTGTAGCCACAAGATTTGTGTTGACCTTTGGTCTTCAAGTCTTTTTAATGAACTGGAAAAGTCACTATTGTTGTTGGAGGGGATGCATTTAATGAAGAAACATACACACGCACACATGCCCAACATGTTAATTTTCAGAAATAGAAGCAAAAGCCCAGTGAGAGGAAATGTCAGGAAACATCTTCTGATTTGTGTATGCATACACATGATACACAGCCCGTCTCCCTGTTGCATGCTGCTCTCTCGTTATACAGTTGGGAGCAGCCTTGTGGTCATCAGATAAGTCTGGGGTGAAATACAAAGAGCGATAACCGCAAATACTTTTTTCTCCCAGTGTTTTCTGATTCCTGCCCTGAGCCGTTAGTCCGTGGCTTGGACCGATGACTGCCTGTTAGAGCCATCATTTCAAATGGAGCTCGTTTGTGCACACACAGACAGACTCCCACAACTTTAGTTTTTGTCATGGTCATTCATCTTTGCATGGCCCTCTAATGGGAGCAGATGGTCACTTTTCCCCACAATCATTTTTCCTCCAGCTGATTTTTTTTTTTGTGTTCTCTGCCGACTTAAAGCATGAGGAGGTAAAGCTTCTATCAAGGTGCTTTGCAGAGATGGAGAAGTGGACGGTCACGCCGTCCTTAATGTGCAATCAAAGTAACTGTTTTCCAATCGTTCGTGTCACTGACATGACATTGAGCTCTGTTTACTTTTACTCTGCTATGTATTCAAAAAGGAAAATAATAATTATATAATTTGTTTTCACAAGACATAAGTGTATGGGTGACATTACTTCTCTTATGTCGTATTAACACCAGCCCTTCTAATTCGGATCCTAGTTCATTTGCTCGGAAAGTCCGGTTCGTTTAGGGTGGTGTGAATGGGAAGCGAACTCTGGCCCCGCCTAAAACAGGTCTCGGTTCGCTTCAAGAAAACCAAATGCAGGAAATGGACTACAACGCATTATTAATCGATTACTAAATTAATCACCAACTATTTTGATAATAGATAATTGGTATTAAGCTTTTTTCATTATTAAAACAAGATTTCTGATTGTTTTAACTTCTTAAATGTGAATATTTTCTTGGTTTCTTGCTCCACATAAACAAAGAAATCATTAAAACTGAATCATTTTGGTTTGTGGACAAAACAAGACATTCGAGAACATCATCATTTCCAGCTTTGACAAACACTGATCAATCTGACATTTTATGGACCAAACGATTCATCGATTAATCGAGAAAATAATCGACAGATTAATCGATTACGAAAATAATCGTTAGTTGCTGCTCTCATCAAAACATACGCTTGTGTAGAACAATAGCGTCCATTTTTGCAGTGTAATGTGTCGTATGATAGGAAACACTCCGTGTTTTGCTCTTATGTGGAGGAAACTGAAGTTGCCCCGCATTGACCAACAGACCAGCGAATTTTCTTGTTCATTGTTGTCTTGTCTTCTCCTTCAGTAATTATTGATACAGCACCGCCTCAGGCGAGGAGGGGAATACGTTATCGAAAGGTTCAGTTCGTTTCACTAAAATGCAGTGAGAAAGTAAACTCGGTCCGGCTGAATGTTGCAACCCCCAATCGTACCAAGTCTAGCGGACTATAAAGTGTGAATACGACCTTAGTTTACGCTGCTCTGCCTTTATCATGTAACTGAGGAGAGTTCTGTTTGATGCTATCGGTCGATTACAGTTAAATTTGGCAAAAAGAAGTTTGGGGATTCTGGATTACAGTCTCCATACAATCCTCCTTTCATTTTTGTGTTTGTTGTGTTAAGCCTCAATCACACAGTTTCAAGTGTTTTGTTTGTGACCAGAACGGCTCCATCCATTATTCTTTCATAGTTAAGTGGTGCCAGCAGTTTGGGTTTTATCATCGGGGGGTGGTGTTATGCAGGCAGCCAAATTAATTCATTTCTTTTAGATTTAGAACTCTTTGAGACTTTTATGAATTAAAAAAAAAAAAGCATATGAATAATTCTAAAGCTTCTTTCCATTGAAGAAAGTTGCCAGCGTTGCGCTGCAAGTGAGAGGTGGAGCCATGTAGTACCAGGTATTGACCTTGTCGTGTTTATTATTTCTCAGCCAGTCAGCAACAGAAAAGCAATCAGCCACTTCTGTTTCAAAATGAGTCTTAAATTGAAGTCGGTCTTTGGGATTCATTGAAGTAATTGTCCACATGCTACAGACAGTCACCATCTGAGCGAACAGATGCAAGCGGCGGCCGGAACATAATTGTTCCTGAACGCTCAGCAACAAACTTATTTAGTGTTTCTTTCACTCTAAACGTTTGCATATTAATCTTTTTAACAGTTGGACAGGATGTTGTGAGTTTTTCCCTGTGAATATGTAATGAATGCTCTTTTCATTGTACTCGGCAAGAGCAATGGGAGTCGTTTTGACAAGCTCTCACAGAGGATCAAACCGTTTGCACATACAGTCATTTTTCATTTCCTCTGCTTTTGTTTATCTTTGTCTTTTTCTATTTTCCAGGACTTTCAATTCCTCTCTTTTCCTTTGCCGTGCTGTTTATTTGTGAACTCTCTTGCATTTTGTACTTGTTCTCCTTGCACTACTTCACTCTAGTTTCCCCAGTCTCTATTTACCTTTTGCATTATCTTGTCGGTGATGTTTTTGAGGTCATTTTGTAGCCTCTGCTCTGGTAATTAGTGGACTTCAAAAGCAGCTGAGGTTTTAATTTAAGTTATTAGAACATTTTACATGTAAGATTTCAAGACTTTGTTTTTCATTCAAAGCATTTTCTCCTTCTCAAATGTAAGGATTTATTGATTTCTCTCTTATGTATTAAACCTGAATATATTTTGTTGTTGCTCAGACATGATTTTCATTTTTTTTTCCTTCACTTTTTTATTTTAGAGAAAAATTATCATTAAGTGGTAGATAGATTGCAAATTAGCAATGAAAATTGCTGTCATTGCATGATTGATGGTTTGTATGAATTCTGTTTTGTAGAAATAGTTGACGGCTTCATTGCAGTAAGCATGTTCTCTGTTGCCAGAGGTTAATATAAGTCGACTCTGTAGGAGTGGCAGACAGCATGCACCACTGAATTCAAAAATGACACAAACCTGTGATTACATGATTGGACACTTGTGGTTGACATTTAATGAAGCATGTAGTGGCTTCTTCAAAACTTCAACTTGTGTAATTTTGAAAAAAACGAAAATCCCTAATTTTGGAAAAAAAAACGTTTTCCTGTTTTTCTCGTTTTGCGCTCGGCCGACTTGTTGCCTTTTGGTCCGTGGCGGGTCACAAATGTGTTATCCATGCAGACTTTCCAAAACAAAACTGATCTTACATCTCGTCTTGGGTTTGATATCCAGATTTTTCCAAATGTCAACTATTCATGACAACATACCTGTGTATTTTCCCCAGTAATCCAATTTGTCAGTTTTGTTTTCCATTTCTAGGTTGAGAAGCAAGAGCAAACACAATGATCTTGTTTGCAAAGTGGTGGAAATTCTCTGTACATTTTCCAGAAACGTCTCATGGGAACTTTAGTTTAGGAATTATTCTGAATTGGAAACTTTCCATGGGTTTTTCTGGGAATTGATGAGAATTAACTAGAAATGTTGTCATAAGCAGACATGCATGCCAAACCATACGCATGGAGCATTGTCGATGCTTACTTCTTTCATTGAACAACACATCTGATTGTTTTAGCCAAGATTTCTGAGATACTGTGTTGTTTACCAGCTATATTTACGTTCCCAATCCCATTTATGTATTATTTTCTGTTAATTCCAGCTTCCAATTCTGAAATTGTGAAAATCTTAAAACCCGATGCATTCAAACCTGGACTCATTACCCACAAAGCCTATGCACTAAGGGAAAGTCCCTACTCTGCAGGGGTAGAGGAAAACAAACTGAAGAGGATGAGTGTGTGTCATATGTTTATATGTCACTAATAATATGGGTAAATGTGTGTTCTAGGTGTCGGCATGGGGAGGTTACGTGTTTATCATCAACCTGATTCCTCTGCATGTGTTTGTGCTGCTGCTAATGCAACGCTACAGCAGAAGAGTCTACATCGGTAAGACACACACACACACATGGACACGGACACACTCTCACCCGAGCACACGCAATTAAACGAGACAATAACTTTTATTGTGTTTGACTTGGTGTCTAAAACTCCCCCGTATACACTAGCTGAAATGAAAAGTTTAAATCGTCTCCCATTAAGATAAGATAGAAATGTGTTTGATAAACAAGAGTTTTGTCAGATGGTCAACTTAACAGACAGAACTCTGCCTGTTATTATGCATCTCCTAACATTGTTTCCCAAGTGTTTGACCCTGAAACGAGCTCAACTACTCAGTCATGTCTGTGCTCATCTCTCACTTCCATAAACATTCCATCATCAGCGGTGCAGACACCTGCTCTCCCACACATCACTTCACAGTAAATACAGCCACCTGCTACTTTTTTTTTTTTTTCCTCCCCCCGCATTCACCAGACTCGGAGCTAGTGAGGAGGACAGGCTTGTTATTCCACTGAACATCCTGGTTTCACAGAGCATGCAACTGCTCCAGCACATTATCTATTGGCTCAGAGAACTTGAGCTCAATCTGTCAGACCCTCCAATATCCACACAGCTTATCCTTGAGCACTGCTGTTCTGGTTAAGATGAATGATGCTTTGTCAAGTGACATTTACATATGATTCTATCTTGTATTTGGTGTTAAATCAAAGTAGAGTCTTTGAGAGCTTTGGAAATAACGCAACGGTCTCTTCAGAGTACATAACCTCTGCCCGGTCTCTTAACTGTTCTTCAACTCCGAGATTCTACTTGATGACACAGGGCTGTGAGACCAAGTGGAAAATGTCCTTCTGTCTTTCACTGTCCCACAAGGATTTCAGCAGCCTGAGCATCATCCAGCTACTTTATTCACCGTTTGGCAGCAAATGGTACATTGAGAAGTATATTTGTTGGCTTATTCTGTTGACATAAAAGAAACAAGGTCTAAAAGCGCTTCCCACGCTCTTCACCTCATCCTCCAGTTCTTCTTTTCAGAGCCAGGTGTCTTTCAGTCACGGCAATAATAATAAAATTACTTGCAGTCTACGTTATATCACAATTCATCTCTCTCCGTGGTGAGTCAATAGCAGATGTGTGAGGAAAAGATTGCCGAGGGCAGTCACAACTTCTTAAAAATAAAAAACGCGGCGCACTCTTTAGGAAGAGTATGAAATCTTAATTTAGCTGGTGTGTCTGTGAAATGTTTCCTCATGGCTCCAAAGGTGGGAGCTGCACTGTCGTCTCACTTCAGGCCTCCCTGTCACTCATGCACTGAGTCAGCTCCCATTTTCTCATTAAATATCACTGAATTAGGCATATTGAATTTACTCCCTCTGAGGTGCAACAGCGAAAATCAGTCGACTTTTAATACAATGGCTGAGGTTCATTCCCCAAAAGTGGAACCTAAACTTGACGGTTGGAAGAAGTATAGTAGATTTTCAGTTGTGAAATTGACTATATTGAATATTTAATCGTATCCGATGTGGATCGTCTCCTCTCTCTTCACAGCATACAGCACCTTCTTCATTGTGGGTCTCGTGTTGTCGATGCAAGTCCCTTTCGTTGGGTTCCAGCCAATCAGGACAAGTGAGCACATGGCAGCTGCTGGTAGGTCCCACCTTTTCTACCTCTGACAAAAAGAGTTCACTCTTCTGTTCTTTAGTGTGTTCACTCAATGTCAACTCAAGGGCTGCCAACTTTTGAGAAAACCTTGGAGTGAGATATTGTGGCAAATGTATGG
The DNA here is from genome assembly GCF_963457635.1 of Microchirus variegatus. NCBI lineage: Eukaryota > Metazoa > Chordata > Actinopteri > Pleuronectiformes > Soleidae > Microchirus > Microchirus variegatus. Next base: position 8,083,703 of record NC_139814.1, read on the forward strand.
CTGGCCCTGTGGCAGAGGTTACCGGCACACACCCAATATATTTATGTATAGTAATATTTTATGCATCAACAATATGCTTTATGTATTATTAATGCTAAAAACTCATAATGCTTTATACAAGAATAGTACTACAGATACCTTGAAAGCTGGATTCGATCCTACGACCTTCACAACACAACAGCTGTTACTTAACCACTGGACTACTACTGTTATTGTGCATGTTCTTGGCTGAACTCCTAGAAGCATTGACGCTCGAACACCCGTATGATGCAACTGATCGTGACCGAACTGTCTAGGTATCGCGGGTGCGAGCAGTTACAAACGTTTCAGAGGATGAATTAGGGCTGGTCGATATAGACCAAAAGTCATATCCCGATATATTTATGCTGAATATCGATATACGATATATATCTTGATATTTCTTCCGCAGTGAAAGCTGTGAAATTAAATGTTCAGTCAAAGTCGAGGCCAAATATGACATGTCACAAGTAGTTTTATTGAAATCGGCTATTTCAGTGAACAGCTGGAAAATCAAGTGAATAAATAATAAACACAGGTTTTTTCACCTGGATCATGAATAAATCCTCAGATGTTCAAATAATAAAATGTAAACTGTACCAACAGGAGTACCTTTTGTTTTCGTGAACGATGACGAAATCATCACTACTTTTTTTCATGACGATGACGAGACGGGGACGAGATAAACATGGCTCTTTGATGACTAAAACATGACGAGACTTGCGTGCGTTTTCGTTGACGAGACGAAAAGACGAGACGTTTAAAATGCATGACATTTCTGCTTATTGTGCGTGTCAATTAAAACCTTAAAAGTATCTGCTGCTGCATTCTGTCCCTGTTCCCGGTCATTTTGCCATGACTGGACTAGTGCTGGGCGGTATGACCAAAAATATACATCACGGTATTTTTCAAAATTCGAACAGTTTCACGGTATCTGACTATTTTTTTTTTTCATGCATAATCAGGTGTTAACAGCATTTTCTACTCATTCTAACAGAATTACTGCAGTAGATTAACTTAGGATGGTCTATTTTACTGTCATGAATACTGTAGAATAACTCCACACTAGTACAGGTTTGCATGGCCCCAGAAAATGATGCTGTTTACAAAGAAGAGCTCATGATTCTAATGAAGTGAGGAATCAGAATGCAAAGACAATTGCAGTCAAAATACACAACTTAGACTGTGCAAAGCAACATCTTTTAAAAAAATCCCTGTGTTACCTGCTGATGTGAAGGTTGCTGACTTGACTTCATGCATTCTTGATATTCCAAGACATGCTTACTAGGGCTGTCAAAATTGCTCAAAAATAATATTTGAATATTCCCTCTAAAAACACAGATATTCAAATATATTCTCATAGTATTTGCATCGCGCATCTGGTGTGCGTTGCATCCACTGCATCTGGGGGCTGCACGGATGTTGTGTAATCAAATATACCGGTATGGCGGTATATTAAAAATTCATATCGTGACGAAAAAAAAAAAAACGGTATTCGGTATGAACCGGTATACCGCCCAGCCCTAGACTGGACACATATCGTAAACCACAGAAACGATGTTGTGATGACGCATTCAAAAACTGCGGCCAGCTCGCGGCGGCTGTCTATACCCGCTTAGAGTCTGTCCAAGATCAGTTTGGAACATCAATAAAACGATTCCAAGATGTGAGTACACTGTGGAACAGCACCTATTAAATGCTGGAAAGTCTCTCTGCGCAGAAGTGAAACTTTTGAAAAAAAATCATTATTTATGTGTCATATATGGATGTGGAGATATAACTATGCATAGAGAAATTATCCATTGTGCGTTGGATACAAAGAGTCCGCCTACAGCGGCGCACAATGCAGGAGAGGGAGAAGAGCGTCAGCAGGGGCGATGCGCAGCCTCTAAAAAAATCATGTGTTGCACTTATAGATCTGCTGCTTTTTTCACAACTTATGTGTGACACTGCCCAACAGCAATCTCCAATACTTACTGACCTAAATAAATTTGTTAAAAGACCTTTCTTTTTTGACTAAAACTAGACTAAAACCTTTTTGAGTTTTTGTCGACTAAAACTGGACTAAAGCTATCACATATAGAAGTGACATAAATTTTACTAAAACTAATGAGCATTTTAGTCCAAAAGACTAAGACTAAAATGGTTGTCAAAAACAACACTGTCCATATCCCATTTAAAAATATGTCAATATATTTTTTATATCGATATATCACCCAGCCCTAGGATTAATGATATTCGCACCATATGCTTAGCACAAGCTCAGCCCATGGATGTATTGGCTCAACCAGAGACAGTTGGATATTGTACTCCTCACAGTCTCTTCAGGCATTACTTATCGATCACGAGTGGCTTTTCTCAGGCTCAAGATCACATATAAACTCAGCTGTCAGATATATTCAGAACCATTTTTAATCGTGATGTGCACTTCAGCGTGAGAATGTGAGTAGTCAATCAAATGCGTGTGTCTCACGGCCAATGTTTGAGAGTTGGCAGCTATGTTAATGTTCTTAACACCTTCGTTCCCTACTTGTAACTGAGTACTTAAAGTAATTAAAGAGTTAGATTGATTCGGTTTTGAACTTTTTATTCAATACCTGAAAAGAGTATGAATGTAGGTCATAATTTTCATTATATGACCTGAAATGCAGCTCCATTTAAATGCTAATGTTGCTCTGTGTGTGCTCATTGTCTAAATAGGCAACTTTTGTGTCTCAAAGCTTTCACATCAACGTTTGACCTGCCTTGACACTGCCAACAAATGTATGCCTCAAAACACAGAGGAGAGGGTTCAGGCTGACTGCAGTGGTTTTTGTATTAAAGGTGTGACTTTATATATAAGCCACTTTACTTCTTGTTATCCAAAGCATCTTACAGCACCATAGATGCACACTTAAGCTTAGTTGGCTGTTGTGGGAATTCAATCCCCTTGTGCTGATGCTGTCCGTTATGCTGTGCCTGTCAGAAAACACAAGATTTATCCAATAGAAATAACTTAGTAATTTCTACATGTCACCCATATGTGTTTAGCACAAAAGTACTTTTTGGCACGTGGGTAGTTTATTAAAGCTTGTTCAGTTACGCCTCTTGAGTGGGGCCCATCTGCTGTATGACAGCACGGTTGGGTGCATATTCATGTGCACAGTTCTCATGTTCATATACATCCAGATTGAGAGAGAGGACTGTTCCTGACATCTTCAGGAGGCTGAGCAACTTTTCAGAGCGTTCTCTTTATTCTGCAGCAGGCATATGTTTGGAGTGTCCCCTGTTTTTTCCTGGGTGTCTGCTGCACAAACAGCACCATGAGAGTGTTTGAAGAATGCTCCACCACAAATCATCTAAAGAGCAAGTGTGTTTTTTTTATGTTGCTGGGGGAGCAGCTGTTCAAAACATCTGCTGGTAGCATTCATTGAGCGCAGTGGGAGACAGGACGGGAATGACAGAGCCATGGACCTGTCGATATTGTTCTGATATCAGCCCCTGAGGCGTAGAGTGGCAAGCGTGTTAGCACCATGGCCACCCTCTAGGAGACAGACAGGAGCTTCACCTTAGAAGTGGGTGAGACCTGCTGTGGGTCTTTGTGGGCCAGAGGAGGAGTAACGCTGTTTTACACAGTGTTTGTAAAAAGATGGGAGGTGACGAAACAGATGGAAACAAAGCTTCACATTTTTTTTTCATATCAAATTCACCAGACAAACAAAAAAGAGACTCACTGGAGGAAATGTGACAGAGCAATATTGTGGGGGAAAGAAGCGTGACCAAAGGGGCTGCATAAAGAAAGACGAGGCGAGTTAAATATGAATGTGTTTTTTTTTTTTTTTTTTTTTTTTGTCATTTGCATTTGAAATATTCCACAGTATTTCCTTCGCACATCTGCATGAAGCACCGACGGGGGCAATCACAAACTGCTTTGTCTTGAATTCTGCCAAACAAATAACGGCATTTCTTTACCATTTCTGCGCCCCACAGGAGGCAGGATGAATCAGGCCCTCCTCAGATATGCAGTGCACGTTCCATTTGTTTGCTCATTCTTTTGCTTCTCGCTGTGGTTTTTTTCTCTCAGGTGTGTTTGCACTTCTCCAAGCCTATGCCTTCCTGCAATACCTGAAGGACAGACTCACCAGACAGGAGTTCCAGACACTGTTCTTCCTTGGGGTCTCTCTTGCTGCCGGCGCGGTCTTCCTCACAGTGATCTATCTCACATACACAGGTCTGTATGTCCTTTTTTTCACATGTAGTCACATTGTCCTTTGGTCAATGTCTCATGTCGTTGTAAACCCCTCAGTGTGTTATGCTTTGTCCTCAGAATTAAATAGTTGTTTGTTCATCTGAAAATAATTGAAAAGTGTGAGTGTAACAGTGAGAATAATTTAGTCGGAAAAAGCAGAATGTTTTTTTTTGTTCCAGCCTCAAAATTTTTTGCTGTTTTTCAGTTTTTAGAGTAGAGATAAATTGCATGTGTTTCAGTTTTACAGTCTTGATCACAGAAAGCAATATGAACTCATCACCATGTGCTAAAGATGAATATCCCAGTTTTGTTTTTTTAAATGTTTCCAGTCATGATATTTTATTAAATCTTGTTTAAATCCTGTTTTTTTTTAAAGTAGAAGATGATTAGTAGCAACATGAAACATCCAACTCAAGTTCAGTGGGTAAAATAGCCTTAAGTACAAGGATCAGTTTAGTCGAATTTCATACTTGAACTAGCACTGCTATAAATCCCACGAGGGTTCGATGGTTTGACCTCCTCTCCTTCCAAATGAGCTGCTCATTCAAACTTGGATATTAGAAAATGAAGCCCAGAAGGCAAATGATGCACAAAATATGCTTGGAGAACTGACGGACACTGGTGCAGCTTTTAAAACCATTTGGACTTTTCCCCCCTTGTGTTGTTGAACCCTGGTGTGCACAGCCAGCTAGTTGATCTTTGTCCTTGTTAATGTTTTGCTCTTTCGCTCTCTCTCATTTTTTCTGTCTGGCCACAGCAGAGGCCCCTCATAGTTGTGCGCTTAAAGTTGCAGTAGGCGGTATCGCTGGATAACTGGTCGAATAATTTCATCATGTAGGTGAATTGCAGAGAATCTGTAGAGTAGCAGCCAGTAGTAGCACCTGCTTTCTCTGAACGGCCCTGTAATCTGTTTAATCAGTCTCTCGTGACACAGATATAGAGTAGTAGCTGTGAAGCTGTAAGCAATTTAGGGTCTTTCCACATGATAACAAGTCTAAGTGAATCCACTTAAGTTTTCTAATTGCACAGTAGCCAAAGAGAAACTGCATTTTTGGACATGTTGTGGTAAAATCTCAAAACACCATCCCTGTGTTTTTATATAGAGTTTGTTTTTGTCCTCTTCTTGTGTTTTGAGATTGTTTGGACTGTTCACATGATCATAACTTTTATTTTCTTTGCGTTTCAGTGATTGTACACATTGTGTATACGTATTCAAATAGAGCTTTATTAAAAATAGTTATAATGTATGTGTAGCAGCACCACAGTGCTACATACAGAACACCCTATTTCCAAATGACAAAGAAAAAGGGTTAGGGCAAGTGTGTATGGGGCCTTTTATTATGCTAAAAGGTTGTTTTAGTGATTTTGTTTGTCTTCTGCTGAGGTGTTTAGATTCAGGATGACAAATTCAGCGTCTTGGCCTAGAATATAGTGTTTATGGCTTTTTTTTTCTCTTTATAAAAGCACCAAGAGATGGAGAGTCTAGCATTCAAAAGCACAAATTCCCCACAGAAACTATTTTTAAACACTGTTGGCTTTGCTTCCCTTATTAGCTCAGACTGGTCCAGAGAAAGCTAATATATTTTATTGTGTGGGAAAGGACATTCACTTATCCATTTAGGTTGTGTTACTATAGTGTATAATGAGCCCTAACAAATGGCAGCTCACCTGGCATCATATTGAAGCTTTTCATTTACTCGCCTTCACCAAAAACTCGTACATACATAACATTATGTCAGTCCAGATTATACAAACACTGCAGTGAGGTGTTTTTGTGCATATTTACATCCTTACATTTGTCGCCTGCCTAATTCAGAAGTGACCAGCCGCTCGTGTCAATGGGATATTGATATCTGATTTGAGGAGGGGGAGTCAGCAACTCTTTGGTTAAAAGCCAGTTTTGCAGCATGTCCTTCCCTCATCTGTCAGACATTTTCATCTCATAAAAAAATGGATCCAAAAAAAGAGGAGCTGGGTGGGTTTCTTGAATACAGAGCCAGGTATTGATCCATTAAATCAGTTTCCCCCTTTAAATCACCTCTCAAGAAAGTCTCCATCTCCAGTTTGCCGTTTTCTCTCCTTTTCTTGCCCGAGGCCATTAAAGTGATCACATTAGGGCTGCATATTTTTACAATGTTAAGTATTTCACCGTCAAGATAAGCACATTTTACACAATCTCTTAAAAAATAACACAGGACATGAGTCGGGTGTTTATGTTGTTATGAACACGTCACAAATTTGTCGGTGAGGCTCTTTATTGTGTTTGTGCGTGTGTGTGTGTTTAATGCATATGTTAGTGTGTAAGTGGCAGTTAGAGCCCTAAGGCAGCAGTACATTGCTGAAATGTATTCCCGATCAAAGCTTAACCCAAATAAGACATTTGAATGTGCACAGAAAATGCCCTGTGCGGTCTAATTTGCAGCTAAAATGGTTTTGGTTACATTTATAAACAAGTCAATTCCAGCAATTAAGAACCATCAATAGAATCCATTCTCAGCATCGACGGCTTCGTCTGAGGGCTGTCGGACGACGTTTGCTCATCTCGATGTCCTCACAGCCAGTGGGAACCTATTTTCTCTCTTGAGTTCTTATTCTAAAGAATGTCTGTTTCTCTAACAGATTTATGCAACTGTTCAGTCGCAATATGATGGCAGCAGCTGGAGGTTTGTTTGCAAATGCCAGTGCTGTCAGTCAAAACTGATCAAGCTACATCCTGTACGGTCGTGATGAAGCAGATTAGCTGCAGCCTTTGACTGTTAAAATCTGTAATGAAGCTAAATATATGCATTCAGTCTCAATAAAGCACTGTAATATGTACCCCTGAGGTTAAATAAACAGGATGTTCACAAACCAGTATTCAGGGGCGTTAAATAAGTAGATGTAAATTATGCAATGTTTTTGTTCCATTTATTTCTTGTCACACAGTGAACTTAGCTAGAGACTATCTTCTGTATTGTGCTCATACACTTTTTTTCTGGCCTACAGGTCAGATTTTTTTTTTGTTTGGTCTAATATTTTATACATTCAGTGCTGCACGCAATTCTTCCTTGGAGTAACAAAGGACAGTGAAATTTAAGTTTTTCTTAAGTTGTTTTAGTATATTTTTTTCTGTAGCCAAACTTTCCCTCGCGTGTCTTAACATTCAACACCCTTCCTGCTGTCAGTCCAGCACTTTTTCTTTATTTTGAGACTGAAATGTTGAAACATTTTATGTTTCTGTTCTGTTTGTGTTTTCCTCTTCTCCAGGATACATCGCTCCGTGGAGCGGCCGTTTCTACTCTCTGTGGGACACGGGGTGAGTTTGCTGACCTTCAGTCTCGACTGTCGACGGAACAAGTGCATGTGTTTGTTTTCCAAGACGCACGAAAACACTACAGCGCACATGGCACACGGTGTTCAGCAAATGCACTGCAACATGTGCTATTGCAGCACATCCAATCAATCCCTCCACTGTTTGCTGACTTAGGCTTTTTTTTTTTTTTTCCTTCTTTCCTTTGGAGACTGATGTTAATTTGTTAATGTGCTGTGTGTATTTTCCCCCCAGCTGTTAGTACAAAATGCTTTAAAATCATATGCAAACTGCTGTGTTTAAGCTGGTAATAAATAAAGAGAGAGCATGCGGATCAGACTCTGTGTAAAAAAAGAAACTGCTCATCAGTTGTGCTAAATTTGGTCGTATTCTACCATGAACATACTGGGGAGTTAAATTATCCTCTCTGCTGCTCATAATTCTGGAGTTAATCACTAGGATCTATTGTTTAATTTGTCTCAGTGTGCTCAACTCGACATGAATTACATCCGGTCTGTCTCTCTCTCCCTCCATCCACAGCTATGCTAAGATCCATATTCCCATCATAGCGTCGGTGTCGGAGCACCAGCCAACGACTTGGGTTTCCTTCTTCTTTGATCTCCACATCCTGGTCTGCACCTTTCCAGCAGGCCTGTGGTTCTGCATCAAGAACATCAATGATGAACGAGTGTTTGGTAGGAACATTTGATCTTTATTCCCCAACTCTGCAGGTTTTTAAAAACGTGCTTCAAAGACTTTAATTTTCCCTCTGGTGTGGAGTTATATGGAGTTTGAGAAGTGCTTGGTTCCAGAGGTATTTTGAATCCAAACAACAGATGAATCTATTTAATCACACATTGCCGTAAAAAGCTCTCACAGTAAGCAGACCTGTGGTGAATTTTCATTACCGCAATAGTCGTTAACGGTGAAACCCCGTCGATGTCACACGAGAGACTTTCGTCTTATGTGTGAAAAACAATTTTCTTACAAAAGTGTAAGGTTTATTTTATTGGTTTCACAATAATGTTGTTAATCATCATTATTTTATTCGGGATAAAATGTGAAAATGTTATCCCATTCATAGGATGAACTGCCATAAATACATTTTTTACAGACTTTCATTTCCCAAAAGGATGAACTGCAGCTTGGTGTGGAATGAACGTGTTGCTTTATATACTACACTACCCATGAGCCTCAGCTGCAGTTTGAACAGAGGTTACAGTTGAGGCAAAGTTTCTGAATCCAAAATGAACGGAATTAGTTTGAAGCTGCAGGTTGTATTTTCAATTTGTGCAACAGCGTCATTTTTGAGGTTCCTTGGGCTTATTTAGCATCAAACAGAGAATTTTACACTCTGTAATTCTTACATTTTTACAGCTTGAAAGTCAATGCAACCTCTCTCTCCTTGGCTGTTTGATGAACACATTGTGGGGCAATCACATTTTTGTCAAAGGGTCCAATTGTTTCTTACTGTCTGTCTGGAGAAATAATGAATGTGCTTCACACAAACTCTGGTTCCTTGGTGACTCCTTGCGTCATTACTTTTATTATTATCAGTAAACCTAGTCACTGCTGTTGGTTGGTCAGTCACCCATTACCTTTAATTCTTCCTCTTTTTTCCTGGTTCTTGTTCTCTTCTTCTCTTTCCCTTGTTTACTAGCAGTGTCACGATTCTCCAAAGCCTCAATTGGATTCGATTTTTGACTTTAAGGTCACGATTTGGTTCCATTCTCAATCTTTTTCTCTCTCTTTTAGCCCAGATCGGTTTGCCACTTTTAGACTTGCCTAGTTTAGTCTAAGATTACTGGTTTCATATCGTGATAACTCATAAAATGTTTTATTACCTATTTTGATTGTCTCAGGGCTTTCCAAAAGCTGCCATATAGCTCCAGCCAGCTACTTTAATGACTATAAATATTATTTTTTGATTTTAATCAAATTAAATATTTTTCTAACAGACTGACAATAATGTCAAAATGAACCGCTCTCATTAAAGTTGTGATTCGCTCTGCTCATACTGATATCAATAACCACAAATTACTCTGATCACCGCAAACTTCATTGCTCATATCCACGGCCCCGACAGGCTGTGTGTGTGTCTGTCTGCCTGCTGAACGCCTCTTGATGCAATACTATGTGAGCTATTATTTATCATTTTCGGTGCGTAAAACACAGTTTTCATTGGTGCATTAGCCTCTGGCATACTTGGTTACACTAATTTATAAAAGAAGATGCAATGTGTTGTAATAATAATATGATAATAATATATAGTGAAGATATTGATGGTGATAATAATAATAGAGTAAATGTCTGAGAAATTAATATAGTCTGCCTATTATTTGAATTGAATTGAGTGACTGATATTTGTCCATTCATTTGGAATGTACCCCACTACTTTAAATCATTTATTAACAATATGAATGTAACAATAACTGTAAAAAGAAGAGAAGTCATGGAGCTGTTGCTGTGTTCTGGTCACTAAATCTGACCTCTGACCTCCTATAACATGATCATATATGGAAGGAAACACCGTTGTACTAAGATGTGACCTGGGTGGCATTTCATAGCATAATTAAATGTTTAAATCCATGGTTTTCTACCACTGAATAAGGTTACATATCTAGTTAACGTTGTAACGGGAGTTGAATTTTGTGGGAGTTTCGCTCCAAATGAGGACAGAAGAGTTGTTTTTGTATTTGCGTCTACATCATTCTGATGCATATGGAGATTTGCTACATGCTCATAACATAGTTTGCTCAGCTTGGTTTTCTTATCAACAATGCAAATGTTGTTGACAAAACCCAAGGGGAATGCAGAATATTCCCACACTGGTGATTTTGGAGAAGCGGGGGAGTTGGAGTTAGGTCGTTTTGTCGCCCAAATCGGCAGTTGCCGTGGTTACTATTAGCAGCAGCTTCAGGTTAGTGGGAGGAGATAACGTGTACTGTTTTTTTTTTTAGTTTCCTCTGGCACGTCTGCAGGACATCACACTGGGGGCGTGGTTAAATCCTCGAGTGAGCATTTGCTTTTGAAGGTCGATATCGTGACGATGTTTGGATCAATATTCGAAACATCTCGATATATTACAATAGAGATTGTGACACCGCTATTATTTACCGTCTTATGCATCTCCTCCTCTGTCTTCTCTCAGTGTTTGTCATCTTCTAAATTTAACCACCCATTTTTCCACCCTAAGGTTGGGGGCAAGCCAGTGACCCCTGCTGTCCGTCAACTGTCCTTGGTCCTGGTTACCGTGCGTGAATTGTAAACCGTACATAAACAGTCAGTTAAAACAAAGCTAGGCTGTGTATTGATGAGGAGTAAATATTCCCTGCAGCACCTGCACCCCCTTTGTCTCCAGGTGTGTGATGTCCTCGACTTTTAAATCGCAGAGCAGGAATACATTTCTTTACAAAATCACAAGACCGCCCAGATCAAGGGCACAGAGAACCACAGATAAAGCGCTGAAAATGCAGTCCTTCAACAGCCTGTTTCTCCCTCTGACTTAATCAGCCAATTACAGCCATCGATTAGCCATGCACCTGTTGTGTTGAGCTGGGTTGGCTCTTCTCAAGGACAGAGAGCAACCACAACTCTCTCTATTCAGGCTTTTGTATTGCACACAGCTAACCCAGAATGATTATGCAGTGTTACTCCAGCTACTCAATTTCTCTTTTTTTCATGTCTTTATCTCCTTTACACACTCTTCTGCCTCATCTCCTCCACACTCACACACCGTTTTCCTCTTTGCCTTCTCTCTCATTCTCTTCATCTGGTTTCTTTTCTTCCCCTTGACAGTGGCCCTGTACGCCATTAGTGCCGTCTACTTTGCCGGCGTTATGGTGCGACTGATGCTGACACTGACCCCGGTGGTGTGCATGTTGTCGGCCGTGGCTTTCTCCAGCGTCTTTGAACATTACATGGGAGACGACACAAAGAGGGAGAAGCCGCCCGCCGAGGACAGCAGCGACGAGGACGACAAGAGGAATTCTGGGAACCTCTACGACAAGGTCAGGGCAGAGTAGTGGTAATCCTTTATGGTATTATAAAGTATGAATGTTCTGGAATTAAAATTGAAGACTTAAAAAAAAAAAGTGTCATGAAGCAACAGTTGCTGATATGTTTTTTTTTTTTTTTATCTAGTGTAGTTACACTTTTATTGCACCTTCTGGGGTTTGAATTTGTCAGCTTCTCTCCTCACACTCCCCACCAGATTTGATTAAACTGTGAGTCAACTGTGATTCAGCTGCAACTGTTTGATGCTGTTGCCACAATTTCAGCTCGCTCACTTCATTTCTTTTATATATTCGCTTTTAAGCCTGCCTGAGATTTTTTTCCTTCTCAGTCCACATCCTTATTACAAAATGCTTAAAGATCTATCCTCTTAAGGTTTTGTGTTGTGAAATCAAGATATTGTTGTTTATTATTTATGTTGCTTCTGTTTAACATCCTTGCTGCTCTGCACTGGAAAGATAAATATTCGATATTCTTGAAGACTGAATAAAACAAAACAAGGCTCTGCTTATATTGTGAGATGAGAAATGCTTTCAGAATGAATACAAACAGCATTAACTCATGGCTGTCCAGTTTATTCATACAACTCTTTAAACCGTGATTAGAAAATCTACTGGAGAGTGAAGGTGTTGACTTTGGAGAGGGAATACATTTTTTATTGTAATGTCAAATATCAACTTTGTGCATGTGGCTCGCTAACATTTGTTTTCCTTCATAATCTGAAGCAGTGTCAGCAGCCCGTTACATTTCTCACATTTTCTTCATCTCATTTTACCTCATTGCTGTTGCTGAAACGGGTATAGTACGGACCCAAATGCAGTGCGGGACAGTTGGTAATAGTCTTTATTTATATTAAACCCCAGCACAGGAAATGGCACAAGAGACTAATCAGGAGGGATGTGAACGCTCAGCAGACAGTCCAGGAAACAGGCACACAGAAACCAGAGACGCTGAGGGAGGTACGTGGTCAGGGACAGAAGGCTGAGGTGAGATCAGGCAGAGGGTCGGCAATCGCAAGTCAGTCCGGAAATAAACGCTGGAGAGTCTTGCGAAGAACAATCAGGCAAAGGAGTGAGTGAGGAGCTGGAGTATATAGGGAGGGCTGATCACAGGTGAGCAGTGTTGATGAGGAGGTGTGTCAGGTGAGAGGAAAACTGCTGAATGAACTGTGACGGTTGCTCGATTTCGGCCACACTTTCCAAGAAAGTAATTGGAGTTGCAGCTGGATGGGTCACGTTCATACTGAGCACTGAGAGTTATTATTATTTTCTTCTCTGCAGCTCCTGTAATGTAATATCAAGTAATCACAGGGTTCATCTCACAATCCCCAGATGCGTCCTCAGACCATACAGAGAGCTGAAGGATGCTCTTGATACACCATTAGTTCATTCAATATTTCACATCAGCAATCCGTGTTTCAATCTTCTCCCTGGATCATGAGTGCGTCTTGTCTCCCCCTGCAGGCCGGGAAGGTGCGCAAACATGTGTCGGAGCAAGAGAAGGCAGAGGAGGGTTTGGGTCCCAACATCAAGTCCATCGTCACCATGTTGATGTTGATGTTGCTCATGATGTTTGCCGTCCACTGCACGTGGGTCACCAGCAACGCCTACTCCAGTCCCAGTGTGGTGCTGGCCTCATACAACCATGACGGGTACTGAGCACACACACACACACACACACACACACACACACACTCTCATACATATTTATGCTATAATGTATTAATGGCTTTTTAAATAACCACAAAGACTGGAGCTAAGCTCCTAGTAATAGGCCATAATGCAGAATGATGGAGAGCTCCACCTTGAGTGCAGATTAGCTTCCGCGTATGTGTGTGTGTGTGTATGTGCCGGAACACACACAGTGCAGTGGGATAGAAAGAGCGCACATGTATATTTCATATTAAAAGTGTTGTGGAAATATTGGTAAGTGCACCTATGAGCTTGAAGATGATTGCGTAACACCGTGTTTCTAGGTCACAGGAAACGCTGTCTGTGGATGATTGCTGAATTTACTAAAGGCTGCTCCGTTATTCTCTCTGAGTCGTTACAGGCATAATTATTCTCTTTACGAATTAGGGAGGAAGTTTTGAAGGCCACGACTAAATTGTAGACTCGAGTTCTCATACATAAATGAATGGTACATCAGCAGTTGTAAGACAATGGTTTAAGCATGCTACCGGGTGCAGTGTCGCTGTCACGCTACACCTCACACGCTAAGTGCGAGGTGTTTTTTTTTGTGGTTTTTTTTTTACCCTACAGTTATTATGCATGGATGCTCTATTTTCTAACTGTTGGTGCCCTTCTTATTCAGTGTGAGACCTGAAATATTAATAACCCACGCAGCCACATGCCTGTCAACACTGTTACCTGTCAACGCTATTTTTTTTTCCCCCTTGTTAGGACACGGAATATCCTGGATGACTTCAGGGAGGCTTACTATTGGTTGAGACAGAACACTGACGAGCATGCGCGCGTCATGTCATGGTGGGACTACGGTTACCAGATAGCCGGCATGGCCAACAGGACCACGCTGGTGGATAATAACACATGGAACAACAGTCATATAGCGCTGGTGAGCCTCTTCGGTTTGTCTCTGGTCCTTCTTGCTCTGTTTCCTACTTCCTGATTTGCTTTTTCATGCAGGCACGGAGAAGAAAATGTTTCCCGTTAAGCAGCCACTGGATGATTAGCGAGCTATTCATTGAATTTTTTAAAGTAATTGCTAAAGTGTATAAAACCGCTCCCTCAAACAAGTCAGATAATCTTGTTTAAAGTTCTCCCATTGAATTTACACTGTACAGGGAATTTAATTGCTGTCAGATTCTTCAGGTCTGGTGTGTGTGTGTGTGTGCGCGTGTTAGTGCGTGTGCGCTGCCAAATGTAGAAAAAAAGATTTCTTTAGTTAACTCCGTTAAAGCCCTCTAGCTTTTTCTTTTCTACCTGCCACCTGTCGTCTCTGCAGCAGCAATGATGGATCTCTTTGTAATGATTCCTGTTTTTTTTTTTTGCCCTTGCAGTACTGAAGTGCTGTTTTGTGAAATGGAGAACACCCCTATTAAAGCATGAAGTATGCCATTTGTCACCGCTGTTTTTTTAGGTGGGGAAAGCCATGTCATCCAACGAGAGCGCAGCCTATGAAATCATGAGGTCGCTGGATGTGGATTACGTCCTAATTATCTTCGGAGGCGTCATCGGCTACTCGGGCGACGACATAAACAAGTTCCTGTGGATGGTGAGGATAGCAGAGGGGGAGCACCCAAAGGACATCAGGGTGAGTGTGAGACAGAAAAAAAAAACGCCACATGTTGCAGCAGCTTTTCCTCGGGAAATCGTGTAGTAAGCACATGCTCAGCGGTAAAATCAATATTTCTTTTTCACTCGCTCCTGTAATGGTACTCTATTGTACCACACTGAGGTTTTAGCTTGAGAAACCAGCTCTGTGCTGCATTGATGAATGTTATCAATAACTTGGAGCTACTTGAGGATTTTTCTTGTTTTTTTTTGAAGCAGATGTAAATAAAACCAAACCTGGACAGATCGTAAACTTATTTACCTTTTCAACATTTCTCTTTGACAATTGAGTTTATTAAATCAGACCTAAAACTGTAGCTAATCGCAGCCAAACTTATTGTGCTCAAAGCAAGATTCTGCTGATTATTCATCTTTGAAGGCTCATAATTAGGGTTTTATTAAAACTTAACTACTGTCACACACTTTATCCAAGAAGTTACCACATTATGCTATTTTAGTAGTGGACTTAAATTATGATAATAACCTGCATACTGGAGCAACTGTGTGTGTGTCTTGATACAGTTGTTTTTCTCTTGCTCAGAGCCACTTAGAAAGATTAACAGCACCATGTATGGTAAATAGTGGGTGGACAGCAGTTTATTTTGCTTTAATTGATATAGTCGATGTTACTCATTTATTTTCAAGCACCAGTGCTTATGAGTTAGTCCCATCAAATCCCCATATTCAGTCTTAGTCCGCCCACCGCCAGTTCTTGCTGCCTATTCTAATTATCTCCATCTCCCAATACTGTTGTTCTTTGTTTTCTTTAGGAGAGTGACTACTTCACGCCACAGGGGGAGTTCAGAGTGGATAAGGCTGGTTCACCAACTCTGCTCAACTGCCTCATGTACAAGATGTCCTACTATCGATTTGGTGAAATGCAGGTGAGGAGCAGAGAGGTTAAACTCAAACACTTGTACTTACTCACCGACGACTCTTCACGTCTTCATTTATTCGGTAACGTTTCCATCTGTGTGAGACAAAAATGTAGAGTCCTGATCCTCTTCATAGATACAAACAAATTCTAGGTCTGTACTCGGATCAGAAATAACAAGCAGCTGCCACTATTGTAGTCGCAAAACCTTCACGCTACTGTATCTTAAAGCAGAGCAGGATTTTAAAGAGATGCTGGTGGGATTTCCTGAGGTTTAGATAGTGGTGAGTTGGAGGACAGAAAGGGATGGAGGAGGAATATGAAGGATTGGCAGACTCTTTGAAATGTGCCACGGCTTCTCCTGTCCGTTAGGCGCAGAGAGAGAGATGTGAAGGATTCTTCTCACCAGGTGCTCGCATCCCTGCTATAGATGTAACCCGGCCAACGGCTCAGCTCAAATTGGACAATCGATGCAGACGGTTGAGCAAAACCATGCCGGCTCACAGCAATGTCTCAGGTTAAAGACGCACAGAAACTGGGGAACAGGGCAGATACAAAGTGTAGTAGTGATTAGGTTTATTGAAGCGGGATGTGACATGGAGATATAAAGCCTTAGAAGACATGAGGAGAATGGTTTTGAACAGTTTAGTTGATGAGTCTGGTTATAGCAGCAGCACTGAGAGCATATAATAAATACAATGAATTCATGGTCACAGAAACCTGCACATGTATCTCATTTCCTGCACATTTAAATAGAGTTGAAAAACACTAATGAATATGTCTATAGAGACTAAACGTTTGAGGCTAATGATGATCTAATATTTTATACCCATGTCGTCTGGAGATTCTGTCGACGGGGGAAATGGAACAGAAGGGAGAGGAGAACGGAAAAGAAAGCGATCGAACACTGGGGAAACAATAGTGTGTGGCTTTTAGAATAAAGGGTGACAAGGTCAATCAGATGTGAGAAGGTCATAGAGACGATAGCAGAGGCTGAGGGAGGAGCAGACAATAACATCCAGATATAAAGTGCTTATATTTAAATAGTTTGTCCTTGTGTTTGTGTGCTGGAGAAGATGACAATAAGATTATGGTCATATCATTTGGCGAGTCTTCCTTTTTAAATGTCTCTCTAAAGGACTCTTTCAATTTTTGCTCATTAGCTTTCCTATCATATTCTTGTGGAATTTTTAAGAATGTCAAACTATGCTTCACTTATCTGCATAATCTTACAGTCTTAATAAGCCTCCCTTCCCTGAATAAAAGTCCTTCAGAAATAATTAGGAATTCTTAAAATTAATTAATGGCAGTTAGGCAGAACGACAGAAAAGTTTACTAATCCATTTGTGTAGTAATGATTGCAGCTCTTAAAAAAACAAACTTGTTTTTAATCACTTTATCCATCCATCCATTCTGTTGCGCATCCACTTTCAGGTCAAACTATGTAATTATGTACATATGAATTATGAACCATGCATTTAATGTCATTCTATATTACATTAAAGCGGAAGCTTTAATGTAATATAGAATGACATTTAATAGACCGGAAGTTAGACCGGAAGTTCCAATTAACGCTGTTTTTTAGTGTGTATCTGCGTCATTACCTTGTTTATGAAGCCCTGAAGGTTCTAAACAAACAGTTCAGCCACTGCTGAGAACACTGTGTTTTATTGTAATCTCGGGCTCAGGGAGATCTCTGCAAAAACCCGGTCCGGTTACGTAAACACCGGTTCTCCTGAACAGCAGATCCTCCTGCTCCAGGTACTAGTCCGGGCACATCCGGTTGCGTACATTGAACCGCAGAAGAAGAATAACGTCCGTTGTGGAGGTGTTTCACGAGCGACAGTGTCTTCTGACTCTGGGTCTGACTCCGGGTCAAAGTCATAAAAGGGACTGCGGCGGGGAGTCGTGAAGAAGCTATTTTTAAACATTGTTAAAACAAGGTTTTGATAATGAGGAGCAGTACATCCACCGTTCCAGAGGGGGGAGCTGTGCTTCTGAGAGCAGGTGTGCTGAATATGTCATTTCCGGGTACTGGCCAATCACAAGACAGTTAGGAAGGCTCTACTCCTGAGTGACCAATCACAACACACTCTGTCTTCTGGGGGTGATAGTTGAGTCTGAAATATCGCGGCTCAGGAGAGCGTCAGAAAAGAGGATTTCTATCAGCTTGTTTACAGCAACTTTTTTTTTACCATAAAAACAAGTTAATGTATGTAAGTAGACCTCCATAACTAACATATATGTGCAACAGGACCACTCTATGTGAGCTTTAAAAGATCTTTCAAGTCTAATATTGCCTGCAAATGAGGCGAGTAACAACCCTCCTAACATTTCCCAGCTGGACTTCCGGACGCCACCTGGCTTTGACCGGACACGTAACGCCGAGATCGGAAACAAGGACATCAAGTTCAAGCACCTGGAGGAGGCGTTCACCTCAGAGCACTGGCTGGTCAGGATCTACAAGGTGAAGAACCTGGACAACAGAGAGCCGCTGGACCACAAGCCTCGCAGTGTTGTGCCCAAGCAGAAGTACACCTCCAAAAAGGTAAGAGGGAAGATAATGGATGACATGAATCATCCGTTTAATGATTCATGTCACATCCCAATGCCTCTGTGATTCATTTCGTCTCCCAGTTTTAAATAGACTCATTTATCATTGAGCAGAGTAAAGTAAAAGGGCACCCATAACAGAGAGAAAACCCTGATCATCAAAACCAATCTTGACTGATTTTGTCTTTTCTGACTCTTGGATATGGAAAATACCACTGAATGTAGTTAAGGGTTATCTCAGCACTTAATTTGAAACCATTATTTCTAAGCCATAATCTTCACGGAGTGTCTTTTGCAGATATGAACATTTTCCTTAGGCTTAATGTAGCCTGATTTCATGTCAATAGGTGGACTGCTGAGTTTTTATTCAAACGCCGTGCCTTAGAATATTTCACACTCGGTGACTGCAGATTGCTGACCAATTAAACTTGATTGGCTACGAGTTACAAAACCTGTTGGCGATCGGATGATTGGGCTGAAAATCATGTTTTAATCAGTCTTCAGAAGATTCCAAAAACAACATCACTGACAACAGACTTAACTGCACAATGACTCATTGTAGGCAGGTTATATCGTATCGTGCTGCAACTAACAATTATACATCGTAATTGTTTAATCTGTCGAGTATTTTTTTTCAATTAATCCTAAACTTGTTTGGTCTGTAAAATGTTCATAAATTTAGAAAATTGTCAATCAGTGTTTAACAAACCTGGAAATGATGATGATCTCAAATGTCTTGTTTTGTCCACAAACCAAAATGATTCCGTTTGAATTTCTTTGTTATGTGGAGCAAAGAAACCAGAAAATATCCACATTTAAGAAGCTGAAAAATCAGAAAGCCACGGAAAGTGATTCATCAATTATCAAAGTAGTTGATTAATAATTGAATAATTGTTGCCATCCTATCATATAAGGTCATATCACAGCAGACTCAATTGATTATATATCAGGGTTTAGACTCGTCCAGTGACTTTCTGACAGAAGCTATGGCTCTAATTTTAGAGCGATGGAGACATCAGTGTTGGACGTGATGTGAACTTGGCCTCAAGTCGGAGCGTGTTTTTACCTTTTAAGTCAATAATGATTCATTATTGTCATTAGGCAGTGATTAATCTCCAGTTATGTCATAAAACTTGATAAAATCTATATCAATTTCAGGTTGTCGGTTTTCTTTGTTAATTGTTTTTTTTTATTTTTCTAATCAGACCGCAAAGAGGAAGCGAGGACACATCAAGAACAAGTTTGTCCTGAGGAAAGGCAAGAAACTACAAAAAAAAAAATAACGGTGCTGATGATGGACTCCTCGAGGAAAACAAACAAATGCGAATAAACCTCCGACCACCAATGAAGAAGAACACGGGGGGCTGTTTCTGTGGCTCTCGTTCTCGAGAGCGTCTCATTAGAGCGCCCCCATGTGTTGAGGAATTTGAAGTGTCATATCTGGCTTGCTCCAGAACTATTGTCCGTTTTATTCTGAGGACTGCTGTCTTGCTTTTCCCCCCTCCCTCCCTGTTTTTTTTCTGTAACATTTTTTTAACTTTGTACTTGAATGTGTGTCGAGGTATAGGGCTGCTCTACTCTACTCGGTTTTGGTGTCTCGTTCATTTTTTCGGTACGTGAATTAACTGCTTAGTGTGTGTGTGTGTGTGTGTGTTTGTAGGGTGGGGGGTGTGTTTGAAAGGGAAGCGAGAGAAAAAATAGGAACATTTGCACCAAAGACCCATCGACTTTGTTCCGTGGCACATGTGAACTTCCTACTGAGAATGAGGAGGTTCAGGAGTGAAAGCTGAGGACTTTGTTCCTGACGCGTGTACAGAGGACAGTATGCGGTATGGAGGAACGTTACCGTCGAGGCACAGTTCATCTGTAATGTTCACCATCATCTCCTTTATCTGCCTGGCTCCCTGATCTTTATTTTTCAACTGATTCGTAAGAAAAAATTGGCCTAATGTGTAAATATGTGATGTAAAGAAAAATGTCTAAAAGGATGATAATATATTGGATTTATTGTGGTAATTTTTAAATATGCAGTTTTTCCTCTTCATTTCTTTTACGTGATTGTTTTTTTTTGTTTTTTTCTTCTTCTCCTCTTTTCGTTTTTGTACGACAGAAAATAGAACAGTGAATGCAATAACTTGTACAGCGGGGCTTGGGATTTTTGTTGAAAGAGTAAATGTGAATTTTTACAAAGTTCAAACTTTTTGTTTTCCATGGATTGCGTAGATTGTAAATTTTCTGCTGCTAGGATTTAAAAGACGGAAGCAAAGCAACTCAGTGTAAAAAGTAGTGATAATAAATTAGGTCTGAGGGAGCTCTCCAGGCGAGTGAGCAAAGCTTAGTGCCTCATCACTGGTCTTCATCACCTCGTTGATTTGTGTCGGTCTGTACCTTACGTTTTGTTCAGCTCATCAGCTGCATCAATGGGGCGGACTGGGTGCATCGACCGGACTGAGGCAAGTCCAAGCTGGGAAATGCTTCAGGATGTCTGGAAATAGACTGTTGAAATGTGAAGAGGTGTTAAGTCGTACACAAGGCACTGATGGTGAAGTCGGGGAAAGACCTTCTGACTGACTGAAGTCAGAAAAGGTGAGAAAACTTCCACCACTGTCTGGGATGTAAAGATGCTCCAGACCTGTGTCCCAAACCCACACTGCATGCAAGTCTTAAAAGGTATCGAGTGTGTAGCTAAGTCATGTTGCTGTTGGAACCAACTGTCTAAAAAATGTCAAAAAAAAGAACTATCTGAAGTCCTCTGTGATGTGTTGATATGTCTCATCTTTGTCTGATGATCGGGGAAAAAAACAGCAAAAAAAAACTGGAATTAACTCTGGAAAAAAATAGTCAAAAGGTCGGAACGAGTTATTTTCATTTGTGATTATTAGATGACAAAAAATTCCAACTTAAAAAGTTATTTCGAATTAAAAACCATTTAATCATAAAAAAAAAAAATTCAAAAAAAGGAAAACACAGAAATTCTTGTGTATTCATGTAAAAAGAAAAAAAAATCCTTGAACGATCTTTGAGTAATGATTGCGTTAGTTGTGTCGGTTAACTGTTAACATGTGGACTGTGAGTTGGGACACAGCTGTAATCAGCAGGAACCTGTGACTTCTCCTCTGGGCACCGCACTGTTCTTTATCTTCATGTTTCCGCTTAGTTAAACACTAAAGGAGTTTCTGTATGTGCACGTTTTTAATTTGTTATCAAGTAAATGAAACATGAAAAGACTTTTAACATATCATACGGACATAACTGTTTTGTCACCTCTCCATAGGGAGCGACTTCATTAGTTTCACTTCTTTACCGTTGTCATTACTCACATCACTATTCCAGGCTTCACATGGTGACACTGCCCTAAAAACTGTCATGTTCCAAGCTACGATGCTCTTTGATTTCTCATTATTCAGGAGGAGAAGGTAGAGACTAAGCCGCAGTGTGACTTGCAGTTTGTCGCTCCCTCTATTTTTTTTGTTGTTTTTCTGTGTGGGTTTCTTTTTTTTTTTGTAAGAAGGAACAGTGGGAGTTTTTCTTTTGTCTGTTAAGTTTCCCTGTTCCTCAGTAGCTCAGTGCTTTTCTGTCACTCTTCTGTTTGATGCAGTCCCTTCCCCCCCCGCTTCTCTGCTCACTCTCAAAGTTTACATTTTTACATCGTTGTTCTGTTCGGCCATCTTTAAATATACACTTCAATGAAAACGTGTGCAAGTTGTTGTTATTGACATTGTCTCCTCATTTTGAAACGAAGCATCTTTAGACAGAGCCGTGTATTCGCTTTTTTGTTGTTGTTCCTGTGCAGATCCTGGATTGGAAACCAGGTGAAGACCAAGTGGACCACTTGATGGCAGCATTAGCCTTTGAATGAAGAGGTTTCCCTCTGAGTCGGCAACAGTATGTACAGATGCACAGTTTGGGAAGCATGCTGGTCTTTGTGTGGTTTCGGTGATGTCCAAGTAAAACCTTCCTTAAACTCACAATTGTATTTTAATTCTTCTTGCTAAAAGCTCCTGTAACACTGTTCCCCCTTGAAACACAGTGGAGCTTCTCTATTGAGTAAAATATATTTTTAAGGGTTGTACTCAAATATGCATCCATTCATCTTCTACCACTTTATCCTCCACATGAAGGTTGTTCGACAGTGAAGAACATGCAAACTCCAAGAATAAAGACCCTTGTTCCGACCAGGTCATGAACCTTGGTCTTGCTTCAAAGGCAAGAGCTCTAATACTACATCAAAATGTTAATATCAACTTCTGACAATAAATCCTCACAATTTGTGCATAGTGGACCTTTAATTCTGATCGTTGATCTTTAAAAGTGGTATAATTTGATCTCTTATTTTCTTATATTCTGTTTATTCTAATTGTGTAACATATAACAGTATTTACATACATTTTTTATTTTGACAAGTTATGATAAGAATGACTATTTGTATTATTGACAATACAGCAATTATGATAATTTCTTAATCCCATTTCTTAATTACATAATTTTCTCTTTATTGTCAAATTGACTGATGATCAATTTGACATGTTATTCAAATTCAAAAAAACTTTATTTGTCCCCAAGGGGCAATTGAAAACAGACACGTAGAGCAGCAGCACAGGACAAGCATAAGTGCAACATAAACAAGTGTTGTTACTAACAAATAAAACACAAGGCATGGTTGTGTACAAATATACAGAGTAATATATATAAAGTATTTTTTATAAATATATAGAGAGCTGATTCTTAAAAAGTTAAAAAGTGTAACATTAGAGGTTACAATAATATCAGATACAATGTTAGCAGAAACTATCATTTGATTAGTTGCAATAACGTTAATTTGTCAGAAGATAAATTAATTATACTTAAAATTTTGTACACTAGACTGGGATGTTTTTGTTACTTTGCGTTACTCCAGAATGAGCCTTTATTTATATCAGGACCCTGGTCAGCTCTACAAAGGTGGCCATTTTGGACCACCATGTTTTACAAACTGAACATCTTTTAATATTTAATGTAATAAATGTTGATACATTTTTGCACACTTTACATTTAAATGGGTAGTAATTGGAGCAGAGTTGCTAAAGAAATGACTTTTAAAAATGGTGTGTCCTTTACGGAGCCAAAGTAGATCTGTGTGCTAGCATAGTGGTTAGCTTGCTAAGTAGGCACCTTCCAAACAAACCGCAGAAGCTAGCTAGCATTCTTGTATTTATCAAATTTTGAGCACAGTAACTTACTTTATTTGCATTAATCACTGGTAACATTATAAGTAAAACATTCATCGGCAATTGGTAGAAACTAAGACTGCAACGATCGATTATTTCCATAATAATTTTTTATTTTTATTTTTCATAATCAAAAGCACTGCAGCAAGAAGACCCGTGTTCGAGCCCCGCTCGGAACCAGAAGGGTCTTTCTGCAGTTTGCATGTTCTCCCCGCGTGTGCGTGGGTTTTCTCCGGCTTCCTCTTACAGTCCAAAAACATGCAATATGGGAATTAGGTAAATTTGAGTTTTTATCAGTTAATAATCAATTTTTCGGAGTACTTGTTTCAGCCTGAGTAGAAACTCAAGTCTAGTTCAGAATTAGGATTATACAGTGTAATCCATGCTGAAGTCACTCAGCAGTTAAAATGAAAACAGTGAGTTTCCATGTGTGTTCATGAAGGTGACGTTTCAGTGTTATTATACAGCATGTTTACAGGAATCATTACGAGACGACATCATTTTTAAAAACGTACAAGGTCTTTATTCACGGTCAATCACTGTCCACTCAGGTGAGCCTGGATCATTGTGGACTTAGAAAACTTGTTAGTTTCATGTAAGGCGAGTGTAATAAAACAGGAACAAACTGTGGTAAAGTAACAGGTGACAATTAGTTTTCTCACTGGTTGCAGGTTCATTCTGTTCTGCAGTGTATACAGTAATATAATAATATAATATGCCATGTACTGTTATGGCTTATAGGCTACAAACTGGCATCTGGTAAATTCACTTGGTTCAAAATACCAATATTACAAATACATCAGTAACTTTAATTGAAATAAGTGGCAGGAGTTAAGAAATGAAGAAATACTAAAAGGCTGTGAAAACACATTTTCAGCAGAGAACAAGATGAAGTGAATACACTGACATTTACTCAACTTTTGTTTTGTTTTTAGGAAAACCATTCATTCTGGACATTGTCAAAAATAATTTATGGAATATTTACTGTAAAACTGTGAAAACTAACACTCCCTGTGATTGTTATTCTGTTAGATTCCTCTCATCTTCACAGAGGGAACCTTCCAGCAACACACAGATAGGAGAGCGAGCCTCATCCATATTCATCACCAGGGGGCGACCTAAGGAGAAGCATTAACCGCGTGTGCAGCGCCTGCTTAATTACACGAGTGCCACTGCGAGGGCACAGATAGAGAAACAATTAGAAAGACGCCCTGGAACGATTCACCACAAACAAACGGGTGTTTTTATCTTCAGAGGGGAGAGGGGGGAAAAAGTGGCTAATGGCGTAACTGTCTGAATGAGAGAGGTAGCAATGGGATGACATGATGATGTTGAAATATAGCGCGTCGTGGTGCACACAGTGCAAGATGGTAATGTAGCATACTGTTAAAACGTGTCCACATACATTCATAGTGCAGACAAAACAATCAGGACCTCTTACTTTCGAGTAGCTCGTCGTAACGTACTGTATAATAACATAAGCACATAATCTAATGGAGTACACGCTGGATTTGTATCATTAAATCTGCTCAGGTGTTTTTTTTTTTTTTTTATCTTCTATAAAGCTCTTTAGAGACAACCCTGATTGGTAAAAGCCATAGATATAAAATAGTCAAATTATTTCTATGGTAAAAGTGCTTTATAAACAATGTATTATAGTACATACTTACATACAGTTACTTGTATAATGTGTATTACAGGGAACTTCCATTGATTGACAGGAATGCTGCGTGACAAACTGAACGCTTTGAACCAAAACACGAGAGAAAAAAAAGACTCAAAACACCAGTGGTTAATGTCATTACTGTGCATGTGCAAAAAAGGCCTTGGCAAGGTGAAAAATAGAAATACTCTACTTTGAATATTAATACTATTAACTGTATATAAAAAAATGTACTTCTGTCCCAAGAGCTCCAAACACCATCTTGGTTCATAACAGTGGACATCCCTTTGGCACCTTTTGCTTCTTTGAAGATTGTGTCCCATAAGAGTTGGTAGTTTGAGTCTGAAGGTCAGTGGAAGACACCGCTGCCTCCCACTTTGACCCCCTGACCCCCGTCCTCGGCGCGTGGCGGAGGCCGGGTCTCGGTTGTCGGTAGCACAGAGTTGCTCTGCCGTCAGGTGGACTTCCACAGTGGGTTGTTGTAGATCCAACCGTCGCCCTGTGTGCGTTGGTGAAGGAAATGAGATCTTTAATTAACAAAGATGATCCAGAAAGACGTGAAGGTTGTAAGAAACTACTGAGCTGATATTGAATGAATTTCAGAAATGAACACATGGACAGGGCTGATATCTAACAGGTTGTGAATCAAAATGAGTATTTTAGGCAGATGATTAGAGACGGTTTCATCTTTTTGGAGCTCCTGGTAAAACAGGGACGTCATGTACTGAAGCTTCAGTTCCCTCAATAAAGGCTTAAAAACGCACTAAAAAAATCACTTAAAAAGGGAAATGTTTGTTGAGAAAAAAGTGGTGGTTTGGGTTGGTTTTTGTTTTGGCTTGATTTTGATTAGTTTGAGTTAATTTAGGGTTGTTTTGGTTTGGGTTGCATGAGGTTTTAGGCTGGTTTGGGCAAATTAAGAATTTGGGATTGGGGTTTGTTTATGTCAGTGAGGGTTTAGTTGGTTTGGGGTTTTTTTAAGTTTGACTGGTTTGGATCGGTCATGTTGACATGTTCTCTGAGCACTTTCTAATTTTCTTTCTTTCTTTGTAGCGTTTCCTATCAGGGCTGCAATGATTATTCGATAAATCAATTACTAAATTAATCGGCAACTAGTTTTCTTTAATAATTAAAACAAGGGGCAGTGTTTGGCTCAGATGGTAGAGCACCTGACCTGCCCCATTTGTTGAGGCTATAGTCCTCACATCATGCGACCCTGGTTTGAATCCAGCACCAAGTGGTCTTTCCTGCATGTCATTCCCCACCTCTCTGCCTCCTGTTTCCTGTCTCTCTCCACTATACTATCCATTCAAGGCAAAAAAAAAAAAAAAAAATTAAAACAAAATTTCAGATTTTTCAGCTTCTTAAATGTGAATATTTTCTGTTCTCTGCTCCATATGCCAAATAAATGTCTTTGTTTGTGGACAAAACAAAGACATTCGAGAACATCATCATTTCCAGGTTTGAGAAACTACGTTTTTTTTTTATTATTTTATGGTCCAAACAAACACTGGATTAATTGAAATAAAAGAACAAACATTAGTTTAGCTACAGCCCTATTCACTATTTAAAAACTCTTGACATTTGATCTGCTATTTTCTCGACAGAGACGTCTGCAGAGGCTCAGGCTTTATTTTCAGAGCCATCATTTCCACCGGCGTAGGAGGAACAGTTGAGGTGGCGTTTGATTTGCCGACTGGTCAGACTGAAAAGGAACTTTAAGCCGATGTGTAGTTTGATTCAGTAAACAGTGAAGGACAGCGCTGACATCATAATGAAGTGGAAAACACGTACAGAACAGGATTTGAATCCATTGTTTAAATTCTGTGGTGATGTTTAGTTCCTGGAAACCTTTGCTCAGAAATGTAAAGAAAAAAAAACGCCTGACTAACTAGAGGTTAGTGACTGGTGTGTTTTACCTCTTTAGTGAAGTATTTGGGTGTCCAGGGTTTGTTATCAGCTGTTCTCTTCCTCTCCTCCGCTCTCTGTCGCTCCTCCAGCTTGTGTTTGTGCTCCGTGGCCTCATCGATGTTTCCTTCCTTCAGCGATTTGGTGACGTGTTGCCATAACAACCTAAAAGCACCACCAGGTAAAAAAACAAACAAAAAAACCATGTCAGGCACATCTGTTCAACCTGTTAAAACATTTTCATATAAACTCAGAGGTTTGTGTTTGACCTGGACTCTGTCCACCCCTGTCGTTCCTCCGGTCGGAGTTTCTTCCTGGTGACTGGGAGTTTGGTGGTGTCGATCACTTTGGTTTCCCCGCTGCTGTAGGTGAACTCCAGCGTGCCGTTCCACTCGCCCTGTGCTTTACACACGATGGTGTTGGTCGGGTTGTGTTTGACCTCTGCCGTCACTCTGCGTTGACAAAACGGAGACGCATTTGACAGATCGAAGAAGAATTTGAGGAATCGTCTTATCTCTTTCAGTCACTGAAAAGTTCTGCCGCTCTTACTAACTTTGTTATTACGCTGTGTCATGCTTTACTGTATTTATTGTTTAAACCTGCTGAATCACTTTACAGCACAGGAAATATTTTAGAAAATGCTGCTCCTAAATCACAAACTCATGCTTGGGAAAGCCTTTATTGAAAGAAACTAATTCCCCACTCTCCCACTTGAGCAGTCTTGTGTCTCCAAGCTTCAGGTCCTCTACCAAAGGCCTGTGAGCCTGAGGGTTCTGCACAGGTTCTTGCCTCGCTGTTGCTTGGAATGTGCATTTCTGGACAGAGATCTCAGATATACTGTTCCTATCACCACTGAGACCACAGCTGCCTTTACTCCCCACATATTCTCTTCTCCTCTCTCAGGCTTTGGTATATTCCTCAATCTTCTCGCGTTCCTTCTTCTTGATGTCGCTGTCGCTTAGCATAGCCACATCTATCCCCGCTGCCTTCTTCTGCTGCGGTTGATTAGCCTCCACCAGTTTGTCGGTCCGGATCTGGAAGTCCCACATGATCTTGGCCCTGTCGTTCTCAGTCACCTTTGCAGGCATCTTCTATCTTGACCCTTGGCCCTTGAGTCCATACACCTGCATCTTACACCCTGCTGCACCATCTCAGGAGCATCTTTACACCGTCTACCCCTGAACTCCTGCCTGGTGTGATAGACCTCAGCCTTTAATGATCTAGTGCTTTAGGGCCTGCTCCTGTGCTGTCTTTCTGTCCAGCTTTCTCCAGGCATTGGTATGTTTTTTTCCCGATATCAGCCGCTGGTTGACCATGTCATGTAGGGGGCTTGTCCTTCCATGTTTGCCCCTGTGGCGCCTCCTCTCTGCTGGGTTTCAGCTGCCTGAGGCATTCACTTAGCAGGTCATCGTTGGGAACCATCTCCCTGATGTTTTCTTGGATATCAGAGTTACAGCTCCTAGTGTTCCTATCACCAAATGATATCAGCAAGTGGTTCCTCTCCCTCAATACTGATCATCCGATATCACTACACACATTGTTAATTGAAATAAATAACATTATAAGATATATAGAGAAGAAAATTTCATTGGGGAAACTATAAAAAAAATAAAATCTACAAATTCAAAGAGTTGAACAATAAAAATGATACAGCAGGATTTACAGACTGCTTTATCAAATATTTTTGAACATTTGTGATACTCTGTGAGCTTCGTGACAGCACACACACTCACCTGTGTACCTTCCCTCCATAGAATGGCTTGGTGTGGAAGGTGACAGTGGCCGAGTAGCCGCTCTTGACGCAGCTGATGGAGACTTTGCCCCCCAGCTCCACCCAGGGAACGGTGAGGATGGAGCGGGCGTAGGCACAAGGCAACGTGAAGACGTACTCCTCGTCGTGCTCCAGGAGACAAAGGACTCCTGCCGCGTGAGAGAGGAAGAAGAGGGAGAGATGTTTAACAACCCTCACGTGGAGGACAAAGCAGTAGACGATGAGTGAGTGAGTTGTGGTCCTGGACCAACTTTGCCAGGAGGGGGCAGGCTGGGGCCACTGTTTTTGTCAGAGGGGCATCTTCAACCCACAGGTGAGTGTGGAACTGTGGAAGTGGAACTGTATTTACTGTAAAAATGAGCAGCTCTATCTATGGGTGAACCACTTTAAAGGAATGTTCACAGTGAACATAAAAGAGATAGAAAGGAGATGCTCATGTTGTGCCAGCAGCACCAGGCGACCCAGATCCTGCAAAGAATTTCTGTAATTTGAAGTTGAAATATTAGAACTCCAATGAATATTTATGCACTTGGTGAATCTAGGTGACGTTTAGATTCGTCCAACATCCTGACATTAGTTCTGTGTGAGCACAATCAGAGAGATCAAGAGCACGCACATGGAAGGAGGGAGTGGGAAACCAAGCAAGGAAGTTGTCAAAAATGTGTCACAAACTGTCGGTTGTACTTTACTGTAAACGTGCAGAAGTAAGTTTCAGTATAAGTGCTGGAGTGAGTAGATGCCAGTTGTGGTTTATTGCTACCAAGGCTTGACTTTTTGTTTTAAAAATTAGTTTCTTTTAATTTGTTTTTAATTCTTGTAAAGTTCTTGCTTTGTTTTGTTTGAATTTTAATTAATTTTAGTGTTTTAGTGATTTGAAATATGGAGTATTTTCCAGGTGCAAGATTCAAAAAGGTGATAATCAGTATCGTGTCTCAAATACAACCTTTCAAAACTGCCGGCAGAGAAGAAATAAATACACTTCATGAACCCTCAAGGATTGTGTATAAAACAATTTTACAAAGACACACAATTATTCAGTTTGAATTTATCGGTTTTTTTTTTTAAACGTTTAATTTTCTTACCATTCTCACCATGTCTCAGTAGGGCTGTGTTTACATCCCGTGTTGCCAGCCAACAGCACTCAGGAAGTGATTCAATTAATGTTGAGGTAGTTGGAGGCAAATTTAACAATGTGCTAGTAAAGTGAGGCCACTACAAGCCATAGTCTGTATATAAAAAGTGGACTTGTTAAGGTGTTGTGGTTTGCTAGTTGAGGACAACCTGGAAGCAACAATATACTGTATAGCCACCAGGGGGTGACTTTGCTAGTTGAGTCCTGTTGGGCCCCCTGTAGAACAGCCCCTGTGTGGGCTACACCTACTCCCACATAGTTTTATAATGTGATTTCCCAACACACAGACTCTTTGTGCTTAATGGAATGTTGTGTCTCATCTGTGGGACTATGTCATCATCTGTCTGCCACAGATTTTCAAACACACACTTTTAAAACATAAGTAAACAACAGAAATGACAATGAAAGTGACACCTATACATTTTATAATGATCTTAAATACTGTTACTGTTAAGCTTTCAGTCTTAAACTTCACTCATCTTTATTAAGTAGCACTGTCATGTGCTTTGTGATGTGCTTGTCAACACAAACATCTCATCAGCTGATCACATGGCAGCAAGTCAGTGCATTTAGGCGTGAAGACATGGTCAAGATGAAATCAAAGCAAAGACAAAAAGGCCATGGTTGTTAGTTATCAGACAGGCTGAGGTCTGAGTATTTCAGAAACTGCGGATGGACTGGGATTTACGAGCACAACCATCTCTGGGGTTTACACACAGAAAACGTATTGTTGATGCTAGAGGACGAAAGTCAACAGTTACTCAAATAATGACTTGTTACTACAAAAGTAACACACATGTCAAAGCTTGAAGCAGATGGACAAACCCACACTGAGTGCCTTTCATGCTACTTTATTAGTTGTACCTAATAAAGTGGCCTATGATAGAGTGATTTATTGTGTAATAATGTGGCTGGAGGCAACAATAAGTAGTTTCAGAATATTCAGTGTATACAGTATATATTTGTACAAAGACGCACATTGTGTAATTTTGCCTCTGAACACCACCACAATTAATTTGAAATGAACCAATCAAGATGTTGTTAAAGTGTCGACTCTCGCCTTTAATTTGAGAGATTGAATAAAAAAATTGCATTAACAATTGAGGAATTATAAGCATTTTTATACATTATTGTCCATTTTCAGGGGCTTCACTTTTCTCTTCCCATCATTGTGGTACAAGTTCATCTTTGCTTCATCTGTCGAGAAAATATTTTTCCAGCAGGTTTTACATATATGTATATATATATAAATATATACACATACACACATTTTCTATTCCAGCCTTCCTGTTCTTGAGTGTTATCAGTGGTTTGCACCTTACTGTAAACCCTCTCCATTTACATTCATGATTGTAGACTTAGACAATGACACGTCTACTTCCTTATGTGTGTTCTTGACTTGACTGGATGTTGAAAAGGGCTTTTTCTTCGCCACCAGAAGCATTCTGCAATCACTTTACGTGTCTTCAACGATCTTCCAGGTCTTTTGGTGTTTCTGAGTTCCTGAATTCTTTCATTTTATGAATGTACCAAATTGTTTTGTTTTCTCAGTCGAATGATGGCCTTCTTCACTGACAACTCCTTGAACATTTCAATGAAAAGCCGTTAAATGCAAATTCAACACTTGCAGTCAGCTGCGGACTATTATCTGCCTGGTCTGACAGGGAACAGTGAGGTAACTGGCCATGAAACTGCTTTTTAGTCAATTGTACAATCATTTCAGAGCCCCTGGAAATAGACAATTATGTCTAAAAATGCTGATGTTCTCAATGGTTTATGCAATTATTTCGTTCAATCCCTCAAATTAAAACTGAGAGTCCACACTTTAATCTCATTACCTCCACATGAGGGTCGTGGGGGGTTCTGTGCCAATCTCAGCTGACATAAGGCCACAGATCACCAATCCATCACAGGGACAGAGAGACAAACAACTATTCACTCACACCTATGGTCAATTTAGAGTGTCCAATTTACCTAATCCCCATATTGCATGTTTTTGAACTGTGGGGTGAAACCTGATAAAAAACCCACACGAAGAGGACATGCAAACTCCATGCAGAAAAGACCTTGTTCTGACTGGACATCTCGATTGTTTCATTTCAGAATCATTGTGGTGGTGTACAGAGGCAAAAATTACAAAATGTGTGTCTTTGTACACATGTGTATATCAATGTACAGACTGTGTCACATCTATTTTAAAGCGCACATAGAGTGGTCCTGTTGCACATGTTAGTTATGGAGGTCTACTTACATACATTAACTTGTTTTTATGGTAAAAACCTCCTAGTTGCTGTAAACAAGCCGATAGAAATCCTCTTTTCTGACGGTGTTTCCCAGCTGCGATATTTCAGACTCAACTCTCACACCCAGAAGACAGACTGTCTTGTGATTGGCCAGTACCCGGAAGTGACATATTCAGCACACCCACTCTCAGAAGCGCAGCGCCCCCCTCTGGAACCGTGGATGCACTGCTACTCATTATCAAAACAGCTTCGTCACGACTCCCCGCCGCAGTCCCTTTTATGACTTTGACCCGGAGTCAGACCCAGAGTCAGAAGACGCTCGTGAAACACCTCCACAACCGACGTTATTCTTCTTCTGCGGTTCAATGTACGCAGCCAGATGTGCCTGGACTAGTGCCCGGAGCAGGGCGACCTGCTGCTCCGGAGAACCGGTGTTTATGTAATCGAACCGGGTTTTTTCAGAGATCTCGCTGAGCCCGAGATTACAATAAAACACAGCGTTCTCAGCAGTGGCTGAACTGTTTGTTTAGAACCTTCAGGGCTTCGTAAACAAGGTAATGACGCAGATACACACTAAAAAACAGCGTTAACTGGAATTTCCGGTCTAGGTCCGCTTTAAGTTCATGTATCCTCTGGGAGCAGGAGCTCCTATATGAAAAGCCATTACACTCCCTGTTCATGATGGACTGTAAATCATGGTGAGTGTCGGTCATAAATAACAACAACACGTCTCCTATTTCCTTCAGCTCCTCACATGCTCATGAATAGTTTCCTGTTCTTCATTCACTAAAAAAAAACCCCACACATGGTTAGAGAAGACGACCTGTTCAGCCGTGTTTCACTGCTATGTTGCACATGGGGACAAAAGTGCATGTGACACCACTGTGGTTAGATTATGACACACGCTACAAAGATAAACCTATTCAAAGTCTCAACAAAAGCCCTGAGGACGTTATATGACCCTGAATAGGATTCAATTTGCTCTCATGTGTAGAGAGCACCTGGGTGATTACCATTCATTACTGAGCAGGTCTGCAACATTTAGTGTACAATGAACCGTTTTGTGTGCGGGCCAGTGACGGAACAACTATTCAGACCTTTTAGTCAGAAGAAAAAGTAGCAGTGGTTGTAATAATAAGAGACAGGATGACGGATAAGTGTGCAGTCTGTCTGTGACGGGCAGAATCTCAGAGGCAGCCTGGAGCAAGCACTCATTTACGGCGTCACGCAGTTCAAAAACATCCCAATCCAGCTGGTGTCTGTCTACAAATAAGCACATTCTCTAATGGCAGCATCAGCCCCTGCAAATGCACAAAGTGCTGCATAGCAACAAGTCAAAAGTACAGTGAGTCTGAAGAAGTTTCATCACTGTATACAGTCAGCTTCACAATAGACAAAGACTGTGAGCAACAGAAAACTCCAAACTAAGAATGCACGATATTTGATTTGTTTTGAAGTGCTTGACCTGATTACTGAGAAATACAAGTTTTCCCCTGCTCCCAAAAGTGAAATTAACATATTTATCATACTCATGTTGCAGCATATGTAGATGTGTAAAATAAGTAAATATGAAAAATAATAAGTGGGAATAAGTAATATCAGGGGATTTAAAAGCCATTATCTGTCGATACCGATACATGGTTTTTATAATATCGTGCAAACACCAAACTACAATTTTTTACATAACTTTATTTTGACAGTCTGTTTTGACTCTCTACTCGTCATCAACAGGTATTCAGTATCATGTTGACCTTTGTTTTTCACTTTAATGAGATTATCCTGACACACATTACACATATGCAAATGTAGTTTCCCTATTTATAGTCCGTTGACAGTCAACTATCAAGCAACTAATTGTCAACTAATCTATGATACAAGGTTTACTTGAATGTATCATGTGTTATGATCACATTTGTACGGCGACCTTGAGTGCCATGAAAGGCATTATTATGCATTATTATTATTATTATTATTATATGCTAACATGATCCTGTTAACTTCCAAGTGACAGACTAATCAGAAGTAGACATGAGACGTTGACACAATTTCTAGATACTGTAAGTAGTCAACCCTCAGGGTTAGGATCTGTGCCGCAGGTGCAGGTGCACCCTCGGTAAATTGCCACGGGAATAATACACAACTCTTTAGACATCCTGGAGGTGTTTGTTCATAGGTCACATATTCAGGCTTTACAAAATGCATGTTTTTGTCTTGTTATGTGTTGTTGAGTCAAAGTTTTGATTGATTTTTAATCTCAAGTCGTGATAATTGTACAAACAAAATAAATAGTTCCTAAAATACTAGCCAAGCAAACTTTGAACTGTTTTAACAGTAATGGAAAAAAGCAACTGAAACGCTCTGTGTTCTAAGAGTTTAAATGATGTTGAATAACACTCTAAAAAAACAATTTATATAAGGTTGAGGTTAGAAACACTTGTAGATCACTTATCACTTCGGCAAGTGTCAACTGATTATCTGTTGTCATGACACTGAATACCTGTTGATTACTCACAGAGAGTCAACAATGGACTCTCAAAATAAAGTGTTTCATTAAATTAAATGAGGTTTTCTCAAAAAAAAGAAAAATGTCAAGTACTTTCTCTTCTCATCATTGTGTGTTTGTTTTAATCTCTATTTTGTATTTTCTTGTCGTACATAACTCATGTCTGACTCACCTTCTCCCACCATGGACACTCCTATAGACATGCCCATGAACTTGCTCTTGGTCCACACATGAGCGCTGACGCACATCCGCCTCTCCTGACACTCGCAGTAAAACCCCGACACTGGTGGATGATGGGAAACCTGCTCAGCCACATATCGGACTCTGTAGCAACCTCCCGGTGACTCGTCACCCTGCTGCGCGTTGTTGGGGCCCCTGCTCTGCTCCCAAGTTGACCCTTGGTTGGATCTCACCAGAGGTTTGACTTTGTCCCGAGGCACTTCCCACGAACAGTGGAAGGTCTCGCCCAGCACGGGGTTGTAGGGCTTCTTGGCCACCGCTCCTTTACGTCCCTCGTGGAAGGCAGTCAGATAATACTCCACAAAACGGACGATTCTGTCCTCTGCCGTGGCCCCAGCTGTGATTGACAGGAACATATCAGGGTGGGCCATGAAGTTGGCGTACATCTCCAGCAGAGATCGCTTTTCCAAAATGAAGGTGGGCAACACCACCTATGACGAGACACAAAGACATTCTGAGATGTATTTATGGAAACATTATCCACACGTATGTTTTCTAATACTTTGTGGGGTTTTTTCTCTGTACCCGTGTGAGGTCCATGCCCAGTTTGAGCTGGGAGAGCAGGTGGAGGATGATGCTCCGCTGGTCGTCCAGGACGCCCAGGTCCTCCTCATCGTTGTCCTCTGTATCGGTCACCTCCTCAGTGGGGCTGATATCCTCGAGCCCCGGGTGGTGCTGCGATAAGACCAGAGGAGACCTTTAATGAGGGAACATGTAACTAAGGGCAAGATTGTGTCTCATTAATGGTTTCTCAGTGTTTTGACAGCACAGGCATGGACATAACTATGTTATATCCAATTAAGTAAGGGAATTCAGAACAGCTATAGATAATGACCCTTGTGTATATTATTTGTTAACAAGTCTTACGCTTGAACTAAAAATTATCTGTAATCAGTTGTATTGCATAATTCAGATGTTTGCCAATAACAATATGTTTATTTAACATTTATCATTATTTAAAAGTTGTTTGCAATGACCAATACGATGTTTATAAAGATAATATTTGTATTGAATTAGAATACATTAGTTTGAGGTTGGTTTTACGTTTCATTTATGGTTATTTTGTAGTAGTATTTATTGTGAATTCCAAAATATCATGCCTTAGTTCTAGGTCATCTTAGGAAATAAAATCCATTAAGGTCAGACTAATCTAAACAGGCTCCTAAGAATTGGAATTAGATTAGTTATTTTGTAGTAAATGTTAAATATATATATTAATTCTGATATTTGGGCTTCTAAAAATAATGAAAATAAAATGCCCTTCCGCTCGAACCTGTAAAAATATCCCTCTGTATTTCTATATCATTATCTGTATCTCACCACTCTGCATATTTTCCCTGCTACAACCTTTGAAATGTGTCCTGTCACCAGGAAAAGGCCAAAAGAAGAGCAGGTTGAAGCCATTTCCTTTCCACCAACATCCAACTGTCATTACTAATGATAAGGTCTCCCAACTCATTTAGAGGCGAGCAGAGGACCTGTTTCAGAAGAAGCCTATAAATACCAAAGGACACGACCTCATTTACTTGACACTGCAGCTCCTTCACACTCCTTTCAGCCGCGTTGTCCAGCCTTTTCAGGACATTTCCAGTATTTCATGCGACAAAAGAAGCCCCGTGTTTCTCTGAGCTGCACCGGGGGGACTCTTGTTTGTCTCAGAGAGACTCTAGTATTGATGTGCACAATGTCTCCATTGGTCCAAGCAGAGAAGCTGTGTCCTTCATTTGTGTTCCAGTATTCAGCTGGAAATGGATCTACTCGAGGTTATAGAAGAGCAGATGCTCTTTGATATCTCTCACAGTAACTTGGGGCAGGAAGGAAGAAAACACAAGAAAGAGGTCGATGTATTATGCAGAAAGTGCTCTCAAGCCTATGGGCAACAACAACTCTCTGTATCTCCCATCCACTCCACTGCTCTTTATCCTCCTTCTTTTATCTACGACCATGTGTAATTACAATCATTTGTACATCACGTGTCCTCTCTCCATCATCTTGATATCGCGTTTTAAACACAAGTTCTCCTGCAGAAATGAGACCCCTGGTAGCGTAATTGCACATGTGGCCCCGCAGATTCCCGGGACACGAGTGCCTGCCTGTTCACCTGAATATTTCATTGGATGCGTACATGCATGTCAAAAGCTGCACTCTCCTCTCGCACATATAATCAGTCACTCACCAGGGAACACGCTTGAACACACATGCAGAGGGCCGGGTGCTTCTCACAGCCGAGTGAGAGATATGTGAGATGGAAAAGAGGAGGAGGAGGCAGAGGGGAGGTCTGTTATGATTTCAGTGGTTCTAACTAATTAAAGAGGTTCTTGGCAGCGACAGGAAATTACTGCCAGGGTCAGAAAATCCCTGTTCAAAACCCTCCTGAGGATATTATTGGTAGCTATCATTAGCTCAGACCGTTTTAATGTGGTTTAACTTAAGAAATATGTGTCCCATGTGATAAATAAGCAAATATAAGAAGAAAAACCAGCAATATTTGATAAAGATAACAAGCAATCTTCCCTTTTCACATGACGTTGTTGTAGGCCGAGCACACAGATGCTAACACTAACTTTAGCCATTAAAGCCTGTCACTAAATTAGCATTTATTTTAAATTCATAGTCATAAACTTGTGAAATTACAACACTCAAGAACACTGTAATGTAATAAGAGTCACTGCTGTATAAACAGCTCAGCAACATGAGATGCACAATATTCATGTAAAGGGTTAGCTAATATCTAAGCTAGGTTAGCTAATATCTAAGGGGACCGTACCTATGACCTTCCCCGGGTCCTATGTTCCCCACTTTGTATGTGACCGGGGAACATAGGACCCTTTCTCTAACATTAATACTAACCCTACCCTTTTTCAAAAAAAGGGTACTATGTTCCCCCGTCACATACAAAGTGGACCTTTTTTGGGAAAAACGGGGAACATAGGACCCGGGGAACATAGTTACGACCCCATATCTAAGCTAGGTTAGCTAATATCTAAGCTAGGCTAGCCGAATTGCTAAGAAAAAATTAACCTATACATTTACTGTAATGATAACAAAAAAATCAATTAGTCATCTAGTAATCATATATAAAGTATAACAAGTAAAATTATACAATATATAACAGTAATTTATGCTAGTAATAATGAGTTTATGTGTACACTACAAATGCCTCACTGCAGAATTATTGTGAAGCCTAAAAAGGCCTCGCAATTAATACATATTTTTTATGAATAGGAAGAATGGCATATATATATAATATATATATAAGTATAATAATATTTTTACACTTACTATCGTTCATTTAAACATGACTTTAGTTACTTTTACAAAGGCTGAAAAAATGTTTACCACCACAGCTAGTTTTTTTCCTGGCAGGTTTACTTTATAATTAATGAAGTCAACAACGAGGAAAACTAAATGATCGTTTCAGATCAGTGATGCACCCACAGGCTGCAAGTACACTATTATTCACCTCATATTCAAAACAGACACAGAGACAAAACAGTGGAAGTAAGGATGCACACACACACACGCACACACACACACACACACACACACACACACACACACACACACACACACACACACACACACACACACACACACACACACACACACACACACACAGACAGACGTCAGCTTGTAAAGACTCACACTGCTGTGCTGTGTAGCTACAGGCTTGTCCTGCATAAAACTGGATCTCATCTCCAAGAAGGATTTTTTTTTTTTTTTTTTTTTAAGTAAACAACAGAAAAAAAAAATCCAGCACGAGAAGGTAAGTTACAGCTTCAGGCTCCACAAACAGGACAATAGCTGCACAGGGTGAGAGCCAGTGTGAAAGCTAATTAAAGAGGTGTGATCTCAAAGGAAAACCTGTCAAAAAAAAAAAAAAAGTTGTCTTTTGAAGAGTTTAAAGCTCCAACGGGCACAGCAGACAAAAACACACTCTCTGGTCCAGACTGAGTGAGCAGCTTTAATGGAGTCTGGGGTCTTGTTAGAGACAATGTGTGAGTTTAAGGAGGTGAGTTTTTCTGCTGTGCATGACTCGCAGAGTAAGTCCCTCCTCTCTGCCCACCATCCAGGAGGAGGAAAGAGAAGCTCCCGGTGCTGGTGACGTATCCATCTCCATCCTCCTATCACTCCTCTCCCATGTTCCCTT
This sequence comes from Microchirus variegatus, assembly GCF_963457635.1. Taxonomy (NCBI): domain Eukaryota; kingdom Metazoa; phylum Chordata; class Actinopteri; order Pleuronectiformes; family Soleidae; genus Microchirus; species Microchirus variegatus. The sequence goes on from NC_139814.1 coordinate 8,122,786, forward strand.
ATACATCTCTTTCCATTTTTACCTCCTCCTCCTCCTCTCTTTCCTCATCACTCTCCCTCTCTCTCTCTCTCTCCCCCTCTCCTGTCCTCCTCTCACATGGCCTCCCCTCCATTTACATCTCAGCTCTTCCTCCACCTCCACAGCACGCATTAGTTTATTTATTTATATCTGTTTCAAGTGGATTTGCCATGTGCTTTCATGATATGAAAAAATGCAATTAAATACATTACATCATATATATATATATATGTACAATTTATAGAGAAAGGAAATCCCCATAGTAATGTCATTTAAACTAGTTTTTTGTCCTGTACTTTTATTATATCTAATATCTCTCTTTACTGCATAAGGTTATTTGTATGTCTGCTTTCTTTATTATTTTCCGACTGTGTGACACACGTGCTTACACAACACACTCTCTGATTTTTATTTTTAAGGTTTTTTTTTTTTTTTTGCCATCCCATTTTTTGTCGTTGCTCAAACTCTTCCTCTCCTTTCCCCATCGTCTCTTTCAGGCCTGACAGTCTCACTTTTAATTGACTCCAACCTTGTGTTTGATTCATTCTCTTCCTCTCTTCCTCCTCCGCCCTCGCGCTGACATCTGTGTCATTGTTTTTTTTCATTCACCCCCCCACACCCTCCCTCCCCTCGTCTCCTCATTATATCACACCATCCGCTATTCTCTTTCATCGTCATCTCTCTCTCTCTCTTTCGCTGTCTCCTCATCCATCTGCATGGCTCACACTCCCCTCCTCTTTTCTGCTCTCTCTCCCTCTGTCTGTGACTCTCTCTCTCAAAGCACCAGGAGAGAGTGTGGGTGGTTAGAGGAAGCTCAGGAAGCTCAGCGAGAACAAGTCTGAGAGAACTCCCTCTGAAAGAGATTTCCTTTCTCCTTCTCAGCTTAAACTGCTTTAAATGAGGCTTAACATCAGACCTGATACCAACAATAAACTGGACAGATTTCAGTCTGTCTCATATTTTATTTCTAGAAATATATATATATATATATATATATAAAATAGTCAAATTCTTTTTTTCTTTTTTTTTCAATAGCTACCAGGTTGTCATGTGACTTTCTGAATACTAAAGAAACGCTAAATTGAATCACTTTCCCAGCACTTGGATTGAAGTGCTTCTAATATTTACAGGAATGCTTTGTAATTCAAGTGATTCTCATATTTTACATGAATAATAATGTTAAAAAAAAAAAAACAACAACAACATCTTTTTAAAAAGCTCTGATGTCATGTGACCCACAAACTATTGCCCAATTTAAAAACTAGTATTGGATTTTAGTGAAATTTTTTTGTGATTTAGTGATTTTTAGTGCTACAGACCAATAGTAAATTGGATCACCACCCTGAATGATATATATATAATATTATATTACTCTTACACAGAGACACTAACAACAAATTAAAGACTCAAATGTGAGGGTGAAAAGAATTTCAAACAGACTGTAAAGACACCAGATGCTTTTCACAATGAATCCTCACTTTTTGAGATATTAAGGAAATGAAGAAAATAAACCTAAACACATCAGGACTTTTACACAACAGTGATTCAGTCACCTACTGTTGGTCAGAACCATGAAACATGTACCTCATAGAACTGAAAAACTGTGCTTTTACTGTAATGGGGATACACTGAATGAGTAGAGCAGAGAACTCTGCTGCCCTCTGCTGGTTAACAGAAACAAAACCTCTGAGAAGGAAAGATAGAGGAGAAGTAGCTCAACTGTGTTAATGTTATACTGTAATATGTTTTCTGTGTCTTTACTAACATGATTTGTTCCGCACTGACAAGGTCTATTTTCCCCTCCTGTGTTAAATTATTTAAAGTGTCTTCTTTATTTTTCCTCATCAGATTTTCTTTTAAGAGTATTTTCTCTTTCCAAATCAAGTATCAAGGGACGGAGGTTGTCACATGCAATAAAACTCATGCAGTCCCCAATGGCCACTCTTTATATAGATATAGACTGATGAGACATAACACAAGTCTAAATACTGTTTATCTGTTGGTTGATTGTTATTTTTCATTCTCATTTCACAAATCAGTCCTAAACTGCTTACAAATATGTCACAAACTCTTTTAAACCCCAGTCCTCCTGCAGGTGTTTCCCTTGTTTACTCTGCCTTTCTTTGTTACAGCCCTGACTCCTGTTCTACAACAGCAGCTTATATTCATATTACTTCAGTGTGCAGGGTTAATATGTGGCAGGGGGAGCGAGCTGGTTCAGTTCCAAACGCACAAACTCCCCTGATCTTTGCCGGCATCAGCAGTTTCTCCTCCGTTTTTCCCAGAGAGACGGCGTGGAACCTCGCGTTCGTACTCTCTTGTTAGCTGCATACTAGCACAGAATATCAAAACCACGGTGCTGGTGCATAATTCAAACAGAAAACCTTTTTTTTTTTTATTCTAGGCTAATGCACTTTTCTCCTTTTGCTTTCAAGACTGCTCATGAGATTAGGGGGAAAAATGGTGGCAAACGGCCAGGATTACATAACGAAGATTAGATGAAGTCCTGACCTTGAGTTTCCACAGTGAAGCGAATGCTGTCCATCACTTAGGGTTGTCATAGTAACACCTGAGCAACAAATTCAAGACAATTTTATTGAAAGATATAATATGTACATTGGTGATTGTGTGATTGTAAGAGTGAATGGTTGTTTATCTCTGTGACCTGTCCAGGGTGTACCCCACCTATCTCCCCACCTATCGCCCTATATGCTGAGATTGGCACAGCAGCCCCCGCGACCCTCATGCGCGGATAAATCGGTAGAAAATGGATGATGGATGGACATAATATGTAGCATATATCTAAAAACAAGACAAAACATTTCAAACACTCTTTAAATCTTTTAGAAATACACATATCTGTTTAAGGTCATGCTAATGAGGGAATCTTTTTGGTCATTTTTTTATGACATTATCCACGTTAGCATCTCTGCTACAACTTCTGGGACAAAAACCCCATGAAACATCAGAGTGACATATATGTATATATATATATACATATATTTATCACAACTACTTACAGCTGTTTGCTGCACATTCTGCTGCCAAATATCAGGGAAACCAAGTGAAACTATTCCCATGATCCCATGTTGCTAATGTCATCAATCTGTTTTGTCAATGTTACTAGTGTACGGAGCCCCCAAAGTGACATGAGAAAAAAAAAAAATCACACATTCTTTTTTTGAAATCTCGAGTTTCCCCCCAAAAAAATGAAAAAAAAAATGTTTTAAATTTTTTTTATTCATCATTTTTTGGATTTTTTAAATTCATTTATTAATTTTTGTCTCATTTTTTTTCAAACTCGAGATCTCGACTTTGAAACTCGAGATTTAATCTTTTTTTTTTTTTTTCTCATGTCACATCAGGGGCTCCGTACTTGCAGTGCTCGTAGGAAGTGCACTAGTCGCATAGTGTTTGCCCTAACGCTAATGCTAATTGTAGCCTCGCTAACTTACCTTTGGAAACAGGTTCGCCAAGTTAGCCGCAAAGTAGTAGCATGCTAATGCAAAATAAATATGTGCTCGCATATTGGTGAATGGACACCTTGTCGTTTCAGTATAACACCATATTCTGCGTTGAACCGTGTGAAAATGTCTGAGGACAGCCTCTTCACTCCCACTCCCGCTACAGACAGCACAGCTGCTGCTGATGAGCTGCTGCCTGCCTGGTGTAGTGTGATAAATCAGCGAAAATTAAAATCAAGGATTCACACCACCGGGCCATGCTCAGCCCTTAGCCAAAGTCTTAGGGCGATCTGACTAAAGGTCAGCGAGATATGCCTGTCGCAGACACACAGATAGATGATTAAGAGACCTCTCGTGGCAGAAATGACAGACAGTCCCTTTAAACGCTAAGTTCAGATAACCAAACTGAAGTGACTGTGACTCTGCGAGGACACAGAAATCCAATCAGATCCGTGTCACCTCTGGTCCTGGATCAGATAGCAAACATGATCTGTGCGACATGAATGAGAACAGTCATATCAGAGAGCTGCTTTATGCCCAAATGCATGCGCTGAGTTCACATCAGTGACCTGCACTGCAGAAGCACAGCAAAACTAAACAACAATGAGAAGATGAAGATAAATCACACCAAAAAAAATTCACTGCAATAGCTTCTTTTTCTGAATGTCTCATATATCTTCCTTCAGTACCAAATGTTTTCACAGATATGAGTTTTCCTGTATATGACGAGTGTAAAAAGTAGTAGAACCATCAGTATTTGCTTTTACATATAAATGAGTAAAAACCATTTGTGAGATGTTCTTGATTAAAAAACCCTTCTGCATTATGTTCCCCTGCCACCAGATGGCAAAATATCATTAACAGTGCCAAACAGTTCATCATGTAAATTATCTAAACATCACCTCCATCAATATAAATCGCTAAAAAAATGTTTCTTCCTCCTTCACGCACCATTAAAACTTCCACCACCTCTGACACCACAGGCTGTAATCCGATGGATGATGGCGGTGGATCTTATTAAAAGATGAATAAAGTGCCAGGGTCAAGCTGCTCTAATGCGTCTTGGCAGTCAGCGCTGCATCTCCCGTGTCTCACGCTCTGCTCTGCCTCTTTCTCTGAAGGCCCTGATGAATCGTGGGACAGAGCTGCAGTGCAGAGCCGAGCCGAGCAGAGGACGAGAGAAACAGGAAGTGCAACAAACTGATCAGTGCTGAATAATTCACGTTTGCTGACGCGTGTGTTTACACTGCCGTTGTTAAACACATTGATGGGTGCAGCTTCACTTTACTTTAGCTCGGTGAGGATTTATGATACGAGATTTGTTTGTGTAAGCTTTTATGACCTGGTGTTTCATCCTCCATTTACTGTACGTCCTACTTTGTTGTTCTTTTATTGTTGCACTTATGAGGAACTGCAGGTGTTGTCTCTCCTTGTTTTACACAAGTGTTGAATGTTTTATTGTCCCTTTCTGAATGAAATGACATTGCATTATAGTTATTAACATTTCTTGGCTAATAAACAGTTTGTGACAGATGCTCTGTTTACCTCAGTGTGTATTCTGTACAATTAGTCAATGAAATAATGAATAATCAATCACTAAATTAGGCAGCAACTATTTTTCATCATCAATGAATCTGTCCTGGAATCAAACCGGGAACTAATGAAGTTGTCAAATGTCTTGTTTTTGTCCACAAACCAAAATGATTCAGATTTAATGATTTTGTTGTTATACAGAGCAAAGAAACCAGAACATATTCACATTTAAGAAGCTAAAAAATCTAAAAGCTTGATTTAATTATTAAGAAAAAAACTCTCAAACCGAAGACTCGATGGTCAAAGTAGATGACGATTAATTTAGAAATCGATTAATAATCAAATAATAGTTGCAGCCTGATGATTGAGTCATCTTTTATTGTCTGATTTCCTATTAAATAAAACAATCTGTGGTTCCAGGTTTCAGAAATATTTTCTGGTTTATTTTCTTTTTTTCTACAACAATAAACATAAGCAGATCTAGATGTGTTGACAAAATATGACTTTAATATGATTTGAAGATTTGGGAGACAAAAACATCTAAATGTTTTCTTTCCATTTCATGTCAGTTTGGCATTTTTGGACAAAAAAAAAATCAAGAAATGGACCAACAATGACCAATAATAGTTGTAAACCTATTGTTGGCCCTCTGCATAGCAGCCATTTTGACAGGTTACACTGGAAAAATCACAGGTTTAAATGAACGATGGCTGAGTATCAGGGTGCAAGCTGGTTCACTGCCCTGACTTATATGAACTAAACATGCAATAAAAATACCATCTAACGTCCTCATTTTTACACTTGTTTTGTCCTTATAATGTATACATTACTTTATGACCGCCGATTAGTGAAGCACTGTACCACCTCACTACAGCTGACAGGAACATAATGCAGAAGCCATGATACTGAATTATCTTTTAACATAAGGAGCTGTCATCTCCTCTCTGCTCCTCCTGTGGATCATGAAGGACGTTGAAGAGTTTGACAGTTCACTGTCAATGAGGTGATGTGTCGTCGCACTAATAGCCAGTTTGCACTCATATGTCAATGGGAAGCGATGATTATTAGGACGACAGATGACTTCTCTGTGTTCATAGATAAGACAGATGTGGGCAGTGGAATCTAGTGGTGAAGCTGATAATGTGGAGGAAAATGTCCCTCCCTGCACTCTGTACTTTGCTTTGAGATAAGATTTAGGTCTTATCCACACAGACTTTTCATGAAAATATATTTTTCCGCAAACAACAAGCAACAACTTCTACTTACTGACTCTTTGTTATTCATTACTACCAAATAAAATCAGTTAGTATTATGGTCTGTATTTATATAGAACTTTTCTATTCTTGATGAGCTACTGTACACTACAGTGCTCACCCATTCACACGCTGCAACATGGGGTTAAGCGGAGCCAGGAATTGAACCAACAACCTTCCACTCCTCACTTTTTAAATATTTTTACCTCTAACTGACTTTTGATACTTAAGTATAGTAAAAAGACTGTTTTACTTAAAGGTGAAGTAAGTAGTTTATAGTGACATCTAGAGGAGAGGCTGAAATTTACAACAAAGAACTGCTCCTCTGCTCACCCCCTCCCTTCCCTGAGCGCTACGGTATCGTCAGCAGGTCAAATGTCGTCCTCGTTGTCTTTCTCCGTGTCAGCAGATGAGGTTCGTGACGCGAGGGAGAGGGCGAGCTACCGCGGCCGTAGCAGACGAAGCGGAGAGAGTGGAGGCGGGACTTCCGCTACAAGTAAATAGACGCTTGATTTGTTCTCTCGCGTTTGTCCTTACAGGCTCCGGTAGAAACATGGCGTCTCGCTGCTAACAGTGGCTATGCAACCGCAGCCCGCGACCATGTTATTTTACATGACTTTTTGAAACACTACGAAAATGAAACAAAAAATATTATACAGCGACTAGACAATGCAGGAGCACATTATATGTATAAAAAAGTGGATTTTGGGTTATATAAACCCATAAATACTACACAGTGTCCCTTTAAGTAATATTATAAAAAACGTGGCTTCAACTTCTACAAAAGTCATTTTCTGATAACATACTATACTTTTACTCACGTATCCCTTCCTTAAAGGTACATCATACAAGACTATTGTGTAGCTTTCGCCATTGCTATCCCGCAGTTAAACTCCCTCTTCTTCAGCCTGGTAACTTCTGTCCCAGTTTCCCTCATTCTTTCGAGCAGTGCCACCATGAGGAGACATGAAGTTACTTAGTGAGTGCCTTTGTTAAAAATTTTCCCTGGTGTATCAATTATATTATTACATGAAGAAGGACAACAATATATCACCAAATGGATATTCTGACCAACTCCTATGTGTTTCTAATAGTGTCATAGACATTTTATACAGAGTAAAACAATTTTAAGAGATAAGAGACAAAGAAGTGGGGAAACACTCAAAGCTCCATTACTTTGTACCTTGACTCCACAAAGATTTATGCATTTATGATGTGCACATGGAGGATAAAAAAGTGTCTGGTGAAACACTGGCCCCTGTGTTTTCCCTCTAATGGGTTTATAACTTAATCACTGAGTTTAGAAGCAGACTAAGCTTCAGAGAGCTGCATGTGTCTCAGCTGTTAGAACAAAATCCACTGTAGTCGCAGCAAACATACGTGTCCTGAAGGTCTCCATGGGAACAAGGAACAGAAAGTTGAACTGCTTTTTAACCGCGTTAATAATATAAGTATAATTGATATAGTAGTTTAACAAGTCCTTGAAGGGGATTAAAACAAACACAACATTTTCCCTTTTGGGTGGATTTTGTCCTCGGAAAGGAAATAAATTACAATTAACATGAATTATATGCACCCTCCTCTGTCTCTCTTCACCTGACTGATGTGCATTTACGTCACAGTGGACTGCTCCCACAGTCAAACAGACAGGCGTGAATTAATGAAGCCACCCACCTCCCTCCCCCCGAAGACCAGCTCAGTTCCAGATCCTCAGTGTGTGACCCACTTTATTTCAAAGTCGATCCGTTCAAACTTTCACGAGTGAAGGCATGGCCAACCATCGTTACTGTGGGTTTATTTCAGAGTCTGCTGCCTCACTGTGAAAGACTATGAGTTGCTCTGTCATTTAAAGGGACACTGCGTAGTATATATGGGTTTATATGACCCAAAATCCACTTTTGTATACATATTATGTGCTCCTGCATTGTCTAGTCGCTGTATAATATTTTTTGTTTCATTTTCGTAGTGTTTCAAAAAGTCATGTAAAATAACATGGTTGCGGGCCGCCGTTGCATTGCCACGACGCCATGTTTCTACGGGAGCCTGTATAGACAAACCCGAGAGAACAAAAAAGGGCGCCGAGACGAGGCTGAGAGCGGATCTTTTTACGCGTTTAGAATGATATTTTACAGCGGATAAAGGAACACCAGTACCTGACTGTACACCCGCACCACGGAGAAAGACGACGAGGACGACATTTGACCGGCTGAGGATACCGTAGCGCTCAGGGAAGGGAGGGGGTGAGCAGAGGAGCAGTTCTTTGTTGTAAATTTCAGCCTCTCCTCGAGATGTCACTATAAACTACTCAACTCAACTCAACTTTATTTATAGAGCGCTTTAGGCAGCTATAGCTGAGACAAAGTGCTTCACAGTACAATAAATAAAACATGGCATAAACAATAAAACTATAAAACAATAACAATGTTTAAACAATAAAACTATAAAACAATAACAATAAACTACCTACTTCACCTTTAAATGTAAAGCCCTTTGCTTTGAATTCACATTAACTTTAGAACAGAGCCTTGAAACTATTTGTAATAAGCCAAAAAAAAGGCCAATGTATTTTAATTATGTCCATGTTTGTTTATTTTAAGTTCCTGTGGTTGAATTTCCCGAAAACAAAGCTCATGATTTTCAGACTTTTAAGCAGCTGATTATATCGCGTAGGTTTTTATGTTCTTCTGCAGCGTGAAACTAAACAAATATGATGTCTAACTGTCTGTAAGTCGAGTCCCATGGGCTTTGAGAATTACAGTTGTGTGTCTACCAATAAACACTTAATCTTTGTCTTTTGTTGCCACGGGAAAACAGACCGATCAATCAAATGAGAGGAATTCGAGTTTGATTCACAAAAATAAGCGAGAGACATGAGACATAAAGAAGGAGTTGAAATAACGTGATTAATAGCTACGTGAAAAAAAATTATTATTATGATAAAATCCTGCTCTTCAGATGAGAAAATATGTTTCGTCTGTTGACAAGACTCTTTCTTTATAGAATGATGAATCATGCCAAGAATGAATCACATCACAACAGTCATATCTGTCAAAAAGAATGTGTTTTTTCACACAACTTTACTCTGATAGTAAGTTTGGCTAAAACACATTGGAATTAAAATAATTTGGCTTTATAGCCTCCTTTTATAAATGCTTTCGCCATAATCTGACTTCTCAGCTGAAACGTGGTGATGTCACTCCCATTTCCGACTTAGGATGGAAATGGAACGCCGCAGCGTGACATGCAGTCGACTTGCAATTTCCTTTTCATATCATAGCCTCCTTTGACCCACTTGACCTCCCTCTGTGACTACACCATCATTGTCAGAGCGCCGTCCAAATGAGAAGACCTGAACAATCATGCGACCTGTCACTCTCCTGACAACCAGCACTAAAAGCACGTCACACGTCAGAAACCCACTATCTCAAAGGTTATTTCTTCTCAGCCCCACATCTCACACACGGGGAAACTCTCACAGAGGAAGCAGGGCGTGATGGAAAGCGGAGGTGATAATTGACATTGTCGACGTCAAAAGTGTCTCACCTCAGCACCATGGGACAGACTCCTTATCCTGAGGCCCGGCCAGGGCTCGGCTGATCGTAGAGGCGTCAGACCTCCGTTCTTCAACGGCTCCCCTGAGGGCGACTTTGGTACAGTCCACACAGGAACACCATCTGAGAAAAATGACAAGGCAGGGTCAGAGCCGACTGTTGACCTTTACCTAACAGCAATGAGGGGAAGATACTACTGTATTATTTATGCTGTCTAGTAGGGCTGAATAATTTGGAGAAAATATGTAATGGCTACTTTTATTTTCCACGGATATTGTCTGTGATCATTTTGATAATTTTAACTGAAGCTTCAGTCAAATATAAACAGGTATCGAGTGGATTAGTTTTAAAAAGAGACAGAAAACGTTAACTCTTTAACACCCAGCGTATTGCAGAAAACACGTTTGCATTACTGTAATTGCAAAATTCCGCTTTCTGAAAGCTGAGCAGTTGCACGTCAAAATCCAGCATGTGCTTATTACGGTAATTTCACTCGCGCTATTGCAGGAAGCCAGTGATTCAGCGTCTGTCACCAGAGAGGAGAGAGTCGGAAAAACGCCTGTACATAGTTTCCATTATTTGGCCTGTTTTTGCACATTGAGACAAACACTCAGACAAAATGTTACTCTGTGTTTTATACTGTTCAAATGTTCAGGTGTTCAACTACAGTGTTTTTTTTTTTAAAGAAAACTTTTTTTTTCTTCTTCTTCTTTTTAAATTGTTAATACACTATTTGAACATGCAGTAAATTGTAAATAACTGACAAATAATGAAAGTTACTATTATGGTTAAAATAAGCAAAAAAAAAAAAAGAGTCCAGATGGACATTATGAGGGTTAAAACAGGGAATACTAAATAACTCAAAATAGAAACTAATCTGTTTTGAGAAATTGTGCATATTACATTTTATAATTGGCAAAATTCAATCACTGTAAGTACACAGTGATTGAAGTAAGATAAATAAAGCCATAAAATAATGTAGGCCCTTGCCGTAAACACTGAAATTGCTGGGTCATTCCCTGTGTGTTTGAATCATTAAAGGCACCATATGTAAGAATGTGGCCAAAAAAGGTTACTACACTCAAATTCAAAATACTGAGGTCTTTTAGGCTTCGTTTTCTCCGCCATTGTAGCTCAGACGTAACTGGCAACCCGTGGTTGCTCGGCAGCTGAGACTCTACTACCGCAGTAGGTGGCGCCACATGCCAAAACATGATTTCAAAACATAAACATGATTTGCAGTCTGCAAAAGATTTTTTTTTAATGCGAATATTTTGTCCGTACTGTTGTTGTTGGTGAGTTTAGTTTGTTATATGAACATTATTCCTGAGTCTCTGTGACATATTAGGAGGATTTTACGGCCAGTTGCTTTAGATTTATTACATATTACATAATAACCTTTAATTCTCATTTAGCACATTCATAGAGGGTCTATAGAGAAGACGCTGCTTCCTATTTATTTCCAGAAGTCAATATTAAGTTTCTCACAAACGCAGAGAACTGATGACGTGTGATTGACAGAGCCTCGACGACAGGAAATTGTGTGTGTGTGTTTAAATCTAATATTTTGACTTTATTAAATCCTTAACAGATGATTCATTTTCTCTGGGCCACAAATAATAAAGAAAACGCAGTGCAGAAATAGATAAGGTATCTACAACCAGTAATGTGTGTGTCTCATACAGCCTGTGTCACTGAGCCTTGAAACCTGCAGAGCAGAGAATATGTTTCCCCGCGCTCTCATGCTTTTATACCTCTGCTCTGATCACAGCATTGAGGTCCACAGAGAGATTCATTACTTTGCTTTTGCCCTGACAGTTATGGCATTTTATGTACATGAGAGCCTTTTCTTCACGATAGCGATTTATACTGTATATTAAAATGGACATAGCTTCTGGTTGCAAAAAAAAAGATATCCTATTTAGAAGCCCATGGTCATAAATGAAGGGTCACTGCTTCAAATCCCAGGATGGGTCAAGGGCTGTGTGTGAATCCCCATTGCCCACAGATACAAGCTGCCCACTAGCATGTGTGTGTTCACTACTGGTGTGAAATAAGGGTTAAATGCAGAGGTCAAATTCACTATCACTAATTGGTGTGTGTGCAAAAAATATGTCATTTGAATTCCAGCTGTCAGCCACTCTCATGTGTCATTATCGTCTTTTTCCTTCTAAACAGGAAGAAAACCTGAAACTAGCAAATTGAGACAATAATATCCAGCACATTTTGTAAATTGAGTACAGATTGAAGGAGGAAATGGGTCATTTTATCCAGTGGAAACTGAATCTACAACACAGAGTGTGCAGAACATAAAGGGATATAAATACTTTGTGAAGTGACTGTAAATCACAGTGGTAGATCCCATTTCAGAGTACTGTTAATGGAAGAGCACCAGAGGCCTCTCTCTTGTCTTCAGTCCCAATACTCAAATTGGGTTAAAAGTCTAATGCACCAGGAGCCCGTTCTTTAATATCCATTAGTGGAGGAAAGAAGCTGTGCTGACACAAGTCAGAATGCTGGTGAGCCTGAGGCGATTCTGCCTCCACCAAATGTGCTGAAACAGCCCTCAGGCCAGGCCTCTGCTCTAGTCCACTGACAGTTTGAATGACAGAAACATGAAAAGTGTTAGTGAACTGATGAGATCTGGAAATGGTGCAGTGGAGACATGAGCAGGAGTAGCTACGTGGTGAGGAGCGTGAGGTGTAAATAGTGTAAAATAAAAAAAAAATGAGCCTCGCAAAAAGGGTTGTTGTCAAGGCACTCGGAGGTTAACACTTTCCTGAGAGTTTGTTTCAAAATAGAGTTTGAAGTGAAATATTTCTGGAGGGTGTAGACAAACTGAGTGAGAGGGGAGAATATATCTGGGCCATTGGATGAAAGGCATGCAGGTAAATCCAAAGGCTGTTGCAGATCAAACAGTGAGAAGACAAACATTCATGCAGTAGGGTGTCCCTGTGGCTTTACCTTCCATTTCTGGGCTGTATTATTTATTCATTTGTAATCAGCTCATATATGACGCATTCTTCTCAGCTTGTTTAATTTCTTACCTCTCAACTCCCTCTTATATATATTTAAAAAAAAAACAAGGTGCTTTCAACAGGACTGGTTTGCAAACTAAATTTCCTTTATGGATTTTCATTCCTTTAAAGGAAAATGTTCTAAGAGTGCGTGGGTGAAAGAGCATCAAGCTCTTCATAGTAGTGACAGAAGGAAGGCAAGGGGGATCCCAAAAGAACTGGAGCAAGCAGCAAAGATCCTCCATATAACATCAGCTGATAATTTACCATCTGGTTTGTGACTGGCAGGTTTTTGGTGGGGAATTTACAAAGATACGCTCGAGTATCGCGACTCTCTGGAGGCGACACAAACGAGGAGCCAGACGAGACCAACGTGCCAGCCAACATCATGCTTGGCCCCTTTGACCAAAGAGTTTTCTTGCCCATGCAGTGGCAAAGCTTTCCTGTATGGGCGTAAAAAAAAAGAACCATTCAACCAACCAACCAACCAGCCAGCCACACCCTTTATCAGCTGCAGCAAATCTGTATGCTGCCCATGCTGGTAAACCACGCTACTCATCACACGCCAAAACCAAGGATCCTATAAGAAAAAAACTCCTCACTGATGTGTAAGGGGTACATGCCGGAAGCGAGGAGCAGCTGGACCCCCACAGGACCTGTCAGCCAAGCAGCGGAAGGAAAGAAGTTTGTACTTGCGGCCAGGTGGTCCCACTCCACACCACCCCCTGTCTGACGAATTGGTACAGGGCAAGGTGATTGCTGGTGCAAAGAGAAGACCAACAGACTGTGAGGACTAGCATTCTGAACGAGACCCAGCACCAGACCAAACCCAGATCCCAAAATACCTTCCCGATGTCACAGATGGAGGTGAACCACATTTGACATTAAACACTGAAAAGACTACGGCTCTACCTATGTTAGGAGGAATAAACCTCCTGATGTTTACATTTCGTTTGGATTCACAGCAGTTGAAATGGATTCAAAAAGTTGCAAAAAAAATGAAATGAAACCCACAGTTTGGGTCAAACTCTGGAAGTTTCCATGCATCACACTGAGTGGTTCAAGCAAGGTAGTCCATATGTCCTCCTTGCTCATTATTAAAACTCTTCAAGGGAAACGAGAACATTTGAGGTTAGACACATTGTATAATTTTGTCCTAGGTCTGCAATAACTCCCAGAGGAGTCTGGGAAATCCGAAAAAAACAAACCACCTTCACATGACTCATTTTAAAGACCTCTGTCTCTGAAGGTGTTCAGAATTTTGGTAAAATTTAGGAAAATTAGATGGGAATATAACCCAACTGAGAGAGCTGTGGTTCACTTGTACACCGACTGTTTGCGATGACTCAACACTACACAAAAAGGTCCAGGCACTAAAATTCAACCTGTTTTCCACTTGAACACACACTGCCAACGTGTGAAGGATCTCATTTTATTGGCTTGTATCTGTGATTTAAGTCAATTGGTCACATCCAGAGAGTCTTTCCAAGCAACCACTGCAGCAAAATCCACCTCCTCAGCAAAATGCAAACTTTTTGTCTTACTAATTAATTTAGTACCTTTTATTCACAATTTTCCATGGCTGGCAGTGACTAAATTAATCTTGTTGTGTGAGGTTTTTTTTCTCAAGATGCCTATGCTGCAGAAGTTCTTAAAAGGGCAAATTTTGTCTTAACTCGTGCATCGTCATCGGATCCTGTTTAACTGCTGTGAATCCAAATTTATATTCCCAACCCTGTGCACAGTAAGACACTGGTACTAGATATATTCTGAATTAAATCAGCAGCTGATGTTTCCAGGAACCTGATGATATTCATTCATTTGTGTAAGACCCTGTATTTAGGGTCTGCATGTCCCTGTTAGGCATTGTTCACTAATCCTAATCCTTGGTGTTATGCCAATAGAACCACCCTCAGGCTTCAAGGGGTTTAAATAGAAACAACTTTATTGGATCCATCTTGATCTGGCACAGAGAGGTTAAACATGGCAGAGAGGTCTGACATTTTAGGCACCAGTGTGGATTCCTTTGGCAAACACTGATTGAAAAATGCATAGCATCAGTAAATATATTTAGATTTACTCTTTCACACATAGTAACCCTGACATGCACGTTTAGGGAGACAGTTGGAAATGTTATTAGTGGTTCTATTAACAACACTATAAACAAGACAAGTCCACATTCATACACACTTCACATTCATGATTGTACTTGGCACCTTCATTTTGAGGAACTAGTGACACTTCAAAGACGACACGGAAGAAACAACGATGAGTGGAAGACAACACAGAACTACACTAATAACAGCAAACTATGACAGAGAACGTGAATGGAACAATGTAAGAAACAGTTTGACACAAAAATGCATCATTCAACAACATTTACGACAAAGACTTAAGTTCATGGTACCCATCAGGCCGGGACAAGAACCACAGTCTAGCTGCCCCAGCTGGCCCTTACTACTGATGCCGGGATCTGGAGGAGGGGGCTGGAAAGACAAAGGGGAAGGGGGAGATGAAGGAGTCGGGGGCTCCAGTAACAGCAATGGAACGGGGCCCTGGGCAGACTCACCGGAGGGAGCTCCGTGGGCAGCATGGTTACGTTGGGAGGCCTGAGAGTGATGTGGAGCCTGGCTGTGGCTCTGGGTGTGCTGGAGGATGTTCAGGCACTCTCCCAGGCAGCTGAGTGTGGCAGCAGACGTGGCTTTGAGCAGCAGCAGGTCCTGGTCCAGACACGAGAGGGGGCCTTTGGTGGGTAGTGAGTCAATGGACTGGACCAGGTTCTTTTGTTGGCCCTCTGCTTGGGACATCACCTGGGGAGCAACAGCGATGTTTAGCATTAGATACACAGAAATGCTCAACCTTCATGTATGTACAGATGGACAGAAGCAGTGGTGATTGTAACGTTTCATCGAGGTGGAATGATTAAAAGGTTTGAGACCATTAATGCATTCAATTTTTCTATCATCAGAATGATTATTATTAGTTAGTGGCTAATCATTATTGAATTAACCAACCCGTTACTACTTATTCATGTAAGTTTACACATTTTTGTTTTCATAACACATAAAACATGATCCGACAGGAAAACACATTTTTTCATCCATGCGTTTATTTGACAATGTTTAAGTTAACCTTTCATGTGTTTAATATTTCATTTAAACATTGTACAATGCAGATTTAAGAGGCAATAAGTGTTGTTAAGCAATTGAATGTTCATTTGTTATTATTAAACTGTTATATTTTATCAGATGGTGGAAGAAAAAATATAGCCAAAACTCACAGAAATTTGGCATCGTATTTCAGCCATTGGCTCTGATTTCTAAAGATCAGCATATAACCCATCATCTATTTTACTCTCAGTGGGACCATCATTTACGAAAAAGACATCAGTCTGTATTGATGAAGACATGAAACTAGTGACTGAGACAACAAACTTTTCTCACAGACCATACAAACAAAAGGAAGTGTTCAGGGAGGGCAAACCTCCACCAAGACCACTCACAAATCTCAAAATTGCCTCACTGGCACTGGCACGGCTATTAATCTTAATCTGTTCTTTGCTTTTAGAATTATGCTTCTCACAAACACAAACACCAATAAAAACATATCCTCCTTCTGCACTCCTTCGGCACTTCTGCATTGGCACCACTTCCCAGACTCAGAGATTACACTTGTTTACATAATTTTCCAGTGGTTATGTTGCATATTTTTCCTGTACAGACTCTCTGTCCTCTCACGAAGCACACCCACCAGTTGAAGACCCACTGGTCCATCCTTACTGCTTCAGTTTTACATCCTTACTGCTTCAGTTTTTATAATTTTACAAAATGCCATTAATTCCTATGGCATCAATATGGTCTAGATCAGTAGTTCTCAATTTTTATTTACCAAGTAAATACCTAAAATATTGAGCTCTCAAAGTAACTCCATGTTCACCATGGCACCATGGGAGCAAAGTCAGCTAAAGACTTTTCGGTAACACTTTAAAAGAAAGGGCCCTTAATTAACATTAGTTAGTACATTATTAATCATTAATTAACTGTTTAATAATATATTATCAATCATTATTATGTATTACTTAGCATTAGTTATTAGTTAATACATTAATAAGCAGTTAATTAATGTTTACTACTCAAAGTAAGTTTAAGCATTATTAAGCATTAATAAAAGTTTAATATTTAATTAGTTATCATTATGTATGCATTACTCAATATGACTTAACACATGTCCTTATGTAAGGTATTACTTGACATTAGTAAGCTGACCTAACCCTAAATAAGCCTGACATACTAACCTATGACTTTTTTGTGAAATTTTGGACGACATACTAAACTATGACTTTTTTGTCAAATTCTGGACGACATACTAACCTATGACTCTTTTGTCAAATTCTGGACAACATACTAAAGTATGACTTTTTTGTCAAAGTTTTGGACGACATACTAAAGCATGACTTTTTTTGTCACATTTTGGACAACATACTAACCAATTACTTTTTTGTCAAATTTTGTACGACATACTAAAGCATGACTTTTTTTGTCACATTTTGGACGACATACTAACCAAATACTTTTTTGTCAAATTTTGTACGACATACTAAGGCATGACTTTTTTGTCAAACTTTAGACAACATACTAACCTATGAGTTTTTGTCAAATTCTGGACGACATACTAACCTATGACTTTTTTGTCAAATTTTGGACGACATACTAACCTACGACTTTTTTGTCAAATTCTGGACGACATACTAACCTATGACTTTTTTGTCAAATTCTGGACAACATACTAACCTATGACTCTTTTGTCAAATTCTGGACAACATACTAAAGTATGACTTTTTTGTCAAAGTTTTGGACGACATACTAACCTATGACTTTTTTGTCAAATTCTGGACGACATACTAACCTATGAGTTTTTGTCAAATTTTGGACGACATACTAAACTATGACTTTTTTGTCAAATTCTGGACGACATACTAACCTATGACTTTTTTGTCAAATTCTGGACGACATACTAACCTATGACTCTTTTGTCAAATTCTGGACAACATACTAAACTATGACTTTTTTGTCAAAGTCTTGGACGACATACTAAACTATGACTTTTTTGTCAAATTCTGGACGACATACTAACCTATGACTTTTTTGTCAAATTCTGGACGACATACTAACCTATGAGTTTTTGTCAAATTTTGGACGACATACTAAACTATGACTTTTTTGTCAAATTCTGGACGACATACTAACCTATGACTTTTTTGTCAAATTCTGGACGACATACTAACCTATGACTCTTTTGTCAAATTCTGGACAACATACTAAACTATGACTTTTTTGTCAAAGTCTTGGACGACATACTAAAGCATGACTTTTTTTGTCACATTTTGGACGACATACTAACCAATAACTTTTTGGTCAAATTTTGTACGACATACTAAGGCATGACTTTTTTGTCAAATTTTAGACAACATACTAACCGATGAGTTTTTGTCAAATTCTGGACGACATACTAACCTATGACTTTATTGTCAAATTCTGGACGACATACTAACCTATGACTTTTATGTCAAATTCTGGACGACATACTAACCTATGACTTTTTTGTCAAATTCTGGACAACATACTAACCTATGACTTTTTTGTCAAATTCTGGACGACATACTAACCTATGACTCTTTTGTCAAATTCTGGACAACATACTAAAGTATGACTTTTTTGTCAAAGTTTTGGACGACATACTAAACCATGACTTTTTTTGTCACATTTTGGACGACATACTAACCAATGACTTTTTTGTCAAATTTTGTACGACATACTAACCAATGACTTTTTTGTCAAATTTTGGACAACATACTAACCTATGAGTTTTTGTCAAATTCTGGACGACATACTAACCTATGACTTTATTGTCAAATTCTGGACGACATACTAACCTATGACTTTTTTGTCAAATTCTGGACGACATACTAACCTATGACTTTTTTGTCAAATTCTGGACGACATACTAACCTATGACTTTTTTGTCACATTTTGGACAACATACTAACCAATTACTTTTTTGTCAAATTTTGTACGACATACTAAAGCATGACTTTTTTGTCACATTTTGGACGACATACTAACCAATTACTTTTTTGTCAAATTTTAGACAACATACTAACCTATGAGTTTTTGTCAAATTCTGGACGACATACTAACCTATGACTTTTTTGTCAAATTTTGGACGACATACTAACCTATGACTTTTTTGTCAAATTCTGGACGACATACTAACCTATGACTTTTTTGTCAAATTCTGGACAACATACTAACCTATGACTCTTTTGCCAAATTCTGGACAACATACTAAAGTATGACTTTTTTGTCAAAGTTTTGGACGACATACTAACCTATGACTTTTTTGTCAAATTCTGGACGACATACTAACCTATGAGTTTTTGTCAAATTTTGGACGACATACTAAACTATGACTTTTTTGTCAAATTCTGGACGACATACTAACCTATGACTTTTTTGTCAAATTCTGGACGACATACTAACCTATGACTCTTTTGTCAAATTCTGGACAACATACTAAACTATGACTTTTTTGTCAAAGTCTTGGACGACATACTAAAGCATGACTTTTTTTGTCACATTTTGGACGACATACTAACCAATAACTTTTTGGTCAAATTTTGTACGACATACTAAGGCATGTCTTTTTTGTCAAATTTTAGACAACATACTAACCCTATGAGTTTTTGTCAAATTCTGGACGACATACTAACCTATGACTTTATTGTCAAATTCTGGACGACATACTAACCTATGACTTTTTTGTCAAATTCTGGACGACATACTAACCTATGACTCTTTTGTCAAATTCTGGACAACATACTAAAGTATGACTTTTTTGTCAAAGTTTTGGACGACATACTAACCTATGACTTTTTTGTCAAATTTTGTACGACATACTAACCAATGACTTTTTTGTCAAATTTTGGACAACATACTAACCTATGAGTTTTTGTCAAATTCTGGACGACATACTAACCTATGACTTTTTTGTCAAATTCTGGACGACATACTAACCTATGACTTTTTTGTCAAATTCTGGACGACATACTAACCTATGACTTTTTTGTCAAATTCTGGACGACATACTAACCTATGACTCTTTTGTCAAATTCTGGACAACATACTAAAGTATGACTTTTTTGTCAAAGTTTTGGACGACATACTAACCTATGACTTTTTTGTCAAATTCTGGACGACATACTAACCTATGAGTTTATTGTCAAATTCTGGACGACATACTAACCTATGACTTTTTTGTCAAATTCTGGACGACATACTAACCTATGACTTTTTTGTCAAATTCTGGACGACATACTAACCTATGACTTTTTTGTCAAATTCTGGACAACATACTAACCTATGACTTTTTTGTCAAATTCTGGACGACATACTAGCCTATGACTTTTTTGTCAAATTCTGGACGACATACTAACCTATGACTCTTTTGTCAAATTCTGGACAACATACTAAAGTATGACTTTTTTGTCAAAGTTTTGGACGACATACTAACCTATGACTTTTTTGTCAAATTCTGGACGACATACTAACCTATGACTTTTTTGTCAAATTCTGGACGACATACTAACCAATGACTTTTTTGTCAAATTCTGGACGACATACTAACCAATGACTTTTTTGTCAAATTCTGGACGACATACTAACCTATGACTTTTTTGTCAAATTCTGGACGACATACTAACCTATGACTTTTTTGTCAAATTCTGGACGACATACTAACCTATGACTTTTTTGTCACATTTTGGACAACATACTAACCAATTACTTTTTTGTCAAATTTTGTACGACATACTAAAGCATGACTTTTTTTGTCACATTTTGGACGACATACTAACCAATTACTTTTTTGTCAAATTTTGTACGACATACTAAGGCATGACTTTTTTGTCAAATTTTAGACGACATACTAACCTATGAGTTTTTGTCAAATTCTGGACGACATACTAACCTTTGACTTTTTTGTCAAATTTTGGACGACATACTAACCTATGACTTTTTTGTCAAATTCTGGACGACATACTAACCTATGACTTTTTTGTCAAATTCTAGACAACATACTAACCTATGACTCTTTTGTCAAATTCTGGACAACATACTAAAGTATGACTTTTTTGTCAAAGTTTTGGACGACATACTAACCTATGACTTTTTTTCAAATTCTGGACGACATACTAACCTATGAGTTTTTGTCAAATTTTGGAGGACATACTAAACTATGACTTTTTTGTCAAATTCTGGACGACATACTAACCTATGACTCTTTTGTCAAATTCTGGACAACATACTAAACTATGACTTTTTTGTCAAAGTCTTGGACGACATACTAAAGCATGACTTTTTTTGTCACATTTTGGACGACATACTAACCAATAACTTTTTGGTCAAATTTTGTACGACATACTAAGGCATGACTTTTTTTTCAAATTTTAGACAACATACTAACCTATGAGTTTTTGTCAAATTCTGGACGACATACTAACCTATGACTTTTTTGTCAAATTCTGGACGACATACTAACCTATGACTCTTTTGTCAAATTCTGGACAACATACTAAAGTATGACTTTTTTGTCAAAGTTTTGGACGACATACTAAACCATGACTTTTTTTGTCACATTTTGGACGACATACTAACCAATGACTTTTTTGTCAAATTTTGTACGACATACTAAACAATGACTTTTTTGTCAAATTTTGGACAACATACTAACCTATGAGTTTTTGTCAAATTCTGGACGACATACTAACCTATGAGTTTTTGTCAAATTCTGGACGACATACTAACCTATGACTTTATTGTCAAATTCTGGACGACATACTAACCTATGACTTTTTTGTCAAATTCTGGACGACATACTAACCTATGACTTTTTTGTCAAATTCTGGACGACATACTAACCTATGACTTTTTTGTCAAATTCTGGACGACATACTAACCTATGACTTTTTTGTCAAATTCTGGACGACATACTAACCTATGACTTTTTTGTCAAATTTTAGACAACATACTAACCTATGAGATTTTGTCAAATTTTGGAAGACATACTAACCTATGACTTTATTGTCAAATTCTGGACGACATACTAACCTATAACTTTTTTGTCAAATTCTGGACGACATACTAACCTATGAGTTTTTGTCAAATTTTGGACGACATACTAACCTATGACTTTTTTGTCAAATTCTGGATGACATACTAACCTACGACTTTTTTGTCAAATTCTGGACAACATACTAAAGTATGACTCTTTTGTCAAAGTTTTGGAAGACATACTAACCTATGACTTTTTTGTCAAATTCTGGACGACATACTAACCTATGAGTTTTTGTCAAATTTTGGACGACATACTAAACAATTACGTTTTTTTGTTAGATTTTGGAGGACTATGATTTCTTTTTTTCACATTTGCAATGGCCCCAAGAAAGGGTCCAAATAGGACTTGAACTCTCAATCCCCAGCTTGGGAAGCTAGTTCTTGATCCAGTACACTACCCAGGTAAATTGCTTTTTTGGTTTGTCGTTTTTCTCTCAGACGTCTTACTTAACTGTAACATTTTGTTGACTTTTTGGACGACATACAAACCTATGAGTTTTTTGTCACAATTTCAATGACATACTAACCTATGACCTTTTTGGCAAATTCTGGACGACATACTAACCTATGACTTTTTTGTCAAATTCTGGACGACATACTAACCTATGACTCTTTTGTCACATTTTGGACGACATATGAACCTATGAGTTTTTTGTCACAATTTCAATGACAGACTAACCGATGACTTTTTTGTCACATTTTCGACAACACACTAACCTATGACTTGTTTGTCAAATTCTGGTCGACATACTAACCTATGACTTTTTTGTCAAATTCTGGGAAATATACTAACCAATGACTTTTATGTCAAATTCTGGACGACATACGAACCTATGACTTTTTTGTCAAATTCTGGACAACATACTAACCTATGACTTTTTTGTCAAATTCTGGACGACATACTAACCTATGAGTTTTTGTCAAATTTTGGACGA
Source organism: Microchirus variegatus (assembly GCF_963457635.1). Taxonomy (NCBI): domain Eukaryota; kingdom Metazoa; phylum Chordata; class Actinopteri; order Pleuronectiformes; family Soleidae; genus Microchirus; species Microchirus variegatus. The sequence goes on from NC_139814.1 coordinate 8,145,727, forward strand.
CATACTAACCTATGACTTTTTTGTCAAATTCTGGACGACATACTAACCTATGACTTTTTTGTCAAATTCTGGACAACATACTAACCTATGACTCTTTTGTCAAATTCTGGACAACATACTAAAGTATGACTTTTTTGTCAAAGTTTTGGACGACATACTAACCTATGACTTTTTTGTCAAATTCTGGACGACATACTAACCTATGAGTTTTTGTCAAATTTTGGACGACATACTAAAGTATGACTTTTTTGTCAAATTTTGGAAGACATACTAACCTATGACTTTATTGTCAAATTCTGGACGACATACTAACCTATGACTTTTTTGTCAAATTCTGGACGACATACTAACCTATGACTTTTTTGTCAAATTCTGGACAACATACTAACCTATGACTCTATTGTCAAATTCTGGACAACGTACTAAAGCATGACTTTTTATGTCACATTTTGGACGACATACGAACCTATGAGTTTTTTGTCACAATTTCAATAACATACTCACCTATGACCTTTTTGGCAAATTCTGGACGACATACTAACCTATGACTTTTTTGTCAAATTCTGGACGACATACTAACCTATGACTTTTTTGTCACATTTTGTACGACATATGAACCTATGACTTTTTGGTACAATTTTGGATGACATACTATAATATGACTTTTTTGTCAAATTTTGTACGACATACTAACCTCTGATTTTTGTCAAATTTTGGATGACATACTAAACGATTACTTTTTTCGTTAGATTTTGGAGGACTATGATTTCTTTTTTTTCACGTTTGCAATGGCCCCAAGAAAGGGTCCAAACAGGACTTGAACTCTCAATCCCCAGCTTGGGAAGCTAGTTCTTTATCCAATACACTACCCCGGTAAATTGCTTCTTTGGGTTGTCGTTTTAATCTCAGACGTCTTACTTAACTGTAACATTTTGTTGACTTTTTGGACGACATACGAACCTATGAGTTTTTTGTCACAATTTCAATGACATACTAACCTATGACTTTTTTGTCAAATTCTGGACGACATACTAACCTATGACTTTTTTGTCACATTTTGGACGACATATGAACCTATGAGTTTTTTGTCACAATTTCAATGACAGACTAACCTATGACTTTTTTGTCACATTTTGGACAACATACTAACCTATGACTTTTTTGTCAAATTCTGGTCGACATACTAACCTATGACTTTTTTGTCAAATTCTGGGAAATATACTAACCTATGAATTTTATGTCAAATTCTGGACAACATACTAACCTATGACTTTTTTGTCAAATTCTGGTCGACATACTAACCTATGACTTTTTTGTCAAATTCTGGACGACATACCAACCTATGACTTTTTTGTCAAATTCTGGACGACATACTCACCTATGACTTTTTTGTCAAATTCTGGACGACATACTAACCTATGACTTTTTTGTCAAATTCTGGACAACATACTAACCTTTGACCTTTTTGTCAAATTCTGGACGACATACCAACCTATGACTTTTTTGTCAAATTCTGGACGACATACTAACCTATGACTTTTTTGTCAAATTCTGGACGACATACTAACCTATGACCTTTTTGTCAAATTCTGGACGACATACTAACCTATGACTTTTTTGTCAAATTCTGGACAACATACTAACCTATGACTTTTTTGTCAAATTTTGGACGACATAATAACCGAATACTTTTTTGTCAAATTTTGGACGACATACTAACCTATGACTTTTTTGTCAAATTTGGGCAACATACTAACCTATGAATTTTATGTCAAATTCTGGAAGACATACTAAACTATGAATTTTTTGTCAAATTTTGGACAACACACTAACCTATGACTTTTTTGTCAAATTCTGGACGACATACTAACCTATGACTTTTTTGTCAAATTTTGGACAACATACTAACTGATTACTTTTTTGTCAAATTTTGGATGACATACTAACCTATGACTTTTTTGTCAAATTCTGGACAACATACTAACCTATGACTTTTTTGTCACATTTTGGACGACATACTAACCTATGACCTTCTTGTCAAATTCTGGACGACATACTAACCTATGAATTTTATGTCAAATTCTGGACGACATACTAACCTATGACTTTTTGGTGCAATTTTGGATGACATACTAAAATATGACTTTTTTGTATGACATAATAACCTCTGATTTTTGTCAAATTTTGGATGACACTAAACGATTACTTTTTTTGTTAGATTTTGGAGGACTATGATTTCTTTTTTTTCACATTTGCAATCGCCCCAAGAAAGGGTCCAAACAGGACTTGAACTCTCAATCCCCAGCTTGGGAAGCTAGTTCTTTATCCACCCGGGTACTTTGCTTCCTTGGTTCGTAGTTTTTCTATCATACGTCTTACTTAAGGTGAATAAAAAATATTATATTCAGCTCTTTATGAAATCAATATCATTTATGTGGATCATGAAACAGCCATATGATCATCAGTCTTGAGGTTCATAAGTGGGAAAAAACAAGTGAGCATGAACTGAAATAGCAACTCCTGATTATTGGAAGGGTAGTGAGAAAATGATAGTGTGTCAGTGCTCTGCACAATATGAGTCTTTATATCATAAATGTCAGAAACTAAATTTGGAGTTCTGTCTGCCTGAGGAATTCAACATGCAACCCGAGTAAGTAGCAGAATAATTGGACGAGCTCTGTGTCTTCTTCTCTTTTTTTTTAAAGACATTCTTTACATGAATGTGAAAGCCACATCATTCCACTGCAGATGCTCTGAGTGACTCCAGAATAGCTCTGTGTGCTGATGCAGAGACATATGTGCCACTGAGATAAATGTGAGGAGGAGGAGGAGTTTTTGTGAAGCATACATTATTAATACACACATCATCTCCATGCTGATAACCAACCCAGACTCATTTGCCTTGGGAGAAGCTTATTACCTGCAAGAAAGAACCAACTCTTTTTTTCTTTCTTTAAATATACCATGTGTGGTACATTTAGACTTTTGTGAGGTGAAGCTTGCATAAATAATTCTCAAAAATAGAGCACATGGGAGAAGTTTTGTTTTTAAGTTGGAAGTGTTGAAGCAGATGACTGTGTTTACCAGTAGTTTCCTATAGTCTAGGGCCATGGTTCTCACACTGTGGTACATGTACCACCAAGCTTCCTCTGGTGCTTCGTATGTTCGGGTATGTGATCGGAGTGGAGCTGAGTGCATAGAACATGATTAAATAATAATAATAATAATTATCTTAATCTAATGTCACCATACCAGTGGTGTGAAGTATATGTGAGGAAGAGGAGGGTGACCAAAATACACCAAAGTCACCAAAATAGAACTACACTCAAGTAGCCTAATGGGTAACAAACAGGCTTCCCAAGCTGGGGTTTGATAGATCAAGTCCTGTTTGGGCCCTTTCTTGGGGCCATTACAAATCTGACAAAAAGTCATAGGTTAGTATGTCAACCAAAAAAAAGTCACAGGAATCTTATAGTTTAATGAAATGTCCAAGATCTGAGAGAAAAACATGTCAAGGATGCATTGTTCAAAATGTTACAGTTTAATATGTCGTCCAAAATGTCACCAAAATGACATAGTTTAGTAAAACGTCTAAAATCTGACAAAAAAGCGACATGTCAAGGAAATAATAAATAATACCCCCCAGTGGCTTCCCAAGCCATGGATTGATAGGTCAAGTCCAATTTGGGCTGTTTCTTGTTTCATGTGACAGAGAATGATAAAAAAAAAAAGGCATAAGTTAGTATGGATCCAAGATTTGACAAAACAGTCATAGTATGTCATCTGTAATTTGCCAGAAAAAATAAAATTTTACAAAAAAGTCATACTTAAGTATGTCATTGAAATTGTGACAAAAAAGTCATACTTTAGTATGTCATTGAAATTGTGACAAAAAACTCATAGGTTCGTATGGCATCCAAAATTTTACAACAAAGTCATAGGTTAGTATGTTGTTCAAAATTTGACAAAAAAGTCATAGGTTAGTATGTCATTGAAATTGTGACAAAAAACTCATAGGTTCGTATGTCGTCCAAAAAGTCAACAAAATGTTACAGTTAATCTTAATGACATCAACACATCACAACGCTCATGCTTAAATGTTAAATTTAACCTGATAAACCTGTTGCAGTGTAAGATCACACATGCTTGAGACAGTTATTTAAAGCTCTAGTGAGGATCCTGCGTTGCTCCCTGTGGATTTCTGAGTAACTACAAAAAAAGTGTGGTCTCCATGACCCGACAGTCTGACCTATGACCTAGTTTTCTATAGCCTGACCCTACCCACTCCCACATATACACACAGAGTGAAAGATAGAGAGAGATTTTGCAACTTCTGATGTTGTTTCTACTTCTCCTTACTCGTCCTGACTGCATCCTGAGGACACATTTTCAATATCAGAAAGTCACATAATCCAAGTACCAAAAATTATTATCATAATTCAAATATGATTGTTATTATTACATTTCAAGAGCACTTTTCTAGACACCTAAAACACTTCACAAATTTCCTTCTGATCGCACACACAGGGGGAACATGCAAACTCCTTGCAGAAAGGCCCTCGTTCCAACCGGTGCACGAAGTTGTTCCAACCAGGGTTTGAACCAAGTAACTCAGGTTTTCTTGCTGTAAAGGCGAGGGTGCTAACCACTACACCAACCGTGGGATTGTGACAGTTTGCCGAACAGGTTTGTTTTTAGGAGTAGAATCCACTTTTGAAACTTTTTTGTGGGTGAAAGTTGGTCTTTTAACTTTATGAAGATGTCTCACTCACACTCTGTGTTTCTGCTGCCTCACCTGCTCAGTTGTGACATAAAAATGTGTCATTCTGTGTGCAGCATGGGAATAATGTCACCACAGACACGTAAAAAAAATAACTTCTAGAGAGAGTCATGTTGCGTGGATAGACTAATAAAACAAATGAACAAATGAGTATCATGTAACATACATCTGAAATCTTAAACATAGAGATTTAGAAGTTTAACAGCATCATTTTGTGCTAAACAAAAAAAAAATGCCTCAGGGTCTATATTTACCGAAGACTTAAGCAGGTGACAATACAAGTTGGTGAGCACATATGCGTTGCTACGCGCCCACTAGTGACTCTAAAAATAGAAAAACATACCATGATCGAAAATAAATCAGCTCGTTGGGTTTTATGAGGCTGAGTAAAATGCAGCCGCCTTCATCCACAGAAGCAAATCGTAACATTTTTTTCTTATAAATATCATTAAAAGAGAAGAAATGAGAAGAGATACTGAGAACCGCTTCTTTATAAAGGAGAAGGACAAGCACATACTGTGTGAGGTAAAGAGTTAAAGCTACAGTTAAAGTATAATAATCTCTGAGAATACCTGACAGAATGAGGACACAGTCCCTCAGTGTAAAACCATCAGGTCAAGTTCATAAATGGTTGACCTCACAAAAGAGGTCACCTTCAAACACGCCCTCGCACACACACACACGCACGCACACACACACACACCATTTTCCCTCATCTAATTATATACTGTACATATTAATTGAATAGAATATAATAGAATACATTAAACAAGAACTCTATATACAGTATTCTCACACAAAAAGACAATATAAGAGAATACATATATGAATAAATATGTATGCATATATAAACAGTAAAGGTTTATATACATACAACAGATTAAAAGTGACAATCTGCATGTTGCATTTAGCAAAAACAGCACTGGAAAGAAAACCGTTGTCGGAGGAAGCGAAGAAGAGGAAACGACTGTCTGACCGAGTGAGGGGTCACACACAAGAAAACACCAGACCGGGAAATGAAAAACACAGAAGCACGCAAAACAAATGCCAACTGGCATCGACATGACTCCATGGATTCTGTTTCCCGGCTCCATTGGAAACAAATGCACATGACCAGGAGAGAAAGTGGTGAGTTTTTAGATCAGTGGTAGACAATGAATGGATGTTTAAGTGGTGTCTTAAAATATGTACTCCAGAACTGTAGGGGGAGCTCTGTGGAGAGTTGTGGTGTCTCAAAATGTTACATTTCTCTAATTACATTTTTCTCTAATTCCAACAGTGGTTGCACTACATTTGACTCCGACAGTAAATTTGACCTCCACTGAAAATGTGGTGCTAATGCTGCGTTCCAGAGCCCATCCAAACCAGTTGGACGTGGGACTTATCCTACCTACAACTAGAAAAAGTGCACTGGAATGCCTGTCGAAGTGGGACCTCCTACTCACGAAGTCGGGGCTGATCGACCTACCCCGATTTCACCAAAATGACGTCGGAGAATAATGGCGGCGCCCATGGAGTCACATGAATAGGCTATAAACTTTACTTTTCTGCATGTAGAGTTGTTTTAGAAACAGCAATTTTATCACAACTTGTTTTCCATGTTATGGCGTGAAATTATGTCGTTGTTGTTATCTGTCAGCATGAAGATATGTAGGGCTACAGTAAAAGTATACTCATGACGTTACATATCGATATGTATGGCTTTTACATATACGGCTCGCTTGTGTATGTAAGTAGACTGAATTTGCTGACAGTCAAAATGCCTCTTCAAACATAAAGAGAAAGCGCCGCGATCGTCCATGTTTTCTAAAATTCGACTTCAATTGCTGGAACGATTTGAAGTAGGAGCTAGTACAATCCAGGTAGGATAAGTCCCACATCCCATTTGTTCGGATGGGCTCTGGATCGCAACATAAGGATGTGCCCAAGGATGGATGGAGGATGTCAATAATCCATCCATCCAGTTTCTGTGGGGTGCTGTGCCAATCTCAGCTGACATAGGGCGATAGGTGGGTCGACTGTTCGCCAGTCCATCGCAGGGCCACATAGAGTCAAACAACCTTTCACTCACACACCTATTTAGAGTGTCCAATTTACCTAATCTCCATATTGCATGTTTTTGGACTGTGGGAGGAATCCATAAAACCCAGGGAAAACCCACACACACGGGGAGAACATGAAAACTCAATGCACAAAGACCCTTGTTCAACCGAGTCTCGAACCAGGGTCTTTTTTGCTGCAAAGGCAAGACTGCTAACCACTACATTTTTTGTCTTCCCTGTAGTATCAAAACTGGGTATGGAGTTTGAAATTCTAGTATAGTGACAACCCTATAGTGGACATAAACATATGCTATTTTTTGTATTCATGTTTGTCCTGTATCTGAACAATTATTAGTTCTGTATTAGGTTGAAACATTGCAGCGGATCCCTGATACAGAGCTCAAAAGTCAGAGATCTCACAGTAACGGCAGAATTGTAACCATGGCACACGCACACACACAAAAAGAGAGAGAGCGAGAGCGAGTTGTCTGGAGCTGCTTCCAGAAATAGCCTCACTCCAGTGCTTAGCAGTGTCAGAGCCCAGTGGAGCTGCTACTGCTGCTGCTGCTCCAGGAATCCAGGCGTTTGATGAGTTTACATCAGCCTTTTCTGACAAGCTGACCGAGGAGAGACGGTGACGTGGTCTGACTCACGATGTCACAGAGACAGACGGACGCACACGTGGACGGACAGATGGATGGAAGAGGACGAGTGTGACGATGACCTGATCATAAAAATCATATCATAAAGAAAAAAAAAAACACAACCTCACCAGTAAGCTGCTCCCTCTCAGTGATGCCAGCCATAAAACTATTGTTCGGAACACGGGGAGGAATATTTTTTATAGCAAATTTATTCCATTCCTCAGAATATATTAGAGCAGCAGTGTCAGGGTGAGATGCTGCTGCATGTGTACTGTGTAAACAAGCCAGAACCTGACATGTATCAGGTCAAGTATATTTGTTTTAAGTTCACACCAACCCACATAAAAAAACAAATTTTCACAATAACGTGTGTGTATTTTGCAGTTTAGTGAAAGTAATATTTCGTATGTTGTTATGTTCGCATGTAGCATGTCACTGTTATATGATCATTTTACAGCATCATCAGCTGTGTTTGGGGCTGTCTTGTTAGCACCGGTGCCTCACAACAAAGATGATTCAATTTTTTGTGGAGTTTATTATGTTCTCCTCATAATTTTGTGTTTTCTCGTGGTGCTCCAGCTTCCTCCCACAGTGCAAACACATACAGTACATACAGAGATAAAGAACATCCCACTGAATTAGTGGGAGCCTTGAGCTTGTTTCATGAGGCTTGATAGCCTCATTTGCTATAGCCTGTTGCCACACATTATGCAGAGCAGGCCTGGTGCATGAGAATCACCTGTAGTGCTAACCACGTATTTTAAGTAGGAATACCGATATTCCAACCCGGAATGCAGCTTTCTTTTTCTTGGAAGTCAAAGGTTCTTCTTCTTCTGTCTCCTCCTTCTCCCTCTCTTTGATGTACCATATCACGTGACCGAGATAGTGTTTTTTTTTGTTTTTTTTTAATAAATGATAACCCTTTCTGACTCTGATAATCAATAAAATATTGTTTTATTCAGTCTTTCTGTGGACCCATACTGTGCCTATTTCTACCACAGAGAAAAGAACAGTCAGTACAGAGGCATGTCAAATCCTCAGGCCTGATTTTCATTTTAAGAGACATCAAAATGAACTCTTGATAGACTCATATGCAAATATAGAGTTTGTGTAATGACCACTTTTTGCTTTAGCTCCTCTGTACGAGCTTATATTCTACCTTTATTGTTATTAGAGAGCGTTTATTGTGTGTTGATTACATACTATTGTCCTCTGCCTGAGAATAAACTAAGTGAAGGATCATTGATTACATTCTTTTCTTTTGAACTGTTTTGTGTTTTTCATTTCTTTATTAATCCTTTTAATTTTTTTAACTTTCATTCTTTTTCCTTCAGTTTATACTTATTGTTATGTGGTATTATGAATTTATTTCATTGTACTATTTCTTCCTTGTTAAACCTAGACACCAGAAGAAGTAGACATTGTCTAGTGTAATGCTATTGGGGATCGTAATGAAATAAATGAAACTAAATGTGTTATTAAAGACTTCAATCACATTTCATTGTCTCATTCACTGTCTAAAGCCCAATTTATACTCCTGCGTAAAGTGCTCTGCGTAGCTACGCAGAGTCCTCTGCGTCGACGCAGAACCTGTCGAAGAGCCTCTGCGTCGTCTCCGGGTGCACGGAATATTTTTTAAGTGTCCGTCACTCCGTCAAGGGACTACGGAGACGGCAAGAGCTGCGATTGGTCCTCAGGACAGGCCGAGCTAAGCTGCTCTGTGCCGGCTCTCAGTGCGCTCCGGGCGTCCTGACAGAGGCGGAGCTGATCCCCGCCGATAACGCCGCTGCCGAACTATAAATACGTCAAATCTTAACACACACAGCACATGTTTAGACTCTAAATGGCCAATTTCTCGCCTCAAATTATCTTAAAACTGCGTTCCGTGACACAGAAAAGTGAGAAACGGCCACTTTTTCAACAACAACAGTCTTTCTCTCTCTTTCTTTCTCGGACGCCATTGCTCACTGTAGCCAGAAGCACAACAACCTTGCGCAGCGACCCCTACTGATCGGGCGGGAAATTGCAGCGAGTGTCCGTCACCACGACGCAGAAGTATAAATGCTCGAGGCGTCTCCGTGGTGACGCAGACGGATAACGCATACGCAGTCGGAGAAGTATAATGTGGCCTTAACACATCAACACACCCGACTGTGCAGACTCTTACAACTCTTTATTGTGCCTCTTGTTGCCTTTGAGCCAAGTGAGTGGTAGACAATTGAATATTGCTCTTCTTTCCGCTTCTCCCTTTAGGGGTCACCACAGCAGATCATTTGCCCCCATCTTGTCCTCTCCCTTAGGCGTCGTCTTCTATTACTGCTCTCATGTCCTCTTCTCTGTGGTCTTCCTCTTTTCCTCCTGCCTGACGGCTCCATTTTTCAACATCCTTTGTCCAATCTATCTTTCCTCTGCATGTGACCTAACCATGTCCACCTTGACTCTCTGACTGTATTTCCAAACCATTCAACCTGAGCTGTCCCTCGAATATGCTCATTTGGGGCTCATGTTACAGGAGAACTTTAACTCTGATCCCCTGCCTGCTGTAAGGACGCTTCAGTGAGTGCTGGTGGGATGAAGAACAACACGCCAATCTAAGCTAGGAGATCATGGGGAGACTCACTGAGGTGCAAATCCACTTTCTCTTCATAACTGTTTGAGAAAGAGGCCAAAGTTGCCTGCCTCTGAGGGTGTGTGTGTGTGTGTGTGTGTGTGTGGGTCTTGCAGGAACTAACAGAGTGTGATCAGCGATAGTGACCAGAAAATAAATGGAATGTACAACACAACATCGCCAAGGCTGGTGTTTGGCCATAAATCCACTGATAATCAGTGCGCAGCAAGCTTTCTGCTCTGTGCCGTGTGCAGCGGTGCATAAATCACAGTGCAAGCAGACTCCTTTACTGTCGACTCCAGCGTCATCCCCCCCCCCCCGGCCTCTCGCCAAAAACCCGTCAGATTGAGTTTATGGGCCTGTTATGAATGAAGGGAGAAGAACAAACGACCAGAGGAAGGAGGGAAGACTGTTGGAAGAGTAGTGGACGAGGAGCTAAATCACAGATAAGAATCAGGTCACAGGAAGCTTCAGCCCCACCTCCTCCGTAAAACCCCAACAGAGAATGAACCACACGTCACAGAGGGACCTCGCTTTCTGTGTCTGCTGAGGAAATGCGAGCACTCGAGGAGCGTTTGTTTTGTTTAACGATGACACCATCTGCTCTGTATTTACTCATAATGTCCCAGGTTCATCTGAGGAGACACGCTCTGCTCCTGAGCGGTGACAAATTAGTCTGTGCTTGCGTTGAATGCACTTTGCTGGCTCTCTGTCGCGCAAAGAGAATCATTTAGGCGAGATATTCTTAGCAAAGCGAGGCAGACGCACAACGCGGCGTGAGAGAACTGAGGGGAATTGTTGAATGTTGAAAACAGCCAGGTCCTCGAAGGGCAAGAGAGGCGTGACAGAAAGAGCTTTGCATGAAATAGTGATGCTCCTGCGGGAGTTATGTCAGAATGAAGTAGAAGACGGTGGACCGGTGGTAGAGCAAGTTGTCTTTCAACCGGACGGTTGTGGGTTTGATTCCCAGCTCCAATCTACACGTTGATGTGTCCTTGGTCCTTGGGTGAATGGCAAAACTGTAGTGTACACTATATCGTGCAAATACAAAGCTTTTACTATAAGAGCCAGATGAACTGCTGACATAAATGTCAACTTTCTCAAACACTCGTGGTTTGGCAGATCTACTCCTACTGCTTCAGTTTTAGGTAACAGCTCAGGGCCCTCAGGTCCTACTGTGAGGTTTCAATTACAGCGGTGCAGGATATTAGGTCGGTGGTGGTTTTTACCCTGTGGATAATAATACAAAGCTGCTTTGTCCCAGTTTATCACACGTCACAAACTGCGAGTGGTCTTTGTTATTGTGGAGCAAGGATCAGATAACTACAGGTATGAGATTGTCTTCTTATTCCTCATACCTCAAGCTAAGCTACAAGGTCAAAGCCTTTACTTACGGTGTCTGAATACAAACGCTAAACCTAAGAAGGAAAAGTGATACCAGGTAATTACAGCTGACACAATAATTCAGACAGAAATAGATAAAGATTCACTGGGTCTGGCTTTTAAATTGTGAAGATTTCCTACTTTTGTCCATTTTATATCGTTGACTCTTTTATATCTAGCAATGTGTGAACTATTTTGTCAGAGAAAATGAATCTCTCTAGTAGCACTATTTATTTGTATATCCTGTTTGTCTCATGCTCTTAGCCAACAACATGAACGTACATGCACATAGTGACGTGACAACGATCCTCCCAACAGTTTCACACAGTTGCACTGATCCAAAAATGAATGTAGCAATGCACCAACTATAAAGGCAGGATTGGAAAGATTCTAGGGTTGTTTCTGCGCAACACAAAACCCACGGCTTCTCGTCTAATCTCTGGCAGTTAATCACCCTAACCCATATACAGATTATATAGTCTATTATTCAGAGAGGGGAAAAAAAATTACCTTCTACGCAGACCAGAGTGAATGACTATGCTGAGTGTACAGAGATGTAGTAGATAAGAAAAGGAATTAACTGAAAAGTGGCAGGTGTGGTGACTGAGGCGGAGAGAATTAATGAGGATTTGAACTTCAAACTCAGTGAAAAACAGATCAGACCATTCAATGGACGCGCTTTTTAATGAACACAGAACGTCCTACGTCCTCTTGGGGGGGAATATGTAAAGTCTTATGGAAATTGTGGCAAACCCTACACATTTAGGGATTTAATAATATTACATTCTCCATATGAAGGACCTCGCCATCACATTTCTCACCTTCACACTATCTTCTTTTCACACTCTGACACTTTTGCACATCGTACGCTGACTTCTACACGATCCACCACGCTGACCTGACTTCTCCAGCGTAAGCTGCAGAGCTCCCCCCCCCCCCCTCCCATCTCCAACCATGTTAAAATATATTGATATTCTGCATCCCATAAAAATGCCAGCAAAGCTGAAAGTACAGTAAGGAGTGAGCACTCCGCAGTCCGCTGTCAGGCCAGAAATATCTGCTGAACTCACTGCACCACAGTCCCAAAGGAGACAAAGGCCAAGCAAAACACAATGCAGCACAAAGGCTGGTGTTACACAGAGCAAACTTCATCACAGGTCAAACTTTCTGTTTAATTAAAACACTATTTGACTTTGATAAAATTGCTTTTTTTTTTGTAGTTTTGTCGAGGACTAGACTTATAGAGGACAGACTGTTCTGTCCTCTATGCACATTTATAATATTTTTAAAGTCCTTGCAATCGGATTTCAAGTGTTTATAATATTTGGCAATGCTACGACACATTTTAAGGTAATTACATAGTGAATTTTGGACTGAACCTTTATTTCAAAAGATTGTATATTGTATAATAAAATCCCAATTTCGACGCCTGTGAGAAAACTGCACTGCACATATGTTGTGCCCAAATTGTTCAGCCCTACATTTAATGATAATGCACAAATTTTGTGCATTATCTATTACATACTTTATGATTTCTGTGTTTGCAGAGAGTTGGCTTCTGTGTATGTGGCTGCAGTTCCATTCATACTCATATAAGGGTCTATTTTGATCAAACATTACAAGCTTGCGTCCTCAATCTCATAAAACATGGCGTCAATCGCAGCTAATTGACTGATTTTGATTCTGATTTCTATGTCCTTATACTTTACTTTGAGTATGGGTTGTGTCAACCATCCTTGTACAACCTCTCTTTGAAGCAAGACTCCGTGATTTTAAACGTCTTCCTAGATTAAAACAAGGGTGTCCTGCAAACTAGACTACAATGAGTTGTACTACATGAAGCATGAGCAGTCGGCAGAAACCATCACTAAATGCTGAGGTGCTCACATTTGGTAAAATGAAGACTTGAGATTTGAAGATTTGGAGCAGAATGGACCTCCTTGAGACTTGAGGACACATACTGGTGGTGCGCACTCAAATCCAGCAGTGGGCAAACAGTCATGCAGGTGAGTGAAAGTGATCAAAAGCAGTTTGTGCTACTCGAATGTCTTCTTGGTATTTTTTTTTAATGTTTCCTTATGCATTGTCCTTCTGCTGCTAGTATGCCAACTTTCCACATTATCAGACTTAAAGACGTAAAGGTGTATCTTATCAAAGAAGGACTCATGGGATCACTACAGCCTCTGAGTATAGTGTCTCATGGTGACAAAGACAAAAAAACTTGTATTATCAAAGTAATTCCCTTAAATATTTCCATATGCAGGTGTTTCGTCCAGGGAAAAGCAGACTCACTTATGAGCAGGAAACAGCCAGATACTGTCATAGTATCAATTTGTTTTGAAGAGTAACCATAGTAACCTGACAGTAATGTCGCTGCGTTTCCAGATCTCAGCAAAAACTATAGTGATTTTAATGAAAACAGTGTTAAAGAGACTCATCGGTAATAAAACATGCTGTCTCCACTTGTTTTCTGCCATTAGGTGGGAACTTAAACCCGTTGTTAAAACAACGTTCCACCTTGGACACTCACCTCCTTGACCTCCAGCAGGCGACCTGGGTACTGACTCTTGGCCCGCCGAGCTGCAGCCGGAGATTTGTGGTGTGTGATGGTGACGATGTGGCTGGGTGTGGCCGCGTGGCCCAGGTGCCTCTGGGAAGCCGGGGATGAAGACGGGGTTAAGTGAGGGAGCAGTGAGAAGCTACGGGTCCGACCAGAGGATGAATATCCCTGGAGGAAGAGAGGAGGGGGGCACAGAGACGGAGAGAAAGCGTTATGTGGGAGTTTAAAGCGTAACTTTAACCCTCTCCTCTGTCGCTGACTAAGGCCAAGAAGCGGGCTGAGAACTGATTGCGGGCGAGTGCAAGTGGTCTGCTCTTAAAATCTGACCCACAATGTATACATGCACAGTTTAATCGAGCCCAGGCCATAGTCCGACTAAGTCAGGCAATCAGACAACTTGCAGAGTATACATGCAGAGGACAAAATTTATTTAAATTGACTCCGCCTCCGTAGGTGGCGCTGTATTGAATGCAATTTAATGTACATTTACGTTAATTTGATACAAATCAGATGCAGCATGGCTCTTGCATGTGTTGTGTTGTCTGAAGACAGACGTTGCCACCGCAGTTTCATGATTTCAGCAACAGTACTGCAGTTTATTTGTTATCTCCTTCTACTTCTGGGTCAAAGACCGGTGAGGAAATATGCATGTGCAGAACACCAAGTCAGCCCAACTTCGGTCCGACTCCAGTTTGACTCCAGTACGACTGAGCATATACATGCAAAAGTAATGGGACTATGAATCTCATTATCCAGGTATGTTCGTCCGACTAACCCCCAGAATATACTGGTTTTGCGTAACGGTTGTGTTGCATCTCTGATCTAGTGTCGGAGTTGATACACATCCATTCTTGTCCATGTCAAAGTACAGTGGTTGGGGTCCTCTCAGTTGCGGAAGGTCGGAGTGGATACGCAGCACTTCTATTTCTGGTGGATGCTGCAGCAGAGCCGCAAAAATTCAGCATGAGCAGGAGAGGTAGTAGAGAAGTATAAAAATAAGACATCCCGTGTCGACACCACGTCGCATTTCACTTACAGAAAGAATCCCTGCAAGCCCAGCGTGCCCCTGTTTCTTCAGCTTCACGTGGTGGAGCGATGGTAACAGAGCAACAGCTCCGGCATTTAATAAAAGGGGTGGAGCCTCACACTGATTAGACAGGTATGATGAGTGAGTGGATTCAAATAGCCAATGGCAAAATTTGAATGCAGTAGCTGGTTTTTGACAAAAGAGGCAGATGGTCAGTTGATTTTTATCACATGTATAATTTCAATATTTGACTTTAAACTGTGAAGATTTGCACCTGGATCCATCAATAACATTGGTTTATATCTGAAAACAGTGGTTTAGTAGTTGAGTGGTGATGATGATGCAGGAGTGCAAGTTCACAAACTGGTTCAGCAGCTTTTTATTCTGCAAGTGATTTATTTAACATGATCATCATATTATGAATACGATTAATTCATTATTTTTGGCTGAACTTTGTGTTTATGTCTCATCATGTACATATTACTTTAGTTTGTAATAGACAGAACACGGAACATTTGAAAAATAGAACTGTTGTTTCAAGTTGTGATTTTGTTTTTATTTTATAATGATTATTTCTTCAGCCGTACTCCTTCAGTTGTTTTTGTTTTCTTTGTGTACCAAAGCAAGTCACATCTCATCCTTTAATCTTGATCCCTCCTGCTCTGCGGCTCTTCCCTCTTCAGTTCGCTGACCTGTGAGCTCGCACAGGCCGAGCTGTCAGACCAGTATCTCTCCTTTGTCCTTTTACTCTCCATTAGATTACAGCAGCAGTGCGGCAAGACAAGACACCAGAGATTCATCCTCCAGAGGATCACAGAGGTCTGCTCAGTGCAGCCACCAGAATAAAACAGATCAAATAAACAACTTCCAACAACACGTCACACTGCTCACTGACAGGAACACAACCGGTGTTTGTGCTTTCGGGGAAGCGGAAACATGGGAAGTTTAATGTATGGCTAATGTGGGGCTGTAACATAAAGTGACATTATAATTAGGAGCAGGAGTTTCAAAGCTATTTTAACACTAAACAACTGAAACTCCTGATTAGATTAGAACACTTTCATGCCTTGCAGCAAAAGGGCCGAGGTTCACGACCCAGTCAGAACAAGTGCGTCTCTGTGTGGAGTTTGCATGTTCTCCTCGTGTTTGTGTGGGTTTTTTTTTCAGATTCAGATTCAGATTCAGTAGCTCACCACATCTGCATTACATTCAGCTAGCCTTAAAGCAGACCTAGACCGGAAGTTCCAATTAACGCTGTTTTTTAGTGTGTATCTGCTTCATTACCTTGTTTAAGAAGCCCTGAAGGTTCTAAACAAACAGTTCAGCCACTGCTGAGAACGCTGTGTTTTATTGTAATCTCGGGCTCAGCGAGATCTCTGAAAAAACCTGGTCCGGTTACGTAAAACACCGGTTCTCCTGAACAGCAGATCCTCCTGCTCCGGGCACTAGTCCGGGCACATCCGGTTGCGTACATTGAACCGCAGAAGAAGAATAACGTCCGTTGTGGAGGTGTTTCACGAGCGACAGTGTCTTCTGACTCTGGGTCTGACTCCGGGTCAAAGTCATAAAAGGGACTGCGGTGGGGAGTCGTGAAGAAGCTATTTTTAAACAATGTTAAAACAATGTTTTGATAATGAGTAGCAGTGCATCCACCGTTCCAGAGGGGGGAGCTGTGCTTCTGAGAGCGGGTGTGCTTCCTACTGGTCACTGGCCAATCAGAAGACTCTGTCTTCTGGGGGTGAGAGTTGAGTCTCAAATCTCGCGGCGGGGAAACAGCGTCAGAAAAGAGAAAAGATTTCTATCGGCTCGTTTACAGCAACTAGGAGGTTTTGACCATAAAAACAAGTTAATGTATGTAAGTAGACCTCCATAACTAACATATTATGTGCAACAGGACCACTCTATGTGAGCTTTAATAATTTAACAGTCAGCACCAACAGATTGACAGGCAATGAAGTAATGGAGCAGTGATCAAAATAAATACATTATAGTTAGTCAATCAATAAATGATAAATAAGTGCATGTCTTGGTTTAAGATGCTAGATTAAAGTGTTGTATAGAATGACAGCTGTCCGAGTTTATCAGCCTGATAGCTGAAGGAATAAAAGCTGATCTGAATCTAAAAAGCTGCATGTTGCACAATGGAGGTGGCCTTCTTTCATGCTTGCCTCTCCCAGAGGGACATCAGATCTTTTTGCCTGACTGCAGTGGAATCTTGGAGCAGGTGTTTACAACGCAACACAGACTGTTTTCATCCTTAAAAGATAACTCACTGAACCAGCAATAAAAGAATAATATTAACCCTCAGGGCTCACACGGCAAGGATCTGTGCCACAGGTAAATAATACACAACTAAGGCTTTAAAAAATGTTGTTTTCTTATGTGCTGTTGAGTCAAAGTTATGATTACTTTTAAATTGCATTTTATTAGTTATATAAAGTAGCAATAGTTGTGCAGAAGTCACAAAATAGACATTCATAAAAATGAGCAAATTTCACAAATTCGATCTGATTTTAAACATTTTGAATATTTTATGCTTAGGTGTGTGGCGAAAATGAAAGTGAAATTGTTATTTTTTTCACTGAATATACTGTATGTTTTAACATAGTAATGGGGGAAAAAAAGCAGCCAAAATGCTTTGTGTTCTAAGGGTTGAAAGAACAGTAAGAATTGGTTAATATCAACTTACAAACATTAAGTTCAGCTTCCTCAGCAGGTAAATTTTCTGCCAGTGGCGATTGCTCTAAGACATTGGTTCTCAAAGTGAGGCCCGTGGGCTAATGGCGGCCCGCAGAAACATTTCTGGCGGCCCGCAATGAATTACAGTTGATTGTTTTAATCCAGGAGCTACTAAGCTTGTTAAATGTTTATTGGACATTACTGGATACAGACCAATAAGTGAAAACTGTAGAACTGCAATCTGGTCATTAAAATTATTACAAATGGGATTTATTTCTGTTTATTTTTCCTTTGGCGGCCCTCAGTCCAATGTTGGGTTCCTAAATTGGCCCTCAGGTATCAAAACGTTGAGAACCCCTGCTCTAAGTGAAGCTCAGCTTCCTCTAAAATTTCGTCAAATATGTTCTGTGTTGTACTGACATTTCAATACTAAACGTGTGCTATTAGAAAGTGAGATTTCCATATTCCCTTAGCAGCCTCCGCATTAAAACATGTAACCTCTATGGGACGACACAGAATCTTTTATTTTATTGATTTATTTATTTATTTTTTAATAGTAGTACAAATAGTACAAATAAGCCAAAACGTCACTGCCATGGAAGCTCAGCTTCTCTAGGAGTCAATGGAGCAGTGGCCAGACGCTGGGCTTCTGCATGATGATTGGAGGAACTGTCTGAAAGGTGGAGCCAGTGTTTGATTGACAGCGTTGCAGAAACATACAATATTTTGTGCCTTTTCTGCCTCAGTCCTGTGTGGATTTTGTGATGAATTCTATAGACAAATAGCTGTTTGTTGTGTTTTATTTGCTCGGTGATATAGAACCATTTTAATTTCAACATATACACTGTAAATAAAAACACTATTATAGCATTTCAGTTTTACATAAAAATCATGTTTCCTGTATGTTCCTCTCTTGTATACAAAGGCATTTGTATGATTCTACGACCTGGACCTCTGTTCCAGTTTCCTCCCACAGTCCTAACACATGCAGAGGTTCATTGAACACTCTAAATTGCCCATAGGTGTGGATGTGAGAGGGAGGGTATGGTTGTTTGTTTCCCAGTGATGGACTGCTGACCTGTTGGTCGACAATAGATGGATGGCAACACTTTCATGGGCTGGTAAAGACAAGCGGAAAAAGAACTTGGCTTGTACCCAAAGGGTCTGCAGTTTGCATCCTGACAGGTCAAAGGCTGCCTCTAAGGAAGGTACCAAACCCCCAGGCGCTGCTCAGTGGCTGCCCATGAATTCTTGGAAGGTTTCCAGTAGACAAAAGGTAAAATGCAGAGAAGAATATCCCCTGCCGGGATGAATAAAGTTTAAAAAATCTAATAAATAAATAAAATGGAGTGAGTGGCCTTGAGTAATCATTTTAACAGAAAATAATCAGCTTACATGAGAGAACACTGTTGCATTGTGCGAGGCTAAGCCATAAGAAGTGAGTAAGCAGAAAAGAAACCACACTTTTGGAGTGTGAGCAGATTGACGTGCTGAGTTTTTGTCCTCCAAAACTGGCACAGAGCTCTGAGGATTTCAATTAACTGGAACGGGAAAAGGGGGGGGGAAGAAAAATGATGTATGACCAAGACAAATCAGAGTAAAAGCAGAATAGAGGCAGTGATGGAAGGAAAGATAAATGCAGTCAAGGTGCGAGCCACACACAGAGAGTCGCAGATGTGAATAAACGTGCATACTGAACTAAAGATCTATCAGTTCAATTCAAAATCACACAGCAGGGTCTTCAGCTCCTTTTGGCTTGTGGCCTCTTATGATAAAGCAATCTGTGATTGCAATCCGTTGTTACTTCTACTCTGAATCTGAACATCAGCATTATTTAAAGGCCTGAAGACAAAACTGGAGATGGAAAAAGTACATAAATCTAACCTAACTCTATTTCCATATTCCTTTCATTATCCTGGATTAAACCAATCCTTTAACCCTTAGTGCTCACGCGGCATCTGTGCCACAGGTGCACCCTCAGTAAATGATATTGTAAAATGTTTGTTTTATTTTATTGCTTAATCTATCCCCATTTTATTTGTTCATTCTTTCATATTCTCATTTCTGTTCTTTAATAGCTTTTCTTACCCTTTTTTAATTGTTACTTGTTAACCTCGGACAACTTTATAACCAGACTAACTTAGGTTAGGAAAAAATATTTTCACTGCACCAGCAGATTAGTTTTATTAAAAATTAAAGCCGAGAACTACGGAAGCGTATTGCATTCACTTGAAAAAAAAAAAAAAACTCCTGTTTTTCTTAGTAATAAATTTTCGGTTTGATTTTTTGAATATTTTTTCCCATGTTTTTCTGTCAAATTTTTTTCCTGTTTTTCTGAGTATTTTTTTTTTCTGTTTTGCTTAGTAATTTTGTTTTCTGTTTTTCAGAATACATTTTTTTTCTGTTTTTTCGTGCACATTTTTTTCTCCTGTTTTTCGGAGTAATCACCGAAGGCAATTCCGGCGCCTCAGCTGCACACCATGTGGATCCAATATTTTCAGCAGTCTCCTGATCGTCTCTTGAGTCACCACATAGCCAGCCTGAATGCATTTCAAATGCATCATCTTGTATCCATGGAGCATGCTATATCTGTCCAACTGATCCTGGAGAAAGATTGCTATGTCTAGCAGATCTGAATGGGCTTTCCTTCTGAACAACCACAAAGTCCTCAGGTGCCTGCGTAAAGTCGACAAACTAATAGTAATGCCATCTGTCTGACTTAAAGACAGGACTATCTCCCAGTGTCCTAAACCCAGATCAAAGTAAAACTTGATTAAACTAAACAAGCCGTCCATGTTGTTATAAATCGAACTCTCAATAAAGGAGTGAATGTGTTTATTATTTCAAATGCTCTCTAAACTCAGAAAAAAATTACTCAGAAAAACATAAAAAAAATTACTCAGAAAAACAGGAAAATATTTACTCAGAAAATCAGGAAAAAAAGTAGACTGAAAAACATGGAAAAAAATTATTCAAAATTTAATAATGATTTTTATATGATTATTATATATATAAATGCAATACGCTTCTGTAGAGAACAACTCAATGAAAGGACGACTGTATTTAGATATGTATAGGATAAAAAAAACAAAACACAATACTTGAGATTGAAATAGCATACCTTGTGTTTTTTATGTTATACAAATATGACGGAATGGACCCGTTCCCTGATAGACTGAGCTCAGAGTTAAAAAAAGAAAGAAAATGCAGTCCCTGTGCTTTTTTTCTTCACAGGTGCTCTGCGGTCACTCAGCCGTGGGCGGACTTGGCCCTGTGTGAGTCAGTGTGGGTACGATGGTCAGCTGCTGATCTGTTATTTTCCCCACAACAGGGAGTATATCTAATTACACACTAGTCTATGTGTTGTTCAGGAATAACCCCAGGTTTGGAGATTAGAAAATAGCTTGGAGTCACATTGAAGATAAAATAATCAGTGTTAAATACTTTTTTTTTTACAGCATAAAAAGTACCGTTCACTACACTAATTTCCTACTTGAGACGGTGTAAACCAAAGAACTGTGAACAGGTTTATTTTGCTTCAAACATTTAATCATATAGAAGAATTCCTGCTTCCTGCTGTTGCCAAAACCGAGATTAAAGGCCAAGAAGGACAAACACAGCGGTGGGAATAGAGTGGGCAGCACAAACATAAAATATGCTGTGTTCGTGCAGAAAGTACAACAACATTACCCAAGTCAAAATCTATGGTTTGGCTCTTTGTACTTCTCCTGTTTAGGAGAGTGTGTGTTTATTAGTTTCAGCCTTTTTTGTTATCATGAGGCTTCATCAGCGTACAGCAGTGGTCACTGCCTGACCGAGCAGCGCCGACTCCTCACCGACAGCAAGCTCTCAAGCCCAGTATAGAGCTCCAAACGTCATGTGACTCGGTTTGTTTACACAACCATGTTGGCAGGAAAAGGCTCCTGCAATAATGAACAGCAGCGACGCTGGTCTCAAGCCTTCAGAGAACACTGTGCACTTTAAATCCATGGAGATCGAGCAGGGGATGATATCTGACCTTTATTGTGTGTGTTTCACCAATATGGAAACAGTCATAATGGATATTATCCCAGACCTGCAGTTAACCAACATCCTCCACCAGTGTTAACGAAAAATGTTCATCAACCCTTTTTCACAGCCAAAAACGAGACGTTAAGTGAATAAAGGTAAAGTTGATGTAGAAAAAACTATGACACTTTCGACAATGAAGAATGGACGAACTGGAAAGAGAACCAATCAGAAGAGAATCAGACTAATCTCTTAGTGAGGTTAGGTTGATCTAACCGGATGAGGAGGCGGAAGACACACAAGGTAAGCGGTAGAAATGATGGCGTTAGGAAGAAAGAGAAGAGATGGCATTTGGTCTAATTTCACGCCGATGTTATGGAAGAGAAAACCCTTTGTAAATAACACGTGATTTACAATCATGTGACATTTAGAGGCGAGTCATCCAAAATTCCACTAACACACACTAACTAACGCTCTTTTATCAGCTCAGCTGTTTGTGCTGTTGTTGAATTTGAAATGGAGTTCAAACAGAAACAAACCACCAGCTTCTTCACATCAAACAGTTATATCTGCATTGTAAATGCAAACCTTAATAATAACATATTAATGGATGGAACGGTAGAGAAACATTTAAATAATACAAACAAGTCGACTAAAATATGCTTATGCATAGTTGAATAAAACTAGAATAAAACTAAAATATTTCAAAATATGATTAAAACTAAATGATATTTTAGTCATACGACTATATCTACAATGAAATTAACATTGTCGTCCGCTTTCTGATAAACTATACCTCATTCTTCTATGTAGAATGTTTAGACACAATGCATTCAAAATAAAATGTACTAAAGCTCGTAAGTGGAATCTGTTCCATCTTCTCAGGTCGCTTCAAACTCATTTTGTGGCAGTCACTTCTGCTGTCTCTCAGATCTGATCCAATTCTCTCTGGTTTGCTCGTACCCGACTGCTTTGGAATCACAGATTACAACAGCTATTCACCATCTACACTTTTTATGAATACAACAAGTCCACAACTTGCCTGCTATGTGTTGCGTGGTTGATTATACGTCTATGGATTTGAACAGCGTGGCTTCCTGCCAAAATGGCAGTCTTGTATAAAGTACCTTAAAGTTTCTCACCAGGAAATGACTTTGGTAGAAGTTGAAGTCACTTTTTATAATATTACTTAAGTAAAAGTATATGACATTTACTGTACTTAAGTATCACAAGTCATTTTCTGATATAAAATGTACTTAAGTTTTAGAAATGAAAGTAGTTGCAGCATGTGAGTGGGTGAAAACTGTAGAGTAGAGCATCAAGACTAGAAATGCTCTATATAAATACAGACCATAATAACAAAGATAGTTAAAGGAAATGCAGTGGAGTAAAAGCATTAGTTGAT
This sequence comes from Microchirus variegatus, assembly GCF_963457635.1. Taxonomy (NCBI): domain Eukaryota; kingdom Metazoa; phylum Chordata; class Actinopteri; order Pleuronectiformes; family Soleidae; genus Microchirus; species Microchirus variegatus. The sequence continues at coordinate 8,168,863 of NC_139814.1, forward strand.
AGATATATAAAAGTAAGGTACAGATACGTGTATTTAGTACAGTAACAAAGTATTTGTACCTTTTGCACTGCAAAAGCTCTTTGTTTTGATCTGGACGTGATGTGAAGTCAGCTAACAGAGTTCTATAGAGCTCACTGTGTATCAGCTCATCCTGGTGATCCACGCTGTTCCTCCTTTAAAGCTTATTTCAACAAAGACATTGTGGAAACAGGATAATTACCCCGTTTGCTTCCACATCTCTTAGACTTCTGCATCATTAGTCGTGAGACTGAGGAGACATGAAAGGAAGTAAAAAAAAAAGAAAAAAGACACAGATCTCGTGCTGCTGAGGTGTACTTTCATCCGTACTTTTTTTTTATCATCTTTGACTAACATTAGGCATGTTTCCAAAGGCACAGTTGTTTTTTTTCTAGACAAACAAACATAGAATCTTACAGATGCAGTCAATATTTTCCCCATGTACAGTATATAAATGTACTACATTTAAGTAGAGATCAACCAATATGGGTGATTCTATGGCTGAAATCCATACAACCAACCAGCAAATGATACACAATTGTCTCTGTCTCTCTAGTCAAACACCAACTACTGCATTCAAATGTTGCCATTGGTTTTTTTTAGTCCACACTTCATTGGTACACTACTGTCGTCCTCATTGTCCCAATCTCCTCCCCCTGTCGCATCGTCACCGGTTGAGAGACTCAACTCACTGATAACCTGCAGTGGGGATTTTTTCCACTAAACTACAACTGTAGTCAAATTCATTAGCAGACCACGCCCCCCTGCACTGCTCCCCACCTCCTCCTCCCAGCCCACTTCTTGGCATTTTTTCAAAATCAGACAAAGTGTGAAGTTAGCCTCAGAAGAGAGGGTTTCGTTACCCTTTAATTTCAACAAACTGTTGTTTCTGAGAACAGTGATGTGTAAAATTACTATCGGATAATTATTTAAATCCTAGCATAATTTGGCTAGGCTCTACCTTTTGCGTAAAAATCCTGAAAACATACGTTTATCTCAAACATTTTAGGCTTTTGAAATTGTCAATATTTAACAGGAGGTGTCTGGTGTATTTAGTGACAGCACTGCTGAAAGTGGCGATCATGAGCCGTATCACAACCTGTTCAGTCATATTTCAGTTAAGTGTCTGTGCCAGACAGAGACATTGAGGCATAAATAGCCATAGCATGGCTGAGTGTACTAGTGTAGAGTAGAGCTAGAACTGTATAACAGATAAGCACCATTAGTGGCCAATTGGCTCAGTTAATTGCCCTAATCAAATAATCTGTATTTCCTTTATTTACAAGCCGCATAACATACTCATCGAGATCTATCTCAAAACAGTTTGTTAACTTTAATTCCTACATCTGCTATTTACAAAAGTTTGTACTATTTTTAGTAACTCTTTAAGTATTACCACCACAGCTGCCTGATGATGGTAGTAGATGCTGCTGAGCCTCCACCACTGGTTCCTCGTCACCTGAGGAGCTGTGATAATGATCTGAGAGGCAGGACAGTGCAGCTCAGGGAAGGATTAGACCACAACAGCGGGTATTGTCCTAACAGCTGCTGCTGTGGAAATGCCCCACAAAACGCCCACCATGCTCCACTGGGCAGAAGAAAAAAAAAGGCCGTCTTCCTCTGAATACACTTTTTTTTCCTCGCTTATCCAATTTTCTCTCATCTTTTGATTGCTTTTCTCATCACGGCTGAGCAGAGTAATTGGACTTTCCCCTCACTCCAGCTGTGCAACACTCTCAAGCGAAGAGATACGTGTTGATAAAGTGTGTCGACAATGAGGCAGCATAATGAGGCCGCGGTATTTCATTGTTTAAAAAGACACATGAATGAGTGGTTCTGAAAGGAGCCGTCAACACAAGACAGGAAACGCACAGCGGAGAGACAGACGGACAGCGTTCCTGCTCAGTTCCGCCTTTTGAAGGTGAAACTAACTTTGTGAAACAGCACTTTAGAGAAATGAGATGCCTCAGTGTGTGTGTACGTGTGTGTGTGTGTGTGTGTGTGTGTGGAGACCCACCAGCACCTCCTGGCCTCCTCCTCCTCCTCCTCCTCCTCCTCCTGCTCTTTCTACGCTCAGGTGTTCGTCTGAGCCTTTCAGCTTCCTCACCTGAAACAAATTACACGTACAAACAAGTTGAATGCAACATTAACATATGAGTTACTGTGAGAACAGTTTGTAATTGCCTGCATAAAAGGAGCGACGCAGAGGGAACAGTAAACTGATGACTGAATAAACACAGTGACTAGATATCAACACACCTACGGGAGATTATAGATTATTATTAGGGATGCAAAGGGGCAGAAATTATTTTGGATTGGGAATTAGTGGGAAATCAATTGGGTATATATGGGAATTATGGATAATTTCATGTCAAATATGATACAATTAAAAAACATGACACAGATTAATTTGTGGTAAATTGCCATGGGAATAATACACAACTCTTTATATGTGTGTCTATATATTAAATGTGTCATCTTGTGTGTTGTTGAGTCAAAGTTATGATTCATTTTATATACAGCATTTTTAGTAGTGATATAAAGTAGCAATAATTGTGCAGAAGTCACAAAATACGGCGTTTTTTGTTTTCTTTGTGTTGATGATGAGCCAAGTGAACTTGTGAGCTGCGACGTATATTTCCAAATTTCACAAATTCAATCCGATTTTAAACAGTACTTTTTGCTCAGGTGTGTTTATATCAGTTGGTGAAAATGTCATCTGATTGCCTCTAGGTCGCGCTGATTAAAAAGAATGTAAGACACTCTATATTGCACATTCTTATAACCTCTGTATTAGTTAAACATAGTAATGGAAAAAAAAGCACCCTAAATGCTCTGTCTTCTAAAGATTAACAGTAAAAGTTACATACACAAATGCACTGTTTCAATAAATCATTGTATTTTCCTTGTCACAATCATCATTTTTAAATGGCAGTGCAACCAAATCTAAGCCACGCAGAAGTGAAAAAAATTCAGCCTTTCTTTCTTTCACATTTGGAGTCAGATATCATAATAGGAGGTGAATGCATGAATTTGTCCGTCACGGCATCGGTTGCAAATCCGGGACTCTGGTTTCAGTGCTCCTTACTCCTTACCAGCTGAGCTAAGGTGCTACCAATGACAACATGACGTGACTGTGGCTGATTTTCTGTCCCAGTCTGTCTCTGGCCATAAATAATAGATTATAAAACCGAAGCTCCGGGTATACAAAATCTGACCTTGGGCCGTGATTGGCCTGTGGGCCGGACTTGCCTGGTATATAACTATCTATCAATACCTAATCTAGATATTAATCTAGCTTTCATGTTCAAAATGAACACTTAAAATGACACTGCAGCAAGAAAATGGTAATGGATCAGCGACAATATTCAGGGAGGGAGGTCAAGTCAGTGTAATACATTTCTTGCAACAGAAATGTAACATTTTGGATCATTCCTCTCCCTCATGAGTTGTTGCTGATGTTCACGTGGTGCAGTAACAAGCCTCGTTCACCACTGGATCAGACCAACATGAACACACACACACACACACCTTGTAAATCCCCTGAAACTCATGCTAAACCCTGAAAAAAATCACATGATCGAATATAAATCTGTGAAACCGCATGGAAGAAGACTGGTTGGAGGATAAATGTAGTTCACCGCAGTATAATTCTTCTGGAACTAAACCCACAGAGATGTGATGAGAGCACTGAAACATTGACATTTAAGCACAAGCTCATCCACAAACTAAGCAGCAGGAGCTCGAACCACCACGTTTCCTTAAATTATAAGTCTGGAAGAGCTAAAAATATTCCGGAATTAATCAAGCAAATTAAGTTTCACATGACACCTGGAAAATGAGCTCTTCACTTCATGCAAAAGAGCCAGCGTTTGCTGGATCTACAGAATACACTGCATCTTTAACATTTTGTCCCTTATTTTTCATTTAAAAACGCGTCATGACTCAGTTTTTGCGTCTTTAATCTACCACGTTTCTTCTCACGTTTGATTTATTCCTTCATCTCTCCTTCCGAGTGGTTCACCTGGTTAGAAAGTTACAAACACTCACTGACAGTTTTTATTAATGGCAGTCATTTGGATGACATTTATTAATGTCTGCTAATGTGGGTTTGATTTGCTTGGTTTGCGCTCAGTGGAGAAAATGAAAAGGAGACAGGAAATTAAAGAAAACCTCCTCAGAAAAGCACATGAAAGAAAATCATGCAGTGTGTTATTACTGACAGAAAATCCTGTGAGTTGACTCACTACCCTGTGGCTTTCATGTACAAAAAAAAACCACCATCTCTTTTCCATTCATTCATCTTCCCCTAAATCCACGCACTGTTTATGAGCTTCACGATACAATAAGCCCACAAAACTTTTTCCTGTTTAAACTATATTTGTTTTTCCACATTAAAAAATAAGACGCAGACCAGTGTTCCCCAATCTTTCTGCATGGGGACCCACTTTTTAAAGGCTATTGTGACACAAAGAGTTATGAGAAGAGCAAATGTGTATATTATGTAGCAACTAAATTAGAGCCACATCTGTAACTAATATCGTTTTTTATTCTTATTCTTAGTGCTCACATGGCACAGATCAGTGATGCAGGAATAAAACACAACTCCTTATATGGACATCCTGGGGGTGTGTGTTTATCCCTTTAACACCGAGCGTATCGCAGACGACACATTTGTTTTTGTGGGCGGGGCTTACTTTGCATAGGGTTAGGGTAATAGTAAGCTTCTGTTTCACTTTGGCTGGTTTGTCTGCTTAGGCTGCTGCAGAAACCTGGCGGCACAAGATGGCAGCCTCCGTAAAGCAAGGCTCTTGCCTTAAGTATGTATAAAAGACTTTAGTATAAGTCTAAAAAAAACACAACAACTTTCATGTTTAAGTGATTATACACTTATTTAAATATACATTTCTGCCAATAAACCCACACACATAATACATACTGGACCTTTAAAAGCAGAGCAGAAAGAGAGAGCGGGTCAAGACTTTAGGGGCCGACAGAAGAACTGTTAAACTCGTGAATCTCGTGAATGAATAAGTGCACAGTCACACAGAAGGGGGACAACAAGTTCACTACTCATTTTTTTCACTCCACAAGACACAGGACTACACTCTTAGAAATAAGGGTTCCAAAAGGGTCCTTCTCCAAGGGCTGATGTTCTACCTGGAACCATTTGCTTCTGAAAAACCCTTTCCCGAAGAAAAGGTTTTTCAAGGGTTCTTGGTAACACTAATGGTTCCAGTAAGAACCATTTTGATCGAGAGAACCCTTTAAAACCCTTTTCCTGAATAAAGGGTTTTAAAAGGGTTCTCCTATAAGGACATGCCGAAGAACCTTATACGGTTCTACGTAGCACTTTTATTTCTAAGAGTGTAGTTTGGATCAAGTTCATGTTTGCAATAGTTATGTGTTTTTTTGTTTTTCTTTACCTTGGCACTGCTGTCGGAGTGACGTCTGGCACATGCTTGAAGCTGACTGATCCAAAACTGCTGTTCTTTGGCATCAGAGGCTACAAGGACACACAAGAAGAGCACAATAATGAAATTACAAGTTGTAAATAATAAATCCTCATGTGAGTTCACAGTCGGGTTAATATGCAGTTAAAGGTCATCCAACTTTAAGTGTCTCCACTTCCACAGTTTAGTTCCCTCTGTCCTGTGTAAGTGGGAAGTGGAACTATTCTCTGTTCTCTGTACAGATTATCAGTGTTGATTTATGAATTATCTGTATTTTATACATATATATATGTATATATATATATACACAGTATATAAATGTAAAATTAATTTTACAGTTCAAAGTTTCTATTTGGTTAATTTCAACAAATGTACTGTTTTTAACATGACAACAATGTGATGGATAAATTAGACCCTTGACAAATAAGATTTTCTGAATATAAGTATATGATAATAATAATATAAATAACTGTTTTTGCAAAGGACCATTTGAAATCCAATTTGAGAAGCCAAAACTTTCAGAATGAGTCAAGTAAGAATATGATTTAATTGCATTTTAAACCATCTCTATATGTGGTTTAACCCTCAGTGCTCACACGGCACAGCTCTGTGCCACAGGTGCATCCATAAAAAAATTGCCGTTGTAATAATACACAACTCTTTATATGATCATCCTGTGTGTGTGTGTGTGTGTGTGTGTGTGTGTGTGTGTGTGTGTGTGTGTGTGTGTGTGTGTGTGTGTGTGTGTGTGTGTGTGTGTGTGTGTGTGTGTGTGTGTGTGTGTGTGTGGGTGGGTGTTTAGGTCACATATTCACACTTTTATTTTCATATTCCCATTTTTAGAAGTGATGTAAAGTAGTAATAATTTTGCAGTGGTCACAAAAGAGATCGTTTTTATTTTATTTTTGTTCATAAAAACGAAAATTGTGAACAAGTGAACATTGAACTGTGATGCATTTCCAAATTTCACAAATTAAATATGATTTTAAACATTTTTAGTACTTGTTGCTCAGTTGTGTTTATGTAGTTAGTGAAAATGAAAAAATGGCATCAGATTGTACAAGTTGTGCTGAAAAAAGGATGTAAGACATTCTATGTTGCACATTCTTATAGCCTCTGTATATACTGTATGTATTAACATAAATTAAACAAGCAGGCAAAATGCTCAGTGTTCTAAGGGTTAAAACAGCTTTGGAAAGTTTCTTTGCAGACTTCCAAAACCAAGGATGAAATCTGGATACGTGTAACACATCTGATGTTTTTTTTCATCAGGACGACCTGCATGATGTCAATAACCTCGTGTGCGGCCACATGATTATTCAACTCATCAACAGTGGAACCGTTTTGACCCTGCTGCCCTCTTGATGATGTCCTCAGGCGCTGCTATCAAATCTAACCCTCTTCATTATCTCCTCCATGCTAAATTTAACATTCGGTCTTCAACAAACACCAGCAAATCATTTTTGACCACTTTGCAGGCGGCACTTTGATACTCTCTGCCTCGTCCTCCTGGCACAGAAGTCTGCTGTCGGAGCACAAACACACACACACACACACACACACAGCTGAGGCCCAGACGAACACAGTGAGCCGCAGCTCTAACATTTGAAGGAGATACAGACTGTCTGCTTGTGCTGACCCGCTCCGGGTCAGATGGGAAAATAAAACCCTTCAGATCGCATTTCTCTGACTAATTATTAGAGAAGATAGTCTGATAACATTTAGGTCAACTGCAAGTTAAGCACCAACATCAAAACAGAGCGAGATTAGTCTGAAAGATTGCAACTGATTGCACAAGATTTTACAAAAAATACCGTGTTTCAAACCTCTTTTCAAGTATTTTCCACTAAGCTGCATTATTATAAACAGAAATCTTTAAACCTCAGCAGTCAAGTCAAGTCATCTTTATTTCAAGAGCCCATTTAAAAACAACCAAGGTTTGACCAAAGTGCTTTACAGATTTATAGGCACAGCAACATAGAAGGTTTAAAAAAGTAAAACAGTGACATAATAGAAAAGTAAAATGGTTAAAAACTACATAGAAGTGTACATAAATCTTTAAAATGATCAAGTTAGGGGTGATCTGATACAAGACTCAAAAAAAGCAAAGTTAAGATTGTCACACCTGCTTCACTGAGCTCACAATGTAAACATTTACGTATACTGACTTACAGTAAGTGTGTTTTCAACTTCCATTTTGTGTTGCTTGGTTTTTTATTATAAGTTTTAATTTAATCTTAAAGTTTGCTACATTTACACAAGGTTAAAAAAACATACTCATTAAAAGAAGCAGCGACGAGCAATGGTGGATCAGTGGTGGAACGAGTCGTCTCTCAACCGGAAGGTTGTGTGTGTCAATTCCTGGCTCGTGTACATGACTCGGACAACCGCATGTTGCTCTTGAGCAACCGTGTGAACGGCAAAAGTGTAAATCAATACACATTATTTACCATGTTGGGAGCAACAATTGATTTTTCTGGCTCTTGACCTTTGATCCTTTGGCTTCTGTCCTGCTGTGGCAAAAACATCGATACAGTAACACTTACTCTGCTCACATCTGCCCATACGTTCAAACCACATGTCAAATTGCACAATGGATCTTACTGAACGACATTGGGAGCTTCGGCACGCTGTCCATGATCTGATTCTCAAGTGCAGTTATTAGTGTCACTGCCTCAGTTTGCATAATCACAGGGGTCAAATTTAATTAGTTACTGAGAGTGTGGGACCATTCTTCCATATATATGTCGTCAGATTCACCATCATCTGTCCCAGTGCTGTAATTACTATAAGTGGAATGAGATGATGATTGTGGTGCCTGGGAATAAAGGTTTTTTCTCGCTCACGCTCTCACTGCAGATTCTCATTTGGTCGTCTCTGGGATACACGGAGTACAGGGGACAGTTGTTGCTGCATTTAAAATGGACAAACACACCAGCTGCTCATTATTTTTTGAACCGACAAAAACAGACGGAATACTGAAAGCACAATCAGACAACACAATTTGGACTAATGCACAACACAGGCAACCTTATGAATTGTCTCAATAAGTGATAAATGATGAAGAATTAACTGAAAGTGAATCTTTCTGCTATCTAAACTCACAAAATAAAAGGGGCATTTTATATTATTCTAAAATTAAATAATCAAAAACTCCACCTCCTCTGTTCTTAAATAAAACCGTCTCCCTCTGAGAAATACTAAAGTACCACTGAGAGGAAATCAGGCAGCATGAATTCATTGTTGGTCTGTCTCTGGTTTCCAGTCCAAATCCAATGCTTTCATCAAAATAGACCAAACCGGAAGCACCTTCACCTCCAAGTCTCTTTCAGCTTTAATTTGCCTTAATCAGAATCATATTCTCCCTAAATGAGAAGAGCATGTGCCGCGTCTGTATTTTACATATGCATCACTACACAAACAGGTGCATATTAGTAGAGCCAAGCTCTCTACGGTGAGGCTGCTCTGCTCCTCACAGACAACTCATCATCTTTAATCACAGCCAGGTGCTTGCACATCACACACACACAGAGAGAGAGAGAGAGAAATATCACATTAGATGCTCGCTCACTCTCAGGGTAGGAGGTCGCTGCCCGAGTCAGTCGTTTAACGTGGATGACGACAAGAAGCAGAAAACTGTGAAGGGTGTCACTGCATTTGGTACAAATGTTCGTGTGAATAATATCACCAGAAAGGTAAAAAAAGAAAAGAATTCTTGAATTCTGCACTTTTTCACAGGAGTCACTACATTTAAGCTCCATTATCCCTCACTCCACTCATCTTCCACCACTTTATCCTCCACATGAGGGTCGCGGGGGTCGCTGGTGCCAATCTCAGCTGAGCCCTGGGCAGGTCGCCAGTCCATCACAGGGCAAACAACCATTCGCTCTCACAATGTCCAATAAAGGATGCATGCAAAAAGGACCCTTGTGACCACCGGGTCGCGAACAAGGTCACAAGCAGCTCTTTCTACAATAAACATATAGGTTCATTATACAATCAAGCTCTGAATATTCTCCATAAAAAAGCCAAATTCGCTGGCATATGCAAAATTAATTTTCAAATGTATCAGTAATTTAGCATCAGTGCCACCCTGTGGTGAAGAAGGAGTCTCTTTATTCTTGTTATGATCAGGTTTTCCCCCCTAGGCCTGGTCGTAAAAAACAATCACAACTTTTCTTCTGGTGCACAAAAAAACACGAGTGCATCTTCGTCTTAATCAGCTCTGTTGAAAACAATTTGACCCTTTGATTGGTCGTTATGATAATCCGCTTAATCTGAGCATTGAGACTTGATTAAATTCCCTCTGCACTTCACCTTTGCTCACAGTCTGCCTGTGTTCAATCATGAAAAACTCCCTTCATGTTCTTCTGCATTAACTGAGCACAGTGTGCTTCTTGGGGTTAAACCCAGAAAAAAAAGCCTCCAGGTTATTTTAAAGCTCCTCACATTTTTTAATACTTTTACTTACTGGTGTTTTGTTATTTGCTGGTGTTTGGGGGTATGCAGTGCATTTGCCCCTGTCGGCCACCGTCCCTTTAAGGTACTTCATACAAGACTATCAACCATCAGTAGTGAGGAAAAATACCAAATGTTTATTGACTATTAACTAACTAACAACACTCACAGAAGCTGGCTGCTCAAAATCAGGCGAATGACTGGATAACTTGTAAATGTTTAATTAGTGACACAGAGCATAGTTTGAATGTCATGTGAAAGAATTCAAGAAGTCATCTGATGAGGAGCAAATGATTTGAAAACAAAGACATTTACTGTGGAAAAGTTGTATTCGTAAGTCTGTTAGTACAGATAAAGTATGACAAAATAATGTGTAACGGTAAACTCAACTTCTTTAGGGTGACAAACCCGGTAGTGCAAACAGGAAATGATATCTTGTTACAAATTATGAAACAAAATAAAATGAGAAGTTTGTGGAAAAAAGCATCAAAAATTGAAGGAAAAAAAGTGTTGAAATTGATTAACTAGGTTGACAAAATCCATTCACAAGAAGCTAATCGAGTCATCAGTGGTGTAACCAATATCTTCATTTGACCCTGGACAGACTGTAGCTTTAAACTGGAACATATAAAATGATTTTCTTAGAAAGAGACATCACTGCTGCTCCAAGAAAGTGGGATTATATCTACTTCCATGTTTTTCAGGGAATAAAAGCTGCTGTGTCCAGCCAAGTTTGAAAAATGTAGCCATGGGATATTTATCATCATCAACTCCTAGTGGCAAAAATCACAACCATCTCTATAGTTGCAGTGTGTTCCTGCATAAATGTGACTTTCTTTATTGGATTCCCTGTCTCTAACTTTCAATAAAAAGAGAATTTTAAAGAAGTATTAATGGCATAAACGTGCTCCAACTGTAATTTGGGAGTTTGAGGAAGCTGTAAAGGTGAAATAAACACGTCTGCACCTTCTCCTCGCTGTAATCTCTGCACCACAGACGCAGGATCTTACACCTACACCGGCTCACCTTCAAGTCACTTGTTCAAAACCCTTCTTGTGAAAAGGCACCAACCTGAGAATAAAGGTGGCATTTAAAAGCTCGACTGTAAGATGATACGCAGCTAATAAGCTACGCCTGAGAAACTCAACCTTATAAGTTCAACTCCGGAAAGTGGGCTTTTCAGGTGTTCCCATGGTAACCAGGCCTTAGTGTAACAGCTAATATTAATCACAGGCTTTGGCCGCATCAAAACAAAAAAAATCACTTCTACTTCCATGATTTTCTTGATAGTTCTTGAATCTCATGAGATGAAAAACACCTCTGAAACTCAACTTCTCCTTTTCTGTGAGATCATTGTTTCCTCTTCGCTTGGAACAGATGAGGAATATAGGCCAAGTTATTCTGATATCCTCCCCCTCGAGAACGTGAGGGGACATTCCAGCAGCTTGTGTGGAGCAACAGTGAAAAGGAGTCTCTTTTGCATCAGTGGATAAAAGTCACAGAAAGCACAGGCCTCTTTTATCGCACACTGATGTTTCTCTTCTGTGGAGCTTTAATGATTCCTCGGATAATAAACAATTCAGAAATAATCAAAGCATGGAGATTAAAACTGTGTGGAACACTGCCATAACATAACCTAACCTCAGGTTGTTTTTTTTTAGCATGTGCAGTAACTTTTCTAAGGAGCACCCGAAGTGACATGAGAAAAAAAAAAAATGACGAAAAAAAAAGTTTCAAACTCGAGATCTCGAATTTCCAAAAAATGTTGAAAAAAAATAAATGAATAAATAAAAAAATTTTGGGAATTTTTTTTTTTTTTCATCATTTCTTGGAAACTCGAGATCTCGGATTTCTTTTGACTGCCAGCCGCTCAAACATTTTCATTTGCACCATGCTCAGGGCTTCTTTGGTTCAGCACTGTGGACAGTGGTGAGAGTGTTAAAGGTCACATAGAGTGGTCCTGTTGCACATATATGTTTTGGACGTCTACTTACATATATTAACTTGTTTTTATGGTCAAAAACCTCCTAGTTGCTGTAAACGAGCAGATAGAAATCCTCTTTTCTGACACTGTTCGCCAGGCGCGATCTTTCAGACAAACTCTCGCACCCAGAAGACAGACTGTGTTGTGATTGGCTAGTACATATCAGCACACCCGCTCTCAGAAGCGCAGCTCCCCCCTCTGGAATGGTGGATGCACTGCTACTCATTATCAAAACATTGTTTTAACAATGTTTAAAAAAAGCTTCTTCACGACTTCCCCACCTCAGTCCCTTTTATGACTTTGACCTGGAGTCAGACCCAGAGTCAGAAGACACTGTCGCTCGTGAAACACCTCCACAACGGACGTTATTCTTCTTCTGCGGTTCAATGTAAGCAACCGGATGTGCCCGGACTAGTGCCCGGAGCAGGAGGATCTGCTGTTCAGGAGAACCAGTGTTTACATAAACATAACGGGATTTTCAGAGATCTCGCTGAGCCAGATTACAATAAAACACAGCGTTCTCAGAAATGGCTGAACTGTTTGTTTTGAACCTTCAGGGCTTCATAAACAAGGTAATGACGCAGATACACACTAAAAAAAACTGCATTAATAGGAACTTCCGGTCGAGTTCCGCTTTAAACAGTTTAACAGGACACTTGTTACAACTTTACTATCGTGTGTATCTGTTTGTGTGTTTACAGATACGTGTGTTGCAATAATCCCACAAATGTAATACATGTTCAACAAACGTAATAGCCACTGCCTACTACAAACGAAACACGCTTTCAACTTTCAATATTGTAATTTTGTGATAACGCAATGAGTAACGGTCGTTGTGGTTTTTGTTTGTTTGCCTATACACACACTAATACTGACCTCGGCTGTAAATACAGCTGCTTGCTCTCCGCTCCGCTATTACAACGGAGGACCCCCGCACGCACACACGACAATTTAGGTGGGAAAAAAATCTAATTGTGATTTTATATTGCAATTTAACTTGTGATATGACTTTTTTGTTTTAGGTCAAGTAACCACAAGATGGAGCATTACTGCACAAGATACCATCACAACAATAATAATAATAATGCATTGTATTTGGTGCCGCCTTTCAAGACACTCAAGGTCGACTCCTAATGCAGGGGTCTAAACCAGAAGCTCTCGAGCCACATGTAGCTATTTGGCCCCTCTACAAAGGCTCCTTGTAGCTTTGTATTAAAAAAGGTTTATTTTCATTTTATTTGCATTTTCTTCTTTCAAAGTGAACACCTCTTATTTAGAGATCAAGGTGATAAATAAAAGTGTTCTAATACTGTATTTTGTGCATCACATCCAATGTCTGTGTCAAATGTGATATTGAAAACCAACCCAAACCTGCACAAAACTTGTGTTTGAAATAATGGGAAGCTAATCTGGAGTCCTGTCCATCTTTGGGTCCACATACTTATGCTAGATTTGATTCGATTTTTTTTCTCCACACATCTCGCTCCATCTTCACCTAATGTCAAACCAAAATAGATCAGTACAGTTTATCGAGCTAAGGCCATAGTCAGACTAAGACAGGCACCTGGACAACTTGCCGAGTCTGAGTTTACATGCGGACGAGGAGGAAAACATTTATTTATTGACCGTATGCATCTGACTCCGCCACCATATGATTTCCAGCAAAAGTACTGCAGTTACTGTAATATGTCGTCTCCTTCTACTTCTATGTCAAAGACTGAGGAGAAAATGATGGTGCATATGCAGAACGCCAAGTCCAACTATAGTCCCACTAAGGGTAAACAAAAATGCAGGGGTAATTGGACTTTCAAACATGTTTACATGAAATTAAGAAAACCAAATTAATCTCAGTGAAAATAATAATAATAATGATTAAAAAAAAAAAACAGACTCTTGATACTGAACATAATCTTTTCAGCCACTGATCATATTTAAAATATGGATTATAGAAGCTTTAAAACACCTAAACATTATTTCAGAAGTGTCTCATGACCAGCTGACCAACGCAGAGAAAAACATTTGAATTCATAACATCCCTGCCCTCCGTCATAAAACACACACACACACACACACACACACACACACACACACACACACACACACACACACACACACACACCCTCCGCTCAGTGTTTGTACTTTGCCATATACGGGCAGCGTGAGGACAGCATGAGGTCATACCTCTGAGTTTGTACAGCTCTCCATTGACGGCGTTTACGATGAACATGTGCGGCGCCTCGTCGCTCGGGGTTACAGAGGCACCGATGAGGGGCAGGGACCCGCGGGGCTTCTGGCTTTTCCCCTGCTCGTTGACAAAGTACTGCAGCTGTCCCAACTCTGGGTCCAACACAAAGTACCTGCACGGAAGAGACACAAAGAGACAGAGACGTTAAGAAAGTAATGACCCAGGGAGAAAGACAAAGGAATTATAAGCAGCAACAGTAATGTTATCATCGTTTTGTTTTATGCTCTCATTATCTTGTTTACGGCTGGAACTTTCTTTTTTTTAAATTTCCCTTTTACGCACAGCTTTCACGATCTGGGAGGCGGAGGAAAAAACCTGGGAGGAGAACTACGACTGAGAGTGTGATGAGTCCAATGGGAGCTGCCATAAAGACAAAGCTTTCAATTTTTTTTACCTGTCATCCACCGAGGGCTGCAGGACATTGTTTACCACGAGTCTGTTCACACAGAATACTCCTCTGTGCTCGAGCTGAGCAAGAATCTGCCATTACAGGAGAGTGCTGTTTTTAATCATCAAAACAAGCTTCTTAAATGTTTTCTGGTTTCTTTGCTCCATATAACAAAGAAATCATTAAATCTAAATCATTTTGGTTTGTGGACAAAACAGACATTTGAGAACATCATGTTGAGCATTAACGCCGATCAATTTCTTCAACACCTGATTAACCAAACACCAATTAATCGATAGATAGATAGATAGATAGATAGATAGATAGATAGATAGATAGATAGATAGATAGATAGATAGATAGATAGATAGATAGATAGATAGATAGATAGATAGATAGATAGATAGATAGATAGATAGATAGATAGATAGATGTGGTAATATTACACAACTCCTTATATGGACGCCTTCTGGATGTGTGTTTATAGATCACATATACATGCTTTAAAATATTGAAGGTTTTTTTCATTTTCTTATGTGTTGTTGAGTTAAATTATGATTTATTTTATATCACAATTTTAGCAGTGATATAAGGCAGCAATAATTGTCTTCATTTGTAAGTTTGTCTTCATTAAAACAAGCAAAAGTGAACTTTGACTGCGCATTTCCAAATTTCACAAATTCAAATCTGATTTTTAAACATTTTGAGTACTTTTTGCTCAGGTGTGTTTATATAGTTGGTGAAAATCATCAGATTGCCTGTAGGCTGTACTGAAAAAAACCCGATATGACACTATATTGCACATTCTTATAACCTGTGTATATGCTGTATGTATGCTGAGATAGGCACAGCACCCCCTGCGACCCTCTGGTGGAGGATAAAGAGGTAGATAATGGATGGATGGATGGAAAAAAGCAGCCGAAATACTCTGTGTTCTGAGAGTTAAACTTTTGGCATAGATTGAAAACATTGACATTGTCTTTTAGTAGTTGTTTTCATAGTTAGCCCCGGGAGGTTAAGCGTTGTGAGGGGACAAAAGTGGAGCACTGCTGTGTCCCTCTGTGCACTGTGTGTAATTCAGCTCACTTCATACTCTTGGTAACTTAAACTGAACATCTCCAAACACTGGCTGACAGCTTACCGAATATAGTTGAATTGAAATCATAAAAAAAACACATTTTATTTCATAGGATGTCACAGTGCAACATCACAGTATAGCTGTAGGTGATAATTCAAACTTTGAAACTTTAAAACTCCTTTCAAGTTCAGACTATACAGTCTAGATGAGCATTAGACTTTGTCAATTTCCATATGAACGCAGCCTGGCCTGCATCTCTGCAACAGAGACCTTATGTTGTTTTATGGTGACAATGGAGGACACAGACCACCATAAAGGTCCTCTCGAGTGGACAATCATGTCAATGAAACATCAGATAGGCAGCATTTGTCAGTATTTCTGCTTCTACACAATAAATCTGTAAAGATAATCTCACTATTTTCTGCAGAGAATTCAAGAAAGAGCATGGGTTAAAAGATAAGGATTTAATTGCATCTTTCAAATGAAGATCAAACAAATTAACCCTGCCCTAATAAAGATACTATAAGCGAGGTGATATATGAAGTCAAATGGTTAAAAACTACTGGTCTGAGGCTTAAATACAACACAGAACCACTGCATCAATTAAGAGAGAGTTGATATGTGAAATATCATAATATTTCCCCTTTGTATCAATATTTCCTTACACCCCTGCTCTGTGCACGTTAAAGTCTCCTTTAACCAACAGGAAGCTCCATTCTAAATGACTAAACGTAGCCATTAGTGCAGCTATCTTTGGCAGAGTCCACAGCTCAGGGTGTGGAAAATTAAAGCCCACATTTTCCTCTTTGTGATTAATGAATCACATTCGATAACTGTGTAATTGAATCTCTGCCTCAGTCATCGCAGGCCGGAAGATTTAAAGTGAACCGGACACACACACAAACACACACACACACACACATTACATACACATACACTGAGAGAGATTTCATTTCCTGTGGCCAGAAAGGTTTGTGTATGACATTTGAGAAAGCAGCCTGTTCTGGTTCTGCTGCTGCTGCACTTCAGTGCCGGTCACAGCAGCACTGGCTGCCTTTGGCTGTAACCTTTCAGTGTTTGTGTGCAGTGACCTGTGGTCACGGGGGTCGTCTTTGTCCACGTCTTCTGGCTGAGCTCACGGTCACACACACATGCCGACCTCTTTTCCTCACAAAGATTGACCATTTTTAACAATCTATGTCGGTCCCTTCATCCACGTGTAAAGACGCCTCAGTATTGATCAGGAGCTTTGATGGAGCAGCTCTGTCCTGAGCACAGACACAGCTGTTGTTGTTTCTTCTTATCGTGTGTGGACTTTTTTCACCTTTTTAATCCAAAGTAACACATCAATAACAGCTACAGCATGTTTGTCAGATACGCAGAACTCTCGGTGCCATTATACTGTAGCCAGTTGTGATTTCTACAATGCTTTCACAGCCTTATGACAGAGAAATGTAACTGAGATAGAGTAGCATGAGATGGCCAAAAAGGCCATCATGACATCCTCCTGAGTGAGTGTGAAAACAACAGTGTTTAACACTTGCTAAACAAACATCCAGAGCTCTTATATGGGATATAAGTGAATTAGCACAATACATAATGAAAAACTGAAGAAAATTATACCGTTATTGTTATTGTTATTGAATTATTGCTTCATAATTTACACTTTTCCGTAAATTGATATCTACTAATAAAAAGAACACAAAAACAACCGAAAATATACACATCTTGATTTGTGAAACTAATGAAACATGGAACTTTAATATCATGGCAAACTTTTAAAAGCTAATAACAATAATGAGAATTGTCAAGCACCAAAGCATTTCTGCACTGATTATTCTGCAACATGTGAATTTCAAATGACAATTCCTCATTAATAAATGCATCAAATAATAATTGAGGCTGAATATTTTATGATTATAGCCATAAACAATAATTGCTATAAATACAAAATACAACCAAATACACAATCCTTGAACTATGAAACTAATTTCTACATAAAATGTACATATTTTAAGTCTTGCATCTTTTGTAAATTGATTGAAGTCATCATTGCTTAAATTCTAACAAATAATGATAATAATAATAATAATAATAATAATAATAATAATGACAGTTTTCTACACTGATTTTTCTGCAGAACCATCATTTTAAACACTTTTATCATCGAACTGAAAACCTGGTCACAAAGAAAAGAGTCCTGCAAATTCATGGACACACTTACAGTGACAGTTTCTATTGATATAAATGGAGATAAAAATCATGGGAGCCGTCAGTGTGATTATAATTAATCTAGAGTCTGTCAATAATATAATACAATATATATATGTACATATATATATGTATATACATATATATATATATACATATATATATATATATAAAATTGTTATAGGTGCCCTTTATATAATGCCATGTGAGAGAAAATATCTTCATTAATAATCATATGGAACTGCTAAAAGCATCAAATCCTTACATTTAGTGGCAGATGTCAACAGAATTTCTTCCTTTGATGGATTAATTGTTTCGAGTGTAGAATATTTTTTTTAATTATATAAAAAATGACATCAGGGATTTCTCTAAAAGACGTCACCAGATGACGGAGCACATCCTTCACACGACTGTAGGCATTTTCCCATGAACCCTCTGCAGTTCCCTGGAGAGGATGTGCAGTGAATGCTGCTGTCAGAAAATTGATCCCCCACTCACAGCCTCGCCTCCTTCCATCAGGAGAGCTGGTGATTTATGTCGACCACAGCCGAGCGGAGAACGATCTGCCGGCGTCAGTTTTTATCCGGCCCTCTCTTATTCTCTCTCTCTCTCTCGCACATACACACACAGTGCTATTGTACACTTTATGAAGTCTTACTCCCGTTCGGTCAGCAGGAACTGTTGACCCCTCCAGGTATCACCAGTCAAACCATAATCCAGACCTTTACCATGATGGATGGCAGTTGATAAGCGAGGTTGGGTCTTACATTCAGTCATTAACTGTGCTGACATTAACCGACCTATGAGGCCACAGACTCTCTGACCTCACACTGAACTTTTAACCTTTGGAAACACAAGGTTTGCAGAAAGAAATTCAATGACCAAAATGATGGATTGACGGAACAATGGTGTTTGGCAGCGGCTTTACTGCATTTGTGACACCATTTACAGCAACAACAGCAAATCTGATATCAGTCAAGTAAAACTACTTGAACACAAACAGTGTGCACTAGATTATTAATATCTGGACTGTTCCATCTTGCTCTGAAATGCTTGCCTATATGTCTCTGTAGTTAAAGCTTTTAAAAGCTCTCTACAGTGCTCCCCCTACACTTTTGGAGAAAATATTTTTACACCACAGTAAACATTCATCCACTGTCAACCGCTTTATCTTAAAGCGGACCTTGACCGGAAGTTCCGATTAACGCTGTTTTTTAGTGTGTATCTGCGTCATTACCTTGTTTAAGAAGCCCTGAAGGTTCTAAACAAACAGTTCAGCCACTGCTGAGAACGCTGTGTTTTATTGTAATCTCGGGCTCAGCGAGATCTCTGAAAAAACCCGGTCCGGTTACGTAAACACCGGTTCTCCTGAACAGCAGATCCACCTGCTCCAGGCACTAGTCCGGGCACATCCGGTTGCGTCAGACAGTCATTTAGTCTTCAAAACTTCCTCTGACAGCAGTTTTCTCTGCTTTAATTTTTTGCCATGACGAATATTTAAAATAACGCTATCACTACCTTTATCTTATATCTGTGTGTGTGTGTGTGTGTGTGTGTGTGTGTGTGTGTGTGTGTGTGTGTGTGTGTGTGTGTGTGTGTGTGTGTGTGTGTGTGTGTGTGTGTGTGTGTGTGTGTGTGCGCGTTGTGAAGATATATCAAGAAGATCTAATGTGCAACGTAGTAAATGTACATTTTTGTTAAAAAAAAAAAAAAAACAGTATCACAAAAAGTTATTGTTCAGTAATCTGTATCGAGATGTGTTAAGATATTGATACAGTATTGGATTTTTAATGAGTATTTGATATGGGCCAATTTCCTGTTAAATATTGAATAGCCATTACAGGCATCAGATTCCAGTAATGTGTCACCTGTATTTTTATGACTTTTTGAGGCACATTTTCAATCCTACCATATCTGACTTTTTCCAGACAAAGAAAACATTGGATCGATATTAAGGTTTCCTGAATTCTCATCAAAAACAATAACCTCCAGCTCTGAAATGTTATCAATCGTCCACTCAAGAAAAGACAGAGCTTTCTAACACTGAACATCTTTGCACCATTAAACATAATTGCAAAAAAAAAAAAAAACAACAACTAGGGCACGCACATTAGCCTATATGAACAGAAACACCATCACTTCCTAATAGCATTTACATGAATGCTGCAGGGAACAGCTCGGCAGCAGAAAATGCATCTTCTTGCTGCTCTTTATGAAGATACATTTCAACAATGTTCAGAGGAACATGAGAGCAGGCGGAAACGAGTAAACCACACTGATTATTGGCAGCAGATGAGGCTGATAAAATGTGTTAACACAGCAGTGTCAAATGGATGATATAATCTAATCGATTCATCAGCACGGTAAAAGAAATAAGTCCTTCTCACAATTTATGCAGACATCACAACGCTGCTGACCTTGTGTTAGTCTGAAAACTCTGGGGATTAGTGTGTTCAATTTAGACAGAGACATTTGGAAAAACACAGCATTGACACTAAAGATGAGACGGTACAATATTCAATCCATCTTCTCCCGCTTTATCCTCCACACGAGGATCCACATCCACTCTCTCCTATGGTCAATTTAGAGCACGTGTCAAACTCAAGGCCCGGGGGCCAGATTTTATGTGGCCCGCGAGTGATTAACTGGTCTTAAAAATCTGTGTTAAAATAGGTCTATGCTGCTTAAAGGCGTGTGTTGACTATAAACTACATTACCCACAATGCATGGCGATTGCGTCGAAGTGACAGCGCCGTCACTAGATTGCAGTGTATCATTGTATATGCATCATGCGATGAGTGAAATTCAATAAGTAATAAATACAGACCGTTATTTAGCAGTATGTTAGAGTAGTTGCCTTTATTTTACATTTGGTTACATTTAGTTACATTTATTCTGTATGACAGTTACATGTGGCCCTTTGAGGGTAACCATTATGCTGATGTGGCCCTCAGTGAAAAAGAGTTTGACACCCCTGATTTAGAGCGTCCAATTTTCCACCCCACTGTCTTTGGACTGAGGGAGGAAACCGGAGAACCTGGAATACACAGTTCTACACGGGTAGAACATGCAAACTCCATAGAACAGGTTGCAAACCCAGGTTTTCTAGCTGCAAAGGCAAGAGTGCTAACCACTACACCAACCGTGTGGCTCAGTGTACAACATTAAACCTATTTAACCTCAAAATGGCGGTCTGGACCTTTTTACTTATTTTAAACATAAAAGGGCCAGAAAATGTCCTGTGAATGAGTGCATTTGTCAATTTGTCCTGATTAACTTTCAATATATGACAGTTATTTATAATTTACTGCATGTTAAAATTGTGTGTTAACAATTAAAATTTATAAAAAAAATAAAAATAAAAAATGTTGCTAATTATCAGGATAATCATAAATGAGTAAAACTGTTAATAATTCATGTGATGTGACTTATATTAAATAAAGTGTAGATTGTGTAGATAGATAATGATTTATTCTGACGTGTCACATTCATTCCTACGTATACAAACCAAATGATGGAACAGTAAAGTGAGAAAGCCCCGCCCTTCTTTATATCTTTAAAAAAATTTTTTAAAGCATGTCTGGAGAATTATTTCAATCATATCTTGAACTAGAATAATTTTTGGTTGTGCTAATGTTGACAGGGAATGTTCATATTACCACCTGCCTAACAGACGCCCACCCTTCCATTCCTCACGGGCCATTATCACTCACCGTCATGCACATGTCACATGACCACTTTACAGAGGAAAACCAGCGTCAGTCCCAGCTATTAGCGGTAAACACAATGTGGAGACTGAATTAAAAGCATTGCTGACCTTTTATTGACTTTGCTAATAGCTGATGTGCAGTTACATTCTGCATTAAATGCCACAACTATAACGATATGTGCTCGTAGGAGTCATTACGTAAATGTGCTTGTGTAATGAATTCCAGCAAATCCAGAGAAGGTGCAGAGTTCTTCACCAGAAACAGACTCGCAGTTAAAATACTCAGCAGAGACGAAACATCTGCTATTTGACTTCTGGCTGGTGTTTTTGTTTTTTTGCTGCATGTGATACTTAAAATTGGTGCTATTTTTCACATGTTATTGATGTTTGTGTATCGAGTCAATGTGAGCTTTTACATTTTATATTTACACTTTTCGCCTCTAAGTGGTACCCATTCAATCAGAATTGTTAATGACGTGATGTAAAAAAATATTCAGATAAGCAAACGCGCACAGCTGGAACTGTTCACAAATCTTGAAACTGTCTGACAGACAACCTGAAGTCTGTCCTGAGGCGATGAAGTTTAAGCTCCTGAACAAAATAAGCTCGTCTCTGCTGTATCCAGGATATGTAAATTTAATTTGTTTCTTTAAAATGACTGAGAACTAGCTCAGCACCTAGCAACTAGCTTCTCCACCTGTTTCTTCCTGTGTAGTGATTTCTTTTCCTGGTCTTTATAATTCACAGAGCATCTAAATTTACACTGGAGCACCAAACATCTCGCCTTATGTCTGCAAAGCCTGTGTTCTCTATCAGCACTTGAACTCACACTCGAGGAAAGATGTTTTTTAAATATTAGAAAGTGTTTTCTTGTGATTTTAAAGCTCACATAGAGTGGTCCTGTTGCACATATATGTTAGTTATGGAAGTCCACTTACATACATTAACTTGTTTTTATGGTCAAAAACCTCCTAGTTGCTGTAAACGAGCTGATAGAAATCCTCTTTTCTGACGCTGTTCACCAGCTGCGATATATTTCAGACAAACGCTTGCACCCAGAAGACAGACTGTGTTGTAATTGGCCAGTACCCGGAAATGACATATCAGCACACCCGCTCTCAGAAGCGCAGCTCCCCCCTCTGGAACGGTGGATGCACTGCTACTCATTATCAAAACATTGTTTTAACAATGAAATGTTTGTTTAGAACCTTCAGGGCTTCTTAAACAAGGTAATGACGCAGATACACACAAAATAAACAGCGTTAATTGGAACTTCTGGTCTAGTTCCGCTTTAAAGTAAAGTGTCTTTAAAAAGAGTCTTTAAAAGTGCTTTATACATAACATGTATGATGATTATTTTTATTATTATATAAATATTTTAGCAGGCTTGGCTATAAACCAAGTAGAGTACACTGAGCTGAACATGTGTATTTATCCAGCTACCAAGCACATTTTCTCCAATGCAAACACACACACACACGCGCGCACACACACACACAGCACCTACCACAACACTTCACTCTGACACATGGCCACCCACACTGTGGCAGAATTAGCTCCACTCAGGTCTGCTGCCCACCACGACACCACCTGCCAAACATCTTCCTCCAAATGACTGATCATTACTCCAGCAACACTCACAGAACCACTATTCTTAAAATCTGTGAGTCCACAGAGAAAGTAAGTAAATCCTCCTCATCCTAGTGAAAAAGCCTGATATCATTTTGAGATGATCAAAGGCTTGGGGAAATCCTAGTCTCCTGTCCATACAAAACTAAAATCAGCGTCACTACTAAACTGAAGCCCTGCAGGATCACAAAACACATTTACACTGTTTTTCAGTCCATTTCACATGAGTTTGATTGCGATAACTGACAATGATTTTGCATGGTAAACTGAACGATACTCCTCACAGTAGCATGGCGGTGTCTCCTACAGTAACACCTAAGGGTTTATGCACATTATGCTGCAGTTTCTTCTTTTGAACTGAACAGACAAAGATCTCTGGGCACAGACCTGGTGGAAACATCTGTCTCAGTGGAAACACTGCGGTTCAGTGGTATAGCGAGTTGTCTTTCAACTCGAATGTTGTGGGCACGACTCCAGTCTCCGCTCGTCTACATGCTGGGTAAGACAGTTAAAGGGATAGTTCGGAATTTTGGACATACTTCCGGTTCTAGAATAGTTTGTTCACCTGCTGTCATTGCTACAGACGCAGAGTATCCTGCAGTGCTATAGCTTCTTCAATCTCACAAAAATGGCCACTTTTGGAGAATATACTGATACTCTAGAATATACTAAGACTCAAGACAGCAGGTAAACAAACTATTATAGAACCGGTAACTTATAAGTGCAAGGTGATATCAGTCCGCCATAGCCTAATAGGAAGTAAGACACGCTGCTGCTGCTGCTGCTGCTGAGACAAAAAATCCTTCAAATTGCAAGGTTGATTTTATCAACACAGATATGTACATCAATAGTCTGCAGTTACAATTGATTTGCCTCGGGTGCACTGTGTAGTCGGTATGAGTGTTTTTAATGCCATGCTAGCACATACCATTGACTTGCTCTAGCCATAGCACCAGCGAACTCGGCAACTAGAAGAACTGAATGAAATTTCTTGAAAACGTCTCCAGACGTCTCCATCACACCGGCTGAGTTGGAAAATAGGTCTTATGTCCAAAATTCGGAACATTCCCTTTAAGCCTGCCCCAACATTTGACTTGATTTTAAAAGACACAACAAACTTTGTAACAGATTTTCAATGTTTTAGTCCAGAGAAAGCACAGACTAGATGATCCAGTCAAGACGCAGGACCAGACACTTGGCTTTCATCAAAGATTTCAGGGAGAAGATTCCATGGATTTGGGATCTCACAGAAACTTGTGTGATATAACATGATTTCAGAATATAAATCAACTTGGCTTGTACAAGTTATGGTTCTAAACAAAACAACAAACATCTGTTTCCCAGTCAACTCGCCCCAATCGCTGTTCCCAATGTTTGGGAAGACTCAAATGCGTCAGATTTTTTGGCCACATAATCTGTTCAAATCAGCCTGAAATCGTAAAGGCACCGACGATTATCAGAGAAGTGTCAGATCGGGACAGAGATCTGGCCAATTATCCTCTAGTGCGGGTCAGGATTTAACTCCACGTTGCTCCTGAAGCGTGGGTATAAGCGTGTTGCGTTTGATTTGGTATGAAAGATGTGTGATAGAAAATGTGCTGTGTGAATTGGTGAATGGGAAAACTGTTATGTAAAGCAGCGTTGAGTGGTCATCAAGACTAAAAAAGTGCTATATAAAGACAAATCATAGGTGTATGAATTAGTAAGAATTAAAAGAAAATGGAACAGAAAACATCAACATGAACATGAAGCCCCTTGATATTGTTGCAGAACATGTGATCAAACCATGGAGGTAGTGAATTTAAAAAACCCACCATTTACATTTTAAAAGATCTGATAATTCATCATGTGTAATGTGATATTGGTGACAAATGTGACTATAAATGTGGGCCCTGTCCTTTATCAACTTGTAGAACACTTGTTTGTCTAAAACAGAAAATAAATAAAATAAGTCATGGCAGCTGTAGGCTGCTGATGTCTCCATTATGTCTGAACATACTGTTGCCTTTTTGTTGCTTGGAAATCGTTATTGAATGGCCCATATGGTGCGCAATAAAACATTAAACCCCCTGTAATGAATTCTGGCTTGAAAGTAAAGCTTTTTATTACGTTACCAGCGCTTACCCAAAATAAAGTTTTAGTGTCATCCATTTCTCTTTTTACCTCCAGGCTAACACATTTCCCTCCTAATGAAAACTAGATTTTTAATGACACAATGGCTTCACACAACATGATAACACGAGACCGAGAATCATCCAACTCTGTTTTTTCCATCATGGTACAGTTTGGAATGGTAAAGCGCTGGGTCAGGTTTGTGTTTAGACTGAGAAGAGTATGTTTTCTAGGTAGGTGGGGTGTGGGCTGAGCCTGATGGCCGCATAGCGTGACGCCGTACCAGTGCAACAACAACAACAACAACATGTGACGATATCAAACGCGAGACAACAAAGGAGGCCATCCAGCAGCTGTTTATTTCTGTCTGGGTTTGTGTCAGTTTGTCTCGACTAGACATCAAACTTTGTATGAGAACAGACTGAGTAGTTCTTCATTAGAAGCAGTTTTGTTCCAGTGGAAATAACATGTTTCGATAAACAGCAAAATTTTAAATATAGTGTAGATTGTGTATTTCCGCTTGTATTTCTTGAAAGTCAGTTGTTGTTTTGCTCTTATTTTGGGGCTGGATCCGTGAATCTTGGTCGTAGAGTGATAAAAATGGTACCGTTAGAATCTGTGAATTCTCCGCTGTTTACATAATCACACTGACGCTCCGGTGCTGCTTTTCAATGTGTGCGCTGTAACAGGTTTTTTCCCCTCCTGCGGGTTTCCATCGATGTCTTAACTGTGTTTGGTGAACATAAGAATGGTTTATATGAGCTTTTAGCTGAGTTTCTGACCTTTCTGTGGGTATGCATCATGTCTGTGTTTGTCAAAGTTAGACATGGTTTTATGACGCTTTTGTCGTTGCGTCTGACGCTGCCCCAGGTAGCGGGGACATCAGTAAAGAAAAGATTATAGCGATTAAAAACATAACGCGTTAATGATGACTGTAATTAATTAATCACAATTAACGCGATCATTTGACACCCCTAATCAAAATAAGTTTGGTAGCACTAACAGCTCATATGATGTGGCTGACTGGAAAAATATCTGGGAGTTAGAAAGGGAGTGTTGCAATTCTGTTTTCTCAGCCACGACACAAGGAACCAGCCAGGTCATGGCTCTGAGTATCGCGATTTCGATTTCGATATGCATATGGTTACAGCCCTACTACGGAGTGATGTTTTTCTGTCGCCCTATCAGCTGACTGTACGTGGGTGGAGCTAGCCATTTTACTCTGGTAGCTCAATAGGGAAAGGTGTCAAAAACTGGAAAGTGTATTATTATTATTCCTAATGAAAAGGCAAAGAAATACATACTGTACTGTACCAAACCGTTCTACAAAGTGGAAACACGGCTTTAATCCTGATTCAGGAGTGATCTGATCAGATCCCACTAAGTTCAGGTCTGAACGAACCCCAATGTGTCCTGAGTAGATCCTCAGATCAATCACAAAAAAACACAATCATAGGTTTGAGGATGGTCACATTCCCGTGCATGCATGAATGTAATCTGTGTTCAACACAGATTACGGACCACCTCCTCAGATGAGGTCCTCTGATCTCCTGCAGTGTTACACTAGTCAGCACTCAAACGTTAATTATTTTCTAGCCACCATAATTATATCAACACAGATCAACACATTGTTTACTTTTCTAAAGGTTGAAAATTATTTCATATTACAGCAGCATGAGGAGCTTTGAATCAAACTAGGGGTGCACGATATGTTTTGGTAATGTGTTTTTTGCTGATAACTGACAGAGAGTTGTTCCCTGCACCCAACTGCAGAGACCAAGTCTCTTCTGTAGTGAAATTAAAGGAAAAGGTTTTTTTTTTTGTTTTTTTTTTTTTAAATGCAATAGGGCTGAAATAATTACTTGATTAATCAATTACTAAATTAATTGTCACCTATTTTGATAATCCATGAAAAGGTTTTAGTGTTTTTTTTTTTTGTTTTTTTTTTAATTAAAACATGTTTTCTGATTTTTCAACTTGTTAACTAATACTATGACCACATCACAGAGGACAGATGTTAATCATTTTCAGATACACATAAATGGCACTGTCTACCTACCTGTTGTGAGTGGAACATCCAGCATGAAGCAAAATTAGTAGGTAATGTTTTCCGTTCCCTCAAAAGGCAAAAAACAAAAACAAAATGTGATTGCATATTATTGCCTGACAATGATGCAAGGACTGTCCAGTCACTGCTAAGCATGGTTATAAGAAGTGACCTTTATGTGTGACTCAGAGATTTTCACACTGCCAGGCACTGGCACATGGTTCTCCCATTCAGGCTCCTGTCCCATTCAGAACCATTGAGCTTTCAGTGAACCAGTCCACTAGTTATCAGGAAACAAAAAAACAAAGTTCCACCGCCCTGTGTCATCAACAGTGGGTGTCGCTCACTGCACAACATGAGCCAAAGTAAACACGATAGTGGCAACGCAGCAGTTTGCACTGAGCTCCTGCCAGCGTTCCTTCTGTTCATTTAGAAATGTGTTCAATCCACTATGCCCCAAGTCGTGTATTGTCTCCTTCACCGTTTTCACCAGGATGATGTCCTTCTGGGTCACACTGCTGCCTCACAAGAAGAAGGTCACTGGTTCAACCCAGGGCCTTTCGGTGAGGAGTTTGCGTGCATGCAAAAACATGCATAGGTTGACTGGAAACTCTAAATTAACCTTATACCCAGTGGGATCAAGCGTGGCTAGCACTGTTGCCTCACAGCACGAAGGTTGCTGGTTTGCATCCAGGCCTGTGGAGTTTGCATGTTCTCCCTGTACTGAATGTGCGTAGGTTTTCTCCCACATGTCCAAAATCATGCAGAGGTAAATTGGTCACTCTGACGTCCCGTAGGTGTGAGTGAGAGAGTGAATGGTTGTTCGTCATTATATGTTTGCCCTGTACGGTGGCCTGTAAGTGCAACCTATTATTACAAAACATAAAACATTTGTACAAATCCCAAAAGAAATTTACAATGAATTTGGGAATATACCAAATTCTACAAGTGACCCAGAAGTGATAAAGAGAGCGGGTAATGTTTTTTTTGACAGTAAAACATATAATATTTAACAAACTATTTAACATACAAACTGCCAAGACAAGAGCATTGTGGAATTAAAAACATTCATTATATCTTATAGAATTAACTAATACGGCTAATTATGGCAAAAGTTTGATGTAAGAAGTAGTAAAAAGACGGAGTCAGTGCCTCTTATTTTGAAAGCCAGGTTGAAAGGAAGTGGTGCTATATAAGATTGGCTGAATGAATGTTGTGTATGAAGAACAAAACGTTCTGTCAGTCGGTCACTGGTTCGCATCCCTTTTGTTTATAGCGGAACAGCATCCGTATAAATCGCTTACGGGAATTGTGAGTTTCGCGTCCTGTAAATTAGTTACCGGAAATGTACGTTTCCTTTCCGTCATTTGTAATAATGGTATGCACTTCAAGGTCAACTTGTCCTGCGATGTACTGGCACAAGTGCAGGGTGTACCCGGCATTTAGCGCTGTATCATCTGCGGTTGGCACCAGCATCCCCGCGACCCTCATGTGGAGGATAAAGTGGTCGACAACTTTTCAAGGTTTGCACACTCCCAATAAACATGTGGTGTGATTGCAGTGCTTTTCAGTTTCAGGCTACATATTCAGGATTCTTTTTTTTTTCGATGCTCACTATCTGTGTCGACACATTTACTGGAGCTCCAGGCCTCGGCCAGCTCTGGTCAATGAACTGAAAGGATTTTCCTTGAAAGCGAGAGCTTTTGCCTTCGGGCAGTCTGAAATTGAAACAAGACAGGCGCCTTCACAAAGAATGAGCTGATCCGGCTCAAAACGCTACCTGCGAGGTACGTTTGTTTACATTCTGTGTCATGCATTCAAGTGTTTGTGTGAGCTGGAGCAACAGGCGATAACCCCATGTGAACACCACAGACACAATCTACTTTTTGATTAAACACCACCTTGTTTTTTTTCACTCCCTGAAATGAACATGTTTGTCTTTTCTAGGAGGGTTCATCATACACCTGTCGTCTGAACAGGAGAGCAGAGAGCGGCCGTTTATTCTCCCCACCTCCGCCTGTCTATACCCACCCGTCTCACATATCTGGCTTCCAGCCCAAAACCATGTACACAACAGTCTCAGCTTCCCCTTTGTGCAGCACCATTACATCAAGGCACCGCAGCATCAGTTATGTTTATGTGCGGCTAAACAAAAGAAGTGACTTTGTTCACATGTGAAACATAAATCCTCTATAACTCTATATAATTCTGTACAAACATCAGGATAAAATGAAAACTGTTTATATTCAACCTTCAAATTTCAAGACGCTTCATGTGTGGCTCACAACAATAATCAATATAGGTAAAAAATACATCGAAATAATAATATTTATGCTGATATTTGACATAATTTGACAATGAAAGTGTTTGTTTTGATATGGAACGATAAAAAGTTCACAATATAAATGTATATATGATTCAAATCCAATATAGTCATTAAAGGTCACATAGAGTGGTCCTGTTGCACATATGTTAGTTATGGAGGTCTACTTACATACATTATCTTGTTTTCATGGTCAAAAACCTGCTAGTTGCTGTAAATGAGCCGATAGAAATCCTCTTTTCTGACGGTGTTTCCCAGCCGCGAGATTTGAGACTCAACTCTCTCACCCAGAAGACAGACTGTGTTGTGATTGGCCAGTACCCGGAAGTACACCAGCTTTCAGAAGCACAGCTCCCCCCTCTGGAACGGTGGAAGCACTGCTACTCATTATCAAAACATTGTTTTAACACTGTTTAAATATAGCTTCTTCACGACTCCCCGCCGCAGTCCCTTTTATGACTTTGACCCGGAGTCAGACCCAGAGGCAGAAGACACTGTCGCTCGTGAAACACCTCCACAACGGACGTTATTCTTCTTCTGTGGTTCAATGTACCCAACCGGATGTGCCCGGACTATTGCCCGGAGAAGGAGGATCTGCTGTTCAGGAGAACCGGTGTTTACGTAACCGGACCGGGTTTTTTCAGAGATCTCGCTGAGCCCGAGATTACAATAAAACACAGCGTTCTCAGCAGTGGCTGAACTGTTTGTTTAGAACCTTCAGGGCTTCTTAAACAAGGTAATGACGCAGATACACACTAAAAAACAGTGTTAATTGGAACTTCCAGTCTAGGTCCGCTTTAAGAAATAACTCACAAGTTGATATTAAGTGGCAGCGGGCCACATGAAATTGATTTGGGGGCCGCACGTTTGAGACCACTGGGTTAAGTAACCTTTTTTTAATTTTAAACACATTTAAATCACAGGGCAGAGATCAACCAAGGCACAATAACACGCCGCTGTAAGTGCAAGAAACATTGCTGAGGTTCCCTGTGATTCATCAGCAAAAGAAGATCAGACAACCAGGGCCACTAATATGTGTTTGGATCAATAAAGTAAACCAATGAGCCTGCAGCAGGCAGCACACACTGGGGGGTGAACACCAACAGACCATTTTATTAGGAACGCCTGTACAACAGCTTTATATTACACCAACTTCTACCTTTATGTATCTGCAGCAGCTGATTGTAAGTCATTGATTAATAATAATTGGTCAATAAACTGGTTATTTTGATACTTTTGATTTTCAAGACTCAATTTAAAAAAACAAAACAATGGTCATTGAATTGAAAAAGGAAACAGGGCGTTAATCAATAATGAATATATTAATTATTTCAGCTCTAATTAAAAGTATTGCTGTCAATTTGTGGCACAGATGTTGTTTCAGGTCCATTTCTATGATGATATAGTGATGTTTTTGTGATAAAATGTGGGTTTGTTGAGCTTAGAGAAGCAGCTAAGGAGATGCACTCAAATTGTATTAGAATCAATATGGCCTACTGCAATTTTCAAATCTCAGAAGGCTCAGATATCTGCTAAAACCAAAATGCATTCAAGAAACCTTGTAAATTTCATCACTTCTATAGTTGACTAGCTAAATGTTTGCTGCCACTGCAACTTGTATGTACCACAAATTAGGTCATCATTAGAGTAGAAAGATTTGTTTTTTTGTTTTTGTTTTGTTTTACAATCAGTGATAAAAAAAATAAAAAATAGAACAACTTTTTTTCTAATCAAGCAAATAATCGATTGCTCCTAACCTAACAACAATATCAGCCAATTTAATAGCATTTAAAGTACATGGACTTTTCTCAAAGTGTTTATGTCTTTTCTAAAGCCGCTATGGTTTTGTCCGCCTCATATTGTTATTCTCACTGCACCTATTCAACGATTTTCAGCCACAGCAGTCGTCTGTATTCAGGGAAGAGACTTTAAAAACCCACTGTGCACTATACCTGCCTAACACCAAACAGCAGACAGACACAGTTAAGAGATTAACCAGCCAGCACAAATAGAGGAGCGTTTAGCAGCTAAAGAGCCAGAGATTTCCCTCAGGAGTTAGTCGACCAAAAGGAGAAGGTCATTGTTGGGTCACATGTGGCCACACACACAACTCCAAACGAATGCTAATGCTTCTCAGTGACTGTTTGTTCAGAGTTTATCCATATTGACATAAGGAGTAGAAGGATCAATGTTGTGTTAAAAACCAGTTTGATGCCAAATAGTGTGAATATTTTACAGCTGCAGATGTTAGGCAATAAATGAATGAGGTGATGAACTCATTAATCACCAATTGTTTGGATGATTGATTATTTTTGTTGTTGTTTTTTAACAAAAAAATGTATTTTTTTGTAGTTTTCGGTTGAAAAAATGTGATTGTATATTCTTGATTTTGGAGCTTTATAAAGAAATACATCATCAATTGTTGTAGACCTACACTGGGGGTTCATAACAGACATATGTTCTAATATACTCTAATGTAGGGCTAAAAAATTATTTCATTAATCAATTAATAAAGTCATTATTAAAAACTATTTTGATAATCGATAAATAGGTTTGAGTGTTTTATAAAGAATTAAAACAATAAAAGTTTTCAGATTTTTCAGCTTCTTATATGTGAATTGTACATGTTCTGGTTTCTTTGCTCCATATAACAAAGAAATCATTAAAACTGATAAACATTTGAATTTTTTTGAATTTTCTGACGTTTTAAGGACCAAACAAATATTCGATTGATCAAGAAAATAATTGACAGATTAATCCCTAGTCTAATACAAATAGGACTTAAGATATTCAGATATAAATAGTAGTTATTATGGGTGGAAATGACAGGGTACCTCACTATACGATGCACGATGCCAATAATATGACAATACAACTATTCTGTGATAATCAATATATAATCATATAGCGATACATCACGATATTGGTCTAACTGAAGAAAACAAAACCTCTGTGAAAAGTTCAGGGAGTACCACACAATATGATATGTGAAACATGGTCCACGATACCAATAATATCACGATAAGTTAAAAGTAGAGGATTTCTCTATTTATTCACAATATAGCGATAGGTCAAAGGTCATAAGGTCTAAGTATCGAACGTGGATGGAGCATTATCCCGCTGTAAACTCCCTCTTCTTCAGTAACTTCTGCCCAAGTTTACCTCGTTCATTTGAGCAGTGCCACCTTGAGGTGACATGAAGTAGTGACGCCAGACGAGTGAAAGTGACAGAAACTGCCTTCATTTGTTAATTAAATGATCGATATTTTCCCTGGTCTATGGATTATCATATTGCACAAGGAAGGAAAACAATATATGAACAAATCAATAGTTTGACCAACCCCTCGTAGTTACACATTATATAAGTCAATCACGACTCATTGCAGCTTATCTCTTCATATACTTTAATCTGAGTCTTGTTTGGTGGTCAGTGAATAAGTTGGCAAAATATAATCACTGGAATATAATCAGACCAAAAAAAAAGATTAATCCAAGAAAAAAATTTAAAGCCGTAGAGCACAACTTCTAATTATAAACAAATGACTGCTACATTCAAACCGTGAGTTCAAATGAGCTTACACAGCGATGATTAAGTCTATCAGCTCCACATGACTCTTTCTGTGTTTGTCTGTGTTCGGAGCTCATGTTGCAATAATGAAAACACAAAAAAACGCACTCATTCAGCAGTTTGACAGGATAAATGCTTCTTATCCTCACCTGCCCCCTGCACTGCTACTCTATACACACAAATGCTCTGTCAATCAGGTCTGATAGTATAGATAATCTATAGATAGATTTTGTGTTCTGTTCACAAATACCAGAGGCTGAATATGTTAAGATTAAGATCCCTTATTAGTCCCGCAAGGGGAAATTTCCAATTTATGCATTTAACCCATCCATGAGTTAGTGAACACACACAGCACACAGTGAGGTGAAGTACATGCTAACCCAGAGCAGTGAATAATAACATAAACAACAACAAAATCACCAGAAGTTATACACTGCAGCTTTAAATTAAGTCAATAATGAAAATAATTGTATTGCCACAATACTTATTGGTTATTGGTTCAAATCCCTAAATGGGTCCAGGGCTGGGATGGACTGATGACCTGTACACAGGGTGTACAGTACACCCTTTGCTCTATGTCAGCTGGGATTGGCACCAGCACCCCCCCGACCATCATGATAAAAACAGTAGACGATGAGTGAGCGATCAATTTGATTCTTGTTACTTATCCAACGTTGCCGACAGAACGCCGTGTTTTGTCACTTGGACTGTAAACAGAGACGGGCGTCACTTGTGGGTGTGGTAATCATCGACTAATGAGCGGCTACTACGTACATAAACTAACCAAACATGGAGGGAGAAGAGAATTATACATTTACAAGTTTCGAGGTCCAAACATTATTTCGACATTGTCTCGACCAAATGCAAGATTATTATAGTTCCACTGACTGTGTTGGTGAAGAGAAACATTTTCAACCGTGAAATACTCCACATCAAATGTGTTCAAAGACCTGAGAGGGCAGCACAGTATGGTAAAACTCATGGAGAAAATAGCCAGTGCAGAGAGAGGGAGGGCTGTGTGTATCCAGAAGCTGACTCAATGGGTTGTTCTTTTTCATGTAGTGTGTAGTTGTGTGAGGAGGTGTGTGATAAAGTTACTATTAATGTAACTAATTACTTTTGTAATACAGTCATTTACATTACACTTCCAGAGTTACTTGACCAACATTCTCTACTGTTGTGTGACGGGTTCAATGCAGAGGTCAGATTCACACACTGTGTGTGTGTGTGCAAAAAGGACTAATTCCAACATAAATATATCACATTGTGTCAATATTTGTCATTGTTTGTTTGTCAAAAAACAATGCGTTGGACATAGAGGCCACAGAAATCAGATATAAATGTTGATGACAAAGACAATCAGCAAGTGTTTACATATGGGGAGTCATATGTAAACACTGATGACATCATCAACATATGTGTCTCTGCCAATAATATGAGTTCATCATCAGCAGGGCCTGGTACAGTGCACGTGAACCCATTAACTCTCCACCTCCTCCACATGTGACGTGGTGGTAAAACTGCAACGTGGACGGAGCAAAAACACTAACAGAAAGCAGAAAGTGAGTCATGTCTGTATGTAAACTCTCTTCTCCTCGTTTTTTTTTTTTTTTACTCCATGCATGCTCTTACCTATTTTGCCAGCCTTGGATGAGGTTGGTGTATTTGCTCAGGACTCCTTCCAGCTGCCTCCTGCGCTGCTGCAGATTCATGCTGTTCCCCAGCACAGCTCCCCGGCTGCTGCCACCTCCTCCTCCTCCGCCTCCTACTCCTCCTGCTCCGCCGGAGCCAGGGCTATGCGACTCACTCCGGCCCACCGGCTTCCTCGTCGCTGACGATGAAGAGTTCCCTCGGTCTGTGGTGGGGGAAGAGTTTGGTTTGTTGGTCCCGTGATGCGGACTGCAGAGAGACTTGTCCATCCTGGCGACGGGACGGCGGAGCGCAGCAGGAGGAGGAGGAGGAGGAGGAGGAGGAGGAGGAGACAGGGAGAGAGGAGAAGCAGCAGCGGCAGCGGTAGAGGTAGAGGTAGAGGTCTGTGGTGAAGGATTCAGAGGAACATAAGTGTGAAACAGTGCTCAGAAGTAAAGCAGAGGACGTGGTTGTGGCTGCTGCGTCCCTCAGTGGCGAAGCAGGCTGACATGTTCCTGTGCCCGGAGTCTCCTGCTCCCTCCTCCTCTGCAGTGTGTGGAGCTCCAGCTCCGCTCCAGCGTTTTTCCTGCTGGGAACACAGGGAACAGAGCAGAGGACACGCCCACTCTGCTCTGGACCTGCCCCCCCCGGATGTTAAAAAGCAACACACGTCATCATATTTAATAAACTACCATATTATACATCCATGTAAACTACCTAAGAAAAGTCATGATCATGGATGTATAATATGAACATCCATGGTCATGATGTACGGTGGCCCAGCGGTGTCAGGCCAAATACGAAAGCCACAACACAAATACAAAAGCAAAATATAAAAAGGAGTTATAAAACTACTTCAACACGTTGTTATTATTCCTAATAATAATAATTATATTGATTAGTATATAATTAATAATTTAACTAATAATCATGGTCCTAACCGCCGCATTGTCAACATCCGTTACCGTTCACTTCCCACTTCTGTTGTGGCTTTTGTATTTGTGTTGTGGATTTTGTATTTGTGTTGTGGCTTTTGTATTTGTGTTGTGGCTTTTGTATTTGTGTTGTGGCTTTTGTATTTGTGTTGTGGATTTTGTATTTGTGTTGTGTTGTGGCTTTTGTAGTTGTGTTGTGGCTTTTGCATTTGTGTTGTGTTGTGGCTTTTGTATTTGTGTTGTGGCTTTTGTATTTGTGTTGTGGCTTTTGTATTTGTGTTGTGGCTTTTGTATTTGTGTTGTGGCTTTTGTATTGTGTTGTGGCATTTGTATTTGTGTTGTGGCTTTTGTATTTGTGTTGTGGCTTTTGTATTTGTGTTGTGGCTTTTGTATTTGTGTTGTGGCTTTTGCATTTGTGTTGTGGCTTTTGCATTTGTGTCGTGGCTTTTGCATTTGTGTTGTGGCTTTTGTATTTGTGTTGCGGCTTTTGTATTTGTATTTGTGTTGTGGCTTTTGTATTTGTATTTGTGTCTTGGCTTTTGAATTGTGTTGTGGCTTTTGTATTTGTGTTGTGGCGTTTGTATTTGGCCTGACACCTCTGGGCCACCGTAATGATGCACGTCAGTATTAGAATTTTAGAACACAACATGTGTCTGCATGTATTATTATGATTATGTTATTTATTAAAACGTATTATGTTTATTAAGGAGCCCCAGCCATGGCATGGGAAAACAAAATAATAATTTGTGACCACAAAAACAGGTATAATGTCCATCCATCTTCTACCCCTTTATCCTCCACATGAGGGTCACGTGGGGGGTGTGTGTGCCAATTCAGCCGACATAGAGCGGATACAACCTGGACAGAGTTCCCAGTCCATCACAGGGCCACATAGAGACAAACAACCATCCACTCTCACACTCACACCAATGGTCAATTTGTCCATAGTGTCCAATACTGCATGTTTTGTGTGGGAGTGTGGGAGGAAACCAGAGAACCCACACACACGGGGAGAAATAGGTATAACGTGTGCATGGAATTAGTAATATTAATAACATTCTGATGAATTACCTGGTAAGATGCACAAGTAAAGAGAGCAAATGGACAATTGAAGCGTGGGGATGAACAGAGATAGTGTGATTTTTCTATATATATGTATTCTCAAAAGCCTGGCGCTCACTTTTCTTGTACAGCTCTAATGAGAATGTTATTAATATTATCCCTGCGCATTATAGTTCATGGCCTTAAATTAGTATTTTGTGTCATGTGATTTTTGTTTATGGTGATATCCATAAGTGCATTTGTCTGACCGTTACTTCTATAACTGTGCAACAGGTCTTTGCACAGGCTTCACATTTGGCAGGCCACCTGCTACGAGCACCAGTGTGTGTGGTGCCGACTTTGACATTGTTTGGATAAAAATTGGTAGAAATACAGATGAATAGTAAAAATGGAGTGTAAAGCAGCTTTGAGTGGTCATCAAGACTAAAAAAAGCTCCAAATACATACTTACATCTGTCTGTTCCTGATATAACAGTCAAACTTTTTGCTAGACAACTTGGCGTGTGGCTTACTTAAGGGTACCAGCATGTTCAGTGCTGATTTTGACATTGTTTGGATAAGAAATGAAACAGATATTGGTTAAAAAAAACAGTCACAGATTGAGCAACAACTGCACTAGTCTGTAAAATATATACAACAGTGACCTTTAGAGTTAAAAACAGTTACTACAATCCCACTTAAAGTAATGTGTTCATGCGTAAACAAATGCACAAAGACACTTTTTTATCTCATGATAGGCAAATATGATGGACCCTTTAAAAACATAAATGAATTCATTTTCTACCACTTTATCGATGGATAGATCATCTTCAGCAGTGTTGCCCTGCATATTTTAGATGTTTCCCTGATTCAAATCAGCTCATCATCAAGCTCTGCAAAAGCCTGACAACTACTTTTTCAGTAGACAAAGACCAAAGTTATAATGAATAATAACATAAACAACAAAATCACCTAAAGTTATGCACTGCAGCTTAATGATAATGAAAATACTAAGGTTTAGTGTGGCCCTAAAACATGCTGCTACAGTACAACCGGAGGGTCGCTGATTATACAAGAGATTGGAAGTGAAAGTGTTTTTATTGTTTTTATTTTTATTGCTCTAAAAACAGTAACTAATTCATTGTCTACAACTTTATCCTCTACATGAGGATCGTGGGGAAGATGGAGCCAATCCAAGCTGACCTGACAGATCACCGGTCCATCACAGGGCAAACATACATAATGTCTACGTTATATGTTTGTCTCACACTCACACCTACAATCAATTTGGAGCAGAGGTGTCACAATTAAAATGACCTCAGGGCCAATTAGCATCTAGTATGGTCAAAAAACAAAAAGGGCCGGTAGGAGAAATAAAGTGGGACTTGTTTTAATGTGGAATGATGTATACTTATATAATAATAATCTAAAAAACAGAGAAATACATTTAAAATGATGTAACGTGGACAACTGTAATAAAAGCACCAAACAAGCTTATATGCTGTATACTGTATGTAATTTATTTTATTATTATTTATGTTGAATGTAATGCATTTAATTTTATTGCGAGCAAATTAATATCACCTCACTGGCAGCTGTGTCTCAGGGAAGACAAGGTCATGGACCATGTTTTCATTATAACATGATATTAAGTTTTGGGAAGCATGTCATCGACTGGGGGGCTGCATTCATGTCCAATTAACCTCTTCATATTTTTGGACTGTGGGAGGAAACTGAAGTACATGGAGAAACCACACACACACGTGGAGAACATGCAAACTCCATGCATAAAGGCCCTTTACTGTAGTAGGATTTGAACCAGGACCAGAACTACGCCGCCATTGGAGCCTCAAAAGCATTTGATATGTTAAATTTCCACCGTGTATTAGAGACACAGAGAAAGAGCCTTGGCTGTTTTGCTCCCCATCGATTTAATATTCATTTTATCTCAGGGTTAGATAAGCCGCTCATATGCTCCCTCACACACAATAGCACCATAATGGTTGGAATGAAAAGGACACGTTAATGAAGAGCAGACTGAACGGCATCGCAGGCTGAGATTGCGCCGGTGCAATCGAAGGCATGAATCTCCACAGGACACTTAAAAGCGCATGGATAGATTCCTGCTGCCTGTCAGTTGAGGCAGGCCACAAAGCAAAGATCAATACAAGAGAGTAAAAAAAATAAAGACAAATCCCCGGGCAATGGAAAGTCAGTGGTTTGTTAAAAGGCTGTGCAGAGAGTCAGATCCAGGTCAGCTGCATTTCATTATGAGAAGTCACAGCAGTTTGACTCTGAGGGCCTTAAGTATTATGTTTCAATTTAAAATTAAAGTAAGCAATTGAAAAATGCATTTGTCATGTTCACTTTTCAACATAAAGAAAACCTGGTCATTTTCTTTACATTCACCGCTGAAAAAGTGCCAGTCTATATTAAAAGCTGTCCATTTACTCCTCCACGCTCCACTCCACCTCATCATTTTCCTTCTCTTTCATCATGTCTTCATCACATTATCCAGGTTATAAGCTCTATAAACCAGCTTGCATCATCGCCGCCTCAGTCACAATCAATCTGCCTAAACAGGACAAGCTTGTGCAAGAGCCAGCGGCCACTGACACGGCAGAGAAACAAGCGTTTCCTCATCTTGACCCCTGTGAAATGACAGAACTCACTCCCCGAAGGAGTGCGTTAATGCATGTCCACTCTCCGGCTTTACAGCCTTGTCCTCCGCTCCACTTTAGTCCTGCATCAGCCCTTCAGGCGCTCATCACTCTTGGATGGAGGAAGATTCTTCAACACCTGAAAACTACAAAATGTCAGTTTATTACTAACCACATGTCACAGTGAGAACAAATAGAAACCCAAATGAAGGATTGGTTCAAATAAATGGGCTATTCATAGACACATGAACATTAGAATGAAAGGAAAAATCACAGGTGCTATATTAAATTCAAGGTGGTAGAACTGATGAACTAACATTCAAGTGCTGCCTTAAAGCTCACATAGAGTGATCCTGTTGCACATATATGTTAGTTATGGAAGTCTACTTACATACATTAACTTGTTTTTATGGTCAAAAACCTCCTAGTTGCTGTAAACGAGCCGATAGAAATCCTCTTTTCTGACGGTGTTTCCCATCCACGAGATTTGAGACTCAACTCTCACACCCAGAAGACAGAATCTTGTGATTGGCCAGTACCCGGAAGTGACATATTCAGCACACTGTGGATGCACTGCTACTCATAATCAAAACATTGAACATTAAAAATAGCTTCTTCACGACTCCCCGCTGCAGTCCTTTGATGACTTTGACCCGGAGTCAGACCCAGAGTCAGAAGACACTGTCGCTCGTGAAACACCTCCACAACGGACGTTATTCTTCTTCTGCGGTTCAATGTACGCAACCGGATGTGCCTGGACTCGTGCCCGGAGCAGGAGGATCAGGAGAACCGGTGTTTACGTAACCGGACCGGGTTTTTTCAGAGATCTCGCTGAGCCGGAGATTACAATAAAACACAGCGTTCTCAGCAGTGGCTGAACTGTTTGTTTAGAACCTTCAGGGCTTCTTAAACAAGGTAATGACGCAGATACACACTAAAAAACAGCGTTAATAGGAACTTCCGGTCTAGATCCGCTTTAAAACCCAAACTCAGCCAGATAATACATATTTTTTCAACACAGAATAATAATATGAATGTTAAAAAAAAACTCTCCAGGATATGAATTAAAATGGGACAAACGAACCATGTGTAAGTCCCAGAACTGAGACACGACACTTGGACGATGCAGATGCTGAATGTGTATTGTTCAATGTTTTTTGTGTCGCGAGTAAAATTTAATAAGAAAATTTTGAGCGCCAACAAAAAACTCAATCACTTAGTACAATGGATAACTGTCAGTTTACCTTTTGAAAACTCAATAAATATAAAGTCCAAAAACGGTCATGGTAAGCAGTGTCAAATATAAGAGATGCGTTCACTTGACTTAAAGGTGGTCTATTAAAATATGTGCAACAACGACTGAGATATTGCAGGGACGACATGGTTGCCAGGTCCTCCCAAATACAGAATTAAGATGCACAAACATGCACTGTGTTCATGCACACACATGCACAACATGTTAATGTATACATACTGAGCTCTCAAAGTAACACCATTATCACCAACAACGTTAAAATACACCGGTGTAAATGGGTCGAGCAAAGTCAGCTCCAGACGTTTCACAGGAGGCAGATTTATTCCCAATAAGATTATTTGCTCTTTCATCATCCTCCTCTTCACACACTGGTATAGTGGCATTAGATTAAGATGGAGTGAGAGATAAGGTGACTCTAATTAGTATTATGTCATTTAATTATGTATTTATTTTGTTATTTGTTTAATTTTCTAGTCTATTTCTATCTCTGTCCGAGGTTATTGGATTTGAACCAAATCTATATCTTGTATGTGTATGCAGGATCGGAAACTCTACCAGTTTCCTCCAGATCTGATCCAGATTATGGATTTTGCATCATTGTGTATTTCTCAGTGACATCTTCAGAGATCAGGTTGAATTGTCATACTTATGTAAGATGGTGATAGCAGGAAAAGTTCTATACAGATCCAATGGATCAAAATGTAATAATTTCTGCTGATATGTAAAACCCAGGTGTCAAAGTGTTAAAGCTCTGGCTGAGGTCTGTGCTCTCAGAGTGCTATAATATTTCAGTATTTTGTCCCTCTGTCCTCTGTATGTGTATTTATGTCTGGAATGACAAATACCACCTTGTCATGGCAACACAGAACCTTGAGCCTTCAATGTTACAGCAGCAAAACTCAGTGCAAGAGACACCTGATCCTAGTGTCCATCACTTTTGGCATTTCGATGTCTGTCGGCCTTTCAGAAAATAACTGAAGACTGACTTTGAAGCTCAGTGAGAAAAAAAAAACCTTGGAGTCAGCTTTCAAGATAAAGTTGTGTGAAGAAGTTCACCGCCAGCAGTTTCACATTTTCATCTCTTACTTCTGATGCCAGTTATTTCGACTCAGAATTGGTTATTAGATCACTATGTGTGTGGCGCAGTGAAGGTGTGTGTGTGTGTACTTGGGAACCAGTAGAGCAGTGGACTTTGGTGTCGTTGATGTACACACACTAAATTAGTATTTCATACGTTACAGACATACAGTGCATCATGCAATCTGGAAATATCAAGATTGTAGTACTGTTTTATAACAGAAACTTGCTATCACTTGCTGTGTGTGTGTGTGTGTGTGTGTGTGTGTGTGTGTGTGTGTGTGTGTGTGTGTGTGTGTGTGTGTGTGTGTGTGTGTGTGTGTGTGTGTGTGTGTGTGTGTGTGTGTGTGTGTGTGTGTGTTGTTAAAGAGAGAGAGTGTGTTAAAACTTGCTTAGTTCATTTGAAGATGAAGTCCATGCACCGTTCCTTCTTCACAAAGTTGTCGATGACAGAGTTATCAAAGTCTCCTGACTTGGCCTTCAGTTTACAGCGTCTACAGAGTTTACAGTTGCTCTGTCCGTTTTCTTATTCCACTCCTTTTGAAAAGAACGTATCATTTTGTGTCCCTTCCTTTGGATAAGGTCCGGTAGCTCAGTCGTGGGTCTCTCTCCGTTTTTCATCAAATACCAGCCTTAAAGGGACAATGTGTAGTATTTATGGGTTTATATAACCCAAAATCCACTTTTTTTATACATATTATGTGCTCCTGCATTGTCTAGTCGCTGTATAATATTCTTTGTTTCATTTTCGTAGTGTTTCAAAAAGTCATGTAAAATAACATGGTCGCAGGCCGCTACTGTATTGCCACGACGCCATGTTTCTACGGGAGCCTGTAAGGACAAACGCGAGAGAACAAATCAAGCGTCGCTTTAGTTTTAGCGGAAGTCCCGCCTCCACTCTCTCCGCTTCGTCTGCTACGGCCGCCGTAGCTCGCCCTCTCCCTCACCTCACGAACCTCATCTGCTGACACGGAGAAAGACGACGAGGGCGACATTTGACCGGCTGAGGATACCGTATCGCTCAGGGAAGGGAGGGGGTGAGCAGAGGAGCAGTTCTTTGTTGTAAATTACAGCCTCTCCTCTAGATGGCACTATAAACTACTTACGTCACCTTTAAGAAAGCCTCTCTTGTAGAGCCATCGTTACACCTCCCGCCAAATTGCTGGACGCAAAACAGCGAGAGGGCGTGACGGTGTCTTGACAATTCACGAAAGCAATGTGAACGGAAATGCAGCACAAACATAGTACAGTAACTTCAATAGGCAGCGTAGCGATCTGCTTTTTTAAACGTACATTTTAATTATACGGGAAACTGAGTGCGCATGCGAAAACAGTCACATACACGCTGATGGGACAGAAAGGCAGAGCAGGTCTGTGCCTTTGCTCTGTATTATAGACCCATTGGCAGCCTACGTCACGCGCGCGTCACCTTCTCTCTACTGCGCATGTCGGTTGCAGAAAGCGCTATTGTGAGCAACACAACAACATGTCTTGTTGTGCTGTCGGTTGCACTAATCGTTTTAACGGACAAAGACAAAAGCCTGAAGTTTTACCGGACACCGAGTTGCACCTCTTTCAAGGCTAACCGGAGACGTCTTTGGTTGCAAGACATCAGGAGGAGCGACTGGAGCGAGCAAATGACAAAAGGAGCAAGAATTTGCCGTGCTCACTCCATATCAGTTAACGTTACGTTCATTTTTGGCATCAGGTAACAAGCTAACATGAATGAAGTAATTGTTACTATGCATAACAATGTTAAAAAACAATGTTCTAACATCAGACCACATGTCCATGGAGAGAATGTCTGCCTCTATAAAAAAAAATTAATCGGCTGACTTTGATTTAACCTGGGCCGCACTCTCTCCACGTGAACATTTTTCAAGTCCCCTGTTAGTCGTGCTTTAAATCATGCTAAAATCATGTCTAAGATACTCTGATGGATTTTTAATATTAAGCAAGTTGGGGACTTGCAAGTGTGTGTGTTAAATACCCATACTCAGCAGTGCCCCTGC
This sequence comes from Microchirus variegatus, assembly GCF_963457635.1. Taxonomy (NCBI): domain Eukaryota; kingdom Metazoa; phylum Chordata; class Actinopteri; order Pleuronectiformes; family Soleidae; genus Microchirus; species Microchirus variegatus. Next base: position 8,212,695 of record NC_139814.1, read on the forward strand.
TGACTGGAGCAGGTATTTTAACCCCCTCTGCTCCACTCAGTGACGACCTGAAACGCAACTGACATGGTAGGCCATGGTAGACCAAACATGTACCGTACCCATGACTGGAGTAGAGTCATCAAGTGTACAACAATCCTCATCCATTCTCCTAAAAAAAAGTACAAAACAAAACCAAACTGTGGTGTAAAGAGAGACCGAGCTGACCTTGGATTGTTTAATGTTTCAGCAGAGTTTACACAATCAGATTAGTCGCGTCTCACCTGGTCTAATTGTCCCCTGGCAACAACAGAACCTGAGATTATCTTGAGTTTTGTTTTGGGAACATTTTTATCTGCTTGTTGCAAACTCTGCAGTCCACCACTCTGACTCCATGAAATGTATTTTCAAGTATAAAACTTTGTCTGTGTGCTCTTACTTTGATTCAACTGTAATCGAATCTCAAAAACTGCGAGGCGGGTCACACTGAGTATAACTGTGTTTCACGTTATTTCATTTCTGCCCCATTGCAGTCAGTATAAATGACATGGGAATGTGCTTGACTTGCCAAAAGCCTGCATCTGTTTGTACAAGAGCCTGCATTATTTACAACAGCCAGCAACCTCGCCAATAACTACTTAATGGACTGGAGGGAGACTATTGACCGTGTAAGTTGACAAGGTCAGCAGACACAGTGTGTGTGTGTGTGTGTGTGTGTGTGTGTGTGTGTGTGTGTGTGTGTGTGTGTGTGTGTGTGTGTGTGTGTGTGTGTGTGTGTGATTACTCATGTTGTGAGGATTTAAATCTGTTTACATAGTCACAATATGGGGACTTATCTTCCTTATGGGGACAAAAAGCAAGTCCCTATAATGTAAATTATTGGTGAGGACATGTATGGTTAGGACGAGGTTAGGGTTAGGCCAGTATTAGTTATGGTTATGGTTAGGGTTAGGCCAGTATTAGTTATGGTTAAGTTTAGGGTTAGGCCAATAGTAGTTATGGTCATGTTTAGGGCTAGGCCAGTATTAGTTATGGTTAAGTTTAGAGTTAGGCCAGTATTAGTTATGGTTATGGTTAGGGTTAGGCCAGTATTAGTTATGGTTAAGTTTAGGGATAGGCCAGTATTAGTTATGGTTAAGTTTAGAGTTAGGCCAGTATTAGTTATGGTTATGGTTAGGGTTAGGCCAGTATTAGTTATGGTTAAGTTTAGGGATAGGCCAGTATTAGTTATGGTAAAGTTGAGAGTTAGGCCAGTATTAGTTATGGTTATGGTTAGGGTTAGGCCAGTATTAGTTATGGTTAAGTTTAGGGATAGGCCAGTATTAGTTATGGTTAAGTTTAGAGTTAGGCCAGTATCAGTTATGGTTAAGGTTAGGGTTAGGGTTAGGGTTAGGTCAATAGTAGTTATGGTTAAGTTTAGGGTTAGGCCAGTAGTAGTTATGGTTATGTTTAGGCCAGTATAAGTTATGGTTAAGTTTAGGGTTAGGCCAGTATTAGTTATGGTTAAGTTTAGGGTTAGGCCAGTAGTAGTTATGGTTATGGTTAGGCCAGTATTAGTTATGGTTAAGTTTAGAGTTAGGCCAGTATCAGTTATGGTTAAGGTTAGGGTTAGGTCAATAGTAGTTATAGTTAAGTTTAGGGTTAGGCCAGTAGTAGTTATGGTTATGTTTAGGGTTAGGCCAGTATTAGTTATGGTTAAGGTTAGGGTTAGGTCAATAGTAGTTATAGTTAAGTTTAGGGTTAGGCCAGTAGTAGTTATGGTTATTTTTAGGCCAGTATTAGTTATGGTTAAGTTTAGGGTTAGGCCAGTAGTAGTTATGGTTATGGTTAGGCCAGTATTAGTTATGGTTAAGTTTATGGTTAGGCCAGTAGTAGTTATGGTTAGGGTTAGGCCAGTAGTAGTTATGGTTATGGTTAGGCCAGTAGTAGTTATGGTTATGGTTAGGCCAGTAGTAGTTATGGTTATGGTTAGGCCAGTATTAGTTATGGTTAAGGTTAGGGTTAGGTCAATAGTAGTTATGGTTAAGTTTAGGGTTAGGCCAGTAGTAGTTATGGTTATGTTTAGGCCAGTATTAGTTATGGTTAAGTTAAGGGTTAGGCCAGTATTAGTTATGGTTAAGTTTAGGCCAGTGTTAGTTATGGTTAAGTTTAGGGTTAGGCCAGTGTTAGTGTTAATATAAGTCAATGTCATGTCCATTGGGCATTTAGTTGTGATTAGGGATGTAACGATGCATCGTGACACAATTAAAAATCGGTACAAATGCGTGATGATTCGAACCGGTTGACAGAAAAAATGAATCGTGAATGCGAAAGAAGTAGGATATGTTCTTTTTCTTCTTTCTTTTTTTTAGAAATAGGTTTACGTTATCTTGACTTACGTCACTACGTAGGTATGGGGCACAGAACGAGGGAAGACATGGCGACCTATCTTTGAGATAGAGGATGCACCGAGCTGTTTAAAATCACCTGTGTGGCGTCAAACTCCAGTTCAGACATTAAACTGTAATCTGGTTATAAAAAGAAGATCGTTAAGAAAGCGTTAAATATTAAAATCAATTAATATGTACATGATTTATACAGAAATCTCAATATCAAAAGCCTTTATTAATCAGTGACTGACAAATGTTATTTATCCACTATTGTCCAAATCAAACTGGATGTAACTAATTTACCTACCTGCAGGACAGGAGAGATTTTGAATCTCAATTAGTTTTATTCCTGGATAAATAAAGGTTAAATACAAAAATACAAATACGAAATGTTTTTGGCGGGAAATTGCAGTGCGTATCCATCACCACGACGGAGAAGTATGAAGGCTCGAGGGGTCTCCGTGGTTACGCAGTCGGAGAAGTATAATGTGGCCTTTACTTGTGAGAGTGTTTCTAAAGAAAGGAGCTATTTTTCATGAGTTTCTGTAAAGAAAGCACCTCTCACCCAATCGTGAACTGTATCGAGTCGTGAGTTGAGTGTATCGTTACATCCCTAGTTGTGATAGTTAAAGTTAGGGTAAAGGACTAGGGAAGGCAGCTGCGCAAACAAAAATGTAAACACATTTCTGTACAATATTAATCATTGCCTTAGTAAATAATGGCTCATATTTCCTCTGCATTTAAATGAATTTTTTTTAATGCCCTAATTTTTCTATCATTCATATCATTTTATTTATATATTTTTTTGAGTATCTATTTTTTTTATCTCGTGTATATTGTTGTGGTTGTGGTTTTCATCCAATCCGACTTCTTATACTTCTTACTCTTAAATGTCTTAGTTGATTTTTATACCATGTGTGCTGTATTTCTGCGTGAGACACAACTACAAAGACAAAAGTGGAGAGGCAGAGAAGTTTCAAACACTATTATCCGACTGAATTATTCTTTCTTTTTCCTCCTGAAAGCAGATAATAGCAGCGTTAAAGGCCATTAGTTGTTGCACTAGTGAAGTCTTTTCCTCCTGTGGACAAAGACACGGAAAAGACAGTGACAGGTTTTCTGTAGATATCTCTGAAGCTCTCTGAGGGCTCAATTATGTCTCTATTGAACAGGAGCAGGATCCCAATTAGTGCAACTTGACATTTGTGTTTGCTTGAGGTGCTAACAGCTAATGGCGCCACTTGATTTCAGACGTTTCCTGCGAAGCAAACAGGATGATGACTGGGTCAAAACATGCCCGAGCGAGGACAGTCGTGTCCCTGAAGCTTGTTTTCTTGTCAGATCAGAGCACAGGACGCTGTGACCGAAACAACACCCTGCTTCTTTTCTGCAGTGTCACTGCTCACAGCTCTAATATCCTGTTTCAAAGAGGAGAGGAAAACAAACACATCCACACAGGAACTTTAAATGAAACACCAGCTCCATAGCTTTAAGTGCATGCAGAAGCATTTAAAAGCGACAATAATGTCAAAAAACGGCTCCTTTTACGAACTGATTATGATGTTATTGCTCGCAGCTGTCACGATGGAAATGGTAATACGGAGTTATGACAAATCGCCAAAACATCAACAACAACAAAAACAAGGCTGCATGTCAGTTTCATTGTTGCCTGCACCTGCAACACTAAAATAAATGTACACCAGTCACAAGATAAAAAAAACGATGTCAAGAGCAGGTGGTGGGAGAATTATATATGTCTCCTAAACATCCTGGAGACATCTGCTGGACATGAAGACACATATGGTTGAGAAAATGAAGAGCTCCTCTTCAATATGTGATGTCTTTTTCTCCGGATGATTAATGGCCTTGACTTTACTCGCTTTTACTGCAGTTAAAAGTGTAGTCATTAAAATATCCCTTACATAATAAAATTAGGTGGCACAGTCCTCGTGAATCACATTTGTACACAATTACTACATGTTCACTGCAGCTCAGTTTAGTTTTGCTGTCTTTGTATACATTAATTATCATTAATGTGTTATTGCTAAAAGAGAATAAGGTGTTACTCTCAGTGTAAAATGGTAGAAAATATGCATAAATAGTGCTGCCTTTAAATAAAAGTGTAAGCCTGCGGTAATCGCAGGTACATGGTTAAGCTTTCATCTCCAGTTCAGACATTAAACTGTAATCTGGTTATAAAAAGAAGTTTGTTAAGAAAGCGTTGAATATTAAAATCAATTAATATGTACATGACTTATACAGAAATCTCAATATCAAAAGCCTTTATTAATCAGTGACTGACAAATGTTATTTATCCACTACTGTCTAAATCAAACTGGATGTAAATAATTTACATTTAGCTGATCATGTTTCACTTTACAGCTGATGGTTTTTATAGTGTTTTTGGCTCTTTTGCTCATCTTTCTGCAGATTTATTTTGTTGAACATTGTTATATTGTCAGTACAGGGAATAAAAGCTTAAACAGCATCTGGTCTCATTGAATACTTTTAATGTGTTTTTTTTTATTTTTTTAAATGATTTGGAGGCAGAAATATGTGGCTTTAGATCATTTACTTATTTGTTCTTTTTTGTCATCAGACATTTAATAATTTTGTGATTTCATATTGTCTTCTGTATATTTTAAGGAGATTGTATGTATATTTTATTCATTTCCTTTTTCATTTCAAATTCTGTATGTTGTACGTTTGAATAGTTGTAACCTTGTCTTGTCTGAAACCTGCAGGACAGGAACAGGACATTTCCAAAAGAGATTTCGAATCTCAATGAGTTTTATTCCTGGTTAAATAAAGGTTAAATACAAAAATACAAATGTCTTTTGTGTAAAAAAAAATGTTGATTAACAGTAAAAAAAAAAAAAAAGAACTATACTATTATAGACTTTCCTTTCTAATCAGGAGAATAACTCTTCTCTTTGAGTGCATGCTCTCTGACAGACTCTTCTCTCGATAAAGGCCACACACACAGACAGAGATTCACAGATCACATGTGGATGTGCACGTGTAGCATCGACTCCTGACTGCAAAAATGCACACACGCATTCCATGCATTTATACAATCAGCGCATGTTTTAATGTAATGATTTCTTATAATGCGTCTCATTAGTATGCTGAAGGGAGCAGAGGTCCACCTCACTGTGGAGGAAGTCTTACCCGCACTAAAGGACATTTCATTAGCATTGATTACTCTGTTCTCCAGCACAGAAGAACAGGAGCAGTCTCTCAGTCTTTCCCTCTTATAACATATATATTATTCAAACATGCCAAGGGAACACCTGATTGTTGCTTTCACATCATTTTTCATTGAATCAATGTAAACGACACCTGACAGCATCAGAGAATACTGCACTGTAAACACGTTACAGTAAAAGTGAGAGTCCTGTGTGACACCGAAAACAATCCTTAAGTTTCTGTAGCCTTATACATATTTTAGACATGGGAAAGCTTCCTGGAAGCGGACACCTTCTCTCATCATGGCAAAACTGTCTGCATTTAGCGTTTTGAAGGAGTAGCCGATACAAACGAAGAACAGTTCCACTCACATAAACATAAATGTATGGTTTGTGAAGGCCAACGTAGTTCCCTGACTTGTTTTGGGAACAGTAGGGACGAGCAGACGATTTCTTTTTTACATCAGCTAGATGTCACGATTTCTTTCACACTGGGTCATTAATTAGGCAAATACTTAAAGCTGGAGTGTGTAAGTTTAAGTGATGTTTTTGTTATTCTGTCTCTGTCTGTTTGGTTTGACATAACGTTATTTTTATGATGCATCCTTCATCTGACAATTCTGTCAAGCAATACTATCAGTACCAGACTGAGGGAGCATTTGTGTGTATACAGCAGCAGCAGTGCAGGGGTGGGTGGGGACAAGAAGAATTTAATTTGTCAAACTGCTAAACTCTGTTTGCAGCCACTATTAAAGGTGAAGTAAGTAGTTTATAGTGCCATCTAGAGGAGAGGCTGAAATATACAACAACGAACTGCTGCTCTGCTCACCCCCTCCCTTCCCTGAGCGCTACGGTATCCTCAGCCGGTCAAATGTCGTCCTCGTCGTCTTTCTCCGTGTCAGCAGATGAGGTTCGTGAGGCGAGGGATAGGGCGAGCTACCACGGCCGTAGCAGACGAAGCGGAGAGAGTGGAGGCGGGACTTCCGCTACAAGTAAAGAGACGCTTGATTTGTTCTCTCGCGTTTGTCCTTACAGGCTCCGGTAGAAACATGGCGTCTCGCTGCTAACAGTGGCTATGCAACAGCGGCCTGCGACCATGTTATTTTACATGACTTTTTGAAACACTACGAAAATGAAACAAAAACTATTATACAGCGACTAGACAATGCAGGAGCACATAATATGTATAAAAAAGTGGATTTGGGGTTATATAAACCCATAAATACTACACAGTGTCCCTTTAAACCGTGCTGTAGTAGCGCAATGTTGCTGTTGCCGCCCTCTGACTCGATTTACAATCATTTGAATTCAGCACACATCTGTTGTTGTAAAACCCACACATAACAATTTTAATCTGACTTGATTTTATTTGGTAGTAACGAGTAACAAAGATAGTTAGAGGAAATGTTACGGAGTGAAAGTACAAGTCGCTAGAAATATATATTATGAAGTAAAAAAAAATGCTGCACAAGAAAAAAAAAATCAGGCAAAAAAAAAAAAAATCTGGCAGAAAAAAAAGCCACATAAAAAAAAAATGTAATTCCGGCACAAGAAAAAATAAATGTCCTGTAGAAAAAAAGAAGTCAGGCATTAAAGTAATTAATTGGCCAATTAATTGGCTATGGCTGCCCTCTACAGAGTGTCGATTAAGCGGAAATTCTCTCTCTTTTGGCTCATAAACACAGTGTGGAAGTATTAGGACGTTGAAGAGACTGTGTCGGAAACTTGGTTTATTCAGGAGGATAAACCATACAAACTTGGAGGGGGTGGCGGCATTTATACAAAATGAAATAGCTGGTGAAATAGCAGATTTTTATTTTGTTTGTCTGACTTTTTTTTTGTGCCGGAATTTTTTTTTTTTCAGCTGTTTTTTGGGGGGGGTTGGCCCTAATACCCCTTCATAGATATGTGAATGTTGTACCTTCACATAGTACTGACACTACGACTACAATTCCCAGAATGCCACGGGGGCTTTTCAGTGATCTGACCATGTGTTGCGTGACTGCCACCTAGAGGCTGTGAGTGGAAAGTGCAGAAAAACGTGCTTCCTTGGTGACACACACACACACAGAGAGAGAGAGAGAGAGAGAGAGAGAGAGAGAGAGAGAGAGAGAGAGAGACCGCACTCTCTCATTACAATGCAGCCAGCTCGACCCGGACCAACAGCAGCAGCGGAAGCAGCAGCGGCAGATATGTAAAGCTGGATCAGAAAACAATGTTCTTCTGCTGCTGTCATCACCATCATCAGCCACCATTATCATCATGTTCCCGGGAGTTTTCTATGCACTGCTGGCGGGTTTCCTCGGGGCTGTGGCTTCGTCGTCGGCCAAGCTCTCCCTCGGAGCAGACTACCTGAAGGGAGTGTGTGAAACCGGACTCCGGACGTGGGGAGAGCAGCGGAAATTTAGACAAGCGGACGAGACTACCACCTGTGACCGGGTGAGGCAGCGTCGCAGTGACGGAGAGAGAGAGAGAGTTATTAAAGGGAGTGAGGATGGATGTGAGGAATGCAGCAAGAAACGTGGCGCGTGAAGGAGAGATGATGAGTTTTCACAGTGGAAGCTGAAGCAGGAGGGGGTTTCTCCTCCTCCTCCTCCTCTCATCTCCTCCTCCTCTCATCTCCTCCCTGACTCCCTCAGCATCAGCACCATCAGCATCACATGCAGCAGCTGCAGCAGCATCCGTGTCCGCGTGCTGACGCCGAATGACATTGCAGCTCCTTCCACTGTGATGTGCCTGCGTGTTATCGCGTTGTTTTGTAGCAGGTCTCGTGCCTCAGCTGTTGGCTTCTTGGAAATAGGGGTCAGGTGTGTCTCATATGACCTTCACGGCGCTTGCACACAGTGACATGTGAGGAGGCACATGTTTGAAGGCTGAAATAGTTACTAATTATCTAATCCTCTGAAAATTAGAATAAAATGACAAAATTAAATCCTGGAAAATGAGTTTTGAAAAACAAATGCTACTAACAGACACCACAATATTTCACTGCTTCATATCAGCGAGGCTTGTTGTTCACAGTATTCACTCTTTATTTCAAAATTTCAAGTGACATAATTAGATTAATCACACATAGCTCCTGTGACCTTGTCTTTCAGAGAACGACGAGTTTTAACACTTGCTTTGTCTGTAGAATTTAAAGGTGTCACATTACAGTTTAGTATCACTTTCATAAATATACATTTGAGAAATTCAACGCGATCCAAAAACCATACATTTCACAAGACATATAATAGAACAATATTATATGCTATGATTTCTCCTTCAAAAGAGCAAAACATTGTTGTTGTGGTTAAGTGGCAGCATGTGTTAACAGCTTATTCGATAAAAGGCTGTGGTTCCCAAAAACTGGGTCAGGACACTTGTGTCACGTGTTTCCACCGACTCGACTCGATTCTCTTCGGCACGGCGCGGTTATTTTGCGTTTTCCACTAGCGATATTACCTACTACCTGGCACTTCTTTAGTACCTGCTACGTCGAGCTGAGGCGATACAATGCGTGACGTCGCCATGCTGCCAACCACTGATTGGTCAGATGCCCTAACAGGAAGAGACGTGAGCAAGGTGTCTGACACAAGAATTAAACTGAACAATGGCGAACTGTAGATCAGTTAAAAAAGACTTAACAATCCTAAAAATGTGTGTTAATCAACCAACATTTAGCCAGGGAATGTCTAAAATGTCAATATTTAACAGAGGAGTCTGGTGTTTTTACCGCAGAGCCGTTTCTTGCTATATGCGGACTATGCAGCTGCATAGGGCCACACAGCCACCAGGGGGCCCCCAAAACTGCAAGTTTGTCAGACTCATATTTTATTATATTTTTGAGCATTAAAAGTAACATTTGCATGTATTGGATGCATTCATTATGCATATATTTGCAATGCATGTAAGTGTTTGTGGGGTAATCAGAAAAAAGTTAGGAATATCTACCTCGAGTTTGAAAAAAATAGGGGGCCCCCAAATAGTATATCGCATAGGGCCCCCAAACAGCTAGAAACGGCCCTGATTTACACGTTGAGTAGGTACTATTTTGTAGTAGAAAACCAAGCTAAACCATGTCCAGGCGAGCTGGGAACATAGGTGGAAAAGGGGCTTTATACTATACTATAACGTACTCATAATGCAGTGTGTCCACATCTTTTGTATTTGAGCAGATAAGCACAATAACAAAGTTCAGAGTTGTAATCAGATTTTCTGTCTGTATTCTCCAGCTCCACATCCCTCTGAGGCTGCTGTGTGGTGGACTCCTTTTCACCTGCAACGCTGTGATGTGGACCTTCCTCGCCAAAGCACTCAGGTATTCTTCTTCCTCCACCAGAACCACTGTGACCACCACCGCCTCCAACTTCATATCCTCCGTAAGTAGCAAAGCTTTTTCTTTGTCTTTTCTTGTCAGTCTCTTGTGCACTCTGCTGTAGCAATTCAGTTTTATTTTGTCTCACTTTACAATTTACAAAACTATTAGAGAGACACTCAACAGGAACACAATGCATGTACTTGGCAACAGTGGGGAGAAAAAAAAACCTCTTCTTTGACAGAACATTAACCCTCAATCTTAACCCTCAATCTCAAAAATGCGCGCTCCCTCTAGTGCAAGTGCTGTCCCGATTCTCAGAAAAATGAAGTTGAGGGGCAAGTATCGCCCAAGGCTGTATCGCCCTCAATATTGAGATTTTCCCACACTTGGGAGCAAGGGCTACCCAGAATGCATTGCGTGTTTTGACATAACAAAGGTGGCGCCGAAAGCGGCGAAATGAGTATGCTACAAATTAAGTATTTTCTTTGTTAATAGAGATATAAAAATGATGAAAACCATTGTATTACCTTAGTTTAGACCCATATTATGGATTACTGACGTCATTGTTGCGTAACATTTATTTTTATTGGACAAGTGATAGTTTGCTATGGTTTACTTTTCAATAAGTCGTGGTGTGTGGTAACTGTCAGCTGAATATGTCCGTGGTTGTGGTATTTGTATGAGTATCATCTTATAACTAACTGACAACCTAATAACTGATAACAACCTAATATCGTGACGTAAATGTGTTCTTCTTCTTCTTTTTTGGAGTTGACAGACTGGATGCAGCTTTCGCGTTATTCTGCCCCCTACAGTCTGAAGTCGTATCTGCATTTAAGGGGTGTCCCATTTCTAAGTGACAAAATTACCCTCAACACTTGGTTTTGAGGGCCAGTTAATATTAAGGGTTGAGCTTGAGGGTTAAGATTGAGGGTTAAGATAGGAATTGTCTCAGAGTGTAAGAACATCTGCCTTGACTGGTTGGAGTAGGAGAGGAGAGAAATGAGGGGGAATAGAAGGAGATTAGTGAAGGAGAGGTGGGTGAAATGAAGAATGGAAAGGAGAGAAGAAGATAGAGAAACAGAGACCAAGGAGCACTGCAGAGTGTTGGTTCACACAATATTCATCCTCTCCTCCGTGCATAAGCTCCTTTATTTTAGAAAGTAGGTTGGACTATTTTCAGAAATAAGTTGCCGCAGTGATTAAGGTGTCTCACTTCAAGTTCAGCTCCCTGTTTCACACGATCTACCAAACTTTGCTCATTGACTGTTGAGCATATTTAACTAAAGAGACGCTGATTATGTATTGTGTCACCTCCACAGGCTTTTCTGGGCCAGTTAATCTTTGGTGAAGCCCAGATAACATTGTGGTGGGTCGGGATCTCTCTGACCTTCTCTGGCCTGTTGGTCCTGCAGAGAGTTGCGCCACAGGATGGACACCAGAGTGAAGTCAACACAAAGGACGAATAATATGTCTTGTCTCCACTAGTCCAGTTCATTGTGTCCATTGTAAGCTCTGAATTTAACACTTAAACAAACTGTAGAGAAACCTTATCAACAGCAGTTAAGTGCATTTAGGTCTTAAGTAATGTTGAGCAGGATCAATTTATTGACTTGATTTATTTTTTAATTTATTGAACTAAATGCCAATCAAACTGTGTCCTTATTTTGAGTTAGTTACCATTTCTGCTTCAGTTTTTAACCACATAGGCTGTGAAGTGATGAAATCAGAGGAGACGCTGCTCTGGCTGGTGGAGACATGATGGAGGATTCCTGTGTCCACTCTCTTTGTTTCTCCACGAAGCAAAAATAATACTGACTTTACTATTCACTCAACAACAGCACAACAACTTGTGGGCTAACACAGTGGAGGAGGATGAAGCTCGGGAGGAAACTGAAAGGTCAATTCAACACTTTTGGGAAATTTGCTTTCGCTTTCTCACCGAGTTACGTGATAAGATGAATGACATTTTCATGTTTGTATGGTTAATATGAAAGTAGTTATGAATACACGGGAAACCCGAGAAAAGATAGTAGATGATAGGATAACATAACCACTACGTCCAACAATCATCTGCCATCTAGTTTCTTTATAAATCAACTGTGTATAAAACGAGATAAAACTGTGAAATATCCCACATGTGTGATTGTTACAATGGAAAATAAGAAAATCTTTAACGTAAGGAAAGTCATTAAAAAGAAACCCTGACTCCATCCGTTCTCCCTTTAAGTTGGATGCAAATTCATAGGTTTTTGCAAGTAAAACTAAACTTTTTGGTAAAGATAATAGAAAATTGTATAATTAGGCAAAAAATCTTATCTGAAATCAAAATCTTTTTTCCCTGTAATCATCTCTTAACTATAATATTATACTGCATTGTATGTAGCTTATAGTGAGACTGGCACTGATCTCTACAAGGAAATTTCAAGTTTCAACCTCTTCTTGTAAAAGTAGAGACATATAATCTAAGGACCTGTGTGCGTGTTGACAAGACTGATTCGACTAGTTTTGGTTTTGCTCATGACTTATGGACAAAAAAGCATTATTTACTCTGTGCATGGTGTTACCGTCCATCAGCCTGTGCATTGTGTACGTACAGTAATAGCAGTTGTCTGATCACCAAAGCTTTCCTAACTCACATATCCTATGAGACTCACTGTAAACATCCTACACTTACATTCCATTGTATGCATGCTCCAGGCGATGAGGCCCGCGAGGTGTACTATCACAAGTAATAATCCCACTGGTGTAGCAGTGAAAGGCTCATCCTCCGACATGATTTCTTTTTTTTTGCCCAATTTCTCTTTGTCTTTCTGAAAAGCTTGAACTTTAAACCTCCAGATACGAGCATGCGTTTTGATTCAGAGGCAGCTGGTCTTCCATTTCATGTTCACACCAAAATCACACCAAAGCATCATTTTACACCAGAGTGACATGACGGCAATGTGAGCTCAGCTGCATTTTTTTTATTATACCTGTGACTTAAAGGCAGAGAAACTGTCTCTCTGGTGTCGGAGACATTACTTACTTTTTTTTTTTTTAGCTTTATGTGCCCTGCATTTACAATCTCATTGATCGTGAAATCACAATCACAACTACCAATCCATCACTCATCATCTCTGGGGCTTTAATACACCTCAGGCTTTATTAAAAAAAAAGCTTCCCTCCATATCTCTGGAGTTGTCGGCATGAATGCAATAACATACTTCCTTCAAATCATGAACACTGTGATATGTGAAACAGCGAGGAAGCTTTGAGCATTAATAATTGAACGTAGTAAATGGCAATATGCTTCTAGCGTGATGTTTCTGTTTGCATAAATCAGCTAAGTAAGTAAGTATAATGTAGTAGTGTGCAGGGATTTACCTGAATGTGGCATCTGAGGCTGCAAAAGTGTGTTTTTAAAGTCACACGTTGCTGTTGTTTGGATACATATCACAATATATAATCAATGCATTATGGTAGCTATAATACCTGTGTGTCATATCCCACAGCAGCAGTGCACAAATATACCCATAATATGTCCTTTCTAATGCTGCTGTGCAGGTGCAGTGTTGTTTTGTGGCATTTACATGCATCCCTGTTAATGTGACTGCAGAGATAATGTGGCTGAGTGATGTTTCATGGCACGGCTGCACTCACTGTGCATGGTTTTTCAGCACGTGCAGCAACATTGGAAGCAAAGTCAATTGTTTGTGCCTCCATGTTTTGAGATCCTGGTCATGTTAGTTACTAGTTAAAGGAGTAGTTAGACAACTGGGGAAATTGTGCTTATTCGTTTTACTTGCCAAGAATTACCTGGTGTACATTAAAATGTATTGCAACATTTAACCAAACTTTTTTTTGGTTAAATGTGAATGAGTAAATGAAAATGTGTATTTTCATCCACTGGTTTAAAGTGAATATTGTGAGTTGGTTCACTGAGCTAAACAGTACAAGCATGATGGAAATCCACCATGATACCACTCTTGGATTAACTTAGCTTACCGCAAAGCCGAGACACAGAGGCAATACAGCTACTTAAAGCATATAAATAAACACATTATGTTTGTGTTCAATAACTTAAACACAAAACATTAGTTAAGCAATATGTACACTACACCATGTGTACAATTAATAATATCAAAATGACACCCTAGCATGGTTTAGCAGGAAAATTGGAACTGGAAAGTAGCTAGCAAAAAGGGCTAACTTTAGCTACATATCTGTAAGTTCATTATTTACATTGCTTCTGTTTAATCTGTTGAAAAGCTGAAGCTAACATACTAATAATAATTTCAGGTTGCACATAGGATTGTTTTGTTTCTTTTTGTTTTTAGCCTTTATGCTAAGCTAAGCAAAACAACTCTTGACTGAAACTACATATAGACGAAAGTGAATAGGCACATTTCTCCTAAATGTCAAAATGATTCCTTTAACATACTCTAACAATAATATCTGTGAACTTTGTTCTTGTTTTAAAAAATATTTTGTTGCCTGGCTAAATTTCTAGCTAATGGCATGATGAGGTTTATACCAGAGGTCTCAAACTCACTTAAACTTATTTTTGTATGTTTTTTTTTTATTATTAAAACATTCATTTTGTATCATGTTTATATTGTGAACTACTGATCGTTCCATATCAAAACAAATGAAATTATATGAAATATCTCCATAAATACTATTTTTTCAATATATTTGATCCCTATACTGACCAAACGAGACACTAGTGGCCCCCAGGTCATTTGAGTTTGAGACCCCTGTGTTAAACCATCTGCCTTTGAACACATCCTCAGTTAAATATAAGAAGTCAGAGCTTTGCAGTAGCCACATTTATAGCTCAGTGACAGTGGCATGGCCCTGAGTGTAATGTCTTTACATGTGCACATAAACTGTAGATGAGGTTAAACTACTGTGTGATGAGTTAATATGCTGCACTGCAAGACAAAAAAAAAACAGAAACCCTTGAATCAATAAAGATTTAATTGACTAGAATGGAAAAGTGTGATTTTATTTAACGGAAAATATGTGCAGTCGAGCTGACAGATGTGGAAATGACTGTTTAACACATATGATGATGTTTTATAGATGATGTGAAACAAACGTGTAAATGTAGTCTGTAAATAGAACAAATCTTAAAGGGAATATGGAAGACGCCATCTCCACTGAGAGACACTGTTAAATAATGAAGTTAAATAAACGTTTTCATCCGACAAACGAGAAACCATGTGTTCCTTCTCTCGTATATTTTTGGAAGATGTTTAGTCTTCGCAATTCAGACAAAAACAAGTCCCTTGGAGTTATTCTATGTCAAATTGACTAGCATTAGATTTGAAGGTCTGTGTTTTCCCGCAGTTAAACCAAACTCATTAAGCGCAACGTGTCCTTGTTTGCATTCAAACACAGTAACAGCTAATAAAGAGAGTGTTTGGTTGAGTGGAACTGGATGTAATGTTGGCCCTGAGCATGATGATGAGCATCATGCTCCACTGACAAATAGTCATCTTCCTTTCAATACAAAATGGAAAACAAGTAAAGAGAATAAAAAGGCCTTTTTAGATTGAACGAATTCCACATGGTGCATAATAGGCTCACTCCTAAATTTACTTTGCAACCTGTTCATTATTATTTCTTTTATTCATGAGTTTGTTTTGCAACAAAAAACATTGCTGCTTGTAATTTAAGGGTTTTATGGGCCTCCAAATGTCCATCTGTACATTTATGGGCCTCTAGGAAATGTCCTGTGAGTAACAATGACTTTCAATATCTGGTTAAATGTTAAAGCTCACATAGAGTGGTCCTGTTGTTTTTATGGTCAAAAACCTCCTAGTTGAGGGGCAGCGGTGGCTCAGTTGGTAGAGCACCTGCCCCATATGCTGTGGCTGTAGTCCTCGCTGCAGGCGAACCCTGGTTCGAGTCCTGCACCAAGCGGTCTTTCCTGCGTGTCATTCCCCATCTCTCTGCCTCCCGTTTCCTGTCTCTCTATACTATGCTATCATTAAAGGCAAAAAAGGCCCAAAAAAACACATTTAAAATAAAAAAAACCTCCTAGTTGCTGTAAACAAGCCGATAGAAATCTCTCTTTTCAAACGCTGTCCTGAGCCCGCTCAGAAGCACAGCTCCCCCCTCTGGAACGGTGGATGCACTGCTACTCATTATCAAAACATTGTTTTAACAGTGTTTAAAAATAGCTTCTTCACGACTCCCCGCCGCAGTCCCTTTTATGACTTTGACCCGGAGTCAGACCCAGAGTCAGAAGACACTGTCGCTCATGAAACAACGGACGTTATTCTTCTTCTGCGTTTCAATGTACGCAACCAGATGTGCCCGGACTAGTGCCCGGAGCAGGATGATCTGCTGTTCAGGAGAACCGATGTTTACGTAACCGGACCAGGTTTTTTCAGAGATCTCGCTGAGCCCGAGATTACAATAAAACACAGCGTTCTCAGCAGTGGCTGAACTGTTTGTTTAGAACCTTCAGGGCTTCTTAAACAAAGTAATGACGCAAATACACACTAAAAAACAGCGTTAATTGGAACTTCCAGTCTAGGTCCGCTTTAAAATAGTGTATTAAAGCGGACCTAGACCGAAAGTTCCGATTAACGTTGTTTTTTTGGTGTGTATCTGCATCCATTACCTCGTGTTAAAACAATGTTTTGATAACGAGTAGCAGTGCATCCACCGTTCCAGAGGAGGGAGCTGCACTTCTGAGAGCTGGTGTGATAATTACATCACTTCCAGGTATTGGCCAATCACAAGACAGTTGGGAAAGCTCTCGTTGGCTGGCCAATCACAACACAGTCTGTCTTCTGGGGGTGAGATTTCAGTCTGAAACAGCGCGACTGACGAGAGCTTCAGTGAGGAGAGATTTCTCTCGGCTCATTTACAGCAACTAGGAGGTTTTTGACCATAAAAACAAGTTAATGTATGTAAGTAGACCTCCATAACTAACATATATGTGCGATAGGACCACTCTATGGAAGCTTTAACAATTTAGAATGAAGAAAATCTAAGTGTGTTAAATTCAAAATTAGAACAGTATAAAACATATTTAAAATGACATTTGTTTGAGTTTTTGTCTCAATGTCAAAAAACAGGCCAAAAAAATGGAAACTGTGGAGGCATTTTTCCAACTCTCAAAGACAACAACAAAGACATAGACGATAATTATTCTAAATTACCGTAATAACCACACATTGGCTTTGACATGCAACTTCTCAGCATAAACGGTGGCAAAATTGCGGTAATGCAAATTGCGCTTGTGTAAATGTGTTTGGTGTCTCTGCGCTCGGTGTTAAAGGATTAAAGGAATTCTTTCACATTTTAAAATGTATAATTAAAGTCTCCAACTACTTTAAATGTTTAATGGATCTGTTGTTGAACTACACTCACTACACCTTTGTTTTTGTTTTAACGCCATCCGATCAAATATATTTATTTAAAAGGTATCTGCTGAATGGACTGTGAGAATGAGTGAGTAGATGGTTGTCTATCTGTCCAGGGTGTACCCTGCCTTTCGCTCTGTGTCGGCTGAGATTAGCACCAGCAAACCTCATGTGGAGTATAAAGCGGTAGTAGATGATGATGATGACAATTTCCAATATTCTCAGAAACTAAAACCTTATCTGGCACAAATAGTTATAAAGAGAGTCAATGAATTATCAATAAAACTATAAAATGATCACATAGTTTTATTTCATTCCCCTTTAAAATATACCACAGTCAAAAAGAACAAAAGAAAAACAAATAGAACGTGGTCCACAGTCGTAGTTTTCTTACTTGACCACACACACACGCACATAACACGTGAAAGAGTTCAAGAGAAAGAAGAAAGCTGGTGTTTCTTGTATGTAAACTGGACTGCGACTGTCGCATCCGCACATTACATTTACATTTTTAAAAACTCCAGTGAATTTTAAAAGCCTAAGAAAATTAAAATCATGCTCTACAAATGAAATGGTTACTTCACTGCCCTCCTGCATTGAGCATTCAATTTGGCACCACATGGACTTGGTTCCATTGATTCCTTCCATCATCTTGAACAGCATGATACATACTGTGAGTTTAAGGCTTTTAAACACATGTGGGTAAAGGCTTTTTTTTTTAGTGTGAAAGTAAAGTAGTGTTAATTAATGTTTAACACTTTTTCTCAGGCTCAAATCTGTAACATATAACAAACAATTTCACTTAGCGGGAGTGGTCAATCAAAGAGAAATGTACTGTATATTGCTTCACTTTCTGACTTTCTATCTGTGCTGGTGTCTGTGATAAAGAATGAGTCTACATTTACTACACAGACTTGTTTAATAAGATTACGAACACTGCAAACAGCCTGATGGGTTTTAAAACTCAAGCGTTGCCCGTGCTGCTTCTTATTATTTAAAATAAAATACATGATCCATAAGATTGTCCTGAAAAATAATAGAAGAAAAAAAATAAAAATACATTTTCTGTTTCTGTGGTCAATGGTGGAATCTATACTCAACAAAAATAGAAACGCACAAACTTGAAAACTTCCCATTTGCTTAAATGGGAATGTGTCAGGAAGTCCACAGTTATCTGGCTTCAAAAAAAGGGACACCACAAGGTAATTTAAAATATGATCAACCAATGAGAATCTGCCTCACCCTGACCGACTCGTTAAGGCAAAAAATAACGTAATGTCTTGGAAAAACAGCAGACGTTCATCGATGTAACATTCTAAGGCAGGATCCTCCCCAGCGTGAAGTAAAAAGATGATTATCAAAGACACAAGATGATACAGGACCAGGATGATGTTGGGGGAAATAAAACGCAAGTGACCTTGACTGTGCTGCTCAGTGCAAAACCATCCTGGACTTCAGTTCACATTGATAAATATTGGAAGCAGGAAATGATGTCGGATCCTCAGGAGAAGGCAGAAACCGTCTCTTCACTCTGGTGTCGTTCCACCGACTCGTATTAAGTGCCTCTTTTTTAGCTGTTGCTGCTTAGTTTGAGTTATACCTTATTAATCTCAGTCAGCACCAAGAGGGAAAAACATAACATTTAAAGGTGACAATATTTAGAAAAAAAAACAACTGTTATAATATCTTCAGACAGAATACCCTGAAATATCAATAAATGAAAGAACGTGTATATGTAGTAGAGATAAGTTCATGCTCTTTGAGGTCCACACCCATGAGTCCACAGCTGAGTTTCACACTATATACTGGTAGATGTCTGCTTTGCCGTGGTCGGGTGTTGCAAATGGGCTCATCCAGGTAACAGAGAACGGGTGTCCAAACACCAACTTCATGTTCATCCATTTAGACCTTTTGGCCCATCGTCTCTCCTCCTTTTTCAGCTGCTCGATGCCCTGTAGGAGGGGTGAGATGTGACAGACATGAGGAGACAGACAAAGACATCGTCTCCAATCCTGGAAATCTGATACAAAGCTGTGAGAATTAACCTACATCATTGAAACTTAATGTAACATGAAATAATAGCATGCAGGGACTACAGGTGGTGTATAATGATGCTCTCCAGAGAGAATGTTATTTAAGAGGCCTACGATGGTGCAGTGCCGGTGAACAGTTTTGTGTCAACGTGAGTCAATGTTTTGGATTTGCTGACTTGATTAGGGCTGAAACAATTACCCGATTAATAGTTTATTTAGATAATTTTAAAAAAAATTAAAGATGATGCTCACAGAGATGCACACACAGGGAGAGAGAAGGGAGAGAGAGACACACCCACACACACACACAGGGAGCGAGAGATTTTACAGGGTTACAGGTCCATAATAGAGTCTGAAGTGAGCTAAACCTTTTTAGATTGTAAAAGAGGCATGTTGACATTTTTAAATCACGTTGTTCCCAGTTATTCCTGATGAGTAACACCATCACACACACACACACACACACACACACACACACACACACACACACACACACACACACACACACACACACACACACACACACACACACACACACACACACACACACACACACACACACACACACACACACACACACACACACACACACACACACACACACACACACACACACACACACAGATAGCAGCAGCCTCCATTAGATTAAAATCGACAGAAATAGATGATGTTTGTGGTGAATATGATGACACTGACTCATCCTCATGGGTGGGTTGAGGAGATACAGTATGTTATGAGAACATGCAATCGTCTCAATCTCCCTGGATACTGTAAGTGATTCATCTACACACTATAAATTTAGAAACTTTAACCTTCGTCACTGAGAAACAGTTAACAGTTTTTTGGTATAGTCATTTAAAGTCACGGATAACTTCTCACTTCACTGTTTCAGTGCAGTGCAGTTGCAGCACACTGTGGGGCAGGGGGGTTAGAGCCAGTGCAGCACATTTCTATTACTGGACAGATTTAAGTAACTTCCATAAACACAGTAGGGAAATGTTTAAGAGAAGCTTGAAAGCCAATTTTCTAGGCAAAGAACAATCTCACAAATTAAATGCAGCTCCAGAGGCAAAGCCTTACTGTGCTTTTTCATTATACAGTTCGAGCACGGCTCAGCTCAGCTAAGTTTTTATTTTATTTTCCATTAATGATGGTACCTGGTACCTCATGCTTTTTTTTAGTACCTGCTCTGGCGAGGTTCCAAGCCAGCTGAGCTGATACTAAAATGTGACGTCAACAGACTGCCGGCCACTGATTGGTCAGAGCGTGTCGACACTGGAAGAGTCATGAGCGTGACCTCCGACACAAGAATCAAAGCGAACAATGGCGAACTGTAGCTCGGTCAGTCCCCACCAGGGTGCATTGCTGGTCCGCAGCGGTGCGTCCACGGACCCACAAGATCCTGCCGAAATCATGTATGATTGCGCGATAACAGGATATACTGTATGTAGCGCCGCGTGGGAGCGACGTCAGAGGGAGGCGACGTTGTTGTTATTGTGTTGTTCACACACAACCAGCAGTACTTTGTTTCCATCCAGAGGAGTAGAAGGAAAATAACTCGTTGCCTGTTATGACGTTTTATTTTGGAAATATGATCCGCTGAGAGATATGTATTTTATTTTCAAAAATTCTAAATTAATCGCAAAATTAACACATCTGTGCTCAACTTCTGCCCCGCAAGATCTGAAGGTGAATTGCTGTGCCGTGCTCAAGCTACCGTCAAAAATATTTTTTTTATATATGCTACAGAGGGCTCCAGATCGCTGGATCTAATCTGGAGTCGGCGCTCAGATGTTCCGCAGTCGGTGGACATACACATTGACTTTAATTGAAACCCATCAGTTGCTGCGCTGGAGCCGCAGACACAACGCAGAAGGAAATCCGGGGTAAGAAGACGTCACTGCAGTTTTGTGCAGCCGTCCTATGACGACCGCTCCCATGTTGGTACTATAGTAATGGAAAATGCCTGAAACCAAACAGAGTAGTGCAAAAACTATATAATAGAAAAGTCTCATAATAGGCCACAGAAACAAAGAGTCCTACTGTGCATTATGTACTTTGTCAAGAATGTACTATGTAAAGTTTGCTGAGCAGGCAGGAACACTGTGTGTAAATAAATGATGGTCTACAACTCAATGGCTTTTGCACATCAGCAACAGTGATGAAAACCACAAAATAGCTAAGGACTCCTCACACAGTCTCTCTGTTCACATTGAGCATGATGTGATTAAAGCAAATAAATAATGATCAGAAAGAAAAAATAAGATGAAAACACTTCACGGGAAGAAACAGATGGAGTCTGCAGCTCCTGATAATGAGCTGCTGCTCAAACATTTTACTGAAGAAAAAGAATACTGAAGTACAGCCAACGATGAAGAAAAGAGGAAAGCTTGTTTTGTTCATGGGCTTAAACTTGTTTGTTTAAAGTTTAAACTACGTAATGACTGATTTCTCAGCCTCTGTAGCAGATATAGGAACACAATTCAAAAAGCATTTGAGAGCCTACACCTGTGGCTCTCCTGTGGAATTTAGTTTATTTAGATACAAAATGAAAGTGAATAACTATTTTCAATTAAAAAACTGTAAGAAAATAAAGTAATATTAACTTGTGTCAGTGCCTTGATTTAGTCCTGATGGACTGTGAAGAACAAGAACTACATGTAACGACTGTAACAGTCTGCTTCACATGTGACGGTGATAGTGCTTACAGCGCTGTGGCATCTGCAGGTAAATCCACTTTCACCCCTTCTGCGCGGTTGTAAAGACTCCGTCGATTACGTGGGCACTTAACGTCATTATCGCCGACCTCGTCGTCTTCAAACATAATTATGTCTTCGACCATAAATCCTGGTCGATTTGTTCAGCGCGTTCGAAGTAATCATCGATGACGTCATCGAAGACGAAACTCCTCACAATCACTGCCTTCAGAAATCTGTCCGCTGTCAAAGTCCTCCATGTTTGCTCGAAGAAATTTCAAAACAATGTCGCGAGGAACCCTTATACCCCCCGAAAATTGACATATCCGTATCGGCGTCTATGGTAGAATAAGACGCGCAGCCGCTCTCCCAGCGTCAATGGTAGAAATGCGGCAATGCTTTCCCGGCGTCAATGGGTTAAGCCACTACAATAATAATAAGCACAATAATAACAAAAAGCCCATTATGCAGGGCCATGTTCAGGGCCTAAAGAAATCACACTGTTTAGCACTTAACTTGAATGCCTAATTGAATGTTTCTAATCGTTTCTTCATGAGTGCAATAAACTTTTCGATTTGTGAAAAAATTATGCCAGCGATTCGTGATCACATTTTCACAAGAATTGTGGAGCCCTAGTACTCACTGGAAGCAAAAGCATGGGGAAAAAAAGTCAACCTTTGGCATTGTGTCCCTGGTGTAGAAGCTCTTGTGCTGTGGTCAGTAGAGAAATCCACTTTCATCATCTACTGTGACAACATGTCCAGCAATGGTTACATCGTGTTGCTTTAACTGCTCGTTTCACTCACCGTCTCATCGGTGCAGATGGAGTGAACCTGGGTTCCAAACATGACTGCAGTGAAGATTAAAAAGAGGAGGGCTTCAAAACAGAGGAGGATGAGGAGGATAACGGTTGCTGGTGGAGAGAAGTTACTGCACTCTGATGAAGACAAGAGACATAATCAATTTGTAGACTTTTTCTTCCCACAATATCTACTCCAGACACTCTTGTGGCTGTACTTCATTCACATATATAGGAAGTCTGGAAATTGAACCGTCACTTCCACACTGTATTACTCACTTGTCCAGTCTTCTTCAAAGCAGAACACAAAATGGAACGCAACCAAGACTAGAGCATGGAGTGATATTAGTGCAATGTACATCTGAAAAACACAATCAAAGACAACATTTTCATTATTAAGAGGAAAGTGGTTTATTATTAACTCAATAATGAATAGAAAAAAAATGAAAAATGGTTGTAATAAAGTTCAAAATACATGCACTGCTATAATAAAGTGAGATTCATAAAGTAAGAAGAGAGAACCAGATAAAATGAGACAGAGGGGTCATTGTTGGTGTCATTAAGTGGTGATTAAAGACTCACTGTGAAGAGGACAAAGTATTTCTGGTTGTTCTCTCCCACGCAGTTGTTCACCCAGGGACAGTGGTGGTCCATCTTTTTGATGCAGCGTTTACACACACTGTGGACACACAGGCTCATCGTAAACACAGCAAAATGGAATTAAATATGAATTAAACAGAATTGAGTGCACATGAGGCTTTTAGTGTGTTTAAAGATACAGATTCTGTCAGTCCACCTTGAACAGTGCCTGCTCTCAACCATACTGGCTAGAATCTGTCTATATTTGTGTGTGTGTATATGTAGAACTGTAACTGGAAATCCATTATTATTATTATTTATGTATTTATTTTTTGAAGCTGCCGACCTGAGTGTTTAATACACTACGGCAATGAGTCATTTGAGAAAAATGCATTATCTGAACCACAGGCAAGGATGATTCATGATATCAAATAAAAAAATCATCTCTTCCTTTCAAACGGCCTCCCTGGTGTTACAATTCAATTACTCAGAAAGTGTTTTTGCACTTTCCATGCCTCCAGATCCCAAGAAACCCACAGAGTATGCACAGAGGGAACTCCTCATTATCAAGCTGCAGAGTCTACAAGGAAATGCTGCACAGCTTCTGCTAAAAAAAAACAAATAGGGAGGGGGCAGGGACACAGACGAGGACAGAAATCCCCTGTGGGAGACTCTCACTAGGACTCTCCTCTGTGAGGTGACTGCAGCAGCAGAACACTGTCTGCCTAAGGTTTAGCAATGATTTCCCTACAACGTGGCCACACATTCTACACAGACAGTGTTGTACCTGCAGTGATGAGCTCTGTCAGGCTTGATGCTGCAGCACTTGGGACATTTGTAAACCACCTGTCCTGGTTTGAGCTGCAGGCTTTCAATGAATTCTTTAGTAGCGTTTCCTTTAGGCACAGCTCCCTGTGTGAGAAGGGCAGAGAGGAGACACTTTGAAAAGGCATGTCATTGTGGTTTCCTTTACATGAAATGTCAACGGATTACTTTGCCTTAGATTCACTTGGCTGCAGGGATCCAAGTCCTGGTGGATGTTTGCAGTAACAGCAAAACTCAAGGATAGTTTGACTTGTTGAGCGCAACAAGATGATGAATTTAAAACAAGCAAATTTGTGTCGCTCCATTAAGAGCTTGATAAAAACTGATGATATATTCGTTATAAATGAAGGTACTCCAGGTGAGATGTGAGGCCATAAAAATAAACTAATTGAAAAGTTCTAAATATTCTGAATTGCAATTAATAATAATTTTAAAAATCTATATTGCAAAGTGCCACATTCATGTGCATTTATTATTATAAATAATTTACAGAGAAGACAATAATTGAATAAACTAATTTTTTTTTCTTAAGTGTAAGTGTTTCCCAACCCTGGTCCTGGGGGAACACACTGTTGCCCTGCTCCAACAAACCTGATTCAAATGAATGGCTCGTTATCAGGCTTTTGACCCTTTGAATCTGGTGTGCTGGAGCAAGCCCAACATCTAAAACATGTAGGACAGTGTTCCCCCAGGACCAGGGTTGGGAAACACTGATCTATGGAGCATTTAGAGGTAAATAAATCACTGATATTTGACTGACCGGGTCTGTGCACATGGCCCTGGCATGAGAGGCGAGGGCGAGGAAGCCGAGGCTGCCGAAGATCAGCCCGTTGAAGAGGCTGTATGCTATGTTCTTGGCCGGCAGCAGCATCACGAACAGCACCACAAACTCCGCGTAGAAGACAAGGAGCCAGGTGATGATACCACACACGATCCCGCAGCTGTCGCGGATGAACCACATGGTGTCGGAGCTGTTGCGGGGCGGGGGCGGGGCACAGTGCTCGGGCTTCAGGTAGCCAGCTTGCCGCTCGATGTCCCTGGTGCGGTGAGCTGGGCTCTTCATTCTACAAAACCTGTGGCTCCAACCACATGCTGCAGGGAGAGACGAGGAGAGGATGGGGGGGGGGGGGGTCAGATAAAACTCCAACTCACACACAGTCTATAAGCTAGAAAAAAGTTGTTTGGGAGCTTCTGTCTGAGAAATAAGTTAAATTAAGTTAGAGCTTAATTATAGCTCTACCTGCAGTAAGTGTCTTGCAGGTGCAATTCTACTAGTTAGTGTAATAAGTCGTACAAGTTAACTACAACCTCCAGGAATAAAAAGGAAGTAGGGACTAATAAGACACAGTGAATCAGCAAATTGATGTAGAGGACAACTCTCAGGAGGAACCATTAACTGAAGGATGAAGAAACACCGACTGTCTCATCTCAACAGGCTACAAAAATCCATGCAGATTCCTCTCACATCAAAAAGAAAACTTTTTGAACATATATATATATATATATATATATATATACACATATAAAGCACTTTGTTAACAATGTTAAAATAAATTCACAATTTAATCTTAAAATTTAACCAAAAACTGCCCTAGGCCTGAGTTTGTGTCCAGCTCTGTTTGCAGTAAAGGCTCAAAAACAAGCAACTGTGCAGAGTCAAATGACATCGAATGGGACAAAAATGTCAGATTATGATCAGTATGACTCAATATCACAGGAAGATAAAACAGAATTCTGCCCCTCTCCCTCCTCGCTCAAATCAGAGCGAGTGGTAAGTGAACACAAATGGTTTGGACATACCAGAGGATTCAATCAAACCACATGGCTTCAGTGAGTGACAGACTAATCTCACTTTTATGTCAATTAGTCCTTGGTGAATGCTCCTGGCAGGGATGCACACTCTCTCTAAGAGCAGGAATGTAATGAGAATGACAACAATGTGGCACATCCGGGAGTTAAAATTAATCAAAGTCGTGTCTGGGTTAAACAAATACGTCTCATGGTTCATTTCAGCATATCACTCACAGACACCATCTCTGTGCCTGCTTTACCAATTTAGACCTGAAAAACCCTCTCACTTCATCTCAGACAGTGAGTTCCGGTTTCTATTGAAGAGATAAAGCAATTGTGCTTTTTTGTGTCAAGATTTCAAATTTCAAGCTTCACTTCCCCCGACATAAAACACACAGAACCAGTATTTTGTAACGACAATAAAAGCACATTATGCAGCATACAGTTTTTGAATAGAAGCCCAAATTGAATGACAGTGTCTGGAAACATAAGCACTTTTTATTTCAATGCAGGAAAAGGAGGAGAAAATTCACACGACTGCTGCCAGGACTTTCACAATGAGCACGAGACAATGGGTCTATAACTGAATGCAGTATCACAGAAATCTCAACTATAAGGATGGGAAAATTCTGCAAATTGTTTGAGGACCCCAAAAAACTCTTCTGCAATGCAAGTGTGGACCTACCCAGTCTTTGAAAAACACTGACTTAAACTATTTCACCAAACCAGCTCAAAACTGTGAACAATGGTCTTTTAAAAAAAAGTACTTCCTAGTATTTTAAACAGCCTGACTGACCAAAACTGTCCCAGAGTCTATGGCAGATTGACTTTTTGAAGAAAAAAAAAGAACAGTCTTTCAGTTATAAAATGAAAGGTTGAGGCTCTAACGGTTTCAGCAAATACAAATTCACAGACATCACCTGCAACCACAGCTGTCAGCCACACTTCTGTCCACACACATGTGCCCACCATTTCTCTTTAAATGGGGACATCATTTTAAAAATATTCATAATTTTCTCTTGAAAAAGACCTGAAACTAGTGATTGAGATCATTAACTACTGATAGTTCAAGAAATACTATTACAAACTAATGTGTAATAAAAAATGTGTGTTATGCATCAGGTTTGGCTTCACAAATTCACAAAAACAATAATAATAGAACACATTTGTTTTTCACATCTTCATCATATTGAAGTTTTTAGACATACATGCAGCATTTTTAAAATGAAATCCTTATTTTGTGATTTCATTTATGTGTTATTTAAAACATTAATCTATCTCATGTAACAGAAAAGCAATTAAAACCTTGTCAATGTGCTCCAAATGTAATATTTTCATTTATGTTTATGGTAAAGTTAAACCCATAGCTCATTTTATCATGGAATTGCCTGCTACTTCCATCGTACTTTCTGGGCTTCACTTTTCAAACTTGGTGCTGTCCACATCACTCAGCAGTCACACACAAAAGGAGGTCATGTTTGGGCTCTAGTCAATAAACTAGCTACTTGTGTTGTCAGCACAGTAAAACTGGCCAGTCCTTTTCATTCATCGGCCAAAACTACTTCAAGTTCTTGGACAAAATCCTTGTTAAACAGGTTTTATTTGATCAATCAAGCTAACTGTTGATCATTCGTGAGACTGAGGGGGACATTTCAAGTCAAACTGGTTGAAGGAGGGGGGATCCCTTACTTCATTCACACTTCACTGCATTTAAACAAAGCCACCAAACTAAAACTGCAGATGATCTGAGTGACAAGACAGAAACTTGTATGGTCTTGAAAGACCTGGCATGAAACTGACTGCAAAACCAGAGTTCATTAACAGCTGTAAAAATCAATGAATGGTTCCTTTTACAGCGTATTGACTTCTCTCAGTGAATGACTGTGTTTACAATGAAAGCACCAACTGACCAGCTCGTAGCAGGGACTCTTCACAGAACAGCCCGTCTGTATTTATGCAAACACAAAGACCAACCCAACAGCTGAGAGTGAATGAAAACACGATACCCCTGCAGTCCTGAAAAATCTAAATGCCAAGTTTACACTCTGCTGACTCCAAATGTATCAGTCAATGATACTATTAGAATATTAGAAATTAGAAAAAAAATGAGTAAAGTCATATCACTCTATGGTGGTATACAGTAAATCCAAGTGTCCAGGGACATCATTATTATTATTATTATTATTATTATGATACTGCAAAAACACACGAGATGTTATAACAAATCCTGAATAAAGGGTTTTAAGTGTTTGCGATTTTTACCTCATCATATTTTTCAAGGAAGTAAATTTAGCTCACTGAATCTGTGACACTGAAATGAAAAAAAAACACCAAATAAATATGAATGCTGCAAAAAAACAAAATACACAGCTAACTCCATGCCGTGTTGTGCTCAGGACATCTAGCATCACTGCTAGCATACTAGAAATAGGACATTTATATTGTACAGCTTTAGAGACATTTAAAAGACACACTTTTTAAATTGAAGAAATTCTCAACTTTGAGATGTAATAAAAACCGTTGTGACTGGCAGTGCAGTGCAGTTACTTTGTGGTTTTAAGTCATTATGATGCAGGTACAGTGTGACCTATGAGTTTCTATCTCTGTGATGATCCCAGATACAAGCAAAAGTGAGTGTGAGAGGATGATAGAAGTATTGAAAACAATTATTTGAGCATTTTAAGTCAGGATGGAGATCGGTATTGGTCATTATCGGTTCGATACTGGTCAAAATCACTGGATCAGATATCACGCAGATAAAAATGTAAAATCCGATAATACAATCCAATACAGTATAGCTGAGTCTTGTTTGGGCTGTTTATGACAACAATATTTGTTACACACTCAGAGATGTATGTGTTTGAACTGACTCAGCATAAATGCGTTGTAAACAGAGTTAATGTAAATACAGGGTTTTTTTTTACTTCATAGAGCCTCAAATATATTGATCTAGATACAAGACATTCAGTAAAAGTACTGTCTTATCAAAGTGTGAATGATGTAAAAATACACACTTCTTTTAGGACACACGTTTCATTGTGCAAATGACTATAACCTACAGATTCACTGATAATGGAAATTACTTGCATTGTATAAGATTACTCTGACACTCTGGTAGGAATATCACTGAAAACTCTGTATACACTCCATTTAATGGAAATTGACTCACAAACTAACGGATTTAACAGGAACAGTCAAAAGTGTTTATAAACTTTTGGTAAAAGCTTCATCTGCTACCAGAATTCAGACGAATTGGTGTCATTATTTGAGGCATTTTAAATATTGATATATATCAGACTGACTTCCAGAATGTACTGAAGCAATAAAGTTGTGCAGGAAGTGACTGTGGCAGTCATACTGGCAGCGACAGTAGGATATCTTTGCCAGTTGTTATCACACAGCACTAAACTCAACAGTGTAATAAATAAAGAGTAAGAGCTCTACAGTTTGTGTTATATAAAAAATAAAAACCTACCTCACAGTCTCCGGGTTTGTCTACAAAAGTTTGCTGAACTCTTGGCGTAGTTTGGAGGCTTTGCGAGGTTAAAGCAAAGCAAACTGAGAGTGGGAGTCTCCACCGCGGCTCCGCCTGATAGCTCAGCACCAGCTAGCCTCACTGCTCCCCGGCCGCGCAGCTGCTGCTCTCCGCGGCTCGGCTCCCGCCCTCTCACCTCCACCTCGGTTTGGACGAGAGGGTCGTTGACGTCTTGTTCGTCTTCGACTACAGCCGAGTACTGAGCCTTGGTGAAGGCCTCAGGTTCAGAAAGGTCTGCGGGCGGTGGGACAACAAAACCCCGCAGAGCCAAACCAGGAAGTCTCCCTACTGGCTCCTCAGAAACATTGCTGCCCTGTGCTGAGTCTGCCAGGCAGCACTTTTTCTCAGGCTGAGCCGTCAAGATTGCTGCAATAAAACATTTATTAATTAATTTTCATGTCGTAAAACGCAATGTGTGACCACGAAAAACAACAATGATAGAAATAATATCAACAATATAAAACATAACGCAAATAGTATGGGCAACACCAGGGTTCATTTTAAACACTCTCCATCCATCAATTATCTACCGATTTATCCTTCACCTGAGGGGGGTGCTGTGCTTCTTATCTCATCTGACATAGGGCAATAGGCAGGGTACACCCGGGACAGTTCACCAGTCCATCACAGGTCCACACAACCATTCACGCACACTCTCACACCTACAGTCTATTTAGAGTGACCAATTCACCCTAATCCCCAAATCTGCATGTTTTTGGACTGTGGGAGTAAGTCAGAGTACCTGTAGAAAACCCATGCACACACGGGGAGAGCATGCAAACTCCATGCAGAAAGGCCCTTGTTCCAACCGGGGCTCGAACTCGAGTCTTCTTGCTGCAAAGCCAAAAGCACTAACCCTAGCCAACTGGGTGGCCCACATCAATGACTAATGCCGATCATAAAAACTGGAAAAATTATGTATGATATTGGTTTACCTTTCTCTCTAGAAATTATTTTTATGCCTGATGCCTGAGGTAAAACATTCCCTGTAACTTCTGGACCAGAAAGATTTGAATTCCAACCAACACTGAATACTAAAAAAGAAGTTGTTTTTACTGAATTATGTTCCACTCCAACTCCAAAGTAAAGTCCCCATTTCTACCTCCTCATAAGTCTGAGACAAATGTTTGAATATCGGCAAACACCAAGATCTGCTAATATGATTTATGACTAAAACCCTGGAATAAGCTGCTGCTTTCTTGACTTCTAGCTTGCACCCTTTTCAACAATTTTTTTTAATGTTTATTTATTTTGCACAATGCATCTCCTCTGACATTCATTCACCAGTTAGTGCTGGGCAATATATCGATATAAAATATATATTGATATATTTTTAAATGCGATATGGAATTAGTTTTTATACATACTTAATTATTACATATGCACTCAACTGCAGAGGTAATTTATTCTCGTTCTGTAGTGAAATTTATTAATAAAAAATGTATTATTATTATTTATTAATTTTTCACCTCTATAAACAAACCAGCAGCTTTTATTTTGAAAACCGGAAGTGGTATTTTCCTTTTTCCTTTTTTCCCCCTCTGTCGTTGTTTGATTACGTAGAAGAAGAGCGACGCTCACACACATGCCTGTAGTGTTTCTATCACATCAATATGGCAACAGTAAAAGTCAGCGAGGCTGAAAAAGTCTACATTTTACACGGTATACGGGTAAGTTCGCACCTTTTATCGTCCTCGCACTGCTCTAACTGTAGATGATTTGGGTAAATGACACGACAGTGAGTGGTTTGTGCTCCATACGGTTTAGCCGTGTTAGCAATTCTCTAGCGGTCTGTGTTGTTGTTGTTGACATGTTGATCGCTGTCTTCAGGATGATTTGCGGGTGGACGGAAGAGGCTGCGAGGACTATAGACACGTGGAGATAGAGACTGATGTGGTGTCCAACACAGACGGATCTGCCAAAGTCACACTGGTAAACCATAAACACACACCTTAGCGTGGTGCTGCAGCTAAAGTCCAACATTTTGCCTCATATTCTGAATGAAAAAAAAATAAAAACGGTACGAGACTGTCAAAGTTATGATGTCTTTTTGCTGTCCTTTTACTGACTCATTAATTTTGTTTCATGTAATCTCTATCAGGGTTACACAGCAGTTCTAGTTGGGATTAAGGCTGACATTGGAAAACCAAGGCCCATGGTGCCAAATGAGGGATATTTGGAGTTTTTCGTTGACTGGTATGTAAGATGTGAATGTGAAAATAATATTGTCATGTGTGCATTTCCCTTACCTTCCTGTCATTTTGTTAATACTCTCCTAATGTTTTCATTACTCTTATTAACCTGTGGTAAAACATCCATCCACCTCCACATGAGCGGCGCTGTGCTGATCTCAGCTGGCATATGGTAAAAGGCAACATATAGAGACAAACAACCATTCACTCTCACCCATATGGTTAATTTAGAGTGTCCATTTTAACTAATCCCCATGTTGAAAAATTTTGGACTTGCAAACTCCAAGCAGAAAGACCTCTTTTCCCTGCAAAGGCAACCACTACACCAACTGTGTGGCTGGTTGTGAGACATACAGTATTCTGGACAAAATAGCCAGAGGGAATATCTGTTTTATATTACATTATTAAAAAAGGATTAGCAAACAAATCAAGATATACACTCAGATAATGCAAAAATCAAATGGATGTTGAACACTCATTATTAATATCACTTTATTTATGACTGGGAAGGGTAATTGAGAGCAAACCCATCCAAGGTTGTCCTGCTAACCATTCCATATAAAAAGATATAGATATTATACATAAAAAGAATAGGAGATAAAACACAGATGATATGGAATAAACTAAATAATCTCAGACCATTCACAAAAGGTATGAAAGCAACAACTAAATCTCAACGTTTTATTTAATGACACTGTCCAGAGTGACTTAAGACTCAAGAAAGACCAATATATACAATACTTAAGACCACACGTTTATTTAAGTTGGACATTGGAAGAAATACTGTATCAAATTGACTGGATTATAAAGTTATTAAAAGGTTGATTGACAAAAAAAATATGTATTACAGACGGCTCACAAAATAAAAATGATCTATGTTAAAAGCTGTTTTTTTTTTTAAATCACAAGTTGTGTAAATGGTGTTGGTAGTGTATCAGTCAATTCAACCACTAGGAGGTAGAGTTGTGTTGTCTGTTTCCTGTGTTTCCCAGTGATGTGCAAACCTACAAAGTCAGACATTGTCATAATGTCAGTAAATATGCACCACACATGTCTGGAGTGGAGACAAGTGGCATTTTCAAACTATCTCATACTTATTTTTCTCCTCCACCTCAGTATTCTGTTCCTGCCAGTGTTTATTTTATCTTATTTCCTGTCTTTCATCATCTCCAGTTCAGCCAATGCAACCCCTGAATTTGAAGGCAGAGGAGGCGAGGAGCTGGGGATGGAGCTGAGTAACACTCTCTACAAAGTCTTCAACAACAAACACAGTGTGGACCTGAAGAGCCTGTGCATCAGTGCAGGAGAACACTGCTGGGTGCTCTATGTGGACGTGCTGGTGGGTGCAATCATTCATCCACGTCACAGGGCCGCTGTGTTTTCTTACCTATATGATATAATGTGTCTCATCTTAATGTTTTCTTTGAGAAATAAATCAAAGCTAATATGATTTATGACTAAAACCCTGGAATAAGCTGCTGCTTTCTTGACTTCTAGCTTGCACCCTTTTCAACAATTTTTTTTAATGTTTATTTATTTTGCACAATGCATCTCCTCTGACATTCATTCACCAGTTAGTGCTGGGCAATATATCGATATAAAATATATATTGATATATTTTTAAATGCGATATGGAATTAGTTTTTATACATACTTAATTATTACATATGCACTCAACTGCAGAGGTAATTTATTCTCGTTCTGTAGTGAAATTTATTAATAAAAAATGTATTATTATTATTTATTAATTTTTCACCTCTATAAACAAACCAGCAGCTTTTATTTTGAAAACCGGAAGTGGTATTTTCCTTTTTCCTTTTTTCCCCCTCTGTCGTTGTTTGATTACGTAGAAGAAGAGCGACGCTCACACACATGCCTGTAGTGTTTCTATCACATCAATATGGCAACAGTAAAAGTCAGCGAGGCTGAAAAAGTCTACATTTTACACGGTATACGGGTAAGTTCGCACCTTTTATCGTCCTCGCACTGCTCTAACTGTAGATGATTTGGGTAAATGACACGACAGTGAGTGGTTTGTGCTCCATACGGTTTAGCCGTGTTAGCAATTCTCTAGCGGTCTGTGTTGTTGTTGTTGACATGTTGATCGCTGTCTTCAGGATGATTTGCGGGTGGACGGAAGAGGCTGCGAGGACTATAGACACGTGGAGATAGAGACTGATGTGGTGTCCAACACAGACGGATCTGCCAAAGTCACACTGGTAAACCATAAACACACACCTTAGCGTGGTGCTGCAGCTAAAGTCCAACATTTTGCCTCATATTCTGAATGAAAAAAAAATAAAAACGGTACGAGACTGTCAAAGTTATGATGTCTTTTTGCTGTCCTTTTACTGACTCATTAATTTTGTTTCATGTAATCTCTATCAGGGTTACACAGCAGTTCTAGTTGGGATTAAGGCTGACATTGGAAAACCAAGGCCCATGGTGCCAAATGAGGGATATTTGGAGTTTTTCGTTGACTGGTATGTAAGATGTGAATGTGAAAATAATATTGTCATGTGTGCATTTCCCTTACCTTCCTGTCATTTTGTTAATACTCTCCTAATGTTTTCATTACTCTTATTAACCTGTGGTAAAACATCCATCCACCTCCACATGAGCGGCGCTGTGCTGATCTCAGCTGGCATATGGTAAAAGGCAACATATAGAGACAAACAACCATTCACTCTCACCCATATGGTTAATTTAGAGTGTCCATTTTAACTAATCCCCATGTTGAAAAATTTTGGACTTGCAAACTCCAAGCAGAAAGACCTCTTTTCCCTGCAAAGGCAACCACTACACCAACTGTGTGGCTGGTTGTGAGACATACAGTATTCTGGACAAAATAGCCAGAGGGAATATCTGTTTTATATTACATTATTAAAAAAGGATTAGCAAACA
This sequence comes from Microchirus variegatus, assembly GCF_963457635.1. Lineage (NCBI taxonomy): Eukaryota > Metazoa > Chordata > Actinopteri > Pleuronectiformes > Soleidae > Microchirus > Microchirus variegatus. Next base: position 8,247,246 of record NC_139814.1, read on the forward strand.
AATCAAGATATACACTCAGATAATGCAAAAATCAAATGGATGTTGAACACTCATTATTAATATCACTTTATTTATGACTGGGAAGGGTAATTGAGAGCAAACCCATCCAAGGTTGTCCTGCTAACCATTCCATATAAAAAGATATAGATATTATACATAAAAAGAATAGGAGATAAAACACAGATGATATGGAATAAACTAAATAATCTCAGACCATTCACAAAAGGTATGAAAGCAACAACTAAATCTCAACGTTTTATTTAATGACACTGTCCAGAGTGACTTAAGACTCAAGAAAGACCAATATATACAATACTTAAGACCACACGTTTATTTAAGTTGGACATTGGAAGAAATACTGTATCAAATTGACTGGATTATAAAGTTATTAAAAGGTTGATTGACAAAAAAAATATGTATTACAGACGGCTCACAAAATAAAAATGATCTATGTTAAAAGCTGTTTTTTTTTTTAAATCACAAGTTGTGTAAATGGTGTTGGTAGTGTATCAGTCAATTCAACCACTAGGAGGTAGAGTTGTGTTGTCTGTTTCCTGTGTTTCCCAGTGATGTGCAAACCTACAAAGTCAGACATTGTCATAATGTCAGTAAATATGCACCACACATGTCTGGAGTGGAGACAAGTGGCATTTTCAAACTATCTCATACTTATTTTTCTCCTCCACCTCAGTATTCTGTTCCTGCCAGTGTTTATTTTATCTTATTTCCTGTCTTTCATCATCTCCAGTTCAGCCAATGCAACCCCTGAATTTGAAGGCAGAGGAGGCGAGGAGCTGGGGATGGAGCTGAGTAACACTCTCTACAAAGTCTTCAACAACAAACACAGTGTGGACCTGAAGAGCCTGTGCATCAGTGCAGGAGAACACTGCTGGGTGCTCTATGTGGACGTGCTGGTGGGTGCAATCATTCATCCACGTCACAGGGCCGCTGTGTTTTCTTACCTATATGATATAATGTGTCTCATCTTAATGTTTTCTTTGAGAAATAAATCAAAGCAGATTATTTGATTTGAGGAAAGTAACATTTCACACCTTTATGTTTCCACAGCTGCTGCAGTGTGATGGAAACTTGTATGATGCCATTTCAATAGCTGTCAAGGCTGCACTCTTCAATACAAAGTAAGTTATGTGTCATTGTGGCATTTTATTTTATTATTAATAATCTATGATCTCTTACAGCTGTTATATTGTCCAGTGTAATAAAATAATTATTGATCTAAACATAAATATTATTTTATGCAATTGATGACTCCTGTTTCTTTTAGTGAATTACAGCCTCTCACATCTGGTAAAATATCTGAAGTCATTTGGTGCAAAACAGGCCACTATAGGCATAGTTTATGCACTGCCATTCAAAAGTTTGGAGCCACTTAGAAATGTCCTTATTTTTATAATGAATTTTCAATTAATATAAAAATAAATGAATCAGAAATACACTCTATACATTGTTAATGTGGTAAACAACTATTCTAGCTGCAAACATCTGGTTTTTAATGGAATATGTACATAGGTGTATAGACGCCCATTTCCAGCAACCATCTCTCCAGTGTTCTAATGGTACATTGTGTTTGCTAATCGCGTTACAAGGTTAGTGGATGATTAGAAAACCCTTGTGCAATTATGTTAGCACAGCTGAAAACAGTTTTTCTGGTTCTTTGACGAAAGCAAAGTTTGAAGGGCAAAATTATTATTTGGAATAAAAGTCATTATTTTTAATCTTTTCAATGTCATGGCTATATTTTCTATTTATTAACTCTTTTGATGAATAAAAGTGTGACTTGTAATGAAAAACACAAAAAACTTATAAAGGTGACCCCAAACTTTTTAACGGCAGAGTATATTAGAATCTCCTTTGGCACAACGAGTCTTCCTGGGTCCACGTTAAAAAGCAAATTTGAATCCGTACGCCACCACCAAAAGTAAATACAAACAAATGGAAATACAAATCATACAGTCACGATACACCAAGAAATGGTAACAGCAAATTAACAAAAATACACGATAGCAGGGTTAAGACAGTCACAGCAAAGCTGAATTATGCTGTTTGTCTTTTAGTGACTTCTTGAAGGAGAATCTATCTGTGACCTGACTGTAATTGCGCCGTAATATGTACTAGTGCAGTTCTAGTAGAAACCCTGGTCTATAAAAATGTTGTAATTATGTAGTACTTAACATTTCCAATCCTATTTTATTTATAAAACACACTTAAAAACAACAGCAGTTGTGTCCAGTGCTGTACAGAGAAACAAAAAAAAATTATTGATCCCCTCTGAACTTCAGCTACGATTTAGGTACAACTAAAAGTGTCTGTGTGTCCTTGTTAAAAGGGGAGCAGCAGCATTCTGGACAAGCTGAAGGTGTGAAAGGGAGCCCCGGTAACCCCTACTTAAAGGTCATTACAAGATGGGCCGTGATAAAAGCATGAACAAGTTTTTCTAAGTCCTCAATACACAGAACAGACCTCATTTTTGCCATTTGCCTCAACTGATAAAAGCTGTTTTCTTACAGCAGAGCTAATCTGCTTGTCAGGTTTTAACCTGCGGTCTATTTTTCAAACCCCACATTTGATTAAAAATTGTCTTCTCAAGTACCTTCTCTCAGCACGGGGAGACAAGTAACGTGTCTACAATTTGATCCAGTGAAAGTTGCTTTTCTCCGTTTGGGTAAATGTGTAATTTTAGTCTCTTTCCAGAGCTCTGGAATAGTTGCTATGATTAAACTCCCATTAAAGATGTAGAGTGATGAGAGTAGCCTGGCTGTAGTTTAAAAAAATATTATTCCATGCAGATAATCTATACCAGCTGATCGATCATATTTATTGATTGTTATTTAATGCAGTCATATTTTAAAAGTTTCCTCCTGATGCTTTTAGCAGTTTTACATGATCTTTTTTTTACTGTTTTAGCTTGTGATTTGTCGTATTTTCTCGATGTTTGTTTGACCGCTGTTATTTCTTGATGATCATTTATTTTGTTAATCCTGATGCCTTGCTCTATTTTATCACTGCAAAACCTGACCAGAAATATGAATCAGGGTTTATTCAGGTGCTTGGTATCCTTGGAAATGCTTGAAACAAATAGCTGATTGACTCAATACTTTGTTTATTTGAATGAGGAGTAAAACAAGTGAATAAAATAACGCTTTCGTGTGTCACCTTTTGTTTGTTTGGAGCACAATACCACCTCTTTTATTGCAACAAAAACAGTGAAATTATACATTTTAGTTTGCATGTTATTGATATAAATGTAATCCCAGCTGTGAGGTGCTGGAAAATATGTAAATGCTTGAATTTGATCTTGGAAAACTGTGATGAATGCACTTCTCAACATTCCTCTGACGTCATTACCAACAGAATTCCCAGAGTGCACATATCAGCAGACGAGGAAGGAGGAAAGGAAATTGAGTTGTCGGACGACCCGTACGACTGCATGAGACTGGATGTAGAAAACGTCCCCTGCATCGTGACCTTGTGCAAGGTGAGCTCACTTTCTTCTTCTAAAGGTCTGTTGTCACCCGTGCGGTGAATACATAAACGCTGTCTGTATCCACAGGTGGGCCACAGGCATGTGGTGGACGTGACTCTGCAGGAGAAGGCGTGCTCTGTGGCGAGCCTCATCATCTCCGTCACGCACAAGGGCACCATCACCTGCACGAGGAAGGTGGGCGGAGGCAGCCTGGACCCAGAGAGCATCTTTGAAATGACAGAGGTGAGTCTGGGCCTTCTCTTTGACCATCTGGCCTCCTCATCACAGCTGGTGCATTAGCATAATGTGGTTTAATTTTATATACATGTTTTTATCTAACAGTCACTGCCACATTAGCAAGAAGATGAGTGTTGACCTTGAGCTTATAATTGGCTAAATGAATCAGTAGGGTTTAAAATAATGAAGAATATCAAATGCTTGTCTTTAATTAAGTCTTTGTTTTCTCTCCTATTATGGTGTTAAACGTGATGGTAGCTCAATTTTAACTGTACTCTCATATAATATGTATCCTTATGATACATGTCAATATAACTGGACACTAACATTTCAGATAAGCACTTCATTAAGCACAGATTGTAAAAAATGTGAGCTGTTTATTTCTTCTGAGCAGAGAATTTATTCTGCAGGGGGAGAATTATGTTTTTGAAATGGCTGTTGCATTGGCACAAATGTGTCATTAACAGTTGTAAAAACAACTGTCAAATATCAATTTCTTAAAAGTATGTTTAATAATTGTGGTCCATAAACCAAAGTTTCAACATGTTTGTATTGATGGTTGATGTCTGAAGATCATCCTACATAATGTCAAAATATGTTAATGTGCTGATTTAAATGAATAAAACAGCATGTTTTTCTGTTTCCAGGCAGGTAAACGGGTTGGAAAAGCTCTTCATGCTCCACTCATGACGCTGCTGCAACAGGAGGAGAGTCTGGGAAAGAAGAGACAGAAAGTTGGCTTTTTGGGTTAAAAGCACTGTGTATGTACATGTAAATTTTCTAATAAAACCTTTAAAATATATACAGACGTCTTGTCTTTGCATGGCTTAAATCTTGCTTAGAGATTTGTTTGGAAAAAATATATTATGATTACTTATTTATTTGTCTTTATCAGAGATTGATTAGCATTAAAATCACAATATGTAAATCTGTTTACTAATCAAATGTCTTTTACCCCCAGAAAAGACAAAATAAAATGAATATTTGCAGTAAATGGATGATTAACCTATTCAAACATAGAACAAAAACACCTTTTGTGTGAAGATCATAACTGAAATATTAACCTGCTAATCTTCTGTCTTAGTGTGTCTGGAACTGACTGTTTTTTCATTAGTATTTAACATTTTTAAATTCAATTCAGTTCAATTTCATTTGTATAGCACCAAATCACATCATACACTATCTCAAGGCAGTGTACATGGTAAGGCAGAAATGTTTATAACATCGAGAGCAGAGAAACTCAACAATTCACGCAATGAGCAAACACTAGGCATCGGTGGAGAGAAAAAAAAAAACAACTCAACCAGACTCAAAGATGTGCAGCATGTGCCTAGACTGGTTGGGGTGAAAGGAAAAATGGTAGTTAGACAAGAGGAGAGATGGGGGACAGATAGGGGGAGAGAAAGGTGAAGTAGAGAGAGAAGAGAGAGACCGGGAGCAGATAGTTACAAGTTAAGACAGGACAGCTCTGAGTCAGGTATGACATGTTTATAGTAAATAAAAGTCAATGTGCTGAGTCATTTATAAATTTGGTTCATTTATATTTTGCAGGCATAGAAACACATTGGAGAATCTGTGTATTTGTCATCACAATCACCAATGATGAGTTTGTCATTTGGTACATTTTGGTAAGTCATCAACACTGGTGAGTTGATTGAATCTGAAGCTCTTCTCAGGAAAAGTCCACAGACTCTCTGCATCCTTTTTTTGTCTTTGCCACGTGGCAGGAGAGGATTTGTGAAGCTCAAAGTCTTGCAGAGAGACCAGATGTGACTGGATGGTTTCCACCGGGACCGTTTGTGAGTGTGTTTGTGTGAGCAGACTGAGAGCACACGATCCAAAACAAACTCCTCATTGTAGTCTGAAACAAAACATTTGATGATTTATGATAAAAGACTACACAGACGATGATGGTTCATGAATGTTCAAAAAAAACACACAGAAATATTCATATTTTTTAAGTAAGAGCATTTTTGGCCAGCTTTTTTCGTCTTATTCATACATTTTTCTCTCAACAGTGCAGTCTTTTAAAGGCAAGAAATACACTGTAACCAAATTATTTGGGCTTTTATGCAACAGATGAGTCAGTGTTTGTTTATTCTTTTTTTCTTTTTCTTTATTTCTGCTCCAAGTTATGTCATAACTGTTTCCACACTGTCTCGCTCCTGTCTGCCAGTCTCCACCTGCTCTCCACACCCGGCTCTGGTTAACACAGCTTCTCCAAGTCAAGTGTCAGGAGCCAGATGACACACACACACACACACACATGCACTCGCACGCACACACCATCCTTCCTCTCAGGCTCCTGAGGTCAGATTGTTATTGCTGCAAATGACAGTTTTGGACTTCAGTACTTTCCCCTGGTGTGGCGTATGAGAGGGAGGGTGTGAGACGCAAACAGATAAATTGCAGGCGTCTAACGTCGCTTCAGCCTCATTCACCAGGTCTGACCATGGAGTTCAAAGGAGTGTGCGTGCTGCTGGGAGCACTGCTGCTCGTGAGCGTGTCGTGTCAGCAGAATCCACCGAAGAAGAAGCCACTGAAAAAAGGTACAGCTGGAAAACATCTGTCACTTGTATGAGCCTGTATGAGCAATGGCAGGATTATTTGAGACGCTGATATCAAATTAAATAATCTCAATTTTCTTCATTTCCAATGTGTGTTCCCTCACAATCATGCAATCCTAAAACTGCTTGAAAACACATGATGTCAATGTTCTTCTTTGGACTCAGACACCACCCGGGACACTGCTATCGAGGAGCTGCAGAAACAGATCAGCGACATCTTTGATGAGCTCAACCTTCTGAAGGAACAGCAGGCCCTGCAGACAGGTAAAGCTGAGTCACATACAGCATTACATCAGCTGTGATTCAATTCTATTTCACTACCAATGAGATTTGATGGTTCACATTCATAACTGTAAGTGACTTGCATCTTGTTTGGCTTACATATGGACAAAAAAAGCCACAGAGATTCTCATATGACCCTTAACTGTCGGATATACAGTGTATCTGGGCAGAGGCGATTCTAGAGTCTGTAGGGGCCCTAGGCAAAAATTCCCAGGGGGCCCTTCCAGTGTTCATCACCATTATGTTACAAATAATCTGACACCAATGAAAAATGTATGACTTTTTTTTTCCAAAATGAATGAAATAACATGGAAAAACCTTGTAATTAAAAAGTATGTGAAAATATAAAGGTAAAGAACAATAAAATAATGTAAATAGCTTTTAAAAAACTATATAAACTTAGTAAAAAAAATACATTTACATACATTTAAAACAATATAAATATATAGAACAATAAAATACTGTAAATAACTGAAAAAAAAGATATGCATTACACTGTAAATAATTTTCCAACTTGCAGAACGATAACTTCACGGAAGTTAAAGTAAGGTGGGGCCCCTTTAGGGAGGTTTCCTACTTAGATGTCATTGCAAGAGGAGGCACTGCACATTTCAGTAAATACAGCCCTCAGGCTCCGAGTGTCGGGGGGCCCCCTATCGGCTCGCTCGGGGCCCCAAGCAGTTGCCTGCCTTGCCTGTTCACAAGCTGCGCCTCTGTATCTGGGATATTTAGGACTGACAGATTTTGCAGAATGGATTTCTGTGTCCTCGCAGCCCTGAGAAAAATCTGATTTGAGTAACATCTGTGGAAAAAAGTCACTTCAGCCTGGTAATGTGAACATAACCGATACGAGAAAGTTCTCATGTTGATTTTTATCCAATTAGGAGCCACGCCCTCAAGAAGAGGTGGTCCATCTCTGCTCCTGTGGCTGTGCTGTTTGGTTTCATAGCCTTTTGTGTGCAGATAAACCCTGAGAGAGAGTCAGAAAGGACTGAATAAATGAGTGAAAGTATATGATCTATGTACTATAGAAGCCTATTCTTGCCTACTTTGAGTCAGGTTAATTATTATATAGTTGAATTCACTAGGAGGTAGATCATACCATTTGCAAAATAAAGTGGCAAATATCACCCCCAAAAATCTATATATATTGCTAACACTGCAGCGTGTGCTATTTGTTTATCTGAACTCATCCTATCCCCAACAAGAACGGATGTGGACACACCCTAAATGTACCTCAAATGTTTGAAGTGACCCTTATACTTAAATCATAAATTGTCTTCCAGCCATTTAAAGAATGGTTTGATCTCTAATACTCATACAATACTGACAAGAGCGACATTGTTCATGGCATCAAAAATAGATTTCCAAATTGCAGCCAATGGCATGAGCTTTGCTTAAAGGTAAACACAGACGGGATCCATGTGTCGTACAGGACTGGAAATGATTCCCAGATCCAGAAATCCAGACAAAAAACCACCATTTAGTTTTTCCATGCTTATATTGTGACTTTTGTTCATATATCAAAGGGGGATAACAGGACATTTGTATTATCTCCAAACCAAAAAATTAAAGTTAGTTTAAAGTAATGTGTCTTTTTCTCTCCCTCTTCAGTTTGTTTGAAAGGCGTAAAGATCCACAGCAAGTGTTATTTAGTCGACCCTTTGAAGAAGCGCTATCACACTGCCAGTGAAGACTGCAACGCCCTGGGCGGCGTCCTCGGCACGCCCTCGTCCAGCGACGAGAACAACCAGCTCAGAGACTACATCCGCCAGAGCATCGGCCCAGACGAGCAGGTCTGGCTGGGTGTCAACGACATGACGACTGAGGGAAACTGGGTGGACCTGAGCAGCACCAGCATCGCATACAAAAACTGGGACACCACCAATAACCGGTCCCCCCAGCCGGACGGCGGCCAGTCCCAAAACTGTGCCGTCCTGTCTGGGGCTGCGGGTGGGAAGTGGTTTGACGAGAACTGTCGCGAGGAGAAGTCCTCCGTCTGCCAGTTCAACATTGTTTGATCCCATTTATCTCATCGTAGACTGTGCATGGTCATAGCTGCTTTGTCTGTATGCTTGCTGCAGTGCCTGCTACTTTTAAAAGGAGCTTTTCAGCCCGTGGTATCTCAACTGGTTCTGCATCTGGACCCAATTCAGGTCAAAAAGTCCGAGTCAGTTGCAATGAAGGTATTACATTTACAGAAATGATGTGGTGATATGTAATTTGCAGGATTCCTTGTGGTTGCAAAAAAAACCCAAAGGAGAACAAAGCCCAGTAGAGAACATATACTCAGGGTCCTGGGGAGCCACTGCCCTTCATGTATTAGAGGTTTCCATTGTTCAAACACACCTGATTCAAGTAAACCTCTAAATCATGCAGGACAGTGAGTCCCCAGGACCAGGATTCAGAAACTGTCTGCGATCATTTTAAAGAAGATTAGCTGTTCTTCTATTTTCTCCAATAATATGAGCTAATAGATATTCAAAATTCATGACAACACTGTCTCTACAGTAAAAGAGTCGGTGCTGGCACCTTTCACTAAATGTACAGAAGTGGGTGCAACTTTATTCAAGATCTCCACACCTCGACAGCTCCATTACACTGGTTGAGAACCACTGGCTGAAGCTCAGGCATCCCTTACAAACAAATAACTACTGTAGAGTATTTTACTCTATTTATATTCAAAGCGATAATATTTTTGCAATTAAGCAAAATTCTATGAGAATTCTTTAACGAGATTATTTCAGTTTGCTTGTTTTTGTAGTCTCCTATAAAGGTCTAACCCGATGTAACTCAAAGAGGACATCAATAAAATACAAAAAAAAAACATCCTTGTCGTTTTGCTTCGTTTTTGGATTGTTCGATGAAAAAATCTGAAACCACACTCATACTAATGAAGAAGAAACAGCCATTCAGCTAGCCTAGCACAGGCTAAAGGTAATAATGCTGCATTCAATTTGTAACCGGGATTTTTAACTCGCATACTACAAGTTTAGGATTCCAAAATGGCTGCCACAACACAAACACTGCTACTTTTAGCATTTGGTTTGTATTAGTTTCACAGTACACATGGAACAGTTTCATTTTTAGCATCATCATGTTGCTACGTTGTCTGTGTGGGGTCGTACCTATGTTCCCCGGGTCCCCGGTAAATGAAAAACAGCATTGATTTCTGTTGCTTGCAGGAGGTGCTGCTGTTGCTGTATTTGATATTTTAGGTGTTCAAGAAGGTGAACTCTTTAATTCCCAGCTAAACATGGACGCAGCAGTATTAATTTACTCCATTTCAGCTGTGCAAACTGTTCTCGTAGACTCTTAAAGACTGAAAAACCTTAATAACAACACAAGAAAAAGTCCTGTGCTTTCACTGAATAAATGTGGCTCCCTCAAAGTCAAATAGGCTCAACTTGACAGCTGCAAGAAATGTGATGCAACTATGTAAACCTGGCATTTATTGTTTCCAGTGAAAGACACTTTTCCTTGGTAAACATCGGAAGAGGAGGAGAACTCTTCCACACCCTCCCTCCCTCTCTCTCCGTTTTTCATGGCTGGAGTTCCTGTGGTTGAAATTGTTTTCACCGTCCAGAGTCCAAAAGGTCAGTGTTTCAGTAGAGGGAAATTAAATGTCACTGCCGTAGTGTTTGACAGCTGCCATTACCAAGCCTAGAATTTATTGCAAAAAAAACAACAAACGATGTATTTACAAGTCAAGGGGGACAAAAAAAAAACACATCTTAAAAAAGACAATAAAACACTTAAAAACAAAGACCAGAGGTATTTGCACATTTTTTCACAACAAAAAAAGCATTTCCCTGCCACTGAATTCACGTCACAGAGACATAATAAAACTAAACAAATTTAACATTAAACATTTTGTAGCCTTTTTTTTGCTTTTCTGATGAGAATTTGATCAGATCGAGTGTAGATTCTTGTGATGAACAGGAAGTTACTGCACAAAACAAAAAAAGAAGCAGAAATGTTCATTTTGAAGCTTTGGATGAGCAAGCAGATTGTTCTGGTAGTTCATCCCCAGTTTGCAGCCATTAAGCGAAGTTAAGTTAAACTGACGAGCTGATGAATGTCACTTTATATTTATTCAGACAAGAGTGTGGAGTCGATCCTTTCATCAAAATCTCTGCAAAAAAGCAAAAAAAAAACATCTCAAAATGTCGCACTCGTCCCTTAAAGCGTCTGCTCGTGACGCTTTCAAACGACTGAGTTCGGACAAAGATGACAAAACGCCACAATAATAAAACTCTGAGTCACCGAGTGTGATCAAGGCACAGGCGTTCACATCAGCACATAACAGAGGAACTCTGTGTTTCTAACCAGAGGAGAGTAACAGCCGTCCATCGTGCAGCCACAGTCCTTAAACTCTACAAGGACTCCTCTGAAATCGGCGGCTGTGGCTCCATGTCAACACCGGAGAGCCGGATGGGGTTTATGTCCCCTGTGCTCTTGAACGTGTACAGTTCATTGTCCACCATCCTGCGATCCTGGAAGCCGAGGCTGTCCTGCCGGTCGATGGGAGTGCGCGGACGGGATGGGAGGAAGCTCTCCGAGGGGTCCAGGAAGGTGCTGAAATGTTCCAGCTCGGGCTCCGTATCCGGTTCTTTGATCACGGGCAACTGTCCGTCACTTGGTCCTGTGAATGTTTGATGAGAGTCCGTCTGCGTTCCGTTGTAGTGGTCCTGCAAGCTGTCGGCGTAGCTGGTGTCACCCAGCAGATGTCCGTATATCATCGTCTCGTCTATGGAGGCGTAGACGTGGGACTCATTGTCAGATCGGGTTTTGGTGAAGTGCCGGTCACCTGGACGGAAGATATTCCCTTTGCCCATGTAGATGGACGCCTCCTTGTTCTTTCTTTCTTTTTTCTTTTTCCTGTTGGATGAAGGCAGAGCACAGACAACAAGAGCTTGTCAGCAAAAGATAAAGCTGTGACAACAGGGGTCATCTTTGTCAAGCTTCAACATGTACAAATCCATGCATGTAGCTCAGAAAAACTGACAGAATGTTCTTTTAATTATGAGTAGGAAGGCTACACAAATTAGATTATTAAAATTAATCAAATGATCAAAGAACGCATTCACATTTCTATTTTAATCTGACTGAGAACACTTCATCCTGTCACAGTTAGGGAAGGCACAAGGAACATCACTATTTTTTTGGGCCGACTGAACTACTAATGGAGCTTTTCCACAGCCCCGGCTCGGCATGTTACGGCTCAACTACACGGTTTGATATGGTTTTCTATTACTCTAGTGCCTCCTCAACGTGGGCGAAGTCAACATAGTGCAGCTGCATGAAACTGCTGTGACTTCATATTACACTTGACACACAAACTAGTAACTAGTCTCTTAAAGCTTAAAAAATAGCTTAAAGCTATTTTTAGTGCAACTGAATCATGAGAATCAGCAAATAAAAAGATTAGTTCAGTACTTCCTGGATGACACAGTCACAGAACTGAAATATGGCAGCAGGGTTTGTGATGTGGCTTGCTGCTCCTGATTGCCGCTTTTGCCAGTGCTGTAACTAAATACACCAGACTCCTCTGTTAAATCTCGAGATTTTAGGCATCTTCTTGCTAAATGTTGGAAATTATTGTAACGTTTTCAGGATTTTTAAGTATTTTTTTACTTCAACTGTGCTGATGCATTTATCACCGAGTCATAACCAGCCCTTTCAAAAACATAATACTCCCAATGTGTGCATACACTTTTAATTTTTACTCTCTGAATATTAAATACGTGAAACAGGTCATCGAACAAACTTAAAAGAACATTTTAGTGACTTTAGCAACATTTACGAAGTTTCTATTTGAACAAGCACACAGGTCTTTGTGGAAGTTTGTCTGATGATAAAGAGAAAAATACCACATAATTACAAACAAAAGCATGTGAAATAAAGATGCATTGAAAGTAAGGGCATGGGGGTTTGGTTTCAAAAGTGCTATTGTCTGCATATCAGCAAGCATATTAACTGTGATGAAAATTCTCAAAGAATTTGCATCATTAATACAAGACAAAGCACTCAGAGAGGGCAAAACCTCTGCCAAGGATTGTATCGACTCGGCAGAGTCGATACAATCTGTCGATTCATCCTGAGATGAATCCTTTCATCTCAGGATATACTGAATCTGGATCAACACCAAAATCAACATATTTCCTCCTTCATCCCCAGAAAATTTCAAATCCATCCTTTATTTCTAAATTATGCTTCTCACAGTAGTGTCCAAAAATATAACCTCCTCTGCAGAGGTAATCATTTCCTGCATAGGCCACAGATACTTAGCCTTTCTAGGAGAATTACTTTTCAACAACCTTTAAATCCACAATAATCCCAAGAACTAGCTTTAGTAAAAGTGAAGAATTGACCTTTGTATTGTTCAATTTTATGTGCAGGGAGACCTTTTTAACTGATAAATCTAAGCCAAGTTAACGAGACTTTTGCTACAGGTGTACTCACTTTGTGATGACACAAACCACAGCCAGGATTATCAGCAAAAGCAAAAGAGCTCCAGCAATCCCGAGGAGGATGGCCAAGAGATCTGCGGAGGAAAAATGTATTTGTTTATGTTGGTTTTTAAGGCAAAAACATTCTTCTGTGTGAACATAAAAGGCCGAATTGCTTACTGGTTTTCTTCTGCAGGACGATTTTGGCAATGGCACCAAACTGTCCCTCCTCTGGTATACAGTTGGACATGTTGAGGTAGAAACTGTGCGGCACTGATAACTTGTCCTGCGCGTTCTCGTCCTCCCTGCGGCTCATGATCTCCTCCTCATAGCCCAGCATCTTCACTTTGATGGAGGTGTGCCGATCACGGCACTTTGGCTGGCTGATGTTGACGATCTGCATTTGTGCCTGGTACTGGCTCGGCAGAGAGACGATCCAGGACACGGTGGACGAGGGCTTCATACCCTGCGGCCAGTTGGGGGTGGCCAGCAGGATGGGAGACGAAGCCTTAGGGGCAACTTTGTAAATAAAGGTCTCTGAAAAAGAATGCAAAAAAAATCAGAGTCTGAGTACTAAATCTGTGTGTGTGAACAACTCTACTGGTGCTCCAACATTTGTGGTACAATAGTGCCCCTTTGTGGACACCAACTTCTGTTGCTGTTACTGCATCTCCCTTGAAAACCCACTTTTTTAGAATAGTTTTCGATGTTTTTATGGAATATTTTTACCTGCTTATTCTTCGTGTGTTTTTATATTAACTCGCTTATATATTGCTAAATTTACCGTTGTTTTTTTTCCTCCACTCTATATTTATTTGGGTTTTATTTATTATAAAAGGTGCTATATAAACACATCTTATTATTATTATCATCATCATTACCATATATTTTACCATAAGTAAAGTAAATATTTCTTTTTACAAAGCCAAGTACATGGCAAAATCATAGCACACTACAGCTCAACGTTTATACTGTCATCACTGATTAAACTGCTAAAATGTGTGGCTAAGTTTGACTTTAACCCATTGACGCCAGGAAAGCATTGCCACATTTCTACTATCAGAGCCGGGAGAGCGGCTGCGCGTTTTATTCTCTCATAGACGCTGGTAAAGCGGATACGTCAATTTTCAGGGGTATAAGGGTTCTTCGCGACATTGTTTTGAAATTTCTTTGAGCAAACATGGAGGACTTTGACAGCAGAGAGACTTCTGAAGGCAGTGATTTTGAGGAGTTTCTCGTCTTCGATGACGTCATCGCTGATAACTTCGAACGCGCTGAACAAATTGACCGGGATTTATGGTTAAGACATAATTATGTTTGCAGACGACGAGGTCGGCGATAACGACGATAAGTACCACCGTAATCGACGGAGTGATTACAACCGCGCAGCAGGGGTGACAGTGGATTTACCTGCAGATGCCACAGCGCTGTAAGCATCATCACCGTCACATGTGAAGCAGACTGTTACAGTCATTACATGTAGTTCTTGTCCTTCACACTCCATCAGGACTAAATCAAGTTAATATTACTTTATTTTCTTACTGTTTTTTAATTGAAAATAACTATTCACTTTACTTTTACATTTTTGTATCTAAATAAACTAGATTTCACAGGTGTAATCTCTCAAATACTTTTTGAATTGTGTTCCTATCTGCTACAGAGGCTGAGAAATCAGTCATTTAGTAGGCATTGAAGCTCAGGATTTAGAGGCATTTTTTCCAGGCGCTTGAGGCCTTAATGGGTTAAAAAAAAATGCAAAAATCTTATGAAATGCCCAAGTTGATGTCTTGAGAAATCTTAATTTGTCCAGAATGTGCTCTGCTGGCTTTTGTCTGTATTTATGCACTCATTTATTTTGACTAATAGTTCTCTGATTTTGTGATTTTTGCTATTGTGTCGTCTTGTTTTGTTTCCCAGTGACCTGTTTTTGTTCTTTGCTTTGTCCGTCAAAGAACTTAAGAAAAAGTAGTATAATAAAACAAAGCTTCATCTGTTGCTGAACTTACTTAATGTAAGTCTGATCAAGAAAACGCTATCTAGTGCAAAGCAAAACTGTCTTTAGTCGCAGCAGATTCATGTTTTACCTGGAATCTCCTGAGTGAAGCTGACGTTGAGAAAAGCCCCCCTGGTCTTGCTGAAGTCTTTGGCTCTGGCTGTGACGGAGATGTTGGCGTGCGCCTGAACCTTCTGGATGATTCCATTAAAGCAGAAATCTCCAACGGAGAACCCATCTCTCTCCTTCACATGCAGTGACACTGACTGATTACATTCCTGACCAGGCAGCGACTGATGGAGACCCCCTTTGGTGGACACCAGGTCCACTGTGCTGTCCGCAGGGATGTCGAGGTGCCAGGTGAAGCTGTGGAGGGGCATTGGCAGGCAGGGGACCAGTTTGGGTACAGTGAGGAGAGTCGTAGAGCACGTCGTCACATTCTGGCAGCCTGTTATTAGAAGACACAAAAGGGTAAAAGGGACATGTAAAATAAGGTATGGTAAGTTTATTTTAAGAGCTCATTTCATCATGAAAAAAAAAAGAAAAACGTAAACAGAAAACGTTAATATAAAACCCAATGCTACACTGTGAAAAATTATGATAAAAGTAGCAACATGCCCATAACATAGACAACAGCTACTTTAAACTGCAATCCCAGTTAAAATATTTGAAAAAAATGGTGGAACATGAAGCTACACGGGTGGAGATTGAAAGTGAAAGCACAAAGCTATGGATGATCCTCACATGATGAGAGGAGACGACAATACTGAACCATAAAAAACATTGTATACTTTATATTTCCACCAAAATGTATGATAGAGAAAAAGATCCACACTAGCATTTCTGTAGCTCAACTTCCACTCTGCTTTCCATCATCTGTGTTTTGAAACATCTCCAGTACAGACACTCATTTTTCTTCTGATTCTGGTCCAGACGTTTTTAAGAGGTGCAGTGAGGCTTTTTAGGTTTGGTCTTTTTCTGATTTTCTGACCTATAGCTCTCTCTCTCTCTTTTCTCCTAGTACATGTGCTGACAACATGGCTATCAACGACCAAAACAAAGCTTGCAGTCAGCAAATAAATATTCAATTTACCATTAACAACAACAGTTAATTGTTTCCTAAATCTCTGATGACACATTATGGTCAATTAGTAATTTTAATACTTAATATAATACTTTCTTACTTGAAATTCCAAAAGGTAGAGGAACAGCCTAGACAACATATTCTACATCAAATGTCATAACTTATAATACATTACATCCATTTATTTAATGCAAGGCCAGCTGTGAACCTTGCCACTATTTACACTCTTTATGCTAAGCTAGCAATCTCCAAGGTACACAAAATATGTCTTACCAATAACTTCACTGGCAGTCAGTCGTACTTCTTCACTTGGACAGTCCAGGAAAGCCAAACTGGCCTTTGTGCCTGCATCCACGCTAATCTTCTCTTCAACCTTGGAGTTGATGCTCATCTCACAATGCAGATCAGAGCCCACCCTCTCGATCTGCAGGGACACTCGCTGTTTGCTTAGATCCACTGAGCACAGAACTGAAAAGAAATACACAAGCGGAGCTTCTCACAAATACTGAAAGACTTAACAAAAGTCTACAGACAGAGGAAATAGTGTTGCAATGAAGCTGCGTCATTGTGTTTGAAATAAATCGAGACCAAGTTTGACTCAAATTGAAATGAATAAGGTCCAAAAATGTGAGTTCTAACTTTTAAATTTCAGACAATTTTATATTTTAAAGAAAAAAATCAACTCCGTCTCTGTGACCATTGCGCTGTCCTTTACTGGTGGGTCCAAAATAAAACTGCTACATGTATAATTACTTATGTTGTTAGATGAGGTTTTTGTAGGTTTAGCTGAATAAAGTCCGTTTTAGACTGTTTAACAATTTGAATAATTGTTTAAGATTCCTGTATGTCACACTTGACATAAAGAATCTGGTTTGCAATCTCTGTATGATATCACTGAGACGTGTTTAATAATTATGCAATGAAAATCATACTTTAAAATACTTTATGTCGATAATTCTGAGAGGAGGAGAGTGTGGAGCTGAATCGCTTGCCCACCGTACCTGGATGACCGCTCCTCATGACAGAAACCCGGTAGTTCAACGCGAGTCCTTGTAGCGTCCTGTTGGTTTCACAGTTCTTGAGCAGCATTTTGAAGTTGCCCTGCTGATGAGTTGGCTGAGCGTCCGTCAGAGTCAGTTTGGTCACCTTGTTGTCCGCTTTCTGGTACTCCACCTCCACTTCTCCATTGAGGCACTCTGGGGCAGTGTGGTCCTGGAAACGCATCGTGTAGTTGTGCATGCCGGGCACCGTGAAGTCCCAGAGCATCTGCTGGTTATCGGGGAAATCGCTGGGGTAGCTCGGTGTGGTGAAGTCGGTGTCTGACACACCTCGTGGTAGACTGACTTTCACTATGGCTGCCACTGGAGAGAAAGCAGATACAATTCTGCTATAAATTCATATTTATCAGATTTTACATACAAGTGTTGGTGAAAACAAATTAAAAAATGTTGTGCTGAATTTGGTCTGCTGGATTATTTTGTGTCCACACCTTTTTAAGTAGGACAGTTGGTGTTAATGGTTAAAAACCATCTGTTTGACTCCCTCATGAAGGCTCGAGGCCATACTGCCTTGGTATTTGTGTGTAACAGAAATGATCACAGACGTGCCACTACAATGAAGGTATTTTAAGTGTTTAGAAGACAGCAACTCATAGTTCTCTGTGACTTTTATCCAACTACACAAACTTGACAAATAGTTTCAGCTTGTAATCCAATACCTGAGAAGAAAGCAAAAGAAAATTACACTAACTTACTGCTGGTCTCAGGGCCAACATTGATTTTGAAGTCAACTGGGTCAGGCTTCTTGTCTCTGGGCACCTCCAGAGACACACGGACCCTGTATCTTCCCAGGATGGTGGTCACAGTTCCCCCTTTGCAAAAGGTACCAATGGTCGCTGGCCCAGTACGTAGATAGCTCACAAGAGAGTACGTCTGCTGATCTGGACAGGTTTCCTCATTGGGAATCTGTCGCATTCCCTTTTTTGAGAAGTCCACTTGAAAGGCACGAGTGGAGACAAACGTTGGGTCCCAGGTGAAGATTCTGTTGAAATCTGGGAACAGAGACGACTCGGCCTGAACAGCGTCACCAGAGCAGGAGGCTTCTGTGCAGTCTGGACGTTATAAAGACAGAAAAAACACACACATTAGAGATTGTGCTTCAGGTTTAGTGGCGACAAAGTCTCAAATATCCTTCATACCAATTTCTCTGTTGATCTCCACTGTGAAAATATCTTGTGGTTGAGGACAGGTAAACTCCACTGAGATGTTGCGAGTTTCAGTGATTGTTAGTTTTTTTGAGTGGCATAAGGGGAGATCAGAGAGTGCCACGTTTATACACACAGAGCAGTCTGGCTCATCTGTGATCCTGCTGATGATGATGATGGTGTTGGGGTCAGGAATCACGGACATCATTCTGCCTCCTGTGGAGAACAGCGGTACAATAAGGAATTGATAACACCAAAGAGCCTATGCCTAAAGGGGAGACAGTTTGGTTTTACAAGTTCATATAAATAATAAGTTGAAATATTACACAGCAAATATTAATTTAAATGTCCAGTGCGTAAGAATTAATAATGGTGACTACAAGTGGAGAACTCCTCTGCTAACCACTCCATTTGCATAGAGCTATACAAGTAGATAAGTCATTGACTGCTGGAAAATGCATCAACGTCACCGCCATCTTGAGTAGAGTTGAGAGCAAGAAGGATGCCTAACTCTTGTACTACGCATAACATAGGCTGTGTGAGAGTAGCCTACTGTACACTTACATTTTTACCATGTAATATTATTGGATATATAGTTAAGCAAATGTCGATAATTTTCAAGTTCTATTCTTAAAAAAGTTCTGGTGGTCCCCAACCACCGGTCATTTGGTACTGCGCCGCACAGAAAGAATAAATAACTTGAATAAAAATAACATTATTTCCGTTTTATACAATGTTTTATTTTGTTATTTTATTACCGGATTCCCTCCGTTACACCCGTCTATGACTCACTCTTGACTCCCGCGGGAGATCGCCGGCCAGAGTGTTTGCAGCGAGAGTCACTGCAGCGATTTCTCTCAGAAAAGAAGTCACCGCTGCAGCACAATTCAGTGACAAGGAGTGAGTCGCAAAACTCGCTTACTTGTGCAACGTATTCAGCCTACACACCTACACAAAAATAAGACCGCAGACCTCACTCACTCGCACTCGTTACTCTCTCTCTCTCAGCGGAGTGCTGATCAATAGTTTTCAATAGGCTTCATTCAACGATTGAAATCGTTGAATCGTATCTTATTTTGAAGGCACGTTTAAGCGTTACCATAGCGACCAGAGAGCGTTAGGGGACCGGTCCGTGACAATATTTCCTGACATTAAACCGGTCCGTGGAGCAAAAAAGGTTGGGGACCGCTGTTCTAGACATTATTATCAGTCATTGTCCAATCAGAATCATCAGATTCAAGTCATGTTTTGTGGTCCTGCCTCTATTGGGGCGATTTGATTGACGTGGAGAATCGCCCAAAATTCTCCCTTTGACTCTCATGTTAAAAAATCTATGTTTTTTTTTTTCGAAAAACATACCCTCCAATGCATTTTTAGTGAGGATTTATGTGCATGCACAAATGTGCTTGCGTCATACGTAAACTGAGCAAAGAGAGGGGATATCTTCTCTTCCCTTCACGTCACGTCTCCCGATAAGTTGTTTGCCTCTCTGGTGGCAGCGCTCTAAGCAAAGCTCACTGTTTTAAAAATACACAGAGGATTGTGCTCATTTAACCGGTCCCAGCACTAACCGATAAGTACACGTAGTTTTACCAGTGCCACGGAGTTCACGCTTTCATACGTGTTCGCTGTTTATGGCTCGTAGCAGCAGACAGCAGTCATTTGAGGCGACGTTCGTTAGCTTGTTTGCTAACATTGTTGATGTTTGTATCGCTCAGGGTTTAACTGCAGGTTAAACTTCACGCAAATCAGACAATTGGACTGTTTTGTGTAAGAAAGTATTCTAAGATGCGTTTAGCAACACATCTAAATAATGATTTTGACTGATAATTTGACTGCACTAACTTGTATCTAGTAAAGGTTGTGAAAGCTCTTGATCCTTGGTCAGTTAATAAATACTTGACTTAATATGCTGCACCTGTCTTTATGTGGTTGCTGGTCACATCTTCCCGTTTAGCTATCCAACATGCTAACCAACATTAGCTTTATGATAGTTACTGAAGCGACCCAACCTGCTAACCAACATTAGCTTTATGATGGTTAGTGTAGCTACACAACCCTCTAACCAACATTAGCTTCATGATGGTTATTGTAGATACACAACCTGCTAACAAACATTAGCTTTGTGGCTGTTAGTATGGTTACACACCCTGCTAACCAACATTAGCTTTATGATGGTTAGTGTAGCTACACAACCCTCTAACCAACATTAGCTTCATGATGGTTATTGTTGCTAACAAACACTAGCTTTGTAGCTGTCACGGTTACACAACCTGCTAACCAACATTAGCTTTGTGACTATGAGTGAAGCTACACAACCTGCTAACCAACATTAGCTACACAACTTTCTAACAAATGTTAGCTTTATGACGCTAACATAAACGTCTTTGGATCTGGGAGATATCCATTTAAAATGCGCTCCTGAAAAAACTCAATTTGAAGTCGTAGTTAGTAGTACTAGTTAGCCCTGACACCAGAACAAACCCTGCACGTCAACTTACAAAATGGAGGAGTAGGACTTAAGTGTTAGGTGTAAGGGGAGAAATGGGATTGAGCATTTGAGTCACCTTCCAAAAATAAATGTTTAGTGGTACCAAGTGACTAATTGTGACTAATGGTTGCTAATAACTATTTCTCTTTCTTTCTTTCTTGTGTGAGCAAACTGCTGAAACAGGAGCTCACCTCTTTGTGCCGCTTTCACGTTGAAGGCCTTCTGCTCCAGTTCTTCATCTTTGGGAACGTCAATGGTCACAGTTGTCGCTCCAAACAGATCCATAGTGGACACTTTGCCGCCTTTGCAGTAGCTTTTAGCTTTGATGCTTCCATCACTTCTAGTTGTACTCACTGAGTACTGATAGCCATCTTTGCAGGTTTCTGCTCCAGAAATCTCCTTCAGTCCACCACCAGGAAAGTCCAATGTTAACACAGTCCTCTCTGGGACTTTGATGTCCCATGTCAGGGATTGTTTGAACTCCTTAAAGAGGTTGGGGTCCACTTCTCCAGCTGCAGGAGTGCATGAACTCTTGGTGCATTCTGAGTAAAAGTAATTAATCATGTTTCAATTTTAAATCGATCATTATTTTGGGACATAATTATAAGTAATTGGTATGAGGCGCCGATTGTAAAGTTGCATTTAGATTTAATATTTAGATTTTTTATTCAGATTAAACATGGAAATTATATTTTCACAAGAGAAGTAAATATCACAAAATTCACAAATATTGCTGTAAATCTGGTCAAAACTAACTACTACAACTAAAATTTCACATGTTTTTTATACATTTCTTTTGCTAAATGTGGCAAAAAGTTGCTGTTTATTTTAGCATGCGCAACTTTACACTCGGCGCCTCATAAATTGGCAGCTTAATGAATGACTGAAACTGAAGTTGGTGTCATTACTTAATTCATTTACATATAAATACATAAAAACATTAATAAATGTGGGTCAATGCATTTACTTTACATACATTTTAACTTCTAACAATTGCTATATAAATAAATATTTTGTTTTTTTCTGTCTAAAATACAGGTAGGTGAAAGTAATAATGTGATTAAGTGCACACAGCTCTCACCTATTTTCTTCTTCATCGTCACGCTGTACGTTTCCTGAGGTTTTGGGCAGCTGAACTCCAGTGAGAGTTTGTCAGCTTTGGCCAGTGTCTTTTCTGTCGGGCTACAGTTCGGAGTGGAACCTTCAGTGGTGCACACGTCACACTGCAGTCCCTCACCGTCACGTCTAAGTGTCACAGTTGTGCTGGAATCAAAACTTACGACCATCGTTCGACCCTCTACATGGGGGGAAAAGCAGAGTCCTCTTCAGCAATGAGTCAGGTTTTAGTTATCTCAATCTCAAATTGTTCAATCAATATTAACATGAAGCAGCATTTATATCAAGTAACAAATGAGGTAACTAGTTTTACTTGTCAAAATACATACAGTATAACACTTACTCTGGGGTGGGTAGTATTTTTAAAACACTGTGAAACACAAACAAATCAATTTCTGATCATAAGAATGCAATACTTGGACGTCACAGGTTTGGTGTCTTCTTTAATTTGCCTGGACTTGTTAAAGTCACACATGGCAACACAGTGACAAAGTCACAACTTTCAGAGCCACTCTTGATTTACCCTATTTAAATGTGTTTATTAATTTGTTCTTCATTTAGTAATTGGAGTTTTAATTATTGATCTCTCCTAGACTTTGAACTTGTCTATGTTCCCAATTCTTCAGCAAGTGCTATGGTGTGAAATACTTGACAGGGTCACTTCATCCTGTCATGATTATTAACTTTTATGGGTGCATTCACATCACCTTCTCTTCTTAATCGTACCAAAATGTGTTTGCTTGGAAAGGTTTGTTTAGGTAGGTGTGTGAATGCACAACCCAACTCTGATGTGCACCAAAGAAGTGAACTCCGGTCCACCTCGGGTTGGCTCCAAGTGAAACAGAAAGGTTTGGTTCGTTTCACTAAAGTGTGAAAGCAAACTCAGACCAGCTGAATGTTGCAACCCCCAATTGTACCGAATCTAGGTGTGAAAATTACCCAAGTAATTATTGTATTGGATGGTTATGGGACGGTACATTAAAATATGACTACCTGATTTTTTTTGGTTTTGTTTTTAATAGGAGGTGGTGCACACACCAATGACAGTTTCAAATGTAGACTAAATGTACTGTGATGAAACACATTAGTGTAAGAGCATTCCTTTGAATGTTTACTGATTCATTGTGTGCTTCGTCTGTTACTGAACACCAAGAAAGTAAATAAAAATACTTCCTTGAATATGAATATTTTTAGTATTTTGAAAATACAGTAGTTTATTTTGACACATGGTGTGGCTGCTGTATTTTGACATTTATTTTGATACATTTATTAGTTGGGTATTTGGCATTTTATTTTATAAAATTAAGTTGTATTTTTGCCCATGCCTGCACCTTTTTTAAATAATTTTCTGTTAAAGACACTGGGCACAGGGTCTCTGCAGGTTTCAACAAGTCAATTTTAAGACTTTTTAAGACTTTTTTAAGACCATAATGAATACAATTGAAGACCCATTTCAAGTCCGTACTGGCAAAAAATTACAAAAGACATGAAGGAAAATTGGAGCCACAAATCATTGAACTTGCAATTCGGCTTAGCTGTGGGCTTTCATTAAGTTTTCTCCGCTGCTATGCTAAGCTGTAACACACCGCGGTGCGCACACAGCACACTAGCTAGTGGTGCTTGATAAATTCTCACCGGGGAGCACAGGTGGCCTACTTTAGTTCCATGTTGTAGTTATGTTATCACATCCTCAAAAATAGAAACATTTCAAAGCGAGACTGAAGTTTATGCATGTTTTAAATGCATAAACTTCCATTTTTCGCAGTAGGATTATCTTTAAAGAAAAAAGAATAATGTATTCTGTATTCAGTACTTACTTAATGGTCCAGCAGAAGCCTGAAACAGCATAGATTCCACCTGAGCATTTGGTTTAACTTGCAGAGACACGGCAGCTTGATCGGGCAGGTCTAAACGTGTCAGAGAACCATCTCTGCAGTACTGAGTGCGACCCTTGCTGCTCGTTTTGGATGTGGCCACCAAATACTGGAATCCGTCGGTGCACGGCTGCGACGTCTTCACCAGTCCCTTCCCGAGGACATCCAGACTCACCATCGTCTTCTCGGGTGCCTTCAGCTCCCAGGTGAAGGTTCTGGAGAGCTCAGAGAGGATGGGTTGAGCTCCTATTGTTGAAGGGCTGCAGGAGTCTTTGGTACATTCTGGGTTACAAATAAAGACCAAAATTTAAGAATTCAAGTATGTTTTGAGGTGAACTACAAGACATTTAACAAGGAAACTATATTTATATAGAGCTTTTTTAGTCTTGATTATAAATCAAAGCTGCACTACAGTTTTACCATTCGCCCATTCATACATCACATCTTTCACATCCAATCACACTCTGCTGCCACAGTTGTCAGGACCAACATGGGGTTAAGTGTTAAGTGCCCATACACATCGGCAAGTGGACTAGCAGAACCCGCAACCTTCCAGTAGAAGGACAACTCCCTCTATTATTATCTCAATGCAGCGATGCAACAAAAAGTTGAAAAGAAAGCTGAGAACAGGTTGAACAATTTTCTACAGCCAACAACAATGTTAGATACAGATTATATCAATTATGTTGTGTTTTTTTTCCACCATCTGCTAAAATGATAGACAAAAATCATTAAACATTTTCTGGTCCGTTTCATCAATCTGCAGTCTGTGTATACATTTTCAATAAAAACATTTAATAAATTAAATATTCAACACACAAAACAAGTAGTCATACAACTTAATTCAATGTATAAATGGCTTTGTGCTTTGTTGTGAATAAAATAATATTCCTGAAAATGTAATAATCATCAAATAAAATGTTAAAAATCGTTTTTGACACTAGCTGCAAATTTTGTAAAACAAAGAAAAAACATGCGTATGTGTCCGTTTGATTCAGCATCACTAACTGAGTCAGATGACTCAATTTTGAATGAAATTGCTATGACGAAATGATTCACAACACGAGAGGAAAGGGTGCTTTTTACATATTCTCATTTTGATATGAATAACATTTAAAATGATTACCTTGTGATATTTGTGCAGATTTGTGAGAAACAAAGATGTTTTTTTTCAGTCTATAGAATATGATTATGTAAAGGCCAGGCCAATGTTTAATCTAAAATGGGAATTTTTCACACATTCTGGCTGTAAGAAATATTGCGCCTCCTGTGATATCGAAAATTGCAGCAAGCAATATTGCGATTTTGATAAAAAATTTAATTGAATTGTTCAGCCCTACACAGTATTGACTCTTTTAATGCCAGGTGTGAAACGTCCTATGTAAGGCTCTCAACCTATGAAGGTTGGGGTCTTCATACTCGTACTTCCCTAAAGGCCTGTTTGAGGCTCTCAAAATGACCCGAGTAGCTGGTACTTTGTCAAACATCAACACCAGAACTTGTGTAAACTCACCGATGGTGCGAGTGATTGTCACAGTGTAAGAGTTTTCCGCAGGCTGGGAACAATTGAACAGCAGCTTGACTTCCTCTTCAGGTAAAGTGATAGAGGAGTGGCAGGAAGTCTCCGTGTCGTTCACCCCGCTGACCGTGCACACAGAGCACTGATCCAAAGGCAGCTCGGCCGACACCGACACCGTGACCATCACGCCTTTGTCCGACTGCACCACCGTCTGCAGACATACTGAGGAAACGGATGGAAACTTTTAGAGATAACTTTTAGAGATAATTATTGTTAGTGAGAGCGAAGCATCATTGTTGTGTCAGTGTTGTACAAGCATAAACACATTTTCCTGTTTAGAAATCAGACTTCAGTGGATGTTGCCCAATCGTACAAAAGCTCAATACTTTTCGAACACGATTCGATTTAGCCATTAACTATTCTGACAATGTATTAATCATTTTTAAAATCATAAAAGATCATTTTAGACTCACAGTTACTTTGGTTCAAACTGGATTGTCATGAAATGTTATATATAGACAGGCATTCATGGTTCCCAGAGGATGTGCACCAAGTCCAAATTTGTATTTCATACAAATAAATATTAAAATAAGATCGTAAACATGGAACAATTTTGCACAATCAATAACTAAATTAGCTGCAAACTCTGGCTCTTCATCAAAGAAAGATATTGAATATTACAATTTATTTGATTATTAGGTTTGTATGTTTTCTGAGACAATAATTGTTTTTCATTTTTGTTTTTTCTTCTCTGATGTTTACACATATATATATATATATACACATATATATATACATATATATATACATATATATATACATATATACATATATATATATAAAAATGTGTAGAAATTATTTGGTTTGGTTCAAAATGAAATATCTCGACTATTGTATTGATTGTAATGAAATTGTGTGCAGAGATATGTGGTTGACACACTTTACCTTCTGTCCTTGATTGAAATTATACCAAATGACAAACAAGTAAAATGATGATGAACATGGGGAGAACACAAACTGAAATTAGCTGGAGTATTACATTTGTTGTCAGTTTACAATTTATACTGAGGCTAAATATTTAAGGCATTATATATAACAGATGACCTGTCTGATGACCGTAACATATAAAGACAGTATTGTACGGTGTATGCACAACCAAATATGCTTATAAGGAAATTTGGCACGTGTTCATCATCTATGTGAAAGTAGCATTGTTTAAAGCCTTTTGTACACCGATGTACACTGCCCATCTGTGGAGGAGATACAAGAGTAGTAGCATTGGGAAACTCCATGTGGCATATAATGATGGATTGAGGCTGCTACTCAAAGTGCCCAGATGGAGTAGTGCTGGCCATCTCTTTGTGCATGTTGATGTTCCCTTCATGTCCTGCTGTACTCAGGAATCTTATGTACAGATGTATGTGTAGGTTAACTGTGTCTAGCAATAGCATAATTGAAGCTTTAGTGAATCCTGCGCTGAGTGCAGTCAGATTTACTTCTAAACTGTGGAACCACTGGCATTTATGTGAATATCTGAACTTTTTATGGAATGTCTATGACTTTTTTTTATCTATAGGTCTGTATGTCTTTTTTTTATTGTATTCTCTATGGACCGCCACTGTGTCTGGAATAAAGATTGATTGATTGATTACCCATAAGAGTTTTTGGACAGATGGTCATGGACGTTTGAGGATCACGTTATTGTATTTAGAAATCCATAATTTTTTGGTTACACATGCTCAATACTTTATTACAAATGTGTGATTCAAATTCTAATGACACATTTTACGTTTTAAAATGATAAAAGTCATTAGTAGTCATTATGTTTATGCTGTGTCCAACTGAAAATTTGCTCGGTCAAGCAAAACTTTCATACCTGGCTGAGGGAGCGTTTGTGTGTATACAGCAGCAGTGCACGGACGGGTGGGGACAAGAAGTGTTTATTCTGTCAAACTGCAGAACGACTGGGTTTTCTGAGCTGTAGAATTTAGAAACGTTTAATTTCTTTTTAGTCTTACTCCAAACTGTTAGCAGTCATCTCGCTTTAGCGCAGGAATGTCACTGGGTGACATGAGTGAATCAGCATCGTGTGAACTCATTTGTCAAACGACACACTACATTTTTAAATACAAAATGTAGAATTGAATTTGTTGCCTTGTTATGAATTATTTATCTGGGTTTTTGGGCAGATGGTAGATAACATTTTAAATGACACTTTGGCATGTGGGAAACGAATGATGAGCGCAGTTCATTGTGCAGTCGCAGACGTTTTGTAGACAAACGATGAATCATCAGACTATGAAGTGGACTATTCTGATCTTAGTCATTTAATGTAGACATGTAAACATATTATTATTATTATTTCATAGCTGTTTTTTTTTGTACAGCCCTGAGTGTAAACGCAATGAAAATGTTGTGTTATTTTGAGGAAAGGAGTACTTCCTATCCACATACTATCCATTTAAACATAGTAAGCAAAACACTACAGACAGAAAGGTGTCAGTTTAGCCTCGGCAGTGATATCTATGTCATAAAAGGTTTGCCTGTGCAAACACAAGGGTTCAAAGAAACGCCTGACCCCACAAATTAATCTGACGCTCACCGTAATGAGTCAGAGTCGGTAGAGAAACTAAAGAAGAAAGAATTTGAAAAACTCATGATATCAAATTCCACTGTCGTGATGGTGAACTTCCAATTAAACACCGTGTTCACATGCAGCCTCATTCTTTTACAGTCTCAGATAATTAAACGACTTCCTTTATATGTAACCGTATACATGCGTCAGCGGACTGAAACCTAAACTACACAGGAGCACTGGTTTCATATTTGTTCCTGCTATCTTTGGTTCCAGCTGTGAATCAATACTTTCACACTAGAGTCATACTGTGACAGATGTAAGTTAGTTTATAATAGGTCAGCTGAAAAGGAACAATTGTCAAAGACCATCCATGCCCAGTCATACATATGGAAGCATCATTATTTGGGCCTTGAGTCTGACAATAAACTGAACTAACTCAAACATTCCAGAATAATAAGTAAAATACAACTTTTAAAAATACACTTTGTTACCATTGTGACCACCGATTGATATTTTACCTATAACATGTTTAACTCGGAGTGTTTTTTGGTCAATAATACAAAATAAAACAAACTGTTTCTGTATCAAGATTATTTGTGTATATTTTATGTTATTTATTTATTTTGTAATAGTTGCTATGGTGACGTTTTGTATATTATAAAGCATCATGGTTATTTATAGTAGCCTCACAAATCTGGTTGAAGTGGAACATTATTGTGGATAAACAATATTAGGGCTGCAGAGATGTTTCAGCTCCTTAATGTGAACAATCTCTGGTTTCTTTGCTCCGTATAACTAAAGTATTCGGTTTGTGGGCAAATCACAACATTTCAGAACATCATCATTTTGGGGTTTGAGATCTACATTGGTCCATGCGACTAATTGAGAATATAATTGATTATAAAAACAAGCATGTTAATGACGCTTAATCATAAACAGCTAAAGGACAATTCCACTGGAGGACATACAGTAAACCTTCATACAAGAAGATAAACATACCTGCATTGCAAACAATGCAGAACAACAAACATGCACACAAAAGAGTCTATACGTGAGGAACTTCCTCTATTGTTCACCATTTCATGGGCTGTGACACAGAACATGAGATTATTTCAGAGCAGTCGCAGTGTTTTGTTTCCGACTGAGCCACGAAACAAAAGCTGCTATTCTCCCTGTGAGTTCTTTACAAACACAGTGAGTCACAGGATAACACATTAACAATCAAAGAAACTTCAAAGTCTGAGCCGAAACACCTGCATTCATCTAGAATGTCATTGTAGTTCACAGAAAACATCACACTCTGCAAGAAACATCTCCTCCCTGGGACTATAAACACAACTACTAGTGTTTTGGGGATGTCAAAGGGTTCAGAGGTCATATTTGGTGGCAAATAAAGATCACTGTCCATAAACAATATCAGGAAAATAAGTTCTCCGAGGTCCTGATGACTTGAACAAAAATAAATAAATGAAATTCACAGCTCAGTGGCAGCAGATTGTCGGTCAATCATTGATGAAGCCATGATGAATTCACGCCTACAGGAAGGATCCATAAAAGCCTCATAAAACAGTTTGAAAAAGGAGGTCGAGAAGTCGAGACTTTATTCAGCTCAGACTGAGGAGGAGAAAATCCTGCTGCAGCTGTTTCATCTCCACTGTCCAGTCAAACACATGTCATTGATTGATTGATTGATTGATTGGTTGAACATTTCTGTGCTTCTTTAGCTTTCGCCTAAACGCTTTTTCCAAGGTGACCATCCCGCACTTATCACAGTTTTGACAGCTGAAATGGATTCAACAGCCTTTTGGTAACTTTTCTCACATTAAAAACGAAATAAATCAAGCACTAATCAAGTATGTGTGTGTGTGTGTGTGCGTGTGGACAAAGCTTCACCAAACAACACACGGACATGTGTTTGTTGCACAGAGGGAACATTACCCTGCTTTATCTCACCTGTGGAACCGAAAACTGTCAATAACCAAAGTCCAAGGAAGGCGCGCGCCTCACGGAGCCGCATGTTCACCGAGAGAAGGAAGTGCAAAGTCCTGATCTTTACAGACAAAATAAAAAAAAACGTTTGAAAAAGGAATTAAATACAACAAAAACAGCAGCTCTTTCGTGTCTCACACACACCGCTGCATTGCGACGGGAGTTGACAGCCACTTCCTGCTCCGCGTTACCTGTGCGCAACAGCCGCGCAGCAGCTGAGGGCGTGGACCACAGGTGGTTTACGGTTACCTGTCCAAACTTGACAAGTGGCGGATCAGGTCCTGGCGCCGAAACACTGCACTACTAACTAACACACGGTAGTGGACTTAGAGTAAAAAAAAAAAACACACACGAGTGACTCCCCTCGCTCGCTCCGTGGCACAATCACTGCCCTATTTAAGAGGCGAACATGCCAGGGATTGTTGGCACGGTGGCGGTGGTGATGTGGATCCTCCAAAAACGAGGCTGAGCAGGAGGGTGTGGGTTTGAAAACTGTGCTTATATTGCCTTTGACTTGCTAAAATGCACAATATGACATGCGCCATTACTCTATAAGAAACGTGGGGATTTGTCCTTTATTATAACGAGGGGTGGCGACCATTTTATGAACAAAAAAATGATAATGATATACACTTGAACTCGGCCAATAAAGCAGGATTATCACTGGAGAGATGTGTTAAAACAACAAGGTTCTGCGTGGCTAACTGCATTTTCCCATGATGATGATGATGATGATGAAAATGTAATTGTATTAGTGTATGCAAATGTTTGATGGCAGACTTTTACTGGGAATAGCACTCCCACTCCCTCCTGCCTCCACTTGCCTCATGACATTCCTGCACCGAAACATACCTGAGGGCAAGACCACTTGCAAACACACAGTTGTCTTACATGTCTGAATGCTTCAGCTCTTTGTAGCCATCACCGATTTCTTCTGTAAACTAACTTTAATTGTTAGGAAAAAGAAATAACTATACACCAAACAACCAAATATCAGACTATAGCGTCAGTTTGACACCGTACTGTCATTTCAGGTGAATAAGAATTGGTATTTATTGCCAAGTACATTTACGCATACAAGGGATTTGACTGAGAATAAAATATATTTAAAAAAAATGTATACAGTAACACAGAACAATACAGTACATTTCACTCATTCTGTCATTAAAAGAACTTTTTGATCCCAAACACACACACACACACACACACACACACACACACACACACACACACACACACACACACACACACACACACACACACACACAGACACACACACACAAACACACACACACACACACACACATTCTTGTACTTGCGGCATACTGAGGACCAGGTAAAGGTGCTGACAAAGTGAGGACCAGCATTCCACTTTATAAATCAACACAATTACAAATATCTACTTCATGAATGACATCTATAAAGGACTACTGGGTGCAGTACTATTCGATGTCTGCAGGTGGAGCCCCAGAGCAAAACGTGCGTGAAACACCAGGGCTGGAAAACGGGTTTTTGTACCAAATTAAAGAAGCTCTGTTAAAAACAGAGTATAGCATGTTTACAACCTAAGGAAGTGATTTGAATGAAAACAAAGTGAGGACCGGCCAAAATGTCCTCACTTCGTAAAAATGACCTCACTTTGTTGGTTAAAAACCCTCATTGGTCCTCAGTATGCCACAAGTACAAGAACACACACATACACACACACACACACACACACACACACCCATCCACACAACACAACAAGTGACACTGAGTATATGCTTCTTTTTTTTTTTTTTTGCTGAACCAGTCTGACAGCATGCAGAGTGGGCGTGGTGTGGTGAACTCAGGCAGCTTCACACACACACACACACTGTGTGTGTGTCTTCACAAAGGACTTCAGTGAAGAATCAGCAGCTGTCAGAATTTCTCCTCCCCTTCCCAGCACTGCAGCAGCGGGGTCAGCCAAACATTTGCTGTGTGGAGGAACCACTGACCACTAATAAAGGGGGCAGCTGTGGCTTAATGGTTAGGGCTTCGAGCTCAAGACCGGAAGGTAGTCGGTTCAATCCCCGACCAGTCCACAGCTGAAGTGCTGTTGAGCAAGGCACCTAACCCCCTCACTGCTCCCCGAGCGCCGCTCACTGGCATGGCAGCTCACTGCGCTGGGTTACATGTTCTACACCTCGCTGTGTGTGTTCACTAACTCACTGCAGAATTGAATTTCCCCTTGCGGGACTTAAAGGGTTCTTAATCTTAATCTTAATCTTTTCATTATCAAATATGTATTATTTATTCACATGTATATCATTTACACATTTATATACTCACATATCCCCCACCATAACAAAGAGTGCAGTACAGCCAGAGTTCTTGAAACACACACATTTCATCATTCAGAACTTAAGACTTTCATTAACATTTAATCATTAGTCTTTGGTCTAAGGATTACTTTCCAACCTGGTCCCACACAATAAAGGAAGTCCATATAAGATAGAATAGACCAGATTTCCCTCTAGATCACTATGTTAAATATTCAGTGGGTAAGAGGTCAAATATTCCCCGATGCCTCTCTGAGACAGATGGTGGTTTATTTGAGATTTTTGCAGAAGGCTTTTACACGCAGCACAAATCTGATTATTATTCAACAGCTTGAGAATTTCCTGCATCTGTGAGGTTGGGAATGGTAATATATTTGGATTTTTAAAATCTTTTTTTCCCCCAGAATTGTGATATTTTGACTTGCTTGATGAACAGAAACAGCAAAAAAATTGCCATTTTACCTCTCAAAGTATTGGAATTTTTGTCATGTTTTATTCATTTTGGCCCCAGCATGTTGTTTTATTATCTAACAGCACTAGCTCAGTGAATAAAAGTCTGGTATAAAGTACCTTAAAGGGATTAAAGTAATAATATCTTACCAGAAAATGACTTTGGAAGAATAATAATAATAATTTACTGATTTAAGTATCAAATGTTCAAATCAAAAAGTTTTTACCAAAAAGTGATGAGTTTAGGATTGAGCCACAGTTGCTCTGTGGTGGAGTGAGTCGTCTTTTAAGTGTAAGGTTACGGGTTTGATTCCCAGCTCCACTAGTCTACAGTATATGTGTCCTTGTGCAAAACACTTCACCCCACATTACCCCTGACAGCAGCGCTTGAATGGGTTTAAAAGATGTATAAATGTGCAAGTGAATGGCAAAAATGTAGTGTAAATTTTCTGAGAAAATTAGAAGACGTTCTTTAAAGGTTGTATGAAGGTTGTGACAAAGATTCTAGAACATTCTAGAAATAAAATGTGCAACCAAAAACCAAAAAACATGTTAGGAAATTTTCCGTGGCAACCACAGGAAAACCTAGGGGAGAACCTTCAGGGAATGTTCCCGCAACCAAAAGGTAACATACCCAGAACTTTAAGAGTGCTTCTCTTCTTCTGATTTTTATTTTGTAGTAACGAGTAACAAAGATATAGAAGTAAAACTAAAAGTTTCTAGAAATGTAAATAACAAAATAAAGTACAGATACGTGAATTGTGTAATTGAGTATAGTAGCAAAGTATATTACAACACTGGTGAACGTCGAGCAGGCAAAACAAAACAAAAAAAAACACTTAATTTTCTTTTATTTTCACCATCTGTCATATATTAACCTGGAGAAACCATGACTCAGCAGAGGAGGATAACAGCTATCAGCCAAGTACAGTTCTGCGCTGAGCTCTTTTCACACAGAACAACAAAGTTCAACTGTAACTCTCACACAGTAACAGGTGACCCCATGAGCCTCACTCACACTGACTCAGGTGAAACTGTAACAACCTGAAACTGGGCCAGAGGGTGAACAACCTGCATCGTTTAACATAACAACTCTCTGGAGTATTCAGCCTTCACAGGTTTAATTACCTGTTTTTTTCCGCCAGTTTGTCAGAAGTGAAAAGGCCTCTTGGATGAGAGGTGAAAAGGCTTTTAAAGGGACACTGCGTAGTATTTATGGGTTTATATAACCCAAAATCCACTTTTTTATACATATTATGTGCTCCTGCATTGTCCAGTCGCTGTATAATAGTTTTTGCTTCATTTTCGTAGTGTTTCAAAAAGTCATGTAAAATAACATGGTCACGGGCCGCTTTTGCATAGCCACTGTTAGCAGCGAGACGCCATGTTTCTCCGGGAGCCTGTAAGGACAAACGCGAGAGAACAAATCAAGCGTCTCTTTACTTGTAGCGGAAGTCCCGCCTCCACTCTCTCCGATTCGTCTGCTGTGGCCGCGGTCGCTCGCCCTCTCCCTCGCTCAAAATATCTTAATATGTTGAAAAATATCAAAATATGTTTTACACTTTTGATTACAGATGATTTAACTTTTTCTTACAGTATTTCATTAAAAAATCTAACATTTACAGTATATGTATATACACACGGTGGTACACTTGTATTTTCTTGTGAAAAAACAAAAGCAAAGTTAATCATTGATTTAAAATAATCTGTAGTCCTTTCTTACATTTACCAGCCTTTTTACCATGTGTACCAGATAAAGTGGCTGTCCAGTCACAGCAATTTGCAATAGCATGACACTATCTTGGACACACTAATTTACTGTGAATTTGATTCAAATATTTAACAGTTTGGCCAACCATTTTAATAAGAGACACTTTATCATTTTAATGCATCTCCTGCACTACAGTTACACCACGTGTGAAATACACCAGTTGACCTCACTCCGTTCACTCAGTGTTGCAGGAGTCAGGAGGGTCATGTACTGTATGAGGACCAAAAAGCATCAAATGCCATAAACTCAGATATCGGCTCACCTTACAGCTGTCTGCGCCGCACATAAAATTAGACCCACAGAAGGTCGTACTGTAGGCTCCAGCAGGACAAGACAGCTGAGCGACATATAGGACAGTGTGCAAGATGGACTCAAGTTATAGTGGCAGCCTTTACTTTGGTAATACACACGTTTTTTTCAGCACTACAGGTCTTTAACAGTTTGTTTGACTTTTCCGCCAGTGACGAGTGGATTCACCGTCACCAGCTTCTTATGTCTTTTCATTTGTGTCTCGTGTGGATTCAGGAAGTTGTACGAGATGCAGTAAAGCAGT
Organism: Microchirus variegatus; assembly: GCF_963457635.1. Taxonomy (NCBI): domain Eukaryota; kingdom Metazoa; phylum Chordata; class Actinopteri; order Pleuronectiformes; family Soleidae; genus Microchirus; species Microchirus variegatus. Next base: position 8,282,192 of record NC_139814.1, read on the forward strand.
GTACGGAGCAGGGAGAGGCTGTCGGGCCATGGGACAGTTATTCCATGACACCTGTTTCATCTGCAGCGTCTGTAGTGAGTTCTTTTAGTGTGGATATTTCATCTTAAAGCCCTTAAAATATGGACTGTGTCTTTAAATTGTTTGTATAAAGCTTTATTTAGGTGGGTTTAGAGATAATGCAAACAGACACTTCAAACCTGGATGAGGTTAATGTCTCCATGTTACTGGACAGCTGTGTGGTCAGTGGTCTGGCTTCAGCACTTAACCTCAAACTGAACCCAAATTGTGAATGTGTGATAAATGAAGTGCTGCATAAACTATAAATGTGTGGTTGTGGTTGTGTATGGATGTGGTTGTGAGTGGGTGAATGGCAAAACTAGCGTAAATCAATTAAGTTATCATCATAACCAATAAAATGTTCTATAGATGAAAACCATTATATAAGTTATTGTTGTTGTTGTTTTTTATAATAAATTAATCTGTTGATTATTTCCTCGATTAATCAAGGAACTGTTTGGTCCAGAAAAGAAAAGATGATATTCACAAATGTCTTGTTTTGTCCACAAACCATAAATGATTCAGTTTGAATGATTTCTTTGATCGTGAGGTGCAAAGAAACCAGAAAATATTCACATTTAAAAAGAAAACTTGTTTTAATTCTTTACAAAACACTCAAAGCTATTGATCAATTACGAAAATAGGTGACCATTAATTTAGTAATCAATGAATAATCAATTAACCGAGTGTTTGTTTCAGCCCTAATCTTACAAATACTTCAAATTTAGTTGTAGCTGTTATTGTTCTTTATTGATTGAATCTCATAGTTTACAAACACGTTGTTTGTTCTGCTTGTTTTAATGATTTCATCATGTTGCGGCTGCATTTTCATGCATGAAGTATTGTTTTTCTTCTATATACAACATTATTGAAGATACACTGTTATGTCATATTAAGCCTGTTACAGTATATTTGGTCTTTATTGTGAATGATGTCAATAAGACACTTCCTCACCTTCACCTTGTTTCCTGTCCTTTATGTTTCACTTTTAGGTGAAAAGCTGAGTGGCAAACCCTTTTACTCAGTTTCAGGTGGAATCTATTGTGAAAATGACTTTTTGGTAAGCATAAAGTATTGTTTAAAAAAACAGCTATGAAGTCAAAGAAATGCATATGATTTGTTTCCACTTGAATATTTTTTATTTGCTGCAGTATTCAGGAGTTCATCCAGCCCCAGAAGTGTGTAACAGCTGTGGGGGTTTAATCGTGGATATGGTGAGTATGATTTACTACAGTACACATGTTTATAAGTGTTGTGTGTCTGTTTCTGTCATAAAGAAAAGCTCATTTTGCTCCGTCAGGTGCTGCAGGCTCGTGGAAAGTCTTACCATCCATGCTGCTTTCGCTGTGTAGTGTGCAGTCAGAGTCTGGAGGGTCAGCCCTTTACTGTCGACTCAGACAATAAAATTTACTGTGTCAGCGACTTCCACAGGTGAGTTCCACTGTCGTGACTGGCCAAGCCCTTTGAGTCACACACTAGAAAGAAAAAAAAAGGGGATTTCATCCAAACACTGCCAGACACATGACGTACAAGTCACACCCAGGATGACGTCACTCTCCAGTTTCTTTCATGGTTTCAGGCTCCAGGCCCCCTGCTGTGCCGCATGCAGAGCACCGATACTGCCAACCGAGGTGAGCTGCAACTCTGTTTACATCATTGGTGCAATTGGTTTGTTTGATGGCACATTAAAGCACAATAATTAATCAATACTTTCCCTCCATTTGTTTTTGTTTTAAAGGGATCTACGGAATCTGTTAGAGTGGTGTCATGTAACAGAAATTACCACATAGGGTGCTACAGTGGTGAGATCAACCTTATTTAAGGAGCGGTTTCACTTTCAGACATACAGTACATGTTTCTACTGGTCTTTGTAAATGTGCAGATTTATGACTGCAATAAATACATTCACTGCAAACAAGCTCAACTAGGTTTTGCACTTATTTCCACTGGTGATTATGTCGCAGGTGACGTAATGGTGTCAATTAATTGATGTTTTAAATAGGATTTGTCATTGTGCTGGAGCAAAGAAACGTCTAAAAAATGCACTCCAGGATTGAGAAACACTTTCTGTTTTAGGTGTCATAAATATATTTTTTTGCCTTTCAACTCCATATATCCTCACACTATAAAGGACCACTGGTGTTTGCATTTGCTCATTTGAATGCATGTATCATTAAAGAATATGTTTTTTGAAAATATATTATGCAAATGTCATGTCCTCCTCATTATAAACCCCATAAAAAGAGTCATGAAGGGATTACTCCATAAGATCCAAGAGATCAAAGGAGCCTCTGAGTTTGTGGTCGCCGTTGCTCTGTGGCTCGGCCAGGAGCTGCACCTTGCTGTTAATCTGGACACAGAGATAGGCTAAATCCTGTTTGTCCAGAGAGTGTGCCAAGGCCAGGTAGGAGTCCCTGCCAACAGGAGCCTGTCCAGGGACAAGGCCGGCAAGAACCACAGCACCACACCCAGAAATACTACTTCATACAGAGTCTCTATCTGTATGAAGTAGTATTTCAAGTTTTTATTGTATAGATGCAAAAAGCTTGCACCGCCGCCTTGTGGCGACCATCGGCACTGTCACTAACACCCGTCCCGGAAGAAACCACCGTGGCAGTTGCCAAATGAAGATCCGATGATTGAAATGGCGTCAGTCACAATACGTGGCTGCGCTCTCGGCGCCGTGTCTTTACTAAACTTTGCGTTTGTCTTCATATCCGGTGCAGACTTCGTTCGGTTCATATCATTTAGAGCCATTTACCATAACATAACCGGGGAGACAAGGCTGTGCCAAGGTAAGTCTCGGTAAATGCTTCTGGTTGAAAAAAAAAAAGAAACACGAGCGAATATGACATGGCTTCCCGCTCATTACTTGTAGTTGTCAAAAAAAGTAAATGCTTTATAACGTAAATGAAGTGGTTAAGTTAGTGATTCTGCAAGTATTAGCTGTACATCAGACCGTGTTGACATGTAAATTGAGACCACGCCTCTTGCGCTTTCACCGCCCGGCTAGCTCAGTCGGTAGAGCATGAGACTCTTAATCTCAGGGTCGTGGGTTCGAGCCCCACGTTGGGCGCTACGTTTTTCCTTTTAGAGAGAAAATGTGAGCGTTAGAACGACTACACTGCTTCTGATATCACCCTCGCGGTGACGGTTCAAATCCCGTGTCTTCCCCAACTTATTCAATTGCAAACTGGATGGTTACGGTATTAATTAACCAGTTTTTGCTTGTAAACATTTCAGTATTTAATTGTTTATCGCAATGACTGTTATCGTTATATTATAACATGTATAAGCTCACTAACATTGTGTGCTGTATGTTAACATTAAAATATTTTTTTTAGCACAGTTATTGACTAGTAATATAAAAGGTAAATGTTACCGTTTTCTTTTTATGTAAGCCTTACTTACCATTATGATTAAGCAATATATTCATTAAGACACATCAAATTTGTGCATGGGACTAATACAGGATTTTGTATTATGATGTGCATCGTATTTGAATGAAAAACAAAACTTAATGTACAAAATCATTTTAATACAATTTTTTTAGAAACAAATAAAAACAGTAATAAAATAATAGCAATAATACAACTCCAGTGAAATGGTCAATATAACAGAACAGCTTATAGCAATATACATATATACTCTACATATAAAACAGAACACCTAATATATATATATATATATATATATATATATATATACACACACACAGAGACAGAGTATGCATGCGTGGAGGTGTATGTGTGAAAGTACAAGTATGCGTATACGCATGTGTGGGGACATGAATGTATGTTTATGTATATACTGTTGCCTATAAAGTTGGAATCAAATATTTTTTACCTGTTCTCATGAAATGATTGTGTCAATTTGATTTATTCTTGATAGATAAAGTTTATATCTTCTCAAAACTTTATTGATCAATATCTAATAACACATAAATAAACATTAAAAGATCAATGTGTCTGAATACCCAACTTTAATGGTGTATCTGCCTTACAAATATATTTTTCTGTCCATACAATCTATTGCATGTAATGTAAATTAGCATGTTCATAAAACAATCACAAATACATTGACTTCTCCATAAACATCTGTTTTGGCCTGCTTTAGATAACAGGGGGTCCAAATAAACAATAATATTACGTTGTTAAACTGTGTGACAAATACACGTCCATCTTGTTCTAACGTCACTCTTAACATTTATTAACAGTGTAATGAAGTTACACGATTTCAAACTAGCTAAAAGTTGTGATTGTTGTCAGCGTGCTAAAATAAATGGCGAATTGTCTGTCTGTTAACGAGATTAAGGTTACAGTCGTTCGTCTGTAGTTACATGAATGAAATGTTCATCATTAATGTTTAAACAATAAAAGTAAGCATTACGTCACGCTTTAACATTTGCTAAACTAGTTTAAAAGTTGTGACTGTTGTCCGCGTGCTAAAATAAATGGCGAACTGTCCGTCTGTTAATGTTACAGTCGTTCGTCCACAGTAGGCAACGCAAATGAATGAAATTTTCAGAATTAACGTTAGGGTGTTGGATAACTAGCACCGTATGCATACCACATGTTATTTCCGCATAATAATATATATTAAATATGATATAAACACTTTGAAACTTACTGTAAATACACGTAAATGCGGCAAACTCTCAGTCTTTCTGTCCTGAACGAAGCAGCGGCTGAAATCTTGGTAGCAATAGCGATTGTGATTGGTCATATATCGTTGTAGCCGACGGCGAGAGCTGATTGGCTATCGCCATTCTTGGTAGCAGGGCGGCATCTGATTGGTCAATTCGTGGTAGAATTCTTGGTAGCGATACGCGATCTGAATGGCTCTCACGCGACGACCGCAGTTTACAACTAAGATTGTATTACAACTAAGATTAGATTATCGTTGAGTTCCATGACAAGAACATTTACAATGATAAAGCTCAACTGTTTATTTATTATTATTATTATTGTTATTATTATTATTTATTTTTTTTTAAATATTAAATTGTCATATTATGTACAGCGTAACCATTGCGCATGTATATTGCAGTTATATGAAATAAAAGCGGTGTGGTACAGACTACAGATAACAGAGCTGTTTTTACTACACATTTAGTCCCTGAGTGGAAACACAAACATAGACAGGGAAATCATATTAACTGATTTAACATCAATTTAAGATGCTTAACTTTAACACAATCAGAGTAAATGTGGTCTTCTGTAGACCAAATGTGACACAGTTAATGATCTGTTTGTCTATCGTCACGTGTTTAATGCCTGAGTGCTTGTAAATAGTAGTTGTGTGTTCTTTGCGGCTCCATTGATAACAGTGTGTTACTGGGCCATGAATGACTTACAGTATTATGAGCGAGCACTATGGGTTGTTTAACCTGATGATGGAATGTAGTAATACCAGTTTTGTCTGTGTTTGTAAATTGCTTTTTTTAATTATTAAAAATAAATTGGACTGTTCAGGTCTGTTCCTATATTTTAATGTTGTTTTTTTTTGAAAAGGATAGTTTACATTTGTGGTTGTATGAGTTATTGACACATTATCAACTCTGATTTTGCAGCACATGCCTCTGTTTCCTGAAACACTCACTGATAACATGGCTTCCAGCAGAGACAGGAAGAGAAACTGATTTTAGGTCTTTACAAAATATTTGGAAACCACTCACTCCTGCACCAAAGTCCAATGAGGAAATGATCGACATAGGAATTGCTAATCCACTGCTACCTCTGTCAGAAAGCTCAGAGTATGTTGTCTTGTGACTTTGGTGTTTGAAACCCTTTGTTGTGACACAAACTTACCCTAAAGGTTGCAGTAGATCAGCAGCTCCTGTGTCCCTGCACAGGGAAGGAGAAAACAAAAGATACAAATATCAATGCATTAAAACAGTAACACATGTAAAAAAAAAAAAACAACAAAAAAAACAAGAATACAAGATTTAGTCTATTGTTTCTCTCGATATCATTTGGTCATTGCAATCATCAATCTTTTTGGGTCAATTCACACCTTTATGGTGATTTTTATATGAAGGCCTAGATAAATTCTTTGCAAAGTTGTGCTGTAGTCACATATTTAAGAAATGATGACAATATTTAAAGGCGCCATATGTAAGAATGTGGCCAAAAACGGTTACTACATTCAAATTCAAAATACCGAGGTCTTTTAGGTCTCGTTTTCTGACGTAACTGGCAACCTGTGGTTGCTCGGCAGTTGAGACTCTTCTGACTGCAATGATTGGTAGACGGCGGTAGGTGGCGCCACATGCCAAAACATGATTTCAAAACATAACCATGATTTGCAGTCTGCAAAATATTTTTTTTTATGCAAATATTTTGTCTGTACTGTTGTTGGTGAGTTCAGTTTGTTATATGAACATTATTCCTGAGTCTCTGTGACATATTAGGAGGATTTTATGGCCAGTTGCTTTAGATTTATTACATAATGCACCTTTAAATCTAAAGCTAAGTGTTGACACTTCTTTCTCCTCTTGTTCACATTGTTTGTCTGCACATCAGACTCCATACCGTGGAGTGAGGCCCTGCAGGACAGCTCAGTCCTCAGTTCTCTTGTTGTGGACGTGGTTCTGCTGGCTCTCTTCATCACACAGCACAGTGTGCTGGCCTGGTCCCCGGTCAAACAGGCTCTGCAGTCAGTGCTGGGCTCTTTGAACAGGACAGCGTACTGCTTCACCACTGCTCTGGCACTTCAGGTACAACTGCCCGCTCAACGGTCGTCTTGCACGGCGACACACAGTCATTGCTCGTTGTTTTTACGTCGTCGTTGTTGTCTTTGTTCGTGTGTTAGATCTTGATGCGGTACTGGCAGCCCGTGACTGGCGCCCCCTGTCTGTGGTCAGTGCGCCACGCTCCCTGGAGTATCTGGTTTCCTCTGCTCTGCTTCACCCTGCACTTTCTCTGCTGGGCCATCATCTGCAGCATCCTCATGATCTTCGATTACCCAGAGCTGCTGGGCATCAAGCAGGTAACCAAAGCGTCCAGATGCCGACGGTATACATGTATTAGCCACTTTATTAGGTACAAATTAGGCAAATTAGTTAATCACGTGACAGCAACTCAACATTCGAGTCCCCATGACATCAAAACCAACATTTTAGTGCTTTTATCATGTTTATGTAGTTCATGTATCACTACTTTATTTATATTTCTAGCAACTTTCACTCCACTACATTTCCTCTAACTATCTTTGTTACTCATTACTACCAAATAAAATCAGAAGAAGAAGAGTTGGTATTATGGTCTGTATTTATATAGAGCTTTTCTAGTCTTGATGAACAGTTTTCATCCATGCACATGCTGCAACATGGGGTTAAGTGTCTTGCTCAACGACACAATAGCAGAGCCCCCTGTACACAACCAGTACATTTTGTATGAGAAAATGACTTTTGATACTTAAGTAAGTAAATATGAAGACTTTTACTTAAGTAACATTATAAAAAGTGACCAAAGTAATTTTCTGGTAACATACTGTACATACATACAATATTCCTCTTGGATGTTTGCTTTTTGATGGCTTGCCTGATTCTTTCAATGCCCCACCACAACTCAGCACCATTCAGATGCATCATCTCTCATCCCGCCCTCCCCTCTCCTTTCTCTTTTAATCTCAGGTTTATTACCAGTGTCTTGGATTAGGAGACCCTTTGTGCCACAAGTCCACTCAGGCCCAGCGTTTCCTGTCTCACCTCCGCCATCCAGTGTGCCTGGAGCTGGGTGTGGTGCTGTGGTTCTTGCCGGCCTTGTCCCTGGACAGGCTCCTGTTGGCAGGGACTCTGTCCACCTACCTGGCCTTGGCACACTCTCTGGACAAACAGGATTTAGCCTACCTCTGTGTCCAGATTAACAGCAAGGTGCAGCTCCTGGCCGAGCCACAGAGCAACGGCGACCACAAAGAGGAGTGAAATAAGTGTCTTCTTCCTGCTGACACTGTTGTCTTTGTAACAGACTTCAGCAGAGACACCGTGAACTTGTGTGAGGTCAATGAGGTCAAAATGACCACATTTACACTGAATTATTTGCTACTGGACATCATTTTGTTTACTACTCTTTTCACATATAGCTTTATTACAAAAGAAAGTCTTATTTCACCATTTAAAACATAAAAAAAACCCTCTAGTACTACTGTAAAATTTCTGAGCCAACATAATATAATTGTTATATTTAACCCATTGTATTGTAATGTTTACCACAGCAACACCAGAGGTTTTAGACTCATACTGAGATTTAAGAGGTTAAATCATAGCTGCAGAGACTATTACATATCAAACTAAAAAACTTGATGTGCCTTTATGTTTTAGATTTCCTGCTGTGATTCACTGGTATATTTTCACATATTTCTTTATAACATTTTATAGGCTGTTTAAGTCTCTGTGCCAAGTTTATTTTTACACTGTGTTTTTTTAACACACTGTTTTCACATTTAATTTTCCTCGGAAGATAATTTAATGTTGATATTTCACACTGACAAACATTTTAAACTTTGATATCCTGTGTATCGTCCTGTAAAGACAGTATTTTCCAGACATGTTGAATAAATGCAATGCGTTTTACATTGTGTGTGTAGGATTCCTTCTTCATATGTTTGTTGTATAACAAAAAAATAAGATAAGATAACTTATTTGCTGTTTTGGCAGCAGAGTTACAGACACATCTGTTAAAACTGTTTTGTACCATGTACATACTAAACATTTTTAAAGATGTGAACTGAATTCAGACACCCAAAGACCACTTTATTTTCAGTGGCTTGCAAAAGTTTGCAAAAGTTTTACCCCTGTACATTTTCATGATTTTCCTTTATAAATCATTGGTCGTTTGGATAAGAAATTTCAGTTAAATATATCATATAGGAGACAAACACAGTGATATTTGAGAAGTGAAATAAAGTTTATATGATTTGCCCAAAGTGTGCAAGAATCATTTAAACAAAATTAGACGTGCATAAGTTTAGGCACCACAAAAGAAACATGTTGTGCATCCTCCTTTTGCAGAATTAACAGCCTCTAAATGCTTCCTATAGCTTCCAATTAGAGTCTGGATTCTGGCTGAAGGTATTTTGAACCATTCTTCTTTACAAAACATCTCCAGTTCAGTCGGGTTTGATGGTTTCCAAGCATGGACAGCCCGCTTTAAATCACACCACAAATTTTCAATAATATTCAGGTCTGGGGACTGAGATGGCCATTCCAGAACATTGTATTTGTTCCTCTGCATGAATGCCTTAGTAGATTCTGAGCAGTGTTAAGGGTCATTGTCTCGTTGAAAGATCCAGCCCCGACACAACTTTAACTTTGTCACTGATTCCTGGACATTGTTCTCCAGAATCTGCTGATATTGAGTGGAATCCATGTGACCCCAACTTTAACAAGATTCACAGTCCCTGCACTGGCCACACAGCCCCACAGCATGATGGAACCACCACCAAATTTTACTGTAGGTAACAAGTGTTTTTCTTAGAATGCTGTGTTCTATTTCCGCCATGCATAACGTCCCTTGTTTTGCCCAAATAACTCTATTTTAGTTTCATCACTCCACAGCACCTTATTCCAAAATGAAGCTGGCTTGTCCAAATGTGCTTTAGCAAACCTAAAGCGACTCTGTTTGTGGCGGGTGCAGAGAAAAGGCTTTTTCTGCATTACTCTTCCATGCAGCATCTCCTTGTGTAAAGTGTGCTTAATAGTTGAACGATGCACAGTGACACCATCTGCAGCAAGACGATGATGTAGGTCTTTGGAGCTGGTCTGTGGGTTGACTGTGACTGTTCTCACCATCCTTCGTCTCTGCTTATCGGAGATTGTTCTTGGTCTGCCACTTCAGGGCTTAACTAGAACTGTGCCTGTGGTCTTCACATTCCTCACAATGTTCCTCACAGTTGAAACTGAGACATTTCAAACAGTTGAAATGTAGTCAAATTTTACACCAGCTGAAAGTCATAATAACATCATACACTCAACAAAAATATAAATGCACAAAGAAAAACGTGTAGTTATTGTTATGTGACAAAACAGAGTAACTATCCAAAAATAACAGTACAACTTTATCAATAAAGTGGCTTTAATTTGCGAGCATTAGGATCAATTTCAAAACAAAAGTCCTGGAGTAATGGCAGAAAGAACACAATGGGGGTCGATGATCCAAGTTCACAAACTTCAATAACGTGTGTGTCCACCATTAGCCCCACGCAGAGCAGTACACCGGCGACGCATGGACATCACCAGGTTGTCGATCGTGGCCTGGAGAATGTTGTCCCATTCCTCCTGCAGAGCCACTTGAAGTTGGCGGCCATTCTGGGGAACTGGAACCCACTGGTTCGCTGTTTTTCCAGTCTCTCTGAAACAAGTCCACAGGCGGCACGCTCCCTCATGATTTGTGACATCTGTGGCATATTGACAAGTGACAAAAGTCCACATTTTGGTGTGCCCTTTTATTGACCAGACCATAAGGAGTGTCTGTGTACTGGTCACGCATAATTGACCACCACTCTGCCATGCTCCATGACTCTTGTGAGTTGAAATACTCAATCTGAGCTTGTAGTCAATAGGAGTGGCCAAGTGACACTTGGACTACTGGGTTTGAGCAAAACAAATCATTCCATAAACAAATGCATCAAGAATCTGAGCAAATGTCATGACATTCTATCTTTGTTCACCATTTCAAGTTTGTGCGTTTATATTTTTGTTGAGTATAGTTAACTTGACTAATTATTTTGCAAACATAATACATCAAACCAATATTTAGACATTCTGATTTATTATTTGAAAAAAGAAATGCTTGAAATACTCTATTTTCCTTTTTTTAATAGTGTGGTACTTTCACAATAAAGGCTGGGAAATCTTCTTGCACTGTAATCATAATAACTCCCTGGTTATACAGTAGTTATTTTGAGAAATGCGTGATAAAGGGACTTAGATTATGTCTGGGTCAGCTTCAGATAAACTCCTGCAGCTCAAACTAGACTGATTCACCTCCCTCCTCCTCTTCCTCCTCCTCCTTCCTTCTTCATTTAACCCCTGCTGAATGGAGGGATGAGAGGAAGGAGAGATAGAGGAAGGAGGTGGTGGTGATGGGGGGGAGGCTGTGATCAGGCAGACGGCTGTGTTCTTAAAACGCCTTTTCTTAGGTCGGACAATATGGTGTGTTCCACTAAACACTCCTGACGGAGTTTAATGTAATTATCGGATTAGACTGTTGCTGCTGCGACGCTGCAAATATTTACTACTACACCGAGGACGGAGTTGGCTTCGGGCTGTCAGGCGATTTCAAAACGCCCTGTTTTGACACGATCTATTACACTGTTACGATTATTGTGGAAGTGCCATTTTCACGTCACGCAGTGGAGCGCGTTACGCACAGCCAAAGACGCGCAAGAGGAGATGACAAGTTTAACTTCAAGCCGGGTGAAATAATAACTCTGAAGAAAGTGGCGGTGTGGTGAGTTCTTTTAACGTTTTATTCATTAAAAAACGTGTTAAACATTGGAAATAGTTGTATTTATTAGTTTAATTTAATTCAAGTTCATTAGAATAAATCGAATAAACATTCAAATTAGTGGAGTAAAGAAAAGACAATAAATTGTTTTTTACCAACCTGTTAGGGTGATTGATTGACTGACAATATCAATAACTTGATATTACACATGTACACTAATTTAAGAAATGAGTAAGAAATAGTGACAAATTAGTAAGAAATAGTGACATCCAATAGCCTATCATGGGTGAATTCCAATTCCTTGCTTAACCATCAATCTCAAAAATGCGCGCTCCCTCTAGTGCAAGTGCTGTCCCGATTCTCAGAAAAAATAAGTTAAGGGGCAAGTTTAAGGGCTGTATCGCCCTCAATATTGAGATTTTCCGAGACCACCCTTGGGAGCAAGGGCTACCCAGAATGCTTTGCATGTTTTCACATAACAACAATGGTGATCACATAACGAGTACGCTACAAATTAAGTATTTTCTTTGTTAATAGAGATATAAAAATTATGAAAACCATTGTATTATCTTAGTTTAGGCCCATATTATGGATTACTGACGTCATTGTTGCGTAACATTTATTTTTATTTTACGATCTTTTGTCAATAGCCAGCCGGTGCGGACAAGCGATCATTTGCTATGGTTTACTTTTCAATAAGCCGTGGTGTGTGGTAACTGTCAGCTGAATATGCCCGTGGTTGTGGTATTTGTATGAGTATCATCTTATAACTAACTGTCAACCTAATAACTTGACAACTGGATCGTAAAAAAATAATTGTGACGTAAATGTGTTCTTCTTCTTCTTTTTTGGAGTTGACAGACTGGACGCAGCTTTCGCGTTATTCTGCCCCCTACAGTCTGAAGACGTATCTGCATTTAAGGGGTGTCCCATTTCCAAGTGACAAAATAACCCTCAACACTTTTTTCGTTTTGAGGGCCAGTTAAGATTAAGGGTTGAGCTTGAGGGATAAGATAGGAATTGTAATTGGCCCTCACATTCCAGAAAGAATGCTGATCTTCTTTTTTTACATCGTTTTTCTTAATGATATACAATTGACCTTTACCTGTCACAGAGAACTAATGTCATATCATCATTTGTTGTATTTGCAGACCAATCCCAGAGGCTTCTAAAAAAAGGACCAGTGCCAGCCATCCAGAAACTTCCACTTTTTCTGTTATGTCTGTCTCCTCTTTGCCGGAATGGAAGCAACTCCTGCTGGAGAGAAAGAGACGAGAGGAGGAGGAGCGAGAGAGGAGGGGAAAAGAGGAGGAGGAGAAGCTTGCCAGCATGCCTGCCTGGAAGCGAGGGATCATCCAGCGGAGGAAAGCAAAGCAGGACAGTGTGGGTGACAGGGAAAGGGAGAGAGATGTCGGTCTCCCACAGGTGGAAGTCAGATCGACTCCCTCTGATGGGCTAAGTGACACAGACAGCTCTGTAACAGCTAATTTGGGAAGTGACATGTCACTCAGTCCAGATCCCGGGCAGTGGCTGGATGAAGACCCCAGATCAGTGAGCCAGGTGTCTGTGGAAACAATAGTTCCGCTCCATGAAAACCCATTTATCCTCACTCAGAGTGCATGGAGGAAAGGCAGGGATGCAGATGCGGGGAATGAATCTGACATAAAGGAAAAGGAAAAGGAAAAGGAAACAACAAGCCCCAGGGATCAAGCTGGAGAGTCGGGGAGGGGACGAGATATAGAGCTGAAGATGGAGAGGTTCAGAGATAACGGCAGGGAGAGATGGGAAAATGATAAAAGCCAATGGAAAGAGTCAGTTAAAGACGCAATGAGGGAGAAGGAATTACTAAAAGGGAGGAAAGACGAGGAGGAGGAAGACACTCACTCACCATCTTGTTCTGGTTCATATTCTCCTCTCGTACCTTCTTTGCGAACCATTCGAGCCGACAACATCATCATTATCGAACAGGACAGGAAAGGTGACGAGGAGAAACGGGGGAGATGGAGGGAAGTGGAGGGGGAGAGACCAGAGGAGGAGCACCAGGGGAAGAGAGGGATGAAGATGGACCTGAGGGAGATCCTGGCTGGAAAAGGGAGTATCACTGAGATCCGTGCATCTGAGGTTCTGATTATCAAACCTTCTGCAAGTCCCGAAGAGAGGCACACAGGCGGGAAAGGGAGAGAGGATGGAGAGATAAAGTGCAGCATGCACGCAAGAAAGGAGAGTAATGGCAGGGAGCTCAGAGCAGACATGTCAGGGATGAGAGAAAAAGAGAAAGAGCCAGTGAAGGGGAAAGAAAGACCGTGGGGCCAGGCAACAGTTATTAAAGAAAACAGGAAGGACAACTTGGATGATAATATGTTCGTTGAGAAGGGAGGGAGGGTTAGCCAGCTGCTGAGTAAATTTGGAGAGCATCCTAAGCCACCACTTAGATCCAAAAGCTCTGATAACTTCTTACGACCAGGCAGGAGAAAAAACTCAAGAGATGGAGACGACCAACAGTCTGAGGAGAGGAACGTAGAAGGGAGGAATGTGCTACCAAAGCGCTCGTTTAGCTTCTCTGATCGTGTAATCTCTGCGAAAGAGAATGGCTTGGATGATGAAAGGTGTTACAAGAGGAAAACACATGAGAAGGAGCCCTCAGACAAGGTAGATGTAGCAGATTTACACAAGGAAACACCAGCAAAGATCAAAGTGGGGCGTACACAACTTTTAGATAAACACAGGTTTGGAAAAAATGGGGATGGATATGTAAAAAATGATGAAAAGGGGTCCTTACAGAGGAGACATGAGGCAGAAACACTTATCTCTATCCAAAACAGGAGTGAAGTGAAGAAAGTTGAGCCTATTGATACGTCGGGTGACGGCGGTGGAGATGAGGGATTCATGGTTGCATCCGTCAAAAACACAGAGGGAATCTCATTCGCTAGAAGAGTTCCAATCAGGAAGGACAGGCAACCGAGAGCCGAAATAGAAGCAGAGCTGGTGTCTGGTGAGAAAAGTTTGGTAAGAGAGGTGAGTGTAGAGAAAGAGGCAGAAGAAGGTGCACAAATCGAGTGTGATTTGGCGAGAGGAGATGAGTTTGAAAGCACAATCCCTCCTGAAACTCTGCAGAATTATCTCATAGCTGCATCAACGGACATGGCGAGTCCACGCCTCACTGATGAGAGCCACTATAGACCTGAACCATCTTTCACAGAATGCTCCCATCTATTGTGCACAGTCACTGACAGAGTCGGAGACCCCCACCACAGACCTGAGTGGAGCGGTCCCTACCTGACACACTCTGTGTTGTCCTGGCAAGCAGATGAACTTATAAGTAAAATAGAAAAAATTGGGGACACAACTGTTTACACCAATAAGGGTGGAGAAAGGGCTTACAAGGCTGCTCACGAACTGAAAAAAGAGAGCACAAACGAAGGACAACTTTACATAGATGATGCATCAGTGAGCCTCATTCAGGACGTAACACCCAGATCTCCAAAAAGGATCCCACCTCCAGGTCCCCTGGAGATTCAAATCCCCATGACTGTGTTTTATGTTGCAGAAGACGTGGTGGAGAGAAAAAAGACTGTAGGTCAAAGCAACGAAGGGCAAGACTGGGTGGGAGGACAAGGGGTCGAGAGGAGGGACAGCTGGAGGATAGGGAAGCCCTTGAGCCGAATCGAGTCCCTTCGAGAGAAAATTAGACAAAAGGAGTTGGAGAAGCTGAGACAAAAACAGAATCTGGGCGGAGAGGGGAGCGTGGCTGCAGAGATCAGCGATTGTCCGACAGCTGGGGAAAGCTATGATGAGAGGGGAGCTGAAATAGAGGAAGACTGGGAAGCTGCGGCTCATATACGGAAGAGGCTGTCTGAAGCAGATATGGTACAGGAAGACACAGCAGCGCAGACGTCCATGGCTGCCTTTGACGTCACGCAGGAAGTGTTGAAAATGTGCGCTCAGCTTCCTGTTTCTGTCCCACACTCTCAAGCTGTCAGAGGAGAGGAAGTAACAAGTGGGTACGCCACTGCTGCTTATGCTACTGCTGCTGCTGCTGCTGCTGCTGAAGGGATCTCTGATAGCTCTCAGACATCTGAGGATGAGGACGAACCCCTGAAACATGAAGAGGAACAGCTGAGGTACCACAGGAGTCAACACAACAGTGAAGAAGAGAGGGAGAACAAAGAACACGAGCTGTCAGAAGAGGAGGAGGAGGACGAGGAATATATATCAGCGCTCAATCTGACACAACCTGCATCACTTTCACCCCCTCATCCCAACTCCCTCGCAGCTATGAGCCGAATCTACAATCTGGAAACTGTTGGCTCAAGAACAGGCTTATGTCTGAGGGACAGGACTGTGGACATCTCACCAGTGCACCTTGTTAAAGTGACGCCTCACATAGCAAATGCTCAGCAGGGAGAGAGCAAGACCTTGTCAGGTGAAGCCATTTGTGGAGTTCAGAAGATACAACGACAGATAGAACAGTTTCAGTTGAAAGAGCAGGAGGCTCTGAAGTCTTATACGTCATCAAATTTCCCTCGAAGGGACAGAAAAACAAAGCAGGAAAGTCCCAAAGACTTGTTAAAGTACAAGGTAAAGGATGATGTCAAGACGCAGGAGAAGGATCAGTCAGAATCAAAGGACAAAATGCCAACATCTCAGGTCAAGCAACCTATCACCGTCAACCCCTCATTTCTCAGGAGCCAATCCCCAGACATTTCTCTGAAACCCTTGGATTGTGCCCCAACACCAGCCTCCTCCCCAAGCTCCCTATCTCCTTCCCAGTCTCCCAGTGATTCTCCATCACCCACTCCATCACCCACACTCTTCTCTGTGAGGAGTGCATCTGGGGGCCAAGTGAAGAGAGGTGCCACCATCACGATCAGTCCAAAAAGACACGGTGCTGCAGGAGGAGGAGCAGGTGGAGCAACGGGGTCCGCACCAGGGCCGACTCCCGCTGCAACTCCATCGCAGCAGGCCCAGACGACCCCCGCTGTGGCTGAGCCAGTGAAGAAGAAGTACCCCACAGTGGAGGAGATCGAGGTGATTGGTGGATATCAACTTTTGGAGAAGTCTAGTCTGATGAAAAACAGAGCCATGCCAAAAAGGGTGAGTGAAAACTTTTGAGATATTTTCATTCAGATCGCTCCTCTCTTCTTCTGGTGTGGGCCAGTCACCTGTCGGTTGTTTTGCACGCTCACTGAGGGTGACCTAAGCTGGTTAAAGCTTTATCAAGCACATCACCTTAAATCCCAAAGTGATCTGCTTTGACACTTGTTTGATGCTTTGCAGATACTTGACTTTTATCCCCAACAAACTATAACATTCAGAGGCAGTGAAACTGACAACTGTTATACAAATGGTTTCTTTTTTGAAGGTACGGAAGCTTGTTTTCTGACCAGATAAGCCTAAAGATGAGTCATTTTATTTTCTACAGTTAATGGTATTTTTACAGGCTTCACTGCAGACAGAACGGTTGACTTGGAAACCACAAGCTCCTTCCTTTGTCTTCTCATCTTGAATTTTGAGTCTACCTCACATCACATGGAGCATCCACTCTGAGTGGTGTCATCTAAAACTACATATTAATCTCACAAGTTCATTGCGAGGAATTGATGTTATCTTTTTTTTTTTTTAAACTTGAATTCCTTTTTCTAATTAAGAAAGAGAAATTCAATCCATTATTGCACACACAGGATGTGTGATGCACACAGGACAGTAAGACAAGATGGTAAAGCCTGTGTTTTTAATACTTTAGACGTGTACAACTGCTGTTCCCTCACAACAATTCTGCCATTTTCTGTTGAGTCAGCCCTCCCTGCCTGGCAGACAAATCTCTTTTTGTATCTTCTTGGCTTTAGTTTTTTAGTCTGCAGTCTTGGCACTTGACACTTTCTGACCACGCTGAACTTGCCACTGAGCGCATCTGACTGCAGGCCGCCAACTGTCAGTTGGCCGTGGGTGTCGTGGAATGAGAACGTTGACATGCCTGCATATGAAAGCAAGAGTGGGGCAGGCAGAGATAAAAGACAGTTTTGACAGTCATGTAATGCAAGGATTTAAAGTGATTAAAAGAATTGTTATCAGATCGAAACAAAACTCTTAGTTACGCTGCATGTTTGTTTTTGCTCACTTCCTCTTCAAAACGTCTGCACTTCCTCCAAACAAGAGACCGAGATCAGCTACAGGAAGTGACGCTGTCACCCTTTTCAGATCACATTGAACTGTTTTATTTCATGGTTAACTCTTTCAAAAAGACTAAACTAAAGCAGTCCACTCAAGAGTGAAAGAGAAACTAGCTGAGAGGGACTTTATGCTTCTCCATGTTTATTATCTGTAAATGAAGTCTGTCATGTCTCATTATACCATTACAGTATATCCCAATTGTATAACCAAACATTTATTTAAATACAACTTTACTATTGATCCTCTGTGTACTTTTTATAAATGGATAATTTACTCCGTCTTTCTTTGCCTGTAAGCACAGTTGTCTTTAGCTGCAGTGAGTGAACACTTGTTGATTCTCTGGCCACCTGTCACTCTCACATTGATGTCCTTCAAAGGGTTGAATGTCAGGCCTCTATTCCTCCCCCATTGAAGTGTGCCATCATGGGGGCAGGGGAGGTTTAACCTCCCACCTTCTACCTCATACTTACATACGCTCTCTCATGTTCCTCTATATATGTTAATTTCCGGATCATCATATCCTCCGTAACTGAGCCTTGCACCAAACATTGAAAGCATTTTTTCTTCTATCAAATCAATTCAATTCAAAATAATTGATTAGGTTTTATAACATTCATAAATGCACCTCTGAAAGGCTTGTCCGTTGTCCAATTTTTAAAACCCTGATAGAAATGTTAATGTACACCTCTCATCAAGCACTACTGATCATACAAAAAAGCATTTGTATTAACTCAAAACTTCCCTCTTTCTGTTTCTTATTCCTCTTCTATTTGTCTCTATGTGCCTCTGCTCTCCTGCTGGGTTAATCAGGTTCAGGGAGGGAGGATTAGCCTCCTGTGCCTTAGCATAATGTGCCCAGCCTCTCTAATGCAGAGCTATTACCCGCAATACTTTGTAGACGACCGCATGTAACTTGTGTAGCATGTGCAGACTCGTGTCTGCGCTTTTCAGACTCTGTCTGCACATCCAGGTGTGTTTACTACCATGCAAGTCTCCGTCTCAGTGGAGTGGAGCTGCTGTTATGATGAGACACACAGTGGATGTTCTGCTGTTTACTGTAACATTTTAGGTCATATGTTTGCACCATGTTGACCTTTGAGTAAACTAACTCCATACAAACATGAATCTATCCAGGAAACATGACAGAAACTAAATGTTCTGCTCCTGCTCCTGAGTGTGTATCACTGAGTGTGTATCACTGAGTGTGTATCACTGAGTGTGTATCACTGAGTGTGCAAAAATAATATTTATTCCTCTAAATAATAAGTTTGTGAAATAAATTGTTTCTCTCCTGTCTTGAAAATATGTCTTGATGACATAGCCATAGTTAGCATCATAGGTGGAGTTTGGGGCCTTACAATATTTTTTTTGCAGTGAGATAAAAAATGTGTGCAAGAAATACATTTTAACTCTATCATGTATATTTTCTTAATAAATTCATTTCTGAACAGGCACATTTTTGTGGTGTGCAGCACCACTGTGACATTAAACATTTCACAGAGTCCTGTTCTGTTCACGTCTCTACTTTCCTTATACAAAAGCCTTAGCAAAATCTACATTGCAATGAAAACTGCATTATCTGTGATTAAATAATGGTTATTGGTTATGTTTTAGCGATCCCCCAATGCATAACTTTACTACTTTAATGTGAGCTTGGCACCTATGTAACTCGAGCCCGGCTTATGTGTAATAAAAGTGGTCAGAAACGTATTAAGCCTATGAGATTTGTTGAGATTTGTTGTTGTTGACGTTATCGCAAGCTTGGTGCTATTTTCTTCTATTTCTCTATGTAGTCAGTTGTCCAAAATGGTGGAAATGTTGCTTCTCTACATAAACAAGAGATTTGCTACAGAAGCATTTACCTTAATATTTTGAACAAACTCTGACTCACAGGAACATTCAGCTGCTTTGGTCCACACTAAAGCGTATATGTCTGTGTGTGAATGTAATGTTGTACATATTCATATTTATTGGACACAGCATTTATGTTTATATTCCGTGCAAACATTGACAAACACTGACAAACACTGGCATTCACCTGCTCTCGTCTAATGCACTAATGCGTGTATGTTTATGTTTGTATTTAAACACCCACCAAACCTTGAATTTTGCATTTTATGGCTTTATACCTGGTGCATGTGGTGTTCAGTCAGTAAGCACTCCCACAGAGAGGGTATTTCTGCTGTGTTAAGCCGCATGCTGTCAGTTAACATTACACTGACAGCATAAACACTCTTTAGTTCCTCCAGTGTTTACATTTGACCGTGTAAGCACTTGTCTGTTGTTAATGCATTGCAGAAAAGAGACCATTTTTACTACATGGTCTATACTTTGCTATTTGCATTCAGTGTCTTGATTTCTGAAATAATCTTATAATTTAATTTACAAATATAATAATTGAATGTACTAACTGATTGAAACAGGTTACAAGACGTAGCCACACTTTCCTTTTGCTTTCATAATAAATCAAATTGGAATCACGATTCATACAAAACCCTGAGCAGGACGACTATCTAGAAATACCATATGGTGATGTTGTTAATGCATGTTTACTGTGGTACAGTATCACCTGCTGAGCCTGTGGAGCTAAAGGTCAAGTAAACCTTGGCTGAGGGCGTAGAGTGTATCATCCACTATGAGAGTATGAGGAACAGAGGAGTTCTATGATTAAAAATAACCAGAAGATGCAGTACACTGACCTTTTTTTTAATATTTACAGGTGAAGGTGTGTTTTGATGTGGACCAGCTGGAGCAGGTGTATGAGTACCCATCAGAGACCTCCATGCCGGTGGTTGGGTCACACCCTCATGATCTTGGAAGGCAGCAAGGAGAGGGGACGCAGGTGGAGGAAGCTGACGTGGATGGAGGAGTGATCACGTCTAAGAGCACAAGGATTGTTGGGACTGGAATGGGACGTGGTCTAAGAGTGGGTCAGTGTCACCCACTGCTTAAAAAACATAAAGTGTAATGAGTTTTTTGTTTTTTTTTACAGGTCTTAGGGTTAGCTGTGCTCCCCTGTCACAAAGTTTTGACTTTTCCTTAAAAGGACAAAGATGTTAATAATAATTTTTTCCCCCCTGAAAATTCCAATAATAATCTGAAACCAACACAGACTGTATATCCATAAGCTTATAGCTAATTTCTTTGTGCCATACAACTCCAGTGTTGTCCAAAAAAACTATTAAAACACATAAATGAGACACTTATGTTTGTTAATTGAGAAAGGCCTGAGCAATATGTTATTTAAAGTCAATTCCTCATAGCCTACCAACAAATGTGTACTAACTAAAGTCACTATTCTCACAATTGAACACAGTTACTAAAGTGGAGAAAGATGTAGCCAATGGACAGGTTAGCAAGCTGTAATTGTAAACAGGACAGAAAATATGCACAATCATCCCCCACAGGTACTTTGGCGCCACAATTTTAATAGTTTAAATGCTAGTGTGACTGGGCTGTATAGGTCCAGTTTGTAACGGTGAGACAACCTGTACTTTCTCAAGTGTGTCCACTTCAAAACTGCCATAGAAACTCAATCAAAACTGTTTGTATTTTAACATTATTTTACTCTTACACAAACATACCAATAACCCCCCTCTATATATTACACATTGGACCTTCAACATACTTTGTGTAATTGGGGCAGTGAAAATAAAACCTGGTGTAACATCACCCTTGTCCTTTAAATAAATCAAATGACCAATTTAACTTTTTTAATGGTAGCAGGTTAGCAATATGGGCAAGCTCAGCATAGGGAAGAAAGATTGTAAGATACCCTTGATTGATTATTGGAGAATAAATGGAATGGCATAATGTCGCAGTTATGGTTTTATCAAAGCCATAAATGCCACAGTGGATGAACAGGATTACGTAAGCGCCACATTTGATACAAATAATAAAAGAAAGAAATTGAGAATCCTATATTCACCTTATTTACCTTCAATATCTCTCTGTCTTCCAGATGAGTCTTGCCCTCGGTCATCTTCACCAAATTTGCCCTTGTGATGAGATCACCAACATTATGTTGAGCAATATTCTTTTTAATGTTTTTTGAGTGTTGAAGTGAGTG
Organism: Microchirus variegatus; assembly: GCF_963457635.1. Taxonomy (NCBI): domain Eukaryota; kingdom Metazoa; phylum Chordata; class Actinopteri; order Pleuronectiformes; family Soleidae; genus Microchirus; species Microchirus variegatus. The sequence goes on from NC_139814.1 coordinate 8,303,939, forward strand.
TCGTGCCACTGTGTTTTATTTGATGTAGGCATAGCACCAGAATGACTGAGTGTTGTGAAAGAAATGTACAGTTAAGTTTTTTTTAATGCAGTTGGAAAAGAGACATTTGTGTTAACTGTGGTACGAATGGTACATGTTGTAAAAGTTTTACAAAAGACCCTCAGGTTGACAGATTGTTGTTTATGCAATATGAAGAAACTGATAAGATTTCTATATTTTAGCTACTGTATTTGATAGCGTCTTCTATGTGATTTTCTAAATTTAAATCAGCACTGCCTCAACACAGAAGAGTATTTTATCATCTGTGTTCATGTGCCTGCTGGATTTGCCCACGCGGATGATATGAAAGGTATTTGATTTTTCTTGGTTGACGCCTTTCAGAAAAAAAGGTGGGTGCTGGAATGAGCTTTTGGAGCACTTTGCATAGTTTTTATCTTAATAGAGGTTTATTTGAGCCTTGCTGTTCAAACAAAAACCCTGGTAATAGCACAGTTACTATGTACGGTTTTATATATATATATATATATATATATATATATATATATATATATATGTATGTGTGTGTGTGTATACATATCCATATACTAAATATGGAAGTGAAGAAAGTTGACTTGAAGTCTCTGTGAGGAAGATGACTATTTGACCTACACTTAAATGAACTATGGTATTACCTTCAGCATATTACAGCTGCTATCTGACCTTTAGCTCTATATAAGTGTGATATTGCAATATATTAAAGACATACTGTTTATAAATGAATATTTTAATTGGAAAAAACAAATGTGTATTATATAAATTATGTGCATATTCTTTGCAGACATGTTTTCCTATGATGTTAAAGAAGCTGGCTTCAGGAGGAAAATAAATCGAATAAATAATTGTGGCAAAAGGTGTGTTCATTTTTATTTGTTAGTATATTACCAAACATGTATTCTCTACAAAGTTAATATTAAGTCATCTATGTACAGGTATGTGATCAAAAGTTTAGCAGTGGTTTTAGATTGGGAGCCCAGTTACCCCTCGGGTCAATTGCACACTGCCAGGGGGTCTGTGTTTCCAAAATGATCCATCAAAAATAATCACAATGATATGTCCACACACACATGCACTTACACTCACATATGTACCTACATTTTTATTTCATTTTGACTCAAGTATTAAAAATATTTTATTTAAAAATAAAATATTTTGAGGCAAAAACAGCTACTATTTATCTCCTAAAAGCCTTTTATTGTGAACTATATTTTGTTAAAAACCAAACACTTTTATATGATGAAATATCATCATTAATGTTGTTATTGCTACACCATGATATCATTTTAAGCTAATATCGCCCCACACCCACTGAACAGTTGTTTTTCCCCACACAGTTGGATTTTTTCCACTTGACTGGCCCACTCCTGACCAGACTTGAAGCTCTTCTGAAGAAGAAGACCCCTGATTTAGCAATTGACTCAAATATTTTCTCAAACCTCTAAACATTGGAGTTAGAGTTACTCTGAGTAATTAAAAAAAACAAAACAAAAAAAACTACTTTTTTATCTTGAGTACATTTTAGACCAGTACATATGTGTATATATATATATATATATATATATATATATATATATATATATATATATATATATATATATATATATATATATATATATATATATACATATGTATATACATATATATACATATATATACATACATACATATATTTATAACATCCAAGATGGCGTTGTAAATAAACCATATTCTTTCAGATCCAGACTACTTTATTTACATCTGATTGCATCTTCATGAGGCGCAACAGCGACACTCTGCGAACGTACGCGGTACTGCACATGGAGTGTCAGGTCACGTAGCTGTTTACGGAAACATTTTACGTCAACACGTGTGCGGGCTTGTAAGTAGCTCCTGTGCTGCTCAGCTCACAGTACGTGAACTTCTGCATGTTCCCGCAAAAGAGAAGCAACAAAAAGGAGGATAAGGCGCAGAAGAAGAAGAAGGAGGAGGAGTGTTTGTCTGTCGCTTCGTGCACGTTTGCTTTCTATATATATATTTCTGTCGAGGCACGAGGACTCATACGTGCAGAGAAGAAGGAGAAGAATGAGGAGAGGAACGACGACGTGACCGTGTGAAAACTGCAGCAGAAGTTAGCAGAGCACACAAACGCACACGTACATGCGACACGGGGTGGATTTGTGACTGAAAGTGAGGCATGATTTTCAGGAAAATTCAATCCGGATCCTGCAGAGCATGGCTGTCATGGGTGAGTCTCCACTTCCCCGTATGATGTTGTCACTGTTTGTTGACACATTGGTCCACATTAGGCCCACGTCCACCCTCACCGACTGTGACTTTATTTATTACTGCAGCTGTCGAATAACAAGCAACATGTTGTGTTCACGTCTTTCAGACTTCCTCTTTTTTGTTTTTGCTACGCCCTAGCCGTGCCCTCTTGCTCGTAGTCTGGCATTTATCCAAACTATCATGGCAGTCAGTGCTGCGTTCACGCACTCGTTCACTGTGTGCTGACATGCAGAGTTACTGAACCAACAAACTTTATAGCAGTAACGTGACTAATTCGGCTCTGTGTTCACTAAACCAGGCCACATTCAGCAGTTGTAATACCAGTAGTAATCATATAAGTAGCATTTTACTCAGTCACACAGATAGGAACAGGCTAAAAAAAAGTTAACAGAGGTCTGTATTAGTCTCACAACGGGGGAATTCACGTTGCTAACAGTAGCATACACTTATGGATAAATATTAAGCTAATTAGTACAAGACAGACAGTCATTAAAACAACATTAGCGTATAATATATACAGCGTAAACGGTGTAGAAAGTGACACATGGGGTGTTGCACTAATGTGAAGAACAATTCACAAAGTCAAACAATGACACTTGCACGTTAGCAAAGTGCTAACATTTATGTATTATGGCTACATTTCCCCCCAAATGAAGCTGCTCTTCTGAAGAAAATGAACAAAATATATGCATTTATACATATGTACACATGTACTTATATATTGGGGCTGGGCAATACTTACAGAATTACAGAGTCGGATTAAATGATAATTGAAAGAAACAAAGTGAAGAGCAGTGTAGGGCTTGTATTTTCTTTGATAGCAGTTACTATTTTTTCCCTCAGTTGTTGTGGGAATGAGACATGTATCTCTGATGATCAAATAACACATTTGCAGTGCTCAGCGTAAGTGATTATACCCCCTTTGAAAAGTATCATTTTAAACAATATCTCAATGCACACAAAAACAATTTCCAAGATAGTGTGTGTTTGTTTCATGGATGTATTATATGAACTGGATAGAGCTCACCCAGCGCATATGCCAAAAAAGTTTTTTGACTTTCGTGTTTATTTCCGGGTTATGGGGCCCATAGAGCATGCGCAGTTGTGTCACTACCATATAAAGATCTATAAAAGCCAGTATCCATGTCTCGAGGTGTCCTGTGGACACTTTTACAGGCATCTCTTTTACTATTGCGGTCAATGGGAAAATTGCTTTTGGGCTCCATGGGGTTTTCTGTTGCAGTACCCACAGTGGCCACCATGTAAAAATTGTCTTCAAGGCAGAGGGGGCGGGGCTCTATCCAGTTCATATTATACATCCATGGTTTGTTTACACTGCAGTTACAGATGAGCATGAAGCGGCTGGTGTGTGATTTACAACAACAATAACAAGACGCGTCAACGCTTAGATTTTATCGTCGACTAATTTTTGTAGAATCGTTGCAGCCCTATTCGATACTAGCGTTTATAATGAATTGTAAACCTCTTTCACTCATCAACTGTGGAGTCGGAGCATATTAATTTGATATTTCAGCTGTAAGAAATTTGTGATAATTATAACCGCGAGAAATGCGGAATCGGTCTCGCGCGTCCGCAGATTTTAGCCGTTAACGCGATAACTGGAAAGGCGTTGGAGATTCAATTTTCTTTTTTGTTTATGGGTCACATACCCCCTGTAGATGACCCCTATTGATTTTGAGCTGTCTACCATTATTATTAATTAATTAATTAATTAATTAGTTAATTAATTACTTAATTAATTAATGATATAAAAACCATATTTTCGCCTGTATCTTCCAAAGTATTGCCGGTATTGGCTTCAAATTTTGCATGGGCATCACATACCACCTGAGAATTATCCCTTCTAGTTGCACATCTTACGTGTAGCCCCTTTAATACCAATTTCTTTTTCTTTTCTTTTTTTAAGTTGAAGAAACCAGTTTATTGGGGTTTTAAAATATTTGTGTGGATGGAGAAGAACAGACTCACTGACAATTATTGTAATTCGTATATTACTGAATTACTTCCCATCTAAACCTTATTCCTTTGTCTTGCAGGTGTCAATGAGGCAGGAGCTGTGTTTCTCCTCTGTGCCCCCTCAGCCGGTGCCCCCACTGACCCACACCTTACAGGGTTACCTGAAGGCCCTGGAGCCCCTGCTGCCTCCTGAGGAGCTCAGCCACACCCGCAGGATGGTGCTTGAGTTTGGCCGGCCCGGAGGCCTGGGTTCACATCTGCAGGCGGGGTTGGAGAAGAGAGCCAAACCAACCAAAAACTGGGTTTGTTTCTTCTTTATCTGTGTGGGAATTGTGACAGCTGTTACACATGGGGTGTGGTTAAGTGTAGATGCGGCTTATGTTGTGTCTTTTTGTCCTCTTATGAGTGTACTCCAAAAGACTTCAGATTATAAAATCTCTACATGTTTTCAGGTTATTAATACGAAATGAAAACTGTAGAATGACTTAAAAAAAAAGGCTTGACTGAATTTAGATCTAGAGTAATTAGTAGATTAATAATGAAAATGATCAAATTACACCTTCTCATTTGGTGATTCCTGAGTTCCCAAAAACAAAAGTTACAATATGCTTCATGATAGAAGCACAAAATACCACAATGAAGCAGGATTGACAAAAGAGAAGAATCAGTCAAACAAAATTCCTTTTTCTAAGAATATTATGGAAATTATTCTTAAATTGCAGAAGCCTGAAAACATGATATACCTGTTTTACCTGATGCTCCTGGTCTGTGCTTAAATACACACCATAGATTTGATTGGCTGGCAGTATGAACAGAATTCTGAATCAAAACCATATTAAAACACTAAAAACACAACTGCCTTGGAAAAGATGTGTGTGTGTTTTTCCTAAATCTGATGCCAGGGTTTCCCGAATCTTACATCACAGAAGTCTGTGATTGGCCTAAGAACCTCTGCTGACTCAGTAACTATAAAATCTTGTGTGTGTGTGTGTGTGCCGTCTTCCTGCAGATGACAGACTGGTGGGTGCAGTGGGCGTACTTGGAGAGCAGGCAGCCTTTACCTGTGCACTCGAACCCGGCCATCTCTCTGCCAAGGAGAGACTATAATGACTGGAAGAGCCAGCTAGTGTGAGTCAGCACACGCTGATGTTCACAGACAGTGACACAGCACAGCAGAGACAAAACAGAATCTGTTTGAATGTCAGCTCTTACACCTGGAAACATTATTACAAATCATTTATTGCACAGTAAGACTGGCTCCCTTCTGTTATAAAAGAGGAACCGCTGGTGAATAGATTACAGTGCTGTGGAATGTTACTAAAACAGTTTTACAATTATATTACTGCAGTTAACTTCTTACACTGCAACATTTCCACCTGAGAAAATTAAATTGGTAACTGTAGTAGTAGGCTGAATAGCTTCTCCAACTATTACTTACTATTACTATTACTACAATTCAAGCATTGTTTTTTGTTTTTTTAAATTGCACTTTTTTCTATTATGACTTAGCTTTTTCTGGATAACTTTAATATTCCAGGTGATTCTATCACTGCAGATATCTATATTTATCAATAAGTCAGCAAATTAAGTAGCCACTAATTCTCTTGTTATCTAACTCAGTTGAGTCGTGACAGAGCAGTTACCCTGTTATCAGTTGTGTTTCTATTTGAGGTACGTGACCAGTGGTTGCTATCATCTGTGTACAAACACCTGTTTATTTTGTGAATGACTGTTGTCATTAAGACTATACAACTTGTTTATCCATCCCTATGTTTGCGACTCCACGTTGGAAGATACGTGATTGTTTTGGTGAAATATTGCACCAATCTTACTTGTAAAACTAGAAAAGTCATCTTTGTACTGTTAAGTTGTTCATAATTAATATCCTTTAGGTTAATTTTACACGTTTTGTACATTTTACCAAATATAGACAGTGATTAATAGTTAAAATGTTTATAGCAGAAAAATGTGTCTGAGCGTTGCATGTCTCCACAGGTTTGCATCCAAACTGATCACAGCAGTTCTGGACTTCATCGCCAAAATTAAAACGTAAGTGTTAATTTTATGACTGAGCAGGTGCCAAATGTTTCTTTTGCATGTTAAATGTTTTAAGTGTCACTTAAAACGTTTTGTTTAAGTAGTTGTACCACAGTGTATAATCTTCACAAGTAAATGCATTCACAATTGTAATAATATTATGTATATATGAATTCCCTGGAGACTAGATATTGCGGCTCATCATATGTAAATTATGAAAAACAAGCAGCATCATGGTTATATACATGTCCTCACCACTTTTTATTTCACTTTAACCTCGCCTTCCCTGTTTCCCCCGGTACCGGGGGCGGCATCAACTTTAACTAACTAACTTTAATAAACACAGACATGCTGCATACCCACAGAAAGCTCAGAAACTCAGCTAAAAACTCATATAAACCATTCTTATGTTCGCGAAACACAGTTAAAACACTGATGGATCAAACACCAGAGCATCAGAATAAAAAAACCTGTCGGCTGGACAGTGGAGAATCCACAGATTCCAACAGTACCATTCTACGACCAAGATTCAGGGAATCAGCCCCAAAGCGAGAGCAAAACAACTCACTTTCAAGAAATACAACCAGAAATGTTGTCTTACCTTTGCTGTTATTATAAGTTATTTTCACCGGAACAAAACCACTTCTAATGAAGAACTACACTTCCCAGCATGCTTTGGGGACAAATCCCAGTCTGATTCGTCATTCCAGAGCGACATTAGAACGTTCTGAATAAAGACGGGCGAATGTCCTGCAATGTAAGCCAACACTTCTCTGTGAATCCAGATCTGTGTAGTTCAGTTACCATTAAATGTATCATACGCATTATTGCAATATTGGGACATCGACACAATGCTATTATTTTTGGCTCTATACACCACTACAACGTATTTGAAATGAAACAAGTAAGATGTGCTTTAAGTGCACACTTTCAGCTTTAATTTGAGGGTATTTACATCCACATCGGGTGAACTGTGTTCTTTCTATATGTGCCTCATACTTTTTAGGGAACCAAAAGTAATGGAACAATTGACTGAAGAGCTATTTTATGGACAGGTGTGGACTATTCCCTCATTATGTCATCTTCAATTAAGTAGGTAAAATTTCTGGTTGGTGATTGATGATTCCAGGAGTGACATTTGCATTTGGAATCTGTTGCTGCGTTTTTGTTTTGAAAAATCAAAACAAGTGCTCACGGGCACCATGTTGGTGACCACTGCTCTACAGCTTCTATTTTTGTTCTTCAACTTAAGCCTGACTGGCTTGTCCTCGTATTTCTCTGCTGCATGAACGTATCGTGCATCTAAATTTATTTGCCCACATCATATCATTCGGCAACAGCTGCGCTCTACTGAAAGATCATTGGCATGAAAACGGCCCCCAGTATATTATTACTTTTAAACAGACTTTACTGTCCACTGTATCATCGGGACGTTTATAGTAGAATAATCTCCTGATGGAGTATAACAGTCTTGTACTTCCCTACAGAGGAAGAAAGTAGAAACTACACAATAATTTTCTACTTCCGACAGAACATTTTAGAGAGTTTGCAGTGCTTTTGTTTTTATGCCTCAGTCTGTGCCAGCGTCTGCTGGAGGCATTAGGTTTTCGTGGTAGTAGTTCCATTTTTATCAATGTGATATTTGAAGAAAAGATTTGGAAAGTCCTTTCAAATTTGACAGGTGGACTCATAGATTAACTGCTTTTAATTTAGGTTCCACTGACCTCACCAAATATGTTGTTTGGCTTCTAGAAAATTAGTGTAATTTAGACTAAATATTGGGACATCGACACAATTCTATTCTTTTTGGCTCTATACACCACTACAATGGATTTGAAATGAAGTGAACAAGATGCGCTTTAACTGAACACTTTCAGCTTAAATTTGAGGGTATTTCCATCCAAATCAGGTGAATGGTGAACACTTTCTATATGTGCATCCCACTTTTTAGGGGACCAAACGTAATGCGACAATTGACTGAAAAGCTATTCCATGGACAGGCGTGGGCTATTCCCTCATTATATCATCTTCAATGACGCAGGTAAAAGTTCTGGAGTTGATTCCAGGAGTGACATTTGCATTTGGAATCTTTTGCTGTTGACTCTCAATATGAGATCCAAGGAGCTGTCGCTGTCAGCGAAGCAAGCCATCATTAGGCTGAAAAATCAAAACAAACCCATCAGAGAACTAGCAAAAACATTAGGTGTGGCCAAATCAACTGTTTGGAACATTCTTAAAAAGAAAGAATGGGTTTGTCCCATTACTTTTGGTCCCCTAAAGCACATATAGAAATTGTTGTCATTCCTAAACTGTTCACTTGATTTGTATGTAAATACCATCTTGTTCTTTTTCATTTCAAATTCATTATAGTGGCGTATAGAGCCAAAAAGAAGAGAATTGTGTCGATGTCCCAATATTTATGGATCTGACTGCATACAAGACTGGAATTAAATGGTATAGACTGAAACGGTTTGTCAGCAGAGGCATTGAACTACTGTCGGTGTCAGACCGCCTGTTATTGAACCCTTTCTGTTTTTTTCCCTTTTTGTTGCTGAGCCAATAATAGACAGTAAATAAAAATGTACCTGGTCTACTGGTTATACAACAGACTGTTGTGAAACGTCGAGATTCACAATTTGTCAGGTTTTAAAACTGGAAGTTCACAGGGATCACCTCAAACCAGGCACCTGTTGAGACGACCACACTGGTGTCGACTCATGTTCCGTGTTTTATTATCTAATTTGTCCTCTAAATGGGATCATTAATTCATTGTCTACCGCTTAATCCTCCACATCAGGTCGCATGGCTGCTGGTGCCAATCCCAGCTGACAGGGCGAAACATAACATAAATGTACATCATGTTCTATTGAAGAAGAGGTGAAACTAGTGATTGAGACCATTAACCTCTGATGTCATAAATCAAGTGAGAAGTAAAAGGTAATTTTTTCCATTCAAAAGGAGTTCATTTTACAATGAGCAGAGTCGCCCCCTGCAAGACCTAACTGGTCTTACTTCCTGGGCTTCACTTTTCAAACCAAAAGGCAAAAATAAGACAAACTCGTGATAAACCGCCTCGTCTCTCCTCCTTCCCGGCAGTGGCCAACTACCAGTGGAGTACATGCGAGGGATGCCACTGTGCATGGAGCTCTACCCGCTCCTCTTCTCCTCCTGCAGGATCCCTGGTCCCAAACACGACTACATCGCACACTATGGCCGCAGCCGCTCACCAACGCACATCACTGTGGTCAGGAACTACCAGGTGGGATTAGATAATGGATTTATAGTTTCTCTGTTTTGCATCATGTTATGCTATGTAGCTGTCATGTCAGGTCCTGTGCAGTCACACCCCTGCAGTTTAAAGGTCACATAGAGTGGTCCTGTTGCATTATATGTTAGTTATGAAGGTCTACTTACATATATTAACTTGTTTTTATGGTCCAAAACCTCCTAGTTGCTGGAAACGAGCCGATAGAAATCTGTCCTTTTTGAAGCACTTGTCAGCCGCGCTATTTCAGACATAAATCTCACCTGAGAAGACAGACTGTGTTGTGATTGGCCAGTACCCCGAAGTGACATATTCAGCACCCGCTCGCAGAAGCGCAGCTCCCCCCTCTGGAACGGTGGATGCACTGCTCCTCATTATCAAAACATTGTTTGACCAGTGTTTAAAAATAGTTTCTTCACGACTCCCCGCCGCATGACGCGTCCCTTTTATGACTTTGACTCCGAGTCAGACCCAGAGTCAGAAGACACTGTTGCTCGTGAAACACCTCCACAACGGACGTTATTCTTCTTCTGCGGTTCAATGTAACCAAACCAGATGTGACCGGACTAGTGCCCAGAGCAGGACGATCTGTTGTTCAGGAGAACCGGTTTTTACGTAACTATAACGGGATTTTCAGAGATCTCGCTGAGCCCGAGATTACAATAAAACACAGTGTTCTCAGCAGTGGCTGAACTGTTTGTTTCGAAACTTCAGGGCTTTTTAAACAAGGTAATGACGCAGATGCACACTTAAAAACAGCGTTAATTGGAACTTCCGGTCTCGTTCCGCTTTAGAGATACTTTGTAAACAGAAGAAAGTCATGTGGACTCACTGGAGGATCTGCAGTTGGTTTTGACAGCAGGATGTTTTGTCAGATTAGATATTTGGGAGACAATGGAATTAAAACAAATCTAATGTCATGCCTTTTATCTTAAGATAAGCCCTTTGGACATCAATTTACCCTGTTGTGACCTATTTATCAGATGCATACACATAAGAAATGGCTCAATATGGGATCTGTCTAAGGCTGTGCACTAACACGTCTTGTTCTGGCTGCTTTTAAACACCAACTATTTGGTGTTTAAAAATCACTTTTTGTCACCAGTTCTTCCAGCTGGAGGTTTACAACAGTGACGGCTCTCGGCTGACAGAGAGTCAGATCCACAGCCAGCTGCTGAGGATCCGCTCTCAGTCGTGGAAGACTGACAAGGAGCCGATGGGCATCCTGACCAGTGAGCACCGCCACACCTGGGGAGACGCCTACAACCGCCTCAGGAGAGGTAGATGACTGGACTGTCTTTGTTTTTTTTTACTATACAGTTTATACGCTTCGTAGATAATAATATAAGTTAGTTATTTCAGTCACAGGTATTCACAAATAAATGCGGGTACATTTGTGTTGACACATATTAAACACGCATTCTTAAACTAAATGGACCGAAAAGGTGCAGGATAAAGCTCAAGCTTATTTTGCCTATCCTAAGTTCTTATGTTACCTGTTACATTTAACTCCAGACAAAATATTACCCTATCTACATTTATGTGTTTTTAATCAGAATTTTTTTGAGTTCAAATAGTGATCATTTGAATTCCTCCGTGCAGCGCTTCCTCAGATCCACACCCTTAACTGATACACATTTTTTTTCATCTTGAGTGGAATAAATGATACATGCACTTGTGCAGTCAACATGAGGAATTGTCTGTTCTTGTTTCCTACAATTTCCACAATTCTTCTTTTGTATACTAAACCTTGTGACCCTCTGTCCCTTTCTTAATTTGTTTAATATAGTGCACTGCACTACAAGAAAAAAATTTAAAACAATGTGCACATACTGTATACCATCAGCCGTTTTTCTTTACATAAAGGAAAACTCTCAGCAAGCTAGTTGTTTGTCTTTAATGTTCCTGTTTGGTCATGGAGATGTTGTTTGTTCAGTGTTTGTTTTAATCATTTCTCTGTGTCTGTCTGTTCTCCCCTCAGATAAACTAAACAAGGAATCAGTGCGTCTCATAGAGACGGGACTTTTCTCCGTATGTCTGGATTCTCCGGTGATGAGGATATCAGATGAGAAGTATGCACACACACACACACTCTCTCTCTCTCCCACTCTCTCTCTCCATTGTCTAATGTTGCATGTAAACATTTTAAACCATAATGTGACCTAGTGTTTGGAACCTTTTTGACTAACATCTTATCCTGTGTTAGAATCCATACTCTATCTCCCTCAGGTATTTAGTGTTTGCTGACTATGTTGTGTAATTCTCCGTGTGTGATCAGTTACCTTTGTGTTATCTGTGACATTTGATTGTGTGCACCTATGTTCAGTCTCCGTTTCCTCTTTTTTTAAATGCCATCACAGTTGCTTCCCTTTGGCAGCTCTGTACCTAATGACTGTCACGCAGTGTTCAGTAGTTTCTGTTCCGACTTTCGATTGACAGGTATGCCAGCCGCAAAGCAGCACAGATCCTGCACGGGGGTGGGACGTTCTCCAACAGTGGCAACCGCTGGTTTGACAAAACACTGCAGGTGAGTGCAGTGCAACAAGGAAAGGTCAGGTTCTAGGAGAGCAGCTGTCGCAACACTTCCACTCACTCTGCTCTGTTTGTTTTCTAGTTTGTCGTGGGCGAGGACGGATCATGGGGTCTGCTGTATGAACAGGCCACTGCTGATGGTCCACCCATAGCAACACTGCTGGATCATATCCTGCAGTATTGGTAGGTTTACAAAATACAGGTTAATAAAGAGCCAAAGGGTTATCTGTAGAAAGTACTGACAAGCACCAAAAACTGTTGATTTTGTCTGGTAGCTGCCATACAATCTGATTGTGAGCATTTTTTTAGAAAGTTTAATATATTACAGGTTGAGTTGAGCCAAATTTGTAGGTGTGTACGTTATTATTTCTAACATGAAATGTCTGTCTTTGTTATTAATTTTCCTTCCTTTCCTTTATGTTTTCTACTTTATTATTTTTAAACAAATGTGGCCAGATGGAAAATATCTTACACACAACGTACAAACACATGCCAGGATCCTCGATTAAATAGCAAAACTATGCATCATACACTGTTAACAAGAACTCAAACTCATGCCTGCCGATGATATTAATTTGTTGCTCTCAAATCCCAAACAAGGTTTGTGGTGTGTTCAATGAAACAACCAAATAAAAAAAACCTGTCTGTTAATTAGACTTGAATAAATTAACTTTTAAATGTATCCACAACCAACAAAGTAGCTGTTGTCCCATGTGAAATGGAACTTTTTGGAAAACACTGGAGTGGTGAGGAGTCAGCAGGCTTATGCTGGAGCTAAATGTCTCATCACAGATGTTTACACATGAAACCAAAACACATTGCATAGTTATTATGCGTATTGTAAAGTAGCCTGTACTGAAAAATGGTCTATCAGATGGAAAAGAGCTGTATTTATACTCCATACATGACTTGTAATTACATTTTTCTTGACTGCAGTGAGAAACCTGACCCATTTAGAGCTCCGCTGGTCCCCCTGCCGATGCCCAAGAAGCTTTACTTTCACATCAACCGAGAAATCAAGAGGGATATTGAGCACGCCAAGCAGAACCTCGATATGTAAGCTCTCCATTTACACACACACACACGGTGGAGTGAGTGTTTGAATGTGAGGTCTCATTTAAATAAGAATGTCTTTGCTGCTCAGACAGAGCGGGATGTTTGCTTTTCAGAGTGCTGAAGTGAACTCGGCCTTAAAGAAAAGCTATAGTACAGTAAACACAGTTATCGTCTATGCATTAATTTAACCTTGGCTCGAGAACGTGTTCTTTTAAGTCAGGCCCACAGGCCAAACACAAAGCCTTCATTCATAGTCTGCTGTATATTTTCCTACAAACCATTTGCCAAAAGCATAATGAGGAGTACATTTTGTTCTCAAAGCAGCTGTGGGTTTGAAGTGGACAGATGTTCTGCTCTCAATACTTTGACTGAATGTTGACACTTAAGCCCAATTTATACTTCTGCGTAAAGTGCTCTGCGTAGGCTACGTAGAGACTCTGCGTCGACGCAGAACCTGTCGAAGAGCCTCTGCGTCGTCTCCGGGTGCACGAAATATTTTTTAAGTGTCCGTCACTCCGTCAAGGGACAACGGAGACGGCAAGAGCTGCGATTGGTCCTCAGGACAGGCTGAGCGAAGCTGCTCTGTGCCGGCTCTCAGTGCGCTCCGGGGGTCCTGACAGAGGCGGAGCTGATCCCCGCCGATAACGCCGCTGCCGAACTATAAATACGTCATATCTATACACACACAGCACATGTTTAGACCCTAAATGGCCAATTTCTCGCCTCAAATTATCTTAAAACTGCGTTCCGTCACACAGAAAAGTGAGAAACGGCCACTGTTTCAACAACAACAGTCTTTCTCTCTCTCTCTTTCTCGGATGCCATTGCTCACTGTAGCCAGAAGCACAACAACCTTGCGCAGCGACCCCTACTGATCGGGCGGGAAATTGCAGCGAGTGTCCGTCACCACGACGCAGAAGTATAAATGCTCGAGGCGTCTCCGTGGTGACGCAGACGGATAACGCATACGCAGTCGGAGAAGTACAATATGTGGCCTTTAGGCTGAATCCCAATACCACCCCTTAGCCCTCCCCCTTCCCCCTACCCCTTGTTTTTGCGCGTTCATGTGAGGGGTAGTGCTGTCTCATTTCTCATAAGGGTTAAGGGGTAGGGCCAAGCCGTAGGGCTACGTAGCCCTTGAAACGAAGCTTCCTCAGGACCACACTTGAAACGGAGGGTTTTGAGGTATTTCCCAGCTTCCACCGCGTCACCTGTCAGCGAAGTTTGAAAGCTGGCCGTTAAAGACTCGCACAAATGTATTTTCAGTATTTTAATTACGACAGTCATGTGTAATGATTGTATTGTGGTCTTCTTCAATTGTCAACGGTGTTTCTGAATCACCAGTCAAGTTTGTTTTGAATTACTAGCTAGTCGTAGCCGATGCTATCCCGGCGTTCCTTTCGTAAGTGGTTAGCTAGCTGCTATCGCTATTTTTTTTAAACATTAACAAATTGTGCCGGAGTGCACAGTTACGTCTTCAGGACAGAACAGGAGACTCTGTCCCCGCTCTCCTCCGCTCTGTCTGCGAGCAGCTTTCTCCCTCGGCACCGTGTGTGCATGTGTGTGTGTGTGTGTGTGTGTGTCTATGGTAATGCAGCGGCCTGCAGTCGCTGTAACTGTGTGTGTGAACACTCCTCACGTCCGCGTCGCCGCCGATGTCGTTGGTTAGCAGCTGACAGTCGTAAAAACTGTAAAATAGCACCGGCAACAGACATTACTTGTGAGGACGGCATTTTTGGATTGTTACATCAACAAGCATCGCATCGGCTTGTTGATGAAGCAGTCCACGAGCGTCAAGTCCGGACGACGTGATGACGTAATGGAGGTGTGTCTCATTTCTTAGGGGAACGTTCGTACCCCTAGCTCCCTCAACTCTGTTTTGAGGACCAAGGGGAACTCTGACAAAGGGGTAGGGGGAAGGGGGAGGGCTAAGGGGTGGAATTGGGATTCAGCCTTGAACTCCCATCTCTTTATTGCTTATAAGCAGCAAATAAACATGTCATTAAATGTGCCAAACAAACAACAATGCACAGAAACAAATGTTTATTGATGTAATTGTTAAGAACTTAAAGTCTTGTTGGATCCACAAGTGGTATATAAATGAATATGGCAGTTGTATTAATAAGACATTGTACTTATGGAGAAACACTTACCAAAAGTATACACTTACATTTTGCTTTTATAATATTAATAATAGTTTTAGCTCAGTCTGGCCTGCTACGACTACTATCTACTGTTACTGCTATTAATAGTCCAACAGGTGGAATGCTGAGTCAGAGATTCCAACTTTCTTCCTCTTTCCCATTTATTGATCATAAATGCACACAACTCGGATCAAAGGCAGATAAGGTCCAAGTCATTTTCAATGGAGAAAACATTGAATGGTAGCAGGAAGGCGTTTTGATGAGTGAAAAAAAACGGTAATCGAATTTGCTGACTCTGCATTTCCAAGTAATGATAACAGGACAAATGACGATAAAACAAATTGTGAATCTATCCACAAAATATGAATGAAAGTATAAAAACAGAGGCTCTTGCTGTACAAACACTGGTCTGCCACCACCATACTTGAACCTTGACGTTTGGAATAATTCAATCAAAAATATTAACAACGATTTAAATGTCCTGCAGTTTGATCAACGACCTCGATGTCACTGTGTTCAACTTCAAGAAGTTTGGCAAAGACCTTCCCAAGAAGCATGGTCTGAGTCCAAACTCCTTCATCCAGGTCGCTCTGCAGCTCGCCTACTACAGGTCAGTGACCTCATCGTTTCAAAGACGAAATATACGAGAAATGGATTGGTTTAAAATTGTATATAAGTGTCTCACCAGCATTTTTCTTTTCTTTTTTGTATTAAGAGTTCACAATGAGGTGTGCCCATGTTGTGATATCGCATCTCAGCGGATGTTTCGAGGAGGAAGGACAGAATATATTCGCTCACCAACAAATCAGACGCTCAAGTTCATAGAGGCCTTTGATAAACCAGATGTTTCGGTGAGAGACGACGTACTGAATGGGAATTGGTCCTCAGATTTGATTTTGTTTCAGGGAGTTTTAAATGAAGTAACTCATTGTTTTTTATTTTTGTGTGTGCAGCACGAAGCAAAGCTCCAGTTGTTCAGAGAAGCTGTCGATGCCCACACGGCTCTGACTAATCTGGTAAATACTCCGAGAACAAGCTCAAGTAAAACGATTATTAACTATTTTTTTTTACTGATGAACTCATAATAATTATTATTATATATGTTTTTTTCTCTGCTCTGTTCAGACACTTAAAGGACTCGGAATCGAGCGTCACCTGCTGGGACTGAAGCTGCAGGCCATTGGGGAAGGACTGAGCATCCCCAAGATCTTCATGGACACAGCGTATGGCCTGGCAACTCACTGGAAACTCCGGACAGGGCAGGTCTGTTTTCATGCAAGTGTGGTTGTTTGTGTTCATCTGGTAAAGAAAGTCCTGTAGTATAACAGGAAGTAGGTTTTTTGTTTTTCTCTCTGCTGTTTTTTAGGGGCATGTGATTTTCTCTTTGTACTGTCATTTACAGTAATCTAAATGCTGTGGCAGCATTTCCAAGCTGCAATACAGTTTACTTTCTGATTATTATATGATAACCTTGTGCTTTTTTATTACTGTCTCCTCCCACACTCTTAGGTTTAAAGTTACTGAGATGATGTCAACAGGGTGGAGAACTTAACTATTATGCCTCTGTCTTTATTTAACCTAAAAGATCTGAATTTCACAGAACATGTGAATTACAGCCGGGACGCTTAGTCGACTTCATTTGTCGACATGAATATTTTGCGTCGACGGAGCGATGTTTCAGGATGGCAGGAAAACTCTGTATGCGCTGTTGATGTTCCCCCTTCCCTGCCCTGAAATGTTCGTTTATCAAGCAGTCGCAGTAGTAAACCAAAGATAAACGCTACGTTAGACAGTTGTCTAGTTATTGATTCCGTTCAATAGAGTCACACAGACAGACACGCAATTTACCTTTTTCCGTAGAGGGGTCTCCGTAACCTACGTAGAGCACTTTTACGCAGTTAAAAAAAAAAGTATAAATTGGGCTTTAATGTAATTTATGTAAATGATGTTTTCCTCAGTCTCTTAGGTTTAATTACTCATATTGTCTTTGCTCTCGTCCCCTCAGGTGCCTGCCAACACGGACAGTGTGATGTGTTTCGGGCCTCTCGTTCCCGACGGTTATGCCATTTGTTACAACCCCCAGGCGGACCACGTCCACTTTTCCATCACTGCCTTCAACTGCTGTGAGGAGACTCACGCAGAGACTATAGCCCTCACACTGAAGGACACCTTGTGTCAGCTACAGGAGCTACTGCAGCCTACCGTGTAGAGCTGCTCCTACAATACATCCAACCTGATCAACCCACCTGCACCAGTGAAAAAAAAACAAAAAAAACACTTCAAAAAAATCACTTTATTTTCTTATAGTCGACATTTTCGATGAGGCTTTATTTTCTCATTTATGCCACTGAATTGTGAGTCTGAGAACAGACTCGTCGAGGTGCTTTTGATGCTTTTTTTTTAAGCTTTTGATAAAACATTAATCTATTTCCAATAAGAGCTGAGAAAGCAGGCTGCATGATGGTTGTTACACTTGTCTCATGTTCATATACAGTATATAGAAGTGAAACCAAAACAACGTGAAAAGTCAACCTGACACTCCAGCATTAACCAGATCACGCCAAAGCATGTGTGTTTAAACTGACCAATCTCCTTTTTTCACGTTGTGGGATGACATGTAAGTAGCCTGTGTAGTAACCTCATCATAATTAAGAGGAGGCGTAGAAGGAGAAGAAGCAAAAGGAAAGAGAAGAAGCTTGTTATGCACCATTATGAATGCAAACTGCCATAAAACACCAAGAACTCCAGAGACTTTTCACAGTATCTTTCACCGCCATAACGAATGTTAACAAATCAAATAAAAAAACATTAAAAAAAAAGGACCAAGCATCAGAAAGCTGGTCATTATTGGTGGCGGTGCAAAGAAATGAGCTTGAATGAACTGATCTGTTTGTGTTTTCTGTATGTTGAACTGGATGTGACGAGGCTGCAGCCCTATGTAGTCGGGCCTGTTCAGCGCTTAGCTCACAGGACTGGTTAATAAAGCCTTTTATCACATTGTTCCTCATGTATATACTTTGTGTGTTGGAGTGTAACAGTGAGTGAAGAAGATGGGGTAGTTTGTACTCGTTTTGAATAGAATTACCTTTTTTATTGCATCCTTTGTCAGTCAGAGTTATTTCCGCCTTGTGGTAAACCACACATCCTCGTGCTCTGTCATTTTATAGCAGATATGAGAATCCGAGCGAAACTACTGGGAACCTCGGGGGAATTCAAACCACTCATTTTAATTGTGTGCAAATTGAATCATGGGGAGTTTTATGGTTGGTCTGAGAAAAAAAAAGCTGCATCAAATGTTTACATAGCCTCCTGGCGATAATGACGAAAGTCACTGTATATTGTGTTTTACACACTGCTTCTCACAAACTATTACGACAAATCACCCAGTGTCATGAGCGAGGCACTTGATCAGTCCTACATTCTCATCCATCCTACATCCTGCGACGGTAGCTCAGTGGTAGACCGAGGCTTTCGACTTGAAGGTTGTGAGTTTGATTTCCGGCTCTGCTAGTCTACATGCTGATGTATCCTTGGGCAAGACACTTCACCCCACATTTGCTGTGTGAATGGGTGAATGGCAAAGCTGTAGTGTAAAGCAGCTTTGAGTGGTCATTAAAACTAGAAAAGTGCTATATAAATCGTCCTTTAATGTTCTCCTTTACTGCACAGCACTTTGGATTAAAAAAACGATGTACATTCTGTTTGTGGCAGGTTATGGTTTGGCTGTGATAACTCAAAACGGTAAAAGATGGATTTGGATAACATTTTGTGGAAATATAGGTTATAGCCCAAGAAAGAAAGGGTAAGATTTTGGTGGTGATGTGGATGTGCATCCAGATTCAGGAGGAGCTTCAGTAAAGGTTGTCACTGTGTTGTTTTTGTTTTTTAAATATCTAGTTTGTTAAAGCATCTTGACTTTAGTGTGTAAAACGTTTGCATCCAATTAAATAATGCAAATGGAATTAATGCGTTTACTTATTAATCGACTCAGAATAAGTTTAACTTCAGCTTTTTAAAGCCACACAGAGGTGCCTGAAGACTTGTTTATATACTATTCTTCCGTCGAAAACGCGCATCTTATGTCATTTTGAAGAAAGATCAAAGTGCAACGTCACTTAAAAAGACAGATGTAAGGTCTTGCAAATACTTATTCGTTGTATTAATCATCGAAACGACAGATTTGTACGAACTTTACGGCGTGAATTCCCTCACAGATCTACTGTTTCATAACAACTACGCGAGGCGGGAACTTGACGCTGATTGGACGAGCTGTAGCAGTGTATGACGTCACGCCGCTTTTAATTTGAAACCGGAACTAACAAAAGCAGCAGAGGTGCAGAAGAAGCTGAGCGTATGTTTTTGTTCTTTTAGTTCAGGCTTTTAAGAAAGAGACGCACAGGCGCAGTTCATGGTTTGTGTTGGAGTTAAATAACATCATTTCTTTTACAGACTTTAGCTCATTCGCACCGCAGCTGGTAGAGGAAAATGTAACCGAAGATGTTAGCACAACATTAGCAAAACATCAGCTTTAAAAAAGAAAAAATAGATTTATTGTTTATCCATTTTGTTTTTATTTAACTGTGCAAACCTGTACGGTTATATTTTTGTGCGATTTTTTTTTATTTTAATCTTTTCGTTTTTTTTGTAGTTGTAACCTCTTTTGCCATGACAAGCCGGCGGAGGAGTGGCAGCAGCGGGGCGGCCGGGCTGTTGTATCCGCTGCTCGGTGTGTGTCTCTGGGCTGCGGTGGTCGGATACAAGCCGGTGATTATTGTGCACGGATTGTTCGACAGCTCAGGGGATTTTAAAAACTTACAGCGGTTCATTTATGAGGTAAGCGGTTATTTTAAAGTGGAATTGTCTTTTTGTTTAGCGTGTAGAAATGTATATACTTCACAACCAGGGTTTGACCTCATACTGTACAGATACAGGCCTTACAGCTTATATCAGCACATTAATAGTTAATAGTACAATATATGACTATCAGATAAATGATAATGTATGTTTGCAGGTTAAGACATTTTTAATCAATCTCTTATCTTGATAACATTTCACAAATTCTCATGATTAATAATTATTTTCATCATCAATTCATATCTATTTCAGTGGGTAAAAAACTATTTTCTGGATTTTTTTTTACTAGCTTTATTCCCTTCCACATTTAGAAGTTACAACACTTATGCTTTAGTGATAATATTGTTTTTATTCTCAAACTGTCTCTGGTTTTGAATTCAGAATTTTCTTAACTAGATTTTTATTTCCATCATACTAACAACATTTATCAGTGAAATGTGCCCTTTCCTGCTTGTCCTCTTAGATCTCCTAAGCGTTAGGCTTAGTTGAAAATGTGATAATATAGTCAAAAAAGGCAAATTTTGTGGGGACTTTGTTGAGGTTTTTGAGTTTAAATCAAGATTCACTTCCACTTTTGTTTTACCACCTTAGTAATAGATAGTTGCAAACTAAATCAATGTCAAGTGGAAATTCAGACCTTGCTGTCTTTGCTCAGTCTGTGCTCCCACTTTCTGTGAATCGTTAATAGTTAAAGGAAAACCTGATTGATTAGAAACCAAACATCCTCAACAATATTTGACATCGCAGGCTGTTCATCTATGAAATCAGCTAACTGTTGTCAACACTTTGCAAAGCAACACGAGCGACTGATCACTTACACGCTTGCTCTGCTCTCTCCTGCAGTCTCATCCTGGAACAAATGTGACCGTCATCGACTTGTTTGACAGAAGTGCCAGCCTGCAGCCCATGTGGAAGCAGGTGGAGGGATTCAAGGCAGCTATTTACCCAATAATGCAAAATGCAGCAGAGGGAGTCCACTTTATCTGCTACTCTCAAGGTCTGTGTAGTGTGTAGAGTGTATTTGTGCTGATGAAACAAACATAAATTGGTTTGAGATAACACAACAGTCTTGGTATTTGATAAAGTTACAATATCACTTCAGCTAAAACTGTCCTTGGGGTGAAACCTTTCTCCGCACTTTGTAAATGATTCACCAATTTAACCATATTCCACAGAATATCAATATTTCTTTGCAGAACTCTAGCTTTTAAATATATATCTAGCTTATATTTACAATTTCCCTCTCTGTTTTTTTTATTTCTTCTTGTTAAAAATCTTAATGTTTTTAGTGTTTGTCAGTAACTTTCTTCTACAGAGACAGAAACAGACACTGCTCCCAAAAACAATGTTCGAGCTTCTCCGTCCTCATAGACTGATGTTCTTTGTGTTTGTTTTTTAACAGGAGGGCTCGTTTGTAGAGGAATCCTCTCCACTCTCCCTGATCACAAAGTCCATTCCTTTATCTCTCTGTCCTCGCCGCAGGCCGGGCAGTATGGAGGTTGGTTCGACATCAAAAGCTGAGCTTGTGATCATGTTCACAGTGGCTATGCTCGTTTATAATACGTTTGACAAACACAACTCATAATCACTGCTAAAGTTCTTGTTTCTCATTTCCTCTCAGACACAGACTACCTAAGGTACCTCTTCCCCCAGTTTGTCAAGTCCAACCTCTTCCACATCTGCTATACCTCAATAGGTCAGCGGATATCCATCTGCAACTACTGGAACGGTGAGAATCTAAGAATATCTTTGTCACATTGTTGCCACGCAGCTAGGTATGCGCCTGTTAAGCCATGAAATACAATTTATTGAAGCTTCATAAATGTGTGTTTTTGACTCGCTGGGTGTTTGTCGTCTCACTTCCTTCGCCAGATCCTCACCACAGAGACCTCTATGTCAACAGCAGTGATTATTTAGCTCTGCTCAACGGTGAGAGGACCGCTCAAAATTCAACAGGTCAGTATATTTCAACTAGAATTTAAACTAGAACATGTGTAATTCCCTAAAGAAAACGATAGCTAGGAATCACTGACTAAGCACTCCCAACCAATAATGGAAATGGGAACAAATGATGATAATAATAATAAAGAAAACAGTATTTGGGAATCTGTGATACAGCATTTACAACTATAAACAACAAGAAAACATTAGCTGGGAGTTGTCAACAGAGGAGGAAAATAATACTCATAGAAATGCTGACTCAGAATTCCGAACTAACTAGTCTTTGTCAGTGGGTTTGTGTGTGTTGATTTTTATAACGCAGCAGCTGATTAATTATTAGGGCCTTGTATTAGGGCCTTGTACATCAGTTCATCCATCATACTTACTTATGATGGATATGTAATTATCATTTACAGCGCATTCTGTTTATATTCATTGTTTTACCTCTCAATCTCAGAGTGGAAGAAAAACTTCCTCAAGATCGATAAGTTGGTGTTGGTTGGAGGACCAGACGACGGAGTCATCACTCCCTGGCAGTCGAGGTGAGTTAGACCTCCGTCTCGTTGAAATGTTTTTGTGCTCGTGTTCATTTTGAGCCTGCTCACACCTGGTGTTACCACAACCTGATGTGTCTCCTGTGGTCAGTCGTGATCAGATCTGACACCTGCAGGCTGTGTACAAATACACACCAACATCATTTCTGATTGTGAGAAGACAAATTCATTTTTTTAAAGAGTCTGACTGCACAGATGTGTCTGTGTGTGAGTGACTGGTAGAGTGAACAGAAAAGTGGTGAGAAGCTGAGTGACTTAAAGCCCTACTCACTCTGCCATAACATGAAACATAACTGAAACCAGTTGAAACAAGAAATCATTTGTGTCCAGTGTTTAAGTGTTGTGGGCACTGAGAAGGGTCAAAATAGCCTAATGTGAATTTATACTTCACAGTAATTTCTCACATATTACTCATGTGATTTCAGCACAGTGGTCACACTTGAAGTGAAGGTTGCAGTTTTATCCTGTGCATGACAATCTGTTTGTTTCATCACAGCTTGTTATAAATAGAAAATGCCTTTAAGAAAACACGGTTAATTAACTTAACACGTGGTAAAAGGCTAAAGTGCCGCAGGCCGTTGGTTTTTTCCCCACTATGTTTTTCAGTTTCACACATTCTGCCATTTTGCTGTCCCTGCATATGGATGATCTGCTGACTGTCATGTGATGCCCACACTTATACGTTTATGTCTCTGTCACATTTTACAGTCAGTTTGGATTTTATGACGACAACGAAACTGTTGTTGAGATGCAGCAACAAAAGGTGAGTGTTAATCACCACAGACGCCAATCAATAAACGATACACTGTTATTGATTTATGTTATTGTAGACCCTGTTTAATCCTTACATATCACTTTCACCATCATGTTCACATCGTTAACTACTTATTCTAGTTTATTACAAGGATAAGAAGTTAAAAATATCAACCATTTTCCAACATTTACAGTAACAGTATTATTTGTTTGCATAGAAGAAAGAAAAAGGTCAAATATACAATTACATTGTAGCATTGTAAGAACTGCAATGTTTCTGGTTGTTTTTGTTATTATTCCGCCCTAGTTGTGAATATAGTAGACTTGTGTATTGAATCTAGATATGATATAATTAAAAAGTGTCAAAATGACACGTTGTGTAATCAATATTTCCTTTGATACTTTCTCTTTCTTCTTATTCCAGTTGTACTTGAGCGATGTTTTCGGCCTGAAGACGCTGGCGGCTCGCGGTGACCTGATCCTCTGCTCTGTTCCTGGTGTGGAACACGTCTTCTGGCACTCGAACAAGACCGTGTTCCACATGTGTATGGAGAAGTGGCTGGTGTAGATCAACACATTCCCTTGTCTTGATCAAGTTCACACTTTTTAGAAGGGAATTCTTTTTTCTTTTTAGATTCCTTTGATTTTCAACTCCACCTTTTGGGAAATGTGCATATTTTGGTGTAAATGAGAGAGAAAGATTTATTAACCAGTACTAACCAGCTGTCCGACATATTATAGTTACTTACTCGCCCACAGACATGATAGTGATATCAACCTTCTTATCAATTTCTCTGCAAGGAAGAAAACAAGCTCATTTCCCAAAAGGTCAATCTTTTAACAGTTTATTTTAAACCACCTTGCTGCTGAGGGACTTTTTACAAAGCACAAATATGAAGGATTTCATAAACCTTGAAAAGGTTTACCTTTTATTACCTTGTCATAGTCAGCAAAGGAAAGGCATAGCGGACATTGAAGGAGCAGTCCTTAGATTTGGTTCTGCACTTATGTTAGGTTTTAGCAGTCAGACAGCATTTCTAGTTTTTCCATTCTGTATTACATTATCATTCTCTTAAAATTTCACATGAACACAAATGTGACACAATGAATGTCTTCAAGCAGAGATTGAATATAGGAAAAAAAATACATGTCTGTGTTAAAAACAAATGTGTGAAGTGGCCCCTTTTATATACAAAATATCAGTTTATCACTTTGATAAACCAAGTCCGCATACGTACAGTATACTCGTGTGTGTCTGTGTGCGGTTGCTCACACATACCTCAGAAAACGCCACACAACTCGATAGTGCCTGATCAACGTTCTGTCCTTTACATGCACAGACTCACTGCCTCTGTTCTTCTAATGATGCAGTACTTTATATATAGATGTATAGATAGATATATTTGTTCTTCCATTTTTGTTTTCCTTTTTGAGAATGCACATCCAATCATGGCTATTGTGCTTTCTTATCATTACCATGCAGTACTTTAGAGCTGTACTATATTGCTGTAGTCGACCAAGCCTTAATATTTCTCCTCACGATTTCATTTCCATTACCAAAGTGCTACGACTTACTGAACTTTAGTCAGGGTGCTAATAATGAGGATGGAGGTGTGGAGTGACTGGAGAGAGGCAGTGTCTGTCTTATAGTGTTTACTGTACATGTGGTTCTCTTTACCTCCCATTACATTTATATATCTCAGGCTTTCCAGTAGTTGTGTCAGTTTGTCTTGTTAAAAAAGAAAAAGAAAAAGGGATTAATTTCTTCGTACTGTTTCTACAAAATGATGTTGGGTGTTTTTTCTCTTGTACAGGTACAGATGTTTCTCAAAGAAGAGGGAAAACAATTTAAATATCTATTGAGAGGTGAACTAGTGTTTCTCACACCTGATGTCAAGAAGGGAAATGCTAAAGAGGGGATAATTTGACATATTTATAGACATTAGATTTAACGTATTGTTTTAATTTGTATACTACAGTATATGTTTGTTGAAATGAATTGGCCAACAGTGACTGATACTTCATGGATTTTAAGGGATGTCCTCTCAGTTCTGTCTTCTTGCAGACATTAAATGTGGACATGAATACTTTTTTAACTTTGAAAAGAAATTACTATTTTGACATTGTCCCACAGTTTTACAGTATTTGGTCTGCAAATGAAATGGTGTCAAATGTTGTTAAATCCTCAATAAAAGAGTGTTTTGAAATGAAATGTTTGTTTTGCAGTTTATTTCAGAACCAGACGACATTTGATGAAGCTACAGTACATTGTGTTATGTGTAAATAGAAAAGTGTAAGATAAATAATACAATTATAATAGGCAATAAAATAAAAATACAAAATATCAATTGAATATGCAATACTCAACACAAATGTAGGAAATGTTAATTGCCAGTATGTAAGAAATATTGCAAACATGAAATATATGTACTAACTACAACATCACTTTTTCTAATATCAAAACACCGGATGGAGCATATTTTAAACAAGACTACATTTCCCTGTATGCTTTGCAACCGGAAGTATCAAACCCGTCCACCGGATATCTGGACGCGGCGCTGCGAGAGGCCCTTTTCCGTCTGTGAGGAGTGTCGTTCAGAACGGCGGACACAAGTGAGTGCGAAATTCACTTTTTACTCTGTCTATATATCGTCAAATATAACTTTGCTGCGTGTTGCGAGACGTCGTGGACTCTCATTATCCCTGATGTACAAGAAAAATGTCTAGGTGTTGCGTAAATGCTGTTTTAATACCTTCTCATCGTCGCCGCGCGACTACAACAGCGCGATATGTTAGCATATGGCTAGGTGCTTAGCACATGTGGATGCGGCATGCAGACCAGCGATGGATTGATGTCACATGGCGCTTTACGAATAAAAGTTACGGTTAAATGGTAATACGTTCTTTTATAGCTACCATGTTATGTTTATATAACCATGCCTTTTGCTGATGAATAATATCCTCAGTGTTCACTCGTGTCAGTATTCTCAGCCACCGTGGCTCAAATTTAAGCTAATGAGGCTTCAGCTCCGGCCCTGCTCTGTGGAAACTGGATGTTTTCACTTACTGTTCAATTTCGAACCGGACCTGACGATTACACCTGCTTAGTTTGACGTTGGGTAGATTACAAATCTATCTCTATCCGTCTTTATTCCATTATCATCTTGTTTCATGAGAACGCTGTGTGGTTACTGCAACGGTGTTCATGATTATTTTTGACTCGTGTCGTAGATGACATGAAGACACGGGAAGAACAAAACATAACCAGCTACAACTACACACGTATTTAGTGTTAATTGATTCCCATATTATGATAAAATGGTTGAAAGTAACTGGAAGGATCTGCTTAAATTACATTGATAAAATAAGTATAATGTATAATTATCTCAGTGAATCTATTATGAAATAAATATAACAAATCTTCCACATAAATAATGATCATGCATTATTCTACTTCAGTATAGTAGTACTTTGTACGTTCCTCAAATTTGAAATAAATTATCTGCAGCTTTGCATCAGTGTTATTAATTTCATTTTTTTTGTCTTGGCATCTTTTTTAGTTCCTGTTGTCCAGGCTTATTAGAAACTTAAATACGTTGCAATGAGTCAAATCTGATTGCTATACAAGTGAAACATGCCTTGGTGTTGATATATCCCTGTCTTGAAAGTAACCAAGTGTTTTCTTCCCTGTACATCTTCAGTGACTGAGTGGGAACCTGCCCCAGCTGTGGCTGAGACCCCAGAGATCAAGCTCTTTGGCAAGTGGAGCACTGATGATGTCCAGATCAATGACATCTCCCTGCAGGTAAACGGCACAAGTGTCGCTGCATGTTTCAGCTCATTTGTGTTTATCATTCAAAGCGAGGCTAGAGTCACGCTTGGACACAAACCCGTTGTCCAGGTGTGCTAGAGTGCTCGCATAGAAACACGTCTGCGCTATATCCATTGGCTGTAGTCTGATGTGGCCCAGTCAATCACAGGCTCAGACACATTTCTTCATGCAAACTGTAATTAAATAAGCTGAAGAGAAACCTGTGAAAACCACTAAATGTTAACCCACCCTCTCGTCACTGCAGGATTACATTGCTGTGAAAGAGAAATACGCGAAGTACCTGCCACACTCTGGAGGACGATATGCAGCCAAGCGTTTCCGTAAGGCCCAGTGTCCCATCGTCGAGCGTTTGACCAACTCCATGATGATGCACGGTCGCAACAACGGCAAGAAGCTGATGACTGTGCGAATTGTCAAGCACGCTTTCGAAATCATCCACCTGCTGACTGGAGAGGTACAAACCACCCACTATTAACATTTCATCTATGTTTGAGATGATCCTGATCACTATGTTGGATGTTGCCTCCAATAAAATTCATGAACGCTGCACATCAGTTAAGTTTTAATATCTAATCCTTGTGTTGAGAAAGTTATGTTTAGAGTAAAAATGTGTTAACTTTTCTACTTGCATCAAGAAAATAAAATGTCCTTTCAGTTGAAATTTGGTAATATGTGCTGGTGGTCATGTGCTTAATTATTTTTTTTATATAATTTTATGGATCCAAAAGAAGAACAAAGCAGTACATTTTTGCTGTCAGTAAAACATTTCAAAGTAGATGTTCAGCTCTTTGTCATATTTCTAGTGTTATGTGTTAACTGAAAAATTCTAAACTGCAAATTTCTATTCCCAGAATCCCCTTCAGGTCTTGGTGAACGCCATCATCAACAGTGGACCCCGTGAGGACTCCACGCGTATTGGTCGTGCTGGTACTGTCAGGAGGCAGGCTGTGGACGTGTCACCCCTCCGCAGAGTCAACCAGGTAATGACCACACTAACTTTTTTTTGAAGTTGTGTTGTCTAAGTTGTTGGTAAAGCAGTGTTTGATGTACAAAGCGAGGCTAGAGTCACATCTGGATATACTACCCATTGTCCTGATGTGCTAGAGTGCTCGCAGAACAACATGTCTCCGTTTATCCGTTGGCTGTAGTCTGCTGTGGCCCAGTCAATCACAAACTCAGACACATTCTACTCCAACATAATATTTCATGCAATAGGGTCTGTCCGCCTGTTTCACAACCTCTGTCTCTGTATTTGTAGGCCATCTGGCTGCTGTGCACAGGAGCAAGAGAAGCTGCTTTCAGGAACATCAAGACCATCGCCGAGTGTCTGGCTGATGAACTCATCAATGCCGCTAAGGTAACGGTTAATTCACTCATTGTATAACAGATCAGAGACTTAAAGTAAGTCAAAAACACTGTAACATCAATCTAACTTTGATTTTTTTCCTTCACAGGGTTCATCTAACTCTTACGCCATCAAGAAGAAGGACGAGTTGGAGAGAGTTGCCAAGTCCAACCGTTAAAATGTGTTTTCTTTGTAACAATAAATACATCTGAAGAAATTTCTTGTTGACTCCAAGTTTAATTGACCTCACAAATGTTTGGACAGAGAATACCGCACTTCTTACATGTTATTAGGTACAGAAAACTGAAACAGTCCTAGAGCATCATATAATGTTTTATTTATATGTACCAACTACAGTAATGAAGAATAGAAGAAAACTGCACTAGAAATTCTGCATATCAGATGTGTTGAAATTCTGTATTTCAGTTAACAAATATCTAATTAACAGAATTTCTTGTCTCTGGGTTTCTGGGTCAGTGGAGTTTCATTGGTACCTCTACTACAAATTCATACATAGAAAAAGCTTATAATCAAACAAGTCTGTATTTAGCAGCTTCATCACCAACAAAACATGAAGAATTGGGTGATTCCCAACTGGTTATATTACAGATACTAAAGTGATTGTCATGAATCTACAGGTAAATTAAAGTACCACAGAATTAACAAGCTCAAAACATTCAGGTTGATTTCTCATGAAGGTATTGGAAGATATAAAAAGAACTTTCCTTTACAAGCCAATCAGTGTCAGGTGTTAAATAGAAGTTTAAACATAAAAAATAACAGCTGAATTCAGTGGTTTATAAATGGTTTTCTTTTACTTAAATGTGCTGCACTGTTTGTCCAGCAGGGGGCGCAGCTGTGCTACAAACGGCTTGTTAACTACAATGAAAGTCTTAACAGATGGATCATTCTCCCTCATTCAAATACTGCATGTCAGTGTTTCCTTTAACAATAAATAGACAAAGAATTTTAATGAGTGGAAAGTGTCAGAGTTTCCTTCAGTCTGCTACCAAGT
This sequence comes from Microchirus variegatus, assembly GCF_963457635.1. NCBI lineage: Eukaryota > Metazoa > Chordata > Actinopteri > Pleuronectiformes > Soleidae > Microchirus > Microchirus variegatus. The sequence continues at coordinate 8,333,545 of NC_139814.1, forward strand.
CAGCGTGAGATGTTTTCAGAAGTACGTGTGCTTTCTGTTGATGAGGAGGCAGAGTGAGGACAGGGATGCTCCCAGTTTGGATGCCTCACTGCAGGCTGTGGGCAGGAGGGTGTAGTCCTGCAGCTTCTGGAAAACCTGTAGAGGGAAACCAGTTACAAACTCCACAGCACTGACATAGACACTGTACTTGGAGACTCTTCCAGGAAGAAGTTAAGAGTCTAATAAAAGAAGAAAGAGGAAGGAAAAACTGTTTTACTTGCTAATTACACTTCCTCCGAGTGATTTTTGTACTTGTGAAATCTAAAACTATGAATACTTGTCCAATAATATGGTGACAACAGAAAGAGAATATTATTTTTATCACAATGTTACTGTTATCATAAACCTTTCCAGTGTTACATTATTTTACTGATATCACTACATTTATAGCTTCACATCTGCCTCAAAAATATTTTTGGGGAGGAAAGTTTTTGTCATATTCATGCACTTTCAAGCAATTCAACTTTTTATGTGTGGTAAATGTAAATAAATATTGAACATTTCTTTCAGTTAATTTACAAAACAAGTGGGGTTTGCTCACACTTTTCTTTTTACAAGTTATTTCAATTTCTCTACCTAATGAAGGTATCTGTTGTGACAGAGATACTGTTGCAATTTTCAAACACTAAATCCACATTTCAAGCACTTTTCAAACTTTGAAAACATTCAAATCCAAGCACATTCAAGAATTTCAAACACAGAAACACAGGAGACACTAATCCACGTGAGGTTTTTCAGTAAAATAAGAATTCACTGTGCAAAATGAAAGCTTGTTCTCAGCCTGTGGCACTGAGAGCAGTGACGTTGGTATGCTGCTGTCATGTTTTTTTATTTTTTATTATGAATATGGGAATAATCATGAGCTTGTGTGGAAAAATAGACTCTATTATATGATTTGGTTCATTTAGCAACATATGATTTAAACCACAGTAATAGTAGTAACAAAGCTGAGCGTGTTAGAGTCGACTCACAGAGACGCTCTCAGGACTCTCCTCTGTCGGCCTGTGGAGCAGGAAGTCGCGTTTGGATGGACCTTTGATGTAGATGCAGTTTGCGGCCGCCTCTTCAGGGACGGTCAGGATTTCATAGTGGTGATCAGTCAGCTGTTCCATCATCTGAGGACAAACATGTGTTACTACAAAGCAGACACACACACACACACACACACTACAGCAGACCACATCTATCATCACACAGGACACCAACATTATAAAAACTTGTTCAGTTCCTGTTTACCATAATACCTCACTATTGAGAATGACGTCTGAGAGTTAGACAGTGATATAAATGTTTCTAAATTTCACACACGAACAATATAACCAGTCGTATGCATATATACCCGGAGAGTTTTCTTGGCCCCGTCAGTGTTGCTGATGATGATGGTGTCTGGACCTCCCATGGAGCAGATGTTTTTCAGTCGAGCTCCACCACAGACGGGGACGGTGGACACGGCAAAGTCCTGAACAGTTGGAAGTTAAAAGGTTTAATTCACACAATAATGATTCCCTCATCTGGATTTTCAATCACAGCAGACTCCTCTCTTTTAGCGGAAATTAGCACAAGTTCAGTAGTCTGTCAATTAGTGTTTTTTTTTCTTCAGGTCAAAATAGAAGTGAGTCTTGATTCTTTCATTTTCTGGACCTCACTCATATTTCAATGTTTTAATCCTGAGAAAGCACAGATTGGACAATTCCAGTCTCAGACGCAGGACCACACACTTTCAGGGGGGAGATTCCAGGATTTGGGATCTCACAGAAACTTGTGCAATTTAATGCGACTTCAGAATATAAACAGACATGGAGGCGGAGTCGGGTAACAGCTGTTGTGTGTGTGCGATGTTTGTTACCCGGTCAACTCGCGCTCATTGTTTATAGCCGGGTTTTGCCCCACTCTCTGTAATTCATGAACGTTTTTTGCGCATTAGCATAAAAAAATGTCAGTCCACTACATGGTAACAGGTGCCAGAGCTGTTTGTGTGAGTATACAGCAATATGATTTCACAAATACTCGGTAAAACCGGCCTATAACTAAATTTCAACTCCAGAGTCTGGGTCATGAGTCCTGGACTTGATGACCACAGCACTACTCTGTATACTCAATCTGTCCCTGTCAAATAAACAGAGGAAATTCAATTCATGCTCAACACCTGAGCCTGGAGAATGAGGTCAGCGTTGTTATTAAATTGATTTGCTACCACTGTGACTGAGCACAACGTCTGGCCACTGTAAAAGCTTATGTGACGTTTAATCCTCGGCAACAAAAACACAGACTGTACAAACATCAATCGATAATAATTTGAATATAAAAACACTTTAACGTCGCGCACACTGGCTGTTCATAAATGAAAATCAAGTGGCGTCTGTGAAAAGCTCAAGAAGCAACTCTTGAAACCTGATCTGCTCGGCTTCCTCCTCTGCCTGACCGTGATATCGTCCACTTACAACGATTCATGACACAACACTCATCAAAGACACATGATGAGTGTGTGTGTGTGGATGAAGAGTGAGTGTGTTAAAAAATGTAAGCACTTATGAGACATGAGGGGATCAATAATAATGAGTGGGTCATGTGGAGCCAGCGGGCTCCACTGTGTGGACTCCATTATTTGACCGATGGAAGAAACTCATTCATCACTGTTTACACAATATAATTCCCTAAATGCATTGCAGCAAATGGCCACCTGCTCTCTTTGGCAGCAGGGCTCTTGGCTCCGTGACCGTCTTTGTTGCACTGGCCGCACAATATCACATTTTATTGATTATTATTGTTGTCGAGCATTTGTTTGATCCACGTGTTATTCAATCGCTCATTCACGAACACAGAGACTTCAGATTCACTGGCGTCTCTCACCATGAAAGTGTCTGCCAGCACCTCGGCTCCTCTGCGGTTGGTGTGGGAGGAGATGCCGACGAAGAACTCTCTCCCTGTGAAGAGAACGTCGCTGCCCTCCAGTGTGGCTCCTCCACAGTCTCCCTCCTCTGTCCCCATCTCCAACACGGTCAAGTTCAGCTCTGACATCACTCTCCTCACTGCCTCTGCCTGCAAAGATGGAGGGGAGAGTCTGACTTAAACCCTGACCCAAACAAACTATTAAAACAAACTCTTTAACCTACAGAATCTTGATTTTTTTTTTTTAGTGGATCATTTTTTTGTTTATGATAAGCAGGGTCGGCAAAAACCTTTGTGGGCCCTAAGCTGATTTTGATTTGGGGCCCCCTCCCACCAATCCTTGAATTATTCAAGTGCATCAATTATAGTTGTATTGTTCATACTGAACCAGTGTAAAATCACAAAAGTGTCTAGTATTAATTTGCACTTCCATATTCAAAGTGAAGCACTAATTGTGGTGATAACAAACTTGAATTAAACAAATAAAACTGTTGGACTGTTTTTCTTCATAGAACTGATGTGCAAATGTCCACTAAATGACTATTTGCTCATTAAGTGCACATTTAACCCTAATCCTCCAAAAAAACCTTCAAAATAAAACCAAATAACCTAAGATCAACACTATTTAGATATTTAATATGTTAAAATGTTTGTTTGTCCCCTTCACACCCTGAATTTGCTTATGTCTCTGATGATTCGAACAAAATGGCAATTCTTCAAAGTCATTTCAAGAGTTTTACAGACCTGTAAAGGTGTAATATTTTCAGATTTCATTATCTTATTTCTATCCTTAATAATTGTTTCACAATGATGTATTAAAGGTTTATTCTTCACCTATGCTAACTTGTATTCCTTTAGAGAAGTTCAACTACTGAGTCAAATATAATATTTTGTAAAACTTGGGAGTTAACAACTATACTATATGAATTAGTAATAAACACTATATTTCGTGCGTACATTTTTAAACCCTTCCTGCATTTTAACAGACTTCATGTTTGTATGTGTTTTAGTGCAGGTGCAATATCCAGCCTTCTATTCTGTATATGTATTCTGTAAATTTGACGTATTGTGTTGTTTGTTGCCTCTGTGTATTGTTCTGTGGCTGGGGGCAATTAAGTGCAATTGATTTGACTTTACATATTTATACAAATACATGCAAACTAAAAAAAATATTTATATCACATTAAAAGTGAGTGTGTGTCATGCTATAAACAACCAGGCGAAGTCCAACAAGTGAGGTCCAGGTTTTCTCCAAATTATTATAAGCCTCCATTTAACAGGCAAACTATTTTGTCAAATAGCCATTTGTTGTGAAATAAATACTTTTCACGTTTCACACACTTTTAAACAAAATCCAGAATTCACAACGCCAGTCCCTGAATACTTTGCCTGACTTGTTTGGACAGTACACATCTCAAGGATTATTTTGATAGTTAATCAGTGTCCTAAATAACTGAAACTGTGAATAGTTCCTGTTTTCTTTGCTCCATACAACAAAAAGATCGTTATCACAAAACAATTCATTGAGAAAATAATCCTTAGTTGCAGCCATACAGATCTCTAAAATTGAGTCCTAACAAAACCTCTGACAACCAGGACAAAGGGAAAAAGAGGACATGGATGTCATGAAAATAATAAACTGAATTTACTCAAACGTTCACATTCCAAAAAGGAAACTGAACATACCAGACAGAACAATAAGGATGTGTTTGTTAAAATCAGTCATGTAACTTTTATAAAAATTCAAATATGTGTCTGTGATATGAGCTGAAATAAAATGGATTATACAGACTACACCTTTATCTAACAGATAAAGTGCATAATCAGAGGATTAGAGGTGAAGAAGTGGGTCACTAAAGGCTGTGTTCTCCTCCACTGTGTTACCTCGCTGCGCCTCTGCTGCTTGAAGGGCCTGGTGATGAGCGCCGTGTCTCCCTGGATCACAGCCACATCCTCTATCCTCCAGCTCTCCGGCAGCTCAGGGTCGGGGGGGATCACGATGAGCTGCAGGCCCACTTTCTGCCTCAGGGCTCCAGTCAGACAACCGTACTGACGCTGAGCTTTGGCCAGTTCCACTGAGACCTGCCCGTTCTCGTGAGCGTCTCCCACAGACTCCCCAAAGGTCTCCGGGATGCCCCTCACCACAGCGTGGGTGAAGCGGCCGTAAGGACACATGTTGGCCATGTTTTCTCAGAGGAGATTAGTATTAACGTTCTCACAATATATCTGGAAGATTACTTTCCAGAGAGAAATCTTCAAGTTGCAATTGTTTGAGCTAAATGGATGAATCAGGAGGTCCAGAGGGGAGTGGAGATCAGCTTCATCCCCGTCTTTGAGATCCTTCTGCCCTTTCAGCACTCGACCAGAGTCCAGGCGTTGGACACAGATGATCTCAGCTTTAGACAGAGAGAGGGAAACAGACACAACGACAAAAGGGATTAATTGTGAGATTTGGTGCAACATATTTACAGTTATTTACAGTTACAGTTATGGCAAGTGAAAATGTTACCAACTATTCTCTGATTTTCTAATGTTTAATGGACCAAATTATCAATTAAATGAGACAATGAACAACAGATGAATCAATAATGGCAATAGTTTTTGGTTGCTGCCCTAATATCAACACTCCACTGCTTTGGAGGTTTTTAATAAGGAGTGAGCAAATGTACCCCAAATGAAACCATCCATTCAGCTGAAGAACACAGAGAGATTAAAGTAGACAAAAGGATCATTGTGCCACGAGAGATTATAAAGAAACCATATTATTATTGTTCAATGGCCCTGCAATATGCTACAAAGTGTTTTCCACTTGTGGGCTGAGGGTCAGATTTGGGACAATCGGCCTTTTATCATCCTGAGCAGTGAACCAGTGTGAGGCTGAACACAGGATGTTCTCTAAATCTGCTTCACAGCAAACTATGCAGTGAATGTTGGGCTTTGATTCTGCCAGTTTTCATGCTGCTATAAAAGACGAGTTGACGCAGAGTTTTACTTGAGTATTTAACTCGAATGTTTGTTTTCATAGATATTTTTGGCTGTGAAAATCCATCTGCTGCTGCTGCTACTACTGTACTTAATGTCCACTTTAATGTATTTTAGTGCAATAAATATGTGGATTTGGGCTCTTTAAATTGTCTTATTTTTATTATAGCATTTAGTGCAATGGCCCTACTTAAACTGCACTTGGACAAGCTTTTCGGGTATTTGTTTTAGAATGATAGCATATTTTCAGCACCAAGTATTTAGTCACTAATACTTAAGATGTTGTTTGTTTTGTTGTTTGCATTTCTAGTGCGCAGTATAGTGCAGTAACGTGATTTAGTATATAACACTGCTTAAAGTCCACTTAAACTCTTGTTGTTGTTGTTTAAATATTAATTTAATATTTAAACTGTCCCTTATTTGCTTAGTAAAGTCTCACTTTTTTGGTATTTAAACGGTTGGTTTAATATATATTGTTTTTATTAAGTGATAATGCTTTTTTTGTGGTTTCTATGTCAGTGTTATTTCATATCCTCAGCTCCTAACTACAAGCTAGTTTTCCCATCTATGACAATAAGATTTAAGTACCTTAGTTTGAGTATGTTTCGGTTTGTTTGTAAAGTGTAGCTGCTTTAGCTAACGTGAACACAAACATGCTGGAAACTAGCAGCAGCAGCAGCAGCAGCAGTAAGAGTCCCGTCCACCGCCCAGTAGTCCAACGCCTCTTCTTCTCCAAACACTTCTCCCGATGATGTTCTTGTCTTAAAAACGCGGGGAAACTATCGCCAACAGTCACACAAAGTCACACAAACGAAGAAACACACACGTTGGTTGAACACTGACCTGTTTTAAACGTCGTATTTTTCTGCTCGGCGGCGTTTTCCTGCGTTTAATTTAATTTTCACACTGACTCCAGCTCCCGTTACTCCCTGCCTCCTTCGATTACGTGTCTGTCAAGATGGCGGGTGTGGATTTGATCAGTTCCTGTTGCTATTTTCAAAATAAGACGGACAGCATACTTTTCTTGAGTTATTTCCTATGGAATTACTGTTCTGTAGATTTTGTCACAAAATATACATTTTCTTTTACAATGTAGCTTGAAATTAGCTATTTCAATGTGACACTTCGTTGTGGAGCATTTCAATTGATATGTTACAGTTTGTAACACTGACAATCATGAAGGCAGTGATACCATAATATGTAGTCTGCTTATATACATGAATATTTTACATCTGTACAATTTCAATTCACGTATTACTTACCAATGAGAAATTCTAAATGTACAAAATGTCTCAACTCTTATTGTCAAAAGTAGAATGATTCTACTTCCGGTCTTCTTCATGTATTTTTTGGCTGTTTGACACAGCTCTCTCCATCCCCCACTCGTCCTGTCCGGATTCAATCAACCTTGATTTGAGTTGTTTCCACAATCACTGTTGTATCAATTAACATTAAAGTGAACCAGACTTTATACAAAAACAATTACTATATTTAAAAAAAATGTTTTTGCTGAACATTTTGACAAGCATTATCTCCAAGTTTACCAACAAATATTACTTCACCAGGCTTGATTGTTGCATGTAATTTGACTTACAAAATTAAAGTGTTTTAATATGTCTGGTTCAGTTCATACTATTTTCATTTATTATATTCCTTTATTTTCTTGTCACACTCAACATGGTCATCTATCTTACTGCTTTTGAAGCAACGTGGAAAGTTCAAAACCGTCTGACTTAAAATTTACACGCTGGAATGTCAGGGGACACAATAAGCTAACTAAACTGAAACAGGTAATGAACAGTCTTAAAACATTCTGCATTCTAAAATATTTTTTCTTCAGGAATTTTATATTACAGTCCCTGAACTTATACATGTACAATGTAGGTGGCGTGGTCAAGTTATACATGCCACATATAATAATTACTACTCTACACAATGTGATGCTCATAAAAAACTGTCACATCACAGACTTAAACTTATCTGAAATCTAGACAAAAACGTAACCCAGATAAATTGGAACACTCATGCTACTTGGGAATACATATTTTTTTAGTATCACAAGAACTGGTATCCAAAGTTAAGAATTGTTGGTATGACTGTATAGTCATCAGTGATCACTCCCCCATTTCTATTTCTGTACAAATGAAGAAGCTTCAACCATCTCCCCCTAGCTGGCGTCTGCAAGTGAGGTGGCTTCAAAATCCGGAATTTGTTAAATATGTAGAAGATAAGATTGACTGAGATTTCAGTTTTCAGATCAACACTAACCAAACTAAAACATACGTTAGATGGAAAGCTTTCAAGGCTTATATTAGAGGTCAAATTATGAGTCTCACAAGCACTAAAATCAAGAAACAAAAAGCAGAAATTAATAAATTAGAGAAGCAAGTAAAATCTTTGAAAATACATATAAATAATAAAGATGACACTGATAAACAAAAAATGGTTTCTGAAAAAGCAGCAAACTGTGGTTACTGTGGTTGAACCAGGCCATTTATGACCAGGGAGAAAAGGCCAGCAAATAAAGAAAAATAAAAAAATAAAAATATGATCTGAAAGATCCATTAATAACTACTTAATCAGGGGAGATATCACATGATTCTCAAGATATTAATAATACATTTAAGGAATTGTGTCGAATAGAATTGAATACAACTTTATTAATCCCCCGAGGGGGTAAATTCACATGTCACAGCGGCAGGAAAATACACAACACAGACACAAACCAAGACCAAGGTGATTTGCAACATAACAATACACATACTAAAACAAATAAGTATAACACTAATTATCAACCTTAACAATCCCATTTGTCGTTAACTGCTGTGTGTGCGTACAGTCTGATGGCTGTAGGTACAAAGAACTGCTCTGTTCTGCACCTGGGGGAGAGTGAGCCTCTGGCTGAAAGTGCTCCCCCTCAGCCACAGCTCCTCATAGAGGGGCTGGGATGAGTTATTAAGGATATTATTTATTTTTTCTCATCCTCCTCTCTTCCACCCCCTCCAATCTGTCCAAATAGTCCCACCACTCTGCTGGCCTTCCTCCCGAGCCTATTGACCCTGTGTCGCTCCCCCGAGTCCACTTTCTCCACCTCCGCACCCCTAGATGGGCTTCCTGCTCCTCCGGAAGTCCATCACCAACTTTCCGGAGTTGTGTCTGAAGTCTGAGGTGTAGATGGTGAAGAGGAGCGAAGACAGCACCGTTCCCTGGGGTGCTCCAGTACTGTCACCGTGTCGGCCAAATAAGTAGTACTTTATACAGGCCACCATGTTGTGGTCCACCTGCATGGCATGGAGATTCTCTGCTAGCAGGGAGAGGTAGCTGAATGGTGTCAAATGCACTGGAGAAGTCGAAGAACATCACTCACACTGTGCTCCCCGACTCCTCCAGATGTGAGCCAGCCAGCTATGTAGCATGTAGATGATAGTGTCGTCCACACCAAATTTGGCCTGTTACGCAATCTGCAGAAGGTCCATGCATGGAACTGCTCACCATGGTCCTCAGCTGCTGCAGAACCAGTCTCTCAAAGACCTTCATGACATGTGAGGTCCTGGGAGTCCTGGGATGTTTTATCTTTGGCACTGGAATAATGCAGGAGGACTTCCACAGCTGGGGAACCCTATTCAGTTTCAGAGAGAGGTTGAACACCCCTGCAAGCTGTCCAGCACATGCCCTAAGTAGTCTAGGGTAAATGTGGTCTGGGCCCATTTCCTTCTTGGCTCTTCTTATTGAAAATCAATAAAAAGCATTGTTCCGTGTTATATACAATTGACAAATATGCACATATTGAGGCTGGTTTCCATGAAAATTAAATGATTGCAAATCTTACTGCATGGCATTTGTCTGGTTGACATTACCCAGGCCTTTTTGCATAATGATTTAATTACAAGAAAACACATATATTTAAAGGGACAATGTGAAGTATTTATGGGTTTATATAACCCACATTTTATACATATTATGTGCTCCTGCATTGTCTAGTCGCTGTATAATAGTTTTTGTTTCATTTTCGTAGTGTTTCAAAAAGTCATGTAAAATAACATGGTCGTGGGCCGCGGTTGCATAGCCACTGTTAGCAGCGAGACGCCATGTTTCTACCGGAGCCTGTAAGGACAAACGCGAGAGAACAAATCAAGCGTCTCTTTACTTGTAGCGGAAGTCCTCCACTCTCTCCGCTTCGTCTGCTACGGCCGCGGTAGCTCGCCCTCTCCCTCGCCTCACGAACCTCATCTGCTGACACTATGAGAAAGACGACGAGGACGACATTTGACCGGCTGCGGATACCGTAGCGCTCAGGGAAGGGAGGGGGTGAGCAGAGGAGCAGTTTTTTGTTGTAAATTTCAGCCTCTCCTCTAGATGGCACTATAAACTACTTACTTCATCTTTAAGTCACTAGAAGTTTGGAATACCCTAAGACTAGATGTTTAGCAATAGTTGCCTCCGTCATCCCCAAGTCTCTGACAACAACAGCCTTTACTACAGGCTGTGACAAACCCAGTGATCCAGATGGATCCTGGCATCCCTCACCTGTGGTTCTCCCTAAGGTTTCTACGCTTTTTTTTTTCCTGTTATAAGGGTTTTTTCCCTGGTAGTTTTTCCTTACCTTGGTCGAAGGTCTAAGGACAGAGGATGTTACCAACCCTGTGAAGTCCTGTGAGACAAACTATGTTTTGTAAACTGTGGGCTATACAAATAAAGATTGATTGATTGAAGTAAACCTGCTTTAAAGGACTAAAACATGGAGATGCCACCTCTAAAACCGCCGATTGTTCTTTGTAGTGTGGTCGTAATTTAAAGATCCAGTGTGTAATAATTAATGACATCTAATGGTGAGTCTGCAGGTTGTAACAAATGCAGCACCATATGACCTTCAGAGACAGCAGAGCATAAGCTTCTGGTTTAGCTATTGGAGCTGTGGTAGAAACATGGTGGCACAAGATGCCGCCTCCCTGAGGCACAGGTCTTGTCTTAGTAGTACATGCAAAAGGCTTATTCTGAAACCAACATATTTTTTTTCCCGCATGATTTTACACTGATAATATGTGGATCAGTTCTGCAAATAATCACAGTGGACCTATTTATCATATAGTAAGATAACTGTTGGCCTCCATGCATAACATCCTTACCTTTAAAATCCTCTACACCTTTTTCTTCATGGTTGATAGAAGTTCTTCTTGGATACTGTTTGTATCTGCCTTTCAAACATAAACTTTTCTCTACACAAGTCAATATTCTTCTCACCTACAGCAGTGTAAACAAAATGGCTGCATTTACCTGCAGCTGATTTATTTTGCCTGGACTTTTCAAGAATTTTCTTTCTTCCTCTTGCTCAAATTTGTCATAGTCATTGCAACAGATTAAGGCCTATATTGTGTACCACTCTGCTTTTGTGTGTGTGTGTGTGTGTGTCTGTGTGTGTGTGTTCTTGTACTTGCCACATACTGAGGACCAGTGAGGGTTTTTAACCAACATAGTGAGGTAATTTTTACAAAGTGAGGACATTTTGGCACCGGGCCTTACTTCGTTTTCATTGAAATCACTTCCTTAGGTTGTAAATAGTGCTGTGCAAAAGGTTAATGCACGTTAACGCATGACATGTTTCCATGACGACTGACCGGAAATAGACGCGCATGACGTCATGTTTACGTGCCGCGACACTGGAGTCCAGGCACCGTTTACAGGGTCGTACCTATGTTCCCCGGGTCCTATGTTCCCCACTTTGTATGTGACAGGGGAACATCGGACCCTTTTTTGAAAATGGAGAAGGTTTAGGGTTAGGTTTAGAGAAAGGGTCCTATGTTCCCCGGTCACATACAATTTGGGGAACATAGGACCCGGGGAACATAGGTACGGTCCCCCGTTTACCAGTTAGCTAAGTTAGCTGCATTAGCTCCTTTTAGCGCCGTTAGCACGCCTACAGTCGTCATGGAAAAGCGTCGTGCGTTAACGTTGATGCCGTTAAACGCCGTTGACGCGTTAACGTTTGACAGCACTAGTTGGAAGCATGCTATACTCTGCTTTTAACACAGGTCCTCAATTTGGTACAAAAACCTTTGTACCAAAAGTCACACACTTTTTGCTCTGGGGCACCACCTGCAGACATGTTATGGTACTGCACCCATTATTTCTTTGTAGATATCATTATGAAGTAGATATTTGCAATTGTGTTGATTTATAAAGTGGAAATGGTTGGTCCTCAGTATGCAACAAGTACAAGAATGTGTGTGTGTGTGTGTGTGTGTGTGTGACGTGGGGGAAAAAAATAATCTGGATTTTCCTAAAATGTGGGTCAAACACTGCAGATTCGGTTGGATAAAGCCGTCGTCTCTTTCATACACCAGAGAAAAAAACCTATGTTTCCTTATGACACTGAACACTAAAACGCTTTGAATTTTTTTTTGCAATTGTATATTTTGTATATCACTTATATTATATCATAGTGTAGTAGTGTCTGTTCCCATCTCTGCTGGTGTAACAAGTGAATTTCCCCAGTGTGGCATCAATAAAGTCTAATCTAATCTAATCTAATGACACAGCAGTGTTGTGAATTGTGTTTACGGTCACTTTGCTGGACTACATGTGTAGATTTGCAGAGCAGTGGTGTAAACGTGCACAAACATGTGACAGATGGCTGGATGCATTTATAAATGTGTGCTTGAGTTTGTGTGAGGACAATATTTCCTCCTGCTGACCAGATTGAGATACAGCAGCATTTATCTTTTCTTTTTTTTTTCTTCTTTTTTTTTTATTATCAGCAATGGAGTCAGAGATCCAGAGGCAACACAGAGAGACAAGGAAGGAAAAGAAAACACTATGTGAAGTTGATGTTAAAGTAGAGGGAAAATGTGGAGGGCGGAGCACAGACAGGATTAAAGAACACCATCTGTCCATGGAGATCTGTCAGTCAGCACAAAAACACACATCCCCCATTAATGACAGCATCCGTGGTTTAACCATGCTGCATTTAAACACTGTCCTCCAGGTTTCATTTTGTAGATAAATATAAATCCATTGAGGAAGTTGGTACAAATAAAGACAAATGTACAAATGTACAGGGTCAAATATTTTACACTAAAACATGATTCAGAAATAGTGCTGATTTTGCCATCATCCAAACTAACACAAAACGTTAAATAAACGTTAAATGCACATTTGTGTTTGTTGTCAGGAGCCAGGTTTTCCTTTTTTTCCACAGTGTGCTGTGTAATTAATTCACTGGTAAAGAGCTTATTCAGTCTGACTCGGCTTGACTCGCTCCATCACAAGACTGCAGTCAGCAGACTGTCCTGTATACTGGCCTCATGTCTCTGATTACACCGAAAAAGGATAATTCAGTTAAACTGTCTCTCTCTCTCGCTCTCTCTCTCAGCTGACTTTGTCTTGTTCTCTGCTGTCTCACATACACAACACACACAGTCTTCATTTTTATAACAAATAAATAAAGCATTGCAATGCTGCTGCAAACAAAACTGGATTTAACAGTTCACTTTGATTTAATCCTGACAGAATTTTGTCAGGATTAGAAAACACTGAAGCAACAACTGCGTGTGGTTTTCTCTGCTTGCCATGACACATAAATCAAATTACTACATAAACAGATTACTTACCGTAAATACAAATAAACATTTATAATAGGTTTTTATCATCAGTTTTCATTTTATAATCTTTATTTTAATTTATACTTTAATTCAACTGTAATTTTACTTTATCATTTGTATCTTTTTGTTTTATTCAATGCCCTGACTTTTAATGCACTATATGCCAATAGTCGAAAAGATGCAAATGCTATAAACATCCCTTCTAATTAAAGATAGACGGATATGTTTTCAGGGCCAATACCGATTATTAGTAGTCAAGGAGGCCGATAACCGATATTTGGAGCCGATTTTCATTTGCAGTAAGAGTGAAAATATTGGCGTCACTTAACTTTAATGTTTAAATGCCTTTAAGCATATGTTTATTAAACAGCTTTTCAGATTTGCAACATGTTAAAGGTTTTTTTTTCAGCTCGGCTTTCACAATCAGCTCGGCCAACACAAACACAATGCTCAAAAAAACTTTTTTGAACATCATAAAGGGCACCATAAAGATCACTGTGGACCCTTTGATACCTTTGATAGATTGAGCGAGGTAGATATGTACTAGAAAATATTTATCTATTGGCCTCGTTGGAAGTGTCCGTTAGAAGTTAGGTGCTAGCTTAAAGCTCACATAGAGTGGTCCTGTTGCACATATGTTAGTTATGGAGGTCTACTTACATACATTAACTTGTTTTTATGGTCAAAAACCTCCTAGTTGCTGTAAACGAGCCGATAGAAATCCTCTTTTCTGACGCTGTTCCCCAGCCGCGATATTTGAGACTCAACTCTCACCCCGGCTTCTCAACTGTCTTGTGATTGGCCAGTACCCGGAAGTGATATATTCAGCACACCCGCTCTCAGAAGCGCAGCTCCCCCCCGATGCACTGCTACTCATTATCAAAACATTGTTTTAACCATGTTTAAAAATAGCTTCTTCTCGACTCCCCGCCGCAGTCCCTTTTATGACTTTGACCCAGAGTCAGACCCAGAGTCAGAAGACACTGTCGCTCGTGAAACACCTTCACAACGGACGTTATTCTTCTTCTGCGGTTCAATGTACGCAACCGGATGTGCCCGGACTAGTGCCCGGAGCAGGAGGATCTGCTGCTCCGGAGAACCGGTATTTACGTAACCGGGTTTTTTCAGAGATCTCGCTGAGCCCGAGATTACAATAAAACACAGCGTTCTCAGCAGTGGCTGAACTGTTTGTTTAGAACCTTCAGGGCTTCGTAAACAAGGTAATGACGCAGATACACACTAAAAAACAGCGTCAATCGGAACTTCCGGTCGAGGTCCACTTTAAATGCTACGTAAATAAAATACACATCTTTTAAATACAAAGTTATATGCGCCCTTGGTTGTTATTAACTAGTGTGTGAATCTGTTTCAGCAATTTCAGCAATTGCAATCTTTTTTTCCCCAGTCAGCTGATGGTAATAAGCTCTCCTAATGAAAGTCAGGGAGGAGATGCTGACGGCCTGAGTAACACAGGAGTTCAGATTAGATTTATGACAGAGGAGAAAGTGTTCAGAGTGACAGAAAGATACAGAAGTCAGTGCTGATAACAGAAGGGAGTGACTCTTTTATATCGACCGCACCAAAAAGTCAAGAGTAAGAGAAACAGAAGGAACGAGAAAGTCAAAACGAGAGATAGAGTCTGCGTTTGTACTTCAAAGAAGAAGAAATTGAATTGGGAATGACTTGAGGAGAAATCGGTCACAGTGGTTAGTTCAGTGAGAGGATTGTAACATCCCAGGACGGTCTCTCTTTTTTGTTTTTCTTGCATCGCCCAGTTTGGAGAATTGTCTAAAAACCTTTGGAGACAGAAGAACCATGTCTCATCTGCAGCTTCTGATCATCACACTCCTGTGTTTTCTTCCATTAGCAGGTATGTCCAGCCAGGGAAATGACTTTAAAAACTCATTTAAGGTAATGGTAGTACTTCATTGTAGTATGGGTAACATCAGTTCTAGTTTATCCTTTTCTTAAAGGATAGTTCAACGATAATATTCAGTTATTAAGAAAAACAACTGTACTGTGAAGGGTGGGTGAAAAAAAAATCCACAGTTCTCACTCTGTTATTATGAGACAATCCTTTAGTTTAAATGTTATAATTAAAATATAAAAGCTAATTTTAATGGTTTCTCTGCTAAGTTTTAGGGAACTTTTCTTAGAATATCAGCAAAAACATCTGATACAATCAGTCTTTACTCAAAATTAATAATAATCATTCTTTCTTTTTCTGTCTTTCTTTATCATCAGCCTGTTTGCAATGTTACACCTGTGTGTTCCCGGCCATCTCTCCTCTGGACTGCATCAAGTTTCCTCAGGAGTGTCCGGCCGGGCAGCGCTGCCTGTCGAGCACTGCAACAGGAAAACGAGGTCAAATCCAAACATGTGTATATATATATACATATATATATATGTATATATATATACCTGTATGAAGGTTAAGAATACAGAACTAGTTTAGGAGCCCCACAAAGATACTGATGTGTGCCCCTAGTGTGTGTGTGTGTGTGTGTGTGTGTGTGACTTTGACCTTGTGGAGAGGTATTTGTCTTTGTCTTTAAAGGTTAGGGTTAGGGTTGGGCACTTGGTTAAGGTTAGAGTTAGGGGCTTTATAATGTATTATGTCTATGATGTGTCCTCACTAAAAGATTATAAGCAAGTCGTGTGTTTGTGTGAGGGATAATTTGGATGAGGTAATTCATTTTCTTGGAAAAAGGGCATGATGGTCATGAAGTATGACAACGCCTGATTGTGCAGAGCGCTCTCTGGGAACAGACTCGACCAGATCATCTGTATGAAGTTAGATTTCTATTCTAACGCATCTCCCTGGATTAAAACAACCACACTGTTTATCACTGCTGACAATTACCATTAAAAGAAGTGTGTTTTTCACATCCAAAGACCTGAATCTAAATGATTGTTTATCATCAATTAACCCCAACATTAAAAAAAGATAACTACTATTACCTACTGTTATTACTTTGTCTTTTTCAAACCAAAAAGATATGGCGAATGACTGACCCACAGTCAATATGCGTTATGTTTCTAAAAATGTTAAAAAATGTCTATTCACTGCCGTTAATGCTGCACTTAGAGTCGCTTCTTTAGGTTAAACAGCTGGTGGCGCCATTTTATAAGTAGCTTGTAAGTTGCTATTGAACAAACAACCAATTACAAAGTGGAATTTCTAAAAAAGAAACACTAATTCCAATGGAAATGTGGTATTTAATGCTAGTTCTTTGTCACATTTTGCTTTCATTGATAAATGCCCAAAGTAAGCCAAATGATTTTATATATATATATATATATATATATATATATATATTCTTTCATTTATCTATTCATTTTTCATTTACACAAGCAATTTAAAGCATTTTCAAAGATGAATAAGTAAAGCGTTAATGTCAAAGCTTAAGTCATCCAAGGCCAAATATGTTAGTATAGCAGAAACTGGAGTAAAGAATGTTACAATAATTCAGTTTCAGAGTCAGCTCTTTTTATTTTTCTAAAAAATACAGCTATGACTGCAATGACGTGATTTTATCTTAAAAGTTACATCAGGCTGGTTATTGGCTCAATAATGTTTGTGAGGACATCAAATCATCTTTAAAAATAACTGTGTGCTCTGTGGTTGAAATGCTCACCTCATCAGTGTGGGCTTAATGTGAGATAAGGAGATAAGAAAGTGCTAATATTTGCAAGGTTTATGTGAGGTTTTGTATTATCCAAGTGTCAGATTGTGGGGAGTTGCACTTTCCAGTTGTCACCTCCTTTTACCTCTAAAACATGCACTTCAGAGTTTTTAACAACCAGACATTGACATTAGATTAAGATGGAGCGAGAGATAAGGTGACTCTTTTGATATTGGTTTCATTTTCAAATTTCCTGGTATATACAGTAGAACGGCCACCAGAGGAAGCTCACACACCACTCTACGTGAACCGCATATTTTTTTTTTTTATATAGTTTAGCATTACATTTGTGTACCTCTCTCCATTGCTGCATGCATCACATTATAACTCTTTAGTCTGTCTGCTCTTCCAGGCGCTCTTGAGATGACTATGTACGAGAAGAGCTGTGCCGTCCCCACCCAGTGCGGCCTGAGCGGACAGAAATACGCCTCAGGTCTGTTCTTCAACTACACCAACGTCTGCTGTGACACTGACCTGTGCAACAGCGCCGTGACTGTTGCTGCCCTCAGCTGGAGAGGAGCGTCTCTCTGTGTGCTGCCTGCACTCGCTCTGCTGCTGAGCTGAAGCACATCACGGCAGATGTTTACGTGTGCTGGAGAGATTATCGGTCTGGATATGACCTTTAGAACACAGAGCATTTTGGCTCCTATTTTGCCATTACTATCTTTAAATGTATAGTATATACAGAGGGTATAAGAATGTGCAATATATCCTTTTTTTCCTGTACAATTATCGCTACTTTATACTTTAAATGTATTATAACTTTGACTCAAAAACACATAAGAATACTAGCTTCCCCCCAGAGTGTCTATATAAGGAGTTGTGTGTTATTCCCATGGCGATTTACCATAACTGTAATTCCATTTATATAAAACCTCATATAAATGTACTTTTTGTACAAAATTATGCTTTTTTAACAGAAAAAAACAAAAGAAAAACATTTATTTCTTTTTGTCATGTGGACAAAAAGGTAATTTACATTCTGAGTGGGCAGTAAAACATTTTTTTAGGTATTAAAATAACTAAAATAATAAACTATCTGGTGACCTTTCACATTTTTCACCCTTTGGTTGCAAAGAAACACGTTCACAGTTAGAAAATGAAACATTTTAACCTGCAATTTACTAGCAACACAAACAAAAAAAGAGACAAAATTACACTATTAAAAAACATACAACAAACAGACTATTGACTACTTTTACAGTATCATGTTCTATGTTATTAAATAGTATTTGGATATTTTTTAAGTCTCTGTTGTTATATAGAAAAGCGCTATATAAATGTAATGAATAATAAAAAGTAATGTATGAACTGTTGCTGTTTGCTTTGACACTGATGAAATAAAAGTACACGTGTCACAAGTTTGATTTGTTATCAACAATTTTTTTTATTGGGACAATAACAAACATGTCTCTGTAAGAGCTTTTAAGTATAAAATACATTTGTATGTCGTGCTGTTAGTTTGATTGTTTCCATTTCATGTCCACACCATGTGTGACATTCAAGTGCAACTGCTTTCGACGAGATGAAAAACTGCTTGGAAGACAACAAAATAACAAAAAAAAACTAAAACTAAAAATATTTGGAGGGAAATGCAGAGCGGCATGAAAATGGAAAGCAAAACTGATTCCATACATGAAGATACAAAAAAGTTATAAAAAAGAGAAGAAATAACAGTTTAAATGAATGTCACAATGGTTCCTGACATCATGTCAAGTCCTACAGTAAGAATGAAAAACTTTAAAATTCAGTCAAGTAAAATGTTTCATATATTATATGTTGAATGTTCTCTCGTGTGATTTAATGTTTGGGGGAAGAAGAACCAACTGTGCTCACATCACATGCCTAATACAGCTCATCACAGTCTGTGGAAGTAAAGATTGTCTTTTCCATTTGTTTAAAAAAATGCACTTAGGTTCACCTTGATCTGAGAGTCCAACACATAAAGAGGCCGACGTCAAAGGTTCTAACACCGATATCTACTGTTTAAAATTCAGTCTTACATGTAAACAGCTTCTATACATGTTAATAAGCAGTTTTCAATGAACACAAGCTGCAACAGTGTTGTTATCCAACTTAAATTTAACATTTAATGATATTACTGTTACTATATTCACGACAAATTCCATAAAACTAATACTGACAGGAATATATTTGGTTTAGCAGCGATCCAAAACCACCTCATGATGGCGCTAGATAAAAAGGCAAATGTGAATGTCGGGGACAAGAAGAGAGGTGGCTGTTTTCATTGCTTCATTTTCCCAAATATTTAGCCTTTTTAAATATATATACTGTTTATCTATAATATACTCATTTACAGCCATATCTGTAACACCTAATCATTTCCAAGCGATTTTGGTGATGTCACATAATTTATGATTTGGCCCCAGTTAACTGTGTCTTCAACTCCTTAACAGACAGAGAACATTCATGACTATGATGTGAAACATCTGGACGCCTGTTTGCCCTGTGCATGAAGATGATATTACACACTGAACCTCTCTTATACTGATACTGAAGATAGTTATTGAATTATTGCTATTAGTTGTAAAATCAGAATAACTGCAGACAAAATGGCTTCCACAATCAGTCCAAGATAGTTCACGATTATACAACACAACTTTAAATGTACATTTTTGCTGCAAGGTTGGCTTTTTTTGTTGTTGCCAAAAATCATTATTTAACTAACAATATAGTTTCAGATGAAATGTAGATTTATCAAGTGATTGATTAACTGCTTTAAATTAGAAACTAGGAAATGAGATGACCACACATTGTTGTAGTTTTCATGGTTGCTGATACAAAAAGAAATGAACATGAACCTTCCAATGCTTTTTTTTAATTTTTAACACTGAAGCTGTTTAAATCGAACTGCCTAATGTTTGTTTTTTTTGCCCCTCATGATAAAACACGTGACAAATAGTCCTCGAGCCTCGAGCTGCTGCTGCTGCTGCAGGAGGAGGAAGTGCAGACACTGTAACACTTCACCTGTTTAACACTCTAACATGACCTAGTCACATCATTATACTAAAAAAAAAGAAAGATCCTTCATCAATGACAGACGGAGCAAAATAAAATGAAGGCTAAAAGCTCTTCATGAGCGGATCATGAGCAGGCTGGGTAATCTGGAATAATCCTTTCTGCCTGCTGTGGGAGCACAGAAAGAGGAAGCACGAGTCTATTCAAACCATTTCCTCTCTCTGTAACTGTTTTCAGCCCTAACTCTGCTCTGCCTTCCTCACTGAGGTGCGCTACGAAGAATAAAAAGCTGTTACTCTCTAACGACAGTTGGCTTTAATTAAAAAAAAACAAAAAAAAACACATAACCTTAAAACTGTACAAGGCCTTGTTCCCTCAAATTTGAAGTAATCTCAATATGAAACTTGCGTGACTACGGCAAAAAACCACAGAAGACACTTAGGCAGCTGAGTTGGTGCTGATATTTTTAGTAAATTAAAAAAAAGAAGAGCTGAATCAGCTTGGGTGAGGTACTGGTGAATAGTTTGATTTCATAGGCAGCGTCTGTCTGTCTGTCTGTCTGTCTGTGTGTGTGTGTGTGTGTGTGTGTGTGTGTATGTGTGTGACATTCTCCCATCAAAATATCAAGAATATATTGATCAAGGAGGAAACAAGAAATATCTCTTTACAGTGATGGTGAATAAAAGCAAGGCTGTAGTTTTGAGAGTGTGTGTATGTTTGTTTCTGCAAGCAATGTGATCGACATGAACAAGCTCAGCAACTGAACTCAGTTTCCCTCCATTTTCAGTACTTTACATATCTGTAACGTTTCAGTTCATTTAACTTCATCGGTTCATCCTCTTGTTTTCTTATTCACTGTACTATACTTTCTTTTTACCTTTTCATTCCTGCCAATTTGTTTTTCTTCTATACGTTCACTTCAAATGTTTCCTCATTGTTGACTGTCGAGATTTATGATGGTAGATGGTATCTGAACTCCTGCTTTGAAGCCTCCAGAGTCGCAATTGTTGACATTTTGCAATCAAAAGTTCAAAGAACTGCAACCAGGCTCCTTTGGACGATACCAGCTGTCAATCACACCAGTGCACACTCATATAAACCATACTTCATAGTCCAAAGTCCAAGTCCATTTTCCTCTAAATGGGACCACGATTTACAAAATTGACGTCACGTTCTTTTGAAGAAGGGCTGAAACGCTTCATAAATCGAGTTTCCACAGACTTCCATTCAAACTGACTCACTTTTGCAAACATTGGAGTTGCCCCCTGGTGGCTATTAAGTAATTTCAGTTGTATAAAGACAATAAAGATCTGTTCCTTTCTTTCCTTTCCTTTATATTTACTTCCTGGTTGGCTTCAGGGGAAAATTTAAGACTATGTCCATTATTTTTATATACAGTCAATAGTCCCAATAGTCCCATAATAAGGGACTAATCGTAGTTGGTAAAGGTGGATCAGTGGGGCATTGTTTTATCGCGGGAATCACTTTGAATTACGTTTGTGTGAAAAACGGATGGATGGATACCGGAAAGCAGAGAAATACTGTAATTCTTAAACAGTTGAATCTTGAACTTACAGATATCGAAAGTGGAAATTATCTTGGAAAAAGGGCAGGAGCACTCAATCATTGAGCATTTTTTGACAAGTCTACAGCCATAAAATCAGAATAAATCATTATTATCATGATGGTCATAAGTTGGTTAATTAGAAAAGTAATGTATTATTTGTTGTAGTCTAAAAAAACAAAAATATTGCTATTAGCATATCACGAAATCATGGATTTTTAGATGGCTGACTGTCAGCTTTTGTGTGTATTTGTATCTACTTATCTTTTAAATTCCTCATTTCAAAGCTAAATACAACATAGATTATAAACATATAATGCAGGCAGATAAAAAAATGTGAAAATATCAACTTTCCTGCAATTACAGTACACTATATAAACAGAGAAACAGATCGATCACATTGCTTACAGTGAATCATTGATGTGTGCATGTGTTGTTTACTTATTATGTTTATGTTGTTCTGCTGGTGTATGTGTGACTTGTGCATCTTGCTGTCCTCCTACTTGAGAGCCTTGGCCACACAGGAGTAGGCGATGTGGATCTCCTGGTCACCAGGGCAGGTGGAGGCAAACTCCTCCCGCGCGTACGCTGCGTTCAGGTACCTCCAGAGGTTTGTTAGATACTCTGGGATGTTGAATTTTCGGTATTTCAAACACACCACCTGGAGTCAGCAAATTGTGCACCACAGAAGCTTTCACTTTCAGGCTGAACCCACTGGTTTATAATACTGTATATTAGATGTTATTAAATACTGTTCAGTTCATAATCTGTTTAAGCAGGGCTAAAAACAGAGGATTACCTTCACGATGTGGAGCTTTGGCAGCAGGTTGCAGTCAGCCAGAGTGAGCTCTTGGCCGTCCAGGAAGGGGCGGGAAGAGGAAGTGACCTCATCAGCGCTATTCTCGTCAATTTCATCAGGAAGTGGGGAGCCGAGGTAGTCGTCCAGCTTCTTCAAAGCCTTCAGCAGGCCTTTCTCTAAGTCTGAGTGCACATGCACAAACAAATGCTAAAATTCAGCATAAGATCAAAGATAAAGCAACAGTTTACCAATCCACTAATCTGCTCTCATTTTAGAATCTTCTGATTTACAAGACTTAAAGGTGCATTATGTAATAAATCTAAAGCAACTGGCCATAAAATCCTCCTAATATGTCACAGAAGACCAGGAATAATGTTCATATAACAAACTGAACTCACCAACAAAACTAGTACAACTAACAGTAATATTACAGTAACAGTAATATTTGCAGTAAAAAAAATATTTTTCGCACCGCAAAGTTTGTTTATGTTTTGAAATTATGTTTTGGCATGAGGCGCCACCTACCGCCGTCTACCAATCATAGCAGTCAGTAGAGTCTCAGCTGCTGAGCAACCATGGGTTGCCAGTTAAGTAGCTACAATTGAAATGAAACGAAAGGAAACCTAAAAGACCTCGGTATGAATGTCAAAAATGCCAAGAGAAAGTTTGCGGCAAAGCGAGGGTCTATATAGGACATGCTTTTGAACGGTGGAGAGAGTTTAAAGTTGAGAGGAATTTCAAAACGGATGCAGAATTGGCTACTCTTCTCCTAGACAGGTAAGTTCAGCCTGGCTAACAAAGTTAGCATCATAGCTCGACTGTCGAGTTCTGTTTTTAACTGTTCTCTTGGTTTTGGAGGCTGCCGTACTGTAGCACCGAATCGGGAATGGCAGCCGCTCCCGCAAAAATGAAGGACAGTTCTGTCAAATATCATGCATAAAGTTATTCCATCTGATATATCCATCCCTAGTTAACAGCTAATGTTACCATAAATTATTATACATCTTGATCTTTACTGAGAGAAGAGAATTGTGTGACTTAGAGCCACTCATTTATGATAAAACGCTCACTCCTCGCTCGTTGCTGACAGAGTTATATGTCAACCGCTCTGGCAACCTCGACCCTGGAAGGGAGGGGTGGAGTGAAAGGCGGATACGACTCGCCGCAGTGTTTTGATTTTGAGTGTAGTAACTGTTTTTGGCCACATTGTTACAGATGGCACCTTTAACTAAACTACAGTGACTTTTGCCACTTGACGTAGCTCAACACAGAGCTGAACATTATTTATAACTTACATGGAGAGGCAATTTAATTTGATTTTAAACAGCTGAATTATACTAATAAAGATATAGCAAATGAGACCACACGGTTGGTGTAGTGGTTAGTCTTCTTGTCTTTGCAGCATGAAGACCTGGGTTCACGACCCGGTCGGAACAAGGGCCTTTCTGCATTGAGTTTGCATGTTCTCCCGATGTGTGCGTGGGTTTCTTCCGGGTTCTCTGGTTTCCTCCCACAGTCCAAAAACATGCAGTATAGAGATGAGGTAAATTGTAATTGGACACTAGACCATGAGAGTGAGAGTAGGTGGCTGTTTGTTTATGTAAGTGTCCCTGGTGAACTGTCCAGGGTGACCCCGCCTATCGCCCCGTGTTAGCTGAGACTGGTAGAAGATAGATGGATGATATAGTAAATGTTGCCGACTTACTTTCGTTTGCCTGTGGGTTTGAGTTCTTGATGTAAGCAGAGAATTTGGAGAAGACGTCCATGCCTGCTGTGTTGGACTCTGGGTTACGAGCAGCCAGACGGGGATATCTAAGCAACAGAGCGATGGATAATAGTTATTAATATATGATAATCGCAATACACAGAAAACATACGGCGATAATGTTACTTTTGTAAGAAATCTTTGTTTTCATTATTTTAAATGTGGAGGAAAAGTGTAACCAAATTGTATTTGTGTGCAGCTTTTGTTTATTTTTACATGTATCCTTCAATAGTAACAGGCTTCAGCATCATATCAAAATTGTGTTTCTGAACATATTCTGTGACTTTAGAGCATTGGTTCTCAAAGTGTGGCCCGGGGGCCCAATGGCGGCCCGCAGAAACATTTCTGGCGTCCCGTAATGAATTACAGTTGATAGTTTTAATCCAGGAGCTACTAAGCTTGTTAAATGTTTATTGGACATTACTGGATACAGACCAATAAGTGTAAACAAAAATACTGGGTATTTACCTGGTTTCTATATGGTGAATTTTAGTGTATTATTGGGTTATAAGCTGGTAATAAGCAGGTAGCTACAGCCCCCAATTACTAGCTATTTACCCAGTAAATATATGGTAACAGAAATGTGTTACTTGGTATTAACCTGTAATTAGAAGGTAAGAACAATGGCCAAAATACTGGGTAATTACCCAGTAAATTATAAAGTGTTATTATATTAATGCTTAAATGACATTATATTAACGCTTATATTAAGCTAAACTGTAGAACAGCAATCTGGTCATTAAAATTATTACAAATGGGATTTCTTTCTGTTTTTTTTCCTCTTTTTTTTTCCCTTTGGCCCTCAGTCCAATGTTGGGTTCCTAAATTGGCCCTCAGGCATCAAAACTTTGAGAACCCCTGCTTTAGAGTAACAAAAACATGTTGAGTCATCTTTTTGACGCCAGACCGGGTGTCATTCGTCCTATCATTTCAGATCTCAAAACCACAAAGCTGTAAAGCTGAGATTACTTGGGAGGGCACAGTCTTTCCTCCAGGAACTCCTCGATCTTGTTGGTGTCGGTTTTCACCTCGCTGCCGTACAACAGGAAGGGCGGCTGAGCACCAGGAGCCAGGTCCTTCAAGATGTCCGGCTTCCTACAGATGGACAGGAACGGGAAACATCAGACAGAGGAAGGATAGTGAGAGAGTGAGTGAGAGAGAGAGAGAGAGAGAGAGAGAGAGAGACAGAGAGAGAGAGAGAGAAGGATTTTCCAGAGTGATACAAAAGAGGAGGGAACAAACTAAAATTACAAAACAGATATAGGCTAGATATAAACTTCAGGAAGCTGCTCATATCTTTTAATGCCTGTTAAATGACTGAATGACTCAAGACATTAAAACAGTAGGCGGACATTTCTCTGTTGTGCCAACAGAAGCTTGCAGCAGTGCCAGAGAAGAAAAAAAACATAACAATACACAATCAGTACGTTTCCATGCACATTCACCTACGCCGTTCAACAGGACTATTGTCCTTGCTCCAGTATATACATGGAATAGAGGGGAACTGATTAAACGAATGAAGTGTGTCCGCCTCCACTATGCTAGCTGGTAATACGGCCCCCTTTTTAGCTTGTTAGTATTATATAGACAATTTCTGGTTAGTTGTTAACAAGTCAAGCTCCATGACGAGTATTCCTACCAGTGCCGGCCCAAGCCTTTATGGGGCCCTAGACAGACTTCCCACCACCTCGGAGTAGCTGTGCTTCACTATTATTGATTCAAATGTAAAACTATATACAGCATAAATTGCATGTCATTTATACCAAACCAGTGGCACAGTGTCAGTGAAGCAATAAGTGTGGTGATACTGAACAAGTAAACCAGTTTAATCCTTCAACACAGAGTGTATCGCCGATGACACATTTGTGCAAAGCACACTTTGCATTTCGTTTCTACTACTTTGCAGAAGTTTCTAAAAGCTGAGAAGTTGCACTTCAAAGACAACATGTGTTTATTACAGTAATTTCACTCACGCTGTTGCAGGAAGCCGGCGGATCAGCGTCTTTGTCAACCATCGTCCACACAAAGCTTTGGTTTTTGAAACTTAGAACAGTTGCGCAAATGTGCAATTTTCAACTACAAGACAAAACCAAATAACTTCAGATACACACTATTTAGAGGTCTAAAAATATCTAAGGATATCTAGTGTCTCGCTATGTTTCCTACTGTATATTCACTTCAAAATATTAAATTCTTAAAGCATACAGAACATATCTCAGGCTCCTCAGTCCAAAAAGTGTACTGGCCTGGATTTCACCATTCTTTTATTATCTTTCTGTTATCTTCTGTGTCTCAGCTTATTCTATTATTTCCAGGTATAATACTGGGGTGGGAACTTTGGTGCTTGGGCAAAATGCCCAAGCAGTTTGTGTACGAATCTGATCTGAGTCAAGCATTATCTAGGTGCATTAGTCCGACTTTTAGAAAGTCAGTTTAGTACAGTTTCCGGCGTATTAACACTGGTCTGGTTTAAAGCTCACATAGAGTGGTCCTGTTGCACATGTTAGTTATGGAGGTCTACTTACATACATTAACTTGTTTTTATGGTCAAAAACCTCCTAGTTGCTGTTAACAAGCCGCTAGAAATCCTCTTTTCTGACGGTGTTTCCCAGCCACGATATTTCAGACTCAACTCTCACATCCAGAAGACAGAGTCTTGTGATTGGCCAGTACCCGGAAGTGACATAATCAGCACACCCGCTCTCAGAAGCGCAGCTCCCCCCAGTGGATGCACTGCTACTCATTATCAAAACATTGTTTTAACAATGTTTTAAAAAATAGCTTCTTCACGACTCCCCGCTGAAGTCCCTTTTATGACTTTGACCCGGAGTCAGACCCAGAGTCAGAAGACACTGTCGCTCGTGAAACACCTCCACAACGGACGTTATTCTTCTTCTGCGGTTCAATGTACGCAACCGGATGTGCCCGGACTAGTGCCCGGAGCAGGAGGATGCTGCTATTCAGGAGAACCGGGTTTTTTCAGAGCTCTCACTGAGCCCGAGATTACAAGAAAACACAGCGTTCTCAGCAGTAGCTGAAATGTTTGTTTAGAACCTTCAGAACTTCTTAAACAAGGCAAGGACGCAAATACACACTAAAAAACAGCGTTAATTGGAACTTCCGGTCGAGGTCCGCTTTAAGTCGAACTAAAACAATACTTTTTGACTAATGTCATGTAAATGTTCTGACAGAAGAAAGATGTGTGTTTTCACCTCTTCATGTCCACAGTCGTGACGTCAAAGGTGACTCCTTTCAGCCACAGCACCATGAAGAGACGCTGGGAGAAAGGACAGTTTCCGATGCTTTGGCCATCGCTCCCTGCCTTCAAAACAAAAACAAAAGAATTAAAGAGTTGAAAATGTACCAACGTGCAACATTTATGATGCCACTCTTTCATCTCGCTGAATCAAGCTGCAGCTACTGCTTTTGTAACTAGGTTGTTTATATTTATAATTTAAATTTAAACAATTGCTGACCATTTTAACAATGGATTAATTTCTGTCAATTGATGAGTTGACTGATCATTTTCCAAACACCCAAGTTTGGCTGATGACATTTTGTCTAAAGAGACAAAAAAGACAAAAAACTGCAAAATATCTGTCTGTTGTTACAGCTTCTCAACAACTCTTGGTTTCAAAACATCATAAGCCTGGACCGTTTTATTTAAGATAAAACAAGCACTTTAAATACATCACGTAGAGTTCGGAAAGATAGAAAATGTATATTCATTTTGACCCTGCATGGTCAAAACTGTTATAAACTGAATAAATAGAGAAAAACAAGCAGATCAGTCCAACATGAAAACAGCTGTACTGTAGCTTTTCGTCCTCTGAGGAAATGATCACACAGCTTTTGCTTTGTGTGGCTGAGGAAGTCATATTTCATGTAGTCACTGTAAAGCTTCCTCAAGGATTTGTGCTACAGCACATGAACATGAAGGCAGTCATAGTTAATCTAGAAAAGTCTTTTACCAAAGACAAGGTGAAACTAAACACAGATACTCTCGAGTTGAGAAGTTTTCAGAGCAACTTGATACAATATACGTAATAAAGTAAAATGCTTCTATGTTCCATGCCGATTTAAGGTGTGCAATATGAATGCAGACCATATTAGAAACAATTGATATGTTTGTTATCATGCTTGCATTACATTACAGTTGTTGAAATGTTAATGGAATATCACGTGCTAATGCTTTATCTTGTTTTTAAATCCATAACACAGCAATTATTGGGCTGCAACTAATGGTTATTTTCATAATGTACTTCTTTAGTCTGTAATATGCCAGAAAATCTTGAAAAATCTTAAGAAGCTGGAAAATTTAGAAAACCATAATGATTAAAAACAATGGCGATGGGTTGGACTCCACTAAATTGCAATCACAATTTTAATGTTATTACCAATTTCAAGCTTCTTAAATGTGAATATTTTATTGTGGGAATTTCTTTGCTTCACGGATGAAACAAGACATTTGAGGGTGTCATATTTTTCACTAACCAGCATTTCCTGTCATTTTAAACACGTTAACTGGCGAAATAATGCGTCGTGATAAAAATAACCATTACAGTTGCAGAGTTCTGCTAACGGAGGTGAATAGAAACCAGGGTTTAGAGAAGTTACAAGAGCATCTTTCAGCCATGATGAAAAAAACAAAAAAAAAACAGAAGAGGGTGGTGGTGAACCATGTGCACACAGAGGAATCATTATTGAGCATAAGGAGATACAGAGCCTGTTTTTGGCTCTAACTCACTCAACATGGGATTAGGCTGCCTGGCCAATATACTAAATATAGATTATCTTAATGTGCATTTAATCAGATTAGACTTCATGCTGTTTATAAGCCTGCTTGAGATGGTCCACACTGACATTGACTAAATACACTCCAGGGAGATCAAATATATTCATATAATATCAGTTTGTAATATTAATAACTCCGAATGCAGATAATATATATAAAAAAACACTTAAGTGTTTACTGCTGAAACGCAGTAAAGTCGCATTATGTCGCAGTGACAGCGTCACTTACAGGGCGTGACTTTTCTTTTCCATCATTCACTCGCTTACCTTGACAAAAAGTTCCACTTTGGGCTGAACTGCGTCGCTCATCTTCACCTGTAACGCACATTACTGTGTTTACTTCACAAATAACAATAAATCAATACCAATGTTGTTGTTGTTTTTTAAATCAACGAAAACAAGCGGTTCTGAAACTCGAGGCAGAGGCATCTTCCGCTGTACGACTGCCGCTGAAGAGGCGACAACTGACACAAGTGAAAGATTTGTAAGCGTCCGTAAACGCAGCGCGCGGTCTCTTTACAAAGTAACAAATGAATAACGCAGACGTTATAACAACGTTATAACAACGTTCGTCATTAATGAGTTTATTTGGAGTGACTTTGAATAAATTACCTCAACGTGCGTGGAGTCGTCGCCTGTTGCTGCTGCTGACCGCTGTTTTTTCTCCTCCTCCTCCCTGTGTGTGCTACTGCTGCTGCTGCACACACACACACACCTCCCCCCCCCCCACACGCACACACACACACACACACACACACACACACACACACACACACACACACACACACAGCCAGCGTCCATTTCCTGCTGCTGCTGAGCTGTTTCTGTCTCTGCACACGAAGTGGCGTTCAAGGCCGAGTAAAAACAAACTCCAAGGCTCCAAGTTGTTGTTACTTTTTATACTTTTATACTTACTAGGCTAGAAGTCTTAACTAAAAGTCTTAACCGGACCTAAGTATACATTAATTTGATATAAAATGTGCTTGTTTTAGAAGTAAAAGTATTAAAAAGGTGAGGAGTTGAGGGGTTGAACCATGGTGGCTCAGTGAAAGAGTGAGTTGTCTTTCAACTGGGGTTCAGTTCCTGGCCATGGGTCCTTGATGTTACAGCATGTGAATGGGTGTAAAATAGGTGTCAATGGGTGACAACTATAGTGTAAAGCAGCTCATCAAGACTAGAAAAATACAGACCATAATACCAACCCTTCAGCACACAGTGGGCAATGGGGTTTCAATTTAGGTGCCTTGCTCAGTGGCACACCAGTCCTTGACCTATAGCGGGATTTGACCCTGATGCAGGTCAGATCCTCTGGTTAAAAGCACAATTTCTTCCCCTTGGCCATGGGTATGTCTGTGGATGAGAAATTATAAATATAACATTTTGCAATTTCCCCCACAAATGCACTATAATTATAAATAATCAAAGGACCTTTCAATTTATATCGACTAATTTAATTTGAAGTTACAGAACTTACATGTCTGTAACTTGCAGTTTTCTAAGAGGCCAGCAGAGGGAGCTATTTAACTGTACTTCACGTGCTGCCCTCACAGAATACATCATAAGTAGAAAACCTTACAAGACAGGCACAGAAATGTGGAACATTTTACTGGTTACTGGTCAAACCAGATACTTCATGAAACACCAGATACTTCAAGGAACACCAGACACAGCGTTTCCTCAGTTCCAAACTGGAATCTCAAACTTTCTGGGGCCACTTTGAAAACACATTTAAATGTCAAGCTTTATATGTATTATAGTTAGTATACCGTATATTGTGCATAGTCAACAAAAATAATAACAAACAAAACCAGGAAAAGTAATTGCTATAATAAGATTGTACCGATATAACTAATCAATAACCTATTTAAGAAACAGATGTACTTTACTTTAAGTGTGCTAGCTCTCACAGAGTACTTTGAAAGGTTTGGTGCTGGATTACAGGGAAGTTTTGTAACTAACTGGATTCCTGGTATAGATATGTGATGCAGTTTCTCCAAAACTCTGGTTTATCTGGTTTGTCTGTTTTGGGAAATGGTGGAGTAACATGACAACAAGCAGTAAACCCCAAGAACTCAATACAAAAAACAAATGGGAAAATGAAATTCCTTGTAATATCTCACCAGTAGATTGGGAACAAATGTGTAGAAAACATACATGAAACAACTAACTCAAACTACTAGAAAGAATTTGCATGGAAGATTATAAATCGATATTTTAGGACACCCCAAATCCAAAGTAAATATAAAAGTAATGTAACCTCAAGCTGTTGGAGGAAATGTGGGGAGCAAATAGCACACCACAGTCACAGTCAAAGTTTTAGGTGGTTTTTGGGAAGATTCTGTTAGAGAGCTATCAAATATTTTTGGCATCTCGGTTAATAAAAATCCTTTAGTTTTATTACTTGGAAAACTTCCAGAAAACATTAGGAAGAATGATGTATATTCGTTTTTAATAATAAGAGTAGCATTAATTAAACAAATTACAAGAAATTGGTTAAAAGATGATCATTTAAGTAATCCCAAATGGAAGGATCTCGTAAATGAGATATACGTAATGGAAAAAATAACAATGAGAATTAGAAATCCAGTTTACATTTATGAAAAAAGATGGGAAAAATGGGTAAGATATATAACAAGTAATATCTCCAATGATTTGTAAAATATGTTTCTCATATATATTATATATATATATATATATATGTGTTTGTTGTTATGGTACCTAGCGCATATATTTCTGAAAATGTATCCTCTGACTGAAACCTTATGTAATTATTTGAATTATTATTATTATTACTGTCTGAAGAAAAAGATAATAATAAAAAAAACAAAAAAAAACCACCAATTGAAACATTAGGAAAACATTTTCCTAGTCAATAAAATAATAACTGACATTATTCTGTATTATTTTTCTATTTCTATTAAATAAAGGTCAAGCAAACCTGTTGTTATGTCATCATGCCACCATGTAAACGCTGTCATCCTGTCATCATTAACAACAAGATATCATGTCATGGCTATAGCAGGCACAAGATTTAAGATTAAGATTTGTTTGATCACTGTCAAAATATATGAAGCAACAGGGTCAGGTGTGTGTGGTCTTTTTAAACATGTCACACATCACAGATATAACTTATTGTGGATAAATGCACTCTTTATAAGGTTATTCATTTAGACAATGCAATGTTTCATTCAGACGATTGCCTTAATTGGGTTAATATCATTTTTATTAGATATCACAACAAATACCTTTAAATGCTTCCCACTCTGATTAAGCCGTTACACAGACAGAAACACTGACCGGCCACTTTAGTCACCAAATAAAGTAGTAGTAGTGTTTTGTTTTTGTGCCTGTGGTGACACAGAGTGATGCTTTTTACATCACTACTGATGGACAGAAGTATAATAGCTATGATAGTAAAGCAAAATGGCAGCAAACTTTAAGTTAAGGAATGAATCCTGTTCAGCAGTGGTTCAGCAAAAGAAATGACACAGTGGAGCTTTAAATAAATTAGTAAAGAGAAGACTTCAGAGTTGTCGATGACACTCAATTAACTAAATTATTATTTTATCTTGAAAACAACAAACATTTTTTTTCTTAAAACAATGATGATCCATGGATTTTATGAAAATGACGGTGTCTTATAAACATTACCAAGGATTCTCAACATTGGACACTATATAATTTAAAGCTTTTATCGTTATAACAGTTTAATAAACTGAAGCAGGAATACAGACTCTCTTTTACTAACACTCGTCTCTACAAGCGATTGGAAAAACCCTCTTAACAACAGTGGAAACAAGGGAAACAAATGGTGTGAAACTACAACTCCCAGGTGCCCCAGAGAGAGGACAGCATGGCAGCACACAGGGCCACAGTCAGAGAAATCTGGAGGGAGGAGGCTCCGTTGCACTGATCCGCGTTACAACAGTTGAAATTGCTGGTGTAGGCAGCGCCCAGGATGCTGCCGGTCAGAGTTTTCCCACACAAGTCAGAGTCCAGGCAGCCGCGGGTGTGCAGCGTGAGTGACCCTGTGGCATTGAACTCTGAGGGTTAGAGGTCAGAGAGAGAGAGAGAGAGAGAATTAAATAAACTTTTATGTATGACTTTATATGAAAAACTACAGTCTCCATCCAGTGTAATGCATATTATAAATGCAACATTTCACATGTTGAATTTGTATTATTTCTGGAAAAAAAAAGTGTTTGCAAATGCACCTACAAATCAAGCTCTATAAATACTATAGAGGTAGTTTTTCTAGCCCTTTTCAGAGGAAAAATACTTTGTTTAAGGTTTTTTGTGGCACAATGTGGATTTTATTCCAAAAAAAAAATAAAAAATTGTATAAATGGTCTTAGGAAGAAAGCACACTATACACACTCAAATTGCACAATGATACAGGAACACATCAAACAATATCACCCAATGTACAAAATAAAATAAACAACTATACAGTGTGCAAAACTAATTTGCACAACTGTAATTATTTAAAAAAATGGCCCAGGCGTCATAAAAAGAGTTTAGACTAAGTATTCATTATACAAAATATCTCACATCCATTGAGGATAAGAAGGCAGAGAAATTGCAATTCAGTAAGATAACAGACAAAAGTTATCATCAACATGTCCTAATGTTAAGTGTTACAACAACAATTCCTTTATTTTTGCTGTAAAACATTTGGGTTTGACATCGAAAGGTGAATGAGACAAACCATCATTGTTTCACCTTTTATTTCCATGTAATTACATTGAAATGTTTGCTTGTTAGAAATGGAACACCACATTTTCAGGTGAGCAAATAAAGAACCAGAAAGACTTGAGTTACTATTCATTAGATTTAAATGAATAATATGTAGATGTGTTGAAGGAGCTCCTTTTCCCTTCCTCCTCTTGACAGTGCAGCAGAGCACACCGTTTACAGTCTGCTATACTTTTGTCGTCATTGCTTTTCTTAAAGTATTTGTTAAACTTAACTTTTGACATTTGACAGTAGGGACACATAAAATGGTGTTGGAATAAGGAATAAACTGTGTGGCAGCTTCAGGACCATTCTACATACCGTAATATGTCTGTGATGCCTTTTCTGTGCATGTGATCCCTTCATACACACATATACAATGTTTATTTCTGTGTCTTCACTCATCTATAAAGTGACATCTATAAAGACCTACTGGGTGCAGTACCATAACATGTCTGCAGGTAGAGCCCCAGAGCAAAACGCGCGTGAAACACCTGGGCTGGAAAACAGGGTATAGCATGTTTACAACCTAAGGAGTGATTTGAATGAAAACAAAGAGGACCGGCCAAAATGTCCCCACTCCGTAAAAAGGACCTCACTTCATGGGTTAAAAACCTGCCGCAAGTACAAGTACAAAAAGTACAAAATCAAATGATGTAGAGAATGTTTACTTACGTGCTTCTCCTCTGTAACACTGCTCCGTCGCATTATTACATGTGACATCCTTTCCAAACAAGCATTTCCCAAATATTCCGAGAGGACACTGATGACAGGTGAGACACTGAGCTGTTCAACGATACAAGAGAGATTACACTGTTAAGATGACAGTTATAAACATAAATGACATACATGATATGAGTGTAATAAGAACGGTATTATGGCTTTATGGTCTTCCATTGCACAGTTGGAAAAATACACCGCCTATCTAAAAAACATGATGTCAGAGGTGACTCAGGGTCTGCTACACCAATCAGGTTTTTCAAGGTGAACTCCAGGAGGACAATGTTATTGATTCATTCAGTTCCTGGTTCCAATCCCAGGTGACATAAGGTGAAAGGCGGGGGGTCACACCCTGGACAGGTCACCAGTCCATCACAGGGACACATACAGAGATAAACAACCATTCACTCTCTCATTCACACCATGTTTATGGACATGTGGGAGGAAACTGGAGAACCTGGAGAAAAATTTCAACATTTTTGGGCTCAAGTTGTGAAAGATTGGTTCAGGGAGCATGAGTCATCATTTTCACACATGGATTGGCCAACACAGTGGTCCACAGTCAGCCAAACTCAAGATGGATGAGATACTGACAAAAAAAGGTCATGTGACTGTTTTTGCCTAAGTTTTAATCAAATACAAATCACCTTCTGAAAGGTCAACGTCTCCCTGAAAATACAATACAAGAACAATTCCCCCAAATGATTTTAGTTGCAGTCAATGGATATACAGTATATCACTGATATGATTCCAACTGACTGAGTACAAATACAAGTATTATTTCTGTCCAAAACTATTAGAAGACTGAGATCAATTCCTTTATTTTTTGCTGTGAAACATTTGGGTTTGACATTGAAAGATGAATCATTATTCATCAGTGTTCCGGCTTTTATTTCCATGTAATTACATTGCAATGTTTGCTTGTTAGAAATGGAAAACCACCACTTTATTTGCTTTTTGGGAAGGGAGCAAATAAAGAACCAGAAGGACTTGAATTGGATTTAAATGAATAATATGTAGATGTGTTGAAGGAGCACCTTTTCCCCTCCTCCTCTTGACAGTGTATCAGCGCACAGGTTACAGTCTGCTCTGCTTTTGTCGTAGTGTAAAGTATTAAAGTATTTCTTAAAGTAACATGCAATGGTTTTACAGTAGGTTACAATATCAGAATAGTGAATAATCTGTGTGGCAGCTTCAGGACCATTCTAAATACCATATGTCTGTGATGTCTTTTCTTGGGAGTTTCTCTTAAAGTTATTGATAAATCAACATTTTTTTTCCCCTCTTAAGTTAATGTGAAACTGACATAGACTTAGTCTCATTGTAGTAATGAGTCTGGATTACTTAAACATCTTCACTTCTATGATTATATTTGTCATGATGTTTATAATGAGGTCAGAAAAAAACACCACACAATGTCTCGGACACACATTAGTGATGTTAATATTACTTTGACATTCGTAAAAACAATAATATATATTGAACTGTGCGTTAGACCCAGATTGAGCATCATATTTTATTCGTTTCTAGTTGTTTTCCCTCGTAGACAACATACATATAAATCTGTGCAGTCTGTGTTTTCACCCCACACACCATTCAATATTTTCAACTTACCAGCTGCGATGAAGGAAATCAGGACAGTCACCGTTTTCCAATAGGTATTCATGGCTTTGTTTTTTTTTTTAAAGAAAGAAAGAAGAAGAGTTAAAAAAGGGTTACTTTTTTCTTTAAATTACTATTCCCAAATGTACCATATACCTGAGTGTGGGTTGAGTGAGCCGCAGAGAGAGAGAAAAGCAATGACAGGATGAGGACTTGACGTGAAGACACAACGTGTAAGAATGAGGAAGATCAGGTTTTGTGTTTCAGGGTAATTAACGACATGAGCTGCCAAACATTCACCGCCCTTATGTCACGTGTGGAGCACGAGTATATGAAACAAAAACACATACTCGTTGTTTTTCTTTAAATGGGTTCATTTGTTATTTAATGTTGACACCCTCTTAAAACAATACAGCAGTGGAATCACACTGAAGGTGTATACAGGTCTGACAAAAACAATTCAAACCAGTTTGATTGTCCTTTAGACTTTTACTGTTTTATTAAATTGCGTCAAACAGAGGATGAGCGTTATGATGATAATGTGACAGTCAGAAAAACCTTGTGAACCTCAAGAAGAAAACTGTTTTACAGTTGGTAGCACAAAAACAATAAAAACACTTGAAAAACCCCCTCTATCAACAGGTACATGAAGGACAACACTGACAAAGCACTACCAAACTTGACTTCCCATTCAAGTTTTATCAATTACATTGTTTACACACATTTTCTGAAAGCTTGCCTCATGCTCTCAGAACTCACACAATGGGCAAAACCCCTCAATTCTCCTGCAAAATGAAACTTCACATTCAAAACAATGTTATTTCTTCTCAAAATGGTATTTTGTTTTCAAATGACACACACAAACCATCATATCAATAGACATTTATAAGAACCAGTTGAACACTGTAAAACTCAGTGCTCAATGTAAAACACTATGATGAATGGAAAACACTTCTTCTCCATTGATCATATTGACTTAGGCCTTTTTTTGTTTAGTGTTACACTTACTACAGACAGTACATACATAAGTGTGTCAAATATTTTAGAATATTGTTTTTATAGGCCCTGTGATGGACTGGTGAACTGTCCAGGGTGTGACCCCGCCGATCGCTCTATGTCACCCCGCAAATGAAGCGGTAGATGATGGATGGATTGTTTTTATACTCAAAACAAACACATACACAGTAACACATATATTGTATTCCTATTTATTTCCCACAAACACAATGTACACAGTGTACATCCCAACCAACACAAAGTTGCACATACAGTGGTCTACATACAAAACAGAACCCTTTTATGCTAACGCACTGATTGCAAATTGTAAAACTGTGACAGGTTTTTTCCCATGTGATGAGTCAGTTTGCATAGTAGGGAAATTAACTTTAGAATTTTGAATGACACAGAGTGTTCTTTGTGAAAACAAGAGATTTTCTTCATGAAAATTGTGCCAAATGCAGAGAATTGTGTGTAGTGTTTTGAAAAAAAGCGTGTTTTACAACTGCAATTTGAGTGTAAAGCAAGAATTGTGCTTGTAGTTGTTACCTATTGTGGTCATTGTGTCTCAAGTACCAGAATTTGTGTGTAAACAATTGAGAAAAACTGTAAGACGATTACAATTAATACAAACAATAAAACTGTGTGGAGTCTGTATATGTGTCCAGAGGGAACAGCAATAAAGTCGGCCAGAAAAGGGGTCCTGCTGCTGTGGCTTCCTTAACAGCTTTGGTCAAACATTGTTGGTTTTGCAGAGAAATGTTGCCATAAAAAGAGTTTAAACAGGTGATCATTTGCTCAATAAAGTCCTTTCAGCTCGAAAGCAATTTAATCTGTGCAGAATATACAGTCTTGACAGACTGGTCAAGTATTTAATCTTTAACCCATCCTGTCTTTGTTAAACAGTTTCAACAGTGGTTGTGAGTTTATTGCAATCGTCTACCTGGATATTTAATCAATCACTTACACAACATTGAGTAAACTCTTATATAAAGTGTAAGCTGCCACAGAGCAGACTCTTGTGGTCCACAGGTGATTTGAGTATGTGACCGCTGTCAAAAACTCAAAGTCAAAAGTCTAGTTCAGCCACATATTATAACATCATTACATCATTCTACTTTGCTGTTACTTTATGAATCAATGAAAAGGTAGTAGGCGAACCTATAATTATACTGCCCTCTAGTGGACACATTTTGTTTAAAGATTCTGCTATGAAACTTATGAATATGAATGCATTCAGATTCAACTACAAGAACAATATAAATTATCTGTCTGTCTGTCGTTCTGATTCTGATTGTGATTCTGTTCTATCGTAGCGTAATGTGTCCATTTTTAGCTTAAGAGATTTAGGTAATAAATAAGGAAAAATAACCACAAGTATTTGTTTTCATGTTCCTGTAGTGCCATGTGACGGCCTATCTGCGTTTAACTTTGACAAGTTAGGCTCACTGGAGTCACATTTGTTCAATTTGTTTTATTTCTCTTTCTCTTTACACAAAAGGCCAATTCAAGATGCTGCACAGTCATAAAAAAACATCACTACAAAGCAGCATAAAATACATGTAAAAAAGGTTAAAGATAAGGTAAATAGATTTATAAAGAACAGACAGATTAATGTAAAAAAATAAATATAGGATTAGGTTAATGAACAGACTTAGCTATACATGACTAGGGCTGAAACAATTACTTGAATAATCGCTTTTCCCTGTTCTAAGACTGCTGTATTTATAAACCCAACCTTTGACTGATTTGATGAACTAATGTGTTACTATTTCTTCTTGTATCATAAAGTATAGGCTACTGGTGTTTTCAAATGTATTACTTTATAGAACCAGAAATTATAACATAATCAAAAAAAAAAAGGATCAGATTAAATTGATGTAAAGTAAATTCACAGGCGATGTAATTAAACAGTTGAGTAAAACAGTGTTAAATTCAGTGTCTTCATGAAGCTGGACATTTATGTTGTTATGATGGTATATTCCAATAGAGGGCAGTAGACACCTACAGTAATGTCACATGCTCCTGACGTCTCTGAACTAAGATTGATGTGAAATCATTGTCAGTTTAGTTTGGACCAATCCTCTATTGACTGTTTGCTCAAAGCTTTTTATAGAAACACTGGGCTTGGCGACAGTAAATGACTGTGTTCCACGTTAAGTGCAGGTCTATTATTATTATTATTATTATTATTATTTCTGCCTGCTGTGATAGCACTGGATGAGCTGGTTCTTCATATATGATTGCAAATCTGATGTGAACCAAAGCAGAGGCGACACACAGTAAACACAATGCGATGACTCCACGACAATGATTGACCGCCATGACTGGAATGTTAATTCACTGGAACTAAACTGTGGGTCATGGACCCTGAGGGGTCGTGGAGAATGGAGGAGGGCCCACATAACATGATATTAGCCTTTTTTTTTTACCATTGTGAGATTTCCATTTTTATATTTTTACTCTCCTGTATGCATCCAAGACACATTTCATTCAGTTCAATAAAGCTTATTTTTTAATCTTATTATCTTAAGTTTTTCTTATTTATGTCTTTTACTGACAGTACTAATTGTTTACCTTACTACACTGTCTTCCCTGAGTGCACTGTTAACTTCTATATATATATATATAGACTGTTTTTATATTGTTTTTGTTTCTTGCACATATTTAATAGTCTTTATTTCCTTACCTTATTTCTACTTTTCTACCTGATTGTGAATGTTGGCTGCTGTGACACTGCAAATTTCCCCATGTAGGACAAATAAAGGCTGATTTTATCTGATCCAACACACATGCTAATTGTAAATACACTCTATTGTAATGTGTGTGAACGTAATAAACAACTTAATAAACTGATATATTTAACAATTCATGGATTAATTCTCATTTTGATAGACCAGAATTCATTTCTGATGGGAAACTCTTTGAAATGGCAGCTTCTAAATAAGAGGTTCATAATTTCTCAGGTCTGCTCGCACATGAATATTCCTCTTGTTCATACTGGAAGATAAAATATTCAGGATATTCATACAAGACAATTTCCAGAGCAAGCGGAATCTATTGTGGTTTCATGTATTAGTAAGCAGATTTTGGGAATTTTAAAATATGAAATATGAATTTACAAGTCGACACATACTACAGCCAGACTTGAACAACACACACACACACACACACACACACACACACACACACACACACACACACACACACACACACACACACACACACACACACACACACACACACACACACACACACACACACACACACGCTTACAAACACTCCTTTCATTAAAACTGACACAAGCCATTAGGCCTTCATTATGTGCAAAATCGTATCCTGACTTTACCTCTGTGGTGGGACAGCAGTGGGGGGTTGCAGGGGTCAAACCTGTTAACCTTTCCATTGAAGATCACATCATCATAGGGGGGGGGGGGGATGTGCTGGTCTCTACACCTTCAGGAACACAAACAGACACCATGATCGTGCAGACAGAACGTAGCTTTCAGCACCAGGCAAACATTTGATCCGAGCAGGGATCAGCACCAAAACCCTCATCCCCCATTAGCTTAGCGTGTTTCACTCCATTGCTTGTTTTTTTATGGTGCAAATATTTGCATGGACGCGATAGCGCTGCCACAAACCACTCATCAAATACAGGAGAAATTAGAAGAAACTGGAATGATGGTTGTACATCAACACAGAAATCAATATGAAGGGCAGCAATGACTTTTAATCTATTACTACTTTAAAGGGACACTGTGTAGTATTTATGGGTTTATATGACCCAAAATCCACTTTTGTATACATATCATGTGCTCCTACATTGTCTAGTCGCTGTATAATAGTTTTTGTTTCATTTTCGTAGTGTTTCAAAAAGTCATGTAAAAAAACATGGTCGCGGGCCGTTGTTGCATAGCCACTGTTAGCAGCGAGACGCCATGTTTCTACCGGAGCCTGTAAGGACAAACGCAAGAGAACAAATCAAGCGTCGATTTACTTGTCCCGCCTCCACTCTCTCCGCTTCGTCGGCTGCGGCCGTGGTAGCTCGCCCTCTCCCTCGCCTCACGAACCTCATCTACTGACACGGAGAAAGACAACGAGGACGACATTTGACCAGCTGAGGATACCGTATCGCTCAGGGAAGGGAGGGGGTGAGCAGAGCAGCAGTTCTTTGTTGTAAATTTCAGCCTCTCCTCTAGATGTTACTATAAACTACTTACTTCACCTTTAATTGTTTTTTTTACAATGAAAACAAGCTCTCTGATTTTTCAGCTTCTTAAATGTCAATATTTTCTGGTTTCTTGTAGCTTTGGGTTGGAAATACTGAATGTTATTGAACCTAAAAAGTCTCACTACCCCTCTCAAAAACCCCTTGAACAGAGGAGAAGAAACA
The DNA here is from genome assembly GCF_963457635.1 of Microchirus variegatus. Classification (NCBI taxonomy): domain Eukaryota; kingdom Metazoa; phylum Chordata; class Actinopteri; order Pleuronectiformes; family Soleidae; genus Microchirus; species Microchirus variegatus. Next base: position 8,375,088 of record NC_139814.1, read on the forward strand.
CGAGGGCCGACAGTGGAGATGTGTTTATGGACTTCTAAAAGTGGAGAGGAAGTTAAAGACAGATGAAGCTCAAGTCTCCTGAGGGAGCTTCAGCCAAGGTTAGCTTACTCTATCTGTGAGGGCTTGTGTTTTTTTTTTTGTAATACTTTTATTTTGTAGTCTTTCCTGACTTCCTGGCAGGTGCTGTGATTGCTGGTTGATTGCTCATTCAAATCACCTGTGGCAGCTGTTGGCTCTCTGAGTATTCTCCAGTCTTCTGCTCTGTTGTCACCAGATCGTTGGTTATCAATATACTATTGTAATAAGTAATAAGTCTATGTCTTTTCACTTGCCATTCAAGGAGTACACACACACGTGTTGGACCACATAGCCACAGCCACTTAGAGCCGCCTCTGCCACTGTCACCGCCTTGTTCCTGGTCGGGCTGTACTTCTTCTCTAAAGGATAAGTCGGTAGGTTTAAGTCTTTCATTTCCTGCACTTACCTGTGTGTCCTCTCACAAATCCTGTGTTTGCTTCCTGAATCACCTTTTGGACTTCAGCATTTTGTGTCTTTTAAAGTAAATCTGTTACAGTTTTACCTGCTTGCTTCTGCTCATCTCTGGGTTCCGACCTGTAAATACTACTGCAAATCCTAATGCCATCCCTCTCTTATACATGTTGTGGGTGAATATTTAGTGTATATGCAATGTTTTTACAGTCCGTTAATGTTGCCTTGTTATCATCATGTGATATTGCCGCTGTTGCTATAGTGATGGTGATGTCTGCCTAATTTTTTATATATGGAATAATTTATAGTTAACAATATAGCCATATTTATGATGCAAAAATGAATATATTTATACAAAACTTAAAATAACCCATTGTAATTAACACATAAATATAATATTAAGTGGTGGGCCATGCAAGTTTGATGCCTCTGCTTTGGTGGGTGCACAAAAAATCATTGGTAACGGGTAGATTAACTCTTTTTCCTGCAAGTTCCTTTTTTATCTTCTTTATCAGTTCTGTGACGCTTGAGGCTGCTACATTCAGAGTGAATAAGCATTTCAGTTGACACCTCCACTATGTACGGTTGTGTCCAGTCAGAAAAATTTGGCAAAAATGCTCTCAATTATGATTGTAGTAACCATTTTAAATGATAAATGTTGCTGTTAATTAAACACACACACTCATTTTAACAACTCGCAACTGAATTTTAACCTCTCTGATTGATTTAGTCTCACAAAAAAGCACTTCTTAAATAAATTCTTAAATTTTATTTTTCAAAAAAGCTTTTGACTGTTTAATTTCCATGATGTGATGGGATTTATATGAGCATAAAGTGAAGCTGTTCGACTGCTCCAGGATTTTTGGAACAACTTGTTTATTATTGGAGTGCAGCCTGTGGTATTAACCCATGACCTCGGTGCCCTTTGACCCGTGGAACGACGGCTCCATCCACGCGTCAGGGAGAGCCGCTGTCACTGCAAACACATCCAGAACACAGGCAGAGCTGCTGGGGAAGAGGGGGGAAAGCACGATTGGAGTCACTGTGGCGAACACGGGATCAAAAACACAGTGTCAGGCGACCGGATACATAATCTGTCTGCAGGAAAAGTGTCAACAGATGCCACAGGCTGCAGGGAGTTAGGATTAGGAGCCGGGCTTTGTTAAGTGATGTGTAAGTGAGCAGGTTAAAACACTAATTAAGTTCACAAGATCAAGCTTCAAACTACATGTTTTTTATTGGAAATAATTCCTCATAATCAGGCTTTAGTGTTTGTATTTAAGAAGCTTCCAGACTTACACGCACATCATAAATTAATCTCTCAGCTTCTCAATTATTGTGATTAAAGCAGGGATAAAAATACTGTAATGGCGATAGAAAAAAGATGAGAAGAAACTGCATTTATAAAAGCCTCTTTTTGCTTTATACAGTTGTTTTTTTTTTTTTTTACAATTGATGGCTTTACAAAGGAACTGCATTTTTTCATCAATTAACACCGATGCAAAATAAAGACATTCAGCTTTGCTATATAAATGATTTAATGTATATATTGATAAACAAAAGTACTTCCTAAAATCCTAAAAACCTATCCTAAAAAGTTTGTTACAACAGCGTCAGAACCCTGATAACCCTTGAAATACAAAAATATAAAATGCAAAAATACACTATAAACAGAATAATGAAATATAATAATAAAATACAATTATTTTATTATTTAGAATATGATTTAAATTGAGTAATGGATTATAAGTCTTTTTATTACAAACTAAAATGATTCATGATCCTGGTGTTCGTATCCTGTCTCTGATTTGTCTGTCAAAGTAATTTGTAAACATCTGTTGTTAAAGGTGCTTTACAAATACAATTACTGAATTTTTATTATTTAAGCTTCAATTATTTTTATTATACTGTACCTTTTTTTTATTCATCCTTGCACATTATTGTCCTCTCTTCATTTAATATCTTTTTTTCTGTAAAATCCCATTCTTCTCATGTTAGGGTGTTTGTTCTTGCACCAAAACACCAACGCAAATCCCTTGTATGTGAACACATACTTGGCAGTCAAACAGATTATGATTCTGGTGTGGTTAACTTGTCAAGGATTATAATTATTTTGTAGTAACATGAAAATCTCTCTTGGGGGAAAAACCATTGAATCATGCACAAGACATTCAGATATTTTACTCGGTTTGAGCTTGTATCAGGTTTAGGTTAAGTTCAGGATTTGTTTTTGTTTTCATGCTGCTGGAGAGCTGATTTTTCCTTAATTTGTTTTGGGAGAACAGCATGTTCAGTACTTTTTTCCAAAGGTGCACAGGCTCACAATATTGTTTTACAGTTTGGACAGAATGCTCGAGTCAAAGCTCAAGTCACTCTTAGAGAAAGTTCAGGGGAACATTTGGGTTCAATGGGTCGCATTTCCTGGTTTGACGGCGTTGTTTATCAGACACCAACATAATTTATTGCTGTTTTTGCTGATAGTTGCCATGCAGCGAGGTTGTAAGGTGTTTCGTGTTTGCACAAATCGTCTGAAATAACTGCCGTGGGAAGATTTATTCCCGTGTGTGTGTGAATCCTTCAGGCCATCACAGGGGAATGTGGAGGTGGGCGACCACAAACATCATTGTGCCACACATGCATCAAAAAGAATCGCATTATCTTCAAAGCCCATCGCCTCCACCATGTGATACGACTCAGACCTCAAAAAAAAAAAGGCAGACATCTTGCATTCCTGAGCCCATTCCACAAAGTACAATAACTTCCTTTAATTCTTCAACCGTCGACGGCGGAGCCAGCGCACATCCTGTTGTCCTGCTCCTGCAGCCCAATCAGTCTCCGCCATTGCCATGGCCACTGGAAAACACTGTATTCATGGTCAACAGGCACTCGAACCAGTAATGTTTGGATGATAATGCAGTGAGTGATGTGTGAGAAGATCAGACAAGTTTTAGCTGGTGTTATATACTGCTATTGGCTTCTTCACTGTGTAATTTGAAATCGCGTTGCAGAGGGGGTGCATATGTACACGGTAATTGCAAACCTTGTAAATGTCACTTATCCAGAGCCTGAGGTTAGGTTTTAACAACTTAACACGCCGCTCATCGTCTGTTGTTTTTCTTTTATTAGCAGCCTAATAGTGATGAAGTCATCTTATAGTTAACACTGTATGTGACATTTAAAATGTCTGCAACATTTTATAAAACGGAATTGTCTTTTTCTGTATATTTCCTGAACTATTCGGGGTAAAAACTAAAAATGTGATCTTCGTCACGTTAGTAATGTTTCATTGGATGTACAGTCATTATGGAGTGATGGGCGTTTAACTCCAATACCTTTAATTTTCTTAATCATCATGTCAGACCATTTTCAGGCTGTTGTAATTGATAGCCGAGCTGTGTTTAAAGTTGTAATTTCTTTCTTGTTTATATATAAAATGTAAACAAGACATGTCTAGATCTCTTTTCTATTGGCTTATCCCTCTCTGGGGGTCAACATGGATGCCCCTCCTGATGCAACCCACCATTTTTCCATGTCCGACTCCAGTCTGATTAAGAGGATAACTGCAGGAGTAATCGGACTATGAATTGCATATCCTTGTACGTTAGTCCGACTAAGACTAGCTTGATTTTAGTCAGACTTGTGTTTCAACGTGTTTACATGACAATAAAACAGCCAAATTATTGTCTGACCTTTTAATATGAGTGTTTTGCAGATGCAGCTTTGTCTTTTGTATTCTGTTCTAGTGCATCCTGCTATTGCCATCTTACTTACCCTACCTTTAAGCACATATTGGTGCATTTGACTAGACTTATACAACTATATAATGTCAGATAAAACTATGCACTCCAGTATGATTTGATGACAATCTACTGCAACAGTTTAAGGGCCATGGCTCACTTTTATGAATCCTGTTGTTTATTGTTGGACTTGCTACATTATGGCCGGTCTGTTTCATGACCACATTCTTGCTCATAGTCATTTTCAGCTTTCAGCCCAGCGGCCCCGGCCAAACTTTTATCCTTATTCTGTAAGAGCGAGAGAAAAAAGGAAAGCTCGCGCAGGCTCTCCTGGATTTACACTGACCGTGGAGGGATGCATTCAATTGTGCTTCCTGCACTGCTGTGTCTCTCAGTCAGAGGAAGCCAGACTGGCAACAGGCCCGAGCTTTAAAGACATGTTTAGCAGTTTGTTTTTTCCTTTTCAAATACAACATATTTTGGATTATACAACAACTTTTTGTTTTTCATGCCACTGACATCATGTATTTTGACATCAGTGCAAGTGATGTTGGCTTTGAAAGCAGAGCAGTGATGTTACAAGCCCTCATACCCTGATGGTATAAGGATGAGTGGCCATTTGGTATGGATGTAGATAGCAGACATGCAGTCGGTGGCGGTGCATGACATCATGCATCAGGAAGGTGATACAGCAGGGGCAGAGGTCGACCCGTATGTCAGCAGACTGAAACATGTCTACTGTCTGTAAATGTGCGTCTGACTGATGTTTTTTTCAGTCAGACAGTTTGAGTTGGACCTGCAGGAGATGAGCAGAAATGTTTTTTTTTCCCTTAACTCTCTCTCGTTTAATAGCTAATTATATGAATAACATTTTAATATCAGGATTCAAAGTTGCAACGAATAGGCAGCAATGAGGGTATTCGTGACTGTACCACTTTTCCTCACGACTCTCCCCGTATCCTGTCATGCTGAGGAGTTTCACGCCTCTTGGAGGAGGTATATCAGATTGCACACCGGATGCGTACGAACCAGGGCCTAGTTTTCCACATATATTATTGAGCGCATGTTTTTTTTTTATCTCACATGCCCCTACACAACTGATTGCAAACACACACAAACAACATTTTAAATGCAGCTGCACGGATGATGCGTGTGTTTTTGCCGTGACACATTTCGATGAAGTGGTGACACCGAAGAGTTGAGTAAAGTTTGTCCTCCCTCGATCCGCCATCGTGGTTTATAAGTATCGAATATTCAGCCTCCTTCGAAGTGATGATGTGATGATAAACTATCACAGGAGGTGATCTCTTATCTCAGATGGTGTTGAAATATCTTTGACATTCCCAGTCATATTGACTTTGATGAGACACTTCTGTGCAACATTCTGTTCAACAAAAACAACAGACACCACATCGCTCTCAGTTTAGCAGCATTAGCAACTGTTACTACAAAGTCGATGGTGACAGGTGGTCTGTTCCATTTGCTTTGGAATTTAGAAGTTGGAACTGGGAGTGATGTCACCACTAGTGATGCGACTTGCTCTGTTGGGTAATCCAGGAGTTATTCTGTGAAGCACTTATCGAAGTTTGCTTCTATGTTGTATGTGATGTCGTCTGATGACTCATTGGTGGGACGAACCACAGGACTGGTGTTTCAGGAATTGTTTTGCGATTTGGTGCGCCATTTGAAATATATGGGACTGTGAAAAGCAATTTTGTGCTTAATCAGCATCGATTGCAACTGTGGCTTGAAGACTGTTCTTCAAAGCAGGAGAAATATCTATAAAAAATGTTTTGCCTAAAACTGTTGCAAAAGTGTTTCCCCAATTTACAAAAGCACAGTCATTGTCATCACCTCTCATTCACTCACACATCTTCTACCGCTTTATCCTCCACATGATATATCCGTCACACATGCAAATCCCAGCTGACATAGGACGAAAGGTGGGTTACATCCTGAGACCAGTCCATCACATGGCCACATAGAGACGAACAATCATTCACTCACTCTCACAGTGTCATATTTACCGAATCCCCAAATTTGCATGTTTTTTGGACTATGGGAGTAGACCGAAGACCCCGGAGAAAACCCCTCACCCCCTTTATTATTTCCGATTTCAGATCAAAAAGTATACACTAAACACTGAATGTCTTTGCAATAGATTGACCTGTTTTATGTATTTGTCCAAGGTTTGCATTGCGTTTGTGTGGTGGGAAACGTCTCAGAAACCTATACAAGGGTGGCTGAGGTTTCCCCTGAGTTAGAAACTCACCTCAAATGGACAGCATCAACAGTGTTGCATTCATTGAAAATACAAAGATTTTCAGGGCCTATCGCAGATATGTCTGTTTTGTTGTTACCTCATGAAGCCTTGCACTTAATCTGCAGCTGTTCTGCATTTATCTGACAGCTGCACTCACTTTGCTGATAAGCATTTCATTGTAGTTTTATCAGCTTATAAGTATTTTAACGCTCAACACCTTTATTTTCAGCGTGTATCATGTCACAATAAAGCAAAGTCGTCAACATGGGCTTTAAACAGATGAACGTTTTAACGATGTTACAGTGAGCAATCCAATTATTGGCTCGAACATGATCAGCGAAAGCCTCCTTAAGCCTCTTCCCCTGTTCTCCGCACGCTCGTCAGAAACTTCACTCAGATATGTTATGAACTGCTTTCCCCCCCAAAAAAAGACGACACGTGAGGAATGCTGCTTAATGTCACCGGCTGTCAGCTCGAGCTAATGCGAATATGCTCAATCCCAGTGATGTCATGGCGTGATATTCGGGAAGGGAAAACTGGCGGCACGCGATGGCATTAACTGAGCTGTGTGTGTGTGTGCAGGAAGCAGACATTGCATGGAAGAGATCTGTCTGATCACAGCTCCCTCAGGTATTTTATTAGCAGTGCAGATGTCTGAGATCATTGCAGATTATGAAGCGCAGATACGAGCTTGTGCAAGACTCTTCACTTGTTGATTTAAGTGTCCTTTAAGTGGATATTAATATGGTTTTTTTGTCACCCTTTCACTGACTTCAGTGTTGATGGTTTGCTTTTAAATGCCCATAAAAATTAAAGGTTTTATTTTAAACTTTTTTTTAAATGATTGCACAGTGTAATAAGAAAAAATGACACCCACTGGGTTTGTATTAATGCCTTATAAGCCTTTCACCATATTTTTTTTTTTTTTATCTTGGCCACTTTTTTTCGATTTATGCAACAAGGGAACTGTGCTATTCTGTATCCAAACTATAAAGAGCCTTCATTTGTTATCTATCTTGTTTTTTTTATACAGTGGTGCTTATTATGTCATAACAAAACATCGGCCTGAGGAAAAGTACCAGTGTCCTGTACTTCACCAGCATAAACAAAAAAAAAAACTGCTCGGTACACAAAAGCCACTTTAAGACTGAAAGGTCACTCTTGACTCTTGAATCAGCTGATTATAGTTATTATATTATTATAGTTGCTATTTGTCAAAGTCAAAAATGAACTTTGATGAGCAACTTCCCGGCAACCTTGAACTTCTTGGGGGTAGCTTTAAGACATTCTTTTGAACACTCCTTACTGTGCCATTCAATTAAATTAATAACTGTTACATTCATAAAAACAAATGCATTTTGCACACGGATAAATGCCTCGATTGTCTAATCCTGAGCTGATCCCCGTGATATTCCTCATCTTTAATGAGCATGAGGGAAAACACCAGGAAGAATTCTTAAAACTACTATATAATAATATATAATAATAATAATAAGAAGAATACATTTTATTTATATAATGATTTTCATGGAAGTGAAAAGTCAGGAGTTTTTTTCCAACTCTTTCCTCTGTGGTGACAAAGACACTGATTTGCTGGCTTCCTGCAACGGCACGAGTAAAATTACCCTATAGGGACATGTTGGATTTGACGTGCAACTCAGCTTTCAGAAACTATTTGATTTTTCCCCATAACACAAACCGTTGCTAACCGCGGAATTACGCTAATGCAAATCGGCTTGCCCAAATGTGACGTCTGCGATATGCCCAGAAAATGGTTAAAACCATTGCGTTTTTTGAGGAGTGATTTGAAAGGAAAGGTCAGAACATCACAGATGTGTTGGGGTAGTGAGTTCCAGAGGGAGGAAGGGCTCCACTGGAAAAGACTCAGGTTTGGTGCTTGGTCCTGGGTGGTGGTAGCTTTAGCAGGTTGGTGTCTGAGGACCGGAGCCTGCAGGATGTTGTTTAGGTCAAATGGAACAAAAATAGAAACTGTGTATATACAGAAATGTGCATCCACATTTTTTTCATCAGATTTTATAAACATTTGTCCGATTCTGTCTGTAAATCACAGGGACCAGCATGCACGTACAAATGTGGGCTTATTTCATAGATATTGGAAAATATAACATGCAAGTTATTCGAAATGTCCAGGGTGTACCCGCCTGAGCTGCATGGCTTCCGTGATATCTAAGAGTAGTGTGTTCCAAAGTTTAGAGGCATAAGTAAGTATGTTTTATTATTATTTATTTATTTTAGTTAAGAGGTTTTATTGCCATGTTCATTAAGATTCTGAAACGATTTTCATCGAGATTTATATTGTGCCCTACGCGGTATAGGAAACATTTGGGTTCCATCACTACAGACAAAGGGCCAATTCCAATTCCTATCTTAACCCTCAATCTTAACTGGCCCTCAAAACCAAGTGTTGAGGGTTATATTAGTCACTTAGAAATGGGACACCCCTTAAATGCAGATACGTCTTCAGACTGTAGGGGGCAGAATAACGCGAAAGCTGCGTCCAGTCTGTCAACTCCAAAAAAGAAGAAGAACACATTTACGTCAGGATTATTTATTACGATCCGTTTGTCAGTCAAGTTATTAGGTTGTCAGTAAGTTATAAGATGATACTCATACAAATACCACAACCACGGACATATTCAGCTGACAGTTACCACACACCACGACTTATTGAAAAGTAAACAATAGCAAACCATCGCGTGTGCGCACCGGCCGTCTATTGACAAAAGATCGTAAAATAAAAATAAATGTTACGCAACAATGACGTCAGTAATCCATAATATGGGCCTAAACTAAGATAATACAATGGTTTTCATCATTTTTATATCTCTATTAACAAAGAAAATACTTCATTTGTATCGCACTCGCTTCGCTGCTTTCATCACCATCTTTCTTATGTGAAAACACGCAATGCATTCTGGGTAGCCATTGCTCCCAATGGTGGTCTCGGAAAATCTCAATATTGAGGGTGATACAGCCCTTAAACTTGCCCCTCAACTTAATTTTTCTGAGAATCGGGACAGCACTTGCACTAGAGGGAACGTGCATTTTTGAGATTGAGGGTTAAGCAAGGAATTGGAATTCACCCAAAGTCTGTGTTATTACTCTAACCCCTTTTATTTTTGGCCATGACTGTAAACAATGGAACAATTCCCTTATCTTCTCCACATCATTACAGAGGTCAGGACTCTGCATATTAAAACCGAAGCTTTTCTTGTGTAATATACACTATATTAAATCATTTACGCTTTATCGACATAGATTGGATAAACACAATGAACAAGTCATTCATGTAAATGCAGCTACTAGTGACTTATTTACGTAATCTTTAAAATCCGGCAGCCTACTTGAACCCTGCTTATGTAATTTTTTTCAATTGATGTGAAGACAATCAATCAAATCAAACACCATCACCTTCTTTTGATTGATCTAGGTTACTCCAACAAACCCTAACACACTTTTAAAGCCCAACCCAACACATCGTAGCCACAAAAATAAATGCCTCAGTTACTCATCTGTGTCTTAATGTCTTGTTGTAACCACTTGACATGTGCAGAGGTGTTTACTGAAAGCAGACTGACAAGCACTGTGGGGCAGCACTGCTATGACTCCTGCTGTGTCGTGCATCACTAATGATATCTGTGCTGGATGCACCACAAAGCACATTCTTCCCCCGACCTTTGATTTTAAAGGAACTGCGAACTGTCGATTCTTGCCTCGACTTGATCGACTCAGTATGCGTGACTCGCGACTGCCTGGGTTGGACACTGTTCTAAAAATGTGGGGGACTGGGATTGAACTTGATTATTCAGAGGGAGTGTTTTGTTGTGAAAAACATTTCGCCCATAGAAACATTTTTTTTCCCCCCCTTCTTTTCTTCGTGACACAAATGAGAAAATACAGTAGCACTCTCATTTTGAGTTGTTAACACCGCAGACCTCAAACACAACAGAACCTGTCTGCCAGGCATAATAACCTGGCTGGCTTCCTTTGCCTGCAGAGTTGATTAGGAGGAGCATGCTCAAGTTCAACCTGAATAACAAGCAAAACACCTGCAGAGACGGAGAGATAGAGGGAGAGAAGGGGGAAGTGTTGGAAATGCTCATTGTTTCTCTTGTTCCAATGAACCTGATGAAGTCATATATCTGTGGGATTCTCATTACCTCCCTGTTTCTTTCTTTCTCTCTTTCTTTTTTTTGGTGCAAAAATTCTTCGAAGGCCTCTCGCTTTGAAGTGCTTCCTCCTCTGAACACGGGAGACGTTCTGATTGGTCGGGAACTCCGTGTGAGGAGTGGTGAGAATGTGGCACCAGCTTGAATGCCAAAGTCCTCGGGGCATTCATAGTTCACACAGGTTGTGTTCTCACTAATTTATTGGTTGACTGGGATTCCAAATCTCAGTGAGGACAGTTGAAATTATGGCTCTCACACTTTTGTGTACTTGTATTACACACCGTAGCTCTATAATTTAATAAACTAGGCACCAACAGTGGAATTCAATAGAAATCTTGCTGATTGAAGGAGTTTCAACTCATTTATCTTTCAGGCTAAAGATGCTTATGTGTAACTCAACAATCAACCTTTGTTGTCCTATTTTATCTTCCGCTTTCAAAGTTTTGGGGCAAGCAAGTGGTACAAAACTGATTTTATTCATTCATCGTCAAATGCTTTATTCTCCACATGAGGGTTGCGGGTGCCTGAGCCAATCCCAGCTGACATAGGGTGAAAGGCTGGGTACATCCTGGACAGGTCACTCCAGTCCATTGCAGGACAAACATAGAGACAAAAAAAACATTCATTGTGGGAGGAAAACTGGAGAACCCTGGAAAACCGTTTAGCGGAAAACCAGCCATGAAATTTCATGGCTGCCGACCCAGAGTCCTCGACCATCTTTAAGAATTATCTCTGTTGCTGGTTTGTTTTTTCGGTGGGTTGTTGGCCTGTTCCTCCATCCTCATGGACGTGGCTCCACAGCTTGTGTTCACCGACTCTGTTGAAAACAATTGTTTTTACAACAGTCAGTGCGGTGACGTTGTATCTCTCTATAATCTAGTGCATATTGAATTTCCTGTTGACCTTTACGTCACAGAAAAACAAACGTATCTCTTAATAATTTTGCCTTTTTGTCAGTCCAAAAGTGGGTCAATAACAATAATAGACAGATTAATCGGACTATGAATCGATTTATCCAGGTCTGTTAGTCCAATTAAGACAAGCTCAATTTTACTCAGACTAACGTGTTTATATGACATTCAAGGAGACATTATCAGGGGCGGAGCTACGGGGGGCAGCTTCCCCCCCTAACTTTTGTGTTTTAAAAACTTTACTTGTAAAAATATCTGCGACTATGTCCACAAGCTTTTCAAAGTAGTGAAACAAACAATACATTGACCAAAAGTCAATAATTGTAGATATAAACTTAGGCCCCTGACTCACTTAGCTACGGCCCTGCATCAAACGTGCAGTGCGCTGTTCAACAGTCTGGCTCACACACAGCGAGTCTGCTGTGGTGGCTCTGCATCCTGTCATGTTTTAATCCATAACGTTTACACAGGGTCGCCATTTCGCGGGCGTTACGTCACAACACACTACACAGTTGTAGCTCGATGGATCATATTGATTTGTTAGCTCATCGTTTGGAAAAGTGATAATTTGTCGACTCTAGCCGGCACATTGCCATCATGTATAAAGTATCCACTGGACACGTAAATCCTCTGAGGCTAGAAGTTTGTGTAGAACACTTTGTGTACTTCCACTCTTCCGGATACTATTGCCCTCACCTGCACTCTCACGTTTTTTAGGGACAAAGCGGAGCTCCGCGAGACAACAATTCCAGGAATGTCTCGTTGTGACGTAGAAGTGAGCGCGGAAGTCAACGTGTTTTATTCCCTGTAATTAGACTGAGGCAGACCACAAAAACATGAGTGATTCGTCTTTTTTCACACTTTGCCTACTCATAGGGCCTCCAGAGTCCCAAATATAGGTATTAAAATGATTTAAAAAGTTGATTTAGCATAATTTATCCCCTTTAAGAAAAGCAATTGTCTACACACAAGGGGGCGCTCAATCGAGAAAAAGGTGAAAAACCAACCAGACCTGCAAAGTCGTCTCCAGAGTTTACAGAGAATGATATCCAGTGAGCAGCAGTTCTCTGTGGGGAAAATGTCTTGTTGATGCCAGAGGTCAGTGGAGAATGATCAGACTGGTTTGAAATAATTGAAAGACAACAGTAAAATAATCAATCATGCACCCAAGAAATGAAAAGGACCAGTGATTGCATTCCACCAAACTTTGACAAACACCAGGTGCCACTCCTGCTGCTATAACAGTTTCCTGTGTACCTAATAAAGTGGCCAGTGTGAGTGTATATTCAAGGCTTTGAAATGGTAGTTTACATTTTTGTATTTTGGATTGTGCTGGGATTTTTATACGCTGTCAGCGTGAGTAGGCTTTTATGCAAGAGCTGGTATCTGTATTTAAAACAATGAATCTAAGTTTGTGAAGATTACAAGGCCTTGAAACACAAACGGGTGCAAACCACAGGTTTGTTTATAACAACCGTGTCCCGCGAAGGAACCGATTCATTGCGCTTCATGTTAATCACAGCGTGTGTTGTCAGTGCAGGTAGTCAGCAGGTAGTCATACACCCAGAGCATAGCAACTTCTATGATATGGTAAACAAGACATCAAATACATGGAATATTTGACCTTGTTTTACCTATCTAAATTAGAATTGCATAACCACATTTCCTCAGGCCTCCTTCACTCACTGATGAGAAAAGTCGATAAGCGTGCTTGTTTGTTAATTCGGGTTAAGTATTTTCATAATATTATTTTATTCAGAGACAAATGGCCAAGACGTTTGACATACTTTGGATGTTGGCCTGGATACTCGTCTAAAACAGTGGATTGCAGATAAAAAATCCATCAAACCACCGTGGACTGTTTCACCCTCAAATCCCTGTTGCATGTATAGATTATATGTATGCGGACGCATGAAAATAGGATGCAAAGCTAAGAGCATTCCACACAGCTGCTGTTGTTTCATTTTCCATTCTGATGTCATGGAAATCCTATAGTGGGAGAAAAATCATTGTCAGTTTGTGAGACAAACGCGTCTCATCAACATGTCATCAACATGTCAAAGAAGAAGATTCTGTGATGCACGCAAGAGGGTCGGCGTTTTTTAATGTGTCATGTAATGAGCACTTTGGCTTTTGTCCTTTCAGATTCCAAGCGCTGTGTTGTGGTGAATAACTGAATATCATCGGCGTTATTCATTAGTGGAGCATTTTATGAGGCGGCTCAGAGAGCCTCAGGCCCTCAGTCAGTGTGGCTCTTATCTGCAGCGCTGCAGGAGCCACTCTGTGGTTCCTGTTATTGCGATCCCTCAGTGTGCAGGCAGATACTTGTGCACCCGAAAGCCAGGCTCTCTCTCGCCTTTTCCACCCGCAGTCCAGATTGTACAAACTTCACTGGCAGAAGACAAGGATTGTTTGTTATTGTAATACCAGTCCACAGTGGCTTGAGCGTGCGTTGTTTTGACTCGGAGAACAATCAAGTGTTGCAATAAAAGAGGCTCCCTCCCTCCCTGAAGCCCCCACGTCTCCTCCCATTAAACTCCTTTCCCCTCAAATGTTTGTTTACAGCACAGACTCTGCATCATCCTCATTCTTTACACTCACTGGGAGCGAGGAAACACCTCTACCTTTAATATTTTATATATATATATATATATAAAAAAAAAAACAAAGCAGGTATTTCCTGTCGTGCAGACGGCTGTCACCAGCAGTTAATTACATAAAGGTATGTACAAATGGAGGGAATCATAATACCACAATTTATTTATTTCTAAGTTTGTGCCCGACTTCATGCCAACAAGTTTTCCATGCAGCAGGTCACGTTTGAGATGCAAAAACTACACTTGTGCAACACTCCCAAAGATTAATTTATCGTAGACTCAATTACCGAAAGTCAATTATATAGTCAAGTCAAGACACATTTTTTTTTCCGATGTAACCCAATGTCATGAATGACAAATTTGCCTTGAGGGGCTTTCGCTGAATAAAAAAAAAACATCCTTATACTTAGTCCCTTTAAACGCAAGTTGCTCGGATTAATCTGACGACCTGCAGGTGTGAATAATTAAATACCTTATGAAGGGTGAATAACATTAGATTGACATGCAATTTCTTACATCAATCGGTATGAAACTAAGACGTCAAATACGTCACTTCAATTATGTTGCAGCATTATGTTCATTTTGTAAAGGAAAACTAAACTCTCTATGGGTTGCCACAGCGATCAGAGACTTTTTCAGTGATCCGCACATTTGTTTTGGCAGAGGTTTTCTATGCCGGATGCCCTTCCTGACACAACTCTCCCATTTATCTGGGCTTGGGACAAGCACTGGATGTGGCCCACTGTACGGTTCGGTTTGACACATTACGGCTTGGAATGGTTTAGCTCTGGGTCAGGGTTGTGTTTCGACGGAGAACAATACTGGTCATACCAGTGCAACAAGAACAAACGGCGGCATGAAATTCAACATTCTGTCTGGCTGATGTTTGCTCCTTCTTAGTGGTAGACTGCTAAAAGAGTGTTAAAATTGTCTCAACTTCCATGGGATCTTTACATCGGTCACAAAGGGGGTGATGTTTTTCTGTCGTGGGTAGTGCCACTCAAGCTCCACCCTGACCTTACAGTACCATTTTAAGTCCACAATATACTTCTCCGACTGCGTAATGCGTTATCTGACTGCATAACCACGGAGACCACTCGAGCCTTCATACTTCTCCGTCGTGCTGCCGGATACGCACTGCAATTTCCCACCCGATCAGCAATGGGGATTGGGTACCTTGCTCAGATGTACCCCAGCCCAACCTGTCGAGATTAACTAAATACAATTCTGCTGATTTGAGGGATTCTCAAAGTTTTGATACCTGAGGGCCAATTTAGGAACCCAACGTTGGACTGAGGGCCGCAAAAAAGGAAAAAAAACAGAAAGAAATCCCATTTGTAATAATTTTAATGACCACATTGCAGTTCTACAGTTTACAATTATTGGTCTGTATCCATTAATGTCCAATAAACATTTAACAAGCTTAGTACCTCCTGGATTAAAACTATCAACTTTAATTCACTGCGGGCTGCCAGAAATGTTTCTGCGGGCCACCATTGGCCCCCGGGCCACACTTTGAGAACCAATGGGTTAGAGTATCAACACATTTAGCTATCAGAATGTTCAAAGGTTGGCTGCTGTGCAAAGCTGAGCCATCAAGAGAGGCCAAAATGAGGAAGCCGAAGAAAAACCTGAATGAAAAACCTCAAACTGAATATTGATATTGTGTGAGCAAATTACCCTGAACCCCCCCCCCCCCCCAACAAAAAAACCCAAAACATGTCTGATGCTCTGTGGCTTTTGTTCATCACCTTATCGGAAAGTTGAGAGTGAACAACAGGAAGTTGGGGTGTGTGTTCATGGACCAGGTAGATGACAGATGTTAATGACTCTTTTTGTGAAGGAGATGAGACACAAAAGCTGTGAGTCAAAGACAAACCAACTAAAATGGAAAAGCACTTTTCAGTTTTTATGTTTCCAGACTTTCCATGTCTTTCTTAGAAATCGGAAAACTGAAAAGGAATGATGTGTGAGTGTGTGAGGGGCACTGGTAGCTGTAGGTAGGTGGTGGGCAGAGTAAAAGGTGGAAAGTCTCTCTTGTTCTTGTTCAAAAGGGCAGAGAACAAAACAGGAAACCATCACCGTGTTTTGGCTCACGGCCGCTACAAGTGTTTGGAATTTTGAGGTGAATTCACATGTTATGTTCATGTCTGTGCTCAGGTCAGAGCATGCACACACACACGCGCAAACACATACACATCTACATGCACACACACACACACACTCACAGTGGATGGAATGTCTGGCATTCCTCGATAAGCAGGGACATGAAGACTGTGATCCCCCTGTGGATGTTATGAGCAGCGACTGCTGAATAGACTAAATACGTGATGGATCGGTGACCTTGGTCAGATCTGGACTCATGTTCACTTGTCGGTCAAAGTGCTGTTGATACATGCGTCGTAACGATTTTGGCTAAGAGAAAGCACCGTGACCTCTTTAATGCTCTGTAAACTTTACACAGCAGCTACAGCGTTATCTGTCGTGTTTTTTTTGTTTTTTTTAACATTGTTAAAGCATCGCTTCTCAGAAAGCGTCTTATCGTGTCCAACCAAAAAGGCACAATAATAAGAAAGGCCTCGCTCTGCGCTGCAAAGCTAGATCTGTGGGTAAGGAGGTGTGTTGAGTCTAAAGGCAGCTTTTTCTGGGAAGGTGACTGTCTTTTAGCCTGGTTAGATCACCATGGAAACTTATGCTGGCGCAGACCAGGTTATGTTCAGAGTTTCAGCTTGAAATAAACTACCAAAAAAATGCACTTCACTCTTTCAGCCTCTTTGGACATAATTTTTCCATTCTGTGAGATCCACTGGCTTTTTCTGACAATAGACTCTATACTATGTATTCTCATTCGCTGTGGTAATACATCACATACTGTATGTATTACCACAAGAACCTGATGGTGATGCAGACTCTTTTTGGGAATAGAGCTTTTGCCTATTTTTAGATTTAGGGATAAATTCCAATTCCTACCTTAACCCTCAAGCTCAACCCTTAATCTTAACTGGCCCTCAAAACTAAGTGTTGAGGGTTATTTTGTCACTTAGAAATGGGACACCCCTTAAATGCAGATATGTCTTCAGACTGTGGGGGGCAGAATAACGCGAAAGCTGCGTCCAGTCTGTCAACTCCAAAAAAAGAAGAAGAAGAAGAACACATTTACGTCAGGATTATTTATTACGATCCGTTTGTCAGTCAAGTTATTAGGTTGTCAGTTAGTTATAAGATGATACTCATACAAATACCACAACCACGGACATATTCAGCTGACAGTTACCACACACCACGGCTTATTGAAAAGTAAACCATAGCAAACGATCGCTTGTTCGCACCAGCCGGCTATTGACAAAAGATCGTAAAATAAAAATAAATGTTACGCAACAATGACGTCAGTAATCCATAATATGGGCCTAAACTAAGGTAATACAATGGTTTTCATCATTTTTATATCTCTATTAACAAAGAAAATACTTCATTTGTATCGCACTCGCTTCGCTGCTTTCGACGCCATCTTTCTTATGTGAAAACACGCAATGCATTCTGGGTAGCCCTTGCTCCCAAGAGTGTTCTCGGAAAATCTCAATATTGATGGCGATACAGATGAGATGATTCGAGATGAGCCAGGGGAGCGCCGACTACACAAGCAGGTGCAGAACGGTTTTGTTAACCGTCACTCGCTGAAGTGGATGATTTTATGATTGGCTTATTTGTCATAAACCCTAGTGATAACTCTGCCCAATTGAAACCCACATTTCAACAGTTAAAATCGGATGAAAACTGATTTCTAATATTTTTACAATATTACTATAAATAAATACAATATTATGTATATAAGACCCTAAATTACATAGTTAGAAGACTTTTGTGGATTTGGGTTTACAGAGCCTTTAAACCATCATTCTGTCAACATTCATTAGTGCATTTTTGTTGCCTACCAGAACTGTCTGGTCTCCCTCCAGTCTTAAACAATCATTCTGCTGGGATCCAGTTCTCCAGACTTGGTCCAACAAAGGTCTCATTAATATCACTGACCTTTATTTTGGAGGTGTTTTTTCCTCCTTTGCAGGTTCGGCAGCCAAATGTAACATTGCCAGTGTTGTTCTGTTCTGCTTCACCTACGTGAGTCACGTTGGTGACTAAAAAATAAAATGACTTTCTTTGGAAAGCCTTTCCAAAAAAAAAATTAAAAAAAATAAATAAATATATATATATATATAAACTGTAAGACACATGGTAACCCTGTTAGTCTAAGAGGAAAAACGGGAACCTGAAAACATGGCAGCACCAACAAATGCTCCTCTACTCAAAGCAGTTTCAAGCCTAAAAGCGGATAGTTTAACCCTTTAACACACTAACCCTCAAAATTTCCCCAAACATTTTGTGCTTTTGTTCTGTTTTCCAGAACTTCCAAAATCTGGCAACTATGTACAATTTACTGCATGTTAAAACAGTGGAAAAAAATTCGAAAAACAGATTTTACAAAATTAGAATTTTGAACAGTATAAAACATGCAATAACATGTTTTTGCATCTTTGTGTTAAAAACAGGAAATAATTTCAACTAAATCTTGCACACTGGACCTTTGACACCAACCTTATGGAATCTTATCTCATAATATGGAATCAAAACAAATGTGCTGATACTTTATTGGCACTAAGTTTAAGTTATAAACTATAAAGAATTTTAATTTTTATATTTATTGATCAGTTATTTTAGTCCCAGGATCAAAGAAAACCTGACAAAATCTATAGGCGATATATTTATAGGTGCAAAAGTGAAGTAATTGTGTTTATATTTGGAGTATTTCAGAGCAGCTCAAAGAAAGAATAATGTGACAGGAGGATACTGCTTGTCCCTTTGTTCCTGTGAACCTGACAGTTCTCTTCTTACACTCTGTTTTTGTTTACATATACATGTTGTCACTCAGGTTCAATAGCATTGACCTCTGACCTTGGAGAAGTACTTCCAGGTGGGGCGTCTCTGGTCTGGTCCGACAGTGAGCGCAGAGAGAGAAAGACCTCCTGCAGCTACACACGGATACTTCAACCCTAAACAAACAGTGATCTGAGTGCTCAGAAATGTTACGTGATCTCTCTGAACACGCGGGAGAATGAGACGACCGGAAAATCTAATAAACGGCTGTAAGTGATAGAGATCAGGGATAAATTAGACTCATATTTGAACAAATAAACTGTTGCAATATTAAATAATTTTTTTATTGAAGAAACTCTAGTGATTATATCTGAAACTGCTGCACTAAGGTATAAAGGACGGTTGACATTTTACTTTGTTTCACTGGGAAAGGACTTTTAATCTCAGTGTGACTTCCTAGTTAAATAAAGATTAAATAAAAATCAGTGTGTAAATCATTCACTGCTTCTCCACAGCAAAAAGACTGCTGCACTGGGCAAACTGATCAAAAGGGTTGTTATTAGTCTCCTAATTAATCATGGGTGTGTTTTTGGCTGTAAATCAATGAAACAATCGCGGTGTCATCTCCCATTTTACTTTAAACACCAGGTTGGGTTGAACAAACTGCTATTTAAATGGGTGGAGTTGTCAGGCAGTGAAAGAGAATACTTTTCTCACATGAGCAGATCACCTGTGTGTGTGTGTGTGTGTAGCAGGTGATCGTATACACGCACTGACAGGAAGCTCACAGAAAGGCTAATGATGATCTGCTGGAAAGCTGTAACTGACAAAAACATGTATTTTTCACTTTACACCACTTGTAAGATGAGGCCCAGTGCCCATCTACTCACCCATTTGCCTTTCACTTAAAGGGACACTGCGTAGAATTTATGGGTTTATTTGACCCAAAATCCTCCTTTTTTTGTGCTCCTGCATTGTCTAGTCGCTGTATAATAGTTTTTGTTTCATTTTCGTAGTGTTTCAAAAAGTCATGTAAAATAACATGGTCACGGCCGCTGTTGCATTGTCACTGTTAGCAGCGAGACGCCATGTTTCTACCGGAGCCTGTAAGGACAAACGCGAGAGAACAAATCAAGAGTCGCTTTACTTGTAGCGGAAGTCCCGCCTCCACTCTCTCCGCTTCGTCTGCTACGGCCGCGGTAGCTCGCCCTCTGCCTCGCCGGCTTCTGACAGCTCTACCGCGGCCACGAAGAGCTGTCCCTCGTTCTCTCCCCCTCCCTCTCGTTGTCTGAATAAATACTAGAACCTCATCTGCTGACACGGAGAAAGACGACGAGGACGACATTTGACCGGCTGAGAATACCGTAGCGCTCAGGGAAGGGAGGGGGTGACAGGAGGAGCAGTTCGTTGTTGTAAATTTCAGCCTCTCCTCTAGATGTCACTATAAACTACTTACTTCACCTTTAATAAACTTTTTTTTTAAATACATAATCATCCTGAGTAACTTTAAGTCCAAACCGTCTGCTACAGCCAGAGGGAAATATTTCAGCCGATAATATCTGCAATTTTTTTCCCCAATACTGTATACATACTGTATGTCAGCTGATATATACAGAGCAACTGAAGGACAGAAATATATTCAGAGAGAGTTCCAAGTTGAAGTGTATCATTATTAATAATGTGTTTACTGAGATGTCATGTTCCCATGTTCCCAGAACATGATTATTAAAACTATCTTATTATGACATTTACATGCTGTAGTATTATACATATATATTATGTAATATGTACTTTTCATTATGGAGAGTAAACAGGAAAAAGTGCACGGGCTCAGAGATTTGTGGTGATACAGACGATAAATGGTTTGTATTTATATCGAGCTTTTCTAGTCTTGATAACCACTTAAAGCTGCTTTACACTACAATTTTTTTCCATTCAGCCATTCACACAGCGCATTTTCTATCACTCATCTTTCATATCCGTTCACTTGCAGCTGTGCGGTTAAGGGCCTTGCCCAAGGACACAACGGCATGTAGAGTAGCAGAGTAGCAGAGTCAGGAATCAAACCCACAGCCTTCAAGTTGAAAGACGACTCACTCTACCACTGAGCTACCTTCGCCTACCCCGACAGGATAGGATAGATTTTAGTTGGCAGGATGTGATGAAAATTTCAAAATACAAACAAGTGGTTGGGGAAAATCCCAGCATGCATTTCTACAATGTTGCTTCCGAGAATGGATGTCAGTTCATCAGATGCAAGAAACCTCATGTGTTTCTCTTGTGATAGGGTTTGTTTCCTTCCTCCTGTCAGTGATCTCTGCATTAGCACCATCTCATTTACATGTCTGTGTCGTGCTGGAGGAAAAAAAACACGGAGAATGAAGTCCACACAGAAAACCTGCAGCAGTGAATAATGTTACGAAAGTCACTTTTGCATCTTGATGCCGATTTAATCTCCCGCCATCAAACTTCAAGCTCTGCTTATGTCTGCGCATGTTGACAGCACATCAGCGCACTTCATGTGCGGCACTCGCCTGTGGCTCAAAACATCATCAGCTAAATATCAGCTGTCAGGCCATCGTTGCCCAAATCTGCTCCATGTGTCACAGGAATGTGTGCGGGACAAAAGACCGTGGATCGTTTCATTAGCGAAGCTGGAAAGAAAATTATCATTCCTCACTCCAGAACCTCAGGAATGCTTGTGTGTGAACTGCAGGGTCACGGCGGAGCGAACGGAACATGAATGTGAGGAATTTAGTTTTCCAAAATCCGTAGCAGGTGCCTGCAAGCATATACGTCCATGTAATCTTCCCTGAGGGAACCGAGGCGGCCCCGATATCACGCAAGTCGAAGTCGAAGTGCGACTTCTCAGTCGTATCAGTGCTCGTCTACTTCACCTGTCTTGCTCCCAGTGGGTTCGCGTGCTAACACACACGTTTGTGATCTGAACACTAAGTTCACAATCCAAATTACAGGAGGCAGCAGAGTCATTATATCCACCTGCCGCATGGAAAATGTTCCAGATGAGCTGAGGCTCAAGCACAAAAAATGTTCAACGGTTGAAGTGACACTTAAAAGAGTTATGCAAGTGTTTCACCTCTAGTTTTTCAGCTGATTTCACTCTAGCGTGAAACCACTCCAGTGAGTGGAAAATCTACAGAACTGCAGGGAGGTCTGTTATGAGGATGAAGCTGTGAGAGGCTGAGGAAGAGGATGATGCCCACAGGATTCACCACACTCGACACGGATGGATCGTCTATAATTGAGATTTGTCGGCCCACCATTTGTGTCCTCACATTCTTTTTACGTGACTACGCTTCGGTCGAGGTCTGCTCAACAACACCTCTCTCTCTACTTCTTTTATGTTCTGTAGATCGAGCAAAAAATTCCAAAAATTCGGCTGAAACTCATGCACTTTTTGGAACTACATTTTATTTTTAACGTCCATTGCTGAAACTATGTTAGTAATCTACAGGTATTCAGTATCATGTGAACAGATCAGTTGACACTGATAAGTGAACCCACTATTCCAGTGTGTAAAATGTTGACAATCAGCTGATTGTATGAATTCATTACCCTAGGAGCCTTTTATTTCTAAAACAGGAGCAGATCGGCTCTATGGAGACCACCATTTTGGACCACCATGTGTTTACAGTTGCCCACAATAGACAAACTAAGGCTGGCTTTACACGACAACGATCTGAACACAAACCGCAAAAGTGGCGTTGCGTTCCCACTTTTTGTTTCGCGTTTAGATGAGCGTCTTTGGGTGGAAATCTGCATGCACACGGTGACGCAAAAGTGTGTGAAATTTTATGTAGTATGCATGCCAAGTGGCTAGGTGGCACTGTGAAGCACTGTCATACAACAACACCAGGTTAAACATCCTTCTACTTCTCTCTAGTAGCGCTGAGTAGCCCACAGTCCAACCAAAACATTAACTCGGCGTAATTGCTGAAATGACTCCTGGATTGGTATCAGAGCAGATAAGGCAACTTGAATGTCCGACTGATGGATAATAATTCGACGTGTTTGTTTAAGCCCCAAAAACGCCGTCGTCGTCTAAACGAAAGGCACATCTGATAAAATATTTTGTCGGTTTCACTCGGGAGCGTTGCCGTGTACAGCCAGCCTAAACATCTTATGAGTTCTGATGCTCACTGAAGGCTACATAGGTTCTTCAACACACTTGTAAGGGCAGCAACATGCAACTTCACCAATAAATAAAGTAATATTTTACACACTGTTCCTGTAACTAACTGTCAGTAAGCTGAGCTTTAATTGTTGGCTCACAGATTCTGACCCAAATGATGTGTTCACAATGGATTTTACATACAAAATTACATATATTGTTTTCAGTAATCATTTTTAAGAGCAGCATTCTCTGGCCAATGACTATTTTAGTTCTTTCAATATTTTTATTGTCATCTTCTCCTGGGAAACTTCTCGTGTCAGTCAGTCTCTATTCAACATCTGAGGTCATACAGGACTGCAAATTACACCTTTAATTGTGTTCAATGTGGCACTCTGCCAAAGTCTTCATTTTCCCACCTCAGTAGAGAACCAAACCAATTTTACAGTTGCCATAATAACATGGGAGATCATAACTTTACAATGTGTGTACGACATCACCGTTTGCCTCATGCTCACTTACACGTACGCTATTCCACTGTCACTTGACTGCGCTGTCATCAATAAGGTTATTGTCGTTCATCCAGAGCTTTTTACCTGCACCTGTGGGTGAGTGACTCATGAGATCATCACATTTTATTTTTCCACTCATGAGTCTGTGTAGCTGTCACTCAGTCACTGTGAGAGTGAACTGTGTGGAATGTCACTACAACCATAGACTGAATTAAGTGTGGGAAAAAAAACGGATTATCTTTTGTCAATGATGGGCCTGTCAATTATTTCTCTCCAATTTATTGTTTAGTTTGGTTCATATAACATTGTCTCATGGTGTTTTGCCAAACCTCAGAATAAACCTCTAATTATCACTCCCTGCTCCATTCATTCCAAAAAAAATAAATGATCACAATTTAGTCGCTATATACACAATGAAGTGTGACACTATTAACTTATAATAATTTACATGACATTTTTACTCAGTCTGTTAATAAGAGCTCAGCTGAGGCTGCAATTCTCCACCTGAATAACAATTTAGGCACATATATATGTAGGTAGGTGTCTGTTGTGTGTGTGTGTTTCTCGTATAGTTTAGGACCTTTTCGGGCATAAACTCTGATTTATCTATCTATCAATAATTAGGCAATGTAAGGGTTCATCAAAAATCACATTTGTGCTACAAACCTATCACTAAATCTAACCATACTGGAGCTCTTTGCAGTTGTTTTAAACTGTGAAATGTTGCTTCAACAGAATCAGAGAAGTTACATTTCTAATTTGTACAGTTTTTCTCAGTGGCTTTGGTGCTTTTCTCACATCACTATTAACATTTTAGTGCATTTCTCAAAAACAATTAGTGCAAACTGCAAAACCTAGTGGATAACCTGCAAAAAGTATGTCACTTGCTCAAAATGGATAGTCCATTCCTCAAAAGCAAGTATTCATGTCAATGAAACTGAATTCACAGTGGTTCTTTCAACATTTGGTTGCACCCTCTGACCAGCCTCAGCCATTGTGAGGCTGTGATTGACAACATGGTCCACAACTGTAGCCCTAATTTTCATTGGGAATCTGTCTATGTATTTGGTCTCTTCTTCCCCTTCCTCTCCGCATCCTCACCCCTCTTCCACGATGCTGACCTTCCATGTGTCACAGAATTGTAGAAATGGTACACACTATGTCCTGCTTGGTTTATATATTTAGTTTGCCAAGCGAGGGTTCGTAGGATTCATCCCTGAGTGACTGTGAACAAGTGGTTTGTCATTGGTCACAACTAATACTTCACACACCTCCTCGTGAGGGAAAGCTGAAGTTCACCTGAGAGCAATTGTTCAATTTAGGAGACATTTCCAGGAAAAAAATTAATGAAAGAAAGGTCTAAAATTTGCTTGAGAGAATTTGATAACTAGTTCAACAGTTTTGTATGTAATGACTCAAGCAATGAAATGAAGACTATCAGTTTTATTATGAACGACTATTCAGCATCCATAAGTATAGTTCATTTTGACTGACATGACAGAAGAAAATTATAATGTTATAAAACAGCAGAGAATTGTATGAAAGCAACTAATGCATATATGTCCAAAAGTATTTGCAGTTTGTTCAGAGGAAGGAGAACATGCTACTATAATGTGCACAGATGACTAAATGTTGTGGAGGTTGAACCAATAGTTATGAGAATTTTCATTCTGATCTGAGAAAAGCACCAAAGCGACTGAGAAAAACTGTATTGCATGGCTATTATTTTGTGATCTTTAAAGCAGCACCGGACAAGAGTAAACCATGTCAGAAGCTTAGTGGTGTCAGTCACCTCTTCACCCTCTGGCCATCACCGCTGCCTCCTCCTTTTACACTAAATCTTCCCCCAACACGACCCTTGACTCATTTCCTCCCTCATCCCACTGAACCCAGCATGAGCTGCAGGATTGTCCCAGTAAGAATCTGTCTGTCGACGCCCTCGGCCTGTGGCACGGAGCTAATGGCCCAGTTAAGAGTGTTTTGAGGTTGTGTATCTGTCAGGTGGCGCTGGCTGCTGCAGGCTCATGGCTCTGGGATTAACATAAAAGTCAAGTAAAGGGGATGTTTCCTTGTACGAGAGGTGGTGGGGGTGACATTCTTTATCCTTTCTGGGGGAAAAAAAGGATAAAAACTAGCATCTGCTTCCTATAATGTTGACAAGAGAAGTGACCACCTATCTTTTTCCCTCCATCTCCATTTTACAAGTTTAACATTCATTTCAGCTTTATTTAGACAGGCAGTCTTGCTGAGTTACAATCTCTTCTCTAAGAGAGAGAACACAGGACACTTTTAAAACACAATCACCAAAGAAAGACAATACAATGACCCAATACACATACTTGATAAAAAACTATTACAAGAATCATAAACAGAATCAGATAATAATACAGATCAGCGGGAGAGAGAGAGACTTTTATTGTCATTAAGCCCAATTCATACTCCTGCGTAAAGTGCTCTGCGTAGGTTACGCAGAGTCCTCTGCGTCGACGCAGAGCCTTGTCGTAGAGCCTCTGCGTCGTCTCCGACTGCACAAAATATTTTTTAAGTGTCCGTCACTCCGTCAAGGGACAACGGAGACGGCAAGAGCTGCGATTGGTCCTCAGGACAGGCCGAGATAACGCTGCTCTGTGCCAGCTGACAGTGCGCACCGAGCGTCCACAGAGGCGGTGCTGATCACCGCCGACAACGTCGCTGCCAAACTATAAATACGTCATATCTTAACACACACAGCACATGTTTAGACTCTAAATGGCCAATTTCGCGCCTCAAATTATCTTAAAACTGCGTTCCGTGACACAGAAAAGTGAGATACGGCCACTGTTTCATCAACAACAGTCTTTCTCTCTCGGACACCATTGCTCACTGTAGCCAGAAGCACAACAACCTTGCACAGCGACCCCTACTGATCGGGCGGGAAATTGCAGCGCGTATCCGTCACCAAGACGGAGAAGTATGAAAGCTCGAGGTGTCTCCGTGGTTACGCAGTCGGATAACGCATTACGCAGTCGGAGAAGTATAATGTGGCCTTTAGGCGGCATCGTCTTTCTTCGGACAACACAACAGTAGTTTGTATCACAATTAACATGAACAGCAGGCACGAAATTACAGAACCACAGCATGATCCATCTCAACGTCCATCTCGACATTCACCGTTTGTTTTTCTGGGATGTAAAGGTCAACAGGAAACTCATTCAATAGACACTAGCTTATAGAGGGATACAGCTGCACCTTCAGAGGTGGAGTCAGACATACACGGCCTACACTGTACATGTAAACGTACGGAGTGCTGTGTGGTGGGAGAGGGATGAAGCAGTTCCTCAGTCTTTTGGTTCATGCGCTTAAGGTCCTGAATAGTTTGCCTGATGGAGGGGGACAAACAGTCAACGACCTTGATAATGTTGCCAGCCTTCCTACGTAGGCAACTTGCATAAACTGCATAGATTGAGTTCAAATCTGGGAGATTGGCACCCATAATATCCTTTGTTTAATTTTGACAATGTGGGCCAAGGCTCTCCAGTTCTCTGCAGTGCAGCTGGAGAACCACAGCTGAGGATGCTCTACGTTGTGCTCCTGTAGATGTTTCCCAGGAGCTGAGTGGGGAGTCTGACTTTTTGAGTTTTCTCAAGAAGAAAAATTCTCTGCTGAGCTTTCTTCTGAGGTGTTAACTGTCCATTGTTAACCCTCTCCACTTCCTCTCCATTAACGTGGGGGAGGTGTTGTTCTCCTGGCTCTAGTGCAGCCCAAAACAATCTCCTCGGGACAAGGCTGGTGTCTAAACACCACTGTACCAGGTGTTGCACCTCCGCTCTGAAATGGCTCTCATCATCTCCTGTAATCGGTGGTGTCGACTGCAAATTAGTGTTGGAGCGGATGGGTGCTCAGTCATGTGTGAGAGGGCTGGGCTCAGGACAACAGGAGCACCTCCTGTGTTCAGGGTGAGAGTGGATGATGATGGTGCAACATTCAGATTTGAGGAAGGTTTGAAGTTTATATTAAAATGTGGTGTATGTTACGCTGCGTGTTACTGTGAACTGACTACACGCACTAAAGTGTTGAACAGGGTTAACATACAAAATACAAAGGTGACATACATTAAAACACAATAAATGGAAAATACAAACTCAACCCGAATTAGTAATGATGTTCTGTAAATGTTTCTCTGAGCAGTTTCTCTTTGTATTAAGTTTTTAAAGGTGATAAAATATATGGTAAACATTGACGTGCATTAAAACGGTTACTGCAGTCCCACTTCAAAACATCCCAGAACGCTTATGTGTTAAGTTAATGTGTTGAAAAAGCTTTTTCCTCCGTTTTTTCCCCTTTGTCTATAATATCCAATATCCACCACCTGGAGCCAGGAATTATAGTATTGTTTCATCTTATCTTTCTTTGTTGTTTTTCTTTATTCTTCTATAATCTCTACAGCTATGGGATGCTGGAGCCAGTCCCAACCCCAAATAAATGGGAGAGTTGTGGCATTAAACATTTTAATATGCAAATCACTGAAAAAGCAGATGATCAACTGTCATTGTACTCATCCTCACTTGACCCATAATCACTTATTACACAATAAATATATAAAATATATATATACATATTTACATAAACAAACAACAAAACCTATTGGACTTAAGAAACAACAAGACACATGTTTGACCTCAGCAGCAGGATTGCGGTCTCTATGTATAAATGTTATTTGTTATTTATATTTTAGTGGTTTTCCTGCTGACTGGATTGTCATCACTACACTAAGAAAGCAGTGTTTGCTGCCACTTACAGACTGGAAGGAACTGGATTTCTGTGCACAGGAACCACGCTGAACCTGATTTCTCAGACTCAAAACCACACGTATTGTGTTGGACGCTTGTTGGTCAGTGAACCTGAAAAGAGCACGTTCTCCTGAAAGGCCAGAGGAAGGCAAGAGTCAGGAACAAAGGCCTGAAAGATTGAGAGGAATGAAGTGAACAACAGATGAAGAGAAAGGAAAAAAACGTGTCCCAGAGGGTTAGAGTGCAGAGTGGCAGCATGGGGCACAGCAGCAGGACCTGCATGAACATACGTATGTCTCAATAAGACCTTTATGTTGCAAATAATGAGTGGATTTGTAGTGAACATGCTGTGTTGTGATTCACCATCTCTGCATCCTTTATTTTATAATCTCCTGACTGTCACAACAACATCACACCAGTGTTTTGACACTTGTTGACAATGTCGATGTTATCGCTCGCCTACGGTAAACCAAGGCGAAGTCTCGCCTGATTTCCAGATAAGTGCCTAAAATACTTGAATTCCTTTGAATTTACTTTAACTCTGGGAACAGACAAAAAAAAGTGATGAAGAAATACACAAGATGCCAACATTATCAGATGTGGCTGTTTTTCTCCCACACTCCGACGGAAAAACACATTTTATATAAACATGCCCGACGCCGATAACTCATTCCACTCATTCCACACTCATCTCAGTGATCTGCACCTGCAGAGATGCAGCTGAAATAAACTGTAAATTCACCAAACACATATGTGTTTAAAGCATCTGTCAACTCGTTTGAATCGCTGAATAGAAGTTGATGCAGTGTTTCTTTAATGTGTAGATCAGAGGTTCTCAAACTTTTTTATACCAAGAGAAACTGCCTGAGAAAATATGTAACTCTCAAAGTAACACCATTATCACCAATGTTAAAGTACAGTGGCGTGCATACCACAGAACAGTATTTCTGATTGTTTTATTTTTATTTTTTTTAATTCAGATTTATTTGTTTTATTCAGCTTTATTCATGAACAGATTTGGAATTGTACTTGTACTTGCTTTAATCCATCCTCTACTACAAACCTTCCTAGAATTAGGAGCAGCAGGCAGCTTACTCAGTGGTACCCCAGCCCTTTGACGTGGTGGGGACAGCCCATGGCCAAGTGGAAAGAGAACGTGTAACCGTAGGGTTGCCAGACCCTATGGTTACACATTCTCTTTCCATTTGGCCATGGGCTGAATTCACATAATGCTGAGTAAGCTAATAAGACGCATACAGCGCATGCATCGCTCTAGTAAAGCAAGACGACTGCAGCATCCATGAGAAGATTATGAAGTGAATCCTACACATCAGAACATGTCCTTCAGCAGTTTGACAGGGTAAATTCTTTGTGTCCCCACCCGCCCCTGCTCTAGTGCTGTATACACACAAACACTCCCCCAGTCAGGTCTGATAGTATTGATTGACAGGCCCTGTTTACAGACAAAGTGCACATCATACAAATAATAATAATAATAGTAATAATAATACCATCAACAACAACACATACAATCACAAAGCTACACACTGAAACTTTAATAAAGGATGATTTTTTTTTGTTAATGATTTTTTTATTGTGAACTATATGTAGTTCCAAATCAAAGTAAACCCTTTCATTGAGCGAGTCTGTGCAATATTATCATGAATGTTTGGTTATTGTGAGTACACGATGGAATATTGTGATACATTTTAAGCTCGTATCGTTCACACCTACTGAACAGCAGTTTTTGGACTTTTTTTGCAGTTACGTTTTTGTGAACCTGCCCTATGATGGGCGACTTTGACCAATCACAGTGCAGTTCACAGAGAGAAAGAGGGCGCCTCCTATTGGCTGTTCCTACTTAGCAGCTATATGTACACATCCCTACAGTGGAAAGTGTGTAGTAAATGGAAAACTGTGTGTGAGTGTTCCAGAGATGGAGAGATTACCTCAGGTCATCTGAAGTGTATAAATCATGTTTATCTGTTAATATTTAATGACCTGGAAATGAAAGAAATCCTGCTGATTCTACAGCTTTGCTCCTCTGTATCCTTAAAAGATGCCACTCCAGTCATCTTTCACTCCCCTCCACTCCAAAAACAACAGCAGTCACTCAGGTGAGGTAAATCATCAACTCCTACAGAATGGCCTGGTTCATTCTGGTGCTGAAATGGCTGCTATTTACAAAAGAAAGATTAGATTTTTTGATTTTTTTTTTTGTTCAACCTTGTCCTCTCTCGCCCCTAAATGCCTTGTTAACAATAACAAACAAGTTGCCAAGATAAACCATGCCATGTTTTTACACTCGCACTTTTAAAAGTCGGCCATTTCATCATGTGGCTGTCGTCTTCACAGCATCGTTCCAAGTCAACAAGTCAGAAGCACGCAGAAAGCCATCTATCCTCACAATGCAAACACAAAGTCAACTCTGCATCCTTCTATGTCTGTGACTCTTGGCAAGTGAGCATGAAAGGGAAATTTAGGTTGATACGTCCGGATGTCTGTGTCGCAGCGGCCAGAGAACGTAGATATGAAGTGTTTGCGCTGAGGAGAGATAAAAGAGCCTGAAGGGGCAGCGGCACAGACTCAGACTCAAGAACAAGCACAAGCACAAGCACAGGATACACACACACACACACACACACACGTTTGGTTCCCCTCCTGCATTGAGCATGCAACAGAAAGCTGTTTTGACCAGGTACAACAGATTTCTATCTCGTCAAAAAAGAGCAGAAAGTGCTTCCAAAAATGAAAACATGAGGGTCCCATAGTTCACCTGAGACGACAAGGTCAGAGATCTGTTTACACCTTGCACCTTTGTAATGTATGTCTCCCCTTCTGTCACTCTATAGTCTGGCCTGAATGCTTAAAATGCCAAAAAATTATGCATTATGTTTATGTTTATGTTCATATTTATTACAGACAAAATGCAGTTACAATTCCAAACAGAAAACAAGACAGAAGAACATATAACGAAAATAAAGAAATATATATATATATATATAAAAAGCAAGGAAAACATACATCAGTCAGTAACTGTGCCTGAAAAGGAGCAGGATGAAGTATTATTTATTTAATTCCTGCTCCTCATTCATAGTCAACTTAAAATTCAGTCCCTATGTCCCTGTGTATGCATCTATGCTCATATTATCACCAATATTATTTATTATTATTATTATTATTATTATTATTACTATTATTATTGTTATAATTACCACCATCACTATCATTACCCCATTACCATTGTCATTTTACATATATATATATACATATATACATACATACATACATACACACACAACACATATACATATAATATATAATATACACATACTCAGATATATATTAATATACACATACATAGACACCTTCATAGATATCCACAAGACAATTGTCAGTCAAAATGACCAATATAACACTATTTCTCAGGAAAAACGTTGAGATAATAAGCACGAGTGGGCACATCCTGCATCTATTGGGTCATTACATCTAACTAAAAGAGTCACATTTTATTTTGTATTGAGTCATTTTGATTCAATTTAAATTCAATGAGCTGCTTTGGATGAATAGGTGTAAGCAACAAATATAGACATACAGTGTCCTCAGATTTAATATGATGTACATATATGTGTACATCATATTTAATATCTAACATGATTTTTAAAGTCACAGTTTCCCCCGTGTGCAGATGCTATTGCGTACAGTACAAAGCTTGTCAGGGGAACAAGTGTTTGTGCAGTGGTCTTCTCTTCTGCAGAACCATAATCATTCAGTCTCACTGTGTGTTTGTTGCGTGAGACGTAGTCGTGATTACAGTACAGTGTGTACCTGCCTTCATTTTCATTATTTGATTAAAATGTTAGGTGTGGCAGCTACAGAACTGCGGCGGCTCAATAACGTGATCTGCCTTAGGCTTTTATATTTCGACAATGACGTGTTAAACTCCAGTTTATCCTGCATTATATGTACGTATAGTGTCTACAGTATATTCACAGCATTTTTTTTTATCGGGGCTCTCTTGTTATTAGTTGGGAATACTGAGTCAGAGATTACCAACTGTTGTTTTCCTGTTTTCTAATTAATTGTCAGGAATGCTGACTCATTTTCTGGATGAGAGCACTAGTGTCATTAAGTCATTTCATCATTTTCTGACGTTTGTTGGCAGCAGTCTCACATCTCACATTCTTTTAGTTGATTAAAACAAAAAAACAAACAAATAAGTATATGTATGTAAGTATATCTATTATTTTTTTACTCATGCCTCTTCCTTAAATTCACAAGATATGAACATTTTAGTGCTTTACATTCAACTTTTATGCATTGAAACTGACCTTTATCATGTTATTTGAAGCATGGACAAACAAACAGTAAAAAGAAGATACAATTCAGCAGATTATTTTTGGATTCCTAATTGATCTGAAGATCTGATTGATCTCGTTATTATTATTGTTCAAAGTTTCCAGAGAACACTAGCACATGGTTTTACACATGCTTGAACTTGCATGACTGGTTGATAAAATAAAAGTCTTGAATCCTGAATCAAATCACGTAAAATAAAAGGACCAATGAGATACCATGCCCGCTCGGTTTTGAAAACGCGAATGTCTTCAGGATTTTAAAACCCGTGGAGCATAGAAAGATGATTTCTTTTGTTTGTTTTATTACCAGTTAAATATGCAGAGAATGTGTTTACTGGGTCAACGATGACATCAGTGTTCCTAATAAAATCATTACTGAATGTGAGCTGTCATTTAGGACCGGCTGAACCAGCTCTTCGTGAGTAACGTCTCTTCATGAGAAGTGTTTGGGCACCGAGCGTCAGTCACTTTGATGTGAGCTGAAGCATCAAATCACTCCCACGCTAATGATTTTTAATTCACCCGATGTGAACATCAGAGACGGCAATGAGAAGACTTTGATATACTGTTGTGTTCATTTGTTTAAGAAGTACATATTGGCAACAACTAGCTCTGATTTTGCTGGTGTCACATTCCAAAGTGACATGAGAGGAAGCCAGTGACATCTGTCTTTGCTGTTATCACTAAATAAACTTGTGACACAGAGAAAAACAACCGGCAGACACACGGAATGAACCATTAGGTTCAGGTTCTTTTTCAGGTTCAGGTTTTCCACTTGTGTCCCATTTATAAGGTCATATATGTAATATCTTCCATCCATTATCTACCGCTTTATCCTCCACCAGAGGGTCGCAGGGGGTGCTGTGCCTATCTCAGCAGACATTGGGCGATAGGCGGGGTACATCCTGCAGTTCACCAGTCCATCACAGGGCCACATATAGAGACAAACCACCATTCACTCACACTCTCAAGGCCACATTATACTTCTCCGACTGCGTAATGCGCTATCCGACTGACGGACACGCGCTGCAATTTCCCGCCCGATCAGTAGGGGTCGCTGAGCAAGGTTGTTGTGCTCCTGGCTACAGTGAGCAATGGTGTTGCCGTTTCTCACTTTTCTGTGTCACGGAACGCAGTTTTAAGATAATTTGAGGCGAGAAATTGACGCAGAAGTCGACGCAGAAGAACTCTGCTTAACCTACGCAGAGCACTTTAAGCAGAAGTATAAATTGGGCTTCACACCTACGGTCAATTTAGAGTGACCAATTCACCTAATCCCCATATCGCATGTTTTTTGGACTGTGGGAGGAAACCGGAGAACCCGGTTCATTAAAGCAGTGTTTTTCAACCAGTGCGCCGTGAGAGATCATCAGGTGTGCCGTGGGAAATTATCCAATTTCACCTAATTGGTCTAAAAACATTTTTGGAAAACTAATAATTAATTATCTGCAAATAATATGGATATAAATATTCAAGACACTTTGATTAGAATGACTAAATTGTTAATATAGGCTACAGAGTATCATTTTTTAAACATATTTGTTTGGTGGTGTGCCTGGTGATTTTTTTCAATGAAAAAAAATGTACCTTGGCTCAAAAAATGTTGAAAAACACTCCATTAAAGAACAGTGAAGTTTGTGTGAAGTGAAGGCATTGTTTCAAAATGCCAACATCTATATAAACGCTTTTCCTTACTATGTAAATGTAATTTGGTGCTATGCTAGGGAAAATTAAAACAATATGAAGACAGACAACCGTGTGAGAGCTGTAAAGTTAAAATAATGCGAAACTAATAGTTTTTTCTCACGGCAGTTGGTTTCTTCGATTTTTTTTTTGGAGTGAGATCAACTTGCCACATTCTACATGAACTGAACCTGAGCTAAACAGAAAATTGCAATCGCAAATGCATGTTTTTTCCTCCTGGATTAGGTCGAACGTCATTGATGTGAATTTTTCTTGTGCCACATGGAGATACAGTGGCTAGCATTGTTGCCTCACAGCAAGAAGGTCACAGGTTCGGATCCCATTTGACCGAGGGTCCTTTCTGTGTGGAGTTTACATGCATGTTCTCCCTAAGTGTGCTTCCTCCCACATTCCAAAAACCTAAATTAGGTTAATTGGACATTGTAAATGCACCATAAGTGAATGGTTGTTTGTCTCTGTGTGATGGCCCTTCAATGATGTGGTGACCTGTCCAGGCTGCACCCTGCCATTCATCCTATATCAGCTCATGTGGAGGATAAAAGTGGTAGACAATGAATGGCTGAATTCTACGGTCAATTTTGAGTGTCCAATTTACCCAATCCCCAAATCTGCATGGTTTTTGGACTGTGGGAGCAAACCAGGGACACACACACACACACACACACACACACACACACACACACACACACACACACACACACACACACACACACACACACACTTACATATCAATGTTTCTTGTTCAAGCTGCATTATTTCATAACCAAGTAATGTTGTACTTGAACATTGATAATCTACTTCAAATAAACTGTGTCTGCGGTGCACTTGAGATATTTAGAGAAATTAAATATTATGGTACATGCTGCTCAGTGTTTACAAGGTGACAAGGAGCGGGTGTTAATTTTGAATTATCATCATAAGGAGTTGTGTCTCGGTACACTGCATCCACGTACACTGTTTCAACATCAGTGTTTAACTTCAGTGCAGCACCCAAACAATAGTGTTGCACATATTCTTTTTTTTTTAATTATTATTATTAGTATTATTCCAGACCAAAACACAAACCTCCACTGTGATAACCAGCTCGGAGGTTTATTATCTGTATATAGTTTTAATGTCAAAGTGTCAGATTATGTTGTGTTTGATGTCACATCTGCTAAAACTTACTGTAACACCTGCAAAGTCACAGATGGTACAATCAGAGCATCTGCGTGTCGCAGCTGTCAGCTGTGTTACCAGATGGTATTAAGTGTTGAGTCATAATTATGTAACCATGACTCAGGATGTGTGAACTCTAACCCGATTTAAAAAGGTACAGTGACACAGTAGCTGCCCTTGTGTGGCTGAACGTGAAGTTCCTCCTCAGCTGTTGAAGGTTCCTAATGTAGAGGTTCCTCAGAGGTATAGGGAGAGGTTGATCTCGTTGTTACGCCCCTGCCCCTCCCTCTCTGCCCTGAGGTGGTGTTCCCACAGAGGAGGTCATGGCATCTCAAATAGCCCCCATAAATGCAGAGTTGGTGCAAGACCCCCTGTGGATGAGGGTCCCACGGAGGAGGTGGAGTTGGACACATGGAAGGCTGGAGAGAGACGAGGGTCAGATCCGACCCTACAAAATTGACATGTGATATTGTAGAAGAGTCAACATTAAGGATCAAGAGCATTAACTACTCAGGGAACTCTTTACTGATACAGAAATAGAAGCAAATTATCCCATAGTCTTCCATTCAAATGGAGTTCTTGTGCAACCAAAGCAATCAATCCTGGTTCAGTATTAATATTATTACTTCCTGATTGACTTGCCCAATGAAAACAGAAGACTGTCCATTATTAACACTCTATGAGGTAAATACTATACTTTGAAAGCCATCGTACTGTACTTTTTGGACACTCTTCTCTTACACTTAGATACACAGATATTTTAAACCTCTTATTTAAATAGAGATAAATAAATAAATTATTTCAATAGTTTAAACCAGGGGTTCTCAAAGTTGTGATACCTGAGGGCCAATTTAGGAACCCAACATTGGACTGAGGGCCCCCCAAGGAAAAAAAAAAAGGAAAAAAACCCAGAAAGAAATCCCATTTGTAATCATTTTAATGACCAGATTGCAGTTCTACAGTTTACACTTATTGGTCTGTATCCAGTAATGTCCAATAAACATTTAACAAGCTTAGTAGCTGCTGGATTAAAACTATCAACTGTAATTCATTGCGGGCCGCCAGAAATTTTTCTACGGGCCGCCATTGGCCCCCAGGCTGCACTTTGAGAAACAATGGTTTAAACCCTGGGGTAATTAATGCTCTGAATCCTTAATTTTGACTCTTCTACGATTTTTCTTTCTTCTCATTTTAGAGCTGAAAGAATGTTAAGGCAACAGTTTTCTTTCTTTAACAACTCACCCCACGCAATGGGAGTGAATTATTGGTTTTAGTGACTCTTTAGTGTCTGTTTGTTTGTGCTTCCACACTTGCACTTGCCAATATGACCAATAGAGGCCACCAGGGGCTTGATGCGTGAATGGGGTGAAGTCTGTCATCTCTGATTGCCTTGTTTTTTTTTTTTTTACTTTTGGGCAAACAAAACAGACCATTTGACAATACCACTAAATTATCAATTGAAGTGCAGTAAATAAAGCGTTATAAAAGTGAATCCAAGCCTCTCACTTACTGCAGTGAACCCCCACCTTAATGAGAAAACCCCTCTGTGTGGTGTTC
Organism: Microchirus variegatus; assembly: GCF_963457635.1. Taxonomy (NCBI): domain Eukaryota; kingdom Metazoa; phylum Chordata; class Actinopteri; order Pleuronectiformes; family Soleidae; genus Microchirus; species Microchirus variegatus. Next base: position 8,412,334 of record NC_139814.1, read on the forward strand.
AAATGTTGGGAGCACATGTGGAGCTGCTGCTGTGAGTCCGTCTCAGTCTGAGGATGCTTTAAAGACTGATACCAGCCAGTTAGACATTCAATTGTAATGATTAAGGTTAAGGGTGAGGTTTTGGTTAGGCTGTTCAAATGAATGGAAGTCAGTGCAGTGTCCTAATAAGTACATTTTTGTAAGGTTAGAGTTCAGGTAAAAAATTAAGATGTTTAATTGGAGACAAGCTAATATGCCATTCAGTATCTGTTTTGGTCAAATACCGGTCAAAATAATTGAATTGGATATCAGATATCAAAAGACAATCATTGAAAAAACAATATTATCACTGAACATCAAATATTACAGAAATGCAGAGAGAGCGCTGCTCCACTAACGTCATGTGACCGGAACACAAATGAGGAAAGCACAAGTTTGTCAACCTGCAGTGTTCGTGTCAGCTATATATGTGGACTTCTTTAAAGATCTTCTTCTTCTTAAGCCCTTTCCCCCTCCAGTGTGCACAGGCCTTTGACAAATGTCCTCTCTCTCACTCGGTTGTTAGCAGTGTTTTCTAGATCTCCCCAGTTGAGCTCACTCCTGGTCATTTCTGCCTGGACGTTTCTTCTCCAGCTGTTCCTATAGGTTGACCTCCTTTCCATGTCCCTTGTGGGTTCCAATTCTGGTCTGCATTATTCTTCTGAGGCAGGTGTTAATGAATGTTTGCAGCCTGTTTGTTGTTTGTCTGGTTGTTTGTTTCTGATCCATATAGCAACACCTGTTTGACGTTGGAGTTGAAGATGGATATAGTATTGATTGAAGTGTTTTTTTTGTGTTCCAGATTTACTTGAGCAGCTTAAACATGGCCCTTCACTTGTTAATCCTACTATTCAAATCCACCTCTGTCCCTCCTGTGGTGTCCACTACACTCATTTCACAGACATCACCTGTAACCAGGCGCCAACTGGACATAAGCAGCTGTCCACTAATATGGGCCATGTTTTGTCAATCATCCCAAATTGACTATTAAACTATTTACTGATGTAACAAATCAGAGTGAGAAGTAGAAGTTAATTTTCCCATAGGCCTCCATTCAAATTGAGTTCTTTTTGCAACCAGAGGAGTCGCCCCCTGGTGGCTAACTGCTACTTCCTAGGCTTCACATAGAAGGCTACGTCAAATTTTTACATACTGTCAATGGTGTTTTTGGTTTTATTTCCATTGGAAAGGTGGTACTGAATCCCTAGATTATATTTTTTGTTGGACTGGGAACTTGAGTAATATGACTATTTAAGTTGTAAAGTTCTTTGTGTTTGGTCTGTTATTGATTCATTTATAGCAAGCAATTCATCTGTGTGGTACCAACTTCCTGCTGCAGCCAAGTTACTTTTTCCAACCTTTTTTCTATTTTCATCTTCTTTTAATTTTCTGTAATTTGAGATAAATATTTACAAGGAAAACACAGTATTTACGGTTCGCTACAGATTGGTGCTGGTGAAGAAAACTTTTAAATTACAGACAAAAATTGCGACCGTGTTTGTTTTTGTGCAGCAGCGTTCAGTTTCATGAAACCAGACTGCAGTTACTCTAAATGGCACATCTTTGATGTTTGCTCTGTGCTGTGATAATCATCCTGCTGTTTGGGTTAAATGTGTCCGAGGATGTGTTTGGTTGTTGTCAGATGATTTAGCCCACTGTTGACAGAGTCGGAGTTTTGTTTGGGAACGGCTCCGTCTGCCCGCTGCAGGTGCACACAATCTTGTTTTGGTTTCTGGGAGATAGCAGCAAAGAAGTGAGGGAGAGGGTGTATTTTTCAGGGATGGGACACAGAGGCATTATCAGCACTGCTCTTAGACTGTAGTAGCTGGGAGTTGGCGCCGATAACAAAATGTGTAAACACTTCTTTTGTGTCATTTTGTGTGCAAGTTTCACTGGAATTGGGTGGCTGCTGCTTGTAAGGACTGCAGTTTGTGTGAAATGAGCCATTTCACCTTGAGTCTAACGTGAAATGAAAGTTGCACACAGGCCTTCAGTGAACTACATACATTCAGAGACAATGTGTTAAATTGTGTAATACAGGCCACACTCTGGAATCATGGACCAGTGCATACAGACACCAAATTATCTTTATGTGTCATGTCACTATTGAAATTGAACCCTGTGATAGGGAGATAGGCATTTATTGTCATTGCACAAGCCCAACAAATTGGGACGCTGACCTAGCCTTGAATCTAAAAAAAAAATACTGAAAACTAAAAGTACAGTTTCACAGTATGAGCACATGTAAAATAATACAGGAACAGGAATACACCATATAAATTCAAATTATATTTTCAAAAATAATTAATCACTTAGTCACTTTTATCCTCCACATGAGGGTCCCAGGGAGCTCGAGTCAATTCCAGCTGATATAGGATGAATGGCGAGGTCCAGACTGAACAATCTATGGTAACTTGTCCAATTAATCTAAGTTTTTGGGGAGAACAGGTAAACTCCACACAGAAAGACTCTCTGTCAAATGGGATCCTAACCACTGACCTACTTGCTGTGATGCAACAATGCTTGCCAATGTGTCTCCATGTGACTTTGAAAAATTCCCATCAATGACCATCACTATTCAAGGGGAAAAAAACAAAACAAAAACAAAAGCAAGTTGATCTCACTCGAAACAATCTAAGAAACCAACTGCCTTGAGAAAAAGCAAGTAAAAGTAACTATTAGTTTCACTTTTTTTTTACATTATTGCAACATGTTTCCTCTGAGTTATGTTACCAGTTTTCATTGGTTCCCATTGAATGAGTTAATTGAACTAAACCCAGACAAAATGGGAGGGTTGCATCAGGAAGGGAAACCATCCATCCATCCATCCATTGTTTACTGCTTTATCCTCCACATGAATGTCGCTGGGCTGCTGATGCCAATCCCAGCTGACATAGGGCAGAAGGTGGGGTACAACCTGGATAGGTCGCCAGTCCATTGCATGGTCAAAATATAGAGACAAACAATCAATTTAAAGTGTCCAAATTAACCTCTGCATGTTTTTGAACTGTGGAATGAAACTGGAGAACCTGGAGAAAACCCACACATACATGGAGAACATGCAAAGAACATGCAATGAGATTCCATACAAAGATATACATTTCACACCAGTAGCACTGGGCAATGGAAATTCCACAAAAAACATTTGCTGGAGTTGAAAAGTTTGAACTTCACTAAAACATTTGAGGGAGACAATTTCACAAAAATCAACCAGTGTTGGGGATTCTTCCAACTTCCTGATGTTGCATCAGAAATACACCTGGGGCAAATGTTCTGAAAACATTTGTCATTTAAGCTGTTGGTTACAAATGATCATAATTATCTATAAGTCACTAATTGTTTTTACTTTAATGTGTTGGAACCACTGGACCCACCTGTCAGAACACTGGCTTCCAGCACAGATGCACTTTCTGCACAGCTTATGTTCCTGCTGCTGTGTGACTGTGGTATTCAGCAGTGAGTGGGGACATGTGGGGCCCTGCTGAGGACTGACAGATGCTCAGGGAACAGGGACTCAGCAAAGAGAGTATGCCTGGAATGTGTAAGAGATAGAAAGAGAGAGGACCTTTCATAACTAAACCAAATGAAGGTTAACTGTGAGAATAATCTTCCAGTCTATCAGTGATGCAAGTGTTTAACCCTCTGGCCTTGGAGATAATTTTCAAGGATATTAGTCAGGTTGTCAATGCAATCTATGTCTACAGTATGTGCAGTGATTTTGTTCAGTCATTCACTCAAACTCAGACTCCCTGGAGTTAAGGTGAGGGGTCGTCTTTAACTCTTTGTGTGTCTATAGCTATCAGAAATACTTATTACAAAGGTTGTGTGGTGGTAGTTATTTGTGATGAACTAGCTGGAAAAGAAAATCTTTCAAGTACACCTGAATTAAATTTTATCATTTAATGAAGTCATCATTTTAAATGACCTTTTTCTTGTCAAGACTCACTTTAAATTGAACTCTAGCACAGCATGGGAAGGTCTGACATGCTTGTCTTTCAAATGGTAAAGTTTGTCACTAACTTAGAAACTCAATGCAAGCTATGAAGGAAAGTAGCTGGACTCTCTGCACAAATAAATTTTAAATAATAACCTAAAAACATTACATTCCACTGGCTCCAACATTTTTGACAACATTAGCAAAAGTGTCACAACACCTAAACTCTAGTTTTGTTTTTCATGTGATGTTCAAACGGACTCATCTTGGAAATTACAACAAACTTTTTTGAATACATTTGAGAAATTACAGTTTCTTGTTTGTTGTTAAAAATAGCCTAAAGCTAAATCCCGTGGCTAGTCCTGAGGTCAAGTTAGGTGAAACGGCCACAGTTGTGCTAGAATGTGCCTTATATGTCATAATAATTAATTTACCATTTAAAACCAAAGACACAAGTTCTAATTAGTGAGCTTTAGAGATGCGTGGATGGAGCAAGGCTCACCCCTTCCAGGCGTTGTGCAAAGCTAAGCTAACTGACTGTAGCTATTTTTTAGACTGTTAATGGGGGCTTTTTAGTTTTTAAAGCAGACCTAGACTGGAAGTTCTAATTAACGCTGTTTTTTAGTGCTTAGCTGCGTCATTACCTTGTTTAAGAAGCCCTGAAGGTTCTAAACAAACAGTTCAGCCACTGCTGAGAACGCTGTGTTTTATTGTAATCTCGGGCTCAGCGAGATCTCTGAAAAAACCCGGTCTGGTTACATAAACACAGGTTCTCCTGAACAGCAGATCCTCCTGCTCCGGGCACTAGTCCGGGCACATCCGGTTGCGTACATTGAACCGCAGAAGAAGAATAACGTCCGTTGTGGAGGTGTTTCACGAGCGACAGTGTCTTCTGACTCTGGGTCTGAAAGTCATAAAAGGGACTGTGGCGGGGAGTCGTGAAGAAGCTATTTTTAAACATTGTTAAAACAATGTTTTGATAATGAGTAGCAGTGCATCCACCGTTCCAGAGGGGGGAGCTGCGCTTCTGAGAGCGGGTGTGCTGATTATGTCACTTCTGGGTACTGGCCAATCTCAACACACTCTGTCTTCGGGGTGTGAGAGTTCAGTCTGAAATATCGCAGCTGAGGAACAGGAAAGAGGATTTCTATCGGCTCGTTTACAGCACCTGAGGTTTTTGTCCATTAAAAACAAGTTAATGTATGTAAGCAGACCTCCATAACTAACATATATGTGCAACAGGACCACTCTATGTGAGCTTTAATAGGTGTTCTGGCTTGTTGTCCTCACATACATTTTGCAAAGACACGTTGGCCTGTGCTGCTTCACTTCAAAGAATTGTAATGTTTACATCCAGAGTTCTATCCAGACAAAAGCAAGCAAACATGTCTCCTCATTCCTGTGAGATCCCCTATTTGTAAAAACACATTCTGCAGCTCTTCCCGTATTGTTGTTACTCCCTTATTTCTAGACTCAGGATGGGATTAAATCGCTGAACTTCCACTGAACTACATAAATCCAACTTAACACGCGAGAGAAACTGGATCCATATTGAAGGCTGTATTAGCATGATAATGTACTATGTTCCAAACATTTTGATTCATGCCAGGTCTGACAAAGGTGACACGACTTGTTGCAACAACAGTTTGCAGACAGTTCTGACAAATTTAAACAAGCTTCAACAGTGTCAACAGGTTATGTAACCCGACTGACTCAAGATTGCTGTTTGACAAATGATTAACTGAAAATGATTTTTGTTTTGATTTATGAGGCTGTGAGAATATAAGATATAAGGAATAGAAATATAAAATATTAGACAATGGAATGTGTTTTGGCTAAACCTGCCGTCAGATCCAACTACTTTCTTTATTGTTGTTGTTGACAATAGACCGCAGAATTGTAAGCCCCAACATGAACAATCATTTTTGGAAACTGGAGTATATGAAAGAACCTGACACAATGAGTCGAAACCAGATGTTTATCTCTTGGCAGCTATCCTGTCAAAACAAAAACCCAAACTCCTGATGATGTCGGCTGACACTGGCAGCTCGATGGAGAAGACTGTTTGAACACTCATTAACATCTCAGATGAGGTACAAATCAGTGAGAGCCAAATGAGGATTGTGAAGCTTAGATAAATAGTTAAAGGGGGACATATTATACCCTATTTCTAAGTTAACCTAGTTCCCTGGTGTCTGAATGAACATGTCTGTGACAAGCTTTGGTCAAAATACCATAAGGATGAAGCACCACAGCAGTTCAATCACCCTGCCAAAACAGCCCTGTTCATACACTCGGTTTAGTAGTACCTCTTTAGGTCCAACTTATAGGGCCTCCACAGTCCCAAATATAAGGTTTTAAATTATTAAAAAGTTGATTTTGCATAATATTTCCCCTTTAAATAATCGTTAATGTCAGGATAGAGCTGGTTTAGCCTTACAGTTAGCCAATTTAATCAATCAATCAATCAATCAAGTTTTATTTGTATAGCACTTTACAATAACCAGACGGTACCCAAAGTGCTTTACATAAAATCAATAAAATAATACATAAAAACAATATGTAAAAACAATACATAAACCAGAAAGTGCTACTAGTGCTGCATGGTGTAAGAGGCCTTCTAAAAGTGCATAAAGTAGAAAACAGGTAAAATAAGTACACCTGAGAGAAGGACTACCCTAGTCAGAGTTAAAAGCCAATCTAAAAAAGTGTGTCTTCAGCTTCGATTTAAAAAGGCTGAGGTCAGTAGTGGTGCGAATCTCAGAGGGCAGTCTGTTCCACAGCCTGGGAGCTGCGACAGCAAAAGAGCGATCGCCCCACTGTTTACACCTGGACCTCGGGACCTCTAACAGGAGCTGGCCAGAAGAACGGAGGGCTCTGCCATGATCGCGAACAGTTAAAATCTCTGACAGGTAGGAGGGAGCCTGGTGGAAAAGTGAAGATGAAGTCAAGAAAATAAATAAAACCATTGGGTCGGCTTCTGCTGGACACTTTGAATTACTTTCTGCTCTCATTGAGTGGGTCTTATTCACAATATTCTTGTCTTTCACAACGGTCACCATTTCAGATTATCAATCACATTGGCATGGACTGTTGATATGTTTTGACCAGGGGACTGGGAACACTACAAGACATGGTCATCAGGGAGATGGGGCAAGGAGTTGTCAATCATGGCTATTGAAGCATTTGGGTGATGCTTGCGGTCTTGTCTTGAGACACAAAAAAAGAAAAGAAAGAATAAATGATGTCAGGAAGACGACAGTATGGACTGTTTGTCCTTCAGAGAGAACTTGAGATAATTTATGTGTAAGCCATTTTTATGTCTCGATGTTATGTCATGTCAGAGCACATCCAGGAGCATGTTGTGGGAGATGTCAGACGAGACAAGATTATATAAAAAAAATTGTAATGTGCTTGACTTCTTGTCGGGATATCTGCTAAATCTCTGTTCTTCAACTATGTTACACTACACGTCCATTTATTGTTCCAAATGTCCAAAAAACGGGCCAGACACCGGAAATATGTCAGTCACGACCAGATCATTTGAAAATTGTCCTGAATGTCTGTCGTCAGATCACACATAAGAGGAACTTGTGAACTTGCAAATGTAATATTAGGAAGTCATGTAGCTTAACACCAGACTGCATATTACTCTCATTTGAGAATGACGTGAGGGTATGTTTGGAAAGGGTGTCGTCACCTCCCACTTTTGGCGTGACCAACAGACATGGATCGAAATGCCTCAGTACACAATTGGACGGACCTACAACCAATCTGACCAATTATCCGGAAGCTGTATGCAGAGGGTCGAACAATGTATCAACAAATGTGCTTGTTGTAGTGTTCTAGTAGGGATGGCTAATGGCCTTTAATACATTTTGCCTTGGAGAATCTTCAGGACTGGCAAACTGTCCAGGGTGTACCCCGCCTATCGCCTTATGTCAGCTGAGATAGGCACAGCACCCCTCGCGTCCCTCCGGTGGGGGATAAAGTGGTAGTTAATGGATGGATGGATGGATGGAATATTCAGTGGCCATCATAAAAACTGTGAGACCGCGCTTCTCATTCGTCATTTTGTAAAGACCACCAGAGGTTTGTGATTGAGTCTCGGTTTTTAAGAGGTTCTGAAGTTGATCAAAACTGTGTCTTTGCCACATGTGTCTGCAGAGCAATATCAAATAACTAGCGTTGGCTGGGTTGACCCAAGGCTAGAAGTCTGTAGAGGATCTTCTGTACAGCAGGTCATGAACATGACCGAAGTAGTTAAAATGAGCTTGTCATATAAACATAAGAGTAAGAGTAAGAAACTGTATATGTTCACATCTGTAATATTTGTTTCCTGACATCTTGTTAAGTGTATACCTGTATAATGGTGATTTAAAAAAAAACGACACCCCCCTGATTACATTTGTGCCTCATAAGTCTTTCACAATATTCTTTTGGTTACTACAATCCAGTTTACGTGAAAAAAAAAAAACAACAAAAGATCCAATCCTATCCACTCTAATAGCAGAAATAAGAGAATAGCGTTGACTTTGTATCACAGCAACAGTATCACTTTCTCATCCCTGCAGAGGAATAACGTTACTCTTAAAATTGCAATGCACATTGTTTCAGTGCCATTTGTCAGTTTGCACATTGTGCACACACGATCTTTCTTCACCTCCACTATGACCAACTGATGAAAAGTACATGTGCTCTTGACGGCACCTTGCAACTGCTGCATCTTTATGGCAGTGAGCAAACAATAGTACACCTGGAACCGCCTTGAAAATAGTTTTCCTCTTTAATATCTTTGTTGTTTTAAACTCTCTTGTTCTTAAACCTTTAGATGAAAGCCCAGGCAATGAGCTTGATCTCTGATGAAATGTCTAGTTTGAAGTTACGTGCACACAAAGCAAATAGGCTTCACCATTTCTATATGCACCACCAGCGTCTATCAACGTTGATCTTATGCATTCTTTTCAAGGATGCACAAGCTAATGTGTGTATGGGACGGTGAGTATGGTCAATGTTGATAGACACTCATGCATCCTTCACAGGGTGTGTTGAGAGAGATTAGGCAAGAAACGGCATATATGATTTCCATCTGCCTAGCAATGTGAACAAAGCCAGCAACAAAGGAGAGCAAAACAAAACACAAACACTCCACATGTTACCATGCATGCTACTGTAAGTGTCTCCATTTCTTTGTGTATATTTTCTTTGAAATTATCACTGGAGTCAGATCAATATCTCGTGTGTTTGCTGTGTTGGCATAGGACAGTGTTTTCTCAAGATAAAGTGGAGTGTTTATTCCTGCTATAACAAATCAGCACTTCACAATCACAATTACAGTGGGGAGTGAAATATGGGTCGGAAAACTAAAGCCAAAAAGGACATTGTTATCAGAGGCACTTTGTTGTTAGAGTAAGATAACCCAGAAGTAGTTTATGTCCATATTTTGTTCCCCGGGAAAACAAGATTTGAAGTTCATAGCCTTGTAGTAGTCATGCGAGGTTAGTAGTTGGCTTTGAGAAAATGTGTGCTAGCATGCTAACATTACCTGTACAGCCGTTAATACAAAATAGAGCTGATGTCAACGTAATTTCTAATGTTGAATGTTGAGCTGTAATGTTTGCATTGTATTTGTGTAAACTAGAGGTGTGAATCAATAGAGACACCATCATACGATATTATCACAATATTTAGGTCACGATACAATATTATCACAATATTTAAGTCATGATATTATATTATCAGGATATTCCAATATATGTATTTATGAAATCATACGGTGAACTGAAATGCCAATTAATTTTTTTATGCTAATCTACAAAATGCTATTCGTAAAATCAGTTAACACATTTTTCACAAAAAAATCAATACGTCTTAATAGCAATATAATATATAATTTCAATACAATAAACACACAATAATTAATAACTATGAGACAATTTGAATTTTTGATGAATTTTGACCTGATGCTGTCGCTTTACGCTTCATAACTATAATTCCACTATAGTTTTGAGGACTGCCATTTGGAAACCTGGAGCTTTGCAGTTTGTTCTGCGCCATCTTGAAATTTACTGACACTACAGATAGAAACTGAAGTAATGTTGTTTTTCTTTGGAGACAACAACTGACATCTTTCAACAACCCCCTGGTGGCAATTCAACACAATACAGGTTTCAGGCGCTTCCACTTCAGCGTCACTTTCTGGATCCACAGAATACTTACAGTTTTTTATATATATATATATATATATTGTATACATACAGTTTGTGATTATAATTTATTTTATGTGAATGTATTTTAACATATTGAGAGAGTAGCAAAGATAAGCTAATAACTAAACGCTACCTGCAGGTAGAGCTAGAAGAAAAGACAATAGACCTTTAAAGTCAAGAAAAGTAATCATCTGTAGACCATGAATAACAACCAATAGTGCCGTGACTCTAAATATAAATGAAAAAAGTGTATGACCCCTTGAACTTAGTGACACTGCTGTCACTGATTCTTTTCTTAAACACTGATGTCAGCATGGATTGCTACACAAGCTGGAACTCAAACACCAGTTAACCACACATATTTTTTAGAACATCTAGCACTTGAATGCACACATTTCTCTATATGAACATCATGTACACTGTGTGTTTAAAATATGTGTGGGGAGTTTATTTTAGACATCAGAGTTGACACTGGAACTGATTTTAGAAACTCGATCTATAATTCTTTGCATTCTGAACATTCCGTACAAACGTGTTTATGAGTAATGGGTGACAACGTCTTGTTTTTAAACTAATCTTAAGTTAAATAAAACCAGAGCAGAGCAGAGGCATCGCTGCAGACACTACCTGTCTATACATTTAAAAAAAAGGAAAAAGTATCTCAGGAATCTTACCCGTAACACTTTCCAGTAATTATTGTGCTGCTGGCAGAGAGGGTTGGAACGGGAGGAGGGACTGGATTATAGGCAGGAGTGCTGAGAGAAACCTGCACAGATTCCCATAATCACAGAAATGTGTCTTCCCTGCTCGCATGGACGTCATGACAAATTAAATTCAACCTGTAATGGTAAATTATCTGTCTCACAGCTACATTTGCCCATCACCCATACCCAGTACAGAATGCCAGGTCCTTTGTATATTGTGTATTGTGTCTGGCCTGAACCTGCGCCTTCCTGCAGCACCCGCAGAGGGCCGGCTCCCCGATGCCTACAGTGGACAAAGGGGTGTAAAAGGTTGAGGCTTTGTCTATTGGAGGAATGCAAAGGGGGAGCTGCTCAGGTATAAATGTGGTGTTCACTTTGCTCGGGGTCTTTCTCCAGCAGGGATCACTCCTGTGAAGACTGACCTTTTCCTTGCAATGAAAATAAAACCTTGTTGGCCAGCAGACATTCTTTATTTTATTCTTCACCAGCAGTAGAGAAATTTCCACAACAAACCATAGAGGAGATTCATGTCGGTTGCCAGTCTGAGACTAAGTATGTTTACATGAAGTTAGAAAACACTGTAGTGTTGTGTTTCTTTGACATGTTACCATGTTAGTTTGACTGAAATCGGAAGATGGAATTACCACTGCGTGTATATACAGACCCAAACTGGCCGAGACACACTGCACATGTTCCACGGTATCCACCCCTGGACTTTGACCTGTAAATAAAAGAAGGAACCAGTACAGCTTAAAGAATGAAATATCTTGAAGTTAATAAATGGAAGAAAGTCATGGAATGTTTCCAATCAGCCGTCAGCTTAAATTGATTTGGTTTGTGATGCAATAAGTTAACCAGAAAAGGCCTATGACTGACAAGCTAAAAGATGGTTGTCACCTTCATTCAATAAGTTGATTACATGGCAACCAGTCATGACGTCATCCTGGACTCCCATTTTGAAGCCTGGAGATTTGTGATTTGGCTCAAGCCATTTCTGTGGTTTTGCAACTGAAAGTTGTGTCACCTGCTCCTATTGGATAACTCCAGCTGTCAATCACACTCATACGTTCCATACTTGTCCTCTAAGTTGGAAGACAATTTACAAAATTGACATGATATTCTATTTAAGACCTGAAAGTAGCAGTTAACAACTCAGTAAAATGATTATTGTCATTGTAAATCACGTGAGACCCTTCTCTTAGACTTCCATTTCAAAGGCGTTTGTTTTGCATCCATAAGATTTGCCCCCTGTTGGCTATTAAATATTTCCTTACTTCCTGTTTAGTTTCAGGGAGGAAAATGAAACGCTTCATCCCTTTTTTGTACATGGTCTATGTTCCATGCTAGTGTTTGTATCCTGCAGTTGGACAAAGTCAAGCTAATTGTGTATGCAAATTATGCACTAATAAGTGCAACATCTTCCCTCACTCTTCAACTAAACCTCCCTGAATGGTTTCCTGTGGTGCCGAGTCTCACCAGATAACTCTCAGTGACCTTTCCAGTCAGATCCTGTGTTTGACTCATCCAGTCAGGTTAAATAATCCCAGCAGCGAACGTTTCGTGAGATGCTTTGGCACAGCTGGGAGTGTAAGATGGAAAACACGGGGTGTGGAGGTAGAGTGGGGCGTTGGTGAGACGTCAGAAGTCGAGACCAGTCTGCCCCTCCCAGACGTTCCACGTTCGGATTCCTATTGTTCAGCTCCTGAGTTCAAAAATTCCTGTCGAGCCTAGAAGATTCCTTGCTGTGTAATGGGCCATTATGCCGGGGTTTGTTCTATTCAATAGACTAAAGAGTTATGCCAAAAGTGAATGTCTTGGGGGAGTTGCTCACATTGAGCTGCATTGCTTAAATGCTAAATGCATTGTATTGGGTTCCAGGACCTTGTCGTCTTGCACTTTCTGCTTCATTTAATGAAGCCACACTCATGACGTAGAGGGCATGTAATGATTGTAAACACAAGGGTCAAAATGTCGAGTCAGAGATTCAAACGTGCAGCACTGGAGTCATTGTGTGAACACAGCTTCGTGTCATGGCTCTCAGTATAAATCTGCTACATCAACTTTAACATAACTACATTTCTGGACACCCCTGTTGCAGAATTCACATAAAAAGTATGCACATTTTCGATAAGCTGCAACATCAAAATGTTGTTTTCCAGTCCATGGTGAATAAAAGTCATCCTTCATTCATTCATAGGGTGAAAGGCAGAGGTACATTCAGAACACGATGCCTTTTCATTACAGGGTCACAGTCATGTTGTGTGTAATCTGGACTCTTTCAGCTTTAATTATGACAGCAGTGATGATGGGAGTTGGTGGTGACAGGAGCATCGCAAAAACTCATGTTGTTCTCAAATTCAAAATCAAAAATGCAGAACCTGCAAATGATCACCTCCATTCACAGAATGAGTCACATTCTGCTGCCGGTGAAAAGACTGAAACTGAAACTGGGTTTTTACTATAATTAAGTCTGTCTATTGATTCCAAAAAGAAGGTTGTTGCTGCAACATTTGTGTCTGTACTGTATGCTGAATATGGTAATGTTTTTTATATATATGCATGCATCCTCTCAACGCTTACATGCTCTGTATACAAACAGTATACAGAGCATTGAGCTCTGAGGTTCATCTGACACATCACTGCATGTTGGATGGTATTTTTGGATTGTCTAACTCATTGGTTCTCAAAGTGCGGCCCGGGGGCCAATGGCGGCAGTTGATAGTTTTAATCCAGGAGCTACTAAGCGTGTTAAATGTTTATTGGACATTACTGGATACAGACCAATAAGTGTAAACAAAAATACTGAGTATTTAAATGGTTTCTATATGGTGAATTTTAGTGTATTATTGGGTTATAAGCTGGTAATAAGCAGGTAGCTACAGCCCCCAATTTACCCAGTAAATATATGGTAACAGAAATGTGTTATTTGGTATTAACCTGTAATTAGAAGGTAAGAACAATGGCTAAAATACTGGGTAATTACTCAGTAAATTATAAAGCTTTATTATATTAATGCTTAATGCGTTCTGAATTAGGGAAATACAGCATTTAAATATGTCAGTCTCTCTGTAGCTGTAAAATTGAAAAACTGAAGCTGATCTGGTCTCATTGGACACTTTATACTGCACTTTGTATATTTTAAGTCGATTTCATTAATATTTTATTATTTTTTACATTGTATTGAGTGTGCTGTATTACTGATGTTTGTGCCCTGACCTTTGCTGCCTATCTTGGCCAGGACACTCTTGCAAAATAGATTTTGAATCTCAGTTAGTTTTATTCCTGGGTAAATATTGGTTAAACAAAAAGGTAAATAAAATTGGTGGACTGACATTGAGATCCATACTAAGTAGAAACACTCTGATGAACATCTGAAGTCTTTATGTGGCTAATAATTGGTGGTAATCAAACACAGGTGCGAGCAACCAGCCAGTGCCAAGCTCCTCCTGCACACGAACGAGGAGAGAGTTAAAATAAGGAGTGGAATGACGGATCATGACAGTCAACACAGAGACACAGACAAGCATTCACTCTCACAGTCACACCTATGGTCAATTTAGAGTGCCTCATTACCCTATAATCCCCAATCTGAGTAACATGATGACTAACAATATACAATATACACCCACTGGCCACTTTATTAGGACACCCAATAAAGTGCCAGGAGTGGCACCCAGTGTCATCTACTGCTGTAGCTCATCTGCTTGAAGGTTGGATGTGTTGTGTAGTCAGAGATTATTGTCTGTATACTTTGTTGTTCGAGATAAATTTCCTGACCTGTGGCATCAAAAAAACGAATTTTATCCCAAAGAACTGCTGTTCACTGGATCTTTTTCCATTTTCGGACCATTCTCTGTAAAACCTGGAGACGGTTATTTGTGAAAATCACAGGCGATCAGTAGTTTCTGAAGTGCTCAGACCAGCTTGTCTGGCACCAAAAACCAAGCCATGGTTAAAGTCACCTTTTTCCACTCATTCTGATTCTTCACGGTTTGAACCTCTGCAAATCGTCTTGATCATGGCTACATGCCTAAATACAGTGAGTTGCTGCCCTGTGAATAGCTGTTTATATATTTGCATTAACAAGAAGTTTTATTATAGAAGTATTATTAAGAAATATTATTATAATTCATTGAAACTGGTCTGAAAAGCTCTTTCACATTTGCATGTTTAGGTTAACAGGACAAAAATTATGTCGGAGTGAAATGATATGTTACAATTCTAAAATATATTGTTATATTGATATTATATTAGTCCAAAGGTTGAATAATTTAAAGAATAATAAAAAACTGTACACAATAACATTTACAGCAATCAGTGTTCAAACAGGCCAGTGAGTCAGGGATCATGACAGTGAGTCGTCTCACACCTAAAACACAGAGTCCACACCAGTTTCAATCATTTATTTATATTTAGAAAAAGGTATTCGATCAGTTAGTCAGTGGCGTAGTGAAGGTGTGTATTGGTTAGGTGTGTGTGTTTGTGAGTGTGGGTGCAGGCATGAGGAGCTTATGGGACAGAAAAAGAAACTAACCAGGTGTGCTCTTAACTGAGCTGGACGACACAACAACTCCTCGCCCTCAGCTCCACACAAGAGGTTGTCACACACATTACAACGTCATCCCTAGCAACGTCTGAAATACAAAATAGCAGGCCACGGTCGGAAAACATATTTTTTCAACACTAGCGCAAACATCCACCCTTCCTTTGTCTACCACTTTACAGTATCTTCACTGACTTAAAAAAACTGACATTGTGCATGTGGTGCATTTGTTTTCCAACGGAGCTGGCAAACAACGAGCTGTGGAGCCATATCCAAGCCAGTTGGCATCCGTTTTGCAGGCTTCTGTGTTCATCTTCGGCCACTTTGTCCTTCACATGAGGGTCGCGAGGGACCCCTGACATAGGGCAAAAAGCAGGGTACACCCTGGACAGGTCAGCAGGACACAAAAACTATCATCCTCAATTTAGACGTTCCAATTTACCAAATCTAAATCTGCATATTTTTGCACTGAGGGAGGAAACCAGAGAACTGGGAGAAAACCCACACACACACAGGTGCAAGAAACATGCAAGAAAGGCCCTTGTTCCAACCAGTTCATGAACCCAGGTCTTCAGAAAGAGTGCTCACCACTACAACAATCATGTGGCCTGCTTATGTGTACCGGGGATGTTAACTTGTGTGTGGGCCCTCGCTCGGTCAGACAGGCTTTCCTCTTCCTCTGACAACGTTTTTTTTGACATGATGAACATTTAAAATTTCCGCAATATGCGAATACGTAGTAAGAATGGGAGTGGACGCAGCTAAACGAGGGAAAAATGGCGAATCGTGGCAAAAGTCGCAAAAGAGATGGATGAATAAAAAACGTCAGAAAAGGGCTCTCACACCATCCAAGTTAATAATCACACTACTGAAAGGAGCTCTGTCGATTGGACCACTTTGTGATGCTGTGACATCCCAGGCAACAAGTCGAGACTGTGGTCACTCATGACGGAACAATAAGGACACATGTACGGACATACACGTAGACTTTTGACTGTCCTGAGCTAGACTGCAGCTCTGATTGCTACCTGCTGCTGAAACATGTTACGTCCAACTGTCAAAAGAAAATATAATTAATATGATAATAAAAAATACATTTAAAAAAAGTATTCTGTGGGTAATGGGGACGGGACTAGATAAGCTTTTACTTCTCCCGCTTTCCCTTTCGTTCATGTGTATGAATTAAACTAAGATGATGTGTGATGATGTTGATCTAACTGATATAAAAGTATTGATCCTATAGGAGAATGGTGTAAGATGAACCATTTTTCATAGTTGGGATCACAACATCAAGGCAATCTTAGTTTTGTCGCTAACTAATATATCTGCATATATTTCAGGATGTTGTGCACCCCTTCAAACAAACAAAAAAAGTGGTCTTGTGGCACAACTTATACCCCGTGTATGGGGCATAGGAGCGCGGTACGTTTAGCCGTATGCCTATTTAAACAAACATTTTAAACAGGAGAACGCCTTAAAGTACGCTCAGGAAGAGAACATTAACAGCTGTGTTTTCTGGAAAGGAAACACTAGAACTGAATCCTTGGTCCAGAATCATAGTTTCATGGTGTCCTTGCTGACAGTGACACATTTGAACAATCTGAACTGAAACTCTCATCCTCTCCTATCATCCTTCCTACTTTCCTCTATCCTCTCTTTTCCATCTTTGTTTAACTCCTCCCTCCATCTTCCTCTCATTCCATCTATCCCATCCCTCCCTCCATCCATCCATCTGCCACCTCCGCTTTTACTCAATATTCCACCTGACGAATAAAAACTGCATATACAAATACAATAACTAATAATATATATATATATATTAATACAAAGAACATCAGTGGTGGCTCCCCTGCTTGTTTTGCGCTTATATACAAGAGGCATGATGTCCACTCTGTAATCATACAAATGCAGAATCTTGATTTAATATTTAAGACATATAGGCTACAGCCAAAATAAAGTGTTTTAACTTTGCAAGACCACCTGATTCTACGTAATCCCAGTCCACGGCCCTGATTTTGCAAGGCTATTTTTCCACTAACAGACAGTAGGGGCAGTAGAGACGGCCCCCAATCTCCCCACAACAAGACATTTAACCATCACAATGACTCTGAAGTTAAATGAGGGTATAAATCCTGCACAGTTCTGCTCTAAGCTTAATGTTGGCTGCTTGTTGAGAGAACAAGACACCAGACTACGTAGCGTGTATGTGGAATGGAAACTATCTTCAGTGTTTGTCTGCATGTTCTTATACTATAGACGTGACTTCATTTACAACAACAAAAAAATTGTGCCAACTGTAAAATATGACATCGGTTTTATTATGATTGGACTCAAGAGTATTTCTTACAAGAAGCCGGAGGCACTGATTTGTTTGCTAAACGGGCTGAAGAGATAAAGACTTCTCAGTCAATTTGTGCTGGATTGTTAAGCAGCGTTCTGATGAGTGACGAGAGCAAGTTTGAGACGCGCCAGAGAGTGCTTGAGGTGAACACAGGAAAAACCTCGAGCAGAGGTGACATGGTTATGATTTTTCACAAGGCTAAAACTGTAGATTTAGAAAATGTCTCAGCAGTTTATTGTAAAATAAAACAGATTTGATTCCTGCAAAAGAATCCTGAAGAAAAACATACATAGACTAAAGGGCATCAGGTGTTAATAACAGCCTTTGTCTAGAATATTTGTATCAGGTGAGCGTTGAGGGCAGGTCAGGTAGTGTGACTCATGCTTTGCTAAATTTAGCAGAGTCATGTGAGCTACAGTTTAGGACGCTTGGCTGGATGATAGTTGTTGAGATCATTACAGGACTGGAACAAAACGGATGTGTCTTTGAAATCCAAGCTGCTGAGAGAAAAACCTTGAATCTGCTTTCGGCTGAGTTAGAATTTGCTGTGTATACACACATGGTTACGCACGAAGATGAAAGCCCTGTGACAGCGTTTTTTAAAAAATCTATGCCTCTTTGACTTAAACATCAACACTTTGTGGTTATTGTGTCGAAGCCTGTCTTTTCCTTTATCCTCATCTTTGCTTTTCTTTCACTTTTACCTTTAGTATTTTAATTACCACCAGCTTGAAAAACATCTTAAGAAATCTATATCTTGTTGACGTTCAGCTCCAGTTGTACCTTCATTTTTATAGTGTATGATGAGCTTATTTAAAATGTACTTCTGATAATGTTTGTATTGTTTATCGCATGTCTGAATTATATTCTTTGTTCAACTGAGGTTGTTTTTAAATGTGTTATAGAAATAACTTTAAAGCGGACCTAGACCGGAAGTTCCAATTAATGCTGTTTTTTAGTGTGTATCTGCATCATTACTTTGTTTAAGAAGCCCTGAAGGTTCTAAACAAAAAGTTCAGCCACTGCTGAGAACGCTGTGTTTTATTGTAATCTCGGGCTCAGCGATATCTCTGAAAAAACCTGGTCCGGTTACGTAAACACCGGTTCTCCGGAGCAGCAGATCGTCCTGCTCCGGGCACTAGTCCCGGCACATCCGGTTGCGTACATTGAACCGCAGAAGAAGAATAACGTCCGTTGTGGAGGTGTTTCACGAGTGACAGTGTCTTCTGACTCTGGGTCTGACTCGGGGTCAAAGTCATAAAAGGGACTGCGGCGGGGAGTCGTGAAGAAGCTATTATTAAACACTGTTAAAACAATGTTTTGATAATGAGTAGCAGTGCGTCCACCGTTCCAGAGGGGGGAGCTGCGCTTCTGAGAGCAGGTGTGCTGAATATGTCACTTCCGGGTACTGGCCAATCACAAGACAGTTGTGAAGGCTCTACGCTGGCTGGCCAATCACAACACAGTCTGTCTCCTGGGTGTGAGATTTATGTCTGAAATATCGCAGCATTAGAAAAGAGAGATTTCTCTCGGCTCGTTTACAGCAACTAGGAGGTTTTTGACCATAAAAACAAGTTAATGTATGTAAGTAGACCTCCATAACTAACATATATGTGCAACAGGACCACTCTATGTGAGCTTTAATCAACTAACCTGCTGCTAACTAGCTTGCTCAATAACCTTTGGTGGCTTTCTGTATATGTTCAATATAATGAAGAGAAAGACGTTGAGCATTTTGTGTTAAATAAGAGTGTAACATTTTAATAAAACTTGCCACATAATGGCACATTAGTGACTCCACATTTCACAGAAATGACAGTCAGAACACGATGGACCAACATGGCCGTCGAATAAAAATGTAAAAAAGAATAAATAAATCAAACAAGGGACATACATCACATTCATACAGAGGAATCATAAATGATGATAAAGGCGCCGACGTCTGTGATAACATCAGTTAGGAAAACTGCCAGCAGCTACTGCAGCTACAGCGACCTGTGGCCCAAACCCACAGAGGTATGCTGTTATGCTAAAGGCAGTAAATAATTTCAGTCACTGAAAAGACAAATGTCTTGCTTATGACACAAATGTCAGAGGCATCTCACTTTCATGTGCGATGATTTGCCATTTTGAAATAGAAGGAAAAAGGACTGCCTCAGTGATAGTTTATGTTCTGTAACAGGAGGATTTTTTTAGGTTTACATCGTAGAGCGTAACTTTGAAAGCTCAACAAAAATCAGCTCCACACGACCATCTCTGTGAGAGAAAATATCGAATCTAATGTAATGTGTGTGCTTTATCTAATGAATTTAAAGATTAATTAAAGATTAACCGTTTCCAACACAAGAATTTCATTGCAGACTATGTGATTTTAATAATTGCACTTTTCCAAATAATGATTTTGATAAAAAAAAACAATAAAAAAAAACTTTGTTTAGATCTTATCTCCTGGTGACGCTGCACACAGGAAGTGAGTCGTTGTCAAGACAGGTGGAGGCACTAGTAACACTGCTAGTAAAGAGAGAGGGAGGCTGACTGAAAAGACACAGAAGTGCCTATGACAAGTCTTACAAGTGAATTCTACTGCTCAAAATGATGGGATAAACACTTCTTTCCCCCTATCCGGTCCTGCACTACAGCTGTATACACACAAATGCTCCCTCAGTCAGGTCTGATAGTATTGTTTGACAGAGCCTGTTTTTAGATGAAGGACACAGTATGCAAATAATGTTACATGGTTTCTGAAAGGTTACACACTGAAGCTTTGAATCCTTTCAGGAAAGTCAAGTTTTTGAAATGCTTTGGGGGTTTTTTTTGTGAGTGCATATAGTGACAGAGTCCGACCACAGAGCGATTAATGTCCTCGTCTGTGCAGACTTGTCTCTTCTTTTCACTTGAACTCCCCGTCTTGTCTCAGACCTCGTCCGCGCGTCTGGTGAGGTGCAACTGAGTCGTACACACTCTGCTGCAGACGCATTGTGACCCTGCGGCCGACGTGAAGCTACTTTGCCTGGCCTTAGCGCTGGCTCTCCCCACTTGCACGTGGCTTCAAAGAAGTTGCCTGTGGTTTTACGAAACCCTTTTCTCTCCCCGTCCATGTGACAAGGTGTGAAGGAGCGTCTTAGTCTTCTCTAGGAGGCTGTGCTCTCGCCCTGCCATGTCCTCACCCTGTGGCGCAGTTGCACCATCCACTTCTCCAGCAGCTGGCGGGTTTTGGAGGCCACCCTCAGCGCTGCAGGTGACACCTGTTTCTTGTCCTTCATGCTGTGGACAAAGACAGACATCGGTGAGACACCTGAGACAAAGTCTTTCTGACACGTTATATAAAATGTAAAGTTATAGCTGGGTGGATTCAAACTGTCACTTTCACTCTCCTAAAGGGTTAGTTTAGGGCTTTAGTGTCGACCTTTCACCTCAAAGACAGTTTTAACCCTCAGGTGCTGAAATTGTGGCACCTAAAAGAGTGAAGCTGCTATTGAGGTTTTTACTCATTATTAATATTGCTCTATTGTATTATATATATTGAAATATGTATTTATTTATCTTATCTAATGGGTTGAAAGTTTGCAAACCTCTCATTCTCCTGCAACAAAGTCCATAAAGAAAAAAGTAAAAAAAATGATTTTACGTCATGACAAGCAGGAGTAGTTGATCCATTGATGCCTCAGTATCTTTAAATGTGTTATTTTGTGACTTTTGAAATCCTTTGTTCAGATCAACCTCAGTGACACCAACTTACGCAGTAGCTCCTGCGTCACTGTGAGCTAAAAAAACACAGATTTTCTGTATGGACTTTGGTGCGAGACATTGAGAGGTTTCCAGCTCAGAAAATAATGCTGTCAAACAGCAAGATAAAGCTGCATATATATATTTTTACGATACGCAGACGTAAGCACTATACATTTTATTCGGCGCAGCAAGTGGCTAAAATCTGCTCGGGCTGATTTGGAGTATAAGTGTCCAATTATTTTACGTGTCAGACATTTGGCGCCACAAACTTTCAGAGGTGAAACATGATGGTACAAGAGTGCAGCTGTGGTAGAGAGCAGCTCTGTTACATCACATAAATAACAGATAAGCAAGGCAAGGTTATGCTGCTGCATAACTCAGGGTCTTAACGTAGGTATTTATGGATTTCACTGGAGCACTCAGCCATTGTAATTTACAGGGAATTCCGTGCTCGGGGCTTAATCTCAAAATGTATGACTCCAAAAACACATGCCCGCGGTTTTTATCTCTCAAGCTCATGGTGGTATTATGCTTTTTTTAAAAAGTAAGATTGTGCTCTGACACATTTTTGTCGCACATAAGACCCTCGCATGGTTGTAATTACCATGATGTGCATGCATTCTGTCGAGAGTGCAGCCGGGTTGTTTTACCTCTTAATCCCGCTCGTGTCAGCCGCCAGCTTGTGTTTGCACTGTGGCTCAGTGCAGCCTTCGCCCTGGGCAGAGAGGATCACAGTGGCAGGCGATGTCTCAGACCTGCCAGCGAGAAAGAAAGAAAGAAAAGAAAAACACAGCATCAGGATCAACTGTCAGCCGTTCACGTGGCAACATCAGAGGTCATTTAGGTAGAGAGGGGAAAGAAATATTCAACTGCTTCTGTTCCCAGACATTTTAAAATCATTATTATACACAGTAGAATGTAATTGCACTGTAAAGGAGTTCATTTAAATGTAACATAGGGTCAGATTAGGACCAAATACACTCTGCTTATTGTAAAGTGAATTATTTTAATGATAAAGTAACAATTTCCCCCCCAGGGATTAATAAAGTTTTCTGATTCTGATTTAAATTCAATACCGTTACATTAGTGTATTTGATCCTGATCTGAATAAAGTAACCAGATCATCTACAACAAAATGTGCAGTGTTAAAGTAACAATAAATGAGTTCATTTCAATGTAACATCAGTTCAGATTAGGACCAACTACACTCTGGAAATGTGTTAAAGTAAATTATTTTAATGATAAAGTTACAATTTAACACTATATATCACAGTGTATTTGATCCTAATCTGAATAAAGTAACAAGATTATCTAGAATACATTTTGCAGTATTAAAATTCAACACCAAGTCCAATTAGGGCCCAGAATAAATTATATAAAATATATTTATTTTAAATAAATAAGTGTGAATCTGCTGGATTAAGGTTAACCTTTATTAAAACTCTGATCATATATAAATGACATAAATTTACCTGATGACTTGGTCCAGTCGACAGAAGCTCCTGCATGTTTTGTCATTTTCGCGTAAACACTGGCAGCGCGGTCCGCTCCTGGTTGCCATGGAGTCCAGCGCTGCGCGCTTCGTCCTGGGAGCGTTGCCCAGTCCGTATGAGACCACGCGCCTGGAGAGCACGAGGACAAGGGGACAGACTCAATACATGCCAACACTTTTATACATTAAAAAGTGTTTATAGTTGTATAACACTGAAACCATGACAGAAAACTAAGCATCTATACACGAACTTATTAAAATAATAACTTTTAGATTAAAATAAAGTGATATTATGCAGTACATGTTAATGGGAACTAAGTTTGCAGCTAAAGTGAACTTACTCAGGTGTGTTGACCCATATAATATCCAGGTGGCAGAAGTACACGCACTCTCTGTCCATGAAAGTGGCGCAGGAGCAGCGCTTGTTCCGCACATGTCCCCCGTGAGTGAGAGTGGAGCTCGTGGAGGAGATGAGCGAGTGCGTCTCTCCCACAGGCGCAGACAGAACTGCAAACAAATCATCCTCATCAATAACACTGAAAGAACACGGTGTTTGAATCATCACATTTACATATAATGTGTGTGTATAAAGTGCAGCAAAGGAAGCAGATTTCACAATAAACGCTATGAATGAATGTCTATGAAAGTAAAGCTCAGTGTTTTCCTTGAACATAAAGTCATTGTTTGTGTTTAGATTTAGAAATGGATGGAAATGAGTTTAGTCGCGCAAAAGTTACCTGTGCACAAGATCCAGGTGTACATCACAGAAAACACGGAAATACAAATGTATAAATCCATTTCCCAGGCAAGTCTGCGCAAAAAAAAAGTTAAATAAAAATAAAAATAATAATCCTTTAGAAGAAGTGGCGAGAAGATATCCACGCACAAAGTGTCCCTGCTGCTCAGTGATCCACGCAACGCAACGCAGAGGCTTTCCGTGTCAGTGTGGCCCTTCATGAGCGGCACTCCGGCTTTATATGCGCGCTCCCCCCCCCCCCCCCCCCCCCTCCTCCTCCTCCTCCTCCTCCTCCTCTTGTTGTTGCTGCAGCACCTTTGTCCTCTGGCTCGCGCTCAGACACCGATCATCACGTCCGTCCACGGTTATCAGCGACCACGTCACAGAGAGGAGTTTGAGAGTTGGAGTGCAGTGAAAGACTTCACTTCATTTCAAAACCCTTCAGAGACGCACTTCTTCATAATGTGTTGTTTCACGTATCAGACAGCAGGTGGCAGCCAAGCACCAGGATTCCTCACCCTCCTCTCTTTGTTTCTCCCTGCAAATAAATTGAAAGGAAAAGTATGGAAAGTGTAAATAAGACAATAATCTTTAGTTTCAGAACCTTGGACGGATCCGCTGCTTTGAACATGATTCAGTCTTAGAGGACAATACAATAACAAAAGTGTCCGAGCATTAAAGTGTGTTGATACTGAACTTGAATTAAACCGGTTTTATGGCTTTAGAGAAGATGTGTAAATGTGCACTAAATAACCAGTCTAAATAAGTAAAACAAAAAAGAAAATAATTTATGTTCAACTCTATTTAAATATCAACATATATGTAAAGATATTTAGATTTCATTAATATGAATAAATAAGGTATGAATATAAATAAAATGTTTTTTTCTCCACTCACACTCCTGGTCACCAGGGGGCATCAGGCCATCGCTTATTCATTTGTGTCTTGGGCTGACGAAAATTATAATGAATACTATTGATATAAAATACCCATAGTAAATGATGTGTACTTATATTATTAACGTATCACAGTGTATGTCTTACCGCACATGTGCATATATTTCATATACAGTCAGTAGGTAGTTTTTTTTTCTTGGGCTGACGAAAATTCACCAAACTTGGTGTGCAGTATTTCTGATATATGATACTGTGTATTAGTATTTTAATGAGATGATGAAAATGACTTCCTATTTTTTCATAAAAAAATACGTCAATGTTGTGTTCTTTTTTTTTTCATTCTTTTGTTTATTTGAAACAATGTGAAAACATCATTAGAACACATATTTCACGTTAATATTCCTGGACTTATTAAAACACAAACTGACATGTCACACTTTGCTTTTTTAGCCACACTTGAGTTCACCTTATTCATTTTCTTTAATTGTTCTCTATTTAATCAAATGTGACAAGGTCACTTCCTACTACACCGCACACATTGATCATGTCATAATTATTGGCTTCTCTGTAGCATCATTGATTAGTGTTATACAAATGGTTGTATTGGATGGTAACAGTATATACTTCAGCAAGAGTTCCGTGAACTTAGTTACCTTTATCTGGTTAAGGGTTATATCGGAATATATCCAACAGTTCACTGATTATGGGATGTATCTGTTGGTCTCAGATATTATCCTCTAGTCAGTCATTGTTTAAGTGAGGGGCGAAAAAGGCTAAAGATTGCCTTTTTTTGTGTTTTGAAAATACAAAAGCACAGTATTTTATTTGGATACATGGTGTGGCTACTGTATTTGATTATATATTATACACACAGTGTGATCTGACCAGGTTTTTGGTCCATCTGATTCATTTTGAAAGGAATTCTAGTCAAAACACATTTTTACATGTTGTGTTCCCACTAGCCACACATCAGTCTTCCTTTGATAGGGTTAGGGTTATGCAGATTACAGTGGCAACCATGGTCGTGATCTAAAGTGTGTTTTTGCAGGAATAACACACTTCTGCAACACTTCTGATAACCTGCACAGCCAGTCATTTTGCGCCACCTACTGGCAACAGGAAGTACATCTTCAGTAACAAACATTGTTTCATTGACATTCATACTTTCAGGGTGATGGTCTACATTTGCTGTAGTCTCCCAGACAGCATGTGGGTAATATGAGGTTTATAAAATGGGCTGAATATATGGGTCCCAAGCAGCTTTGTCCAAATAAGCTTACCACGTAGGACCCATATTACTAAAGCCACATAAGACCCACATAATTTGCCCACTTAATATCCCGTTAATACCAAGGTACCCTGGAAAAGGAACTAATAGAATTGAAGTTGGCAAAATGAGTGGGGATACCATGAAAATAACGGACAAACCCGCTTGGGGCCCATAATGTCAGTCCAAATATAATCCTGATGGGTCCCACATTAACAGCTGACATTAAACTATGTAGTACGTTATACTATACTCTGTCGTCCAAAAAAGATTTGGTCCAAAATTTGACAAAAACGACATACTATACTATGTTGTCCAAAATCGGACAATTTTTTTGAAAAACATTTTTACGGTCCAAAACTTGACAAAAAAGTCATACTATACTATGTAGTACGTCATACTATACTATGCCGTCCAAAATGTGACCATTTTTTGGAAAAAAAAAAAATTGGTCCAAAATTTGACAAAAACGACATACTATATACTATGTCGTCCAAAATCTACACAATTTAGTTGAAAAAAAATGTTTTGGTCCAAAACTTGACAAAAAAGTCATGTAGTACGTCATACTATACTATGTCGTCCAAAATGTGACAATTAAAAAAAAAAAAAAAAAATGTGGTCCAAAATTTAACAAAAACGACATACTATACTATGTCGTCCAAAAACTGACCATTTTTTTGAAAAACATTTTTTTGGTCCAAAACTTGACAAAAAAGTCATACTATACTATGTAGTACGTCATACTATACTATGCCGTCCAAAATGTGACCATTTTTTGGAAAAAAAAAAAATTGGTCCAAAATTTGACAAAAACGACATACTATATACTATGTCGTCCAAAATCTACACAATTTAGTTGAAAAAAAATGTTTTGGTCCAAAACTTGACAAAAAAGTCATGTAGTACGTCATACTATACTATGTCGTCCAAAATGTGACAATTAAAAAAAAAAAAAAAAAAATGTGGTCCAAAATTTAACAAAAACGACATACTATACTATGTCGTCCAAAAACTGACCATTTTTTTGAAAAACATTTTTTTGGTCCAAAACTTGACAAAAAAGTCATACTATACTATGTAGTACGTCATACTATACTATGCCGTCCAAAATGTGACCATTTTTTGGAAAAAAAAAAAATGTGGTCCAAAATTTAACAAAAACGACATACTATACTATGTCGTCCAAAAACTGACCATTTTTTTGAAAAACATTTTTTTGGTCCAAAACTTGACAAAAAAGTCATGTAGTACGTCATACTATACTATGTCGTCCAAAATGTGACAATTAAAAAAAAAAAAAAAAAAATGTGGTCCAAAATTTAACAAAAACGACATACTATACTATGTCGTCCAAAAACTGACCATTTTTTTGAAAAACTTTTTTTTGGTCCAAAACTTGACAAAAAAGTCATACTATACTATGTAGTACGTCATACTATACTATGCCGTCCAAAATGTGACCATTTTTTGGAAAAATATTTTTTTGCTCCAAAACTTGACAAAAAAGTCATACTATATTATGTAGTACGTCATACTATACTATATCGTCCAAGATGTGACCATATTTTGAAAAAGATTTTTATGTCTACAATGACGATAAAGTACTTTATCTTAAATAACAAAACAAATACTTATCAGCTATTTAAAACATTACAGAATACCAATTATACAAGTGGTGATGTATATTTAATACTATTGATATAAATACCCATAGTAAATTATGTGTACTTATATTATTAACATATCATAGTGTATGTTTTACCGCACAAGTATTTCATATACAGTCAGTATGTAGTCTTTTTTCTTTGGTATTTTATATAAAAAAGTATGGCAACAAAATAGTATTCATTTATTTTGGCTTTTATTTAAATATTAAGGTGACATACTTATAGTATATGGACATCACAGTGAAAATAGGAAAAGGAGTTTATACTCAAAGAGGGGCAGATACAGTACCTTCATTTTCATCCACTGTTCTATAAAGATTTAAAGGGTGGCGCACTTTTGACCTTTCATTACATAGCCAGTGTAAACATCATCATCATCATCATCATCATGTTGTGCTGATTCAGACAAACACCTCAGCAGAACTGTCTGATTATTTGTTGTCCTCTATCACATCACATCCACAGAAACACTGACACCTCATGAACCTTGTTCTCCAACAGCTGCTGCTGCTGCTGCTGCTGCCGGCTGTGACACTTGTTATACTGCGACTACAGTGTTATAGTGACAGCACGTTTTCTCTCCACCGTTGTAGTTGTAATAAACTGTGGAACCAGAGGACAGTGTGCTGTGGAAAACTGACCGTGTGTGTGTGTGTGTGTGTGTGTGGAAAATCTCACAGTAAAGTATTGTGACATGCTGCAACTGTGAGGCCCCATCAAGTCAGAGACTGGTTTTTAGAGTTTCCACTGACTGCCAGGGAAACAGCTCGAGCTGCTGGAAGGAGGAAGAGGAGGAGGAGTATAGGAGTGTTGTACGGTAAGCTGCCATTTTATTAGGTACACGGGACAACTAATAAAGTGGCAGTATCAAGTTTATAGTTATGTTTGATTTATAGTGTGGCCTTTTAATCATTTTAGAACCAGTTTATCACTTATTCTCCTCTGACCTGACCTGTGAAAATCCCAGTAGTTGAACATCTGTACAAGTGGCTGTTGAGGGCTTGTTGTTACATTGAATCATAATTGTTTGCAATTACAGTAGAAGCTTTGCCCTTTTAAGAAACTCTTCCACCACTCAAACGCCATTTTGGTAATTTACGTTCGAGACGAACAACCCTGCAAGGCTTCTATTTAAATGAATGAATATAGAGAACATAGATTGAATATAAAAAAAGACAACTGATGTTTTCCTTCAGTTATCTGCTTAGGACATTCTGAAAGTAAGAATATATACAGTGCTATTTAAAGGATTGGGCACACCTGTAAATTTTCATGATTTTCCTTTATAAATCATTGGTTGTTTAAATAAGATATATTCAGTTAAATATATCATATAGGAGACAAGCACAGTGATATTTCAGAAGTGAATAGCACCTTATTCCAAAATGAAGCTGGCTTGTCCAAATGTGCTTTAGCATACCTAAAGCGACTCTGTTTGTGGCGGGTGCAGAGAAAAGGCTTTTTCTGCATTACTCTTCCACACAGCATCTCCTTGTGTAAAGTGCGCTGAATAGTTGAACGATGCACAGTGACACCATCTGCAGCGAGATGATGTTGCAAATCTACTGGTTGAAAAAAGAGTCAGTTTGAGTGAAAGTCTACAGGGAAATTCGCTTCTACTCCTCACTTGATTCATACGTTCATGTTCTCACTCATGTTGTCACCAGTTTCAGCTCTTCTTCAATAGAACAGGATATCAATTTTGTAAATTATGTTCACATTTAGAGGAAAATAGACAATAAAGTGTGCGACACACATATGAGTGGACATTCAGTATGAGCTCCTCCTGAACTTGCGTCGGCCAAAACATTCAACAATAATATAATGTACCTAATAAAGTGGCTGGTGACTGTATGTGACCTTTTAATGGAGAAGCTTTTGTTCTGATGTTTAATTTCAAAGGGCCAGTTATTCTAACCCTAACCAATTAAACGGTAATCTGATCGGATTTTGGTTATCGGATTGGATCAAATATGGAAAATGGGTTGTTCAAAAGGGAAAGAAGTATTCTGAAATTGGATCAGATCATGTAATCCAATCCTAGTTTGGAAATGGATCAAACCTTCAGTTTGTGTTGTTCAAAACTTTTCAGTATGATTTGGATCATTTGATAAAAAAAAAAACAGGATTACCCTGATCCCAACAAGGGGTAGGATTTCAAGATGGATTTCAGGAAGAAAATCTAGTGAAACTATAACATTGGTCAAATAATACATTTGTGTCATTTAGTTTATATACTTTTATTTATATTTTGCACTTGACTTGTTTAGCCGTTACAGTGATAATGTAGACATAGGCTACCAATTAAGCCTTTCAGTATAGTAAAGTAAAAATAAAAATGATCTTGTCCCCACGAAATAATGCCCCAAACAGATTTCAATAACAAACTGTGTTTCGTCTCAAAATAAACACTTATAGTGACCCACTGTTGGCTCTTCTACCTGTTCTTTACATAGCTGGTAATCCTGAAAACTGTGTATCTGGATCAGGGTGATCCCATCCAATGTTGCTTTGAAAAAAACGATAATAAAAGTAAGACGGATTACCTGATCCTGGATAGCAAAAAATGGGATTTCCAAATCTGGATAATTTTGATCCGGATTACATTTTTTTGAACAGCTGGCCCAAAGTGTTTGGTTGGCTGAGTTGTTGACAAACCTGCTGCAGGAGCAGGTTTTGTCCTCTAGGGGTCTCTGCTTGCTTTGCTATAACATCCACTTTAGCCCAGCTCTAAAAGGAGGAGGATGAGGGGGATGATGATGGGATCTGTACTGTGTAGATGGATGAGTCACCTTTTAAATGGGATGGTGCTCAGTGAGCCCTTCACTCTGATTCCTGTAGAAACCACAAAAAAAATAAAAAAAATAAAAAAATCAAGTGACACTCATTTGGCTGCCAAAGTGAATTTTAATCAAGTGGTGCTGATGTGATGATGAGAGGATTTGCAGGATTCCTCCTGAGGATTGAATAAGGATTATCTCTGCCATTAAGTAAGTCTTCCCTACCATTAAGTGAGTAAGTTTAAGGAAATGTCATTGTTTGTCCACAAACTGCATGAAATCCATGCATTATTCTGTCAGTTTAAAAACAATCCAATGATATTGCAGTTTGTTGTCTGTTGAGGTTTGTAGAAAACTGATGCAGAGGCAGACTCAAACATACTCTGACAGTTTCAAATGAAAAGCAGGCAGCAGTTTTTAAAGCAGAACTATGCAGGATTATCACCTTCATTTAACAGCTCCACAGTCATTGTGATGGTTCAATGTCTTGTTTTGCACGTAGATTGTGGGTTGACTCGGAGTCCGAGGTTGCAGGCACTGGAGTTGCATTCGTAAGAGAACAGCCAATAGGACCCTCCCACCCTCTCTGAACTGCTCTATGATTGGTCAATCCTCTCGACACGGTCTGCTCTCTTTCAGATCACTTGGTTAACAACGTGGTGAAAGGTTATTCATGAATTATTGATCAAATATTAAAACACTTATTATGCAGGAAAATTATTTTTTAATTATTGCAGATTCAATTCTTTCCATTATGATCCAGTCCAGAGTCTGTGAGACTCAGTACATCCCAAAAACACAGTGACACCACATTATTGTTTGTAAACAAATCTTTACTGATACAGTTAAGAATATTGATACATAAATGTAAAGCTACTATAATGCACATACCTATGGACTTATGACTCATAATGGGCACTAAATGGATTATAATAAATAGTTGAACACAACATCTGTACACAGAAACATTGCCCTATAATCCATAGAAATGTACATTTACCAGTACAACATTTATAATTTCATAAATTTACGAATGACAAAAATCCTCCAAAATAAAACAGATTTTCTCCATCGTTATGCATCATTTCTTTACTTCTTTGTCTTTTTGGAAATAAACACAAGCAACTACTGGATTCATGAGGGATTATCTACAGGTTCCTAAACAAGAAACTCCATAAAGGCACAATTGTCTATACAACATGTACAAAAGAAGAAAAAAAACAAAGAAAACAAAATGTCTGGAGCTGACAAAGAAAGTAAAAATAAAATGATTGGTCATCATTATTTAATAATCATGTGATTGCACATACAATATGAACGTCAGCATCTGTGCTTTGAAAGGGAATTTGTTCAGAAACAAACCCCCTAAAAAGTGTTTTCAGTCTTACAAAGTGACAAGAATTAAAAAAGAGGAGAAGAAGAGCTTTTCCACTCGTTTTTTATAAGTTTTTTTTTTAGGTGGCAATGACCAGTCTGTCTTCATCATCACTGGACACCTCATTAGAGTCATCAATTACCTTCTGCCAGCTGGTCACCAGCGGTGGTCTTGGAGGTGCAGGATCACTAGCTCCCTCAACTGGTGACTCCTTAGCACTGTCTGCTTTGTTCTCAGGAGCTGGTGATGGAGGCCGTTTCTGCTGTTTCTGCTGCTGCTGTGGAGTGGGTTTATTCTTTTCTTCCCACTCTGCAGTCTGTGTGAACTCTGCTCCGCTGCTGCCTGCAGTCAGTCCTGGAGAGCCGCTGACCTTCAGAGGAGCGGGTGGTGCAGCAAACATGCAGCTCAGCAAAGAACCAAGCCCTTGTTCATTTTGGGACGGCTGTGCTCCTGGAGCTTCGGGGCTGCCCTGCCTCTCTGAAAAACCAGGGAGAGGACTGAGAGCGGAGAGAGGGCTGAGGGAGGGAATGATGGCAGGCAAAGCGATGTTTAGTATCTGTAGACCTGGGATGTGAGTCTGGGGGCAGGTGCTGCTTTGGGAAGTCGGGCTGGCAGCTAAAACCTGCAGCCCGAGGGTGGCGTTGAGGGTGAGGCCTTGCTGGGGCAGCAGCTGTGTGGACGTCAGGCCTGCGCTGCTCAGCCCCATGAGATTCAGCGTCTCCAGATTGACTGGTTGTATCGTTTGAGCCTGCAGGCAAGTGACCTGCCTGAGAGGGAAGCAGGGAAGAACACTACTAATTGGTTCCTGGACCACAAGTGGCTGTGACTGCAGGCCGTCTGGCTGAGGGGGAGTATAGGGGGCCGGTAATGGGCTTGTGTTCCTGTGAATGACACTCACTGCTGGGATGGTGAGCTGGACGGGGCCAGCCTGGAGTGGCAAAAAGGTGGAGTAAGCAGCCAGGCCGGCGGGCACCAGCTGGATCCCACCTACTGGCAGCATGCTGTATGAGGATCGGGACGGCTGCTGGGAGTGAAGGGGCAGATGACTGAATAGGTGGGTCTGGGTTCCTGCTCCTGGTGTTTGAGAGAGTCCTTGTGGAGGAAAGTGCCCCAGACCAAGAGAAGAATAGGAGGAAGTCTGAGTGCCGCGGTCCACTGGTACACCTGAGTCACTGGTCACTGCAGCAGCAGGGGTAGTGGAGGTTTCCTGTGAGAAGAGAAGTGGTTAGTCATTTATCTGAAATCAACCAGGGCACAATCCTAGAAGACGTAAATGAATAGTTCAGTTTTCCTTAGAAGAGAGGTTGTGTAAGGTACTAATGTGATCTGTGTAGTATTTGGAATATTGACCAAGTTTAATCAGTATTAATAAGACTATTCACCTCAGAACAGTCAAAGCAGCGTTGTGTAAGTGCCTGGCATGCAGGATTCACAGCGTATAGATGGACAGGACAGAAGGGTGGGGAGACACACAATGAGAAGACATGGGTCTCACCTGGCCTAGTCTGGAGCCCTTTCCTGTGACTGGGGGACTCGGGGGCACATCAAAGTCTGGGTAGTCGATGGACATCTGCCTGCATGGTGACACTGGGCTCATCATGTGCACCGACTCTGTGTCGGAGGTGTAGGACTCAGATGTGGCGGCAACAGGCGGAGGCGAGTGAGGCAGGGGCAGTGGACTGTAGCAGTATCCAGAGATGGAGATGTGCTTGCTGAGGGACACTGGGCTCATCATGGGGACAGACTCGGACTCTGATGTGTAGGATTTAGGAGCCGGAGGCTGGGACAGAGACAGAGAGACTGAGCTGATTGACATCTGGGCTAACAGGGCGCTCGGAGGGACCTCAGCCTCTCTGGACGGGATGTGCTGTGGACTGGCAGACACAGAAGGGTTGGTCGACAGGCCAGACTCAGCCTGACTGTCCTCTTCTTCCTCCTCATTGTCATCGTTCTCCTCGTCGTCGGGACCATCGGAGTCGTCGCCGTCTGAATCCTGGCGGTCAGCGCTGCTCAACTGGCTGCGGTCTCCTATAGATAAGGGGGGAAAAAGTCAGAGGGAAGTCTATTCTTAGCAGTATGAGTCACCACAGTTACTATGAAAGGAGAGACTCACTGTCACACCTATGCACCCTCTTTCATTCATTAAAGATTTGTTGGCTACAACGAGGAAACTGCAGCATTAACACACACCTGTGATGTGTGTTAATGCTGCAGTAACAGTGTTTCACACCCTCAACCACCGCACACACACACACACACAGCCCGCAGCTCCATCACAGATAGAGGAGGAAAAACAAATATGCTCTGAGAGACTGGGACTATAGAATGGTTTCAGGCAGCTTCTCGCTCTTTTTTCCCTTCTAAAATTAGATGCTGCAATTTCCTCTTTCTAAATGCTGTGAATGCTGCCCACATGTGCTTTGAGTTAACAGAGGAAGAAGCTGCATTTTTAATTAGACCGTAGCGAAGCTACTGATCGACATAGCAACAGAGCACAAGCGGGGGACAATTCCTTGTTTTGCACAGAATCGTGTGTCATGAAGAGAAAAACTCTTCAAAGAGGGGTAATTCTGTCGTTCTCGCCAAAACAGATCAATTAAATCTATGAAATATCGAACAACATATTGTTAATGACACCCTAATGTTTTGGTTGATAAGCCATGGATTTAAAGCAATAACTGATCCCTTTGTATTTCCCTCTAAAGCAAAGCATGAGTGATGAAGCACTGTACCAGAATCCTCTGCATCCTGATCCTCAACCAGACCCTCAGGCAGCCCCATCTCCATGCATTTCCTACTGTGGGCCTTGGATTTCATGTGCTTGGTCAGATTTCCTGCGAAAACAGAGGCAGTAAGGTCTTATGGGTGGGTAGAGCTCGAACAATAGCACAGAAGGAGTTTATGTAAGAGAATACAGTCCTTGGTCAGGCTGTACATACAGGGTGAGTAACTGATAAAGACATTTTTAAATGAACGTGGGCTGCTCTGACACCAAGTGCTGTGCTGCAGTGTCGCGTGGGTAGGCGAGTTCGATAAAGAACGGTGAATCATACAGTCTTGCCTTAAGAGATGGTTAAACATCATTAATTTTATAACTTAACTTCTAAAGGATGGAGTGAAATGCAGCTGCTCAAGTCTTCATTCAATAAATAATAATCAATGACTAAAACGATTACCTATTATTATATATAATAATTATAATAGATTTTTTTATTTTATTTTTTTTCTGTGGAATGTTATGTTCTTCAATGTCAGTATTTGATTTGCAGACAACAACAGCATCTCAGGATGTTGTAATTCTGAGGTTTGGCAAACATTACTTTTACAATTCTTAACATGACATGAGTCAGACTACGAACCAAAGAATTGAAAATTGTGACTGAAATGAAATGAGTAATTCCAACTTTCGCTTTACTCGTCATTACACTATTTTTGGTAACTAAGGCAAAAGAGGCAGAAAACATTTTTATATTTCAAAAAGTGTAACATAGCACAAGCACAACATCGAAGCAGGAATGTCCTGAATGGGGTAAACGTTTTCATGAATTCATTGACTAAATTGGCTTAAACATGTGAGAGTGACCAAAAAAACAGCAGAAACAGTAAAACAATAGTGTGGGATCAATGACTCAACTAATAACTCAGCAAACTGCAGCCCTATACTTCTATTAAAATGTATAAACTCTTTGCATTACCGTAATTACGCGAAGATTTTTACATTTATTTCAATCGCAATCAGTGTCTTCGTCACCAGTGAGGAAAGAGTTGGAAAAACGCAAGTACATAGTTTCCATTTTTTGGCCTATTTTTGGACATTGAGACAAAAACTTAAACAATGTTATTTAATATATGTTTTACACTGCTCTAAATTCTAATTTAACGCGCAAAATCTGGTGTTCATGTACAACTACAGCGTTTTTTAATAACACCTTTTGGTTTTCTTCATTTTAAATTGCGGATACACTATTTTAAAATGCGATAAACTATAAATAACTGCCAGATAGTGAACATTATTCTGGAAAAATGGGCAAAAGCACTTACTCACAGGACATTTTCTGGCCCTTTTCTGGTTAAAATAAGCAAAAAAAAAAAAAAAAGTCCAGACTGACATTTTGAGGATTAGGTGTTAAAGGGTTAAGCACATTTAAAACAACCTATTAAACAATAGTAATAAAGCAAACATTTAAAAAACACAAACTCACACCCACACACTAAGTGAGAACAAAAACATAGGACGTACAAAGCACAACTCACACTGATTTGACGACAAAGAAGAAAAGACGAGTTTAAAAACAGGAAGTGACAAGGGCCGTCTTATGTGTACATCATTTTCACAAGCAGATAAATTGTGGGTTTGGTTTTAAAGCGTCCCGTCGTGAGTGCTGACCTTTAGTTTTGAAGGAAAAGTTGCACTGAACACAGTGGTACGGCCGCACGTCGGAGTGGGTGCGGATGTGTTTCCGCAGCATGCTGGGCTTCTTACAGCGGATTCCACATTCCTCGCAGATGTATTTACCGCGGCCACGCCCCCGCACGTACACGTACTCTTCGTTAGATTTGAATCTGTGGGTTTGCAAGAGAGGCACATGAGATAGAACACAAACATATAGAGCAGAGGAAATACAATTCCCACAAGTAATAAAGGGAATTAATCAGATTTTTTAAATTGTTTTTAATCATACCCGCCATCAAATATTTTCACTCGTCTTGGCTCCGTTTTAGACAAGTCCTTGTCCGAGTCATTGCTGGTTTGATTTTCTGATTGCACTTTTCCTCTGGTTTCAGCTGATACAGATCGCTGGGTTATTGTCACCTGGAGAAATAAGTTTATTATTTTAAGTCAATTATTTATTAATTGAGAGTAAGCATAACAAATAGTGGAAGAAATGTAGTTCTTACCCTTGGCATGATATCTTTCAGCTTCCCTGAATAAGACAGGAAATCGGATTTTCCATTTGTTCTTATGGCTGAGGTGTAGTGTATTTTCTTGGAGCTCTGCTTGGAGTCAAACAGAGACATGACCACTTTGGTTGGCAACCCGAGTGGGTTAGGATTATTGGGGCTCACTGTCCAGGCAGCATATGCTGACGTCTTCAGGTCAGTCTGTGGAACGTGAAGAGGTTTCCTCTTCATTAAGAAACACCACGTGAATGTGGTCGAAGTCTTCAGGCTTGGGAAAGACAAGCGGTGACTGTCTTTTGTGTTGACCACAGACACAGACGTGGTCAGTTTCACCTGACCCCCATAGAAACTTGAAGGCTTAATAGGGGATTTAGCAGGGGTCCACCTCTGTTCCTCAGCTTTCTCTTGGGGCCTCAGCCTGTCATTAACCTGTGTGCAGACGCTCTGGCTGCCAGGTGTAGTATTCATAGCAGGGCCTGCCTCTTGAATAACAGTGCATGTGTTTTTGTCCAACCCAGGACTGTCAGGTGACATAGGCTTGACATCATCAGTCGCCTCAGAATCCTTCACTTCATCTGTTTTTATCTCGGGCAATGATGGAGCCTCAGTTTCAATGGGACTGTCTGCTGGTTCGGTAGTGCAAACCTGCCTCACAAGCGTAAACTTCCGCTGTCGCGTTACTTCTGACATCTTGGAATTGAGATAGTTGACTGAACGGCCATCGGTGAGACAGGCCACACCATGCTCATCCTTGGCCCTTTTCTGGTGCTTCTCCATGTAGATGTCTAAGCTGTTGGCAGGTGAGAGCATTCGTTTACTTGAAGCAGTGGGTTCCTGCTGTGGACACAGAGTCACCGATGCCAGTTTCTGAGTGCAGTGTAAAGACCCATGAGAAGGTGCTCGTTCTCCAATGTGGCTGTGAGTGTTGACTGTTTTAGTTTGAATCCAGTCCTTCTTTGCAGCCGATACAGCATGACAATCACTATCCACACAGTGTGAGGATGAGAGGCTGTTTTTACTAGACACAGAAGGAGCAGGTTGCATCTGCTCATGAGTTATCAGGATCTGTGGCAATGGTAAAGCACCTGCTTGCGTCTGATCAAATGGGTTTCTTTGCTGTTCACGGGACAGAACTACGGTTTGTGTCTTAATCTCAGAGGTCTGTTGATTTGGTTGCGCAACATAAACATTTTGGATTATCTGTGCCGAATTTGACATGCTCAAAATAGTACTGGAAATTGGTATTGTTAAAACTGGCATGGCTATCTGATTTCCCTGTGTGCCAGAGAATGAAAATGTTTGGCTTGATCTTATAGCCGGACACTGCAGTTGGTATTTGGGCACAAAACTTTTCTTTTCTTCAGAATCAGTGGCTTTATTTTGGACATTCTCGTGACAAATTAAAATCTGTTTTGTCGGTTGTTGGATCTTTTGGCATATTCGAACCCTTGATATTTGATGCCAAGGGTGTGGAAGGCCATGGACTTGAGGCTGCTGAGTTGGATTGCCCAAATTAATGCATTGCACCATTTGCTCATTCTTTTGCAAGGGTGTTTCACCACTGTGCAGGATAAAAGGCTGAGCCACGGGGCGACTATTGGCAATGTGAATCTGATGGGCTCTGTTCTGCGCTAAAGAGCTAACATTTGTCATGGGAGGTTTATCAAGGGGTAAAACTGTTTTCCTTGCAGGTGGCTGACTCTCTGGGCCGATTTTTAAAGACATCTGTCGAACTAATGGCCCTCGCCTCCTTTCAATAAGTGGCACCTGGGCAACTTGGGTGACATTTCCACTTTTTGGCTGGCCAACAGGCGACAGTGATCTGCTAGGTGAAACATTGCCACAGTCAAAAGACTTGCTGCGATAATCACATGAAATCTCCACAGAAGGTTGAGTACAAGTGATCTGTTCGGATGCAGCACGTCTCATCATTCCAGGAACACCAAGGGTGTTGAAGGCTATTGGCAAACCTTGAGGCTCTGGAATTTTGCCAACACATTCCCCTCTAGATGGACTCTCTGATCGAGATGGCTCATCTCTGTCAAATGAGGCTGAGACACTGGAGCAACGAGACAGGCTACTGTCCCGGCTGAGGCTCCTTGAGAGGCTTGACTCAAAACTTGATTCACCTGAAGACTGGTCCATTTGAGCAAGACGAATTCTTTTCTTTTTAGGTGGTAGTTTCTCTGCTGGCAACTTTGACAAACTCTCACTTCGCTGAGGCCAATTGAACTGATCGGTGGGTTTTTCCACTGGCTCAGATGTCTGTGTTTCATGCTCTCTGTCAGGCTCCTCTGTGACCAGAATCTCAGGAACCTGTATATTATTTTGACGAACCAAACGTGACTGATGGACAGGAGTAGAGTTTTCCCCTGCTGCTACTGTGCAGTCAGTGCATTGGTC
The DNA here is from genome assembly GCF_963457635.1 of Microchirus variegatus. Classification (NCBI taxonomy): domain Eukaryota; kingdom Metazoa; phylum Chordata; class Actinopteri; order Pleuronectiformes; family Soleidae; genus Microchirus; species Microchirus variegatus. Next base: position 8,451,333 of record NC_139814.1, read on the forward strand.
CTTCATTTGTTTTCCATAGTCAGTACTCTTGGGTTTGGATGTTTCTTCGTGAAATTTGTCAGCTGAGACATTTAATATTGCATCCGTTTTGGGCTTGTTCAGGGTATCCTTCTCCATAATATCAACAGGAGAGGCCCTATCAATAGACTCTGTTTCAAATGAATTGGGTCTACTCAGAGAGTTGGTGTGTCTGATGACTGATGTACCGCTGCCTTGTCTTTGCATCTCTCCTTTAGTTGAGGTACTGATCTGGGTCTCTCGTATTGGTGACAGTCTGGAATCTGAAGCATTCATACCTCTTGCTATCAGCTGAATCTGAGGTAGATTTGTCGGATTGTTTTTGGGCTGTATATCTACTATTACAGCATGCTGAGAAAAAGTCTGACTTGCCAGAGCTGTTGGTAGCTCAAAAGCAACGGGGCAGGGTGGAATGGTGTCAGTTGGTGACTGATCATCCTCATCCCCAACACTTTTCATTATCCTTCTTTTTCTAATCGACGTCTGTTGGTCAATTATTCCTGAGCCACTAGTTGATCTCGGGACTACAGGCTGCTGCATGTTAACAAGGAAAACATCTTGATCTGTTTCTTTAACAGCATGTGGCTTGTTTTTTGGCCCATGAAGCTCAGAACAATAGAACTTTTTATGAGTTTCAAAGTTCTCCAACTTTCTGTACCGGTTACGACAGGTTTCACACTCGTACATTGTGCCTTTGTTCTGCAGAGGCTTTCTGTTTCTGTCCTGACTGTACTCAAATGATCTGCTTCTTTGAATTACTTCAGTGTTACTGCTTGAACCGTGATAGCCCTCATCCATGGAGCGAACTGTAGGTAGGCCATGTCCTTCACTTGTAGAAAAGTCTTCCACTGCTGCTTGCCTAACTAATGTACGAGAATGTATTGCTGGATTTGGGGTTGATGGGGCTGATGAAAATACATCATCATGCAATGTACTAATTTTCTCATCAAATGACTGACAAATTCGCAAAGGGTGAGGAAGGGGAGGGACATTAACAGGAAATGCAGAGTGTCCAGGTGTAGTAGGCACAGAGTTACTCCTTGTAATTGGCAAGCAATCCATTGGTGGGTATTGAGACGGTACAGACAGAAGGAATACTGGCTTAGATTTATCTGTGGGGGTGAATGGGGACTTGGGAATGTCTGAACTGGAACTTGATCTTCTTCCCATTGGTTTAAGATCAAACTGAAAAGAGTCTTTAAATATGTATGATTTAGGGGAGTCAATGCTTCCTCTCCTTGAAAGAGATGTCCTCCTTGGCTTTACACTATCCAGCTGCTTGTTGTCAACTACTGCTTCATTATCAGATATCAACTTTGAAATTCGCTCCTCCAGAGACAGTGCTTTGACTTCTAGTGGTGGACGCATTTGTCCACCTGTGGCCCGTGGCTTTTGGTCAGCTGCTACATGCATAACTGTGGCAACCACAGGTGGGATATTTGGAAGAGCATTCTTGACAATGTCAATGTCTACTGGTGGAGTTATCTTGACAAAAGGACTAGGTGGACTCATGGCCTGGTCAGCACTTTCAGAGCGTGAGAAGTAGCCAGAATCTGTACTTCCCAAACTGCGTGGACTAAGCAGACACTTAGCTTGTTGCTGTTGAGAGAAATCTGTTGCTTGTTGTCTCTGAAGCTGAGCGTGTCCACCTAACAGTGGAGACTTGCACTGCTGGTCTTCATCTTCACTCACAGTATCTAGTGAGGGATTTGGACCATCCACCTCTTTCAGAGAGGACAGGACTGTGATGCTTGATCTCAGATTGGCAGTCTGGAAGTCTCGTTGGCGTTGTGCAGCTGCTTGTTCTGGTGCTGCACCTGTAACTCTCGGGCTATCTGCCCTCAGAGGAGAGACGTTCACTGGGTAAACAACAACTTTTGGAAGTGCAGCAGTCACCTTGGTCTCATGACACTTCTGGCCAGGTGCCGGTTTGACCAAGTCAAACGTAGGTGGGGAGTCAAGTTCCCCGTGGCTTGATTGGTTTGTACCTACATTCTGTAAACTGGTTTCAGACAAAGCTGCCACACTACTCTGTGATGAGTCAGGATCCAAGTCTGCAGTGCTCCCATCTTCATCACTGTCCCCGCTCTCCTCCACCTCTGAATGTGCCCCAAGGGCTTTGTCAGACTCTTGAGATAGTGACCCACCTCCAGATTCAGAGCGTGCAATGAGACCTAGTTTTATAGCATGAGCATGGGATTTCTTGTGCTTGTACAAGTTGCTCTTTGTTTTAAATGAGAAGCCACAAGTAACACAGGGATATGGTCGTTCTCCTGTGTGGGACCTGATGTGTTTGAGCAGCACACTGGGTTTTGCACAAGCCCGCTTGCAGTATTCACACACATATTTCCCTGGCTTTTTAGGCTTTTGGCCCTTGCAAACCTGTTCAGCACCAAAGTTCATTACAGTGGCCATTTGAACTTGGTTACTACCAGGTGTGACAGGGACCTGAATGGTGCTGGGAACACTTGCTGAGAGGGACTGGCATGTCTGCACAACAGGTGGTTGGCTTTGTGGCAAAGAATTGGAACCCGAGGGAACAGGTGCATGAGTTATAGTGGCTGGTCCAGCATTAAAGCTCATGTGCAAGGCAGACTTTTCTGGATTTGAAGCAACAGGCATGAATTGTGGTGTAACCAGTGAAGATGACTGCATTGGCGTACCCTGTGTAGCTGCTTGCACACTCCCCTGTAATGGTGCTGCAATGCCAATAAAGTTGCCTTGTTTGTCAATGTAGTAAGTCTGCATATGGGAAGGTTGGGTCTGGAGACCAACATTGACAGCCGGCATTCTACATAAATCATCACCGGACTGAGCTTGAAGGGTGGGAGCTGGTTTTCCAATGGCTGTGACCTGCAAAGTGTTTTTCCTCTCAGCAAGTGTACTTAAGTCAGGCTCCATGGCTTTAAGTAGAACATCGAGTGGAGCACTGCTCTGGTATGGATCTCCTTCAAGGCTGGGGTCTTGGTTCTTGATGTCTTTGGGATGAGACACCTTGGCAGCAATTACAGAGCCTTCCTGGACACCAGTGTGCTCAGGTGATGGTTGACTTGACGATGTCTCTTCTTGCTTTAGCCCTTCAGCATCAGCTGAAGATGACCCCTCATCAGGGGAAGCTGCAACTGGTGAGTCATTCTGTGGGTCTCTTCTCCCACTGGGTGAACAACTGTGGGTAGGACTGTTTGAGGAGGAAGAGCAAGAAGGTGTAGATTCCTTGGACGATGCTCCGCGGAGCGCAGTTTCAGATGTTTTTGACTGCAGGGGCTTCTTCACGGGGGATTTGGGAATTTTCTTGAGCTGATTCTCTGCAACAACCTTTTTCCTCTTCAAGCCTTTAATGTTATCTACATTTCTGCGACTGATGTCAGATATTCCTGTGGAGAAAAGACACAATAATGAGAAAAAAAGAAGAACTGGTACAATGTCAGAAGTTTCCTTGCAGAATGACAATTTCTGCTGAGAGCGAAAAAAAAATAGATTTGCATTATTGGCATATTACTAAAATGAACATTTGGAGAATTTAATGTAGGGCTGAAACAACTACTTGATTAATCGATTATTAATAAATTAATCATCATCTATTTTGATAATCGATTATTGGTTTGAGTGTCATTAAGGAATTAAAACAAGTTTTCAGATTTTCAGCTTCTTAAATGTGAATATGTTGTGGTTTCTTTGCTCCATGTAACAAAGAAATCATTAAAACTGAATATTTTTTTGTATTTTGGACAAACAGAACTCTGATCAACATTTTCTGGACCAAATGATAACTTGATTAATCGAGAAAATAATCAACAGATTAATCAATTATGAAAATAATCGTTAGCTGCAGCCCTAATTGAGTGAAACTGTACACACATTACATCCTTAGCTATATTGGTTTTAGTAGTTCACTGTATAACTTTTTAAACTTGAGTATGTATTCAACTTTCATTCCTAATTTGCATTTAGAGTTCACTTCAGGGAAATTTAATTCAGATGCTTTGCTAAAAGATCATTGAGCATTTGTTTAGTAACAGATATTTCATACAAAACCCAAAAGTATTTTTTTGTAAGTGTATAATCCCTTCAAAATTTAAATAATGACATTTTGTTGCTTTAAAAAAGCTTTTAGTATGAACTTAAGGCAAGGGCCTTGCTTTATGGTGGTCGTCATCTTACGCTGTCATACGTTTACAGCACACAAAGCAGCTAAAGCACATTTTGAAGCAGAAGCTTAATAAGTACAAGATCCTTTCTGATGTTTGAAGGCCACCACAGTTCCCTGACACGCTTGGAAAAGGGAGGGTTAAGCGGAAGAGTCCACAGTTTGATACGGTCTGCAGTCTCACCACTAGATGTCACTAATTCTAACATACTTTTACAATAAGTTGTTCTGTTAATGTGGTATGTGTTCAGCAATTTCATAAGGCCAAAAAAGGTTCTAAAAAATTAAATTACTGTGCTAGTTTTGACACGCCACCCTCCATTTTATTTATGTGCTCAGTGACTAACATCATAGAGACTCGCGCTCCATTACTTACATAAGTAAACAACCAGTTTTCCCTCCTTTGCTTTCTGGATATGTTGACCTATGAGGGCTTGGTTGATCATGAGAATGATTGTCGCAATGTTTCTGACAATTACGAGAAACTATGCATGCATTCAACACTGCATTCCAATAACTAATAATAATAATGCAGCTCTGTTTCTAAATGGGCACACCCATACCATGGTGTTCTTTCATGTGTGCAGTACTGACTCAGGCTGCCCTGTCACACTTTCCTGGCTTGCGCGGGTATTTCCTGAGATGTACTCAGGATTCCTTGTCTTAACATAGGTTAATCCATTCTGCATGCAAACATGCAACCAGCGAGGCTTTAGAAGAGGCACGCAAAATGCTCTCTAAACAAACCCTCGGATTTCTTCTAAAATAACCCCCTCTAATAAGATGTTAAAATACATGGGAAAGGGATTAGTTCTTTCTCCGCACTGCTTGGACAAACGTGCAAGATTCCATGACCTCACAGGTTTTCCATCATAAACACTGCTTTGAAAACAAACAACATTTGTCAACGTCTTACTTCTATTGTTAGAAAAATCTGCTTCGGCTATTTCCAGATGAAATAAAATGACTCTAATCAGCAAATGATCTTGATTTTTTTTTCCTCCCCTGCACACAATGACACGTTTTTAAATTCCATTACTACATGAACATATAATTTTTTATTATAAACCAAAGACCTTTTCCTCAGTGTTCCAGTCATTGACATAGTGAAGTTCTTTTTTGTTTAAGTGGCTGTTGAGCGGATTATCCTTTGAATGACAGGTGGGGACATCAGGACCTGAGTACGTTAAGACTGAGATATTCTTAAATGCACTCTGTTTCTATTTAGTGTCTCCACCCAAGTTTGTTTACAATGGTGATTCAATCAAACTTTGCAAATATGCTGGGTGTGTATTTGTGTTGTTTTGTTTTTGTTTTTTAAGGACAATGTAGAGACATGAGCTCAGCTGACCTCTTTCTTTTTCCTTGGTAGTTTTTCCTCAGCCTGTTTGAGGGTCTAAGGACAGAAGATTGTCTGGAGGATTGATTGAGGATTTGTGTATATATATATATACATATATATATATGTATATATATATATATATATATATACATATATATATATATGTATATATATATATATATATACATACATATATAATCTATATATATCTATATATATAGATGTATATATATATGCATATATACACATGTATATATATATATATATATATATATATGTGTGTATGTACTGTATATAAAATGCCACTTAGGTTTAAACATAGCATTCATTAAAGTGCATGAAAAGATCACTTAAATTTTAAGTTTAATAAATTTAAATGTTAATATACCATAATTTAAGTTATATTTAAAGTAATATCTATATATATAGATATATCTATATATCTATATATATACATATATAGATATATTGTATATCTATATATATATAAACACACACCAACTGCATTTAAAACTATTAACAGAAAATAAAAGAGAGGAAACATTGTCCACATTTCTCCCTTTAAAACTCATGTGAGTCCTTCCGGAGTTGATGAAATAAAACATGTCTCTTACCTTTTTGTGGGTCTTTGGGGTCTTTGAGCTCTTTCTGTGCTTCTTCGATTTTATCTGCAACACAGAAAGAGAGGATATTTTCAGCGGAGTCGAGCAGCGCCGAGCACACACACACACACACTCGCACACACTCACACACAGACAGACTCGTGCAGCGCTGAATGTAACTAATGATACTGGGGATGCTTCCCACACAGCTGTAGCAGGATGAAGGTCCTTTAAAAAATGAGAAACAGATCTTCTTCCATCGCCGAGAGATTGAACTATTCCAGGATGGAAACTAGTGTGATCATGAAGGGGGCAGTTCAGCTCTCTCTCTCACTCTCTCTCACACACACACACGCAATAACACATCCATTTGAGCTCATAGAAATAACAGCATGAGGAACGTATAAAACACAGGTTGAGTTTGCAAACAAGTCAATATGGTGGGTTCATTCTCATTATCACAGCGCGATCAAGCCCACTGATCAATTTGCATATTCAAATGTTGTTTACACCTCGAGGGAGGACGAGCTCCTTCCACTCCGACCTCGCATACGTCACAGTCATCACCCACATTCCAGCAGGTGAAAGAACCTGTTTCTGTGTGAACCATATGGACGAGTGGGAGGTGACACGGCACTGACTGTGTGTTACTGTAATCAATATTAATTATATACACAGGCTCAGTGTGGTGTGAAGGGGTTAGACACGGTGGAATAGAGAGAGAAAATGAGGAGGTAAATTCTGCTTTCCTCACGCAGGGTTAATACCATCGTGAATGTGCAATGACATCTACTCTGCTCCTGTATTTTTTTTTTTTATTCTCAGGGAGGAAATGCAGAAATTATAGGAGTTAAACTTCTACCAGCAGGTTTATGGAACATAATAATACATAAATATGCGTGGAAAATCTTAGAATATTATTTGAAATACTAATTTTACTGTATTCTTCATTTATAGTAATTATACTCATTCATGGCTTGTTTCTTATTATATTTGATCCTAATTACAGAAAACGGCATAGACAAAGACTTCCAATAGGAAACTTCTCACTTCAGATATTAAGAGAATATTATTTATTATTGTATTCATTCATGGTAAAAATCACTTCATTTATACTGAATCTATGCTGTTTTTTGTTGACAAATGTAAAATTTTTACACATGGCTCATTTCCTATCCCATGAAAAAAGGTCTCAACCTATTTTTACCTGTAATTTAGGGCTGAACGATTTGGGTAAAATAACTAATCGCAATTTTCCCGACAAATATTCCATTTATGATATCTATTATTTAATTCAGATATTCTCTGGGTAAGATGGAGCATTCTCACACGGGTTAACTGTTTATGCAAGGATGAGAACCAATTCATGAATTGTATTTTTTAACATAATGGCATAAAACATCAAAACCAAAGATTAATTTGGAGCATTTGCAATTTGCCAATTGCATTACGACAAACTGCAAATTTGATTTGTAAATGATAAATTGTTTAGCCCCTACTGTGATTCATACCAAATTTAATGTAAGTGCACACGCTCACATTAACCACAGAGAAAATCCTGCTGTCACTGGTTAAGCCTGTTACTTCTGGCCATGGAAAGTCGATGGAAAAGCAGGTTGTGGCTTTTGTGCCCTGCTCGTGACACAAAGAGTCCTCAAGGACCAGTAGTAGCAATTTTATCCTAAATTGCATTAACCTTAATCAAGGGTGAAGGAGGACGTTCTTCTGTGGTTCCCAAAATTAGAGAGCGATGCCGGGAATATTCGCAGGAGGAGGAGTAGGAGGAGGAGGAGGAGGAGGAGGACACAACGTGGGCCAAAGAGGAGGTCAGTGGTTTATGTCATTGTGTGTGTGTGTGTGTGTGTGTTACAGTCGCACCCTTCTCTCTTTCTCTCTGTGTGTGTTTCTCTAGATCCCAGCCACACGCCACAGATTACATAATGTGTCCACACCCCTGCACTGCTGTGGAGCAAAACAGAGGCACTCTGCCAGCCGGAACACAGCAAACGAGGCACATGTGGAGCAGGCAGGTGTTTGTTTATGTGGAGGTCTTTGACAGAAAGGTAAACCCAGAGAGAGAGAGGAGAGAAAGAGAGGTGTGTGTGTGTGTGTGTGTGTGCGCGCTTTCATCTCCGCTCTATTTACATGCACATACAAAACGAGCATGTGACCGCCGTCACCAGTCAGACAAAAGACTGAGGCAGGCTGTGTTTTCCTGGCAACACCGTTGGCATGGTATTTCTCCAAACAGGGAGGATCCCTGAGCTTTCCTCACAGTCATGACAACCACAACTCAACCTCACAGCGTCCACAAGAAACTGGCAACGCAACACTGAACCCATCTGAGATAATAAACTCTTATTTTTGTGGTCAGAAGATTTGGATATGGATTTCCCCCCTTGAGTTTGTGCTTCATTGTTTGCACAGCTCTGTACATATGTCTTGCGTTAGACGACACTGGCAAACCGAGGAACAAGTGATTACTGCCCAACAAAAATCTTATTAGTGGTTGCGTTTGTTAGGAGTGCAGAGTGTAAGCTATTACAGATCGGATCGCCCTTCTTATATAACAAGCCGCAAAACAAGACCCCTTGTGCTGAATGACACCCGTGAAGTGGAGCTCTGGAGGACGGAAAAAGAACAGGAAACACCAGCCCAAATGAGTGGAAAGGGACGAGGCGACGTTAACCTCAAAAAAGGATGAAAAAAATATTCCATCCATCGTTTCCCAGCTATTAAAACAGCAGGGAATGATTACACAGTCGTTCATATTTCCCTCATTATGGACGTTGGGGTTGTTGAGGTGATCCGGGTGACGGCTCCATGTTTCACTGCGGGGCTTTTGAGACATTCGTCGTGCCATCTGAAATCTGTGTAACTGTCCTGTAACTACGGGAGAAGAATAGAAGGAATGTACACAAATGCTGCTGCATGTTGCTGCTGATGAAAACCAGAGCACATTATGGAAAATGACCATGAGGATCAGGGGGTGGGGGGGGGGGTCATCTGAACGCTGCTTAAAACCTACAACTTTTTTGTATTCATCATCATGTATTCATCTGTGACACGTGCAAACTCCAACACAAGAAGAATGCATCCTTCAAAGTAATTCTCACGAGCTAAAGCTCCTTCCAACCAATGAGTAAATTACAACAATAGACACTACAATCTGTGCATTGTCAAATTTTATGTGATCATAAATATTAGTGCTCTAAATATAATTGATGTTTTTACTATGATATCTGCATTATTTATTTTAGATACTTAAATTGATGCCAATAAAAACTCCATCTCTCTCTATTAACAAATCCTGCATCAACTCTAATTGGATCTGGGCATGAACGATTTGGGAAACAAATTAGCTTGAACCTTTTCCGACAGATATTGTGATTCACTAAATCATTTTTAAACCCAAGTTTCTGTTCAATAATCACAGTGTTAAAATTAACATATATTTTTTATTAGTTTTAGAACATTAAACAATTAGTAACAAAGCAGTGACTGTGTTAAATACATTTAACGATGATCAAATAAAATAATAATCATAGAAATAAACTGGACCTTGTTTTAAACAATCTCTGACACTGAAATGGTAATTTGTAGTAGATTGCAGCTGCGGCGATAGGCAAATTGCTTTAATTTGAAAATGATCAATAGCTCAACCCTAATTGAATCCACTGCAAAGTTAATGGGTTCTTCCTTCCCACCAAGGTTCAGGAAAATAATTTCTGTAGTTTTTGCCTAAACTACAAGAAAACTATGGATGCATCAATCCGACACTCTGCTGTTCAAAACTTGTCAAAATGCTAAATACACCAGTATAAAAGTGTTACTTAAACATGTGGTACTAAAGGATCTGACAACTATAGCACGTCGTTAAAGACCTTCCATCTTCACTGATGTGACCTCTCACTATACGTTACCACATAACAGTCCTTCAACTGAGGTTCTTTGATCACAGAGATGACAGAGTGATAGTGAAACGCAAATCAAGGCTCGCCCTCAAGGCCACATTATACTTCTCTGACTGCGTAACCACGGAGACCCCTCGAGCCTTCATACTTCTGCGTCGTGGACGGATACGCGCTGCAATTTCCCGCCCGATCAGTAGGGGTCGCTGCGCAAGGCTGTTGTGCTTTTGGCTACAGTGAGCAATGGCGTCCGAGAGATGAAGACTGTTGTTGCTGAAACAGTGGCCGTCTTTGACTTTTCTGTGTCACGGAACGCAGTTTTAAGATAATTTGAGGCGAGAAATTGGCCATTTAGAGTCTAAACATGTGTTGTGTGTATTAAGATATGACGTATTTATAGTTTGGCAGCGACGTTGTCGGCGGTGATCAGCTCCGCCTCTGTGGACGCTCGGTGCGCACTGTGAGCCGGCACAGAGTAGCTTAGCAGGTCTGTCCTGAGGACCAATCGCAGCTCTTGCCGTCTCCGTTGTCCCTTGACGGAGTGACGGACACTTAAAAAAATATTTCGTGCAGTCGGAGACGGGGCAGAACCTGTCCCAGAGGGACTTTAAGCAGGAGTATAAATTGGGCTTCACTCTCAAGGTGTCCGACTCCTGATCTCTGATCTATGCAACGTAATATCCACAGACAGGCAAGGACCATAGTGGGTGGGGCCTGAGTCGGTGGGTGGATGTCAATTAGGCAAGAGTTTGTGGGCAAAGGAGTCAAACTCCTCTGTGGTCACTGTCATGATGACGCCTCCCACCCACTCATGCTCCAGCCCACTCCTCTATCTGTTCCATCTAAGTTTGAGTGTATGAGTGTGATTAGTTGTGCCCTCGGGGCCAAAGTGACATCACGGCGCAGAAAATATCCCCGACTTTGAATCCCAATTCCCTCCTGATGTTTATAAGCCGTATGCCACGGCCACAGGGGGCCGCTCAGTGGGAGGGGAAGCCCATCCATGTTCATTAAGACGTTTGACAGATAATCAGCAAATCGCCGCAGACACAAACACATGCTGATGAGCTACAGCAACAGCTCGCCTCTGGAAAATGGACCTGATGAACTTCACTTCAGTGTGGAGATAGAAGCCAGGCTAAATAACAGTTTTACATGACAACAAAGTGGCACCATCCACTGACACTGAGCTACAGTACAACTTAGGTACATCCAAACTGCCATGTTTTTAAAGTCTTGTGAGTCAAAATCTGTCAACAGAAAATAAAAGCAGCTTTTATGTCTGTATTTTTTATTATAACTGAGCAGTAAAGGTCCACTATGTAAGTAGAAGTAACACATGATAACATCTAAGACTTTAATAATGAAACAGAGGACTCCCTTCTCCAAGCGGGTCAGGGAACAACGGTGGCCTTTGAAGACCAGAAAAGGTGTAGTGTTCCCTTGCAGGGTGTATAAACACCGAGATAAACCACTGCCTTAGCCAATGAGACAAAGTAAGTTTGATCATTTACTTAAGACCTCATAGAGGCTGAAGCACGAGAAGAAGACAGTGTAATGACACTGCTTCTATGATGTTTTACCGGAACAAACAACTCTTGACAGCATGCCTCATGACTGCTTTGTTTGCAGCCAAACAGGAAGAGGCCAAACAGGAAGTGGCATCACTATAAATAGTCTTCAACGGGACGTGATGTCATGATTCAAATTGGTCAAAAAACTTTTTATACAAATATTAACACTATGGAAATGCCCCCCCAAAAAACTACTGAATTACATTTGGTTACATAAATCAATATTAACAACACATGAAAAAGAGCAAAGCCTAACCGGACAGCACAGTGTAAACTCTCCTACTACTACTGTCTCCTTCTTCTTCTTCATTAGTTATACAATTGTACAAACACACGTATCATTTCCCCCAATAAACCCTGTTGTGTTTTTTCCCACCTTGCGTTTGTCCAGTCGCCTTTGTTTACTTTTAACATTTTGATGCCTTTAATTGGCTGCAATATGTTAACTTCAGTACGTGTTGACAGCTTATGGGTGGAGTCACAAGATGAACGAATGCAGGAAATGACACCATTTCCATTTGTCTCCATTTTCAAACTGAACCACAGCTGGTAGTGTTGCTCCGTAATGTGGCCTACAGGCGCAAACTACGGCGGCAAATGAAAACTGATGAGCGTGGATGTAACCTGCATCTTCCTGGCACTGGACCCCCCTCCCCCCAGTCCCCCAATAGCATCCTCTGCCTGTTGGCCAACAAATATCTACCAGGCTCCACACACACCCTCCTGCCATCACTGCCAGCTCCTGACACATTCATGTTTGCTTGACAGTGTGCCCTGCTGGGACTCAACACGCCAAATGGTGGCCGTCAGTGGCGTAGTGACAGCTTTTTCGTGGCGGCCATATGCACGGCGCTCCCCTTGTTTTCTGGTGGCGTCTACAGCTCAGCTTTTCCATGGAAGATGTGCGTTTTTGTTGAAAAGCTGCGAGGGGTGAGGCGTCATCAGTATGCGTGACGCTGCGCCAGTTTGCCAGCAACAAGCCTGAAACAATGCCAGCCGACCACATTGTGTGGGCAGATGGGCGTCCACCAGCTGCACCAGCTGATACACAAGGGCTGCAGCAGATCAGTGAACAGCCAGTCACTTCATCACGCCATATTTTAGGTATTACACAGGATCTGCGTTAAAACAAGTGGAGGACGAGAAGAGGAAGATCAAAGACGGACAAGAGTGCGGCGAAACAAAACAGAAAAATGAAAGAGGAGAGCAAAACGAGACATGTAGAGGACAATAAAAGGAAAGGGAGAAAGGGAGAAGGGAATGAGGAGAGGAAACAAAAGGCGAGAAATGCCTGAGCAGCCTGAAGATGACGTGATGGGAGTCGGCAGCTGCCCCCTTCTTCCCTTTCACTGTGCAGGAGGGTGGTGGAGATTATGTAACTTGAGCACCTTTTACCAGCCTGCAGTGCCCACCCGGCTGGGTACGAGCACAGATACACACATCAAACGCACCATCATCACAGTGCTTTGTGTCACTAACGAGGACATTTTCCAAGTCAACAAAAACTGAGCAAACGCCTAAATGCACAGCTGAAATGATTCACCATCTGCTGCCGTACAGAAAATAAACAGCACGGGCAGTATTTTGATCATTTATTAAATTATAATCAATAACACCACATGTTCCCTTGATGCAGTGTCAAACTTGTCACAATCTGGCAATTTTTGACTTTTGATACAACATGGGAAATTTCATTGTTGCATTATAAAGCAATCAACAGAAAATGACTTGCAGTTTGACGATTTACTGTTACCTTGATTTTGTGTTGTATATTTAACACAAAATCAACGAGAAAATCTGATCTTGTTTTTAAAGAAAAAGCACAGTTTTCCTTCTTTTCTGTCATATTCTATCTCTAGAATTTGAAGAAACAGGCTTTGGGAACTAAACAAATCAACCTATTGAAAGACTAACATACTGATTGTTCAGAAAAAAAAAAAAGAGTAGACTGAGACTTAGTGAGGAAATTAGCACGGTCATTAATTGACTAGTGAAACTATCACACACAATTTTGTTCTGGTTCAGTCTCTTCTGTATGTTTTTTTTAATTGATGATGAATACATTTTGAGTTTATCGAGAAAATACGTCACACCAGGAAATTGCGATGGACATTTTTAAACCAAACAACAAACAAATTAATCGGGAGCCGTTTTCATACTCGGCAGACTTTTTTCTTAACTCTGATCAGAGGAGGATAAAGAGGCAGTAAGGCTCAGAGTCTGCCAGCTAGAGCAGCTGCGGGAAAGAAAAGTGGTTTGTATCCAAAGTCTGAGTTGTGTTAACTGTGATTAACACCCAATTTGTTCCTCGGTGTAATTAGAGTTTTATATAACAGATGTAGAGGCAATAATATTCTCCTGCTTTGACAGAGAATCCAAGTCACTCACTGAAGACCTGCAATCAGGCTTCACATGAGAATAATGCTATTATTAAACAAGGACGTGTCCTCCTCTGGTAGTCATAACAACAGCTGGGAGATGCCTGAGTGCTGCAGAATTCCCTGTCACCTTTACGGGAAGAGTCTGGCCTTTTTTTCCCCCCTCTCACTCGTGGAGGAGACGCTGTGTTTTTGCAGGACTCAGCAGCTGACCAGTGCAGTAAGTGGCCATAAGGGTTACTGTCAGCGTCTGACACATTATTTATGGTCAAAGACACGCCCGTAAAAAAAAAAAAAAAAAAAAGTCTCCAGGGAGACGAGTCAGAGTGAAAGACAAAGAAAGAGCGAGCGCTACAGGCGGCGCATCGACTCCTCCGTCTGTGATCACGGACGGACGATGAAGCAGAGCGGAGGAATCCCCCACCAAACTGACTCCCATTCGCTAACCTGCAGTCTGTCATCATCACACAGCTCACAGCTTCTCTCCTTCCTTTAAGGAGAGGTTCACATTAGAGGTGGACAGATTTGTGACATTTTCATAGAATGACTATAAACTGATTATTATTTAATCAATCAGCTGATATTTATTGCTCTCAGAAACAGAGACGAAATCCTGCTTCGTCACTAAAACATCATTATTTTATGACCTGTTTTGTGTATTTAATGTATTATTAGTTGACCTCTTCACTAATTGACAGGCAGGGACAGAGATGGAGAGAAAAATAAAGATGGAAGAGTGAAGAGAAAAACACAGAGCTGGGTATCGAGTCTGAAACGCAAGGGTTCACAACTGTGTTGATCAATTCTTTGTTCATTTTTGTTTTGTTTTCTGTTCTACTTTGTGTCTAAAACTTGGAATTTTGTTTGTGCTGCTGCTCGTCTCTGCCAAGTGGAGAAGAGGTTATTGATCTCAGGAACTTTTCCTGAATAAATAAAATAAAAATATACCAAGAAAAACTGTAAACCGTCTGTAATAAATAGCTGTTTTTTTAAATATCAAATCCATGATACTGATTAGATTTTAATCTGAACTCCATATTTTATGTAAAGTTGGTAAAACATTTTAATGTCATAATCATCACCATTGCGTTACTAACATTTAACATGAAATAATCATCACAAAACAAAGCAATTTCTCTACTATCCAGATCTACAGATAATATTCTCTTTATATTTTCACTCTATGTTGTCACTATACTATCACTCATACATGTTGCTATGTTTACTTTGTCTCTCACCAAAAACAAAAAGCTGCACAAAGATATACAACAAACAAATCTTCACATGGAAGAAGCTGACGATTGTTAAGCAGGGATTGATCAATTAAGATAAATAATTAATTTATCCTACTGTGTGTTGTATCAATATTTTAGACTGCTTTTTTATTTATCAGCATTGCAATGCAGGACAACGGTTTTGATTGAATAAAACATGTTTTTTTTTGTTGCTGTTTTTTTTTTTAAAACACCCAACTCTGGACGCAGATGAAGACACAGTGGAAGCATTTTCAAACCATGCAGCATAAAACAAAGCAGTGAAGTGAGTCCTGCTCTTTCTGCAGCCTGGACATCAGCTGCTGACTGCTAAACATCCCACCAGTAAAGGATGGAGGGAGTGAAGGAGTGAGGGCGGGAGAAAGGGAGGCTGCTGAGCTCCAGCCTTCCTCCACTGGGGAGACGTTGTTTATATGCAGCATGAAACAGATGAATGGAAAACACAGAGCCAAGGCAGCAGGTACAAGTTAAAAAAAAATAAAATACAGCATTAAGTAGAGCTTCAGGCAGACACCTTTTAATAATGTATGGCTATAAAGGGGAGAGATGTATATGGTGCAACACACACGCACGCACACACACACACAACAATGACCAACATGGGAATGAGGATTTACCTGGCTGAGTTACCGTTCTCATTTCCTATAATAACAATACTTAGAGACGAGCTATGATTTGTGACGAAGCTGCAAACACCACGTCAACCGATAAAATATTGATCACACTCTCCCCTCCTGCACGCACACACACACACGCACACAGAAACTAAGACAGTGGTGTAGTGCTGTATCTGTACAGTACTGCTGCCCCCGCAGAACACCGTAGGTGGAAGAAGCAGCAGACTGGAGGCCACTGATTATTGGGAATGCGTGGGCATCCTTGTGAAAAATTGATATAACGAGAAATCTGCTGGGCGGCCAGAAAAGTGTGTTTGTATGTAGCGCTTAATAGTGCAGGCAGAGACGGACATGAATATGATTGTTACCTCTTCCATCTTTTTCGTTATACCAGGCACACACATTTTAACACCCCACTCCCCTTCCCCTTCCCCTCAAAAAATACAAAAAAAAATCAAAAATCAAACAATACAAAAACTGTGAATCAGACTTCCAACAAAACACAAGAAATCATGGATGGTGTCAAGCCTTTTCCGAGATCAAGATAATGACAAGACTCTGCAGTTACAATAATCACACTTTCATAAATGTTTCTATCACTCATCTTTCATACCCACTCACACACTGCCGGCACAGCTGTCAGAAGCGACGTGGGGTTAAGTGTCGTGCCCTATAGGACACATCGGCTTGTAGACTAGCGGAGCCAGGAATCGAACCCACAAGAAAGACGACTCGCCACTCCGACCCCAACTAATGCCTGGGCCAGCAGAGGGCGCAGTGAGTGCAGCTTCCCTTATATCCACTTTGAATGAATCAGAAAAATAAGACGGTGTAGAAGTTTGATTAACTAAGACAAACTAAACCTTCCTCCTGAGAGGAGAACAATCACAACACCGAAGCTACTGAAATGTGGAATTGCAGATTCTGTGGACGAGGAAGTGAGGAACACATTTACAGACGCACCTGCTAGCTTAGCTGTTAGCTCTACTCAGTATAAGAAGCGACAGAAGAGACATCACTCACACTGACTGATCAACCATTTATTCATTCAGTCATTGTCTACCACTTTATTCTACAGTAAAACTGTGCTACAAAACGACATACTGTGCGATTTGTTGTGACCCAAACCCTGCTGCTAACTCTTGGCCGGAGTCTTAAACACAACCCAAAATCCAGGTAAGAAATTGCCAAAAATACTTCCAGCGTTTCCCCCACGTTCATTCAGCAGTGAAGGTAAAAGTTCACATGTTGATTAATGATTTAAATAGGTGATTCATTAATAGACTAAGCAGTTAATATAATCAATGAATCAATCAATCTTTATTTGTATAGCCCACAGTTTACAAAACATAGTTTGTCTCTCACGGGACTTCACAGGGTTGGTAACATCGTTTCTCACTTTTCTGTGTCACGGAACGCAGTTTTAAGATAATTTGAGGCGAGAAATTGTCCATTTAGAGTCTAAACGTGGTTTGTGTGTTAAGATAAGACGTATTTATAGTTTGGCAGCGACGTTGTTGGCGGTGATCAGCTCCGCCTCTGTGGACGCTCGGTGCGCACTGTGAGCCGGCACAGAGCAGCTTAGCTCGGCCTGTCCTGAGGACCAATCGCAGCTCTTGCCGTCTCCGTTGTCCCTTGACGGAGAGGCAGACACAAAATATTTCGTGCAGTCGGAGACGACGCAGGGGCTATCCGACAAGCGTAACCTACGCAGAGCACTTTACGCAGGAGTATAAAATGGGCTTTAGGGAGAACCACAGGTGAGGGATCCACACCCTAGACGGACAGACGTGCAGTGGTGTTACCCAAAACATACAATACACAATGACAAAGAATAAAAAGTAAAAAGTCTTTAAAGTCCAGGATCCATCTGGATCACTGGGTTTGTTGCAGCCTGTAGGGAAGGTTGCTGTGGTCAGCGACCTGCAGAAGTGAGCACCAAAAGCTGCAAATGAAGATAAAAATGACAAAAGCTAACAATCTTCAATGATTATTATGTAATGAACTATTTCGTCAAGAGATGATACTGGATGCATTGTCATGGCATCATCTCTTGACAAGTACCACTGATGCAATGTTACGTGCATGTTAAAAGTCACATTGTAGTCTAGTCTTAGTCGGACATAAGTACCAACATTTCCTCCTCAGTCTGTGATCCGGACGTAGAAGGAAACGACTTATAAACTGCAGTACTACCACGATGGTGTCAGTGAAAGCGAAAGCTACGGAGAAGACCCAATGCTGAACAGACAAAGAGACAAGATTAACACGTACAGCAGATACGAAGCAGACAGAACCACAGCACGATCCATCTCACTGTTTGTCGTTTGCTTTTCTGTGACGTGAAGGTAAACGGGAAACTCATTCAATACGCACTAGCTTATAGAGAGATGGTCAGACGGCCAATAAATAGATTTTTTCCTCCATGTATACTCAGACTATTCAAGTTGTACGATTGTCTGTCATAGTCAGACTACGGCTTTATCTCAATGCTAAACTGAACTGCACATGAAAACCTACTGACTGAGTTTGACGTTCACAGGATAAAATAAACAAAGTTAAAAAGTTTGATTAAAAAAAACCAATATATAATCTCAAAGCTAAAAGCACCACAGTGTTCCAGTGAACTGTCCCTGTACTTAAACTCATCACTTTCAAATCATAGAGTAGGTCCTTAGGCTCAAATGTACTTTCACACTGCCCACTGTTGTTGGTTCTTGCGGCGCCACGTTTGAGTGACAGTGCGCCGACTGCTTCCTGTCTGTCCTGTTCACGTCCAAACCATCTCATTCTTAATCTGACGGGAGTGAAGATGTCAGCAGCAGTCTAATCTCCACAGTAGAAACGCAAACAAACACACAAAACTTGAGCAGAAGATAGATTCGCACACAAAACATCTCAGAGCTTCAAGTTCCATTCAGAGCAGGACAGAGACAGACAGTCACTTCACACAGAGACAGATTACTCAGAATACAGTCTCTGTGTGCTTGTTGCTGCAAGGACAAAATGCTCACGTCTTACCCGGTGATTTCTGCTGATTTTCATGGAACAAACAATCAGTGACTCCTTTTGTTCAGGAACAAAAACAGCTCGAGAGAGAACTACGCGTACACACACACACACACACACACATGCACACTTTCACACGTACAACACTCCTGTGTCAACACAAGCAGTCGCAAGTCTGTGATTCCACCCTATCAGCTGTGGCTGTGCAGTGGTGTGGGGCGTAGCCAGCGGTTTCCTCAACATAATGTGACGAGCAGGGGAATTCCTGTAAGGCCCAGGAAGAGAGAGAGATAGAGAGAGAGAAAGAGAGAGGGAGCTGCCCAAACAGAGCAGGCCAAGTGACGTCACATAAACCGGTTTTGGCACCCTCCAGGGGATCCTTCATTCCGTCTTCCCTCCCTCTTTCTGTTTGTGTTCGAGGGGGAGGAATTCAGTGCGTCCTGCCAATGACTGGTTGCCCAACAGTTCGCTCACCGGGTGAGTTGAGGAAGACACCGTTGCTTAACCAGAAGATGACTTCATTTTTCTCTTTAACCCCTTAACAACAACGTTAAGCCACATTTTCATTTCCTATTTTTTGTGTAGTTTCAGTTTGCCATTTCTCTGCCAGCAGTGTCCTCATAATCCTCCTCTGACTGAATCAGAAAATGCTTGGCTTAACACTGTATTCCTCTAATCCTGTCACTTTTGTCTCTGATCATTAGCTCATGATTAAAATCTATTTGGCACTAATGTTTTAAGGAAAAACAAATTGAAATTTGAAGATCCCCTCCAGATGTGTTGGAAATAGATCTCAACCAATACGTTTCTCCGTCACACATCTGAGGTATAAATAACATCAGATGTGAAAAATAGTATTGTTTCTTTTGTTGTTTTCTGTTAATAGAAAAGTTCAAAATCACAATTTGCTGGTTTCTTCCATTTTATTTTATTTAAAATGAACCACAGCTATGAAGACGTGTAGTTCTTAAAAGATAAATGTTAGTATCACTTATAATAGCTGCATAGATTTGTTGTTGACATGTTGATTTGTTTTGAACGTTTTGACCTGACAGTATGAACGTTTGTATAATATTAAAGTTAGATTTATATTAAAGTCGCACTGTCATTGTCATACGTATTTTTATTTATTATAAGTTAAATATTTAAAATATATCCATTTATTAAAAGTATATTATATGTTCATTCATCAACACTGTAGGTGGCGGTAATGAGGCTTAAGTGCTCGGCAGCACCTGCAATTCAAACAGTAGAACAAGGTAGTACACTGCTGTTCCAATTGAAGAGATCGTACTCGTGTACTCCCGTACTTGGCAAGTATGTACTCCAGTCGTACTTCTCAAGTATGTACTTCCCAAGTATGCAAATACGTACTGGCATACTTGGGTATTGAGAAAGGGCCTAGGTCAATAGCTATTCAACCATTATACGTCATCGCCCCTCAGAGTGCATTGCGCGTAGGAAAACATGGCGTCCTACGTATGTCAAAATATGTACTTAATATTATAGATTTTTAAATCAATGGCAATATTGCATGTGTTTCTAACAACATATTTTAGTACAAGAGAACAAGTGTGGCTTATTAGGGCCGACAAGTCTTCATAGCTGGGGTTCCTTTTAATCATCATTTATTCATCTTCTACCGTTTAATCCAACACACAAGGGTTGCTAGCGCCAATCCCAGCTGATATAGGGTGAAAGGCAGGGTAACACCCTGGACAAGTCACCAGTCCATCACAGGGCCACATAGAGATACACAACCATTCACTCTCACACTTACACCAATGGAAGTGTTTGAACTGTGGGAGGAAACCAGAGAACCCAGCGAGAACCCAGCGAGAACCCACGCACACGCAAGGAGAACATGCAGAAAGCTTTAATCATCATACCATGACAGTTAGTAATACTGAGTGACATAACCTATTATACCCTGTTGTCCAAGCTCGAAGATGCACAAGAAAGTGCAATAACTTTGTCAAACAAATCTTAAAAAGACTGGCTTTAAGTTGTTTGTCTTGTTTTGTTATAAAAAAAGCAAACTTTATCTTAAGGGGAAGTAATTGGTTGAAAATGTAGACACCCAGCAGCATTATTGTTTTTCATTTTAACTCCCCTCCAAAAAAAGAGGAAAAAAAAGAGCAGACATTCAAGGCTGCATGTGGGCGTTGAAGTGGCTGGGAAAACTACAGGAGTATATTTTAAAGTCAACATTTAATTGTGAGTTGAAGTTTTCAAAAGAGAAGTGGAGTTGCTTGGTAAACAGCGACTCACTGACACTGTCACACTGAGATAAAGCTGCAGGGTCAGTGGAAGAACCGGTCAATATTTAAAGGGGGATCACTCTGCTCAGGGCAGACACACCAACAACAAACATTCAGTCTGCTGTGTTACAGTTCGTATTGCACACAATACTAACTGAGTGTTAAATAAAAGGAGCATGATCTTCCTGAACGACACTCATCTGTAGAATTCACCTCAGCCCTGTGAAGGAGAAAAAAGAGGAAGTTCCCTCTTGTTTTGTTCGTCAGTCATCGTGGGGGGAATTCTGACAGTTAGGTCACCGAAGAGTTTCAGAAAAATCTGATCCTATTTACACAGGCCCGAGGGCAACAAACACCATGACCAGGCACTTTGTGCCGCGTCACTGTGGCGGCACAGAAGATAAACACTTCACAGGCAGAAAATCCAGCACCAACATCCAAGTCTGTAATTACAGGCCGACCAAAGCTACAGCGCAAAGTTGGTGTTGGCGAGTTGAAAACAAAAATAAGCAGTGACTCATTTAGATATATTCATGCTGCATCACCACACGTCCGTCCTTTCTGTGCGGTTTAAGGCTTATCCTCTGAGGAGCTGGAGTCAAACACAGCTGAGAGACGGGGTACACACAACCTTCCACGGTGTGGAAACATTACATTTAAGAACCTACAAAAACTACAGAACTTGTTTTAATTATCAAAAAGAAACAACTCAAATCAATAAATTTATCATCTAAATGGCCGATTATTAATTTGGTGATAGTCAATTAATGGTTGCAGCCCTCGTCCAACCCTGGAAAAAAATCTGGAAAATTGAGTCCAGACCTTTTTGTTTGATGCTCACATGGGGTTTGGTATCTTTTAGGCCTTTTCCTGTACCAGAAATATCAACAATATTAAAGAATGCTAACAAAATGTAAACTAAAAAGAACAGAAAAAAGTTCAAAATACTTTTTTTATACTTGCGTGTGTCCCTGTTTCATTGCATAAAGCACTGCTATTGTACTTCTATAATTATTTTATATTGCCTATTTTATATCATATTGTAGCTTCTGTTCCCAAACCCTGCTGCTGAGGTAACAAGTGAATTTCCCACAGTGTTAAATCAATAAAGTCAACTCTAATCTGATCTAAATGAAAAATACTCAATATTAAAACCTTAGATAACTATACATTTACAAAACATACAACTTGAGTTGCAATTTCACAGTTTTGTAATATACTTGTGTTGGAACAATCACGGATACAGCTGCAAAATGTGAACAAGGCTTCACCAGGGGAGTTCAGATTCTTATCAGAGATGTCCATTTGCCACTTGGGAAAACCTGAGGAGTCTGTGCTGTCACCTCACCATAGAGCTGAATCTCTGTCTGTCTTAAAAAATGAGCCGATGAGGGATCACTCTGTAAACACTGTCCGACAACAGTATTTGCACAAAGAGTTCTCACACACACACACACACACACACACGCTCTCATCCCTGTGGGAACATGCAAGTCAACGACAGATGAACTGGTGATAATGCAACAGAGGCTGGATGAAGTAATCCAGCTAGTAACCTCCAATACCCTTCCCTCTGTGTGCTGAGGTGTCCGTGAGGTTAAAGATGTGTGCAGACACACACGTGATAGGCTAGTATCACACAAGACGCACATCCTCAGTCGTTGAGTTTCGACACAATCCTGTGTCGAGCTACATTTGTTGCTAAAAATTTCCTCTCCTCTCTGCAGTCAAACCCGCCGCCCACGTTGACCCCTTCATACTCTGAATACCAAACTGAAACCAATCCAAAACCACATGGAGAGAGCTGATGAATAACAAAACTCAGTCGCACAGTTACACACTCTTCACAAAGCTCCATGTCCTGACCTCCCTCTCACTTGGCTTCATCTGGTAAGTTAATGCATAAAGAAGCGATCAGAAAAATGCATTCCCGCAGACAAAGGCTCGCATTCATCGCCTTTACACCGAGGGGAGATGATTCAACTTCCATCAGAAGGAAACGGTCAGGCATCATTTTGAAACCAGAAGAGTCATCGATGATGGCCTGTAGTGGAAAGTACAAGCACAGGCTTTTTTTTTTCTTTTGGCACTTACGCTTTAGTACTTTCAAACTTTATTTTTCCACTTCATTACACCTCCTACTCGACTACATTCATCTGTAACTACAAAATCACACTTGGAAACATAAAATCTGTATTAGTTTCAATTTGCAGACACACCAAAGAGCCAGTGGGCAGCACTTGGATGGGTACCTTGCTCAGGGGCACTTCAGCCCTTGACCTGCCAATAACCTAAAGGCCACATTATACTTCTCCGACTGTGTAATGCGTTATCCGACTGCATAACCACGGAGACCCCTCGAGCCTTCATACTTCCTGATCAGTAGGGGTCGCTGCGCAAGTTTGTTGTGCTTTTGGCTATAGTGTGCAATAGCGTCCGAGAGAGAAAGAGATAGAAAGACTGTTGTTGTTGAAACAGTGGCCCTTTCTCACTTTTCTGTGTCACGGAATGCAGTTTTAAGATAATTTTAGGTGAGAAATTGGCCATTTAGAGTCTAAACACGTGGTTTGCGTCTTAAGATATGACGTATTTATAGTTTGGCAGGGAAGTTGTCGGCGGTGATCAGCTCAGCCTCTGTGGGCGCTCGGTGCGCACTGTGAGCCGGCACAGAGCAGCTTAGCTCGGTCTGTCCTGAGGACCAATCGCAGCTCTTGCCGTCTCCGTTGTCCCTTGACGGAGTGACGGACACTGAAAAAATATTTCGTGCAGTCGGAGACGACGCAGAGGGCTCTGCGTAACTACGTAGAGCACTTTACGCAGGAGTATAAATTGGGCTTTACACTTGGCCATGTGCTGCCTAAACTAAAACAATCCAATCCAAATGTATTTCTATAGCACATTTAAAAACGACCGTGTTGACCAAAGTGCTGTGCATCACATCAATACATAAAGCAGACAGGACATGAAACAATGTAAATAAAAAGAAATATAAAAAAGCCAATACAAACTATCATATAATACACTACAATGCATATATATATACCAATAAAACACACTAACAGTGCCAACTCTTTCAGGTCAGGGAAAACCGTTGATTTATTTATTTTCCTTTTGATTGTTTCATGGCCCCTCAGATTTATCCTGTGACCCATTGTAAGGACTCTGAGCCCCAAGTTGGAAACCACTATACTGTAAAAAAAAAACAGTAACAACTGGGTTTCCAAAAGGACTTTTTCATATTTTTAAAGCATATTCTTGATTAAAAAAAACAAAACAAAATGATGACATGATAGGGGCATCACTGGTTGCCAAGGAGATGCGACCTAACCACAAAACTGTGTATAATATGAGTGTGGAGGAATCTATGCAGCAAATAGTTCCGGGGATTCCGCATTTTTGATCAATTGAACGATGATCGTTGTTTTTCTTTTAACTAGACATTATGTTGATGCATTTACTACTGAGATATAACCAGCACTTTCAATGATAATAACAAGTGCATAACAAATATTTTTCAGATTTAGTTTTTTTCCAATATCCAAACCTGTGAATTTGACCAATACTGAACCGATACAGATAATAAGTACACTATCAACTCATCCATGATACAATTCAGGATTTTATTGTGTCACAGGAGACATTTAATAGCAGATCAAGGGCTTTTACTTTCGTACGTTTAACTCTTAACTGCATGACTTTTGAAAATGGTGTCGTGTCTTGGAAATTCCTGTACACGACCACCACTTCCCATCAGACGCAGAGGTGTGATGCAAACCCGAGGCCAATCAGAAGAAACTAAAGCGAGGGCGGCCAAAACGTTTGACAGATGTTGCTTTCGAACCGCTGAATCTAATCTCGGCACTTTCCTCCCTATAGGAGGAGAGACTATTACAGCTGCCCGAGCCTTCAAGGAAAAGAGACAACTCTCAATTAGGTCTGGAGCTCATGAAACCGAGTACAGTGAGAGTGAAACAAAAGGCAGAGAGTCTACACCGGAAACAAGGATCTGAATGGAACGCAAGGTCATTGATCATGTTACAAAACAGAAATCACACTCCGCTCAGGCTCAGATCCTGATTCTTGGCTTCCTCAAACATATTCTCTTCCTCAACCCCCCCCGCCCCCTTTTTTCTCCCCCATCCCTCTCTCTTTCTCTCATTCTCTCTCTTTTTCTATTTTGAGTGCGAAACAAGGCTCATCTCTCAACCATCACCCTCCTCCATCTGCTGCCTCCCACTCCTGAGGGGAGGAGCTGAGATGTTAATGAGGCTGCTGTGATCGTAGTGAGCGGATGTGTCGTGGTGTTGTGTACGGGGATGTGTGAGGCATGTTAATGTCATGAAAGCCATTGTGATTCAAATGTCAACAAGTCCTTCTTTTTTTTTTATCTCGTCTCCTGAATAGATACGCGGTTAATTCGTTAGTTGATATGTAACCGTTTGAATCCACTTTTCAGAAGTTGGCAGGATTGTTTGTGTGTGTTGTCTCTCTGTGAACTAAATGTTTTAGAGTTTGGAGACATTTGAAGGCATTTGAAGGCCCATCAATGGACATTTTAGACAAAAGTATTCAATCGAGAAAAGAAACGAATAGTAATAACATTAAATAGTTAAGTGTAGAAGTGTAATGTAGAAGTATTTTGAGTTAATGCATGGGGCCAATTTAAAAGTGTTTTTTTTTTAAATCTATATATCTATCTACATATATATAATCTATATCTATATACCCTATATCTCTGATTAAAGCACTTGTCTCGCAATTAATTCTGGAATAGGTTGGGCTGAGCAGGATCCACTGGTTCTGTCAGGTTATGCTGACATTTGATCACCAAGTTGTACCAAATTTTAAGAATTACCCTCAAGGGAATTCACATTCACATAAATGTGGACATTTAAAAAAAATAAAAATAAATCACAGTAGAATGCCATTATGTATTTAACAGTTTCAAAGCTTAGCCTACATTTATTTTTGAATAAACCTGCTCTCTCACAGAGTCCATTACTCATCGTATCAACCAGAAATAGATCACGCAGAACACGTCGACACGAGCAGTAAGTGTCATTATATACAGGGAAAGCTTGTCGTCACCACACTTAACCGTGGCCATGTTTGACTGACAGGAGAGCTCGAGGAAACGGAGAACTTAAATATCAAACTCTACATCAAAGGTATCAGAGAAATAGTCGAATAAATTCACACAAAATCCTGTTCAGTGATGCAATCCAACATGAACACTGTGTTTTCAAAGCAAGTTTTCCACATACAGAGCAGTGTGTTTCTGTCGCACACTGTGTTGTTATAGTGTGCCATTGGCTCGCCCGGAGAGAGCGGTGGCCGGCTCTGTAGACTCCCACAGGGTTTTCCTGCAGCTGCTCTCAGGCTCTCTCTGGTTTCTGTCTCTGTGGACACCGCCAGACAACCATCTGCTTTTATAGCTCATTTAACACATACACGCTCTCACATATACATGGCTGATCCTGCATGTAAACACAGAAGGGACATGCCTCGACGTGGCCACACACAACAGACTGCCCTGCGTATGTCAACCAGTGAGGCGTTGACAACTGGTGGCAGGAATGAACCGTTTGAGGGATTTAACAGAAGAAAAAAAACAATGTGAAAGTGTCATTTTGTTTTCAGTTTCAGTGTGATTTCTTAATAGAGACATGGGCAAATAAAGCTACATTATTCCTCAGAGTCCAAAAACTATATGCAAGGCAAAACGAGCGTTTTCGGGTGGAATCCTACGTGCATAGGGTGACGCAAAAGTGTGTGGTATTCGATTGGGTTTGCATGCCAGGCGGCTAGGTGGTGCTGTGATACTAATTATGGATCCTTGTCTGAGGAGGACATATCTGAAGATGTGAACATGAACATGATACATGAACATGTCATGATATGGGCATTTCTAATAAAAACGCTATTTGAATATTCCACTGTATCATTTGTCAAAATTTCAAACTCTAGCACATCAGAGCTGTTGAGCTAAGAGGAGCAGCTTTGAGATGCATTCAAGAAATCTTGTAAATGAATGCACTCCACAAACCTGCTGCGGCCGCTGGAGAAGAAAAATAGATTTTTATAAATGCAACCATTGATAATTGGTATCTTTTAATATATTGCAAATAGTCACAGTAAGACTTCTTATAATTGAGTAAACAATGGCCATCTCTCTCTGTCAATATTATTTATAAATGAATCTATGGTGCCATATCATTTAAGGTAATGTATATCTGTGGCTCCTGGTGATGATGTATGTTTCATCAGCAGCAGGGTGAATTCTTGGAATTATAGGTAGGTAAAAAGGATGTTTTGGTTCTTGTCTGTAATATGATGGTCTGTGCTGGAGCTTCTTCCTCTGTGGTGGTGGTTGTGTTGTTGCCACCCACCTCTGAGCCATTCACTGCTCTTACTTTGTGCTTTCCTCTGCCATGAGGAGTAGGCAGGAGGTAACGTTACATAACAACACAGAGCATGAGAGACATGGCGTTCCTTCACTGCTTTTCATCTTCCCCCTCCTCCTCCTGATGTTTCTCCTCAATTTCCCCACCTTGTCATGCCGCTCTCCTCCTTGATTTCTGCCTCTTTCAATCAGCAACACCCTCTTTTACTCCCCCATTTCCTCCCTCGCTCCCTCCCTCCCTCCCTGCTGCCCTGAACTACCCACTCCTCTGTTTTCATCACATCACGGCTTAAAAACAGTGAGAGGATATGGTAACCAACATCATTTCTGAGTCTTATGAAACCAAACTGTTATGCTCACAACTCTCTGGTGTCAGTGCCACTTAGAGCTGCAACTAACAATTATCTTCTTCATCACTTCATTGTCTGGCCAAGAAAACACCAGAAAACAATGAAAAACACCAAACTGTTTTATAGATCCCAAGATAACATCTTCAGACAGCTTGTTTTGTTTGACAAAACCGCCCACAACCCAAAAATATTCACTTTATTTTAACCTAAAGCAAAAGCAAACCAAAAAGCTGCACATTTGAGAATGTTACAGCTCGGCCCTTTCCTCCAAAACAATAACCAGATTATATTCAAGTTCAGTCCCAGTTTCAACAAGAAATTCTAGAATTACTGTGAATGTTAGGAGTTAGACAGTTTGTGGTACCAACTCTCCACTCAGGCACAATCAAACCATTGCAGAAGAGGGATGACGCAATTAGAGAATCATCAGTTAAACCTCAGATAATGGAGAACGCTGTAGAAAATCATCATGTGAAATCATGCTTGTAGTTTCCTCACTGCATCAGACTGATTGCTGTTGTTTACACCTGCCTCCTTCACATGCTTCATGTGTCATTTATTTATCACATATGAAAAAAAAAAATGTTTTCATATGTGATCCAATGTTTCCACCTGAGACAAAGCAGCAAGACTATTGTTGGTGATGTTTAATGTGAAAACTGAAAAAAGTGGTAAGTGAAAGCATCCTTCAATTGAAGTAAATGAGGAAATATGAAGTGGGGTGACGCTGGAGGAATAACCGAGGCCGGGGATGAGGCTCCATTTTTTACTATTTATTCGCTAACTTTTGTTTCTATTTTTGGTGATTTTTAATGTGGAAACTGAAAATGTGGAAGTTAGGTAATGCTGGAGGAATAACCGATGAAGGCGGCTGATGTTTCCAGGAGAGCTAATAAGATGATGCATTTCACAGAACGTCATGAAGTTACAGCAGGAGGAGGAGGAGGAGACAAAAGGGAAGCGATTAAAGCGAGA
Organism: Microchirus variegatus; assembly: GCF_963457635.1. Classification (NCBI taxonomy): domain Eukaryota; kingdom Metazoa; phylum Chordata; class Actinopteri; order Pleuronectiformes; family Soleidae; genus Microchirus; species Microchirus variegatus. The sequence continues at coordinate 8,480,194 of NC_139814.1, forward strand.
ATGAGATAAAGTCGGGAGAGCATGGACCACAGCTCACAGCTGACCTCATGGTGCCTTTCCACTGTAACGAGTACATCTATTCTTACATGAAGTAGCCCAGCGGGGGAGAGGGAGTGGAGCTAAGTGAGCCTGATGAGCTCATGGTGTGTGGAAGAAGAAGTCAGAAGTGTCGAAGTTCAGCTCTGCTCTATCTCTGGATGGAGCCGTTACATAACGCCTCCAGCTCATCTACAGCACAAGCTTATCCCGTCCTCCCCGCTCGTGTTGTGCGTCAGCTCCTACAGCAGCTTGGACAAAAGGGGAGGGATGAGCGCACATGCTGGAAGCGCTCGGCCATGAGGGGTTAATGAGCCGCAACACTCGCTGACCCCTTGACCAATATTGTTGACACTCGAAGAGGAAAGATGGCGATGAGTGTGCAGTGGAATAAAAAACGATTACGATGGAAAAACTCGTTAGAAACTTAATGACGTTTCTTTTCCCCCCCAAGAATTCACAATGTCAAATGAGTTCAGCTAAAACAATTAATGGCTTAATTGAGTGGTCGTTAATGTGAATTTATTTTTGGAATAACTTCATCATGGCATCACGCTCCAAGCAAAAAACGCCAATGTCCACCTTTGTTTGAATAAATCTGTTTTTTTAATAATCCATTATGGGGTTGAACGATATGCGGAAAAAACATCTAAATGTTATCCCTCTCAAAGAAAATGTGATTTGGTTTGCGATTCTGCACAATATCGCTGGGTTATAGATGGATGTGATGCAAGGATGAGAATGTTTCCAATATGTAAGTATGACATTGTTCAATTGTCATAAAACAGGACCATGAAAAGTAGTATGAGCCTTTGTGATTTGCTACTGAAATTGTGATTTTTGAAAACGATGAATTGCTAAGCTCTAATGCATTGTGTTTATATAGCTCTTGAAAAAGGTGGGAAATAAACAAAACAAGACTTGGACTGTAGGTTTTGGAAGTCACCTTTTGAGAATATCAAGCAAAAAACACACATTCATAACCTTAAGTGGTCCCTGCAAAATGACCAGTTTTTAAGTGTTTATCACATCACAAAGCTGGATCCAAGGAATGACAATAAAGCCAAGGACGAAAAGGCAAGGGAATGATTACAAACATGGGCAAAAACAAGACCGAAGACATGAGGAAAAAGAAAGAGGAAGACATGGACAGATAGACAATGAGCCCACACTGACACAAAAGCGAGGGATAAAAACAAAAACCGATCAGCTCGGAGACGAGCTTCACACACTGCACTGTACCTGAAAGCAGGAAGAAGTGAACCAAACAAAGTCAACACTTTGCCTCAGAGTAGCTGCTGCTGCTGCTGCTGTTGCTGCTGCTGCTGCTTTTCCCTCCTGGATTCAGACACGCTTGTGGGGGAACACCTGAGATTCCCAACCCAGACAGACACTTTCCCAACCAATAACCGCTGACATTCCTCTGCCTCGCTCTCTCTCTCTCTCACACACACACACACACACACACACACACACACCAACACAAAGGAAGAAAGTGAAATGCCTCTGCAGAGCGGAAAGCCGAGCGTCTGGCTGCCGTCTGTCCTCAACACACAGCTGTGTCTCTGTGCTTTCACTTCTCTCTGCTTTCTCCACTGTCAGTGCAGGCGACCACGCGTCTTTCTCCACCCCGCCTGCCTTCGTGTTCCTGCCCCCCCTTCCCTTCTCCACCCTCCCTCTTTTTTTTTATAATTCCTTCTCTAAATCAGGGAAAGCCCTCCTTCTCTGCCTGAGCTCTGACTTCCCTGAGCTGAATAGCTGCTCGATGGGGAAAAAAAAGCAAAACAAAGCAGGACATGCTCAAGCTCCTAATTCCTCAATACGCGCAACTCCCTCAGATACACACGGTCAACATCAGATTAGCCGCTAACCTACTTGTGGCGTACAACCTCCCACGCCCCCACAGAGGCTATAAATACTCATCTATCTGTTCTCTGCATTGATCCTGTCTTTGCAGGGCAAGCAGGCAACACACAGAGTGAGACTAATGAAGGTGCTAATAAGAGAAGCCACTGGAAGACAATCTGTGGAGTCAGACGCACACAGAGAGAAAGAGGGAGGGAGGGAGGGCAGAGATATGACAAACAGGGATAACCTGGACCTGAACACACCACTGCATCAGCTGTTGAACATGACTGAGTATGAGGGATGGGGATCACAGGATACCTCACATTACCATAATATCACAATACAGTGATTCTGTGATAATCATAAACTCCCTCTTCTTCAGCCAGGTAACTTTCCCCCCATTCATTTAAACAGCGCCACCACAAGGAGACATGAAGTAGCGACGCCCGGTGAGTGAAGCTGGTGTATTGATAATCGTATTGCGTGAGAAAGGACGATGATATATCACCAAATCGAATGCAATGAATATTTCCTTATACAATGAATCTGTCAATTCTTTTTCTGGATTAATCGATCAGTTGGTCAATAAAACACTCAAACCAATTACTATATTATCAAATGATGCTTGATTTAGTTATCTTTGCTTAATCGATTAATTGATTATGAAATTAATCGATTAAGAAAAGATTACTAAATCAATTAAGTAAAAGATTACAATTAAGTAATCATTTAGTACGTAAAATGTCTGTGTTTCTCAAACCTGGAAATGATGATGTTCTCAAATGATTCAGTTTTAATGATTTCTTTGCTTACGTGGAGCAACGAAAACAGAACATATTCATGTTTAAGAAGCTGAAACAATCAGAAATCTTGTTTTAATCATGAAAAAAGCTTCAAACTGATCATCAAAATAGTTGACGATTAATTAAGTGATCGATTAATTATCGAGTAATTGTTTCAGCTCTACATCTGAATAATCGGGCTACATTTTTATTACAGTTCTGAAAACAATTTGACTGGTTTTTTTTGTTTTCGATTAATCACTGTGGTGCATTAAATAATCAAGAACTAGGGTTGAGCCGATCTGATAGAAATCTGAGAAAAAGGTTTATGGTTAACCCTAATTAATTAACCCAGCGCTTTACTCGTCTCTATCTGCTGAAAAGAGAGATGAGTGTCACCATCTTCATCTGACCAGAATGCATCCGAGGGGGTGCAAATATGTTTCTGAAATGACCAGGTGTAGTTTTGCCATAAATTCATCAGGTGTCCTCAGTATTTCCTGGGGAAATGCACATATTGTAGTTTATTTTAGTCTTTGTGTGTGTGAAATGTCATGTACAGCAGAGGTCCCGTTTGGTACCGGGCCATTAAGAAAGAATAAATAACTTACATTATTTCCGTTTTATTTATTATCGGGGTCTGAAAAATGTTTTATTTTGAAAAATGACCGGATTCCCTCCGTTACGTCTGTCTATGACTCACTCTTGACGCATCCCGTGGGAGATCGCTGGCCTGGAGTGTTTGAATTACGAGAGCCGCTGCAGCGATTTCTCTCAGAAAAGAAGCACATTTCAGTGACAAGGAGTGAGTCGCAAAACTCGCTTACTTGTGCGACGTATTCAGCCTACACACCTACACAAAAATAAGTAAATGAACTAATGGCCAAGACCGCAGATCTCACTCGCTCGCACTCGCTCTCGGCGCATACTGATTTTGATGAACAAACAAATGCTGAGTGCTGATCAATAGTTTTGTGCAAGTAATTTAAGGTCCCGACTATGACAGGCCATTTTTTTTTTTGACCATAAAAACAAGTTTGTAATGTATGTAAGTAGACCTCCATTACTCACGTGATAGGACACTCTATGGGAGCTTTAAAAATACTTTGGGAAAACTCCTGATGTAGCGCATTGGTATTGAGGCTTATTTCTAACAACAGCTTCCCCAAGACTTCTTACACAACAACTTCTTAACTGGAACTCCTGATGACTTCACTTTCAGTTCTGAGTTCCAAAGGAGCAACACAGCGTTACCACCCAACAGCTGCTTGCATCAGCAAGTTAAATATTGAGATTTTAGACATTTCCTTGGTTGGAGATTAACGCAAGTTTTCAGGATTTTTAACTGATCTACAGATCGTCATTCTCGTGTCGGAGGTCTTGTTCATGACTCTTCCTGTGACGACAGTCTCTGACCAATCATTGTCCCGCAGTCTGACAACGTCACATTTAGTTTCCAGGTACTAGGTACTAGGTACTAGGTACTATCACTAATGGAAAAGCTAAATAAATGTGCCATGCCATGCCGAGGTGATTACTGCTGAGTACACCGCTTCTTTTGAAATGTACTCACTCACTTGAAAGGTAATCGACAATCAAATGGCAAAAAAAAAAAAAATGACTTTGACCTTTGACCACCCAAATCTAGGCAGAAAAACTTGCGAGTCTATAATTTGAAAGGATTTTTTCGCTTTGTGACTTTGACTTCTGTGTGTTTGTGCCAAAGTGAATGTTGTCAGGGCTGCAACGATTATTCAACTGATTCATAATCAATTACTGAATTCCGTGTCTACAATTTTTTTATAACTGAGAGTGTTTTGTAATAACAAAACAAGCTGTCCAATTGTTCAGCATTTGGAACATTAACATTTTCTGTTTTTTTTTACTCCATGTGTCTAATTTTGGTTTGTGGACAAAACAAGATATTTGAAAGCATCACTTCAAATCGATTCATTGGGTAAATATTCAACCGATAAATAATTTTAGAAAATAATCAAGTTACGAGTTGCAGCCCTAAATAGATGTGCCAAATTTGAAAGGATTCTCACAAGAATGGGATGTTTGTAAGGGCAGATGGACGACTAGATAATCGTGTTTTCTCCAGCTACCAGTGTTGCTGTTGTTATGCTATAAACAATAAATCAGTACAAACATTTATTTGTACTGAACTAGACTCTGTTCTGCCTCCAGTTCTGTCCCCACACATGACGGATAAAGTGCTGCTGAGAAGGTGATTAACAGAGATGATCTGGAGTTTTCGTGGCTGAATCGACGTGAATCCTGGGTCAAAAAACACAACCAAAGCCTGATGTGAAAAACAGCAAAAGGGTCAAAATAAATTTGTAAAAGACAGATTAAAAATTTAGATTTTGGAAAAAAAAGTTAACGTCACAGGTTATTGAGATTTTACTGATCTCACACACACACACACACACACACACACACACAGAGAGAGAGGAGCAAACTAATGCAACACCTGCGCGCTCTGCTGAGAGTCAGCATTAGTCATGACATTCACATGGAAAATAAAATGTGGTTACAAACAATGCTTGGACTTCATTTTAAAAAGGCACACCTGAACCAGTGTCTGAGTCACACATGAACGCCCTGCAGGTTCCCACAAACAACTTCCCTCTCTCTCTCTCACACACGCACACACAGAGAGAGACATCAACAGCAGCTTCTTCTATTTTGATTTAAGATCTTGGTATGGGGAGGGTGTGGTTACTCTGAAACCATGAAATCATCCAGGATGTGAGATCTGAAAGTGGAACCTTTTTTTTTTTCTTCCGATTTTCAGTGTTTCTTCTTGTCGCAGCTCAGAATTCCCTAAAGTCTCTCCAAACCCGTGAGACATCATGAGCTCAGAGTCAGAACACCCCCTCCCTCCCTCCCTCCCTCCCTCGCTCTTGATCTCTCCCCATGGCAACAGCGACTAAAGGAAGAGAAGGCCCGCATTGCACAAGAGGACGAAGATTTGTCAAAAGACAGACACCCCTTTCTGCCTCTCCTGTACATATCCCCCCCCCCCGTCCCCCACCCACATCACTCTCTGAACCTGAAAATCATTCCACTACGCTCTCGTTCATACCTTTAACTCTGGCTCTCTGCCATTTCGACTGCGGCTTTGCCCCCTTTTCATTTTCCATGCCTGTGGAAACACCACTGCTCCACGGCTCACCAGCTTTCCATTAGGAGACAAAAAAAAAAAAAAAGAAAAGCAGAAGCTATTTCTACTGACTGGATAGTCAGATTGATGACCTCATGACCCCGCACAAGGGAACGAAGCGGAGAACGAGTTTCCCAGTATAAAGCTTTTGTCAAACGGTTTTGGCAGCAGTGCGTGACATTTTTTAAATGAATGCCTGTTAACGTGTTCACACCAATGTATTACAGTACAATATCAAATCAGTTTATATTACTTAAAAAAAAAAAATTGCATTACTACATTCTGTACTTTCCGGCTGAATCTAATAAAACTGCAACAAACACTCCATTGTCGATGAAAAGTTGTTTTTCAAGCAAAAATATTGGAACAACGCAAAATATTGTCTGCATTACCGTCTCAAACGACCCAACCTAAATTCAGCAATGAATTTTTTTTATAAATGGAAGACGTTAAATTAAATGAAATTAAATGAGCGTCTATTTGCATGATGAATCTGGTTTATCGTTGTCCTATTATAAGTACAATTCAAGCTGTCGGGACAACTTATTATTTTACATTTGTTCAGTCCTTCCCAGCTGAAATGATCACTTATTGATTGCTAGTTTAAGTTTTTAAGACAAAAACGGTGAAAAATTACAAAACATTATCCGATGGCAGCCTCACAAATCAGATAATTTTTTTTTGTTGTATTCCATTTGAACTAAATAATGTTTGGTATTCTGACTTTTGGAAAGTCATTTGAAGATGCATTTGTTCATCTCAGCAGAGATTAATGGGCATTTTAGATTTAACAGACTAAACCATTGATTGATTCAATGTAAAAGCAGTAGGCAGATAAATGTAAATGACTGTTTCACAGCTCTATGCAGGATTTGAATTAAAGCTGCTGTGAGTTAAAATAGGTGTTTAATAGCTCTTTCGACATCTATCACTGGTCAAGCCAAGGACACTTGTCTCTCAGTATTACGACTGTGAAGCTGTGGTCACACTGAATGCAAACTTATGCATTTTTGTGTGCATTTGCGAAATGGAGTCTACCAGGTAAACAGATTTTATGGCATCAACATCAAATATAAGAGTGTCCGTTATAAGTTCTCGTCATGTGCAATTGTTTATTTGGAGTCTGAGCCATTTTATGCACATTACAAATTCTCACTGAGAATGAAAAAGTGACCAATCATAAGAGGGTCGGTGTCCTCCCTGGTTTCCACTCCCAAACTGTCAAAGGTTTGGTCGACTCACATGAGCAGACTTCAAATTCGAGAGCAGATTGCACTTAATATGTGCACGAGGACCTATTTGCGCGGCCGTACGTAAATATCTGCGCGTGTGCAGTAATATTATTTGCTCGTGAGCATCCTCTCACGACCTTTGACATAAAGCTCTCAGCTGTCAGCTGCCATTGGGACATTCACATCGGGAGGAGGCTACAATGACTCAGATGTTAGCTGACAGTTAGCCAAAACACATCACTGATAGCACCTCTAAATATTGACAATAAATATCAACTTTGAATGTTAACCAGTGAAAGCGTCTGATATATAGTAAGAGAGAGTTATGAGTCTCAGCTGAGGGAAGCTATGAAATGTTATTTCACCAACTGAGGTGTCAACACTGATAAGAGGAACACGTACTTTCACACACTCTGCAGTGGGATGATGGGATGCTGTGCAGTAGAGCCCAGTGCAGAGTGGTAAAAAAAATTAAAGTGGAGCTTCAGCAAGATCAGATTTTGTTTGGCTTCATTTTAACCAGTGAGATGCATTAAAACATGTCCCGATGAGCCGTAACACAGAGCCCAGTCAGATACATAAACATTTCATCACTTACATTCCTGCCTACAGGGGGTGAGATGGAACATATCAGATTCTTGCAGCTTTAAATAAAGGTCTTAAGCACCCACACAAAACAACCGTTAGTGCCTTGACAACACACTTAACCTCTTCTTCATGGTTGCCCCCGATACCGGAGACGCAGCGACAAAAGCGTCATAAAACCATGTCTAACTTTAACAAACACAGACATGCTGCATACCCACAGAAAGGTCAGAAACTCAGCTAAAAGCTCATATAATCACCATTCTTATGTTCATGAAACACAGTTAAAACACCGAGGGATCAAACCAGCAGGAGTGGAAAAAAAACGTTACAGCGCACACATTGGAAAAGGGGCACCTAAACATTTATCGAACAACATGTTGTTTGTCTCCACAATCTGCATTTTGTGTCTTCCAGGGTTCCAACACCTTGGTTGGCATCAAATTCAAGGACATTTCAAGGACTTTCCAGGACAAATTCCCTCAAATTCAAGGACTGATTGTGCTGACACAGCTTACAATGGGAGGTCAAATTGTCAGAGCCGCCTCGTCCATGATATCCAATTTTATTGATTTGCAGAACGGTCTACATCTGGACAAGTGATTGTCCTTGGGATCTTGGTCTAAGTCAGTCTTTGCCATTTTCTTTGGTGAGACAGATATCTTGTAATTTGCATTTCCCAGGCATCATTTGCTATCTCTTAAGAGAGAGACAGTGGACAGTGTCCACAACAGCGCTAGTAATTACGACTCCATGTTTGTCCTGTGTCGGCCTTATTCTACGTACATCCTAACAAACAAGGGCATCGGCAACAGGAGACATTCTCCTATATATTAACTATTAACCTCTTTCTTTCAATTACTTTCAATGACCAATGTCTATTTAGGGAGACTTTCAAAAACTTTCAAGGGACCGGAATGTTTTTGAATTTTTTTTTCAAGGATTTCAAGGACCTGTGGGAACCCTGGACTGCACTGCATACATGTAAAATAAAGTAATGTATCAATCATTTAATACATGTAAACACAAGAGAACAGGAATGTGAACATTGCATTAATAATCAAATTCAACTTGGCTAGATTAATGAGGCCGAACAATTTATCAGTCTACGTCTAAGATGTAAGAGCTGCAGATTCCCTGGATGACGCTCTCACACCTGACTGCCACCTATCACTGCTTTCACCGTGACCAACAACCTCTTGACCCTGCTCTAAACAAACCTGTGTGTGTGTGTTCAGCATTGTCCATCAGCCTGTGTGTGTGTGCAACTATTGACCTGACCTCACTGACCCTGCTCAGCCTTCCCCATGACTCACTCACTGTTTGGAAGCATTCAATCTTTCACCATCGACTGACTGGAATCCACTGGGTCCGAGCAGCCAAGGACCAAACTCACCCCTCCCAACCACTCCGTTGCACCCCCCGCTTCTCTTACACTGTCAGACTCATGAGGGTAACATTCTCTTCCTCCTACGCCACCTCTTCCTCCTCCTCACTCCGTCAATATCTTACAAACACACAGACAACACAGATGAAACGACATATTTGATGGCGACTGGCCTACACAAGCAGTGAGGAAATAATCAAAACAAAGAGCAGAGTTTATGAATGAGCAGGCAGTCTTTTTTAAGAGGCCCTGCACAGGGAACTTGCTTGCTGACATGCAATGGGTCCACTGATTCCTGTAAAACACCCACACTCTAGAGTTATATTGCTTTCTGCTTCATTATTCAGCATCCTGCTCAGTGCTGACGGACAACTGAAGTCTGTGTGCTTCCACAGCCTTCACATGAATGTACGTGTAACTCAGAGCAGGAGAAAGTGGCCACGGTCCAGGCTCAAGGCTAGTTTAGAACATTTGGTCAAACTCATAATCTGATTAATGTCCAATAAATTATACATTGTTGGAAATCCTCCGACTGCTATCTGTTCAAATCATTGTGGCATCCATTTATCACTGCAACAGCGCTGCAACAGAATGGCTTTTCCACACAACAGTTGGAAAAGTGCTACAGGTTTTATATTTATGTGTTTCATGCCATCAAAATGGGGGGTCTTTGTGTCTCTGTAGTACTCTGTGAAATCAATGATTAACACGGACACGGTATTTATTTATCTATTTATTTTTTAAAACGCCAGCATCACGTTGTGTTTGGAGATTGAACATTCACAGCTCGTCTGCTCCGTTGTGTGTGTGCGCTCACTGTGTGTGTGTGTGTGTGTGTGTGTGTGTGTGTGTGTGTGTGTGTGTGTGTGTGTGTGTGTGTGTGTGTGTGTGTGTGTGTGTGTGTGTGTGTGAGAGAGCGACAGACTCTGCCCACAGTAAATAAAGTTAGCTGGATCTCACTCACTCTGTGCAACACAATTGTAAAAAAATAAAAATAAATAGCCAGGGGTCTGTGAAGTCACTGTAAACGTCGTAAATAACATAGTTTATTAAAGCCTTATAATCAAAATGATGATAATAACAATGATGATAATAATATTAAAGCAAACAGAGCATCCATATCGGAATAGTATCGGTATCGGCAGATATCCAAATTCAGAGATCGAATCGGATCGGAAGTGAAAAAAAGTGCATCGGTGCATCCCTAAAAACCATTCCCCAAATAAGTTGCCATTAAAAGAGTAACTTTGCCATCACTATCAGAACTTTGCTATCATATGACAGGGTTCTAAAGTGCCTAACATTTCTTATGCCTACACCTTTGACTCTTATCTTCCCTTATGTCTATCTGTAATGTGACTGATCTCTATAAGCAATTGCCCAAACTCAGAAAACAAAGAAGGATGATGTGCAAGTCAAAACCAATAAATTGCCGCTTTTCCACTACATGGTCCCGGCACGACCCGTCTCGCCATGGCTTTTCCATCTGTGATAGTACCTGGTACCTGGTACTTTTTTTTAGTACCTGCTCTGGCGAGGTTCCAAGCATTGATAATGATTACACAGAAGAACTGTTTTAAAAGTCACTAGTTTGTGTGTCACAGCAGTTTCATGCAGCTGTGACTTAGTTTAAGGAGGAACTATATTGTAATGGTTAACCAACCAAATCGTGTAGAGCCATGCTGTGCTGAGGCAAGCCGAGCCGGGACCATGTAGTAGAAAAGCGGCAAAAGACGGAGAAGATGCAGGACTTCACCTCTGACTGGCTTTCATCCAGATATCCACATATCTCGTACTATATGTATGAGTATCATGAGAACAGTAATGAACAAGACTTTCTAGATGTTAATTGAAGATGCAGAAATGTGGTAAACATGGATAAAGACTCTTGTTGAAGCTACTAAAATCACAGATTCCTCTGGAAAAGAACATAACCTGTAGCTGACACACACTGTTTAATCTCTGGGTCCAAAAACTGCAGCCCATGTGGTTGTACCTGAAACTCAATGGCCATCCAATGTGAAGGCACTGCTTTGTATAGCAGACAAATTGCCTTTAAACATCAGCAAACATTTATTAGTAGTTTATTGTCTCAGTAATTAGTTCCAGGCATTCTTCAATACAGATCCATTTTGTAAATTATTTTCCAATAGGTTGTACCAATGATATGATTGGTGGATGTCAGGCATAGCAATACTCACACTACCAGCAAGATCCACCCATCCATTCTTAGGTCCACCCTCTCATTAAAATACAGTAGACTACATAAATAAAAACAAGCAAACAAGATGACACTGGGCAAACTGCAAAGGTGCAGATTCAAAATGGCAGTTTGCAAACCAATTACTGACATTGTAATGGGTAAACATCTGGTCAAATTATATTTAAAAAAAACATAATCTCTGTTTTGAGACATTTTGGTCATTGACCAGCATTGCTGCATCAACAAACACGCAGCAGCATATCTTTCCAGCCACAAAAGGTTTGCTGCAATTTTCTCTAATAGTTTCAAATTGCTTGTTGTGTGTCTAAGTGCACAACCTTGTTAAAATTTCCCCTCTAAGCTTCTTCACTTTCCACACATCACTCAGTGTTTGTGGTGATGGTGGTGGGTGGGACTCCTGAAGCAGAGGAGTGTTGTGTGTTTCTTAAAGAAATTAAACTTGATGTGTTTTCTCTTCTGACAGTGTTTTTTTTTTTTTTTTTGTTTAAAGCAAAGCACCAGCCTCTGTTCCCACAAGGCCTGACAGTTATTTAGTCATTGCTCTGCCTGGTGTATATAACTCCTCTTAAGAAGCCTGACCACCCAGTTGCGCTCTGATTGGCTGGTATGCAGCATCGATGCTGACAGGTGTCCCACGCAGCAGAGAAACAGCAAGTGTCAGTGTTGATAAATACAGCCCACGGCCTGACCTTAAGGAAACCACACAGGCAACCTCTGCCTTCTCACAGATCTGCCCACCTGCTCACATCTGGTGAGCACAGCAGCACAGGACCCGTCACTCTGACTCAAGGACAAGGTCTTCTGAAACTTCAACTGTACCTTTTTTCTATGATATTAACTGTCAAAAAAGTGTTCCATCACTTTACAGTCCCAGTTGCACGTGTTGCAGAATGAAGACGGTGACATTGAATTAATTATACACCAAGCTATTATGCCTCTGCAGCAAACTACTCTCATTAATAGTAATAGCAGAGTGGATGTATTCATAAACACATAGAGAGGGGAAGTCATCAGAGTGTGCAGCTCCTTCACAGCCTAATGAATTAATGCATGACCCGACCAGACAGACTGTGCTTGACGAGGAGAGAATAGGAAATCACAGCATAGTGCGTTTCATGAACCACCTACCGATGTCTGAACGTACATCCGGGGTTGTCACCCACAGGACAGACTTGGAAAGGGTGCCTCGCTCCAGGATCTACACTGACATACACACAGAAGTTACAAAGTCGCCTCAGCTCGTTCGAGGCTAAATTGACAGAACTGCTGCCTCTCCTCCTTCCTCCGTCTCGCAATGTGTGACCTTGGTTTTTGTCAAGCTGCCACGGTCCATTCTGTCCGATGTGTCCTTTCTCAGAGGCTTCATCAAGCCATTTAATTGATGCCCTTATTGTCATTCACAAATAGGTGGCTTTGGCATTAACATTCCCATGGCTTCACAAAGTGCATTCTTCCTTTTTGAGCTATTTCAATTTGAGGAAGCATCTGAAATTCTGAATAAAATTAAGTGCAACAGGATTGGATTTATTAAAGAAATGTTGGTGCATGAAAAAAAAGAAGAAAAAAAGAAAAGCTGTTTATCTATTTCCTAGTCAAATTGTACTTTAATTATGGTAAATACAGATGCCTGTATAAACCCTGAAACGACATTTATTTCAAATTACATCAATGTTCTCCTAATATTAAGAGCTCTTCATACTTTCCACATTCTGTATCTACAGAGTTGCAGACGTGTTCCAGTCACACATACAGTGCCCACAGTTCCACACATGCTAAAAGGACCTGTTCAAATGTAAATTATACAGCCTAGATGTGCATCTGACACTGTGAAGTGTTTACCGTGTGGTCCAGCAGAGTACACTGTGAGCACAGCTTGGCCTTCGAATGCCCCCTTGGCCCATCAGAAATATATTGCCCAATCCGCACCAAAACAAAACGCAATGTTCACTATTTTTCTTTGTTTTGTAAACCCAGCATCATTCCAGGAAATGTCTTCATCCAAACAGAATGGCCAAAATGACTCTTAACACTGTAGTGAATATGCAAGGCGTGTATGCGGCACTGTAAGGCTGGTACACCAAAAACTGAGAGGATGTTGAGCATGTGATTAAAGCATGCATGTTGTGTGTAAACTTATATATAATCACAGAAACAGAGAGAGAAAGCAGAATAAAGTTTATCTTAAAGCGAAACAATCTCCAAACACGAGGAGCATGACAAAGACGACAGGGCGAAGATAGCAACAGTGAATGCCAGCGCAAGAGAGACCTGGGGCTATGACATCATTGTTGTCCCAAAGTAGCATATTGGTTGTCTTCATAAAAACGCAAGGGTGGCATTTTAAGTTTCCCACAAGAATAGCCTTTCAGGGCTCCCTGAACCTTGTTTCTATGTACAGTAGATTAAATACCGATATGACAATTTCTTTTTTCCATTTTCATGGAAAAATATGACAACTTGACTCACGGCACAAAGGAACTCCATTATTCTGTGACCAAAGCACTGCAGAAAATAGCGTTCACCTGGTATCTGTCAGTATTTTGAACTGTGACAGTGGTGCTTCAAATGTCACAACACCAGCACTATGGAAAAGCACTTGTATAATAACATTGACCAAACAATCAGACCAAACACCTGGAACTGCTTTGAACATTAAAGTTGTCTGTTGCCTCTTTAAATTAATGTGACAAGGAGAATGTCAGACCAGAGACATGGTAGAGCATTTTTTTTTTTTTTTTTACCCAGAATGCTTTTCTGCCCTCCTTCATCTTGTTACCCTTCTCTCCCCTCCCTCCACATTCGTAGGAGGTTCCAGCAGTAGGACACAAGGCGCAGCACCTGCAGACAGAGACTCATGCTGCTCTGTTTCCCTGGCAACCCCTTCATTGGGCTTTGCTTGTGCAAACCATTAAGCAATGCCAGCACTGCATAGACACACACACACAGCTGCACACATACTTTTGCGCGCACACACACACGCACACACAGTCAAGCGCCCCCACACAACCACCTTTTAAGTGTTTCCGACTGCCCAATGTTCCCTTCTTTTTTAATTTAAGCAGTTTTTCCAAAGCTTTTTTTAGTTACTTTTTCTAACCTTTAACTCCAGCAGCTGAACTTGCATCACATTTTCCCTGCCATCGTAAAATAAAAACCTAGACCCCCTGGGAATGAACAGCCTCGGTCTAACAGAGGCAGGTTTGTTGGGGTATTTCTCTGCAGATGACATACAGTGTATGCTCAGTGTGCACAGAAGCTCTCCGCCCCCTCCACGTGTCATGAGCACATCTCAGAACAATGTGACATCCAGTCGCGGCGTCGGTTCTGTTTTACCTCTGCGGGGAGAATTTCTTCCCCTTGCTCTGGTTCCCTGCACTGACGTTAGCAGAGGCAAATCATGTGGGCCCCCACCCTGTTCTTTCCCCCTACTCATCATTCCTGCTCCAATGCCAGCGCTCACCTTTGTGAGTTGCCAACATCAATGCTGCTCAACTAAGTTTCCAGGAAGTGGCTCGGCAGGCTGCAGACGTGCACCTGTGGAGGGAGAAGGTGGATATGTGTTTGTGTGTGTGTGGAAGACAGTCCCTGTTCGTTAAATACAATTTAACTGTGCCTGCCTGAGCCCTTCATTAATACTCTAGTTTGAAAAGTTTAAGTCCAATCATTTGACTGATTTGGCAGCAGCACTGTTACTGACCCCAAAAGAAACAAAGCACACACACAAACACTGCTGTAAACAGACTGGTCATCAGTGGGTTGCACGCAAGTACACACACACACACACACACACACATCGTTCTGATTAGAGAAAGGCAAATGTCCACACAAATGCGTCAAATGTATTTATGTCCTTTTGACTCACTAATGAAGTGATTCTCACGCATTTGGAGACCGGGGTCTGATTTTACCGGTTTAGAGGTTTAAAACGAGCTGTCAATCACCCAAATTGACCAAGGTAAGCCAGAGCTATGGCGCTGCGTAACTGAAGACGCTGCAGAGTCACAGAGTTATTATTACGCGCCGCACAGGGAGCATCAATTTACAGCGAGTTTTCCTACTTTTTTTTTTTTTTCAAAACAAGTTCTTTTTAGATCAATAGTGACATGTAAATTAAATTAAATGGGTTTTAATAATTTATTACCTAAGAAATCTCAAATGGCACAGACGGTGCCAAACTGTGCCAAAAGAGAGAACGCTTAGATATCTCTACTAGAACCTCTGTCATTTTACTCTGCTTCACTTCAGCAGCATCAGGCTTTGCACAGCTTATGTCCACATGTTGTTACATGACCTCCATGTGCTTTTAAGCTCCTACTGAATATATTAAAGGTGATATTTGATTTAAAATCCAATATTTTTTTAGGCGAGAGAAAAAAATCCTTCATTTAAGCTGTGTTCCATGTACATTTACTCGGACACAGTTGCATCTACAGTGAAACTTACACCTCTGGTGGAATCTCACAAGTGTCATCTTTATTTTGATGCCAAGATAATCCACAAAGAGCTTGTAACTGCAGATATTTACTCTATTTAGTTTGGGCATGTCGTTTTCGAGCAGGGACTCCAAAAAGAGGGTCAGGGAAGAAGAGGCTACGTTAATATACATAAACTATGTGAATAGTGGAGCATCATAAAGGCATCCACAAAGAAGACAAAGGTGCCATAGTAAACAAAGAGCATGGGAGGACATATAGCATTGTCTTCTCTTCTCAGCATTTGGCTGTTTATCAAAAAACTTGAGGAGATGAAAAGGAGAAGGCTGAACGAAAAAAAAAAAAACATTTTCTCCTACAGTCACACATAATAAGTAAGGATTCTGTGTGTGTGTCTGGCTCCATTTTGCAGGAGCTGTTCTACTATACTTGGTACTTCCCAGTTTGTTTCCATCTTATAGTTCTGTTTGGAACAGTATGGCACAGTGCAGTTTGGCGTGGTCTGGGTCAGGCTTGCATTTTGAATGAGAACAGTACCTTTACTTGATGATGGAGGATGAGGACTGTGCTCAATGGCTGCGTCAGTGAGATATGTAGCATGATGTCATACCGGGAATAGACTACGGCCGTTAAAGAGTGATGTTTTATCGCCCATACCATTTTAGTCTGGTAACACAAGAGAAGGGTGCCAAAAAATTGAATTATGGGGGCTGGCTATTTTGGTACTATACCCAGTGGAAAGAAAACAACACACCATACAGCACCAAAGTAAAATGTTTTCACTTGAAGTGTGAACAGAAACGGTATCAAAGATCAACAGATTCAGAGTAACAACATCAACAACAACAACACAAGTCACCTAAGATAAGGCACTGTAGCTTTAAATTAAGAAACAAACACACATGTGCACACAGGACCTTTTCTGCACAAGAGCGTGGGTGGTGTTAGCCGTGGTATTAGTCACCAGCTTCTCATGAAGAGGCGGAGTTTGACAGACATTCAAACTGAGAGTCTGCACACAGCAAATGGTTTTAACGGAGGTGGGAGTAGAAAAGCTAAAAGTGGGACTTCAACACAACACGGAGCTACTGCCACACAACTGGTGTACAGTAGAATTAAAACACAGGTCTAACATTAAAACTTTGTGGTCAGTTAAACCAGCAGTTTTTGTGTAACATGATAGCAAACTTAATATAATGGGGTTTTTCAGATACTTTGTTGGAGAAAAGACTAATTAGAGGGCATTTGTTTCCGATACAGGAGGCAGAGAGGTAATGTTTTAATGTTGGATAAAACTGAAAATAATTAGGCAATTAATTGAGAGTGAAAGTGGTTTTGACCTTAAAACATATCAGCACATTTGGTTAAATCTCAAACATTACAGGAACTAAACTATATGTGTAATAATGCAGCAGATATAAGGCTTGTTTTTCTTTGAGATGCTGACAGTCTGACTCTAGTTCATTGATAAAGTGATTATGAAATTAAAACTTAAATTAAAGCTCATGTAAAATTAACCTTAGATTAAAAACAGGATCAACAGTAATTTTCAAGAAAACAAAAACAAAAGAGTCCTGTATTGGCATCTGCAGATATTCAAATCCAGTTATCAGATCAGAACAAAACCAAAAAAAAATAATTCCTGCATGTTCAATGAATTTGATTGAAAACACACTCATTCATTAATTTGCAGTCACTTAGTGTCCTAATTGTCTGACCTTTACAGAGCTATAATTAAAAAGAGCCTCATTAGAATGAACAGATTTAGTATTTGGGCCTCAAAGTGATCATAACAAAATGGAAATGCAAAAAAACCTATATATACATACACACAGACACAATCTACTGTATACTGTAATTGCAATTGAATGAACAGTTTAACTTTTTAAGCTTTAGTTCAAGTGTGATTTGCAAAGTGTGGTGTTTGTTCTATAATACAACAAAAAATTAGTATAATAATAATAAGAGTGAAATTCACTGCAGTTTTTTTTACATCTTAAAGCTATGCTTACCTTTCTTGCAAGTCTCACAGCACTTAGAAAAAATTTGAACATGAACACCTTCACCTCCCTCAAAGTCCCACCCTCCAGGGCAGAATGGCAGCGGGAATGCGCGATTCATTAGCAGCCTGGACACAGAGTTGTGAGGTTGTTCTGGCTGCTCTGACTGTAGGCTGGGACTGCGGAGGTTACTGTGCTCTGGGAGGTGATCCCAGCAACACACGCTGCTTGTTGAGCTCAGTAACTGCACGCGAGAGTCTCCAAACACAAAGTCACCACGTTGGCAACACTTCTCTGTCAGAGATGCACGCGACTCGCAAGCTGCGACAGCGATCGGCGAGGCACACGACAGAAGACAGACTGACAGTTATTTATTTATGGACAGTTATTAGGAAGTATAATAAATTTGAGACCACAACATTTAATATATGGCATGTTTTGTTTCGACTTTCACAGATTTGCAAAATAACTTTCAGTTTCCAATTCCTGGTTTATTGGAAAACAAATTCATACTAAAAACATTTTGGCTGGCAGTTAAGTTCCTCCTCATCACATTGGCTTTGTCATCCAGTGACCTCGCTCCATTCCAGGTGAATAAAGCACAGCCTTTATTGAGATGCACCTCACAATTAAGAGTTCACTGGAAATGAAAACAGGGTGCGAGTCTCACTTCTCCTATATTCACATTTTCCATCATCAGTAATTCATTTTGCAGCGTTTGAACTATGAGCTTGTGTGCCTTCCATTACTAAAGCATGCTAATACTGGAAAAAAAAAACAGTGTAAGCTTTTATTCTTCCATTAAAAGAAGGAATAGACATTAACCCACATTTCAGGATGGCAATGTCGGGCCTTCTGTTTGTTTTTTTGTTTTTTTCCCTCATTGTATTCAATTTCATTCACACAAAATATGGCTATAAAAATTCCTCGCTCCTTGGTTTCCCTCCCTATATGAGCTCTGCCTCTCTGTCAAAGTGAAAGCCTCTCTGAGGTTACCACCAAGCCAAACAGACATCCCTCAACTAGTTTCAGCCTGTCTGTTGTAGTTACTGTTGCTAAAACCCCGGTTTATTCCTGCCTCTGGGAGAGAAGTTCCCTTTGTTTGAATCTCTCTACATTCACACACACTGTAATTTGAAGGGACTGTACGGAAACACTGGTTTGGCTGCCTAAGCATGACACAACATGTAAAAATCCATTGGCCAAGGCCAGGATGTTAACTCTTTCTTTACCTCGGAGGCACAGCAATGTGTGTCTTTTTGAACTGTATTAATTACGCTAATTACAGCACACTTGAAACAACAACTTGAGGCAAATATTTGCTCAGTTTTAACACAGTATGGTACACTCCCCTATCTCAAAATTAACAACTGCTATCAAAACAAATCATGAATCTGGTTCCATGTCTGGACAGCCACCAAAATCCAATCATTTCTACCTTTGGCCATAACCCACATGCACAGACAACCAAAGGCATAAGTGAACTAAGCAACGGCTTGGGGCCCCCGATCACCAGGGTGTAGGGGATTTTTTATTTTTAAAAATACAACAAAAAAACAAACAACAAACAACAACCAAAACGTTAAAGAATCTCTTAGATATCTAAATAGTGATTATCTTAAGTTATTTGGCTTTATTTTGTAGTTGAAAATTGCACATGAAGAGCACATTTGAATCGTTGGCTTTAGAATCATCTAAAGCCAAAGCCAATAAACTGGTTTAGTTTTTTACAGCAAATGCAATGCTGTTGCATTTTGCTGTTTTTCTTCACTCACAGACAGATATTTAAGTGCAAATTAATGCTAGGCCACTTTTGTGGATTTACTGCCCTCTAAGGTTAATAAAAAAACAAGCGTGATAATAACGCAACTATAATTAATACAATTGATAATGTTACATTTGTATCATAATTTTTTTTTTTTTGCAACCAGTAGAGTCGCCCCCTGGTGGCTACTCAGTATATATTTACATGCATCATTGACCTCTGACCTCTGTAACAAGAGACTCCTGTGCCTGAAGGCCAGAAACTACAGATTTAAAGCCACACAAAAAACAGTTAATTCTGACCCTGCATATTTAACCAGAGCCACCACTTAGTGGTTAATAAACAAGGTGAATCATTAACAGGAAGTTTGTTGCAACTTTGTTGAGGCACTGAAAAACAACACGAGAGCCCAGCTGTCAAATCTCGGCTCCTCAAAAAACTATTTTGCACCTGCTTAAAGCATAATAAATGCAGCACCTTTGCAAATGATTAATCAGCCATCAGGTTGATGCAATAAGATGCACAAGCGCGCATACATTTCAGAGCGTGTCAGAGCAGCAAGGGGTGTTGGAGGGACGAGGAAACTCCATCACAGTCTCCCCTCATTGTCTTTATAGGGTAAACAGTTAAAACCGCAGTTGCTCAACCATTTATCACACAGCATGTTTTTCGCAGAAGCAGAAGGACCAGACTCACCAGGCATCAGTGCACAGAGACTTCCACAAGACGCAAGGAATGCAGAGTCAGTTCTATAATCACTGGAACTGCTAACAAATCTTGGCATTTTTTCTGGGGCACAAACATGAGAGAAGAACCGAGAGACGGACGCGTGACAAACACCGCAAGGCCAGTGTCGATGTTGTCTGGATGACGCCACCCGCTGCAGCAAAACAAAGGAAAACTTACTGCAGATTCGACGTGCGTGAGGAGAGGGAGCAAAAACAGCTGAGTGCAATTTGTCAGAAGGTTTAATAAACTGCACTTGTTTCCAAATCAGTGGGTTTTAACGGCGGGTCACGTTTTTTCCACCCGGGCCACCCATCGTACAACAACAACACAGCAGTCTGCACAGCAACAACTTTTATATTTGAAGCAGAGGTGGATGATTTATTTTTTTAACTGTGCCATTTGTTTTCTATTTCATGTTGGATAAGTGCAACAGCTGAACAAATGAAGAAATGGAAATTATAATTACTTCATAAGACACAAAAACAACACATGTACAGGAATGGGAGAAAATGGCAAAAACTAAAGTACCTTGAAGTGAAAAGGAGTTTAAGTGTGAACATCAGCATTTCAGGTTTATATAGACATCTGACAATAATAACGTGAAAACTGATCGAAGGAAGTCTTTGGCAGCACATGTCAGAATATAAATGGGATGTAGGTCACAACACAATAAATTATTTTTGTGGTGACATTAATTTTCCACCGCTGTAACTCTGCGGGGAGCTAGAGCCAATTCCGGCTGAAGTAGGTGTGAAAGTTGGGGTCACACCCTGCACAGATCACCAGTCCGTCACAGGGCAAACAACCACCAGTGTCCAATTAATGTCTGCATGTTTTTGGATTGTGGGAGGATGCTGGAGAACCATGAGAAAAGTCACATACACACACAGGGAGAACATGCAAACTCCACACAGAGAGAGGCACAGGTCGCAAACTTGGACCTTCTTGCTGTGAGGCAACGGTGCTAGACATTAGAATCAACTGAGCCAGCAGCATTGGCAGAGGTTTGCTTCTTTTTTTTCCGTGTTCAGAATAAGACACTATTCAGATGTTTACACGAACTGCAAATACAATATTACAGTTTCCATGTTACAAAGATAATCTGATTATGACATCTACATTCCATTCACTACTGTGAAAACTCAAACAGGACAATATAATCAGGTTATGCAGTAAATGTCTATTTGGGGTAGGTCAAAATATCGATCTGGTGAAATATTGTCATCCTTCCTGGTGCAATATGATAATCGATATGCCAGTTCAATTATCGATATGTTAATTAACAAATTAAGGAGCTCTAAAGTGAACAGTTCCTTCCAGTTTCAGTCGCCAGCCATCGATACTTGATGTGACCTCACAGTGGTGCTGCTTAAATGAATGAGGGAAACTTGGGCTGAAGAAGAGGGAGTTTACTGTAGGATAACTGGAGAAAGCTGCTCCATTCAATACATAGACTTTATGCACTTTGTTCTCTATATCGTGATGTATCTTGCAATATTGTCTTGCAATATATTATTACAGAATCATTGAATCATTGATTTATATTGTGATATTGTTGGCATTGATTCCCCATACTCAAATTTGGATCTTTGTTAAATTCGATGATGATACTGTGCAGAAAATAAATATTTATGACCCAACTAATGCTAGAGCGTGCATGTTTCTAAAGCCCAAACATGAATAAATACCTCTAACCAGTCTTTTTGGGGTGGCATGGAAAGGTGCTTTTTTTCCAATTTCATAAAAGTAAATGCTTGATAAGTACAGATTTTAGAAATAATAATATACATCAGGGATGACAGATTCAGATTTTTTTTTTTTTTGCCCCAAAATTGTCAATATCAAATATATCATTATAAGTAAATTGTGTTTTCAACATTCTGTAAAATACTGTACTGTATATAGAAAATTATATGTATATCACAGGATATGTGACACTTTTTTATCAACATGAACCACTGACCTTATTTCTGCTTCAGTGGAAAAACCACTGAGGTTGGTTAAATGCAACACATTTAATGGTAAAAATATACAGTTTAGTTTGGGTAAAAATAACATTTGGAAGTGGCAGACAGTTATTAGTTTATATTTGAGCCATTTGTGATAGTTTGACTTTCTTTCTATTTTCATATTAATTAAACCATTGAAATAAAATAAAAAATGAAACAGAGAGCATCAACCCTTTCCCTCCATACACCCAAACCCATATCTGTGCATCAATCTTTCTAAACATCTATCAAATCAGCAACAGCACAGTTAGGACACAGTGAAATGATCTCGTTCTCAATCATCAAAGCTGGCTTTGAGACTAATAGGTTTTCAGACAGATTACAACAGAGTGAAGGAAAACTCATGCTGCTCATGATAATGTAATAACACGGCAAAAAGGAAAATTAATATGGATACGAGTGCACCTGGAGAACCACCATCACTACTGTGTGTGTGGTTTCTGTGACCAGCTGATTCTGATTTGCGTCCACAAACAGCTGTCAACGAAAACTTTCCAGGTTACTCACAACACTGACATGCTAACTGTCATCTACTTTCTTTTTAATTTGGGAAAACAGAGGCACATACTGTAATTACCAAGGCAAGGCTTACTGTGTGTGTGTTCTACTGAGGTCAACTGAGAATATATGTGTGTGTGTCTGTGCAGAGCTGCTCACACACCAGCTGTTTGACTTAAGTAAACTGAGTCTCAGAGAAGGAGCACAGGAGTTCCTCACTTCCTGCCCACAAACTGCGTCATAGAACCATTCCCCACAACACATACACACACACACACATATGCACACACACTTTAAATATATACACACACAGGCAGGGTGAGAGAGTGTTTGGGGCATTCTGCAAAAAAAACCTTATTAAAAAGGCATGAGATATTTGTGAAATTAAGACTCGAGTCAAACTTTTTACCTCGAAGACAAATAATTAATTTTGGTTCCTTGTGTCCCAAGAGACGGAAAAACAGAGAGGAACAGAAAATACAAGCGCGCGGCAGATGATTTGGTTTCGTTACCATGTTTACTCTTTACAGACTGTGATTGTTTATTCTCATTCAGATTCAGATACAGTCAGGAATTTCCCCCAAATATTTCACGAAAAACTAAATGGACTATTGTTTCCTTCCTCGCTGTTGTTTATTTTGATCTGTTCATGTTCAAAAAGTGACTTGTTTATTAGGTACCCGTATATGAACTTTTTTAAGGCTCATACTGTAATACTAGCATTCTTTATTTTATGTTCCATGTATAAAGAGCTTTGTTTGAACAGCATTTAAATTACTATCTTAAGGGCGCTTTCACACCACTAGTTCGATTATTTGATCCGCACCAGGCAATATAATTGTTATTATGTAACATATGACTCCAGTGTGGTCCGCTTTCACACCAGCAAACGAAACAAAATTGGCACGATTGACGTTTCATCAATGTGTATATATCTTCCGGTAGAAAATCGCCAATTTTGACTCACTATGGAGCAACACGTTAACACATTTCTTCTTGCTCTGATCTTCGTTTATTACCTTCTCTGTATTGGCCATTTTTGGCAAAATATCCAATTTGAGAATGAGTCGTGGCTGCGTCTGGAGAACAATCTGCTGATGCACTGGAGTCGGCGAAGACGTATAGCACGTCATTTCAGGCAGAGGAGACGCGCTATTTTCATGAATGTGGTCGTGCTAAAAGATTGCTCCAAAGACCTACAAGGTAGGCTATGTCCATGGCATTTACTGCAGAATATGGTTTGGACCCGAGTTCGCGTTCTCACCAGAGGGACCGCACCAGAGTCTGACATTTGGTGCGGAGTCAAGTGGACCGAGACCATCTCTTTTTGGCGATCTCGGTCCGCTTGATTTGGTGCGGACCCGAGTGCGATTGATGCTTTCACAACAACGAAAACGAAACGAACTAGAGTTTTTGGTTCGAATGGATCGTTTGGAGCGCCCTAAGTGTGTGAGTGGGACAGTCTAAGGAGTCTTAGCTGACGTTAGGCACAGAGAGTTATCGGTCTATCACAGGATCCACATCCAGAGACAACATAACATCAAATTCTGCTTCCAGATATGCCGACTGTCCACACTACGACAGCATTTTAGTGCCATGAAAACATGCTGCTGTCTCCATTTCACTTTCAAACTCTAGGGCTTTGAGGTGATACATATATGACAATATGATTTGGGATTAAGTCAAACTTCTGATCAACATTTACAGCATTATGGCTGCAAACGCCACGTGAAGAGATCTGTTAACGTTAAATACATAGACTGTATACCCTTTGTTCAACATGTTGTGAATAAATAGAGAAATACTGCGCTTTTTTTCTTCAGTTCGACAAATATTGTGATATTATTGGTATCATGGACCATATATCGCATTGTGAGGTACACTGTGATTCCCACCCCTACTGTTAAGATGTCTTCAAGAAATTTCTAAAAACTGAATCACTTCTGCAAACACATATTAGGTCCATGAGCCAAATGCTTGCTGCTGCCACCTTGTGATAATGGATGAACCCCAAATTAGGAAGTCATTGTAGTAGAAAGATCAGCGATATAACATTTGTTTCCTATGTTTTTAATAGATTACAAATATTCAGAGATCAAGCGAATAATGTGTATCTGACTCGTCATGTGTTTTTTTAGGCGTGAGCATGGATGCAGGTTTTATCTGATAAAGAACTGAAATGCTCATTTACACACAGATTGTTTTCAACTAAAAACACTATTTTAAAATGAAAAGTAGTAGTGTTGACGTAGCCTTTGAATCTCCAATCACGCGAACCCCAATCTGCTCATTTTAGGTCTGTGAGAAGAAGCTGGAGCATGGGGACTAAATGCACATGCTACTCCCTTAAACCTCTTTTGCTGTGAGGCACGAGTCCTGACCGCAACACCAGCATGAAATTGTCAGATGATAAATATTCAAAAGTTGAATATAAAAAAAAAGCTCTCCGTCACGGTGAAAACAGCCTCTTACATAAAGCGATGATCTCGTCACAGCTCATATAAAGTTTTGTCTACAAATGTGGCTGCACTTTTATGGACTACAAGCTTGTAGTCATTGCCTCCTGCATGCTCCATTTCCTCTCCAACACAGTATTCAGCAACAACAGAACGCTGCCTTAAATTCACCTGATAGATGTTGGCGGTGCAGCCAGGTCAGAGTCGCGGCATCCATAAAACAAGACATTCTTCGTCCGGACGGGTGGAAAATAGTGTCACAGCAGATTTCTAAATGAGCAGGATGGAAAAAGTGTGGAAAGTGTAGGACTGGTTTCCTTGAAATCAGAATCCAAGTGCTGCCAGAAAATACCAGAGAATAAGACGACAACTTCCAAAACATCCAGCCAAAAGTCAAGAGGATTAAACACCACCTCTGCTTCTGTTCTAAGATTAATTTCCTCTCTGTTGTGAAGCAAAGAAAACACTGTGACTCATTTAGCTTAAGCAGACTGTTTTTTTTCCACTCCTGGTCATTGAACATCATCATCATGTGATGCTTGACAGCAGTGTGAGGCGGGTTGCTTGAGGTTTCCAGGAAAAGGCTTTCTTCACAGGAGAGTTTGAGCATGTGATATCATGCCATGCAATTAGCATTTCCTGCGTGATGAAGGAGACACCTCGAGCACAGGCCCAGAGACAGAGGTGATGAGCCGGGTCAAGAGGCAAAACAAGGCTTTAAAACAAATGCCTTAATGGTGTGTTGTCAGGAGATGAGGACATGGACTGGGCTACACCAGAAACATCCAGTTAACAAACAAGGATGAGCCGAGAAGATACTCATACTGATACTGGTCAAAATCCAATCAAATCAACTTCGAGCCCCAGTTGGAACAAGAGCCTTTCTGCAAGGAGTTTGCATGTTCTCCCTGTGAGTGTGCGTGGGTTTTCTCCGGGTTCTCCGGCTTCCTCCCACAGTTCAAAAAAACATGTGATGTATGTATGAATGATGGTGGTGGTCGGAGGGGCCGTTTGGCGCACATTGGCAGCCACGCTTCCGTCAGTCTGCTCCAGAGCAGCTGTGGCTACACGTAGCTTCCCACCGCCAGTGAGAATGTGTTCATTAATAATGGCCAATTTGTAAAGCGCTTTGGGTGTCTAGAAAAGCGCTCTAGAAACGTAAGGAATAATAATAATAACTTCTAATTTGATACATCCTAAATGTCACATGATTCTGTGACTCTAGAATAGCAAATAAAAATCAGCAACAGCATTTTTGCTGAGTCATTTGGTGGGCTATTTATTTCTTCTTTCTGCGAGAAGAATATTTGTTACACAGTTGGAGATTTATTATTATAATTATGTCTTTGAAATAGCTTGAAATGGCACATGAACATGTGTTTTAATAGTGTAAAATAAATGTAAATGACCGTATCAGACTGATATCGGTATTGGTAGATAATAGAGTTTATGATATTGGTATCGTACCATTATGATTAACAAATTAGCTTTGTTTCCATCAGGCTTTTTTATGTGCATAATTTTATTCACAAAAAAAGTATTGTAAAAAGTCTTGAAATATCGCATTTAAAGTGTTATGCTTGAAGGGAGGAGGGTGCAAGTTAAGAAATCCTGGACTGAAACGTCACTACTGCTATGCTGGAAAAATAGTGGAAACAAGCAGGCAAGAGGATGACGACACAAAATTCCTTATTTACGCCATCCAGCTGCGGCTTGTTACCCTTCTGTTGTGGATTGGACTTTGTTGCCACCTACAGCTCATCCTGGTGTCATAACCCCCATTATTTGCCTGGCAGGACTTGATGGACACGCACATATAATTGGTTTAAAGAAAACCTGACTAGTGGCAGGGTCAAAATTTCATGCGAGTAAACATTTCATGTTGTAAAGTAGCGCTGCATGATATAGTAAAGGAAAAAAAAATCCATCCATCCATTTTCCACTGCTTTATCCTCCACAGGAGGGTCACGGGGGCGTTGTGCCAATCTCAGCTGACATAGGGCGATAGGCGTGGTACACCCCGGACAGATCGCCAGTCCATCACAGGGACACGTATAGAGACAAACAACCATTCACTCACACTATTCCTACGGTCAATTTAGAGTGACCAATTTACCTTATCCCCATATTGCATGTTTATGGGACTGTGGGAGGAAGATTGAGATATGCTGCATAATTTGTTCCATTTCTCATTTTTACATCGTAATTGTCAAAAAAAATGAGACTGAACCAAAGACTGAATGTCTTTGGTTTGTGGCCCACACACGCCTTTGGAGGATGTTCTCATGTTGAGGTTTGAGAAACACAGCAATATTTGTCAGTGTTTTCTGCATTTAAGGATCAACGCATCTAACTGAGTAATCAAGAAAATAGTTGACAGGTAATACTGAAAATACGCATTAGCACCAGCACTAATGAACATACACGTATTTTTATGTGCAACTTATCCATGTATGTCAACTTACCAGAACTTGTGTGCTTATTTAATTATTGAATCATTTGTTTCTCCCTTATTAAGTCACTGAGTAGAATGGAATTGCAAGGACATGACAATGGGCTGGACGTTTTTCAACAGCTGTATAGAAATAAATCCTTTGTAATTAAAAGTATTTAGGAAGAAAAAAACAGAGGAAAATGATTACAGAGACATGCAAAAACAGAACCAAGATGACCACCAGATGCGAAACACGGACAAAGCCACAGACAATTGCTGCAAAAAACATGCAAAACACCAACATAAGAGACACAAGTTGACTATAAAAACATCCTCATTTGGACATTTCTCCTTGCCAAATTAAGCATCATCCATTCCAGTCAAATTACTGCCATTTATGATGGTCCTCTGAAAAAAATAAAAAATAAAAAAAGAGTCCTGTAACACTGCAGCAGCTGCAGCGTTGTTGTCTGCACCGCCTGAAAACAAGGCAACAGTCTCCATTAAAAATAGAGTCAAATCTTATTTGGCTGCCGTTTCTCTCTCCCCGCGTTTGGTGATGTAACGTATTGTTCAAAAACGTATTTATATATGTTGTTTGGCTGAGTAGGCTCAACAGAGAAAAGTGCACTGGAAGTGTTGATATAATAAATAAATAAAAAAAAGGCTGCGCACAGACATGAGGAGATCTGCTCGGAGGACCGATTGCTGGGCAGAGGGTGGTGATGCACAGTTTCACACTCTGCCTGCAACGCTGCATATTTAGAGATCCGTATACTGCAAACGTCTGGTGACATGTAAATCTGTCAGTTCTCGACATAACACGAAATCCTTCGAGCCATTCGGTGCTCTGTATTTTTAAGGAACTTCATTATGCTTCAGCTATATTCAGATGTGTTTGAAACGTGCTTGTAGTCTGTGGATTTGCTGCTGCAGGAGTAACATTTAAGCCTCATTTTGTCCCATATTTGCCTGTTTCCTTACAGATGTTAATGAGTAACAGCCTGTGTTTGACCACACTACAGCCTATGAGGGGGTTTGGTGGCCAACCATGCAGCCACAACCTCTGCTGTATACATGCATTTAAAAATGATGCAGTGGCTGTGAAACTCTGAGCCTTCACAGATGTTTAAAATCGAAGTTTGGCTAATAGCCAATAGTGATCCAGATGTTTTGTCTTTTTTATTTTAGAAATGTCTCATTTTCTAACACCACTGATGAGGAGCCAATGTCAATAATTACAAAAGTTATTCATCAAACACAGAGTGCATGCTCGTCATCAGTATCGGTCTGTTACAAGTCAAAATCACTGGATCTATGTGTGAACTAAGTGAACTTTGAGTGAACTTTGAACTGTGACGTATTTACACATTTCAAATTCAATCTGATTTTAAACATTTTGAGTACTGTCTGCTAAAGTGTGTTTATATAGTTGGTGAAAATTATAATTGTTTTCATCAGATTGCCTTGATTGTGCTGAAAAAGATATAAGACACTATGTTACACCTCCTTATCACCTCTGTATATACTGTATGTTTAAACAACAACATAGTCATGGAAAGAAAGCAGCCAAAATGCTGCCTTAGTGTTCTAAGGTTTAAACATAGTGTATAAGACTGTTGTGACTGTCTGTGATATATGTACTGGTATCACACACAAAAAAAGCAATATCATACTGTCCCTAATTCCCAATATATTTGTCTTTTCTGACTTACGTCCATGTATTTACACCTCACATGTTTTTAAATACCCTTGTCTTCATTTCACCATGTGTTTTGTCTATTTGCATGCGTTTTCTGAAGCTGAACCACATCACGACTTCCAGGTCATCACTTGTGACAGATGTAATTCATTGGTGACTGACAGATTCACTTTGATGATGACATGAACCAATTTACAGTTGTCATTTCCCATGTAGTGGCAAAACGAGTTAGGCAGTCTTTCAGACTGGCTCTTATGCTCAGGCTACATATCAAAAACTGTCGTTGTCAACCAACGTAAACACATCACCAGCCAGTTTTGATGACAATTTCATCACAGAGTACAGTATGTCATTGAAGAACTCCTGTGTTCCTGAAGTCAAACCTCAACAGTGACTCATTACACCTGCGAAAAGATGTACAGTATCTCAGCTTATTTGATGCATCCCAGGTTGCAGGAGGACACCTTAATGTATGTGAGCATTGTAAAGCTGTTTTCAGGCACATACTCGAGTGCAGACATTTCATTTGTCTGGAGGACTTCTGCGTGTGAGAATGCAAAAGTCCATAAAAGCTGCTCCGGGCTCATGTGAGAACACACACACACAACAGGAGTAGCGCCAGAGAACTCACAGCAATCGGGGTGTGTAAATGTGCTGTCTCCTTGGATGTTCCGAACATTCTCCAGCCGTTGGGAAAGTGTCTGACCCAGGCAATGTCCTGCTGGGTTCATTATATGTCGGTGGCAAACTCTGGACAATGTCCAGACACTTTATCCAGACTGCTTCGACTTCATGGCCAAAAAAAGGCTCAAGGTGACGACGACAACAACAACAACATGGAGGATAAAATCAACACAATAACGAAGCAATAATAGAACCGCAGCAGACTTAATACAAAAGCTGGTCCCAACCAAAACTGTCTCCGTTTCTGTGATATTTAAGGAGGATAACAAAACTGAGGCCAATCAAGACGACCAAGACTTCCCCAGGTCCAGCAGCTGGCCAGAGTAGCAAAACATTTCAAAAGTTCAAAACACTGCAAACTCACCTTTTAAATTTTTTGGGTTGTTCTGCTTGGTGCGTGGCATCTTTCCACCTTCCGGTTCACAGGTGCATCTTGGAGAAATCGGCGTCTAACGTTGGACCTCGAGATGACTCGATTCCTGAGCCACGGTCTGGGTTCATCTACAGAAAACACACACACACACACACACACACACACTGAGTGCCAGCTAAACGTAAACTTCACAGATTAATAAGACACTTATTGCCGGCACTGCACTGCGTAGTCTCCTTCTACTCTCTCTCTCGGCACCTGTCAAAGAGTCCAGGACAGAACGGCTGATTGAGTTTATTCCTCAAACAGGTGCCCTCACTGGAATTTTCATCAAGCCCCCTCTCCTCTCTGAGCTGCTCTGTAATAATGTGCAGTGTGCGACTGTCAGTATAACCTCTGCAGAATCTGCAATCTGCTGCTCTGATCTGACAGAAAGGTGCAGGATCCGCTGTTGTTTATGGGAAGCATCAGACTGACACATAGACGGCTGATACAGAGAGAACCAGCTCTTCGCTGTGACGAATGTCAGTGCCGATGACGAACGATGCAAACAATAAGGTCCTGTGTGAGCCGAGGATGAATGCTCGGGGGTTCTGCTGGGCAGCCACACAGAGGTCACTATAGCAAACTGCCTTCAGACATGAACTGTACTGAAAGTGCAGAGATTCTGAGGAAAGGGCTGTATGCACGAACGTAAATGTCACACCTGAGATTCCTCAGATTCTCCTGCCAGCAACTGATGTGCTCATATGAGAATGCATCAGGTTGTAGGGCTTGGTGTCAAACTTAGCGGTATCAACGAAACTTCCCCTGCATCATCCTTTATCGAAAAATGTGTTGTTATGCTATGTCAATTTTCTGTACCTGAAGATCTAATGGCACTTTTCCATTACACAGTTCCAGCTCTCCTCAGTTTGGCATCGGACATTTACATTACATAGCACCTTATGTGGGCAAGGTCGTCATAGCAAAGCTGTGCGACACAACCAAACTTAAATATTGAGATTTTAGACATTTTATTTTTTACTAAATATTGTAAATTAATGCATTTTTCAGGATCTTTTTAACTGATCTACAGTTCGGCATTGTTCAGTTTGATGCCAGCGACAACACTCCCTGACCAATCAGTTGACGTCACATTTTAGTATCAGCTCAGCTCGTTCAGAGCAGGTACTAAAGAAAGCACCAGGTACC
The DNA here is from genome assembly GCF_963457635.1 of Microchirus variegatus. Classification (NCBI taxonomy): domain Eukaryota; kingdom Metazoa; phylum Chordata; class Actinopteri; order Pleuronectiformes; family Soleidae; genus Microchirus; species Microchirus variegatus. The sequence continues at coordinate 8,511,734 of NC_139814.1, forward strand.
AAGTACTATCATTAATGGGAAAGCAAAAAACAACCAACTCCAGCCGAGCCAAGTATTGCACAAACTGAATAATGGACAAAAAGAGAAGAGGAAGACAGATACGCAACATGCAACACAATTGATAGTGCACAAAAATAATTATGAGAGCAGAAAGTTGCTGTGTGTTCGACTCCAAACTCGACCTGAGCTCTACCAAATTCTACTGAGGACAGCTTTAGCGCTACAACTGGGACACTAGCAGCTGTTTAAATGTAGCTGGCTTGTTGCAGCAACTATCGTGGCTTTGTGAGTTATGTGACTGTGTGTGTTGATATACGCAGATGCCTTATTAGGGTTCGAGGTGCATAGAATTGAAATTGTTATTGAGTTATTATTATTTTTCCCCAAAGTGAATCACGTTTTTCAAGGCCTGAACATATCCCATAACTCACAGATTTCTGTGACCATATCAGAATTGGTGATAATTTACGTCTGAAAGGGGTTCGGGGAATGGCCCTCACAAATTGAAAGTGGGAGGGGCTACAACCTGACCCCAAAAACTTCTATTAGGTCATCTGATGTCGGGTTTTACATACACGAACTGAAAACTTGGTACACATGTTCATTAGGTTGGGATGGTCAAAAAAGTCAGTGACAACATTCCCGTGAATCCAACAGGAAAGCCGCCATTTTAGATTGCACGCCAAACCAGAGGCGTTTTTGGCCATTTTGCACCAAAGGAATTTGCACATACTTATCCTAAAGTTTTCATGCGATCACCTTCATACTTGGTGAGGTCGCTGTGGACCAGTTGAGGAGCTTAAGCGGTCGTACGTTTTTTTAAATGTCGCATGACGTACGAGATAGGGGGTGGCAAAGTTGGCGAAAATTCTGAATTTTCCCAACACACAACGAAACTATTATAACTTTGCAATGGAAGGTCAAGTCAGAACCAAACTTGCAAAGATTGATGATGGGTAGTTGCTGAAGAATGGAAGAAATGGTCAGGTTTAAAAACATCGCCTCCTGGTGGTGACAGAAAATATACAAAAAAACATTTATTTTCAATTTTGGGAATTACTTTTACAGAGATTATCGTATCCAACTCAAAACTGGTGAAAACACTGAAAACACATGGTAGATGACGTGTGTTGAATATGATAACGGATTGTTCAACGGTGTTCCAACAGCCAGGGTGCAAAGTCATATTTTTGGAACACAAAAACAAACTAATAACTTTGCAAATCCTTTTCCAATCAGAACCAATCTTCCTTGGATTAATGATACTCCAGCTCTATATGAAAATATTCGATTTCAGAAACAAGGCACCCTGGTGACAGCAGACAGAATTACATTTGCTTACTATATTCACTTCACTGTCGTTGGTTTTGCATTTATTTACAAATCCATGGTTTAAAGCCAACCTGACATCGGCATTCATGAAATCTGCTAGCGCACGTCATTAGCGTACTCCCATCATGCCTTTCGTTGTTCATGTACGCGCCGAGCAAGTCGATAACGCGGACGGCTCGTTCACAAAGCCGACACTACTGCGCATGCTCTATGGGCCCCATAACCCAGAAATAAAAGCGGAAATAAAAAACTTTTTTGGCATATGCGCTGGGTGAGCAGCTTCATAGGAATGAACGGAGCCAAATGTGTGGTGCTCTATCCAGTTCATATAAAACATCCATGGAGCAGGTGCATTTACTCACAAGTGATCGAGTAAACTCCAGTTAAAGTGCACCAAGGGTATCGTTACAGCGGTTGAGGAGTCATGTTAACGGATTAAGTTGAAACTATGTATAGTTAACTTGTTAAAAAGCGCTATCCATAGGGTTTGTTTGATTAAAAGCTGATGTATCTTCTTTTTATTTCTAATCTAATGACAACCTGCTTGCACTGGAAAGAAAATGAAACGATGCTCCGACATAAATCTATGGGACTAAAGGAAGGCAAATCTTACCACAGTGTGGGTAAGGTTTATATAATTTGTTTATGAAACCACTGTGAGCCAGTAAAAATGTCATGGAGCTGAAAAATAAAACCTTATTGTGCAATGTGGTCCTTGTTAAAACATATTTCATGTAACCGATAGTAAAAAAGAAAAGAATTGGTATTGATAGTTACTGTATTGAATATTTTATATCAATACCCAGGTGAATGGGTGCCCTGCCTCCTCCTGCCTGGATCCTACAGCTACCGTTGTGAACGGCTCTCGGCAAATCTTCTCTACGTTCCACATGTGTGTGAATGTCAAATATCTCAACCCAAATTTCACAAACATTATCCAGATTTCATATCTAAAAACAGCTTATTGGAAAATGTTTCGGGGTGAATTGAGATCCCTGTTCAGTCAAGATGACACCAACGAGGAGCCATGACTCAACCCACCTTCACAAAGAAACCTGGTTTTATTCCATTCATTTCTGATGCCTTTTTTGTAAGAAAACAACAAAAACACCATGCCTTTTAATGCAGATTCTGGTTTTAGCCGAAGCAACAGGGGGAAAAGGTGGATGCTGAAGTTACCACTGACGAAATGACTCACCTCGGCACAGACAATAAATCATGGATAGAAATCTAAATTTATCATATTTTATTTTAGATTTCTTGCCTTTGCATCATCTCTCATCGACACCTCTGTAAACCCTGCAGCAGCTGCATGTGCTCCAGCCTCACGAAGCAGCCTTCATATGTTCAGAATTACATAACACTTACTACAACTGGGATGATGAGGATGATGAGGTGGAGGAGGAGGTTGTTTTTTTTTTTTTTTCTTTCCTCTCTCTCCATGCATGCAGTTGGTACATGTGGCGCTAGAGCAATGACATCATCGCACGGTGGATTTCGCTGTGCCAGGTCGCAATGAAACACGCACACACGCACACATACACGCCGATGCAGGAGTGGCACGACAGAAACATGAAGAGATCCTCACCTGGCTGATGGTGGTGATGGTGGTGGTGGAGCTGCGCGCCCGTGTGTTTGTGTCAGTGCAGGGTTGGACGGCGAGGCAGTGAGACGACTATGTGTCTGTGTGACTGACTAACTGTCTGTCTGCGTGTCTGTCTGTCTTGTCTTTGTGTGTGTGTGTGTGCAGAGATATTTGTGGGGGGGAACACCCCGACACTGACAGGAGAGAGCTGATTCTGCGCCCTAACGCCGTGTCCTTAAACCCAAACAGGCTTGTATGCGTTCGGCAGGTGACTAATAATTCCCCGGGGATGAACCGGGAGGCGTTATGTAAACGCGGATCATCAGTGGCACCAACGCACGCATGATGTGTGCACGTATTAAATATTAACACTTAAAATATAGAGGCATGCAAAACCATGTTTGGCTTGTTTTTACGCATAGTGCATGGAGAAGAAATCTACCTGGTGCATGACACTGACAGTGATAATTCGAGTGCACGTAGCGGAGTCAGCAACCATCACGGCCACGCGTGGGAATAGCGTATTTTTTTAATGCCTGTTGCAACACTTGCACGCCCTGTAAGTGAGGGAGGGGCCAGGGAAAGCCCCCCTCACAGTCTCTGCAACAGCCGCTCAACGAAAATAAAACCCTCCAACCACCGGCTCACACACACACACACACACACTCACACTCGCACGTTTTTCCTACCTAATGCGGACCCGCGTAAAACACACCGGAGACAAACTGACTCACACCGAGCAACAAAGAGCGAAGCACCGGGAGGAGCTGAAGTTGGCTCCTCGCTGGCAGTTTTTTTTTTCCCTTCTGCACACAGAAAAACAACAGCAACGCTGCGACAAACACAACAGGCTCACCTGTCTCTTCGTCATCAACACAACACTCACTATAAACCACAGAAAGTTTCAGCCGAACTGAGAGCACACCAGAGACACACACACACACACACATACACACACACTCAACGGTGGACAGCGTTAACGCATGTCCGACTCTGCCAGCGACAAGACCGCGACCTGACAGACAGAAAACCCCGCTCCGGACCCAAAAAAAAAAAACCCACACACGGAAAGGCAAAAAAAACAAACGCACACAAAGTGAATGTATTGATACTCACAAGTGCAGTTTAACTGTCTGTCACGGTTTGAAACACACACCTTAGAGTGTAAGAAGAGAGGGAGTTGTGGGGGGGGGAACGGCAGCTCTATATTTTCTCCCTTCACCTTGTCGCTCACTTTCTATTGCAGGAAACAGGCAGGCCCTCTGACGTCAGCGGGGGTCCCGTCTCCGCCTCCCAGCTACGGGGTGTCCTCTCTCAGGGCGCGGGGGGCTCGCGACGGCCGCGCTGCCACTGCAGGCAGTGAAGCCCGGTCTTGGAAGAGTGGAAAGTGCCACGGATAACCTGCTGAGGGGGGGGGGGGAATGTCGTCTAACGTCACATGTGTGGATAGTTATATTGTCGCCAGTTTGTTGCCCCCCTTTTCATGTACAAAAAAACATTCATGGCATTATGTTACATACAAAAGACCAGAAAAAGGAGCAGGTGCATTTGAAAATCACAGGAAGAAAAAAATAAATAAAATATGAAATGTCATGTATATATGACAACGTATCCAGTGACAGCATATCTAGTGGCGATGTATCAAGTGACTACGAATAGGGGTATCATAGCTAGTGGCAACGTATCTATGATGAGGTAAATTGGCACAAATTAAGTCCCTGACTGAGGGAGAAAGTTAAAGCATTTATGACCTTTTGATTCATTTTGACTGATAGATTATTTGCAGAACACTTTAAAGCGGACCTCGACCGGAAGTTCCGATTAACGCTGTTTATTTTGTGTGTATCTGCGTCATTACCTTGTTTACGAAGCTCTGAAGGTTCAAAACAAACATTTCAGCCACTGCTGAGGACGCTGTGTTTTATTGTAATCTCGGGCCCAGCGAGATCTCTGGAAAAACCCGGTCCGGTTACATAAAAACTGGTTCTCCTCAACAGCAGATCCTCCTGCTCCGGGCACTAGTCCGGGCACATCCGGTTGCGTACATTGAACCGCAGAAGAAGAATAACGTCCGTTGTGGAGGTGTTTCACGAGCGACAGTGTCTTCTGACTCTGGGTCTGACTCCGGGTCAAAGTCATAAAAGGGACTGCGGCGGGGAGTCGTGAAGAAGCTATTTTTAAACAATGTTAAAACAATGTTTTGATAATGAGTAGCAGTGCATCCACCGTTCCAGAAGGGGGAGCTGTGCTTCTGAGAGCGGGTGCTGAATATATTGGCCAATCACAAAACACTCTGTCTTGTGGGTGTGAGAGTTGAGTCTGAAATATCGGGCAACACTGTCAGAAAAGAGGATTTCTATCGTCTCGTTTACAGCAACTAGGAGGTTTTTGACCATAAAAACAAGTTATTGTATGAAAGTAGACCTCCATAACTAACATATATGTGCAACAGGACCACTCTATGTGAGCTTTAACTACAAAAGTAGCAGTAGCAGCCATCTTGGAATCCTATGTCATGAGGCTGCTCCTTTCTGAGCGGGAAATCTGACTTCCGACAACAAGTGGAATGTACCAGAAGCGTCGTTGCTATAGCGGCGTAAATGGTGTCGTTCGTCGTGATCCCCTTTCCTCTGCTGGGCCCCCCACCTCCCCTCTCTTGTGCACATAGTTTAGGACTGACGGTTTTCCCGGAGGTTCCTTGTTGTCAGGTCTCGTCGTGCCCCCTCCGCCACTTACGGCCGGGCTTTCCCATGCTCAAACCCGCAACAGGGACACTGAACTGCGGGTCCCTCTGCACCACGACGGCTGCTCGTAGACGTAAACAACAAAGATGGACGAACTGTGGCCTCTATTTAGTGCCAGACAAGCGCCGTTGGAATGGAACTCCCACAGCACAGCTGTTGTGTGGGCTTTGTCATCTCTAACAACCATGATGTGGACCTGTAAATGTGAAGGAATTTACATTTTAATAGCACACAAAATGTGATACCTGTTTCAAAATATAGTACGTACTAAGCATGAAAGAATTAAATATATTTATTTTATTCAGTGATATATGCTATTTCCATTTGTCACAACATGGATTAGCCACAAAAATGGATGGGTGGATGGATTAGATTTAGCAATTCAGCAGAGGTGGAAAGTAAAGAAATACATTTACTCAAGTTACTGTATTGAATACTTTTTTTTGTGTATTTTGTATTTTTTAAGTACAGTTTAAAATCAGGATTTTGTATTTTACTTGAGTATGTATTGACTCAAGTATTGTACTTAGTTACTTTATAAATCCTATCCGTTACTGAGTAAAAATAAAAATTCAGCACAATGAAGACCTACAGAGGGAAAATATACAGCAGAACCAGACCAATGATGATGTGATTAGCACCAGCACTGGCGCGTGAACATAGAGGGCGCTACGCCAAAAGTGACGTAATATCCTGTGTTGCATCGGGTGCATGAGCTCCAAAATAGTTTTGGATTTCTGACCCCTTGTCATATTTCTAATACCCTCACGCCCCACGCAAAGTAACTAAGTAACTTTTACTTAAAGTATATTTTAAATGAACTTCTACTTGAGTACATTTTCAGATGACTACTTTTACTTCTACTTGAGTAATAGTTCATCAAAGTATTGGTACTTTTACTTGAGTACAATATTTTAGTACTTTTTCCACCTCTGCAATTCAGCAATCAGTTTATTTGCAGGAATGTATTAATTACCACAACGATGAATATGTTTGGACACACCTTCTCATTCAATGGCTTTTATTTCAAAAATGTTTTACATTGTAGATTAATACTGAAGATGTCCAAACCATGAAGGAATTATGTAGTAAACAGAAAGAAACCAGAATATGATTTATATTTCAGATTCTTCACAGTAGCCACCTTTTGCTTCAGTGACAGCTTTGCACAATCTCGACATTCCCTCAGTCACCTGGAATGGTTTCCCAGCACAACCAGTTGACTGGTATATGCTATATTACGTTTTTACAGAGGCACTAGTTTGTGCAGCCAGGCAGCCCCAAACAAACAAAGCAGCCCAAGCATGTGCTTTGTGTTTTGAACCTAAACCCTTATAACACTAATGAAAAACAGCTGAAGAACAAGAGAACATTAACACTAATGCTTAAACTATTTCATGGCAAAGCAAGTGGAATGGTTCACATCCTTTGTGGTATGTGAAGACCACCGTTGTTCCCTGATGCACTATGGAAAGGGAGGTGTGTGCAGAAGAGTCTTACACACTGGATCTTAAAGGTGCATTAATAAATCTAAAGCAACTGGACATCAAATCCTCCTAATATGTCACAGAGACTCAGGAATAATGTTCATATAACAAACTGAACTCACCAACAACAACAGTACAGCCAAAATATGGCAAACCACGGGTTGCCAGTTAAGACAGAAAAAGGAACCTAAAAGACCTTGGTATTTTGAATTTCAATGTAGTAACCTAGTAAATTCAATGACATAGTTAATATGACTAGAAATGCTGCTTCCCATTTACATTGGATGTCAGAAATTGCAAATGTATCTCAGGCTAACCATTGTTAGCGGTACCAGTCGACGATAGACATGGTACAGGCAATTAACAGTAAAACTACACGTTTTTGTACAAAGGGCAGCCATCTTGGGGGTTGGATAGGCCTCTCTGACTTTCCGTTTTGGAAAATCCAACTTGAGGAAATTCTGACTTCTGAATAAAACTGGAATGCACCATAATTTGGACCTTCAAATGGGGCCATGTTTTTACGCGATAAGTGCATTTCAATGCCACCTCATGTTTATTTTGTTAGTGGAAAACTGTCGAGATTTTTTTTTTAAATGGCAGAGCCTGTGGAAGTTGATTTAGATCATATTAAAATTTCGGTCATATCGAGGTCCAAATTCATTGTCTCAGGAAAAGTTTCTCAACTGTCTGTCCAGTCAACTGTGTTCTCAAGACTTCAACATGTGAAAGCTGAGTAATGTACGTCCATGTCTGTCAAAACAAGTTCCCAGATCCCTTGAAAACGTGATATTTTCTTCAGACAAGAGAAGATGAAGCTGTTGGGAATATCAGTGGATTTAATGTGGACATACAGTATGTAGGAAAAGATCTACGTCCAACTTTACTAACAATATTGAACCTATAATTCAATAAAAGAGGAAGTGGTCCAACCCCACTATTTCTGAAAATGTCAGCAAACACGATGAATCGAGTGAAAACTGTGAGCACTGGCTCATTTGACTGCAGCAGTTGGTTTTGAACAACACAAAATGACTTTCCTACGTACATTAACTGAATATAGGTCACGCCACTCTCACTTTCAATCTTGTTTCCACCAGTTCACCCGATATTTTCCACACTAGCTGAGTATGCCTTAAAGGTCCCCCTTTTGCTCAGTGTTACAGAGGTGAGGATATGATGAAATAAGGCCACACTACACTGAGGCATTGTCTCACAGCCCACTTGTCTGCAAAACAAGATGATTTACTGTGAGATAATTTGTTTAACTTTGTTATTTAGTTACTTAGTTTGTTATCTGTTGTTGTTTGTTGAATAAGCTGCTGGTACGCAGGTGCAGTTATTTTTATCCTTTCCTGCTCTAACTGTGGCCACCTTGAGTGTGACGTGTTTTGTCGATGACACACCAAATACCACCAAACAGAAAAGGTCATGCATGCTATTTTCTTCTAGAGCGCATATGCAAATAAATAGTAACGTTCCACCCATATTTTTGCCACCTGTTTGAAAGGCAGCGCACAAGCACAACAACAACAACATGTAAACAGATACGTCCCATTTTTACATACTGTTGTAGAGTCATGGACAGAGTTAAATGTTCAAGTCCAAAACATGTCTTTTCAAACCATTGTGACATTGACCAATGACGTTTGGTCATCCAAATCTGAACAGTCTATTTCCATTTCACACTTCCAGCAATACTCGGCTCCACTTGTCTTGACTCTGTTGTTGTTGTTTTTTTGCTTTTCCATCAGTGATATTACTTGGTACTTTTTCAGTACCTGCTCTGTCAAGGTTCCAAGTGAGCTGAACCAATACTAAAATGTGACGTCAACGGACTGCCGGCCACTGACTGGTCAGAGAGTTTCGTCACTGGAAGAGTAATGAGCGCAAATCAAAGCGAACAATGCTGAACTGTAAAAAAAAAAAAAGACAAAAAAAACCATTTCTAAAATCTCAATATTTAACAGTGGAGTCCGGTGTATTTAGCGAGAGCACTGCTGAAAGCGTAAACCGAATCACAACCCGTTCAGTTGTATTTCAATTAATTTACTGTATCAGACAGTCTGAACTAATCTTTTTAATGAACTGATTCCCATGATACAGTTAAGCCCAATTTATACTCCTGCATAAAGTGCTCTGCGTAGGTTAAGCAGAGCCCTCTGCGTCGTCTCCGACTGCACAAAATATTTTTTAAGTGTCCGTCACTCCGTCAAGGGACAACGGAGACGGCAAGAGCTGCGATTGGTCCTCAGGACAGGCCGAGCTAAGCTGCTCTGTGCCGACTCACAGTGCGCACCGAGTGTCCACAGAGGCGGAGCTGATCACCGCCGGCAACGTCGCTGCCAAACTATAAATCGGCATTTCTTAATACACACACAGCACATGTTTAGACTCTAAATGAAACTGCGTTCCGTGACACAGAAAAGTGAGAAACGGGCACTGTTTCAACAACAACAGTCTTTCTCTCTCAGTCTTTCTCTCTCGGACGCCATTGCTCACTGTAGCCAGAAGCACAACAACCTTGGAAAATTGCAGTGCGTATCCGTCACCACGACGCAGAAGTATGAAGGCTCGAGGGGTCTCCGCGGTGACGCAGTCGGATAACGCATTACGCAGTCGGAGAAGTATAATGTGGCCTTTACACTGAAAACAACTGCTCCAAAGTCCTTGTTAACCCTTAGAGCTCCAGTGGCACAGATATGTGCCCCAGGTGCACCCATGGTAAATTGTCATGGGAATAATACATAATAATATAATAATATAATAACAATAATAATAATATATATACATCATGGGGTGGGTGTTGAGTCAAAGTTATGATTAATTTCACATTTAAGAATCACATTTTTAGTGGTGATATAAAGTAGCAATAATTGTGCAGAAGTCACAAAATAGACCATTTTTCTTTTCTTTTTGTTCATAAAAACGAGCCAAGTGAACTTTGAACTGTGACAGATTTCCAAATTTCACAAATTAAATATGATTTAAACATTTTTAGTACTTAGTACTTTAGTACTTGCTCAGGTTTATTTATATATTTGGTGATTTTTTTTGATCAGATTGCCTAGGTTGCGCTGAAGAAAAGGATATAAGACATTCTATGTTGCACATTCTTCTACTCTCTGTATATACTGTATGTTTAAAAACAGTAATGGAAAAAAGTAGCTGAAAGAGTTCTAAGGGTTAATATCATGTTCACAAAAACATGCGGCCACAGTGACCTTTGACCACCAAAAACTAGTCTCAGTATTTGAAAGGATTCCCTGGGAATGATCCTGAGATATTGTCACAGCCAAACACTCACAGAGTTGTGAGGCCACAGTGATCCTGACCTTTGACCTCCAACCACCAAAATGTAATCAGTTCATCTTTGGGTCCAGATGAATATTTGGACCAAATTTGAAGCAATTCTATCAACGTGAAAACAGGATGCCCGCAGTCTCTCGTGTGGAGGCAGAAAAAAGGTCTATTTAAATGTGATTTAATTTAAAGTACAACATTTTTAACCTGCAGCCTGAACAGTTTCTAGTTTCTTTCCAAAACAAGTCAGTAGCTGCGGAAAAAGAAGAAGAAAAAAAAAAAAGCAGCACGCACACTGTCACCTAAAGAAACTTTACTTCAGTGAGGCAGATCTACCCATTAATAAGTGATTGTGCGACAGCCGCCCACCATCGTATCACAGGCTTCCTGCAGACTGCAGAGTGGGACTCCTGGCTCAGTTACGCTTTTATGACTCACCTGTTTCAAATGCAACAGTTTTAAATGGTACATTTGAATAGTGGAGAATTTTTTTCCATCTTTGAAACTTTATCTGCACCAACAGGAACAAGACATTGATCTGAACAGCCTTTGTGCCCGTGGGGGAAATAAATGAATGAATGAATGAATGCATGCAATGTACGTAAAGATTTTGTCAATGAACATCAGTTAAAAAGGCAACTGCTGTCACAGAGGCAGTTCACTTGTCTCTATGATACAATTGCTTTCCCTGCTGTCTACAGACCCACCTCAAAATCTCAATGTTCTTGGTTTTTTTTGAGTGCGGTGTCTTTTTGTGTGAGTGCATGTGATGTGAGAACCTTCTTATATAACCACATTTTTCCTGAGAGGACAGCTTGTTTGGTTTGAGCTACAGCGATGCCAAAAGTAGAGTAATTGTTTATTAATTGAGCCTTCAGCTGCCACCCTGTTGGCTTAAGTCAGAGCGAGCGTGGATCACATCGCAGCTTTCAGAGGGTGGAGTTGAATCTGAGCCATCTGAGGCTTTCAGGTTTAGCACAATTGTGGATTCGCTCCAGAAGTGCCTGCAGACTCGGAGTAATGACATTTTAAGACACCGGGGGCTCTGTTATTCACCTGCTTACTTTATATACCTCTCTTTATACAAGCACTTGTTTTATTCATTTCTTGATTTAATTACAGGTGCTTTGATGATACTCATATGTAGATCATTCAAAATTAGACAAAAAAAAAATGGATGTTAAACTTGATCCAGTCCTGGACGAGCATGTCCACATAATATGAAAAGATCCTTGTTCACTAATCTGAAGGTCAGTGATTTGATCTTGACCTTCAAAGGTGCTTAAGTGTGTGTTTGTGTATTTGTGTGTATTTTTTAATATTATTATTATTATTATTATTATTATTAGTTGCATGTTGTCACTCTGTACTGTCTACTAATTAAAATAGTAAAATAATAATAATTAAAAGAAAAAAAAAATCACAATTGCAACTCTTTACATATTATGTCTCTGAGCAAACACTGGATCGGTGATATCTGTTGGGTTAAAAAAATTGTAACACGTTTGCATTAATATAATTATGCAACGGTTTGTGCTGTTAAAAAAATTGGTTTCAGAAAGCTGAGAAGTTGCACGTTAAAGCCAACGTGTGGTTATTACGGTAATTTCGTGCCGGAGGAGGCTAGCATCTTTGTCACCAGAGAAGAGAGAGTTGGAAAAATGCCTGTAGTTTCCCATTTTTTGGCCTGTTTTTGCTAATTGGGACAAAGACTCAAACGAATGCTCATTTCAATGTTATGTTATACTGTTCAAATTTAAAATTCAAAAGACCAAAACAGCTTTTGCCAGGTGCCATTTTGTGCCATTGAAGACATTTTAGTTCTTTAAGCTGACAGGGCATAAATTCTGTCTTTTTTTTTTTACATGTAAAGGTCAATTTATACTCAATATTTGTCATTTTACGTCCATCCATTCCAAACGTAATCTCTGTCAGTACCCTACAAACCTCCAGGGGTCAGAGTGAAGCCGAGCACCTGGCAGTCACAGCCAGTAAACCAGTTTTAAATTCACACACAGACTCTTATTGGTCATTGTCCTTGGACTGTTTGCTCTACCACAAATGTTGGTGGTATTGCTCCGTTTCTTTCGCCATTGTTACACCACATCTAGCGGAGGCTGAAGCGTAACATAAAAAAGTACTCAACTTCCTTAAGACTCAAGAAAAATAGCCACAGAACTGCTGACCCAATTAAGCGTTCTCATTTTCATGTAATAAAGAAGAGGACCAAATAGCTTCAGGATGACGAAACAAACCAATCTAACTCGAAAATAAACACATCTTATCTGTAAATTCACACAATCATACAACAAATGACCTGAAAACTGAGTCCAAAATAACTGTCTACCCATCCCCACACAGTGATTTAACAGAATTTTAGAAAAAGTAATCAATGAATGTGACTTGAAGGTGGAAGCTTACCAAATTAAAAGGAAGACGTCATCATAGAAGCAACCAATCATCAAGCAGGACAGTGGCAGCGGCCCAAATGGAGTCCTCGTGCTGGCACACACCTGTCCGCTCTAAGATATAAGGGTTCCAAAAGGGTCCTTCTACAAGGGCTGATGTTCTACATGGATCCATTTGCTTCTGATAAAGCCTTTCCTGAAGAAAGGGTTTATCAAGGGTTCTTGGTAACACTAATGGTTCCAGTAAGAAGCCTTTGAAACCCCTTTCCTCAAAAAAAGGGTTCTCTGATGAGGACAAGCCGAAGAACCTTATATGGTTCTACTACTATTTCTAAAAGTCCAATCCATTTATTCAAGAAACAATCCCACATACAAAAACAATACCACGGCAGTCTTAGCAGTCATCCTAAGCTCAGCTGCAAGGCACAAGTCACAATGTCTTTTACGTAGAGTATGGGACTCCCAGTCACATCAAATAGAGCACAGCAACAGTCAAACTTTGAAAGTTTTAATTAAATATAATTTCAGCCACACTAGCATGTTTACATGTCTCTTTTACTATAATAATTTGTACGTTTAGAGCATTAGAGATTCAGCAGCTTTTACTGTACATTGCAGGTTTTACCAAACAAAGCCTCCGATTGTCTCCCTGACATTAACTGTGCTGTGTCAGTGAAACCTTTGTCACGGCAGGCAATGTAATCACAGTTTGGTCTTATTAACAGAAGGGGACTTCCTCAACTGCCCCCACAGCAGTGCAGTAAATGGCAGCAGGGCTATTAATAATATCGTGGAGTGGATTCGAAAAAAAAAAAAACACAGCTGCCCAGCAGAAGTGTCACACTGAACAATAGCTTCTTATGTGAAGGGATGGCACTGCTGTTTGTGTCTTTCTGTTACCAGTATCCATGGAGTTGTTTGAGCTGTTTTTTTCTGTCTTTTCTATCAAAAATAGTTGTTTATTAGCGGCGACCTTGTGAAGAAAGAGCGTATTCATAAGGGGACGCCTGAGTGTCCTATTTCTCTTGGCAACACAATAAGGCATTTGGATAAAGAGAATGATGTTGCCGAAGTATTCATGGAGTGTTGTCCTTTCATCCCCCTCTCCTTCTTACACTGATATGTGAGGAACTGTCTGTAAAAAAAAAAACCATATATAAATACAATCCAATAGTTTTGGCACACAGGCTGTCCTGTGGAGATAAGCTGCACCTTCCTTACACATTACACCAGGACAGTTTTCCATTGACACACCATCCTGAAGCAAACAGCCACACTCGCCTCCCCTGGTGAACTGTATTTCAGTATTTTTTTTAATCAGAGCTGACATGCACGGCTGTAAGGAGGTGAATTATGAGTTCAGTTGCACTCCGTGCTTTCGGCGCGATTTGTGTTTGTTGTTGTGTTTGTGAAACGCGCGGCGCTAGAGAGACGGGGGCTCCGCGCTGTTACATCTAACAGTTTTCATGCAATATGTCCGCATCTGCTCTGCACGGTGAAAGGCAGGGTGTGCACACTGCTCGATGCTTTGTTTACACCACACCATATGATGTTACATAACTGAGGCTGTTGCTCTGGCAACGGGAAGACCCCCAACTCCCCCCCCCCCCCCCCTCTACCCAACAGCCCTTTAGACAATGTAAACACACACACACAGGCACACACACACACACAGGACATGCTCCCGCCACATGACTTGACTGATTGATTTAACGCCCGCTGATACACACTATTAACAAGATGGCCTCGCTCACTCCGGTGATCGGAAATGTTGTTCCTCAGAGATATGTTATACTCACCAGGATGAGAAGCAGCTCCTAAATGATGGCTCACCCTGGTGTTGTTTGATAAACAAATTAAACATTCACCACATTTTTACTGCCCTGAAAACGATCTGTTATTTATGGCCGTCCATCGAAACACAGCCCGAAAACCCCCCCGAGGTTCAGCGAACCGTCTCTCAGGTTGCATCGCACATGTGTGTGTTTTCAACACAGTGAGTCATTTTCATTACTTAACGTGAGCAATCGGCTCCACTCGATGAATTCAAGTTCAGGAGGACCGGAGCGGCTTCGCTGAGCTGAGCAATAACATCGCCAGGCTTCCCCCCCCCGTTACTGGAGCTGCCTCTTTGTGTGGAGGGGAACATCGCTGAGGACTCTCTCAGCTTTCAACGGCCATCTCTAGGCTCCTCTTGCACACCATCTGACAGCCCATCCAAGCTGCCTCAGGTCCAGGAGCTACAAGGAGACGCTGCTGGCTGGCGGCCATTTACAGCTGTCAGCAAACTGATCAATTAAAATCCACTTTTCTGCAATTACTTTATCCTTCTGCCATTATAGAGAACAAGAGAATAATAGCTGTCACCTGCAAGTCTTCCTTTACATTGTCCGCATAATAGTGAGTCCGTCACATTAAATTGTGATTTCAGTATTCATATTTATCTGTCAATCTCGCCTGAGGAAATTAAAGTGGAACTATGTAGGAGTTTTACCTTAATTTAAAGGGACACTGTGTAGTATTTATGGGTTTATATGACCCAAGATCCACTTTTGTATACATATTATGTGCTCCTGCATTGTCTAGTTGTTATATAATATTTTTAGTTTCATTTTTTTCGTAGTGTTTCAAAAAGTCATGTAAAATAACATGGTCGCGGGCCGCTGTTGCATTGCCACGACGCCATGTTTCTACGGGAGCCTGTATAGACAAACCCGAGAGAACAAAACGAGCGCCGAGACGAGGCTGAGAGCGGATCTTTTTACGCGTTTAAAATGGAGGACCACACGTATTTTACAGCGGATAAAGGAACACCAGTACCTGACCGTACGCCCGCACCACGGAGAAAGACGACGAGGACGACATTTGACCAGCTGAGGATACCGTAGCACTCAGGGAAGGGAGGGGGTGAGCAGAGGAGCAGTTCGTTGTTGTAAATTTCAGCCTCTCCTCTAGATGTCACTATAAACTACTTACTTCACCTTTAACAGCTTTGGAGTCATTGTGCAGACATTATAATTAAATAGCTTGTTGCAGGGAGATTGGAGGCCGTCTCCACTCCCCCTACTGTCTGTTAGCGAAACCGTCTTGCAAGAAACATGTATAGCTTTGCGGCACTACACACGCACACCTCCCAGCCAGATAACGGCTATAAGATCGAGGGAGTGAGAGCATTATTTTAGATGATCATCGTGGCAAAACTGGTGAAATAGAAGGAGAGAAAACTGTTGTCAGAGGAAGCGAGGAAGAGGAAACGACTGTCTGACCAAGGGACCACGTACACAAGCACTGAAAAACACATTTGCGTTTTTGGTGTTGTATTCATGTGTATTTGCACTGTCTCGATGTTTGCTATTGTTGTAAAGGTGTTTGCTCCAACTTTTTTTGGGTGGGTGGTCAGCTGTTCTTCCATCATTATGGATATGGCACGGTTTAAAAACAAATGCACATGGGCAGGAGAGGGGAAGGGAGTGTCAGTGGAGGGTTTTTATGATGGTGAGGTAAACAAAAGGCGAAAAACCGACAAGCAAAGTTTCAGTATAAATACTGTACAAGCTTTTTTAAGTCATCAAGACAGTTAAGAATTGTCATGAATGAATCCATGGAGCCTTTCTGTCTCTAACTACCACACATTTACTTAAAATATTTATTTCCTTAACCTGACAGAGCATAACTGTATTCTCCTCATCAGTCCAAAAGTACAGCACTCTGAATTTTACCATGTTTCCCTCGCTGTTGTCTTCTCCTTCTACATACAATCGTACTTCAACTCTTTACCACATTATCAGGATGTATAAGTCTAACTTTGACACATTTTGCACAATATCAGTTTTTTTACATGCATTTTAAAAGGTATTTGAGTTCCTGCTCAGAGTGCAAATGTGAATTTCTGGCTAATCATTCTCTACCATTTTTTTCACATGACTCATGAACACCAACTCCTGGCTATCGTCACTGCACTGCTTCAGGAGTGTGGACCTCTCTGGCTTGCTGTGGAGACTCCAGTCATGAAACAACTCACCCAAAAGCACGACCTAGATGCAGCCAGAATCAGTCAAAGTTTACTTGGATCTAATCCAATCCAGGTACACTGGCCGATCGTTCCAAGAGATTGGTCGTGTTATTAAATATTTGGCAGTGAAACAACTTATAAAAAAGATATTATAAGCCCAGGGCCACATGGCAGATTAGTGGCATGTTTGCATGTTCTCTCTATGTGTACAATGTTTCCTCTCTCAGTCCAAAAACACAAAGAAGACATTTGGACACGTTGGTGTTAATGAGAGAGTGAACGGTTGTTTCTCTCTATGTCGTCCGTTGGGTGCGCGTGGACAGCACATGCGCAAACTGGAGCTGTAGCATTGTTCTCGTCTTCTTTGGGAGGAATGTGTTCTATTCCCTGCGTTCAGACATCTCTGCCACCTAATGGTGAAGTCAGATACTACAGGACCCTCATGCGCGAGTATACCAGGGTCTGTGATACGTGGCGCGGCATGTGCGCGGAAGTACACCAGGGCCTTGACGGCCCCCCCATACTTTCCGTCAGTACAGGTTGCACTCACATTATTTTCATTTATGGTCACGAGGACCATGGTGGACCTGAAATGAATAAGTGTCTTATCAAAAACTCAAAATGTAAATACCAAGAAGCAACAAACAAATCACACAACAAACAGGACACAGTTATTCTTCATTTACATCTACTATATTATAATAATAATCCTTTATTATTTTGCCTTTTAAGGCTTTTTCTGAAACATTTTAGGGACTTGAAGGAACCATTACATCCAAAACATACACATGAATGAATCATATATTTATGTTGGGGTTTTGTACTCAAAACCAAATGTCAACCACATGCTGAAACTTTATCAGCAAAAGAACTGGAATCACTGTAGTGACATTTAGCGATATACATCTGGAATTTAACTTGTGCCATAAATGTTTCAGTGGTTCCTCATTATATAATAAGCTTGTGTGCATAGTAGTACTACAAATAGTACATGCCATTTATGTCTGGTATGTAAGTTTTACTGCAGAAATAGCATCTTCATGTACATAAATATGGACGAGATCCTTCTCAGCAAAAAGAAGTGAAGGACAGTATGTGTGTGTGTGTGTGTGTGTGATAATTGTTTGCCCTTACAGTGTCCCCATGTCATCCATCATGGCTGTGGAAAGCTGTGCATTGAATGCATGATTCAATTTTTGCTTGTGTGCAGCAGAGCGTTAAGTCATGCAAACTATGTACTAATGTGTGCGTGCCTTCTTTATTTATGGAACCATCATTTAAATAAATACACACCGTGCTGCAGAGAAGACGAAGACCTGAAACTAACAACTGAGACTTGAAGTTCCTCAGGAAAATGCTCATGACAATTTTATTCATACAGCACATTATTATCACGCGTGAACTAAATGTGTTTCAAAGACAAAGCAACATAAAAACAAAAGAAGAAAATTTGAATATTAAAATAGGCAAAGACAATGAAAACAACACAGATTCATGTAAACATACAACACACGTGGGATAAAGCATATGTTTTTAATCTGTCTGAAACAATCACTAAACTGTTTTCCTTTGCTAAATGTTGGAGATTTTTAATTAAAAAAAAAAAAAAACTTTTAAACTAACGCGCTCCAGTGACAACACCATATGACCAATCAGTTGACGTCACATTTTAGTATCGGCTCAGCTCGCTTGGAACCTCATCAGAGCAGGTACAAGGTACTATCGCTAATGGAAATGCAAATATAAAACAGCCGAGTTGAGTCACGCGCCATTAGTTCACTCAACCCTTGTGCCAGCTTTGGATTGTAGTGTGAGGAGGGTGTGAATCTGGATACATTTGAAAAAAGGCAATTGAGTTTCAGTTTATAGTTTCAAAACAGAAGAAACAGACAGGAGAATAAAACATTAAATGAGACAAAAATGAGAACATGAAAGAAACAATTAAATTAATAAGAAAGATCCATCGTCTACCACTTTATCCACTATTATGGGGATTAGTGTCCATTTTAATTAATCCCTAAATCTGCATGTTATTGGACTTGTATGAGGAAGCCAGAGAACCCAGAGAAAACCTACGCACACAGGGAGAACATTCACACTCCATGCAGAAAGGCCCTTGTTCCACCCGGGGCTCAAACCCAGGTCTTCTTGCTGCAAAGGCAAGAGTGCTAACCACTACACCAACCGTTAAACCGGTTAAAACTGCAGTCGATGTGACACATTTTCTGTGTTTACCGTCGTCTTCGGGTCTATTTTAGGTGGCACTGTTATTTGTGTAAGTCTTGTTTAAAGCTGAAATCCACTCAAGCTACAAAGTGTTTTTTTAAGGCCAACTTGCAGCATTGTACAGTATATGTGGATTTGATGTTTAATCAGCAGAGCAGAAGTGGAAAGATGTCGCGTTCGCAGAAAGATTTCACGCCTTGCACTTCCCCTCGTGAGGAAATCACTTTGCTCACTACCAGCTTGAAACTCAGAAAGTGCTCCTTGGAAAAAAAAAAGAGAACGAGAGCTGAGTTAAAAAAAACAAAAAAACGTTTTCTGTGCCCTGTTCGACCCCAGTGCATGGCTCCATACTGCTCTCACTGCCCTGCAAAATTAGAAAAGTAAAATTTCCATTTCTTCACTGTTCCCCTGTGACCCACAGAAAGCCCTGAAAGGAAAGAAAAATTAAAATACTTAGCCAACATCCTTCTTCCTCTTTTACTGAAAACAAATATATTCCTTTGGACAATGTATATACTTAATATTCCCCACTTCTTGTACAGTGGTGGGGTTTGCATAATATCTTGAGTGTTCTTTAGTGTCAAATATCCAGGCCAGATCATTGTTGCCTTGCCTGTATTTGCTTCCTTTATTTATTTATTTATTTTACTTTTTGGGTGTTTTGCATAAGAATTCCTCTGCGCTGCTTGGATTGTGTTCATGCACAAATGGCAAATAAATATCTTCAAGCTTCTCTGGGAGTTTGTCGCCCTGTGTTGAGTCATTGCCACGCACACACACACACACACACACACACACACACACACACACACACACACACACACACACACACACACACACACACACACACACACACACACACACACACACACACACACATGCCGGTAAATGACTGCAATCCTGCAGAGTTTCCATTCAGCCTGAGACGCAGATCTTCGCTCCAGGGTTCGACACTGAGATTGAGCTGTGACGACATCCCAACTGTGTCCCTGAGTGGGATGTGGGATGAGGGAGGCCAGACTCCAGGAATCCTGGACCCTGAAGAAGAGGAGGAGTGTTTTCGGGATTGTGTCAACATTTCCAGTGACGCTACCACAGAGGGAAAAATCCCTGCTGCTAGGAAGGCCAGGCTCTGCTAATAAGGGAAAATGCTTTGAGTGTCTGCTTATATGACAATAAATACACGGCTTTGAGAGGAGCAATAATTACTTTCCAGGGAGGAGTGGAAAATAAATATTACAGAGGGTAGAGCTGCATCTCATAGCAAAACATCCCATAAGTGAGTTTGTGTTTGCTTCTGAATTCAGGACTTCATGAGATATCCATGCACCGACACGCTCTTCAGTCCACTCAATACACTTCCCACTTGTTTGCGATCTGAATGCATGGAAAACATCTGCGGGTAGAAGAAATAACGAAAAAAAAAAAAAAAATTGTCAGCTGTGTTGTTTCTACTTTTAGACGCTTCTCTGGAAAAGACAGAGGGCAGGAAACAAAGAACACATTGGGTTTGCTTGAAAAAAAAAATGCCGCATTAGCCGCTGAGGAGAGGAGGAGCCGGATGCTGCCCGGGTACTTCATGCATCAGCTGATTTATGGTTTATACAAAGCACTTAATAACCCTCTACTGTCGCTGTGAGCACCGGCCCTGGGGAGCATCAAAGTAGTGCAACACCTGAAAGCAGAGAGAGAGATTCAGACGCTGAAGTGTCGAGGGAACCTCCAAAATCCAATTTATTGATCCTTTAATTGTTCTCTGAGAGCTGGGAGGGGTTTGAGTCTGTCTACGTGTTCACCCACACACAGACTGAAGGGAATTCCAGGATACTGTAACTGTGGTTTATTACAACAAAGTTCTCCTTCAATCTACTGAAAATATGGCATCATCTGCAAAAGATAATAATGTGTACTGGAATTTCTTCCATCAGGTGGTGACTCAACTATTATGCAAGTCTATGAGAAAATGACCATACTTCTCTCTTCAACAACGTCAATAAACTATTTCCTGTTTTTATGGCCTTAATCACTAGATTCAGGTCTTCTCCAGTACAATATTATGTCCAATGTGTCAATTATGGTCCTATTTAGAGTCACGTTTTAGGGCGTTAATACTGTTTATTTAATGGACATTTAAATGGAAGTCTACTGTAAAATGAGTTAACTTCTGGTTTTAATTTATAACTTCATCAAAGGTGCATTATGTAATAAATCTAAAGCAACTGGCCATAAAATCCTCCTAATATGTCACAGAGGACCAGGAATAATGTTCATATAAAAAACTGAACTCACCAACAAAACTAGTACAACAAAAATACTTGCATTAAAAACATTTTTGCGGACCGCAAAGTTATGTTTATGTTTTCAAATTATGTTTTGGCACGAGGCGCCACCTACCGCCGTCTACCAATCATTGCAGTTAGTAGAGTCTCAGCTGCTGAGCAAACACTGGTTGCCAGGTACGTCTGAGCTACAATGGTGGAGAAAAGGAACCTAAAATACCTCTATATAGGACATGCTTTTGAACGGTGGAGAGAGTTTAAAGCTGAGAGGAATTTCAAAACGGATGCAGAATTGGCTGCTACTTCTGATATTTTGAACTGTCGAGTTCCGTTTTGAACTGTTCCCTTGGTTTTGGAGGTCCCTCGGATTTGGGACTGGTTGCCTGGCACGGAGGACCAAAACAATCCACACGCCGGTTTGTGTCATCTGAACTAACGGTAAGAGCACACTAACTCGGAGCGGGGAGAACATCGGTGGTGTTTGTACAGGACGCCGATACGTGCTCCGGGCAGCTCGGCGGCGGTTCAGATGACACAAACCGGTGTGTGGTTTGTGTTGGTCGAGCAGTTTAGAAAACCGAGAGCACGGATGTAGCAGTGGCATGTAGTGAAGGTAGCGTGATCAGACATTCATTCATCAACACTGTAGGTGGCAGTAAGGAGGCTTAAGTGCTTGGCACCACCCGCCATTCAAACAGTAGAACAAGGAAGTACACTACTGTTCCAATTGAAGAGATCGTACTAGTGTATTCCCGTACTTGGCGAGTACGTACTCCAGTCGTACTTCTCAAGTATGTACTTCCCAAGTATGCCAGTACGTCCTTGCATACTTGGGTATTGAGAAAGGGCCTTGGTTCTGATGGCTTGCTGTAGGCTGGGTCCAGGCACAGAGAGAGAGACTCACGGAGAGTGGCACGAAAAGAGAGAGAGAGCGAAGCACAGACACAGCAGGAACAGCTGTTTTCATTTGTTTTCCGTATGGCCGACAGTAAACAAACTATTTACACAAACACCACCGTCTCTCCGTCCTTCCCAAACGAACTGTGTCTGGACCCAGCCTACTGCAAGCTACCAGAACCACGTTACGAACGTGCTTTAGCCGAATTAGCCAAATTCGAGTCCTCTTTAGGCCTTTGCATGTATATCGCCATAAACTATATAACGTTATAAAAGGGGAGGCAAAAATGAAGGACAGTTCTGTCAAATATCATGCATAACGTTATTCCCTAGTCAACAGCTAACGTTACCATAAATCATAATACATCTTGATCTTTACTGAGAGAACATAATTGTGTGTCTTAGAGCCATAAGTCGTTGGTCGCTGACTGAGGACGCGCCGCTTTGGCAACCTCGACTCTGGAGAAGAGGGGGGGAGTGGGAGGCGTGTTTTTGATTTTTAGTGTAGTAACCATTTTTGGCCACATTGTTGCAGATGGCGCCTTTAAACATCACGTCACAAAGAGTTAATAGTGTCAATTTCTAGCTTGTTTCAGATATTTGTCAATAGACCATTATGTCATTTTTGTAAATTACGTTGCCATTAGAAGGAAAATAGATACAAAAGCACATTACATATGAATGTTTTAGTGTGATTTACAGCTATATCGCTCCAAAAAGAAGCCCAGTTACAGATGAATGTCTTGTTCCAAAAACACAGGAGGTGATAGTGACATGGCGCCACTTAAATCACAAATCTTCATGAGTCACAATGAGAGTCTACTTTTATATACAATCTGTGCTCAGGCCCAACCCAGATCTTCCAAATATGGTTATCTCTATATCCCTGGCATTTTACAAAACAATAGTTATCAACCACTTGTGAAAGATTGATCACTCCTCCTGATGGATTGTCAAAATAAAGCACAATCTGTCCTCCACATATTGTAATTGTGAGGTTATAGGGAAAGTGAGGACAGCTAAAGTCAGAGACAGGAACAACCTTGTCTCCTGTGCTGTGCATCATGTGCATATACAACTCATTTGCAGTGTAAAGGAAACGTCCTGCTGATTGGACTGCATTTCCTGTAAGCGTAAAGACAATGGACAGCCTTGGTTTTTTGTTGTTTCCTCCTGCTCATTGTTGTGTCTAAACACGGTGGAAACCACAAGAAGCTGCAGCCTGTACTTGCCTGTACCACTGTCAGTCAATAAAGCTGATTGTGCTTTTAAAATATCTGCCTCATTTTCCTCCCACCATACCTGAGTCAGCAGTTATGTCCTGTAACACAATTTAACCAGGAATACAAAACTTCAGTAAGACATCTACGGCTGATACAATCAACAATTTTGATCTTTGATTTATTTGTACTTGTGTGTTTTTTTTTCTTTTTCTGCTAAAATTTTGTAAAATCAGTAGAAAGTCCCTCTGGTCAATCATGGGTGAGAGCATCCTGACCCAAAGGGCTGGCATCCTCTTTCAAGGAGAACCAGAGGGGGCAATGGGTCGACTCCTCTGTGACAAATAGATCCACCTCTGCCCTGCTGAAGACATCCCACCTTTTTTTTTTCTTTGGGGATGTGAAAGTACGTGTCCTTTAAGTCTATTGAGGTAAACCATTCCCCTCTGACAACAGTACGCAGAACTTCCACAGTACTGAGCATGTGGAACTTCAGGACCTTCAGGAACCTGTTGAGTCCTCTGAAGTTGAGGATAGGGCATAGTCTGCCATCTTTCTTTTCCACGAGAATGTAAGTTGAGTAGAACCCCCCAGATGACAGGAGGTCTACTGGCTCAATGGCACTCTTGTCCAGGAGGGCGGTCAACTCCTGGTTGAGGGCATGGGCTTTTGCTGGAAAGTAAAAATGGAAAGCGGTACACGTTGTACAATTACTCATAGATATAGCAGAAGTACTGATGTCGGGAGTGGGAGCGAGTACACTTGCTTTTTTTTTGATAATGACAGATAATGTCTAGAACACTGATAATAACTACTTTTTTTCTGGCAGAGACGGCTGAAAGGAATATTAGTACTAAGGATCTTTGGAACTGGTGAGGAAAAAAAAATGTCTTTTTCCTCCGAGTTGGTAGGGCGTCGCCCTAGTGGAGAAGTGGAGAAACATAAAATCAATTATGACACCAGATCAACAGTTCTTCCACGTCGGAGAATAGAAAAGAAGCTGTTGTTGTTGTTGTTTCCTTTATACACACAGTCTATCGCGGGATCTCGTGAACTCGCGTCCGTTCGAGATTAGCGTGTGAGCTTCCGTAAATACCTCAGGCTCCCAAGGCGCCGCGTTACAGCCGCGTCTGTCAGTTGTTCATTTAAAAACACATCAGGGTCATGCATGGTGTTCGAACGACTTACTTTGTTTCCAATGGACAGCAACATGTAAGTGCAACTGTATGAGACAATTATTTTTGCTACTTTGTCCTCTTGGATGTTGAATGAAAAATGACATTTTGACAGAGTTTCCTCTCATTGTATAATCAAACATTTTTCCTGTCTTCTTTCAGTTCCCCTTCATCTTCACTGGTAATAAATCTGAACTCTGCACTGGGATGAACATGGGATTTAATGCAGTTTAAAAATGTATTTGCTGCAATCAAAATCAAATGCAGACTCTCCACTTATCTCAATCAATCAATCAATCTTTATTTGTATAGCCCACAGTTTACAAAACATAGTTTGTCTCACAGGACTTCACAGGGTTGGTAACATCCTCTGTCCTTAGACCTTCGACCAGGGTAAGGAAAAACGACCAGGGAAAAAAACCCTTGTAACAGGGAAAAAGGGTAGAAACCTTAGGGAGAACCACAGGTGAGGGATCCACTCCCTGGACAGATGTGCAGTAGATGTTACCCTGTATCTGTACTTGTATTGTATGGTTAGATAAGTTAATGATACCAGCAATATTGTACAATAATAAAATTGTCTTTGCAATAAAAACAATATTTGCTTTAAGATGATACAGAAGGAAATCCATATCATGTTCAGAGTGTTGAATGTTTTTCAGTTTGCAGGACTCAGCTGCAGTGGAGTTACACACACACACACACACACGCACGCACGCACGCACGCACGCACGCACGCACGCACGCACGCACGCACGCACGCACGCACGCACACACACACACACACACACACACACACACACACACACACACACACACACATCACATCACATTCAACCCAAAACACAGGTGATGTGTTTGGGGAGAGTTTTCAGGAGAGCTGCCCCTTTAGCTGAGTCCCACATTGATGAATTATACATGCCTCACGTCACACCTCCCACGCTGCAGCTTATGTAATGTCAGCCACGCGTGGAGAAGCGTATGCACGTATATATATAAATATATATGTGTGTGTGTGTGTGTGTATGTGCATGTATTTATAACCAGACTGGGATTGAGGGAACAGTGACTCATTCTCTTTTGCTCTTTATTTTTACCCCTCAATCTGCCCACCCACCCACCCACCGCCTCTAAGCCATCTCTAAGACGAAGGAGAAGATGAAGAGAAAATAAAGAGAAAACATGTTGGTTTTATCACTTTCCTAACTGTACAATATTGTTATAATGTCATTAATTTATATCCTGAGTGAGATCTGGGACATCATCTCCCATAATATAAACATAATAAGGTTAATCACGCTCCTTTAGGATCACATTCTCTCAAACAAATACACTTCCTCTCCTATCTTTGCTCTGCTCATATTCTTGCCTCTCAGGTTCTGCTGAATAAATATCAAAACCAAAAATTTCATTAAATCTCATTTTAAACCAGCCTAGATAAATATGTCCCTATGTGTGTTGGGATTCTTTCAAAGTCAACTACCTTTCTGAATAATATGGAGGGCTACCATATTGATGTATGTATCTCATTTTAGAATTTAATGTTTGAATATGATTAAGCACACCATTGCATTATGCGTATGAGGTGAATTTCAGCCTTTACTTAATGATCCATCAGTATTTTTAATAACAATAATAATGTTACAACCATCACAACAAGAATGTGGAGACTCCCTCTAGACTACGGAGCCCAGACACAAAAAATGTAAAACATGCACACTAAATACTAATTAGTTCCCACAAAATAGGTAAAACGTGCACATGAAATACTCATTTGTTTCCACAAAAAAACATATGCGCAAAACACTAAGTAATTCCCCCAAACACTAATTATTTCCCACAAAATACTGTTTGTTCCCATGAAATAGGTAAAACATGCACACAAAATACTAATTTGTTTCCACAAAATACTAATTTGTTCCCACAAAATACTAATTGGTTCCCACGAAATAGGTAAAACGTATGCTCAAAATACTAATTAATTCTAAGTAATTCCCCCAATATATTTTTTGATTTGCGTTTGTGTTTTTGATTTGTGTTGTGTTTTGTGATTTGCGTTTGTGTTTTGCACCTCAGGGCCACCGTACCTGTGCCATGTTGGCAGCCTAAGATAACCATCACTTTACATTCACGGAGATCAACAAACATATCACAAAGCTTGACAGAGTGAATATTATCTGACACTTATATAATGCCCCCAGTGTGTTTCTTACTAGTTTGGAAACAGCCATACTAATTTGTTGCCACAAAATACTAATTTGTTGCCACAAAATACTAATTTGTTCCCACAAAATACTAATTGGTTCCCACAAAATAGGTAAAACGTATGCTCAAAATACTAAGTTATTCCCCCAAAACACTAATTATTTTCCACGAAATAGGTAAAACGTTCCCACAAAATACTACTAGGTTCCCACGAAATACAAATTGGTTCCCACAAAATGGGTATAATGCGCGCACAAAATGAAAAATACAATATCAGCGTCCCTGTGCTGCACATGAATTAAATGTGTTGCCACGTTTGTGACTGTGTGATTGATTCAGTCTGTTCATACACTTGAAACAGTGGCTCATTTTAACCGTCCAGTGAAAGATTCTTCATCTCTGCTCTGCACTCGCTCTGACAGGAGCAGATCAGATCTGGTGCATTTTACTCGTATGGTGACTTTTGTTAAGAGGCTGCAGTCAGCACAAATCCAGAATGAAATCTTATCACATGATGCTAAACCTGCGTTGAAGCCTCTCATTTGCCATTCATAAATCTGCGGGCTCAGCTCACACCTGAAAGCACGTCCCATTCCTGCTCGGTATAACTGCGATAATTGCCATTTGATTCACTGGCAGAAAGGTCAGTGTCCTGGTCTACAGACTGAGATTAATGAGCAGGATGAAAGTGTCCTGTGCTTCCCACTCACTGAGTGAAAGTAGCAGAATCGCAAACAAACACCAAATCAGCAGTGACATCTCAGCAGTGACTCGTTCCCTCCACCATCGTTTATTCTTAAAGAATCCTATTATATCTGTGCCATCATGTCACGGCTATTCCACACAAAACTGAGGCCAAAGCGATGGACTGGAATATAAACATGATACAGATGCAAAAATACAACAAAACAAACACAAAGAGATACAAAAAAATAACCAGAGAAATATACACAATAATTCCAAACAGATTATACAAAACAGACACAGATGTGTGAACCCCAACGATATACAAGACAGCAGTAAAGATAAAGAAAGTGACACACTTGAACGTCATGTGACTCTGTCCCTGTGGCAGGGAGGTGCAAAACACAACACAAATCACAAAACACAACACAAATCAAAAACACAAACACAAATTACAAAACACAAACGCAAAAATCACAAAAACATTAACTCAAAACGGAAACGCAAATCACACAACACAAACACAAAAGCAGAAAACACGAAAACACTAACTCACAACGCAAACACAAATGCAGAAAACACGAAAACATTAACTCACAACGCAAACACAAAAGCAGAAAACACGAAAACATTAACTCACAACGCAAACACAAAAGCAGAAAACATGAAAACATTAACTCACAACGCAAACACAAAAGCAGAAAACATGAAAACATTAACTCACAACGCAAACACAAAAGCAGAAAACGCAAAAGCAGAAAACACAAAAACATTAACTCAAAAACGGAAATACACTGTTTTTGTGTTTTCTGCATTTGTGTTTCCGTTTTGAGTAAATGTTTTTGTGTTTTTGATTTGCGTTTGTGTTTTTTGATTTGCGTTTGTGTTTTTTGATTCGCGTTTGTGTTTTTTGATTTGTGTTGTGTTTTGTGATTTGCGTTTGTGTTTTGATTTGCGTTTGTGTTTTTGATTTGTGTTGTGTTTTGTGATTTGCGTTTGTGTTTTGATTTGCGTTTGTGCTTTTGATTTGTGTTGTGTTTTGTGATTTGCGTTTGTGTTTTGCACCTCAGGGCCACCGTACCTGTGTCATGTTGGCAGCCTAAGTTAACCATCACTTTACATTCACGGAGATCAACAAACATATCACAAAGCTTGACAGAGTGAATATTGTCTGACACTTATATAATGCCCCCAGTGTGTTTCTTACCAGTTTGGAAACAGCCGGAGAAAACATTATTGTTGAACTTCCTGATTATTAACTTCCCTTCATCTCACTCCAGAGAGACACTGAAAGTTTACAAGAGCCTGGAGGGAAACAAATGGACACAATCTGGCTTTGTGACAAACATTCAACTCGAGCCTACCCAGCTAAAGACAGTGTTGTTGTTGCTGGATCTGGGAGAATATTTTACAGATCCAGATAATCTGTGGGGATCCGGTAAAATGTTCTCCCGTTAGCCACTGTTTTGGCATCGTGGAGGCACAATATCTATCTACAATCTACATGTTTACGATGAAAACAGCCAGTAAAAACATGAGTTGTGTGACGTATTGACGATTTATCTTTTGTCTAATTAAGTGGTTCTCAAACTCTTTTATACCAGGGGTTCTCAAAGTTTTGATACCTGAGGGCCAATTTAGGAACCCAACATTGGACTGAGGGCCGCCAAAGGAAAAAAAACCAGAAAGAAATCCCATTTGTAATAATTTTAATGACCAGATTGCAGTTCTACAGTTTAGCGTTAAGTAATATAAGCGTTAATAAAATGTAATTTAAGCATTAATATGATAACGCTTTATAATTTATTGGGTAATTTTCCAGTATTTTGGCCATTGTTCTTACCTTCTGATTACAGGTTAATACTAAGTAACACATTTCTGTTACCATATATTTACTGGGTAAATAGCTAGTAATTCAGGGCTGTAGCTACCTGCTTATTACCAGCTTATAACCCAATAATACACTAAAATTCACCATATAGAAACCAGGTAAATACCCAGTGTTTTTGTTTACACTTATTGGTCTGTATCCAGTAATGTCCAATAAACACATTTAACAAGCTTAGTAGCTCCTGGATTAAAACTATCAACTGTTATTTATTGTGGGCCGACAGGAATGTTTCTGCGGGCCGCCATTGGCCCCCGGGCCGCACTTTGAGAACCAATGCTCTATACCATGTACCACCTGAGAAAATATTGAGCTCAAAGTAACACCATTATCACCAACAATGTTAAAATACACTGGTGTAAATGGGTCGAGCAAAGTCAGCTACAGACGTTTCACAGGAGGCAGATTTATTCTCAGATTCTTAGATTTATTCACAGTGATATTAGATTAAGTTGGAGTGAGAGATAAGGTGACTCTAACCATTATTATTTAATTCATTTATTTTGATATTTGTTTCATTTTCACTGCACGTTGGTCAATATTCCTCAGCTCCACTCACACACATACCCTGTTTTAAACGGTATTTCTGTTGAGTACCACCAGAGGAAACCAAGGGTCTAGTATAAACAACAACAACAAAGATGCAAAATGAATGTCAGATGAAGTGTCCCTTTAAATCTTTGGTCCTGTAAGAATCTTTATCACAGTTTTTTCCAAAGCCACTCCTGGTGTTACATAACTGTTCTGGTGGGATGTTGAGTACGACAGACATTTTTACTCTGGAAATTCATTATAGATGTAGATGGAGGTTGTTTTTAGCATCGACTTATGACGGTGAAGAGAGCAAGTAACTCTGCAGTCACTACTGATGTGAACATGTTACATGACAGAGGAAAAAACATAAGGCACATTCACGCAACAGTGTGATTTATCATCATCACCCTGTGTCATCCTCAAAGAAGCATCACATGACTGAAAAGACAAACTCCAGCTCCAGAAAAGAAAGAAAAGAGTTTGAAGTCAGTTCTTGTGTGTTTGCTCAGGAACTGCTAGTTAAATTTTATAAAAAATAAACCTGAATCAGACAAATATTATCCCATCATTTCCTGCTGCGCTTGTATGCTGCTGCTGCTGCTGCTGCCTCTCACCCTCGTCCTCTCTGCTGAAACAGTCGTGTTTGTATAAGCGTTACTGAAATGAAAATGTTTTTCTGACGTAGATCACGGTGAGTTGGCACTGAGGCTAAGAATTGAATTAGGGTGAATTCCAATTCCTTGCTTAACCCTCAATCTCAAAAATGTGCGCTCCCTTTAGTGCAAGTGCTGTCCCGATTCTCAGAAAAATTAAGTTAAGGGGCAAGTTTAAGGGCTGTATCGCCCTCAATATTGAGATTTTCCGAGACCACCCTTAGGAGCAAGGGCTACCCAGAATGCTTTGCGTGTTTTCACATAAGAAAGATGGTGCTGAAAGCAGCGAAGCGAGTACGCTACAAATTAAGTATTTTCTTTGTTAATAGAAATATAAAAATGATGAAAACCATTGTATTATTCTTCTTCTTTTTTGGAGTTGACAGACTGGATGCAGCTTTCCCGTTATTCTGCCCCCTACAGTCTGAAGACGTATCTGCATTTAAGTATATGACATTATTAAATATTGAATCTTGCTTTTAAACTTGTTTTTCTTGTTTTCATTTGTTGTGACAGTAATGTACAGAAAATGGGGTTTTGACTAAAGATTTTTAAGTCATAATTCACCCGTCAGTCAAATATTGTGTCTGGAGATTACAAAACATGTCTTTTATGTTTTAGTTCCTCCTGTCTATAATTAAATAGACGCCAGGATAATGTTTCAGAAAACAACTTACTTACTTTACTGTACTTTGGTCGAGCTCCTGCTCGAACCAAACTTGAAAGCTTCCTCCACTCCAACCCATATCTTCCATCAGGGACTGGATTTTCTTCACTTTGTGTCGGCTCTTAGGGTATCGATGAAGGTGCCTTTTGGTCTTCCACGGCTTCTTTTCCCTTTTGTAGGCTCCCATAACACTAGTCTGGAGGCTATAATATCAGGATGTCTAATGCGATGAGCAGCTAATTTCAATCTTCTTGCCTTTATTTTCTCGGAGACTGGTGGCAGGTCTTGATATAGCTGTTCGTTGGTGAGTTTTTGCTCCCAGGAGATGTTAAGACACATTCGGAGCCCATTCAGAAAACAAGATAAGGTTATAGACAGATAATATTGCCATTACTTAGACTTTTAGACATTTATAGCTGTATTTGTCTACTTTACGTGTCCATCACTCATCAAAAACACATTATTTGATGTCAGATAATGGTAAAATATGTCTTTTCCAAAAAAATAAAGGGAACAGTAACAGTAAAGGCATATTGTGTCAAATTTAGCAACAATTTTTAGCTGAATAAGCTGCACGTCACTCTTGTCTTCCAAGTGTAGCCTTCACTTGGTGCCAAAACTCTAAAGAGTTTGTGAGGTAGATCATCTAAGAAGTGTAGAAACTGTTTTAGGTGCAAATTAAAGTCCTGTTTATGTATTTAAATACTTCATTAAAGTCCTTGTTCTTGTAATGTTCAGGTGTCCAAATACTTTTGTTCATATAGTGTTGTTGCAGACATTGTTCCATGTCCTGGTTGCACAGGTTATTCCTCTCAGCTCCCCCTTCACACACACACACATCTTCATACCACGGCCTCAAACGTGGGATGAGGCCGTCGCTCCCACTGCACCACAGGTGAATGTGAGGCTAATGCCTCCGTTTACAGGGGATCACCACCACTTTCATCTGACATCAGCCGGCTTAAATGAGTGATGGGCTCTCTGACTCAGGTTTCAGCCCCAGCGGCTCAGAGGATGAATCACTGCAGGATTCCCTGTAGGTGATACAAGTCAGAGCTGGACAGCTGACAGCCACAGAGAGAGGCAGGCAATGCTGCCCTCTCCTGGCTGTTAGTGGGGGGGAGGGATAACATTTACAAGAGCATCAGTGGAGCAGATTTAGGATGGTGAGCTGCATGATCAGTCATGGACAGATGAGGGCGTGGATGTACATGGAAAGAAATAAGTGATGATTCCTGAAGTCTGAAACATTATAATTCTTCACATTCTGTCTGTTGTTGGAGTTTTTATTTGGTTGAATTAAAAAAAAGGAAGAATTTTTTTATTAAAAAAAAAAGAAGAAAGAACTTGGTGTAGTGGTTAGCACTCTTGCCTTTGCAGCAAGAATACCTGGGTTTGTGACCTTGAGATTGGTACCAGCGACCCTCATGTGGAGGATAAAGTGGTAGAAGATGGATGGATGAATTGGGTGAGGTAAACAATTAATTTCAAATGTAATAAAACAGGATTGTTTTGATTTAGAGTCTTGAGAAGCATATACACTTGAGGATGAGATGGGAGCCTCTGCTACCATCTTGATATATTTATTACTACAATATTCATTACGATATTTTAACGGGCCCCTGAAGCCAAATAACTCAACGTTATGTCATGTGATAAATCTTAACAGGGCCCTTCAATCATATAACACAGGTTATTTTATTCCATCCTGATGTCTCGCTGTAGCTCTCAGTCACATAACAAGGGTTATTTTCCTGTCTTTTCCCAGGGGCCCAGTGGATCATCATCCATCACAGTATACATTCACTATTCAATTCATGTAGAGCGCCAAATCACAACATACATTATCTCAAAGCACTGTACATAGTAAGGAACAAAAAACGTTATAATATTATTAGAGAGAAGAGAAACCCAACAATTCACACAACAATGATGGGCGTCGGCTGATTTTTTCCTCGCACGCGACCACTGTTGTCCAACACTGAAGTCCCCTCATCATTAACCAGCGTGGTCCCCTCATTGTTCTTACTGCAGAGGAGACATTACGGACGTGTGGAGCAGACACTCAGCAGAACAATGGAGACAAACTTGAGCTACTTTTACACTTCATCATCATTTAGTGTGACAGAGACCTTGACATGGGATGAGGTGGCTTCTAAAGATAGTTTTAGTTAAGTTTTTTTTCCAATTAAGTTTTGTTTCATCAGTGTCGTGGAAACATGAAATCATTTTTGCAGTCTTCCTTCACTCTATTCTTTCATTGATTCCTGTAAAACTGATTTGACCTGATGAACAGCAAATTAACTCATTAGCATAATTTGGCAGAGGCTGTTTTTATTTTATAATCTATGACAACATGTCGTTATTAGGCCATACAATTGGGGCTAGACTTTATATTTAATCCTTTAACAACCTGGACCTTTTTGCTTAATGTCCTGTAACTCAGTGCTTTTGCCCATTTTTCCAGAATAACCTCCAATATCTGGCAGGTGCACAATTTACTGAACGTTAAAATACTGTTTTAACAATTTAAAATGAAGAAAAACAAAAAGTTTTATTTAAGTAACTATAAAACGCATTTAAAATAACATTAGAGTCTTTGTCTCAATGTCCAAAAACTATAATTATGGTAATGCAAAGTGCGCTTGTGCAAACGTGTCATCTGCGATACGCTCATTGTTAAAGTGTTAAAGGCCAGTGTGTAACATTAAGTGTTTATTGTAGAAGTATATCATTGACTTTTCATAAAAAAATATATTCTATAGGTACTTCAGGGTCATGCTTTGACAAATCCACCATGTTGTGCCACCATGTTTCTACAGCAGCTCTAATGGACAAACTGGTGTGTGCGTGGTTCACATTTTAAATTGAAGCTAATCACACAAAAAAAGAGGAATGGTATGACCTACGTAAACCACTGAAGAAAGAAGAAATGATAGAGATAGTGGACGTGAGGAGGGAGTTTTCTGGTGTCCATAAGCCACCGTAGCTCCCTGAGGCACCAGACTCAACCCTACATTTGTTGCAATCTGAAGTCTCACCTTTAGATGTCACTAATCCTTACACTTTGGACCTTAAAGGTACATTAGGTAATAAATCAAGGAATAATGTTCATATAACAAACTGAACTCACCAACAACAACAGCCAAAATATTTGCATTTCAATAAATCTTTTGCAGACTGCAAATCATGTTTATGTTTTGAAATCATGTTTTGGCATGTGGCGCCACCTACCGCCGTCTACCAATCATTGCAGTTAGTAGAGTCTCAGCTGCCAAGTAACCACGGGTTGCCAGTTATGTTAGAAAACGAAACCTAAAAGACCTCTGTATTTTGAATTTGAATGTAGTAACTGTTTTTGGCCACATTCTTACATATGACACCTTTAAACAAGTTAAACAAGCTTGACGTCACTAAACCTATATTTAGAATGACTGGAAACCTGGAGTGTAATAAAGCACATTTTTAACGTTCCTCTGACTGTAAACACTCTCCATCCTGACACACAGTCCACAGTGTTGACACTGTGTTTGGGACATCGCGACGCAGGAGGTCAGGATGGAGAATCTCTCTGAAAGTAAACATGGACAGAGATCATAGCTCGGTCCAGGTGGCTGGCGCTGCTCTGACAGTGGGTCGGACCTCTGGAGGAGACTGGCCTCATGGACTGTTTGTCTGCTGTCTGCACTTTATATACTGTGCATTATGTGCAGCTGGAGTCAAGTCAGCGAGCACAAAGGCTCGGGTCAATAATGGGGGGTGATCTGCTGGGTCAAAAGACTTGGTCTGGTTCCAGTCATTGTGCCCCCCAGCCCCCCCCCCCCCCCCCAGACCGCATGCAATCCCCTTGTCTGCACTCATGCTCTGCTCTTGAGTATTTCCTGTAAGTCCAGACTCTATGATGAAATATTTTGAAATGTAAAGTAGCTGTCACGAGATGTAAACAATGTCATACCAAAAAGAACAAAAACGTTTTGCCGAACTGTTACAGTTTCCTCTTCCCCATCTTTCATTACAATAACTGAGCGTCAAGAAAACCTTAATTAGAAAGTTTATTTTTTGGAAACAAATCAAAAATCTTATCAAAGTTTACAACCACAAATGTGCCTATCATCAAAAACCACACCTGTGGATAGAATTTCAAAAAGTTTTAAAAAGTTGTAGTTGAAATGCCAAGGAGCTGACGCAGATAAATTAAATAAGTAAACATGTATGTACATTAAAGCAGAACTAGACCGGAAGTGTGTATCTGCGTCATTACCTTCTTTATGAAGCCCTGAAGGTTCTAAACAAACAGTTCAGCCACTGCTGAGAACGCTGTGTTTTATTGTAATCTCGGGCTCAGCGAGATCTCTGAAAAAACCTGGTCCGGTTACGTGAACATCGGTTATCCGGAGCAGCAGACCGTCATGGTCCGGGCACTAGTCCGGGCACATCCGGTTGCGTACATTGAACCGCAGAAGAAGAATTAACGTCCGTTGTGGAGGTGTTTCACGAGCGACAGTGTCTTCTGACTCTGGGTGTGACTCTGGGTCAAAGTCATAAAAGGGACTGCGGCGGGGAGTCGTGAAGAAGCTATTTTTAAACATTGTTAAAACAATCCACACCTGTGAGAAGGTTTATGGGTTGCCGGACATCGCCGTTTTATCGTGTCGATCAAGGCTAATGACTCACTTGTTTCATGAATATATCATTAGTATGTGCCATCATGCTTCTGAGAAAATGTATATGGGTCAGTGACATGACATGCATATTTTTGTCCAAGTCCATTATATAAAAAAAACATAATTTAATCTTTTCATGACATCTATCACTTTATTCTATAAAACCTATTGATTTTCATACATTTTTGAGTAAATTCAAATAGTTATATTATTTTATGTTTTGGCTTCTCAAACCCCTAAGATATCAGGTGATGCAGCTGTCCGAGCAAGTGAGCAGACTAAGAAAACTATTAACATTTGTATTTTAATAATGATAAACTCAAAATAATTACTCGGGCATAAGCTGCTAAAATAACTGCAAAATGTTTGTCCAGCAATTTACATTTCCTAAATATCAGGGTGGTGCAACCATAAACATTGTACTTTATTTTGAATTCAAGAGACATTAGCTGTAAACTGAATGTTGCATCAGCCAGAGGAACCTCAGAGAACCTTGGGACTAAGATAAAAGGTTTGTAGATCTCTGTCAAATACTGATAGAAATAACTGCTTTCAACTAAATGTAGGTTGGTACACTTTCCATGTCAGGTGGTCCAACCAATGTAAACCAATGTAAAACTAGAAAAAAAACATTTTTATCATAAAACTCTTTATTTTTTTAAAAAGTGTTCTGTGTGAACTTCATGACAAGGGTAGAAAATAACGCTTGCATCCAAACAGAAGCTGTTTAATTTGAGTTTAGTTGCGATTGTCAGGTGGCACAACTGCAAGGAATGTCACTAAATAATGCTATTCAAAGCTCTCAGGTCTGGTTTTGCATGATAATTTGTACATTTTAGATGCCACTATCACTATCAAAATTAGCATGACACAGGTTAAGTATTAAAATGATCCAGCTGACAACTGTGCTTTGATTACGAACTACGCATGCTCCATGGAGTCATAACATCTAACATGTACAGTTTCACCTGCTGGAAAGTTCTACAACAGTTATTATTATTATTACAGGGTTTCCCCCAGTGAATTATAAGCCTGGTCGGCCGCCAGGGTTTACTAACCCCCCACCATGTATACATCACAGATTTTTTTAATCATGTAATCGGCGAGCGCTCCCTTGTCCGTTTGCTGATTGAAACTCAAGTCACACTATCAAATATGTCATTATTACGGTTACATTGTTGTTGTCAATAAAGATGTTATATTTAGGGATGCACTGATAACTGGCAGCTGAAACACAGCGAGTTCACTGTGGAACAGCACCTATTAAATGCAGGAATGTCTCTTTGCGCTAAAGCGAAACTTGGCTGCATACGGAGCAGATTATGAACTCCCTGCGACATTGACTTCACACCAGGGAACATTCTCTCTCTCTTAGCAGTTAACTAAAGAGATCAGCTCATCTGATGCATCTGTTATTCTCTTAATTGCAGCACTAAAGTGTCTTCTACACAAAGATTGAGAACATGGAGTGAAAACAATGAAAAGTGAGCTTTGCTCTTAAGAGTCTGTCACCACGTTTTATTAACATCTACCCAGATCCACTGCACTTCATCGCAACTGTACTTGATCCTCATCATAAAGATGTAATGTTATGTGAATTGTTTTTGATGGGTTAGGGTTAGGTTAACTGATGTCTAAAACACATGTTACTATTTGAAATGAAAATGCATTTTCCTTTAATGTTGTATTTCTGTGTATTATAACCTTGGTTAGCACAGATAAACATAAGTTACATGAAGCTCATTACTTATGTTACATTCAAGTTTGTTTGGAAAACCATCTGGATAATAAGCATACAGTCAGCATAACTGAGCCCTACATTTTTTGGCAGGACACTGTTTCAACCTCTAAATAAACAACTGTAATGCATAGCTGCACTACTCAAGTGCTTAAAAATAGTCTTGTATATATGCACATCAACGCAATACTCGTACATCAAACACGTATATACAAGGCCACATTCTCTGGCTTCTTATGAAACACTTCCTGAGCCTGTAAAACAGCCCCATGACCTCTTATCAGCTCTGCTCAGCCTGATGTCTTATTGGTTAGAACTTGTGCTGCTGATGAATGGAAACCACAAGGCCAGTCACAGCCTCAGCCATCCACCATTAAAGAATAAAATAACAAAAAACAGGGTGATAACAACGCCGGACCTTTGTCCTTTTGAATCAACAAGCACGCTGATTAAATTCCATCAATGTTATTCATAGCTTCCTCTGCCCTCCCCGCCTCCTCCGTGCGTTATAAACACATTACATTCAGCAGCAGAGACAGCTGACCTCTCGAGCGCTCAAATCCTTTCATGCTGGGGAGGAAAGCACCTCGCGGGGTTGAAATAGCAACAAAATGTCAGATCAGATATACGAGAATAAGGAATTGTGTCTGGCTCAGGATTGTGTTTTGTTCAGTCATGGAGTCACGGAGGCTTCAGGAGGTCCTGCCCCTGTCATTACAATGATGAGGCTTCACATACTGGACGCTTTTTTTTTGGGTATCATACCACCAAAAGAAAACAGCCAGTTTCCTTTTGCCCTGGTGGCAGACTAAACACAACTTTTGCTTCTCTAAAAATGGAAGCTGCAGGAGGTAGCACGTACAGCACAGTGCAGTAGTGCCTGAGTGGCTGGGTGGCAGCAGAGAACGTGGCGACCTCTCTGATGAGCTCCGTCTGCCCTGGTGCCACCATGAGACGAGCCATGACCGCAGAGGACGTCTCTGACCCCGGGGACAATGGAAAACAGAGACACACTGAGGGAATAATGAAGCATTCACAAACTAAGGCTTTGTGTGCCAGCCTAATGCTCCCTCTGATTACATTCACAGAGGGTCAGCCCCACAGTAACTCAGTGTTTGATGTCAAAAAAAGTGCAGTAAAAATAATCGAATAATCTAATCTTTGGTTGAAATAATAATGTATTTATGCCCTTGCTATTGTTTTTTACTTTCTTTTTCAGCTTTTTGAACAAATAGAACACGAGCAGCATAAATGTTGTGAATAAAATCCAATAATGGTTACAAGATGTGTTCAAGTAATTAAAATGCTAACCATGTAGTGTCTATATTGATACTCAAGAAAACAATAAACAAGAACAAAACAAATGAACACATACATGTACACAATCCTATATATGTTCATATATGTGTAATTACAAACTTACGACCATACAAATTCAATAGCTGTCTATAAATAATGCAACTTAAGGTTCCTGTGTGTAAGAATCAGTGACTTTATAGTGTATTTTTGTCCATATAGTGTCTGTGAAGCTGCATAACATAATCTAATAGATTATTGGGATTCCAAGTACATATGTGAAACTGTGGTGGAGTTCAGGGAGCATTTGATTTGTCCATGCAGGGCTTGGACAAATCCTCTCCAACTGCAATCGCTGGACGTTTTCAGATTATGAATGGTTATATTATGATTTACTGCCACTAGAGGTCACACCAGCACCATCATCTTAAAGGTGAAGTAAGTAGTTTATAGTGACATCTAGAGGAGAGGCTGAAATTTACAACAAAGAACTGCTCCTCTGCTCACCCCCTCCCTTCCCTGAGCGCTACGTTATCGTCAGCAGGTCAAATGTCGTCCTCGTTGTCTTTCTCCGTGTCAGTAGATGAGGTTCGTGAGGTGAGGGAGAGGGCGAGCTACCGCGGCCGTAGCAGACGAAGCGGAGAGAGTGGAGGCGGGACTTCCGCTACAAGTAAAGCGACGCTTGATTTGTTCTCTCGCGTTTGTCCTTACAGGCTCCGGTAGAAACATGGCGTCTCGCTGCTAACAGTGACAATGCAACCCGCTATTTTACATGACTTTTT
Organism: Microchirus variegatus; assembly: GCF_963457635.1. Lineage (NCBI taxonomy): Eukaryota > Metazoa > Chordata > Actinopteri > Pleuronectiformes > Soleidae > Microchirus > Microchirus variegatus. The sequence goes on from NC_139814.1 coordinate 8,551,513, forward strand.
GAAACACTACGAAAATGAAACAAAAACTATTCTACACGACTAGACAATGCAGGAGCACATAATATGTATAAAAAAGTGGACTTTGGGTTATATAAACCCATAAATACTACACAGTGTCCCTTTAAACCTCCGCTGAAATGTTGTATAATTTAAGTACAAAGTGGTTCCATGGAATGTATATACACTAATTCCATAATTTATTATGTTTAAGTTGTTTTTGATCATTTGAGAGTGGAAAAAAAAACTTTTAAAAATAATAATAATAATAATACATATATATATATATATATATATATATATATACATATATATGTGTGTGTATATATATATATTTAATCTCTAATAAATGATGAAAGAAAATAAAAATCCACACAGCCGCAGACTGCATCAAGATCAGACATCATTTCTACACGACTCAGCAGATTTTTCAGAGTCGATATCTCTCGAATGGAATTTAAATGAATGTGGACTCTGACATTTTGGCAAATGACTTTAAACACAGACAACTTTGCTGAGTTGCAACAGTTCCCGTCCTCAGCTAATGAAGTATCTTTCCAAACTTTTTTCACATTGAGGTAATGACTGGAAAGATGAGGGAGGTGAGGGTGTGATTAAAAAGTGGAGGAAAAGTCGAGAGGCAGCCACAAAACTGCAGGGGAAGCGATGTTGGCTCGTGGGGCATCAGTGGCGGTCGACAGCAGCTGCAGATCAAAGGCTATAAAGGGGAGAAAATGACACAATGTCGAAAAGACACAGCACTTATTCTGCAAAAGATTTTTTTATTTCAAGTTACTGTTGAGTATGTACAGGAGAACTATTTGTACAGAAATAGGCAATAGTTATAAATATCAGCAGTCTGGCTGGTATAAAATAATAAAAAAAACATATTGTACACTATCTACATGTGCCATTTTGGGTTTTTGTACAACATTGTCTCTTGTTGGATTGTCCGTAGAGTCCATTCACACGTCATGTGAGCTGCTGCACTGCGCATGCAATCACAGCAGGAACGACGTAGTACGTACGTACGTGTCTGGAGGGAGATGAGGCGTTTAATCAGTGGACTGAAGGGGCAGCCTCATTTAAAAGCCTGTGAAGGAGCCAGGATTATTGAGCCGGGCATCTCGCTGCAGTGCAGTGGCATTTCCAAAGGTCTAAGAAGGTTTTATTACTATTATTAGTTGCTGGGTGTCTCCTTAGATATTGCAGGAACACACACACACACAGTCACACACTGTGGCTGAATCACACAACCCTGAAGCAAAGTAAAACAAAAAACACAACATTCTTCATGAACAATCATGGCACTGGGTGAGAACACTTTTCTTTTTTCTGCAAACCACCTGAAATTTAACATTTGAATATTCTGCACAGACGCACAAATGTCTGAATGTTGTCTAGCATAATGTGTCAAATCAACATTTGTGGCATAATTCTGCCATGCATCAGACGGAGACCATAGAGAATTACATTTTACAGCATTTGGTGTGTTTTAACATTGTAACATGGTGTGTTTTAATGGATTTTACAGTGTTATGGGCTTTTTTTCTGTATTATGAGGACATCCACTGTGTTTTAAATCCGTACCAATAGTATTTTTTAAGCGTTAAGATGACTTTTTACACCTGTTACAAAGTGTTTAATGGATTTCACAGTGTTATGAAGGCATCCAATGGGTTTTAACACCGTGACAAGGTGAGTTTTTCAGGATTTGACAGCGTCACGGGGACATCCACTGTCTCTTACCACAGTGAAACAGTGTGTTGTTATCAATTTAAAGGTTTCATGGGCACATTGGGTGTGTTTTAAACCAGTGACAAGACTTTTCTGTGTTATGAGGGCATCTTCATGTGGATCATGTAGACATCCAGTGTGTTTACACTGTGACGAGGTGCGTTTTAAGGATTCTAGAGTGCAACGTGGTGTGTGTTTCCAGAGTTTAAGGGATCCAAGGGGAAATCTGCAGTCAATAAGTAACATACGTTTGGTGAGTTCACAGGAATCAGGTGGTTTGCAGAAACATACAGTGTCAGTATACTCTATGATCCTGGCAGCTTGGTTAAAAGTGTTTGTTTGTTCATATTAGGTGTTTGTTAAGTGTGGTGTGCAATTTTGGTTTCCTGACACAAGCAAATAACACATCACGTCAGACATCGCTCAGTGACCTGTTTGTGATGAATCCAGTGTCACCTACAATTAGGTCCGCACCCTTTTTGACACATTTAGGGTCCACAAAAAATGTGCACAACCCTCACCAACAAGAGAGAAAAAAAAAAAAAAGATTTTCCCGTTTAACTACAACACTGAACACGGCAACAACACACACATGTCACGTCTGCTACGAGCCCCACACACGCATGCACGCACGCACACACACAGACGCTGTCAAACAGAGAGAGATCACTGCTGTGACAGCAGGTGAGTCGTCAGCAGCAACTCACACATGGTCCCTGAAAAACTGAGCTAAAACATTCACAATGTGCAGAGAGGATTCTATTTTTCATTTGCCAAATAAGAGTCTTCATTCTTGGGGTAAATAGAAAAATAAAATAAAATCAATAACTCTCAGTCCAAACAGCCAAACTCTTCCTTCAGGCTCCTTCGCTGTGCAATGTCGCCCTCTTGTGAGCAAAGTGAGCACTGAAGGTGAGCTGTGACAATTACATAACTACATGTAGCGCTCACAAATGACAGCACACAGTGAACTACACAAAATTCTGTTTTTCCAAATTCACAAAATATGGTTTCATCAGCTCGATGATACAGAGCCAATGTGTAAATGTTACAAATGGATTAAAACCAAAACAAATAAAACAAAAAATCAAGATAAATAAAGGTATAATGTGAGTGACACTTTGGTATTACCACATAAATCCTCTCACCCCAGGTTTGGTGCTGTGACAAGGAATCGTCTCTGTGCCAATGAATGAGCAATTAAAGGTGCAGCAGGCAAGACATTTTAATACATATGTTATTAATCAATAGTTCTACAATAACATTTTAGTATATTAAGTGTAAATCTAAGGGCCAGTCCACACGGAAACAGGTTTGGTTTAGGTCACGTGTCAAACTCAAGGCCAGGGGGCCAGATGTGGCCCACCACGTCATTTTATGCGGCCCGCGAGTGAGTATTTGGTCTTAAAAATCTGTGTTAAAATAGGTCTATGCTGCTTTAAGGCGTGCGTTGACCATAAACTACATTTCCCACAATGCATGGCGATTCCGTTACGCAAAGCGACGGCACTGCCACTAGATCCCAGTGTATCATTGCCTATGCATCACGCGACGAGTGAAATTGAATCAGTAAAAAATACAGAAAGTTATTTTACATTATCTTTAGTTACATGTATTCTGTTTATGACAGTTACAGTTTCTGTGGACGTAGACATTCTGTTGACGATGAATACTCTACATTAGGAAAATGATGACGTCATATTCCCAGCTCTCTCTTGCATTTGGAGATTGTTTGTTAGTTAGTTTGACCAACTACTGTCAATGAAAAGTAACTAAAGTCAGTCTTAAGTTTCTTCAGTGAAAATATTGCATTGAAAAAATATGCAAAATTCATATCTGCTTGCAACCGGCGTGGCATGACTCTAGTTGAAAATGTTCAACTTTGGCGACAAGTTGAACAGTGAAACAGTTCACAGAAAATACTCAAAATAGACCTGAGTAAATCCTGCCTTCTGCACCTTTAATGGGCAATACACTGAAATTGAATCAATTTCTTTCTGTTCTTCAATAATGAAGAACTAAAATGGGTAAAAACAGTAGTTTCAAGCACATTCTTCATGTTTGATCCTGACATAATAAGTTATTTATGTAAATAAGTAAATTCAGTAAAAACTGATCTGGAACACGTAGACCACAGTCGTATCATCATGCTAAAAAAAACAAGGCAGATTCAATTCAGTGCAAAATGCAAAGTTCAATTTACGGAACGTGTTCATAAACGACATAAAGAAAAGGAGCCATAGATTTAAAAAAAAAAAGAGGCAAATCTGAGCAGCAGAACGTGTCTGACCTTCTGTGGGGACGGACGGCTTTCTGTGAGGACAACTTGTACGGTAGTTAGTGAGAGTCAGGGATGGATTTTCAACGTTAGCACAGAACATCTGCACTCAAACTGCAGAAACACAGGATCACATCAGGGCTGATTCCTTGAAAAAAAACCAACCCTGATACACTTTTCTTTTAAACTGATTTAGAAAAACCAGATCATAATCAAACCAGACCTGAATTAAAACCACTGAATACAAACTTCTACCTTATCTTATAAGATGCAATTTAACACCTTCAGGAAATACACTTGTTCATTTTCCTGTTAAAACTTTGATGTGAAGAATATAGAACTCTTGTGTCCGTACAGTAGAAAAAATAAAACTGTCTTTGAAGGTTAAATGCACCAACCAGCTCTAGAACACCTTTAAAGCTGCAATGACCTCGTCAATTTAACGACAGAACATTTCTTTCTTTCTTTCACATCCAGCTTCATGAGATGCTTTTCTCTGCCCTCCATGATTTCTCAATGAAAATCTTTGGATTTGAATCTTGCTCTCAGAAACAGATTATAAGCTCAGATTTGTGATTCAGAACGTTATTAAATTACATCTTGTTTGGTGAATATGATATATAACAAAAATCAGGTACTTAACAGATGCCTTGTTGTTGATTTTCGATACAGTTTCCTGCACAGATTAATCAAACAAGATAACATTATAAAAATCATTTGTGAGCATTTAAAGTGAAAAACCTCTGCAAAACTGAAATGACCCTTTTATTCACGTGGCCTCCTCTGCAGATTATGTGACAAGTTCTCTTTTTAAATCTTAACTTAGATGCTGAATGATTTGCTCCTGCAGCGTACCAGAATCTGTATTTATTTTTTATTATCTTTTTTTTTATTTTAAATGTGCAGGATGTGTTCTCACTTCCTGTGTGTACACAGAGGAGCTGGTAAGTAGATTTTGTTTCCTGTTCCTAGTCTTGAGGTTTGACACACACAAGATGATCCTCAGATCTTTTAAATATGTGTGCGAACAGATACAATGACAGATTTAAAGAATTTAAAAAGTAAAGCATATAATGATGTTGCTTTTGAGGCTGACAAAGAGACAAGACTAAAAACGTGAAAAGGCCTCACGCTTGTGCTCCATATGCCTGCATTTCAGCATTCAGAGCTTCTTCAAGACCAGAAACACTGTGACACTGACACTCATTTATAATGCAGGTCACTCACAATTAGCCTCCACCTGTGTAGAAGGGAGCAAACAAGGCTAATTTGACAGTTTAAACCATTTTAACAGAGAAAAACGGAACACAAAAAAGATTTCTAGTTGACGTTCTGTGTATGCTCTGTATTTTAGTGGCTTTATTAGTTTATTGTATTAGTTTTAGCATTAGTTTACAAGCTTAATTTCATTAACTTTATTAGTTTCATTAGCTCCATTGTTATATAAGTTTATAAGTTTTATTAGCCTTATACATTTTTTATTAGCTTTATTGACCTTTCTAGTTTTAATAAGCTCTATTAGTTTTATTATGTATTAGCTTTATTAAGAGCAATTTCTTAATGAAGCTGCTCCTGAAATACAGAACATAACAAAATCAAATAACTTTATAAAATGTAGAAGAGAATACTCAAAAAGCACCTACTCAAAGCATTCTTATAAAAGGAATGATCTCATGTCTGACTACATGTGTCATATAATCTCATTACTTGCCCATGGTCAGTAACATGTTGGGAAAACTAGTATATTTTTAATGACACACATTGCAGAACACAGAAGCTGGATTAAGTGCAAACGTGAATTGTTTACTAGCACTCTTGATTTACAGTTAAATTGCATGTATAAAGACGTTAAAGCCTTGTCTGTGCATCTATTTGAAATATTGGTATATTCTTTTTCCGTGTATGTAAACCTGTTAAATCCTCTTTGATTGTTTGCTCCCTCACAACAGGTGGAGGCTAAATGAAACCGGCACATGTGTCTAATAGGAGTGACCTTCATAATAAATGAGAGTCAATGTCACAATGACCTGAAGTCTACAATGTCAAGGCTACACTTTAAGTAAAAATGTATTATGTAGCAAAATTGTGCAAGACTTCAGACCATATTCATTTTAATTTTGATAAACACATGCAACCAGGTTCCTGGGTTCGAACTTCGGAACAAGGGCCTTTCTGCAAGGAGTTTGCATGTTCTCCCCGTGTGTTTTCTCCGGGTTCTCCGGCTTCCTCCCATAGTCCAAAAACATGCGATATGGGGATTAGGTGAATTGGGCACTCTAAATTGACCGTAGGTGTAAGTGTGAGTGAATGGTTGTTTGTCTCTATATGTGGCCCTGCAATGGACTGGTGAACTGTCCAGGGTGAACCCCGCCTATCGCCCAATGTCAGCTGAGATAGTCACAGCACCCCCCGCGACCCTCTGGTGGAGGATAAAGCGGTAGATAATGGATGGATGGATGGACGTGGAACTGGCTTGTACGATATTTAAGAGTGGGAATTACCACACACTCGCCTCATTAACTGTGACTTTAGAGCAAAACAGTTCAGACTGTTAATGTTTTTGGAAAAAGAAAATTGGCCTAATCGTTTTGCAGCACGACCTGGATTGTTTTATTGTTACTTATAATAATATAATATCCAGCCGTTGTTACTGCAAAGGCCACTCGCTGTCATTCACATCACAGCTCCTTTAACACCTGGTTGTAAAGATTAAGATTAGGTCTCGCAATACTTATACCACAATACCGAATCTGCCAGCGATTTGGTTTCGCTCTGCAGACGCGTCTGGAAGTCAAGGAAGCCATTTTGGACAACAACAGAATCTCTGAAAAACATGGAACCAATCATAAATGCGTTTCCCCCAACCAACCAACATGCACCAAAAAGCAGTTGTGTTTTGATTTGGCTGTTGCTTCCATTTAAAATGACTTGTTCCACAAGGAAAAGTAATAAAACACCATTACTAGGTAGCCATCACTCCTTTGTTGACACATTTTCAGTCGCTCCACCTACCTCATCCTGATCATTGGTCTGATTGGTTGTAGGTCTACTCAAATGCATATAGAGGCATTTTGATGACGCCACTTGGAAGTGGGAGGTTACTAAACCCTGTCCAGACTCAAACTTAATCTCAAATGAGATGTGGTCTGGTGTTAGGGCAGGTTAGCGCAAATCGGACCCAAAATGCTTTACCGCACAGACACAAGAGTAACATAAACAACTGTATTTCCCAAAATGTCTCCTCTTGGAGTTTTGTTCTGGTTGACACTTAATTAATCAATATTTTAACACGACAAACCAAACGTAGCACTGATGCTGGTTCTCCTCCACACCTCCACCTCCATCTTAGGCAAACAGCATCTCCAACTTATACAATGTGCAAAATTCAAAGCTGTATCTTCGACTCGGGAGTTCATTGGTGCAGCTTTTTGAGCCTGTATCTGTGTTTGCATGATGGTGAGGCTGATGAAGAGAGTGTTTCTGCTCCTGAACACTGTTGGGTCGTCACTTCCTAAACTCCCCCTTGACGCTCCTTTTGTTCTGAGACGGTCATTAGCTCATGATTACAGGTCGTCACTGTTGATTCACATTTTTCAAAAATTGCTTTTCTTTCCCACACGAGTGCAACAGAAAGCCTTCAAGAGTCAGAGGCCACAAAGGCATCTTCGTCCCAGAAAAGGTAATTGGCAAAAAGAAGTGGTGCAACTCTGGAAAACAACCCAAACATGGCTTTCAAGTTCAGAAGGACAGGACTAACTGTCCTTCATCCAGCCTAAAGGTCCAAAGGTTATCGGCCTCCTCCTCTTCTTTGACAAACAGGTCATGGTGAGTTACGTGAAGTCTCTGATTGGCTCAATTCATCAGTTATGTGGTGTCGACATCTGTCCTTCTGCTCAAGGTTTTTTGTTGTTCACAGAGTGGCCAGGATGCGTGAGAAGGATATGATGACAGAGAAAGTGGTTTGGCCCACACCGAACACCAGAGCCTCCAGTGGTGCCATGTCCTTCCCTGCCACACGGTAAACGCCTGCCACTGCTGCACCTGAGGGGAAAAACACATGAAAACAACGGTATAAAGGTGTATTCCCACTGAAGACAAAACTACTCCAACGCTTCACTTGGCTGGATAATGTATGTACACTAGGACTGCCAGGTTTCATCTGAAATTCAAATATCCATTTGAATGTGGGGGGCAGGGGGGAATTCAAACATGGACCATAATACATGCATGACAATATGCAGCCTAGATGCCCATCAGACTACCTGTAGTAATTCCTGCAGGATCCAGCAGATGGCTCTCTAACCACAGTTTGAATACTAGTGCTGTGTCGGTCATGAATGATTCGTTCGAAAGAACTGATCTTTCGAGTAAACGAACTGACTGGAATCACTTCATGAACTGATTCGTTCCTTTCTTAGTTCAGTTGAGCTCAGCAGCGATCGTGGCGGCCAGGAATGGAACTGCCGTGTTCTGTGAATCACTCGTGAAGTTGTTCGCCGACGCCGTCACTCACTCGTGAATCTTCAGCAAACGACGCCAGCCAACGTGCGCCGAGTGGGGAGGGACTAGTAAGAAGAACCGTCTGTCGCTCACACTCACTCCTGGAGGATGTGATTGGTTTGCGCTGTCAGTCACTGACCCACTCATGATTCGCAAACGTACTGACACAGAACTGTCATGGAGGAGGACGTGAATCACATTTGCAGCTCGTGCTGATTAGTACTGTCACGGATTCACTTCCTCAGTGAAACATTTGCGGTGGCGCGCTGCTGTGTGTCTATTGTAGAAGACTTTTACAGGACCACGAACGTACTGACACACAGAGAACTGGAGAACTGTGGCTGAGGACGTGAATCTCGTTCACTCACTCACTGACCCGCTAATGTACTGCACTCAGGGAGGACGTGAGTCACGTAGCAGGGCACTGGACTCCTGCTAAGCACTGAACGATTTGGTGAACAAATCTTTTGAACAAATCCTTTTATTGAACGGATTCTAGTGATTCAGTACACTCAAATGAACTGCCGATCCCATCACTATTGATTGTCAATATGGTGATATTTTTTTGTTTTGCTGTGTCAATGGAGGACACAAGCTAAACCGTCCTCTGTCTCAGGTGTTACAAAGATATGAGTATGCATGTAATCGACCTTCCTCACTTACTGACCCACCCTTGCTTGTCCTTGCTAACTAGAGGTGTACATATTAGACGACACTCTATTCCTTCAAAGATATTCAGAGTAATCTAATGCCAAGCCGAACTCACAGCACCCTCTCCTGGACTAAGTGGTAACTTATTCAGACAGTCTGATGCACTTCCAGGCTATACTGTATGTAATGGACATTTACTGCTCCTGAATCTACCATATGATGGAAAGAGATTCAGTCATTGAAGACCTCGGGCCCTACACTTTTTCCAAGATGTAAAATGTTCGAAAGCTTTATCAAATACTCAAGCACCCGCGACTTTTCAATTTTGCATGACTGCATATATTTAGTCAGTATACTATATCTGCCATTTTTGTTTTCTTTCAGCTTCTCCTTCTCTCTACGGGTTGCCACAGTGAATGATCCACATATGATTTGGCAGAGATTTTATGCTGGATACCCTTCCAGACCATCCCATCTCTCAGGACTTGGGACCAGCAGGAGTAGACTGGATGCGATTAGCCCTTCGGTTACAAGGCTATTTCCCTACCTCCTGGCCGTGGGCTGCTCCATTATACTGCCAGTTATTTGTCTTGGATGAAACACTGTGCCCTAAAAATACCATCATGTCTTCTAAATCTAGATATAATATCAAGAAAACATGTTTTGGGATACTTGTCATTATTGGACACAAATAGCTGACACACCTCGTGTTACATAAACAAAAGTAAGGTTGACATTCTGTCACCACTGGTCTAGCTCTGGTTGACAGGAGTCGACAGAGAATCTCCCAACGTCTTCTTTTCTTTCCCTCTATCAGGAAGGCAGAACACAGCTGAACCCAAATGCACGAGACCGGAGGCACGATGGAAGATTTAAAGGGACACTGTGTAGTATTTATGGGTTTATATGACCCAAAATCCACTTTTTTATACATATTATGTGCTCCTGCATTGTCTAGTCGCTGTATAATATTTTTTGTTTCATTTTCGTAGTGTTTCAAAAAGTCATGTCAAATAACATGGTCGCGGGCCGCTGTTGCATAGCCACTGTTAGCAGCGAGACGCCATGTTTCTACCGGAGCCTGTAAGGACAAACGCGAGAGAACAAAGGGAGGGGGTGAGCAGAGGAGCAGTTCTTTGTTGTAAATTTCAGCCTCTCCTCTAGATGGCACTATAAACTACTTACTTCACCTTTAAGAGTCTTTATTTAACTCTCTTCAATTCAAAACAAGGAACTCTTCGTCCTCTCAGTAAGATATAACAAAAGGCGTAGCACTAAGGCTAGAAAAATAAATAACAAACAGCGTAGCACGAAGGCTAAATAATCAAACATAAAGAAACAAACTTGAATTCCTCATGAATCAAATAACACAAATACAGGAATACTTCGTCCTTTAAATAACTCAAGTTAGCTCCAGGGCTAAAGATCAAAAATTGCAAGACAGACTTGGATTCGGTTTTCTCTTGACAGCATAAACAATGTACTGACACTGACACTATATAGGGAGGAGGGAAGGGCGGGTGTGAGTGATTATTTAAGGATCACCAGGTAAAGTGCATGAGAAAATTAGGGGAGATGTGTCAAGGACGACGAGGTGACAACAGAACTGGGAGACATGAACATTACCAAAATAAAAGGGGAAGTGAAAATCAAACCCAACACCAAAAAGGTGACATGAACTTAACGTGACCCTAAACTAACGAACACAAACAAAAAACACTAACATAACTGACGCCTGACGTGTCACCTCCCGTCTTTTCCTGGGCGATCTGAAAATAAAGGAAGAATGAACAAAAACTGACTTACTGGTGATGACACCTCCAGAGAGCGATGCCAGGAAACCCACGCTGACCAGCACCAGGGTGATGAGGCGGCCTCTCTTGTGGCGCTGCAGCATGACTAACATGAGCAGCCCCACTGCCCCGTGGACAAAGAGCGAGGAGAACAGACACCACAGGAAAACCCAGTACCACATTTCTGATGAGGAGAAGACAACAGACACAAGCTGAAGACAACTTCAATTTGTTCAGATCAGTGAATAAAACACTGTCTTCATGGATTGTGCAGTAATGTATAGTACAATAACACAAGTACAAGATGACTTATAGAGTATTTGGGTGTTTCTATTACTATTTTTACTTAAAGAAAAAAACTAAAAAACTAAAAGTGTGTGAATATTTATTTTTATGAAAATTTAAAATTTTGTATTATTTTCAATAATCGAGTACATTTTTTTTGTTAAATAAAATATGCCCCAGAAGTGACAGATTCCTGGGTCTCTCACTTGAGAATTTGCTTTATTCTCACAATTACAAGTCATTGCTTTAAGATATCAGTGTTTACCAGACAGGAGGAATAATGTGAGTCAATGCTTTTTGGATCAAGACCAATACATTTGGATTTCTCAGCATTTTTTCTGTCACTCAGTCCAATTACAACGGTCAGATCAACATTAAATCAACACTTTGAATATAATATAGAATATATAGAATAGAATAGAATATATATGTAAAGATAAAATATCCTTGCCATTCAGTTTCTGGGATGTTATTATACTCCGATGTAATAGTATCCAGATATGTGGACCATTGGCAGATTTCCTGATTCATTTCACAGATTAACACATTGCAGGCTTAGGTGCAGGGATATCATCAGACCTGCAAAAGTAGCTGTGAGTCAGGGAGGCTCAATCTTAAACCAGCACAGTCTAAGTCAGGCTTCATCAACGAGGCAGCCGAGCATGGTAATGGAGCTGAGGGGAGACGTATAAAACTGCTCCGAGTGAGATTTCAGACGAGCTGCATTGAGCTGGACATTATATATATATATGTGTATATATATATATATGTATATATATACATATTAACCATGTCTTGGCAAAGGCTGAGTGTTTCCTTCAACCTCCTCATGTTATGATTATGTGTCACAATGCAGAGGCCACAATAGGATACCACAACATGGCTGACACAGAATTTACTACAACAGCTGCTCTATTAACTTTTACCAAGTGCATTCAACGTATTTCAGATAATTAGGGATGGGAATCGGTATCAGTCAGTATCGGTCCGATACTGGTAACAATCACTGGATCGGATATTGGAAAGATAAAAATGTAAAATCCTATATATCGCTCGCTTCACTATGCCCCGACTGTAAAACTGTAAAGGAAAATCAGCAAAGCCATTTTAGCCGAGTCATATTTGGGCTGTTTATTTTTTCTATTTGGCAGACCAATATTTGTTACACAGTTGGAGAGTTATGTTTTTAAAATGACAAATGTGTTACATAAATGGTCTTAAATGAAATATCGGTAGATACTCGAATTTTTATATCGGTCTTGATATCAGACAAAAAACATCCCTAGATATAATGCTGCATTGCATTTACATTGGAAATTGGAACTTGGATTGACGTCAACCCCTGAGTTCACCATCTTCCAGTTCATAGACACAAACATATTTTGGGACTAGCCAGGGGGCGTTCCATGACCTCGGAATTCTGGGGGTTTCAACTACAAATGGCATGCGGCATAAGCACTGGACCATTTCAAGATGACGTCTGCTGCCACAGACTTTATTCTACACTGTACCTTAGGTGATGAGACTGCGCTGCTGAATCAATTCAGTAACATTGGTTTGGATTGAGGTAAACCACAGGAATATTCAGCTATATCTTTAAAAAAAAAAAAAAAAAAAAAAACACATATCTAGTCCATGTTGTTATTGGTAATAGTATCGATACCTAACATAAATGCTAGACTATACAGTGGTATGCAAAAATGTTCATGTTTTTCCTTTATAAATCATTGGTTGTTTGGATAAGAAATGTCAGTTATATCATATAGGAGACAAACACAGTGAGTGAAATAAAGTTTATATGATTTACAGAAAGTGAGCAAAAACTATTTAAACAAAATTAGACATGTGCATAAGTTTAGGCACCAAAAAAAAAAATTGTGCATCCTCCTTTTGCAGAAATAACAGCCGTTAAACGCTTCCTATAGATATTTTTCACCATTCTTCTTTACAAAACATCTACAGTTCAGTCAGGTTTGATGGTGTCTGGGGACTGAGATGGCCATTCCAGAACGTTGTATGTATGTTGTTCTCCAGAATATGCTGATATTAAGTGGAATCCATGTGACCCCAACTTTAACAAGATTCCCAGTCCCTGCAATGGCCACACAGCCCCACAGCATGATGGAACCGCCACCACATTTTACTGTAGGTGGCAAGTGTTTTTCTTAGAATGCTGTGTTCTTTTTCCACCATGCATAACGTCCCTTGTTTTGCCCAAATAACTCTATTTTAGTTAGTTTAGTTTTAGTTTCCAAATGTGCTTTAGCATACCTCAAACGACTCTGTTTGTGGCGGGTGCAGAGTAAAGGCTTTTTCTGCATCATTCTTCCATACAGCATCTCCTTGTGTAAAGTGCGCTGAATAGTTGAACGATGCACAGTGACACCATCTGCAGCAACGCACTGATGTGTAGCTGGTGCTGGAATCAGGTCAAACCAACCAATAGAAACTCTTCTCCCATCCACCACGTAGGCCCCACCCATCAAGTGCTGTTGAATTTGCAAATAAAACTTTGTAACTCGCAAGCAAAGAGGACTGATTTGCAAGTAAAGGTTTTTTTAACTTGAAAGCAAAGAGGACTGATTTATGAGCAAAATTGTTGTGTTTTTACTTACAAACATTATTTTTGATTGAATTTGAAGAAATACATTCTCTCATATTTTATTTTATTTTTTTCAATCGCAACCTGTTCAGTTTCGATCTCAAAACATTTTTTTTGATTGTCACTTAATCTTTTCAAATCTATTCTGTTTGATTGAATAATAAAGGAACAAAATTCTCTCCATAGAAACGTCGGGGACAGATTTGGCTGAAATTCAGGAAATGTCCGCAATGAGACCAGGAACAAGTGATTACATTTTGGGCATGATCCGTAGATGCTGCACGCCGGCACGGTGTATTTTATAGGCACTGAGCTGCCTTAGCGAAGGTCTGAACTCTCCGAGTGCTTTTCTAGTTAAGTTTATGACCCGACTGTGATGCCCAGATTCACCCAACTCTCAGTTGTGATATTGGTATCAGAATCAAAAAGAGGCATTGGGCCATCCCTAATTGTGCTGCTTCTGTTTGTATAAATTATTTCATAGGAAACTATTTTACAGAAGCTGGAGGATATCATTAGTCTCTCATCCACTTCTTCATCCATCAGTCGTTCTCTGTTTTTCTGTCTCAAAAAGACAGATTTGCATAAAGAGCTCCTGCATCATCCCACTCCGCCAGCAAGTGCTCTTGTTTTTGAACCACTGGCACCGTGGGAGCGAGGAGGAGCCAGCTGGAACTGAGATTATCCAACAAGAAAAGAGATCGGCCAAGGATAACTGCGACCAATTCAGAGAAGAGGAATGTTGTGTGAAAGGACTGAGCCTGTTTTGTTTGGATGAAGCACTACAAACAGGAAATATGACATTGTTGTGTGGGTGTAAACACCCAAAGACTCGATCACGTTACAAAGTATTCCTCAGTTATGGAGCCCAGTGGGAAGCTCTTTAGCATCCAAGCACTTAACCTGGTTGTTCCACAGTCCACTGAGCGTCTACATCTATTTATTGATCAGGTTGTTGGCTGTCGAGGCGAGCTGAGAGAAATGTGACAGCACAGGAACACAATGGCTTTTTGTTCTGCATGACTGATTAGATCACGCATCACAGGCCTTTCCCTGATGTACTCATACAAACATCAGTGTCGTCTAGCAAGAGAAGAGGGAGACGTCGACGATGGAGACGGAGGAGGAGAGGACAGTGGTTTCTTTCCATCCTTGACACTGACTGAGGTCAACATCATTGAGGATGTCAAATCCCCTCTCAGAGAAGACATGGTTAGAGGTTGACATCTTACAGTTCAGATTAAGGACACAGTGTACCCTATCTATTCATAAGAATGCACAATTTTACTGGCACAAAATTAGTATAGGCCGATATTGGCTTTAAATGATATAATCCGATATTGGCAAACATGTAAAGATCCCCCAATATGACAAATGACTAAAACAGTAGACTGAATAAGCTGCTTGACTTATATGATTTGCTGCAACATGAGTATGCAAAATATTATGTTAATTTCACTATAAAAGAGGCTAAATGATTGGCACAGGGGAAAATGGATATATCATTATCGTTTATTGGCTCTAACACCTCAGCAAAAAGTCCAATATTGTGAGTCAACTTGCTTGTTTCTTTTAAATTTACAAAATAACTGAACAAAAATGAAAAACATTTCCAAGTATGCAATCAAGAAATCGATGCAACTCTGACTCTAATAAAAAAAAAATCCACCTCTGTGTTATGCATTTAATATGGAAATAAATGAACACAATAAATCTAGCCTTTTTAAAACAACATAATATATAATTGATTTTGAAAATGAGCTTTTACTTTTCACAAATAAATGATCTTAAAAGTTTTTGGGTATTTGTTAATAGAATAAAATGGCCCTTTTGTAAATTATATTAATTGAAATACAACTTACAAGGTGCATCAGTATAAACCCTTATTGCACCTTTGGTAAATTGTCACGGGGGTGTTTGTTTATAGGTCACATATTCAGGCATTTTTCCTCTTCTTATGTGTTGCTGAGTCAGTTATGATTAATTGTATATCACATTTTGGTAGTGATATAAAGTAACAATAATTGTTTATCTTTTATTATTGTTCAAAAAAACGAACCAAGTGAACTTTGACCCGTTACATATTTCCAAATTTCACAACTTTAATCCAATTTTCCAACATTTTGAGTACATTTAGCTCAGGTGTGTTTATATAGTTGTGCTGGAAAAAAAAGGATATAAGACAGTGTATTGCACATTCTTAGCCTCTTAAAACATAGTAAAGGAAAAAAGCAGTCTACATGCTCTGTGTTTTAAGATTTAACAATTTATCAATGACTATATCACTGTAAGGGGTCATTATTATGCAGAATTAAACCATTTCCTCATTAAGTTTTTGCATGCAATACTTGTACTAAGCACAGTGTAAAAAGTCTATATTGTGTGAATGCTTCATCCCCCCTGCTGAGCAGAGATGGGTGGGCTCTGACATTAACAGCTGCTGAGGATTAAATGCCAGTAAAATGTGTCTTGTGTGGATTAATGGGGGACAGTTACATGTGAGGCTGGTGGAGGACATTCAGATCAACATATTAATGCTTTGGTTACAGCTGCACTTCACTATGAATTACAAGATTAATATATTGTGGTAATAGGTTTTAAAGGTCACATAGAGTGGTCCCGTTGCACATATATGTTAGTTATGGAGGTCTACTTACATACATTAACTTGTTTTTATGGTCAAAAACCTCCTAGTTGCTGGAAACGAGCCGATAGAAATCTGTCCCTTTTGAAGCACTTGTCAGCCGCGCTATTTCAGAGATAAATCTCGCCTGAAAAGACAGACTGTGTTGTGATTGGCCAGTACCCCGGAAGTGACATATTCAGCACACCCGCTCTCAGAAGTGCAGCTCCCCCCTCTGGAACGGTGGATGCACTGCTCCTCATTATCAAAACATTGTTTTAACAATGTTTAAAAATAGCTTCTTCACGACTCCCCGCCTCAGTCCCTTTTATGACTTTGACCCGGAGTCAGACCCAGAGTCAGAAGACACTGTCGCTCGTGAAACACCTCCACAACGGACGTTATTCTTCTTCTGCGGTCAATGTACGCAACCGGATGTGCCCGGACTAGTGCCCGGAGCAGGACGATCTGCTGTTCAGGAGAACCGGTGTTTACGTAACCGGACCGGGTTTTTTCAGAGATCTCGCTGAGCCCAAGATTACAATACAACACAGCGTTCTCAGCAGTGGCTGAACTGTTTGTTTAGAACCTTCAGGGCTTCTTAAACAAGGTAATGACGCAGATACACACTAAAAAACAGCGTTAATTGGAACTTCCGGTCTAGTTCCGCTTAAAATAAAACTATTGAGAAAAAAATGTCCGGGTGCCAGATGTGAGAGGGAAACCACTGCTCGTTACATTTACGCAGGCCGCTCCAAACGGCTCTTGGCAGGTGTATTTTTTTGTGTGTTTAGCAGACGCTGGATGTTGGCAGAACAGATGCAGGTGGTCAAGGCTCAGACAGAGCAGCTGTGGGCTCAGAGATGCTATGTCTTGTTCGGAGAAGCAAGTGAACGTCTGAGGTCTTACATGGCAGCTTTAGAGCTCGTCTGCCAACAGTAAAGCATGAACAAGTTTGATAAGAGATCGGGTAAAAGATTGTGATGAAAGCACGGAGTTGCAACAATGCTGCAGTTTGCAGATTTGAGAAGGAGAGAGTTTGCCTCTTCCTGCTCTACAGTTTAAGTTTTGGAACCTTCCAAGTCCGTCCATCCATCCATCGTCTACCAAGTCATCCTCCACATGAGGATCACAAGGAGCGTTGGTGCCAATTCCAGCTGACATAGAGCAAAAGGGGGGTCACACCATGGACAGGTCACCAGTCCATCACAGGGACACATAGAGACAGACAACCGTCCACTATGGTCAATATAGTGTCCAATTTCCTTCCCTCCTTGTCCATTTTTGCCACTTGACACCTGCTGTTACTACCACAGTTACTTCTTCAGCTAAGCCCCTTAGCATGGGTGGTACAGCAGTGAAAATGGTCAACCCCCCCCTCGAACAGTGTTTTTCTGCAACATGTTCCGCACCATGTGGTATCATAAAATTAATAGCGTTACCATTTTTGATATGAACCGGTATACTGACCAGTACTAGTCTAATGTCATATAACCATGAATGTTAACAATAACTCATTTTCAGAAGCACAAATAATGATTTGTTTTTCTAAGGTCTTTAGATGTCATGGATTTGTTTGGTGAAATGTGCGAGATCAACAGTCCAGATTACCTGAGATTTCAGTTTTTTTTTTGGTTAAACTATTTCATTGTGTGGTTTCAAAGATTTTAGATTGTAAAAATCTTTTTGACAATGACTCGGGTATGGTGTGGAGTGAGGTGCAATATTTTTTAGAGCGAAAATGTGTGTCAAATTGCCAATTTGGATTACATTTTGTCCTGACCTGTACACATCATGTTTACAGATTGAAGACAACATCTTTGTTGTCTTCAATCTGATATGGAATCCCAATATCGTGAATCATATTGTAAAGACAAACTATGTCT
Source organism: Microchirus variegatus (assembly GCF_963457635.1). Lineage (NCBI taxonomy): Eukaryota > Metazoa > Chordata > Actinopteri > Pleuronectiformes > Soleidae > Microchirus > Microchirus variegatus. The sequence goes on from NC_139814.1 coordinate 8,569,865, forward strand.
ATTTTCCCTCCTGTGCTGAACTGAAACTGTTCTAGATACCAACAGGAACTGTTTAATCAGCTCCCAATGGGCATCATTACAGAAAAAGTCAAATGTATATATCTGCCTATGGAGTTCATCATGTTTTAGATTCACCGTCTCCCCCCCCTCTCTGACCTTATCTTATGTCCCATGGGTCATTTTTCATCGGGCTGGTTAACTGTGAGTTTAAGAAGATCGGGTGACAGTTTCATGAACCTTGCTCACCAAAGCCAAACTGTGTCAGCTCCTTCTCGCAGGGTTCTGCTCACTTGCTTCCGCAAACAAACTCTACATGTACTGCAGCTTCCTGCTGACTCAGCATCATCAACTACCTCTTTTTTTTTTGTTCTTTGCTTAATGTGTTTCCCAACACAGGAAGCCAGCTGTGCTTCATGAGGAGGGTACAGTATGTGCCAAGTCAGCTATGACCACATTTGCGCCTTTGCTGCAGTCATTTTTATAGTCTCATATGCAAACGAGAAGAGCAATTCTGTTGTTAAAAGAAATAAGGTTTACATATCGTTAAAATATTGAGGATAATTGGCAGTTTTGCTCTTTCTGAGGAAGTTTGGTCTGCCTGCACTGTTGATCGGACGTCTGCACACTCATGTTCATTAATAGTATTTCTTTTTTTCCCCTTTCTTTCTTTCGTTTTCATGTGGACTCTGATGACTTTATTTTAACCTCAACCTTCTCCTTAAAGCCTCTTAACACATCCACTATTCTATAGCTGTTACCAACTTTTTACAAATGGCTATCGTGACTAGGGATCAACCAATTATTGGCCTTAGCCGATTATTTATTGAATGTTTTAGCAATTTATTTTGTTTGGATTTGTGTAGAAGTGTACAAAATTCAGAATTTTGAGATTTTTACAACAACAATAGTGATTTTCTGCCTCATGAACTAGTAATAATCAGTATCAATCCTGGCCCTGAAAACAATATCAGCCATCCACTAATTGTGACCCAAATCACAATATTAATTGTGACAAGCAAATATGTGCAAAATGTGTGCAAAATAATATACAGCCACATCTTTAAAATCCAATATAACACTGTTATTTCACATAATGTGCAATATCTCATATGTAATCCTGGTTTAAACTGTAAATATTGAGCCTGTTCTCTTTATATTCTGCTTTCTTAATGTATTGTATATACTGTGTATTATATTCTATTTTTTATTTTCATAATGTTAATAGTTGATATCTTCTTTATTCTACATTCAAAGTGGGAATGCATGTTTATTATTTATTACTTTTACCTTACTGTCTTTGCTACTGTGACACCGTAAAATTCCCAATTGTTGGACTAATGAAGGATTATATAATCTTATCGAATTGGTAAATTATTTAACATATACAAGTACATCTTAAAGTTCTTAAAGTTCTACAAATTTGTTTGTGGACCCCCGAAAAATCTCCTGCGACTCATCTGTAGGTCCTTACACTTTGGGAATCGCAGTGTGTAAAACGTTCACTCTCCTCTCACAAGGACCATAGAGAAAATTAGTGTCTTTCGACCACAGAGACACAGTAGCTGTTGGTCAACTGCTGCCTCGTTTGGTGTCCCTGAGACTAAAATCAGTTTTTCCTGATGCCCCCACTGGCTGCTATGCTTTCAGGGAGTTTCTCAGACTTGTTCCCGGCACCTGCAGCACATGCTCTGAAATCAACTTCAGGGTTTCCCCCAGTAAACCCGCTAAGCCTGGTGGTACCTCTCAGGCCCAAGACTGTTCTCTTTGCTGTTCTCTTCTCCTGCTCTGTTCTCTTCTCACTCTCCTCACGTCGATCTGCGCTTCTGCGTATCCAAGCGGTCATTTCATATCTAAAGCAGACTGGATCATTTCTCTAAGTGTTTTATCCCCACATAAAAATAATGATCTTTATGACGAGGATGGAGTACAGTCACGATGAAGTGCAGTTGATCCGAGTAGATCTGAGTAAAACTTGGTGACAGACTTTTCATCGTTTTCACTCAGTGGTCTTAATCTTTGTGAAATGAACGAAGTGAATGTCGCGGGGAGTTCATAATCAGTGCCGCACGCAGCCAAGTTTCGCTTTTGCGCAGAGACTTTCCAGCGTTTAACAGGTGCTGTTCCACCGTGTTGTAGCTGTGTTTCGACCACCGAATTATCAGTGCATCCCTAAAAATAACATCTTTATTGACAAGAACGATGTAACCGTAATGACGCACTTGATAGTGACTTCAATCGGGTCCTGGACAAGCGTGCGTTGTGCTGATTAACTGGGGGCGCATGCGCTCTTGTTCCCCAGTATAGAAAATCTGTGGTGTATAAAAAAATCTATTTTAAATAAATAAACAAGCAATGCTAGCGGCCCGCCAGGCTTATAATACACTGGGGGAAACCCTGAACTTGGTTTCTTTCGTATCATTTGCGTAGTTTTCCATTGTCTCAAATTGCGTCCTCAAAGTGGGCGGGGTCGTCATAGCATAGCTGCATGAAACTGCTATTGACATTGTTTTATATGCGACACAAACACACACACACACACAAACTAGTAAAGAGTAAAGCAGTTGTTTTCGATGTAACTGGATCATTAGAATTAGTTGATTAAAAAGATCTGATCACAGAATCGTTCAGTATTTCCTGAAATACGACTTAACAGGTTGTGATTGGGCTCATGATCGCCGTCTTTCAGCAGTGCTGTCACTAAATACACCAGATTCCTTTGTTAAAATTAGATTTTCGACATTTACTTCGCTAAATGTTGGAGATTAATGAACGTTTTTCGGGGATTTGTAAGTAGATTTGTTTGTAGATCAAACTGATCTACAGTTCAGCATTGCTTGGTTTGAGTCTTGTGTCAGACATCACTCTCTGACCAATCAGTGGCCGGCAGTCTGTTGACATCACATTTTAGTATCGGCTCATCTCGCTTGGAACCTCGCCAGAGCAGGTGCCACCAGATACCAGGTACTATCACTGATGGAAAAGCCCAAAAAAAAAACTGCAGATTTGAGTCGAACTAGAACTGTGTAATAGATATGTCAATACCTCATATAACCACACTTCAACAAAAACAAAAACAACTATCCCTTTAAGATAGTGTCTGAGGCTTCCATTCAAAACTCCATTGACAAAAAAAACACGAATTTTCACTCAGAATGCAAACCTTTTTTTTTTACACACTGACACCGAGAGCCAGAGACGAGGAGGATAAGTTATCTCTGATCACTGGACTGCAAGACAAAGGGATGATGAAGGGAGGGCGTGATGGATAAAGAGGGGGCAACACCTCATTTACTACACAGTCAAGACACATTCACGCAGCAGAATGACTGATTAGCCGCATGGTGTGTGATGATTTCAGTGCAACTACAGCGTGGACAGTGGAGTGCTGCAGCCGGTGTTCAGTTCCTCTACACGGGCACAGCTCTGCCCTTTGCTCCCTCAGCACTGAGCCATTAAATGATATATATATATGTATATATATGTGTGTAGTGTATGTAGGATTGTGCTCCACAGCCACAGCTGCAGGTGATGATGATGGTGATGATTTGAGTGTGAACACATGGTAAAACAGGAGAGTAACTACTGCACCTTCCATCCTCCTCCCTTCATACCTGTGAAATGCTGCAGCGTCGTCCCTTGCACCCAGAGGCTCAGCACCTGCTGCACCGACAGATTCACGGAATAATCCCGGTTGGTGGTCATGTTTGTGCCCGGTTCTCTCCCCGCTCTTCTTTATGGAGTAGCTGTACTTGTGTTTAGACGAAGGCATGGAGGAGACCGGGGTGGCATCGGGATGCGAGGCGGCTCCTCCCCGGCGCGGCTCGCCTCTACCGGTGCCTCTGTTTCGGCTTGACGTCCGTCCCCGCTTCGGGAAGAAGGGAAGAATGGCCGCTGGCTGCTCGCTTCATCCTCGGTGGTGTCGGTGTGGAGGCCATGATGGTGGAGCTCAGCGAGAGTGAAGCAGCAGCAGCAGCAGCAGCAGGAGACGCACCGTCCTACATCAGCTAACCCTGCTACATCACCATTAAAGGGACAGTTGCCTCTTTATGTGACGTGGATGGGGGCGTTTACACTTAATATATTATTATCATATTAGCCAGGTTTCCATTCAAATGTGTCACCTTAAAGCTGTGGTGCGTAACTTTTAAATATAAATAACTGTCCAATTCAAGCCATTGACAGAATATTTCACACAACACTAATGAAGGCTGTATAAAAGTAACATTAAAGGCGCATTATGTAATAAATCTAAAGCAACTGGCCATAAAATCCTCTTAATATGTTACAGAGACTCAGGAATAATGTTCATATAACAAACTGAACTCACCAACAACATCAGTACAGACAAAATATATTTGCATTAAACAAATATTTTGCACCTACCACCGTCTACCAAGCATTGCAGTCAGTAGAGTCTCAGCTGCCGAGCAACCACGGGTTGCCAGTTATGTCAGGAAATGAAACCTAAAAGTATTTTGAATTTGAATGTATAGTAACCGTTTTTGGCCACATTCTTACGTATGGCACCTTTAAGGGAATGTTCTGGAAACCAAATGCGCAACCAAAAACTAACGTGAGGGGAACGTTCGAAAAACTTTCCATATCAACCACAGGAGAACTTAGGAGGGGAACCTTCAGGGAGCGTTCCTGCCACCAAAAGGTAACGTTCCAAGAATGTTCTGGGAACCAAAAATTGTTAACTGGGTTTCCACTCCACATGACTCTCATGTTTAAAAAAAAAAAAAAAAAAGTGCTAATTTCTTGTAACCCAGCGACATTTGGATGAAAATACACCCCCACAAAAAGTTCCAGAGTTGGACTCTACCATTAACATTAAACCTGGACATCCAGCAGTTTGACATAATGGATACATATGGTGCATTCCAGTTGTAGTAGGAAGTGGAATTTTCCAATTTGACAAGGCGTTCCTTCAACAAACGTTCATATTCCAAGCACCGTCAGGGAACTATGGTGGCCTTCGCATTCCAAAAAGGTTGTCATCATAAAAAAAACAAAAAAACGTTCAGTCGTGAGACAGCTGATGATGTCACCATAGATACAAATGTCTCCTGTATCACCCAAAATGGCATTTAGCATGCCTGATATAATAATGCATTATATGAATATGAGCAGGGCACAGAGGAAGAGGAAGTTTTAGTGAAAGATTCAGGTTAAAAAATATATTGACATGTCCTTCCTTCCTCAGACAGACATTGAGAAATTAACATAAATTAATGTTCTGGAACATATCTCTGAGGAATGCAGTATTTTAAGTGCCCCAGAGAAGTTTCTCCACAGAATGCAAAGGTTAAGAGAGTGGGACTCAAAAAACAAGTGAGTCATGAGAGGAATTCGTGCACAATCATGTTTCCCTAAACTAATATCACAAAAGAGCAGATTTACACACGAACCAATGTCAAAATGTCTCCAAGTTGAAAGATAGAGATCTCAATGAAAATGTCTAATATATGTGTTCTCTTGAATGGCCACCAGGGGGCGACTCAACTAGTTTTGTATGCAGGTCTATGTGTAACTAGACCAGTTTCTCACTCAATTAAGAGCATTTTCGAGAGGAGTTTACTTACTTTATTTACTATATGGCCCCAAATATGATCAAATATCACCATGTGACTGACAATTAGTTCTATCATTAGGTGCCTGGATGCAAGCATCTGTAGATGTGCATAAACAAGCTCTGAAATATGGTTTATTCTGATTAAAAAAAACAAAACAAACAAACATGGCACTGAACTTGAGGCTTGAAGAGAAATAGCAGCTCTTAAACAAATATGTTTACTTCAGCTTCAAATAAATATTACATCAAGAATAGTATGTGTAGTATTACCCAAAGCAACAGAAGAAAAACTTCCAAGATGTTTATATTAACAGGAATGTTAATATTATATCACAACCCTGAAGCAAGACCTGAACTGAACAGCCTGATGTTGTGTTTACATAAATGAAACATTAACATGTAAATCACACACAGTGACACATTTTAATATCTTTTGATTTAGATTGTTTCCCAGAACAAATAATACATATTTCTAAATAAATACAATTTTATATCCTTGTCTGAGGCCCTTGTGCAATATCTTCAAGGCCCACTGATGGATCACGGCTCACATGTACAACAATACATGCATCACAATGCCAATACCTATCACCTAATCCAGTGGTTCTCAAAGTTTTGATACCTGAGGGCCAATTTAGGAACCAAACATTGGACTGAGGGCCGACAAAGGAAAAAAAACAGAAAGAAATCCCATTTGTACTCATTTTATTGACCAGATTGTAGTTCTACAGTTTAGCGTTAAGTAATATAAGCATAAATATAATGTAATTCAAGCATTAATATAATAACGCTTTATAATTTATTGGGTAATTTCCCAGTATTTTGGCCATTGTTCTTACCTTCTAATTACAGGTTAATACCAAGTAACACATTTCTGTTACCATATATTTACTGGGTAAATAGCTAGTAATTGGGGGCTGTAGCTACCTGCTTATTACCAGCTTATAACCCAATAATACACTAAAATTCATCAGAAACCAGGTAAATACCCAGTATTTTTGTTTACACTTATTGGTCTGTATCCAGTAATGTCCAATAAACATTTAAAAAGGTTAGTAGCTCCTGGATTAAAACTATCAACTGTAATTCATTGCGGCCCGCCAGAAATGTTTCTGCGGGCCGTCATTGGCCCCCGGGCCACACTTTGAGAACCAATGACCTAATCAGATTTTTATCTTACTTTTGTATTTACATCGAAATAGAAAAAAAAATGTTTGTATAATTTGTGTGTAGTCAGGTCAGCTGTGTAAAATGACCCGTGTTGACAGAGGTCGAGCTGAATGGGTGGGAGGAGATAAAGAAGTAAGCACATCAGCCGTCACAGCAGTGGGATGAAAGAACTCTTTGACTCTCTCCCACAGCGTCCCTGCTCTGATCTGAACTGTCTCAGCTCCAAGAACAAAAGACGTATTTACCGTACAGCTCCATGCCACGAAGGTTAACTCTGCTTTAACTTTTGACCCCCATGAGAACCCAACTTATGGATCCACCACAGGCAAAACAAACAAGGTGTTAACACATTCTGTGTAGATTTAATGAGCCGATGACTAAATGCTAAAATAAAGGTCATGCAGTATTTAGGTCACAAACATAATGAGTTATTCTCAGTGAATAGGGCAGCAGACAGATTAAAATGTCATGTAAAATGTGATTCATGCATTTGGCCAGCAGGTGGATTCCTTCTACCATTTTTCCAATGTCTCCATATTAGTCTCAAATAACTGAGGGTTTTCTTTTGCAACAATCAGGTCCATATATAAATGTCAAAAAAAAAACCACGATATGATAAAACAAGGATATTGGGTTACAAAGTGACAGTGTTTGACCTTTGCCTGGATTTGAGATAAAAAATTATAGTATTGAACTCTTGACTCACTGCTACTGTCATTGTCTCCATGTATGTCACCAAGCAAAGTATGACTAAATGCTTTTGAACTGTCAGTCACTGCTTTTGGAGGGTGAGGAATCATCTTCAAAGGATATTTGAATACCCTCCTCTTTTTTTTTAAAGCCCAAACAAATGTTTTTTTTTTGTCTGAAATGGGGATTTTTTTTTGGGGGGGGGGGGGGGGGGCAACATGAGAAGTCACTATATCCTGGACAGACTCATCAGGGCATTGTGCTCAGTCATGGAGACAGCCTGGGGTTCTGTAAGGACCTGCAGCGTTTTTGGACCTATTATCCAAAGTTTGATCTCATGTACATTGAGTCTATTGTGTTCATTCTTGCGTCGCTGTAACTGAATCTGCAAGGTGAGATACTTGGCCCTTGAAGCTGTTCATCTGCAGGCGCTGTGGTCTTTCACCATGTTTTTTGTTGTTGTCTTTTTTTCATTTTTGACCCCCCCACCCCTCCCATCTGGGTAACATCAATGTCACAGTAAGGACATTAACTGGAACCAACCAGCTGTGTCATGACTCAAGGTGCAACTGCTTCACTATTAGACATCAAATCATCCTCCAGCTGTTTCCATTCTCTCGTCTATGGATGAACATCTGTTATATTCAATATGTGCATTCAAACCTCTAATAAAGTCTAAATATTTTGGTTGTCCCTCTTAAAATTAAAGAAAATATCCTACAAAAACAAACCTCAAAATACTTTAAAGTAATACAGGGCAACATTTTTACCTCAATAAAAATCTATCATAATTATTTTACTGTTATATTGGCTGGATATATGATGAATGATTGCTCTACCATTTCCACAATGTCAGCATTTCTCCTACGTCTCTTCAGCCTGTGATCAGAGATGGAACAAGGATGCCTTCGCTGTCAGGTACATTATGCTGTGGAGTTAAGTAAAGTGGATACTTTCAGAAGAAGCCAAGAAACAAAACAAAAAGAAGAGACAAACAAGAGTTAATCTTGGTTTTTAGTCAATGGTGACATGTTCAACTTGGCTTTAAAACAGTTGACAGGTTTAGCTTAGTGACAGTGTTGGGGTAGTTATTCAAAAAAGTAATTAGTTACTAGTTACTTCTGTAAATTGTAATGAAATTACTTTACTAGTTACTGGATTTGAAAAAGTAACTTCACTACTTATTACTTTACTTTCCTGTTTCTTAATTTACCGTCTACATATATGGACAAATATCACTTAGCCTGCCCACATAGTGTTTATTGTATAATGTATACAAAATGACATGTGAAACCAGAGGCGGACACAGCTATACAGCTTCATTACTTGAGTAAAAGTACAAATACCCCTTGCTAAATTTTACTTAAGTACAAGTAAAATTACTACAGTCAGATGTCTACTTAAGTAAAAGTACTGAAGTACTTGTTTTTAAAAGTACTGGAGTATCAAGAGTACAAGAGTACATTTTCTAAATATCGCATAACTACTGCCACAGTGCTTACATTTAGGTATAGAAATGTCCTACATGGAGTTATGAAAAATGTCAACGGAATTGAAAGTAAAATGTAATAATTTTCATCTTTTTACCATGTTGTTTTATTTATTTCTCACTTGCCCACAATGCAATAGCACAATGACAACGCTCTGACAAACCTCTGCTAGAGTTTGAATGGATTTTTTGCATCCACATTTGAACCCGACTGTGTTAAACACACAGCATACTGAAGAACATAAAAACAAATGCTCAGCTTACATAAATGTGTAATATCAGAAAAGAAAATTCAGCTAACAATTGTGTGCACGTGTGACATCTTGTTTCGTCCGTGTTTTAGAAAAAGCAACGGGTACTCACGTTTATGGATAGAAATGTAGTGGAGTAAAAGTGCAATATTTGCCTCTCAAATGTACTTGAGTAAAGTCATGAGTACTCCCCAAAAAATTATACTCAAATAAAGAACAGATCCCTCAAAATTGTGCTCAAGTACTGTACTCAAGTAAATGTACTCCGTAACTGTCCGGCTCTGTGTAAAACGCAGACTGGATCATTTCTGCTCAGTTTTAGCCACACATCCACATATGACACATTCATAATGATCTTTAAGACGAGGATTGAGTACAGTCGCGATGAAATACAGGGGATCCGAGTTGATCTTACTCACCTCTTGTTGGAATCGTTTTATTGGTGTTTCAAACTGATCTTGGACAGACTCTAAGCGGGTATAGACAGGCGTGTGCCGGCCGCAGTTTTTGCATCGTTACATCGTTTCCCCCCCAGAGAAGTGCGTTACTGTAGTCAAGTAAAGTTGTGTAGTTACCGATATGTTTAGTGTAATGAGTTACTTTACTTCGTTACCCAAAAAAGTAATATCGTTACTGCAATCCATTGCTTTGTAACTCGTTACCCCCAACACTGATTTACCCAAACTTTACCAACTTTCAGAATTCTGTCAGAATACGTGTGAGTGGAACACATTTCCTTTGCATAGAGTTGATCAGGTTGTTGATTGTGGCCTGTGGAATGTTGGATCACTCCTCATTGGCTGTGCGAAGTTGCTGGATAGTATTGGCGGGAACTGGAACACGCTGTTGTATACGGTGGTGATCCAGAGCATCTCAAACGTGCTCAATGGGTGACATGTCCGGCGGTGAGTATGGCTGGTCGTGCAAGAGCTGGGATGTTTTCAGCTTCCAGGAATTTTGTACATATCCTTGCATCATGGGTCACTGTCGTGCCGCAACATGAGGTGATGGTTGTGGATGGTTGGCACAACAATGGGCCTCAGGATCTCATCACGGTATCTCTGTGCATTCAAAATTCCATCAATTAAATGCAGCCTGTGCTCATTTCGTGTCCATGACACATGCCTGTCCATACCCGTATGGTATGGTACTGCATGTATTGGACATTTTTTATGGAATAATGCATTTAATTCTTGTCCTGCCCAAAAGAATTACCACGTTAAATTGAGATTATGTATTTTGAATTAATGCATTATTCCATAAAAAATTGGTACAATGGCTGATGTCTATTCTTGAATTGTGGGCCTGTGTGATTTATTTCACACAAAGAGAAACATCAGTAAGCCTCAATTCTTTGCTGCTGCATTGGTACACAAATGTAGAAGTCAAAGAGAGTTCACGTGGGCAGGCACACTGATTCCCTTTGTAGTGAGAACAAGCAGCTCCCGGTGGATCATGAGCAGGGATATTGTAGCTCACCTTTGATGGCTCTCTAAAGGCAGGTGTTCACAATCACAGTTTAAACAGCCACTCCGTTTGAAGTGGCACCAGGGAACAAATGAAGGTTTGATCCCGCCTTGGCTGTTTGTGAAACTAGCTGCACCTGAGAGACCCTGCATTTGACCACAACCAACGCCTGCACCTGCACCTGACAAAATCTGCCCCCAGGATGCACTTGACTTCATTCAGTCAGCTGTTTATCTTCCCTTATCTCCATCAGAAAACTCCCAATCTCACGGTGCTTCTTTTGGCACATATAAGAAATGCATCCCCCTCTCTTTCTCTCTAATAGTTTATTTTGTTTCAAGGGTAAAGACAGCAACATGACACAGAGGATTAATGTATTAGTAGAGGCAGTTTATTTCAGTGGACGTGTACAGTAATTAGAGGGATCTTGTCTCTTTGAAGGGTTACATCAAAAAAAAAAAAAAGTGTTGAGTGACCACTGATGCAGCTCTTCCACTGTGGGAAACACGGACTGAGATCCAAATTGCTTGAGGCAATGCAATTCTGATGAAAGATGACCAGACCTTAGCTTCTGGTTTGAACTGTTTAGCTAAGGCTGATAACTCCAGCAGTGGGTGAGTCATTAGAGGAAGGACGTGCTGCTTCATGTTGCTGCACGTGGGTGGATCTGCTCTATCGTCGAGGAAACTTTCCCCTCAGGGAGCATTTTCTGTTTTGGACGGTGTCAGAAACAGGGAGTTAATCACGATAGTGTAAGCAGCCAACTTTTCACTTTGATGGGTGCATAGGACTAACAACCCTACAACTAAAATAATGACGCATTCATGTGATTCTGGGAAGGTCACTTTTCCCCATAATGTGAAGTCACTGCTGACATGTTGGTATATGTTCGCGTGCTTTGAAGTCGGAATGTTGAAAAGTACAACGAAATGTGTTTGTTTCTTTGTTATATCTGCATTTAACTATGAACAACACACATATTTTTACTTTATATTAAAGCGCAAAGAAAAAGGCTCAAGAGATCAAATGGTAATGGTATTTTCCCTGTCAGATGTGGGCTTGTGGGGGCCTTTTCCACAGCGCCATTTGGAAAGCAATTCATTAAAACATTAAAATACATACAAAATGACAAATAAAATAATATAAATTTTGTCTGGTTATAAAGGATAAGAAAGCATGCACCATGTATTATGTATGTAGATCCTATATATGTAAAACTGAAATGACAAAGATCTTTAGGAAAAAAAAACATGTTTTTCAATTCCACTGTAACTGTTTAACTAGGGCTGGACGATTATGGCAAAAATACTAATCATTTTAATATTGATTAATAGACACGATATTCATCGATTTCAAAACTTCAAAAAGTATTTATCGAACCACCAAAACTCAACTTTAAATATAATTTAAAATAACAGCCAGAAATACATTAATAACAAGCAAAAAAAATCTACTTGCACTGCTGCACAACTTTTTTTTACAATATGCAGAACACACTAATAGCCCGTAACACTGGTGCATTCAAGGTGTTTTTCTAGCATAGGAATTTACATTCACGCCGGGCCGTGCGGCGCATTAATCGTTTTTCTTCGATTATAATGTTTTTAAAGGCCCCCCTGTATTTCGCACAGTGTTAACACACCTGAAAGGAAAACATCTAAACTGTTGATTTACTTCATTTGTTATCAATTGAATCAACTACTAATAAAAATGTTTTTTTCAAACTAACTTATCATATAACCAAATAAATGTTCGCGAAAATGGTGATGCAATATACCCAAATTTGCAATATTACTATCAGCAAAGCATTCTTCAAAGCATTGGCAACAGTAGTGTAGAGGTTCTATGAGCTGTGATATTGGGTGAGTGGCAGTGGGTGGCGCAACAGAGCAAAACACCAAAACATAACATAAACATAGACATAGTTTGAGGCCCACAAATGAACATTTTAATGTAGGGGTTGGTGAGGTTGCTCTGAATTTCCAAGCTGTAAATCACAATTCAGGACATTTCCAGGAAAGTGCACCTACAAATGGAACGAACCACTGTTACACTGTTAAATTAAAAAAAAAAAATATAACGTATAGCACCTTTAAAAGTTGTCAACAGACAAAACCGCTAACATGGTTAAGACATGATAAACTGTGGTGGAAAACCTAAAACTGAATACATTAAACAACGTGAAAGGAAAGTATGCAAAGTATAATCGCAGATGTCTCTATACATGTTACACATTCAAAAACAGTAGTGCAACAAAAGACGCACGGTCTGTTTCTGCACCGTAAACTGCAGTCAGTGAAACTGCCAAAATCTGAAACTCCACTTATTTTAACTTAACTCTTCCCCAGGGGCCTATATCCATTCCAGGGTCAGTATAACCCGTCTGGAGAGGAGGGAGGGGGGGGGGAGGAATACATACCAGTGGTATGTGGCTGATGCAGACAAGCTTAACACCAAACTTTCCAGGGGCGTAAATGTTACCGGCATGTTTTGAGTCAGTCGGGCAGCCGGTCCCTGCAGACCTATCAGCGTCTGGGATCTGGTTTAAACACATCCTCCTGGATGGAGAGGGGACACAATGACCCACTCAGGGTTATCTGTCAGTATCAGAACTCTAAAAAGAGCAGTGATGGAAGCATCTCAATGTCCAGGTGAAATGCAAATGAACCATTACGGTTGCTGTTGATTGAACTTCTATCGTTTACTGTGACAGAAAAGCTCTTGGATTACAAAGAGCAGAGACCTCCTGTGAGATAAGAGCCCGCATATGTTTGTAGTAGAGGACAAGGACTAAAGAGGAGAATGATTTAGACGTAGCACATATACAGAGACTTATCAACTGAATAGACTCAATAGACAGTAGACAGACGAGGATATTACAACTATAGTTTCTCAGGGTTTTCTCCCTACACTATTTTCCTTATCATAACCATTTTAGAGGGCCACACTGTGGGGGTTGTGGCTTGTACTGTTGCATTACAAGCAAAAAGACCAGGGTTCATGACCCAGTCCGACCGAGGGCCTCTCTGTATAAAGTTTGCATGTTTACCCATGTGCGTGTGTGGGTTTTCTCCATGTTCTCCAGTTTCACAAACATGCAGAGGTTAATTGGAGATTCTGAATTGTAGGTGTGAATGTGTGGGCCTTTCTGTGTGCAGTTTATGTTCTCCCCGTGTGTGTGTGTGTGGGGAGGGGAGGGTTTTTAAATTGATTTGTTATCTCCATGTGTTTATGGACCATGTGACCTGTCCAGGGTGTGCCCACCTTTCACCATGCGTCAGCTGGGATTGGCTCCAGCTCCCTGTGAAGAAGGTTACCAGAAAATGACTAAAGAAGTTGAATTCAGTTTTTAATAATTGTACTTCAGTAAAAGTTTTACAGTACACGACATTTACTGTACTTAAATATCAACATTTTCTGATGTACTTACATTTTAGAGGTACAAGCATTAAAAAAAAGTGAGGATTTAGGATTGAGTAGTAGTAGTAGTAGTAGTCAGCAGTAGGGTTGTGTTAACCCCATGTTGCAGCGTGTGAATGAATATGAAAACTGCAGTGTAAAGCAGTTCATCAAGACTAGAAAAGCTAAATACAGACTGTGATATCAACTCTTCTTCTTCTGGTTTTATTTGGTAGTAACGACTAACAAAAACAGTTAAAGGAAATGTAGTGGAGTAAAAGTAAAAGTTGCTTGAAATATACATTTTTTAACAGAAGCTAAGAGATGACCAGCTGTGATGTCACCTGATCTTTGTGAACTGCAATTTTGAATCCTTGAATCCAGTATTTACTGTATGTCAGTGTAATATTGTCTTTTTAAAAACCAGAAGAACAAACAGCCAAACATTGAATCCAACAGTTTCACTCACTAAAGTCGATTCATATATTACAACATGTCAGTCCTTCATCAGGTATTTTGGCATTAGACTTACCAAAACATTGCAAATAATTTCATCAGTGCATGTTAGACAATGTGTGGGATTCTTTGTTCTCTGCTTGAATGCACCTACGCACCAGTCTCTTGAGTGAAGAAACTTTTTTTTTTCAAACCAGAAGTAACCATATTTGGAAGAATGGGGGCCGATCTCACTGAGAACTCTTTCACTTCACTTCCATGTGTTACCATGCACCTATTGGACAGCTGTCAATCACTCTGTGTCCACGGTCCAGTATATGTCACGCTTTCTGTCTTTCTATTTGACTCATAATTTACAAAATGGACATCATGATGTACTGAACATGAGGACATGAACCATCAGGAAACTGTTTATATTATAAAGTTGGTTCATTTCCTCATAGATGTAGACGTTGCCCTCTGATGGCCATTCAGGGGAATACTGGTTTCAGGCACTTCCACATTTGCTTCACTTTCCAAACTCAGAGAAAAATAATTTTTATGCCATTTGTTTGTTTGTTTTACCCCTGAATTCACATGCAAAGAATGATTAATTGTGCATGTTAGTATTTCTTAAGAACAACATTGGTGTATTACTCTATAGTAAAATAATAATGTTATTTACTTTATACATTTATCCATACATTATTCGTATACAATGAGTTTGAACCTTTGTTTATTTGTAGTTTTGGAGATGACTACTTACAAAGAGATGCTGTCATTAAATGTTGTGTTATGGCTTGATAAAATCTTGCAGCTCTCAGTCAGGCCTGCATTTATCTCACTAATGTGACAGATTTATAGACGTGACAGACGGTGCGTCTCCATCTCAAACACTGTCAATTCCACTGGGGCCGTTTTCACTGATGAGCCTGTCAGAGTAAAAGCCTCCATCACACAACTTCCTGTCTGCCTTTTCTAACAAGAGGAGGAGTCCAGCTATGACACACACACACACACACACACACACACACACACACACACACACACACACACACACACACACACACACACACACACACACACACACAGAGGTTGTGTTGCTCAACCAGCCATAGTAAAGCGTATGACTTCATGCAAGTGTTTATACATAGCTACACCATACGTTTTCAATTTAATTCATTACCCAGGATGAGTCATGCTTAAAGTCGGCAGTGGTCAGAGACTAAACAAAACTGAAACTGCTCAGAGATCTGATCTCATTGGTAGGACTTTGAATGAGTCACTATGGTCACTTATCCCCATCACTCGACCTTTTCATTCTTAAAATGAAATGTCAGTCATGTCCGTCTGAACCCCAGTTCAAAGACAAAGCCCTGATCATCAACTATACCATACCAACTAAAACAAAACAGGTATCATAGACACAGGCTGCTATTTGCTGCTCAAGAGCTACAGGTTTTTATCAGCTCTGATGTAACGATGACGCCCAGGTGAACGCTTCATTTCACCATCTACACCTTTATCTTTATCAGTGTAGTTGCAGGGCTTGCACTAGTCTGCACCTTTTCCTGTGTGACACCATATCAAGACCTGGCTCATGAGTCATAACAAAAACCATAATGTGAGATTAACACATTTTAATATATTATATTAAAGTGACACTGTGTAGTATTTATGGGTTTATATGACGCAAAATCCACTTTTGTATACATATTATGTGCTCCTGCATTGTCTAGTCGCTGTATAATATTCTTTGTTTCATTTTCGTAGTGTTTCAAAAAGTCATGTAAAATAACATGGTCGTTGGCCGCTACTGCATTGCCACGACGCCATGTTTCTACGGGAGCCTGTATAGACAAACACGAGAGAACAAAACAAGCGTCTCTTTACTTGTAGCGGAAGTCCCGCCTCCACTCTCTCCGGTTCGTCTGCTACGGCCGCGGTAGCTCGCCCTCTCCCTCACCTCACGAACCTCATCTGCTGACACGGAGAAAGACGACGAGGACGACATTTGACCGGCTGAGGATACCGTAGCGCTCAGGGAAGGGAGGGGGTGAGCAGAGGAGCAGTTCTTTGTTGTAAATTTCAGCCTCTCCTCTAGATGGCACTATAAACTACTTACTTCACCTTTAAAGCAAGAATTCTCGACTCTTGCCTTGGATCTTTCATAATTCCTTTTGGGCTTTTTCATACCCCCAGACTTAATTATTTCTATATACAGTTTGAGTGACAGCAGGACCTACAGTAAGAGTAGATGGTGTAATTTTTTTTAATTGCCATTACGCTGTGCAATCCATTTCCCGCAATTAATTTGACCATTTCAGCTTTAAGAGTGGCAAATGCATGGCAGTGAAATATTCCTCTCACTGATTTGATATCCCTGACAGACCTGCAATCAGCCCCTTCATGCCTGGGTGGTTTAATCAGAGTGGGAGTCACGGGGCAGGTGGAGCGTCTAATTCCAGCTGAGACGAGGATTTGCATGAGCAGGAGAGTAAGAAAAGAAAAGAGAAGAGAAGCAAACCCTGATAATTATTCAGCATAATTCAAGAGGAGCACAGAGGGTTAGCAGCGTGTGGCTGTGAGCTAAGATTTATTGTAGATGTGATAAATAGATGTGCACATTTGTCAAAACAGCAGTATCCAGTCAGACCTTTTGTCTCAAAGACACGTGAAGAAAGGCTACGAGGTAGAACCAGGAACTTGGCAATCTCAATGTGACTTGATTCACATGTTAATCTTGACAAAAAAGAAACTTGAGATCAGGAGGAGGATTGTGGAAGTTGTAACCCACAGACAGTGATGTTGTTTACAGGATGCTATTGGAGATTTTTAATCACTGGTGGTTGTGAGTAAGGTGCCTGCGTCTGAGGTCAAGTTACAACATTACCTCGTATTTCATGAGAATTGAGAGCCTCCAGTGCTTCAGGACAATAACCCTGAAAAATCTCACTATACTTTGTTCACAAAAACGTCAATGTCAGGAAACAGAGGCATGTACTAACTGGACAAACATCCTTAACAAACCTCACACCATATAAGGCCGCGATACAAGCGCCATTGCATAACAAGATTGAACCTCAGAATTGCCCAATACCTGCACAAACAGTCCGAGAGAGGAGAAGGAACACATTTCAGCCTGTCTGCACATTAAATCTGCTCTTTCACTGGTATTTTCTTTTTGCAGAATGAGAAACTGCTCCAGTGCGAAAATCATATTTCTTTGGCTTTTGTGCCAACAGAGCTGATGTCACTGGGCTCAGAGCTGCAGCAGCACAGCTGAAAAGTACAGACCATCACCACCGACCTGGAGACACAGCAAAGGCAAAACAAAACATAATGTCCACTGACATGGCTGCGTCGTTATTTGATGACACTGGATTATTATGTTCCTTTCTCAAAAATGGCCAAAATTAGCAGCTGTGATTAGTAGTAAGAAAAGTTATGCTTTTTATGGATAGTTAAAATAACACATTTCCACTTTTCACAGGTTATAAAAAGCAGTAGAGAGCGAAAAAAAAATGCTGGAAACTATTCTTGGTTGTTATGTCCTTCCAAGTGTTATAAAAAGCAGTCTGAGCATTTCATGACACATGGAAAGTAACAACACAGTGTTGATAGGATGACAGAGATATGTGTCACTTTCCTGAGCAGTTCCGAGTTACACTGTGGTTTTTGCCATTTAAACATCTGGACTTAATTCTGCTCCACATTTCTCTGTTGCTCTTTTTCGTACAGTGTTTGAATGTTATGATGTGTTTACAGTATGGTGCAACACTACAAGAGAAAGACTGAGTAAGAGCTTAGAACCATGACACGACAACTCAGCCACACATGGACAGATCTCCACCACCTCTGGGGGTCTGTTTCACAAAGCAGGTTTAGTGAAAACTCTGAGTTTGTTAACCCTGAAATGAGGGAAACTCTGAGTTTTCCGTTTCACAAAGGGAGGTAAGTCAAACCAGAGAAAGAGGAGTAACTCTAGCCTGTTTCACAGAGAGAGGTAACTTAAGCTCTCGTTCAGTTACCATGGTAACATGCTCTTTGAAACTTACCTGGTCAGGACCAGGTTTTTCTCAACAAACCTTGTGTTTCTCTCTGTCTCCGCCCTCTTTCAGACACACACGGTATTTGATTTCCTCATTCATTCGGTCAGCAGGCGAGTTTTGGCGTAGTATAGTTATGCCGTCTACATTAGAAGTTATATTAGGTGGCGACTATTTTCACTACCATGGCATGTCCTTTTGACAGTGATCACGTGGATGAAGGTGCATCATTACTGCGCAGAGAATTAAATATGATTATCAGACTACACATAGTTCACATGTTCACATTTCCAGACACTTATCTTCTTTTTGAGCAGCACCGTTTCACGTCACAGTCCATCATTTACATACACAACCTAATCCGTCCTTACATTTCCAACATTACCAACCGGAGACAACAATCATCACTCTCACACCTACGCTCAATTTAGAGTGTCCAATTTGCCTAATCCCTATATTGCATGTTGTTGGACTGCATGAGGAAATCGGAGAACTCGGCGAAAACCCACCAACGCAACGCAAACCTTATTTGATCACAAAGGGATTAAAAATTAGTGATGCCAATGAAAAGGTTTTAGATTTTTAAAGCGGACCTAGACCAGAAGTTCCAATTAATGCTGTTTTTTAGTGTGTATCTGCATCATTACCTTGTTTAAGAAGCCCTGAAGGTTCTAAACAAACAGTTCAGTCACTGCTGAGAACGCTGTGTTTTATTGTAATCTCAGGCTCAGCGAGATCTCTGAAAAAACCTGGTCTGGCTACGTAAACATCGGTTCTCCTGAACAGCAGATCCTCCTGCTCCGGGCACTAGTCCGGGCACATCCGGTTGCGTACATTGAACCGCAGAAGAAGAATAACGTCCGTTGTGGAGGTGTTTCACGAGCGACAGTGTCTTCTGACTCTGGGTCTGACTCCGGGTCAAAGTCATAAAAGGGACTGCAGCGTTGTTAAAACAATGTTTTGATAATGAGTAGCAGTGCATCCACCGTTCCAGAGGGGTGTGCTGAATATGTCACTTCCGGGTACTGGCCAATCACAAGACAGTTGGGAAGGCTCTACGCTGACTGGCCAATCACAACACACTCTGTCTACTGGGTGTGAGAGTTCAGTCTGAAATATCGCGGCTGAGGAACAGATTAGAAAAGAGAGATTTCTATCGGCTCGTTTACAGCAACTAGGAGGATTTTGACCATAAAAACAAGTTAATGTATGTAAGTAGACCTCCATAACTATCATATATGTGCAACAGGACCACTCTATGTGAGCTTTTATAAATATATATATATATATATATATATATATATATATATATATTGTTACAGTACATCTTGATAGGGGAGGTGCAGAAAGGTAGGCAAACCAGGCAGTGGCCGCTAAGAGGTCTGCACATGTTAAGCTAGAACAATTTGAGAAAATTCCCTAATATTTTACACTGAAAAGAAAATGGTCTGTAGAGCATTTCTAAAGCTGCTTTACACGACAGTGTCACCATTAACACTCATTCTCTCGGCATGCAGACTAGCTGAGCTAGGAATCAAACCCTCGACCTCAAGGCAAGTCAGGCCCCATCACCCTGTTTGACAAATACTATTAAAAAGACAATTAAGTTATATAAAGGCAACGTGCTTACTTTAAGAATGCAGGTCCAATAGCTCTAGCCTGGTCTCAATGTGATGTAGAAAGACCTTGCAACGTGCACTAGAGCTGGTTCACAGTGTCACTGACACTAACAGGCCCTGTATGTGCACATCTGGCTTTTCTTGGAAAACAAGTGGACAGTTTTAAGAAAAGACGACAGTTCACTAAAGACTGATTTATAGCTTTTGGCGTGTGACAGCGTGCATCAAAATTCTGACAGTATCAGAAATGTGGGAAAAGTTCCCACAGCGTGTGAACGGTTATGATCCAGGTCTGGAACACAGCATTCACTGGCCAGTGCAAGATAATAACTGTCCTTGTTGAGGACATGACTGCAGTACAAGTTTCACATCTGGGATCATGAAAAAAATAGCAATAAAAACGTTATTTAACCTGACAAGTTAATAGAAAAAAATGGAAGCAACTGATTTCCTTTAATTTTTCACTATTATGGTTATTTGATAACACAGTAAACAATAGGAAATTAAGATATATTTTACAAGATATTCAATTTTGAGCCATAAAAACCAGGCTTTCCTCAGACAGTGTGGTATATCTACCTCTCCTTTAAAACACTATTTTCAGAACGGCAGACAATTCTGTTCAATCCTCCATGTGTTTACAAAACAAGTGCTTTCCGCTCGTTTGAGCCACCAAGTCTTCAAACACACAGTTGCACAGTGGCTCATTCACTGTGAGTGAAGGAGAGCTTTGTGGTTTTCGTGCTCTTACTTGTTCTTTGTGTTTCCTGCCACCTTTCTTTTCCTTTCCCCTTTAAATATTTAATAATGGATCGGGTGAACAACAGATGCCCTGCTTCTCACTTTGCTCTGTATCATCAGTGTGTGTGTGGTGGCAGCTGAGGTGCAGCATGGTCATTATGCGTCCTGGCTCAGAGACTTGATGGGTTCACAGTTCAGCGGTGGAGCTTCAAATGAGGAGGAAGGAAAGGCCTGATAGGGATGGCTGCTTCTTCCATCTGCAGCACCTGGTGGCTGCTTTACCACTGACACTCCCTCAGTCTTTCATCGAACACCACAACCATGTCCATGGAAACCTCACCTTAAAGAGGCAACAGAGATTGTTCTTGTCCCTGGCAGTTCCAGGTGTATTATTTAGTAGGTGTCCATCAGCCTGACGTGAAGCGCATTTTCAAGTTACACTTCTTTTCTTCTCTCTTTCTAGGGCAGGGGTTCTCAAAGTTTTGATGCCTGAGGGCCAATTTAGGAACCCAACATTGGACTGAGGGCCGCCAAAAGAAAAATAAAGAAAGAAATCCCATTTGTAATAATTTTAATGACCAGATTGCAGTTCTACAGTTTAGCTTTAAGTAATTTAAGCGTTAATATAATGTAATTTAAGCATTAATATAATAACGCTATATTTACTGGGTAATTACCCAGTATTTTGGCCATTGTTCTTACCTTCTAATTACAGGTTAATACCAAGTAACACATTTCTGTTACCATATATTTACTGGGTAAATAGCTAGTAATTGGGGGCTGTATCTACCTGCTTATTACCAGCTTATAACCCAATAATACACAAAAATTCACCATATAGAAACCAGGTAAATACCCAGTATTTTTGTTTACACTTATTGGTCTGTATCCAGTAATGTCCAATAAACATTTAACAAGCTTAGTCGCTCCTGGATTAAAACTATCAACTGTAACTCATTGCGGGCCGCCAGGAATGTTTCTGCGGGCCGCCATTGGCCCCCGGGCCGCACTTTGAGAACCAATGTTCTAGGGGGTCACCACAGCGAATGATCCGCATATTTTTTTTTTTATTTTGCAGGTTGTTTTTTTTTACCCCCTAACCCAGGGGTCACCAACGTGGTGCCCGCGGGCACCTGGTAGCCCTCGGGCAGCCAATATGGTGCCCGCGGGTTCACTACACCTCAACTCACTTGCATGCATCCATATGATCACTCGGTAAAATATCATTGATATTGTTTATAAAAACTGATAATCGTTAGGAGTAAGCACTGGAATGAATGTGTATGCAAATGAATGCATAATATTAATCATTTGGTAAATGGTAAAAAAAAAAAATGGTGCATAAAATGTTTATATGGTAGCCCTCCATATTATTCTTTACCCTTCAGGTAGCTCTCGGTCTCAAAAAGGTTGGCGACCCCTGCCCTAACCCTTAACCCTCCCATTTATCCAGGCTTGGGTCCAGCACTAGAAGTACACTGGACTCTGAACGTTTTCATGATCATCATCATCATGGATATCTTTTTTTTTTTTTTTTTTTACTTTTTCATTAGTGGTTTTTTAGTACCTGCTCTACCGAGGTTCCAAGTGAGCTGAGCCGATACTAACATGTGATGTCAACAGACTGCCAGTCACTGATTGGTCATAGAGTGTTATCACTGGAAGAGTCAAGAGTTCACAAAAATGATCAAAGACACGTGATCAAAAATCATGTACAAAATTCTGAAAAAAGACAAAACTGAGTGTTTAGAGCAGTTTAAAGACACAAGTAAATTGTGGTAAATTCAAGGTACAATTTTAAAACAACACGTCACTTAAATTTGCTATTTTTGAACATTATTGAATAGTTCCACGGAGGTCCTGAGGCCTGGTCGAAGGTCTAAGGACAGAGGATGTTACCAACCCTGTGAAGTCCCCTGAGACAAACTGTGTTTTGTAAACTGTGGGCTATACAAATAAAATTTGATTGATCGATTGGGGGCTACCGTAATATAGGATATATGGGGGCAAAGCTCTATTCTCTGCTTTCTGGTATCCATATGTCCATCTTTTACCACTTTATCCTCCACATGAGGGTCACGGGGCTGCTGTGCCAACTTCAGTTGACATCGGCCGAAAGGCGGGGCCACGTCCTGGACAGATCACCCGTCCATAGTTTTTGAATTTTAGTTACGGTAATGAGAAGAATGCATGCCAAATCATGTCTGGAACCGTTAACAAAAGGATTAATAATATTGTAGAAACATTTGTAGATTTTATTAGGAGAGCTTTTGTATCTTAAATCTTTTATTGACTGTCCCGGTCCCAGGTTGATTCACTGAAATGGCAGCACATTTGGTGAAGTCAGTGTCACACTGCAGTTTTAATGGTGTTTTCATACACACAAAAGATGAAAAAAAAAAACACCACTACATTTTCACATTCTTCCTCTGACAGTATTGTAAATGCACATCAGGCACAGTGGGTCTGTTTGAACCAGACACAGTATACCAGGGACTGAAACTGGGGTTGGAGGATAGATTTTTGTTTGTACATGTGTTTGAATAGAGACATTCCTCTGGATAAAACCTCCCACTTCACCATCTGATATGTTTTGCAGAGTTGCCCGATCTCATAGTGTCCAGAATGCAGAGTATTTTCATCATCCGGGCTGAGCTCAAAGGGAAGGCATGCAGGGCCTGATCCCAGGGTCACCACACTTAAAAGCTGCGGTGGATGAAAGCCAGTCAAATGAAGAGGTTTGTTGCCACAGAGAGAGACTGAGTCAGTGTGTTCACCTGCATGTGCAGCGTGTTTGTGCATCCTCATCTGAGTCAAGAAGGCCGCAGTGACTCAGCTTCCGAGATATCAAGTATTTGGTCTTTGAACGTCTTCAAAGGGCAAAACCTCAGCTGGTGGGAAACAGTTCATCGGGATCCCTTGAAGTGGATCAGGCACTCATGTTTTCCTGTGAGGTTACAGAGTTATCCTCTCTGCCAGAGAAGGAAAAAGCAAGTTTGTTTGTACATCAGACTAAAGCTGGTATGTGTATGGATAACTAATGTGTTTTTATCTGCCGATGAAAGCAACGGATTTGGTTTGGTCACGATAGTAATTTCAAATTTCAAAGCCTGAAACTGTAAACAAGAGGACATTGAAGAGTTCTCTATTCATCCATCTATCCACATTAGAGCCAGTCCCAGCTGACAGAACAGCAGCAGAATGTCTGGAACATTCAGGCGAGATGTGGTTTGACCATGCAGGAGGTAGACTACTCATCTACTTGAAGCTTTTCCTGCAATGTTCTCATATAGGTTCAGTCTGACAAGATATGGACATTTAACAAATGAGCTGGCAGGAAAATATTGAGAGAGTCTTTTGAGTTCTCACATGGGAAAATATCTGGACTCCAGTGCAGGTGTAAACAGACAAACAACTAAACAAAATCTCTAATTAAACTAACCCCAATCATGACTTCGGATTGTGGGAGGAAGCTGGAGAAAACCCACACTGACACTGGGAAAAAATGAAAACTCTGCCCATAAATGCCCCTAAATGGGTCACACTGCTCATGTCGTCAATGGGTTGAAACTATGTTCCGTATTGGCTCGAGCGCTACCTATTTGCATGAGTATTTTAGTATCTGACCACGATATGAGCCGCAGAGGACACCAAAAAGACTTAACAATAAGTCAAGAAAAAACCCTCAAACATTTGGCCATCCATATAAACAAAAGAAGAAAGCCCACAAGAACCTGAACCTTGGTGTTTCTAGGTTTAACACAGCAACTGCACTAGTAATTACCTGCCCAGATGCCCATAATAACAGGCTTCCCTTTAAAAAATTGCCCGCTCACATCCAAAGAAGGATCCACCCTCATCCCAACTCTGAAGCTGAAGCCACAGCCAGCTCTCACCAGCAAGGCCCCATGGAAAAATTAAACTGGACACTGAGAGGAAGCACAGCTCTGTGGTTATGGCAGGGGCAAATGATTGGATAAACATACGGCAAAGTCTTCACTCAGTGCCCGGTGGTGATGTGACGAAAGGCAGGGAGCGAGGTTTTTATTCACTGGGAGGGGGTTGGATCCGGAGGGCACATACTGTTCTGTTATACCCCATTCACACTGGTCAAAATACTCTATTAAACAGGTTTTTCACTAGTGGGAATGTGTTTAATCTCCATTCACTCCCGTGTCCTGTTTTTATCTGTGGGAAATGCTAATTTATTGCTTCATTTTTGCCAGTGATGTACTATTTCCAGCGGGATGCTACACGACACATTCATCTTATGGCCATTAACTTTGCCTTTAGCAAATGGTAGAGCTGTTTCTTCCTCCCACTTGTTTGGTTTCCTGCTTGCAGCCCGTTCCCATTTGTGTTGTAAACCCCTTATCCGTCTCGTCCCTCAGCATCGCCTTACAGACACACAGGGTACCCTTTCTAACCTTCCTTCATAACCTCAGCCATATCCTGGTCCCTAACTCTAACCTCATATTCTGACTTACTTTACAGCTGAGCAAGGCCTGATTAAGACCTTTAAGCACTTTTTTTTGTCTGGATACCTAAAATAAAACACAAGATCCTATTTTTCCAAAGCTGATTCAAACCACGGTTTGGTTTCCAATGCGATGCAATTCTGATCAGTTTCAATCTGAACGTCCCGGTCGCTCAGATACAAAGTCAAAGTGTCTTCTGCGTCACTTGCAGTTCGACAACAACAACAATGACATAGATCTGCTGACGGGGAAAGTTAATGCTTACAGACCTTATTTGGGCCCCAGTCTAAACAAGGCCTAAATGAACCACCTGTAGGTTTAGATTGGATTGGATGTGGAAGGAAACGTGTGCCTGCAAGTGTGTGCGGCAGTATGACGCTGTCAAGATGACACAGTCATGAAAAAAACACACAGGTCAGAATAACCACTAGCAATAAGAATTATGTTAATCATCCATTTTTAGAGGCCTCACCCGGGTTTAAGAATCACACTAATTTCCATGAGAAAATGGCTTCAGAGACGACTGAAAGGGACATTGCTCTGAGGAGAGCGGGCCATGCTGCAGTGACATCCATCCTCAATCACTGTTTATTAGAAACAGACCTGATTATCCAGCCCACTCCTCCTGCATGAGCTATTTCAGTCCACATTGAGCAGGTGACTTGAGTTAGAGCAAACTGGGTCAATGTGGTCGTCACACATCATTCAACCTGAGCACGGAGCAGCTACAGCAGCTCTCATTTTTCAATTACTGCCAATCATTAGTGTGTTAGTTCCTGGCTGACTCTGTAGCCAGCTGTGTTCCTGAAATTATCAATGTGCTGCTGCTGTTTAACTCTGTGTGCGCGCGTGTGTGTGTGCTCAGTGCATCGGAAGACAAAGTCCTAAGGGACACGTGCAAACCATTATGTCCATCACAGCTGGATACAGATGCTTTGAAGTGGACAATTCTAGGAGCCAGAGAAAATACATTTAGATGTATTGTTTTTACTTTTGTTTCCCTCTCTAAACTACACTATATCTACATTTATTCATTTACAAATAAGTCAATATCTAAGACTATATACACTCATTGGTCACTTAATTAGGTACAGAGGACACCTAAGGAAGTAGTGGAGGTCCAATCCAATTGTTAATGTATTATTTTAGTGACTAATCAGTCCTATTTTTAGCATGCTTAAATTAATCGATGTCCAGGTGACCATGATCTTTGGGTTCGATTCCTTTTTATTGATCCTCTGTACTACAAACTGAATGATTCGGTAATGCAATTATTTGATAGCGAACATAATTTGTGCAGTGGGAAAACAAATGGGTAATCTCCGTATCGTTCATTATGCATCTGTGCTTTCATAGATTCAGCCACTCCTCTATGCTGCCACCATGATAAACAATAAGGGTGTAAAAACACATGCTTATTTCACCACATACACTAATTATAGTTGGTGGCATTAAAGAAACATACTTTAATCATTTTATTTTGTAATAAAATGATGCTTGATTTATTCGCCTCAGAGCTGAACTCACCTCGTCACTCTGGCAAAGACATAAATATTGCATTTGTCATTCCTAAAAGACAAGCATAATGTTATGCCTATAATGATCATTTTAACTGTGTCATTAAAACACTTGTGCTAAAACTACATCTTCGCCTGTTGTCTTTTGTCTCTGAAAAGAACTATTTTGGAAAGAATGGACCTGCAGGAAAATGTAACTCCCTTGCAGGCCAAAAAAAACCTTAAAAAGACAATTTAAAAAACAAGTGAGTGGTTCTGCAACTCTGCTGTAGTTCCTTATGAAGCGTCTGTAAAAGTTGGCAAAGCCTAGGAACCGTTGCAGCTGCTTGCCGCTGGAGGGAGTGGGCCAGTCCTTGACCGCACTGATCTTGGCTGGATCGGGAGAGAGTTCCACGATGAAGCCTAGGAAGGGCACGGATTGGGCGTGGAAAGAACATTTTTCAGTCTGTTCTCCAGCAGGCGTTGTAGGACCAGGCTGACATGCTGGACATGTTCCTCTTCCGTCTCCGAAAAGATAAGGATGTCGTCGGGGTAGAAGAAGAGGAACCTTTTCCAGCATGTTGCGCAGGATGTCATTAACCAGGTGTTGGAAGACGGCAGGAGCATTGGTTAATCCAAAGGGCATCACAAGATATTCAAAATGTCCAATGGGCGTGTTGAATGCCGTCTTCCACTCGTCCCCCTCTCTTATCTGAACCAGGTCGTAAGCGTTGCGGAGATCAAGTTTGGAGAAAACTCGAGCCTTGCTGAGGGGGCTGAAGGCGGCATCGAGCAGAGACAAGGCGTAACGGTTTCAGACCGTGATCTCATTTAAGCCCCGGTAGTCGATGCAGGGCCTCAGGGATCCATACTTCTTCTGGATGAAGAAGAACCATACACCAACTGGAGATGACAAGGGGCGAATAAAACCAGCAGCCAGGGACTGGTTAATATAGTCCTCCATGCTTTTTCGTTCAGTCGGGAGAGGTTGTACAGTCTTTTGGAACACCTCAGCGAGGTCTTGGTATTGGTTGGGGACGCCCCTGAGGTTAGGAGGTTCGGGATCAGTCTCTGGGAGGGAAACAGGAGCGGGTCAAGCCGACTAAAGGCACCGTGAGCGACAGTGGACGCTCCAACCGGTGAGTTGTCCGTTGGTACAGTCAAATTGAGGGTTATGGAGAGCCAGCCAGTAAAGACCCAGGACCACTGGAGCCGAGGAAGAGGGGATCGGGTAAAGCTGGTTGACCTTGTGGTGGTTGCCAGAGAGGATGATGGCCAGGGTCTTGCCATCCAGGTCAGAAATGATTTTGGGCTCAGAAAGTTGGATGATGGGGATGCCTAAATGGAGAGAGAACGTTGCGCCCACAGGACTTGACCAGCCAGAGTAACTCGCTTAGGTGATGAACAGGAAATAGATCCGCTCACCAGCACTCCTGCGTGTGCCGGTGAGCTCAGTCTTTTGGGTGCAGCGGACAGGGAGCAAGGCGATGATCTGGTGGGCCACAGTAAATACAGGAACCCGTCTTCAGTCTGCGTTGTCTCTCTTTCGGTGTCAAATGAGTCCGACCCAGCTGCATGGGTAAGGGACGTCTCCTCTCACGTCGTCTCTCCCGAAGTCGGTTGTCAATACGAATAGCTAAATCTATGAGAGAGTCTAAATCTGGTGACTCGTTCCTCATCCTTTAACTCCTCGTTCAAATTGCGAAAAAACAACGCACGTAGCGCGGGGTCGTTCCATCCGCTCTCTGCGGTGTGAATACGGAAATCGATGGAAAAATCAGCCGCCGAAGAGTTAGTTTGTCTCAAATTACTTAATTAATGGACAGGCTGCGTCGTTGCTTTGCCAAGAGTAATCAAAGACCCTCCGTAGATCACAAGAAAACGAGTGGAAAGTAACAGTCTAGTAGATGGACAGTTCTTCCTCTGTATATTCAGGCTCGTACAGGTACGGTTGGGTTTGGGTGGGGGAAAAATCCTCATCAGAGTCTTCAAAAGTATCAATATGTTCTCCAAAAGTGGCCATTTTTGTGAGATTGAAGAAGATAGCACTGCACTCTACTCTGCAATAACAGCAGGTAAACAAACTATTATAGAACCGGTAACTTATAAGTGCTAGGTGATATCAGTCCGCCGCTGCCATAGCCTAATAGGAAGTATGACGCGCTGCTGCTGCTGCTGAGACATAAATCCTTCAAATTGCAAGGTTATAAGGTTATTTCAAACATTTTATCAACACAGATATGTACATCGATAGTCTGCCGTTACAATTGATTTGCCTCCGGTGCACTGTGTAGTGTTTCTAAAGCCATGCTACCATTGACTTGCTCTAGCCATAGCACCAGCGAACTCGGCAACTAGAAGAACTGAATGAAATTTTTTTTTTGGTTTGTCTTCGGTGTCTTATCAAAAACTCCAAAGAAGCTTAGCATAGCTTAACATAGCCTTCCGACTTGAAGCTTTCACCGCTCTGAATCTCTGACTGAAATAATGGGAACTTACTGCTTGTCAGTTTTTTTACTGCACGTCCAGGTACAATTTAACACCATAGAAAAAAAACCTGTGTAATTTGCAGGTCCGTAATGTATTCGCCAACTAATTCATCAAGGCGTGAGTTGTGTAGGACAAACTGTCATGAGAGTTTTAGAACTTTCATTTTAACTATAAATGTATTTGGGGGGGTTGGGGGGGCAGTAATTTTGAGACAACAATTTAACAATTTAAATTGGAAATGTTCTTATTGTCTCAATCCAGCGCAGTGGAATTAACTTGTCGGTTTCCCAAAATGATCTGCAGTGCCAAGACAAACAGTTGTGCTATCTTTTCATCACGTCTTATTTTCTCTTCACTCAGTCTGCTGAACTCATTTGCATGTCATTACCCTGCATTTGTGGGACAAAATAAGGAATTATTTACACCGTGAAAGGGAAGAGAGACGTGAAAGGACTCTGTCTTCCACAAGAGAGAACACAATTTGAAATGCAAATCATAAAAACAGTTAGTGGGGGAAAGAAAATGGGCTGAGCAGCGACACATCAGCCTCCCCCGCACCACTAACTGCAAATAATATCGCACATTGTTAATATTTTATTTATCAACATTATCTGACTGTTTGTTTGTTTTTTAGCTTCCCAACCAGAAATGTAATTGTTTACAGAAGGAGGAAAGTTTATTAGGAAGTCATTAGCCTGCTTTTGTCAAAGCAAACCTTGTAAGTGTGAGTGTTTTGTAACAGACTGGTGTGAGACACACACACACACACACACACGCACGCACGCACACACACGTACGCACGCACGCACACACACACACACAGCCAATGCCTAACCCTAACCTGAATAGAGATAAGGATCTGCCTCACTGGGACCAGGTTTTGGTCTCAATGAGGACTACTGGCCTTGATTCCTTCAGGCTCTCAAGCCAATATACATTTTGGCATCACTATCACTGTGATAAATAAACCAAAATCTCATGTGGACTCTTGTCATAGTGCCATTATATATTATGTATAATTTGAAAACATGATGTGATGAATCCATTACTGTGAAAACAGCTTAACAGAAGATCATTTTCATCAAAAGTATGATTGAGAATGAAGGTGCATAACTTTTCTTTTTTTTTTTTTATAAATGTCCTATACATTCAAATTATTGCAAGCTGACTTAAAGGGATAGTTTGGATTTTGTAACATTAAGTTATACGACACAGACACTAGGAGTAGATTGGACGCAACATTGTTAAATCATTAAATGAGGCTCCGGTTTGGAGATCTCGTCCAAGTTCAGAGCCGAGAAAAAAAATCAACAAAACTTAAAAGTTGTACTTCCTAAACGTACATTACATTAAGGTCTTATTGATTTTAGCAATTTCAGCTATGCATTAGCTAAATTATATTCACTGCATTATTTCACTCAAATCACATAAAGACGGAGAGTAAATCTGCCCTTTGTTTGTTTTTTTTCAAGATTGTCCAAATGAAAACATGCAACCAAAAGAAAACCTATGACAAAAGGTGAACATATTTTCCTCAAAGTTGTATACATTATTTTCCATTTCTGAACACTGAATACAAATGTCCACTGACAATAATTATATTCTTTCAGTGACAGCAGGGCGCATATCTCAAAAACATACATCATGAGACCACTTAACTGTTCTTAGGCCACAGGGGTTACGAAGAAAAAAAGTTTACATATGGAGGAACTCACACAAACTGTATTTTTCATGTGTTAAAAGCAGCTACACATTTACAATTAAACCACTACATATAGAGTAAATAATGGTGAAGTAAACAATAGATAAATAATAGCTAAACAGAGTAACTTAAACAACAGCAGGGTGATGAAGAGTAACTGCATGACCTATGCTACGTTTCTAGATGTTCTTCGATCTGTTTATCACTGCTGTCGCTCAACGTCTCCACTCTTCAAACTAATAGAGTCAACATGTGTGTCAGTGTTTGTGTATGACACACACGCTCTGCCCGACCAGTGACAGAGATGAACCTCTGTCCGTGTTTAGACAGGCTTGTCGGACAGTCTGTGAGTCTAAGCGTTTTGCTTTTTCAGGTGGAACCACAGACAGTCACTGAGGTCACACAGAGACGGACGTCTCCTGCACCCACTGCTGCTTCCTGTCCTGCTGCTGCTGCTGCTGCTGCTGCTGCTGTCACACCACAGCTCAAAATGATCAATACATATTTTCATCTGCAGCTTCAATTATAATGTAACATGACTGGTATTGTCGTCATTGTTCAACACTGTTTAATTACATTGAAATCACTGAACATTGTGTCAGTGTTTTCACACTAGCAAGCACTGGCATGGTTTCCGCTCAGGCTCTAGTTCCATGGACGGTGCCAGTGACACAACCAGTGATGGTCAAAGCAGTTGTTTTTTTTGGTGTAGCTGAATCATTAGAATCAGTTGATTAAAAAAGAGGTCAGTAGTTAGTTCAGTACTTCCTGCATGACTGGAGCACAGACTCTGTCTGATACAGTCACTGAACTGAAATACAACTGAACAGGTTGTGATTCGGCTCGACGATTGTCACCTTTCAGCAGTGCTGTCGCTAAATACACCAGACTCCTCTGTTAAATATTGAGATTTAAGACTCTTCCTTTTCTGTGCTGGAGATTAGTACATGTTTTCAGAATTTTTAAGTCTTTTTTAACTGATCTACAGTTCGGCATTGTTCGCTTTGATTCCTGTGCAACCTCTTCCAGTGACCACGCTCTCTGACCAGCCTGACCTGTTGACGTCACATTTTAGTATCAGTTCATTTTGCTTGGAAACTCGCCAGAGCAGGTAGTTAAAAAAGCCCCGGGTACCAGGTACTATCAATCATCAATAATTGGAAAAGCAAAAACAGAGGAGAGTTGAGTCATGCTAGAACTGTGTAATGGAAAAGAGCCAATAGTCTTTTCCATAGACCATATTTTGTTGTTCTGTCTTCCTCTACAGCTTACAGTTGACTGTGTACCATAATAGGACAGTGAACATAGTGGTTTGCAAAGAAAAAACAGACAATTTTGTTTCAGAATGACCCCACTTCAAGGGTTAGGGAACGAGAACGATATGTGCCAATATGAAAGTTCTATCAGTGTATTACTCATTCCCTAAGAAATTAATTTGGAATGTTGGGTTCATTACTTTTTCAGATACTGAAATCAAATCCTCTGGGCGAAGGATTCACAACATTACCTCCACTAGTATCGGACCAACCCCATAAACAAAAAGACAGGCTATCAACAAATAATTAATTAGTCATTTTTACCCACTAGTTCAAAGATTGTGATTTTGGTACATGATATTGACTATATGCAGTCACTTCCTGGTTTTCAATAAGTCAGCCCGGTCGGCTCTGTGCATACTGACAAATTTAAAATAGTTGTGATTTGATGTTAAATAAATAGACCTAACGATTAGAAATAAGTGTGTGTGTGTGTGTGTGTGTGTGTGTGTGTGTGTGTGTGTGTGTGTGTGTGTGTGTGTGTGCGTGTGTGTGTGTGTGTCTTAATCTTTTTTTCTGTCTGTCTCTTTCTCACCCACACATCCAAACACAACAGGGAGCTGAGATAATCCTCTGAGAGCAGCTAATGTGATGACACAAGCCTGTGGGTGGTCTCATTGGTCAACAACTGCTCTGTCTCTAAACACACAAAGAAACCAATGATGATGACAATCAACACGTTCAGCAGGTTCTGTCCCCCTTTTTCCCCTCTCCATCAAATTATGTTTCTTGCTAAGTACAAGGAAACATGTAGAGCGATATCCGTTTTAATAGCCCATATATTGATTTTATATAAATACCTTGTGTGTGTGTGTATTCATTTCACCTTTCTGTTCTGTTTAAAGCCCATTATTATACTTATTCATAAATATGCAGTGTCATAATAACTACATCTCTGATGTTTATAACAAAACAAACCATTTGAAAGCGTTGTGGTTATTTAAAAAGTACATGTACCACTGCAACACATGATAAGCTAGGTTTATACTCGCCATAGTGTGCCGGGCGTGCGCCAAAAATGACGTCATATCCTGTGTCGCACTGGGTGCGTGAGCTCCAAAAGGTGGCGCGGCGCTCCGGCGTGAATTTTTCTAACTGTTATCGGCTGCGGCGAAGGCTGGAAGGCTGGCCGAGCAGGTCCGCTTGTACACGCATTTGTATGGCTCTTATGTCCGAGATCACCGAGACAGTGAAATGGCCCTAAATCCATGGATCCATGTAACAAAAAAACTATGTTTTTTGCTGTAGGATGTGAAAAAAAAAGAGGGATCACTTTGTGAAGAGCAAAAGACGAGCCCATAGAAAGAGTAGTGACCCAGGGGGAAAGCCCTCACGGTGATTCTGGTGGTTTCGGGGATGTTTGTCCCAATACGTGAAACACCGGACAGTTATTTTGAGACCAATGTAAGCGATACGCAGAAGGTTGTTGTTTACTACTGTTGCTCGACAGTGGACGTTTATCCGGCAGAACAAGTTGAATATTTTGGTTGTACGCCCCCTGCCGTTGCGGCGAATACTGCTAAGAACAACATGGTGACTATATACGTAGGGCGTGCGAGTATAAGGCTTTATGGGTGAGCGAGCTGACTGTTGCAAGATGGCCACCAGTGCGGACGTTCGACTCCATTGGCCAGCACCGCGGACAAGACAGCTGCCCTTTATATATCTATGACATTGGTTCTCAAAGTGCGGCCCAGGGGCCAATGACGGCCCGTAGAAACATTTCTGGTGGTAGTTTTAATCCAGGAGCTACTAAGCTTGTTAAATGTTTATTGGACATTACTGGATACAGACCAATAAGTGTAAACAAAAAAATATTGGGTATTTACCTGTTTCTATATGGTGACTTTTAGTGTATTATTGGGTTATAAGCTGGTAATAAGCAGGTAGCTACAGCCCCCAATTACTAGCTCTTTACCCAGTAAATATATGGTAACAGAAATGCGTTACTTGGTATTAACCTGTAATTAGAAGGTAAGAACAATGGCCAAAATACTGGGTAATTACCCAGTAAATTATAAAGCGTTACATTAATGCTCAAATTACATTATATTAACGCTTATATTACTTAACGCTAAACTGTAGAACTGCAATCTGGTCATTAAAATTATTACAAATGGGATTTCTTTCTTTTTTTTTTTTCCTTTGGCGGCCCTCAGTCCAATGTTGGGTTCCTAAATTGGCCCTCAGGTATCAAAACTTTGAGAACCCTTGTTCTATGGTATTCGACCCAGCTAAGCTAACACTGTGTATACTTGTACATACTGTACAACTTTATACTGAGCAAAAAACTCAACTAATCACAATAATCAGTAAATTGTTTTGTGAATTGGATGCATGGCAGCATGGTGGATTTATGAAAATAATTTAGACCAAGTCAGATTGTTTTTTAAATGGATGACAACACAGGTGGAAAAACAGTTGACATGAGCCAATGAATGGTCATTTTTCTCTCCTGACCCTCCTACGCTAAATTTCCATCAGTTATCCTGTTTTCATTTGTATCCTCGCTCATAATCCCAACCGACCAGACGTAAAACCGAGTAAATCTCTTTGTGAAGTGCTGCCTTGCCTCTTGACAAATGATAAACTGCACTTGTGTCACGTCTCCTGAAGTAAGTGACAGTCTGTGAGCGGCAAACTAAAGGCTGATAGATGAGGTAATGCCGAAAGACAACATCCAGAGAACCAGAGCAGAGAGCTGATGAGCTGAATCCTGTGACTCTGTTCGTACTTTTATTTCAGGAGAAGCCTGTCATTTCATTTTATTGCCTGTGCTGAGTAGATGAACAACAAAACCGTAAAAAGATGTGTCACCGCTCTACAATCAAAGCTATAAAAGTTGTAAAAAAAAAGAAAAAAAAAAGCGTTTTGATGATGTTACTGTCTTGCATCATTTTAAGTTACGTCATGTTAACAATGCACCTGGATGTAAGCTACAGCAATTCATTTGCATTTCTGCTATTTATAGTTTGATTCATAAAGGCCTTCACAGCTGTGTTGATCCCATCTGGTTGTCTCCATGACTCTGACTCTGACACATGATGACATACTTCATTTCACATTTTAGATTGTGTTTCCAACTGAGAAAACATCTGTCACTGAGCATAAGACACATATATTAGAGAATTGGGAGATTTAGGTAGCAGTTCAAAGGCAAAGTTTCCTGGCTGAAATGTGTTTTGTAAATGATCCTATACTCAAATGAAGTGCTGGTCTTGGTAATACGGTTCCTTCTCTGTTTACAGATGTGATGCTTATTTCTGTTTTCATTTATTTAACCATTTATTACACACACACACACACATATATATATATTTATATATATCTATCCAAATGACTTGAAGCTGCAGAGACGTCAAACTTGAGGTTCTGACAGACCTTGTGCATTTTGTTTTACTTTGTCCACAAAATCAGTCTTGGACAAATAGAGTTATATGGCAACATTGACCGTGTAATTTATCAATTTCATGTTGGGCCTCATAATTACTTGTCCTTTTTTCCGATTTCACTCTCCTCATTTACTGATGTTTCTCCACTTTTTCTGTCCATCCATGAAAAATGTAAAAGACTAAACATCAGCAATACTTTTGTTATTGTCTTTTCTGTGGACAAGAGGAAGAGCACACAGAAGGTTCGTGGATGATGTGAAGGTGGACATGAGGTCAGTTGGTGTAACAGTTGAGGACATGAGGACAGGGTGAGATGGAGGTAGATGATCTGCTGTGGTGCACCCTAAAGGGAGAAGCCACATACTTTAATTTGTTATTGTACAGTACATAACTGCTTCTAAAGCCACAAATTTTCTTGTCTGTGTAAAGATTAAAAATGGCTTTGGAGTTGGGAGTTTTTTTTTTTTTTTTTTCAATGCAGCCAGACTAGCCTCTTTCCCAATGAATTTTCCAGGTAATGGTCCATACCCTGAACTCAGGATTTTCGACTCGGAGCAACCTCCACCACACAAACACTGCATTTTTTTTTTCTTTTAATAGGAATTGTTTATTTCAGATTAAATCAAATTAAATCGTAGACATAGTACTATTTAATTTTCAACCTTAGTTTGTGTGTAAAGTAAAGACCTTGTAGAGCAGGGGTTCTCAACGTTTCGATACCTGAGGGCCAATTTAGGAACCCAACATTGGACTGAGGGCCGCCAAAGGAAAAAAAACCAGAAAGAAATCCCATTTGTAATATTTTTAATGTCCAGATTGCAGTTCTACAGTTTAGCGTTAAGTAATATAAGCGTTAATATAAAGTAATTTAAGCGTTAATATAATAACACTTTATAACGCTGTTTATAATTTACTGGGTAGTTACCCAGTATTTTGGCCATTGTTCTAACCTTCTTATCACAGGTTAATACCAAGTAACACATTTCTGTTACCATATATTTACTGGGTAAATAGCTAGTAATTGGGGGCTGTAGCTACCTGCTTATTACCAGCTTATAACCCAATAATACACTAAAATTCACCATATAGAAACCAGGTAAATACCCAATATTTTTGTTTACACTTATTGGTCTGTATCCAGTAATGTCCAGTAAACCTGGATTAAAACTATCAACTGTAATTCATTGCGAAGAAATGTTTCTGCGGGCCGCCATGGGCCCGTGGGCCGCACTTTGAGAACCAATGTTGTAGAGTGTTGATATTGACTGTTACTAATGGCTAACAATTTCTAGTCTGAGATAAGTTTATGTCCATGTTTTTTTTTTTTTTTTTTTTTTTTAAACCTTCTTATTTCCATCATGATAATCAAGCTGGCTGGATTTATTTCGATTCTATGGCTGTAAAATTGTCAAAAAATGTTCAGTGAGTGAGTTCTGCCTCTTTTTCCAAGATAACTTTCTCTTTTGATATCTGGCAGTTATTCAACTGTTTAAGAATTACGGTACTGAGAAGCTGTCCTCACAAACACCACCACTTGTGACGGTGAATCTTGTCTGTGATTGGACGGTCGTTCATAGTATAATGGGAGCAACGCTCTATACCTCTGTTTTGCAGTATCCATCCATTCATCTCCTACCGCTTTATCCTCCACACGAGGGTCTCAGGGGGTGCTGTGCCAATCTCAGCTGACATAGGGTGAAAGGCGGGGTCACACCCTATACAGATCACCAGTCCATAGTTTTTTTTTAAATTTTCGAGACATCACAAATGGTCTAGGAGTTATGGTAATGAGAAGTATGCATGCCTAATCCTAATCCAGGATGGTAAAAGAAGGGTCAAATACTTATCAACTGGAAGGCAGTGAACACAGGGGTGAAGTCGTTCTGAGTTCCAATGTAAACAGAACAAAGCGTAAGCTCAATAGTTATCTCATTCACCTTTTGAAAGCAAATAAGTGTATTTCACCAGAGATATTCCTAAGAATCCCTGACTTAAAGTATTGCAACACTTGACACATGTAAATTTGCACTTACACAGGATTTGAAGGTATTAAATTGCATTTCTCAATCAGATATCCTTGTTATTTTGAGGTGTTGCTGTTTAAAGACTTAACTGTTTGTCATGCCTGCATATGATGGATGAATCGGCTGCATTAAAGTTCTATCAATCAGTATTTCTATGGTGGTATCATTTGCTGGACATCTGCAAAACAAATGTTTTAAACCTCATTTTGGTGCAAGAACTGGAAAAACAAAAACCCCTCACGAGTAAACTCTCTTCATCATCATCATCCTCAGGATTGTGCCGGATTTTACAACTGAGTGAGGGTTGGATCAAGGGTTAGTTGTCGAGAATCCATCTTTGAGACTGTATTGACTGAACTCTCCTGGGCCACAGAAAAAAACTTTTTTTTGGTTTAAACTGGAGATGGTGATGTGAAAAAACCCTCTACCCATGCAGCGCTGTCAGTCTGTCTGTGATGATAAATTCTCCAGGGGATTGTAAAAGTTAGACGAGATCGGTTTCAGATACGTGTTGAGTGCAAAGGTTAGAGTTTATGGGTGGCCCCTACAGAGTTCAGGGGTAAACACTCTGAAGCGGGGTGCGAGTTTCATAGCAGATTTATTATATGCTTAAACCTAAACTATGAATCTGTACCCATCAGAGATAATGTTTTTCATGTGACCTGTTTTTCATCAATACAATTAGTCTATGAACAGATCAACATCCTGTCTTATAATTGTTAAAATCATTTTCCTTTTATATTTTCCATCTACTTCAGCTCTTTCTGCCACTAGTCATATTATAATTGTATACATTTTGTTCTCAGTGTTAAAGACACTTTGCTGAGAACTAAAACCAAAACAGCTAAAGAGACCTGGGAATGTGTGCGATAGAGAAACTTTTCCTTTTATTGTTGTAAAAAAAAAATGTTTGTTCATAAATTAGGACTCAAATTTTATGTCTATGTAAATAAACTCAAGGGATCTAGTTCTAAGATCTAGTTCTAGTTCTAAGCAGAGATACGAGTAACCCATACCCACACATTGAGACACATATCGATCCTTGCATTCATCCCAAAAAAAGTATGATATTTTAACAAATTAGAGAATAAATTCTGAATGAGGCTAATGTCAAATTTGCACCAGATTAGATTAAATTAGACTGGGATTCTGTTCAAACTGAGTTTGGAAATGCAAATTGGATTGAATATGGAAAGTTATATTAAAATACACACTGCATCCAGATAAGGAAATACAAAGTTTGGACACACCAGTCAAAAAATTTGGAGACACCTTTCCATTTACTTGAATGAGGAAACTTTTGACTGGTAGTGTATATTGGTGCAAGGTATCTGTGTATTGTTGTGGTTGTTTCATGTCTTTCTGTTGGCCCTTAATGTTTAAAAATGTATGTGTTTTGCATGACTTTGCATTCATTTTTGTCTTTTTGTGGTCATTTGTCCTTCCCTTACTATTTGTGTGTGTACTTCAGGGACATTATTCGTGAGAAAACCCTCTGACCACATGCACTCAAGGTCTGTCCCTGGCCTATTAAAGCTGACCTAGACCAGAAGTTCCAATCAACGCTGTTTTTTAGTGTGTATCTGTGTCAATACCTTGTTTAAGAAGCCCTGAAGGTTCTAAACAAACAGTTCAGCCACTGCTGAGAACGCTGTGTTTTATTGTAATCTCAGGCTCAGCGAGATCTCTGAAAAAACCCGGTCCGGTTACGTAAACAGCGGTTCTCCTGAACAGCAGATCGTCCTGCTCCGGGCACTAGTCCGGGCACATCCGGTTGCGTACATTGAACCGCAGAAGAAGAATAACGTCCGTTGTGGAGGTGTTTCACGAGCGACAGTGTCTTCTGACTCCGGGTCAAAGTCATAAAAGGGACTGCAGTGGGGAGTCGTGAAGAAGCTATTTTTAAACATTGTTAAAACAATGTTTTGATAATGAGTAGCAGTGCATCCACCGTTCCAGAGGGGGGAGCTGTGCTTCTGAGAGCGGGTGTGCTGATTATGTCACTTCCGGGTACTGGCCAATCACAACACACTCTGTCTTCTGGGTGTGAGAATTCAGTCTGAAATATCGCGGCTGGGAAACAGCATTCGTAAAAAACAGATTCCTATCAGCTCATTTACAGCAACTAGGAGGTTTTTGACCATAAAAACAAGTTAATGTATGTAAGTAGACCTCCATAACTAACGTATATGTGCAACAGGACCACTCTATGTGAGCTTTAAGTAATCCAGCCATGAATGAGATAATTAATGGTTGCAGTGTGCCCCGTGTTTCATAATTAATGCCCATCTGTGTGTTGAGTGTAAATGAGTCACAAAAGGAATCGAGCATGCTGCCCACCAACCAGACCATGTCCTTTTCTCTCTCTGGGCCTCATGAGTCAACATTTCATTGAGGTACATAGTGACATATGTCTCTCTCACACTGCCCCCAGGGAATACTTTTAACAAGGTGGGGGAATACCTGAGCTCTCCTGTGCTTTAAGTGGTTAACTCTCCGGTTACACTCTCCTGTGGGAGTGAGCCACTTGCATTTTATTCACAGTTTTCCCACAGACCCTTCAAGCAGAGTGGCCTTAGAACGTTCTGTCCTGCATGAAACACTGGAAACTAGACACTCCTCTCTCCTCAATCCAGGCTAAAGGGATCGCAGCACACAGGGCGATCATCTTACAAGCTCCCACGTCAGACACTGAGTTTACCTGAAAGGGCCATGCTGTCAGCTCCCTACTGTAAATGCTGTGAGAGTAAAGGTGCAGCTTTAACAGCTCAGGTAGATTAATCCATGGCCTTTACTGACCTTTCTTCATCCAGCACACCTATCTGCTTAGCAGTGTGAGTAATAATCCCACATCATATCTAACAGAAGACGTCATTTGAGTGTGGTTTGAATGTGAAACTTTAAGGCTAACTCTCAACTGTAGTTATCAAACCAATATAAAAGTCTCTCTGAAGCAAAGGTCACCTAGTAAGTTTGGCTGAGGGTCCATTTTTTTCTCAATGGCCAACCCATTGTATCTTCCTCAGAATTTTTTTCTATTAAATCTTATTTCTTCTAATCTAAACTATCCAATTGTGTACTAAAATTACTCTAATTCTGCTTTTTGTCTTATAATGTCTTCAGTCAGAGACAAATACCCACATTTGTGACTGTCCTTAAGCTGTTCATCACGCAAATCTCTGCAGTGTTTTTTATTCAAATGTTCTCAGACACTATTTTCTAATAGTGCTTTTTCATTAGTTCGAGCACGACTCAGCTCTACTGGGTTTGTTATCAGGCACGTAGTTTTCCATTACTTCATATTACGTCCTCAACGTGCGAGGGATCTTCATAGCACGGCTGCATGAAACTGCCATGAAGTTGTTTAATACGTGACACAAACAAGCAAACTAGTGATGAGCAAAGCAGTTGTTTTTGGTGCAAATAAATCGTTAGAATTATAAAGATTAATTCAGTACTTCCTGCGTGACTCTGTCTGACACATTCACTGAACTGAAATACCACTGAAAGAGTTGTGATTTGGCTCACAATCGCCGGCTTTCACCAGACTCCTCTGTTAAATATTACAATTTTAGACATTTCCTTTACTAAATGTTGTACATTAAATCCATATTTTCATTTTTTTTCATTGTCTTTTAAACTGATCTAAAGTTCGGCATTGTCCGCTTTGATTCTTGTGTCGGACATTGCATTCATGACTCCCTGACCAATCAGTGGCCAGCAGTCTATTGACGTCACATTTTAGTGAAAAGGCAAAAAAATGAGTCGAGTCAAGCTGAGTAGAACTATATAAAGGAAAAGCACCATAATATGTAGACTGTGTGAGTCTGCGTTTGATATTACTTAGTTAATAGCATCTGCAGTGTGCACAAATACTAAGCATTTTGGTAAATTGTAGTTGTTTGAAAGCTGCATTATGTAAACTTAACTGGAAATGTATTATTTTGCTAAAATGATATAGTATATTTTGACAAAGAACTAGTTCTACTTACTGACTGAACCGTGAAGGAAGAGTGAGATGCTGTTAAAAGCTCTGAAAAACAACCTAAAAGGATTAACCTTCACATATGAAGGTCTGACCACATTTTTATTTGCCACTACCTCAATGCTGACATTGCATGTAAAGGATTTACAACCTCTGTTCTCCTAGTTGTTGAGTCAATAGGGACCTAATGAGCCCCGCTGGCTCTGCACCAAAAGTCTGGTTCTTGATATAAAGTAGGAATCCTACACTTCAGCACAATGAGGATGTTTTATTTTCCACTGGAGATGCAGACTCAGAAGGATTGGGTATGTGAAGTTTACGTGTGTTGGCAAGTGCCTGTGCATCCACAAACATTAGCAGGTGTTCGTGACTGTAAAGTTAGAGGCCATGGGCCAGAAAACAGGTCGGTGTTAAGAAAGTTGGATTTCTGGAAGTGAGTGTTTTGACACTGTGATGTTAACACTGACTGTGTGACCGTCTGCTCTGCTGAACATGAATGAGTTACTGTCACAGAACACAGAGTGTGTTTTCAGAGAGCCATTGAGCAAACACAGCCTGAAGGTTAACCCATTACGGTAAAAAACACAAACTGTGTGCCACCACATAATTAGTCATGCTAGCAGCAACTCTGGGAATGTGGACTTGGATGTTCACACATTCAATGGTGAGCTGAAGAAGAATACTGCACACTGTGGTTCCGATTTAAGCCCAATTTATACTCCTGCGTAAAGTGCTCTGCGTAGCTACGCAGAGTCCTCTGCGTCGACGCAGAACCTGTCGAAGAGCCTCTGCGTCGTCTCCGGGTGCACGGAATATTTTTTAAGTGTCCGTCACTCCGTCAAGGGACTACGGAGACGGCAAGAGCTGCGATTGGTCCTCAGGACAGGCCGAGCTAAGCTGCTCTGTGCCGGCTCTCAGTGCGCTCCGGGCGTCCTGACAGAGGCGGAGCTGATCCCCGCCGATAACGCCGCTGCCGAACTATAAATACGTCATATCTTAACACACACAGCACATGTTTAGACTCTAAATGGCCAATTTCTCGCCTCAAATTATCTTAAAACTGCGTTCCGTGACACAGAAAAGTGAGAAACGGCCACTTTTTCAACAACAGCAGTCTTTCTCTCTCTTTCTTTCTCGGACGCCATTGCTCACTGTAGACAGAAGCACAACAACCTTGCGCAGCGACCCCTACTGATCGGGCGGGAAATTGCAGCGAGTGTCCGTCACCACGACGCAGAAGTATAAATGCTCGAGGCGTCTCCGTGGTGACGCAGACGGATAACGCATACGCAGTCGGAGAAGTATAATGTGGCCTTTAGAGAATAACAGATGGTAATGCAGTGTCTTATGGTTTCTTCTGATTTTAAACACAAAAACAAAAACAAGATGGTGGTACGATGACTGTACCTTAAGGCCTGGGACACAAACTGTCTTGATGGTTGAACTGCCACATTTATGCATGTGTCAGGGGAAAAGATTGCTCTTACACACACCACATTAACTTCAACCAGCATGTATATTCAATGATGACAGAAGAGGAAATGAACCTCCTAACATGTAAGTGATGGTATTCTGTATTTGTTGTGACTTGTTATAGCACAGTGACCAGCCAAGTACCAGGTACTAGGCTAGTGAGTGAATGTTTGTCTGTGTGGCCCTGGACTGCCGACCTGTCCAGGGTGTACCCCACCATTTGCCCTGTCAGCTGGGATTGGCACCATCGGCACATTGGCATGCATGTGGATAAAGTGGCATTTGAGCCCTTGGTGTGTGTGTGCCCTCTTGGTGTGGAATCTTTTGTCAAGTCCATGTCTCTTCTTCTTAAGTGCTAAAAAGCGAAGGCTAAAAACAAAGACTGTTGATAGTCCGCAGAGTTAGCCGATCGATTTTCACAATACTGTACATGTACTGTACATGTTGTTACATCCTGTCACGCAGGGTTAAGGGTTAGGGAGGTGAGGATATGACATCATCGTTCTCCTACAGTAGTGTATTCGCTGTCTACACGGAAACACAAGGCTGGCGTTTTGAGATTTTCTCACCCTGGGAGGCGTTTTTATTTATTTTTTTTAAAGGATGCGTATTCACCTAAACCTGTTTCCATGTGGTCACATAGGTCAATGTGTGAATTGGGATGAAACAGCACTGTAGGTGGCTGACGATTGGTGTCTTAAACCAACTCCTCTGTTCAAGGACAGTTGCTCTGAATGTATCGTCTTGTCTTGCAACTAGATGAAGCTAAACAGCCAATCGCAGTGATCTGAAAGGCACCAATGTTGATTCAACATGTCAAATTGGGCTATAAATATGTCTGCATGACTTCTGTTGATGCAGACAAGGGCCAATGGTTCATCACAAGCCGCACTGACGAGGGCAATGAGCTCAGGTATGGCCGTTGTCAACACATTGACAGCTTAAACCACTAGTAATAAAAAACAAACAGCAAAACTGGAAGGATTTTTGTAATTAGTTATCTGTTGGACTGTATACCTACCAATCAAAAATTCTGAGGCTTCAATTAATCAGAGGAGGGACGCTACATAGACTTGCTCCAACAAAAACAAAGATACCACATACCCACACCACCAGGCACAATGCCATGCCATGGATAACTGTGTGAACCACTGAAGCTGCAGACTGGTTTCCAACATGAACTCACTCTGGTGAGTGCTGCTTGTTGTCAGTGGGCTGCAGGGAGGGCATAGCAGTGCATGGGAAACAAGCTCGTCATACAGGACGATTCTATTGGCCTCTTTTACGTAACAAAAGAAGTCAAAAACAACACTGAAGGCCAATTTATACTCCTGCGCAAAGTGCTCTGCGTAGGTTACGCAGAGTCCTCTGCCTCGACGCAGAGCCTGTCGTAGAGCCTCTGCGTCGTCTCCGACTGCACAAAATATTTTTTAAGTGTCCGTCACTCCGTCAAGGGACAACGGAGACGGCAAGAGCTGCCATTGGTCCTCAGGACAAGCCAAGCGAAGCTGCTCTGTGCCGGCTCAAAGTT
Source organism: Microchirus variegatus (assembly GCF_963457635.1). Classification (NCBI taxonomy): domain Eukaryota; kingdom Metazoa; phylum Chordata; class Actinopteri; order Pleuronectiformes; family Soleidae; genus Microchirus; species Microchirus variegatus. The sequence goes on from NC_139814.1 coordinate 8,614,637, forward strand.
CGCACCGAGTGTCCACAGAGGCGGAGCTGATCACCGCCGACAACGTCGCTGTCAAACAGCATGACGGCCGGAGCAAAGAGGCTCACTCCACTCCAGCTGCCGAACTCCGTGCGTATTGCCCAACCCCTCAACTTCCAATGATGGAAAATACATTGCAGTGGTGGGCCCGCAACCAGGCCGACTCCTACTTGGCTGATCCAGCCACCAGCACCCCCAGCGAAAGGGTGTTCTCTCTGGCCGGGAATACCATCACCCGACTGCGCGCAAGCCTTCATCCAGCACATGTGGATACTCTGATCTCTGAAGTCATTAATGACCTACTTAATACACAAACCACGTGTTTAGACTCTAAATGGCCAATTTCTCGCCTCAAATTATCTTAAAAACTGCGTTCCGTGACACAGAAAAGTGAGAAACGGCCACTGTTTCAACAACAACAGTCTTTCTCTCTCTTTTTCTCTCGGACACCATTGCTCACTGTAGCCAAAAGCACAACAACCTTGTGCAGCGACCCCTAATGAGCGGGCGGGAAACAGCGCGTATCCGTCCACGACGCAGAAGTATGAAGGCTCGAGGGGTCTCCGTGGTTACGCAATCGGATAACGCATTACGCAGTCGGAGAAGTATAATGTGGCCTTAACTGGTCAAATCATTGCGTTTGTTATGCAGTAAAACCAACAAGCAAATGGAGCATATTCCTGGCACAGTAAAAAACAGCGTTCATTCCTTCAGACAAGATGAAATATATTCGTCAACAACCTTTTTTTCATGACGAAGACAAGACGATGAGACTGCACCAATGTCCTAAAACACTGGCTAATACAATATAAACATGCATTATTGATAAGACGAGACTCAAATGTTTGGATAAAAGATAAAACCTCTTTACTCTCGTCAACAAAATGAGGAGACGGATTTCATAAAAAAATGGGTGACAAAAAGAACACAAGTGAAAAGATGGATAGACATGACATTCAACTCTTACCCAAAAACAAAATCATAAGAGTTCTCTCTTGGTTTTAAAACACTTTAACAGGTTTTGTTACGGCTGATGCATTTGTGTGTTTAAACAGAAAAGTTTAAAAAGTGGGTCCTCGTGTAAAAATTTGGAAAACACAGGTAGTGTATAAGTCTTGGCTTTATGTAATCTAAAGGCCAAGGTGAGTTCCTGATCTGGATTAAACAAGCTCCTGGTGTTTCCTAAACAACATGTAATAGTCAGACATCTTGCTATAAGGGCTTTCCCGCTTGAAGGAGAGGTGATTTTGTCTTGTCTGTGATGTAACAGTTTGTTGCACCATCAAACACATTATTCAGATTGAATGAACTGCTGTAGTCAAACTTTAAATCATCTGTTGGCTCCATCTGATACAGTATGAAGCCGTTGCCCCCGAGCCAGTTTGTTGACAGTGTAAACATGTGTGTTGACCTCGGTTCTCCCCTGTGTGCACTTATGATGTCTGGGACAATGACTGAGCACCAGAGAGGCAGGGTCACTGACCTCAACCACTGACCTGAGGCGGAAGAGACTTCCCAGAGTATAAACATTGGTGCGTTCCCATCGACTTCACACATTTGAAGTGTGACTAAGAAACAGTTCAGAGACGAGCACATACCATGACATAAAGTTGGACCAAGTAATCACTTCTTCCAGCTCTCCTGCCGTGTTTTGGTACGCTTCCGTATGTGCCATTAATCACTATCTCAGGTTGAATCTCCGCCGTGTTGTTAAACTGCTGACCCATCTGCTTTAGTTTCATTTTGGGAAGAGGAAGAATTCCGAGAGAGCCAAATCTGGTGGGTCAAGTGGAAACCTGTGTTTGCAGAGCCCAAAAAAAATGTGTTTGTCTGTTAATTACATTATAATTCTGTAAATTGACAATCATAAGGACAACTGCTTTATCTTCCACTAGGGTCATGGGTTTCTGTAGCCAATGCCAGCTGACATAGGGCGAGAGGCGGGGTACACCCTGGACAGGTCACCAGCCCATTGCAGGGGCAAACACAGAGAAAAACAAGCATTCACTCATTCATTGACTCACATTGTCAATTAACGTCTGCATGTTTTTGGACTGTGGGAGGAAACCAGAGTCCCCAGAGAAAACCCGGGCACACATGGGGAGAATATGCAAACTCCACACAAAAAGCCCCTTGGTTTAACCTGGATTCAAACTGCGAGGCAACTATACTACCCACGACCCAGACATGTGTCCTCTACAAGAGTCAGGAAAATATAAAATATCACAAGACAACAAAGCAACTTAAAAAGACCCTAACCACAATTTCTGTCTGTGTTTTTTTCTTTGTTTGTCTTATGATAAAGTGATTGTGTTTGGTCAGACAAAACAAGACACGTGAAGACAAAAGCTTGTGGAAGTTGGGATTTTATGAACCTGGTTATCAGCAGATTAACTGATAGTCAAAATTATAGTTTCTGCCAACCATTTCATTTCTTAAGAAAGACAATTTTAAACGCCATTGTGTTCTAGACAGTTCACGACAATAAACACAAAGCCCTCATTTGGCTTTATTGTCTCGTCTCCATGTGACAGTGATGCATTGTCGTATCACTGCAATTCATTATGTTTCCATCTCTTTGCTGTCAATCAACTGCTGCCCACACAAACAAAGAAGAACCCGTGTGCTGTAAATGTGGTCGTCCAGCCTTGGTTTAAACTGTGAAATTTGCATTTTAAAAAAAAAAAGATAATTGCACAGCATTCTTTGGTAGTAGATTGGTAAAAAAAAAAAAAAGAAAACAAATCAATAAAGAAGGCATGGACTTTGAAATCATCTGTCTGATGCAGAGACACAGACAAAGACAGTTCGGTGAAACAAAGCTGCATCTGTTCTTGAACTCCAGAGAGACGGATGTGAAAGCAGCGGGGGGAGATTCACCCGTTCTGCTCCCTCCTGTTAAACCTCAAACCAATATTTCATTGAATCCCCCCCCCCCTGTTCTGTGACAAGGTGGAGAATAGGTTTCAAAGACATTACATCCTCGGGGCTTTGACCTAAATGTAGCAACAGTGGAAAAGGCTTGAGGTTGTGGTGCCGCGGGGACCCAAGTCTGGCTGGGCTTTACCGAGACCAGCTCTCCTGGTGAGGTGAACAGCAGCCATGACCCATTTCTCTGCTCCTTGTGTTACTCATCTCTGGATTAGATATGGTGAGGTTGGCTGAGCAGTCGAGGAGCAGAGTTTTATGTTTTGGAAGACAAAAGTAGCAACTAATGCTTTTTCATGATAAAGTTTGAGCACTACTCAGCTCTATTTGACTCTACTCAGTTTGGTATCAGGCACATTGTTTCCCATTACTTCACAGTACCTCATCATAGCATGGCTGCACGAATATGCCATACGTGATGTCCAGCTTTCTCTGGATCCTCTCGTCAGCCACCAAACACAGGAACGTCAAAAAGCTTGTTAACGGACGCTCTTTTTTAAATATGGTTTGATTCCTTTGTCAGGTAACGGGTACTATCCCTAATGGAAAAGCAAAGAAACATTGAGTTGAGTATTGACAGAACTGCATAATGGAAAATCCCAATAAATGTTATTGAAGGTCAATAACAATGCACGCACACACAGAGAGGATGTCACTTCTTCATTTTCAGCATAGGAACAGATACAGGTTTTCATTAAACCTGGTTAATGGGTTAAATATCTGACATTAGCCTTGTTCAGGGAATGGAAGATTCAGAATTTAAGTTCAACAGAAACTGTTTGTACAAGCAAGGACACATAAGCACTGATTTAACCACTGAGGATGACTGATGGCCGGGTAAACGCTGTAAACAAACAAAAACCACATCAAGCGCCACCTAATGAGTAGCTCACTTGTCAGCAAAATGTAAAGAAGTAAACCAAGACTGTCTCCGTGAATCTGTATGATGACAGACTGTGCCAAGTAGCACTTTCCTTATATGTGAAATTTTGACGGACAAACTATGAAAGGGAAATTCAAGGAACTGTAACAGTGTTCTGGTTCCTGGAGACCAAATTGGGGTTGCCAAATAGAGACCGAGTGGAATTCAAGTCAAGACCCCTTCACCTCAGGCTCTCGTCAGAGTCATGTTACAATACAGGCTCCAGTGCTCTGCTTGGAGCTGAAAACTTCCATCCATCCATTTTCTACCACTTAATCCTCCAATCGAGGGTCGCAGGGGGAGCTGGAGCCATTCCCAACTGACATACTGTAGGGCGAAAGGCGGAGTCCACTCTGGACAGATGGTCCATGACAGGGCCAAGTGACACCTATGGTTCATTTAGTGTCCGATTAAACTAATTGCCAATGTCGCATGTTTTGGGACAGTGGGAAGAAGCCAGAAAGCCTGTAGAGAACACACATGCAAACAGGGAGAACATGCAAACTCCACACAGAAATCCCTCACTCAAACCGGTGAGGCAACAATGCTAGCTACTTGACCACCACGTAGCCCCTGAAGCCCACTTCCTCAAGCGTCTAAACACAAATGTCAAAGAGTTTATTCACACTAGTACACCTGAAGTTTGATGTTACATAGTTCATGGTTCAGAAAGATGATATTTCATACCATATCATATGAAAATTAGTTTACCCTGTGTCAGCTTGGATTGGCTCCAGCAGCCCTTCATGTGGAAGATAAAGTAGGAGACAGTGGATGAATGAATGCCAAATTCAATTGGCCAGTCACAAAAAAAATCACTCATGTCTAACTTGACATCTAGATCTGAGAAGTACAAAACTAACAATAGAAATACACAACATAATAAACAGTAGTAATTCTGAAAGCCGTCTTGAGGAGTAATTTTCGAGTTTGAATAACACCAGATCGATAATACGTCAGGCTGGTATTATACGGTAAGTCACTTCCTGCACTGTCTAGCCTTGCATTTCAGATGCCAAACGCTTTTCTAACAGTCCTGGTATGTCTAAATGAAGCTGTAAGCCGACACAGAGCTGTCACTTTAACAGCTGTTACAAACTATACAACTATATTTGAAAAGGACATTTCTCAGCAGCAGAGACATTTGTTCTCTTTTCATTGTGCTGGTCAGTCGCAGTGAAAAGGGGTTTAGTAAATCTTTAAATCGTACAAGCGTGCGAAAGTTTGTACTCCTGATGCATCATATAAAGTCGGTTTGTTTAAATGCAATAAAAGAAAAAAAATTAAAAACGTGAAAGTTTTCCTTCATTTCCCCTCAGTTACATGATCTCACACCAACACACCTGTGTAGATCAAACTGAGCTCCTGGTGCAGTCTAATAATGACAGCACTTCACAAAAATGCCATATAACTGCGCAAAGTGTGTCTCCTACAGATCCAGTTAACCTCAAAAATCCTGCCTTTTTAGTCTCCCGCTGAGGAGAAAATGAGAACTTTCTCAAATAGAAACACAAACAGCCACGTGACATTTTAGGCCAAGAAACAGAGACAATTACTGACTGCAGGAGCCAATGTTTGTCTTTGTGGGCTTGCAGACTGATGCTACATTGAAAACAGAGGTTTTCCCATGTAAGACTGTGACTGTCATCTGCCAGAGGGCTTGGTACAAATTAAGCCGAGCACCATTTAAACTCTCTCAACATACATTCAGACTAAAATAGCCTCGAAATTGTAAACAAAAACTACGAAACTTCAAATGTCATACTTCTCATACGCAAATGCAGACTTACTGCAAACATATACTTCCTTTACATCAAAATGAGTGGGTATACAGGAGGTTTTTTAAACACTGAAAAAACTAGATGTTACTGTCTTTCTTTACATATAGTCATGATGTTTGCCACTGCTGGAGCCAATCCCAGCCAACACCCAAGGCAGGGACAACATACAGAGACAAACGATCTATGGGCAATTTAGAGTTTTCCATAGAGACATAATGGAGATAACATGCTAAGGCCCACACTGGGACTTGAACCAGCAACCTTCTTGCTGTGAGACAACCATGCTAGGCATGTTTATGTACAGTATATATAAAATATTAAAAGGACACAATGCATAATTTGTATTCAAATGGGATGGGAGAATTGCCTTAAAAAATATTTTAAATGACAGAAAAAACATCAAATGAATAAGTTTAATATAGTAAAACAAAAAGATACAAAAGAAATATGGAAAATAAATATCACAACATTAATTTAAACAGCAAAATAAAGAGGAGAATGACCCACCGAAGTGCAGGCAGATGGAGCATGGTGCTACCAGTAGTGGTTCCTTTGCCAGTGGCAGATGTTTCTGTTGGCACAATTATCTTCCCTCCAAAAGTTAATGATAATGAAAAACCTTCGTATGTCCATATTGAAGAGATGCCAAAAGCTTAAGTAGATGAAACCCGAGGAAAGACGTCTGGTCCATCGCCGTCAGCTCCGGCTTCTGTTAATGCCTGTTGTACACAAATCAGGAAACACACATCAGGTGTTCCCTCTTTATTTCCTGCCAATCACATGGTCCTCAGATGATTTGACAGACCTCTAAGTATCATTGGCTGTCAGGATGCATTCACTGACCCTAAGGGGAATTGTCTTATATCTGCTTATTGAACTGGGTGTGTTGTATTGCTTTCAAACTCAGTGCTGACCAAAATGATTTTCAATCACTGCTTGAATGTTGCACAGCATGTTGTCTTTTGTTTTGTTTTGTTGCTGTTTTCAGTACAAGGAGTACACTGGATGGAACCCAAAGTTAGCGCTTGTGCTCAGGAGGCGGCACGTCAGAGCAGAGGGAAATCTCAAGAAAGAGGCTTGGACTTTTCTGTTTTTCCAGGATCTCCAACCCTAGCTTTAAAGGGTTTTTGATGTAGCAGTGGTGAGCTGCATATTAGTGGTAGTTTAAGGGGCTTCATGGATTTCATGGCAATATACCATTAGGAGCGGCCCATTTGTTTTTGTTTTTTTGGGCACAGAATCATGAAGAGGCTCGATCAAGGGGATTTGGATGTAACGTCATTGGAAATGTACTTTTATTTCTCTTTCCTTCAGGGCCCAGGTTTGCCTGTCTTATCGGTGCACCTCTGTACACATGTGATCTGTAACTATTGTGCAGGGTAACACAACAGAATGGAGGGGGGCAAAAACTAGGACGACTTGGAATGATTTCTTGATACCCTCCTCAACATTTGACAATGGGAATGCAAATAATTTCCTGGTGTGATGTACTGAACCAAACTGTACCACTTATTGGAAACTAGGCTTATATTACCGAGCAGGGTGTTGGGAACACTTTAATGCCTCCAACCTGAGGATTAAATGCTAACATCAGCCTCATAGCCAGACAACACTTTGTGTTTTCTGCTAACGTCCTCCCTTCCCTCTCAGCCACTGACGTGTAGCAGGGTAATAAAAGACCTCAAGTTGCCACTGTGTTTTCAGAGACGTAGTACGACAAACAAACAACGGGAGTGAAAGGCTGAGCCTGTTGTTTAGAGCCAACGACATCCTGTACAGTGTAATCTCTCAACGGAGGCCTTTTGTTGTGTAGGACTGAGCTAACTGGAGGGCGTGGTGGTGTTACTGTACCATACCTCAACAGGGCTGTCAGCATGAAATAGAGCTGACCTCAACACCAAGAGAAAGAGGAGAAGAGAAGGCGATACAAACCCATCTGAACGCAGAAGCCATGAGATGAAATAAAAACGGAAATAAAGGGATTTTTTTTTTTTTTACCTCATTGTTATTTTGATGTGAAAACACCACACGGATTATGGTTCAGACAAAAGAGGCCCTGCGGTCGACAAGCTTAAATCATTTTCATAACTCGGAACACAATCAGGTCATTTCATAATGGGAATATCGTATCCCAAATGACAGAGAAATCCAGCCTCAGTGTGACACTGATGTGCAGTAAACACTCCTGCAGGCTGACAGCGGGCGAGGGGAGGGGACCACAGCCATGATATGTGTGTCACTCCACTTGTTATTATAACAGGACGTGGCCATTTGTAGCTCAGCTCGACACACATTCAGCTGCAGAACTGCATAATATGAGAATAGGAAATTCTACTGATAAACCTGCTATTGTTCCAAAGTGCCAAGCAGGGCAGGAAAATAAACAGAACATGGGCTTGTCCGCTGGTAAGTCCAAACAACAGCGTGGTTTCACGAGGTTGCCGTGAGCACCAGTGTAATAAAAGTGTCTTTGTGTGTGTGTGTGTGTCTTTGTTCGCAGATTGGAAACACAAGGTTAAAGGAGCAAAAGACTACTTTCGTGTCCCTGGTGGTTCCTGTCTGGTCATTGTTGTACACACACAGGAGCAAGACAACAGTAAGGACATGGATAGTTTTTTGTGACATAACAAGCACACATTGGGTGAAAACATGATAGATCGAAGTCAACACTATTCTCTTCATTGTTTTTTTTGTGTTAGTACTGAACTCCACAGAATGTCATGAGGGAGATAAACAACAGACAACACTCCTAATGTGTCCTGAATGTGTCCTCAGATGAGGCTTCCTATGTGGGCCACATGTTACTAAAACCATATGAGACCTGTGTAATTTGCCCACTTCAAGCCCACGCCCACCAAGTACCCACTTGGTACCCAGGTAGCCTGGAAAGGGTATTAAATGGACATGGGCTTGAAGTGAGCAAACACAGGTGAGCCACCATGGAAACCACAGACAAACCTGTTTGGGACCCATATTGTCAGCCTGAGGCTGGCTTTACACGACAGCGATCTGAACACAAACCGCCAAAGTGGCGTTGCGTTCCCACTTTTTATTTCGCGTTTAGACGAGCGTCTTTGGGTGGAAATCTGCATGCACACGGTGACGCAAAAGTGTGTGAAATTTGATGTAGTATGCATGCCAGGTGGCTAGGTGGCACTGTAAAGCACGGTCATACAACAACACCAGGAGCGCGCGAATGCGCTGAAACGTCCTTCTACTTCTCTCTAGTAGCGCTGAGTTGCCCACAGTCAAAAACCACAAAATTAATTTGGCGTAATTGCTGAAATGACTCCTGGATAGGTATCAGAGCAGCTAAGGCAGCTTGAATGTCGGACAGATGGATCGAATCCGACATGTTTGTTGTTGTTTGTCTGTACTGAACATGGATCTGACATCAGCGTACAGGAGGATAGCCAGCGTGACGACGCTGAAGTTGGCACCACATTCACCCCCGGTTCTCTTTAAAGAACCTGAGGCGAATGTGGTGCCAACTTCAGCGTCGAATGTGGTACCAACTTCAGCGTCGTGCCAGCGTGAGCAGCTCAGAAAACACTTTTGCGTTTTCAACCCTTTAGACGGGAATGCGACAGCGGAGCGTTATTAAGATTTCCACTCTGGAGGGTGGGTTTCATTTTTTTGAGTTTTTAAGCCCCAAAAACGCCGTCGCTGTCTAACCGAAAGGAACATCTGATAAAATATTTTGTCGGTTTCACCCGGGAGCGTTGCTGTGTAAAGCCAGCCTGAATATAACCCTGATGGAGCCCACATGGACTTGCTGGCCGGGTGGCTAATTTGCATGTAGTAGTTAACTAATTTTGGTTGCAACAAACAATCAATATTTAGTAAATTCAAAGTAATGTGCAAGTAGTTATGAGTGAACAAGCTGGCAAAAAACTGTGGATGAAGTCATGGTGGAGAAGATGGAGTCTAATTGGCTTGTACAAGTTACAGTTCGAAACAAAAGTAGGCAACATCCATTTCCCTGTCAACTCGCTCTCATTGGTTATTGATGGGTTCTGCTCACGCCCCAATCGTCGTTCAGTCGTGAATATCAAACATGTTTTAAACCTTCGATAAGACGTTGAAATCAAACCTGCTAACCCCTCACACTACTACATAATTTGGCCAAAATCGGAAGACACCCACGATTGTCGGAAGGGCCGGATTGGGACCAAAATCTGGACAATTATTCGCTAATGTGGGGCAGGCTTTACTAAACACATAGTGAGAGGTGGTGCAACCAGCCTCTGATCACAAAAAAGCACATTCACGAGGTGGTTTTGAGGATGCATGTGACCACACTCCTGAGCACCCCTAACTCTTGAACACAATCCTTCCTCAAGACTAATTAGAGACTGCTTCTATCACAGTTGTCCTCTGACATGCAGTACTTTCAGGGTTTTTTTTAATTATTTTTACACTAATCTGACAGCATGGAAAAAAAACTATATTTTTTTATTTTTGTAATGTTAAATCTAGCCTGGCTAACCCATGTCTGGAAAGGGTGCAGTCATCTCCCTCTTCACAGAGGGGTGACCAACGGACAAAATACCTCTGGTTGGACAGACCTACAACCAATCAGACCAATGATCTGGATGACATATGCAGAGAGATGGAAAACATGTCAATCAAGAAACGTGCTTATTGTAGTTTTCTAAGAGCAAAGGGTATCCAGTAATTGCATCTAATGACTTTTGCAACAAGTCACTTTAGGCAACAACCGAATGGAAAGACAGCTGCTCAAGATGCATCACTTCTGTCGTCATCGTGTTAAGCCAGCCTCCAGCACGCAAGCACAAAAAAGGAAACGAGAGAAAAAAGGATAAAAGAAAGAAATAATATGGAGGACCTACTGTCTTCCTCCACATGAAGTGGTGGGTTAGGGTTAGGGTTAGCTCATGGAGGTGGGGTTCCAGCTATTCATTACTATAATAACTGAATTACTTGCTACCGTGCTACCATTCTTCTTACCATTTTCCAGTCAATCGCAACTTCCACTATCCCAAAGATAATGTAATTTACGTTTGAGTTGTGCATCTGTAATGTTAGGAGAAGTCTTATTGGGTCCCTTTTTTTTTTACATTCTGAAGTTGGCCAAAATGGCTTCCTTGCCAGACGTGTTTACAATATCTTATGCAGACACAGAAATGCACGCTCAAACACTGGCCAGACTAGTTAAAAGCACTATTATTCTTGGTCTCAGCATCATTTTGTATTTGAGTAAAGGACAGGGAAGCCAAATCTGATCTCACCCGGTCACAGGATTCACATTTAGGACACATGGCAGTCATACATTATTCTGTCCACATGGACCCAAAATGTCAACTAACCCAACTAAGTTTATGTTAGCATGAGAAACTCTTTCTCTCTCTCTCTCTCTCTCTCTCTCTCTCTCTCTCTCTCTCTCTCTCTCTCTCTCTCTCTCTCTCTCTCTCTCTCTCTCTCTCTCTCTCTCTCTCTCTCTCTCTCTCTCTCTCTCTCTCTCTCTCTCTCTCTCTCTCTCTCTCTCTCTCTCTCTCTCTCTCTCAGATATATACAGTATAGTCTCATGAGAGACACAAGCTCAAAATCCCCCCCCCAAAAAAACACATGGTAAATATATATTGTAGCCTTTTAAAGGGGTTTTGTTAACCCGCCCCTGGGCCTCCATTCCTGCAACAACAAAATGAAAAAAACATCTCTGCCCTTGCTTAAAGCCTAACGTGGTTCTTCTCACAGTTATTGTATGTATAATGAGATGGTCTTGGGTGAAGTTTGGTTCAGAAGCAGCAGCAGTGAGGCCTGTAGGGGGAACAAGTGTATGTGGGTTTGTATCAGGTCATGATCGAAGCTGGATACCCAGCTGCCCTGTTTTCATTACAACCCTCCACTCAGGGAGCAGTTCTGGTGGAATAGGTTTAGCCCCGGGTACAGTGGTGGATGAGAAATCCATATTTGCAGCTAAATATGGAAATCTGCACTGTCTGCCTGTGCAGTGCAACAACTTAATCGTCTGTGGTAAAACCAGACATGTATGGCTCTGAGACAAAGGTTTTGCAGTTTGCTTCGTGTCTCTGCATGCAAGAAAAACATTCACTATTGGTGAAATGATCTTTGGATCAAATACAGAACAAATGGCTCGGGATATAAATTTCTCAATACCATATTTCATGCAAGGGTCCCAAAATAAAAAGTCATTATTTCCCAGAATCACAACATAACTCTGAGTGAAGCTTCACTGGTTCCGACAATGATTCAGAATATGAAATGATTTACAGCAAAGGCACATTTTTACACCCACATTAAAATCCTAGCTGCTCCGTCCAGCCAGGGAAATACAAATATAAACATCACTTAAGATTCCTACGCGTAGATGAGCTCAATAGCAAAAACAAATGACTGGTTAAGTCAGGCAGTGAGCCTGGTGCACATTCTTCCACCAATGGCTTTTTCATCTGTTGTTAAGGTTTGTCTCGTGCTCTGCATCTGTTACTCGGAAATTTGTCTGAGGTGGAATAAAAATTCTGGAAATGTGAAAATAATTGTAAACAAAAGTTTTTTTGTGATTTACTACGACATTCATTTGCGATTTGATAATGTCTAAAAACATACTAGCGCAAAAAGATATTTAGAAGAAAAAAAAAATACACATGCTTGTGTGAATCATTTGAGAAGCATTCTGGGAAAAGAGGCGGTGAACTTATAACTTCTCTTATATTTTTGAAAAGCTAATTTCCATCTCAAACATTGATTAACCCGCAATTCGACTCACCGGGGTTAGGGTTAGCTAACGCTTACCACCTGGTTTGGATCAGAGAGGGAGATGAATAGAAGACTGCATTCAACACCCCCCTTGGACATTTAGAATATTTAGTCATGTGTTTATTTTTTACTAAGTTTAGTTAGTTTTTTAAAAACTATTTACATGTTCTTAACATTTATATTCTCACATACTTTATCGATTTTGCAAAATTACAAGGTTTTTCCATGTTAATATTATTAATAACAATAATAATAGTAATTCATACATTTTTCGCTGGTATCACATTATTTATAACGTAATGGTGATGAACACTTGTCAGAAGGGCCCCCTGGGAATCTTTGCTCAGGGCCCCAACTGACTCTAGAACCGCCTCTGGAGGCAGGAGACGTGGTGACCATTTGCTAACAAACAACGATCTGACGCTTGTGAGCAGGCGGCTCCGGCTTAAGAAGTCTCCTGATTGCTCATCAGGAGCAGCTGGGGCGGAGCCGCGCAGGTGGAGCTGATCACCAGCGTCTTCACAGAAAGTAGGTCAGCCACGCCTCCTGCAGAGAGAGAGGGAGAGAGAAACACGGAGCAGCAAGGAAAACCAAAATAATTATTATAATAATAAAGATGACGGTTTGTGCTGCGAAAGTGGGATTGTGTCAATCAGAACTTTAAATAAAAAGCTAAGAATTAATTCAATATACTTTATTGTCCCATAGGGAAATTGTCCCACAAAAAATTATAAAACACAACAGTAAAATACAGTTCAGTTAAAGCAGTAACAATCGTTAAAAACACCATTAAAACCATTGCACATCCCTGGCCTCAAGTCACCAACCTATAAGTCAGATGTAGGAACGAAGGACTTTTTAAGACAATTAAGTTTGCCTGCTGGAACTGTACCATCTGTCAGAGGGTAAAAGCTCATAATTACTGTGAAGCGTTATGCCAAATTCTAAAGGTTGTTTTGGAGCAGAGCAACACCTTTATTACTCCTCTAATTACCTGTCAAGCCTACTGATGGTTGTGCCCATCAGCCTGCAATTTTATCAACCCATCCACCTCATTCCTCACCTTCCATTCGTCTCTATCCATCTCTCTTCACTCCTCGTCTCTTCCTATATTCAAATTGAGTTAGTAAAAACCAAGATGGACTCCTCTCCCTCTCCCAAGTCTCCCTTGACCCAAAACACAACTCCGTCTCAGTGTCAATCAATATATCTTATGATTCCAAAGTAGTGGGCAGTAAACAAGAATCGGCGAAATGAATTTACTGGAACGAATATACAGTATGTTCACAGGAATTAAACACAAGAGCCAGAGATGAGGGACTCAGACACTAGAGAAGGAGGTGAGGGTCTATAAGGTGAATGTGGTCAGAGACACGGATGGCAACAAGTAAATCAAGAAATGGGAAAACACAGAAAAACTACATTTGATTTATTTAATAAAAAAACTAAAAATTTGTATGTATCACTGACAATCACAAGGCGTGTCCCCAAAGCGAGGTTGTGGCCGAGGAAGTGTGGATTCGTCGCCCGGATGTCGTCAAATTGCGTCACAGCGATGCGGCGTCGGCTGTTCCAAATGAACCGGTCCACCTCGACTGCTCCGTATGTGGCCGAGATATATACGGCCGACGATAGCTTGTTTTTGAAGGATAGGTCTGGGGTGTCGTTCGCAGCCGACCATATCCCACTATTCTTTGCGTGCCAGTAGCAAAACTTTTCCAATCCCACATGGCGGACGTGTTTCGGCTGGGGGAAGCGATTTTCGTTTTTGAAACGCAACTATGACAAATCAATCACACAAAACACAATAAACGTTTTTTCTGTTTTAAAAGTCGTACCGCTATTTATTTACGCTATCTATTATTATGTAGTTTTAATCACGGCGTAACTTTCAAACCTTTGATTTACGTTAAACTTGAATTAACATAGATGTGGCGGTGTTATATAATGCTTATTTCACCAAGTACACTGCTTGTAGTTGGTGGCAAGAAAAAAAACATACGTTAATCATTTTATTTTCTAACAAAATGATGCTCGATTTATTCTCCTCAGAGATGAGCTCACCTCTTCACTCTGGCAAAGACGTTGTCGTTCCTAAAAGATAAGCATAATGTTATGCCTATATATATATGTGTGTGTGTGTGTGTGTGTGTGTGTAAAACACAAAACAAGCACTATTAACACAATTTTAACACCATTTACATTCAATGGTATATAAATGTCTTGGTTGAGAAGGTCCAGAAGCACGACCAGGGCCTCTCTGCTCAGCATATATATATATCTATATATATATAGATATATACATATAAGATTATGTTTAATTTCTGTGGTGAAGTAGGTAAACTACATTACAGCGACATGTCCATTGTATTATATCTGATGAGCTTGGATTAATATTACCGTTGAATTTACTGCTGTAGATGATGATATGATTGTATGGCTGCAAAGTGACATTTATTAAGGTTTCTATAGGATTAAGAGTTCACAGCATAACCATGTGAGAAACATCACACGCTGGCATATATGTTGAATCTTCTTCATATGTAATATTATTATTATTATTATTGTTATTATTATAAAAATATGACAAAATCTAAAGGCTCCATCCAAACTAAACTCAATTAAAACGAATATAAAACGTACCTAAAACCGACTGAAAACTATACTGCAACTAACTTACAACTAAATAATCATTATTTTGATATTAGAATCGTTCTTTAAGATAGTTGGCGGCAGATTAAGAATCGGGAAGAAAGCAGAATCACTTTTGGGACACGCCTAGAGTTTCTGGCATGGTTAAAAATGGATGAGCTGACTTCATGCAGCAGTCTTGATTGCACTGATGACACACTTTGTGGATCTGCTTTAACTCCAGCAGCACCCCTGCAGACAATCCCACATTCTGTCTGCTAACCTTCCCTCTGTTGTTTTGTGGATTTTGCCAGTGAATGTAATGTGAGTACAATTCATTTTGGGACATATACACTGATTGCTGTGTAATCTTAAACATTATTTCAAACATAAACAAATTACTTTTGACTTAACTTGACCTCTTGCCTGTACTTCAGCTTTCCTCTGAATCAATGTTTTCGACTCAACTTCATTTGCTTTGCACAAAAAAATCATGAAACTGGTATTTATTCACATACATAATTAGAGTCCATACATCCATGGCTTCGTCAAATCTTAGCTCGCTGTAATCGATGTTGCATAATATTGTCCACATGATGAAGGTGTGTGGTCAGAATGGAAAATGTATGCGGTTACATAATCACTGAAACCAGTCAACCGTGTGTCGACGTAAACAAAAGTACCTCTGCTGAAGGATTAGATTCTCCATCATTGGCTGAGAAAACCCTCACTTTATCAGAAATGTTTAAAAACCCACTTATTTTTCCAAAACAGTGACCATGCAAAATAAATGTATCTGGGGTCAAAAGTACTAGCTGTTCCGCTTTGTTCGTTTTTAGCCAAATTCTGCAAATACACATGTAAAAGGAGAATAAAATTGTGTTTAAAGTATTTTTTTGCAATGCAACAACATTGGTCAACAAAAACTATGCATGTTAAATGTGAAGGCCCATGTATAACTACTACATGTGTAGCTGCTTTTACTCAGATTGCATATATGTGTGTGTGTGTGGGGGGGGGGGGGGCATGGCATTACAACAAAACCACTCCGGATGGTGGAGAGCAGAAACTGGATCAAGCTGTTGACCACAAGTTTGGCGGTGCTGGTCAGAGAGAAAAGGACAGAAGTGATTTAAGTGGAGGACTTTCAAGCGATGGTTTAAATATTGGAAGTCCTTGGAATTTCTAAATATAAAACTCAGCCGTCTTTGAAAAGACGTGAAATGTTTTGAGTTTGGGTTCAGTTATTGCTGCTGAGGTTTGAACTTTTGGATTGATTATTGTGTGCTAACAATCACAGCCTTTGTTGTAAACATCTGTTTTGTGTGCTCGCTAATGTGCTAGCCGTTGAATGTTTTCAATGCAGCCGCTTGTCCGAAAAACAATTCCGACCAAAAGACGTGGAACAAGCATAAGATATGTTCCTACAATAAAACTTGGTGAAAGAATATCCATTCCAGGGTTTCCACAACCATTACTTAGCTAGAGCTTTTTGAGTCACTGAAAAAATCAAATCATAGAAAGATCTAACTACTGTACTAGCCTCTTCCAATTACTGAATGGAATCTGGTGTTCCTACTTACAGTCTAAACATGGTAGACCACGTCCCAATCGGAACACATCATTGGTGGACGGTGGATCGGCGGTAGAGCAAGTTGTCTTTCAACTGGAAGGTTGTGGCTTAGATTCCCAGCTCCACTATAGTCTGCATGCTGAACCTTAACCCCACATTGCTCCTGATGGCTGTGTAGACATAATGTGAAAGTTGTTGTTTTTTGTTTTGGTTGGTTTTCTTTAACTTGTTAGTTTCGGTGTGCATCTTTTGCCTTCCTCAGAACTGTCACCTGATGTCAGGTGGTGACGTGCCTTATCAGCTGTTGCTGTGGATTTGAAGGGTCGACCACGCCTCCAGCTGTCAGGTCGCTCCCCCGGAACAGGGCTCCAGGTGTGTGACAGCATGTTAGTTCCCTCATCCCGGTTCATCGTCCTGTCTGCATTTCCTTATCTCCACTGCCTCCATGACCAGATTTCTTCTGCCCTAATGACTCTGTCGTTTGCAGTGGTCTGAAATGGCTGATTTTAACTTTTCCTGGTGTGCCTTTTATTTTTCACATAACTTTCTGGTTTTCATGTTCTCCCCGTGTGTGGGGGGGGGGGGGGGGGGGGTTCTCAGGGTTCTCTGGCTTGGCTGGTCAAAAAAAATTCAATATGGGAATTAGGTAAACTAGCCACACTAAATTGACCATAAGTGTGGGGAGTGAGAGTGAATGCTTCTTTGTCTCTGTATGTGGCCCTGCGATGGACTGGTGAACTGTCTATGGAGGTACTGGAAAACAATGTGTTTGATACCACATAGAGTCGATTCGAGTAGAGCTAGAACTTCAACTTCAGTAACCAATTAAAATCCTCATCATTGATAAAGTGTATGTCAGAGCTATCTCAGGACTATCTGATCTATCCCTTAGTTATGCAGCTATAGCAGCCTAACTATTAACCTCTTACTAACTACTACTTAAAGGTGAAGTAAGTAGTTTATAGTGACATCTAGAGGAGAGGCTGAAATTTACAACAAAGAACTGCTCCTCTGCTCACCCCCTCCCTTCCCTGAGCACTACGGTATCCTCAGCCGGTCAAATGTCGTCCTCGTCGTCTTTCTCCGTGTCAGCAGATGAGGTTCGTGAGGCGAGGGAGAGGGCGAGCTACCGCGGCCGTAGCAGACGAAGCGGAGAGTGTGGAGGCGGGACTTCCGCTACAAGTAAAGGGACGCTTGATTTGTTCTCTCGCGTTTGTCCTTACAGGCTCCCGTAGAAACATGGCGTCTCGATGCTAACAGTGACAATGCAACCGTGGCCCGCGACCATGTTATTTTACATGACTTTTAAAAACACTACGAAAAGGTAGGTAGGTGCGGAAGGTGGTTGTGAAAAATGCTAATGCTAATTGGGTGAGACAATCTGTACTAACAGTTTTAAAGGTGGTGTGATGGTTTAAATGTAATTTTTTTACATTTAACCGAGTTGCTAAACATTTAGCTCAAGCCTGCCCCTGTTCCAAACTAAGGTACGCTTTCTCCTGACCTACTGGGTGGTATCCAATGTGGTTTCACTCATAGCTACAACCTTTCTGGTATAATCTGTTTGTTCCCATGTTCCACTAAGGAAAACATTGCAGCATCAATAATAAAGATTTCCCTCATTTCAGTGTGTCTCCTCATGTCTCTTCCATCCAGAGCCAACAACACATTCAGATGTAAGCCAGAGGTACTTTTTCAGCCACAGATACCGGGCAGAGCTCTGTGTCCTGACAACAGCAACCAGAAAGTAATCAGACTGCGTTCAAGAGCCACAATTGGATATGTACAGTTTTTGCTCCAAACCTGGTGTTGAGCAATCAGCCTGCCCTAGACTACACCCTGCTATGAGTCCATTAAGAAACTGCCCACACTACACCCATTCATCTCTGTTCGAAGGGGTATGCAGGAAACCAGAACCTCATTTCCAATACACTGCCGGTCATACTCTCACACAAAGACCCCGGCACGGATGGCTTGCAATGTATCACTGACTTTCCTTTCCTATTCAGATATTCAGATATAAGCTCTTTGGTGATGATGTATGATTGTGCTTTATTCTTTTGATTTGAGAGATTAACTTACAGAAACACTTACACGTAGGTAGGACTTGAGGGGCTCAAAGTCTTGGAGAACATTCGGATTGCTGGCTAAATAAAGCGTGAGGGAGATAAGGTTAATGTGTACTCTGTCGTCAGAAGACACCAAAAGTAGGTCAATTGGCAGAGGATTGTTTGGCTTCCAACACAATGTGAGTAACCGAGATGTACGTGGAAGCAGAAGTTAGGAATTCCTCTTACAATTGTGTTTGTTTGCTCTCTCTATGCACATTTTAAAACCGAGAATGTGCCCTAATTGTACTTTGGAACATCACACGTTTCAGCCAGAGGCGCTGGTGGTCCTCCCCAAACCCCAGCATGTTTGGAGCTGAGGGTTGTTGCCTCGTTTAGATCGTTTCACTTCCCAGAATCCCCCTCCTGCATTGCCTCTGCCCGCAGAGCACAAAAGGATGGATGGATCCTCTCCATAAATAACTAGAAGAGCGGAGCCAAAACCACTATGTTTTTCTCTCCATGCTTTGTTTCAAAGCCCCAGATAGTTCACTCCAGAAACTCGCTCCTGTCCAAATGTGCTGGATCCATCTCAGGGACAGATAAATCTTTGGCACACATCTAAACGCAGGGGGAAACAAAAGCATTGAATTTGATCAATTGAGAAGAAAACTGTTGGTTGAAATGACCAGAGTAGTCCAACTTGTCTGTACATGATTATAAATAATGTGAAAAGGTTAGAATGTGTTGATGTTAAGCCCCTTTTTTTTTACCTGAAAGGAAATAAGTTTAATACATGTATCATGCAAAACTGTCACACGCTGCCTTCTTTCCTCTCCTCAAACGTTCAGTCGGTTTTGTGTAAGTTTAATATTATGGTGAATTTATATGTGTTAGTCAGACAAAACGGAATTAAATACGTCACCGTGGGAGTTGTGAACTTGAAACGTGGTAAACAGAGACTCAACAGTCGGCTCATTCAGACCAAAACACCAGTGGCTCTGTTGTGTTTGTGCTTATCGGCCAACAGACTGTAATTAAATGTAGCATTAATAAAGTCTACAGGAAGAATGGTGAAGTGAAATAAAGACACACTCGAGAAAAGGGACATTATGGCATTAAAAATACTGTTGTGAATTCCCCCTTGGGGACATATAAAGTTTTTTGAATTTGAAATTGAATGAAACCTGATCTACAGTAGACCGTTATTGTTATTGCAAGGAAGCAGAGTCACATGATATCTCATATTAATGAGCTAAGCTTTCAAAGAATATATAGGATTATTTCATGTTAGATATTTTATCTGTATTTGCAACACTGATCCTTTATTCCATGAGTGAATGAATTGATTCTTTTGGTTATGGCATGGTATGATAATGTTCTAGCAACCTTATGTTTGCATAATTGGTCACCATATGATTAGGAAATCCATTGTTGCTATATTTTGTATGTTTCTTTTAATTTATATATTTTTATTGTTGTTGTTGTTTTTTTATTTTCATTTCTTCTTTCGTTGTTGTTATTATTCACATGTTCGAAATAAACTAAACTGAAAAAATTGTGGAAACCTTTGTGTAAAAGATTCAAATTTATAAAAAATAAATAAAAAATAAGTTAAACATTTCAACTTCTCATGTTGGTGATATGTGACTCTACACTGAATAATCAATTGGTTAATGAGAAAAAATAGCCACTTAATTCGACAACGCAGGCTCACAAAAACACCCTCACCCACGAATGCTTGGCTTTAAACATGTCTCATTTCACTACCCACAGTGCTGCAGCTTTCAAGCACCCTGGGATTAGTGGCCTGATTAAAGCTGTATGTGCTCACACATCCCTGTAACACACACCGTATACAGTAAACACACACACACACACACACACACACACACATGGTCACGTGCACATCTCTCCAGTCAAACAGAGAACACGGGGAGGGGGTCAATAAGCTCAGTCTGTCACGCTGCCAACATGAGGTCTTATCACACATCAAGCCAGGTGGAGAATCTCACAGCACAAATGTGAGCGTCAACACATTATCAGGCATCATCACACACAAATCACAGCCACAGACTCCAAATCCAAGACTGCCGACCTCCCCCCACAACCCCTACCAGACAAACTCAGGTCACTTTATCAGTGCCAACCATGTGTTCATGTGAATTCATTATGTTGTTTACAACTGTTAATCACATCAAAATGTGTCATTACAATATGTTTCCATGCAATTAATTGTCAGTTTTCATCCTTTAACATTCATACCTGGACGTTTCAGCCACGATTAGCCTTCAATTTGAGGATTATCCATTAGGCATTATGTATTTCCTTTTTTTAGTTGACACATTTAACATACTTTTAGACTATGAAAACTATTTCAGTGGACTACTGTACCACCATGGGTCTGTGTAGCGACTTAAGATGCAGTTATTTTGGTATACCACCATTTGTTACACCTAAAAGCCCCGGTATACTTCCGTGCACATGCCGTTGCACATGACATGTGCCCCAAAGTGTGCATGTCGCATATCACGGACTTGCGTATCAAGTCTGGACACAGGGAAAAGGATGCATTACTACCAAAGATGAGGAGAGTTGTGTCAGCTAGTTCCTGGCTCGCCATGTCAAGGCTCAGATGACTATATTTGGCGACTACTTCTTCCGTTGCTGGAATGTCTTTTTGGTGAGTGGGGCTTATACTTATACTTTTAGTTCACGCATGCACTATCCCCATGCACCCAACATGCTCTTTTTCTAAATGTTGGCCCTGCAAAAGACTGGCAATCTGTCTAGAGTGTACCCCGCCTTTACCCTATGTCAGCTGGGATTGGCGCCAATAGCCCTGTGGCCCTCATGTGCAGGATAAAGCAGTAGACAATGGCGAGTTAATGCAATGCACAGGTAATTAAGACAATAAACTTCTCAGGTACATATTTGACATAATAAATCAAAAGTTATTGTGATGTTACCTAAGGCTTAAATAGCCCCCTCATGGACATTCAATAGGAGTTCTACTACAGTTGTTCTCCTAACCACTTTGCAGTAGCAGAACACCCTGTGGTGTTAGTATTCTTGTTAGAGCTCACTGTAAGATGCTTAATCATGGGGATAATGCTCGTGCCTGGAGAAAGAATCGTTCATGTGAGCTGTTTTCTGACTGCAATCTGCTCCCATCTGTCGACCAGGGGGGCATACAGTACTGTGTTTGGCTTATTGTTCACTGGAGGATATGATTGAGTGCAAGACCTAACGTCTATATGGTGTCAATTTCAAATGTATGACCTCTGTGTCCTTGGACTTCAAGTGCAAAAAAGGGATTTTGCACTTCTCCTTTTTTTCTGCACCCCTGTTGTATGCAGGGATCTGTATGTCGTCTGAATTTTAAAAACTGCTCTTGACACTGAAGCATTATTCTGCAGTAGCTGGTGACAGAATGATGAACAGTTAGCTCTGCAGCGGAATACAAGACCAATCTAGAGGCAAATTACTCACTGGGGAAGGTGTGCCCAGGCAATGTACAATGAATGAACAAGCGAGAGGAATGAAAAACAGAGCGATCATTGAACTCTGGGTTTTAAAAGATGGCCTCAGTGCCCAGTTAAGAGTAATTCACGCTCACAGTGAGCAGTAACGTGTGCAGCGCAATCTAGGTCTAATACAGACTTTTATGGCCTTGTTTTTCAGCGACCGTGGATCATTTATATCACTGCCAAGTTGGAGGCCAAATAAAGCAAAAGCCTCAAGCCGTGCACAAGGAGCTATTCAGATCATTGAAATACAACTGTGACAATCAGACGTAAATGTAGCCCTTCTTGTTAGTGAGGTTGGTCAAACTGGAGCCTTGGCACAGTCGCTAAAGGCTACAGAGCAATAGAGCTGCGACTGTTTCTTCTGATCTGAGGCTGATTCAGCTAATGGCGCAGAAGGGAATTAATCTACTGTAATGTTTGAGCAGTGTGACTGAGAACATCAAGCACAGACCATAAAGACTGTGAGAGCAGTCATGGTGCAGCGACTTGGAAAGCCCGATCTCATTTTTCTCTCAATTTCATTGTGTTGCCTCGACCAACATTCGCTCTGAAAATGGGAATAACTCATCACTTAAACCAAATCCTTAGAAAAACAATGTAGCCGTCAAAATGCCTTAGAGGTGTGAGTGGGAGGTTTGAGACAGGCAGTTGCTCATAGGTTAATCCGTCCCTCCTCCACCTCCTTCTCCAGACCTTCCCATCCTTTTCACATGCTGTGTCCACTGATTGTGTACATTCATCCATAAATTCTTACCAAAATGACCATCTGAAGCAGTTTGTTATTCCACACAGGCACGCCTGATCCCACATTCCATCCCAGTAAGTAGTGATGGTGACACAAAAAGGTTTAAAACAAGAAAAGGCAAAGCAGAGTTTCAGAGTGGGGCTCTGTCCTCATAAAGAGCTTCTCTTCAAAACATGCGTTCAAGTTTATCATCACCATTGTCTATCATTGACTTGCATGCATACTATTCTACAGCAGTGCAAAATGCATGATATTCAATATTATACCATCATTATATAGTTTTTACTGGCATACAGTTTATCATTTCACAGTTTAAACCTTCATGTTTATGTAGAGTTGCGTTATGTTTCATACATGTTGTATTCTATTCTGTTCTTTTATTATTATCTTTAAAGCGGACCTAGACGGGAAGTTCCAATTAACGCTGTTTTTTAGTGTGTATCTGCGTCATTACCTTGTTTAAGAAGCCCTGAAGGTTCTAAACAAACAGTTCAGCCATTGCTGAGAACGCTGTGTTTTATTGTAATCTCGGGCTCAGCGAGATCTCTGAAAAAACCCGGTCCGGTTCCGTAAACACCGGTTCTCCTGAACAGCAGATCGTCCTGCTCCGGGCACTAGTCCGGGCACATCCGGTTGCGTACATTGAACCACAGAAGAAGAATAACGTCCGCTGTGGAGGTGTTTCACGAGCGACAGTGTCTTCTGACTCTGGGTCTGACTCCGGGTCAAAGTCATAAAAGAGGGGGGAGCTGCGCTTCTGAGAGCGGGTGTGCTGAATATGTCACTTCCGGTTAATGGCCAATCACAAGACAGTTGAGAAGGCTCTACGCTGGCTGGCCAATCACAACACACTCTTCTTCTGGGTGTGAGAGTTCAGTCTGTCACTAACAGCATTAAAAAAGAGGATTTCTATCGGCTCGTTTACAGCAACTAGAAGGTTTTTGAGCATAAAAACAAGGTTGTCCATGTGTTGGCCTTGTGATGGACCCTACCTTTCACCCTATGTCAGCTGCGATTGGCACCAGTGGTCCTGTGACCCTCGTATGGAGGATAAAGCAGTAGACAATGAATTGATGAAAGAATCGTTGTGTTCCAGAAGGCATTTTCGAATTAAAACATCAGCAGCTTTTCTAGTTTTTCCTTGTTTTAGCGGCTGTTTTAGCCATATTGATGCCACAGCAGATATGTTGAGTTTTAAATCTAAAATATAGTCACAGTTTTAACGCTCAATATTTAAAAAGTAAGGAGGCTCCTGAGGCTACTTATGTACGAAGCTCCGTGTGTTTTTTTCCCCCGCTACTGACAGTTAAATATTTAGGTTTTTTTTAGTTGTTGTTGCTATTGAGAAAAATGACCCTTGTAAGGCAACTATATGCAAAGTTTAAAACACAAATGGCAGAAAAACATCAAGGCCCCAACTGTGTCAGACTCATATTTTCTCACTCTCCTCTGTCTTGTGTGTTTTGTGCATTCCTCTCTGCTGCTGCTCGGCCACGAGGCAGCACAGGGTCACAGGGCACAAAGAGGGAGACACTGAAGACGAGTGGGGGGGCCTCCCCTCTCTGAGTGCCGACTGTGTAGCAACAAGGAGGGTGGTGATGTTGAAGAGGGGGGTAGAGGGACGGTGGTCCCATAAATCTGCCTGAGCCGGTTTTGCGAGAGTTTGAGGGACGGACTTTCACGGGGAAGCAGTGAGGGGCCTCAACAGAGGAGCTGTTGTCAGCCTTCTGTCCTCCACAGCACCTCCTGCTTCTGTCCATCCGCCCAGCGCCGCAGTGATGATCCCTGCTCCAGGCTACAGAGCCCTGTGATCTCCACTTATGGAAGATGTATGGCTGTTCTGCCCTCCGTTAAACCCAGGGTCAGTTCTGCAGGGGCACTTATGTAACCTAAACATCACAGACACCTGGCGGAGATGAAAGACGCCAGGCTCATTTTTCACTCGCTATTTCCACGCTGAAATGTGCCATAATAACACCTAGAGACCTGTGAGCCCATAAAGACCGGAGGCTTGCTCTGCCCATGAAATACAGACTGTATTAGAGCGCAAATACTCCAGCCGTGGTGGCAGTTGTCATGGCGACTGAGACTCTACGCTCTTCCCTTGGCTGCTGAGATTCAAAATGAGGATTTTGGGCAGCACCTCAAGCTTCAAATCCGCTTTTTTTCTGGTGCAAACTAGAGGATTTCCAAATGTGCACTATACAGACATAACAAAAGATGGAACCAATTTTAATCACAAAAACACACACACACACAATATAGTTGAGACACAGGATCATGCAGTTGGTGTTAAAATTATTTTTCGGTGAACATTAGCTAGTTGTGCCCAGCTAAAAAGTATTATCATAATTAAGTATAATAACTTTAAAACTAACTAACCCCTTTTTGCCGTTGCAGCTGCTGAACCGCGTTAATTTCAACAGATTGTACCAGACAGGAAGTCTGCCACAGACTCAAAGTAAAACATTTCCGCCCCCCTTTTCAAAATAAAACACAATACGCAGGTCATATAGCCTGTCACACCTTCACATCAACATTACGTCGTGACCGGTGCTGCCAGGTCAACAGTCAATTAATCAGAGCGTCTCTGAGAGTCATAATGTACGACGAGAGACTGATTGTTGAAGTGGAGAAACATAAAATCAGTTTTGACACCAGATCAACAGTTCTTCCATGTCGGAGAATGAAAAGAAGCTGTTGTTGTTGTTTCCTTTATACACACAGTCTATCACATGATCTCGCAAACTCGCGTCCGTTCGAGATTATCGCGCGATCTTCCGTGAATACCGCTGGCTCCCAAGGCACCGCGCCGCTGCCGTAACGCGCCCGGAGGGGGATTGACGCCGGGCAGAGGACGAAGCAGAACCGCGGCACGTCTGTTACGCGCCCAGTGGAAATTTGCCTTGAGACAGTGAACAGCACTCACATGGCCAAAGCCAATTCTTTTCCCACCATCGTTTGTCCCCAGTCTCCAGGTGAACCTTGTCTGGCAAATGAGCTCCCAAGCCACACTACATGTGATGTCAGTGGGTCCTTCATCACATTTCATATTAACACACACAAAGACAATAAAACAATATAGAGGCAAGACAAAAAAAGAACAATGTCAATTTAAAGCTAAAAAAGAAATTTGAGTTTGTGTGCAATGGGGCCCCAGATTAGGGGGATGTTGCTGTGACCCCATCTCAAGTTAGTCATCTTCTAACCAGTGGATAGGCGGCGTGATCCCTCGTTCATCTGCCAGTGTCCTTTGCGCTGGATGTGCATGTGACTGTTTGAAGGGCAAAACAGTCGCATGGAGCACTTTCAGTGGTCTTTAAAACCGTGCATAGACCATTTACCATACCAGACATTCTACCAGTGACAACAATCTGATAACATACTGTATGTCAAGCTCGACTTGGCACCAGTTGAAATGAAGCGCCACTGGAGAAACAAGACTAATGGACTCATTCAGTTCAGCCAGATGTTGTATAAGGTAATAAACAACCCTTTTTGGCTAATTTCAGGCTGTTTTTTTTCTGAAGCGCTGATACAAACAAATGGGAAAGCAAGCTGTTTGTCGGAGGAAACAGGTGCTCGCATGCACATAATCACATGCCTTACTCAGAGAAGAATGGTCCCCCATACCCACTTGTGGCCCAGAGAATGGGCTCCAGCTGGGCACAGTGTATACTACACAAATAAGTGTTTTGAACATGCTTTCATGAGAGGCATTCATCTGAGGATATGACTGTTCGCAGGGGACAATGAGAGCCGATAGGGTCCCTGTGATTGTGATAAATGAGCTGACACAAACTAGAGCAGTAGGAAACACATGAGAGGCAGGCTAATTACAGGAGATGTTTGCCGCTTTAAAGAGGGCAGGGGCACAGAGAACTGTCTCTGTAACAACAGGGCAGATTATGAGAAAATGGGCACAAACAGAAAGGGCACCCCCCCCCCCCCCCACTCCCCACTCCTGCACATGACCTTCAGTCCGAAGGATTACGGTTGGATTGTGTGAAGTGGTTGTTTCTCCAGATGTTTCCAGACTCCAGAAGATTGGGTCCAGACATGACCAGCAGGAGATTGACTGTCGGGCACATTCACAACAGCAGCAGAATGTCCAGAATGTCCAGGTGATTTTCCAGACATTCTCTGAATTATCCGGAGATCTTCCTGCTGTGTTCTCATACGTTCACGCTGACTCTGACATGTGTGCTTGCAGGACAAGTTCTGCAAAATGTTGGAAGTTGTGTTCTCACATACAGTTCCTCCAGAGATTATCTTATGCTCAGTGCATTGGTAAAATTCTGTGTGGTTGCTTGACTTTTTTTTACAGATGTACTGCTGATAATGTCCAGAGAATTGGGTACGTGCTTGGTCTGGAGATATTCACGTAGGAAGAACACATTCATCTGGGTGAGATCCAGACGAGGGCTGGCACCAGGCTTGAGAATGCAGGGGAGTAGGACGCTTGTGTCCATTCACCCACAAGTGTTTCTCCTTTGGCCCTCTTTCATGAGCTCACTCGGACGTTACGTAAAGATTTAAGAAGAAGGCAGGCAGAGGAATTTTTGAAGAACATCCGGAACAACTTCTGTATACATTTCCTTTCTCACTTAAAGAACCTCTGCACCATTTCCAGAGAATCTTTGCATTCCAATGCATACATGTTTTCTACCTTTTAATTAAGATCTTGGACTTCCAAAAAATAAATATTTTCTACTTACAGAGCAGAAGTGACCTTTTGGACTCTCACACACTGTCTGAACTTGCAAGAAAGTTTTGCGGAAACCATTCCTTGCTTCTCAATGATCAACGTTTTTCTCTTAACACATTTGTCTTAAGAAGTGGATGTACAAAGTTTGTTTTCCCTCGATTGCAGGGGTCTCAATCTCAAATGACCCAGAGACAGTGGCCTATTTTTTCTGATAATTGAGGTGACCCATTCAATAAGTGCATAAAGAAAGACGGTATCAATTTGTTGTTAGATGATTGTGTCCACTAGATGGCAACTTGATAAACAAAAATTATTTACATGAATCTAATGTATGATGTAAAATAGCTAAACGGGACACGAGATGTGTCCAGCAACAACATAAAGACAGGGGCAGAATGTTAAGTCAAGTATTTATTAACTGACCAAGGATCAAGAGCTTTCACAACCTTTACCAGATACATACAACAAACATATGACAAGATAGTGCAGTCAAATGATTCATTAAGTGTAAAGGAACGTGCAGAGTTGGATGTGTTGCTAAATGCATCTTTAAACAATACTCTCTTACACAAAACAGTCTGATTTCTGAGTCTGAAGTTTAACCTGCAGTTAAACCCTGAAGGATACAAACATCAACAATGTTAGCAAATAAGCTAACAAACTTTTTTAACATGAGAGTCAAAGGGAGAATTGTTCTTCACGTCAGTCGAATCGCCCCAAAAGAGGCAGGACCACAAAACATGACTTGAATCTGACGATTCTGATTGCACAATGACAGATAATATGTCTAGAACACTGATAATAACTACTTTTTCTGGCAGAGATGGCTGAAAGGAATAGTAGTACTAAGGATCTTTGGAATTGCTTTGGAAAGAAAATTCTATTTCTCCTCCTAGTTGGTAGGACGTCGCCCAAATCTTCCCTATACACCCTCCGCCCCTGCCCAGAGGCCACATGAGCAACAACTCTTCAGTAGGGGTGAACGATATTAGCAATTACTGCAACATAATTTGGGTTAGGGTTATAAAAAAACACATTTATCATGCAAAATTAATGTATGAATATGAAAAACAAAGTGGTGGACGGCATGAAATCGTTTAAAGGGCCGCATTTGCCCGCGAGTGCTGCAAGTTTGAGACACAACTTTTATTCGGCACAACTGAATAAAAGCAGAAAAAAGGTTCTATAATTCAGAATATGTCTTTGTCAAGGCTGTGTTCAAACAATGAATTGTAGAAAATTCCAAAACACAACTTAATGAATTCCAAAGGCTTCAATTGTTGGGTTATATGTAAGTTGTATCCTTATATTATTGTCTTATGCCACATGTATGTGTTGGAATCAAGTCACGTCTTTAAATTGTCTTCTTTACGTTGGAATAAAGAGTGCTTAAACCAGTTTTCAACCTATTAAACATTAAATATTTAACTAAAACTGGATTTTTAACTCAACAATAGAAGTGCATTTCTCAGATCACAGTCACACTTTACAGAGAAAGGACTGAGTGGGCTGATGTAGACCTTCCTGCCACAGATCAGATCACCCTGGGTGTTTTTTCTCACCTCTAGCAAACGTTGAACTGCATGTGTGGAGGTGACATCTCAGCTTACATCTGCAATATCATCTGAAGACATCTGCAATATCTTCACTAAAGTCAGGGTGAGCAATACATTAACATTTAAATAATCTATCTTAGTCGATATTGTAAATATCTGACCTGTACTTTTTTTTAACTACTATGTTTAACTTCCTCTTTGTTAGTACTCATACTTTCTATCAGTAAACATGGTAGAAAATAACAACTTTTAAAATAGAACTCGGTTGCATCTACTCAGGCACTGCCAGCAGTATAATTTGAGTTTTTACAATCTTTTATTCAACAATATGATCACATCATGAAAGGTGATTCATGTTGTTCGAACAGCTCAGCAGGATGTGAGAAACTTCAATCTGACATCACTACAGTAAAGTAGCAGCCTGTTGAAATGAGTGTGTGTGTGTGTGTGTTAATGTAAGCTATTAAATTTTAATTTAAGGTTCCTAAATTTGACCAAACTACTTTGACAGGAAGTAGTGCTAAAGTGGCAACACTGCCTGTAAAATGTATATCTGACCCGACCCCATAAATGCATGGTCTTCTATTCTAAGCCTTGTGGTTGTTTTGAGTTTCTTTATGGTCTTTAGGTTGTGGTCACATTTTCTCTCTTCCTCATTCTGCGTCTCTTTTTTTGTCATTTAGAATTTTTCTGATCGACGATATTATTATTTGTGTCCTGGGGTCATTGTTGGTCTTCTTAAAATGATTCCTTTTCTCTGGTGATTCTTGTGTTTGGTGGACATTTTGCATCCCTGTGTTTTTTGTAAGGTCTCTGTCTTGTTTTTTGTGTTGATGTTGTTTTGTGCATTTGTGGTTGGTTCTCTCTCTCTCTCTCTCTCTCTCTCTCTCTCTCTCTCTCTCTCTCTCTCTCCTCTCTGTGTGTGTGTGTGTGTGTGTCTCTGTGTCTTGAGGTCATTTTCTGACTCGCTGTGGTTGTTTTCTGATCTTTGAGGTAGTTCTTTGGTCTCCTTGAGGTCATTCTTGTGTCTTGTGATAATTTCACGTCTCTGTGGGGTTTTTTTTCTTTGTGGGTGATCTTGAGCCTTCTGGTCATTTTGCCTCTCGCACTGATCATGTTTGTGTCTCATGGTAATTTTGCCTTCATGTGGTTGTTATCTCATCTCTCTCTAGTTGTTCTTGGGTCGTGCTAATTGTTCTTGTTCTTGTAGTCATTTTGCATCTCTTTGCAGTCATTTTAAAGACTTTTGTCATTTTACATCTCTCTCACTGGTCATTTTTGCATCTCTTTGCAGTTATTTTAAAGAAATTTGGTCATTTTCCCTCTCTCTCACTGGTCATTTTTGCGTCTTGTGGTCTTTTGTGGTCATTTTTGCATCTCTGCAGTGATTTTAAAGACTTGTCATTTTACATCACTCTCACTGGTAATTTTTGCATCTCTTTGCAGTTATTTTAAAGACATTTGGTCATTTTCCCTCTCTCTCACTGGTCATTTTTGTGTCTTGTGGTCATTTTTGCATCCCTTTGCAGTTGTTTAAATTTTTTTTGGTCATTTTCCTTTCTCTCACTGGTCATTTTTGCGTCTTGTGGTCTTTTGTGGTCATTTTTGCATCTCTGCAGTCATTTTAAAGACTTTTGTCATTTAACATCACTCTCACTGGTCATTTTTGCATCTCTTTGCAGTTATTTTAAAGAAATTTGGTCATTTTCCTTTCTCTCACTGGTCATTTTTGCGTCTTGTGGTCATTTTGTGGTAATTTTTGCGTCTTGTGGTCATTTTTGTGGTAATTTGTGCATCTCTTTGCAGTCATTTTAAAGACTTTTGTCATTTTACATCACTCTCACTGGTAATTTTTGCGTCTTGTGGTCATTTTTGTGGTAATTTGTGCATCTCTTTGCAGTCATTTTAAAGAATTTTGTCATTTTACATCACTCTCACTGGTCATTTTTGCATCTCTTTGCAGTAATTTTTAAGAAATTTGGTATTTTCCCCTCTATCTCACTGGTCATTTTTGTGTCTTGTGGTCATTTTTACATCTCTTTGCAGTTATTTTTTTAAAAAATTGGTCATTTTCCTTTCTCTCACTGGTCATTTTTGCGTCTTGTGGTCATTTTTGCATCTCTGCAGGCATTTAAAAGACTTTTGTCATTTAACATCACTCTCACTGGTAATTTTTGCATCTCTTTGCAGTTATTTTAAAGAAATTTGGTCATTTTCCTTTCTCTCACTGGTCATTTTTGCGTCTCGTGGTCTTTTGTGGTCATTTTTGCATCTTTGCAGTCATTTTAAAGACTTGTCATTTTCCCTCTCTCTCACTGGTCATTTTGCCTCTCGCACTGATCATGTTTGTGTCTCATGGTAGTTTTGCCTTCATGTGGTTGTTATCTCATCTCTCTCTAGTTGTTCTTGGGTCGTGCTAATTGTTCTTGTTCTTGTAGTCATTTTGCATCTCTTTGCAGTCATTTTAAAGACTTTTGTCATTTTACATCTCTCTCACTGGTCATTTTTGCATCTCTTTGCAGTTATTTTAAAGAAATTTGGTCATTTTCCCTCTCTCTCACTGGTCATTTTTGCGTCTTGTGGTCTTTTGTGGTCATTTTTGCATCTCTGCAGTGATTTTAAAGACTTGTCATTTTACATCACTCTCACTGGTAATTTTTGCATCTCTTTGCAGTTATTTTAAAGACATTTGGTCATTTTCCCTCTCTCTCACTGGTCATTTTTGTGTCTTGTGGTCATTTTTGCATCCCTTTGCAGTTATTTAAATTTTTTTTGGTCATTTTCCTTTCTCTCACTGGTCATTTTTGCGTCTTGTGGTCTTTTGTGGTCATTTTTGCATCTCTGCAGTCATTTTAAAGACTTTTGTCATTTAACATCACTCTCACTGGTCATTTTTGCATCTCTTTGCAGTTATTTTAAAGAAATTTGGTCATTTTCCTTTCTCTCACTGGTCATTTTTGCGTCTTGTGGTCATTTTTGCATCTTTGCAGTCATTTTAAAGACTTTTGTCATTTTACATCACTCCCACTGGTCATTTTTGCACCTCTTTGCAGTAATTTTAAAGAAATTTGGTCATTTTCCTTTCTCTCACTGCTCATTTTTGCGTCTTGTGGTCATTTTTGCATCTCTTTGTAGTCATTTGAAAGACTTTTGGTCATTTTGCATTTCTCTTACTGGTCATTTGTGTGTCTGTGGATGTTATCTCATCTCTCTGTGGTTGTTCTTGAGTCTCTGAATGTTCTTGTATCTTGTGGTCATTTTTCAGTCGTATTGCGTCTGCAGCATGAACCTTGGCCTTAGGCCTTATTCCCTCTGGTTGGTGGTTATCAATCACCCAAAAATACCAATTTCATTACATTCCAGTGATTTCAGATTAAACAGGAATGAAAGAAAACAACTTTATTTTATTGCAAAGTGTCTCTTTTTTTCCCCAGAAAAACACACTCTAATCCTACTGTGCTGCGGTGACAATGACGTCAGCTGTTAGGGCGGGGGGTTGTAGTGGGGAGGGGCGGGGACAGGACCTGTTTTATATCCAATCAGCGGCCGTGTATGTAAATGAGCAGTTGGACGGTGAGTGTGCTGAAGAGTATTCTGGAGTTGTGCGGTAGAAATCTTTCGGTGCGGACTCGCTCGCTGCTCCCTGTACTCGTGCGTCACTGACGCGGTGGATGGTTCGTTAACGGCGCACACAAACTCTTCTCTCCTTCAGATGTGTCGCACTTTGCTGCGATAAAACGGATATTTTCTCACTTTTCCCGGAGTCGCAGAGGAAGAGCAGCAAGATGAAATACAAAGTAAGTCCGTTTCATGGTTTGGAGACTTTGACGCTCAGTCAATTTCTTTATGCGAAGCTTGGTCTTAACTGTTAAAGTTGGCGTTTTTAAAATGGCGGAATGTCAAGAAGATGATGCTGGGTATTTTCATGTTACACGTACCAGGCTGACGTGTGTGTGTGTGTATATATGTATCATCTCGGTGAGCTGTGATACAGCTCCCGACAGGGGCGTACATACAGTAAAGATGCAACCCAAACCCTGCTCCCTCCGTGCCCCCCCCCCCCCCCCCCCCCCCCCCCCCCCCACGCCCATGTAGAAGTATGGACAAATAGATAAATTATATTTGACGTTTATCTGAATAGTAACGCATTCAATTTGAATAAAAATGCTAGATATTTAATCAATACTATTACTGTCTTGTATTACAAAGAAGATAAATATGTTTTGCCTTTTTTTTACAACTGAAATATAGGTTTACCCAGAGACTAAAGGCTTCAAAAATAAGTTGTTTGTTGTTATTATTGTTTAATCCACTGATTGTATTCTGAATTGCTGGTTTTATTGATATGTCCACATGAAGTCTTGTTTTACAGTATGAAGCCTTAACATATTCAGTTTATTGTGTCCGAGTCATTTCAGCTTGTCTGCTTTCACCGTTCATCTTGGGAAATGTTTAGATTATTTGTGGTACTTTTGGCAAATTGTCATGAAAAGCATTCTCTTTAGTCAGAATTCTGCCTCACAGTAAAATGGAAGTAATAACTGCTCTCTTTCTCGTGCAGTCATGATTCACGGGTTTGGAGGGGAGTGTCTTCACTTTTTTAACTCGATGTGTCCTGAACGGTGTTGTAGCTGCTGTTTGCCAGAGTTTTGGCTCAGACTGCAGACGTGACCTAGCACAAGCTGTGAGTTGTGTAATTCAGGACTCTTCGGGAACCTGCCCTGCCTGGGCCTGGTGTCAGGGTTTGGTTGTGATTTGATGGACATGTCCACATGTGTATCATAGTCTTCACTGACTAAAATGTTCAAGAGAGCACACACTTCTCAGAACCAGGGGAAGTCGACAGTGATGGGGAAAGTGCAAGGCCAGTGAGTGTCGCAAGGAATTTGCAGGCGGAAGGAACTTCAACACAACCTTCAAGATTGTTTACCTCATTCTGAACAAGACGGTTAATGTAAATACACGTGAACACTCTCCGACGTAGAAGTGTGTCTCCTTGCCTTTGTTTATGTTGAACATTCAGGCCAGATGGGTGCATAGAAACCTGTGCTCTTTGATCTTCATTATTATGTAACACTGCCAGGGGAAGCAAGAGGTTGCTGGGGAGAGAGGTGACAAATCAGGCAGGTAACACGACCTTGTCATGGATAGATTGTTTATCAAGTTTATTCTGGCTCACATCACTGCTGAAGTTTACAGTGTCAAAGTTTATGACCCCCCCCCCCCTTTTTTTTTTTTCTCTTGATCTCAACCGCCATGAATAATTCACAGCTATTTTAAGCACTGTTTTCCATGTTGAGCTGTAATATTTAAAGAGAAGCTTAACAAGGTTGCCCCAGTGGCGGCTGCCCTGCCACACATCTTGAGCCATGGTACGGCTGCAGTCTGACAAGGCACTGCCTTCCTCCTCCTCCACGTCAATGGCATTACGGATAGTTTCCAACAGATGCTCAGGTGTGAAGGAAAGGCTTTTCCACTATAGGTCACTTAATGCGTATAATCCCCATGATGAACCCGGGGGCACAGATGGGTCTCCAACCTCTCTCTCTAGGGAGGCCCAGGGATTTCTGAGAAGTAGCAGCATGGAAGATACATTAAGAAAAAATATGAGTAAGTTTAAAGTTGTAGTTCAACATTAACATTAAGTCTAGCAGCCAGGTAGATTAGCACAGCATAGATAATAACTAGTAAAAACGTTTTTATTCTTCACTTAGTAGTAGTAGTAGTAGTAGTGTAGTATCGAACTATACTCAAATTTAGTGTCTGGCTCTTTGAAAATTAATAGCCTTGAACAATGTCAGGTTATCCAGCCTTCAGAGGCTAAATACTTGGGTTTTTCCACCAGTTAGTCAGAAGTGAAGAAGACTCTCGGACGAGAGGTGACGCCTTTAAACTTAACTTAAGCAAGTCCAGTCGCCTACAGCCAACCACAGGAGATGACTGTGACCTGGATTACTGAGAACCTTCACAAACAAGCTTGAACAATGCTGTATTTCTGAGGCTCATAGTATTGTCAATGTCATTTTAGCTGATAGCACATAAACAATCATCTAGATACCGATCCCCTCAGATTTGTTTTGTGAATTGGAACCAAGATCCTGGGCAAAACTTGACACAGCCTCAGCTAAAGTTTTGCACTCACGTTCTGGTCAGTGTGGCTGTCAGACTCAATGTAGACATCCACATTGAGTCTGACAGTAACGCTGGAGACATTGGATGACATTTGCCGACCATAGTGGACTTCAGGACGGAAGCGGAAACTATGAATTGACCTTTTGTACACTTTGGTTTGTTCAGTCATTCATTCATTGTCTACCACTTTATCCTCCATCTGAAAGTCATGGGGCGCTGGAACCAATCCCAGCTGAGATTGGGGCAGAAGGTGAGGAAAACCCTGGACAAGTCGTCAGTCCATCACAAGGACAACCTACATGTAAACAATTTCACATTCACACCTATGGTGAATTTACTAACCTCTGAATGTTGAGAGGGAACCTGCTCTTTTGTTGACAAACTGAAGTACCCTGAATCCTTTGGCATCTTATTATATCTGTGGTAAGCTAATATTTGGCAGTTTATGTGGTGTGATAACCTAACTGCAGGGACACAATGGCTAAACAAAAGCCTCTTGCGTGCTCTCTTGCCTTGAGACTTCCACAACCTTTCAAATCATTCTTTCGCAGCTGACGTAACTGTTGCAGAAATAGCTTCACAACCACACTGAGGAGTGGAGATGTGAACCCATACACTGGCCAATATGTGTCTTCTCCTCACTTTCTCTCTTTTATGGGTTCAGGTTCCAGGCACTGGTCCAAAAGCGAAGGGAGCTGGAGGAGAGCAGACATTGTTTTGTGAGTGAGAGGGAGGAGGAGGATGAAGAGAGGGGGAGGAGGAGGATCTGTGATGCTGAAAGGGGCTGCAGAAAATGAAAGAGAGAGGAAGTTGTGGGGGGAACAAGAGGGCAAACAGAGTTGGATGTATTGTGGTGGGGGGATGGAAGTTGGGAGGTCTAGGGGCGCCCCGTGAGAATGAGAGCAAACCAGGCAATGGTGCATGGGAAGGTTGTTCGGAAGATGCACATGATTGTTTCAAGGTGCCTCTTTACATAGTTAATGAGTCTGGCAGCAGGGTATGCCCGGTCCTTTTTTTTCCTGTGTCTGTAGGGCGGTGGAATTGTGCAGGAAGACACTTTTTTGTATTACCTTGGCACAACAACAGTGCCAAAAAAAACAAACAATTTAACAAATGAAAAAACTTCTTGTTGCTTCTGCTTCTTCCTCTCTTTTTTTTTTGAGAATTCGCTGCACGTTTCACACATTTCAGCAGCGAAATTGCTTTTCCAGCCCACTGGCTTTCTGTCATGTAATATTTGAGACCGAATTTAACACAGACCCCTCATTATTCCACCACATGTTAAAAAAGTTGTGGAATTGTTGTGCTGTGACGCTGTGCTGCTTGACTTTCCCATCCCCTCACTGCGATGTTGCTCCTGTGCAGGATTCCAGTGAGTGTGAAGAGCTTCTCTCCCAGTGAGAATGAATAGCAGTCCCTCCTGCACCCCCACCCCTCATCCCTCACTGTGCCCTCACACCATGAGCCAACTATTAATATTTTTGAATCAGTCAGCATGTAGACTAACTGCATACAATGTGTGCTAGATTCATTTAGAGTTAGAGCGACAACCCAATGTCAGCAGCTCTAAACACATAATTACATTTTTTTGTTTGCTTGACCTGCTTGGCAGAAATAATTCTCGCCAACCCATACAACCCCCAGTCCTCTAATTTGAGGAATGCCAACTATTTAGCAGGGTCATCTCTCAAGTCGTAGTGAGTCAACGCCTGAGTTGACCCTTTGAAAATATGGCGATCAATAAACCAGTGTGTAGATTTCAATAGAGA
The DNA here is from genome assembly GCF_963457635.1 of Microchirus variegatus. NCBI lineage: Eukaryota > Metazoa > Chordata > Actinopteri > Pleuronectiformes > Soleidae > Microchirus > Microchirus variegatus. The sequence goes on from NC_139814.1 coordinate 8,651,719, forward strand.
CTCCTTAGCTGGCAACTCCTTAAATGTGAACAATGGCTGTTATTCTTTGTCATACCAGATGATAAACTAATGATTGTGTTTGCAACTTTGTGAATTAATTAATGAAACAATGACTGATGAATCCTGATGGCCTGCACATCCATTAAAAACAAATGTTTTTTTTGTTTTATTTTGTTTTTTTAAAATGGAATCCCACAAAAAAAATAAGACTGACAGCAGGACTTTTGTGGTTTATTGAAGCTTCTGTTGGTGGTGAAATGGGAATCTAGTGCTTTTGTATTCAACACTTCTGCCTGATTGTTGGAAGTCAATGAAACCGAGGCCAATGATTAACAGGAAGAATATTTTCCGAGAAAGAGACACAACAGTTCACTGTTGACAATTTAAATCATTTGATTTTAAATTTGCTTCAGCATCTTCAATATTAAAACTACTGTCTTTTCTCTGTTTCAACCACAAATACTTGTGGATTTTATTGCTGCAGACATAATCAGTTCTTACTTGCAAAAATGAAGAAATCTAGAAGCAAACAGCACCATATGTAGATGTTCTAAACAGTAATTGTTCAAGTGAATATTTTCCCTCTAGTGAAGAGTGTCCTTTAATCCGTGGAAGCCTTCATGTCTCAGAGGCAGATGATGGCAGCCTCAGTTGTTTGTCTATGAGATCCTTGCGCGTAGCGTGAAATCGGGTTGACACTGGGGTGCATCTCCACCTCATTAGTTATTCCTATATGTAAAGCCATCAAATGTGGCCCCGCAAAGATACTGCTAAACATATTTTACATCTTGGTTCCCTTTTAGAGGGATTAGCTCCAATCTCTGGGGGTTACCATGATGCACTTGTGTGCCTTCTTTTGGCATTGGCACTATAGGCTTGGAAATAATCCATGTTGTCTCTGCACCGCCAAGCTTGAGTGCATTTTGGCTGAGGACCCATGAGTACCATCCATACCGTTGTCTTCTTGTCTTTCTGACGGATCTTAAACCCCCCGTGGATGCAGTAAATTGTCCATTTTAAGTCAGATGTCAAAGAGAAACCCTCGACTTAGCAGGGATTCAGCAGTGTGGATGTATGGGTCTTCAGTTTGAGTGACAGTTTCTCTTCCTGCTGCTTTTCTCAGGCCTCAGAATGACTTGGCAGTGAACAAGAGTCAACGTTGCACAATGTAACTTCCCCAGCAGCCTTTGCAGTTCACAGAATGTGTCTCCAGCATGGCTTTTATGTCTAATTATAGGTTACACATGGCGTTCATGGCCAGAGCAAGAGTCCAAGATGTGAAATGATAAGAACTGGTCGTTTGTAGCCTGGATATCTTTGGATTGTACAGGAGGCAGGAAATGCTGCAGGCTAAGGAGTGGGCTGGAAATGTCAAGTTACCTTGTGGTTAACATGACAGTAGTAATAATACTACTTTTAGTAATACAATTGTGATTAATAGGAACAGTGAGGAGGAGCTGAAGTTAGTCAGATCATTTCCTGTGAGTTATCGTAAAGGTTGCTGGTGTGTCCAGTTGACTCATAAGTTTTACTACTATAGACTGATGAGCTTCAGTGTGGAGTTTGACCAAAGCAAAGGTCACTGCCAGGAAGGTAGAACCGCTGTTGTATACAAGTGAATATTAATTTGGTTGGTAATTGATTTTACATTTTTTTGTGTCAAAATCAGTATAACCTTCACAGTGACAACATATTTTCCATAAAATGGAGGTTATATAGTGTACATGAGTTTGTTCTTTTATGGACAAAAGTCCAATTACAGCCCTGAACGCACTCAATCATGACAAAGGGCAAAACAAGAAAGTAGCCATCAATAAAGACAACTTCAAAAGCTGCTCTTTCTCGGGAAGCTCTGCATCACTAAGCACCTGCTTGTATTTGTGGATTTTTCTATTCAAGTAATATAGATTTTTGGGACTGATATATATTTCAAGAAGTTGATGTTGTGAAGGAGGACAGCTTGTGTAACAGAAGAGGACACAAGGGATAAGACGAGATGGAGGCAGATGAGCTGCTGTGGCAATAAGAAAGAAGATGATTTCAAGTATTAATAACAAATGTCAGATTGTTCTAATATATTGGTCCATATAGAAAAAAAATGACAATGCCTCCGATGTCCCTGTGATTACCACGAACCCTTTTGACCAATAAATGTCTTTCAGGCAGTCGTAAATGTCAACACCAGTATGTCTGTATCAAGGCTTCTGTTGGCTAATTACATCAGCCAACCAATACATTGGTCGGGCCCTAGTTTCATGGCAGGTTTATGGACATTTATTACATCTAAATAATGCATGTAAGTGAGGCTGAAATTGAATTTCAAACAAAAAATGTCTGTCATATCTGTGTCACAGCCATTGCTGCTGCTGCAATAGTGAACTTCCTGTTGTGTTCAGAATGCATGCACCTGTCACTTTCACGTCGTACTGCACTGTTTCTTCATAACTGTCACTCTGAAACTCAGATACAGTGTAAGAATAACATTGATTACATATTTTTTTTGTAGAAACTGCACAACTGGTACAATAATGATGAACTAATTAAGACAACTTTTGCAAGATGGTGTTAAAGTAAAGTATACCTTATTGTATCTTCCATAAAAATTAATAATTGGTTAATTGTTTGTTCTATAAAACTTAAGACTAAAACTAATTTTAAAGAAAATGGTCATATTGGTGATCTATAATTCAAACAATCCATCAATCACATTTACATTTTACATACAGTTACATTTTTAAAAGAGCTGAGTGCTGTCTTCTTGCGTTTTGTCGTCAGGGAAACCACCATTATGACACAGAGTTTCAGCCACCGACAAAACAAACATGCAATCTCTCAAACTCTGATGTTTTGAGCTGCGGTGGTTTTGTCGTAGCTTGCACTGTGGGATCGACAGAGATCCCGTTGAAGAGACAGTCGCCACGACTGATGCTGTCAAAGTGCTGCGGCTTGTGAATCACAAATAGGGGTGGGTGTCATATTTACCCTGAGGATACAATAGTCTTTTATTCAGTGTTATACACTGAATGGAGCCTTTTCTGTCAGTTCAGAGGAGCCTGGTTTGTTCTGTCTCTGTAGTTGCCGTTGAATGAAAACACAATATGTATATTTAAGTCGCAAAACAAGGACAAATGAGGAAGTAAACGCTCTGAAATATCCACCCAGTGGGGTTTTTGATTAGTTGGTTACAACTCTCTTTCTCTCTCTGTAACTGTGGTGTAAATAAGTATTGATCAACATATCAGTGTTAGTGCGGCATCTGTGCATGTGTTGGATCATGTCTCTCTGTGTTGCTGAGGTTTAAAAGGAAAGCTCCACACTGACACAAACACTTTTTTCCACAAGACGATTTTCAGAAACAGAGAAGGTAAAATTTCACCGAGCCTGCTGTGTAATCATGTTAATACACAGCCACTGGCAGGACTTATAAAGAGGCTGTAATCAGAGGGTCAGCTTTCCTGAAAACTGTCCAAATTAAGAAACTACCATGTACACTAAGCTCTCAACCGCATCCCATGAGCCTTTTCTACCCAGAACCCTTCACACGGCCCAGTTATTTGAACTGGCTCTCACCCGCACCAAGCTGCACTCTAAGGAAAGACTCGTAAAAGTCATCAGGTCCTCATTATCGTCATTACTATAATTATTTTCTATATTTAACCATGTGAAATGAGGCTAAATGAGTGTGTATGAAAAACCCCGGGACACGTGCTACAGTGGTACAGCCCTCATTTTCACACCAGCCCCCTGCTGCACCAGTACCTGGCAGTGGTCTCGCAGTCAGAGTGTACCACTTTTTTTGGGAGCAGGCTGATTTTGTTTGGGTTGAAACGTCCTCGTGTCTTTGAAAGCAGCACTAGCCCCCGTTGCTGTGGAGACGCGGGTTTCTGCTATGTGGTGTGGTGGTGTTTTTGGCCACAGTAGCTGGGGAATTAGAGTGTTTGTGAGCTTGTTTAGCCAAAGCCACCTTCATTATTATTAGACTGATGTGTACCCCGGAGAGCTGAAACCACCCAGAGAGCAATGATGGGCCTCTCCAAGTTATATAAGATTGGTTTTATTTTTGGTCTGGACTTGTCAATGAAGGTTCATATGAATGAAAGGACGTTCGCAGTGTTTATATTCAGGCGAGACGCTAGTGGGAAAATAAAACTGCACTTTTGATGTAGAGATGTGTGAGTCATTGGAGGGATATGTGGTGGTGGGCTCAGACAGCTGGGTCCCCAGGCTGGATGTTGTCCTCCAGGTGCCAATATGGATGGCTCACCTTTGCACGATTTTTTTACTTTTTAATGACAAAAACATACCAGGCCGTGGCACCTTCTCAAAGCCAGTTGTTGTCAAGGGAAGCATGAGGAAAACACACGTGTGTTTGAGGTTTTCTGCTCGAAAAATATCAAAACCATTAATCAAGCTAACAATAAACAAAGAAAATATCCGCAACTTTGTCATTTATGGTTAAATGGATTTCAAGCTAAATGTGTAAAAAATAGCAAACATTATGTTCCAGAAGAGTAAACTCAATGTTATAAAGAGTTGGAGAAAGAAAACTTGTTTTTTTTTTATTTAACAGACTGCAGTGATGTGGTTTTGTGAGTCAAATCATCTGCAACCAGTGGACTAAATCTGAACAAATAACAGACATGTAACTACTGTAAATCAGTTTTAAGAAAAAGTTAAATCTGAATAATGAAAGAGGCAATTGTCCCTTTAGTGTTTTCAGAGCATGTAACACACAAAATAAGAGCTCTGAGGCTTGAAAAGACCTTTTTTTCTGTTTAACCCACTAAAAATCAAATTCCTGGACCAGAAACACAACATATTGACATGAGGAAGCAGTAGATCATCTCCCGCTTGGCTGACTTATAACAGATAACTTCCTGGAAGCTCACACTCAAGGGCCTCACCCTCCCCTCCCTCTCTCCATGCCCTGCCTATGCCTGACAAATGGCAAACACATGTGTTTATAGGCGGATCAGTGGTAAGTGATGGAGTCACCGTGTTGTGAGTAACCGGTGTTTATGCCAGAGATCTGACGCCCGCTTTAATAGTCAGTTTCACCTGTGACGATTACAGTGGTGTAGCGGACTGAAACAAACAAAAACAAGACTAAAGGGGCTGAGCGTTTCCAACCATCTGCATCCCTTCAAACAGATCTGCATGAGCTCGAGCTGCTGGTAATTACAGCAAACAACCTGTTTGTTCAGTGGGATTCAGGCTGGTGTTAGTGTGGGTTGTCATGTTTGGAATCAAATCTGGTGGATCATGAGGGGATCGCTCCAAGTCGAGGCGTCATAAATGTACCCGATCAACCACATTACGGCAAAGCAGTGCATGTCTGTACCTCTGTTTATAAGGCTTCAACTATCTGTAATATCAAATTAAGCTTATTTTTACATTTTCAATAATGCTCATGGCTAGACAGAGAAAAACACACTGATCCACCGCAACGTTAAATAACCAATCACCTGTTTGTATAAAGTCTGTATGTTTAACCAACCGCAAGCTCAAATAAAAACCAGGCCACGGCAAGAAAAAAAAGTGTAAATGTGTGAAAATACTTTTGAGCTGCTCTCATTGGGATCTTTGTGGTGCCCGCGTTCACCACAACAGATGATGTTCATGTACACACACTGATGGTGGACCTCTGCACAAGACCAGATGTTTGTGCCTCCTGTCAAAGTCATAGTCATTTACCAACTAATATTAACCAGAACTACTGTAGGAAATTATTTTGACAGTCACCATGTTGTTTGAGTCAAATTGAAAAATCCTGTTTTGTGTGCGAAAATGTGTTCGGCCTCTGAAATATTAAGATGTTCACGATGTATGTGTTTGGTAACCTTGTAAAACAAAGGTCTGAGTCTGTGTAGAAGTGCATTAATCTCAAATGATGAAAGATGTTTCCTACAAGCAGCGAGATTCAGCAGGCAGCTAATTTCTATCTGGATAAGCAGAACGTGCAAAGATGAGCTGCTGAAATGTGATTTTGAAGGTCAATCTGTTCAAAATTATGCTTAAATGCAATTCTCATAAAAGTAAATGAGAGTCACGAATATGAAAGAAGTGGGAAGTATGTTAAAATTGACTGTAGAAACCTTAAAGCAGAACTAAGCACGAGGTTCACCTTAATTAGGGGGTGTCGGCACTCTCCCTACTGTCTGATAGTAGAAAAACAGCCTTGCAAGATCAGGGCGACCCAGGCTCCTCAGAATCAATGTCTTGCAAGAAACAAACTGGCACTACACACATCCTCTAGCCAGGTATTAGCTATATGATCAATGCAGTGATAGTGTTATTTTCTCAAATCTGCAGCGATGCTTGTTGCATGTCTGTGAATGTGTCACTGAGGACTTGACATCTTTAAGATATTTGGCAGAAATGTTCCTCCTCTGCTCAGATACAAGTGGTTTTCACTTCAGAGTTTGTTTGTGACGGTGTGTGTGCACGTGGCATTGACTACTGTCAGACACAGAAGAGGACAGAGAAGCATGGAAGGTGCTGCTCTTGTGTCTGTGAGGTGATTTAATTTCCCCTGAGCATCATACACTGACCAGGTTAACCAAAGCAGGACAGGCATTATTCAAGAGTCGTGGATAAGTTCATGACTGGAACTGATTTAAGAGCAGTAGTGACACTGGGGGTCATGTCATGTCATCATGACATCACCAATACATTTATGACATATGATGGTGGGTGACTGGTTAATCTGTAGAAGTGTTATTGATTGCCAAAAATAAACTTCTATATAAAGTATGATATGTTTTTCAGTTAAAAGTGAAAAAAACATCCAGGTCTGATACCACTGAGCTGTGGAATCACAGTCCAACATCAAGCAGCTATTTGGTTTGGTTGGTGGTGGTTGTGGGTTTGATTGTCTGATGGGTGTTGCTGGCTAATGGCTTCCCTGTCAGTGTCATTCGACACTAGCCAGGGAAGCCAGGCCCCATAGTAAGAGATAACAGTGTTTCTATCAAAGAGAGTTTCACATGGGAACTGTCTGAATTAGGCGGGTTAGAAAGAGGAAGGCCAAATAAGGTTCAAGAAAAGCCTAAAACCTAAGTGGGCTTCCTGATTCCCACACTGAGCCACTGAAGGGTGAGGTGTTAATAACACAGACCAACATGAAACACTACCTGATTTTGAAAATCTTCCAGAAACTTTTCAAACCAGTCTCTTGCTTACATGTTTTTCTGATAATCCTTCAGAAGTCTGTTGGAATATGTATTGGTGATCCAAACGATTACTAAATGAACCATCAAATATTGTCATTGACATTTTGATTGGTTTTAGTTATTTAGTTAGTTAATAATAAATTAAGTTCTAGTTTTCATCTTACATCTGATTTATTTCAGTTTTTGAACAAAATAACACTTCTGAGAACATTTTTTGAGGTTTGGGAAACAGTGGTCACCGTTTTTCAACATTCTTGACATTTTGCGGACTCATTATACTAATAGATGAGTGTATGAGGATGAATGTATCTTAAATCCCACTGTCTGTTTCAAAGTTAATCTAATGGGAAAACCCAGAACAACTAAAAACAAATCATCAAGTCATACCGGTACTGGAAAGTAAAAGAATAAACAAATACATTTTTGCTAATTATTATTTGGATAATAATGTGAAGCTCATGGATAAATTAAAACAATACAACAAACACAACAAAAGCATGTGTGGCTACTTCCACGAGTGAAATCTGTTCAAGTATCAAGCTGCTGAAAAGGGGTTTTCATGCCCAGTTAACTCCTTCCGTGGATGAATAACAGCTAAAGGGAAGAGACTGGTGCATTTACAGAGGCAATTAGCCTTAAATGCTTCTCTCTCAGACACAGAGGTGGCACACTCTGGGGCTTTTCCTATCTCCAAAATCTGTGGGTTTGAGTCATTATCCCTCAGCCCTCACTGGCCTTTTGATAGCTGCCCTGGAGCACAACGCGCAAGCTGAGAAAATCCCATCAAGTTTAGATTTGGTTTGAAAGACATCTGGCGTGGAGCTGTAGGCCAATAGCAGTCCTGTATGGTAATGTGTAGAGTTCACCAGCATGTCGCTCGCCAAAGAAGCACAATTAAGCATGGTAGCCTCTATTGTTTTGAACAAATTGTTGGTATTCTGTGAAACTGGTACCCCTCTCAATGTTGTACAGTGAACATGATGTTGTAGTTGGCTTAGCTGATGATATAAGGTTATGGTTTAGCCCTAGGTGTGGTGTGGATAAGTGGAGTTAAAATACTAAAGGACAGAACCTTCATGTTGTTTCTAGTTTTTGTGCTAAGCTAATTTCACTAGCTCTCAGATCTGTTTGATTTTGGTGGGCAAAACTTGAAATAAGAAAATCTCTTTCTTTCTGCAGAACCTGATGGCCAAAGCATTGTACGACAATATGCCCGAATCCCCCGAGGAACTGGCCTTCCGTAAAGGGGACATCCTGACAGTCATTGAGCAGAACACGGGAGGCCTGGAAGGCTGGTGGCTCTGCTCCCTGCACGGCCGCCAAGGCATCGCCCCAGGCAACCGACTGAAACTGCTAATCGGACCCATGTTTGACTCGCAGTCACCAGCTGCCTCCGCGGCTACTACTGTTGCCCATTCTCCTCAGAGCTATCAGCAGAAGGCTGGTTCAGGGTCTCAGGGGCTCTACCAGGTGCCCCCATCCCTCCAGAGTCCACAACAGCAGAGTGTCTACCAGGTTCCGTCTGGACAAGACGTCTACCAAGTCCCACCAAGGAGTACACTAGCTGCAGACAACACACCCAGCAAGGTGAGAAACAGTGGAGTCCTACCCTGAGGAGTGCAACTTATTACTACTATCATTACTAATTAATCTGCAATTTGCTTTTTGTGATTAATCCATGGATAGCAAGCAATGTGGAGGTTTTAAATACCAATGGCTGATTTCACTGATAACCATATAATAGAGAGGAAGAACCAATCAGTGGAACACTTGTGAACACAAGATTTCCCATCCCTGATTGAGTTACCTTGCTATAGTTAACCGTTCATTTTCATAGTCTAAAAAGTAAAGTATGGAAAGGTGTCATATTTAAACCGCTTTAGAAGAAAATATTCTTGCAGGAGTATTCAAAGTCTCTGCACTTGGAGAACATTTGGTACTATGGTTTACACATAGTTGTTACTTCTCATACAGACTAGAAGAAAACACTAGTAGAAATAGAGGAAAAACTGAGGAAAAAGTGGTAGAAATAGAGGAATGGGGTGTGATTATAGAGTGGATCACAGTGGATTTAAAACATCAGCCCCAGTAGAGTGTGATCTGTTCTGGTGAATGTGGGAATTACTAGTTATAGGATGTGGTGTGTATGCATTTACACGTGACCTGTTGGCGTGCAATTTGCAGCTGCTTTCCTCAGTGCGATAGAGAGATTGTGGGTCGGATGTGAAAAGAGAACATGGGTGAACTGGGCCTGGCGTTCACCACAGAGCAGGGTAGTGTTTTTGAGCCAGGCTCCCATATTACTTGTATATTGGCACATTTTGGGTTGCTGAGCCAGTCTAAGCCACAGAAGGGCAGTGAATGTGGGAAAAACCTTTGGAAAAGCAAACAGCATAGAAATGTGTTTTGGATTTTGGTGGAGCCCAGGAGCCTGAATATATATATATTTTTTTTTTTTTTTTAAATGCTGCATATGGTCAGTACTTACCCATTTAACTTGGACTGGTTACAGTAGTGCATTTCCATGCAGAGTGTCCAATATAGTTTTGTTTTATTGGCTAGATCAGTTTTATACTTGCTTGATCAGCATATACTGAATCACTGTACATAGAGTCTATAATATAGCAAAGAAGGATAACCAGTTTTCTACAGACACTCACATTAGGTCTTGTACACAGGCAGAGGAATTATCCACACATGTTTATTTACAATACTCAGATATACAAAAGCTTTATGTTTCAATGAGTGGGTCATTGCCGTCGCCCATGTAATGCTCGCTGACGATAGCAAGCATTAGCCATAAAACATAAATGTTTAACAGTAGTCATGTTAGATGATGTTCTCCGACCAACTTAAGCTTAGCATCTGTCACTTTAGCAAATGACTTGATTTGGGTTAATAGCTGTTTTGGTAAGCTAATGTTAGCTAAATGTTAGATAATAATAGTTGTGGTAGATGATGTTACCTGACAGCCAAACTAATGGCACTTTTCCATGATACAGTTCTAGCACTGCTCGGCTCTACTCTACTCGGTTTGGTATCAGGCATGTCGCTTTCCATTACTATAGTACCTCCTCACCTCGCCCCAGGTACCAGGTACTCTCCCTAATGGAATGGTGCTAGAACTGTATCATGGAAAAGCAACACAAAGACATGTAAGCTTTTTATAACTAGTAGATGTGAGTCACTGGATTTTAGTAAACGGCTACTTAGGTTCTGTTTGCAGATATTAGATAACATAATTGCAAGTGTTAAGTTTAAATAATGTTTGATAACAATAGTCATTGTAGATAATGTTACCAGACATTAACCAACTTAAGATAGTATAAGCTTACTATCTTGTCACTAACTTAAGAAAGTTAGTTAATGTTAGCTAAATAATACTAGTTTTAGTAGATGTAAGTGGATTTTAGTTAATGGCTGCTTAGGTTCTGTTTGCAGTTATTAGCTAACTATAAACATAATTGTTAGGTTAGGAGTTGTCATGGTGGCTAATTTTAGCTGATGTTCGACAACATTAACCGTAAGGGACTCATGTTCGCTAGGATAAGCTATTTTTACATTAGTAATGGCAGCTTGGTGAACTATTTTGTTATGACTTTGGCTCAATTGTGGACAAATAGGCCATGTCTTAGCAAATGCTATGTAAAATTGCTTGTAATGCACCATGAGCGTGAGAGGAGTGATCCTCATTAAAGGAAAGTCATTGCCAGGTGTGGAAAAGCATCATTTCCCTGTTTATTCAACTGTTTAACTAGTTCCAGCACCTCAGACCGGCTCATTCCTCCAGGAGACGGATAATAATTATATGCTGGATTAGATTTTGATACCCTAAGGGTTTTTTTTTTCTTTCATACAAATCAGCTGCAGTCATCATATAAATGAGCTAAGGTGTGCATTTAAGTAGGTAAATAGTCAACAGGCGCCAGGAGCTTAGGGGATTTGTTTGGTCCACTGCACAGGAGTGAGTGTTAAAGAGTCAGTCAGAGCTGTGGTGCTGTGACTAGAGACCTGCCAATCAACCTGAACAGTCACACACACATCCACACTCATGGACCTGTCAACCAACACCTCTCTTTTCCAGTAACAGGCCTCAAGGCTTAGCTGAGGAATGGTATTAAAAACCGCTTTGGTGATAGCATGGAAAATTAAATGTGCTTCAAACAGCAATGCGTGTTGAGCTGCAATCATGTTATTGGGGAGATTAATTTAAGTCTTGGACGCTGACGTTTCCCTCCAATCTGTGGTTATCAAAGTGCTGCAATTTTTGGCATTTGGTCCTGTCCTGATAAATAGAAGGATTTTTGTACGACTGTGAGTGTGCATGTCTGTGTATTTGCAGGAGTCTAGACAAGGCTCAGTTGTTTTCCAGTGACTGTCTGGCTGTTGGACAGATGCACCTTCAGTCTCTGTGACTACAGTCAGTCCTGTTAAAGCCAAACAGCAGGAGGGCTATTAGTAATGAAATTGCAAAAGACCAATTTATGGAGAACAATTGCTAGTAGTATAAGAACGGTTCCAAAAGCTAAAAAAAATCGTCATATGTTGCATTTATAATGATATGACTGCTTTGGTGGACATTTTACTCTCCTACTTGATTTTTCTGAACTATAATCACTATAAATATTTCAATCCCCCCATGTAAAATATAATGATGTGTAATCAAACCCTGACTTTTGCCCTTCAAAACACCGATTGTTATTGATAATTGGTGTATATTATTGATGACAAACTGTGAGCGTTGACTCATCTTGTGTGTGTCAATGTAACGTGTCATTTTCTTGTTTACCATTACGACTGCGCATGTCAAAACACGCGCATATACCCTCTTTTTAAATGATTATGTAGGCGGATGCAGGCTTCTTAGACTGATAATACCCTCTGAAATTCCTCTAAAGACTTCATCCCCCTCTCTTAGAGAGCAATTCCTGCATGTCCTTCGCCATGTGTGTCGAGTCAGGCATGTCTGCTTCACATACCCTGCAGAACGCGTCCTCCGTTTGCATGCCAGCTCTGCAGTGTAAATCCAGATTGGCGTCTAGTTATTTTCTCTTCATGTGGTGTAGGGCTCTGGTATATAAAAGGCACACTGGGGTTTGGAGCTCTCTTCCTCTCTGGCTGTTTGGTTTGATGCTGCGGCCTTGTCCTTGGGTGACCCTATTGGGAGTTACCCCCACCCTCTGCTCTCCCACACTCCTTAAGGCCTCTCTGAGTTGGGACCATGCAGTTCGGCATATGCCTGCAGCTCTCTGTTCACACAATGAGCCCCCTCACGCCAAGGCCAGGAGATGTCTTGTCACCGCCTTTTAGCATTCTGCTCCTAAAGGCCCATTTTTCATCCCACTCCACTTCTTCTCCAGTGAGCGCTTTCTTCTGCAGCTCTGAAAGGTGTGTCTGTTTCCGTCTCCTCTGTGCTTCCCCCTCTCTGACTCAGACTCTTAGGTCACGCTTGTTCAGAGATTGGTTGGGTTCAGAGTTCAAAGATCTCCGTCTTATCTACTCCCACCAGACGGCCTTTTCATTCCTCACTTCCTGCCTTCATGTGGTTTGCTCCTTGTATGGGCATTTCCTCCATTCACTGTGGCATACCTATAGATTCAATCTGCTCATTGGTGTCATAAAGAGGTAGGGGGTGGAACAAAAGGATTAATAAACTACAACTCAACCCCACAACTCAAGGAAGTCCTCTGATAACTGTTTATGGATGATGAGGGTGTGCCATCTACCTTGATAAAGCTCCTTTTGGAAGTAACAAGATTATGTGTAAAGAAAACCTGGCTTTTTTTTGTTTGCCTTCACCATATTTTCTCTGCCTAATCAGCCACACAGTGATCTCAGTAACAGATAAGTGAGTTATTTCTTCCTGGAGCAGGCCGGCTCCTTCAGATGCTTGTCTGCTCCCCATTGTCACATTTGTGATGAATCACTGGCCCGTGATAATGTGACCAAGGGGCCAAGGTCGTAAATAAGCTGTACAAAAGTTGCCGGCACTGCGTTGTACATACTTTTTGTTACATATGTTGTACAACTGCAAACTCTCTCCCTTGAAAGTTTAGAAACTGAAAATATGATGAAAAGGAGGAAAAACAGGACATTTTTAGCTGTGCTGCTACTAACATGAGTGGACGTTGTCAAATAGCTTTTTTTAAACTATTGCTCTGAACCCAAAGAGAGTTGTTTTCATGAAACAGAACTCCACATAAAACAGTAAAAATTATGATTTAGGCAACCAAAGCAATTTAATTTTTTGTCTTCGCCTTTGCTTCTGTTGGCCAAGCCATTACTTTATTCCAGACTCAAATATCACAACATCTATTGGAGAGACTGCCAATAAAATCTACGACTGAAGGTCATGGTTTTCCAGAGGATGAATCGTACTGGCACCAGAAAAAGGTGGACATGTATGGGTGTTTATTGACTTATTTTTGACAAAATACATGGGAAAGCAATTACTTCTTGATCAGTTTCAGGTTAGGAAGTAGTTAGGTCAGGCTTTTAGCCAGCAGGGTGTCTGGGCGTCCTGGGGACTGGGGAAATAATAAGAGATTAGTCTTCCTACTTTTAGGCAGGACGCCCCAAAGATGCCCTATCTTTTCCTCCCGTTTCCACCGAAACGATGTTGTGGTGACGCATGCAAAATTTGGCTGCGACAATGTTACAGAATTGGCATAATAATTAATTTTGTTTTTTCCGTTTTTTTCCATTTTGAGTTTACTTGCCCATGGTCCTTCAAAAAGCCTCAGCGTGCCCCATTTTTACCTCAAATTTTCAAGAGTTAGGTACATTTTATCACATTCCAAAACCCATTACCAGTGTTGCCATATTAGTGTATATATCTCCAAGTGGAGGAGGTGATAAAGTGGGTGGTTCTCCATGCAAGAATGTCTTCTTAGCAAAATGTCCGCCAAGCAGTAGTCCAGAGTTTCAGAGCAGTTTGACACCAAATGCCAGAAGATTTGTTGTGTATTGTTTCTGTTATGAGGATATTCCATTGTTTTCATGGAAAACCTTTATATTTTTCATTGCCTTTACCAAGTGCTATTTTTTTTTTTTTTTTTTAAACCTAACCACATTAACTACCAGAAATTGTATCGTCACCCACATTTCTTTTTATGAAATATTATTCTGAATGCAGCTGGGTTGTATTTGTGATCTGAATGCCAAAGTTCAGCCTCACGAGGACACTCTGTCTTATTCCCTGTTACGATTTAAGCTTCAAGACATTTCTCATTTCACATTATCCTTTTTCCTTCAAGGATTATGCCTTTGACATTGTTGCAAACGCTGAATGTCAAACGCATCTTTTGTCATTACTTCTCTGCACATAATCGCGCCGCCAGATTAAGAAACCGCTTTGATCTGAGAGGATAAGCGACGATCTCTGTTACTGCATAAAATCTTCCCTTTTAACGCTCCTCATTAAGCCTGCTGTCTGTTTAGGTTTAGCTACTTGGAGGTGTTATGAAGACGGCTGAGGCCTCACAGGATTCGAGACTTAATTACTCGCATTAATTAGTTTGTGACTTTAATAAGTTGGTGCAGCTCCGAGCAGCAGGCGGGGGGGGGGGGGGGGGGCATTACCACGCTGTTCTGAGGAGCAAGGAAAATGGCCCACAATGCTGCAAGACACGTCTTTATGATATGATTCAGCAAAGCAGAGAAAAGGCAGGTTATTACAGAGAAGAAATGCACCCTACATTTAAAGGATGCTGTCATTTACAAAATATAACTATTTTAGATAACACAAGAGTGATTGCACGTGTGGTTTGCTGAGGTTGGTTGTCCTCTGGTGGCCCTACTTTTAAAGGTGAACTCACAGTTCTGCGTTGACAGAGGGAACGGTAGAAACAGGTGCGTGTCGTCCAGTTTGGTGATGAGGAGGTCTGAATAAGGAGATGGATGGATGAAATTCTATAGTGCATTTGCCACATCAACGGCAGCATCATTCTCACCATCTTTTCTTTAACCGGAACCCTGTTGAAAAGCCTTTTTTCAGGGCTGTTGATTCATGTCAGCAAGTCATTAGCAGAGGGGAAGTAGATGTGCGTGTGTGTAAGTAACCGATGAAAAGGCGTGAAATGATGCCGTCCTTTGAAACCTTGTTGTTATTCACCCACTGGCGCTTTTGCAGAAATGAAGCAGGGTTGGGCACCTTGATGGAAAATATGATATGGGAAAATATTACATAATTTATTGAGCCACCTCGAAACAATAACAGCTCCAATTGGTGGTTATGATGATGACGCTGAAGAGATCTGTTTCCAAAACCCCCAAATAGTGTTGGGTTGGGTTGAGTCATATCGAATGCCAAGGCCGAAAATACACGTGATTTGCATAATTTTCACTTTTCAAACAATCCAGTGTTGCCACGGTGTGTTTTTCCACTTATTTATTCAGGTCTTTCCTTTAATTGGCCATCTGTCTGCATAACGCAGTGTGGCAAACATATGCAAATTGACCCTCAAGGCAATTAACTGTGTTCCACTTTATTATAGGGCTGCAGCTAATGATTGTTATCATTTTATATTTATTTAATTGATTGGTTGGCTTAATATAGTAAGACAGTGACCATCACAACTACTCATTTCTACTCGCACAGATTATTTTATTATCATAAAAAAAACTGTCCAGCATTAAATCATGGTACGACAAAGATTTCACGTTGCAGAATTCAAACAAGTGCATTTTTGGCACTTTACAAACAAATGTACCTAGTTAAATCAAAACAGATGTTGCCAGTTTATTAGGATTAAACAAGGTAAAATGGGAGCAGAATAACAACAGTCCAGCTCGGGGCTTGGTGTCGCCACTGATTTACTCCACTGGTTAGATTCTCAACCCTCCAATTGATTTGATTCAGCTCTAATTAGGGATATTTTAGAACATTTGTAAAAAAGGATATTTATTTCCATGTGACGTCTAGTTAAATACGTCAAACAAACATAAACAGAGGAAAAGGTGCAGCCACCACTTACGGGACCTACGAAAAACACCTTACATAATGTAAAGGGATGAGTTTTGTGATTTTAAGTTCAATATCAGATAACTGAAATGAACATACATTTTAAACCTCGGCTTCATGAACGTTCTGTCCTTTAACGATTCAGTTTGTGGTGATGTTACGTTGTATCTTCTGTATACAGAGTTGTATTTATGTAACTAGGTGGGCCTTTATAATAGAAACCAAACATCAGTTTCATCTCTACTATCATGTACAGCAACAATAACATCATGTGATTGCATTGTGATAATATGATACAGATGACTGATTTATCTACCGCACCTTCAGCACTGACTAAATGTTGAGCTGCCCATCAGTGCACAACAGAACGAAG
This sequence comes from Microchirus variegatus, assembly GCF_963457635.1. Classification (NCBI taxonomy): domain Eukaryota; kingdom Metazoa; phylum Chordata; class Actinopteri; order Pleuronectiformes; family Soleidae; genus Microchirus; species Microchirus variegatus. The sequence continues at coordinate 8,668,226 of NC_139814.1, forward strand.
TTGTGAGGTAGTTGTTGACACTATGACGACACCTCTCAAATGACTCTGGGGTAAAGCTGAAAAGTCTTGCCTGCCAAAACCTGAGCCTGCCTGGATGCTAAGTAAACACAGTATTGCTGAAAGAGCCATGAATCACTCATCGTAATGTGTAGGAGCGTTAACAAGGCATCTATCTGCCTCCTCGGCCACGAGTCTAAACCTGATCCCTCTTAAGACTCGTAGTTTGCTCTGCCTCGTCCATGAAAGAATCCTAAGTGCCCATCACCTGAGTGGGAACAAATGTTTGCACAGTCGCCCCGGCTCTTCATGATATCATCGCTCTCTTTAAAGACCGCTATCGCGGCCATGCAAGCATCAACCTCATCGGAGGCGGTAAATATTTACCCAGCAGCAATTATAGCAGCGCCTAGCGGCCTCAGAGCAACAGCCTGCTGGGTAAACAGAGGGACGGAGATGGGAAATAAATGAGCACTGTGCATCTGGCAGTGGCAGAGAGGAGCTGCTGACGGCATGAGAGCAATGACACGTACCTGTGGAAAAGGTCGTGAAGGTCTTTGACAGACACCTCGCTGCCATCTGTGTGTGACAGAGGAGTCCAGACATCTGCTTATCGTCAGCATGCAGGCTCCACCCGCAGGGACACAAACAGCCGGGCTAAAGTGACCTTTTACCAAGCATCGCTTTGTTGTTACTTAGTGAAAGGCCATCTCCCTGTCAGCCGGGCTTGGTTACAAGCTCTAGGAGGTTGTTTTTTTAAATTCACAGCACATTTAGTTTGCAAATGAGTACAAAATAAACAAAGGATATACAGGTGCATCTCAATAAATTAGAATATCGTGGAGGAGTTCATTTATTTCAGTAATTCAACTCAAATGGTGAAACTTGTGTATTATATACATTCAGTACACGCAGACCGAAGAAGCACATAACCCAAGTTGCTTGAAGTCCAGTGTTAAGTTTCCACAGTCTGTGATGGTTTGGGGTGCAATGTCATCTGCTGGTGTTGGTCCACTTTGTTTTTTTGAAAACCAATGTCACTGCACCCGTTTACCAAGACATTTAAGAGCACTTCATGCTTCCTCCTGCCGATGAGCTTTTTGAAGATGCTGATTTCATTTTCCAGCAGGATTTGGCACCTGCTCACACTGCAAGAAGCACTGAAAGTTGGTTAAATGACCATGGTATTGGTGTGCTTGACCACCATCTCCAGCAAACTCACCAGACCTGAACCCCATAGAGTATCTATTGGGTATTGTCAAGAGGAAAATGAAAAACAACAGACCAAATTGAAATTGAAAAAATTGTAAATTGAAGCAAAACACCAAATATTGGAGTCACAAAATCCATTAATATTAACTTTTTCAAATACAATTTAACGTTTTTTTCTGGATTTCAGACTTAAACCCCTTATATCACATATGTACAGCAGTATGTCATCCACCACATACATTATTATCAAGTAGATAAAACATCTTCAAATGTATACACCCAGAGATGTATGAGCAACCATGCGTGAGAAGAGTGAAAGCAGTTCAGCTATTTATTCCTCTGCTGGCTTATAACAGAGCTGGTTGACGTATTTAAAGCCCACAGTGTAGGTTTCAGCGCTGACCCCACAGGCCCTTTTGGGATGATGTATGTATGGACAGGAATGCCAACAATGAACACCTTAAATCACCATGGGCTTGTTCAGATTACACTTATGAGAACCATATGCACTACTGTTAGTCAGACTCCAGCTCAGATGAATGGCATTCCTTTCCATACTAGGCGACGCACTCTCATTTTCCGTTCCTTTCTTTTTCCCCTCCCTCCTCCACCACTGTTTCTGTTTTTTTTAAATAAATCTCTTTTACAAACCAATTCCTCCTCTCTCTCAGATACATTAATCCCATTCGCAGTTGGCTGAGGTTATGGCTCCTGCTGCTCACTCTCCGATCAATGAGTCCACAGTACAGGAGATGATATTAGGATATGAGCTGCGCTATATGGCGACTTGTGACCAAATAATGGAATGACAGTCTTATACCTCCCTTGAGACGTTCCCCTTTACCAGGAAGCCATGCGTATGGTTCCTATTTTCGAGCCCTGTTAATGAACCCTGTTTGTTCCAGTGTGGCAGTAGTGGTGCGTGGGGGCAGGAGGACGAGTGCTGGGCTGAGGGAATGACATTCCCAGCATTCCTCCGTCTGTCTGACGCAGCAAGGAGGTCTGCAGCTCTGCTTTTAGGAGATGCAAGACAACAGCATGGGGAAATGGGGGTGGAAACCCTGTGATTAGGTGAGGAGGGATTGATTAACACTGACAGGACAAGAATGAGGGAAAATCTGATGAAAAAGAAATGAGTAGGGGCTAAAATTAATGTCACAAACATTCTATAGATGAGTCTGGTTGTGTCTGAGGTTCCCCCACCCCAAGCAGTTATCACACCATTATAATAAGCCATGTCTGTACCACAGTGTAAAATATTGTAGAGGTGTGTTTTAATAGTGGTGGTCATGTGTACCAATGAGTATGTGATCTAAAATCTCTCAATTCAGGCAATACTGTGATGAAACGCCTTCTCAAACACCCGTTCAATCATAAAAACATATTTTCTGATGAAGTCAGCACTAGCGAAATAGCATCGCCTTAAAGTTCTCAGAAAGTGCTGCTCAAAGTTTTACTTTACCTTATTTTACTGCACACCCACATTTCGTTTCATGTTTTATTTCTTTTTTATTGCTTGAGCCGCAGTCTTCATCTGTTTTTTTTGCCCAGTAGAGCACTTTGCTGAAATAACAGCCCATCACAAGCCTTTTTTTACTCTGTATTCACAGCTTTATTTTGCATCCAGTGTGCAATCCAGCATGGATTGTACATTGAAGTAAAATGTCCCTAACGCAAAAATGTGCACAGATTTATTCACAACATCACATTTTTGGGTACTGCAGAAGAACCAGTAGCATTTACAGGCTAATATGAGCTAACTTTAGCTTTAAACTTGTTTCTCTTTTTGTTTAAGTCTCATATTTTTCGCCTCTGAATTGAGACCACAATTAGAGCACTAAGTAGATCAATCAAATTATATTAAAATGAAAGGGATTAAATAAAACACCACTGTCTTGTTGTGGTCTTGCTTACTAATGTGGCGTAAAGTAAGCTAAAGTTGCCAAAATAGCAATTACTGAAACGGAAAACAAATGTATTCTGTTCCACATTTGATCACATTTTACCAGCTTTATAAAATTACAAGTTATTATTGATTATAAAGTGAATCTAATATTGTTTTGGTTTTGCTCATTAAAATAGTTTTACGGAGGCCCCTAAAGGGACATGGAGAAAAAAAGAAATGTTTCGAGTGCTCACCAGATAGTTTCGCGTGCGCACGTGATCGTTTCGCGTGCTCACCAGATACTGTTAGAGGCTAAGCTAAGCTAACCAACTATGTGTGTGCGTGCGTGTGACGTCAGTGAGTGAAACAGGAAGAAATGTGTTGTTTATGTTGGAGACCCGCAGCGAGAGACTGTCACGCTTCATACTGTTGCTTGGTTATGTTCTCTGCTTTACGAGAGATTCTCATTGTACCCAGAGAGGCTGTGCATCACCCTGCAGTAATGAAATAAAGTGCCAACACGTTGACTTTCCCAGTTGTCTTTGCCAGTTGTCTAAGTATTTGCCATAGTGTTGGCAGAAAAGGCGCAACTCGAAATGTTGGAGCGGCTGGCGTTTGTAACTGTTAATGAATAAAATGAACAACACGATCCAAAGTGATGTATCCTTTGCGTCGAAACAGACTCCAAAGACTTCAAAACATGTTTTAAATGTATTTCAGACACAACCTGACTGTGACGTAGACAGCAAGTAGAGCTAAAAGATAGCCGAAATAACTCCTTCAGCTACTGTCATTTTCACACAGAAACACAAACCGAAATGGCTGCAGTAGATGATCTCACGGACATCATGCCCACATGCAATTACTTTCTGATGAGCACGAGAAAGTATTAACACGCTAACAACGCCAATCCGGCAGTTCCCCGAACCGTAGTAAAGGGACCGCTAACTCCTTAGCTTGGGTTAGCTCGTTCGGCAACAACACAACAGCTGCGGGACTCCGTCTGCGTTGAACACGGCACTTTATTTCATTACTGCAGGGTGATGCACAGCCTCTCTGGGTACAAAGAGACTCTCTCGTAAAGGGGAGAAAATAACCAAGCAACAGTATGAAGCGTGACAGTCTCTCGCTGCGGCTCTCCAACATAAACAACAACACGGCGCACACACACTTCCTGTTTCACTCACTGACGTCACTCACACACATAGTTGGTTAGCTTAGCTTAGCCTCTAACAGTATCTGGTGAGCACCCGAAACGATCACGTGCGCACACGAAACGTTTCTTTCTTATTTTTCTCCATGTCCATTGTTTTTGTCTCAATTTTATATCTTTGCTTCATTCTTCAAACCAAGCACAAGCACAACAAAGAAAAACCCAAAACATGAATAAAAAATGAGCGAAAAGAAGAATAGTCTTATATTTTCTGCCTCTTTTTAACAAGACATTGATTAATAAATCTGACAGGAAGCCTGGGTCATTGGGATACATAGCTGGACTCCTAAATTCTAGACCACCAGGATGCTCTGTGAAGGTTTTTTTTTTTTTATCTCTCTGTATCTTCAGGTTTAGCTGTTTATCACTTTATTTCCTGGGTTCTTCACAATATCCTGAAACAGGGAGGGTACGTCTGTCACAGAACATATATCTTACCTCTGTTGTTATCACTATCTGTCTCTGTGCCGTTTGAAGTCTGGGATTACAAACGAGCAAAACAGCAAGAGTGCGAGGACACAGGGGACAGCAGTGGGTTTGTCGTTTGTGACTGACTCAGCATTTGTGACCGACTGAGTGAGCACTGATGTCCTTATTCAAGCAGAAGCACTCATTGTTTGTCTGTCCTCCTGCTGTGATTGGACAGGTGGTGACCCCGACCAGAGTGGGACAGTCCTACACTTACAGCCCGGGCCAACACAACCAACCGGACCTCTATGATGTCCCACCCAGTAGACCGCAGGGGGTAGGTGTCCCACATGTCCACAGCATGTACTGTACAACAGCAGGACCTATTCTGTCTACTTATGGCTGGACAGTTGAATCATCTAATAATGTAAATAATCATCCATGAGGGTTACGACGTAATTACAAAAGCGAATGAAATTATATTTGTAAGATTGAGGTAAAATGTTCAAGTCATGTTTGCATGAAATGTTGAAATGAAAACATTCTTTAACATATAGTTTAATGGATCATACCAGTATGCTCTTGTCTTTGTACTACAAATATCACATACTTCACATTCATTATCACCATTGTCTTCTATGTCGATGTGTGTTCAAACATTTGAATGCATTTTCCCACCTGTAAGACATCCACAGCTTTCCATACAATTAAATTACAGGATATATTCCTTCTGTTATGTATCAGATTGATTACATTCATTCTGCACTAGGTTTTGTCAGAGTTCCATGTTGTATGAAAAGAAAAGAAAAGCATTTGAACAACTGCTTCTATCCTATTTTGTCCCAAAAGATCCTTCAAATTGTTGTCTTTAGCTTGTTAACCTACAACGCTGTAGTTTCACTCATTAAGTAGAGCTTGTTTTTGGTTTACTGCATTATTTAAAGGAAGATTATTGAAGATTTTGTTTTTGATAAAGACTATAATTTACCTTAACCTAATCAAATTAACTGAAATTTCTAAATGGCATAGTAGTTTTAAAACATTGTAAGATTCTTTCACCTCACTTGTTAAACTTTACCTCTCCTTCAAGGTGTATGATATTCCACCTGGTCAGATGTTCGGAGGTCAGCACAACACAGCCAGAAACCAGGGCGTCTATGATGTGCCCCCCTCTCAAATGGACCCCAGGACACAAGGCATTTACGACATACCTTCGTCTTCGCAAGGAGTAAGAGAACATTTCACCACATTGAAAGTGCGCATTATTCAGACACACCATTTGTTTTCGGCAAAAACAAAGATGGATTGAGGAAGCGATGGGCGCTTACGTCCGGAAAATGTTATTTCATGTTTATTGATACAGTTCCTAGTATTTCTCTTAATTGTCTGCAATGAATGAATAATACATCCAATGTCATATTTATGACATTCTTGTGGCTGCACTTAATGAAAGCTTTGCCTGCCAGGAGAGTTTAACCAAGATTCCTTGAGACTGGTTCTGTCTGAAGTCTCCAAGAAAGGATAAAAAGTCAAGGACATAACTCTTTTCTTTCCAGGCCCTCTAAGATTTCGCCAGACTTCCAGACCCAACCAGGCAGAACCCCATCCGTTTGTTTATAATAACGTGAAATATGCTGGGACCTGTTATTTGCGTCGCTCTTAATTACAGTTTTAGGCCGGCCATGTCGAGCTGTAAAAAGTGCACTTTTAACACTGATGGAAATCACTTACTGGCCACCATTTTATTCACCTTACTGTGTTACCGTCATGCTTTGTGTCATGTACATCAAGAAACACACTCTGCTCTGTCTGCTGCTGCTTTAGAGGAAGGAATCAAATGTTGATAGTTTGAGGTTTCAAATTGAGAAGAGCCAGAAGTCGTCTTTACTTCCCCAGCCTCTAACTGCAGCACTGTTACACAAAATGCTTTTCATGTTGACTGCTCTCACTAAGCTGATTCCTATATTGTCTTGTATGAACCGGCTTTTATAATTGAGGTCAGCTGTTGATTTCTCATCAATTTTGATGAGTGCACATATGTGCCTGACAATAGCCTGCAGAGAGTCAAAGCAGCAGAAATGAGACGGGAGGAAAGGATAATATTGCATGTAGCAACATGTTCTTGTGTCAGATTATTCAATCCAAAATCAGAAGAAAACCAGGTTTTCCAAAATAAAGTTAGGGTCAAGTAGAGACTACTGTATGCACAGGCTTCCAATAACCGTGTTATTACAGTGCATGTCCACGTGTCCCACGATCACTTGTGTAACCTGGTTTCCCTTTGTAACATGATGTCTGATAGCAACAACATGGTGCTTAACACAGAAACGGTGAGGTTGTTCTTTTGTGCACCGTTGCATTTGCGCGACAGAGATTTGAAACGGCATCCTGCTGTGATATGATAGCGTCAAGTGTAGCCCAATTGCATTGTGGTTCGGAGTCAAGCTTCCGCTTGGTTGTCAGCTAATCACGTTATATAAATATCGCATTTAACATTGAGCTCAAACACAACACAACTGAGCTTTGGGTTAATACTGTTCTCCTCGTTACTGTTGTTGTTTTTTTGTCAGACAGAGTCATGGCCACCACTTATGCAACTCTTGCTACCTCAATTCAATTCAAACAACTTTATTGGTCCCAAAAGGGCAATTCATTCGTAGCTTAAACCATCCACAGAGATAAGCACATAAGACAACACAGTCATACATATTCAACAACAGGAAATAGTAAATAAGATGTATGTCCTAAAAATGTAAACATAAGAAACATCAGATCAGCATCACATGCAAGCAGCATCAACAGGGCAGTGTTCAACAAGCAATAGCCTACATCGCAGCTCTAGTGACTGCTGTGTTTAGTAAGCTAATGGCTGAAGCAATGAAGGACTTGGCATATCGATTAGTTTTCCTTACGGAGTTAGCCATGGAAGACTGCTCTGCCAAGCTCCGATATCTCACTTAGCACCAAGTGTCAGACCAGCCCACATTCAAACATTTACGTGTCGCATATGTTTATTTTTCGACACTAAAGGTTTGTATCAGGGGTTAGGTGTGATGGTAAAACTAACTAGCTAGCTTTAGGTAGCCATTTTGTGCCGTAACGTTTCTAAAGCAGCCCAAAATAGATATGCATTTACTATGTAAACAAAGACAAATGAGAGACTTTTAAATGGGTGTTCCATTCCATGAATCGGTTTTTGGTATGTCAAGTCCACCGTAGTTTCCTAAAGCACTTGGAAGAAGAAGACCGAAGGAAGGAGTCCTTCAAATGCTGCACTCTGTTTGCATTGTCACTAGTGCTTATACTCTGGGCCCTCATATATTTGGTTTTAGCATATATTCCTCAGACCTGTCCACACTTTCACATTTTGTTTCCACTAAGAGTTATGTACGGGTTCTGCTTATGTATATTCTGTATGTCCACTGTTCCATACCTGGAATTCTATAGAATCTCTGCATTAACTCAATGGTGGGGTCACAGCATACCAGTCCCCGAAACCCAGAATCTTTTAAATCACACTGATGAGAGCTTCAATAAAAACACCATACTTTTGTGATCAGCACATTTAGAATATTTTCTAAACTGATGGTGTTTCTCCTAAATTTGTAGTTATTGTTAGAGTCAAGGATTTTCACAATCCAGTAACAGTGTATTGGGATTTCACAGCTCATTACCTACTTATGATTATTTTTGTGTTCCTGGTGAACCAAGAAAGATATTGTCGTTGCAAAGCTAAATAATGAACACTACGAAAAGTGTGACATAGGATACACACATTTTTGTTTTATTAGTAGTTGTATCATGACTGAATGTTAAAAGGCTTGTGCTTTGAGAGACCTTTTTCTATTCCAAATGATTCTGTGACATTTGCAGAACTGTTACCTGAATGAATGAGAATTTACACTGATTGCATTTTTATGACTTTGCTCTGGAAATAAAAAAAAAAAATGTTTTTGTCCTCTTCCATAGGTTTACTCAGTGCCTCCCTGCAGGACCAACCCTGCACTCCAGGAGGGAAACTACGACTTTCCCCAGCCTCTCAAACACAAGCAGGAGGGCATCTACGATGTTCCACCACCTGCCCTCACCAAGCCAACACAGAGCCCCCAGTCGCATTATGACTTCCCTCCCAGTGTTGAGCCTGCTGCCCATCACCAACAAACAAATACCAACAGCAATGAAGGCATTTATGACGTGCCTCCGCCGGCCCTTCATTCGGGGGCAGCATCTCAAACAGACATATATGACATCCCCCGAAGTAAACAGCCCTCCCATCACAAAACTTTGCCCACTGACAGAGACGGAAGCAAAGGCATCTACGACATCCCCCCTCAGGATGCCCGAGCTGTAGGAGACGTGACGGACGGTGTGAACCGTCTGTCATTCTCCAGCACTGGCAGCACACGCAGCAGCATGTCCACGTCCTCATCCTCCACAGGCTCCAGCTCTGAGAGCCGCCTCGTTCTGGATGTGGATGCTGCTGTCCAGAGATTATACCGCCTTCAGCAGGCGGTGGAGGCTTCGGTCTGGGCTTTGCATTCAATGGCAGCTTCCCCTCACTGGAGAACATTTCCCTTCATGGAGCGTCATGCTAATGATGTCCGCACAGTGCTTGACAGGGTCCGGGCTGCTCTGGGGGACTTCATTGTGTTTGGCCGAGGGGCTGCGGCAAACGCTACGTCTCTGTCAGACTCCAGCCTGCATAGTAAGATGAGGCGGCAGCTGGGACGCCTGGAGGACTCGCAGCAGATCCTCCTGCAGATCTATCAAGTTCTGGAGAACTGCAGCTGGGCTCTGAACACACTGGCCTCCTCTGGAAAGCACCACAACAAGAGTGACGACCTGGACCGCTTCGTCATGGTCTCAAGAACCGTCCCCGATGACGCCAAGCAGCTGGTCTCCACTATAGGCAGCAACGCTGAGCTGCTGTTCAGGCAGACGCACATGGACGGGTCTTTCTCTAACGGGAGCACACCTGATGAGAACATGATCCACCCGCTCACGTCCCCCTCCTCAGATAACGACAACTACAGGGAGCAGACCAAGCCCTTCCCTGTTCCATCCAGCCAAGACAAAGACAACATGAACCACAGTGAGAAGTGTGTGAAGAGCTGGATGGAGGACTACGATTACGTACATCTGCAGGTAAACAAGACACAGTATAAGTACTTTTATTATTATTATTCATTACATTTCTAGAGCGCCATTATTAATGAACACATACTCACTGGTGGTGGTAAGCTACGTGTAGCCACAACTGCTCTGCAGCAGACTGACGGAAGCGTGGCTACCAATGTGCGCCAAACGGTCCCTCCGACCACCACCATCATTCATACATACATTACATGTTTTTTCGAAAACTGTGGGAGGAAGCCGGAGAACTAGGAGAAAACCCACGCACACTCACGGGGAGAACATGCAAACTCTTTGCAGAAAGGCTCTTGTTCCAAATGTGGCTCGAAGTTGTTCCAACAGGGGGTTTGAACCCAGGAACCCAGGCCTTCTTGCTGCAAAGGCGAGAGTGCTAACCACTAGTGTTGACCCTGTGTGTTGTGAATATTACACATTACACAGAGTGTGTGTAACTGTTAGGTGAGTTTATTGGCAGAGATTACATTTACTACTCGGTGTATAATTACTTTAAAACTAAACTTGTTTTTTTGGTAGACTTAAAATAAGCCTTTTATACTCTTTTGTGGCGTTAAGTTTCTACAGCAGCCCAAATGGATGTGCGTTCTGCATTTTGAAGCAGAAGCTTACTATGCAAACAAAGAGAAATGAGAGACTAAGTGGGTGTTCACACCCATTATTGTTATGCAAAGGCCACCGTAGTTTCCCTCAAGTCCTGCAGTCTCATCATCAGATGTGACTAGTTCTTATTCTCTGGACCTTCAAAACATTTGCTGTTAGCCCATGTTCTCCTGTAGTCTCATCAGACACAGTCACACAATCCGCATTTCTTCAGCCATGTTGGTGGTGAAAAGAAATACCCACTTTTCCTGTCTTCTCTCCGGCCAAAATATATTGAATTCTGGTATTCGTGCCACTCTCGCATTAGACTCGAATGCTCAAAAAGTGCAAAAAAGTGAAGCATGGAGTGATAATTTGTACTCGGTGTGACCGCAATTAGGCCTCTCCATACATCACGCATTATGTGTCCATGGGTTTTGCATAGCACCCTACCGTAACGGACACAGACAAACCATGTATTGGGGGATCACAGTATAGCAAGTCCCCAAACCCAGACTCTTTCAAATCATACTCATGGGAGCTTCAATAAATCTCCCATCATTTTGTGATCAGCATGTTTAGAATATTTTATAAACTAATGGCCTTTGTCCTAAGTGTGTAGTAAAAAAGAGTTAATGGTTTTCACAGTCCAGTAACAGTTTATTGGGATTTCACAGCTCATTACCTACTTAACGTTTACCGAGTTTCATTCCCTCTGTTGTCTGAATCACGAAGCGCGGATGATTGGTCTAACATGGCCGGTGTGTACGGAGTTCACCTCACATGCCTTCTCTCACTTGTTGGCCTTCCTCCACAGGGTAAAGAGGACTTTGAACGACAGCAGAAGGAGCTGTTGGAGAAAGAAAACATTATCAAGCAGAGTCAAGTCCAACTGGGCCAAGAACAAGTGAGGCTTCTTGTTTCTTTTATTCAATGTAGCTTCTGTGTAATTCTTCATCCTCTGCTGTAAATGTTAAGATATTAATTTACCATGTAATCTGTGACAAAGAGCCTTTTGTGTCTCATGGGAGCAAAGACTTAGCGAGACAAAAACCCGATCGGTGGAAGTCAAACATTGTTGTAACCACATTACCTCATAGATATATACTTAGAATAATCTTAGATATTTAAAACCCTGAGAGCATATGTTCTCAATCAGCTTCTTACTATGAGCGCTACAGTGCTACATGAACACACAATACTCTGCCAAGTGTTCTTTGGATCCTTCTGGAGGGAGATTTCTCTGCGCTATTCTTAATATGCTACCAATTTAGGATTAAGCAGTGTTTAAATCAAAATCTGATGACAGATGATGGGCTGAAGCAGATCGTTGAAGAAGAATTTTGTGGATTAAAATGAATAAATAAGGAAATTGTTCTTCGTTTGGATTCTTTGCCTAATCAAAAGCAGGCATCGAGTGGCGTTAGCTGCAGAAGACGGGCTTTAGTTTCACTTGATTTAATTTAACCTTTTTACCAAGAGTCTTTAGGACAAAATGAAAAAAATAAGTTCTAAAAACAATCAGAAATGCTTCATATTTAAAGCGGAACTAGACCGGAAGTTCCAATTAACGCTGTTTTTTAGTGTGTATCTGCGTCATTACCTTGTTTAAGAAGCCCTGAAGGTTCTAAACAAACAGTTCAGTCACTGCTGAGAACGCTGTGTTTTATTGTAATCTCGGGCTCAGTGAGATCTCTGAAAAAACCCGTTAAAGTTACGTAAGCAGGGGTTCTCCTGAACAGCAGATCCTCCTGCTCCGGGCACTAGTCCGGGCACATCCGGTTGCGTACATTGAACCGCAGAAGAAGAATAACGTCCGCTGTGGAGGTGTTTCACGAGTGACCGTGTCTTCTGACTCTGGGTATGACTCCGGGTCAAAGTCATAAAAGGGACTGCAGCGGGGAGTCATGAAGAAGCTATTTTTAAACATTGTTAAAATAATGTTTTGATAATGAGGAGCAGTGCATCCACCGTCCCAGGGGGGGAGCTGTGCTTCTGAGAGCGGGTGTGCTGATTATGTCACTTCCGGGTTGAGAGATTTGAGTCTCAAGTCTCGCGGCTGGGAAACACCTTCAGAAAAGAGGATTTCTATCGGCTCGTTTACAGCAACTAGGAGGTTTTTGACCATAAAAACAACTTCATGTATTTAAGTAGACCTCCATAACTAACATATATGTGCAACAGGACCACTCTATGTGAGCTTTAAGAAAATGTAACCAGCAAATATTTGGCATGTCATTTGGCATGAGTTTGTCTTACAGCAAAGGCCAGAAATGAAATTTCACAGAACATGACCTCAAATGTCCCTGAAATTCGATATTGTACATGCTAAAATAAGCATGATGTAGAATAATCTGATTCCTTTAACCCTTCACAGATCAATCAGTTCAAGAAGCTGGAGCAGGAAGTGATCAAACCCGTGGAGAACGACATCACACAGTGGGCGCCTCAACAGAACCTGCCTGTAACCTCGGACTCTTCCTCCTCCTCCCCCCCGCCTCCGTCCGCTGAGGTGTGCGCTCGGGACCGCCAGCTGCTCGGCTTCTACTCGGAGCAGTGCGAGCAGCACTTCGTCACGCTCCTCAGCGCCGTCGACGCCTTCTTCGCGTGCGTCAGCGCCGGGCAGCCTCCTCGCATCTTCGTGGCACACAGCAAGTTCGTGATCCTCAGCGCACACAAGCTGGTCTTCATCGGGGACACTCTGTCCAGGCAGGCGTCGGCGCCCGACGTGGCAAACAGGGTGATGAACTCCAGCAACGTGCTGTGTGACTTGTTAAAGACGGTGGTGACTGCGACCAAAACGGCCGCCCTGAACTACCCGAACACGGCCGCCATCCAGGACATGGTGGACAGAGTCACCGATCTCTCACACCACTCGCAGCAGTTCAAAGAACAGCTGCTGCAAATGGCTAATTCATGATTTTCAACATTTCACCACAGACTCCATGTGTACATTAATCTAACACAAATAATTATATTTACAGCATGCATATACAGTATATATATATATAAACTTATACTGTATACATGCTTTATCCTTTTCGTTCTTTTTGGATGTTGTAAATAGTTTGTTCTGTAAATATTTGCTTTATTTTTTTGTGTAGATTGTTTTATATTATGCATATTATGTAGATGCAGTATTGGTGTTTCTGTAGGATGTGTGGACATTTTTCGTGACATTCCCGTTGCATATTACGAAGCACCTTATGAGATGTCCAGTCGTTTTTCATTTAAACCTGTAAAAAAAAAATGCAGTTGACGTGTGTTATTGCTGGGTGTGACCGTAAAATATTGTAAGTCAAGTTAATGTCGATGTGTGTGTGGACATCTCCACAGAGTAAAATATTGTTCTTAACCGTGTGACTGTCTTCTTATTTGTGTTTGCGGAATGATTTTTTTGCAGTAAAGGGAAAAAGAGCTGAGTGGTTTGTTGACTTTTGAGGTCAACAGGAAAATAACAGTACTGTGCAATTAGGTGTTTTCCCCACTGCTTTTAAAACATTCACATAAAACCTCTGCAGAGTGTGTGAGGTGAGAATTTGTAATGGGTGCATTAGAAAGGAAACCACTCGACTCAATTGGGTACTACAAATACCTTTATATTTTAAAGCTCAGTCTCATCAGTGACGTTCATGTAAGGTTGGATTATTTTTTTTAAATTTTGTGTTTTTTAATTTCAGGTTTCAGGTGTCCGCATTTGGTGATTTTCATAGTCTAATAAAAGCGACTCAACAGTGCTGTTTTCTGGTCAGGCAGCGGCGGCTGCACAAGTCGCTCGCCATAGCGTTCGATTACAGAGCAAAGGCACAGACCTGCTCTGCCTTTATGTCTCATCGCCGTGTATGTGACTGACTGATGTTTCCTGTATAGTTAAAATGTACGTCAAAAAGCACAATGCTACGCTGCCCTCTCGCTGTTTTTCGTCCAGCAATTTAGCGGGAGGTGTAACGATGGCTCTACAAGAGAGGCTTAAACATTTCTTAAGGCTGGAATTTGATGGATAACGGAAGCTTTTATTAGAGGGGAGACCCACGACTGAGCTACCGGACCTTCTCCAAAGGAAGGGACAGAAAATGATACGTTCTTTTCAAAAGGAGTGGAATAAGAAAACAGACAGAGCAACTGTAAACTCTGTAGACTCTGTAAACTGAAGGCCAAGTCAAGAGACTTTGATAACTCTGTCATCGACAACTTTGTGAAGAAGGAACGGCGCATGGACTTCATCTTCAAATGAGCTAAGCGAGGGCACTCCCTCTGTGTAACACGCAACGCACACACACACAGTTTAAGTTTCTGTTATAGTACAATACTACAATCTTGATATTCTCAGATTGCATGATGCACTGTCTGCAACGTATGAAATACTAATTTAGTGTGTGTACGTCTTGGTCTGTGACTGCCTGCCTACCCTAGAGCTCACTGCACGTCTCTGGGTCTCATATACCAAAGTCCATAGAGAAAATCAGTGTTTTTAGCTCACAGGGATATGGGAGATGCTGGTCTACTGCTGCCTCATTTATTAAGATTGTATTACTTAGGTAAATATGAAGAAAGGATTTCAAACAATCAAAGTTACAAAATAACACATTTGAATTTACTGATAGAGGCAGCAGTGGATTAGCAACTCCTGTGTGCCTTCAAAATCTCACATTTTCTCTCTGGACTTTGGTGCCAGAGAGTGACCTTTTACAAAGCGACACAAACTTCAGTTTGCAGTCAGAGAAGACTTTCCTGATGTAGAATTTAATCTGCGTAGTTTTGTCCTATGTTCCCCGCTTTGTATGTTACCGGGGAACATAAGACCCTTTTTCTAAAAAAGGGTCTTATGTTCCCCGCTTTCACCCAAAAGGACCCGGGGAACATAAGACCCTACCCCTAACCCTTACCCTAACCCTAACCCTTTACTCTGGCGCTCCACACCCAGGCTTCCACAAAGTGGGGAACATAGGTACGACCCCGTTTTGTCCCCACTGGCAGCCATGTTTTCACTGAGAATGTGCCTGCGCACAAGCACAGGGAGCACAGTCAGCTGTAAGTAAGGACCTTATACAACTCCTCTTCAACTCCTGAGAGGGAATATACACCAAACCAAGACAATTTAGACAGAAGCTAATCGACAACAACAATTGTTAGCACTGAATACGTCATCCTTCCAGTTTTGCTGCAAAACCCTTGTCACCCTTGTCAAAACTAATTAATAAACAAAGCACACTCTCAGCACAGCGCTGTCTAATTTTGAAGAATTATGGAGAAATTCTCAACCACCCTAACGACACCAGGCCTCATAATGGCGGTTTTCTATCATGGTGTCGTTGCAGTCTCCAGAGTGAAGTTGATTTTACAATTTAGGGGCTTAACATTCATTTCTCTTTGCTGTGGACTTTGTCTGCCTCTCAGCCTGAGGCACCCATTTTACTGTATTGCAACATCCCCTAATCAAGAATATGACTCTGATTTACATTCGTGAGATAAAAGACACATCAGAGACAGAGTGGATGCCAGATTATAATAGTAATCAAAATAATAATTAGAGGATTACCAGTATTGTCTAAATCCCTACAGGTATTTTTAATGCATTTCCAGTCAGATGTGATCAGTTATTTGCACCATGATCTGATCTTAACAAAGGCTCAGTGAAAGAATTTGAAGCGATAGAGCTGCTGGAGTGAGGTGACTGTGCCAAACAATCCTTCACTTTGTTGTAGAACATTAGATATGACACATAGAGAACAATGAGGAGCAAGTAAAGTAAAGGATGAGACGCCGCTATCCATGTTCCCCAGACCATGAGAAATGTGATTTCATTCAGAGCGACCCTATCAGCCGCAACACATTTTCTCTGCTCCAAAGTAGAGTGAATTGATAAGATGCACTGAATGAAAGTGAATCTTTGGCAACTATAAAACAAATAACCTTTGGTTTTTTTTCTACTCACCTCCATGCGCATTTGTCTTGTTTTTCATTGTAGTCTGAGTGAGAATAGGGTCTCTGCTCGTGAAAAACCTCCCCTCTATAGATGAATAAATGGGACCATGTTGAGAGGAGATGCCCATGACCACAGTGAGACTTCCACCCCCTCAGCACACAATCACAAAATCTCATTAAAAATCCTTGCAAGCTCACACAGGCTGGCACTTACAAGCAATCGAAGTGTTTTCATTATTCACCACATTCCTCTCACCGCTCTCCGGGGAGATAAGAAAGAAAGGAATTTGTGATGGAAAGACCTTTTTTTTACAAAGAGTTCCCATTTTGCAGCAAGACACGGTAAATCAGGAGGTGTCACATCCACCTTAAAGCTCTGTCTCCGTTAATCTGCCCAACAAAGGCACAGAGCAGTAACAGTGTGGTTGAAAGGGAAATGGTGGGAGTATGAAAAGTTTTAAGGGCTGATTCACAAACTGGGTAACACAGAGAGAAAAGTTGTGATGCCTTTATTTTCAGCTGAGTCGAGTGTCATTCGTTTCCATTTGATGATAGCTGCTGCTGGGATTTAGCCATCGGTCCATCATTGATGCAGAGATCTCCTCTAGATCCGTAGTGTTCAAACTGTGGTACATGTACCACCAGTGTTTCACAAGCTTCCTCAGGTGGTATTTGGGGGAAATACTGTTCTATAAACCAGGGTACGTGATCAGAGTGGAGTGGTCCTGTTGCACATATATGTCAGTTATGGAGGTCCACTTACATACATTAACGTGCTGTTATGGTCAAAAACCTCCTAGTTGCTGTAAACGAGCCGATAGAAATCCTCTTTTCTGACAATGTTCCCCAGCCGCGATATTTCAGACTCAACTCTCACTCCGGCTTCCCAACTGTCTTGTGATTGGCCAGTACCCGGAAGTGACATATTCAGCACACCCGCTCTCAGAAGCACAGCTCCCCCCTCTGGAACGGTGGATGCACTGCTACTCATTATCAAAACATTGTTTTAACAATTTTTGTAAAACTCCCCGCCGCAGTCCCTTTTATGACTTTGACCCGGAGTCAGAAGACACTGTCGCTCGTGAAACACCTCCACAACGGACGTTATTCTTCTTCTGCGGTTCAATGTACGCAACCGGATGTGCCCGGACTAGTGCCCGGAGCAGGAGGATCTGCTGTTCAGGAGAACCGGTGTTTACATAACCGGAACCGGTTTTTTTCAGAGATCTAGCTGAGCACGAGATTACAATAAAACACAGCGTTCTCAGCAGTGGCTGAACTGTTTGTTTAGAACCTTCAGGGCTTCTTAAACAAGGTAATGACGCAGATACACACTAAAAAACAGCGTTAATTGGAACTTACAGTCTAGGTCCGCTTTAAACATTACATAATTAGAGTCTCATAATAATTAGTCACCTTATCTCTCACTCCATCTTAATCTAATGTCACTATACCAGTGTGTGAAGTGAAGAAGCGGATGATGAGAGACCAAATTATCTTATTATGAATAGATGTGAAATTCCTGTGAAAAGCCTGACTTTGCGCCGCCTATTTACATCTCTGTATTTTAATGCTGGTGATAATTGTGCTACTTTGAGAGTTCAATATTTTCTCAGGTGGTACTTGGTATAAAAAAGTCTGAGATCTTCTGATGTAGATGTAAGAGTTACTTAGGGATTCATTTTCTTGAGACGATGAGTACTCAATTTTGCAGCCAACTAAGAAGAATTTCAAATTCAGTAATTAAGGTAAGTAATTAATGGATCTGCCGGGCAGGAGGATTAGAAGAACACCACAGAAAAGGTTCATGGATGTTGTGAAGGAGGACATGAGAACAGATGGTGTTCATATGGATGGATGGAGATGATAAGTAAAATAATAATAATAATGATAATAATAATACATAGTGCCAAAACGATTAGATGATCATAGACAGAAGATAAACTGGTACATTTGTTGAGCTATTACACGTAGAACAAAATTAACCTAAACACAACATAAAAATCAGTACTGCAACAGCCCTACTCAAAATCAGACTAATAATCTTAAATTGATTCACATTTTCTTGTTTGAAAAAAAAAAAAATCTGATTCAGATTGTAGTGCAATAAAATGAGGGGAAAACAGTCAACAGGCCTAAATTTAAAATGTAAGTGAAGAAATGCTGTCATGTCAGACATGTTTACTTCCTTTATGTGACTAAGACGAGTTTAAATACATAGCCTACAATTTTGTGTATTTCGTGTACACACCACGAAGCAGGGGTAAATCATTGTTTTAGCATTACTAGTAACTACTAATAGGTTTTTTTTTGCAGTTTTTGTGCAAAAAAAAGTGCATGCACTTTTAATGTAGGAAAAATGTATTAGAGGTTGTATTAGTTCACTTTACAGATAATATTTGTGAGAAGCTGAACCAGAACACCAAATGTTCTCCACTTCAGAGTGTAGCTATGTGCTAGTTAGCATTAGCAGGATCTTTGCTTTGTTTGTTTTTTTGCTAACATGACTACATTATGATGCTGCCACCTTAAATTATGTGGAATAATTGAAGGTATTTGTTCATTTAAATGTATATTTTGAAAACAAAAAGCAAATAATTTATTTAATTTTAACTAAGTCTAATGCAACAATTAGCCTTGTTTGTCTGTTGTTTTGCCTAAAGGACAGTAATAATTGCGTCTCAGTCAGGACATGTTTGTGTATAGAAACTAGTGAGAAGAACAGCTTTTGATGGGGATACATAAGTGAATACATATGTTATTTTATCCCTGGCAGCGTAGTACAAATATTTGTGTTATTTAAGTATAGAATCCAAGTATCTGTACTTTTGTTATTTATATTTCTTGCAACTTTTGCTCTTAGTCCACACCTACATTTCCTAAAAGTGTACTTTTACTCTAATACATTTCCCTTAAAGGGGAAATAAGTAGTTTATAGTGCCATCTAGAGGAGAGGCTGAAATTTACAACAAAGACCTGCTGCTCTGCTCACCCCCTCCCTTCCCTGAGCGCTACGGTATCCGCAGCCGGTCAAATGTCGTCCTCGTCGTCTTTCTCCGTGTCAGCAGATGAGGTTCGTGAGGCGAGGGAGAGGGCGAGCTACCGCGGCCGTAGCAGACGAAGCGGAGAGAGAGGAGGCGGGACTTCCGCTACAAGTAAAGAGACGCTTGATTTGTTCTCTCGCGTTTGTCCTTACAGGCTCCGGTAGAAACATGGCGTCTCGCTGCTAACAGTGGCTATGCAACCGCGGTCCGCGGTCATGTTATTTAACATGACTTTTTGAAACACTACGAAAATGAAACAAAAACCATTATACAGCGACTAGACAATGCAGGAGCAGATATTATGTATAAAAAAGTGGATTTTGGGTTATATAAAGCCATAAATACTACATATTGTACCTTTAAGTGTTTTTGTTACTCATTACTACCACATAAAATCAGAAGTTGATAAATTGTCTGTATTTATATTGTGTTTTTCTCGTCTGCTTTACATTACATTAATTACTGTTGCGCATGATAATAAAGTACAATATCATATACTTTCAGATGTTTACTCAAGGAATATCCTAAAAGGTAGTGATGGCAGTGCGACACTGAAGCTTCCATACGTGCTTCAAACCCTGAACTAAACTTCCTTCCACTGCTTCAAAGCTCGCTTTGGTGCGAAAAAAAATAAATCATGTGACATATGACGTCGTCCAAAGCAGCAATTCCTTCATTGCCTGAATGAACCACGTGACCGATTACTTCACTGGCACTGTTCCTTATGAGTGAGTGTTTTTTTTTCAAATGTGGAGAAGTTCTGAGCAAATTGTTGCAAAACTGTCGCGACTCAAAAACTGTTGAAAAAAATAATAAAAATCTCTGAGCTTTGCCAATCCCACATAATCATCCCACTGCCATACTTAGACAATCACACCCAACCTATGCCATATTTTCCCAATATTCTCTCCTCAGTAACACAATACACACATTCATTCATCTTTATTTTTAAATAGAACATAATGTTCACTCTTAAATAATAATTTTCAAACCAAAGATTCTTTAAAAAGCATCATAAAAGAGACTGAACAAAAGGTATTTTCTAAGTAAAGTACTTTCTTCAACACTGCGCAGTGAGGTGTGCGTGTAATTAAAAGCCTCTTGTTCACCAACTCGCCTGCCTAATTTGACTGCAGCCTTGAACTTTGCCAGGAGAGTATGGAGTTAGATTTGTGTCTTTATTATTCAATCAAAAAAAAGTTTGCTTCAATCAAATAAAATATTTTCAATCAAAAAAATCCTTTTCAATCAAAGAAAGAAAGTGTTTGAATGAAATGTTTTGAGTTTCAAATATTTTTTGCATTCAAACACTTTTTCTTTGATTGAAGTGATTTTTTTTTAATTGAAAATATTTTTTTTTTTGAAGCAACTTCTTCTTGAGATATAAAGACACAAATGTCCTACCCATAATATGGCCCAAACGCAAAACAGCATTACTTCAATCAAAAACTTGCTTCAAACTAAAAAAAACTTCACTTCGATCAAAGAAAACTTTTTCAATCAAAGAAAAACAGTGTTCAAATGCATTGTTTTGAGTCTCAAATATATTTTTGTTTCTTTGATTAAAAAGTTTTTATTATTGAAGTGAAGGTTTTTTTGATTGAAAATATTTTTTTTGATTGAAGCAAACTTTTTTTTGATTGAATAATAAAGACAAATCTAACTCCATAGGAGAGGTCACTCTATCTGAAGACTGAGAGTAATGAACCCATGTTCAAAACAACTGGCTCAAGGGGTTCAGTGGTTCACAGAAGCTTCATCTGCCCGTCACTAATAAAAGTTAAAAACTTCAACTTCTACTAAAGTCATTTTCTGGTAAGAAATGTGTACTTTTACTCAAGTATTCCTTTAAGTACTTTATACAAGACTGACATCCACGTGGGTCAGAAGACACAGTCACAGTCTGGACTCAACAGCTGCACAAACTGTGTGATTCTGGGGCCAAACATGTCATTAACGACTCTCTGTCTCTGGGTTTATCACCACCACGAGGTGCCGCGGAGACGAGATAGAGCTGAAGCTGCAGACTGTTCAGTCCCCTGCAGCACCGATTGTCCTCTCACTCTGTGATGACATCGTGTCTAGTCGAGCCGAGAAATGGCAAGCAGGTATTGGACTGCTGAGATGGAAATTTGCAGCGATACGCAAGAGGCACCTGTAATCCAAAAAGTCAGCTGCTTGTGTCTCAGCTGGACCTGGACAAACACGATTAAAGGTCATCACAGACATGATGTGTAAGCCCTACAGTGCAGGGAGCAACAAGCACAGCTCTGCTCTCGCTGCACATATATAGAGAGAGGAGCAGTGGAGAGTCTATGTCATTTCCTTGGCTTACCACAATCATTTCCTGTAAAGTATTTGCAGGCACTGAAATTACAGCTTCATTGCTCTGCGGGGCCTCCTTCTCTCAAAAAGGCCCCAGCTGCTGGCAGACATGCAGCCAGAGCTGAGGGAGAGGTGGCATCATTAGAGCCAGTGAAACTACAGTCCTGAGTGAGATAGTTCTGAGAGTGGATTCTCATATTTTCTGCGTCTGTGTCCACTGTTTTATGGATGCGAGTGGATTCGCAGCATTTGAGTCAAACCACAGTGAAATGTATCAATTACACTTGAAATAACATAGAACTATTTCTTATTTACATTTAATTACATTTGACGATGCTCCTGCAGCAGTTGCTAAAGTGGTTATGAGGAAAAAGCGGCGATGCCGTGGTGTAGGAAAATAAATGTCGTCAAGATCACTAACTAAAGCACTGTTTCAGCTGGTCATGGTAGAGTTTGGAATGGTAATGCCTGGTCTGGTTTGGGTTTCCACTGTGGGATTTGTAGACTGGATAGCACAGGATGAACCAAACTGTACTGCATGTTGGCAGCCCATGGCCAAGTGGAAGGGAATTGGGTTCATTTATCAAATCCTGCGATAATAGCAGGGTGCCCCTGAGCAAGATACCTAATCCAACCCCAGTGCTGCCCACTGCTCCAGCGCCATGCTTGTCGACTCAGCTCGCTTGGAACCATCAGGGCAGGTACTAAAAAAACACACCAGGTACCAGGTACTATCACTGATGGAAAAGCAAAAAAGAAACCAGCTGAGCTGAGTCATGCCAGAACTGGATAATGGAAAAACGCCATTAGCATCAACTTAAAATATTTGGCTTTTGATATTCATGGATATTGCATCGTAAATGTGTGGCCGCAAATGTGGCCAAAAACGGTTACTACACTCAAAATCAAAACACTGCGGCGAGTCGTATCCACCTCCCACTCCACCCCTCCCTTCCAGAGTCAAGGTTAGGAGGTCATATTAGGAGGATGTTATGGCCAGTTGCTCTAAATTTATTACATAATGCACCTTTAAACTACAAGTCAAAGGAGATATGACACAAAATGACAACAAATTGACACGATAAAGTGAGAAACTGGTTTCTCAGCCGTGAATAAAATGCTAACTATTAGCATCAACAGAGCTGACAGAAAATGCTCTGAAAACCACAAGATTCAATTCATTTAAACTTAATTAAAGGTGCATTATGTAATAAATCTAAAACAACTGGCCATCAAATCCTCCTAATATGTCACAGAGACTCAGGAATAATGTTCATATAACAAACTGAACTCACCAACAACAACAGTACAGACAAAATATTTGCATTAAAAATAAATATTTTGCAGACTGCAAATCATGTTTATGTTTTGAAATCATGTTTTGGCATGTGGCGCCACCTACCGCCGTCTACCAATCGTTGCAGTCAGTAGAGTCTCAGCTGCCGAGCAACCACGGGTTGCCAGTTACGTCAGAAAACGAAACCTAAAAGACCTCTGGATTTTGAAATTGATTGTAGTAACCGTTTTTGGCCACATTCTTACATATGGCACCTTTAAAGTAGAGTTAGATGAACATAACCTCTTACTTTACCCCACAAATACAACTTGCTAGTTAAAGAACATAAGAGTTGTCAGAAAATAAAAATGTCTTTTTGAGCATTTATACTGAGGACAGGATATATTTATCCAGATGATTAATTCACTGAAATTGGACAGCAGAGAGATTAGCAGAGATATTTCACTGGAGTTGGGGTTTATTTTTGTGTTTGATTTTATTTTATTGTTCGTGTATTTTCACTTAGGCATCTGTTTTTGTCTCTGAATTGCACTTAAAATCAAAACAGCTGTCCTAACCTCATTAACTTGACTTTAATCAAACCACATGAGCCAGGGAGAAAAAAAGAGAACTTTGTTTGGCTCAGCAGATCTGATTCTCATTAACAAAGACCAACATAGACCAACATACTTTGTCTCCACTCCACGCAACAAACCCTCAACTTCAAACAACTTTCACACATCTGTGCAACTTTGGTGGTTTTTGATGAAATACGTTTGTTTGTTTTTTAAACAAAAAAACAACTTATTAGTTGTTTTTTTAATGCAATGAGAGAAAATTTGTATTATTATAATAGTTACAAACACTTGAGTCTATAAATGCATTTTCTTTCAGAAAAGTTGTGTATATGTAATATTCACTCTAACTGTAACTGTTAGATGAATGTAGTCGGGTAAAAAGTATATCATTTCCCTTTAACATGATCTTGAAGTGTATTCATTAAAGTACCACAATAAAAGTACCTCAAATCTGTACTCATGTCAAGTACATTTCAGAATATACTTTATATCACCTTCTGTGTGACTGTTTTCATCTTCGGTCACACAGATTTGATGGAATAGTGCGACACTGCCACCCTGTGTTCAGTCTAAAGAAACAGCCGTGTGAGGTACAGTGACTTTAAAGTTTAAACCAACCTGTTTCACTCTAGTTTACAGGGATGTTGCCATAATCATTTTGAGTTTATGTTTTTGTATAAAACAAACTCCTCTGATTTAAGCTCACGCTCGTTGCTTCACTATGACAGTAAACTCAGTATCTGTGATTTATATTAATATATTAATAAAGCTTGCTCAAATAAGGAAGTAGCAGTCGGTGAGCTTTTGCCTGTTTCCTGGGCTGTAACTGGGTTTTGTTGTTCATGTTGCTCGGATTACACCGTTTTAAGTCCTGTTAATGAGCTGGTCGACAGGTGTAAGTGCAAATGTTTGAAGTCATGTTCTTTAAATATAGCTAAATATAAATATTATAAATATAACTAATGTGATGCATTTGAAAGACTTGCCTTAAAAACAATTGTGTATTTAAAATGGTTAAATCATTAAACTTTACTTTAAGACATTTGCTGATTAAATGCTTTGGAACTAGCTTCTACTTACATGATTCATTTTTGGTCATTTAGAAGTCAAGCATTTAAATCTCAATGTTTGCTGTTCATGCTCGAAAAGTGATGTTGCATGTGTGTTTAAAGGGACACTGTGTAGTATTTATGGGTTTATACGACCCAAAATCCACCTTTTTATACATATTATGTCGCTGTATAATAGTTTTTGTTTCATTTTCATAGTGTTTCAAAAAGTCATGTAAAATAACCATGGATGTATTATAACATGGTCACAGGCCGCTGTTGCATTGCCACAACGCCATGTTTCTACGGGAGCCTGTATAGACAAACCCAAGAGAACAAATCGAGCGCCGAGACGAGGCTGAGAGCGGATCTTTTTACGCATTTAAAATGGAGGACCACACGTATTTTACAGCGGATAAAGGAACACCAGTACCTGACCGTACGCCCGCACCACGGAGAAAGACGACGAGGACGACATTTGACCGGCTGAGGATACCGTATCGCTCAGGGAAGGGAGGGGGTGAAGGGAGGGGGTGAAGCACTGCATCACAGTTTAAGAATAAAGAAACAAAAGAAAACAGAAGAAAGTTATTGGTTTTTGGTTATTGTGTTTAAGAAGCAAACAAGACAGACCTTATATGTATGGCATTATTTATTTGAGGCTACAGCTCCTCCTGAAGAAAAACAAATAATTGCTAATAAAAAGGTGCAATCGTTACAGGAGTTGAACCTGGAGGGAATATTGACTGGGCCCTGGTTCAGCTTTGATTTAAGCCCAAAGCTACTGTTGGTTATACAACATGAGGCCAGGTAACAGTAACAGTGGATGTCATGTCGACAGGCACTGGTACAGACGGAGGCACAGGGAACACACCTTTATTTTTCTGCAGCAGGTTAGCATTGTGCTGTCGTTATGCTAACTATGCTTCATCAACACCAACTGTCATTTAAAATAAACATTCTCCTGACTCTTCAAATAAAAAGAAATCTATGAAAACAAAGAGCGGCGGAGAAGTTGCAAGAATTAGGTCAGATTGTACACGAGTGGAATAAAGCCTTGTCATTTGTCTTGGGCATTTTCTACTAAGCACAACAGTTTCTACCTCAGAGATGCAGCACTGTGTGTGAGAGACAACACAGCAGCGGCGTGGACATTCCTTCATTGCACTTTGTTACATCTTTATATACAGTAAGAGTTGTCAGTTGTCGAAATAATGCAGACAAGCTCAGTGTCAACAGTTATCTGCTAAAAATATGTGATCACGACATGAAAGTAAGAGAATATACACGTGTGTGTGCGTGGGAGCGGCTTTATACTCCACAGAGGTGGAGAGTGAAGCCAGAGACTCACTGCTTGGTATATACGGCTGTACGTGAACAGAGGACACAAAGAAATGGACAAAATGTACATTAATTAATGGCTTTTCCCTTTGAAACCAGGAGATCTGCCTGGTCAGTTTAAAGTGTCCTGGTGAGGAGACGGAGGTTTGAAACTACATGTGCACAAGGTCCTTGTGTAGTGTAGAGTGCAGGGTCAGATGATCTTGTACAGCTTTTTTGAGAGCTGGCGATACGTTGTGGTGAGGCAGGTTTTCATCTGCGTGATCTATGAGGTGCTTTCTGCAATGGCAACTCGTTGGCGTGCAGTCCTTGGGCGACTGCGAGCCGGGGCGTTAGCGGGACGTTCACTCTTTGTTTCGGACGGCTGACTCTCAGCCTGCGGGGTGCTGGCGTCCCCAACGAGTTCACGCAGGAACTTGAATTTGGACAAGAACAGCTGCCAGACTACATACCAACCTGCAGAGGAAGAAAAACAGAATTTACAGGTATCACTCCGGCTCAGTGACATCTCTCAGAGCAGTCATCACTGTCTTCTACGAGGAGGTACTGTAGTATGGCCTTCACTTACAACTCAAAGAGAATAATGTCTTGTATTACTTTCTCCTAATAGGCTGCCAGCTCAACTTAAACCGCTCAGAAATCTGACACTGGGTACTAAGCTCCTTCTCAAGAGCACATTGCCGTCAACATCAGTTTTTCATACAAACATTGGGAAAATGGCATCTACTAAAATGAAGGTCAGACACTCAAGTTTAACACACTTTTATTTGTGGAAAAGCTAAAATTGTGCCATAGTGCATGTTGTTCTGCATTGTGCAGGTATTGTTTTGTGGATCAATGTAAACTTTGCATTTGTATACTGTTTTAATGTTATAGGCACAAAGTAACACTCACTAGTAACAACTATATACTGTAGTCCCTTTCTTATCCTTCCTCCCAAACTCTCCTTTTACCTGCATGCAGCACATGGTTCCATAATACAGTTGCATCAATTATGTACAAAGCAAAACTGAATAAACAGACAAACTTAAAGATAATTCATATTTAAATACATTAGTTACTAACAAAATGTATATCAAAAAAAACATTTTTATGTCTGTCAAATTGTAAAGATGTGACTGAAAGTTGTTCTTATGCTAGAGCATTACATATGCTGATGTTATGCATTAAACTCATTGACAATTTGCTGATATGTCTTGAGTATAATAGAGCATTCTCACAGCAGATATTTGTCGACATAAAATAGGCCACACTAAAGAAAAATAAGATGAAGTGTAAGGGTAGGACACACAAAATCTCAGTAGAAACTGTCTGAAAAATGTATTCTTTTAATACTGAATGTATTGTCTCCCTGCATGTGTTATGTTAAAAAGGGTTATGTATGGTCATTATAGAAATGCAGAATAGAATAATCTGTAATGTATATGTAGCTCCTGATAGGTTTCCCCAGGTTAAATAAAGGCCATCTATCCATTCATCCATCTATGTATCTATAAGCTCTATAATCATGTCTTTTTACATCACGAGACAACTCCAAACATGGAACCAGAATCGTCAAGATCTTCATAATCTAAAGTACAACAAGGAGTAAAGACGATGGTATAGAACTCAACACAGGTCAACACTGGTTGCTAAAACAACCCTTGGTTTAATTTCAGTATCGATCTATATAGATGTTAATTTCTTCCTTTGGTTCTTCTGATCATGTTAGTGACAGTAAAAAAAAGAGGAACCAGAGCTCAGAGAGGTGAAGGAACCGATTAGGATCTGGCTTTTGCTCAGCACAGGATATAAATAGAAACTTCTTGCTGAGACTTGTGGACACTCAATACACTGTTCTGTCATGAGGCAACATTAAAAGGAGAGTTCAGCATTTTTTAACTGTCAAGTTATTGACTTCTCACTCTGCCATATTTAATCTATTTTGCTAAATGTTGTGTTACGTGTCTTGTAGTTGAAGTTTTTGCATGGACTTTGATGTAGGAAAGTTGTGTGTACTATAACATCTGTTTCACTGCCATTTCTGTAACACCAATTATTATTTTGAGTGTGTAAACCAGACATTTCCATGAAATATAATGCCCTCACTGGCAACATTACTAATGAAATGAAATAGAACATGGTGTGGTCTTCTGCTGCTGCAGTGGTCCATTTGACTCTAGATTTGACGTGTTGTGCATTAAGAGATGGCCTTGGTTGTAACCAGTGATGAATTATTCCTTCCATCCTATAATTTCAAACCAGCTTGGTCATTCTCCTCTGGCATCAACAAGGCATTTTCACCCAGAAATATAGTCTGTCATTTTATTATTGAACCTTTTGGCAAAACATGCTACCTTCTGCTACAGCAAAATATTTTCTTCTGTCATTTTTCTGCACCGTTTCTTATGTTTATGTGCATAGTTGGGTTGCTAAGCCTTCTATCCACACTGGAGGTACGGCTTTTTTGCCACAATTCTTCAATGAACACTTAATATAAAAGTGTGTACCTGGATCCCACAGGTTTGTGCCAGTTCTGAGCTGACGGCACTGCTGGACATCTTCTGATTTTGAAGGGAAGTAAGATCGATTTGACTTTCATCTGCCAAACTAAATTTCCTTGGGTGACCCCAATGGTTCACTGTGTTGCCAGTTTCTGTGTGCATCCTCAAAAGAGCCCGATCAGAACACTTGAAACCCCAGTCTTGCTTTGAAATCTTTCCCTGGGAGAGACCTTGCTGATGGTAGTATTGTATAACTATCTTGTGACTTATTGCTGTGCTCAGTCTTGCCATACATGACCTGTGACATGAAGCAGCCTCATCTTGGAAGCAGAGTCTGGCAGTTTCTCACCCAGTTTAAGCCTTTGGCACAGCTGTTTCTTCCAATGGCTCACCTTGCATGATAGCATTTATTTAGATAAATGTTGTGAGGGATTATTAAGGACAGGGACAGTTGCGCATTCTAAGGGATTTGTTTTATCTAGTAGTGATAATCTTACTTGTGTTAACTAGTTGTATGTGTATCTAATAAAACGTGTACGTGTGAATGGACAGACTTTATTTAAACTTGTAGACGTTAAACACAGCTGACACGAAGCAACAAAGGGACAGTTCGAAACTGGTGACGGTGTGTTCTAATCCCGGGTGCATGTGTCAAGTTTGTTTTCGGTTCTTAAACTCACCAAACATCATGAAGAGCAGAGCACAGACAAGTGTGGCCACGATGACCAGCAGCGTGAGTCCGACACTTTGCCACATCTTTACAGCAGCAGTTCCACTCTGGACAGCGACCACGGCATGAAAGACGGCGAGGGCGGTGAGTTTAGTCTGTTCCACAGCAGCACATGAACTGAATAAACACGAACTAGACTAGGCTAAAAGGCTGGGAGACGTGAAAAGAAAAACAAAACATTGACACACCGCTAACTCACAGCCGCGAGTGTGCTAGCATGTGGCTAAGCGGTTTGTTTACCCGTACGGAGCAGGTCCTCGAGTACAGTGAGGACCGTAACATTAGCTAACGGTTAGCAACAGGGTAAGTCCTTCCTCTGTGAGCTACATCACTGCAGCGGCCGGGTGCTAGTTGGTTTAGTTTAGTTCAGTTAACTCTCTCACTGGTTCTCGCACAAAGCAGCACAACAACAGGGCTATGAACGCAGCAATAAGACGACATCACTCGTGAAACCGTAACTGACTGCGCGAGTCACAGCAGCATTCTGGGTAATGTAGTTTACTTTAGAATACAATGACCTGGATAATGGAACCTTCACAGACAGATGTATAACGTGCCACTGCCTTCATCATCTGTATGTCACATTTTACATCAAAGGAATTTTACTTAAAGGGACACTGCGTAGTATTTATGGGTTTATATGACCCAAAATCCACTTTTGTATACATATTATGTGCTCCTGCATTCGCTGTATAATATTTTTTTGTTTCATTTTCGTAGTGTTTCAAAAAGTCATGTAAAGTAACATGGTCACAGGCCGCTGTTGCATTGCCACAACGCCATGTTTCTACGGGAGCCTGTATAGACAAACCCGAGAGAACAAAACGAGCGCTGGGACGAAGCTGAGAGCGGATTTTTTTACACGTTTAGAATGGAGGACCACACGTATTTTACAGCGGATAAAGGAACACCAGTACCTGACCGTACGCCCGCACCACAGGGAAAGATGACAATGACAACATTTGACCGGCTGAGGATACCGTAGTGCTCAGGGAAGGGAGGGGGTGAGCAGAGCAGCAGTTCGTTGTTGTAAATTTCAGCCTCTCCTCTAGATGTCACTATAAACTACTTCCTTCACCTTTAATGACCAAATGATGACAGTTAACAGTGTAGTTCAAAGTCATCAAGGGACTCCTGCCTGGACATTGACACCTGTCTTCCTCCTTCCTCTTAATAATACTGCCATTCCCAAAATGAAAGAGTGCCGATGCCACTTTGAAATCTGAAAATCCTCTGAGGTAGCAAATAGAGTCATGACTCTGATCAACACATGAGACCAGGATCGACAACACACAACACACATATACAGTACAGACCAAAAGTTTGGACACACCTTCTCATTCAATGAGTTTCCTTTATTTTCATGACTATTGACATTGTAGATTCACACTGAAGGCATCAAAACTATGAATTAACACATGTGGAAATATGTACTTAACAAAAAAGTGTAAAACAACTGAAAATACGCCTTATATTCTAGTTTCTTCAAAGTAGCCACCTTTTGCTCTGATTACTGCTTTGCACACTCTCTGCATTCTCTTGATGAGCTTCAAGAGATAGTCACCTGAAATGGTTTTCACTTCACAGGTTTGCCCTGTCAGGTTTAATAAGTGGGATTTCTTGCCTTATAAATGGGGTGGGGACCACCCCAGAAGTCAGGTGGATACACAGCTGATAGTCCTACAGAATAGACTGTTAGAATGTGTATTATGGCAAGAAAAAAACAGCTAAGTAAAGAAAAATGAGTGGCCATCATTACTTTAAGAAATGAAGGTCAGTCAGTCCGAAAAATTGGGAAAACTTTGAAAGTGTCCCCAAGTGCAGTCGCAAAAACCATCAAGCGCTACAACGAAACTGGCTCAAATGAGGACTGTGCCAGGAAAGGAAGACCAAGAGTCACCTCTGCTGCGGAGGATAAGTTCATCCGAGTCACCAGCCTCAGAAATTGCAGGTTAACAGCAGCTCAGATTAGAGACCAGGTCAATGCCACACAGAGTTCTAGCAGCAGACACATCTCTAGAACAACTGTTCAGAGGAGAGTGTGTGAATCAGGCCTTCATGGTAGAATAGCTGCTAGGAAACCACTGCTAAAGACAGGCAACCAGCAGAAGAGACTTGTTTGGGCTAAAGAACACAAGGAATGGACATTAGACCAGTGGAAATCTGTGCTTTGGTCTGATGAATCCAAATTTGAGATCTTTGGTTCCAACCACCGTGTCTTTGTGCGAAGCAGAAAAGGTGAAAGGATGGACTCTACATGCCTGGTTCCCACGTGAAGCATGGAGGAGGAGGTGTGATGGTGTGGGGGTGCTTTGCTGGTGACACTGTTGGGGATTTATTCAAAATTGAAGGCATACTGAACCAGCATGGCTACCACAGCATCTTGCAGCGGCATGCTATTCCATCCGGTTTGCGTTTAGTTGGACCATTTTCAACAGGACAATGACCCTAAACACACCTCCAGGCTGTGTAAGGGCTATTTGACCAAGAAGGAGAGTGATGGGGTGCTGCACCAGATGACCTGGCCTCCACAGTCACCGGACCTGAACCCAATTGAGATGGTTTGGGGTGAGCTGGACCGCAGAGTGAAGGCAAAAGGGCCAACAAGTGCTAAGCATCTCTGGGAACTCCTTCAAGACTGTTGGAAAACCATTTCATGTGACTACCTCTTGAAGCTCATCAAGAGAATGCCAAGAGTGTGCGAAGCAGTATTCAAAGTAAAAGGTGGCTACTTCGAAGAAACTGGAATATAAGACATATTTTCAGTTGTTTCACACTTTTTTGTTAAGTATATAATTCCACATGTGTTAATTCATAGTTTTGATGCCTTCAGTGTGAATCTACAACTTTCATAGTCATGAAAATAAAGAAAACTCTTTGAATGAGAAGGTGTGTCCAAACTTTTGGTCTGTACTGTATATTATTGTTTACATGTGAACATGGGGATACAAACATTGAGTACATAATCAGTCTGCTTCACTTAATTTCTGAACTTGGACATTGCCCACTTGCAGTACCGTCACTGACCCACACGAGGGCCATGGCCCACAACAGGTTAAGTGTACAGCCTGCTGGAAAGGATCAGAGCATTCATTTCCATGGAAGCTGCTCTCCACAGGTCTGTGGAGATGTTCTTAATCACAGTTTTGAAATTCTTTATCACAGTTCTTCTCATTCTCTTATCTCCTCAGCCTAGTGACCCAGGACACAGACAGACACTAAACCAAATTACTGCAGATAAACAGTGAAATCAATGAACATGTGGAGTGATGGTAACTGTTGTCATGACATCAAAGACACATGCTCCTTGAATTAATAGAGATTTAAGGTGTCCTGAGTTGTTGCACCTTCATTTTCCAGTCAGAGCCTTGAGGACGACAGCTCTGCAGCTTCTGGACATTCCTAACTCCAGACATACTCGAGAACCCTTTTTAGTGGCAGACTCCAAAGTGTGAAACACTCTGCCTGACTAGATTTGACAAACCTTGCAAACCTAATTATTTGCTTTGCCTTTTTTAGCTCTTCTTTTATTCATTTATTTATATTATTATTATTATTGGTTCCAGTTCTTATCATTCCTCCTTTTTTCATGTTTTGTTTAAATTGCTGTGCTTTTACTCTTTCCTTATGGTAATTTATTGCTTCCCTTTTCTGCTTTATTCTCCACATGATCTATATAAATATATTTGACCTTGACCCTGGTCCCATATTTTTCTATTTTGTATATTCATAGATGTGAAACGAATGTTTGTTACCTTCACATTGATGGCCTTTGCCACTGTAACACTGTATATTTCCTCACTGTAGGACTAATAAATGATTATCTTATCTTAAAAGTCCTGAGTAAAGTTGCAATCCTTTACCTGTCCAGCAGGAGAAGCTGTTATCCAACCTGTTTAGTTGTTTTCAAGCTGTAAATCACATTATCCAGGAGGAGGAGGAATGAGCCAGAAAGACCCTTTTTTCTACGTGTTTTCCTTTTCATTAGAGCTGTGCTTCTCAAACTGTGTGGTACATTAATATAGTGCGTTGTGGTAAGATTAGTGGTACTTGGAGGAAAATCAGAAATAATGACGTGATCAGAGCTGAACTGAGGAATTTTGACCAGAGTGCATAGAAAATGAAACATCTCTCGCTCCATCTTAATCTAATCTGACTAAACCAGTGTGTGAAGTATATGTGAGGAAGAGGATGAATATGAGAGAGCAAATGATCTTATTGAGAATAAATCTGCCTCGTGTGAAAAGTCTTTGGCTGACTTTGCTCGACCTATTTACGCCTCTGTATTTTAGTGTTATTTTGAGAGCTCAATATTTTCTCAGGTGGTACTTTAAAAAAAAGTTAGAGAACTACTGCATTAGAGTAAACCACAAATGTATGTTTTGCAGTGTTGTATTGTGACAAAGTACAAATACTTACTGTACTGTAGTACAAATTTCACATATGTACCTTACTTTGTTATATATATATAATATATTATATGATATATTTATGGCAACTTTTACTTTCACTCCACTACATTTGCTCTAACTGTCTTTGTTACTTGTTACTAAGTCAGAAGAAGAAGAAGAGTTGGTATTATGGTCTGTATTTACATACATTATCTCTGGTTACACACGTATTAAAGTCGTCCCAGTTCACATCTGTCGTTGCACTCTCGTTTTTCAGTGGAACAATAAGCGCTTGGTCATGAGTGAGAGGGAGGAGACAACGCTGCATGTGTTCTGTCATCTCCACCTGTCACATCTCTGCAGCCTGGATTTTCTTTGCTGCTAAACACCTGTGTGTAACCTGTAATGGACACCAGCCACATCATTTGCATATAAGCTGCGAAACGGAATGAGTCATGTTTGGAGATGGCATTTTAAACGCGTGATGAAGTATGTGACTGCAGCTCCTTTGTCTGTTTTAATGGTTGTCAGCTGTTGAATTATTTGTTTTTCTATGTCATGGCAATTTTTGGACCTGTGTTTATTGTTTTGTTTAAAAAAAAACAAAAAAAATATATCAAAATGTGTGCAATAAAACACTTTTTTAATATATATATATATATATATATAAATTACATATTGTGTAAACACAACACAGGGATTCTCAGTTATGTTCAAACTAGTAGTTTGATCAACATTGCGATTATAATTCTTAATGATACATTCGTGTTAATGTACACATCTGCATGTGGAACCTGGACGTTTTGCAGACTTTTTGAAGGTTAATGAATTATGGAAAATACATTTGCATAATAATATTGTGCAAACGAAAAAAGTTACAATGCAAAATGTTATACTTACTTCCTACTTACAAATAATCACCTGAAACAGCAGCTCCACTCAGCTTTGTGTGGCTTTTACAGCAATTACTACATGTCATGCATATCTTGATTTATTTCCCCTTCAATTGCTCTGTTTTACACATCCTTAATCCAGGTACTGACAGGGTGAGAGAGGAGCTGAGTGGTTGACAGCTTCGCAGGAAGATGAAGCAGAATAATATAAATCACACAGGACATTTAAGGCTCTCTGATTAACTGTAAATGTGAGGCGTGTGAGGGTCATGAAAGATTAAAGATTAAAATCCCACTTTTTTTCAGAATATTTTGAAGTTTGAATGAAGTGGAAGGGTTGGAAATCTTTTTTAAATTTTTTTAAAGAGGAGAACAGAGAGGTGACACTGACTCATTCTCTCATTAATGTCAGGAGTTATTTTACTGTCATTTTAGATTACTCTTGTGACATTTTACTACCAAGATCTATAAATACATTTATTTAGGCTATTTATGTTCTGAGTCTGATGTTATATTCCAGCTTTATTGTTTTATTATGTAGTTATCACTTTGATTTAGATGTTCAGTTCAACAGTTATCCAGTTTCTAATTAACCCATAGAACACAGAGCATGATCACTAAGGGTTAGACCAAATGTTGCTGTGAATTCCAATTCCTTGCTTAACCCTCAATCTTAACCCTCAATCTCAAAAAAAGCGCTTCTTGTGTTCTTCTTCTTCTTCTTTTTTGGAGTTGACAGACTGGACGTAGCTTTCGTGTTATTCTGCCCCCTACAGTCTGAAGACGTATCTGCATTTAAGGGGTGTCCCATTTCTAAGTGACAAAATAACCCTCAACACTTGGTTTTGAGGGCCAGTTAAGATTAAGGGTTGAGCTTGAGGGTTAAGATTGAGGGATAAGATAGGAATTGGAATTGGCCCCAATTCTGCTAATTATTTTACTTTTCATGTCAGATATGTAGTTAGTCATATAATGTGTATCATTGTCATCTACCACCCCACTGCCAAAAACTGTACATGGAATAACAAGGAACAATTAATCACTACTGACAGACACATACCAAAGGAGAGTAAGGGAGAAAATGCACAGCACAAAAATACAACATTTTATCACCCCAGGAAATACTCTCTGAAATGTGAGTGTTTATTGTCGGGTTATGTCCCCTTAATGTCCCTCACCAACCATGAAATAGGATTTTCTCCCCTGCCAGTTAGTAGTAGAAAATCAGTGTGTCTGGAGTGTGTTCTAATTCATTTAAGTGATGAATTGTCTCTTGTATCGCAGATGATTTAGGTTTATTGAAGCTGAGAAGTTGTACGTAAAAAGACGACTTGGTGGTTATTGCGGTAATTTCACGCTGTTGCAGGAAGCTGGCGAATCAGCGTCTTCCTCACCAGAGAGGAGAGAGTTGGCAAGTGCCTGTTGCATAGTTTCCATTTTTTTTTGGGACATTGAGGCAAAGACTCAAACAAATGTTACTTTAAAAATATGTTATACTGTTTAAATTTCAAATTTAACACGCAAAATCTGGTGTTTGTGTACAGTTAGTGTTTTTTTTCTCAATAAAAGCTTTTGTTTTTGCTTCATTTAAATTATTAATACACTATTTTAACATGCAGTAAATTGTAACTAACTGCCAGTAAGTTGTAAGTTATTCTGGAAAAATGGGCACTTACTTACAGGGTATTTTCTGGCCCTTTTATGGTTAAAATAAGTCCAGAAGGACATTTTGAGGCTTAGGTGTTAAAGGGTTAATATGTGGAACTAATAAGAAGCTGAAAATGTCTGTTTTTGAGGAAGTTTTGAATTCAATTTCAGTGGTTAAATGTGCAAACAAAAGTTTTATATTTTAGAAATTATGAAATTAGTTAGAAAAACACAAGCTACAGTGTATGTGAAGCTAAACCTTTCAAATATGGATATGGAGTCAAGCTGTAATAACCACAAACATGTTTAAAGAAATACAAGTTCAGAAATAAAGTGAAGTGGACATAATTGTATTATTATTAATAATTAATCATTATTATTATTATCATTATTATTAATCTGTACTGAATTGTTGTAACCGCATGTTCTCATGAAAACAACAATAATAATAATATAAAGGGAAATTATTGATCCTTGTCTCATGTGTGGATCAGCAGTGTCCTTTTTTATGGCTCTCATGCAGTTCTGAGGACATTCAGCATACAGCGTTTTTATAGAGACGATGTTGACGCTGCGTGGAAAATGATCATGAGGTTCTTTTTGAGCCTAAACCACACGCCGAACCAGGAAATGTCATTATCGTCCTCATTTCAGACGTCATTCCGGTTCAGAAGCGTGCGCTCTAAACAAATCTGTGGCTTGCAGAAACACACAATGTGATCCTGGCAAGTTGGTTTCCTTATTAACATGGCGACCGTTATGAGTGTCCTAAAACACAAAATACAAATTAGTGCTTGAAGTAAAGGTCTATTCTGCAGAACGCTTCCCTTCAAAACTTCACACGTGTATATAGCTGCATGTTCTTAGATAACATGATCAGTGTAAACTCTGTTATTTTGGCACCGCCTAGGAAATAGGAAGCTAAATGTCGCTAAGCTATCATTAACTTGATTATCCGTCTTTCTTGTTAAAAAGGCCTATCAATCTCACAAAATAACGTGTTTATTTCCACCCCAGTGGGCTAATATTAGACAACAAAACCTTTCCTCGTCCCACATCTTGTACGTGTGTGTGTGTGTGTGTGTGTGTGGGTGTGGGTGTGTGATTTGCATACAGTGCGTACTGTATTTGCAAATGTGTTAATGACTAACGTGTTTATTCGTTTTTTTAATTGCCCTGTGGGAAAGTACAGTGTGAGCACTTTGATGTCTTTGTTTGCTTCATGCCTTATTATGAAGCAAACCACTCATTGCATTAAAACTGAGGTAAATTAAAGGGTTTTGGTTATTTCGTCCACTGTCATCGGCTGATTTTAATAAGTATGGAGCCGCCGAGTATTATCTGATCCCGCTGCAAATTCATTTGATCTCGTTCGATTAGAGCAACCGCCGCTGCCTGGTGTGTGCTGGTGTCTCTTTGCAGGCGTGCGCACATGACACACACACATAAAGTGCTTTAAGCTGCTTGAGTGATCGCCTTCTTGTCCTCTGTCTCTCTTTTCAGCTGCAAAAGCAACAAAAATGTGGTTTAGTGCAAGAACAAGTTGTGACAGCTCAACGTGGCTCAGAATGTTTGTTTTAACTCGCATTTCAAGGTGATCTGTTGACTCAGCATCACAAGACTGCACAGATGAAGAATCAAACATGCAAATATTACAAACGTGTTCTTCACCCCGTCTTCGTCTTTATGTCAGAAGAAAATGCTACAACTTTTCTCCATGACATCACCGTATTTCTTCAGTAATATAGATTGAGATTTCCCATGGCTGTGTAAAATATGGTGCATAAATAAAGAATGAAACTATACCCACACGTGGAAAAAAAAAACCATTACAACTTTCATGCACCAGTTATGTTTGACAGGAGCCGTTTGAAAGAATTTTAAATATGTGAGGCCATTCCAGTCCCCAAAATGTGAAAAAAACAAGACTCAGTCATGTTTTAGTGGCTCCACTTAGTGTAAGTATAGGATCTAAGCACAGAAGTGTCAGAATTACACATCTGAATGCACTTATGGCAGCAGTGGATAATGAAGTCTTGTGTGCCCATGATACAGAATAAAACTGCTAATGTTCTTCATGGACTTTGGTGCAGGAGAATGAGCAATTTGCAGAACACAAAGTTCAGGGGGTTTTTTTTTCTTCAGTTTTCCCCAAGACATCTTAGAATTGAGCAGGTGTAGCTTTTATTATGTGAGCTTTTTGTGGCTAAAATCACTGTTCTACTCGCCTCTTAACTGGAGCACGTAAGAGGGAGCACATTACTCCAATTGTGGCCTCCCTTCACTGGCTGCCTGTGCATTTTAGAGTACATTTTAAGATTCTTTTATTTGTTTTTAAATCTTTAAATGGTCTCGCCCCGCCTTACCTCTCTGAGCTTCTCCATCCCTACGCTCCTGCTCGGTGCCTCAGGTCAGCTGACCAGCTGCTCCTCGAGGTACCGAGGTCTAAACGGAAGCTCAGAGGGGAAAGAGCTTTCTCCATTGCCGGTCCTAAACTTTGGAACGCCCTCCCGCTCCATATTAGACAGGCCCCCTCACTGTCCATTTTTAAAACTCATCTTAAAACACATTTTTATTCTTCTACGTTCAACTCAGCATGAGACTCGGCTCTTGTTTTAGTGTTTTATTGTCTTCATTGTTTAAACATTGTTATTGTTTTATAGTTTTACTATATATATGTTGTTTTATTGTTTTTATTTTGTTTACTTTGTTCTATGTGCCATGTTTTATTTATTGTATTGTTAAGTACTTTGTCCCAGCTATAGCTGCCTAAAGGGCTCTATAAATAAAGTTGAGTTGAGTTGAGTTCTGTTTCGTGCATCTGTGTCTCAGGCTGTTTCCCGTTCAACATCGACTATGTACAGTCTATGTACGACCTTAAAGTGATACTTGAAAAAAAGTACAAGTATGTTACCAGAAAATGACTTTGGTACAAGTTGAAGTCACTTTTTTATAATATTACTTTGGTAAAAGTCTTAAAGTATGTGACAACATTTACTGTACTTACGTATCAAAAGTACTTTTCTGACATAACATGTTCTTAAGTTTTAGACATAAATATATTTTAAAAAAGTGAGGAGGATGAGTTGTCTTTCAACTTGAAGGTCACCGCAATTTTACGTCTAAACTAAAACTATGAATTTAGCCTTTTGTAGCTATTTCATGGACATTATTCTCTTAGTGCTGTTGCAGAGTCAAGCAGGTCGAATCTATGACTCAGAGCCAGTGATATTTACTGATACTGAGTATCATATTGGCTCATTCCGAATTCTAACAACAGACTTTGTGATGCTCAGTAACATTTCCCTCACAGGTCATAGGTCAGCAGGACAGTTGAACACCAACCTCTACGCACGTCCATTGCTTGTACTGGATTGACTTTGTACTCAAGCACCCACATGTTTTCTTAACAAAAGGTCGTCATGTTCTTGCTGCAACCATTAAAAAAATAATTGTAAACAAACAGAGTTATACTTATTAAAATGAAATTGGAGACACGCCTGTTTAAATGGAGTTGATGGACATTCTGTTGCACTTAGTCAAATCTATTCTCAGTCTTCTTTAAGGACCTGTCACAGTCACAGGTTGTGTTTTTTTGCAGGCATTTTTGTGGTTGTCAGTTAATGAGCAGCATAACTCAACTCAATTTAAGAAAGATGACTTTTTCTGGGAACGTAGAGGAAGATTTTGGTGGCGAATCCAGCTCCAGATAAAGTGTCTTAACCCTTAGTGCTCATGCGGCACAGATCTTACCCATGGTAATTTGCTATGGGGATAATACACAACTCCTTATGTTGACATCCTGGGGTGTGTGTTTATAGGTCACATACAGTATACAGGCTTTTGTGTTGTTGAGTCAAAGTTATGATTAACTTTATATTGCATTTTGTGATATAAATAGTCACAAAATAGAGGAAAAAAGGAGCCAAGTGATCTTTGAACTGTGACGTATTTCCAAATTTCACAAATGAACGATTTTAAACATTTTGAGTTTGCTCGGGTTATGCTGAAAAAAAGGATATAAGAAAAACCTATACATAAGACACATCCTGATACCCTCTGTATTTATTGTATGTTTAAACTTAACATTGGGAAAACAGCAGCCAAAATGCTGTGTCCTAAGGGTTAATACTGTAAGAAACTCTGTGGAGGTTTGTGTGCGTTCTCCGGTTTGTCTCATTGTTAATTAGACAAACTGTTTTGCCTACTTCCAAAACTGAATGTTAAATATGTTTGCTTTTTGGGGCAGTGGGTAGACGTTGCCTCAAAGCAATAAAAGCATAAAAATTTTTTAAATGTTATTATTATTATTATTATTATTTTAAATCCTGGTTTGAATGAGGGACTTTCTGTGAGGAGTCTGCCCGTCTCTCCTGTGTGTGTGTGTGCTTGACTTTTCTCTACACACTCCTGCTTCCTTCCACAGAATAAGGCTAAATCGACCATAGAGGTGAATGTGTTATATTATATATATGAGAAAGAACAAGAACACTCATTTTGGCCTCTCTCCACTGGCTGCCAGAGTATTTCTTTAAATGACTTTATTTGTTTTTCCTGAAATGATCTTGCCCCATTTGACCTTCCTGAGGTGTTTGGTCCTTACACTCCTGTCTCTTTGGTCAGCTGATCAGCTGCTCCTACAGCAGGGGTCAGCCCCTTCAGCACCTTGTAGCTTTGAAAAAAAAAAGAATGTTTATTTTGATTTTCATGTTAAGATAAAGAGATAAAGGCATAAATATAGCATCACATCCATTATTTTTCTTTAACCCTTGAACACACATACAATTTTTTGTGTATTTTATACTTTCTTTGTGTATATTTTGAAATATCTGCATTTTTCATGTATGTTTTATTTTAAGTCTATTGTAAACAATGTTAACTAAAATACTCACACTCACACACCTACTCACAAAAATATCCTCATTGAAACTCATTCAAATAACTATTTTTCGTGCATCATGACAAAAACTTGGGAACTTTAAAAAATTTAAATAATGTTTGATATGTATGATAAGTCCTGATGTTGGTTTATTAATAATAATAATAATAATAATAATATTAATAATAATAATAATAACAATTTATACAATTTGTAGCTTAATTTTTTATGAGCACATTTTGGTGCTCTCGGTGTTAACGTGAGCATTTCATGATAAATAAATACAAATAATACACATAAACAAGTGTTTCTGCTCATTTTTCACATCAAACAAAAATCAAATAATCCAGTCTCCATGACGTATATTGAAAATAATTCCTTTATTGTGTTTTTGTAGACCATAAAATGAAGGTGCATCATGACAGAAACGTATCTATTTGTATACAGTTTTTTATAGCTTAATTTTTTATGAACATTTTTTGGTGCTCTATAGGTGTGTTAATGTAACTTTTTTGAAGGCACATCTAAGGGTTAAAGCAGGGGTCTCAAACCTGCAAAACTAATGATCTTCACAGTATTCTGTAATGAAAACCCACTCACACACGGGGAGAACATGCAAACTCCTTGCAGAAAGGCCCTTGTTCTAACCGCTCGAACCCAGGGAACCCGGGTCTGAGGTGAGAGCTGGTGAAAGCAATAATTCCTCAAATATTCAAGTAATAACCGGTGCATTCATTTGTATTGAAAATAGATTTTCTTGCACCACAAAGACAGGGGTGTCTGTCACACATAGACACACACACACCATGCTTATTATGTTATAAAGAGTGAACGATGGATGCTCAACCAGTTGAAGATTAGAAGCTAAAACCTGGTCTGTTGGCATGTACACAACTTTATTTTTATTCCATAACAGTGACATCAATAATTGTTGCTAATAAAAACAAAATGATGTTTGTAACGTCCAGTGACCATAAATCAGTTTGCCCTCATTTGAAGAGTGCGAGTATAAATTATACACACGGGTACATTCTTGTCAAACTTCTGCTTGCAGAGCCTGAGATTTACGGTGTGTCACAGACAAATGGAAACGCACACTGTGTTAACTCTGTGTAAGTATGTAGAGCATGTACAAAATGTGGTCAGGCTGAGTAGTATGGACAAACTGTTGTGAAAACTCCTGCAAAAAACGTTCAATTAAATACACTGAACTGGGAATGTCCAGCATTAGGAGAGCAGATTTCAATTTCAAAAACTCATTATCAGTGAGGTTAAAATGACTCACTGCTGTCATCGTTTGTTAATCGAGGCTTAAAATGACATGCGATTAAAATGCCATCATAAAACCATAAGTGAGTGGTTGGTACAAGTTAATTACTGCTAAACCTTTAGCCGTAGTTGGTGGTGAGAGCGTAAACTGTGCCAATATGACACATATTTCATTCATCTCATCCGTGCCACCGTGTACACTCAGTGACCAGCTCAATAAACTTGATAGACTCATTCAAAGGCCTTGCTATACTGTCGTCTACAACAAAGATCAAATGTTTTTGTTGCCACTGTTGGAAAAGTGTTAGCTCAGCTATATACAGGTATGAGATAGAACACTAATATAATACCAATAGTATTCTGCTTTATTTTAGCCCGCAAACAACCTTTTCTGAGTGGGAACTGAAGTTTGTAAAGCACTCATGATCCTGCACCAATCAGCTTTTTAAGTTCATGGAAACATGGAGCTGCTGGTCTACTGCTGCCTCATTTGATACGTTTGTGTCCCTTTGATGACTCCAAAGAAATTACACTTACATTTCAATCACACTTCCCGATGGAGGCAGCCGTGGATAAACAACTCCAGTGTGCAATGATGTAAAATCAATGATTTTCCATGGACTTTGGTGCAAGAAGTAGTAGTAGTTTACAAGGCGACAAAAAACAGTCAGTACCACAAGAAAATATGTGACCGATTCCTTAAATAAAGATACAATTTGTATCAACTGCAGTTACAGTTTCTAATAAAAAGGTGGATACCACAATACACAATGACACAAACTGATGTTTATCACAGTTTCTTGCAGCCTTGAGTCTCTTCCTTCCACTGAAAGAAACGGTTTGCAGGCTGGACTCGGATCACCTGAGTGACGGGTTTTTACTCTGCAGCATGAGGATCTCGGCGACAAGCACCTGTGGATCCATCACCTGAGGGAACATGTCCATGGCCGTGTCCACCAGGTGGACACTGAAGATGGCGAGGAGCTTTTTCCGGACGACCTCCCTCTCCTTTCTGCTTGGGCCCGGTTGTGGAAGCTCCCGCGGTAAGTGCTTCCCCGGCAGGGCGTGCACCACCGGATGGTGAGCACCGAAGGGATCGGACCAGTAAGTCTGCTGCTGGTGTTTGTGGACTCTGGTGTGCTGGAAATCTGCTGGCTGACTGTATGCAGCAGGTACACTGACCGGGTACGCGCCGTAGCCATGGTAATGGGGCAGATTGTGGGGTACGACATCAGGGCTGTGGCTGCTCAGGGGCCCCATGTTGTGATGTACGGGGTGGTGCTGGAAATCTGGTGCAATCCCCAAAGAGGGAGGACCATGAGAGCAGCAGCTACACGGCGCACTTCTCGGAGGGCAGCACTGTTGTCGAACATTGCATACATGCTGGCAGCTCCTGTATTTCGGCCCATACTGGTAATCGAACTGACTCCAGGGAGCCTCCATTTGTTGACTGTCAATGGAGCCTAAACCAGAGTCAAGCTGCTCATGAGATTCACTTTGCCGCACCGATTCATGGTCAGAGGAAATGGAGCGTTGGCTGGTCTTCTCCTTCTTGGATGCGACTTTCTTGCTTGAGCGGTGACTCGTCTTCACTTGTTCGTTTTTATGTTCTTTCCTTACTGAGCTGCTCTCGTGTCCCAGAGTTAGTTTCTTGGCCATATCCTCGACCAGCAGGAGGCTCTGTCCAGGCACAGGGCTGGAGCAAGTAGAAGGTTGTTTCTGAGCAGCTGAGGGATGCTTAGCGTTC
This sequence comes from Microchirus variegatus, assembly GCF_963457635.1. NCBI lineage: Eukaryota > Metazoa > Chordata > Actinopteri > Pleuronectiformes > Soleidae > Microchirus > Microchirus variegatus. The sequence continues at coordinate 8,712,248 of NC_139814.1, forward strand.
TCGCGAAGCTCATCGGCAACCAAGCGATTGGACTGTTTGGCTCGCTCCGGATGGTGGAATTTACATTTGATTCCATAAGTACATTTCTTTCCTGAAAGAAGAAGAAAGAGTTATACAGTCGGGCACCTCTATGAGGTCAGCACAGCAAAATGTGCTTGGCAAGAATACTGTGAAGATCATTAGTTTTGCAGGTATTTGATCATAAATCAAACTAGAAGTCCTTTAAAGTCATCATGATCCAATTTTTCAATCCAAACAACAAATTTAACTGATGGCTGAGGGCTAAAAGATCAGAAGTACTTAGGATTCATCTTCTGAGGACCAGGAATATCTACTCATTTGCATGATATTTGAGTTTATACATATTTGGCCAAATGTATTTCACATCAAAATCATTTTGTCTCACCATAAGGGCACAGATGTTTTTTCTGAGTCTTCGGAATCTTCCGCAATAAGTTCTCTAGAGTAGGACCATGTCGGCCAAGAGGATCATCAGGTGGCATGAACCTGCATCAGAGTTAAAATTCATTTAATCAAGTTAATCTTCAAGAACTTTAAATCTGTTCACATTTTACACCAAACCCACTAATAGGGTTGTTCCATTATACAGTTCTAGCACTAATCTGCATGACTTAAGTCGACGCTACTCGGAGTATAGTCATTTGAAGAGTCATGAGCGCGACGAATCACAGCGAACATTGCCAAACTGTACATCAGTTAAAAAGACCTAAAAATCCTGAAAAGACATCAACAAAATTTAGCAAAGGAAATGTCTAAAATCTCAATATTTAACAGAGAAGTCTAGTGTATTTAGCACCGGCCCATATCGTGCGCCGTGCTATGATGACCTTGCCCACATTGAGGAGGTACTTTGAACGTGCTATGAACAACGTGCTAAGAGCTAAGTAGTGCTAGAACTGTATAATGTAAAAGCGCCATAACTCACAGTTTTGAATGCCACATGCTTGGTATTCAAAGTTGTGAGAACACAGGAAAACAAATGGTTACAGATACACACGTCTGGAAGGGAATACTCACTTATTGTTAACGAACGAGTACATAAGCAGCCTCTCCTCGATGAAGCGCTTCCACTTGGGCTTCTCTCCCTGAAGGTCGCGGTACATGTCGTTGGACACGATGATGCCATCAGACTCGTAGCCATGCTTGACAATGAAGCAGTCATCATTGCAGACCACTCGTTTGCCCGCGACACGCCTGGACGGCGTGAACACCAGGATCTTCCTCCTCTCCAGGTCACGCAGAATGTGCTGATCTGTAAACCAAACACAAGGCTGCATGAAGTCGTTGTTTCTCTTGTGGTTGTTCTTCTCCCCCCTGCCTTATGACGTTGGATCTGAACATCATCGAGCACGATGATCATTGTTCGTCAAGTGTGATCGTATGAGGTTCTGACTATTTTAAAAAGCCCCAGTCTGTAACTTCTGTCACCAAAGGACTGCTAGTGTCACTTCTCCCCCAGACTTTTCCCCCACTCCCTCAGTGAAACCTGCAGAACTTTCTGAGAAGACAACAGCGTTCTCCTTCAACATCTGTTTCAGTATCTCTCTCATGTTTCAGAGAACCAGGGTTTGATTCTTTAATCTTAAAGCGGAACTAGACCGGAAGTTCCTATTAACGCTGTTTTTTAGTGTGTATCTGCGTCATTACCTTGTTTAAGAAGCCCTGAAGTTTCAAAACAAACATTTCAGCCACTGCTGAAAACACTGTGTTTCATTGTAATCCCGGGCTCAGCGAGATCTCTGAAAAAACCCGGTCCGGTTACGTAAACACCGGTTCTCCTGAACAGCAGAACGTCCTGCTCCAGGCACTAGTCCGGGCACATCCGGTTGCGTACATTGAACCGCAGAAGAAGAATAACGTTCGTTGTGGAGGTGTTTCACGAGCGACAGTGTCTTCTGACTCTGGGTCTGACTCCGGGTCAAAGTCATAAAAGGGACTGCGGCGGGGAGTCGTGAAGAAGCTATTTTTATACACTGTTAAAACAATGTTTTGATAATGAGGAGCAGTGCATCCACCGTTCCAGAGGGGGGAGCTGTGCTTCTGAGAGCGGGTGTGCTGAATATACTGGCCAATCACAAGACTCTGTCTTCTGGGTGAGAGAGTGGAGTCTCAAATCTCGCGGCTGGGATACACCGTCAGAAAAGAGGATTTCTATCGGCTCGTTTACAGCAACTAGGAGGTTTTTGACCATAAAAAACAAGTTAATGTATTTAAGTAGACCTCCATAACTAACATATATGTGCAACAGGACCACTCTATGTCTGATTTAAGTTCTTACTTTACTAGCGTAGCTGTTAATGCAAACAAAACACAGCTATACTGCGAAACATCAGAGAGGCGTGTGGAACTGATGGAATAAATCAACACTGTTGGGACTCATATGACAATGATTGGATTGTAGTGGACATCCGTTTATACTGGGACATTACACACTATAGCTTTGTCCAAAATATCATATACTGAATGTAGACTATGTTCATCAGGCATTTACCATGTGGAAACATGATTTTATTGAGTGATCCTTTTGTCAAGTACCTTAAATCAGTTTTTCCTTGAGCAACTAAGTTGGCGTACATGATGTAAAAGTGTTGATTTTCTCTATCAATTTGGTGCTGGAGGAGTGAATGTTTTCTTTTCAAAATGTTATTTTCCCAACATTTTTTTCAGGAAGTCATGGTTCCATTTACATATGAGTGCGTGAGCAAATAGATCGCACTTGGTTAAATATTAACACTAAACGAGAACATCCTCCTGCAAAAAACTGTTGATCAGAAGTAGAAACTGCAAACAAGCGCTGCTGAATCAGAAGCCATTTCCAAATGTAGGCCACCCAAGGGCTGTTGTCTATAGAGAACAGTATGGTAATTGTGTGGTTTCTCAGAAAAAAAACCCACATTTTTATCTTTGAAGTTATGCCTGCACTGAACCACTGATAAAACTACTTTACTTATAGGAAATTAACTGACATTGGGTATTTCCCAACTAGAACAACACTCTAAAGCTATCTGAAGCGTAATCTTTTCTAGAAACAGAAACCTACTTAGTTTCATTCTTTATTATTCTGACATTCAATTATACAAGGACTAATGTCCTTACATGTGTTTTAGTAGTATAAAACATTAAATAAAACTGTCTTTTAGAGGAGACAATGGGATAGACAGATGATAGATGGTTCACAGTGACATAAAACATAGATAAACATACACATTTGGAAGGCTACAACTTGTCACCTTTTTTTTAACTTATTGGAAATAGAAATATTATCTAAGTCAGATAATCAGCAAGAATGTGTCATGTGAATGAGGAAGTGGACAGTGTCCAATCTCCCGTCATCTTGACCGACCTGTGATGGGAACATCTGGCCGAGGCTGTTCTTTCCTCCACGAGGGAACAAACACAGTGACTTCAGTGTGGCCTCGGTCCAAGAAGTAGTTCACTGCCAACTGGATTCCCAGACACGAGAATACTTCCTTGTTGCCGTGGCTGAATGAATGAATGAATGTATATATGGAACAATGAATGAGGTGTCATTTATAATCTCACTCTTTGATATTCAAATGACTTCACAGCTCTTTCCCTTTCAGCTCTTCAAAACAACTCAAGACAACGAGTCCACGCACACATAAGAGCTTTACGACGTAGATATTCATAAATGTTTGCATACTCAAGTGACGTCTTTGGATCATGGAACAACAACATAGTAATCTAACAATAAAAAAATGCTTTATTTGCCATCGCCCAACTTGTATCTAATTCATACCATAGATTAAGAAACAGACACTGCCCCAGTAATTCCTTCAGCAAACTTTACTGTGTAAATCTCACTGTTTAGTTTTTCAAATGCCTCAAGGGCTTTTTGGATGTGTCAAGTTTGAAGTCAAAGAGGACAAGGAAAGGTGACTGCACTGCAGGGTAAATGGTGTAATGGCTGTTCCTGTTGAAAGGAAGTCTTTGGAAGACACACATTACACACACATCACACACACACACACACACACACACACACACGTATGTGCTCTGATTTGCATACTTGAGCAGATTATTTACAACGTGCCTGAACGGGCGTGCCTGCCTGGGAGAGGCAAAAGGACAGATTGTATTCTCATGCACGTACTATTATGCACAGTGAGTTTTTTTTTTTTCCTCTTCATTCTCCCACCTACTTCCTGTTCCTTCATCTGTTCCTACAGCTATGTGTGCATATCCCTGTAAAACCAGGGGGTAACTTTAAAATCAGTTGACTTTTCCGTCAAACCTCCGACTCCAGTGCTGCTGTTTCCGTGACGGCTGGGTATCGTCTGGGTAAATGAAACTATAGTCATTCTTGTGGATCAGGCTCGCAGGTTAAGCCGTGCAAACACAGAGACGTATAACAAATAGGTCTATTGAGAAGCTCAAACCTGTTTCTGCCAAGTCGGTAACACCCTATATTCTTAGATACATATATATTAGGGTGCAAGTAAATCATAATTATTGATGAACTGATTTGGGCCAAACGCGGCAGAAGGATGGCTCAGACAAAAAAAAAAAAATCATGTAAATTTGGTTAAAGATCCAGATCTAGACTATTTCATGTTTGTAATATGTTTCCATATACTATTACGCACTAAAATCTGATTAAGATGTTGAAATCCTGCATTAAACCTAGGGTTGCCAACTTCCTAGAACAAGAGAATAAAGAACAGTTATGCTGTTTACATATTGCACTTAACACACATTGTACTCGCCTCCTTTGCTACGAAACGTTTCTGTTGGATAATAATGACAGAAATATTGAGAGGGTCTGACAGCAGGAGAAATTATTTTAATCTTCATTAATGGACTGTGACTGAAAGTTCACACATAGTCAGATGTTTTTATTTGAGTTCATAAAACCCTAATCACAAAATATCTGCTGTATTTCCCCTTAAGAGTGTGTCATGAAAGATTAAATATTAGTCATTTCTTTTGGTGGTTTCAAACCCATTATCTGCAAATATCAGAGATGCAGACGTTTTTTTGTTGTCGTTGTTGTTTTTTTTGTTTTTTTTAAATAAATAATAATTCCGACACTGGAGCGTCAGTACATAAGGAAAAAATAAAGTGTCTTTAAAATGTCAATTGTGGTGTTTTGCTTTACAAAAATGAGAAACTAGAAGTTCCAAATTCAAAACAATAATTAATCATAATAATTTCGGTTCTGATTGATTGAAAAACGAAAACATGAGGTTTGTATATTGTTTGGCTACCACTTTTTTTGTCCGAACATCTGCCCATACCACTATCATTCTGATAAAACTGCTGTTTTTAAAGCTGTTACTAACACATTTACGCTGTATTTACCACAAAACCAAAACATAATTCTAACTGTATTACACATTTGCTGCTCGTATAAATAAGAAATAAACTGCCAATAACGTAGGGTTTTTAGATCGTATTGGATTTGATCTTTTTTTTTCTCTTTCTGATATCTGCAGTGGAGATTTTCACCAGTACCAGTATATAAGCATTTCATAGTTTCTCACCTCATGGCCACGTTGCTACCATCTATAACGATGGGTCTCAGGGCGTCTTCGTCCTCACTGCTCTCCTCTCTGCTCAGGGTGGATGCCACAGTGACAGGCAGTTGCACGGTGGGACCCTGTAACTGCTGGACGTCCCCTTTGGGCAGCAGCACCGTCATCATGGTCACCGGCCCCTGCTTGGCATCCTGACTGGGCCCGATCTGCACCAGCTGTCCAAGGATTTTATCTGTGTCGACGTTGGGGCCAAACTTCTGCTGAATGGACCGGACCTGAGCCGTGGAGTAGCCCAGCTTGTGGAAGAAGTCTATTTGGGCCTCTGTGTGTTGTGAGTCCAGGTATGGGTCAGAATCACAGGAATACATTTTCTCACAGGAAGGGTGGGGGGAGTTTTGAACGGGGAGACGTGAAGTGGAAATCCATGCAGCAGCGTCAGAGTCTGTGTGGTTCAGACAGGCCTTGGAGGGGTGTTCGGTCCACGGGTGCACAAATGTGGAATAAGCAATGCCGGCATTCATCCCTACTACGTAGGTGTAGCTCGTTCATGTCAGAAACATTACAACTTCCTTGTGTCCAGGCCTGAAACACAGAGTAGATACTCAAGACGCTGCATTTTAAAACCTCATTTCAATAACAGCAGCGTTATCATTTAAAATTATGAAAGTAAATACATTTATCATGACGCCAGTGATATTATGAATTAGAGCTGAAACGATTAATCAATGAATCGATTACTAAATTAATCGCCAACTATTTTGATAATCGATTAATCGGTTTGAAGCTTTTTTCATGATTAAAACAAGATTTCTGATTGTTTCAGCCTCTTAAATGTGAATATTTTCTTCGTCTTTGCTGAACACAACAAAGAAATCATTAAAACTGAATCATTTTGGTTTGTGGACAAAACAAGACATTCAAGAACATCGTCATTTCCAGGTTTGACAAACACTGATCAATGTTTTTTTAACGTTTTCTGAAATTTTATGGACCAAACGATTTATTGATTAATCGAGAAAATAATCGACAGATTAATCGATTACGAAAATAATCGTTCTATTATGAATTAATAAGTGTTAATATACAAGCATGATTTAAATAGTGTGCTGCAGATTTACCGTCATAGTTTGTATTTTTAGGGATTCAACTAACAGCTATTTTCATAACTGATTAACCTGTCGATTATTTACTCCATTAACCGAGGAATGGTTTGTTCAAAAATCGTTTTTTTTTTTTACCAAACCTGGAAATGATGATGTTCTCAAACGTCTTGTTTTGTCCACAAACAAAAATTATCCCGTTGTAATTATTTATTTATTATATGGATCAAAGAAATCTTTTCAGAAGCTGGAAAATCTGAAAACGTATTTCAATAATTAAAAAATAAAAAATAAAAAATAAACTCTAATCTATTAACCATTATTAATCAAGTAATTATTTCACCCCTAGTTGTTGTGTTATGAAACTTTTGCTCTTGGGTTAGTATTTTAAGTAACTGCAAAGTAACTCCAGCTATAATAGCACTGTTGTAAATGTAGAATTCAAACTTTTGGTCCTGTTCTCCTACTTTTGCCTCTCTGTAAACCGATCCTTTGTGAGATTTAAAACCGTTTAAGTGCTGGTGAACTCCACACCTGGATTTAGGCACCTTAGAGTTTGGTTGAAGACAAACTAGAGCAAAGCCAGATAGCAAAGGTACAGTCCTGCCATTCTCAAGTATACACACAGACAGCCTGCTTTACAGAATCTCCATAGAAAATGTCATAACAAAAGCTAGGACGTACCTGTGTGCGTCAGATACGACTTGAGAAAGCAGAGCGGTGGACGACAGCTCTACAAGATCCTTTCAGCCTTGTGTGCTCGCTGCAGAGGAGTGCGCTGGCGTGAGGCTTCTTGAAGAGACGTAAGCCGAAACAAGGAAGTAAGATTTTTTCTTTTCATTGTAGCTGACATCAGCGCGCAGGGAGGCGAGGGCCAGTCACATGCTGGGATTCCTGAAACACTAAAGGTGAAGTAACCTGCGCTCTCATCCAGAAGAAAAGTGACTGAATCACCATGCGTTCACATGTAAGAATCACAGCCTTCAGTAGAATCGTTATAGACTTTGCGCGACTCTAGAGTCTGAGGTGCCGATTGTAAAGTTGCGCATGCTAAAATAAACAGCAACTTTTTGCCACATTTAGCAAAAAAACATGTATAAAAAACATGTGAATTTTTTTAATGTAAGTTAGACCACATTTACAGCAATATTTGTGAATTTTGTGATATTTACTTCTCTTGTGAAAATCTAATTTCAATGTTTGATCTAAATAAAAAATCTAAATCTAAATGTTAAATGTTAAATATAAATATAAATATAAATATAAATATAAATATAAATATAAATATAAATATAAATGCTAGATCTAAATCTAAATTTTAAATATAAATATAAATAAAAATGTTAAATTTAAATGTTTCGTTTAAAACTAAATGTTTAGCTAATATGCAAATTCACACTGCCGGTAACCGGATATACCAAAATAAAAGCTTGAGGAGGTCAGGCTGTGTTTATGCAATCAAATAACGAATTAAAACCACTCTAGCGGGGGAAATAAACTTGAAACATACTATCATAATAATAACTACCTAAAATAACAAAAAAAACATGTTCAGAAGTGTTTTCGCTCTGCCCGTTTTACTTGGGAAAGCCATGTATCCCAGAATGCATTTCGTCGGACCGTTGCAGAAGAGAATACAAATAAATAAATATTTTTCTGTGTCCCAGAACGCAGTTTTAAAATCATTTGACGCTAGAACATTTATATTTATATTTATATTTATATTTAACATTTAGATTTAACATTTATATTTACATTTATATTTAGCATTTAGATTTAACGTTTATATTTATATTTATATTTATATTTATATTTAACATTTATATTTAACATTTAACATTTAACATTTAACATTTAACATTTAACATTTATATTTATATTTAACATTTAATATTTAACATTTAGATTTAGATTTTTTATTCAGACTAAACATTGAAATTATATTTTCACAAGAGAAGTAAATATCACAAAATTCACAAATATTGCTGTAAATCTGGTCAAAACTAACATTAAAAAAATTCACTTTTTTTTTTTACATGGCAAAAAGTTAAATAAGTCTTTCTTAACCCATATGTGTTAGACTGCTGCACACTGAGCTGTATCGATCGTATTGTATCTTTTATTTAATTGAGTTCATGTATGAGCAGGGCCAGATAAAACCACAAGGGGGCCTTGGGGCCCGCACAGACTTTGGGCAATGTTATGTTCTAACGGAAACATGTTCCAGAACCTCCTATTTAAAGGGACAATGTGTAGTATTTATGGGTTTCCACCACAATCCACTTTTTTATACATATTATGTGCTCCTGCATTGTCTAGTCGCTGTATAATATTTTTTGTTTCATTTTCGTAGTGTTTCAAAAAGTCATGTAAAATAACATGGTCGCGGGCCGCGGTTGCGTGTCGCTTTACTTGTAGCGGAAGTCCCGCCTCCACTCTCTCCGCTTCGTCTGCTACGGCCGTGGTAGCTCGCCCTCTCCCTCGCCTCACGAACCTCATCTGCTGACACGGAGAAAGACAACGAGGACGACATTTGACCGGCTGAGGATACCGTAGTGCTCAGGGAAGGGAGGGGGTGAGCAGAGCAGCAGTTCTTTGTTGTAAATTTCAGCCTCTCCTCTAGATGGCACTATAAACTACTTACTTCACCTTTAATTGCAGTTGGTCACTTTATTATTAAAGGAATACTTCACAGATTTGCATTTAGCTTTGCATCAGATTTCCCCTGATTTGAGAAAAATCTTCATTCTTTTTTGTCACGTGCCCACCAGTGACACTTGGTCCTGTTAGCGTAAACTGTTAGCAAAGATGGCGGACACTGTTTACATTCTGGGAATGTGGTCCTGACCCCCTACAGGTGGGTCTAAAAAGTGTGGAGTTATGCTGCGTTCCAGAGCCCATCCAAACCAGTTGGACGTGGAACTTATCTTACCTCCAATTAGAAAAAGTGCACTGGAATGCCTGTCAAAGTGGGACCTCCTACTCGCGAAGTCGGGGCTGATCGACCTACCCCTACTTCACCAAAATGACGTCGGAGAATAATGGCGGCGCCCATGTAGTCACATGAATAGGCTATAAACGACTTGTTTTAGAAACAGCAATTTTATCACAACTTGTTTTTCCTGTTATGGCGTGAAATTATGTCGTCGTTGTTATCCTTTAGCGTGAAGATATGTAGGGCTACGGTAAACGTATACTCGTGACGTTATATATCGATACGTATCGCTTTTACATATACGGCTCGCTTGTGTATGTAAGTAGAGAGTGAATTGCTGACAGTCAAAATGCCTCTTCAAACATAAAGAGAAAGCGCCGCAATCGTCCATGTTTTCTAACGTTCGACTTCAATTGCTGGAACGCTTTGAAGTAAGAGCTAGTACAATCCAGGTAGGATAAGTCCCACATCCCATTTGTTTGGATGGGCTTTGTAACGCAGCATCAGACCAAGGCTTGGACCAAGTGACAAAGCGATGCTGATTCTGCACTTTTTAGATTCCGTATGTAAACAGTGTCCGCCATCTTTGCTAACAGTTACGCTAACAGGACCAAGTGTCACTGGTGGGCAAGTAACAAAAAAAAGAATTCAGATATGTCTCGACTCAGGGGACACTGAGGTTGGGAAGGACACATTTTCAAAAATACTACCCCTATTCTAGTAATAAACAGCTAAATGCAAATCGGTGAAGTATTCCTTTAAGTTGATTTTAGATTTATTTGTTTTTTAATTTTTTAATTGTAAAGTATCATTCCATATCAGAACACATTTACTATTTAAATTCTGGGAGACTGGCCCCCTCTTGATCAGACTAGACACTCATTGGCCCAGAGGTCTAGGGCTGCAACTAACGATTATTTTCATGATCAATTTATCTGTCGACTATTCGAGTACTTGTTTGGGCCATAAGATGTAAAATTTAGAGCTGAAACGATGAATCGATTATTAATCGATTACTAAATTAATCGCCAACTATTTTGATAGTCGATTAATCGGTTTTAAGCTTTTTTCATGATTGAAACAAGATTTCTGATTGTTTCAGCTTCTTAAATGTGAATATTTTCATGGTTTCTTTGCTCCACATAAGAAAGAAATCATTAAAATTGAATCATATTGGTTTGTGGACAAAACAAGACTTTCGAGAACATCATTCATCAACGTTTTTTAACATTAACATGACCTTTTATGGACCAAATGATTCATCGATTCATTGAGAAAATAATCGACAGATTAATCGATTACGAAAATAATCGAGTTGCAGCTCTAATTCGATTATCAAAATAGTTGACAATTAATTTAGTATCTATTAATAATTGATTCAACAAATATTATTTGCAGTCCTACCCAGGTCATATGAGTTTGACACTCTTGGGTTCGTGCATTTAACTGCACACACACATTTGCACTGAAATACATCACTTTTGAAGGAGCATTTTGTATAATTCAGTGTCAATATCTTTTTCCAAAACTTACTTTACAAACATGTGCATTCTTCTTCTCCAAGACTTAATAAAATACCATTTTATTTCTTTATAGTTTGTTTATTATTACATATTTACAGGATTCTTCCATTCAATTTAATTATTTACTACTACATTTATTGATAAAGAAACACCACTTCCAAGTAACCAATTTAAACAAAGCAGTATTAACAAAAAATTAAATAGATGACCAAATCATTTTGATATGGCTTTTAATTTTTTACATCCCATGGGTTCTGTTTCCAACAAAATAATGAACATCATTTAGAGTTGAATTTTCTCACATTTCTCACTCCTCTTACCCTCTATGACAATTACGAGGCCTCCATTTTGTTTTTTTCTTGAGCTCTGCTGGAGGTTGGATATTCGGAAGAACACCTGGATGTGGCACAGGCACTGCAGCATGCTTGGTGTCTGGTAGATTTATCATTTGTGGTTCATGTAGTACATTGGTTAAGTGTGACTCTGAAATTTGTTGTGGTGTTGATTCTAGCACAGGTTCAGCTAAAGGGTGTGGTAATACGGAATATGACCCAGGTGCCACTTTAGCTGATGTTTTAGTATCCACCTCAGGTAAACCAAGCTTGCTAGAGTCTGGTGCAGGTGCTGCATCAGCTCTTCCTTCCAACTCTGGCCGAGGTCTTGCTCGATCTGTTGTTTCTGCCTCTGGTCTAGGTGATGCTTCAGCTGTGTCCCGATTTGGCCCAGGTGTTGTGATGTCAGATGCAAGTGCTGCTCCAGGTGATGTTTCTGAATCCAGGGCAGGCATGTTTGAGTCAGGTGCTACATTTGATTCTGATTCTAACTCAGGTCCATGTGATGGCTCTGAACGTTGAGATGAGGATTTTGGCGCAGACTCTGTTAGAAAGTGTGCAAGTACAGAAGACAATACAGACACAGGCTCAGCTAGTGGTTCAGTATCAGACCCAGGTGCTGTTACAGGTGCTGCCTCAGTGGTAATATCTGGAAAAGGTATTGTTGAGTCTAATGCAGCAGGGGCATATGTTGCTTCAGAATTTGTTTCTGACTCTTTCCCGGGCAATGCTTCTTCTGTTTTTCCAGACTCTAGTCTAGGAATTGTTGAGTCATGTGCAGGCATTGTTTCAGCAGTTTCCAGCTCTGGCCCAGGTTGTGTTGACTCATTTGCTGGTTCTTCCTGTGTTTCCTCTGGTCTAAGTGTTGGTGTGTCTGGTGCAAAGACTGCTTTATCTTCTCTTTCTGAATTCAGGCCAGGCACTGTTGAGCCTGGCATAGGTGTTATCTCATTTGCTGTTGTAAGTAACTCTGGCTTGGGTGTTGCTTCTATTGTTGTTTCTGATTCTGGTCCAGTTGAGGTTGATTTTTGTGCTACTGCTGGTGCAGATGGTTCCTCAGTTGTATACTTTGGCCCAGACATAGTGGAATCTGGGGCAGAAGGTGCTTCAGTTGTATCTGTCTCTGAGCCAGGCACTGGTGAGTCTGGGGCGGTTGCTGGTTCCGCCTGTGTTTCCAAATCTGGCTTCAGTATTGTTGTGTCTGGTGCAGACACTGCTTTATCTGCCATTTCTGAATTCAGGCCAGGTACTGTTGAGCCTGGCATAGGTGTTATCTCATGTGTTGGTTCAACCTCTGGGCCAGGTACTGTTTTAACTGTTATTAGAAAGTCTGGCTTGGGTGTTGTGTCTTTTGTTGTTTCTGATTCTGGTCCAGTTGTGGTTGATTCTTGTGCTAGTCCTGGTTCTGCTTTTGTTTCTAGATCCTGTCCAAGTGTTGTGTTTAACACAGATACTGCTTCTTTTATTGTTACTGACTCTGGTGATGGCTCTGCATTAGCTGTTGTATCTGACTGTGACACATGTATTGTTGATGCTGGTGCAGATGGTTCCTCAGTTGTATACTTTGGCCCAGACATAGTGTAATCTGGGGCAGAATGTGCTTCAGTTGTATCTATCTCTGGGCCAGGCACTGGTGAGTCTGTGGCAGTTGCTGGTTCTGCCTGTGTTTCCAAATCTGGCCTCAGTATTGTTGTGTCTGGTGCAGACACTGCTTTATCTGCTGTTTCTGAATTCAGGCCAGGTACTGTTGAGCCTGGAATAGGTGTTATCTCATTTGTTGTTTCCACCTCTGGGCCAGGTGCTGTTTGAGCTGTTGTTAGTAACTCTGGCTTGGGTGTTGCTTCTCTTGTTGTTTCTGATTCTAGTCTGGTAGTGGTTGATTCTTGTGCTAGTACTGGTTCTGTTATTGCTTCCGGATCATGCCCAAGTGTTGTTAACACAGCAATAATAAAAGAAGCAGGATCTGACTCTGGTGTATACTCTGCATTAGCTTTTGTATCTGACTGTGTAACATGTATTGTTGATGTTGGTACAGATGGTTGTTTGGTTGTATACCCTGGCCCAGACATAGTGGAATCTGGGGCAGAAGGTGACTCAGTTGTATCTGTCTTTGAGCCAGGCACAGGTGAGTCTGGGGCAGTTGCTGGGTCTGCCTGTGTTTCCAAATCTGGCCTCAGTATTGTTGTGTGTGGTGCAGACACGGCTTTATCAGCCGTTTCTGAATTCAGGCCAGGTACTGTTGAGCCTGGCACAGGTGTTATCTCATTTGTTGGTTCCACCTCTGGGCCAGGTGCTGTTTGAGCTGTTGTTACTAAGTCTGGCTTGGGTGTTGCGTCTATTGTTGTGTCTGATTCTGGTCCAGTTGTGGTGGATTCTTGTGCTAGTCCTGGTTCTACTTTTGTTTCCAGATCATGGCCAAGTGTTGTGTCTAACACAGATCCTGCTTCTTTTATTGTTGCTGACTCTGGTGATGGCTCTGAATTAGCTGTTGTATCTGACTGTGACACATGTATTGTTGATGCTGGTGCAGATGGTGCCTCAGTTGTATACTTTGGCCCAGACATAGTGTAATCTGGGGCAGAAGGTTCTTCAGTTGTATCTGTCTCCGAGCCAGGCACTGGTGAGTCTGTGGCAGTTGCTGGGTCTGCCTGTGTTTCCAAATCAGGCCTCAGTATTGTTGTGTCCGGTGCAGACACTGCTTTATCTCCCGTTTCTGAATTCAGGCCAGGTACTGTTGAGCCTGGCATAGGTGTTATCTCATTTGTTGTTTCCAACTCCGGCCCAGGTGCTGTTTGAGCTGTTAGTAACTCTGGCTTGGGTGTTGCGTCTATTGTTGTTTCTGATTCTAGTCTGGTAGTGGCTGATTCTTGTGCTAGTACTGGTTCTGTTATTGCTTCCGGATCATGCCCAAGTGTTGTTAACACAGCAATAATAAAAGAAGCAGGATCTGACTCTGGTGTATACTCTGCATTAGCTTTTGTATCTGACTGTGTCACATGCATTGTTGATGTTGGTACAGATGGTGCCTCAGTTGTATACTCTGGCCCAGGCATAGTGGAATCTGGGGCAGAAGGTTCTTCAGTTGTATCTGTCTCTGAGCCAGGCACTGGTGAGTCTGGGGCGGTTGCTGGGTATGCCTGTGTTTCCAAATCTGGCCTCAGTATTGTTGTGTGTGGTGCAGACACTGCTTTATCTGCCGCTGCTGAATTCAGGCCAGGTACTGTTGAGCCTGGCATCGGTGTTATCTCGTTTGTTGGTTCCACCTCTGGGCCAGGTGCTGTTTTAACTGTTGTTAGTAAGTCTGGCTTGGGTATTGTGTCTATTGTTGTTTCTGATTCTGGTCCAGTTGTGGTGGATTCTTGTGCTAGTCCTGGTTCTGCTTTTGTTTCTAGATCATGCCCAAGTGTTGTGTCTAACACAGTTCCTGCTTCTTTTATTGTCGCTGACTCTGGTGATGGCTCTGAATTAGCTGTTGCATCTGACTGTGTCACATGTATTGTTGATGTTGGTACAGATAGTTGTTTGGTTGTATATTCTGGCCTAGGCATGGTGGAATCTGTGGCAGAAGGTTCTTCAGTTGTGTCTGTCTCTGAGCCAGGCACTGGTGAGTCTGGTGAAAGCTCTGAATTAGCTGTTGTATCTGACTGTGACACATGTATTGTTGATGCTGGTGCAGATGGTTGCTCAGTTGTATACTTTGGCCCAGGCATAGTGTAATCTGGGGCAGAAGGTGCTTCAGTTGTATCTGTCTCTGAGCCAGGCACTGGTGAGTCTGGGGCAGTTGCTGGTTCTGCCTGTGTTTCCAAATCTGGCCTCAGTATTGTTGTGTGTGGTGCAGACACTGCTTTATCTGCTGTTTCTGAATTCAGGCCAGGTACTGTTGAGCCTGGTATAGGTGTTATCTCATTTGTTGGTTCCACCTCTGGGCCAGGTGTTGTTTGAGCTGTTGTTACTAAGTCTGTCTTGGGCTTTGCGTCTATTGTTGTTTCTGATTCTGGTCCAGTTGTGGTTGATTCTTGTGCTAGTTCTGGTTCTGTTATTGCTTCCAGATCATGACCAAGTGTTGTGTCTAGCACAGATCCTGCTTCTTTTATTGTTGCTGACTCTGGTGATGGCTCTGAATTAGCTGTTGTATCTGACTGTGTCACATGTATTGTTGATGCTGGTGCAGATGGTTGTTTGGTTGTATACTCTGGCCTAGGAATAGTGGAATCTGGGGCAGAAGGTTCTTCAGTTGTGTCTGTCTCTGAGCCAGGCACTGGTGAGTCTGGGGAAGTTGCTGGTTCTGCCTGTGTTTCCAAATCTGGCCTCAGTATTGTTGTGTGTGGTGCAGACACTGCTTTATCTGCCATTTCTGAATTCAGGTCAGGTACTGTTGAGCCTGGCATAGGTGTTATCTCATTTGTTGTTTCTACCTCTGGGCCAGGTGCTGTTTGAACTGTTGTTAGTAAGTCTGGCTTGGGTGTTGCGTCTATTGTTGTGTCTGATTCTGGTCCAGTTGTGGTGGATTCTTGTGCTAGTCCTGGTTCTACTTTTGTTTCCAGATCATGCCCAAGTGTTGTGTCTAACACAGATCCTGCTTCTTTTATTGTTGCTGACTCTGGGGATGACTCTGAATTAGCTGTTGTATCTGACTGTGTCACATATATTGTTGATGCTGGTGCAGATGGTTTCTCAGTTGTATACTTTGGCCCAGACATAGTGTAATCTGGGGCAGAAGGTGCTTCAGTTGTATCTGTCTCTGAGCCAGGCACTGGTGAGTCTGGGGCAGTTGCTGGTTCTGCCTGTGTTTCCAAATCTGGCCTTAGTATTGTTGTGTGTGGTGCAGACACTGCTTTATCTGCTGTTTCTGAATTCAGGCCAGGTACTGTTGAGCCTGGTATAGGTGTTATCTCATTTGTTGGTTCCACCTCTGGGCCAGGTGTTGTTTGAGCTGTTGTTACTAAGTCTGTCTTGGGCTTTGCGTCTATTGTTGTTTCTGATTCTGGTCCAGTTGTGGTTGATTCTTGTGCTAGTTCTGGTTCTGTTATTGCTTCCAGATCATGCCCAAGTGTTGTGTCTAACACAGATCCTGCTTCTTTTATTGTTGCTGACTCTGGTGATGGCTCTGAATTAGCTGTTGTATCTGACTGTGTCACATGTATTGGTGATGCTGGTGCAGATGGTTGTTTGGTTGTATACTCTGGCCTAGGAATAGTGGAATCTGGGGCATAAGGTTCTTCAGTTGTGTCTGTCTCTGAGCCAGGCACTGGTGAGTCTGGGGAAGTTGCTGGTTCTGCCTGTGTTTCCAAATCTGGCCTCAGTATTGTTGTGTGTGGTGCAGACACTGCTTTATCTGCCATTTCTGAATTCAGGTCAGGTACTGTTGAGCCTGGCATAGGTGTTATCTCATTTGTTGTTTCTACCTCTGGGCCAGGTGCTGTTTGAACTGTTGTTAGTAAGTCTGGCTTGGGTGTTGCGTCTATTGTTGTGTCTGATTCTGGTCCAGTTGTGGTGGATTCTTGTGCTAGTCCTGGTTTTACTTTTGTTTCCAGATCATGCCCAAGTGTTGTGTCTAACACAGATCCTGCTTCTTTTATTGTTGCTGACTCTGGGGATGACTCTGAATTAGCTGTTGTATCTGACTGTGTCACATGTATTGTTGATGCTGGTGCAGATGGTTGCTCAGTTGTATACTTTGGCCCAGGCATAGTGTAATCTGGGGCAGAAGGTGCTTCAGTTGTATCTGTCTCTGAGCCAGGCACTGGTGAGTCTGGGGCAGTTGCTGGTTCTGCCTGTGTTTCCAAATCTGGCCTCACTATTGTTGTGTCTGGTGCAGACACTGCTTTATCTGCCGTTTCTGAATTCAGGCCAGGTACTGCTGAGCCTGGCATAGGTGTTATCTCATTTGTTGGTTCCACCTCCGGCCCAGGTGCTGTTTGAGCTGTTGTTACTGAGTCTGGCTTGGGCATTGTGTCTATTATGGTTACTGACTCTGGTCCAGTTGTGGTTGCTTCTTGTACTAGTCCTGGTTCTGCTACTGTTTCCAGATCCTGTCCAAGTGTTGTGTCTAACATGGATCCTGATTCTTTTATTGTTGCTGACTCTGGTGAAGGCTCTGAATTAGCTGTTGTATCTGACTGTGACACATGTATTGTTGATGCTGGTGCAGATGGTTGTTCAGTTGTATACTCTAGCCTAGGCATAGTGGAATCTGGGGCAGAAGGTTCTTCAGTTGTATCTGTCTCTGAGCCAGGCACTGGTGAGTCTGGGGAAGTTGCTGGTTCTGCCTGTGTTTCCAAATCTGGCCTCAGTATTGTTGTGTGTGGTGCAGACACTGCTTTATCTGCCATTTCTGAATTCAGGCCAGGTACTGTTGAGCCTGGCATAGGTGTTATCTCATTTGTTGTTTCCACCTCTGGGCCAGGTGCTGTTTTAACTGTTGTTAGTAAGTCTGGCTTGGGTGTTGTGTCTATTGTTGTTTCTGATTCTGGTCCAGTTGTGGTGGATTCTTGTGCTAGTCCTGGTTCTACTTTTGTTTCCAGTTCCTGTCCAAATGTTGTAGAGTCAGATCCTGCTTCTATTGTAGTTGCTGACTCTGATGTAGGTTCTGCAGTAGCCGTTGTATCTAACTGTGACACATGAATTGTTGATGCTGGTGCAGATGGTTCTTTAGTTGTATACTCTAGCACAGGCATGGTGGACTCTGGCACAGGTATTGAATCTGGGGTAGGTGGTGCTTCACTCATATCCATCTCTGGCACGAGTGAGTCCAGTGCCGATATTTCTCCAGCAGTTGTTTGTGACTCTTTCCCAGGCAATAACTCTTCCTTTGCACCCTTTACACAGTTACATGGTTTGATATCAATTATGTTTTTAACAAGTTCAGCACTTGGGAAGTCCATACTTAAGACTCCTATGCAACCTTGGTTCGTGGAGCTCTTTTTATGTTGGTCCACAAAGCTATAAATCTGCTTGTTAACTTTTTGAGCCCATGTTTTGGGACTGCCAAAAATTGATGCTGCACTGTTACTCAACACAATGTAATCTCCACATAGTTTTGACTTGATATTCCGTATTTTGACTTCCACATTGATCAGCTTGTCATTTTCAAAGAAAAATGAATCATGGTTATGTGTTCCAAAAGATAAAGTGTCACTCTGGAGCAGAACAATCTTGCCCCTTGCCTGTTGCATATCTGGTGCTGACAACTCCATCCATATGTTATTTCTGTACTTTTCAATCAATTTCTTCATCAGTTTTCTGACTTTTCCCTTATATAATCCATGTAATGTTACTTTCACAAGCACAGTCTCACTTCTATGGACATTCAAAAAGTTTACAAAAATCTCAAGTGCTTCTTCAAGATCAATATTTTGCCCAAACAACCAGTGACTATCACTGACAGAAACATGTTCTTGGTTAAACAACCAAATCCTAACATGTATGTCAAAATACCGTATTCCCAATTTAAGTTGTGTGTCCAAAGTCCAAACTTGACATTTAAGAAGAGGTCCTCCATGTAATGATAAGCTTTCATGTGTTCCCGGTATAGAGAGAGCAGATAGTAGAGTCTCATCAGGTATAGATTTCATCCACTCCAAGTTATAAAAATGTGGATCAATGGCTGGGTCATTATTGAAACCTGATCCAGAACCTGAACAGGAGGCAATTCTGGTGGAGGTGGGGGTGGGGGATAGAGATCATATTTTGAGTATTTCTTTCAAATTTTAAATCTGAAAAAGTGTAACTTGTACAAAAAAGTCAGAAAATGTTTAATAAATATCTGTTGTATGTTTTAGCAAGCCATGCAATAAATTTAAAGTGCACCCTTACATCTAATAAAATGTTGTCACAAAATAATAATCAGCAATGTTCAACTTACATAGAGAAAATCCAGATGTAATTGATTGTAATCTCCATAATAGATTATAGGCAGTTTGTTTCCCAGCTGTCCAACAAACGTTTTTTCTTTCCAAATAGTCTTTACATTTTCACTCACCAATCGTTGGCAACAATTTGACAAGCCTTGAAATGCGTTTACCTTGTCACTGTGACTGTTTCAAATATCCACTGCTACGTATTGTAACAGTAAGTGTAATGATAGACTTTAATTTGCATGTTTCTACTCTGCTATCTTTTATTTTGAATGAGAGGGAGAGAAAAAGTAATGAAGAGATGATTTTGTCAGTGTGGCCAACCTTTGCATGTAAGATATTAGACAGCAGTTGGCACAGTAAATGCAGTTGGTAGCTATACTGACTATATGACCAAAAATACTTCCTTTCTTTTAAATAGAGTTATTAATTATTTTTCTTACTTTGTTTTTGCTTTTAAGAATGTTATAGAAGCAGATTAATATAATGCTTTTTACATAGGTTTAGTTAATACGTATAGATACATATTCACTTTTGCCTGGGTTTTTAGTATGTATAAAGTAAGTTTACTACTGCAGAAAGTTTAAATAGTTGACATCAAGCATATAAGTGAGTCTTATTGGTATGGTTTTGTGTTTTGTTTGTTCACACATTGAATGCATACTGTTCCTCCTCTGGTTGGTTGTGCTGTGCTGTGACGTCATTCTTATCCTGGCCAATAAGCTTGTATTATGCCTCTGCTGATCCTCTTCCTGACCACCTGTTGCGTCTTAAGGGGAAAATGTTATCGGCAGAATCATGATCAGATAAGACTTCAACATGTGCAACTCAGTTATAATTGGTAAATCACAACAGGAAAAATCGTATTTTAATTATCAAGAGTATCTTTGATCTACAAGAGGCTAAACTGCTCCGAACACCTAACCTGCACCAGCTTTTGTCCTGGAGCTAATCCCTCCTTTGATTTTGCAAGATGTCCCTGAGAACTCTGCCCGTGGTTTTCATTAACCTTGGTGGGGAGATGCTTTACATACTGGACCAGCGTCTGGAAGCTCACAACACGTCTGATGACAACTCAGAGAAAGGTAGAGGTAAAAAGAGACCTGACAGGCTTGGTAGATTTGTTTTCCTTCCCACTCATCCCTCCCCCTGACAATCTGCAGCACTCAGATGTTAATCTGAGCTTGTGCATCTCACGTTTCCAATGTGCATCACCCTAAATGAATTATATTTGCCTTTCTTTTTTATCCTGTCTTGCAGGAGTATGGTCAGATAATGACAGAAAAAGAGGTATCTAGCGTATTAGTATTTATTTAGCTACTTTCTCTCCTGTAGTTTTTACATGTTGTTAGTTGTAGTTGTACCTATTACTGCAGGTTACATTTACCCTGAAATATTTTAATCCTCCTTTAGTGTTACACATTTTCCCAGTTGTATGATGTCTATTGTTTGCTAGGTTTGTTGATCAGTTGGTACAGTAGTAGTATTTTATTACCACCTCATTCATACAACAGAATTACAGTTAAATGAAGTCTGTAATATTAAGTTGTACTATTGTTCATTTGAGCAAAAACAATGCTAACAGCAAACCAATTCAAATGTTTTATTTAATATAGCTGCCAACTCTCACGCATTGGCCGTGAGACTCACGCATTTGAACAGGGCAGCTGTGGCCTAGTGGTTAGGGCATCAAGCTTGACTGCTCTGGGTTAGCATGTACTTCACCTCACTGTGTGCTGTGTGTGTTCACTAACTCACGGATGGGTTAAAAATGCAGAAATTGGAAATTTCCCCACTGCGGGACTAATAAGGGAATTTTAATCTTAATTTGATTGACTTCTCACAGTCTCACGCCACACGTCCGATTTCTCACGCTGAAGTACACATCATTAAAAACGGTTCTGAATTAGAGTTTGGATTCTCTGCCCTCGATCAAGCATTTGTGTTTTGTTATAGCACGTCGTATTGTGTAAAAAACTTCGGACGTGAACGCATCATTTAAAAACCAGGAAGCATATCGTCAATAGCAACATATGTGTTCATGGCCATGGATGTATAACATGAACTGGATAGAGCAACGCCCCCTCTGCCTTGAAGACAATTTTTACATGGTGGCCACTGTGGGTACTGCAACAGAAAACCCCATGGAGCCCAAAAGAAATTTTCCCATTGACCACAATAGTAAAATAGTAAAAGTGTCCACAGGACACCTCGAGACATGGACACAGGCTTTTATAAATCTTTATATCGTAGTGACACTGCGCATGATATGGGCCCCTATGGGCATATGTGCTGGGTGAGCAGCTTCATAGGAATGAACAGAAGCAAGGGGCGGTGCTCTATCCAGTTCATATTATGCATCCATGTTCATGGAAGCTCGGCTCGGACACATCGTGCTCAGGTGCATCGGGCTTGATTTTTTGGGGCCGATCTAAGCTCTATTCTGAATAGCATAAGCATATGGTGCGAATATCATCCATCCTCTGAAAGGTTTGAAACCGCTCGCACCCGCGATACCTTGACGGTTCGATGGATCGAGTTTCTGGTACAAGACGGGTAATGACACATAAAAATTACATTACATACATTACATAGGATCGAATTCAGGTCTTGACTTATTTACTATTATTATTATTGTTTAAAGCATTATGAGTATTAAGCATTGATAATCCATAAATCTTATTGTCTAAGCTTGGGATGCATAAAATATTACTATAAACAAACATATTGGTTGTGTGGTGTTAACCAGCCATACATTAGCCCCATTTTCTGCTTTTGTGGGGGTTTTTTTGTGTTTAGTTAATGTTTTTGTGTTGTCTGCTTTGCGTTTTTTGATTTGCGTTTCTGTTTTGAGTTAATGTTTTCGTGTTTTCTGCTTTTGATTTGCATTTCGTGATTTGCGTTTGTGTTTTGCACCTCAGGGCCACCGTAGTATTAGTTGTGTTATAGCAGAATTTGTCCATATTTATAGTCAATTTCATTGTTTCTAACACACATAAATATCCTTCATTTAACATTAAAAAGCCAAATACATAAACCAGGTACTATCTCAAATGAAAAGTAATAACTATATTTTAAGGATGTAATACGAATCATAAACATTGTGTATTTACAGTACTTTGTGTACTTTTCATGAACCCAGAGAAACAACCTGTGTGCAGCTTTTTATATCTCGATATAAACTATATACTTTTAGGCTGTATCCCAATCAGAGCCGGACAGTATCAGTACATTTAATTAAGTACAGTAAAATTTTGAGGGATCTGTACTTTACTCTTGTATCATTTTTGGGGAGTATGACTTTACTCAAGTACATTTGAGAAGCAAATATAGCACTATTTACTCCACTACATTTCTATCCATAACCGTGAGTACCCGTTACTTCTTCTAACAAAAAAAACAACTCCATGGTCAGATTTAGTTGAGAGACGAAACCATGGACGAACAATGGATGAAGACGCAGCAAGTCCATCCCGGGAATGTGCCAACACGTGGCCCCACCTCGCCAGACTATTTCAATTTTCTGAACAAGTTAATGATGGTGTTCGCTTCAAGTGTTTGCTGTGTTTACCAAAGCAAAACGTCATCACCGCCAGTGATATTACACATTTATGTAAGCTGAGCATTTGTTTTTATGCTGTGTGTTTAACACAGTCAGGTTCAAAAAGTCCATTCAAACTCTAGCAGAGGTTTGTCAGAGCGTTGCCATTGTGCTATTGCCTTGTGGGCAAGTGAGAAATGTTAAATAAAGCAACATAAAAGGTATAAAGATGGTATTAACAATAATATTAATATTCAAGGTATTAACATTAATATTGTTTATATCGCCGTGTAGGACGTTCCTATACGTAAATGTAAGCACTGTGGCAGTATTAATGCAATATTAAGAAAATGTACTCTTGCTACTCAAGTACTTTTAAAAGCAAGTACTTCAGTACTTTTACTTAAGTAGTCATCTGACTGTAGTACTTTTACTTGTACTTGAGTAAAATTTAGCAAGGGGTATCTGTACTTTTACTCAAGTAATGAAGCTGTGTACTCTGTCCGCCTCTGATCCCAATCTACGAGATTTAAGCCATATCACCCAGCCTTACAGAAATATGAATTAGGTTTTCATTATCATGAATATGAACTCTGTTACGCTGTGCAATTTTTTCAATAGTTTTTTTTCGTTTGTTTTTTAAATAACCTCCTCAAACTGTATGACGTAATCGCATGCAATACCTTAACGAGGGGTGACCAAAATGTCTAAGGGGTTTGATTATCATACGACCGTACGATTAGGAGCTGATCATGAGGGGTTAATCGGTCTCATTACCCCACGTATATACTACACAATGTATGACAATGGCCTGATCCCAAAAGGAGTCACACGAGGGAAAAAACCTGCACAGTGTATGTCCAATTTAACACTCCCTCAGAATTGTGTAATAATTACAAGAATCTTCCCCACGTTTCCACTAATGTGTATGATCCTTTGTGTATGTTTTTTCTGCCTATGCATTAAAACCTGCACACAAACATTAACATGGCTTTTTGTTATGTATTTTTTGCCGAAACCTTCCAGTTGCCATAATATGGCAAACATACATTATGTCCTGAACCTGAGTCCATCTGAACACAGTCGTCACAATATCATGAACTTCAGAAAGTAAAGTCTAAGCAGGATAAACCTCTTCCCTTTTCTGTCCTTTCCTCATTTGTTGTAGTAATGAATGACATCACAGCGACCATGTTCAGTAAAGCCTTTGTTGATGAGCTTCTCAAACCTCAGCAGCTATATTCTCACAGGACTCTAAAAACAGTGCTGACCCGCTTAGCACATGCCTCCATCGTGAGGTTGAACCCGGCCAGCATGGACAAGGTATGCACCAGAGACCAGTGTGGGCAAATTAACCCTCACAAGTTTGCACTGTCAAGTTGATTGATGAGTCTTTTTAATTCTTACTTCTCTTTCCCCCTGCAGCTTTATGAGCTGATGGTTATGCCATTCAAATATCAAGTCTTCCTTTGTCCACGGCCAAAAGACTTGCTGCTCATCACATACAATCACATCGACGCCATCAGGGAACTTGTGAAAGACACTCCTGTGGTTGTGAACCAGGTGGATGAGATGCATCGGAAAATGATAGAGGTATTATTGTCATTAAAGAAACACTGACAACTATAATTGCGTGGAAATGTACTTGAAGTTAGCAGTGTCTACTTTGTTGAGATCAACACCAGTCAAAAGAATCCATACAGTATACGAGTTTTTCCAGCTGTCATTATCATTACACATGTCTCGGGGCGTTTTAACACAGTTGACTTGTCAATGGCGGTTATGGCGGTTACTGGACTAGAATAAGGACAAGCTATAATTATGTAAAACTGAAATGCTATAATAGTGTTCTTATTTACAGTGTATATGTACATCTGAAAATGGGATATATATATATATATATAGCGAATAACACACAACGACCAGCTATTTCTCTACAGACTTCCCTAATGATCTCCACACAGGCTCCGCTGTCGTGTTTGTTTCTGTAATGCTGTCAATCAAAAACTGGTTCCGCCTTACAGACAGTTCCTCCAATCATCATGCAGAAGCTCGGCGTCTGTGGTGCCCACCCTCTGCTCCATTGACTCCCAGAGTAACTAAGCTTCCATGGAAGTGACGTTTTTACGGCATTTTTCCAATAAACGTCAAGCTAACCGCAGTGAAAAAAACTTATGGCCAATTCCAATCCATAATAATTAATCCATAATTAATCCATAATATGGGCCTAAACTAAGATAATACAATGGTTTTCATCATTTTTATATCTCTATTAACAAAGAAAATACTTCATTTGTAGCGTACTCATTTCGCTGCTTTCGGCGCCATCTTTGTTATGGCAAAACACGCAAAGCATTCTGGGTAGCCCTTGCTCCCAAGGCTGGTCTCGGAAAATCTCAATATTGAGGGCGATACAGCCTTTAAACTCGCCCCTCAACTTCATTTTTCTGAGAATCGGGACAGCACTTGCACTAGAGGGAGCGCACATTTTTGAGATTGAGGGTTAAGATTGAGGATTAAGCAAGGAATTGGAATTCACCCTTATTCTGTGTTATCCCATAGAGAATGCCGTTTTAATGCGGAGGCTGCTACGAAAATCACCTAAGACAATCCGAAGTAGTGACACTCTTATTGCGTTCTACGGCACCTTTAGTATTGAAATAAAACAACACAAATAAATACAACACAGTACATAATATTTGACGACATTTCAGAGGAAGCTGAGCTTCGCTTGCTGTCTTAGAACAATCACCACTGGTTTCTCATGAAATATGAGTCACTCTTGATAATCCTGAACCAGAGGCAGCTAAATGGAAAACAGAATACCATCATTCATTTGTCTTCCTTTGCTTTTTCCTATTGTGACATAAAAAGGTGCTGCATCCCGTGTTACCTGTTTTTTTTTTCTCTTCCTCCTGATGTAGGTGTACTCTTCGTTATCAGAGGGTGAATTCCAGCTGCTCAGACAAACACTGCTCGTTTTTTTTCAAGACATGCATGTCCGCGTGAGTTACTGTCATCAGCCCAACAAGTCAAAGCAATTGTTTTTATTCTTTACCAATACCATCTGTCATCTTCGATTCCCAGTTGTCACTTTTTCTGAAGACTAAAATCCAGAATCCTAATGGACGCTTTGCCCTGTCAACGTCAGGCCCAGTGCCTCATGGTATATATGTTCCTGGCTTAATTAGGTAGGCAAAACATTGGAAATCCATGTCCTTGATTTCAAGGGTTTAGAATGTTCTGTCGTCCACACTTCACATATTACAATGAGTTTTATATTTAAGGCCTGAGCCCTCACACAGTAGTGCGAGGACCTGTTGGAATTCCTGGAATTGTGGCCCGACACAGGATACGACTCATTTTTGTTGTGTGCGCCCGGCACATTATGGCGACTGCAAACCTAGTTTTAGCCTTTAGCTTCATATCAGAAACCCTTTGTGAGGACAAATCAGTTATATTTTGAGGCTAACACTTGCTAACTAAAGGTAAGGTTAGCCTTAATCTAACATCATCCTATGCAATGGAATTGCGGAAAGATTATCTATTTTTTCCATATTTGTTAGTAACAATTCCTGCATTTTATATAAACTAGATAACATTTGTATTTATGAGCAAGGGACATTAATCATTTAATATCTAATCTACAATAATTTTACATATTGGTCATGATTTTAGGCTACAACCACTGTGCGAAATACAGGGGGGTCTGGGGGGGTTAGACCATGTTACAGTGTTATTGGAAAGCATGTTCTTTTCCTAAAAACTTTTGTAATTTCAGTTTTACATATATAATCTACATACATAATACACTTTGCATTCTTTCTTATCCTTTTAAACCAGACAAAATTTCATTTATTTTATTTCTAATTGTGTATTTTTAAAGGTGCCATGTGTAAGAATGTGGCCAAAAACGGTTACTACATTCACATCAAAATACAGAGGTCTTTTAGGCTTCGTTTTCTGACGTAACTGGCAACCCGTGGTTGCTCGGCAGCTGAGACTCTACTTACTGCAATGATTGGTATACAGCAGTAGGTGGCGCCGCATGCCAAAACATGATTTTAAAGACTGCAAATCATGTTTATGTTCTGAAATCATGTTTTGGCATGTGGCGCCACCTACCGCCGTCTACCAATCATTGCAGTCAGTCGAGTCTCAGCTGCCTAAAAGACCTTGGTATTTTGAATTTGAATGTAGTCACAGTTTTTGGCCACATTCTTACATATGGTGCTTTAATAATAGCTGTGGAAAAGGCCCACACAAGCCCACATCTGACAGGGAAGATAGCCAATACTGCAGCGTGGCACGTGGGGTGGTGAAACAGTATTGCGCAACAAATGGGAAACAGTATTTCGTACACTGGCTACAACTAACTATATCTATTATTTTCGTAAGCGATGAGCGATGAATCTGCCGATTATTTTCTGTAAAAGTATACAATACAACATTTCAGTCAAAAGACAATCCAGCGCATCTTACAGCCACAGTCATTCTTGCTTAACCTGGCGCGAGACAGCTGATGCAACTGTGCAGACTCTACTGACAAGATAATATGACTGAGTCCCACTAAGTCTGAGAAATGTCTCTTTCCAAGATGCTACAAATTATTCCAGAGTGTCATCATCGTTTTCCTGTTTCCACAGGGCCTTTGACAGCAAGGCCAGAGAAGTGAGACGCAGCCAGTTCCCCACAGGAGGAACTTACAGCAGCCCTGTCAGAGAGGGATGTTTTGAGCTGCGTGGAGACAGAGTCATCACCCTGGGTGTGAACATGTATGCATGCTTTGTAGTGGGATGTGGGAACAACACGCACATGTAACCATCGATGTACAGTTTCACACCATGTTCTTTTTTTTTGATGGATTTTAAGGTATACTGTGAACCACCCAGAGAAGACACAGACATGCAAGGCTCCGCCTGTCAAGGTTTGTAGCCATCTCCATCACACACGTATGTCATGTACCATTGGCGTAATTAAAAGGGTGTCAACAACTTAAACACTGTGTAGATATATGACGCTCACTGTCGCATGATGATCGCAGTATATAGTCTAACCACAGTGGATTGAAATGTAATTAAAATATTTTTGTTTTAAGGACATTTTTGGCTCATTTGAGTCATACCCAACCCAATTATTATTCTATGTACTTTCCTTCATCATTTATAATAATCTATTTACTATTGTTATTATTATTTCTCTTAATTCAACTTTTTTTTAAACACTTTATTTGTCATTTTCCAATGATCATACAAAACAGTGGAATTATTTGTTTTATAAATAACCACAGAAAACGATCCAGATGATAAACAGAGACAAATCAAAACCCAAAATCAGCATGACAAAATCGACATAGGCAACAGGAAAAGACAAAAACCTCATAAACAAAAAAATTATAAATCAAAGAAAAAAGAAAGCAAGTGCACCCAATACTTTTTGTTACAGGATTATTCAAGGGTAGGTGTAATCATTCAGAGTTCGGGTAAAATTGCAGGTAAATTGTTCACATAAGTTATTAGAGGGTCTCAGGTTTTGTGGAATCTGCTGATGGAACCGTTGAGGGTACGTCTGATCTTTTCCATCTTAAGGTTCTGCATAACGTCCCTAATCCAGTGGTGACGTGATGGAGGAGTAACAGCCTTCCAAATATTCTTGCTAATTTAACTTTTGAGAAGTGCAATCTGTGCAGCACCTTAAACTGTATTACAGCGTGTCTGGAACACATAGAAGAATAGTGGATCCTAGTAAGAGTCATATGCCATTCGTCATCGGACAGTTGGTCCCCCAAGTCATTTTCCCACTGTTCTCGAATATGTACAATAGAGTGGTTGCAGCTATCGATAATATGGGAATAAATAAATGATATTCTGCTTTTATTCCGTTTATTGACTCTTAACAGGGAATCCAGAGGTAATATAGAACTGTTCCAGCAGAGGAGTGAGGTTACTTTTAAATAGACTGTAATAGGATTTGGTGACTTTTACACCTCGATATGAAAATGACTCAGCACATAACTTAAATGGTAGATTAGGATATTCTCTAGCATTACTACTAATGGGGAAGTATTCACTTTTATTAAAATTTAGTTTGTATCCAGATATGTTTCCAAATTCCTGCAAAACTCTTAGAAGTTCAGGGGTAGATGTGATAGGGCTGGTGACATAAAGTAATAAATCGTCTGCATAAAGCGTGACAGTGTGAGTTATGAGTTAATGCCTTGTATAATATTATTGGATCTGAGAGCTATTGCAAGTGGTTCTATAGCTAGAACGAAAAGCAACGGATTCACCTTATTTCGTCCCTCTGTGAAGAGGAAAGTACTCTGATGAGATGCCATTGGTATAAACTGAGGCAGTTGGATCAGTGTAAATGAGCACGGGCCAAAACCAAACCTGCTAGAAGAATTGTCTCAAGCCGGAGTGCAATGACCTTTGAGAGCACTTTGCCATCACAGTTCGTCAAGCTAATTGGTCTGTACGATGAGCAATCACAAGGGTCCTTATTCTTTTTTAATAACAGTGTAATAGATGTTATTCTCCATTGCTTCTGCATAAACTGAGAGAATTTTTTATAAAAATCAGTTGGAAACCCATCGGGGCCAGGGGGCTTTCCCACTCTGAAGGGACATTATTGCATTGTTCATTTCCTCCAGCGTCAACATTTGTTCCAATCGCCCGTTAGAGCCGGAGTCAATTGTAGGGAATGTTCAGATTAGAAAAAAAAGATGGCAAATGTGATCCAGTGTTGAATTTGAAGAATATGATTTAGAATAGAACTCTGTAAAGCAGTTAATAATAAGATAATCTGATGTTCCTTTTTGAGGAACCATCAGTATAGCATAATCAATCAATCAATCAATCAATCTTTATTTGTATAGCCCACAGTTTACAAAACATAGTTTGTCTCACGGGACTTCACAGGGTTGGTAACATCCTCTGTCCTTAGACCTTCGACCAGGGTAAGGAAAAACTACAAGGAAAAAACCTTTATAACAGGGGAAAAGGGTAGAAACTTTAGGGAGAACCACAGGTGAGGGATCCACTCCCTGGACGGACAGACATGCAGTAGATGTTACCCAAAACATACAATACATAATGGGTTAGGGTTAGGGTTAATTTGCGAAATAATAAGAGAGGCTGCTTTTTGACGGAGTTGACTGGCTAATAATTTAGAAGGTTTATCCCCCTCTTCATAGAATCTACGAGATTAAAGGATGAGCCTCTCTGCTTGGGTGGTAGTTAAGAGATCAAATTCAGTTTGTATGCCTACTCTCCTCCTAATCAGATCAGGGGTCAGGGAGCCAGCTATGAGTCCGTCCAGAGTATTTCCAAAGATAGCCCCTTTTATACTTCATTTTCCTAATATGGGCAGAACGGGAAATAATCTGCCCGCTGAAATATGCTTGAAGAGAGTTGAAGCTGAGATACCATCAGTCCTGTTTACCTGCAGAAAAAAATCAATTTGTTCTGTAACAAACTTTACAAAGTCTGAATCTGCCAGCAGAAGTGTGTCAAGCTGCCATGTCTGTTTTGTCCTCTGACTCGGAAGAGTTACTTTAATGTTCACGACCAAAATAAATCTATCCTGGAAAAGGACTTGTGTACATTAGAGTAATATGAATACTCCCTCTTGGTAGGGTGCTTAAATCTCCATGGGTCTATAAATGTATGTATATCTATGAACGATTGGATTGTTTGCACGGATTTAGATGGCCTCAGTACTAGAAAGACAGTACTCAGACTGGGAAGAATGATCCCAGGTAGAATCCAATACCAGATTGTAATCCCCAGACATAATCAAGTGATGACTATGTAGATTAGGGATGGTTTAGCATCCTTTTAAAAAAATTATCATCATCAAAGTTCGGACCGTAGACATTAACCAATACTAAGTGAAGTTGAAACAGCTCTCCCATAATTAAACATTTTAATTTACTAATATATCACATTTAAAGCTAGGCCAAGCCAGGATGGACAACCACATAAACAACAAATAAATAAAATAACAATCAGAAAAAGGGTATTAAGATAAGAAAAATAAGTTATTAGATATTTAAACATGTTGAACATGAACTGTATGCTACTGCAATAATATATTATTGTTTGTGCACTATGCAGACGGTAGATAAGTGTTTCACTTTATGCTGTATTTAGTAGGTTACATTGTATAATTATCTCATATACGTTTATGTTTTGCATATTATGAACACAAAAATTCCCCAGTTTCAGACCAGTTCTCTCAGTCATCATATGTTTTCCTTTCGTTGTGTGTTATATAAACAGTACGCTTACTGATTTTATCATCATTCTGCAGACGAATGACTCTCCCAATCCATTGGCCAAGGAGGAGCTGAATCTGCTGGCACGTCTGATGGGAAGCATGAAGGACGAGAACAAGTCCAAAACTGAAACTGGGTTTTGGATCAACCTGTTTACCACAGATGAAGAGGAGGAGCAAGCGTGAGTTTTCATCTTTTGCTTTTTGTCTTGTGTCTTTGTTCATGCTATTCTCACAAATACTTTATTTCTGTCATTTTTTGGGGGGTTAACAGGAGTGATTCAAGAGGAGCTGATGACTCTAGGTTTGGAGTGATAAATATTCAGGCCATGCAGGTAGAGTGATGTAACACTGCTGACTGCATGTATTTGTTTTTGCAAATTTTAAAGCTGAGAGAGAGAGAGTATGCAAACATGTTACAAGTGTGACATTAACACGCGGTTTTAATATTATTTTGAGATAACATTTTATAATGTCCTCTTTGTTATGAACATTCGTTGAGTTTGGATCTTGTCGTCCCAGGATGAACAGGCTGCGACTGAACTCTCTCGAATCGCCGGCCAGTTTGCAGAACAAGAACAGCCTGAATTTAGCAGCTGTAACAAAGGAGATGACCTGCTGGCCATGATGGATGACCTTTGACCCTAATCAGACACTGGTGCTGGTGATAAAGTTAAAGATGTTTGAGTGAGACTTATTTTGAAACTTTGTAGCCTAAAAGACTCTCATCACTGGTTCAATGTATATATTGTTTTGTGTTTAATATCAGTTTATCATCATGTCTCACCTACAATTATTAGTGTATTTTACAAATCGTGTTTTTACACTGATGCAAATGTGAGGACATGCTAATATTTATATTTCAGATTCAGTGTATTTTATTAAGTATTATTTTATTTTCCCATAAAGTACAAAGTATTTATTAAAATGTGTGTGTGCATCAGTGCATTTTTTTTTAATGCTTGTCCATTATTATATTAAGTAAAAAAAAAATTAACATTAAAATTAGTGTTCTATCAAAAATGTATGGTGTACATTTGTAAACTAATTGTATTCATTTATTTTATTAAGTATTTCTTATAATGTACTAGAAACTGTTTTATCAATTCACATTATTATACCGTGCATTTTTTGTTATTTTTTTTATATAAAATGAGTGGGATACATTTATATATATTATTTATTTACTATTATTTATTTTTATTATTTATATTATATATTATTTATATATTATATATCATTTATATTTATATTTATATACATATACATTTATATGTATATGTGTGTGTGTTCATGCGTTTCCTGCAGCCGCCGGAGGAGGGCACTGTTGTTTTGTTTTAACGTAATCTCAGTCTCAGGATATGACGTGATTACGTTACGTCTCCTCTGTGTGACGCTGTTCGTGCGGAAACTTAAACCAACCTGCTTTATGTCCGGCGTCTGCAATGATCTGGCGCAGCTTTGTTCATGAAACAGAGTTTTAGCCGCTGCAGGTAAATGTTACTGACAACATGTGACGCTGACAAGTTCATATTTGATCTTTTTAGAGTGTGTTCCACGTTATTTAGCTGCTGCTGCTAAAGCTAACAGTCAGTAATAATGCTGGCTAAATTAGCGTCTACCAAACATCAACCAAAAGAGTTTTAATGTCTCTACTTAAACAAACAGACATGAAGTTAGCGTCATATTTTGGAGCCGTTTGTAAACCAGCGTTTTGGTATTTTGTTTTTGAAAGATAAGAGGAATTCTCTGTTGTTTTCCAAGTGCTGAACGTTGATTTTTGTAGCCGACTCCAGACGCACACATGGAGTCAGAGAGAGGTGAATCCCCACCGCCATCTTCCAATCCAGTGGAGGTCGTCAACTCCATCCGTGAGCGTACGATTGCAGAGAACAGCATGGTGGTGCTGCTGCAGGGTCTGCACGGAGAGGTGACCACGGTGGACCTGAGGAACGAGAGCACGGCCCGGGGGCGTGTGGTCAACGTGGACGCCTTCATGAACATACGCCTGGAGGGGGTGCTGTACAGGGACCGCAGTGGTCGACTCACTCAGCTGCAGGACATGTTTATCACTGGCAGGAATGTCCGCTATGTTCATATCCCAGACCACGTGGACATAATGAAGACCATACAGAGCCAGCTGGCCAAGATCCACAGAGTCCGCAACTTTGCCAGTCAAGGAGGAGGAAGAAAAGAGTTCAAGAAAGCCAAGTAACTCATTATCCTTTTTTTTTGTACAAAGACACAAACAACTCTCTGCTGTGTGCTTACTGTGCAAGTGTGGAGGCGACATGGAGTTTTTCTTTAAAAAATGTTTGTGATGCGTCACTGTTGATCATTGATGGATTACTGGACATTTGGTCATGAGGTTAAGAAAAGTGGTACAGCCTTATTATTCTGGCTGGTCACAACTGCTGAAGATCAGCTTACACAATAAAACATAATTTTTCTGACGTTTTGTATTATCTCTTTTGCAATCTTTGCTGGGTTTTATCTATATGACAAAACTCTCTCTTATATTTAGAATAATGGTGAAGCCATTGTAAAGTAAAGAGACTTCACTTCAATTCAATTTCTTTTGTCCTTGGTGAAATCTGCACCACCACACAGATTAATTTTTTATTTAGAAAATAGACACAGTACACATTAATGAACACTTCCATTTAAATGTGCTGGACTGTAACCACGGGTTCATTTCCATCTGTGGTCCATTGACAGGTTGTTCTAATGTGATTAACCCACAGAAAAAGTCCAGTTAATGATCTATTGGACAATAATTATAGATGTCAAAGAGCTGAAGGTGACCAGTCATCACTTATTGGGACTGAAGTGTGTACTCTCTGGGCAGCTCATGGCCAAGAGGAAAGGAATTGGGCTTGTAACCAATGGGCTTCCAGTTCAAACCCTGAGATGGGTCAAGGACTTGGGTTTCTCTGAGCAAGGCACCAAATCCCCATTGGTACAGAAAAGTGTTGCCCACTGCTTGTGTGTGTTCACTCCTGGTGTGTAATAAGGAGATTAAATTGAAAGGACAAATTCACTATTACTTAATTGTGTGTACAAAAATAGCTAGTTAATAAACTACTTAATTCAAAGCTCAAAAATATTTGTTCACAGTATGTATTACTGCATAGGCCTTTGATTTTTTGAGGCTGTGTTGACGATCTCAAATTGAATTTTTTCAAAGTAAAGAACCGAACGCGCTTGAGTTAAATGGTTTGTATTTATATAGCACTTTTCTAGTATTGATGACTACACTGCAGTTTTGCCACTCACACCTTCATACAGCACATCTTCTATCACTTATCTCCCATTTAAAAGCTGTCATTAGCAATGTGGGGTTACGTGTTTTGCCCAAGGACACATCAGCATGTACACTAGCAGAGCCAGGAATCGAACCCACAGCCTTCAATTTGAAAGATGACTCGGTCTACCACTGAGAATAACAACAAAAATATCACCCAAAACTTACACTCTACAGCTTTAATTACAGTACGTTTTAATTTAAAAGGGAGCTGTTTTGACAAATAGGGTTAGGGTAAGAAGTTTTCATTTAAAAGGAAGCTATTGTGATGAATAGTGAGTGTGGGTGTGTGCCAGAGGCTCTGTGTATCTGCTCTCGAGTCATCCTGTCATCCACCACAAAGCCCATCTGTCTTTCTGGCGATGATACCAGCCCAGAGTTAATAACTGCCCATACGCAGGAAAACATTAGTCACATTCACTGACAGTGTGGTGGAGAGAAAAACAAGTGGTCACGTTGCACCTCACAAACATCCCTGCTGCAGCGACCTGTCACTCCCTCGTGCTCTGCTGTGACAGTCGAGCCTGGATGGGACTTATTGCTTTCAAGCCAATTGAGATGAGCAGAGTGGCTGAAAGGAAGAGAGTGTTTCACTTGGAAAGTGCCGCCTCAGTCTTCTGCTGATGCACAAATACGATTGGGAATTTGAGGAATTTGCAAAGGGGTATGTTATTCCTAGGCAGTGTCAGGAAGAGGACAAGCCTGACATAACACCAGCAGTGGAGGGAAGGATGGATAGATGGAAGGATGGGTGTGTGTGTGTGTGTGCACTCTCAGCAGCTGTATCATTTCAACACAGAAGCATTACATTAAGACTAAGAGGAATCCACACACAGGAATTTCCCTCTGGCAGTGTGGTCATTGTTTTTCCTCTGAGTGTTTTTAGGGACATGTATTTTTTTATGTTTGTTTTAAAACCAATGTTGGGAGCGTCTGAATGACAGCAGCCCACGTAATGACTGCTTACTGTTTGGCTGAAAACACCACCGAGTGCCACATCAACACTCTACAGACTCAGAATAGCACTTTACAGAGGCTCCACCGCATGAACAGTCTCTTTTACAACACATAACACAGACTGGTTTGGTGTCACTGGCTCCACCAGTGTTTAAAGTATTCATGTCCTGCAGTAGAAGTGCCAATTTAAAAGTACAAGTAGTACATATTGTATATTTTACCCATGGAAAATAAGTCCCTGAGTTCAGTTCTTGAAATAATCCAATAGATAATAAATGTTACCTGAAGTTTCACATGCATATTTAAAATGAAATGCTTCTTATCACTTTAACTCAGGTGCATTTTATATGGAAATATTGCTTTGTACCTATATTTATTACATACCTTTAGTAACTAGATAGAAAGCACATGATCAGCATCGTCATCAATAAATGTTTGACTGTTCATGTCATTTTCTTTTTTTTTGATCTACATGTTTTTGTGTTTTGATGTAAAATATTAAAATCATAAAAAGAAAGATTTGTTCAAACTTAAGTGAAGATGTTATTAAAGTAAGAGAGTGAAATGTACTAAAAGTATAACAAGTCGATAGTATTTCAAAGAAGCAGATGCTGTGATTGTTTAAATATATTCTATTTAGGAAAGTATTTACCACAACACCTTTATATTTCACAGAAATATATATAAGTGTTCCTGAAGAATAAAACTTCAAAAGACCGTAAACATAAAAGACAATTCAATCATACAATCAACGAGACATGGAAAAAGAATTTATTCAAAAACAAAATATTCTCAGAGGAAACAAACACGAGCACGACAGAAGATCGAAACTTTTCAACTTTTACAGTTTTCTGCACAAACACATGCAAACTTAAAGCCATTCCATTGGTTTCACTCAAACATCATTCTGTCAACATAAATCACATCATTTGGCTCGCTGTTCACAGACACTGATCTCTAAAGGTCCAGTGTGTAAACCTTTCATGAAATGATGTTCATTTGGTAGAAACTGAAGATTAAATAAGTATATTTGTGAGTTTTGATGCTCAGCGAAGCATGACGAGGGAGTTTTTTTAGGTATATACTGTATGTTACTACATTTTATACATTTCAATTCTTAGTAAGTGTTGACTTTTTACGTTAGTTCCATTCTTGTTGTTTCTGAAAAATGAATGGGTGGGGTCAGCAAAATTAACAGTTGTATAACAAAATAAGATTGTTAAAAAATAATAAAGTAGACAATGGGCATAGTATGAGTAGGAATATTAACTGTGACCACCATAACTGTGTGGTCCAGAAGGAACAAATGCACTTTTGTAAACGTTTCCAGTACAGTAAAGAGAAAAAAACATCAATATTCGTCTCTGAACTGTAATTTAGAAGACATTAAAGGGAGCAAAACACAGAAATACTCCAAGAACCCTGATGTTGAATTTAAATCACCAGTGTGCAGTCTTGTTTAAAATTACCTCAAAGCTTTACTTAGCTTTCTTGCACTTTTCTTTTGTAATCTTAAATTGCTCCTAATAAGCATATGGCACTCTAAAACCTAAGATAAAGCCACCAGGTTTTGAAACTCATCATTATTTAGTTCTCATATTATTATGATAAAAGTATGACCAATTAAAATATTCAAGCCGAATAAAATAATTGGCCGAGCTACCGGTCTGTCTTCTGTTGTGCGCCTCGCCGATCGCTGTCACAGCTTGCGAGTTGCGCGCACCTCTGACAGAGCAGTGTTGCCAACATGGCGACTTTGTCGCTAAATCTGCCGACTTTTTGTGGTGTTTGGAGACTCTCGCGTCAAAGCACGTATCACTCTGCAGTTACTGAGCTCAACAAGCGTGTGTTGCTGGGATCACCTCCCAAACCTCCGCAGTCCCAGCCAACAGTCAGAGCAGCCAGAACAACAGCAGTGTTCATGTTCATATTTTTACTAAGTGCTGTGAGACATGCAAGAAAGGTAAGTATAGCTTTCAAAGGATACATGAAAATGACTTTGGTAGAAGTCACTTTTTTATAAAGTCTTAAAGCTCACATAGAGTGGTCCTGTTGCACATAATGTTAGTTATGGAGGTCTACTTACATACATTAACTTGTTTTTATTGTCAAAAACCTCCTAGTTGCTGTAAACGAGCCGATAGAAATCCTCTTTTCTGACGCTGTTTCCCAGCCGCGAGATTTGAGACTCAACTCTCTCGCCCAGAAGACAGAGTCTTGTGATTGGCCAGTACCCGGAAGTACATCCGCTCTCAGAAGCGCAGCAGTAAGTAAAAGTTGCTAATAACAAAGTAAAGTATAGATATGTGCATTTTGTACTTAAGTACTGCAGCATTTGTACTTGTACTTGTTACATTACAACACTGCCACAACACTGATAATGTTGCTGCCACCTCAGACTGTACCCCACACTTCATCTGAGTTTGCAGATCTTTCTGAAAGGACGACTCTCGGTCCATATTCCAGTCATTCTCCTTCAACATTCATTTCAGTCTCTCACTACCTCTCTCAAGTAACTGGAGATAATTCCTTAACCTGATTGACCTCTGTTGCCGCCTCACTTTACTGACAGACATTCATTCATAATGAAAAGTTACACATTACAGCCCCCCCCGCCCCCCCCCAATTAATCCACAAGCCCCCGCAGCACTGCTGCCCAGAGTGCCAGTGGCAGCCAACTTGCTATTTCCTGTTCCACCCTCTTGGCTTTAAACAGAGAACAGACCTCAGTGTGGTGTGACCAGCAGCACTGGAGAGGGTCAGGCATCATCAGGCTCAAATCTGCACAGGAGCACAAAAAAAAGTCTAGTAAAGTCCGATTTTCTATGAAAGTGAGGGACAACATATTTTCTTTTGCAAATCAGGGCTTTTATTTTGGAATCAGATGTGAGTTTAATTTTATCTCAGAGGAAAAGGAAACTCTGGTGGACTGTTTTCGTCTGGTCCTCCTCCCTCTGGAGGATGAGAGGGAGTGGATCACAGTGTGGAGCTGCTCCTCGTCCACTCCAGCAGCAACATTCACCTCCTGCTGCCTCTGGATCTTGTCCACATGCTGTCTGACACACAAGTGTCTGAGTTCTTTTGGTTTTGTTTGTTTTGCCAGTCGGAACACGGTCACATCCAGGATCAAGGTGAGTGGTGTGCTGACTTTTATTGTAAATATGTAAATCCTGATTTTGTTGCACATTAACATGGAGCAATTACTGTGAACTTTCCACAATCCCAGACTTTTAAACAGTTGTATATTTCTGTGTGGATTTGACCACATTTACTGCAGTTAACTTTGCTCTCGAGCAGTAAACTGGTTTATTAGAACTTACAGCATGTTTTTTTTTTTTTATAACACCACAGTCCATTAAAGTTGCCGCTTTCCACAACAAAATCTTTAATATTTTTTTAATATAAACTCAAAGAAAAAAAAACGTTTACCATCTTTCTGCTACAGAAGCTGCACCATTGCATCCCTGGCAGCAGCTTCTTGGTGGAAGCCGTAGAGCCTAAAATAATGTCCTGGTTTCAGAGTGTCAGATTTCATTTTCTTGACTTAAATGGGATTATCTAAGCAGGAAATGTGCCGAGGGTTGAAGGGGAATGTGCTTTTACGGGGTCACATAAACAGCCCGAGCTGCGGGGCTTTGCATGTGTGGAGTAACGAGTTATTGGACTTGTCTGGAAATGTTAGGTGTTAAATCTGTCTGCCCCGAAGAGTGTGGCTGCGTAAAATGGACATTTGCCTCCCTCGGCTTCTTGTGATGTGTGTCCAGCACCGCGCGTGAACTTCACCACAGACTGTGAATAAATCTGTGCAGCTCTGCATAAATATACGATATTTGGAGCTGCTTTTGTCTGGAAAACAGAAAAAGTCAGAGGCTGCTTTTGTGAAGATATGACAATCTTATTTGTCTATTAAATCATATAAAACATTAAAGTGATAGTTTTGAGGTGTGGTTGTATGAGGTGCTGAAACAAAGTCAATGCTGATTTCACCTTGTGCAGCATCACATCATCACTGAGAACCAGACCCAGAACTTTGCCCTCACTGAAAATAGTCTTCTTTCTACCAAATTCCATAGAGAAATTCAACATGTTTTTTTTTTTAGGTCATGGCAACACAGGTGTTGCTTGGTTTACTGATGCCTAATTTGGTAAATGTGTATCACAAAGGATTTCAAACACAGATGTCACTAAATAACACATTCCAACTTGGTGATGGAGGCAGCAGAGGATCAGCTCCTGTGTGCTGTGTTGTAAAATTGTTAATATTCTATATGGACTTTGGTGTGGGGAGTTAGCATTTACAAAGCAACGCAAATTTTGATTTCAAGTTGGAAAAGGTTGTCTTAAGGCTGCAAAAAAAGTGGTCAACATATTCTTCAGATATCATAGACTTAAGCAGGTGTATAAATTAAAGGTCACATAGAGTCCTGTTGCACATATATGTTAGTTATGGAGGTCTACTTACATCCATTAACTTGTTTTTATGGTCAAAAACCTCCTAGTTGCTGTAAACGAGCCGATAGAAATCCTCTTTTCTGACGCTGTTCCCCAGCCGCGATATTTCAGACTCAACTCTCACACCCAGAAGACAGAGTGTGTTGTGATTGGCCAGCCAGCGTAGAGCCTTCCCAACTGTCTTGTGATTGGCCAGTACCCAGAAGTGACATATTCAGCACACCCGCTCTCAGAAGCACAGCTCCCCCCTCTGGAACGGTGGATGCACTGCTACTCATTATCAAAACATTGTTTTAACAGTGTTTAAAAATAGCTTCTTCACGACTCCCCGCCGCAGTCCCTTTTATGACTTTGACCCGGAGTCAGACCCAGAGTCAGAAGACACTGTCGCTCGTGAAACACCTCCACAACAGACGTTATTCTTCTTCTGTGGTTCAATGTACGCAACCGGATGTGCCCGGAGCAGGAGGATCTGCTGTTCAGGAGAACCGGTGTTTTTACCTAACCGGACTGGGTTTTTTTCAGAGATCTCGCTGAGCCCGAGATTACAATAAAACACAGCGTTCTCAGCAGTGGCTGAACTGTTTGTTTAGAACCTTCAGGGCTTCATAAACAAGGTAATGATGCAGATACACACTAAAAAACAGTGTTAATTGGAACTTCCGGTCTAGGTCCGCTTTAATGTTTGAGCTTGTCTGTTTTTCCTTGGTTTCCCACTGGCAGCCATGCTTTCAGAGACAGCAGGTGCCCTAGGCTAGTTTCCAGTGACAGTGACAAGCTGGGGGTGACTGTATCAGTACGTCAAAAAAAATTTTTTCAAAAAAATCACTTAAAGACTTAATGATTTTTAACGTGTGCTCAAAAGAAATCAAACTACATCAAATGTTTTTTTTAAGTGATACAAATTAATATATGAAGCTTCAAAATCAAAAGAAATGATAGGTGCTCAGAGAAATATCGGCATTGAATAGAAAGTTTGAGAACAAAAAAAAGTAAAAATTTTACTTTTGTGAAATACAGGTGAATCTAAAAAATAAAAATGTCCTTATGTGCTGCTATACTTTCGCACATAAATCCACAAACTGCGCCGATGTCACTTGTTAATTGTTGACCTGAGAAGGTGCTACAGTAGGTGGGGAGAGAAAACACTTCCCAGAATGTGAACCTACTCCTTTAAACCAGCAAATTACAGAGAGGAATGACTTGATTACAAGGTGATAATCCACAGCGCGGTGAAGGCTACATGTTTGATAAACATGGCATGGAAGCACTACTGGATGTAAAAGCCAAGTCTTTAATCAAAACAAACATTGTTTGGCTTTACATGAGCTACACTGAAAACTAAATTGCCCACTTATGCTGTTAAGGTCTGGAGGCAGCAAATTGAGAGTGCAGATGGAGTCATGCTTCTTCCCATGAGTCAGTGGGTCCGGACTCAGCCCCCACCCTGACGACCAGCCAGTGTGTTCACAGTCTGCCAAGAGTCACCAGGATAAAGATCAGGGTGGAAGAGAAACACTCGGACCCCGGTGGCAATGGCTGGAGCAGGTCATGGTTTTGCTTTTTTTTTCCCCCGGAGAGAAAATAGTAGAAAGAAAAACATTGGGCTCCCATGCGCATTGTTGTTGTAATGACAGTGAATGTGAGGGGGTGGGAAATATCAGTCATCGTGTTTACGTCAAACTTTACTGTAACTGTGGGAATTAAAGGACCAGTAACATAAATGTTAACATGTAACATTTAGGAGAGTTTAGTGAATAGAGTATACATAAGTACCATTTTTTACTGTAGATGTGCTTAAGGTGGGGCCCAAATGGAAGTATGTTTCAAGTTTTGAGGGAGAAGCTTATAACACAAACACATTTCTACAGCTACGCGCACATAAACCTGCACAAACTGACGAAGAAGAAAGGGGACGCTGCAGAGAGAACTGTGAGAGTGTTTACATCCTTTCTGGTTTGATGCTTTTCCATAATACAGTCCTAGCACTAATTGGCTCGACTCTACTCGTTTTGTCCTTTCCCATCAGCGATAGTACCTGGTGTTTTAGTTTTTAGTTTTAGTACCTCCTCTGATGTGGTTCCAAACATGCCGAGCCGATACTAAAATGTGACGTCACACTGATTGGTCAGAGAGTGTCATCACTGGAAGAGTCATTAGCGTGACGTCCGACAGTAGAATCTAACTGAACAATGATGAACTGTAGATCAGTTAGAAAGACTTAAAAAAGATTTTAATCTCCAACATTTAGCAAAGGAAATAGAGGATTCTGGTGTATTTAGTGACAACACTGCTGAAAGCCAGCGATTGTGAGCCCAATTATTATTTCGTATTTCACTTCAGTGAATGCAGGAAGTACTGAACGCTTCTGTGAACGACTCTTTTTAATCAACTGATTCTAATGATTCAGTTACACAGAAAACAACTGCTTTTACAAGTCACTGGTTTGTGCGTTTGTGTCAAGTCAAAACAACGTCACAGCAATTTTGCGCAGCTGTGCTATGAGGACTTCCCACACGTTGAGGACGTACTATGAAGTCATGAATATTTCTTACACATTTGAGCCTTTAAAGTTACATTTTATGTAAACGTCTGCTTTGGTCCAGACTGAAATAATATAAGATTGTCATTAAAGCTGCAGTTGGCAGGATTATGAGAGAAAAATAATAGTTACTGGATGCAGATTTATTTTTGTTTGAGAACACTATTTTAAGATTAAACAATAAACCAGCTTGTGCCTGGAATATGTTGCCTACCTAGCATTAGCATGCTAACATGCTAAATGACAATGGCAGAGAAACGGGACCATACCTATGTGCCCCGGGTCCTATGTTCCCCGGGTCCTATGTTCCCCGCTTTGTATGTGACCGGGGAAAATAGGACCCTTTCTCTAACCCTAACATCTAACCCTACCCTTTTTCAAAAAAAGGGTCCCATGTTTCCCTGTCACATACAAAGTGGGGAACATAGGACCTTTTTTGGGAAAAACGGTGAACATAGGACCCGGGGAACAAAGGTACGACCCCCAGAGAAACTACACTTGGTCACCATGTTGTGTTTGTCCCTGTGACTGAGAAACATGAAATGGATGTAGGTCAGCTGATACACAGACCGTAAACTGTAGCTTTGAAACGTCACAGTCAGTTAAACTCGACAGACAGACATTAAACTGTTTTCTTTTCTGCTCCGTTTCACCACCGTCTCATAATTCGTTTTAATTTTTTGCAGCTGCTCCTCTGCCTCTGTTTTTTCTTGTGAGTGCATTCGTGTTGCATTGCAATTAAGTAATTTAATAAATGGTCTGTACTTCAGTTACAACCATAGATTCAATATACAAAACAGGCAAAGTCTTCCAGTTTGAATGGAAGCCTATGAGAAAATGAGCTTCTACTTAATATTTCCATGAGGAGTTTACAATCTCAATCACAACATTCAGCTCTTCCTTTAATAAAATATGTCAATTTAGAGGAAAATTGACGGTAAATAATGGCACATACGAGTGGACACCAGTATACTAACAGTTTTGTCCAGTACCATGGTTCTCAAACTGTAGTACTTGTACCACCAAAAGCTTCTTCTGGTGGTACTTGAAAAATCAGAAATATGTTCTACTGTATATACCAGGGTAAGTGATCAAAGTGGAAAATGAAACAAACCTTGGTTATGGTACGATATATCATTGCACATAATTACAAATTAAGTGTATTATATCTTATAGGCTAGTAAATATAATAGTTCTGTGCAGTGCATATTATATAGAACATGTTAAATATTTAATATCTTGACTAGTAAACTGATATGTCTATAATATGGGTGTTTATTTTAATGTAAATTTATGTTTTCTTTACACCTCTCATTCTTTTTGGTTCCTACCTGTCTTTGTTGTCAGGTGGGAGAGATTTCGGGACAGTAGAACTGTGTCCTGTGCGTATGAGCTGCAACCCTAGTATCACCCACAGCCCAGAGAGAGCTATCTATCGAGATTACACAAAAAAACAAAAAACGTGACTTTGACTTTGCTCGACTATTTACGCCACTGTATTTTAATGTTTATTGAAACGTCAATTTTTTTTTGCCTAAAATGTGACCAAAACGTCATACTATACTATGTTGTCGACCTCAGTGTCATACTAGACTATTTTGTCCAATATCTGACCATTTTTTTGAAAAAAAAAATTGGTCCAAAATTTGAAAAAGAACGCCATACTATATACTATGTCGTCCAAATTTGAACAATTAAAAAAAAAAAAAATTTGTTTAGCCCAAAATGTGACCAAAACGTCATACTATACTATGTTGTCGACCTCAATGTCATACTAGACTATTTCGTCCAATATCTGACAATTTTTTTGAAAAAAAAGTTTGGTCCAAAATTTGACAAAAACGCCATACTATACTTTGCTGCGAAAATCGGACGATTAAAAGAAAAAAATATTTTTAGCCCAAAATGTGACCAAAACGTCATACTATACTATGTCGTCGACCTCAATGTCATACTAGACTATTTCATCCAATATCTGACCATTTTTTGGAAAAAATATGTTGGTCCAAAATTTGACAAAAACGTCATACTATACTATGTCATCGAAAATCGGACAAATTTTTGGAAAAC
The DNA here is from genome assembly GCF_963457635.1 of Microchirus variegatus. NCBI lineage: Eukaryota > Metazoa > Chordata > Actinopteri > Pleuronectiformes > Soleidae > Microchirus > Microchirus variegatus. The sequence continues at coordinate 8,756,656 of NC_139814.1, forward strand.
ATTTTTCTTGTCCAAAATGTGACCACAATATCATATGGTCGACCTCAATGTCATACTAGACTATTTTGTCCAATATCTGACCAATTTTTTTTGAAAAAAAATTTGGGTCCAAAATTTGCCAAAAACGCCATACTATACTATATCGTCCAAAATCGGACAATTAAAGAAAAAAACTTTCAGCCCAAAATGTGACCAAAACGTCAAACTATACTATGTCGTCCAATATCTGACCATTTTTTTGAAAAAAAATGTTGGTCCAATGTTGTTACCTCAAGAGAGCAATATTATCTCAGGTGGTATGCAATGTTTGAGAAGCACTGGTCCAGTAGGTCCAGCTGCAAAAACTCAGTATGGCGCCGGTCAAATTGCAAATTCTTTAAAACAGGAGTTCAGATTCTATTGGGTGATGTCACAACTGGTTGACACTTCATATGGACATAATAGTTCATTTAAAGATAGAGTGCACTTCCCCTGTGATGGACTGGTGACCTGTCAGGGTGTATGTCAGCTGAGATTGGCTCCAGCACTGTGAGACCCTCATATGGACAATAAAGTAGTCGACAACGAGTGTGTTTACTTTTCTTGTTGGAAATTTTCTGTGAACTGGCCCTTTAATTCTTGACTTTTTTTCATTAATTAGTGGGAGTTTCCCCAGTGGACACACAAGCCGAAGGCAGAACAAGACTTTTCTGTGGGAAAAAGAAAACCCCATGTCCCTGAGACAGGAAAAGAGCCAGCTCGGTCTCTGACGTCATGATTGTAAACATCCCTATCAGACAGAGAGAGAGGGGGCCTCACACTGCTGTTCTCGCCACTTACTTGGAACACATTGTCCCTCTGTGCTGACCTATACACTGTGTTTAAATCACAGCAATGACAGGGGAGCTTTGGATGATCCTTTCCACTGGTTTTTGCATGAGCTCAGTTTTTTTTTCTGTATGTTCCTTATTAAAATGTCTCAAATTCAGCTGCACACATGAACACTCTACTTGTGTCTTTTCATGACAGGACGTGCTGCTGCTGCTGCTGCTGCTGCTGCAGGAGTGGAGAGAGTGAAAGGTCCCGGACATGCTAGATATCTGAACCCACTGTGAACCAGGATGGAGCCTGTGAAGAGAGACATGGAACTGCTCAGTAACAGCATGGCGACCTACGCTCACATCAAAGGTAAAAGCTCACCTGTCACTTTATTAGGTACACAGGACGCCTAATAAAGAGCTCCAGATGCTCTTCTGCTGCTGTAGATCGTCTGCTTCACATATGATGTGTTGTACATTCAGAGATGGTCTTATTAGTTGTAACGAGTGGTTATTTGAGTTGCTGTTGCTCACTGGATATTTTCACTTTGTTGGACTATTCTCTGTAAACTCTGGATGTTTTTTTTTTTTTCAGGAAAATGCCATTAGATCAGCAGTTTCTCAAATACTCAGAGCACCCTGTCACCAAGAGCCATGATACATTTAAAGTCATTTAAATCAGTTTGGTTTGATCTTTAGCAGGTCATCTTGACTACGTTTATGTCTACATGCTTCAATGCACTGAGTTTCTGCCATGTTATTAGAGTAGATTTGTTTTACTGAGTAATTAAACGGGTGTAGCTAATAAAGTGGATAGCATGTATATCTTGGGGAATACAGAAAACAGTGTATTAATTTACTGGCAAAGTTGCAATGCATGCCTTCAGTTTGTCAAAAATGTGGCTACTGTAAAACATGGTCTTCCAAAATGCTGTAATAGTTCTAATTAAAAAACAACTATTCATACAATCATGCTGTATATTCTAGACTACAGCACATGAGAGCTAGTGAAAGTAATTCAGGGTTCACAGTGTGTTGAACCAAGAGGAGCAGTAATGAGATGCATTCAATGACCCTGGTAAATTTAATCACTTCTGTGGGATCTACGGTGAAGCGGCTTCAAGATGCATTCAAGAAACCTCTTGAATTGTGCATTTTAGTCGCCTTAACTTATTGACAATTCATGCCCATCATTAAACAAAAGACTTTTAAAATGAATTTCTCTGTCTCAATGTACTACTTCCTGGGACTTAGGTGTCATGTTTTCTTTGGCTCAAACATTAGATATTAAGAGATTAATACTTTTCTTTTTGGACAAATGTCGAAAGATTTTATGTGTGATTGTATGTATGTGCACAAAACAGTCACTGCAAAGAGAGAAACTGTGTGCATTTTAACAAAAGTGTGCTTCATTTTGATTATATTGAGTCACTGGACCCTGTATGGTTTGATGTATATTCAGAATTTGTTATGGTAGGTTCATAGTGGTTCTGTGAAGGTTGACCAGTGATCTTTGAGGTTTTTTTTTTTTTTTCAAATTTTACAGTAGTGGACATGCTCTTGCACCATATAACAATACTGGGCCAGTCTGTTCCCATGTAGTTCAGTATCTGAAGTTCAGAAATCAGAATAAAGAATACCAGAGTAAAGAATATTTTAATCAGTAAAAGTCAGTACAGACGTGCAGTTTTATCATGTGATCCTTTGATAAAGTTGCTGTCCTGCAGTGTTGCTGATTGTGTTCCTCTGCCCTCACAGCCAACCCAGAGAGCTTCGCCCTCTACTTCATGATGGGCGTCTGTTTCGGCCTCCTCATGGCGCTCTGCCTCATGGTGGCCGCCATCGCCTGCAGGACCCGGCGCAGCATCAAACCCCCACCGTCCCCCGAGAGGAGACAGCTGAAGGAGTCTAGTGCAGAGGAGGAGGATGATGAGGAGGATGAGAGCATCGCAGAGGAAGACGGCGACGAGGCAGACATCCCCAAAGTGACAGTGGCGTCCATAAGCGACCGCAGCAGCCCGTCTAATGGCACTCTGAGGAGTGTGAACGTGTTCGCCTCCGCGGAGGAGCTGGAGAAAGCCAGACGTCTGGAGGAGAGGGAACGAATCGTCAGGGAGATTTGGAGGAACGGGCAGCCGGACATCCTGGTCACGGGGACCGGGACAATCGGACGAGTGCATTACCACTAACAGACACTACAGACACTGCATCTTAAAGACACCTCACAGACTGCAAAGATCATTATACACATATTTTCACCTTCATGTAACAAGAGGAATATGACTCTTCTGTGACTTGTCTCCCACTTTATCCTCCACGAGGGCCACTAATCCCAGCTGACATAGGACAAAAGGCGAGGGACACCCTGGACAGGTCGCCAGTCCATCGCAGGGCAAACATATAGAGATGAACCTCAGCATGTTTTCCGACATGTGGGAGGATACTGGAGAAAATCCACTCTCACACAGGGACAACATGCAAGGTCCCGAACAATTAATCTTCTGTGCTAGCCACAAAAAAAGTGTTTAAAAAGTGTACAGCGACGCTCACAGCTGGACAAAATTGACTTTTTCCTTTTGTTTTTTTTTTTCATTTTCAAAACATAACATAACTTTTCCACAATATTACTACACAACAGTAGGCCCCTAAAGTGACTACAGGGCCCAGTAATGAGGCTCTTATACTGTGATGCACCGGCCCTGTCATGGGCTTTGTAGCTAATATGTTTGCGATTTGTAATGTAATATCTTATTCAACATCCACAGTCGACTCCGTCTCTGTCTTTTATTTGTCATTTGAAAGCCGCACATTAATGCAAAAACACTTGTCTGGCATTTCAGCAGGTTAGCATCCTGTTAGCGCTTGCTAACTTCACTCCAAACATAATGCGTATGTGTTACATGACACTGTTGTTTTATATTCTGTTCATGCAGCACATGCAGTTTTATATTCAATATATTTTACATAAAGTCAGGACATCCCAAATAAAAAACATTGACTTAATTTCAAACCATTACAACAAATGTTTCTAATTTCATGAACCCGTGAGTGTGGATTACTCCCTGCAAACACTGAATCCTACAATTCCCATGATGCAACTGGATCACCAAAAAATAATACACAGCAATGTTGTGCTGTTGAGGTCGTTGAGATGTGACTAAAAACTGAATAAAAACTTGCACACAGAAAAGAGGATTTCTATCGGCTCGTTTAACTGCAACTAGAAGTTCATGTATGTAAGTACAGGACCACTCTATGGGAGCTTTAAATCTGTGTCTGCACTTTTATTAGGATTTATATGTTGTGTTTCTGTTTATGTTAAAACTGTCAGATGAGACTTGATTGTTTGCTGACCCACTGCTACCCAATGTCTCGTTTTGAGCAAATAAATGCAGCTTGGGTTTCATGGAGGCCTCGTGCAGAGTCTTCCCCTAAGTTCTGTGTGTCTCTTCCCACACTTCCCAGCACCGTCCCCTCCCCTCAGGTTGGAGGGGACACCCCTGTCTTTACCCCCTCTCTCTGGTAAAGACATGTCTGTGTGTGTCTATGAAAGAGCCATTGACCTGAGCTGTACTCTGGTTATTACCTATGCAGAGCTTCCTTGAGTAAATCCAGCGATGTCCCAAGAGACAGTCGTTTTCTGTCCACGGAGTTTTCCTCCTCCACTCATGAAAAGACTTGATTGTGTTATGACTGCAGAGTGTGTGTCCACTGTCCCCTGAAGGTCATAAAGGTTGAATTGTGGATTGTTATAGTGAGAGAGGAGGACGGTCCAAATGAGACACTTGTGTCCTCATGCTGTGTGCTCACTGATTCTGTATTGATGTTTATGAAACACTTTTGTGTGCCTGCGTGTGTGTGTCTGTGTGTGTGTGTGTGCATTATAACACATTATGCTTTAATTTCGTCTTACTGACGAAAGCTTTTTCACTTTATTAGAGAATGGTTGTGATATATGAAATATGAGCTATAAAGAGAAGATGGTTTGAAGCCTTATGTATATACATATAATATTTTACATATTTGGCCACCTGCAATTAACCTAACCTGCTTATAGATATTTATGATCTCACAAATGGTTTGTATAGCACTTTTCTAGTCTTGATGACCACTCACAGCATATACATTACAGTTTTGCCATTCACTCACACTTTCATACTGATACTGAGCGAAATATGTGCAGCACGTTTTTCTATCACTCATCTTTCCTACATGAGGACGAGTGTAAAGTGTTCTTTGTTCGTGCAATTGACCAACCAGTGGATATATTTTATATGGATTTTTTTTTTTTTTTTAAATGAGTCCTTTAATATTCATCTCAATATTTAAAATGCTAATTGAGTCCAGTGAAGGTTAAGTAAAAAAGTACTAAGAAGGGGTGCCTGAAGGTGTGGGATCCACATGACCACTGTGCAACGGCACACTGGTTCTAAAGGTCCTGGTAGCGCTGTGGGGGGCATGCCTCTGGTCGCTCTAGAGGACCCTCTGGGCTCCGGAGTCCTGGACATTGGTCTCGTCTCAGCACCTGTGGGGACACAAAACCCAACCCATGGGGGACCTACAGGGACACTATTTGAGGTCTGTGGCTGGGGACTTAAGGGCTGGGTCACTCCTGACAGGGACCACGCTTCCCATGCTGTAATGGTGCCAACAAGGGTCTCAGGAGATTACGATGCACAGCTTTTTCGACATTTTCCTCCACTTGTCTGATGACATAAACTGGAAGTTCAGGGTCGGGCTGCCAGTTTACCCTGGCCCTTGGCTCTCATGTCCTGTAGAAGTACCTGTTGGAACTGTGATCAGTGGTGAACTGCCAGCCTTCTGGTCATAGTAGGTGTTTTGTCGGGCCATCTCAGAGTCTCTGTGTTGTACAGCCTTTTCAAACGCGAGCTGCAGTCTCCGTTGGTGACATTTGACCCAGTCCTCGACTGATGAGCAGCCCGCATTCTCTGAAAGTCCCAGGAGGCGATCCTGTGAGAAAAATCCAAACATTAAATAGTGTGAGGGGTATCCGGTAGAGCTGTCTACTGTATTGTTATATGGGTCAATGACATGACATGCATATTTTTGTGTCCAAGTCCATTATATATATAAAAAAACCATAACTTAATCTTTTCATCTATCACTTTATTCTATAAAACCTATTAATTTTCATGCATTTTTCAGTAATTTCAAATAATTATATTATTTTATGTTTTGGCTTATCAAACCCCTAAGATATCAGGTGATGCAGCTGTCCGAGCAACTGAGCAGACTAAGAAAACTATTAAAAATGTTATTTTAATAATGATAAACTCAAAATAAAAACTTGACCTTCAGAGAGCTAAAATCTTAAATTATTGTAAAAAAAAAACAACCCACAATGATAAAAATAAAAATGTTTATCTAGTGTAGACACCTTAAGGTATAGTTGCCAAATAATGAATTTTAAAATAAATATTAGGAATGTATATATATTTTTATATATAATAGTTGGTTGTGCCACCTGACATTTTTTTGTTGTGAAGTTAAAAGTACTGTTAAAAAATGAGTTAAAACAGTTATACAAGTATATGAGAAATGTTCAAACACATTGTTCTGGACTCAGAAATATGCATTACATCTATTTTGAAAATACTTTTTAAAAACACCTTTTTAGAAGCTTTATTTGTCATTGACCCATATACCTGTAACATTTCCGGGAGATGTTCATGCCAGTTCCTCTCGTCTTCCCCCAGGGTTCCCAGCAGTCCGAGAAGGGTTCTATTAAAGTGTTCCCAAGCCCCAATGCCGGATGGTAAGGCGTAGTAAGGTGCGCCAAACGGCTGAATGACTTTGTTCCACAGTACCCTGGCTGTTGTTGTTGCCGTTTGGTCTCTGGTCACTGCAGCTCAGGCATACTTGGTGAAATGATCTACCATAACCAGCATGTTGTGGTACGTGTCTTCTGGGTTCCCTATGGACAAAAAACCTACAGACAATAATTCCAAAGGAGCAAAGGTCAAAATAGGGGTCAGTGGCACAGGTCTAGAGTTAGGAACACACCTTGGCCAATTGTGGCCAGAAAAAGCTTCTCTGAATCAGAGAGGCAGTCTTTCCAGGGCCCCAGTGTCCAGCCTGCTCATGATACAACTGCCAGACATAATGTCGCTCCCCTTCAGGAACCAAAATCTGAGCTGTTGTGCTAAATCTGAAAGGATTCTCTGTGTTCCTAAAATATCATGTTCACAAGGCAAAACAAAAAAACAGTGAGATAGTAACATTTTACCTCTGACCACAACAACATTAAAAATATTCCCTTAAGACTTTTTAAAGAATGGGACAGAAAGACAAAACATTACATGTTGTTTGCAAAGAGACAAAATGTAGCAGTGCTACAAAACAGTGACGTACTACGAGTCATTGTAATGGCCCAGAATGGTGTTTAATCAACTTAAATGTAAACTTAATTCCAATACTTGTATTCCACAATTATTGCTGAATCAAAGACCTATTTAAATCCTGTAACAAATCTCAATGTCACCTAATTTGACTTGTTATAGCATTTCTATGTGAGTTTTAGTTGTCTGAGACATCAGGGGTCCGTTTCACAAAGCAGGTTCAACAAACTCTGAGTCTAACCCTGAACTCTGAGTTGATCTACTCTGAGATAGGAAACTCTGAGTTTTCGGTTTCAGAACAGCTGATTTGAGTTAGTTTGTTCAACTCGGAGTAGTTTCACCTCGAGTTAAGCGCGTGCACCACAATTATAAAAAGACAGTATGAATGGAGCCCCGTTTCAAAGAGTCACCATGATAACGGGCAAGCGGAGGGTGACGTTCTTCATTACACTGGAGTTGGAAATATTAATGCGTGAGTTTGAGCATGTTTTAGAAGGAAGTGTAACAGCAGCAAAAGACAGGGAGACGGCGTCTGAGAGAACACTGCTGCTGATGAGGAAGTTTAAATGTCGTCCTTTGCACAATCACAATAGTATTACAGGGGGAAACTGCTTGAGTTGTAGATTATTAATTTATTTATTTAGGTGTAATCACGCGGGGGAGAAGCGCAGTTGGCAGAAGATTAAGATGAAACATAAAAACATTGTTCAAACAGGTAAAACCTCGTTATAATCTCATGGGATTACCTCATTTTGATCATGTTTTACTTAAAGTAAATATGAAGTGGCTGTTTGATTGTACAGTTGTTTTATCCCCAACATAATTATGTTTTCACACATAAATGACTTCTCATTATTTATATCACGTTCAAGTGCTCTGCATCTATGACGTTCTATAAAATAAAAAAATTTAAATTTGTAAGAAAAAAAAATAATAAAGAAAACCGCAGCGCGACAAAGTTTCTGCTGTGATGTGAGAGCGTGACTCTGGTTGTTAATGTTGAAATGTAAGGACTGATTAGGTTGTGTATGTAAATGATGAACTGTGATGTGAAACAGTTCCGCTCAAAAAGAAAAGTGTCTGGAAATGTAAGAACATCTATGAGGTCTGATAATCATCTCCTGTGCTGCTCCTTCATCCACAGGATCACTGTCAAAAGGACATGGTAGTGAAAATAGTCTCCACCTAATATAACTTCTAATGTAGACGCATAACTATACTACGCCAAAACTCTGCTGACTGAATGAATGAGGAAATCAAATACCATGTGTGTCTGAAAGAGGGCGGAGACAGAGAGAAACTCAAGGTTTGCGGAGAAAAACCTGCTCCCGACCAGGTTAGTTTCAAAGAGCATGTTACCATGGTAACTGAACGAGAGCTTAAGTTACCTCTCTCTGTGAAACAGGCTAGAGTTACTCCTCTTTCTCTGGTTTGACTTACCTCCCTTTGTGAAACGGAAAACTCAAAGAGTTTCCCTCATTTCAGGGTTAACAGACTCAGAGTTTTCACTAAACCTGCTTTGTGAAACGGACCCCAGGAATGCTAATGTTTATGACACAAATATTAGATAGCAGTTTATTTAGAGACTTTTTATAAGGTCAAAAGGCAAATTAACATTAACATAATTCTATTTTCAAATACTTTTTTGTGGACTTTTCTTTTATGTTCAGGGAGAGCCAGGAAAATGTGTTTATCTAATTTTCCAGTCATGCTAACCAAGCTAAGGTAAGCTAGCTGCTGTTGCAGAGAAATTAATGTGATATTTGTTGTGCCTCTGAACTCAATGTAAAACATAAAAAAATATATATTACTTGTGAATAAATGTGTAAATATGTTTGTATTTTGTCATGGTTTAGGCAAATATTTTGGGCTAAGCCAAAAACTACAAATTGAATACATTTTTGAATAGTAAAAGCAGTTCTGAGGTAGGAGATATTTATGATTTAGCCATTAAAGGTGCCTGTAAGAATGTGGCCAAAAACAGTTACTACATTCAAATTCAAAATACCAAGGTCTTTTAGGTTTCGTATTCTGATGTAACTGGCAACCAGTGGTTGCTCTGCAGCTGAGACTCTACTGACTGCAACGATTGGTAGACAGCAGTAGGTGGCACCACATGCCTAAACATGATTTGCAGTCTGCAAAATATATTTTTTTAATGCAAATATTTTGTCTGTACTGTTGTTGTTGGTGAGTTCAGTTTGTTATATGGACATTATTCCTGAGTCTCTGTGACATATTAGGAGGATTGTATGGCCAGTTGCTTTAGATTTATTACATAATGCACATTTAACTTTATTTTTTAACAAAGCCATTTACTTAACATGTAGATAACAATAAGGACCAGAGGTCAAGAAACTTAGAAGGAAGCTTCATAGTTTAAAAACAAAAAAGACACTTTAACAGAATTGCCCCCAAATCAAAAGAATTTATTGAAAATTAAAATACAAGTATTTCAAAGCTCTCAAGAACAGTAAAAAACTTTAAACTTTTGATTAAAGAAAAGAAAAGAAAAATACACTTCTACAGTTTGTTTTAGAACATGCACTATGTACAGACAAACGTGGGACAAAGCAGCAACGGTAAGATTCACCAAACTAGTTCTGCTAGTTTGTGTCAACTATTCTTTAAGATGTGCACTTTCATATTTTGCTACATGAAAATTTCAATAGTATCAGGAAAAAAATGCAGATGAATAAGAGAGGATTACTGCAGTGTGTTTAAAACCCAAGAGTATTCACTTTTTATCCCCCCCCTCTCTCTCAACCACTAATAATTTAGTTTATTTATTCTATATATGTTTTTTTGTAAAGTCTTCATGAAGGACAGCAGTTACTACTACCTATGTCATTGATATGACAGAAAACCGAATGTGTCAAAGGATTATGATCCAATTCTCATAAATGCATTCTTTAAAAATAATAATAATATCAGCCACAATCAATGAGAACAAAGTTACACACAGAATATTTTCCCCTTCTCCTAATGACACATAAAGGTGAGGTGAACAAGCTCAGATGCGTGACTAACATCAATAGTTAACTGGTTTAAAAGATGATAACTTGTGGTGCCACATTTACAAGTTTAGTTAATTTAAATGCATCTCGTCATATTCATGACATTACGAGTGGAAAATTTCAGATTTTCAATATCCAGATCCAGTCTGTGCTCACAATTTAAGAAAAAAAAAACTGTATGTTGGTAGAAGGCTAATTGTCCAAGGAAGAAATGTTTAGATTAAGATATTTTTTGTATGTTTTCTCAATTTCCATTTGAATATCGTGAATACCATAAGAAGGCACCACTGACAAATTTGTAGATGGCAAATAACAAGTCAATCACTCTTGACAAATTGGTCCCATGGAGCGAGAAATGAATCATGTAATCACGTCACCAATTTCTCACAGCCTCAAAAAAAGAAAAGAAAAACTAGCAAATATATAACGTTATCCTACACTGGATCAGAAGTGGAGCAGCACCTGCTAAACTATCACTGAACCTTCACACAGATAACACAATCATATTTTATTAGTAATTATTTACTTTCTAAGGCACAAACACGTCTTTGCAGAGAATATCCGTCTTTGCTGCCTCAGTAATCTCTCTCCTATTTAAGTCATCCAGCTGCAAAACAAAACCATCACATATAAAATAACAACAACAATGTTGACTATCACCTCACATACACAGGTCACAAGAGTGCCGCTCATCATTCAAGTGAGTTACAGTTCTGTCCTCAACTAAATATGTTTTAAACTGTTAAACGATGAGATCAATTTAAGAGGAGGGAAATAGTTCGAAAAGGAAAAGTAACCCTTTAATCATCACAGTCAGCGTGTGGAGCTGGTTTACTGCTTCAGGCCGACAGCGTCTCCAGCTCCCTTCACGCCTCCAGCGCCCTTCACGCCTTTATGGTCGACGTCTATGTTGTCGTCTCCCAGTTCCCGCTCCTCTCCTCCCTGGAACATGTCGTGGGTCCACTTCGGGCTGCTGCCTCCCTTCCTGTAAACAAAGCGTCCACGACGAGCAGGGAACGCACCCCGGCCTCGCCCACGGTTGTCAACCCAGGTTTTCTCTCCGTCACGGTCGTCATGCTGGAAGGAGAACAAGAGGATGCTAAGGGCGCATTCACACCTATAGTACCATTGCTTTGGTCCGCACCAGTGTTAGAATGTGGCAAACAGACGTGGGAACGGTTTGCTTTCACATATGCGGAGCTCTAAACGAACCAAATTCAGGGGACAAATAGTAGGGAACAAAAAAAAGATCAAATGCTGTATTAATTACAAACATACAAACATGAAACAGTCTGTAACTTAGATTTTAACAGTCTACAGTTGCATATCAATTACCAATAAGAATAAAACATATCTATGAATATGTAATCAAAAACCATGTTGTATTAGTTTCTGCAAAACTTCCAGTGTTCTTGGGGCATAGCTTTGACCAGAGGGCGGACATGAATTACTTCTAAAACTTGAATGATGTGGTATCACTAGGACTGTATGTTGGCGAGATAAACATTGCCAAGTCTCTCAGGTTCATTGTTCAAAATGTTCTATATTCACAAATATCAAAAGGATATTCTCCATGTGGTTGACAACATTTATTGGGACTCACCAGGTAATATTTCCTGCTCTTGGGAGTGTACTCAGGGTCCCACTCCTCCTCTGGGGGGCGCTGCTGAGGATTCATATTTGCTGGGTTTCCATTGCTGTTGTTGCCTGGATAATTTCCCCTATTCCAGCCTCTTCCTCTGACTCTGGGGAACTGAAATTAAAATAACAGGTGTTTTGTTTTGTTTTTTAACTTGCAGCCAAGAGACAAAACACATGTTCAACAATAAGATGGAGAAGGATTTTGATAAACCTGGTACAAGTCAGAGTCAAAAAGGAAGCGAACGCAGGGACGATGAGAACGGAACACAGAATAATATGCTCATACTGATGGAAATAAGGCATTGGATTAGTGATGAGTGGTTCCACTGATTTGCGCAACATTACCTTAATAAAAATCAGGTAGTGCATGGAATATGTATGATATAGTGTCATCATCATTATCATCATCATCCACATTATGTTCCTTAGCATTAGGAGGAAGGAAGAGAGCAGAGAAGCGCAGTCTACTGTGGCGCCATTAGGACAGAGAATTACAAGAAGATGAGATGTCAGTACTTTGCAAAGCAAATCCTGAAGAAGAAATGTACAACACTTGGGTGGGAACTTACAAATCCACGGCCTCGGCCTCTCTCCGGGATGTGGCCCTCAAAATCTCGAGGGCCTCTGTCTCCAGGTCCACTGCCATCTCGTGGAGGATAACGCGAGTGACCAAAGCCCTCCTCCGAGTGCTCCATTCCCTCCCCCATGTACTCTTTACCTCTGAAAGGTGGAGGGCAAGGGGACGGAGAGGATGACGAGGAGGAGGAGGATGGGGAGCGATCCCGTTTCTTCTTACCCTTCCTGTGGGGAAAAATGTTCAATGTAAGCAAAATGGGAACTCACTTTACCCTGATTTAAAAAAAACAAAAAACATTACAGATGGCCCATTACCATCGCCCAGTACATCATTCTTTGGATTACTCATACTGTATTTTAAATTTATTTTATGATATTGTGCCAGAAAGGGTCCTAAAGAGGTAACAAATACAAGTACATACACACAGACTTGCAGACATATGCTTTAGTGCAGTGTTTTTCAACCAGTGTGCCGTGAGAGATCGTCAGGTGTGCCATGGGAAATTATCCAATTTCACCTAATTGGTCTAAAAACATTTTTTGAAAACAAATAATTAATTATCTGCAAATAATATGGATATAAATATTCAAGACACTTTGATAAGAATGACTAAATTGTTAATATAGGCTACAGAGTATAATTTTTTAAACATTTTTGTTTGGTGGTGTGTACCTTGGCTCAAAAAAGGTTGAAAAACACTGCTTTAGTGGGCCAACGTCACTGTTCATCAGTGTTTGTACAGAACATTAACATAAATGCTCCAAATTTAAACCACTTGTTAAACAAAAATGTTGTAATATACAAATTATATTAGTGACATTTTCACAAATTTAGAGGCAGTTTAATGACATACTGTACACAAACACAGAGCTGGTTTAGCCACAGCCCTGCACTCTGCACTGGTACTGCAGCCTCAGAGCAAGAGTCTGAGGTTTTCTGTCTTTTTACATCAAGGTATCAGATATTCAGGAGGACCAAGACATTTCGGCTAACTAACAAACCAAAGGCAGCAGTGTAGGAGCAGGTGCTGTTACTCATGAGTGAATGTGTGAACCACTGATAAAGCACGCTGAGGGTTTTTGTATCGTATTTGAGCAGCAGTTATGCTAATTAGGGCTTCCTGAACTGTGTCCAGAAATACTTTTCAGATTAGACTACACCACTGTGGGGTCTACACTAATCCACCATTTTGTGGCCCCACATAGGATTAAACTGTAGTTGTGGTTTATGTTCCTCTTCTCTTATTCCTGTTTTTTTTTTTTTATCTTAATGGCCTGAATATTTTCTCATGGTAACATGATATAGCAACACTTTGAGCGCCTCTGTTATCAGCACTCGAACATGTCCTCAGCAGCAACAGTTAATCCTGTTTTCATCATCTCTATCTGGGTCTGTGAAGAAGTGACATGACATATGAGCGTACTTGGACTTTTTGTGGTGTTTCCCAGTTTTATCAGAGGACCTCTCTCTGCTCGGCCCCCGGGAGCCTCCTGGGCTCCTGGCGCCTTCTTGCTTGCAGTCACGCTCTCTCCCTGCAAACCGCTTGCGTCTTTCAATATCCAGCCGAAGGTCCATGACATCGCCTTTGAACTTTTTACTTGGGTCCTGCAGAGAGATATTGATTTATTTAATTCTTCACCAGCTGTTTGCAAATTGGGATGTGGTAATTTTTGAATGAGGCAATTAGGAAAGCTTTTTTCAGATTCATAAAACACTAAATGTATAACCTGCTACACATTAAAATGATGTATACATATAGAAGTACTGTGTTCCCTCTAGTGGTGAAAATGTGAATTATGAATAATGCATTACAAAATTAAGTGTGATACAAAACTTCCAAAAAATAAGTAAAAATATATAATATACTGTAGTATCGGTGGTAACCAGCGGCATGCATGTAGAACTTTAATATCAATACAATTTCTGTTTTTGTGGCTTGATTTTTTTCTTTTTAGGAAAAATACTTACAAGGTAATGGCACTGATAAGCGTCCCTTGAGAGGCTTGGACTCAGGATCTTAATTGACTTCCTTTTAGCCTTTTCTTGGGTTCGTATATACCCAATCAATAACCATATCTCATAGGCTGGGGGGGAACTTGCTTGGCACTTACAAAACACAATTGGGCTCTTTTGTTTTAGAAATATGCATCCTTTGAAAGAAAAGCACAAAGCTGAACACTGCTGCTTTGGATCGTCTCAAATTTGCTTGTTCCAAACACGTCAAATTTCAAAAGGGCGGGTCACCTTGTAGCTCGTCTCCTCCATATCCTCAAACAGTTGAGAGTGCCTCTTAAAGGCACTGGGGGAAACATCAATTCTCCTGAAAGGAGGAGGAAATGCAGTCATGTTAGATGGTGGGAGTTCTAAAAATATCACTGCACAATAAAGGAAAGTCTTTGTTGAATTGTAAATGTTGTACATACCTGTGGATTTCTGGGCTCTTCCTTGGCTTCATCATTTCTACCTCCATAGCTTTTCTTTGGTACATGGCAAACCGCTCACTTAAAGTCATGTCTGTGGATTTGAAGTGTTGAGCTGCAAATCAACAAGAAAACAGGATGATTATTTCACACACGCTGCAGCATCAACAAACATATAAATAACCAATATCAAATATACCAACAATTGCCCTGTTGTCTCGTCACCTTTGTGTCTGAACCAGATTAGCACATTTCATACCGTACCTTTGATATAATGCACAATTGAGACTAAGTGCTGAGCAAACAGCTCAGAGGGGCTGAGACGCAGTTGTGCTGCCTGAATGTGCTGGAAAACTGAGTGAAACTCTGGATCTTTCTTGGAGGTATTCAGGAGATCCCGGGGCGTGAAGTGATCTTTGAACAGGGATGAGCTGAAACAAAATATGATCAAGGTTTAATGCAAAAATCCCTACGACAGTGATCGTTGATACAGGATAAAGAAGAGTTGTATAATATAAGTGAAATTTAGAATTGCATATTCTCAGTCTGAATTGAATTTATTATGTAATGACTGGGCCACCAGCTGCTAAATATTGCATTTCCAATTACCTGTTTTCATGTGAACAGAAATCTTATTAGCTTAGGACAGTAATAAATATTTCAAAATTATATTAACTAAAAAAAAGACATAATTGTGTATTTTGACTGTATAAGTCTTTGTGACAACCCAATGCAGTGTATGTTGTGATCTAAGGAGTATACAATGTATACTGCAGTGACACTGCCATAAATGGATGCATATTACTGGACATACCTGGGCATTTCATCTAAAGAAGCGACTTTGAGCTCAAAGTCCTTCCTCGAAGCAGACAGACGTGAAGGCGGATCCTCGTGAGGAGGAAAAGCTCCAGGAAAAAGTGGACGGTCTTTCTCTCTTGAAGATGTGGGAGGGGACGGACTCCTCCTGGACTTTTCTTTCTTCTCCTTCTTCTTGGCCCTCTCCTCTTTCTTTGAGCTGTGCTTACGGCTTTGGTATAAATCCTGCTCTGTGGGTTCGTTCTCTTCCTCATCTCTCCTGGATTTCTCCTTTGCCAAAGGATAGGACGTTGAACAACTTGGCTCATCGCCCCATTTCCCGAAAATGTCTCTAGCTGTCAATGTCGGCTTGATCTCACCGTCCTCCTCAATGTCCTGATCTTTCAGTCCGTGGGATTTAAGGAACTCCTCCTCTCCAGCATCGAAGAAGGGATCCGTCTTGTCTTCCTTGGAATCAAAAGATGTGGACGAGATGTTGAAAAGGTTTTCAGACTTGCTTCCTTTCTCTGGTTCCCCGTCTGTGGTGATTTCATGACCGGGCTCATCTTCATCCACTTGATTTTTGTTCTCAGCCAAAAACCTGAACAAAAACAATGGGATTGAACATATTAATGGCTCTAAATCACCACTATGAGGATGTGATACAGCAATTTACTTCAGATGTTGACAAACACCAAACACAAAACACAAGGGTGAAATAAAGAATGAAAAACCGGCTTCTCTTTGTCCTGCTTCAAAATGTCAACAACTTATATACTGACGATCATAATATTTAATGTTCATGTACAGTCAGATGAGGCCGATGAGGGGGCACTACCACTTTTTTATTTAAAAAAATAAATGAATATATATATATATATATATATTATTTTAATTTCAAGAGTGTGTCTTTTTTAAGAATATAAATGTCTTACAATAACACATAATAGTCATAATTTCAAATTTCCTGTCAACTTTTAAACTTTTTTTTTTTTTTACAGCTAGTGGGCTGCCCGAGAGGCCCTAATACCGGGCTTAGCAGGTTTTCTGGGGGAGACCCTGACTCACCATTACTCACATTTGAACGACCAAGGGAGCTAATAAACAAGGAATGTAATAGGAATGTCCCATTTAAAGGTGCTTATTCACAAAGTGGTTCATGAGCAGCCTGACATCTTGCTCTTTACACTGGCTGGATATAATAACAGTAGAGCATAGAACAAACATTTATATTTGTCCAAAGAGAAGATAAACTTGCCAACATCACGAATATTTAGTAATATTGCCCATCAAAAAAGCCCATCCCTTATGTAAACAGTACAGACCAAGATTCTCATAGCAATAATTATACTCACATTAACAACCATCAAGTTACTTCCTCTCAGTGCACAGAAAAAAGCCAGCTACATTTTCAATGGACTTAAAAGCATCAGTCTTATGTTTCATTCCGTTTTTAACCTGTACTCTTCCAAGGATCTTTGAAAAGGGCTAAACATGTTTGAGAGAAAAATAATAATTTGTTAGGAAGAATAAAAATAAAAACTAAATGTCAATGTCAAACAACTGAAATAAATATAATGGACATACTTTTTGAAGGCAGCAGAGATCCCAGTCTTATCTGCTTTGGCATCTTCCTTCGAGAAGAACCCAAAGCCACCGAAGGAGGCGGTTTGTCCCGACTCTGTGGGACTCTTAGCTGGAGGGGTAACGCTGCCGATAGTTTTCCACAGGGAACCTCCACTGCCGGGCCCTTTGGACTCAGAGCCAGCGGGTCCATCTTCTTTCTTTTTTGGATTGGTTTGTTTGGGGCTGGCGTCTAAGTCGATCCATTTCCCCCCAGATGCCTTCTCGATGGCGCTGCCAGCAGCTCCCTTCTCCGCTTGACTCTCTGCTAACTTGTCTTTAACATCCTTGGAACTGCGTTTGTTCTTGCTACTGCGATGATGGGGGGATGAGGACCTGGATCTAGAGGAGTAGCTGGAGCGTCTGGAACGCCGAGATCTGCCTGATGATGAGCGATCGGAATAGCGAGAGTGGCTCCGGCTGCCTGAGCGCTTCTTGGGTGTACGGGAACGGGATCGCCCCCTCCTGGGACTGTGTGAGTGGTGATCCTGGTCATGGTGGCGATCATGCCAGCCTCCTCCACCTCCACCTCCACCACCGCCACCGCCGCCACCTCCCTGCCAGTTGGATTTATAATTGTAGCCTCCGCCTCCTCCTCTGTTCTGGTAATGACCACGTTGGTAGTAGCCACGGTTTCTGCCTCGGTAGTGGAACGGCCTCCTGTAGCCTCGGTTGTAGCCTCTAAATCCGCCTCTGTTGTTCTGATAGTCCCGGGGATGGTTTCTGTAGGAGGGAGAGTGGGATCGAGAGCGGGAACGAGACCTAGAGCTGAATGAAGAGGGAAAAGATGGAAGCATTTGGTCTGACTTATTGCATTTTTCAACTTGGTGAAATGGAATAGAAAACAACAAGTCAGTGAAGATGCTCAACAAGGTATCAGTTCATTACTGTCATGTATCTCAAAAAGCACTGATTGCACTATGATCATTGTTTTTTATTGCCTTGTTTTTACAGGGTTTTGTGTTTTAATGTCTGGTCTTGCCTACGTTTAAATATATTATGTAATTCTGAAGTGTTTTTGGGCAGCTGTTAAAGCACTTTTGCCAAAGAAGAAATTCTCAGATGGGACAAACAAATCTATTTGAATCAGGAGTCACAGGAAAATCTAAGAATCCACATTCAGCACCTGAGATACAGACCGGATCCGGCCGATATGATGTATACTGAACCATCAACCTGGCACAAAAGATATTGTTTATTATACCTTGCCAAACTATTTCCATGGTCATTAATGAAACTTCAAGCTCCGGTCCTTCAAACATTAATCTGCTACAGAGAACCAAAATTCATACTAAAGAGTAAATTAAAACAATAAATCAAAGCCAGATGCAATGAAATAGCAGAAACCTGGAAGGCGGCATTACACCTCTCAGTGTCCAGCCCGGCAAAAATTCTTAATGGAAAAAGAGAACTACTAGTTACACTTCAGGATGAGGAGTATCCAGAATTTATCAGGGCAAAACAAACCTCATAAATAAATATGTATGTTTTTTTATAAATTTCAAAAGGGCTGAGGCAACTTATAAAAAAAGTATTCATCACAGAACTTCTGTTTTTCATTTTACAAATAAAAGGCAAAAAAACAAGAGATCGTCATTTAGTTAATTGAATAATGCATAACAAAAACTAAACAGGGCATTAAAGTGTTTTTCCATATTGCATGTTTTTGGGCTGTGGGTGGAAACCAAAGAACCCAGAGAAAACCCACGCACACATGGGGAAAAAGGCTATTTTAGATCAAAGACTGCTTTAAAGACAGGTTTGGTCAATATGGTATCAGACCAGTAGATGGAGCCCCTCACCTCTGCTAAATGTCAAAGAAAATGGAAAATAATCCAACACCTGTCACTGTCACACCAAAAAAAATCACCTGCAACACTTGTCACCTTACTTTTAATTCTTCCACATTACATCAGTGCAGTCAGATGATTTGCAAGAAAGACTCAAATGCCCCATAAATTACACCAGAGAGATAAATACATAGAGTGCCACTATTACATGTATTTTTATCTGGATTATTCTATTTCTTATCATCTTAATATATCATATTTTCTATATTTCTTATTTTTACTGGCATCTATGATGTATTCAACTAGTTACTTTAACTCTCACAGCAGTGGACATTTCTTTTTACAATGTGGGAACGGATTATACTACATGAATAAAAATAGTGTTGAATTAATCACAAAATACATCCCATATGCAAAACTGTTGGTCACCTTTTTGCATGTGGAGGACAAAGGGCACATTCAGGACAGAATCTGTTGTAATCCACAGAGAAAGAGGCAGAAAAAAGTGGTGGGGATACAGCAAAACTAAGAAGGGACTTTCTCCTGTGACCACATATGATCACATCTGACTTCTTCAACCTTAGTTAGTGTTAATATTGTGGCAGTGATTACTGATTAGTGTAAAGAAACACTGAAACTGCTGCAGATCAGGCGACACCAACTGAGGAGCTAATCTCTAACCGGTCCTGAGGACCGATTGCATTCATGCAGCTCAGGGATCTGTGACCACATGGTTCCGCAAACCACCTCTGAATATTGTTTTCTGTAATTGGATATGGGGACACATTCAGGATGGATTGGAAGTACTAAGGACCTGTACCATCTGCCCATGATTGGATCACTCAGGAAGGATGCCAATACCAGATCTAAGCAGGGTCATAAATTAAGTGAACCTAAAGCAATGTGGTGTGGTTCAACATGATTTGCTTCGACACGTTTAAATTTTCTGTTGCTTTTTTCTCTAGTAGTGCAAGTTAGTACTCTACTAATGCATACTATTCCAGGATTGTCAGGATTACTCATAAGCTTAATACCATTTACAGGGGAGGAGGACATCATGAAAACCCTGTATAGCACACATGTGATCTGACTCCAGATGAGCAGAAAAATATAAAGATGATCTGCCAACTTTAACATTGCTAGTTGGGATGTTTTATGTGTTGGTGGAGGAATATGCTCATGGTTACCCTTCTATTTTTTTCTGTTTCTTTTTGACTTTCAGAAAACAAGTCCTTTGAAATGCAAAATGAGTCTCAAAAGATAAGATAAAAATCAGGCCTGAATGTTACTTACAACCTTTCCTGTCATCTGTCTCATGTGACACTTTTACTTGCCTCTAATTCACACAAGACGTTGCCAAGAGACTTTACGAGACCTGGTAACTAACAGCAGTGGAGATGAGAGCGTGTGCTTGGGAATGGTTTAGAGAGGAGGAATCAGTGCAATTTTACTGCTGGTGACATGTCTGTATTAATGACCTGTATTAATCAATCCATATAAATAAACAAGATTTTAATCAAGAAAAGATGTGAGACAAGTTCAATCAAACCTGAGGTAGACTGTGAATATACAGTATTTCCAGTACAAGGACATGAACCTTTTAACTTTTTCTCTTCCCACCTGAGAAACTTGTGTGAGACAAATGTGAGCTGATGGAAATGGCCTGAGGCATCTTCAGCCTTCTTTCCAATGGAAAACAGATGCATTTATGCAAATAAAGAGTAAAAATAAATGAACGTGGCAAAGCTCTTCAAACGTGAACTGCATTAAGTAACAGGGTTAGAAACCACTCATAGTGTTAAGTATGTTTAAAAAGCACAAGTAGGACATTAACACATTCATTACACATTTCATTGGATTGTAAACACTGCTTGGAGTAAGTGCACTTAACTATGAAATGTAGTTTCCAGGGCTGTAACGATACACACACTCACGATTCGATTTGTATCACCATTTTTGACCCACGATTCGATACATTCCACAATTTTTTTAAATTTAAAAAACATTTTATTTAAACATTTACTTATATAGCAACTTAATGTAACCTTTAATAACAAATACTTTGGAACACTGTGAACAGATTTGAACATAAATAAATAAATAACCAAAGATTTCTCTCTGTAACAAAATAATACTGTTGAAAAATACAAAGTAAATGATCAATCAGACTGGGATTTGTCCCCAAAGCATGCTGGGAAGTGTAGTTCTTCATGAGAAGCAGTTTTGTTTCCGGTGGAAATAACTCGTTTTGATAAACAGCAAAGGTAAGACAACATTTCCGCTTGTATTTCTTGAAAGTCAGTTGTTGTTTTGCTCTTATTTTGGGGCTGGATCCGTGAATCTGGTTCATAGAGTGATAAAAATCTGTGAATTCTCTGCTGTTTACATAATCACGCTGACGCTCCAGTGCCGCTTTTCAATGTGTGCCCTGTAACAGGTTTTTTCGCTCCTGCGGGTTTGATCCATCAGTGATTTAACTGTGTTGGTGAACATAAGAATGGTTTATATGAGCTTTTAGCTGAGTTTGTGACCTTTCTGTGGGTATGCAGCATGTCTGTGTTTGTTAAAGTTAGACATGGTTTTATGGCGATTTTGTTGTTGCGTCTGACGCTGCCCCCGGTAGCGGGGACATGGGTGAAGAAGAGATTATTTCATAAGTTATTTAAATCAGGCTTTGAATTTGTTAAATTAAAATAGGGTGGTCAATGAAAAACCAGAAAAACAACTGGATTTACCTGTAGCGACGTTTTCTGGATCTTGAGCGGGAGCGACTTCTAGAGTGAGATCT
Organism: Microchirus variegatus; assembly: GCF_963457635.1. Classification (NCBI taxonomy): domain Eukaryota; kingdom Metazoa; phylum Chordata; class Actinopteri; order Pleuronectiformes; family Soleidae; genus Microchirus; species Microchirus variegatus. The sequence goes on from NC_139814.1 coordinate 8,778,463, forward strand.
AGAGTAGGACCTGGATCTGGACCTGGATCTTGATCGGGAGCGGGACTGAGCATGCAAATCCGGAGCCTTCGACATCTCTGCACTCAGGCCAAAATGAATATCCTTAATCCTTAAAAATTGAAGAAAAAAAAAAAACATTAAAAGAAAAGAAAAGGAAAAAAAAATGAAGTTTGTTATTTTTTTAAATAGTGTTGCTGTAAATATTTTGCTTGAACACTTTAGCCTACATTCCACCAAGTGTTACAGTGTGCTCAGCTCACCACGGCGTGGTTTGGAAGAGTACAACATAATACGGATGCAAAATATTATTGGTACAATATCAGTATTGATCAATATAGGTTTTCGAAATGTATTATTGGATATTAGCCAAGTTCTCCAAACAAGACAAATAAATATCTACATCGACTCCAATCCAATCCAACTTTATATATATAAAGCGCTTTAAAAACACTGCTGAAACAAAGAGTACATATGTGACCTAATAGACCTAAGAACAAACAATAAAACATAAAAATACTGTGGAAAATATAAGTCATACAATAAATAAGATAAAAACCAATGTCTCATACTGGATCAAAAGCCAAAGAGTAAAAATGGGTTTTAAGACGTGTTTTAAAATCTACTGCGACATGACTATGAAAGATTATGTTAATTTCAAAACTGAAGACACTAAGTGGCCTCTGGAATTGGATACAGGGAAAGAATGCAACACTGTAAACAAACGGTAAACATATGTAAAACACCTGGTCTTTTCATTTTATTTCTTCTTTGCTACAATTAAACAGAAGCAACCATCTATCTTCTTGCTGTCACAATACCTATTATTTTATGGCACGTTGTGCATTTTATTCTACCATTGCAGGGAAATAAAAATTCTGAGTGAGTAACAGCAGTGCATTTTGGTCCACCCTGTAAGAGCTGGACCACTGTGCTGGAAATAAAAGGGTGCAAAAACTGGGATGGTAAGTATTATTCTTTTGGTACCCTTCACAACACTTAACAATGGAAATACAAATAACTGCATAATTAATCGCACTGAACTGAACTCTTCTGAGATTAACTCTTCTGAGATGTACTCTTCAGTGAAAACGGGGTTGTGGGACTGAAACAGACACCAAAGGTTATACTGTTATGTTAAAATGCTCTTCATAAGCAAACATCAAATGCATTACAGATAAATCCTTCCCATGAATCAGAATTGGATAGCTACTCATTTCTAGACCTGCTGACAGAACTCGACTGGACACTTTCCATGACACCACGTTGCCTGTCGTCATGACCTCTATAGCTTACTTCCTTTAAGGAATTAAAGCCTCATATGGCCTTGGACTGTCAGAGAAAAGTAAATCAAGACCAATGTGATGATAGCACACATAAGTTCAGCCATAACTTGGTAGTAGACCACTGGAGTAGCATGTTAAATATGTGTGCAAATTAAAGGCAACAGCACCATCTTTTGTTTGTTTTTGTTTGTAAATCAAATAATTAAGAAGAAGCTGAGTCCCGTAACCTCAAATGTCCAACAGTGGATTTCTTCCATCAACAACCTTAATCATGTTACTGCTGATATTTTGAGAGTGCACTTTTTCATTAAGCACTGGGTTAATAAAATGTGAATTTAATCAGTGGGTACTTTTTACACAACTTTACACAACTAAACTGTAAACAACCCATCATGGGTGAAGAAGCTTGTGTGCCTACTTAAAATAGCCTGCAAGTGTTTCCTCTTTAAAACTGATGTGCAAAATTTCAAAAATAATGTTACAAAGCAGTAGCTCTGCAGGTATTTAATCTAAACAACCACTATGCTACTATGCTATACCACACAACTACTATGTTAAACATGCAGCGTTTGCAGTACTGGTGACATCAGTCTATCTATTCCTACTGTTACGACAAATCCTGAGGCGTTTGCATTTTATTTGTCAAGTCCCTTTGGGTACAAGTGAAATGCAAATGTTGTGAAATGCCTTTTCTACTAGGTGTTTGAGAGAGTTGCTATGACTGGTCTTCAGGTCTTCCCCTGCCTGTCCAAACCTAAACCAGGACAATGGAGACCGTTTAGTGCACAAAAAAAGCCCCTTGCACCTTCCTTGAACCTTTGCATACTGTATACCCCAGTCCCCCTGTGCACTTGGTAGTTAAGCCACTTTGGTCTGATTTCATGTTAAATAAAATGTTTTTTGCAAGCTTTTAACAGCAACTACAGATCTAGGATTAATCTCCACACACAAAAAAATATTATTGTGCCTTTTTTTTTCCATCACTAATTTAGTCTAAAACAGGTATGAAGAGCAAGCACTAACAATATACCATATATTATAACAAATTAATTTCATCACTGATGCTGTTCTGCTGTGGAAAATGCCCCCACAGGCCTTAATTAATGTCCCAAATGATAATTACCGTAGGGAGGATTGGTGTGGTGACTTTCACAACATTATCCATCTACTCTGTGCTGCTAACAATACAGTCTCTTACAGCAAAAAAAGGAAGTGAAAGTATGACATTCATTCATATGAACGTTTCCATTTCATTACTGCACAGAGGCAGACATCAGTGATTGTCTGTGACCCCTGAATACACGTCACACATGCATCATTTCTAAAGTCTTAATTTTACCCATTACAATACATATGTTCTGGGTTAGCAACTAATGGAGAGCTAGTTCTTCTTTACACTGAAACAAGACTGCTTTTACGGTCGATGTTCTGTGAAATTGTGTCGCAGAGTAAAACCTCAGAAACACACATCATATACATGGAGATACATGACCGTGTGAATCTTGAGACACAGAAAAAAGCCAAAGCAGGGCCAAAGGACTGGGTTAAATCGGTTCATGTCAAGAACTAACCTAATTTAATTTGGTAAGCTTGGCTGGTTAGTTGTCTGGTTGGTGAAGTTCTCTGTTAATACCAAAAAGAACTGCAGTGTTACAACAACACATTAATCGCAAAAGCAGGGAAAAAACAAATACAATTAAAGGTTAAAACATTAACATGTTAACTACATGAATGAAACCTGGGAATGAATAACAGTTTACAAATGTCACACTGGGGTTCAATGTGCGATCTTCAGTTGTTTACTTGGTTGGGTTTGTTAATCATCACCATTTACAGTGGCATTCACTGCAACAAAATAAAGCTACATGTTACTACTTCAGATATCAATGGATGAAACGTGTCATTGTACTCAGAGACATGTTCAAAAGCCTACACTAGTAACTACAGCCTAAACTTCAAAGTTTGCTATTAAAGTGGACCTTTCAAATTGGCAAATAAAACGAGTTTGACTCTCGTTTTCAGAGTAGTTGCAGGTTAACTTTCTTTTTTAACTGCAATTTGAGACAACCTAATAAACTAATAGTAAATTCTGCCATTTCAAATACATGTAAATATTGATTGCTGTTAAAATAAGAATGTCCTATTATTAGTTGCACAACAGGAACAGTTGTAATCGGTGCATTATGTGTTAATGGTTTTAATGATAATAATAACAACAATAGCGTAAGTTATCCGCCTCCTTTTAGAACATAGAATAGCTGGTATCATGGTATCTGGTGTAGAAATGCTCGATCGTGTTTTAATGAGTTGTATTATAGTTAAGGTTCAGATACTCCAGCTTGGATACTTAGTAATGACACCATTACTAATAATACAGTTGTGTTCAAAAGCAGCAGCAGCAGTCGCAGTAAACCATTACGAATCCCGACCAAACTGGTTGAAGCTTTCCACGATGCTACTCAAAGCACCAACGTAAATTATACTCCTCACATTTAGCCAAAATTCACCTTAACAGACCACAAGCTACGCAACAAAATGAAAGCGAGCAGCAGTTACCTTTATTCCGTTCCTGGCCGACTTGACTATCGTGGTTTTCACGAATAAATGTGGAGTAACCTTTGAGGCCAGGGTGCAGGCTGATAGTCTGCTCCACCTTCCTGGTTCAATACTGATCCTCGTTTCACCACCAACACCAACCAATGGGCGTTAGCCACCTAGCTTCACTAGCAGCAGCAGCAGCTACCGCAGAGCTCGGAAAACACAACGGACAGGCCCTTCACAGGAGACCATGCGTCCAAAGTATATCTAGTATATCAATGGTATGCTAGTCTTTGTTTTTGAATCGTGCTAAACGTGTGTTTTTACACGGCGTACGTACTTAAAGGCAACTCGCGGTAGATTAGCCCACGATGCTATCCATACTTGACCACCACTACGTCCAAATAACGCGAGACTTGGCGTGCTGCGAGACAACTGTTTTGTTTCCGTTGCTATCTTGACATTACGTGTAATGTTTATTATTATTGAGACAAAACAAGCTCTTGAATTGTGTCAAATTATGTTTCTTTAGCAAGCAAGCTTGTAGAACTGTAGGAGCAGTTTAAATTCTTATATAATATTTGAATTATAATTGTATTACTTTTATTAATTTAATTTACACGTCTGTCTTATTTTCAAGTGGATAAGACATGCTTTGATAATTTTGCAACGTGTTTAATTAACACACTGATATGTGTTTTGGTGAAAACTTTCCAAAAGACTGGTTTCAGTTGTTCTATGGAGTAGGGTGGTGACATCTATCAAGATCTTGTGTTTACAAAGCAAAGAAAGAAAAGAACATTTAACACCAACTGTGAAATGCAAAGGGTCTGTTTAACTGGCCTTTTGTGGCAGACGTTTGAACCACACCCTAAAGCCCAATTTATACTTCTGCGTAAAGTGCTCTGCGTAGGCTACGTAGAGACTCTGCGTCGACGCAGAACCTGTCGAAGAGCCTCTGCGTCGTCTCCGGGTGCACGGAATATTTTTTAAGTGTCCGTCACTCCGTCAAGGGACTACGGAGACGGCAAGAGCTGCGATTGGTCCTCAGGACAGGCCGAGCGAAGCTGCTCTGTGCCGGCTCTCAGTGCGCTCCGGGCGTCCTGACAGAGGCGGAGCTGATCCCCGCCGATAACGCCGCTGCCGAACTATAAATACGTCATATCTTAACACACACAGCACATGTTTAGACTCTTAATGGCCAATTTCTCGCCTCAAATTATCTTAAAACTGCGTTCCGTGACACAGAAAAGTGAGAAACGGCCACTTTTTCAACAACAACAGTCTTTCGCTCTCTTTCTTTCTCGGCCGCCATTGCTCACTGTAGCCAGAAGCACAACAACCTTGCGCAGCGACCCCTACTGATCGGGCGGGAAATTGCAGCGAGTGTCCGTCACCACGACGCAGAAGTATAAATGCTCGAGGCGTCTCCGTGGTGACGCAGACGGATAACGCATACGCAGTCGGAGAAGTATAATGTGGCCTTAAAACACATTACTTTCACTTGACCTGTTAATTACAGAACAAACATGTACATACATATACTGTTTCCAACATGGTGCCTCCCGTGTAGTATGGCAGCCTGTGGCAGCATCCCCTTGACCCAGTGGAGGTGGTGGGAGAGAGGAGAATGGCTACTAATAAGCTTTCATCTTTGATGGACAATCTCTCCCACCGCCTGCAGGACACCATCACAGCCCTGGGCAGCTCCTTCAGTAACAGACTGAAACATCCTAAATGTCTGAAGGAGCGTTATCGCAGGTCGTTCCTCCCTGCAGCTGTTAGACTGTACAACAAGCACTGCTCTTAGTAGACCACACATACAGTAACCAGGCTCCTCATCCCATGTGCAATATACTGTCTTTTTACAAAAGTTCAATATAAACATATTATATCCCAAGCTCAATCTCTGTCTATAATGTAAATATCTAGTCCATACTGTATATATTCTGGAAATGGTCTATTATGTACACTGCATTTGCACACTATTATGCACACTGTTCTAATCAACTCAATTTAACTTTTTTGACATAGTTTAAGTGTTAATATCGTTTTATATTGTACTTTTCTTGTTAATGCATGGTTATTATTTATTATCTTTACTGTTTTGCTGCTGTAACGCTGAAAATTTCCCCACTGCGGAACGAAGAAAGGACTCTTATCTTATCCTATTTTGTACATTATTTACTTTTACTAATTAGGATGTTTCATGTTCTTTATTCAATGTGTGAATTTTTTTCTGTTATATTAATATTTGATGCCCACTGCATTATTATTATTAAACATTCCGGTTCTAATTTAATTTAAGGGATTTGCCTTTAATTATCTGCATCCCTGTTGACTGTGTGCAGTTTATATTTTATCATTATAAAGAAGATGTGTTCTATGTTTGTGATGATGCCTTTGTTGCCAGGGCTGATCCTCTGATCCCAAGTGCATCAAGTGGAGATGTATTTTTAACTGTGATGTGTGTGCAGCTGAGCCTTATATCACCCAGTCCTCAATCCCGCACAAAATACCAGGTTTGAATTTTTACAACTCAGTTTGGCACACATCGACCGAGGCACCGCTCATTGCCCTTTGACAAACGGTCCATACTCACTGTCATTTCCCTTCGCAGCACAGGTGCTGGACACTTGGGTGTAGCCAGAGTTAAAATTAACCCAGACAAATCTCTCCTTGGGCCACATTGTGGAACCACACATGGATCTTTGTCTGTCCCTCACAGCTACGAGCTGTTTATGGTCTAGTGGAGATTTGGATTCCAAGGGGCAGAAGACAACTGTGACCAGTGAGGTCATGAGATTATAATGTGAGTAAGACCAAAGGGACTATAGGGTGTTCACTCAGTGCAACATGAACGGTGGAGTCTTTGTGTCATGGCTCAAAATAGAGCAAAGGGAACAAAACAGGATCTCATTTATTGTATAAAGTCAATGAAATATCAGATTTTATTAGACTAAAATATGTCTTTATTTCACATCATTGTAAATACATATGTTTACTACTTCAATTAGAGGTCCAGTGGATTTAGGTGTCATAATTTCCATTAAATGGAATATAGAATAACTATTCTGATTTTTTTTGAGTATATGAATTGTTCTCATTTAGAGGTGAAACAATTACTTCATTAATTGATTATTAATCGTTTACTAAATTAACCGTCAACTATTTTGATAATCGATCAATCAGTTTGAAGCTTTTTTCATGATTAAAAGATTTCTGTTTTTTAGTGTGTATCTGCGTCATTACCTTGTTTAAGAAGCCCTGAAGGTTCTAAACAAACATTTGAGCCACTGCTGAGAACGCTGTGTTTTATTGTAATCTCGGGCTCAGCGAGATCTCTGAAAAAACCCGGTCCGGTTACGTAAACAGAGGTTCTCCGGAACAGTAGATCGTCCTGGTCTGGGCACTAGTCCGGGCACATCTGGTTACGTACATTGAACCGCAGAAGAAGAATAACGTCCGTTGTGGAGGTGTTTCACGAGCGACTATTTTTAAACAATGTTAAAACAATGTTTTGATAATGAGTAGCAGTGCATCCACCATTCCAGAGGGGGGAGCTGTGCTTCTGAGAGCATATGAATATGTCACTTCCGGGTACTGACCAATCACAAGACTCTGTCTTCTGGGTGAGAGAGTTGAGTCTCAAATCTCGCGGCTGGGAAACAGCATCAGAAAAGAGGATTTCTATCGGCTCGTTTACGGCAACTAGGAGGTTTTTGACCATAAAAACAAGTTCATGTATGTAAGTAGACCTCCATAACTAACATATATGTGCAACAGGACCACTCTAGGTGAGCTTTAATGTGAATATTTTCATAATTACTTTGCTCCATAAAACAAAGAAATCATTAGAACTGAATCATTTTGGTTTGTTGACAAAACCAGACATTCGTGATACACATTTCCAGGTTTGACAAACACTGATCAGCGTTTTTTGACATTTTCAGACATTTTATAGACCAAACGATTAATCGAGAAAATAATCAACAAATTAATCGATTACCAAAATAATCGTTAGTTACAGCTATATTCTGATCACCACAGAATGAGACCTTTGTGTTTACATTAGGACCGGGTCTTCTCTGTGGAGGCCATTATGTTGGATCACCATGGTTTAAAAAAAACAAAACTAAACATCTTTTGGATTTTAATGATTTGTAAATATATGCTTGGAAGATAAGGGTGAGATGAGAGATATTCAGCTGCAACATGCAACTTCACCAATAGATTTAGCTAAATCATACATACTGTAACTTTTACAATATTAAGTAAAGTAAATGGCATATACAGACTCAAGAATCAAAAGTCATTTTTCTGATATAAAGTGTACTTAAGTTTTAGAAGTAAGTGGCAGCTCAGTGGTCAGGCCAGTTGTCTTTTACCTGGAAGGTTGGGGTTCAATTCCTGGCGCTGCTAATAGATATGTGTCAAGACAGTTAACACTGAACCCCATGTTGAAGTGTATGAATGGGTGAAAACTCAACAGCTCATCAAGACAAGAAAAGCTCTCTATAAATACAGACCATTACTACAACTCTAGTTCTTCTGATTTTTTTTTTACGAGTAACAAAGATATTTAGAGGAAATGTAGTGGAGTAAATGTACACAATTTATTTAGGAAACGTAGCAGCGTAAAAGTAAAATTATAAATAAAGTACAGATATATGAATTTTTATACTTAAGTACAGTCTCAAAGTATGTGTAATTTGTTACATTACAACACTGCTTTAAATACAGTATTGAAGTGTGCAAACTTAAAAGTAATTAATGACAATTACACCTACAATGTCTAGTTTCCCAGAGAGAATTGAGAACTCAGCAGGGATCTGAAAAACTTTTAAGGTATAGTGCAAAACAAAGCATGTAAATGTATGTAGAATTGTGGCAAGTAAAAAGAAAACGTCTCACCTTGCTCCAGAGAGTGAAAGTGCCACAGGAGGCTCAGGTGTCTTTGCTTCCCCCTGCAGAAGAGAACTCACAATGAACGGTGTTGAGAACGTGTACAGCCTCCTGAAACCAACTGTCCCACTGACAACCACTTGGTGAAATCACATCTGACTTATAAATAGGTCACTCTCTGGAGGCATTTTTAATAATGTTGTTTGAAGGAAGCTGTTGGGAAGAATATACAAGTTATAATGGATGTGTAGTTTGGCTGCACAACAGTATCCTTAACATCAATGACAGTAATCCCATTTGTTATATGAGGGATTGGCAGGGTTGAATCATTCACCTACATGAATATATATATTCTGTTTGATTTTAATTGCATAGATTTAAAGGGACAATGTGTAGTATTTATGGGTTTATATAACCCAAAATCCACTTTTTTTATACATATTATGTGCTCCTGCATTGTCTAGTCGCTGTATAATAGTTTTTGTTTGATTTTCGTAGTGTTTCAAAAAGTCATGTAAAATAACATGGTCGCGGGCCGCGGTTGCATAGCCACTGTTAGCAGCGAGACGCCATGTTTCTACCGGAGCCTGTAAGGACAAACGCGAGAGAACAAATCAAGCGTCTCTTTACTTGTAGCGGAAGCGGTAGCTTTAAACTACCTACTTCACCATCTAGAGGAGAGGCTGAAATTTACGACAAAGAACTGCTCCTCTGCTCACCCCCTCCCTTCCCTGAGCGCTACGGTATCCTCAGCCGGTCAAATGTCGTCCTCGTCGTCTTTCTCCGTGTCAGCAGATGAGGTTCGTGAGGTGAGGGAGAGGGCGAGCTACCACGGCCGTAGCAGACGAAGCGGAGAGAGAGGAGGCGGGACTTCCGCTACAAGTAAAGAGACGCTTGATTTGTTCTCTCGCGTTTGTCCTAATGCACATTACTCTTTTTCCATGTCAAATCATTTTGAAACTACAGTGCATCTTACAATAATTCAGACATGTTTGTTTAATGCGAAGTTCTTCTTGAATATCAAAAGACAAAATATGTTTTATGTCAGAATCTATACCAATAAGTAAACAAAAATACTGGGTATTTACCTGGTTTCTATATGCTGAATTTTAGTGTATTATTGGGTTATAAGCTGGTAATAAGCAGGTAGCTACAGCCCCCAATTACTAGCTATTTACCCAGTAAATATATGGTAACAGAAATGTGTTACTTAGTATTAACCTGTAATTAGAAGGTAAGAACAATGGCCAAAATACTGGGAAATTACCCAGTAAATTATAAAGCGTTATTATATTAACGCTTAAATTACATTATATTAACGCTTTTATTACTTAACGCTAAACTGTAGAACTGCAATCTGGTCATTAAAATGATTCAAAATGGGATTTATTTCTGTTTTTCCTTTTTTTTTCCTTTGGCGGACCTCAGTCCACTGTTGGGTTCCTAAATTGGCCCTCAGTTATCAAAACTTTGAGAACCCCTGCTTTACAGCATGTAACCAATAGCCAATGATTGATGAATGTAAATGTATATATATAATATTGACTGAAGGAGGGAAACTCTTTGTATCAAGCACTCCATTGTGTAGTGAGTGAGTTTTCTATTTATAACATCACCGTCTAAACCAGAGCAAATAGACATACAACACGTCCAGAATCACATCACTGTGCCAAATGGCAGGTTGGCCGCAGTGAAACAAGGCAGTGTGTATTTTATAGGACATCTGATACGCTCATGGCCCTGTGGCAGATGCACTGTGGCCGAAGCCCATTGGCCACTCTCTGTTTGAGGATGAAGTAACCTGGAGCTGAGGGGAAAACAAGAGCGACCACAAGGCTGCAATTATTTGACGGCTGGAAGTGCATGAAAGCAAGTGGACCCAAAGCCCCACACACACATACCTTTGATCCTTTGGCTGGTTGACATCTGTGAGATTTCTCAGTTATACGACTCAAAAGTACAGTCAAACACAGACTGATCCTGAAAAGTGGGAGTACGTGTGACATATGCATTATTTTAAATCTTGTTTTGTAAGGACATTTACATTTCTGACATGTTTCTGTTAGTGGCCAAATAAGAATTTCCCCCAAAAATCCCAATATGGGTCTAAAACTTTGACATAACCTAAAACTTAACATAAACTAAAAACTCCCCTGTTCAGAACAGCATACTCCCACCGACCACACAGCATTGTTCAATTTCATTGTATTCTATTATCATTATATGTTATTGTATTTTATTCTATTTTAATGTTTGCCTTTGGTAACCTTGAGTTTCAAGAAAGGCACAAAAAAGTAGGTACTTGTTTCCACGTAAAAAATTTTTTTTACCAAATAAATGATGGTACAATATACAGTATATTGTCTTGTGTATATTTAATAGAAAATATCGACAGTATCTATTTCATCAGCTTGAAGAACAGATCTCATGACATGCAGCAAAAGTGAAGCTGGTGAGATTTTCCAAGAGTGTGGGTCTAGCTTTGTTTCCTGCAGCACAGCAACAAAAACAAACACATAATATATGAAATATTAAATGCATCAAAACACTGATGTGCTCAAAGCAAGTTAGCGGTTACATGCGGACGTCAATGTAAATAAGATTAATTTTAGTTGTCATGGTCCACAAACCTCCAGGGAAAAGTGTGCATCCACTTATGTGTAAGTGTTGTGACCCAGTTAAGATACATTAAGTAAGCAGTTGTCATATTTTTCCCTCAGATTTAATATATATGAACCACAGATGTTGTAAAACTGTGGCTTTAAATACATCATTATACCTCTGGTTAGGGAGTGAAAATGGCTGAATTCAAATGTGGACCTCATTCCTGTGTGTTTCAATGCTTTGCTGCCCCCTTCTGGATGTGAGTGGTAACACGGCAATGGAAATGATCCCCTCTGTATTTACAGTAATATTGCCTACTTAGTTCTTGGAATAATATCAAAAAGTATATTGTTAAAATATTTGTAATAATTAATTTGAATTGATTTTAAATTTGATGATTTGGTCTTTATGCAGGGTGACCCATTTCCAGATCATTAAATTAGTCAAATAAAAATGTAACCTGTACAGGAACTATTTAGAATTGTTGCGTAATTTGTGAAATCTGGAAACAGGTCAGAGTTCAAAGTTGACTTGGCTCATTTTTATGAACAAAAACAAAATTAAAACGTTCTATTTTGTGACATCTGCTAAATGATTGCCACTTTATGTCACTACTAAAAATGTGAAAAAAAAAAAAAAAAAAAAATTAATGATAACTTTAACTCAACAACACATTAGAAGATGAAAATAAGACCATGGGTGCACTTGCGGCACAGATCCGTGACACATGAGCAATAAGAGTTAATATACAGCACAAAGGTATTTGCGAAATAAAAGACTGCATCAGTATATTCACTATTCCATATGTGCAAAGGGTTTCTGATGTCTTGACTTAAATGAACGCACACAGAGACACGTGTCCCTTTCATAAAGCTTTATTTCACAGATCTCCTGTGACAGGAGGCTGAGGCAGCCAGGCTCACTATACATTTACATGTACATACACTGTCCTGTGGCCAGTCCTTACAATGCTCCCCCATGTTAAATAACTCAGTAATTCAAGACTAAAATAACAAACACGCACGCACACACACACAAACATTTTTTCAACGTAAGATAACAATAACAATATAATAACGACAGTAATAATAACAGCCATTGTCGAATATTATGTATTTCCAGGGTCTGATGCTGTATTTTTTTTCTTTTTTAAATGTGTTACACTGTCAGTTGTCTTTAAGGTGCACCATAAAATCTGTGACTGTTTTAATAAAACCCGACAAATGCTGCTCCAGAACACACGGTAAAGACAGATAATACTTGTTTTTGCTTTTTATATATATATTTATATATATATATACTGTGTTTATTTCGGATGAGCACTTTCTTTCTCTCTGTGGGCAGTTTGTCTCCTCCTCATTGTTCTCTGCTGCAGATAATGTCGAGGTGAATTCAGCGCAGTTCATTGTTTTGTTTGGCACACTGTTTCTGTAAGCCGCTGTGGTGTGGCATGAAATCTCATAGCTCAAGCAGAGACATAAGGCGCGTCTCCGTCTCTGTCTCTGTCTCCGCGTGGAAACTCAGAGGACCTCTGCAGAGAGAAAAGGGACCGGGGAGGGTAAACAGAAGAGAGACACAGTCAGTTTCTGTTTTCCAGGTTTTCACCAACGTTGTAATAGTTTTGGATTTTTCATTAGTATGAGTTATTATTTAATTTTGACTTTTTGTTTTAAAATGAGCTTGTTTTGATTACTTTTTAATTGCAGGTATTAGTTTTTTCGTAATACGGAGTATATTACGGTGGCCCTGAGGTGCAAAACACAAATGCAAATAACAAAACACAATACAAATCAAAAAACACAAACGCAAATCAAAAACACAAAAACATTAACTCAAAACGGAAACCCAAATCACACAACACAAACACAAAAGCAGAAAACACGAAAACATTAACTCAACGCAAACACAAATCACACAACGCAAACACAAAAGCAGAAAACACAAAAATATTAACACAATTGTGTTTGCGTTGTGAGTTAATGTTTTTGTGTTGTCTGCCTTTGTGAGTTAATGTTTTCGTGTTTTCTGCTTTTGTGTTTGTGCTGTGTGATTGTGTTTCCGTTTTGAGTAAATGTTTTTGTGTTTTTGATTTGCGTTTGTGTTTTTTTGATTTGTGTTTGTGTTTTTTGATTTGCGTTTGTGTTTTTTGATTTGTGTTGTGTTTTGTGATTTGCGTTTGTGTTTTGCACCTCAGGGCCACCGTAGTATATGCCAGGTGCCAGATTCCAAAAGGTCATAATAAGTACAGCATTGTGTCATAAAAACCCAACAAAAGATGCCATTTTAAAAAAGTATTTAGGACACATGAACAACCATCCCTGAATCAAATATAACAGTCTACAAGAACTTAGAGTGCAACATGTGCATAATACTGCTGAGGTTGGATGCAGCTAGTATGCCAGGTAAAAATCTACTAATCTACTCTTGGGATGACGGGAGCTCAGTGGTCGAGTGAGTTGAAAGGTTGGTGGTTCAATTCCTGGCTCCGCTAGTCTATGTGCCAATGTGTCCTTGGGTCCACTTAACCCCATGTTGCTACTGACAGCTGTGCCAGCAGCGTGTGAATGTGTATGAAAGATGAGTGATAGAAAGTGTTCTGCACATGGATGCTCTGTATAGAAGTGTGAGTGAATGAGTGAATGGCAAAACTGTAGTGATAAGTTGAGTAACTAAGTCTTTGAGTGGTCATTGAGACTATAAAAGCACTATATAAATACAGACCATTCACTCTAAAGACGTACATGAAACCCTCATGAGACACATCACATTGTTTGTCTCAATCTCTCAAATCTGATGAAAAACATGAGCAAAATTTAAAAAAAAAAACAATAAACCCATAGACTAAAGGTTTGATTCACTTCGATGAACAAACTCAACCCAATGAACTATTATGTTTAACTTGCACAGCCTTATGTCCCACATCGTAAACATTTTATTATGAATGAAAATACAACAAAATTAATACACTTTAAACTAGTTTTAGTTTGTTTTGTAAACACACAATTCAGTTTCAGTTAGGTATTGTTTAGTCTAGTTTTTATTTCAGTTAACTGAATTAAAATGTTTTTTCAATTTTAGTTTTTCATTATTTCATCTATCATGTAACGCATTGGTTCTCAAAGTGCGGCCCGGGTGCCAATGGTGGCCCGCAGAAACATTCCTGGCGGCCCGCAATGAATTACAGTTGATAGTTTTAATCCAGGAGCTACTAAGCTTGTTAAATGTTTATTTGACATTACTGGATACAGACCAATAAGTGTAAACAAAAATACTGGGTATTTACCTGGTTTCTATATGGTGAATTTTAGTGTATTATTGGGTTATAAGCTGGTAATAAGCAGGTAGCTACAGCCCCCAATTACTAGCTATTTACCCAGTAAATATATGGTAACAGAAATATGTTACTTGGTATTAACCTGTAATTAGAAGGTAAGAACAATGGCCAAAATACTGGGTAATTAACCAGTTAATTATAAAGCGTTATTATATTAATGCTTAAATTACTTAACGCTAAACTGTAGAAGTGAAATCTGGTCATTAAAATTATTACAAATGGGATTTCTTTCTGTGGCCCTCAGTCCAATGTTGGGTTCCTAAATTGGCCCTCGGGTATCAAAACTTTGAGAACCCCTGATGTAACGGTTCAGCATCTTATTCACTACAAGCTGTACGTTTGTGCATATTCTATTCTATTTATTTCGTATTATCCTCATCTTATCTTCTTCTCAAACCTTTGTTTCTGAGGCAACCGTTACTGTGCCGATCATATCGCGTCTCACCTGCTACGTGCTGAGGCTTCATCGGGGCCGTCTTCATCAGGAAGGGCTCCCCTCCCTCGAACGCCAGAATGGGCTCACCCACCAGCCCGCTCTGTTGCTGACCGGGGTTACTGCTCTTGTTCAACTGATTGACCGCTTCCAAGTCCGCTGCCTCGCCGTTGGCCGAGACGCCGTTATGGTGAGACGAGGGCTGCAGTCCATTCACAACAGACCCAGGCAGGACTGCTGCACCGGGACTCTGCAGGTTTGCAGGAGCTGCCGAGACACACGAGTGAAAGGTTTATGAGATTATATGATGTGGAGACAAGTTAAGATGTATGCAGTTATATATGATGGTAATTTCTATTTCTTTTCACAATTAATTATTTTCCATTTCTAAACAATATAGACAACATAAAAATAAATACAAAAAAAACACTTGAACCCCATTCCTAAATTAGCCAGTCAAAGTCATAAACATATTCATTAAACAATTTACCAAAAGACTCTTCTTCATTGTCATCAAATCATAAGTTATAGCATGTAGCTATAATAATAGTATAATATAATAAAAATGGTTATCAGGTAGCATAGAACTTCCCAACAGAACCTTTAGTTGTATGTCAGGTTCTTTTTGTCTCGGTGAATATGACACAGAACCATATGTTGGAGAAAGAAAAAGTATTTTCACCCGCAGGGACTAGATGATGATCATATTTCCATTGCATCCACGAAGATCGATAATAGACGGTGTGTTGTTTCCCAAATATACTATAAAAGTTTCCAAAATCTATAGAGCTTTGAACAAGTCCAGAAAACATGTGTGACAGTGTGACAAGGTCCTGTTGTCAAAGGTCATATGTGGGGTCAGATTCTTTGTGGATCTTAGACGGTTTGTCCGAGTCACGGCGCCAGGATTTTTTTCTCTCCCAGGGCTAATGGGGAGCTTGACTGATAGGTGAAGAATTGATTTTCACGACTTCAGTTACTTTATAAAGAGGTTCTGTTTTTTTTTTTTTTTTTTTTAAATAAAAGCAGCTATGATACACATCACGAGCATGTTCGATATGTGTGTCTTGAATTAACTTGTCGCCTTCTTCCAGTTCTTCCAGGATAAATGCTGCCTTCTCACACACACACACACACAGATACACTAATCAATGGGGTACAGGCGCAGCACAAACACGCAAGCGGGGGTAAGATTGGAACAGAATGGCTCCTTAAGAAAAAAAATGAAATATATGTATATATATATATATATATATAAATATATATATTATATATTTTATAAAATATAAAATAAAATGCTTGAGGGGCTTAACTGGGGCTACACAGATTTTTGATGGGGCTATAGCACCCCCTAGCCCCAGTGTAGTGCAGTCCCTGGTCTGTCCTTAGTCCAGTGAACTGACACTGATTTATTTGATTTAAAATGGAGGAGTAAGAGAAAAGCACATTATACTGGGACAGTTACCTTTACTTAGCTCTGTGTCCTTGCCATTGACCTGTGGTGAAGCTTTGACTTCCTTCTATAAAGAATAAAAACATGTTTGTTATTTGAAAAAGAAAAGTGTGTTGGCCTCCTTTTGTGTGTAAAATGAACCCTGCTCTCTCACCTTCTCCCCCGCATCACTCTTCCGAGTCCTCTTCATGATCTCCTCAAGGCGCTGATACAGAGAAATCAGTATTTTAGTGGATGATAATTACTTTTTTGTTTAAAAGAGAAAAGTACCAGGTTACATGTGTGTTGACTGCAAAACGTTAATTTCTTCTTCGCCTCACCCTCTTCCTTTCTAGTCGCTCCTGCTCTTCTTTCTGGAAGTGTTTCTCCCTTTCAACGCGCTGACGGTCGGCCTCCTCGCGGGCTTTGGCTTCAGCCTCCTCCCTCTGAGGAAAAAAGAATAATAAAATCAAGCAAACAGAAATAGTAGCAGTAAATTCACACTAAATTAAAATCACATAGTCACGTTTTAATGACCTCATACAGTATATGAAGCTACAAACAGTGAAGGAGATGCAGCAAGTCAGTCATAGATGTGACACACACATGTGCATGTATGTATGTATGTGTGTATGGGCAAGTCTTCCCTGTAACCCATTGGTTCTCAAAGTGCGGCCCGGGGGCCAATGGCGGTCCACAGAAACATTTCTGGCGGCCCGCAATGAATTACAGTTGATAGTTTTAATCCAGGAGGTACTAAGCTTGTTTAATGTTTATTGGACATTACTGGATACTGACCAATAAGTGTAAACAAAAAAATACTGGGTATTTACCTGGTTTCTATATGGTGAATTTTAGTGTATTATTGGGTTATAAGCTGGTAATAAGCAGGTAGCTACAGCCCCCAATTACTAGCTATTTACCCAGTAAATATATGGTAACAGAAATGTGTTACTTGGTATTAACCTGTAATTAGAAGGTAAGAATAATGGCCAAAATACTGGGTAATTACCCAGTAAATTATAAAGCGTTATTATATTAATGCTTAAATTACATTGTATTAACGCTTATATTACTTAACGCTAAACTGAAGAACTGCAATCTGGTCATTAAAACTATTACAAATGGGATTTCTTTCTGTTTTTTTTCCCTTTGGCGGCCCTCAGTCCAATGTTGGGTTCCTAAATTGGCCCTCAGGTATCAAAACTTTGAGAACCCCTGCTGTAACCCAATACAAGTACACATCGAAACTAAGGTTTCATGTTGACATTTAACTGATTACGAGAGGTTTGAGATAAAGTTGGTGGCTGCATGGAGGCGTCACACAGTGTCACACAGCAAAACGGTTCATGGTTCAATTCCTGGTTCAACTGTGATCCACCTTCCTCTAAAGACATACAGACTGTGGTAAATTGGAGACTAAATTGCCCGTAGGTGTGAATGTGACAGTAAATGTTTGTTTGGCTCTCTGTTTTGGAACTGTCATACACTGGGGACCTGTCTGAGTTTTGTCTCTCAGGAAACAAAGCAAAACAAAAAAACTACTCAGCACTTAAATAAACCAAACTCACACTGATCTCTACTTTGGTTACTAAAATGATCCAACTTGGATTTAAATTTACAGGTAACAAAATGTAATTTTACAATGTTTTATGGTTAATACTTTAGTTCAACATTCTGTACATGCACAGCTCTGAATAATACGCATAAACACTAATAGTAATGCATACATACTTTTGTTAGGGGAGGATGCAGATACATACAAAAATACACAACAAAGACACTTAAGTTAATGTATAATTCTTCATAATTATAAGTCTGGTATTTTTAAGATGTAATCATCTCATTTAAAAAAGAAAGTATGTGTGTGTGTGTGTGTGTGTGTGTGTGTGTGTTTTTGCAGTAACTGTAATACAATATCTCAAAATGTGTGTATATGACATCAACATGACCGTAATGTACAGTAAAGGAATGATTTGGCCATTTTGTTTTTCAAATCATCTGATCATCTCTCACCACTAGGGAGCAGCACATTCTCAGTCTGTAGTGCAGCCTTCAGCCCAGCAGGGTTGATGTGTGTTTATATTACCATGTAAAATGTATGAGAAATGTTAGACTTTCACTGTCAGTGTGAAACGACATCACGTCACATGACGTTAAAACCCTGAACGTAACAGCGGCAGTTTCATTTGCCTCCTGATCCAGTTACTGTGTCCCCATTGACCCAAAGCTAACCCTTCATCTAATTCCATCAGCTGATCAAAAACAATGTGTTTGTCACTGTAAATGAAATAATGGTCTTATAGTATTTTTGCCAAGAGGCTTTCATTTCAATTATTTTTTTCATTATATTTATTGTTTGTGCATATTTGTGTGTGAATGATGTTACTTAGTATAAAGTGTGATTTTTCACTTATTTTAATCCAATTTCAAAAGCTTAAAGCACTTTTATAACTTTGTTTTAGGAAGTACTATACTAATGAAGATAATTATTAAATAAATATGTTTTAATTAGAGAAAATAAAAGAAAAAAAATCTGTAAACCTTTTTTCGAGCAGGTTAATTACTTCAGACAGGTGTGTTACATGCTCCAAAATCTAAATTACGATTCAGTTTCATGTGTCTGGTCTGAAAATGTACTTTTGCAAAACACCCTCACACACACACCTATTGTTGAGAGTTCACTGATGGCACAGGGAGTCGAACATCCTGTTCACATAAATAGAAAGTCAGGGAAAAGCTACCTCCATATTTCATTAACTACATGGGTTTATATTTTCATTTTTAAAAAATGCATACGTTCTGCTCTGGGAAAGTTTGAGAGCCTCAAAAAAATGAAGAAAACTTCTGATAAGTATACTGATTGGAAAGCAGATGATTATGAGGAAGTGGAACGATACAGAAGGCCCCGCTGTTCCAGGACTGGCTTACAGAACTAGGTTTTTGAAAGAATGTCCTACATTATGATAAACAACATTGTATTCTTTACATGGTAGCTAAAAGATATGTGTACGCTTTGATCATTATGACCTGTTTTTGGTCATGCAGGGGTTTGTTTACTGGAATACCTCAATTTCACATTAGTCAATGGACGGACACACAGTAGTAGGTTGGTAATCTTTTGGAAAGACTGCTCAACACGTCACGCTTGGTTTAATTTCTTCTTGTCATGGACTGTCTAGCTTAGTTTCTATAAGGTGTGTTTTTTTTGTTTTTTTTTAATGATTATTTATTTATTTAATTAATTTTGATTTTATGTATTTATTTTCTCTTTTCCTTATAGTCCTATTTTATGTTGTAAGAATTAAACATCAATAAAGTTTGAGTCATAAAAAAGAAAACACTGCTGAATCAGCTTCTGTTTCGTCAGCTGAAGTAAAAAATAGAAAGAAAAAAGAAATATTGTACTATTGTATAAGTAGTGACACCATTACGCTGTTTGCTGCACAGTGTGTTAATACTCTGCACCAACCAGACAGATTCTGCTGAAGAAAACTAAAATGATCAAATGTAGGCAAATCACAACAGCTGCAGCTGTTTCCACACGTTTTCTCCTGTTCATATGTCTGTTTCCACACACCGCACAGAGAGCGCAACACTTGATCTAAAGTGAGATCCATAAAAACACGAGGACACGCCAGAGTCGAGCCAGTTCTGCTGTCGATCGGGGGAACAATTGTGTGATTGAGGGTAAGAGGCGAGCGAGTACTTCAGGCACGGCGCACACTGATGCTGCTTATCCAGCGTACGAGACACAGGCCTGTCACTATCTCCACCATCACAATGGCTCCCTACAGCCTCTGCTTATCACCATTATTATGAAGGTCAGCAGCTGGCATCTGGCCGGGCACACAAGCGGGTCTCTGACTATTATATCAGGGCTCATGCGTGACACACATCGCCTGTGGCAGCAGCAGCACATAGAGCATTGTCCCTCTCTAAGCTGCCCTGATGCCACAGTCAGAGGCAGAAGCCTGATGTTTGGGTTCATGTACAGTAAATTATACATCCACCAAATCCAAATCCCTTCCCCCCGCCCCCCCATTGAAGGTTTGTATTTACTAATCTGCCCAGACGGTAAAAGGGTTTACTGCATGTGAGGGATCACAGGGGGTTCCTGGTGGTTAATGGTTTTCAGTGTTGTTACAGATTATTTACAGTTAACAAGAATCAAAGATGTGTCTCACTGACACACTGGGTATTAAAGCGGACCTAGACCGGAAGTTCAAATTAACGCTGTTTTTTAGTGTGTATCTGTGTCATTACCTTGTTTAAGAAGCCCTGAAGGTTCTAAACAAACAGTTCAGCCACTGCTGAGAACGCTGTGTTTTATTGTAATCTCGGGCTCAGCGAGATCTCGGAAAAAACCTGGTCCGGTTTACGTAAACACCGGTTCTCCTGAACAGCAGATCCTCCTGCTCCGGGCACTAGTCCGGGCACATCCGGTTGCGTACATTGAACGGCAGAAGAAGAATAACGTCCGTTGTGGAGGTGTTTCACGAGCGACAGTGTCTTCTGACTCTGGGTCTGACTTCGGGTCAAAGTCATAAAAGGGACTGCGGCGGGGAGTCGTGACAAAGCTATTTTTAAACATTGTAAAACAATGTTTTGATAATGAGTAGCAGTGCATCCACTGTTCCAGCGGGGGGAGCTGCGCTTCTGAGAGCGGGTGTGCTGAATATGTCACTTCCGGGTACTGGCCAATCACAAGGCAGTTGGGAGAATGGGATGAGAGAGTTGAGTCTGAAATATCGCGGCTGGGAAACAGCGTCAGAAAAGAGGATTTCTATCGGCTCGTTTACAGCAACTCTGAGGTTTTTGACCATAAAAACATGTTAATGTATGTAAGCAGACCTCCATAACTATTATGTGCAACAGGACCACTCTATGTGAGCTTTAAAATGTACACTAGTTGTAAGATGATGCAGCAAGCATATATGGTGCCAGTCAAATCGTAACACCAGTGGTGTTTAGTTAAAATAACAAAATAAATAAATTGTGCAGGTTGTGGTGCTAAAGCTGGATTCATTACATTTAATCAAGGTGCTAATTGACGCTATTAAGTAAAATAATATTATTTAATGTCTTAATTACAGTCAAGGAAAAGGTGAGAACTCTTGGTGTGTTCCATTTATAGTCGGCACTCGGAATTTCTGAGTACACAATAGTATCATAAAAGTCACTATTTTATCATTGACAAAATCTCTACCAAAACAAACATGTTGTTAATGTTGTTGTGTTCTTGATGATGGATGATTCATTTCTTCTCATTCATTTTCATGTAATATTTACAAATATCTGTGAAGAATTAAATGTAGACAACTGGAACAATGTCAAACTGCTCTTTTCAAAACAAGTTCTTTTGTCCAAATAATCCTGCATCATAAATAAAATAATATAAAAAGGACGGAGGGAGGGATAAAAACTAGAAATGATGTCAGTCTTGATAATATCATTGTTGGATGCTTTACAAGAAATGACCTCATTGCAAGGTTCATTTTATAGCTGTTCTGGCACTTTAGAGTGTGTGACTCAAGCTTCCTTTGGCACATGGAGTTTGCTTGGATCTCATGGGGTTTGTAGACTGTTTTCATTGTTCTGGGAACTCCTTATCAATGTTGGCTTAAGAACAATGTTAGCTTTTAATGAAACTCGACCATCTGCTGAAGAAAATCATGTGATGAGCTTTATAAATTCTTTCGGTTATTACCAAATGGCACATTTCTTGCAGACACTTGTGCGCAAAACATTAACTCATACTGTATTTTTTTTAAATTTGGTAGGTGCACATGGACAGTTTAGGAACAACGTGGTGCTTCTAAGAGGTGAGGTTTCACCTCTCATCTTAGAGGCCTCTTGAGTAGATGACTATGACCTGTTTGACTGAGAACCTTCCCAGGGTTCACAAAGGTGAAGGTGTTTCGCTGCCTGGTGACTGACCTGTTTCTGCATCCTCTCGTTCTCCTCCTGCTCAGCTTTGGCCTTCTCCTGCGCCTCTTTCTCATCTTGCGCTCGCTGAGCTTCGTCTCTCAGACGCTGCTGCTCGGCCATGAAGCGAGCTTCCTCCTCTCTGCGTTTGCGCTCCTCTGCCTCCCGCGCCATCGCCTCCTCCCGCAGGATCCTGAGAAGGTTGAGAGTTTTATTCTGTATCTGCACAATATATCGAGACACGGCAGCCTGCTTGTTTCATGGCATGTTTTACTGTTTCTCTGCATGTTACAAATACCACCTAAACCTTAAAAATAAGACTCATTGCTCATTTAATATGAGTATTTCAAATATTATTCATGTAAACAGAGATTTCTGACCTGTTCCTTTGCTCCTGCTCCAGACGCTCCTGCTCTTCTCGCTCCCGCTGCTCTCGGGCTTGTCGCCGTTTCTCCGCCAGGACTCGAGCAGCCTCCTCTGGGTTGTTGGTGCCTGCTGACGGCCTGCTGGCCGGTGCAGCCGCTGCAGGGGCTGCAGGGGCAGCAGCATTGGTGGTGGCAGTGGTAGTGGTAGAGGGTGTAGTAGTAGGAGCAGGATTACTGCTTACTGTGGAGGATGCTGCAGGTGAAGCAGCCCGTTCAACAGGAGAAGCTGCTGATACAACTGGAGGACTGAGGGAAGGAGGTGTAATGGGTGCAGAGGAAACTGTGATGGCTGGTACATTACCAGAGTCTGTAAGAGAAAGAGAACAAGTGACTCCTTTGTTTTCAAAAACAACAACAATATGTCAGTTAATGTCTGTGTTACAAGAACAAATTTCGTTAAAACTGCTCCCTGCAGAGTAAATTTCCCATGTCCCCGAGGGGCAATTAGACTCGGAGACAGCGGCCATTATGTTCTCAAAGAAACAAAGTGTTGAAGTCTATATATATATGTATATATGTATATGTGTGTAAGTGTATGTATGTATATGTATATGTATGTATGTATGTATATATGTATATTTATATGCGTATATATATGTATAATGACAATGGTAATGGTTATGTATGCTCATGTATGCTGTCAGGTTATCTGTTTCAGAGTTACAGAACAGTTTGTTTAAAAACCAGAACAATTTTGAGTAAATTTTACATAATTTTTGACATTTAGAGGATGGAAAGTAAGCCTTTTTCTATCAAACTACAATTTGACAATCTTTAAAAAAATGACCACGTTAGATTGGATACAACTACAATTTAATTTTAATTTCTTAATCCCTTTACTCTTTGTATGTTTTACTTTTTCATTTCTATATTTATATTTCATTTATGTATTGATAAAACTAAGAATAAATAAAATTAAATAATTTCTAAATAAATTCCTTATAACTGAATGAATGAATGAATGCAACAATAACCTCATACAGGAGGCTCAGAGTGATTTAGCTGTAACCACAAAGAATTTTAAGCTTGGAATATTAGCATTGATAAACTGTTTATAAAGACTGTACAACACAACTGTTCTGTTTGGATTCATTGATAAAATAAAAAAAAAAACACATTTATATCAAAATGAAATCTAAATGTAAAGTTAGGCAGATATCACAATTACCAAAAAAATGTCTTAGGCAATTATGCTAATAGGCTAACAATATGGGAAAATTAGCTTCGGTAAACATTTTCTTGAAGAGTAGATGCTCTCAATCCCTAGTTTCAGATCATCTCCAATAGAACATGATGTAAATGTTGTTAATTACGTTCCAATTTAGAGGAATATAGACAATGAAGCACAGCACACATGAGTGGACACATGGGTTTCATTGAGGAGCTTGGTTTGCATGTGATGTCTGTGAGCAAAAACTGTGACTTTGTCCATATCCATGTCTAAAAAATCATAAAAAAAAACCTTTCTCAGTTCATATCAAATCAGCATAGCCTGACAGATGAAACCCAGGGCTAAATGTGTTCTCAGGACATAGATTGGGGCTTGTGTTTTGTAAAAAGGTCTCCAGGTCTCCTTGAACCTTCGATACTCACTCTTTTTTTCCTCGGGGGTTTCGAGCTTCTGGGGCTCGTGGCCTGTTTCCACAGGGACCGCTGTGACCGTCTGGGACTGGACTCTGGCGGGCGTCTGGGCCCGTTTAGGTCTGGTCTTGGTGCCAGGAGTAGGTGTCTTCTTGCCCATGGGGGTCTTGGAGGCAGCAGCTGGCACCAGGGGTGACAAGGGCCGACTTTTGGGGGCGGCAGGTGATGGGGGTCTGTTTTTCAGCTTTGGGGTGCTAAGAAGAGACGAGATGATTGTGGTGGAAGTGAAAGAAAGAAAGAGAAAAAGACAAAGTGAGTTGGTAGAAGAAATGAGATTTCATAGCAGTGTAAGGGTAATAAAGTTCACAGTGCTGTGTATGTATGAACCGTTTCTGTCACTGAAGAGGGGAGAGGGGGTGTAACATGAGAGGAAGAGGCAGCTTCATCCAGGAAAACCCCATTCTGTCCACAAGCTCCTCACATTCACTGAAACACACCTGGTGTGGACAGATCACTGACTGAACCTTGTCCAACAGGGTCATTTTCACTGGAGATATTACAGTCACATATGACTCTGCTCCACGGATGAAGCACAAGAGCTCTTATTTCTTTCTCATATCCCGCGCCAAGTCCTCCATATTAATTGAACACTTTTATAGATTATTTATACAGTTCCAGTTCATCTTGAGCTGATACCTTGTCTCTGGCCTGGATCTTGTGGATGTGGGGACAGGTGATGTCGTCTGTCTCTTCTTTTGCACTTTTGTGAGAGCGTTCTTCTCTTTTTCATTCTCCCTCTCCTTGTCTTTCTTCTCTTTCTTCTTCTTATCCACCTGGAATACAGAAGTGACGCACACACCCAGTCATAACCTGAGGCTGATGTTACTGACAGACATTTCAAGTCCTTGCCAGATGTTGGTTTATAGTCAAAGAGAAATGCATGGTCCTTCCAAGTAATATCATAACAACTCCATTTCTGAAGTAATGCCAACAAAAGGTACAGTAGTTGGTAGCCAGGTACTGAACAACACTAATGGTCTGTCTATCCAATATACATTTTAAGATTTCCACATTTATCAGTCCCATAATGGGGAAATGCGTACTCCAGGGGTCTCAAACTGGCGACCCGTGGGCCACATGCGCCCCAATCGATTACATGCGGCCCCCCATAATATCATGTTATAATGAAAACATGGCCCACGACCTCACCGTCTTTTAAACACAGTGTGTAGCTGAGGCACAGCTGCCAGCGAGGTGATAGAACATATTATATGTTTGCTAGCAATATTTATTATAACAGTAATAATAATACATTTGGTCATTATTATCCCATTATTAAATGTATCATATACAATATTCAAATACATATATAAATACACTTGTTAGGGCGTGAACCACAGATAGCAGCGGCCGAAACGGGTCCTGGTGCAATTGTCCACACTATTATTTATGTAATTTAATATAAATGTCTGTTTTTTATATTAATACATTCATTTTGCATCATAAATAGTATTATTAAGTATATGTGTGATATCATGATTCAATATTGTGAACAGTTGTTTTTTTTCCCACTTTTTGTTCTCTAGGCCGGCCCCCTCTTGACCACAATAGATGTGCATTGGCCCCCAGGTCATTTGAATTTGAGACCCCTGTTGTACTATATACAGTACTTTTAATTAAATAAAATACTATAGAAACTAAAAAACAAATATATAAAACAAGTCATCAAAAAAGTGAGAACAAAATGCACAATTTGTAATAACTGACTGATGAATAAATAATAGCCGTCCCTTTAAAATAATGGCATATCGGCATGATTAAGTAAATTAATTGGTCTACCTTTAATCTAAATAGCATTAGTTGTCATTTGACCAGTTCAGGACAACACAACAAATTGTAAACACAATTTTTCAAACTTTGACATCTAAAGTTGGCAACAGTATTTTTTCCTTAGTCTTTTTCACATTGTGTGTGTAAATATCCAGCTGTGTTTCCGTCAAACTCAGTATTTACTCCCATTTTAGCTCTGGTTTGGTTTCCATCACATCCTGAAAGAAACGTGTGTCTCCACTGATAATACATGCTCAACTGTGTTCATCAGCCCTGAACTCTTTCTGTTTGTTGCATGAGAAAGTTGTAAGAAAGTATGAGTGGTTTGATTTAAAAATGTTTCCACATAGTGCTCTATGTAAATTTTACATAGAGCACTATGTGGAAACATTTTTACATAGAGCACTGTTCCTAAGTTTAACATTTAATGTTAAACTTAGGAACAAGACGTTTCAGGTTGTTCAGTGTATGTTTTATAAGAAGATACTTCATTAATTGTATCATGGAGTTGTTTATAGGTTATTATGCTATTATTTTACTGCTCCCGCCAACTTGAGATAAAAACAGCGTTGTATGTGGCCCCTGGACTAAAATGAGTTTGAAACCCTTGCCTTACAGAGTGCTGACAACAACAATACCGCTGCAAATCATAGGGGGGCAGTGTAGCTAATAGCTAATCATTTTCAACAGAAAATCAACGATACGGCCATGTTTGTTGTCTTATTCTGAAAGGCGCCTTATCACGTCGTCCTCCAACATCGCCATGTTTGTGAGATGTTGTCATCTCTTACCTCTCTATGTTGCCCTCTAGTGGATGTATCACTGAACAACCATGCCAAAGTGAAGGGCAAAAGGACATGTTTGTGGTTCAATGATATTTAACTATCCCATAGACCGGAAGTTCCAATTAACGCTGTTTTTTTGTTGTGTATCTGCTCCATTACCTTGTTTATGAAGCCCTAAAGCTTTGAAACAAACAGTTCAGCCACTGCTGAGAACACTGGGTTTTATTGTATCTGCAAGCGGTCTAAAAAAGCCTGGAATCGTGATGTAAGTATCCCGTCTCCTGAACAGTACATCCTCCTGCTCTAGGCGCAAGTGAGGTTGCGTACACTGAACCGCAGAAGAAGAAGAACGCCCATCGTGGTGGTGGCATACACTGGCCATTATAGTGACATCTAGTGGTCACATGTTGATGATGAGGCGACAAAGCCCTCTAATGGCGAAAGTATTTATGACAGGAGCCAAGGACTAAGTCGAGGGACACGTCTATCGATTCCCTTCTGCTTTTACCCATTTCTATGTAAGTGGACATGAGTTCATTTTCACAGTTTACCGGTGTGGAGTTTCTTCGGCGCTGTCGCTCAGTGATGTCTGGCGTGCTGGCCGAGGACACCCTCCAGCGCTCGGCGGTGCTCTTGTGTGGGTGGTGATGGGAGCAAGCTTTCAGTGGACTGGTAGAGGCTGAGGATGGGGCAGCGGACAGAGTCTGAGTGACACATACAAAGACACTCTGGCTGCTTTGTCCATTCAGACCAGAGGTGGGAAAAGTACTAAAATATTGTACTCAAGTAAAAGTACCAATACTTTGTCGAAATATTACTCGAGTAGAACTAAAAGTAGTCATCTGAAAATGTACTCAAGTAGAAGTAAAAAGTAGTTCATTTGAAATGTACTTTAAGTAAAAGTTACTGAGTTACTAGAAATATGACAAGGGGTCAGAAATCCAAAACTATTTTGGAGCTAATGCGCCCGATGCAACACAGGATATTACGTCACTTTTGGCGTAGCGCCCTCTATGTTCACGCGCCAGTGCTGTTGCTATCACATCATCATTGGTCTGGTTCTGCTGTATATTTTCCCCTGTAGGTCTTCATTGTGCTGAATTTTTATTTTTACGCAGTAACGGATAGGATTTATAAAGTAACTAAGTACAATACTTGAGTCAATACGTACTCAAGTAAAATACAAAATCCTGATTATAAATTGTACTTAAAAAATACAAAATACACAACAAAAAGTATTCAATACAGTAACTTGAGTAAATGTATTTTGTTACTTTCCACCTCTGATTCAGACGAGAAGATCGCAGCCTCCCTAAAATGAGGCCTTTTGCCTAATATACATATAAAATGCTTAGTGGAAGCTAGGAAAATGAAAAAAAAAGATGATACACATACTTAATACAAATCATGTTATGGGTAGAATATTCAATATCTTAAATAAATCTGTTTTTTTTTAAAAAGTCACAAATGATTCATACATTTTTTTCAGCTTCTCACATGTGACAGTTTGAGTCTTTTCTGATTTGTTTTTATGAAACAAGACATTTGAGGACATCACCTTTGGCTCCAAAAAGCCTTGGTGTATATTTCTCTCCACTTAGTCACTTTTCTTTAGCAAACAATCAATAATTGACAATGAAAGTAACTAAAATGTAAAAAAAACAAAAAACTGTCCAAAAATAGATTGTACAGGTGGTACTAAATAAATGAAGCTGTTTTGTTTCTGACTTTGATGTTATGAGCCACTTTTATCGTCTGAATATGCCATGAATACGTGAGGTAAAGAAGACCAACAAGTTCCTCCCTCTCTGCAAACTAAACTTAGGGTTGTGTCGCTGATCGGGGTCTCACACTCACGAGAGTCGCTGCTGTTGAGGAGGGTGGCGGCGCTGCGACTGCGGGCCAGGAAGGACAGCGTCGGGGTCATGAGCCTCTCCACGATCCGACTCTCCCATGGGCTGAGACGCAGACTGCGGGCTGACACAAGAGGGCGCTGTTAGTGTCGGGTGACTGTTATAGAAACACACATAAGCACACACACACACGCAGACACACACTTACTGTCTGCCTCTGCAGACTGGAGTTTGTGCGATGCATTCAGGCGCTGCTGAAAAACGTGATCCCTTCTTAAATAAACTCGTTCAAAGTAGGATGATCAGGTTGGGAAGTCTGAGAAAATGTCACCAGGTTATGAGAGTAAAAAACAAATGAACGCATGTCTGTCGGTTTGAGGTCCAGTGTGTAAGAAACAGTGACATCTAATGGTGAGACTGCAGGTCCTGGTTTGTCCTTTCAAAGCTGCTACAGAAAACTGTGGTGCAGGATGGCAGCCTCTATAAAGCCATTGTCATTATACACTGATACTAACAAGATATACTACCTTTATAAGTAGTATAATGAATTTCTGCCAATACACATAAATGGACCATTAAATTGTGTTTTTTTAAATAGCACATAAATGCAACAGCTGCTCTTATGGAATCTGGTTTATATTTAAAACTTCCGATGTAATTTTACAGCAGCATTTGTATGTGATGACCTGAGATACATAAACACAACACTTCTAACTGTTTTAGCTCCACCCACTAACCTGCTGCTATATTACCTCTCAGGGCCGCAGTGGAAATATGTATTTTTTTTAATGAAATGAATGTGCTACAAAATGTTTGTAAACCACAGACTCCAGTCTACCAATCACACTCAACTGTACAGAGATTTACACAAGATGGATGAGTGGACCTTAGCCTATGTGTTACACGCAGGACAAACCACACATGGGAGCAAACCCAGATGAATCGTCATTACTTACCACTCAAAAACACACCACACGTCAGCCACAGAGGCCATTTACTTGACCTCACTCACACCCAGTACAGTGCAAAATGCTTGTCAGTTCTTGGTGAGTTCAGAATTAGTGTTTTTGTTTTCTTATTCCCTCAATGCAATACACACATACACTGGTCTGACCTTGACGCCACTCTGCTGGTATGCAGTGTTTATGTGAGGGTCACTGAGTGTCACATGATGGAGACTCAGCACTGTGGCACGAAAACCCAATGCATTGTAATGGACGGATGAAAACAGTACGTAGACACATAACGTATTCATACTTTCTCTCACGGGCAAAAGTAATGTCAGATTAATCTTTGAGTCGAGCAAAGATCAGCCTGAAGGTTTGTGTTAGAAGCTATGGATTTCATAAAGTGCAAGACACACACTGGACACGTACACGAGAGATATGATAGTGACGAATGAGAGCTCACTCTTCACATAAAGGAGGAGACAAAAGTCAAACACAATCTGGAACTCAGAGACAAACAGTGCAGTGCAGCGTTTTTCTCACCAATGTTATGACTGCAAACAGAGGTGTAAAGTACATTTATTCAAGTTCTGTACTTAAGTGTTTTCCTTCATTATTATTAATGATATGAATGAAATAATATTTTTTAAATAATTTTACAAAGAAATTGTAATGCACAGTTCAGCCACAGGAACTGAACCAGGGGTCTCAAACTTGCCCCCAATCAATTCCATGCATCTTGCCAATTAAAATCAAGTTATAATGTGCTATTGCTGTATGTTTTTGTACAATAAATGTGGTTTTATTGTGAAATTGAAATCATTCCCCATCAAAAATGCATTTTGAATCTCTGTGAAATATTATTAGGAATATCATTTTTTACATAGTTATGATGAATTGTGATAATAATGTTAAGATCATATCACCAACCTGTATGGACATTATGTTTTTTCCCTTAAAAAAATTCAATTCAAATTCAATTGACCAGCCCAGGCTGACCAAACTAGCCGTTCAGTGGCCCAAAACAGTAACTAAACAGTAACAGGCCTTTTTTAGGAGGAGTGCACGATATTAACGTCACAATATCGGTATCAGCCGATATTGGATTAAAAATATATTATCAAACATCGCAAAACAAGCCAAGATCCACTGATATGATTAATGACTAAGCTGCTACCTCCTTCTGTGCTGGCACCCTCTATCCAACTCATCTTTTTTATCTTTATTTATTTTGCATAATAAAGAAAATGTATATCTACACCTGCTGCGTCATAAGTATGAAAATTATTATGTTAAGAGCAGAAGTGACTAAATGACCTATGCACCAGATCACAGGGAAACACATATACAGTATATATTTGGTTATTGGCCCAAAGCCTTTATATCAGCATATCATTTTTTACCCATAACTAAAATATTGTTATGATTTACCCATTTACCCATAACAGCCCTGCTCAGGGGGTGGTACTTTCAGTTATTCCAGGAACCATCCGTGTGTATGGTAGCGTTTGCAGTGCTACATTTCCAACTGCTCAGAGCTATCGTCACATTTTATTCCACTTGCTATTAAAAAAAACATGAATCAGATGAGCAAACCGAATCCTGAAAATCCTCAGTTCTGCACCAGCGCTTCATTTCAGCTTATCATCATAATCCCCTCACATTAAACAGCTCACATCCACAGAAAGTTTCTACTGACGTCCCATCTCTCACATCAAAAACATGGTGGTGGAGAGGTTTCACTTTTACAACTTCACTTTTTTGCTGTTGTGTTGAGCTTGATTTAAAACATATAAAAACCATTGTTAAATGTGTTCACATCATGCTGATTAAGCCTATCAGCTCCATGCGGCTCTCTCTGCGTTTCTCAGTAAAGATGTGTTTAGATGTTCTGTCGCTCGGCTATGTTCCCAAAAGCAAGACTTGGTTGGAGTGTGACTGAAAACACAAAGAAGTGACCACAAAAAGTGAATTCTACTGCTCAGAAAATCTAGTCAATGTACAATTTGGTGGGACAAACACTTCTTATCCCCGCCCGCCCCTGTTCTGCTGCTGTATACACTCAAACACTCCCTCAGTCAGGCCTGATAGTATAGGACACAGCATACACAATAATGTTACATATTTTTCTGTTCAAAAAGACCAAACAGAAGCAGAATAATAACATCAACAACAACATCAAAATCACCATAGGTCACATACTGCAGCAACACTCTTCGAATCACTGACCAGCTTTCCTCATGCACAGCAGAACAGGCAGTTTCTTCTGGTGTAAACTACATGAATCATATTCGCAACCTGTTTTATGAGTAGCTGATAAGCCGACTACCTTCTTCCCTGTTGCCAGGCAACAATGGTATCCCTTCTCCTCCTCCTCCTCCTTCTCCAATGCGGCAAGAGGAGGGCGAGCTGCTGCCTGGTGATCAATTTGCTCAACCTGGAGATAGAATGATCTATAAATGTAACCTCCCCTCCTCCACACACTGTGCACAGCGATTTCCAACAGCAGAATCACCAGGTCTGATGTCGACCCTGACCCTGCAGAAATCTGATTAAGCCGCGTTCATGTGCCTGCCGTTATCAGAGGATCTGTAGCCGTGGAGATCAAGCAATAATCTGAGTCTCTATAGAAACCAAGAGCCAAACTGCTGACTGCAACTGTGATGACGCGAGTTATGAGACGCAACAAGCCTGATATGATGACAGTGCTTGTTTATGTACATGTGGCAACTCAGGAGTCTGATGAAATGAGCTGAATATAACAAAATCTCTTCACATGGGCAGTGTGTTGTTGCCAGTTGTCACCATGACAAGTTTCATTTCATAACATAAAAAATACCCCCCTTTTCAACATCTTTTTCACATTATATCAACACAAATCTTGAGTTATTGTGATGGATTTCCTTGTTTATACATAACATTTTTACATTTCTTTACAAGCTTTTCTTGTTCTAATATTCCAGTTAAAGAACAGGAAAAAAGTTTATATTCTAACATATTTTGAATCAATCACAAAGATAGTTTAATGTATAATTTGTGGCCTCAGAGGATTTCTCCACCTTCGTTCTGAATTTTAATCCAGCTCCTCAATGACATTCACATTTGTGGCATTGAGTGAATTATTGATAAGTGATGGACTGGATTGAAGTTTAGATCCTCTCTAGATGAATTATAATAACTTAAATAACCCCATATTTCCATTTATAAAGTCCTCATGTGGTCAGATTTTTTGAATTGTATTGTTTTACAATACTAAGGCAACACTGACATATTATAATACAAATAATAACATGGTTAAATCATTCTTAAAAGCAAAGGTAAAGATATATACTATGCTTATGTCTATCCGTGTTGATTGTGAAAATACAATTACAATGCACTGATTCTTTATTTTGTATTATTTGATTGTTGTTTGTTGTTTTGATTTAACCATGTTTTGCTTGTGTAATATTTTGTAAATATTTATGATGTAACAAGTTATAGTGATGTTTTGTCATGATTAATGTAAAACACAAAACTGATTGTTGAAATGTTGTTTGTCATGTTGGCTGTGACGCAGTGAAAACCTAACAAAGTACAAAACAGACTCACTCCTGCAACATAAAATACAACACAACAGTAGTGTACAATACAGTGAATGAGCAGTTAGTTACTGTACTTCATTTGCATCAGTGACACTTATTCCACTAATTCCACCACCACCATTACACCAAACCACCAACAGTCAAGTGGAGGAGGGGACAACTTAAAAAATAGAAGGTGCTGCTGAGTCAAAGATGTGAACGTATGAACCCATGAAAAGCAAAAAAATGCACCAAAAATCATATCACAAAACATGGCTGATTCATGTCGAGGTGAAAGGGAGGCTGATCAAAAATGCAGAGGAGACTTAAATCAACGACAACCACCAACTGAAATAAACAAATAAAAAAAAAAAACACGATGCACACGAGAACGAGAGCGTGTGAGGAGAGTAGGTGGTAAATGACCAGTCACCAAGCACAGGCAGGCAGGCAGGCCACCAGAGACGACAGTTATAATCAAATGAATTCAAAAAATAAACCAAAAGGGAAGAGGGTGGAGGGGGATGAAGAGGAAAAGGGTGAGAGGAGGGAGGAAGAGGAGGAGGAAGCCTGGTGGACACTGAAGTTTGGACGTCCTTACTTCTGTTAGGGGAGTTCCAGAGCGTGGCAGAGGACTTGGACAGCCTGTTGTTAATGACAGGGTCCACCTGTCTCGGCAAGTTGACTGTGGAGGCCGAGCATCTGCCTGCACCGGAGAGAACGCAACAGACAACAACTGTTCACAAGGCGAGTGCCGAGGAGCGACGATCGAGGATCGACTGCCTCGGTTCTGGCTCTGGAGGAGGAGGGCGGGGGACTGCGCCGCTCTCTGAGGTCAAAGTGGCTTCTCATTACAGGAATTAATCAGAATTCAGATATGGGGTGGGGGGGGGAGAGAGAAGGAGGGAACTTTGAGGAAAGTATGGGAAGGGGAGTGGAATAGTTAAAGTTTTTTCCTCTTTTTTTCCTGCTCACACGCTCTCGCACACATCCACAAATTAAATGCGGCTTCTCTTGCATTTCTTCCCTTCCATCCAACAAAAATATCTACGGTCAGAGATCCTCGTTTTTCATATGTACACCTAAATATCTGACGAGGAATGATTGTCGGGCTGACTGCGGTCACATCAACTGACAGGGTCATTTCAAGTAAAATGTTAATGTTTTTCTGCACTACCATTGTGTAATGTGGTGTAAAGACTTGACGAATAGATGTATAACATGTAAAAAAGAATAACTAAACTAAAACTGCTAAGTGACCTAGTGTTTCACTCTAGAACCTGGGTTTACAATTTACGGCATGACAGTGAACGCAACACACGGTGGATTTTTTTTTATCCTCCTCCTCCACAACAACTCATAATAAGACAATTAATTGATTGCCATTAATGGTGAATCTGAAATGTTATTATATTCATATGTAGGGATAGCCTTTTTCTAAAGTATCTACCGAGACTGATATCAGTCCAAAACAGCCATTTTAGACGTTTTAAACTATGGGCTAGGCATTTCACGCTATTTCAAAGATATCATTCTCCAGCTATGTAACAAATACTCTCTCATAAAGAAGAAATAAGCCGCCCACAACACAACTCTATTTACATTTATACAGTCGCATAGTGAAGCATGCAACATATTGGATTTTTGATTATATCTGATTTCTTATCTTATCGGACCGATTGAGTATGGTAGTATGGCTCATCCCTATTCATAACTGCTGGTGATAACTCATAAGGCTGTTAGGGTTACACACGATACCTTCCCACTCGTCTTTCAGCACTGAAACTCATTTTCACCATGAAAAACAGAGGAATTTAAGAAAAGTTTAGCATGATAATTGACTGCGCAGGTTTCCACCCGCCTTAATGACCTCAAACCCCTTCACGAGCAGTTTTCCTCGGGTTGCATCAGTTGGACCAGTGAGTCACAGTCTGTGCGGCGTTACTCAACATGAGCATTCGAGTTACAGCGAGGACGCAAAACACATTCCTGTTTTTGTTTCCCGTACGCGTCAGGCCGGGTTTTCATGTGAGACTCACTTTCTCTGCGAGAGGTCTGGTTGAGTCCGCCCGCCCACGACCATCTTTGCTGGCGGATCTCGGCCCACGTCTTCTTCGTGGACCTTTTGATAGCTGCCTCATATCTTTCCTGCGGGAGCAGACAGTCAAGAGTCAGTCAGAGAGTTCACACCCACCACGGGTGATTTGATAGTGTACCATTAAAGCAGAATTTTCCCAGTGTTTGTGTTCTTTAAGCGGAAAATAAATCAACTTTTCCACTGGACAAAAGTTTGTATTGGCACTGAAGGAGTTTTTAGTATAATTCTTATTGTTCTATGCAATGAATCAGGTTTTTAAAGGCCTTAACATGCACAACATCTTGCACCCAAGTCAGTTGTGGTGAAAATGTACGTGTGAAAAGGGTTTTGGTGAGTGGGTGGGGCCAATTGTGAGTGGGCAAAAAACACATTTTACGTAGGGTTTCACGTACATGAACAACACGGATGGGACACGCATGATAAGCTATGCCCCAAAACCAACCGAACAGTGGTCATTTTTTATGGAAGGTTGATAAAGGGGACTAGTGGAAAGTGGAATGTGCAACTTGAGACGAGAAGACACAAGAAGACATTTCACTTTTTTATAGGAACCAATGCTGTGATCAATAACTGTTCGTTTAAAACCCAGAGCCAGGAAAATCTGCAGTCCTGGAAAAGTGGCTACATGGAAATACTTGGCATCTCAAGAGTTTTCCAGTGGTCAATATAATTCAACCTCTCTGACTTTATCTAACGCTGAATATTTTGCAGAGCAGAGCAGATTTCAGCGTGAGGCTATAAAATAAAGCGATAATAATAAAAGAACAAGCACAGTTCTGAGCCACTGTATGAGGCCATTACAAATCTCTGTCACCTTGTTCTTCTCTAGTTTCTGTCTCTGTTTCTCCTCCAGCAGTGATCGGCGTTTCTCGGCCTTCAGTCGCTGCTCCTCCAGCTTCCTCCTGCGCTCCTCCAGCTGGCTGTCCCTCAGACGCCGGGCCTTCTCCTCCTTCCCCAGCCACTGGGCTTTCTTCGCCGCTGAATAAAAAAAACACATTCATCATGTTTAGGAAGATTCCTTCTTCTTGTTATTGACCAAATAACTCCCACTGGGAGATGACGCAAAGGATCCTTGTTTTGTTTTCTACAACCCACTTTTGATGAAACCATCCACACTTTTGGTTAAGGTTAGTGAAAGGGTTTGGTTAAGTCTGTGAGTCAAGGATTTCGTCACACAGAACTGGGTACTTTTTCATTTTAAGTGGGTGGTAAAATCAATGGAAGCAGCCAGGATGAAAAAAAAAAGCTTTTAGATGAAAAACTAGAAAAAAAACAGCCATGTTGGAGGCTTCCTTTAGTTCCTGTACTACTTGGACCACTGTGCACTGTAGACGTACTCTTCTCAGTTTTCTTAATTTGGCGTTACTTACCATCTCAACCATGTTAAACCGTTGCTGTGTCGTGGGGTGTAACAGCGCAACACACAATCGCAATTGGCGAGATTAACTTTTCACCATATTCCTGCTTGGAGGCGCAACCACAGAGACCCAAGTATCCGAGTCGTCGGTCACAAGATAAACATAATGAGTCCGTGCATGACTTAAAAGAGATTTTCTTTTTTGTTTTTGTTTTGTTTTTTTAAATAAATAAATACATGTTTCTGTCTTTTTCTGAGGTTAATTAATCTAATGTATAATCACTGAAAGCTTTTGAAAGAGAGGGTTGGTGAAAACAGATGGAAGCCTCTGTGTTTGTTCCACTCCTGATAACAGTAAATACGCCATGGTTTCCTGCTGAGTGTTAGCAGCCTCCAGCAGATCCCACTTCTCTCTTTGCTGTGGCTCATTTCTTCTGCTAACAATTACAATCAATTACAGTAAACTGTCTTCATGTTGGACAGCATCTGTTTCATGACTGTAATAAGAGTTGCACTTTTCTATGTCTATATTTCTGAGCAGGCTGAAGGGGTTGAAACAGTGTGAGGCTCAGAACTAAGGATGATGTGAAAGGATTTAACAAACGACGCTGGCGTGAAAATATGATCCGCTGTGAGTTTCAGGATTGGATTGAGCGGCTCTAGGAGGATGTGACAGTGGTTTTTGTGAGGCAACGTAGCTTCGTATTGAGTTTGGAATTCTGCAGCTTAGTGTCACTAATAAGCCAAAGAGGCGAACAAAGTATGAGCCTCATGAACATTGTGAAAGCCTTTTTTACTCCTCTGAATCTAATTCCTGACCAAAAATGCAATTATGTTGTTGGCAGAAAGGAAAATCTGCGTGACAGTGTGCTTTTTGTGTTAAATCATTTTGTGCAAAGCTACTGTTGCATAACACAGTTCTTTACTATTATGTTCTGATTGAGTTGTAAATTAAAGGGATAATTCACACAAAATATTCACTCATCATCTACTCACCACTAGGGTGGGTGAAGTTTCAGCATCCAAAAAACACTTTTGGAAGTTTAGGGTTTCGGCAAAATCCAATGCAACAGAGCAGTAGTGAGAAAATATTGAGTTCTCAGAGTATCACATGATCACCAATGTTAAAATACAGCGGTGTCAATAGGCTGAACAAAGTCAGACATACGACAGGAGGCAGATTTGTTCCCAATAAGATCATTTGTATGTAATGTCTTTAGCATAATATGCTAAAGACATTCGTATAGCCTCTTTCACACTGAAATTAGCAGGTATAGCTAGGTGAACATAAAAACTAATACCATTTCCATTGCCCTTTCAATTGATTGTTGAGTTGACGATGTCATGCATGAAGCATCACTTACAACTTCTGCTAAAATATATGACTGCTCCTTTACTTTTCCCCCTATGTCAGATAGGAGTGGCTCCAGCCTGCGCAACCATTATGTGGAGGATGGAGCTGTAAACAGTGAGTGAGGAGTGGTCACCATTGCCTGAAACTCCAAAAATGTTATGTGGTCAGAAACTTTAACCACTTTCCCATTGACTCTGTGGTAAATAAATAAATAAATAAATAAATACATAATAAATAATGAATTTCAATTGTTGGGATCAACAATTCCTTTAAAGGAGCATGCACTTTTGTTCATGCCCTGCATACTTCTCATGCTCCCCATGGACAAAACATTGCACCATGCAAAGACAAACAGAAGCAGACTGTGGACAGACAGTGGAACTACACTGATCTCAAAGCAACTGGAGCGCAGTTAACTGCGGGTTTTATTGATTCAAGCGCAGCAGAAATCCCCTCAAACTGTGGCTCGACTGCAGCATGACCACGTTATTGATGCTGATGAAAGTAGTGATTAAATCTAATCTGTATGAGAGGCCTGCGCTCAGTTCACGTTAATGACTGCTCATTTTTCACGCCAAGTGCCTTAAGGCCACATTATACTTCTCCGACTAATGCATTATCTGACTGCGTAACCACGGAGACCCCTCATACTTCTGCGTCGTGGTGACGGATACGCGCTGCAATTTCCTGCCCGATCAGTAGGGGTCGCTGCGCAAGATTGTTGTGCTTTTGGCTACAGTGAGCAATGGCGTCCGAGAGAGAAAGACTGTGAGCCGGCACAGAGCAGCTTAGCTCGGCCTGTCCTGAGGACCAATCGCAGCTCTTGCCGTCTCCGTTGTCCCTTGACGGAGTGACGAACACTTAAAAAATATTTTGTGCAGTCGTCGACGCAGAGCCTGTCAGAGAGCCTCTGCGTCGACGTAGAGCACTTTACGCAGGAGTATAAATTGGGCTTTAGGCTCCGATGGACATCTCTGCGGGGAAACGCCCACCAAGCTGCGCTCTGATTGGCTGCTTCACTCTTTGGCCGTCGTCCTTCAGGGAGAAGCCCCATGTTTGGATACTATAGATATCATCTTTCCCCACTCTGGAATAGAATGATATTTTCATAAGGAGTTTCATTCTGCAGCCATAAAATAAAAACCATGATTACAGGTTTGAAACATGCAGGAAATGTGAGGCAAAACTTAACTTAAATTGAGCATGAGTGGAAACATTAAGCGAAAAAAGCAGCAAGTTCACGGGGTTCATGAGCTTTTTACCTAATGAATGACAGAAAAATAACCAATTGTTGATGGGGGATGAAGAAAGAGGAAGATGTGTTTTTGGCAGCAGCAGTGGGAAATGGAAGGAAATGGGATTATTCCCAAATGACATGACTGCTGCAAACGCTCCAGGTTTTAGCGAAGCCCCTTACCTTGCAACTGAGTTTGCTGTTCTGAGAGCCATGCAAGGAGAAACAGTGAGAGGTCAATAACAGTCAGTCACATCAGAGCAGAGTGACACACACAGAAAGAGGGAATTTATCACAGCAGGGTTAATAATAGAGATGCTAGTGAGACTTATCGAAGCACATTATGCTTCATTTTGGTTAGAATAAGTGAGTTCTGCTGTAAACATTCACTGTCAAGATGATCAGTTCTTACCGATATATCTGGCCCGCTCTTCCCTCCGCTCCTTGGCAAGTTTCTGTCGCTGCTCTGAGCTCATGGAATCTACAGAGGGGAGAGAAATCACGGCAGAGGAGCAGGACATCAAGTTAGAGATGATTTACAAAACATAACAAGCTTCATGAAGTCAACACCAAAAATCATCACTTATCTATAATCGTATTGGTATTAATTATTTCATCTAGGGCTGAAACTATTGATTATTTTCATTGTCAATTGTTTCTTTAAAAAATGCTATAATAACAGAAAATAGTTGACGATTAATTTCAGTAATCGATTAATAATAGATTGAGTAATTCTTTCAGCCCTAATTTCATCAACTCATGTTTTGACATATTGGTGAGATTAAGGTCAGAGATTTGTTCACATAGTTACTCTGCATTACATGTGTACGATATGTATGTTACTGGATTATTCATGTAGGGGGCGCACAACAAAATCCACGATTTGACACATGATTTGTGTAAATGGGTGATAAAGGTTTGGTTGAATTAAATAAAAAATATGGAGAATGTTTCTGTGTAATTTATAGCCAAGTTTCATAAGAACTTCTTCACTTCACCGCAGCCTAACCTTGCACAATTTAAGGGTGAACAGTGAGGGCTGTGGGTTTTGGAGAAAAACAGAGACATTGTTATTGTTCCCAGGTACTTAAAATGTAATTTCTCCAAGGAATGACGCCACAGAGGAGATCTGACTTTCACTGGAATGAGTTAGAGGCAAAGGACTAAAACCGCTATGTATAACTACATTATATATAAACCCAGAAACCACTAAGACTTTCAGGCACATGTCTTCATTGAGATTCAAGGTTAGAGCAGCTCCATCTCTTCCGATGTGTAGCTGTGTTTTGAGCGTAACGGTACACTTTCAGCAGTGACATTCAGTATGAATCTTTATGTTATCTGAAAGTCTTAGCGGTGTAAACATGAGGATTTGTGTTGCTTTTCCCGCCCTTAATCTGGCTGTGAAAAGCCACGACTGAAGAACCGCGTACACACCCGTGAACCCCTGGGGTGCTCGCCGAGCCCTGCCCTTCTGCTTTTGTGGTTCTCCTTCATGCTGATGTAATATGTGTGCCATGTGCGTGTTCTCAGCCAATCACAGGCAGCCGTGTAGCACTTCCGTCTCCATAGCAACCTGCTCTACCTTTCAGTGAGTTTCCTTCACTGATTTAGTATGGCCTCTATGCAGATGCTGTAGAGTGAAAATAAATCTCATGGTCCTGCTGGGGCCAGTGTGCCACTGAAGACGTCACTTCGCCCTCCTCCCCCTCCTCACCCCACACTCCACCAGTCTCCCTCTGCTATTCACATGGTGATTTGGCTTTTGGCCACAACCATCTGTTGGGTAAAGGCCACATTATACTTCTCCGACAGCGTAATGCGTTATCCGACTGCGTAACCACGGAGCCTTCATACTTCTGCGTCATGGACGGATACGCACTGCAAGTTCCCGCCCGATCAGTAGGGGTGTGTGCTTTTGGCTACAGTGACCAATAGCGTCCGAGAGAGAAAGAGAGAGAAAGACTGTTGAGATATGACGTAGTTATAGTTTGGCAGCGACATTGTCGGCGGTGATCAGCTCGGTGCGCACTGTGAGCCGACACAGAGCAGCTTCGCTCGGCCTGTCCTGAGGACCAATCGCAGCTCTTGCCGTCTCCGTTGTCCCTTGACGGAGTGACGGACACTTAAAAAATATTTTGTGCCGTCCGAGACGACGCAGAGGCTCTGCCCGACAGGCTCTGCGTCGACGCAGAGCACTTTACGCAGGAGCATAAATTGGGCTTAAGAATGACTCAATTTACATCCAAACATGTATTAGGACAAACAGTGAATGAAAATCATTTACATTTATAACACATATATATTGAAAGTGAGAGTCACTGTGCAATCAGTGGAAACTGCAGTGGTGCTGAGGAAACTGACTGACTGCTAATTTTACACGGCAACACAAAATTAATAAACTGCAGAAGATGGTTCGGTTATTTTTGTCTTTCATTCTTCAGTTTCTATTATAATAATCACCTTTTGTTTGCTATTATGACTCCATATAATGAACTTGGGCTAGCTCTGTTGCCCTTACAGCAAGAAGGTCACTGGTTCGAATCCCAGTTCAATCATTCTTTATGGTGTTTTCTATGTGCTTGTTGAGGATTCTCTTTGGGTATTCTGGTTTCCCAGATTAATTAGACACGAGGTGTGAATGTGAGAGTGAATGGTTGTTTGTCTCTGTATGTTGGTACTGTGATGGACTGGTGACCTGTCCATGTCAGCTGAGATTAGCTCAGTGACCGTCATGTGGAGGATAAAGTGATAGATAATGAATAAATCAATGACTAATGAACTTGATTGCTAATGAGCCAACAACTTGCAATGTGACTTGCAGGTGTTATAATGAGCATACATGTCTTTTTACTGCATTATCACCTTTTGCACTGAGCTAAATTTGTTTGAGTGTTACTAATTCAAGTATCTTTAAGTTTGTCAACTCATGCCAATGTGTTGTAAGTAATCATATTAAATGAATTATTTGATGATTTACTGCACAAGCTTAGCCTGACTAATGCCAAATGCAGTCTGGAAAGGGTTTAGTCACCTCATACTTAAAACTGAATAGACCTAAAACCAATCAGACCAATGAAGGAGTAGTTTTCTAGGAGCGATGACTAATGAAAGCAACAGACAAATCGAAAGACTGCTGCTCTTTAGTGGCTGCCATGTTGGATGTATACAAAAGCTGCTGGACAATGCTTCTCTGTAGTCCGTCTATAGTGTATCAGAGGCAAAGGATTGTGATCGGTTCCCTTTCTTAGGAGATTTTAAAGCGGACCTAGACTGGAAGTTCCAATTAACGCTGTTTTTTAGTGTGTATCTGCGTCATTACCTTGTTTAAGAAGCCCTGAAGGTTCAAAACAAACAGTTCAGCCACTGCTGAGAACGCTGTGTTTTATTGTAATCTCGGGCTCAGCGAGATCTCTGAAAAAACCCGGTCCGGTTACGTTAACAGCGGTTCTCCTGAACAGCAGATCCTCCTGCTCCGGGCACTAGTCCGGGCACATCCGGTTGCATACATCGAACCGCAGAAGAAGAATTACGTCCGTTGTGGAGGTGTTTCACGAGCGACAGTGTCTTCTGACTCTGGGTCTGACTCCGGGTCAAAGTCATAAAAGGGACTGCGGCGGGGAGTCGTGAAGAAGCTATTTTTAAACACTGTTAAAACAATGTTTTGATAATGAGTGCAGCCTTTGCGGACGCTCAGTGCTCACAGTGCCCGGCACAGAGGAGCGTTACCTCGGCCTGTCCTGATGAAATGATCCACTGGCTCAGACGGCTCCGTCATTACATACTTGGTGTGATCCATAGATTTGTTGTTGACATGTTGTTTTGTTTTAATGCAAACGTTTTGACCTGAAAGTGTGATTGTTTGTATAATATCAATGTTTAACTTATTGTAACGTTGAATTTTAGATTTATATTAAAGTCGCACTGTCATTGTATATGTATTTACATATAATGGACACTATTTTATAGTGTATAAAATATTTAAAATGTGAAAATAACAACAATTCATGTTTGTTTTTAGTTTTTTTAAAACTTTTTTCTCCTTCCAAAACTGACGCTTGTGATCGGCTCTCTCTGGTCATGTGCCATTCGACTCAACCGACAAACCGTACGGCGGCAGTCAGACCTCAGCAGCGATAATGTCGACAGCGCACAAGCTGTTCCTGGGCTGGAAATACAAAAACACTTCATACAGACAGACCAGAACCTGGTCCCGACCAGTTTAATCATAACATCGGATATAAAAGCGCTGCTGTTTCACTATTTAACTCATTTACGGCTGGCGTCACTAAAGTCCAGTGGAGCTGGTTCAGAACGGAGCATTTGTACAGAGGGAGAGATCGCGCTGATCCGCTGCTGTTTACTTTCTCTCTGAGCGTGTCGGCCTACAGATGTTCAGCTGCTCAGCATCAGGAGGTCATTTATTAGGCTATTGCCTATTTACCTTTATATACAGTCACCACTGAAAGAAGTTGTGCGCTCGCAGCAGGGCAGATAATTTAACTTAAAGTGGCCATGAATAAATTAATTGTTCCTCCTGTTATGTGTTGCCCAAACACAAATCTTGAGTAGGTCTACTCTGTTTTCTCACATTTAAAAATGTCTTTGTACAGAGACAACATGAGATTTGCTTGTAGCTACAGCACCTACAAAACCCACCATAACCTATTTTCATACGCACACCCAGCCTAGGTTTCAATAAAACACACACTGGCATTTTATAATTGTGATCAGTGAAACAATGAAAACAATATAAAACACAGTTTAAAACAACAGTTGTTGCTCTAAAGGTTCATATTTAATAGCAGCTCAATGTAGAGCTGTCAGAAATTAAGATCAGCCTCTTGTCATATTTGCAGCAACACTGTTGCTTCAGGCTTTTTTGTATCGCTCATACTCTCTTCATTAAAA
Source organism: Microchirus variegatus (assembly GCF_963457635.1). Taxonomy (NCBI): domain Eukaryota; kingdom Metazoa; phylum Chordata; class Actinopteri; order Pleuronectiformes; family Soleidae; genus Microchirus; species Microchirus variegatus. Next base: position 8,822,858 of record NC_139814.1, read on the forward strand.
TAACCTGCTCCTCTTGGCTAAAATCAGCCCATTGTCGCTCCATTTAGTGAGGAAGTGAGCCTCCTTCACAGTACAGGCCTAATGTCAGACTCATAATATATGGTTAAAAAAAAAGAGTCTTTTATTATGTTGTTTTTTATAGTCTTAAGTACTGCTGAAAGGTTTATCACACTATAGGTCTTAAAATGTGAAAATGGTTAACAGTTGAGAGATTTCATTCAAAATTAAGAAAAGTAATCAAAATGTAATCAAATGTAATTAGTTACATTACTTTGAGAAAGTAATTGAAATAATTACACTACTATTACATTTTCAACAGGGTAACTTGTAATTGTAACCAACTACATTTCCAAAGTAATCTTCCCAACACTGGTCGTGGATTATGATGAAAGAGTGGTAATGGTGGTGTTTGTGCCTCTTACTGTAGTTTAAATTTCAAAATAAATCATCCATTTGGATTGTTTGTCTTTGAGTTATTGTCACTGATTCATAGTGGGCAATATAATACAACAATAGAGTCAGGGCAGAAGTTTATATTGGGATGTCCAACACGAGAGGTCAGCATATCTAATCTGTTGACTGATTATGGAAGGATTCTCTTGCTTTCAGATGTTTTTACAGATGGTCTGCACCAGTGAAGGGATAGACCAAAAAGGCTTTTAGAAAGAAGTATTTTGTAGTATTTTGAAAATACAAAAATACAGTATTTTATTTTGATACATTTTTGGCTGCTGTATTTTGTAGCTTATTTTGATACATTCTTAAGGTACGTATTTTGTATTTTATTTGGAAATACATTTTGATGTATTTGTGACCATCCCTGTATGTAAGTAGACCTCCATAACTAACATATATGTGCAACAGGACCACTCTATGTGAGCTTTAAAGTCCGCCAAAACTGTGTCCTTGACAGCCGTCTGCTATAGTAAACTTGATGAAAAATGGGATTCATTACTGTGGTGCCACTTTTGACTTAAAACTGAGCTATGAGCAGCTCTTGTGCTTGACAGAGATCCACAAAAACACATCTTGTGTCATTATACCTTTCTTGGGCTGAGGGCTGCTGCAGCTGCCTGGTGTGGAGGGCCTGACGTCTGTCTTGGTTGAGACATCAGTCTTGGTGAAGGTGTCGCTTTTAGAGTCTGATTTAGGAGAAAGGTCTGAGACGGCTGAGTCGTCTGGAGTCAGGAGATCTTTGCCCAAAGACTTGTCCCCACTCTGGATAGACTGAGCATCTGTCTGCAGGGGCAGGGCTGCGGGACAGATAAAGTAGAAAATGTTATTATTATTATCATAAGGGGAAACTTGATCTACAGCAAACATCAAGATACATAAAAACATTAAAAAAAAAAAAAAAAGATACAGCTACCACATAAATAAAAACACACTGTCTCTCAATAAAAACAACACCAAAGACCTAGTATGATGCTGTCATGAGTGTGGAATCATGGGAATTGTTGTACGGGAAGAGCTTCAGAAACAGAGCATGCAGCAAACGACAATGAGTAGTTTTGATCCATTAGTGACAAATACAACTGATATAAGACAACATAATGGCTCATTTGTAAGACCAATATTATTTAGTTGTCATATGCGGAGCTTACAAATGAGGTTAAGCATTTGCTATGTTACTTTAGGGACATGGAGGGAACCAGAAGTGATGCAGTTAATGCTGTGAGTGTTAAACATTAGTGCATGACATAAGCAAAAGGTGACCAAAATAAAATGGCCCATTAATTTAATATAAATATGGATTTCTGTTGGAGATGTTGTGGCTTATGGAAGTATACTACCCAACAACATATATAACATTAGTTGTGTGGTCTTGTTTTTAGACATTTTTATGCAGAAATGGTACATACAATATCTTTAAGTGGTACACAGGTGAAACATAAATGGCAAAGGTAAAACATACGGAGGCCCTGAGATGCAAAACACAAACGCAAATCACAAAACACAACACAAATCAAAAACAGAAATCAAAAAACACAAATGCAAATCAAAATACACAAACGCAAATCAAAAACACAAAAACATTAACTCACAACGCAAACACAAAAGCAGAAAACACGAAAACATTGACTCACAACGCAAACACAAAAGCAGAAAACAAAAACATTAACTCACAAGCGAACATAAATCACACAACGCAAACACAAAAGCAGAAAACACAAAAATATTAACACAATTGTGTTTGCGTTGTGAGTTAATGTTTTGGTTTTCTGCTTTTGTGCTTGTGTTGTGTGATTTGTGTTTCCGTTTTGAGTTAATGTTTTTGTGTTTTTTGATTTGCGTTTGTGTTTTTTGATTTGCGTTTGTGATTTGTGTTGTGTTTTGTGATTTGCGTTTGCGTTTTGCACCTCAGGGCCACTGTATATACTGGATATATACAGTATATAAATCCTGACAACCTACATCCACTTCTTGTTGTCCCAATATTTTGCCTCATTTTGTGAAATCTTGTGTTCCAAATGTTTTGAATGTACATGCCGTTTCCAAAGCGACACTTTAGCGAGACTAAAGCAAATTACTGTCTTCTCTACGACTGCTCACACCTTAGCTTCTATCCAGTCTAAACACACCAGCAGCAGGTGCAATCAACAGAAAGCGTGGGAATAATATCTGAAATATGAAGTGGAACCAAGGCAACGTGCGTTTCAGATGTTTTGAATGTACATGCCGTTTCCAAGGCAACACTTCAGCGAGACTAGAGAAAATGATTGTCTTCTTGATGACTGCTCACACCTTCGCCAAACCCTGCAGTAGCTTCATTAGTACAACACTCTTGTCTAATTACAAATCATTAACTTCTCTTTTACACCTTAAGGCCACATTATACTTCTCCGACTGCGTATGCGTTATCCGTCTGCGTCACCACGGAGACGCCTCGAGCATTTATACTTCTGCGTCGTGGTGACGGACACTCGCTGCAATTTCCCGCCCGATCAGTAGGGGTCGCTGCGCAAGGTTGTTGTGCTTCTGGCTACAGTGAGCAATGGCGTCCGAGAAAGAAAGAGAGAGAAAGTCTGTTGTTGTTGAAACAGTGGCCGTTTCTCACTTTTCTGTGTGACGGAACGCAGTTTTAAGATAATTTGAGGCGAGAAATTGGCCATTTAGAGTCTAAACATGTGTTGTGTGTGTTAAGATATGACGTATTTATAGTTCGGCAGCGGCGTTATCGGCGGGGATCAGCTCCGCCTCTCTCAGGACGCCCGGAGCGCACTGAGAGCCGGCACAGAGCAGCTTAGCTCGGCCTGTCCTGAGGACCAATCGCAGCTCTTGCCGTCTCCGTAGTCCCTTGACGGAGTGACGGACACTTAAAAAATATTTCGTGCACCCGGAGACGACGCAGAGGCTCTTCGACAGGTTCTGCGTCGACGCTGAGTCTCTACGTAGCCTACGCAGAGCACTTTACGCAGAAGTATAAATTGGGCTTTATTCACACTCATCTGTCAATGTGTGGGGTCTAAACACAACAGCAGCAGGTGCAATCAACAGAAAGCGTGGGAATAATATCTGAAATATAAAGACTAACCAAGGCAACAGATTAATATTAAAATAGAAAAAAAAGATGGAACGACTAAGATACATTTCGCCCCAAATGGTGAGATTAAATTACTGATTATTGTGTGAGATTATTTAAAACTTTCTTCACTGACAAGAAGAAACGCTTAAATAATCGTTATCTAAATTGATCCATAAATCTGAAGCGCAAAGATTTAGTCAGATTGTCCGGGTTTGTGAGGAAATGATCTACAAATCGACAATAACCATTAAACCACCATCTATTAGTTGACTTAAGCTCATACAGTTTCCTAAAGCTAACTCTTTATGATCACTATGACCTGGATAACTCCCAAAGAACAATGAAAAAAGTTTCAGAATTTACATTTTTGACTTGATCTTCTGAATAATCAGCTGCTTGTCTTCGTTTTCTATCATCAAGAACTTTGGATTTGAACTATGGGACTTTCATTTTCACCAGTTACTGATATTTAACACTGAAACTGATTCAGTCTTGTTTTTCCTGAAAGTTACATGTGACAGGATAAGAAGATAAATGAAACTATCAGAATTGCAATGGATCAAGCTCTAGAAACGCCTAATTTCCCACAATGCATTTGTAAATCACTCCAAATGTGAACTTTAAAATCATCACAAGATGATCAGATTAGATTAGATTAAGATTAAGAACCCTTTAAGTCCCGCAAGGGGAAATTCAATTTAGCAGTGAGTTAGTGAACACACACAGCACACAGTGAGGTGTAGAACATGTAACCCAGCGCAGTGAGCTGCCATGCCAGTGAGCGGCGCTCGGGGAGCAGTGAGGGGGTTAGGTGCCTTGCTCAACAGCACTTCAGCTGTGGACTGGTCGGGGATTGAACCGGCTACCCTCCGGTCTCGAGCTCGAAGCCCTAACCACTAGGCCACAGCTGCCCCCCCAGCATGACAATATTTACTATATACTTTAATTATAACCTTATTTTGTCATGTCTGTTTCAGTGCCAATCCCAGGTGATTGGGCAAACAACAATTCACTCTCACACTTGTGGCCAATTTAGAGCGACCAACAATTTGCGTATTACAATTTTCCCAATTTTTGGACTGTGGCAGGAAACAAGAAAACCTGGAGAAAACCCACACACACACACATGCAAACTCTTGCAGAAGGGCCAGGTTGCGAGGGTCTTCTTGCTGTAAAAGTGCTAACCACTACACCAACCACCATTGTCAGAGTTTACCCAATGCTGATTAACTCTTTCTTTCTGCTTCTCAGTATAGCAATGTTTGTATCTTGTGTTGTTAAAGTGGATCTAGACCGGAAGTTCTAATTAACACTTTTTTTTTGTGTGTATCTGCTTCATTACCTTGTTTAAGAAGCCCTGAAGTTTCGAAACAAACAGTTCAGCCACAGCTGAGAACGCTGTGTTTTATTGTAATCTCGGGCTCAGAGAGATCTCTGAAAAAACTCGGTCCGGTTACGTAAACATCGGTTCTCCTGAACAGCAGATCCTCCTGCTCCGGGCACTAGTCCGGGCACATCCGGTTGCGTACATTGAACCGCAGAAGAAGAAGAACGTCTGTTGTGGAGGTGTTTCACGAACGACAGTGTCTTCTGACTCTGGGTCTGACTCCGGGTCAAAGTCATAAAAGGGACTGCGGCAGGGAGTCGTGAAGAAGCTATTTTTAAACACTGTTAAAACAATGTTTTGATAATGAGTATGATCCACCGTTCCAGAGGGGGGAGCTGCGCTTCTGAGAGCGGGTGTGCTGATTATGTCACTTCCGGGTACTGGCCAATCACAAGACAGTTGGGAAGGCTCTACACTGGCTGGCCAATCACAACACTCTGTCTTCTGGGTGTGAGATTTATGTCTAAAATATCACGGCTCAGCTCAGCAACAGCAACATTGCGCTAGTTAAGCAATCCGACTGCAAACAGGTTGGAGTGTGACTGAAAACTCAAAGAAGTGCCCATGAAAAAAGTGCTGCTGAAAAAACTGTATACGAACACAAATGCTGCCTCAGTGAAGTCTGATAGTATTGCATGACAGAGCCTGTTTTCAGACGAAGGACGCAGCAAACAAATAATGTTACATTGCTTCTGTTCATGAAGACAAACAGAAGCTGAGTAAAAAGATTAACAACAACAGGAATCAAAACACACACTGCAGCTTTAAATTCAGGTTTTCACTCCTGATCTCCTGAAATTCTTTCCTGAGTTAATAACCCACACACGTCTGTGTTATATCACATTACATCTGATTAGAGGCTGGACTGCAATACTCAAAAATAAGGAATAAGGAATCTTTGAAACACTCATGGGCACTGTCCATGTCTTCCCAGACACCCTCGTCATGAAGCCAGACCACCTGACCTCTGACCTCTGACCTCTATGTTGCAAAAACGGATAAAAACATATCTTGTTTTAATCCCACTCTGCTGACACTGAATTCTTCTGCTCAGCCACTGCTTGGTCTGAGTCCCTCCCCTTCCTTCAACGTCTCTTTCGCTCTCTCTCCCGCTGTCATGTGAGAGAAGTCGGTGACAAACTGCACCAAGCTGCATTGACGCACGGAGGGAGGACGGGGAGGGAGAAGGAGCAGGAAGGAAGAGAAGGGACAATCTGTGCTCCTCTACAAGGACGTGTGGAGAGCAAAAAGAGAGATTTATAGAGAAAGGACAATGAGAGAGCAGAAGAAAATGGTGCAGCAGGCTGTTTCTCTAAAGACAGAGGTAGAGTAGAACTAAAAAAAGACAAAAAAGGAGGAGAGATAAAGTCAGAAACAGCCATGTACAGAGACAAAGGAGCCTTGGAGAAAGCAAGGTGAGAGGCCGGAGGCTGGAGTTTGTCACTCGGTTCAACCACCGATGGGCAGATGGAGTATGACGCTCTCTTCAGGCCAGTCCAAATGCTCGCCGAACCACATAAATCACAGATTAACTCTGGGCTCTTCTCCAACTGCACCCACTGTACTTGAGAGCTTAGTGCACAGGCGGGCAGCACTACAGAATACTAATGGAGAGTTAATAGGGTGTGAATTAGTGTGTCTGTGTGTTTCAACTTCAGTAAAAGAGACATGCAGGGTCATGACACCACCACTATAACCTGATGTTTGAAAATAAAGGATTACAATTGGCCCAAAAGAGGATTTCAGTGCTGCTCTTGACTTGAGAAGATTACATGTTTTTGTATTTGACCAGTTTAGCAGCCTTATACGGCTGAAAATGAGAGAAACTGTGAGACGCCAAATGAAGGAATGATTGTTGGAAGATTAACTGAGAGTTTAAAAGCTGGGGAAGGCAGCACATTTTTCATGTCACTGATGAATAATTGCATAATAATCTCTCAGCATAAAATGGTGAGAGAGAACTACATGTATGCAGCCCCTTATAAGCTGGAAAAACAATTTGTTTTTATTTAAAAAACAAAATCATAAATTGTGCTATGGATTCTCCTGATGTTTTTAAAAACCCAAAAATGGAGAAGTTTTAAAGAATAATGCTGACTCAAGACAAACTGACGACACAGTTACACAGTCACCTCCTGGTTTGTTGTTATTGGCCAGAAGTCATTTCCGAAAGGAAGCAAACGATCTGCTTTTTAATACACCAGCATGTGATTTTACATTTTTACATTTTTAGGTGTGACAGTAGGCAAGAAATAAGAAGCTGAGACACTTGTCTGAACAAAGACTTTTTTTATATTTAAAAATTTCTTGGCTGTTCTACAAATAAGCTTTGCATACACATCAATTCAGAGGAAAGATAATTATTCAAGCACTGGTTTCAACTGCCTACACTGCAACGCAGCCTAAAAAAAACACTCTAAAAGAGAAGTGATCATGAAAAATGCAATAACACTATGTCAATATGGAAGGAGCATTTTTAGACACAGATATGGAGTCAGATTATTCAGGTTATAGAATGAACTGAAAGAGAGGCTGCATCCCAAAATGTTAAAATTTAATAAGCTGGAGATTAAACTCCACTATATCTCTTGCAATCCTGCCTACTACAGCTTTAATTAAATAGAAAAACAATACTGTTGACAAAGGACTGACAATTTGTCAAATATTAAAAAAAACATAACCACAAGTATTAATAATAAGAATTCCCTCAGTTTCTTGCACAGTCGTAATCGAACCCTAACAAGCGGGACAAATAAAACCATGAATTCTTTTGTTAATAAAAAGATGTTTCATAAACTTGCATGCACTTATGATTATCATTATGGTGAATGTATGTGAATATAATGTGAAAAGTCACACGGAATTTCAGAAAAACACGCTCAGTGTCAAGTCAGTAAGTGCTTAAGTGCACTAATGTGTCAGACTCCGTTTAACACAGAAACATAAACTCAAACACGATGTTCACCCATCGTTCCCTCACTCACTCTCATCTCAGGTTTCTGTGCCACTATGACAGACTCAGACAAGGTGTATAAATAGCGATGAGCGCCATATTGAGAACGTCCACCATAAAAGGGACTGGCCTCTGTCGAGGCACCTTGGGGAAAGCAGTGCAGCGACCAAAAACCACAGCAGCATGTGGGGAACTATAGACTGACTGCACACACAAGCACACAACACAACACAGTTTGTTTGTTTGTATGTGGGGAGCATTTGCTGCTGAGTTCCAAGTCCATCTGGCATGGAAAGACTATTGATTGATTGATTGATTGATATCTTTATTTCGATCATGTAAACGACAGTGTAAAAAAAAAAAAAATATATAATAATAATAAATAAATAAGATAAAATAATAATATAATAAGTGAACAGAAAAAATGTATACACAACATCTCATAAGCAACGCAGTTTACATGAGCGAAAAGGAGTAGGAAGAAGTATAAACTTATCTAATCCTACCCCTATAATTTTAACTATATGTTCTAATTAAACATTTTACACATTACACATTTTAATCCAAATAGTAAGTAATCAAACACCTTGTGTGAATTATTCAATGTACCTCTGGAGAATCATTTCTTTATGTCTCTTTTTAAACATGATTACACTCGAAATGTTTTTGATTTCAGTACTCATATTATTCCACAGTTTTACTCCACAAATGGTGATACAGAAACTTTTCATTGTTGTACGAGCTCTACCAACCTTTAGATTTGATTTCTCTCTTAAATCATAACCTTGCTCTCTTTCATGAAACATTCTCTGAATATTTATTGGTAGCAGATAGTTCCTTGCTTTATATAATACTTGGACTGTTTTATGCTCCACCAAATCAAACAATTTTAGAGTTTTAGATTTCCAAAATAAGTCATTGGTGTGTGCCCCATAATCAACCCTGTGAATAATTCTCATTGCTCTTTTTTGCATTATGAAAAGTGGCTGAAGTGCAGTTTTGTATGTGTTTCCCCATGTCTCTGTACAGTACTCTAAATAAGGAAGAATCAGTGAGTTGTACAGAATATAGAGTGATTTATGATCTAGGACATGCTTTGCTTTTACCAAAACTGAAATACTGCGAGACAGTTTAGATTTGATATGTTTTATGTGAGGTTTCCAGCAAATTTTGTCATCTATTATCACTCCCAGGAATTTATTTTCATTTACTCTTTCAATATTTACACCATCTATTTGTACCTGTATTTGATTGTGTATTTTACAGTTTCCAAATAACATGATTTTTGTTTTGTTCAGATTTAGTGATAATTTATTCTTGTCCAACCATTTTTTAATTTTACTTAACTCTGAAGAGATGACATCCAAAAGTTGCTGCAAATTTTCACCAGAACAAAAAATGTTTGTGTCATCTGCAAATAAAATACATTTAACTAGACTAGACACATTACAGATGTCATTAATATATAGGACAAAGAGTTTGGGTCCCAACACTGACCCCTGGGGGACACCACATGCAATATCCAGACATTCTGACGAACAGTCTCCCATCTTCACATATTGCTGCCTGTTTCTCAAATAACTTCCCACCCAATTCAAGGCTACCCCCCTGATCCCATATTGCTCCAATTTATAAATCAATCTATTGTGGTTAATTGTATCAAATGCTTTTTTTAGATCAATGAATACTCCTGCTGCATATTGCTTTTTATCTATGGAATCTGTTATAGTTTCTATAAGTTCTGTTAGAGCAAGTGATGTTGAATGGTTTGATCTGAAACCATATTGACTGTTACTGAGTAAGTTGTGTTTTTCTATAAAACTGTCCAATCGGTTATTAAAAAGTTTTTCTAATATTTTTGAGAATTGAGGAAGAAGAGAAACAGGCCTGTAATTTGTGAAGTGGTGACGATCCCCAGTTTTGTACAGCGGTGTTACTTTTGCTAGTTTCATTTTATGAGGAAATTGCCCGGTTTGGAATGATAAATTGAAGATATGAGTGAGTGGTTTAGAAATCCCAGCAATAACCCTTTTTACTGTTTTCATGTCTATGTCATGACAGTCAGAGGACATCTTATTTTTACATTTATTAACAGTTTCTATAATTTCTTTTTCTTCTATTGCTCTGAGAAACATAGAAGAAGGATTCCTTTCTATGACCTCCTCATTGGTACTTCCAGTCATTGGTGGATCTGGGATTTTTTCTGCCAATTTCGGTCCAACACTTACAAAGAAATGATTGAACTTATTAACCACCTCCTCAATATTATCAACATTTAAATCATTATCAATAAAATATTCGGGGTAATTAGTCTGTCTAGAGCCATTTCTTATTATACTGTTCAAAATATTCCAAATACCTTTAATATTGTTTTTGTTGTTTTCTAATATTTCATTATAATATTCCTTTTTACGTATTCTCATAATGCTAGTTAATTTATTTTTATATTTTTTATATTTGTTTTCAGCTTCTGCTGTTCGATGTTTTAGAAATTCTCGATATAATGTATTTTTCTTTTTACAAGCGTTTTGAAGTCCCTTTGTGATCCACTGATTATCTTTATGATTTTGTTTTTTTCTATATTGTTTGATTGGACAATTTTTATCATAGAAAACACAAACAATTTTTAAGAATTCATCATATGCTTTGTTGCAGTCATTTTCTTTATATATTCGTTCCCAGTCTTGAGCTAGCAAATCATTTCTTAATTTAACCATAGACTCTTCTGTCCTAACCCTTCTATATTGTAGTTTGATATCCTGTTGGTTATTCATGTGGCTGTTGTTGTAAGTTGTAAAAACAGGCAAATGGTCACTGATATCACAAACTAACAGTCCGCTCACTGTGTCATTATCTATTTGATTAGTGAAGATATTATCAATAAGTGAGGCACTATGGGAAGTAATGCGGCTGGGTCTGGTGATTTTAGGATATAGACTTAAGCTGTATAAAGTGTTGATAAATTCTTCTGTCATTTTGTGTTTATTTTGGTTTAGTAAGTCAATGTTAAAGTCACCACAGATAAACATGACTTTCTGACTTATTTTTGAGAAATTTTCCTCCATCCAGTCCCTGAACAAGTCTATGTTTGAACCTGGTGTTCTGTATATACAACTCACAATAATATGTTTCTTTCTCTCCATTACAATTTCTATAGTAATACATTCAAGAAGATTATCTACTACTACTGACAACTTTTCATCAACCTTGAAATTGAATTTCCTGTCCACAAACAAAGCAACACCACCACCATTCTTGTTTTTTCTGTTTACATAGACCAATTCATATCCATCCAGTTCAAAGTCAATAGCCCGTTCACTGTTCATCCAAGTTTCTGATACAGCAATGATGCTAAAAGGCTGTGTGATCTGGCTTAGGAAATATTTTATGTTCTCAAAATTGGCATACAAGCTCCTGCTGTTAAAGTGGATTATTGATATTTTGTTTCCAGATTTTATAGTGTTGTTGAACTGTTCTTCAGTGTAATAGTAGCAGTTGTTCTTGATGTTAGGGAAAAAGTTGTTTTCTGGATCAATATCATTTTCTATGTCCTGTGGATGATGCTCAGTATATTGAAAAGGGTTTAGCTCTAGATCCTCATATTCAGTAATATTTTGTGTAACATTATTATTTCCAGAATGTGTTTGGGTTGTGTTTGTTATCATTAAAAGTATGTGGGGTTACCCATACCTGCTAGGCTTGTTGCTCTTGACTATTTTGGAGTACTGCTGCGAGGACGAATGATCAGTTTGTCGTGCCGTAGGTAGGCAATGTCCCCCCTCTCTCTCGCAGCTCTCAGATCTGGCATCAGTTCTTTCCTCTTCCTCCTCACAGCATCTGTGTAGTCCTCATTTATGTAGATTTTACTTCCCTTCAGGTTCTTGGTGTGTTGTAGAATGGTTGATCTATCCTTATAGCTTAAAAACCTCACTACTATGGGCCTGGGTCTGTCACCTCCGGGTTTCCCTGTGCGATGGGCTCTCTCCATCTCCATGTCCTTCTTTAACTGTAGCTTTTCAGCCAGAACCTTCTTCACCTTTTCCTCTGTCTCAGCCCAGGTTTCTCCTGGTGACTCCATTATCCCATCAAAGACCAAATTGTTTCGTCTGGACTGTCCCTCTAAATACTCCATCTTGTCAGTGACAACTAGTAAACTGTCACACACTCTAAACAAATCTGTCTGCATGGAGTTGCAGCGATCAGCTTGATTAGCATTATTTGTTTTGATGTCATCCACCTCTTTTTGGGTAAATTGAAGGCTTGTTTTTACGTCTTGTAATTCTCGTGTTAATGTTTCCATTCTGGTGTTCGTGGAGTCCATTATTATTTTAACAAAGCCTTTAAAATGTTCTTGCTGTTGTTGAAGTAAAGCTGTGAACATGTCCTTCTGCTGTTGTAGCAGTTCTGATACTTGTGTGAGTGAAACATGATCTTCATCAGATTTTCCTTCTGCTCTTAATTTAGGTGGCATTTTTAGCTCTTAGTAACAGTACTCAAACAAAGTACCTGCCCTAGCCTGGTAGCTAGCTGCTGCCTGCAGGTGGCTGCTTCTGGGCTGCTCCTGGTGGCTGCTCCTGGGCTGGCCTGGTGGCTGCTTCTGGGCTGCTCCTGGTGGCTGCTCCTGGGCTGCTCCGGTGGCTGCTCCTGGTGGCTGCTCCTGGGCCTGGTGGTGGCTAGCTGCTGGTGGGCCTGGTGGTGGCTAGTAGCCACAGGGCCTGGTGGTGGCTAGCTGCTGCTGGTGGCTAGTAGCCACTTGGCCTGGTGGTGGCTAGCTGCTGGTGGGCCTGGTGGTGGCTAGTAGCCACAGGGCCTGGTGGTGGCTAGCCGCTGCTGGTGGCTAGTAGCCACTTGGCCTGGTGGTGGCTAGCTGCTGGCGGGCCTGGTGGTGGCTAGTAGCCACAGGGCCTGATGTTGGCTAGCTGCTGCTGGTGGCTAGTAGCCCCTTGGCCTGGTGGTGGCTAGCTGCTGCTGGTGGCTAGTAGCCACAGGGCTGGTAGTTGTCTGACTGCTCAGATCACTTCAATTCACTTAGGGTCTTTATTTCAAGTTTTGTGTTTAAAATTGCCTCGTGTGTGGAACAAGTAGACAATTGTGAGCATAAATAGTAACAGTTGAGTGAGAAAATACTCAGGATTACCAAGATTTCAAGCAGATTTCATGATGTACTAAGAATAATAAGAAGATTGTGCTTTCTCTATTCACCAATAATAGAAAAAAAAAAGTAAGTGGACCTTCCATATTAGCGATGGTGACCTGCCAAACTGAAGGCCACACATTTAACTACAATCACAGCTGAAATTCACCAATGATGGTCTGACAACACAGGTGCTGTTTTCCTGGACAGGCTTTTGATTTGTATTGTGCTTCAGTGACTAAAGGCCACATTATACTTCTACAACTGCGTAATGCGTTATCCAACTGCTTAACCACAGAGACCTCTCGGGCCCTCATAGTTCTTAGTTCGTTGTGGTGCGGGATACGCCCTGCAATTTCCCATCAGTAGGGGTCGCTACACAAGATTATTTTATGAAAAGTGCTCTACAAATAAAATGTATTATCATAAGGTTGTTGTGCTTCTGGCTACAGTGTCATTTGTGCAGGTTGTATTATCCTTTAATACACCTCCCTTTAATCAGGAAACAAATTCATCTTCGTTTGTTTAACAAGCTTTTGATTAAAAATTGAATGCAAGTTCTGGCTGGCTTGTCCAGAGAAGCTGTTTTTTAAATCTGGCAGTACAAGATGGCTGGAAAGAGACCCCCTTGCCATATTAAAGACTCCGGGCCAGGTCTTACTTTTCCTGTGATGTAATTGTTGTCATCCAACAATTTCTGTGCTGATCCATGCAGATTCTATGCAGACAAATCCATGCACACTTCCACTTTTATAGTACACCAATTTCCTATTGAGTGACACAATCTTGTTTTGGTCCAAAGAGGCAAAGAAGAACACAGTGTATCCATGGAAACCTGCTTCTACTGGAGTGCAAAATGGGATTGAGTAAGAATACAATGGAACACAAGACTGAAATGGATCTGTCCAGGATGTGACCTCGCCTTCCACCCTATATACTGTATATATATATATGTGTGTGTGTGTGTATATATATGTGTATATGTATATATGTATATATGTATATACTATGGAAGCGTATTGCATTGCAAAAAAGAAAAACTATTTTTTTTTTTATTCTGTTTTTCAGAGTAATTGTTTTTCTGTTTTTCGTACAGCAGAAAAAAAATTACTCTGAAAAACAGGGGGAAAAAATTTGCACGAAAAACAGAAAAATAACTCTGAAAAACAGGAAAATAATTACTCAGAAAAACAAGAAAAAAATTAGTCAGAAAAACAGAAAAAGAAATTAATTCTTTAATTAATTACTGAGAAAAACAGGAGTTTTTTTTTTTTCAAGTGAATGCAATACGCCTCCGTAATATACTGTACATCATAGTAGTATATTCAATTCAACAAACCCCCCTAAATGTTATACATCTGGCCTTTAAATAACATCTTCATAAGTTGACCAGACACAAGTAATTACAGTCTCTCTCTCTCTCTCTCTCTGTCTCTCTCTCTCACACACACACACACACACATACACACACACACACACACACACACACACACACACACACACACACAGCAGGCTACTGTTCAACAGCGCATCTCATTCATCTTGGCAGATTAAGCCTGTGAGATTCACAGCTACAAGAGAGGCGGCAAGAATAAAGGCTATGAATGTGCCACAGCTGTGGGATGAGGGTGCTGCAGTTTGGCATATAAGGACATATATAGTCTCACTTTTGATTGAACTGTGTCAAACAACAGTAAAACCCAGTCACACGTTCACGTATTATACGTCAACGACTGTTCGGTTGATATCATGTTTGCTTTTCAATATTGTACACAAAGTTATTTGCCTGTTTACCATGTGTAGTACTGGAGGATAACTCTAGAGGGCAAACCTGAGCTCTTAGTGTGTCAGAATACCACAATGTAAACATGGCACCACACACCTGTTGTGTACACTACTTTACAGCATTTATGACCAGAAAATGTCAGATAAGTAACTGCAGATTTGGATTTTTACTATATATATATATTTTTATTTTAACCCTCACAACATCTCTGTGGAGAAAACAGAGGATATACAAAACGGACACAACTTTGCCAAAAAAGGCGATAGATTTGACGATAATTAGTTGAATAACAGTGTATAACGTGACGTTGTGGAATCAAATTGTTTAATTCTTTTTTCCTTTTTATCCGATGAATAATCTATTCACTGAAAAATTAATCGACAGATTAATCGATTATCAAAAATAATCGTTAGTTTGCAGCCCTAGATTATTCCCATGCAGTTCATTCAAATGAACTGAGCCTGTGGTTTTCAGTAGAAAAAGACACACATTGCAGTTAAACAATAGGACTGTGAAATTAGTATTTGTATGTTCTTATATCGCTACTTGAGAGTTATTCTTAATATATAGTCCAGAACGTAATATTGGAGGCATGCAGAGCCTCATGTGAAGCAGGTCACACTATTGTTTAAAGTAATGTATGCATGTGTGTGTGTGTGTGTGTGTGTGTGTGTGTGTGTGTGTGTGTGTGTGTGTGTGTGTGTGTGTGTGTGTGTGTGTGTGTGTGTGTGTGTGTGTGTGTGTGTGTGTGTGTGTGTGTGTGTGTGTGTGTGTGTGTGTGTGTGTGTGTGGGACATGTTGGATCTGGGTCAAACCAACCTCAGAGGAATCCCTGGCATTCACATTCCCCCCTCGTACATGTTTATACATCAAATGTGTCTGTTGAATCCGTGTGTCTGATTGAGGCAGACGACAAGATCCTCCAAAATCAAAGGGAAGAGATTAAAAACTGTGTTTAAAATGTCACTGTTGTTTTGATTGTTGAGTGTTGATAGGTAGGTCGGTAGGTAGATTAGGTACACTACCGTTCAAAAGTTTGAGTTCACTTAGAAATGTCCTTATTTTTAAAGGAAAAGGGAGCACTTTTTTCAATGAATATAATCAGAAATACACTCTATACATTGTTAATGTGGTAAACGACTATTCTAGCTGCAAACGTCTGGTTTTTAATGGAATATGTGCATAGGTGTATAGAGGCCCATTTCCAGTGTTCTAATTGTGTTTGCTAATGGCGTTAGAAGGCTATTGGATAATTAGAAAACCCTTTAAAACCCTTGTGTTAGCACAGCTGAAAACAGTTTTTCTGGTTCTTTGACCAAAGCAAAGTTAGAAGGGTAAAATTATTATTTTGAATAAAAATCATTATTTCTAATCCTGTTAATGTCTTGACTATATTTTCTATTCATTTTGCAACTCTTTTGATGAATAAACGTGTGAGTTTTAATGAAAAACACCAAAACTTGTATAGGTGACCCCAAACTTTTTAACGGTAGTGTAGATTTAAATGTATACAACAACAAACAAAAAAGAAAATTAAAAGACCAACAAACAATCTGGATCATAGACTGGAGATCCTGAGTCACCAGCAGAGCAGTGCCATGCACCATGAGCTAATACTTCTCAGAATTTAGGTCTGCAGCAACAGCAACACTAAGCCAAAACTCCAGCACACACCACCATCACTTCCACCGTGGACATTTAAAAAAAAGCGGAAATGCCCTTGGGCAACAAGCATCCACACTCCAGGGAATACCAGAGGAAGAACATTCCTGAGAGCAACAACAGCCAAAATACACGCCTCTGGTTTCAGTATGTGTGAAATTTTAATGACAGTTTTTCTCGCCTCAGTAATGGTAAAGTAGTGATGTCAAAACATGTCATCCCATGTCAACGACACAATCTGCAACAGGAGGCAGGAAAAACTTCGGGAAAACTTCAGGCTTCGCAAACAAACGCCACATAAACCTTTGAACCTGCCCAAGTTTCTGCAGATGCAGGTCACCAGACCAACAGCTGTGTTTAGAATGAGCTGCAGGCTGCAGCAACAGCAACGAGCGAAGGTACTAATCACTGTCACAGAGGGAGAAAGAAGAGAAGCCTGTGTTTTAAAGCTTGATTTTAATTGCAGACCCCTCAGGTCTGAGGCGCTGCTGAATCACAAGGTGTTTTTTTTTACTTTCCTGGATTGTGCTGCTATGACAGAACGTGAACCTGCACCTTTCTCTTTTACCTGTCCAATTTTCCAATTTCACATGGCTCATTTAAAATGATAAATGTAGCAGATCTGTTGCTGAAGTTCTGAGTAATGATTGAAACAATGTGCCTTTGATTTCACATGGAGGTAAAAGAAAGAAAGAAAAGAAGATGTCTGTGGTTTTCATCACTGCTGATGACTGGGACTGTTACTGGGAGATGCTCATTAGGGTTCAAGCAAATCTGTTTTTAAGTTTAATGTGAGATTCAAATTAGATTTCGTCAGAATGGAGTGGGAGACGACAGGATGTTACTCCTCTGTGAAACCTACGAGATCTCCAGATGAGAAGTGGGTTACCCAGTCACAAAGACATTCAACAGAGCCAGGCATGAATCATACATGGATTATCTATTATTCACATCCTTCTTCTCTAATTCAGCCGCTCAATGTTGGCTCTAAAATAATAAGGTCAAAGGTAACGCAGTGAGAACGGAAAGAGAAGTATCCAAGAAAAGCTTCTCTGCGCAGCAGAGAGAAAATAGCTGAGGCGTGGTTTGTTGTGACCGAGACTGGATTTGGGGAGTTTTACTTCCTCAGCCGTGACCTCATCCTCCACAACATGGCAAAACACATGATGTAAATAAAGTTAACAAAAGCTACGTTTCTATTCAGGCTGAATGCAACAGAGAGAAGAGAATGAAACTGTTAAGCTGGCATTTGTATCTGCTGACTTAGAGACACAAGACGTGAAAGGGTAAACATGTGCATGCCAACTGCTTTAAATGTCTATTCAGCAACAACTGAGCTCCACAGTTACCACATAAGAACTCACAGTTAAAAAGTTTGTTTTTATTCTGACAGGCATTTGTATAATCTGGTTTAGCTCCATGTCTTCCATGTTGCATTTGTGTTTTTACTTGTACTATTCGACAATGTACTTGTTTTTTGATAATTGCTTTTAATCCTTGTGTTCAATCTTAACAATAAGTTTGTTTTTAATCATGTATGTATTTCTATTAGTAAATGGTCTATATCTAAGTTTTTTTTGCCATTTACCCATTCATTCACATTTATGCATCTACGTACGTATGTGCAGTTAAGTGTCTTGGCCAAGCACACATCGGCAGTAGTGAATCAAACCCGAAACATTCCACATAAAAGACAACTCGCTCTACCACTGATCCACGAGTCTCCCCTAACGTAAAGCACTTTGTGATTGTGTATCTGTGAAAGGTTCATAACCAGGGACAGAGCTACAGGGGGGCAGCCCCCCCCCCCCCCCCCCCCAGCTGCCCCCCTAACTTTTGTGTTTTAAAAACTTTACTTGTAAAAACATCCGCAACTATGTCCAAAAGCTTTTCAAAGTAGTGAAACAAACAATAAATTGACCAAAAGTCAATAATTGTAAATATAATCTTAGGCCCCTGACTCACTTTGCTACAGCCCTGCATCAAACGTGCAGTGCGCTGTTCACAGTCTGGCTCACACACAGCGAGTCTGCTGCGGTGGCTCTGCATCCCGGCACAGAGAGGAGCGACTGCGCTCCCCCCGACCATCTGAATGTGAAGTTTCCCCAGGTGAAGTTTAAACACACCAATTTAACTTACATATAATTTATTATAATATTATTATATTATAATGAATATAATCCAAGGTTATTCAGGGATCAGCGATAACAGCGCAGCCTTTAATTAAATGTGAAATCGCTCGCTCGTGATTTGTAAGAGCGTTTTGCTCTTTGATTAGTTTTGATTTTAGTAAAGACAACAACAGCTTCATACAATATATTAAAACCTGTCATGTTTTAATCCATAACGTTTACACTTTCAGCCTCTCCTCTAGATCTCACTATAAACTACTTACAACCACTACAATGCAACCGCGACCGTGTTATTTTACATGACTTTTTGAAACACTACGAAAATGAAACAAAAACTATTATACAGCTACTAGACAATGCAGGAGCACATAATATGTATGAAAAAGTGGATTTTGGGTCAAATAAACCCATAAATACTACGCAGTGTCCCTTTAAAGGGGAAATAAGTAGTTCATAGTGCCATCTAGAGGAGAGGCTGAAATTTACAACAAAGACCTGCTGCTCTGCTCACCCCCTCCCTTCACTGAGCGCTACGGTATCCGCAGCTGGTCAAATGTCGTCCCCGTCGTCTTTCTCCGTGTCAGCAGATGAGGTTCGTGAGGCGAGGGAGAGGGCGAGCTACCGCGGCCGTAGCAGACGAAGCGGAGAGAGTGGAGGCGGGACTTCCGCTACAAGTAAAGAGACGCTTGTTTTGTTCTCTCGCGTTTGTCCTTACAGGCTCCGGTAGAAACATGGCGTCCCGCTGCTAACAGTGGCTATGCAACCGCGGTCCGCGGTCATGTTATTTAACATGACTTTTTGAAACACTACGAAAATGAAACAAAAACTATTATACAGCGACTAGACAATGCAGGAGCACATAATATGTATAAAAAAGTGGATTTTGGGTTATATAAACCCATAAATACTACATATTGTACCTTTAAGTGGAGGCGAAAGAGAAGATGTTCGATATTGGCGGCAGATTTAATTTGAACCGGTAAATCATTCCATAGTTAGGGAGCAGCTACAAAAAATGGCTCAATCAAAGTTTCTAAATCAGCAGAACACTTAAAAGTACAGTACAACACAACACTATCCAATCAGGAGCCAGAACTAAATAAACTAATATAAATGTCCCCAAAAGGAATAATTGAGTATGGAGGAAGTTAACAGGAAGTTAACCAATCGTTGACATCACTGACAGCAGCTTTAATATGATTCCTCTCAATAAAAGTGGATATAATGTTCAGAAACATTCAAACAGAGATCTGTGGCTGCACTGAGTTCCACTGCCGCTGTTTATTCGTCTCACTGCAGACCATCAGCCTACACACACACGCCCAGCATACGCTGAATTAAAGAGCGGGTGAATCCAGGCACAAATTATACTCTGTCTTTTCCTTTATTTAACCTCGTTAACACAGAAATCTGTTTTTCAAGAGAGCCAAAGTTACTTGCTGAGGAATCAGAAACCAAAGCGACCAAATGGTCTTTGTTTGTGATGGAAACCTGTGAATCAACACACAGACTCCAGCTGCTCCTCCACCCTCTGTTTTGGACTCATTAACTAGGGCATAACTGTATCTGTCTGACTAATGTTGACCTGGCAGCAGGATGAGGTGTGATGATGGACTAAGTTTAATCTGAGCTCAGGTCTGGTTTCAGTGCGACCAGAGGTCATCAGCTTGATCACAGCAGGTCTATACATGACACTGTGGAAGCAAACAGTTATTATACTTCTTTACGATCTGTCTGTGAGAGCTGATGTGATTTTTTTGACTGATTTTTTGGAAGAAAGTAAATACAAAGTCAATTTGCAATTTGTTTGTTTTTTAGCAAAAATACAAAAAGATTTAAGGGATTTACAGATGCAAAAATGTGTCCGCTTACATGTTTTCCAATGGGTTAGGGTAACAACTGCTGAATAAGTAAACTTGGGATCTGGTAAACTATATACAACAAATTATTAATTATCCAAATAATTGTGAGATGCAGCCTTTAGATCGACTAAGTTGAAATGATTTATAGTTTTAGTACATTTTTGTTTTGTTTTTGTTTGAGATTCATGTGTATTATTTAAACAGGAAAATACTATCTTAAGTCAGTGTTTTTCAATCCTGGTCCTCAGGTTGTTGTCAGGCTTTTGCAGAGCTTGATGATGTTTGAGTCAGGTGTGACGGAGCAGGGAAACATCTACAACATGCAGGACAGTGGTCCATTATTGGGAAAAGTGATAGAGTGTTTTAAGAGATAGAGAAACAAATAAGTTCTGAAATATTTTCCAAACAATGTCGTAATCAACCGCATCCCATATAGAAGATATTTCATTATAGGATATGTAATTAATTACTAGTTAAGAGCTCTAAAATTTTACCATTTAAAAAATCATTATTTTCTGTCAGTATTCAGTACTCTTGCTGTTTTGCAGCACAATCTGACGTTTCACTTGAGTCAACATCCTGATCTTTAAAGCTCACATAGAGTGGTCCTGTTGCACATATATGTTAGTTATGGAGGTCTACTTACATACATTAACTTGTTTTTATGGTCAAAAACCTCCTAGTTGCTGTAAAGGAGCCGATAGAAATCCTCTTTTCTGATGCTGTTTCTCAGCCGCGAGAATTGAGACTCAACTCTCTCACCCAGAAGACAGAGTCTTGTGATTGGCCAGTACCCGGAAGTGACATTTAAGCACACCCGCTCTCAGAAGCACAGCTCCCCCCTCTGGAACGGTGGATGCACTGCTACTCATTATCAAAACATTGTTTTAACATTGTTTAAAAATAGCTTCTTCACGACTCCCCACCACAGTCCCTTTTATGACTTTGACCCGGAGTCAGACCCAGAGTCAGAAGACACTGTCGCTCGTGAAACACCTCCACAACGGACGTTATTCTTCTTCTGCGGTTCAATGTACGCAACCGGATGTGCCCGGACTAGTGCCCGGAGCAGGAGGATCTGCTGTTCAGGAGAACCGGTGTTTACGTAACCGGACCGGGTTTTTTCAGAGATCTCGCTGAGCCTGAGATTACAATAAAACACAGCGTTCTCAGCAGTGGCTGAACTGTTTGTTTAGAACCTTCAGGGCTTCTTAAACAAGGTAATGACGCAGATACACACTAAAAAACAGCGTTAATTGGAACTTCCGGTCTAGGTCCGCTTTAAAGGCAAAATTACAACATGGATGAATTCATTAATTCATCATAAATCTTCCTTCACCTGAGTCTACAGAGGATACCAGAGAATGACGTGTTTGTGCTGATGATGATGTGTTTGTTGACTGCTTCACCCTGGTCTGCATCTTCAGTCCAAGAGAGGATACTTTAAAAGGATCATTTCAGGGAAAGAACACAATGAGCTGTGAGGAGACTGCAGATGTCATCGATCGACTGGTGCAGCGGTGGACGCTGCATCTTTACCCGACTGATGCTGCCGTTTAAGAAGCATTTACAATTTGGAAAAGACAGAAAATAAATGTGACGCGTCAAAATATCATCACACAACCAAAAGTGTGAGAATGTTTTTTATGATGTTGAACGATGTTTGTTGGTGTGTTGTTCTGTTGCTCAGATGAAATCGGGATGTACGTCAGCGGCAAACATGCACCATCATCTCTGCTCTAATATTAGAGTGTGTGTCCTGTGACTGAGACGTTGTGAAGTGAGTGACAAGTGTGTGTGTGTGTGTGTGTGTGTGTGTGTGTGTGTGTGTGTGTGTGTGTGTGTGTGTGTGTGTGCGTGTGTGTGTGTGTGTGTGTGTGTGTGTGTGTGTGTGTGTGTGTGTGTGTGTGTGTGTGTGTGTGTGTGCGGGGGTGTGTGTGCGTGTGTGTGTGTGTGTGTGTGTGCGTGCGTGCGTGCGTGCATGCGTGTGTGTGTACATGGTATGTATATTGTGGGGACCTAAATCTGTTTCCACACTAACATTATGGGGACTTTAAGGTGAAGACCTGTTTTACTCTTAGGATTATGGTTATGGTTTGAGTAAGTCTCCAGGAAAGCAATGTCGCAGTAACGCAGTGTCCCCCCCCACACACACACACAAAAACACACTTCAAAGCAGCAAAGCGAGGGTTTGCATCTGTTAGCGATTCCCCTGAGGTTCTAGAAACACATCGGCTAAAACATCCAGGATGTGTTGCAAGGCATCATGGGTAAAAAAGGACAGGCTCCAGTTAAACAAATATGTATTGTACTAGAGAGTTGTTTCCCAAAATAATAAGACATATAAACCTAAAGCATATTAGGCCTCGTTTGAGGGAAACACAGCAAAGGATGAATTCAGCTGCATTAATATTGATGAATTCCACTTTAAATTAAGAGTCCATGTCTCTGGGTTTACTGTCCCAGAGGACATGATCAATACAGAGGCTCTGTCGGGTTACATCAAATTGTACATTGTAGGTCTAATTTTCAATGTGCAATTAAAGGGCAGCACTGAGGTTGATGGTTCAATTTCCCAGGACATTAGAGCAATGTTTCTGTTGTTAAACTAATCCATTCATTGATTCCATTGGGCTTGAATGCACAGTAAATACATACCTCCATTTTTGCCTGCATTTATTTACATGTACTAATTTTGGTTGAACTTTTATCCACAATAAGTGATTCTCTGGACTCTGTTTTTGACCTTGACCAATCACAGGGCAGTTTTGAGAGAGAGGATGACCCTATTGGCTGTTCTATGGAGCAGCTGTGTGAACACAAAAAAGAGATTCTTGTACTACATCTGCTAAAATCACCACATAATACATACAATAGATTTAGCCTTCCTTCCTCTACTTCTTCTACTGAAAGAAACTGTTGAATCACAGAAGGTGAGCATGTGACTGCTCATCATTCCTCCTCCCTACATCAGCTCTAAAACAGTCACAGATGTGTGGAGAGGTGAAGGAGTTGCTAAAATATGCTGTGACACTTCCCTTTATGACCAAACGCTGCCTCACACGGCTCCCTAACAGGATTATTCTGTGAACAGGCTTATCAATATAACTGGTTTAATTTCCTTTTTTTTGAATGGAAGGGAAACATGACTAATCTGTGGATAAGCTCACAGGAAGCTACATCCTCCTCCTCCTCCTTCTCCTTCGTGTGCAGCAGCAGCAGAATGGAGCATTTCCTCTGTGCGAGTGGTCGGCGTCATGGCTGATATATGGACTCTGGACACAGGGATCGCTAATGTAGTGAGAAGAGCACTGTGGTTTGCTCCTCCTCCTCCTCCTGCTCCTGCTCCTCGTTGTTCATCACAAAATACGATGCCTGGACCTTGCTTCAGCGTCCACTCTCTCAGAGTTCATAGCTGATCCTGTCCCCACCGCCGTTTACAAGCACTCGAGCCCCCGGGACACAAATGAGAACTTGAGCCCTGACAGACAGCAGGAGATGAGACGAGCTTTGTCTTATGGATTTCTGAGCCTTTCCTCATAATACACAGTAATAGCTGTGTCAGTATTTCGGATGATGGCACACTCAGCCCGTATTAATTATGTAAAGAAGTAATTAAGTAACTTCACAAGTATAAATGTATGTCTTTTCATGCATTTTCCTGATTTTCAATACAGAGTAGTAGAATAACTGAATATTTCCTCAACAAATGAAGCGTCTTCTCAAACTATGGAGTTAATTTGCAACCAAATGCATTATAAAGCAAAAAAAAATAATACTTGTCATTTGCAAATTTAAATGTTTTCTTCGCGAATCCCAAAACTTCTTCCCATTGGTCCGTCTCACTCCGAATGTCCATTCTCTCGCTGTAAAGCAGGAAGGCGGGAGACAAACTGAGCTGGAACAGGAGACAACTGGATGTTTGAGAACAAGTGAGTTTGTATGTAACATTTCTGTCATAGTAATAACATTTGTAATAACACGTTTGTTAACAATTCAAGATAACGTCATTAGACAGCATCACACCATATTTGGACCTGTGAACTCCGATCTATTCAGCCATAGACAGTGACTGACGTCCTCACTACTGTTCAAACTCTGGAATCATTTTGGTTGATTTCACAGACAACAATTTGTCATTGCATGACTCCAGCTTTCCAAGTTTCTGAACTCTGATCTCTGAATCTAAATCTCACCAGTGAAACAATAAAATGTTTAACAATAAGAGGAAGGCATTTTGAAGTTACGCTTGAAGGATAAGAATGTATAAGAATGAGGCTAAAAACGGATGTTGCCAAGTCTAGTTATCTAGGCCTTTAGCGTAAAAACTGCTTTCAGACTATAGTTCATTTTCCTGAAATTGTCTATATGAGACAAAGAAAATGTCACCCTGGACATTTCCCAGAACTTTTGCTGCCAGCTCAAGAGTCACATTTCCAGAAAATATCCAACTGAGCCCAATCCGGCAGGAAAATTGACACCCCAACAATGGAAGCTCTAGAAATCTTTTCTGCTGTTGTGAATGTGTCTGAAAACAGACTCTATGTATGTGAAGGAATAATTCTTTGTCCTGAACCAACTTTACAGTCATTCTTCGGGATTTATGTCTGGAAATGGCTTAAATGATTTTAAAAAATCAGATTATTACTGGGCTAGCTGCAGCATTACTTAAAGCGGACGTAGACTGGAAGTTCAAATTAACGCTGTTTTTACTGTGTATCTGCGTCATTACCTTGTTTAAGAAGCCCTGAAGGTTCTAAACAAACAGTTCAGCCACTGCTGAGAACGCTGTGTTTTATTGTAATCTCGGGCTCAGCGAGATCTCTGCAAAAACCCGGTCCGGTTACGTAAACACCGGTTCTCCGGAACAGCAGATCGTCCTGCTCCGGGCACTAGTCCGGGCACATCCGGTTGCGTACATTGAACCACAGAAGAAGAATAACGTCCGTTGTGGAGGTGTTTCACGAGCGACAGTGTCTTCTGACTCTGGGTCTGACTCCGGGTTAAAGTCATAAAAGGGACTGCGGCGGGGAGTCGTGAAGAATATTTTTAAACATTGTTAAAACACTGTTTTGATAATGAGTAGCAGTGTATCCACCGTTCCAGAGGGGGGAGCTGTGCTTCTGAGAGCTGGTGCTGAATAGTACTGGCCAATCACAAGACTCTGTCTTCTGGGGGTGAGAGTTCACTCTGAAATATCGCGACTCAGGAAGAGCGTCAGAAAAGAGGATTTCAATCGGCTCGTTTACAGCAACTAGGAGGTTTTTGACCATAAAAACAAGTTAATGTATGTAAGTAGACCTCCATAACTACCATATATGTGCAACAGGACCACTCTAGGTCCGCTTTAACATAACTGCATGTCTAACTCAATAATCGTGGAGAAAGAATCATAATAAAGAAAGAAAATAACCAAGTGACAGAGCTCTGTTTATACGCTGCAAACCTCAGACCAGTGCTACTTTTCTTTCAGAGTTTAATGATAGTGGATGACTAATAGAGAGGGGAAAGGTTTGTAGGCCAACATCTACAGCACTTCCAGGCTGGCTGCGATGTTGACTGTGTTCCAAGAGCGTAACGTCAGCATGACTGGGGGAAGCTCGCGAGGCGGAGGGGAGTCCACGTCTCATGGTTTCTTCCACAGAGGAGCATTTTAACTCAAAACTCTGACTGCAGTAAAAAAAAAACAAGGCTGGACGAGTTAGTGCAGTGACTCTGCAGAAATGAAGGATAACAACACGATTTCAAGTGTGGAGAGAAATGCTGAGGTTTCTTCTGCCTGCTGCACACACAACATATCTATTGTCTTGAGGACGGGAAGCCGGTGCCACTCCTAATTGTGAGCCGCAAAACAGAGAGTCTTTGAACATGTCGTGTCTTGGAGAGGCTTGGTTTAACTCCAACACTTACAGAGACAGACAGACAGAAAAGAGGCCGCGAGCTGCGTTTGCCTGAAAATAACATAGAAGAAAAACTCCAGCCAGCTTTGGTCTTTTGTGTCGCGTCGACTCAGAAACACCAGCAGGCACAAAAACAGCCTCTGATGAAGTGGCATAATGTCGCCGTTTGACTGGTTTCAGGGGCTGTGAGGGGTGACAGGAGGGATGATGGAGGGGTGTGTGTGTATTAGAGACAAATCTAAAGTTCTGGTTGCCTCAGACCTAATAAATCAATGTTGGTCTGGCATTATGATCACCTCTCTCGGCTTCACTCGCCTTCACTGTCTACGTTTTCCTTTTCTTTTTCAGACAAAGCGCTTGGAAAGGAGTCACAGAGGAGGAATGTTTCTGTTTATCTAACGCCCCGGCACTTTTTCGGCATCAAGCGTTCCTGTCACATGTTGATCAACCCTCTCTGCTGAAGGCCTGCAACCAAAAAACATGTCCGTGTTGTTTCATCCTGGATCATGTATTCACGGTTTTGTCTGCTGCCGAACAATGCTATACCTTGTTAAGCTTTTCAATCAACGAACTATGAAGAGGACTTGACAGAGAGGTCTCCGGTTTAAGCTGCACAGTTGACAGCCATGACTGAAAAACATGTCCCTCCACTGGTAAACAGCTGAAAACTTATATTTTATCACCGTAAAAAAACATTTTATTAGGACACATTTACCGTTCCGTGATGAAAAACTGGACTGATTGCATTGGGTAAAACAAGACATGAGTGTCTGCTACCCTTAGCCAAGTTCACGCTTCACGACTATTAAAGTCATAGGATCGCTGTGAGGATCACACTCTTTGTCTTGTGATCGAGACTCTTTCAGTTGTGCCAACGTTTAGTGTGTCCAGTTTCCGGTACGTACATTTCGGTCACACAAACACAGGGAAAGAAATATGTTGTAGTGCTCCGTCTTTCTTCTTTATTATTATCCGTCTGTTCTGGTCCTCCACCTACAACCTTTTGAGTCTTTGAAGAGTTAGCACACTTGGTTTTGGGGCCCAAGACACAAAGGCCTTGGCGGGGGCATCATCAAACTAGGCCAGACACCTATTTCAACCCAAAGTTGAAAGCTGCCAGAAGTTAGCCTACTGTTGCAAGTATTAAAGTGGGCTATCATTCTTTGGGTGAATTCCAATTCCTTGCTTAACCCTCAATTTTAACCCTCAATCTCAAAAATGCACGTTCCCTCTAGTGCAAGTGCTGTCCCGATTCTCAGAAAAATTAAGTTGAGGGCCAAGTTTAAGGGCTGTATCGCCCTCAATATTGAGATTTTCCGAGACCACCCTTGGGAGCAAGGGCTACCCAGAATGCATTGCGTGTTTTCACATAACAAAGATGGCGCCGAAAGCAGCGAAACGAGTACGCTACAAATTAAGTATTTTCTTTGTTAATAGAGATATAAAAATGATGAAAACCATTGTATTATCTTAGTTTAGGCCCATATTATGGATAACTGACGTCATTGTTGCGTAGCATTTATTTTTATTTTACGATCTTTTGTCAATAGCCGGCCGGTGCGGACAATCGAACGTTTGCTATCGTTTACCCTTCAATAAGCCGTGGTGTGTGGTAACTGTCAGCTGAATATGTCCGTGGTTGTGGTATTTGTATGAGTATCACCTTATAACTAACTGACAACCTAATAACTTAAATAATCGTGACGTAAATGTGTTCTTCTTCTTCTTCTTTTTTGGAGTTGACAGACTGGACGCAGCTTTCACGTTATTCTGCCCCCCACAGTCTGAAGACGTATCTGCATTTAAGGGGTGTCCCATTTCTAAGTGACAAAATAACCCTCAACACTTGGTTTTGAGGGCCAGTTAAGATTAAGGGTTGAGCTTGAGGGTTAAGATTGAGGGTTAAGATAGGAATTGGAATTGGCCTTTTGAATTTTTGATGGACTGAACCCATTTTCCAGAATCCAGGATCCAGTCCAGAGTGACTATCCGAAAACCATGTTGCGTGAACTAGATTATATTTTATAGACCAAATGACTAATCTGTGATGGATTAATCCATTCAGAAAGTACCTTGGTTTGCAGCCCGGCATATTTGGGCCCTTATAAACTCATTATCCTTCATCCTGATTTATTTTTTGGATCGTAAACTTCAGCGTCTTCCCCTGCAGAAGACCAAAAAGGAGCCATTTTATTCCTTCATCTGTGTCCTCTGCTTCTTGCAAGCGCCAGCATTCATCGTATATCGACACCCACACACACAGTGAAAGAACATCATGGCAGAAATAAAAAAGAAAAGCTGCTGCGGAGACGTTTCTCCTTCCTTCCTTCCTTCCTTCCATCCACATCCCTCTCCACTTCATGTAGAAATGGGGGAGGGGGTGCTACCGAACAGAAAGTCACCTTCTGCCGTTCACACACAGGTCATTGGAAGATGTGCAGTAAATATGATGTGTGGGATGTATGGTAATTAAAAGGGGTCTTTGAATTATAAATGACTTTGCCCTTGAGCTAACAAGATAAAGCAATTTCATAAAAACCCTAAATTAACCACTCCAGGAACTACTTTCACAATCAGATCATTAGACCATCACTAAAAAAATATTATATACTAATAGAGAAATCATAACCACATTCTATATCTTCCATTCTTTTTCTAGGAAACATTCATCAGATTTGCATTGAAATTTAACATTATTTCATTATTAGCAGAACAGGAAACTGGACTTGCAGATCATAGTTTAACCTTTTATCTAATTTCTTATAAGGATTTCAGTGAAATCAAAAAAGTTCTCTTGGTTCTTGGATATGATGAAGATCTCTGCTGCAGCAAACAGTATCTGCTCTGCTTAAGTGCTCTTTAGCAATAAAGCAATTGCAGGTTTATCCCTGCAAGGCATGTTGTTAGAGCTGCACCAGCTCCATGGTGTTTGTGTCTGAATTGGTTGTATATGTTTAATGTATTTATTTATTTATTTTCTTCCTCCACTGACGTGTTTGGTAAATGGAGACCACTACAGCTCCAGTGCAGCATTTCCAGGATCTCTGTGTGGGTTCAGGACCAGCCTGTGCAGACAGACAGACAGACAGACAGACAGACAGACAGACAGACAGACAGACAGCCTTCTGCTTGGTGTGGAGGAATTACAAAGATTAAAAAAAATAAAAAAAACTGTTTTGACAATTTCCCTCAGAGATCTGATTCAGATTACAGCAGACAGATGCTCTTAATCCAAAACATTCAAAGCATTTCACTGCTCACAATGATGCTTTTCATCAACAAAAACACACTGTTTGGTTATGATTGGTATAAAAATCAAGGGTTAAAAACGATTCTATTGTTTTTATTTATATGAACCACTTGTATATATATATATATGTGTGTGTGTACTCACATTTGTCTGTTAGTGTCAGCTTCTCCTCCAGTCTATTTCCCAGCTCTGTATAATCCATCGTGTCCATTTAGGCGGATCTCAGTCCTTTTCCAGTTGCTGTCATTCCTCAGAGAGACGCACAAAGTACAGGAGATGAAACTCCCGGTACAGATCACGACCAAACACGCCCTTAGTAAATCCAACCGAGAGGAAAAAAGTCACCCCCCCAAAAAAATCAGTGTGGTTAAAAAAAAAGCCCGTGTCCGACAGGAAAAAGAACAGAGTGGGGATGGTTGATTATGTTGAAATACAGTGAAGTGACGACACCGAACCAGAACAATCAGAGACTCGGTCCAATCCAGAGGGTCCACAGGTCTTCAGTGGAAAAATGCACAGTGGCAGAATGAAAAAAAAAAACGCCTCAGCCGATGAGGCTCAGCGAGTCCTGCCTGCCACGGTCAAGTTACAGAGTACAGGAATACACACGTTTCCGGTTCAATTTTTCAAAATAAATTTAGAAAAATACAACAACCGGGTTATTTTTATTTCCTTCAATGCTGGAAATTGTGTACCACTAAGCACTGTTATCTATTGAAATACTTACTTTCAAAATGCCTCTTCAAAATGTCATATTTTCAATTTGTCACGAATAACTAAATAAAACACATAGTGGACCTATTTTAAATACATTTCTATGGGATAGTTTATAGTGATATATTGTTATTTAATTTAGCTATATTGTTTACAACAGATTTAGGTGCACATATCTATCCATTCATCTATGTGAAAGCAAAAAACAAATCTCCCAAAAAAAATTTTGTATACCATCCATCCATCCATTATCTACCGCTTTTTCCTCCACCACACACTGCTTTACAGCATAGTTACAATTATTTTTAATACAGAAATAGAACATATGAAATGTTAATATCATTCAAAGTGGTTAGGTTGTGAATGAACATATCAACAAACAGCTGTAAAAAGGATTTACAGATGGCCCACTTTTCTCCTTTCATCGCGCAACCATCTTTTATTCTGAAGGCAGATGTGCTTTACTTCTGTTTATGGCCTCGTTGGCTTTACGTCGCCAACCGCTGCAGAAGAGCCGCATGCCGGACAACAGGACTATACCAGTTGATGAAGAAGAGAAAGAATCCATTTGCCCGGTAAACAACAGACTAAACGATAAACCAAATACGTGTCGAAAACTTCGAACAATATGTGTAGTTCTTAGCCACAGTTTCACCTCTGTCGTTGGTTTAACCCGCAGTATCAGGACGGAAGTTGGTTTTACATTCTAACGCCCGAACCCCGCGAATGGTTTGATCTATCAGATGATTTCCAGCAGCTGAAAATGACCCTGCTGTCTGAGGGGAGGGGAGCTGTTATTAAACACACTGCCTGTGTATTTACTGCGGGTTTATTATCACTTTATACAGAGAAAACATCCTTAAAATCACAGCTCAAAAATGTAAATAATGTGGGAAGTAGTGAAATACATTTAGCATAACACATTTCAATATCACACTACATTCCAAAGGAAAATATTACACTTTTTGCTACACCGTTATTATTATTTTTAACTTATTTAGTAACCTTTAGTTACTAACTTTAACTTCAAATAGAACATTCTGCATTCAATACATATTGTGTAAAGGTATTTTAAAATATGAGGCTTTGAAATCCCAACTGTAAACAGCGCAAACAAGTAAATACAGATCATTAGTCAAGTTACTGATAATAATAAATACATTTAATTCATCAGAGGCTTTTAAACATACACACGACACAACACAGGTTAAAATAAATCATAAAAATTGGAAGTTGTAAAAACGCAGTAGTTAAGGCCACATTATACTTCTCCGACTGCGTAATGCGTTATCCCACTGCGTAACCACGGAGACCCCTCAAGCCTTCATAGTTCTCCGTCGTGGTGCTGATTACGCACTGCAATTTCCCGCCCGATCAGTAGGTGTCACTACTCAAGGTTGTTGTGCTTCTGGCTGCAGTGAGCAATGGCGTCCAAGAGAGAAAGACTGTTGTTGTTGTTGCAGCGGAATAACATTGAAACAGTGGCCGTTTCGCACCTGAAATAAATATTTTTCTGTCCCAGAACGCAGTTTTAAGATCATTTGAGGCGAGAAATTAGACATTTAGAGTCTAAACGTGGTGTGTGTATTACGATATGACGTATTTATAGTTTGACAGCTGTGATCAGCACTTTACGCATAAATATAAATATATAAATTGGGCTTTAGTCGATAGTTATGTACAGTGTCTGATGGGTTTGTGGAGGCCATTTTGTTTTTTTGATAACATTTGGGAAGTTTTTACAAAATCTGAGGACCCAAAATTCAGATCAAAAACTAACAACAACTAAAAGGTACAAGAAAAACTCAAAGTGAAAAACATTTTTGAAAAAAGAAAGCAGAGACACATGTGGAACAGTGACCAGAACACAAGGAGACAACATGGACAACCGAACGAAACTGAAAAAAGAGAAGTGACATAGATGCTGACGAGCACAGAGACTAAATAGTGAGACAATCAGACACAGGTGAGACAATTAAAGGGGAAGACAGACAGGACAGGAAGTAAAGCATGACAAGGTAGGACAAGTAGAAAATAAAACAGGAAACAAGGAACATAGAAATTAAAACTCTACGTTAAAGAACACAGAATAACAAAACGTCAG
This sequence comes from Microchirus variegatus, assembly GCF_963457635.1. Classification (NCBI taxonomy): domain Eukaryota; kingdom Metazoa; phylum Chordata; class Actinopteri; order Pleuronectiformes; family Soleidae; genus Microchirus; species Microchirus variegatus. Next base: position 8,855,268 of record NC_139814.1, read on the forward strand.
TTTTTGTTAATATTACCACGGGAGAATTTCAAAGTATTCTAATAAGAGATGATCAAAAATAGCTGAACATGATTTCAATAAACCTCACATGGAAAAGATGAAAGGTTTTACAGTTATAAAGTGGAAATGATATTGTTCTCTTTGTTTTCAACAATGGCTTATTTTTCCTCTATTGTTCTTCTATGGACACAAAAACAAATCCTGCACGCTGGATGCTTAAACCACATTCCTCATGAATAAAAAGTGAGAGAGCTGTATCTGCCTGTGCTGCTCTAATCTGATCAATTATTGATATGAGCCTCCTGTCACTGTGGGAGATTTACTGTCCAGGCTAATGTGATAGAAAGTGAAACAAAAGAAGGACAAGAAGTAAAAACAAAGTTTGTAGCAGTTCTATTTTTGCCGTTGCCACTGCCGAACCGCGTAAATTTCAGACATGCAGAGGAAATCCGGCTACTATATTGACTTTATAGTAGTCAATATGTTTCTATATTCTATAAATGTACACTTATTTTTTATTACCTTTACCTTAATAACAGTGTCAATTTGGGACTAATAAAGGTCTATCTTATTTTATGAAAACCACACCAAGAAGAAAATAGAGTATATTATACTTATAAATCATAAATACCTTAAGACCCCAACCCTATAAAAAAGCAGGAAGACAAGCTGTAATTAAAATATGTGCCATTATTTTCTAAAATATTAATATTGTACAGGGATTTTTGGACATGAGTATTCTTCCTGGGTTAGGGTTAATGACACCAAATAATAATAATAATAATAATACATATTTTGATTCCACACTCCACAGTATTAAATAAAATACTGCCTCAAAGATGTTTTTATTTATATTTGGCCAAAATGTAAACATTGAAACCCAGGTTTCACCTTTTCACCTTAAGGACAAGCAAATTAGACTGGTCTGTATTTATATAGCACTTTTCTAGTCTTGAGACCACTCAAAGCTGCTTTTGCCAATCACCCATTCACTCACAGTTTCATACAGCACTTCTATGTGCATCACTTATCTTTCATACCCATTCACACGCTGCAGGAACAGCCATCAGGAGCAACATGGGGTTGTGTCTTGCCCAAGGACACGTCGACATGTAGACGAGCAGTGCCATAAATTGAACCCACAACCTTCAAGATAGATGACTCGCTCTAGCACTGAGCTACCGTCACCTTATGATTGAGAAGACCTCGTTCCAGAAGTCCTTGTTTCTTTCTTTACATGTGGTTCATGGAGGCTTAAGATAGACACTGAGGCAAAAAAAAAAAATACTGACAATCAATCCACCGGTGGCCCTGCAACACAAGAGCAAAGAGAAGCAGGAGAAACAGCTCTATCAGAGCTGATGGATGGATCTGTGTCTGTGAACCAAAGAACACCTCTGTTCTTGGCTCTCTGTTCAAAATGACGTGTTAATGCAGTAATGTGGGTGTGGAAATGCAAGGGGAGCAAACAGTAAGACGGGGAGCGTTCAATAAACCCTGCATATCATGTTCACTGGCATCATCACACACTCTGCATTTCTGTTTCTCATCCTTCTGCTTTACTGGACAAAATATACAGATATAAGACATAAGACAACTGACAATTTTTTTTTATGTTGCTACTCTCAGTCATGTGTTATAAAACATAACGGGTTGACGTGTGCATTTAAGGCTATAACCTCAAAATTCAAATTAATGACCTCATTTATCAGAGCACATGTTGATCGGTGAATAGAGTCTTTGTTGCACGAGCGGCTGATGGTTTTCAGGCACAGATGCCTGTGAAAATCAGATAAACAGAGCACAGCTACGTTTAACTAAGACTTCTTCAGGTTCATGAAGAAATATGATGGACCAACTGAAAATGAAAATCATTCATTTTTGTCTTTATACAGTGAGATGTTTATTCTCAAGGACGCCTTAAATACTCCATGTGTCTTTATACGACTCATGGAGCACTCGGATGCAGACAGTGTCAAATCAGCAATGGAGTATTACTCATTGGCTCCTGAAGTGGCCCTGTCCTGTTTCTGTCTGTCACCAATCACTTAAGCAGTCTTAAGAGATGACAGAAGAGTGAAATTCTTCAATAAAAAGGAATGTCCTGTAGTAACAAAAACTGAGTTCAGCCATTATAAGCCATGCCTCTCAAGTCTATTACCACTTAACAATATTGTAGAACTTATTGTAAACCGACAAAGCTTACTTTTATAACAGAGTTTAAAGGTGAAGTAAGTAGTTTATAGTGCCATCGAGAGGAGAGGCTGAAATTTACAACAAAGAACTGCTCCTCTGCTCACCCCCTCCCTTCCCTGAGCGCTACGGTATCCTCAGCCGGTCAAATGTCGTCCTCGTCGTCTTTCTCCGTGTCAGCAGATGAGGTTTGTGAGGAGAGGGAGAGGGCGAGCTACCGCGGCCGTAGCAGACGAAGCGGAGAGAGAGGAGGCGGGACTTCCGCTACAAGTAAAGCGACGCTTGATTTGTTCTCTCGGGTTTGTACTTACAGGCTCCAGTAGAAACATGGCGTCTCGCTGCTAACAGTGGCTATGCAACCGTGGCCCGCGACCAAGTTATTTTACATGACTTTTTGAAACACTACGAAAATGAAACAAAAACTATTATACAGCGACTAGACAATGCAGGAGCACATAATATGTATAAAAAAGTGGAATTGTGGGTTATATAAACCCATAAATACTACACAGTGTCCCTTTAAGTCAACTTAAGGCACTCGGTAGAGATAAAATGGTACCGTTTGCACAGCAGAAGGTCGAAAGTAGAAATCTCGACCGAAAACTCGATAAACTCAGAAACACTGTGAGTACTTGGGAAAATGATGTCGCTTTATCAGCCTCTTTTGTCTGGACACTTAAGTTTGTAAGTTCCTGCACCAAAGTCCATAGAGAAAGCATTTTTCAGCATTTTTCAGCGTTTTAAGCTCACATGGACACAGGAGCTGATGGTCTACTGCTGTCTCATGTGTCACTTAGATAAATCAGAGCGAATGTTTTCACACACTTAGGGCACTTTCACACCAACAGCAGTTGGTGCGCGCCAAACGATCCATTCGAACCAAAAACTCTAGTTCGTTTCGTTTTCGTTGGTGTGAAAGCATCAATCGCACTCGGGTCCGCACCAAATCAAGCGGATCGAGATCGCCAAAAAGAGGTGGTCTCGGTCCACTTGACTCCCTCTGGTGAGAACGCGAACTCGGGTCCAAACCATAGACCTTGTAGGTCTTTGGAGCAATCTTCGTCTCATAGTTAGCACGACCACATTCATGAAAATAGCGCGTCTCCTCTGCCTGAAATGATGCGCTATACGTCTTCCTGCCTGGTGCGGATCAAATAATCGAACTAGTGGTGTGAAAGCGCCCTGAGTCACAAAAAAAACACACTTGATCTTAGTAACTAAAAGCAGCAATGGGTGGACAACTCGTGTACATGTTGTTGTAAAATTGATGTTTTTTCTCTATGGAGTTTGGTGCAGGGAGAGAGCAGAGTAGAAAAGCAACACAAACTTCAGTTTCCAGTCACAAAAGGCTGTCAAACAGCAAGATGAAGTGGCAAACATATTCTTGGCATGGATTTTATTTGGTGAACCTTTTTCTCAGTTGCTAAAATCTAATTTCCCTTGTGTCCTTGCTGGCTGCCACTCTCGAGCATCCATGTCTCTGACGGGGTTTCAGTTTGGCACAGCACAGTGAAGTCAACAGTAACTCATTTAACAACACTTCAAAAGACATTGAGCTATATACTTTAAAACGGAGGAAGGGTATTAAATCAGCAAAGATCAGTGAGCGATTGATCCAGTCTGCCTGCAGCCTGAAACAAAGAGCTTCCTCTTTGATGGTGAACATGCCCATACTCGCCACCATTTGACTGAGACAGAGGGAGGAGCACAGAGCCTCCTGTAAATCCACAGAGGCCTGTTGCTAATCATCAGCCCTCCTACACAAAGGCACTTAAAACATTTGTCTGGGTCCTCCCTGTCCATTTCACCAAAAGGGAGACCTCATTTCTGTCGGCAGAAAAAAAAACGCTCGGATAGTTCGGTTTTACAGGGGCGAGGGCACATATTTGGAGAGAACACTGCTGAAGTCACAGTCTGAATATAACCACAGCTGCTACGCTGAAGGAGTCAGGCATGTCAGCAGTTGTTACTGGGAGCAGTGTTTTTCTCCAGTCGTTTCCAAAGAGCAGATATGTTTCCCTGAAATTAATTTCCATGTTAGCAGCTGCGAATGCCGCACTGGTGTTTGTTTCAGCGTTTCAGAGTGAACATTTCTCACGAAGCCAAAGGGAATTTCGGTTCTTTATGTCTGGCAGGAAGTAAACTGTGGAGATGGACAACACAATCACATTTTTATTTGGAAAATATAGCTGCCGTACATCATCAATTAACACAGAGCAAAGGGTGTTAAAAAGTTGTTGGTTTTTTGTTTTTTAAAAAGCAAAGTTCATGAAAACTAAATCTTAAGACAATCAGACAATATCAGTGAAATGTATATGAAATAATAAGCATTTCTGGATTGCATGCTTAAGTGTTTCTCATGCTAAAGTAATCTATGATACTTTTTATCATGGATGTGAGTGCTTATTCTTACGCTTTACTGTATATGAATATGTCTGTTTTTGTTTTTTTGCTTTTATATGAATATTTATATTAAGTTTTATCATATAAAAATCCGTCCTTCAGACCTTAGTCAAGACCTTTCCAAATGATCACATTAATTTGTATTGTTTAATTTGTATTTTTTATTTGAATACGTTTGAAGGGTTTATTAGCACATATCGAATACAATAAACCTACAGGTATGTTTGTATAAGTGTGTAATCACTATAAAAAAATATGTTTTAAGTATATTATTTTTTTGCCTTAGAATAAGCCTTTTAGATGTAGATGTCCCTTCATTTGTTGCAATCATCATTATATCTCAGTCATTGTACTGGACCTTTAATTACATTTAATAACACATTTCTTTGTTTCTTTGATGCTGAGATAGGTTTAGATAGGTGCAATAGGCACCTTTCAAAGGTGCATATTCTTATCTCTAGGTTCCTTTTGGATTTTTCACATTTAAGTTGTCATGAAAATGTAGAGAGACAAAGGAAACAAACAAGCATTTTTAAACTATATTGCTTCAAAACAACAGAAAACTGGGGTCAGGACAGTGTTTTGGCCGACCAATCCCACAGTGGACATGAGGGCGTGTGTTGTGACAATTAGTCTTTGGGATTAAACAGCAGTTCTGCTTCATGCCCAGTCGGTCACATTGCTGACATACACTCTGCCCCTCTGCGTGCCCTCCAGCAGTTGGCACCGTGGTGTCATCTCAAGCGCTCAGCTGTTACTGTAGCGTACCAGTGACTGGACCGGCAGCTGTTGAAGAGGACGAAGCAACACCTACTGCTATATCCTCTCTAGATTGGAGCATCGGGAAACTAAGGTGAGAGGATAAAACATATGGCCCTTTTTTTCCCCTTAGTGTTTTGGTAAATGGTTTAGTATTTATGACACAAAGCTCTAAACACCACTATACTGAGAAACACAGAGAGTCATGTGGAGCTTAATCAGCGTTGTCTGAACTCCTCTGACAATGGTTTGCATGTAACATACATTTGTTTATATTTAAAAGTCACAGTTTTCTACATACAAACAAAAAAATGATAATAAGTATTAAGTATAATATATAGAGTATCAGTGAATTGATGTCTTATGAAAGCTTCATACGGGGATCCAGACTGTGGAATCATTATAAATGAAGGACTGCTTTGATAGAATCTGTGGATCATAGAAACCTGAAACGAGAAAGTGTGTTAGTATATTTAGTCAAATGTGTTACTTAATTAGAAATAATACAGTGTGTTTTGTAAAGCTAATATCAAGGACATTTGTCTCCAACACCTACTGTGATAAAAGGTTAACCTGAGCTGCTACCGTTTAAAAGTGACAGACTTTTGAAACTTTAAATTAAGGGTTACTTTATATAATGTGACAGTTACGAGCTGCAGGAGAGTTTGTCTTATCTACTGCTTCAGTCGAAACGGGAGAAAGAGACAAAGAATTCATCTCTCACTAAAATCCCAAAAGTGAGTAGGCATTTCCTGGTTAAATGTGTCCAAGCTTTGTGTCAGGAGGGAATTTACCATTTCAGCTTCAGGCAAAGTAAATGTGTTTGAGGCACTTCTATGAATCTGCCTGTCAGTATCACTCAGTGGCTCCAAATGCTGCTATATTGCAGGTTTTTTTCCATGCTAACCACCATTTAAAAACTAAGAATCTTTTGTGTGCAAGGTTTCTTCTTTTTTTTTTTACATTTATGATGCATTGTACAAAGATAACATTTAACAACATAGATTTTAACAATTATAAACCAGGCTTTCTGCATGGAGTTTGCATGTTCTCTCCGTGTGTGCGTGGGTTAAGCACAATTTAAGGCCACATTATACTTCTCCGTCTGCGCAATGCGTTATCCGACTGCGTCATCATAGAGCCCCCTTCGAGCCTTCATACTTCTCCGTCGTGGTGACAGATACGCACTGCAATTTCATCAGTAGGGGTCGCTGCGCAAGGTTGTTGTGCTTTTGGCTACAGTGAGCAATGGCGTCCGAGAGAGAAGGACTGCTGTTGTTGAAACAGTGGCCATTTCTCACTTTTCTGTGTCACAGAACGCAGTTTTAAGATAATTTGAGGCAAGAAATTGGCCATTTATTGTCTAAACATGTGCTGTGTGTATTACGGAGTGACGGACACTTAAAAAAAACGGTAGAAAATGGATGGATGGATTATAACCCAATATCAACCTTGGTGGCTAATTCTGCCCATAAAGAAGACTGGTTTTTAAACATCAGTAAATGCTGAAGTGAGAAATTCTGGGCAGATTTCAGGAGCTGCTTTATGTTGTCATTAAAATTTTAAGTCCATCTATTTTTTTTCCTGACACTGCCTCAATTACATCATTTTAAGTCGGCAATTTCAACACACACTCCAAACAGCTCCAGCGTAGGATGCAGATTTGATTTAAATCTGATGTAACCCCAGATTATCCATTCAAAGCTGTTTGAATTTGCATGTGACAACAACAATCATATCTAATCAATCCTATTTTACTATGGAAAGATACAAGAAGGAGTTTATCATTAATGTTTAATGTTTTTAGTGTAGAAAAATTGACAGTTTCTCTGCATGTGGGGTTGTTCATATAAAGACGAGAAGTGCAACACAAAAACCAAAATGACCTGGACAAAAGAATGTGCTTTTTTTACCTGGACCGGGCCTTGTGTCGCCCTGTGAGTATTTGAGTACTCTTTCAGTTTTCGAAGCAAATGCAGCAGTGGGAATAGGATGCTTGGACACACCATCATAACTCCCTATATCATACTGTCCAGGGCCTGGGAAGGGTGGATTCTTAGGGACAATCACAGGAGGCTCTGCTATTGTCAAACAACAACCCCTCCTTCAAAAACAGTCAAGAGAATTTACATTTTTATACAATCAAAATGAAATAACGCGGTAACAAAAAAAAGTCATATGAGTGCTTTACTCACGGTAAGATGGTCTTCTTCACTGATGCAGGAGCCTGATGAGGACTGTAGGCTCCTGGACCAGGCACATGATTGTCCACTAGAGCAGGGATTCTCTTTGTTTTTGATTTGAAGGGGGATAAAACTGCCTTGGAGCCGTGTTGAATTGAGTGACTGCGCACGTCATAGTGGCCTGTGATAAAATCACAAATATATAATATAATATAATAATATTATGATCAGAAAAAGCAATAACAGTGAATCACTTGTGAAAAGAGTGAGGTGATTACATGGCGACGGCACATATTTGTTTGGACAGAGCGGGTCGCGTCCAGTTCTTGAGGTGAAAGCCGATGAACCGAACACTGAGGAGATTCTCTCTCTGCTTCCACAGCTGACCTGCAGCAGTGAACGAGAAACGCAACGCTGAATGTCACTGATACCTTTTCACTTGAATGAGTCACACACACTCAAGGTGCATACATCATATTGATTTGGCGCTGGCATGATATGCTTCAGTCCACCCAGCTGCACAGCCAGAGGCAGCCTGAACACCCTGGACACTCCCATGTTGAAGTCATGCTTGTTTATAAAGGAACTCTGTAGGTTGTATGTATTTGGTCCTGGGATGGATCTCTGTGGGTTACTGTAACCCTTGGAAACCTGGTGGAGAAATGATGATATATGATGTACAATAAAATCTAAACTGATATTGGAGGAGTAGTTGTATTCTATTGCATATTCCTAAGAATCAAACAAAACAAGTATGTGTACGTATATACAATACAGTAAAATATAATAGCAAACACTTAAATGTGACTATACCGTATACTTTCTCGGAACAATATCTTCATAGAAGATGGGGAAACTGAATTTTAGTTTAAATTTACATGAAATAAAAGTAACATTGTGACATGAAATGTGTCACAGCAGGAATACCACAGATTTAAGTCAGAAAAAAAGAATTTCTTCTTGCATATCATTTTTTCCTTCTTCTAATGAAAGTCTGAGAAAAGGCCTCTAAAGAAAGTCAGTGTTCACGGCACTTAAACCTAAAACTTTTTTTTCATATGACCTTTTCAGCACACCACTAGACTCGAGCAGGGGAGTTTCTGACCTTGGACGCAACAAAGCCTGTGGTGCCCTTCTTTGAGAAGGAAGGACTAATTACTTCAGTGCTGGATATGGAACAATAACTGCCTGGTCCTGGATTGTCATCCTGAAACAAATACACATCATTATGTTCATGTTTAGCCTGTATGGTTGCTTATGTAAAAATTACATAAATGTCCCACCAGACAGACTTGTGAAGGGAATCTCTTAGCTTGAGATGAAAACCCCTTCTTTCCTGGATTTGTTATCACCATTTTTGGGTATTTTGTCGTCATGGATGATAAATCTAGAATCTTAACTGATGTCAGATTAAATTAACTCTTCTATAATGAAATGTTCTATTTTTAATGCGTAATCCAGACTCACTCACTGTTATGAAATCCTCAGTTCATGTTGCCCAAGTCAAAGTAACAGGAAGAAAGTGAGGGAGTAAATCTGAAGACATGTTGCCATGGTGACGTAAAAACAGAGTGTGCTTGGACATGGGGTTGCCAGATTGGACAGTAAGGCACTCTGCTGTGCTGTCAAACAAAAATGTGGGGCGAGTTTCTTATAAATTAGTCTAATCTGAAAAACATGTTTTATTCAGCGTGACTTGCGCGTTCTGGAAATCATTCATTGTGGTTAGAGCTTGTATATATCGAGAAATCACTGTTTTTGTTGAAATTATTTGTGAATTGACATATTTTACTAATTTAAACTAGGACTGCTCATCATACTCACAGTCATGAAAGGACCCTCGCACCCCCAACTGAAGTCGCTTTTTATATTCATACGATAAACGCGCTCAGTAGAGTTTGTTCATTTATGTAGGGTGCAAATCGCCAAAATGGACACCAAAATTCAAAATGGCTGACTTCCTGTGAGTTGAGGCCAAATTTCCAAACGACTTTTTAGTTCATCTTGGGATATAATAACATCTTCACACCATGTTTCGGGAAATTTGGTGGAACTTAATTTTGGCTTGGTTTTCACCTTAAGGGGCACTATAGAGCCCCCGGACAATGTACGGGTTAGGGCACCATGCCAATATCGTATTTTCGTCTGACTCAAAACTCTGTGAAAGTTTGATGCTGTAATTTTAACCCCCCACCCCCCAAAAAAAAATAGTGTGTTTATATGCACACTAAAAAACAGATTATTATCGGGTTTTTGTAGTTATCTGGTTATTCAAGTGTTCAAAATAAACATTATCGGTTTTTCGAAAAACCTGTTTAACACACCTAGATTTCTGTCAATAATCTGATTTCTTAGAGACATGTATACACCCTAAACGGTTTATTCCAGTCACCCGATTATTGCCAGTAATCAGTTTTTTAGTGAGCATATAAACGCACTGACTGACTGGAAAGCCATGGAATAATAATAATAATCTGAAGAGCCAGGAGCTGTTTCGGCCTCTGGCATTCATGACCGGGCCCTAATAAATAACTAATGGCATTTTATAGCAAAAAAAATGTGTGTGTAACACACAGGCACAAACCAACAATCCATTACAATGTTATACAATGACATATTAAAGTCATTTTCTGACGTATGTTTTGGCATCATCCAAAACACCACGGTCAAAAATATATATAAAAAAATCGAACTAAGTACGTTAATTACGTCCTATCAGTAAAACCTGGCAACGCAGCTTCGAACTGCCGCCCTGTAGCAGACCTACAGCGACATCTGGTGGTCAAACCACAGACATGCAGCCAGTTGTTCTTTTACAACCCGCTCAGTCCGCCGGTGTTTTTGTTTCCAGACACATCGATTCATCATGGCGATGCATGCAAAGTCGACCCCGCCACAGATCCCGGACACCCGCCGGGAACTCGCCGAGCTTGTGAAGAGAAAACAAGACCTCGCTGTAAGTTTTCGCTGCCGCGGTTTCGTTTTAAAATAAATCGCTGTTAATTATTTTAGCACGAATTGCAGCTAACTGTAACTTTATTGTGTGCCTCGCTCTGGACACGCAGCTAGCCGAGGCCATGCTAAGTGCTAAATGCTACGCGCTAAGCTAACAATACAAACAGTAACACATCTGTCGGTTTACTTTACTCACTTTAACGCTGTAGGCTTTATTATTATGTGTTTAAAGTTAATTGTGATTGACTGCTGTTGCGACCGAAGTCTCTGCTGCAGTGCAATACAACGAATATGTCAGTTAGTTAGCATGTCAAGCTACATGTTAACTATCGCCCGGTATAGAGGAGTTCTCGCGTTGTTATGATTCAATCTTACGTCAGTGGTTTGGAAAGCATCATTAAAGAAGTTTGTTTTTACGTGGCTTTTATATTACGATTAAAAAACGAGTCGTTTTGCAACAAAAACAGGTTGGATGAAGGGATTAGGTCGGTGACTCTGTACAATAGTGGTTGCATTATTTCATATGAGAGCTTTTCCCTTAAATATGATCTTCTTGACAAACATAAAACCTTTGCATCTTTAACTAAAGCCATTACATTATCTTACTCTTATACATATATACACATATGTGGGGGACATGATTGCAGGATAACATAAGCAAGTTTTGAATTGCAGCTTTTTAAATTATTTTCTTAATCTCCCCTAGGAGACGCTAGTGAACCTGGAAAGACAAATCTATGCGTTTGAAGGCAGCTACCTAGAAGACACTCAGATGTATGGCAACATCATCAGAGGATGGGATCGATACCTCACCAACCAAAAGTAAGTACTTTATATACAATACATCTACATAGCATGGAAGAGTATGAAATCTAATTTGAGTAATTTCCAGGTCTGGATAAGTATGGAAAATTGTTTGTGTTGTGGTTTCCAGACTATTATCTCACTTTCTAAAATAAAATATATTATTTTATACAAATCAAAACAAGTTTACTAACACAACATAGCCTACCTGCAGATGATATGAAACTAATCAAGCTGCCTGTATAATGGTGTTGGGTTACCGTTCGCTGTGCCGTTCTCATTTATAAACATTTTTTTCCATCAAGTCGTCTCAAATTTTTGGCATGTGTGGGATCTCTAATGCATCTGTACTTTCACATTTTGTTATACATGTGAAGGTCTTAAAATACTTTTTATTTATGATTTCTTTTTATTCATTTATAATTTATTAAGTATGTTTCCGCCAATAGCCAGTGAAGCAAGTTTTAGTTAATTGTACATCCATACTGTTACTGTCTGTAGGGGTTGCAGATACACAATTATTAATTAGCATTTAGCCTTAATAAAATGCTGTGCATTGGACATGTCGCAGTTTGGAGTTCATTCACTTACATGAGCTATAACACGTAGGTAAAAATGTCTTGTAATTACATGGCAACATAATGGCATACATAGTCAGAATTTAACATGCATGTTAAAAGTTGGATTTTAAAGCTATTTATTTACTTAATTAGCGTGTAACTATTGGTATTCAGATGTTTAATATTGACTGAAAAATCCTTCAATAAGTCTGGAAATTAGTGTCTGGAAAAGTATAGAATTTTGAAATGGAAAATGTGTAGGAACTCTGAGAAAATGCTGTGGGAGTTTGGTAGATACGGCAAGATATCTATGACCCTGTCATCGTCTTTCTGGTGAAAACCAAATGGTTGTATATCCTTGTTATTTGCTTTGTATCATGGGTGTCATGTTTATGGTGAGACCAAATTTAAAGGATCAGCTTAAGTACACCTAATCACTATTTTGTTCAGGCTCACAAAAATATTTAACATGACAGAAGTGCATTTGGAGTATTTATTTATGTTTAAAATCCTCCTGAAATTTGTGGAATACAACATGGAAATTGTTCTATTAATTTTGTTACTTCAAATTCCCACAGGAACTCTAATAGTAAGACTGACAGAAGAAATAGGAAATTCAAGGAAGCAGAGCGTTTATTCAGCAAGTCGTCCGTTACATCAGTTGCAGTAAGTCCTTCACTCACTCATATTTTTCGTTTATTTTGTTTCTACATAAGATATGTACAAAAATCCATCTGTATTTTCCTTTATAGGCAGTATGTGCACTTGGTGGAATACCCGATCACATGAATGAAAAGCGTGAGTAACATCAATACTCCAAAAGTGATGGAGTGTTTCTTTTTTTCGTGGTCTTTCTTTGTTTCTCATTCTGAGTTTGTGCTGCTCTTCGGGTCTCATCAGGTGAGGCAGGCAGCGGCACAGAAAGCGACGCCTCTCCGGATCTCCAGAACCAAGAAAACGAGCCAAGCCAGGAGGACACGGAAGACGTGGACTCGACGCTGCAGGACCTAAAGCCACAAAAGGCAGCGTCCTCCTCCTCCTCATCAGGCAGCCATCACGCCAGCCACAAAAAGAGGAAGAACAAAAACAGACACAGGTACAAAAATTAAGATACAGCTCTATCCTTATTATACACTATATGGCTTAGTCATTTTACTTAGAAATTGAAGATCCTGCTTCCTGCAATACTTCCTAACAACAAAAGCACATTCTTCAGCTGTGGAAACTGTCCACACATAGATTTATGTAGAGTCTGAATTTTAAGTACACAATTACACTGTTATAGTTAGATGTAATAATCAGGCAGTTGTCGCTCACCAGATGAGGCTGGTTTTTCGGTCTCGGCCTCCCATCTGTCCACATGTCACAATGCTTTACTAATAGTCTGATTCTGAATAAATACACTTTTCTTTCCTCCTGCTGTCATAGCTGTAGCTTCCTGGTCAGAAGCCTTTGTTGCACCTGGTAAAAACTCTAATAAAACCACTTAAACCTGCAGGTAGCAAGAATCTTTCTTATATATCTCGTTAGGTGACACACCTAACCTCACTAATGCCTGCAAAAAGTCTACAAGATAAAATCAGGCCTGATACTTGAGGCAGTGGTTCCAAATATTTTTCTTCTGATTTCCTTTTCAAAAATCTATAGACTAAAGCAAATCTAGTTTTGTTTCCATAAGATTATGACTAGGAATTGTACACATGTTTGGGCCGGGCATAGCAAAAAGGCAATTCTAATATGGGTGGTATTATTATTTGAATATTCTAGACTGCAGCACATGAGAGCTGGTGAGATAATGCAGGGTTCCCTGTTTGTTAAGCTAATGGGTTAGCCCTTTTAGGGTAGCAGCGAGTGACATTGCGTAGCTTCCTGTTTCACTGGTGTTACGTTGTTTTTGCCACAATAAATGTCGCTCTAATTTTCCATTTTCTTTCATTACTAACAGCCCTCACTCTGTCAGCGACACACTGGTTATTCTAGCCTTGCACTTAGCTTAACAGCAATGGTCACTCACTCACAGTCTCGTGTGGCATTTGTTTAGTTGTTGGAGTGAAACGGTTTTCCTTACTGTGGTTAAATGTCAGTATATCATTTAAAATCTATTTCAGGTCCGCTCGACCCTCACTCTTTCTAACCCTATATTAATGGTAGCAGGTTCTCTCTCGCTCTCTCTCTCTCTCTCTCTCTCTCTCTCTCTCTCAAGTCTGAACTGCAGTATTGTGTAGGCTGTAGACTTAGATTGAGGTTGGTGAACTAACTGCTGCTGCTCTCTTCCTTCCCTCTAATGCTGCCCCCCTTTCCCCAAATCCTCCACCCTTCAGCCCTTCTGCCATGTTTGATTATGACTTTGAGTAAGTCCGATTTTTACTTCCTGCTCCTGTGGCCTTCACATCCTGCCTGCTCTTAATTTCCCATCCTCAACTTTTCCAGCTGCTCTGCTTTCTTCTGTTCATATAGCGTTTGAGTTGAAGCCTGCTCACCATTCAGCCATACTGCATGTCCAACACATTCTTTGGTTTGAATGCTTATCAGCATCTTGTGCTCTGGATATCACAGCATAAGATTTTTTTTAGTGCTGTGTGCAACACGTTTCCATGACGACTGACCAGAAATGAAAGACGCGCATGATGTCATGTTTACGTGCCGCGACACCGGAGTCCAGGCACCATTTACCAGTTAGCTCCGTTAGCTACATTAGCTCCTTTTAGCTGCGTTAGCTCGCCTACAGTCGAACTGCAGCGGTCTGTTTATTAAACGGAAAGAGCAGCGCTACAAATAACCAGCGTACATGTGTACTGCGTATGTGGGCCTCTGTTTTTAAAGTTTAGCGTTACTTTACAGACTCGTTTTAACAATCCGGAGTCACGTAAACATGATGTCACGTGCGCCTTTTTCCGGTCAGTCGTCATGGAAACGCGTTGTGCGTTTTTCTTATTCCTTTATTTTAGCCCAGATTCATCTTAAGTGTGTCAATGGTCACTCCAGCAGTTTGGTGGTCTTGTCAGAGCTTTGGCTGTAGATTTGTGCACAAAACAAGAACAAGCACATGGCCATTTAGCATTCTTTTCCATGGTACAGTAGTGGGTACCAATTTTCACCAATGATGCATGTCAGAAACTGTGTTATGTGGGATCTCTAATGCATCTGTACTTTGTTTTTGTCATAGGTTTGACATGAAAGTGAACAAGAAACCACGAGCTGTAAGTGGAATTCATCTGTGTATTTAAGAAAGCACTGTGATAAATAAGTGCTGTAACCGTTGTGTATCATTAGGCATTTTTCTGACATCTGTTTTCTCAATCATCAATAAAATATCTTAGGAAACGATACAATAGTCTGCTTCTGTTTTCATATAACATTTATAATTTTTTTCTCCTACAATACTGAAGAAATTTGATCTGCTGGTCATTTTCATAATTTATAGATTAACTGATAATATACCTCATAATGACAACATCCTAAAATGTTTTTTGTTTTTTTGTTCATATTCAGATAATATGATTTTCAAATAGTTAATTTACTATTTGATAACTAATTGATTAATCACTATAACCCTTCTCTGTTAACACTTTTACAACACTGTACTTCCATGAATATTAAGTAGGGCTGTCACTTCTTCCCAAAGATAAAGTTTGAATACCTTTATAATCACCTTTGCTTTGTTCAAATAAATATGATAGGCAAATGGCACAACTTAAATTCTCATATTATTTGCCTGGAACCCATGACCTGCCAACTTGATTGTGTGGCTCTCTTTTTGTTGACAATATTAGATCATATTTTGAGGCCTTGTGTTTATTTTATTTGTAGCTGTAACTGATACATGAGTCGGTTTTCTTATTCTTCATCTCCTGCAGGATTACTCAACTTAAAAAAACGACTGGAAAACCTGGACACAAGAGGAGGATGCATGTAGAGAGAGACACACAGTTTCTGGACATTGTGAACTTTGTATGCCTTGTTTTTGTTGTTGTTTTTTTCTTAAATCGTCATATTTTAGCCTGTACTGTGTGCATTGTATTGAAACATTCCCCCTGCCACCACAGTGAAGATTGTGACCTACGTATTAAAGTAGAAATGTTACTGGAGGCCTGACAAGGACATTTCCAGGAGCACACCATTTTGTATAGTGTTAAAAAGAAGACTGTATTTATTGATGTTTTTCCATTGTATGAAAGATTTTTGTTAAGCATCACATTGTTGTATAATCCTCAAATATCCCACATCCTTTTATCACGTTTTTTTTGTTTGTTTTTGTTTTTTTACAAAAAAAATAAAATACCAGCAACGTGAATGTGTTTTGGTTATATGTATCCAGAATAAGAAGCTGCGCTTTTTCCTCACTCATCACAGCAGTTAGAGGATTGTTGGAGGTTAAAGATTGGCTTAAACCTCCACACATTTTCCATCTTAGTTCCTTGAGTGTCAATTACTACCACATCTCATGATGCCTGAAAAAAATTTCCCACACATGGAATATTTTCCACTCTGTCCTAATAATATTTTCAGTGTTTATCCAGCTATTACAGAGGAAACCCAGCACATTCTTAAGTGACAGTTCTTGGTTTGCAAATGAAAATAGATGCTGAAATAAACTGGTGTTTTAGAACATGTTGATGACAGCCCACAGTTATGCATACTGATGCCTGGCTTCTGTCTGTTACACACTTAGATATTTTAATCTGTTCAACAAAAAAGTCATAATTATTCAGTTATTCCTTTTCTTTTTTTTACTTTTTAAAGTTTCAGCATGCAGTATTACAATGGTGCACTAGGTGGTGCCATTAGGCAAGGTTAATTATAACACACTGACATTCAAAACAAAACATTCACATTTTCATATTTATTCAGAAGATCCAGTCAAGCTAATAGCTGTGTAAACAACATAAACTTAATGAATCCATATGGAAAAACTGGAGTAGAATACGATAAAAAAAAAATAAAAAAAAATTTTTATGTACAAAAATGCAATGTAGCATGGTTTGTTATTAATCTCATTAATCTACAACTGATGTTGGGTATAATGTGGTTAAGCATCACATTAAAAAACTAAAAATCCTCTTTCAGAGTTTGGCCCAAAAGCGGTGTTGGAGCAAAGTACAGTTAAGGAGATGTCAGGAATAGAAAGTGTGAGGCTGTCACTGATGTAGTACGGAGTAAGGCCATAAAGTAACAAGCGAATAAGACCTTATTAAGTCATCTCTATAATTTACACCACCCACAGACTTTATACTGTATGTGTAGTAAATGTTGCTTAGGGAGGATTCTGTTGTCGTGCTTGGAAGCAGCTCTGGATGTTTTATTGGGTTTTTAAAATGGCCTGTATACAAAAGTGCAAGTAATCTTGTTCGCAGTAAATTTAAGGCAATGCTCCAAACCAAAGGGAAACATCAGGAGTGGATTTATTTATTTTACTGAAAACTTGAAGTGCTTGCACTCATGTAAATGTTTCAATGTCTCAGGGTGCTTTCATTCATTTTAGCATAGCTTGGCCACCACTTTGAGATCTTTCAGCAAATGTTTAAAGGTGCATTATGTAATAAATCTAAAGCAACTGGCCCTCAAATCCTCCTCATATGTCTCAGAGACTCAAGAATAATGGTCATATAACAAACTGAACTCACCAACAATAACAGTATAGACAAAATATTTGCATTAAAAAAAATCTTTTGCAGACTGCAAATCATGTTTATGTTTTGAAATCATGTTTTGGCATGTGGCGCCACCTACCGCTGTCTACCAATCATTGCAGTCAGTAGAGTCTCAGCTGCCGAGCAACCACGGGTTGCCAGTTACGTCAGAAAACGAAACCTAAAAAAACGTAGTAACCGTTTTTGGCCACATTCTTACATAATTGTGGCACCTTTAAAGTTCAAATTTCAAATTGAGCCTTTTCAAATTTTAATGATCCTAGTGATATTAATGAATATGGATTTTAAAGTGAAATAAACTGATCAATGATGAGTTATAATGGTGATTTACTTCAGCTGATGAAGGTGGAATTGTGCATTAACCCGAGTTTAGGGTTATTGGAGCCACAGCTTCAGTATCCTCCTCCCTACTTGGATTTTTTTTTTTTTTTGGATTGAACTGACATATTTTAAAGCTCCCCTACTGAACATTTGTTGAAGTACTTAAATTTTGCACTGACTACAACATTAGTCACAACTGGCCTGAACCACTATCATCATCACAGGGGGAGATGGAGACATGGCATCCTGTGGAAAAAGATCAATCCCCTGACACATAATGAGGGACAGACTGACTGGAAAGAGTTCATTCCTGAAAATAACATTCCTCTTTTTCATTCACCACCATCACCGGTCCACCCCACTGTCACATATCTGGTATGAATGCAATGATGATCCTTTCTTTTTTTTCTACTCCGACCCATGCAGCAGTGTGACACATTCATGGTTTCCAGAGGGTTATTTATTCAAATAGCTGAAGAGTTATCCGAAGGATAGTAAGTAAAATTCTCTGGATCTCCGGAGCTAAGAATAAGTATTTATGTTGGTGCTGTGACTTTGGTGATCTCCCAGCTTTGTCTCTAGCACTACTGGCTCTGGTGATCTGTGATTATTGTTTTTTGTTTTGATTAACATTTAATTAAAACCCTTTTGATCCATGGCATAATTTTTTTTTTTTGTGTTGATTTTGGATAAATTATGTTTTGTAAATACAAATGTCAAAATAATTCTATAAACATTAGCATAACTTAGCATATTAGCATGATAATGGTAGCATTTAGCCAAGGGTGTTAGCTCATGTTTAACTATGCTAACCTGATTATATTTTCATTTTGTATATATTTTCTATATATTATTTTAATTTGGTTTAATGAAAATAAAACTTTATAAATCCTATCAAGTTTGCCTGTTCATTCATGTAAGACAGCAAGTATGACTACCAATGTATTTGAAATAATAAATGAGTATATATGCACAACATTCTGTCATGTTAACATCACCAAACTAATGTTCTATAAAGGGTGTAGAAAAGTGACGTGAGAGGACGTTCTGGGAACCAAAGGAGAACATTCTCCAAGGGTGTATGAAGGTTGTAACAAGGCCACATTATACTTCTCCGTAATGCGTTATCCGACTGCGTCACCACGGAGACCTCTCGAGCCTTCTCGAGCCTTCATACTTCTCCGTCGTGGACGGACACGCGCTGCAATTTGCCGCCCGATCTGTAGGGGTCGCTGCTGGCTACAGTGAGCAATGGCGTCCGAGAGAGAAAGAGAGAGAAAGACTGTTGTTGTTGAAACAGTGGCCGTTTCTCACTTTTCTGTGTCCCGGAACGCAGTTTTAAGATAATTTGTGGCGAGAAATTGGCCATTTATTGTCTAAACATGTGGTTTGTGTGTTAAGATATGACGTATTTATAGTTTGTTCCTACGCAGAGCACTTTACGCAGGAGTATAAATTGGGCTTAAGTGTTGGGAACCAAAAGAATGTTCTTTTCTTTCTTTTTTTAATACTTTATTTTTAAAGCAAAAGCATTAACGACATACAGAATATAAGAAATATATGCATATATATTAAAAACAATCAGACAAGCAAAATAAAATAAATAGATAGTTGGTCACCTACACATTCATAGACACTATACAGATGAACAAAAGAATGTTCTTTAAAGGTTGTGACAGAGTAACTTCAAGGGGAACTTTAGGTTTCCATATCAACCACAGGAGAACCTAGGGAACATTATGGGAACCAAAAAGTGTTAGTTCAGTGTGGGCTTGTTTTGTTTACTCTTTCCATCAAACTTATTGATTGTTGGAGTTGGTTAAATTTGTATTCTTTTTTTTTTCACCTAGCTTGGAAAATAGAATAAAGGTGATAACTCCTGCTCAGCCATGTTAGCAGTGGCTCTTGATCTTATTTTGTGTAATGCTTTAATGACTTTGTCAACTTTTAACGATTGTTTTTCATAAGGTTAGCATTTGCCATAGCACTGGTTTTGACTGACGTTTCCTTACAGCTGTTGATGCAGCTGCGATGACATTTGGAACATTTCCTTCTCACAGACAGACAGACAGACACAAATGCAGCCAAAAACATGACCTCTTTGGCAAAGGTAATGACAGGTTATTGTGCATTAGCACAGGTTTGGATACATGCTGATCATTTTTCACTCAGTGCTATTATATTCCTCCGCTCCTCCCACGTCTGCTTCAGTCATCCAACACATAGATAATGTAGACGCTGTGATTTTGTTCACATGGCCAATGACTCTGTCATGAGTCATATTCACCATGCTCAACAACCCCCAGCTGTGCAATGTAATTTGCCTGGAAACTCAGAAGAATGCATTCCACACATTTATCCTTGGGCTGAGTGAGTAACAGGACATGAGTGTGATTTGTGTTTTACTTAACAACACCAATGTTAAATTTCCTGTCACATCAAGAAATTAGTTGGACAAAACTGGCCATGGCAAAGTTTTTAATTGAGCCAAATGAGATTCCTAAAGTTTACTATGACTTGCTCAGCTGAATGAATGATTAGTTAATGGCCAATGCTACACTATTTTGCTATTTTTACCCCAAATGTTTATTTATTTGGGCAAATCAAGCAGGGGAATTTCAAGAGACTTTGGTGGCCCAGGCATAAGGACCTGGGGGCTTACGTCAAACCTAATTTTTTTTTAGTTTTATAATAAACTCCATGAAACATAATTCATGGTTCATATGAAATTATGAAGTTTTTGGCAGCAAGCTAGTGGCATATCCTCATTAGGGGCTTTCTGACCATGCTGTCATTTCAGTCATTACGTATAGCGCCAAACATAGAATTCAATAAACCTTTCAGACTTTCACAGCAAAGCAACCCTAATCAGTACATTATCAGCTGTGATATTGAGACACTAACCAGAGAGACCAACTGGCACCTTCATGATATGCCCGCTAGACCATAATCTTATTTCCTGCATGCTGGAAATCCAACCCAACAGGAATACACTGGTTCATCAGAAAGAAGCAATCACCTGCTTTGTCTACTCTATTGCAATACCCAGAGGCGCAGCTTGTGAACAGGCAAGGCAGGCAACTGCTTGGGGCCCCGAGCCAATAGGGGCCCCCGACACCTTTACTGAAATGTGCAGTGACCAGTCGCCTCCCCATCCCCCTTAAACAACAATGGGCGATTTGCAATGACATCTCAGTAGGAAACCTCCCTAAAGGGGCCCCACCTCATGTAACCTCTGTGAAGTTATCATTCTGCAAGTTGGAAAATGAAGAGGATTATTTGCATCTATCATATTATTTGCATTACATATGTGTAATGCATATCTTTTTTACTCAGTTTATATATGTTTTTTTTCAGTTATTTACAGTATTTTATTGTTCTATATAATTATATTGTTTTATTATGTGGTTTTTTTAACAGTGGAATGTATTTTTATTTTTTACAAAGTTTATATAGTTTTTTAAAAGCTATTTACAGTATTTTATTGTTCTTTACATTTATATGTTCACATACTTTTTAATGACAAGGTTTTTCCATGTTATTTCATTCATTTTGAAAAAAAAATATTTATTTTGAATTCATAGATTTTTCATTGGTGTCAGATTATTTGTAACATAACGGTGATGAACACTGGTTGGAAGGGCCCCCTGGGAATTTTTGCTTCGGGCACCTAAAGACTCTAGAATCGCCTCTGGCAATATCTCTAAATGTAAGGCCATCTTCATCCACGTTGTCTCAGCTGTTTCAGCCAAACTCATCATGTGACACAAATGTATTTTTTCCTGACATGTTCTATTTAAAAAATGTTGTCAGTGTTTTCTGTAAATAAACTAAATTATGACCCTACGTCTTCAATCCAAGTGGCTTTGATGCTGTGAGAATCAGATGAACTGAAGTTCTATTTCAGAGAAACAGATGGTTTTAATAAAACAGAATTATTGGCATGCTGGCAGCTACTCCGGCAGGCTAAGGCACAAGTGTGTTTTGGTAATTTGAGTGAACTGACCCTCTTAAAATTGTCCTCATCATTCAAAAGTTACAACAGGACAAATCCCAAGGAGGCAAAGACTGAGACCAGCTGGCAAAAGCTCAAACGTGAATCCTCAACTGCACAGAGTTGTCTAAGGATTGTAGACACAAGGAAATATGAACCTCTAGGATTGTGTGTGAGGTGTCGTGTTTTTCTCTCCTCTGTGGTCTGTCAGAATAATGTCGTCTGATTATTTCCCCAGCAGAATCTCCCCCCGAGGTCGTGCAGGATGACATCTTGAATATTCACTGTGGTTCTTCAACCTCATCCTATCTCCTCCTCCTCCTCTTCTTCTTCTTCTTCTTCTTCTTCCTCCTGGGACCAAACAACACGGCTCTCTTACATCCCCACAAACAAGGTCAAGCATATTTCAGGAAGAGTCATGGGAACGGCTCAAACAAATAACAGCACCACATGGAACTTTTATTTTTCATCTGGTCGATCTCGTGATAAGATGTTTAACGGCGGCATGCTAAAGAACGGACTTGCTGCAGTGAGTCAACACTAACGCCGGCTCATAAATGATGATCAAAAGCAGGAAGTTGCAGCGCCGTACATCACTGCTCGACGGTTACATTTCTCAGTTAGTACCACAGGCCTGGAGTGAGAAGAGTGCTCGTAATTATTTTACATTAGCACCTGTCAAGACTGTCTGTACCTTTAAATCTATCTAATCTGACTTTTTCTCCTTTCTTCAAATAATATTATTCCAGTTAACCGAATTATCTTAACCCCAAATGCATTTACAAGTTTGGGGAAGTGGATTAATCATGATTATTTTCAAATATTAAGAATTTATATAACATTTTCGACTAAATACTAATATTTTGAGGGTATTTGAACAAGTTGCAAGCTGTTTTATTTATATATGACGTCAGTACTACTGTAACTTTAAACGTCTGACCTTTAAGATCAGTGTGTCCCTGTCAGCTGGTCCTCTGTTCCCCCCGCCTGACGTGGACATTAGCCTGGCACAGCCTCCATATAAACACAATCAGAGCAGATCAGTGCAGAGGTTCTGAACTGTAAATATTTACACAGACTATGTTAGTTAATAATAAGGGAAAGTCTTCATGGGTCCAGTCTGCACACACTGAAAACCTTTGGGAACATGGTGAGGATTTAAAAAAAAATTAAATAAATAATAATAATAATTAAAAAAAAGGTTTAAGATGACGCAATGGTTTAAGTAAATCATTGTATCAAGGATTGAACACTTTAATGCGACATCCTTCTTCAACTCCTTCTTTAACTTTTACTAGTGAAGTGTGCAATTTGCAGATGAATATACACACGTGTGTTTGAGAAAGATGCAGCCTTCTGTTCGCATTAAAACTCAAGGCTTCCATAGTGATAGTAAATGTAAAAAGGCTCACTCTACGGTAACAAAACAACATCAACTAATAGTTTATACAATCAGGTGATTTTATATTAAACAAATTATTATTATTATTATTGTTGTTCTTGGTTCGTGCTGCTGCTGCTCTGTGTCTCCCCCTCTCTCTCTGCAGGAGGCGTGGCTGACCTACTCCCTCTCTCACTCTCTCTCTGTAAAGCCCAATTTATACTCCTGCGTAAAGTGCTCTGCGTAGCTACGCAGAGTCCTCTGCGTCGACGCAGAACCTGTCGAAGAGCCTCTGCGTCGTCTCCGGGTGCACGGAATATTTTTTAAGTGTCCGTCACTCCGTCAAGGGACAACGGAGACGGCAAGAGCTGCGATTGGTCCTCAGGACAGGCCGAGCTAAGCTGCTCTGTGCCGGCTCTCAGTGCGCTCCGGGCGTCCTGACAGAGGCGGAGCTGATCCCCGCCGATAACGCCGCTGCCGAACTATAAATACGTCATATCTTAACACACACAGCACATGTTTAGACTCTAAATGGCCAATTTCTCGCCTCAAATTATCTTAAAACTGCGTTCCGTGACACAGAAAAGTGAGAAACGGCCACTTTTTCAACAACAACAGTCTTTCTCTCTCTTTCTTTCTCGGACGCCATTGCTCACTGTAGCCAGAAGCACAACAACCTTGCGCAGCGACCCCTACTGATCGGGCGGGAAATTGCAGCGAGTGTCCGTCACCACGACGCAGAAGTATAAATGCTCGAGGCGTCTCCGTGGTGACGCAGACGGATAACGCATACGCAGTCGGAGAAGTATAATGTGGCCTTAACCCTTACCCTTACCCTAACCCTAACCCCTAACCCCGGTCACATACAAAGCGGGGAACATAGGACCCGGGGAACATAGA
This sequence comes from Microchirus variegatus, assembly GCF_963457635.1. NCBI lineage: Eukaryota > Metazoa > Chordata > Actinopteri > Pleuronectiformes > Soleidae > Microchirus > Microchirus variegatus. The sequence continues at coordinate 8,879,372 of NC_139814.1, forward strand.
TACTGTCCCGTCCCCGCCTAGCTGCATCGGCGTTTCCCCCTTCACCTCACTCACTGGTTGTTAGCACAATACACTTTCTGTGATTATTTGTAAATAGATATTATTTAAGTTTTATCTTCGGTTGTCATCTGTCTGCATTTCCGGGTCCACTACTAGCTGGATCGTTTCTCCATAAGAGAAACGTGACAACGTCATTTATAAATAAATATATGCACCATCTTGTTTTATGATCATTTTATTGCATGTACACCAGTGACAGTGAATTAAAGCTGCAAAGAAAGCACTTGATTCAAACACGCGTTTACATACAATAAGCAACTAGCAAAAGGAAAAAAAAGGCACTTTTTGATAGAATACATTTATTATTTGGTGTTGTCGAACTGTTATGAAAGAAAGTATTATATACAGGTTGTTATCACCTCTATGAAAAATATAACTGCTTAAAATTACATTTTAATATTTCATTCGCTCTTTGGTGTGCAACATAAAATAGGGCGGGAGGGGGGGGAGTCGTACACTCTCTGTGTACAAAGAACAATTAATGCAGAATTTATACAAACATTACGACGTGCAGAAGTCTGATGAAAGCTGTAAATACTGAGCTTTGGGTGAATTGCAGTGTTCAAGTGCAAAACTGAGGTTCAGGAGTTTCTCTGCTGAGTGTATACAGTTGTTGCAGGTGGTCAGTCTTCGTTGTTGCAGTCCGCACACAGAATTTGGTCGCGGTCGGGGAAGAAACCGGAGCCCACCAGCGACACGGAGCAGCGTGAGCACTTGAAGCACGGCTGGTGCCACTGTCGCTCCTCAAACGAGACGTACTTTCCGTCGCCAAACCCTGCCAGAGAAACGCATGAGCGACAAGTGAAGGAATGTCTCCACGGAGAGTTTAATAACAGCCACGAAACGCGCAGGAAATACTAAATGAATTCCAGATAGCATCAGCAGTTTGGCAGGAACTTTACCTGAGAGCGAGAGCTCTGCTTAAACCCGTTTCTTACCGTTTATTGTTTTGGCATTTTAACCTTAACCATGACGGGAATCATAAGGAGAAAATAGGAGAGGATAAGTAACAAAAACTCCTCAGCAGGAAATGAATCCCGAGTATTGCACTGAGGTCAGTTTAGGTCAAACTTTGTTGTCCACAATGTGGGAAAACGGTCTTTGGCTCTACATAAAAAAGTCAAGACATATTCATGCAAACAATTTAAAAAGAAAAAAACAGGAGAGTTTGATCAATTACATGTGATTGCAATATGGGAGTAATATTATGGTGATACCATCTACTATATAATACTTATTCATTTAAATTCAAATGTGAAGGTATCACAATGATTGTCACTAACAAGCTTTGCTATTGAGATAATACTATGGCAATAACTTGGTAATAATGTCAAGGATGAAGGAGATTTATATTGTCATTCAGCATGAGGAATGAGACCCTGGTCTCTGTCGCCTATACTTACAAGTAAAAATGATTTAACAAAAATAAGTTAAAGGCAACATAAAAATAACAAGTAACACCAACAAATCAATAAATAACAGCAATATTATAAATACACAGAATTATTACCATTTTGTTTTTCTACTGTAAGTGCTTTGTGATAACTCACCTGTGATGGCCGTGTTGCAGCCGGCACACTTTTTGGCATAGAGGCTGCTGAAGCACTTGACGCAGTACGGACTCTCTCCCTGCGAAGTGAACGACTGACCGGCCAGTGACGCTTTGCAGCCCGAGCAGCAGAAACACTCTTTGTGCCACACTTTGTCCTTATAGGTCACTCCTCCTTTAGTGAGAGCCTGGAGGACACGCACACACAAACTGTCCAGATCAGTGAAAATAGTTCAAAACCTATTTTTAGTTCTATCTGGCAGCTGTAGTCCTTGTTTTTGCTTGGTTGTGGATCAGAGGAACCAACAGCCATGTTGCACATGTGTATGGAGTATACAGTATCATTCCTTTAAAACATTGGTTCTCAAAGTGTGGCCCGGGGGCCAATGGCGGCCCGCAGAAACATTTCTGGCGGCCCGCAATGAATTACAGTTGATAGTTTTAATCCAGGAGCTTCTAAGCTTGTTAAATGTTTATTGTACATTACTGGATACAGACCAACAAGTGTAAACAAAAATAATGGGTATTTACCTGGTTTTTATATGGGGAATTTTAGTGTATTATTGGGTTATAAGCTGGTAATAAGTAGGTAGCTAGTAAATATATGGCCCTAACCTGTAATTAGAAGGTAAGAACAATGGCCAAAATACTGTAATTACCCAGTAAATTATAAAGCGTTATTGTATTAATGCTTAAATTACTTAACGCTAAACTGTAGAAGTGAAATCTGGTCATTTAAATAATTACAAATGGGATTTCTTTCTGTTTTTTTTCCTTTGGCGGCCCTCAGTCCAATGTTGGGTTCCTAAATTGGCCCTCAGGTATCAAAACTTTGAGAACCCCTGCTTTAAAAGCTTAAACAAAAAGCAAAGTGGACCTTAAATCTAATTTATATTTGTCATTTTATCTGGTGTTTGACTTATTTATTCATTGCTTTGTGCCTTTTACTCGTCAACGTCATATATTATGTGTATATTTTTTTCTAAAAAAAATGTTTTCATCTGCTTATATAGGGTCAGTGTTTTCTTCGTCTCTTGCTTTTGTATCACTGTCTGTACGAGCACAAACAAAAGACTGAAGAATGGTAGGACGACAATAAAATGTGAGCCTTCACTGACTAAGTAAGACATAGTTGGTTGATGCATGCATTGACTGACAGCCGGTTTACTATCAATTAAAAAAAGTTTTCCTGTTAAAGGGATAGTTCGGAATTTTGGACATAAGACCTATTTTCCAACTCAGCCGGTGTGATGGAGACGTCTGGAGACGTTTTTAAGAAATTTCATTCAGTTCTTCTAGTTGCCGAGTTCGCTGGTGCTATGGCTAGCGCAAGTCAATGGAATGTGCTAGCATGGCATTAGAAACACTCATACCGACTCCACAGTGCACCCGAGGCAAATCAACCTTGCAATTTGAAGGATTTATTTCTTGTCATACTTCCGGCAGCGGCGGACTGATTCCACTGCTGCTGAGAAAGTAGTCCATCAAAAATTCATGCAATTCGAGGTTAGTTTTGTTTCAAATATTATTCTGTCAACACAGATATGTACATCGATAGTCTGCCGTTACAATTGATTTGCCTCTGGTGCACTGTGGAGTCGGTATGAGTGTTTCTAATGCCATGCTAGCAGGTACCATTGACTTGCGCTAGCCATAGCACCAGCGAACTCGGCAACTAGAAGAACTGAATGAAATTTCTTAAAAACGTCTCCAGACGTCTCCATCACACCGGCTGAGTTGGAAAATAGGTCTTATGTTCAAAATTCCAAACTATCACTTTAAATGTGATTATAATTTGAATTTATCTGTTTTTGGACAAATCACAGCATTCAGAGTCGTCACCTTGGCCTTTGAAAAACTGACACTTTATCAACTTAAGAATGAAATGTGAAATAAACCCAGCCATGAAAGTGTTGTGTAATGACATGGTTAAGGTTAGAGAGTTAGACGAGGCCTGGTTCACCTTTTTGCAGAGGCTGCACTGAGGAGCAACCCTGCCCTCGTAGCATGGCACACAGTAGTAGTTGCTCTTGTCTGGGATGAAAGCTTCGGCGCCGATCGGCTTCTCGCAGCCGTGACACACAAAACAGTCCTCGTGCCACGTGGCATCTCCGTACTCCAACATCTTGGAACCTGTTGTAGGATAGAAAATATAATACAGGGAATAGGTTTGTGTTGTTTGTTGAAAATACACTTTTGTGTTCCTGTCTGCTTGTTTTCCTGCTGCTCTGATAAAATGTAAGAAAATGATCACGTTCACGACAGCTAAACCTGCTCTCACTGCACAGTACGTTTACATTAGCTTATCGCACATCAAATAAATCTGTTAACAATTTTTTTGAGTTGCTCCACTTCCACATACTGTACATACACATGCTTCACTGCAGAGGTTTATAGAAGCTGGGAACCAGTCATGCTTATGAAATTGGATGTTATGTCAGTTCCTTTAATCACTGGCCTTGTTTTACAACTTCTGGGACCTGACATGAAGAGCAAAGGCATGACGGTGTTTTGAACTTGAACTTGGCTGCACTTTTAAGGAAAGGGGGGGGGGGGGTGACGGTGGTGATGGTGGTGAAGGAGGAAGAGGAGGGAGAAGTTTTTTAAAGACATTCCAGGCTGAGCAGAAACTGGAGAAAAGTGACTACTGCAGTTCAGAGCAGTGGGTTATAATAATCCCACAGCACCCACAGGCCTGGGGTAATTTTCAGTCATCCGACACCGCCATACTGCACTTGTGTCGTCACAGCAGCTAAAAAAAACTCTGCTAGGGAGAAATTTTCACCAGAGCGAGGAAACAATCATTCTGTCACATCTGAGCTGTCACACCCCACTTCACCAAAAACTCCTTAACATGAACTCTCTGACTGTGTGTGTGTGTGTGAGTATTCAAAGATCGTATGTGAACCGTCTTCCCTGTCACTACCTGGCATGACTGTCTTGTCGCAGGCCACACACTTGGAGGAAAACTCATTGCAGAAGCAGTCGCTGCACACGAGCGCATCGCCCTGGATGGTGAAGGGCTCGTCTGCCAGAGAGTGGTCGCAACGGAAACAGCGAAAGCAGTGTTCGTGGTAATGTCTGTTCTCATAGAACAGCTCCTGGAGGGGAAAGACAAAAAGGGTCATATTGAGCGACTACAGAGATATAAATGGATCCATGATAAAAAAAACAACAACATGAGATTAAACATCTATTAACTTGCTTTATCCTCTACTTGACGGTTGCATGGGAAGCTGAAGCCAATCCCTGCTGAGATGAGGGCAAAAGGCCTGGACAGGTCACCGTTCACAGGGCAAACATACAGACAAACTCACACCTATGTTGAATTTAGAGTGTCCAATTCACCTAATCCCCAGTCTGTAAGCCAGAGTACCCAGTGAGAACCCATGAGCACATGTGGAGAACATGCAAACTCTATACAGAAAGGCCCTATTTTTCATTGTGAGGTTCAGACAAACTCTATATTACTTTTTCCTGAATTCAGATATTAGGATGAGATACATTTAAAATTTAAATGTGAAATGAATGATTTTGAAAAGGATTACTATATGCAAATAAGCACCTAACAAAAGTTTTTGGTGTTTTGCGTCATTTTGATGGACCACTGACTTCTAACAGGAAAGTCTTTCATTCCCAGGCTGCACCTCTTTAAAAAGAGTGTAACTTCATGATAGTCAGAGATTTAAACTGCCAGAGTTAGGCCCAGCAACACCAAGACTAATGCTGAATTGGGGACAGTTTCATTTTATGTTAACACATTAGAGCAGGGGGCCCACGGTTGGTGTAGTGGTTAGCACTCTTGCCTTTGCAGCAAGAAGACCCAGGTTCCTGGGTTTGAGCTGCGTTTGGAACAACTTCGGATCAAGGGTCTTTCTGCAAGGAGTTCGCATGTTCTCCCCGTGTACGTGCGTGGTGTTTTCTCCGGGTTCTCCCACTTCCTCCCACAGTTCAAAAACATGCGATATGGGGATTAGGTGAATTGGTCATTCTAAATTGACCGTAGGTGTGAGAGTGAATGGTTGTTTGTCTCTATATGTGGCCCTAATGGACTGGTGAACTGTCCAGGGTGTACCCCGCCTATCGCCCAATGTTAGCTGAGATAGGCACAGCACCCCCCGCGACCCTCTGGTGGAGAATAAAGAGGTAGATGATGGATGGATGTTTTGCTCTTGAGTTTTATCTCAAATCTTTGCATCTAATGCATCCCATCACATCATTTAAAGGTGAAGTAAGTAGTTTGACCCTCTGGTGGAGGATAAAGAGGTAGATAATGGATGGATGGATGGATGGACATTAGAGCAGCCACACTACCACAAACATGTGTCTTTCACGCTGCTCTTCTTGAAAATGGAGCTTTCAGCATTTTGTTTCACAAGCCGCGCATGGTTTGCAGCAAAATAGGCAGAAAAAAAGATCTATGACCACAGTATGAGTCATATTTAAAGATATATTATTTATACAAAAAGTCAAAGGCAAAGACTATGTAGGAACAACACAAACAAGTGAAGCGTTGTGTAACTTTTGGTGATGTTTGCTCTTGTTGATGTGATTCTTCTTCTTCTTTGTGAACAGAAATTGTGGAACATTATTTATTTGCGCACTGCATCTTATCGGACCTAAGTGAGGGAGCGTCTGTGTGTATACAGCAGGAGTGCAGGGGCGGGCGGGGACAAGAATCATGTATCCCATCAAACTGTTGAATGTCCTGAAACTTTTCATGTGCTTTTCTGGGTGTTTTGGGACAACCTCCCCCCTGTTTGCAGCTGTTTTGCTTTACAGTTGCAAAGACAGAATCAGAAATGGTAAAACTAAAAACCTAAAAACACAAAATGTGTACAATGTTGCGTATGTTGTCTTGACATAAATTATTCAAGTGTCACCAGGCAACACAATATTTAAATCCTGAGAAACACATACATTTGTTTATATTTAAAAGTTATACACTACAGTGTTAAAGTGGAATGAATATGAAATGAAAAAAATATCCTGTTATGAGGAGAGTGTTGTTTTAAAGCTGCTCCAAGCACAGTGTGGGATATTTACACATGAGAAATAATAAAATAAATAATTATACAATTTAATCATCTAAAATAATAAGTTGAATGCATAAATATAATCTATGATGTTGTAAAAAAGATAGATATGATTTTATAGCCGTCATCCCTTAGCTGAGATCCTTATCTACTGGGGCTCTCCTGTTACTCCACAGCTCCTCTGTTTGCTGCTCCCCATCCGCTTGAGGGGTCAGAGGTCAAGGTCAGCTGGAGGATTCAGTTTCCCACACAAGGACACTACAGTGCTTTGGATGTTTTTATGACACAGAAGGCTAAACCCAAAGTTTAGCCTTTTTTCATTTTCCGGGACACCCTGCTGCTGCTGCTGCCCTCCAAACATAAAGTACTTTCTCCAGTATTTTGTAATAAGAATAACCCTCTTTTGTGATTGTTTCTCTCAGCTGCCCGTGTTCCTGTTTATGTGCAGCTCTGTGACTAATGGCCTCGTTGAAAAGCCTGGTAAAAAACTGGTGTTTGAGGAATGGGGTTTCACAGTAAAAGAAACAGCCAAGCGAGCGTTGCTGAGGAAGCATGAAGGACGAGTTGTTACGTCGTGTGCGGAGGAGGCAACGGCCAAAGCAAGCAGTGGCGTAATTTACTGCCAGTCCCTCACAGGGAGTCCATATTTCACAGGACCCTGAAGGCCACATGGTGTCTATGAGTGTTTCCATCAGTGTTTTTTTTTTTTCACTAACTGAGGCATTTGGGAAGATAAAGGCAATTACACACAAGTAATGATGAGCTGATGTTTTCCAGGAATACAAGCTGGTCTCTGACACTGGAGGAAGTACTATTAAAGGTCCAGTATGTAACATTAGAAAGAAATAATAAACTACCCATAAGTATGTTGGTATAAGTGTACAATCACGTTGAAATGAAATAAAAAGTTTGTAGAAAAGGACTTTTACATGTACTTCAGGCCTTGATTTACAGAGGATTCAACACATTTTGAGAAACACCCTCATGTACTTTCCTTGACATAATGTGTTAAATTAGAGAGTAATCTATACATTAACATTCATGTATTATTCCATACTCTGACACCTAGAAAAAAGGTCTATGCGTAACGTGTATAGTTTGCTAATTTTATTGGATAAATATAGTAACATTTCATGGACCCCCTGACAGTATGACACGGACCCCCATGTGTCCATGAACCCCCATTTGGGAACCACTGCTCTTATGTTATTTTCCTATGAAGTACATATTACAGTGATACAATGGTCATATCTTCATATTTATTTTACAATTTGAAATCATGTAAATATAATTAAAAGATTACGAATGACTTAATTTATGTCATTTTTTTGGTAAACATTTATTGTGTAGGTGAGACAGTTAATCAATAACCAATCAATATCAATTAGGAACAAAATGTTGAACCATCATTTTCAGTCTCATGATAACTGTTCTCGGATTTCAGATGTTTTTTATCATAAGCTAAATAAATAAATAAAATAAACTGTACTGTTGATTTAACAAAACGTGACTAATCAGTTATTTAAGAGAATGATTTCCAGATTAATCATTGATTGTAACCATGTTTTCAAATAAGCTTTGTGGAGTAAAAGTATCACATAGTAGCATTACACAAAAGTACACATACTTTCAGTGTATGTACAGCAGCAGAGTAACTAAATTGATGATATACCTTGGCATTGTGACCGATGATTTCTTTACATTTCTGGCAGGTGTTGGCGTGCAGGCGGTCGTAGCAGGGGATGCAGTGAGGGTTGTCCTCCACCTGGATGTATTTGCGTCCGTACAGGGACTCGTTACAGTTTTTGCAGTCAAATCGGTCGCTCATGATGTTGTTTTTCCTGGTATGAGGAGGAGAAGAAGAAGAAGAAGTGAGGGAAGGAAGGAAGGGAAAGGGAGAGAAAGTTTCGGACTTTTGGAACAAGAGGGACAGAAATGCAGGGAGCCCTCAAGACATTTTACAAAGATCCTAAATCTGCACAAGATGTATTACACCGCTGAGAATATCATATTTTTTTGCACTCTTGCCTTTGCAGCTAGAAGACCTGGGTTCCTGGGTTCGAGCTGTGTTTGGAACAACTTCGGAACAAGGGCCTTTTGTGCAAGGAGTTTGCATGTTCTCCCCGTGTGTGCGTGGGTTTTCTCCGGGTTCTCCGGCTTCCTCCCACAGTCCAAAAACATGCAATATGGGAATTAGGTGAATTGGTCACTCTAAATTGACCGTAGGTGTGAGAGTGAGAGTGAATGGTTGTTTGTATATTCTATATGTGTACCTGTGATGGACCGGCCGAACTGTCCAGGGTGAACCCCGCCTATCGCCCAATGTCAGCTGAGATAGGCACAGCAACCCTCTGGTGGAGGATAAAGCGGTAGATGATGGATGGATGTTTTGCTCTTGAGTTTTATTAATTCATCTGGAAATCTTTGCATCTAATGCATCCCATCACAACATTTAAAGGTGAAGTAAGTAGTTTATAGTGCCATCTAGAGGAGAGGCTGAAATTTACAACAAAGAACTACTCCTCTGCTCACCCCCTCCCTTCTCTGAGCGCTACGGTATCCGCAGCTGGTCAAATGTCGTCTTTCTCCGTGTCAGCAGATGAGGTTCGTGAGGGAGAGGGCGAGCTACTGCGGCCGTAGCAGACGAAGCGGAGAGAGAGGAGGAGGGACTTCCGCTACAAGTAAAGCGACGCTTGATTTGTTCTCTCACGTTTGTCTATACAGGCTCCCGCAGAAACATGGCGTCGTGGCAATGCAGTAGCGGCCCGCGAACCATGTTATTTTACATGACTTTTTGAAACACTACGAAAATGAAACAAAGAATATTATACAGCGACTAGACAATGCAGGAGCACATAATATGTATAAAAAGTGAATTTTGGGTCATATAAACCCATAAATACTACACAGTGTCCCTTTAACTGTTTGCTCGGCAGTAAGAGACATGAGAAGTAGAACTCCTGTGATTAATCTCAGCCTTAACAATGTGTTTATCATAGAAACAGCTGTGACGATCCTCCTTATTTGAGTCATTATACAGCGTCATCTGTTTTAAACCTCACACCTGGAAGTACAGATGTGGCTGAATAAAGGCAAAAAGTCACAGAGTTATGTTCGATTGCCTATAAATCACTGCTCCAATGCTATCGCCTCTTCTCTTATTTCATCATTACTCACTAACAAGTGAAAGCCCGGCCTCTCCCTCCCACTCATTCTTGTATGAAACCCCCCGTGGCACTTTGGCATTGAGAAAGAACAACTAAACAATATTAACTGTTGGGAGCTGAAGGGAAACAGCGTTCTCAGTTTCAAAGACTCTCTCGAGGGCTTTTTCATCTGTGTTTGGCTTATGTTTAAAGGGCTATACCACGCCTTTATCTTGTTTACTTCTTTTGTCCGCACCTTTCATAGCTTTGTTCCTTTAAAAAAAAAAGATCTAATTGGATTGTGTTTGCTGTAAGTTACACAAAGAACATGACTGTTATATATTCTATTAAAACAGCATCAGCTGAGATTTATCCAGGCTTCTAATTTATCCCAGAATTTGCTTCTCAGTTCCATCTTCTCAAGACTCTGTGAACAAATACTCACAGGACACGTCCTGACTTCAGCTGTAAAACATTGCCCTTCATTCAAATCTTTTTTATCTCAATCATTTCATCAGGAAATCGGACCAATTTCCAAAAGTCAAATCCAAATATTATCATTCTCAACATATACTGATGCTGTAACTTGATCATCTTCAATCATTTCATTATTGGCCAAAAAAGCATGAGAAGCGCATGACTTTGAGTAATCAAAATTGACCAGACATTTTGACACCACTACAATGCCCTTGTGAGATCTGAGGTAGGGCCTAATGGGAGTTTGCATGTCACAGTCTAAAATAATTAGATTAGATTAATTGAACAGATTAATTGGAAACTCTGAATTAAATGTAGGTGTGAATATGAGAGTGAATGGTCGTTGATCTCTGTATGTTTGGCCTGCGTATCCAGGGTGTAGCCCACCTTCGCCCATGACCCCCATGTTGAGGATAAAGCAGTAGAAAACAAGTGGATGAGTGAGATCTGAGGTCTGGAGTAGAATGACAAAATGTGAGAACATGGTTTTAGCATGAGTCATAACGATGTTGAAAAGTCTGATTTTAACCATCAACTTTACTTGTTAAAAAAATTCATGCATTTTTAAAAAGTCTATATTTCAGCTTGCCTTATGTGGAAAAATAATCCAATGCAGGTTCATTCATGAACACAGATGATAACAAAACTTACTAACAAATTATGACTCAAGATAATAATGTGCCAGAACTGAGAAGCAAGACTTTAAATGTGGCAGATGACACCTCTATTGCTATGCCATGGAACATCTCTTGTTGGAAAGACACTCAAGGCACCAAAAGTAGATGAAGAAACATACAAAACAACCAAGAGAGCGCAGAGGGAAAAGACAAAAACAAAAGCACATAATTACCTCGACAGATGTTAAATGACCACCTAGAACTAAAACGCAACCACGACGACGTGCAAAATAACTACCACGAATGAGCTTGTGGAGCAGAGGAAGCACAGGTGGAAATAAGCTTGGACACTTGGATAATAATATCAACCCAGTGTAAGTAGTCAACATGTTCATGGTCAGGACTACAAAGACCTGTAGCATTGCATTTGCAAATGCAGGAACTTGAATATTTCACTTAGAAATAGTTATTTTTTATAGTTGTCCCTCTTATTTTGGGCTTGAAGCAGTTCAACAAAGAGCAGCTGAAAAGCCATGTGGCTTTGAAATGTCCCAAAGGGATGGGAGAATGTGCTGCCCTGGGAGATGTCATCATCACTGTGAAGTGAAGTGAGTGAATCTTTGGTCATTTATGGCAGACAAACCGCTTTGGACACCCAGGATAAAGTCTGTCTCTAAAACTTGCTTGGACTGCCCTTAATGTATCTGCACTAGTGATAAAATGTCACCAGAGGAAAAGAAGCTGGCTGAGGAGCAGGAGCACACAACTTTCTCCTCTACTTCTTTGTGTCCTCTGCAAATGTTTAATCCATCAAAAACAAACTGCCTGAACTATGAGCTGGACTTGCCTTCCACCAGGACATTAAAGCAGACATAGACCGGAAGTTCCAATTAACGCTGTTTTTTAGTGTGTATCTGCGTCATTACCTTGTTTAAGAAGCCCTGAAGGCTCTAAACAAACAGTTCAGCCACTGCTGAGAACGCTGTGTTTTATTGTAATCTCGGACTCAGCGAGATCTCTGAAAAAACCTGGTCCGGTTCTCCTGAACAGGCGATCGTCCTGCTCCGGGCACTAGTCCGGGCACATCCGGTTGCGTACATTGAACCGCAGAAGGAGAATAACGTCCGTTGTGGAGGTGTTTCACGAGCGACAGTGTCTTCTGACTCTGGGTCTGACTCTGGGTCAAAGTCATAAAAGGGACTGCGGCGGGGAGTCGTGAAGAAGCTATTTTTAAACAATGTTAAAACAATGTTTTGATAATGAGGAGCAGTGCATTCACCGTTCCAGAGGGGGGAGCTGCGCTTCTGAGAGCGGGTGCTGAATATACTGGCCAATCATAAGACTCTGTCTTCTGGGTGTGAGACTTGAGTCTGAAATATCGCGGCTGGGCAACAGCGTCAGAAAAGAGGATTTCTATCGGCTCGTTTACAGCAACTAGGAGGTTTTTGACCATAAAAACAAGTTAATGTATGTAAGTAGACCTCCATAACTAACATATATGTGCAACAGGACCACTCGAGGTCCGCTTTAAGAACTGCAATGCCTTTGTTTTCACAGAAACTTGGCTTGACCCCATGGTCCTGGACTCACCTACTGGCCATGACATTCCAGTCTACTCCATTTTCCTGCAAAAATTTGGGAGGTGGTGTCTACATTATAGTGAAGGAATGGTGTATCGACTTATCCCAACCAGAAGCTGTAGGCTAACACAGCAACCTTCCACACTGGTACCATCATTGAGTACAGTCACAGCACAAACTGAGTAAGTCCATGGTGATGTGCAATTTCTGCTCAACATCTGCAAGACCAAGAAGATGAGTATGCACTATACGAGGCTTCAACAACACTGATGTCATCATGAAGACAGCGAGACAGCGTCTCTTCTTTCTGCAGTGACTAAGGAGGTTCTGCAGGGACACCAGGATACTCACAAACTTGTAAAGAAAGATAAAGATGTACTACCGAGAGTATCCTGGCTGGAAACATCATGGCCTCTTAAGAAAGCTACTTCACCCTCAAACACAAAGCACTGTAGAGGGTGGTAAAGTCAGCCCAGTGTATCACCAGGTCAGAGCTGACATTTAATGCCAGCACTGCAGGAGGGAGGCACAGCGGATCCTCTCTCTAATTCCAGCCACTCCAGTTCCACACATATACCCAAACACAGTCATCGTAATTTGAGAAATGTATTGAAAGGATAATAACCCCTTGAGACACATTATGTCATTTTATTTATCTTTTATACAACATTTTATCTGGTTAGCACTGTTGCCTGACAGCAAGAATGTTGCTGGTTCTACTCCCTGGGTTCTCCGTTTCCTCCCACATGTCCAAAAACACGCAGAGGTTCATTGGAGACTCGAGATTGTCCACAGGTGTGAGTGGATGGTTGTTTGTCTCTATATGTTCTGTGACCTGTCCAGGTTGTACGCCTTTCGGAGTGAGATTGGCACCAGCAGCCCTCAGGTGGGAGATAAGTTGGTAGACAATGGGTGGATGTTTATTTTCTTGTATGTTTTATTCTTTATTTTGTACAACTTATAGCCTAACTGTGTAAAAAGGTCAGAAAACCATGTTGAGCCACGGAGCTAATAAACATTCCTGATGAAGGTTTCCCGGTCCAAGAAGCTGGTATTTTACAGGTACTTTGTGCTTTGTGCTCTACAAAGCCAAGCATTTGCATCTGGTCTGCGAAGGAGTCTTCTTGAAAGTGCAGTTTACATTCCTCACGTCTGACTGCTATCAAACATTTTGTTTCTAATAAGCAGCGTTGCAGCAATTTCAGATAAACATAAAAGATAAACACAGTCTGCTCTCAGTCATGTCCCAAAGCCAATACCAGAAGCACAAACTCCCTCTCCTCAATGACTTGTCGGAGTTTTCCTCCCAGCACCAAGTTGGAACAACACAGCATCCCTCCCTGCAGATAACACCAGCGCTGCCTCTGAGAGGGAATCAAGCTAGGTCAACAAAACACGGACGGGAAAAAAAAAACACACTGAGACAAAATTCACATCCTATGACTTAGTTCTGTCAGATTGATGAAGAAATCAGGCCAACTTCCTCCTCCAATGTCTGAAGAGGTTAAGTTTCTATTCTCATCCATCCATGAATGCAGTGGCAGAACAATGCTTTTCCTTCCGGAAACAGTTTTCTTTTTTGCGTTTTGTGTTTCTTTTCCTGAGCCCCAACATCTGCAAACACATTTTGTGGAGTCCAGCTGTTTGTCTTTCATACAGTTCTTATTTAAGGCCACCAATAGGGAAGTCTTCCAGACATAACATCTAATTAAAAGCCAATATTTGATGGCTTTTAGCCGCACATTAGCTTGCATTGCCGTTGCCTAGCAATGCTGTTCTCACAGCTTTGAATGCCAAGTACGTCATGTTCACTTCCCAACAGTGAAAACTGTTGTTAAATGCATGTTTTTACAATGCTGGCATCTGGAGGGAATTAGCTTAGCTTAGCACAAAGACTTAATGAGTCTTATGGAAGTCTTGAAGCTGCAGTAGAAGGTGATTGTGTTAGCTTAGCTATATAAACCATTTGGTCACTTTGACGTATCATTTATTGGTTTAAATTTGTTGCACCACTTGACAAATATTGGTTGCACCACCTGATCACATTAGTTATGACATGAAATATGCTGAAAAAAATGCATTTTCATTTCAAATAGTAACATGTGTTTTAGACATCAGTTAAACCTAACCCTAACCCATCAAAAACAATTCACATAACATTACATCTTTATGATGAGGATCGAGTACAGTCGCGATGAAGTGCAGTGGATCTGGGTAGATAATAAAATGTGGTGACAGACTCTTAAAGAGCAGAGCTCACTTTTCATTGTTTTCACTCCATGTTCTGAATCTTTGTGTAGAAGACACTTTAGCGCTGCAATTAATGGAATAACAGATGCATCAGATGAGCTGATCTCTGTAGTTAACTGCTCAGAGAGAGAGAATGTTCTGTTCTATTGATTTTAACAATAAAAACTAAAAACTCCTTACACTAGAACAAATATAAGACTCTGAAAGTGAACATTGCATAGTGCACCCTGAGAATACTCTGTGCCATAATAATGAGTTAGACAAATAACCTAAACATAGTACCTGCTTCTTGAGAGAGGTGCCAGTACGCCAATAAAAGTACTCATACTAAAAATAGTAAAATTAAATGTGTACCGAACTGTACAAGCACTGGACATCCACCCAAAAAAAGCTAAAACTAACTATTTAGACAGCTTTTTGACTGTCAAACAGTGTTGTGTGTAACCAAACCATTGCAACCGACTGTCTGATTTATAAACTGAGTCATAAACAACACTCACTGGTTTTGGAGGTTTCATTTTACAGGTGTTCTCTTGGACCACACCCACAAATACCTGCTGTCCTTCCTCCCCACCACAAGACATAAATACTCATCCGTCCTGTCTAAGTACCTGTTCTCTCTAGTAGCACAGCTGCTGACAGGATTCATGCCCACAATTCACCTTGTTGAGTGGCCAAGCTGAATTCTTCACTGATACATACACTGTGTGTCCAAGTGAGGGATTTACTGCCACCACTTTGCTATGAGAGCTTTGTAGTCGCCAAATGGCAACTGTCTCCCAGGATGAGCCATGGTGCCTCCTGTCTCATGTCCCTTCATGGCTCACTGCTGTTGTTTCACTCCTCAACAACCTGACACGTTCTTATGACCAGCAGAGCCAAGAACTCTGGGAACCATCACAGCTCTGCTGGGTGTTAGTGTTTATTTTCCCCCCTCAGTGGAATTTAGACTCACGTGTGAGGTTTACAAACCAGACTGTGCCATGATGAAAACCACTGTCGTATGTAATAAAATCCTGCAGGACAAACATGTGGGTAAGTGTTAGGTCTGTCACGGCCATAGGAGCTAAATTCATGCATTATAAAACAGCCTCAGTGTCTTGACACTTGACATTTTTTTAAACCTCGTAATAGCACCGAAACTGCTCTTTTAAGAAATTTTAATGACTTGTTTTTACCTGTTGATTCTGGTGACTCCACCTGGACCGAACTGCTGCCTTTGAAAAAACACAGTTTTGACTTATATTATTGTATGTTTTATATCTTTTATGTTGCTGTGCCTTTAACGCTGTAAAGCACTTTGGTTAGCCTTGGTTGTTTTTAAATGTGCTCTAGAAATAAAGTTGACATGACTTGACCTGACTTGGCGGGAGTGACGTTATTACTGTATTTAAAACGAGTCTGAGTCTCAAAATCTGTTTCACAAACAATTTCTTTCCTTACTGCTTAACTCAAAATCACTCATTTCTCCTTCACACTGCAATCTGAGCAGTAACAACAGGAAAACACCAGGGTCTCCGCAGGTTTCAACAAGTCAAATTTTAGACTTTTTAAGACTTTTTTAAGACCATAATGAATACAATTTAAGACCCATTTCAAGTCCATACTGGCAAAAAAGTACAAAAGACATGAAGGAAAATTGGAGCCACAAATTGTTGAACTTGCAATTCAGCTTAGCTGTGGGCTTTCATTAAGTTTTCTCCGCTGCTATGCTAAGCTGTAACACACCGTGGCGCGCAAACACTAGCTAGTGGTGCTCGATAAATTCTCACCAGGCAGCACAGGTGGACTATTTTAGTTCCATGTTGTAGTTATGTTATCAGCATCCTCAAAAATAGAAACATATCAAAGCGAGACTGAAGTTAATGCATGCTTTAAAAAAAACGTTAATAGATTTTTAAGACCTTTCAAAATTGTATTTAAGACCTTTTAGGAGATTTTAGGAGAATTTAAGATATTTTAAGGCCTTAAATTCAAATTATTGGATTTAAGACTTTTTAGGACTTTTTAAGACCCCGTGGATAACCCTGTACACTCATGGTTTATTTCAACACTTTTAAGACCATTTTAGGACCATAATGGATTACAACTTAAAACATATGTCGACTATAATAAAGGGGGAAAGGAATATTGGAGCCCCAGTATTACTTTCAAAGCACATTCAGTGTCTTCTCTTGCCCAAAGTGGACTGCACATTGATGTTAACCACACAAGACTTTAAATTTACACTTTCCCATAATTGAAGATAAGGTGAAGTCGCCAAATGAATAAACCTCGAAACCCCCACTTTATCTCGTAAACTCCAGGCAGAGACAGTTTCCCACAGCCAGGCCCATCGTGCTGCGATAAATTGCGATGGGACTGCTCATTATCAGTATCACACTGGTCACAGTTTTAAAGCCTGTTAATATCTGGATTGCAGAGAAAGGCCGAGTGCACACATCACGCATTACAGACCATATATGTCGGTTTAAGGGCCACAGCTTTGGTCCAGACTGAAGTAATGCAACATATTTTGTACTGATGTTCATCACTCTCTGCAGTGACCCTCAGACTTAGAGGTTTACAAGTGTGTCTTCGAAGATGTCTCACATTAAACAGCACAATATGAAACTAGCGCAGCACTGTATATCGTATAGGAGATGTCAGAGGAGGCCCAAGGCATAGAAGAAATAAGCAGCGAAAATCGAGATATCTTTAGATACTGTATATTTAGATGGGTAAATTGTGTTTGGGAATTTGATTTTATTGTGGAGTTAAGGAATTATTTAGTGGACATTTGTACATCTGTTCTAAGTTTTAAAAACCACAGTCATTAAACTTGTTTAATTCAAGTTCAGTATCACCACACTAAGTGCTTCACTTTGAATATGACAGTACAGATTTATAGACACTTTAGTGACACTGGTTTTGTGTAAATAACACAACTATAATTAATGCAATTTATAGTTTTACATTTGTATCAATAATAATCAAGCACTGGCTACTCTGTGGTGGTGGAAGGAGGGGCCTTCAAATCAAATTCAGCTTAGAGCCCCATAAAGACTTAGGCCAGCACGGGGACATGTAGCTTTTTGCCTTATTTTTTTCTTCAGCTTGAACTTACAGTAACTACTTTCTTCTGTACTGTAGCACCATGTGTGTATTCATGAAAACAATAACAAAGTCATAATTCAAATACTCTCCCTGAAATTAATTAAGCTGCTTTAAAGGCGTCTCCAATCCAGAACAGTCCCCATATTATTGTGCCACTCCTGAAAAACACAACCTGGATTTGAGGAGGTAAAGGAGAATACTGACGGCAACACAATGCTCTATAGAAAATGTCCTGCAGCAGTGGTGGAGTGACATGACTCCTACTTGGTTGCAACTGTACCAGAAACAAAAACAAAGCTGGTCACTTATGGCTGTCAGATGACTGTGCTCTCTTTCATCCACCGTACAAAGACACTCAATGTGGAGCGGCTTCCTGCTGATCACAAGGCCACTTTCAGCTGAAAGTACACAAATCAAAATAAACACTCTCTGTACATTGTACATTGTGTTGTTTCTAAATTAGACATCTAACTGAAGAACTCAGGAGATGCTGAAGTAGCAGAGTTATAACATTGACTTTTCTTCTATGTAAGAATCACTTTCTTAAGTGAAATCCTTAAAGGTCAAATAAATATCAAGGGTTCGGCTGTGTTGTTGAACAGCTGGGCTTCAGTTTATATGCTTGTTTTATTAAAGCTCACATAGAGTGGTCCTGTTGCACATATATGTTAGTTATGGAGGTCTACTTACATACATTAACTTGTTTTTATGGTCAAAAACCTCCTAGTTGCTTTAAACGAGCCGATAGAAATCCTCTTTTCTGACGCTGTGCTGAGCCGCGATATTTCAGACATAAATCTCACCCCCAGAAGACAGTGTGTTGTCAGCCAGCGTAGAGCCTTCCCAACTGTCTTGTGATTGGCCAGTACCCGGAAGTGACATATTGTGGCTCCCCCTTCTGGAACAGTGGATGCACTGCTACTCATTATCAAAACATTGTTTTAACAGTGTTTAAAAATAGCTTCTTCACGACTCCCCGCCGCAGTCCCTTTTATGACTTTGACCCTGAGTCAGACCCAGAGTCACAAAATACTGTCGCTCGTGAAACACCTCCACAACGGACGTTATTCTTTTTCTGCGGTTCAATGTATGCAACCGGATGTGCCCGGACTAGTGCCCGGAGCAGGACGATCTGCTGTTCAGGAGAACCGGTGTTTACGTAACCGGACCGGGTTTTTTCAGAGATCTCACTGAGCCCGAGATTACAATAAAACACAGCGTTCTCAGCAGTGGCTGAACTGTTTGTTTTGAACCTTCAGGGCTTCTTAAACAAGGTAATGACGCAGATACACACTAAAAAACAGCATTAATTGGAACTTCCGGTCTAGGTCCGCTTTAATTACTCCACTTAAAGGTACAATATGTAGTATTTATGGGTTTATATAACCCAAAATCCACTTTTTTATACATATTATGTGCTCCTGCATTGTCTAGTCGCTGTATAATAGTTTTTGTTTCATTTTCGTAGTGTTTCAAAAAGTCATGTAAAATAACATGACCGCGGACCGCGGTTGCATAGCCACTGTTAGCAGCGAGACGCCATGTTTCTACCGGAGCCTGTAAGGACAAACACGAGAGAACAAAACAAGCGTCTCTTTACTTGTAGCGGAAGTCCCGCCTCCTCTCTCTCTCCGATTCGTCTGCTACGGCCGCGGTAGCTCGCCCTCTCCCTCTCCTCACGAACCTCATCTGCTGACACGGAGAAAGACAACGAGGACGACATTTGACCAGCTGCGGATACCGTAGCGCTCAGGGAAGGGTGGGGGTGAGCAGAGGAGCAGGTCTTTGTTGTAAATTTCAGCCTCTCCTCTAGATGGCACTATAAACTACTTATTTCCCCTTTAAACAGAATCATAACTGCTGTGGCTGAATAGCAATGACACAAATCCTGTTATTAACCTAAATTATTCTAAACACAAAGTCAATGTGTGGATTTGTTTTAACAAACTTCCTGCAGGTGATAAAGTATTCAGCCACATGCACGAATCTTTCTGTTTAAAATACTGATGATATTCTTAAGCTGGAAGAGCTGGAATATGATTTTTGTGTCTAAAAAAATGAGAAAAATCATAGTTTTCTACTAAATTGATGTCTTCTACACTAAGCTCCACTAAAATCAGAGTCCCCTTAGTGTCCTTGGATAATAACGACACATAACCTGTGACTCTAAGCTCATAACATTAGGGAATAAAGAAGCTTTAAACATAGACTGAGTGTCTGGCTTTGTTTTACGAGTCTACAGCTGGCTGTTTGTTTACTCTGTGAAACAATGAGGTCTCCAGCTGCAGCTTCCCCTCTGCTGCTGTCGACTCAACTGACAGACACATTCTCAGTCAGGAAACAAGTTAAAAAGTCTATCGTCACCGTCCAAAAACCATGGGGGGGTTCACGGTTACTGAGGCGGCCAGCGTTAACCTTTTCAATCCATTTAGCGAAGTAAACTTTGCTTAAACTTGAGGTCCAATGCTGTTTTCTTCTTTTATAAATGCAATCACTGAATGGTCATGTGTGTTTCCCCCCAAAAAGAGGGTGAATATTAGAGTTATATTTATTACTGTCTGGTGGATAAGTAAATAACAAACGGTTTGCTAACAAATTTGCAACATCAACGCAAAATATATTTTTCACAGCTTTAAAAAATAGAAAACTTCCGGTTTAGTGAAGTTCGGATTGACCCGAGATTCAACTTCATATTCATTGCAAAGTTATTTGCAATATTGACTTAAAAAATGATGATGACGGTAAAGAGATGAACTTAAATACGCTGCCCCCATGTGGCCACATTTTTTACAGCTTTAAAAAAAATTGTAACTGCTATGAAGAGTCCGCTGTCCCCATGTGGCCAAAACCTCTATTGTGTCTTTAAGAAAAAAAAAAAAAAAAATTTTTAAAGGATTTTTGTCAGTTTGCAATATTGACTTAAAGATTGTCATTTTAATGTTATGAAGTTGAGACTGATGCCCCATGTGGCCAAAATATAGCTTTTGCAAAATAAAACATAGAAGAATGCCAAACTTCACATTTTGTAACAACATTACCAAAGTTTTTACTCTTATCAAATAAATGATTCAATATGTTTGCAAAAGTTCCTTGAACTCCTCTTCCTCAGGCTGTAGGCGACAACTGAATGGGAAATGGAAAAGTGATGATGTGAGAGTGAGTCATGAGACTCAGTCTGAGTTAATGACTGTCAGACGTCACCTTTTATCTGTATTCTTCGCCTCTGGCTCATCTCCAGTGTATAGTACACAGCACTACTAACCTTCACCCAGTGCAAGAATTTCACAGGAATGTGACTGTGGTGTCAAAACGAGGCAAAAACCATGTGGTTCCAAGCCCAAGAAGAAGAAGAAGAAGCCAAAAAGAGAAGGAGAAGAAATGGCATTTTAATTCCACCCGCTGTTTTTCTAAAAGAAAGACAAAAGTCAGGAATTTCTTTCTGGGTGAAACCAAGACAACAATGCACAGACACTTTTTCACTTTGCCCCTGAGCAAGAGAAAGCAACCAGAGCTGAATTATTTCAATGAACACATTGATTTCACCCAAATGGATTGTAACATTGTGGTGGTGTGGGGACGGTGTGTGGTGGTGGAAACTATGAGAGGAGGCAGTGGTCGGGGGGAGGGAGGGAGGGAGGGAGGAGAAGGCTCAGTCTCTGGGACAAAATGTGTAATCTGCAGACGTGACATCACTAAAACCCAACAGCACAGAAACGTGTGTGTGTGTGTGCGTGCATGCGTGCGTGCGTGCGTGTGTGTGTGTGGTGATTCTTTTATTAACGTTTTACTTCATGTTTCGGCCCAAAAGACATCATGTCTCCTGCATCTGAGCCAAATCAACATGTGTGTGTGTGTGGGGTGGGGGGGGGCGACTGTTTCCTCAAAGGTCTCCTTGTTCTTGCTCTCATAAATCTGACCTGAAGAACAGGGGCTGCTGCATTTATCCACAGTATCATTTACTCACTCTGGACTCTGTCCCAGGCCCCCGACCCCCAATAACATCCACCATTTCCTCCTTCTACATAAAGCACATCCTCTCTGGTGCATCCTGGATGTGTGGTTGTGTGTCTGACTGACAAAAATACACTTGGTCATGAAAAAACCCTCTGACAGGTGATTATTAGGTATAATGTAGTTTAGTTTAATAGATTTAATTCATACACTATTGGGATATTTGTATATTTGGGTGCGACAGAAGGTCAGTGGTGGAGTGAGTTGTCTTTTAAATTGGAAGGTTGTGGGTTTGATTCCTGGCTCAACATGCCGATGTGTCCCTGGGCAAGACACTTAACCCCACGTTGGCAGCGTGTAAATGGGTATGAAAATGGGTATATACGGCAAAAACCGTATATACAAATACAGACCATTTATCTATCTACCACAAATGTACAGTATTTTTAGTTTATTATAAGAAATCAAATGTACAATAAGTAGATTTTAGTCCAAATTCAAAAATGACTCCTTCAATGGTCTTATCTCAACCTGGCAAACCAAACGTATAGCCTCATGAACGAGTTTAATGTGTTATATTATTACTTAACCATTAATAAATAATGCACCATAGCCTGATTTTATAAGGTCAACTGATATGGATTTTTCTTGTAACCCCCAAGGCTGATTAAAGATTTTATATAAAAGATGATATATAGACAAAATACTGGATATAAAAGCAAATAAAATTCAGTGAATTAAACATCAAACACAAAACACACACACAAAGAAGTTTAAGTGACTTAGCAGAACATTCTGTGAACTGATTAATCAGCCATACCAACTGATTAATCAGTCAATGTCCGATTTATCCTTTATCCTGAAACCTGAACTTTGACCTCAAACAAAAATAATCAAAATGTATTCGTCGCTCTAATATTGTGGGTTGTTGTTTTTTTTT
This sequence comes from Microchirus variegatus, assembly GCF_963457635.1. Classification (NCBI taxonomy): domain Eukaryota; kingdom Metazoa; phylum Chordata; class Actinopteri; order Pleuronectiformes; family Soleidae; genus Microchirus; species Microchirus variegatus. The sequence goes on from NC_139814.1 coordinate 8,902,074, forward strand.
GCAGCAGGTAAGAGCAGAGTTCAGTGTCATTAAATTAAAGGTCTAATTCAACAACATTCAAACTCAGGTGCACACTGGTAGTATGGATGTATAGAATATCATGACTCAGTCATTTACATGTATGTAGCGTACATTTATGTAGCGTGCATTCACGTTTACGTAAACGTACCTGCTCGTCTACGTGTTTACGAGTCAAAGTTGTGCGTAATTTGAAACGTACCGCTCTTTGCGCAGCAGCAGCGTGCAGATGCTCTCTCTCTCTCTCTCTCAGTCAGGAGTCTCTGTCTCTCTCTCTCAGTGTAAACTCCTCTTCTTCTTCTTCTTGCAGCTCTGCTGCTGTGGCGTGTTCTTCACAGTGACAGCTGGTTAAGAAAGTCCTGCGTGGATTCCTGTGAGCTGGAGACTGACGCCTTTTCCACTGACTGAAGCGTCTGTGGTGCGTAAAACCAAACCTCTCTCTCTCTCTCTCTCTCTCTCTCACTAACCCCGCCCCTTTTCCTCCTCTCCTCCACGTGTTTTCCGCTCACTCTGTCTTTTCTTTTCTTTACCTTGTGATGAGTTCATGCTGAATGAGGTAAAAGTCTGTGTTTTTTGGATGTAAGAGAATCTTTTAAATACATGTTAGAGAGAAGCTGCTGCTCTCAGCTGCTCATGTCAAACCACTTTATCTTCTCTCTGTGTGGAAACTCTGATATGATGATGATGATGATGATGATGATGATGACCTATATATAACATTTACAGTCAGTAGACTGCGTATTAGTATGAGGGGCCGTGTAGACTATAATTCCTTTTTTTTACCTCTCACATACACAATTTTACCTCTCACATACACAATTTTACCTCTCACATACAATTGTTTTACCTCTCACATGTAATGTGTAAAAACATTTAATGTGTGAGGTAAAAACATTTAATGTGAGCGGTAAAAAACATTTAATGTGTGAGGTAAAAACATTTAATGTGTGAGGTAAAAACATTTAATGTGTGAGGTAAAAACATTTAATGTGAGAGGTAAAACAATTGTATGTGAGAGGTAAAATTGTGAATGTGTGAGGTAAAATTGTGTATGTGAGAGGTAAAAAAGAAGAATTATGTATTAGTAGTACCCTCATATATTAGTAGTGTTCACACACTCAAGTATTGATTGTTCAATCACATTATTGGCTGTTTATTCGCATTATGTTGAGTTTGCACACGAGTTTCACTGTCAACATTGAGTGTTTTACACATACTTTGTGTTTTATCATACTATGAAGGATTATTGTATTCTATTTAGTGTTTACATATGTATGACTTGTTTATCATATTATATAAGGATTTTTTTTTTATACATATATATATATATATATATATAATTTTATTTTATCAATTTCTGTGGGTCATCATAGTTAGGTACCAGGAAGTACAGCAAGACAATAACATTTAAAAAAAAAAAAAAAAGAAGAATTTCAGAATTTCATCAATATCAAAATGTCACATTATTTCATCAAAATCAAAGTTACATCAGAATTTCATCAGTCTTATTATATTCAATGGTTCCCTCAATACTAATAAATTAAATGGTCAAACTTGCTTATTTTATCTCTAGTATAGTATACTCTTGTCATTACCTTAAACTGTATTAGGCTCAGATTTTCATTAGTGGTTAATTTGTATGTTAATGACAAGCTTGCTTTCAATTTTTATTTAACATCAACGCCTGAGTCTTCAGACCACTTATTATGTATATTCTCTAATAATGTATTACTATTTTCCACGTTTATCAGCAAATTGTACATAGAACCAATCAGTCTTTTCTTTTTGATGCTTCATCTTAAGATATTGGATATTTCGGGACTGGTTTTCTTTCCCAAGTCAAAATTGCGAGTAATCCAGCTTTTTCAGTTGCATGTACCTACTTTTATGAGCCATAAAGAAATAATCTAATTGATGTTCTTGATAATGTTCCTCCAGCTACAGTCAATAGAACCCAAAGTAAAACGATAGGACAAAAACTAAGACAAAGCCACTCTTAAACAACCATTCATATATTCAAACACACATACATTTATTTATTTCTAAGTGTTTTCACACATGATTTTGACTTTTTATTCATACATTTATGAGTTTTATCACAGATTATGGAGGATTGTTAGATGTTGTATATGGAGGACGAAACCTGACATATCAATAAATAAATAAATAAATGCATAAATAAATAAATCAATGCATACATAAATAAATAAATGTAGGTGAACAGAAATTTAGACATAAATATAAAGCATTTATTTATTAATTTATGCATTTCTATATTTATTTTTTTCTGTATTTATTTATCTATTTATGTATTTATTTATGCATTTATTTATTTATTGATATGTCCGGTTTCGTCCTCCATAGTTGTACTGTAGGTTGTTTCGTATCAAATATGTGTCTGACACATTTATCAGATTAAGGGTTTGTTGACTTGTTTATTCACGTTACTTAACTTAGTTATTCAGATTACTTATCATTTGGACTGTTTATCAGATTAGAAGTAATTTACTGACTTTTCTATCACATTGTTGAGTGTTTGCACACATGGTTTGTATGTTTTATCAGATGATAAAGGACTTTATGACTGTTTATTCATATTACTGAGTGTTAACTCACATATTTTGGACTGTTTTGATCAGATAAGAAAGGATTATTTGACCGTTTAGTCACATTACTGAGTGGTTTTTCCTTATTTTGACTGTTTTATCAGATTATAAACGATGTATTAAATATTAATCAACAGTATTGAGCGTTTTTACACATAAATCCGATAGTTTTTTCAGATTATAAAGTATTTCTTGACAGTTTATTCACATGTTGAGTTTGAAAATATGATTTTGACTGTTTAATTTGATTATAAAATATTTGTTTACTGTTTATTCACGCACATTTGAGTGTTTTAATCTTAATATGAAGGATGGTTGTGTGTTGTTTACATATGTGTGTCATGTTTATCACATTACAAAGAAGAGTTTGCACAGAGGGATTTGATTGTTTTTTTCAGACTTTAAATGGTTTTATTGACTGTTTATTCAAATTATTGAGCATTACCTCATATAATTTGGTCAGATCTCATCAGATTATAAATGATTTATTGAATATTAATGACTAATACTGAGTTTTTGCACACATGGTTTTGACAGTTTAGTCACATTACTGAAGGTAAACTCTGATAATGTTGAGTGTTTTATCAGATTATAAAGGTTTTCTTTTTTTTTTACTATTAATTAACATTATTGAGTGTATGGACACATTCATTTGATAGTTTTATCTGAAGGGATGTTTATGCACATTATGAAGCACGTACGTAAATACACGTGGAAACACGCTGACATGCACGTATGTTTTATTCTTGACTTCAAAAATAGATTAAAAGTACAAATAAAGTTGATTTAAAGTTATAGGCAGTTGTTGCTGATAAAATATACTCAGCGTTATCATGGTGCAGCTACAGCAGAGCTAAGGAGCCTGAGTGACAGCATTTAACCCCATCACAAAAAAAGACTTTTATCTGTTGTATGGATGTCCCTGTGGTTAGAACTGTGAGATAATAAAAAGAACACCCCAGCGAGCAAGATATCATTTTCTCTCTCATTGACCTCCATTTTCCACAGTGGTGAGCAGGAGTTTCTGGGGACGATTAGAGGCTTCAGCTGTGGCTTCATCCTGGCACTATCCATTAAAGTTGGGATGAATAGTGAGACAGAGAGAATGACGCAGCGGCTTGTTAGGATCTTTGGCATGTCGACAAAGATCCTCAGCAACTTCTACAGCTGTGTCGTGGAGAGCAGTCTGACCAACTGCATCACCGCGTGGTACGGCAGCACTACGACCATGGACCCCAAACGCCTGCAGAGAGTGGTAAAGACAGCTGAGTGGATCACCAGGTCTCCACTGCCCTCTCTGCACAGCATCTACAACCACAGAGTCTACAGGAGAGCTGCCACCATCATAAAGGACAGCACCCACCCACAACATGGACTGTTTACACTCCTGCCCTCAGGACGGAGATACAGGAGTGCCAAATGCAGGACAACCCGTCTAAAGAACTCTTTTTACCCCACTGCCATCAGAATCCTGAACAGCTGAGCAGCACTACAATCGTCACTTTAAACCTGACACATGTCACTCTAAATCTGTATGCACAGCATCTTGCACAACCAGTGTGCACTTTATGTACAGTTCTTCTTGCTTGTATATATGCATATGTTTATACTTATTTCATGCATATATATTATTTTAGTTTTTTGGTAATATTTATTATTTTTCTTATGTATGTTATACTTTTTAAAACATTTATTTCTACTTTATGCTGGTATTTTTGAGTGGACAGCAAAGTAAGAATTTCATTGTACAGGGAAACGTGTTTCTTTACTGTGCATATGACAATAAACACTTTGAATCTTGAATCTAGAGAATCTGGTTTAAGAATAAATGAAAGTTGATTCCTCATTTGAAATCTGTGTCTGTATCCTGTAAAACACAGCATTTATGTGTTAAAATGCTGCCATCTGCTGTTCAAACTACATAACTACAATGGTTACCCTATTATGGGCTTTTATAGATAGATAGATACATATAGATAGACTTGAATTCATATAACTGCAATATACACCATTTAATATCTGTGCAATCATTACTCTGTACGTAATATGACCATATTTAATATATATTCCATTCTCTATGGTATTTGTTCTTTTTATGTTTCTGTATCTCATATATTTTTCTGGAGTTTAAGATGTGTGCTTACTATTTATTAACTTTACCCTTTACAATGTCTGCTGCAGTAACACTATAACTTTACGGATCATCTTTATTTGTGCCAGTGTCTTATAAGAGGAAGATACAGCTGCACATATTAATCACATTTCTGAACTTCTCCTTTGAGCATACGCAGTTTTATGCTGTATGAACATTTAAATCTTTTTATATAGTAGGAAATTCATTCTTAGATCTTCTCCATGGTAATTCATATACTTTCATTCCGGTTATCATATAGTTTATATTTCCAGGGGGAATTGAAGATATCTTTAAATGGATTTACGACTAGTCAGAATTAAAGTGTAGGTATCTCACACTGGAATTGTGGATAGTGATGATATAATTTAACTGTAATGACAAGCCACATACAGATGAAGAGGAAACGAAGAAAAAAGTTGTCTGAAATGTTCATTTTGGTTAACTGTGATATATGAGCAGAGTCAATTAAATGTTAAAGAGGCTTTTCATAGACTCGAGTGATACTAAGTAGGAAGCATGTGATGTGTATAATGGAGGAAACAGCAGGAACACTTATATACTATAGCTTTAGGTTTGATTGTGTCACTGAGCATACTGTATAATTAGAAAAAAGCTGCAATAAAGCTCGTCTCATCAAACTATAGCACATCTTTTATTTAAGACTCACATACAACAAAAAATATTTTCAAGCTACCACTCAGCATTCACACGGAACTTTGCGCCGTAAATTTGTTGTCGAGGCTACAGAAAGTCAGCTGTGTGCAGGCGTAATAGGAAGTCCAAGTGACACTATCACCTGTTTGACCACGATGATGTCGCTCCCTCTGTTGAGCACTCCAGGAACTGGCATGGTCACGGTCTGAGCAGAAAAAAACTCAAACACTGCTAGTCACAGGGTTTGGTTTCTTCCACGCTGGAGATTAAAGCCACTTAAAGTCTTCAAGAATTCAAATGAGCAGAAACGTGAAAAAAAGAGTAATAGTAGTTCATGAAAAATATAGTTCTCTATCCTCAACCACCAGTGCCTTTCACGAGTGTTTAAAAGCTGCAGAGTAAAGAGGATTAACTGGCCATTAAGGTAAACATCATGTTGACATTTCATTACTATTAAATGTACAGAAAATATGAACCAAACTTTGGTTGGGGGTTAGTTTTTTTCTTAAATATATATATATACATATATATGTATATATATTTACATATAAATATACATATATACATACATATAAAATCTCCTATACTGGACAAATATACTGCATTTCTGAATAATACGTGTGATCTCCTCTGTTTAAGCCAGAGGAGAATGAGACGGTCAAACATCTTGTTTAAGCTCTGAAGCTGTAACTCCATTCAAAGTCAACATCATTGCCTCTCTGAGTCCAGTTCATGAGCTGCGTCTTCTTCTAATCCGTCCACATTCATTTGCAAACAGTGAGGCATCTGCAGGACAGGACATGTGTGCTTTCAAACCATTTCTTTCCACATAGCGCGACAGCCATTGCACTTCAGGTAAACACTAAAGAATCAAAACACGTCACTTGTTTCCCCGCTGCCCTTTAAACATCATTTCCATTCAGTGCCGCATATTTTAAAGCACTAAGGTTGTTGCTGGAGGAGCTCGCTGATCTCCAGTGAGCAGTGTGTGCCAAAGAGCCAACTTCAAACACCTCGTGGATGGCTTTGCGGAAACAATGGAAATTGTACTCGATCAAACCTGCAAAGGGAAGAAAAGTCCATCAAAATGGGTCATTTCAAATTGGTTGTATGAGGATATATCCTGCCTTTCTTTCATTCCTTATGTCAGACCCTCAATTCTCTGTGGCTAAGTGGTGTACATAATAAGTGGACTAATATGTTTTATCAGAAATTACGGCATTCAGGAGTCCACTGCTGCCTCCATTAGTAAATTAAAATGGGTTATCTTGTCACTGTGGTGTTTAAAGTCACACAAACCTACCCAATGAGGCAGCAGTAGACCAGCAGCTCCTACGTCCCTGCAAGCTAAAAACTTTTCTTTCTCTATGAACCTTGGTGGAGAATGAACAGTTTACAGACATGAGTGATATAAAGCTGCAAACATATTCTCAAGATATCAGACTCTTACACTGGTGTACATTTTATTAGATAACTCTAATAACATAATAACCCTGATGGTATGGCCATGTCACAAGAGTGAGCCAGTCCAGGATGTGTCCATAGATCAAAATGCCTGATCTATCCCACAGTTACAAGACAGTTAACATGTTATATACAAAGCCACCAAAGCAGACACACCGTTAGCTGTTTGAATATGGACACATCAAAAGTAGAATCGTGTGTCATTTTAAGCAGTTTAGACCAGGGGTCTCAAACTCAAATGACCTGGGGGCCAATGCGCATCTATTGTGGTCAAGAGGGGGCCAGCCTAGAGAACAAAAAGTTCAACTGTTTACAATTGCATCATGATATTGCACGTATACTTAATAATACTATTTATGATGCAAAATCAATGTATTAATATCAAAAACTGACATTTATTTTAAATTACATAAATAATAGTGTGTACAACTGTAATTAAAATTTGTACCAGGAGCCGTTTTGGCCACTGCTATTCGTGGCTCGGGCCCTAACAAGTGTATTTATATATGTAATTGAATGTTGTATATGATACATTTAATAATGGGATAATTATGACCAAAAGTCTTATTATTACTGTTATAAAAACACAGTTACACACTGTGTTTAAAAGACGGTGAAGTCGTGGGCCATGTTTTCATTATCACATGATATTAAGTGGGGGGCCGAATGTAATCGTTCGGGGGGGCGCATGTGGCCCCTGAGCCACCAGTTTGAGACCCCTGGTTTAGACAGTTCTATGCTACCAGTTTTGGACTTCATATAAACACATATACACTGTCCTGTATAATCAAACCACTGTGATACCAACATGACTGTTTTTTAATATAATTTACGACTACCCACCTTTCCTCTCAAAACTCTCCTCCCTGAGGATGCACACGAGAGCGAGGAACTTTGTGACCTCCTTCAGATAAAGCACTGTGGTGTTGTTGAGTTTGATGATAGCCATTGACTCCTTGTCATAGGCACAACCGCTGCCGTCTTCCACGAGTCTGCCAAGAGTGAGATGACTGAAGAATCAGAGGTTATAATCTCTGCCTTTACTTTTAAAAAAACATTCTTCTTCTTACCCATAAATGCAGGAGACATCAATGACGACGTCGATCATATCACAGCAGATTTCGTACGACTGCATGTCCACAGGAGAGCTGTCTGTGGCGATGTAAATCTTGCTAACGACATCGAAAAGGAAGGCTTTCTCAATCCCAGAATGCTGAAAAATACAAAGAATGTTAATATGAGAAGGACACTTTTTTTTTTACTGACTGTAGATAAGAAGAAAAACAACATACTGATATGAAAATGTTTAAAAGGTTCTCCAAAGTCGGTAACTGAGGAATTAGCTTCTGGACAACTTTACTGAAGGCCTCGAATATGGAGTGGTCATAGATACTGGTCAAGTAGAAGCTGAAGAAGGAAAAAAGAGGAGAGGATTGTGACGAAGAGGTGAGGCATTACCAGACAAGTGAGGGCAAAAACCTTATCATGGCAAGGAGAGTGTTAACATTTCCATTCACCCTTTTTTCACCCAGTTATTACCATGTTACATTTAACAATATATCAAAATGACTTATAGAATATTGTATATACACAGATAAAACACAACATCAATCATGTATATGCACATTTTTCTCTTTTGGTCCCTGAAGAACAATTATTAAAAAAGGGGGATAAATTAGAAAATGTATGATTAAAAATAAATCACTATGATGTTGATGTTGATAGTCTAACTGCGACAGGAAAGTGACATCAACTGTGTATTTATTGGTCCCACAAGTCTTGCTTTCACTGTACTACTATTTCTTTATTTCACCCAGGATGCAGTTTCTATGTGAAAATTAGGAAATGCGTTGTGTATTTATTTTTTTTTACCAAAACAACAAGATAATAATTTCCACAAAGATTTGACCTTTTGACCACAGTAACTAAACAGGACACTGCTCGATACGAACATGTTTTTTTAATTGTAATCTGCACCAAAAGTCTCAACCCCCAGTTGCTTAAGGAATCTAAAGTTTGAAACCTATCAGAAACTCACCTGAGGTGAACCTTCTCCAGGTTAGCATCTGCCAGATCATCGTTGGCCCGCTGATGAATGTCTCTCTGTGTTTCTATTTTGTGGTCATCTGACAGTCCGTCTACTTTATGGATGAAAACTTCAAAGTTGATGTCAGGATTCACTTTGTAGGCTCTTGATACAGTGAGATGCAACCGACCCAGTGCCTCCACGTAATCGTCCTAATGACAGGAGACATATTACTGAAGGAGAAACAAAAGCCTGGATGTGCGGACTCATTTCACATAGGAAGCATTTAAATGTAAGCTTCAGCTCCTCCCACCTGAGCATCGATGACAAAAATCAAAGCGCCGGTTCCTTTGAAAATCATCTCACTGTCAAACGTGGGGTCGAAGAAGTCCACCTGTCCAGGAAAGTCCCAGATCTGGAAGTTGACAAAAGAGCTGCTGGAGATGTCATCCTTGTAAATTTTGTTGGTGCTCTCCAGGAACAAAGTCTCATTGGGTGACATTTTGTGGAATACAACCTGGAAATGTGCATGTCACCATATTATTTCAAAACAAACAACAAACAAAGCAATACTATAGTCAGTGTCAACTTCAAAAGATATATAATCTCTATGGTGATATGTGTAATTATATGTACACTTTCAAGTCAATTTATTAGGTACAATAGCCTTTGTACCATGTGATACAAGCTTTAAAGCTTTAAATAAGCTTTAAAAGTCCTGCGTTGTTAAGCTTGTCTGTGTGGTGGTGTTGAACAAGATAGAAATAAATACAATAATACTCTTGTCACTTTTTCTCATTTCTTCTTCCAACTCTATTATTGTCTATTATTATCTAGTATGATGTATTTTAAATATTTGGTGACTTGAAACTATTACCTTGATACATTGATTATGTTTGATTTAAATGTCATATTTTATATTTTAATATGAATTTTTTAACTGCTCCTGGTCTCGGTCTTCTTTTCCCCTCTTTGAAAATGGGACGTTTTTTGTTCATAATCTGTTGAACTTGTTTCTGTACATGTGACACATGTACACCTGCGCATCTCGGCCTGGGAGAGAGATCCCTCCTCTGTGGCTCTGCCTGAGGTTTCTCCTATTATTTCCCTGCACAAGGGTTTTTCCTCTCCCTCACATGAGGGTCTAAGGATAGAGGATTCCACTTGCTGATGTTGGGCTATATAAATAAAATTGACTGCCTACTGACTGTTTGTTTGTTCTTTTAATCCATTATACTACCCTTTATATCCTTTTTATTCCTTTAAATTTTGCTGTACAGTTGTTCAGTGACAAATATTTTATTTATTTTTTTGTGTTTTATGGTTGCATTATTTATATATTTGCATTGTTTCTTTTATTGCAGTGGAGAAAAGGGTAAATGTAAAATTCCCCAACAGGGACATGCAAAACAAAATACAGTGTTCTTTTTAATTGAAGTGACTATGTATAGCTATGGCTTACTATTGATTATTTAAAATAAGTTAGACTTTATTGTATGATATTATACTAATATAGCATGTTATATATAAGTCAAAATGCTCCAATGTATTTGTTTCACATATTAAAATATTATGCACATGCAAGCTGTGTTTAATGTTCTAAACTGTATTATTAATATCTAAACATTGTGTTTTTGATTATGTGTGTTTTAACATTCACAGTTATAAAGGAGGCAATGTTACCATAAGGGACAGTATTATAACATTTAACCCGGCTATAAAAACATATATATAGTAAACCTTATTATTATTATTGTTATTAATAATAATCGAATATACATTTAAGAAGATAAATCATAAGCACTTTCCTCTAAATATAAATGAATACTACCTTCTGTATGGATGACTTTCCGCTGCGCCTCAGTCCCATCAGCAGAATTCTAGGTTTATCTGGAGGGGAGTCGTTTTCCTCCATGTCTCCCTCCTCCTCCGCCCCGTAACCAAAACTTTTGGGAAACGACCCGACATCGTAACTCCCAGTAAACGCAGACTCCCCGCATTTCATAGACATTCTGTACTTGACCTCTTTGTGTTGTGTTCTTCTTAGAGCAGGGCGCTGTTTGTACACGGTGGTGTTTTTGGTTGTCCTGTTAAAAACTGTCCCGAGCGAGAATGTTATTGTTGTCGAGGACTTTCGCGACAAGCTAGCATGGCAAGCTAACAGGCTAGCAGTTGACCCTCGGTGTTTCTGTGTTAGAACGCCAGGTCAGACACTAACGTATCAACATGTGGTTTGAAATAACACTTGTATAAATGTTACATTATCGTAATATTGCGTTACGAGTCATTATGACAAATATATCTATTAATAAAGTAATTTTTAAACAAATAATTCAATATTTGATGGTTTCGACGTGGGTATGTAACACCTTTATAGAGTTATATGCAATGATGAAAAAGCAGCATAAATTATAACGGACGGAATTTGTTTTTTTCAACAGAGCGGAAAACGGCCAACATGGCAACCCAGCCTCCCTGTATTTGATTGGCTGCTTTGTCTAAACCAAATTGTCATGTGACAGAATCGGCAAACAAGCAGGAACTGGTGCATAAGCGGTGAGTAATGTGTTTGTGTATATTTCACCGTAATTCTCTGGTGTTAAATTGAATTATGAGCTATATTTAAAAGTTAGTTTGATTGTTTTAAGCGTTTCGTATCTTAAATATTCCACATTTTTTACGGAAGTATATTTAGTTACGAATCTTTGAGTGAAAAGTCTGTTTTTAGCTTGCACGTACTCACTTGAATGTCACTCAGTGACTCAGTGGAAATAAGGTTGTTCGGGGGGATAATTTGTGGACTCATTCGCTGTTCAAACATAGTCTTTTATGTTTTATATGTGAGGCACTGATAAAGAACCGAAAGCACTGTAGATAACAGGAAATATAAAACCTTGGTTTCTGTTCTGCACAATCAATTGATAACACAAACTAACACATTAACACTGTTTTAAAACGCCAACTATAAACACACAGCTTGAATTGGTGCAGCAATTTAATCTGGATTTGTGTTCTAAATGTTTGAATAGTAAATAGTATATAAATAGTAAATAAGATAACATTTTTCTACAGCAGTGTCAAATAATGAGGACATTTCCTCATATTCTTTTACAGTTGTTTTTCTTTTACGCTCACTTATGTTTGGGCTCAAAATATATAGAAAATCTATCATCATTTTTATAACAATATTTACAATATAGAGTATTTGATGTATACGTATTGCAAAGACTTGTTGAAGTGCATCAAATTTAGATTGTTCCTCATGTTAGTTTTGTCTGAACAAAACAGCACACACTATATATACATATATATATATATTTATATATATATATATATATATATATACATACATACACACACACATATACTGTATATATATATATTGTGTGCTGTTTTGTACTTGTAGACATAAGTATTGTGGGATTCTTATTTCAGGCTCCATAATGGCAGCAGCGCTCCTGTGTTTCCTCCTGGCTGGTCCAGTGCTGCTGGCTGCTGCCGGTCCACTTTTTGACTCCAACAATGGGACAGTACCGTTGGTGATTTGGCATGGGATGGGTGAGTATTGTAGTTAACATATACATAACACATTTTAAACATGTTTACATACACTATCTGTCTTCCAGCACTTTAACTTTACGTATCCAGTAGCCTGTGACACATAGGGCAGGTTAGTTAGGAAACAGAAGTCTAGTGAGTTACCTTTATCATTTTTAGTACGTTGAAAATGTCTTACACACTGTAACTGACAGAGTTTGAATACAAAGGCATTACTTGTCATTGTAATCTGTTATTGGGATTTGTTGGTCATTGCAACAGCTAAAACAATGATTAACCTTATGTTTTAAAACATGTAGGCATTTTTAGCATATTAGAGCCGTATCTGATCCAGATTAGGAGGTTTCACTCATGTTTTTACTTTTCCATTGGGGAATGATCATTCTTTGAGTTTTCTGTGGGCTCTGGGGATGAAAACAGGAAGCATCATGTTGCTGTGGCATTAGTCAATAAGTCATTAGTAATAAATCTATTTAAGTAAAACCCCATTTTTGCCCATGGAAGTACACTAATCAATCTGTAATGTTTGGCACAGAAGTGCTTATTCTCAGAAAGAAGCTGACATCAAATTAATCATGTTTTTTCCTGACGTTTTAGCTGATTTGGTTTTTCCCATTCATAGTGGAAATTCTAGTTGCAATGAATCTAAAAATCAGTGAATTGTGTCTCAGCGAGTTATGACTCTGAATGAAGAAACTTGCATATCTTAACTATTAAAGTTGTGTGTGTGTGTGTGCGTGCGTGTGTGTGCGTGTTTTCACCAGGTGACAGCTGTTGTAACCCTCTCAGCATGGGGGCGATAAAGAAGATGGTTGAGATGGAGATCCCAGGAATTTACGTGATCTCACTCAAGATTGGGAAAACCATCATAGAGGTACCATTACGCTGCATAACACTGTGTTTTTAAATCTGCAGTCCATTATTTATTGTTTTCAATTATTTTTCTGCTTGGTTCCTGCATTTACTGAAATTAAATAGCAGATTTCCTTTGTCAAGTTCTGTTTTATCCTCCGTATATATTTTCTGCTCTGAAAATGAACCTACATGACCTAAGAAATGTGTGATATTTCATTGAGACTTCATTTAAATTCCATAAATGTACATAAATTCAGTCTCACTACCTTGAATTGAGAAGCCAACTTCTCTTTTTCCAATTGCACAAACACACAATGCATACAAATGTATAGCCAGGAAAGTTGTATGGAACCAGTGATACAGCAGCTGTGACTGATTTGTCCATATGAAAATGTCGGGAGTCCCATTCTGTGACAGTTGCAGCACAACTGGCACAAGTTACATCAGACAAAATGGCTTCTTTACAGCTTCTCTGTGTCGTTTTTCCACATTTATATTCGCTGTAAACCAGTTTGACTTTGCTTTGATCCATCTCGACACCATGACTGCGTCTCTCCTCGCAAACCATGCTCGTCTCGTTCTTCTAATTTGTCCGCCAGGCTTTGAACTTTTTATATTTCCTCTCCTGCAGGACACAGAAAATGGCTTTTTCATGGACGTGAATAAGCAGGTGTCCATGGTGTGCAGTCAGCTGGCTCAGGACCCCAAGTTGAAGGGAGGGTACAACGCCATGGGCTTCTCACAGGGGGCGCAATTTCTGTATGTAGCTCCTGTTCTGAACACTGTATGTTTTTTTTTTTATGTGAATGACAGATCCTGTTGTTGTGTAGCTTTCCTTCTTGTTCAAAGTGAAAGAAACAGGAAAACTTGTCTTGGAGGTGCAGAGATGCTTCAGTCTCAGGGTTAGGGTTGATGTTTTTCGATAAGAATGTGGAAGCTCACTCTGATTCCCGCTGCTTACTGTCCTCACAGGAGAGCTGTGGCTCAGCGCTGTCCCTCTCCAACAATGAAAACTCTGATCTCTGTCGGTGGTCAGCACCAAGGTAACATAATCATGAAAAAAAACACTAAATCAAAACCGCTCACTCCCAAAGAAGCAGGAAATATTATTATATTATTTCTGTTCTGACCCTAGAATATTATGCTGTCTTACCTTGTTTCAATATTCACCACTCACCATTCACACCACAAAAAAACAAAAAACATGCTCCACCAAATGTGTGTTAATCCTCATCAGAAAATAGTCCCCAACAAATTTACAGTAACTGAGCTTTTGTTGGTTCTGGTCTGTCTTCAACAAAACTTAATTTAAATTAAACATTCTTTAAATAAAGTGCTGCATTTATATCCGTACACTACAAGTTCCTAACTATTTCCTAAACCTCAAATGATGATGTTGTGCCTTAATATCTTGTTATTTAGATGTTTTGATTAAATTAAATTAAATTAAATTAAATTAAATTAAATTAAATTAAATTAAATTAAATTAAATTAAATTAAATTAAATTAAATAATCATTGATGATCAAAATAATGGTTTGTATTCATACTGATTAATTTAGTAATGGATTAATAATGGAATAATCGTTGCAGCCCTGCTTTATTTAGAGTTGTGTTGTGAATACACCTAAACACCATGGTAAAGTCTAAACCCTCTTAACGTCTGTGTTGTTCCTCAGGTGTGTACGGTTTACCTCGCTGTCCTGGTGAAAGCTCCCGCCTCTGCGACATTATCCGCAAAGCTCTGAACGACGGCGCTTACACCGACATCGTCCAGAAACAGTAAGTCATGACTGGTTCTACATTAGACACTGTTGTTCCTGTGAAACTAAGGCGCAGCACTGACTGCCTGTGGTGTCTGTGGTTTTTCAGCCTCGTGCAGGCACAGTACTGGCACGACCCGTTAAATGACGACCTGTACAAGAAGCACAGCCTGTTCTTGGCCGACATCAACCAGGAGCGGGTCAGTATGTGGAAAAACCAGATCAGGCAAATGCAACATTTGCATCAGTGGAAAACTCGGCACGATCAGTTCAATCACAGGGAGATTAGAAATGCACACTGGCAACTGACGGGGTCATTGTGCATTTTAATCTTCCACATAAGGAGTAAAGGATGGATTTAGACTTCTAATACATCTGCTGCTTTAGTCTGAGATGTGGTTAAAAGCTCTGTAATAAGCAAATAAGTGGACCTTAAAGCGGAACTAGACAGGAAGTTCCAATTAACGCTGCTTTTCAGTGTGTATCTGCGTCATTACCTTATTTAAGAAGCCCTGAAGATTCAAAACAAACAGTTCAGCCACTGTTGAACGCTGTGTTTTATTGTAATCTCGGGCTCAGTGAGATCTCTGAAAAAACCTGGTCCGGTTATGTAAACACCGGTTCTCCGGAACAGCATATCCTCCTGCTCCGGGCACTAGTCCGGACACCTCCGGTTGCGTACATTGAACCGCAGAAGAAAAATAATGTCTACGGAGGTGTTTCACGAGCGACTTATAATCTATTAACTTTTATAACCACATAATTACGAAATAGAAAAAACAAACACGACTCCCAACCGGTTACCCTCAAATGTCAAATTGTAATATCTCATGTGCAATTTTGGGCAATAATTACACTGTAATATTAAACCGGTGCTGTACATGCTGTATATTCTGTCTATACTGCATGTGAATATGTGTAGATGTGAACATTTTAATTACATTAAATTACATTTACCTTGACTGTCTTTGCTGCTGTAACAATGCAAATGTCCCCATTGTAGGACTAATAAGTGATTATCTTATCTTGATTTTATCTTGGCTAAACTGAATGCAAATGATTTTAAACATCCTCTTGTGTCTTTGAACCTTGAAGGCTGTAAATGAGACTTATAAGAAGAATCTCCAGCTGCTGGACAAGTTTGTCATGATCAAGTTCCTGAATGACACTGTGGTGGATCCTGTAGATAGTGAGGTAACACTCCGAACACACACTTAATATTAAACATTTTAAATGTTAGGACGCTGCATCACTAACAGGTAATTATTATATATATTTTTGTCTCTCAGTGGTTCGGCTTCCTGAAAACCGGCCAGGCCAAGGAGACGGAGACTCTCCAGGAGAGTGTTCTCTACAAAGAGGTGAAAGTCTTTTACTTTTATGTATTCATAGAGAAAAATGGGTCAGTGCGTGTGAGCATAGACCCTGTCCTATTAAGAAAACATTAAAGAAATGGTCATTTTAAAAGCAATTGCACTGCAGCTCTTCACACCATCTTTGAATAATCACAAACCCAATCATTCGACTTACTGAAATAACCTTTAATACTATCCTTATTTTCAAAAACAAGAATCTTTTAACTTCTCATTTATATGCAACGATGAAAAATGGTTCAATGCTATTAGCAAATGGCTTATGTAATGTTAAAAGCAATTTATATTTTTGAGTTGTTCTCCTTATATTAGAATATACTTACTATTTTGATCATATCTGCTCCATTATGTTTTAAATCTATAACACAGTTAATCTAATTAATCATTGACTTTAAGAAACATAGCACAAATATTTTCCAAATTCTGTTTAGCCCTGCTACTTATTCCCTTACATTATTTTTTAAATATTCCTAGTCTTAATAAACATTTAAGACTGTCAATACTAAATGTTATTTGCATTAGTGAAAACGGTGTATATATGCTGATAAAATAATAAATGAATGAGTGCATCTATAGATGTTTTTCCCCAAGAAAACAATTCGTTTGATATTGACCATTCAGCTTTTCACTCATCTGGGTTTAGTATTCTGCATCAAGCACTGCCAGTAAGTCCATAGCTGAGGATCAGTGGTCAGGCAAGTGGTCTTGTGATAGAAACATGTGCTGTATGAATAGGTGAATAACAAAACTTAAGTGTAACTTGGCTTTGAGTGATCATCCAGATGAGAAAAGTGCTTTATAAATGCATACATTTACTCTGGCAGGCTGTATATGTGAATGAGGAAATCACTTCGGAGACTCTCTTGCCACTAATCTCCAAATAATATCTTAGTGAAATCAGAAAATTCTTAATTATCCACAGCCGGTGAAAGGGTGTGCGTGTCTTATAAAACCTTCCTGGCTAAAGTCTTGTTTGTGTCTCTTCAGGATCGTTTGGGCCTGGCAGCCATGGACAAAGCCGGAAAGCTGTTTTTTCTGGCGACTGCAGGCGATCACCTCCAGTTCACCCAAGAATGGTTTAAGAAAAACCTGCTGCCTTTCCTTCTCTAAAGAACCAAACAACACTTTAAATGCGATTAGGGTTGCAAAGGCGCAGTAAATCTCCAGAAAATGTACATGCAAATGAATGAAAATTAACTTAATATTTTGGATAATTTAATGAAATTATGATATACAAAATAAGCAGTTTGTTTTGTCATAAGCAGACATGCATGCAATGATACACTTAAGACGCAACACAGATTCATTTGGGTATAGGTATATATTTGTGTGTGTGTATATGTGCCTCTCCAGCTGTGACATCATTCTGAAATTTTTCTGGGCATTTTATGGAATAATTGTTTTTTATTGCAGTACCACCAGTGCCCACTGGAAATAAATTCTCTGCAAATACAGTATCCAGTTCTTATAATACAACCATAGCATGTGAAGGAGGAAAGCACAGGGCATGTAGGGGGGCGTGGCTTAAGTTCCCAATTTTCAAGTTAACTCACATTAATTCCCATAAATGGAACATTTCCAGACTTTTGCAACCCTAATGCTGATACTCTTACTGGACAAAATATAGGATCTGGCTTCAAAATAATGAAGAGGCTTAAAAACCTTTTTTTGCACTGATCACTTGTAGCAAATCCACTAACACTGTAACTCAATGCTATTTCCTGATGATGTTTTATTGCTTTTACAATTGTTTGTGTTATTTTAACAGCTGATGCATTAATGATACAATAAAGACAGACCAAACTACAGTTGTTTTACTGCAAGATTTCCTTTAATGATGTTTCCAGTACTAATGAGCAGACATCTGATTGTTGGACCCAGAAAACAAGGTAAAAGAGGCGATCGGGAAAAAGAATGAAATGAGTGAAGGTCACAGCTACAGGAGCTGAACATCAGAGAGAGCCGACATGAGAGAGTGAAGAGATGTTGATAGTGAGAGCTGATATTTAAGACTATTTCAAAATCAATCATATTTATATGTACACACATGATTACAGCAGATATTTTCAATCTAGTGCCTGAGGTGAACATGAAGCATTTAACAATAATCAATGATTTTCTTTCCTCTTTAGTCTTTCTGCGTCATCCTTTTCCTTCCGTCTGTGTCAACATCTCTTTGCTCTTTACCAAAAACATTTTTTTCTTACATGCCTCTTACATGGAATGTTTAAAACTCAGGAATGTCCTATGTGTGTGATAAAGGTATAGTGGAATTATTACCTTTTCTCCTACTAGTTAACGTTTTACGATGTGAAATAGACTGATTTTGCACACAAAGTGTTTTTTACTTATTTCTATGCGCTTTTTTAATTTGACGAATGTTTAACATGCATAATTAGTGACTTCCAATGATATTTATTTTACGGTCTACATCAGCGATAGTGATGGTAACATGGATGCAATTATCCTGTGTAGAAATGCTGTTGTCATTGGTAAATAATTGCCTTAAGTGAAGCAGAAGTATCAGGTCACAAATTAAAGAAGAACCTGATTGGCTGCAGTGCTTTTGCAGACAAATCACCATCTGTTTCCATGATGGCTATTCTACGAGTTTAACTTTTTTGGAAAAAAAAAAAGAAAATCAAGCGCATCCCAGCTGTTGGCAAAACTCATTTTTGAAAAGTGCTCCTTGGATTTACAGGGAATCTGATTTGATTAACAAGCTGCTCCCTGCTGATTGGCTGGAGGATTTGCTGCAGGTAAAGCAAGCGATCCTCTCATTGGCTTATGGAAGGGACAGCGTAAGCTGTGATTGGCTGACAGGGAAGGGAAGGGGGAGATGGAATGCAGGTCCAAATCTCAGTCTACAACGTTGATAGTGAGCTGGTGGGGTGGTCCATCAGTCAGGCGGGCGTTTGGGGTGATGTGTCGAGGAGGGGCGGCCATTTTCCCCACGCTTCCGTCTACCCGTTGATCTCTGATGCTGTGGTGACGAGTTTGGTGCCGTCCCAGATGGTCTTGAACTGCTCAGGAACAGCAAACTCCGTCTGAGTAGAGAGGGGGAGGGGGGGAGACAGAAAGGTTGTTTAACCTTATTGATTTACTTCCACAGACTCCAGGGTTACTGAATACCTCTTTAGTGTTTATATGTGATGGTAGACAGTTTGACTTGATTGCCAACAGCAGCATTACAACTCTAAGACCACTATGGGTAATACAGTCCATTAGGGAAACGCAAAATGGCTGCCCTCTTAGGGCAACTTACCCCGAATCAAAACAAAATGTATGGTATAATTTTAGACCGTTTTTTCTTTTAACTAATATTATTTAACATCAGCAAAAAAAAAAAGTACAGTTATAACAAAAAGCTGCATTTTACAGACATATAATAATCCAGATATCATTTAACTGTTAAGATGAATAATTCTGATTATTATACATTTTATAAAAGAAACCCTGAACCCATTTTCTCAAAAGAAATCCCAGAAAGTAAAGTGAGTAAGTAAATTCTCTGAAAATCATCATTCATTATGATTGGTACCTTTGAAGCCTACTTTGATATTTTTTTAACATATTAAACCAATCCTGTAATGCTTTGTATTAAACCCAACAGGAAAAATGGTTTCAGGGACAAAGATACTCACATAATCTCCGTCATCCTTGACAACCAGGATGTTCATCTCTGAGCTCTTGGCGCTGACGATCTCACAGTTCAGAGAGCCTTTGCTTAGGTAAATGTGGCAACCGTCAGTCTTGTTGATGGAGATGATGGGGACCTTACCCATGACCTGGAGTCATATTAAAAACAATAATATTCATACTCAATATACAAATACATGTGACAGCTGTAAACAACAACAGTACCGTGGACTTATTTCACTTCTATGCAATGGGACATATTTCTCTCAACCTACTGCTCAGTGTTTTACCAACATGTAACAATTACCTTTTCAATTTATCGTTTGGGCCACAAAATGTTGATCAGTGTTAACCAAACCTCCAAATGATGATGGTCTCAAATGTCTTTTGTCCACAAACCAAATTATTTTAATGCATTATTTGTTATTGGAGCAAAGAAACCAAAAAAAAAAAATCACATTTAAGAAGCTGAAGAATCAGAGAACTTGTTTAATGACAAAAAACTCCCTAAAACCAATTCTCAAAAGAGTTTAATTAATAGTTGCAGCCCTTAACTACATGAACATACAGAATGATGCTCTTGAAAAAGTATAAACAGCACCACAGTCAACAGGAACACATGATAATCATCTTATACACACCTGGATCTTGACGTCTTTGCAGTTGATGATCTCTACGACGCCCACGACATCATCAAACACAAGACCCATCTTCTTACAATTGTCTGATGGAGTGAAACAAACAGAAGTGTGTTGATACTTGAGTTATATTGTTGAAACTGAAGTTTGATACACATTCTTCTATTGCAATATGCAACTGAAATGGTATCTAATCCATCACCAAGCTTAAAAACCTCAGCTTTGTTCTTACCAACAGTGATGGAGTTGATTTTGCCATTGACCTGCAGAGTGCTTTTGTTGCACTTGTAAGCATAAACCACTTGCTTCAGCTCAGTGTCGCTGATCACCAGATTCTGTGCTCCCTCCTGGTTTTCCTACAGGGACCCAGAAATAATAAAATCAGTGGTTTCAGTTGAAAAACAAAAAGGAGCCCAAGAGTTTTTTTGTCTGTTGATTAATGCAGCAGTTTGTGAGGATTTGGCAAATAAATCAACTCAATAATTTCAGCTATAGCCACAATTGAAACATTGGATCATGAACAGGTATTACCTTTAAAAAAACAAATAAGTAAATAAAAAAGGGTCCTCGTATAAAAAGTTCTGGATGCAGGGGTGTGATAGGCAAAGGACCAAAGAAAAGGAAAATATATACAGTACACCTACCATGACGCGAAGGCATTGTATTGTTTCAAAAGTTAAAATAAAGTGCAGTAGCCTACATGGAAGAGAAAACCATGATGCTCTCTTCACTACTCACAGAGGCTTTCATCTTGGCAGAGATGGCCTCAGTGCCACAATTTTGTTCTTGAAGTGAAAGTGGTTGTCAAAGAAACACTGGTAGAGATGTCTTTTCAGTGTTTAATGAAATATACTGTTTAGTTTTAGAAACAATGTCAATTATTTTCTCGATTAATCTAATATTTTTTTTGTCCATAAAATATAGTTAAAGTGTTTATCAGTGTTTTTCAAGCCTGGAACCTAGTTTTAATGATTTATAATGATTTGTCAAATGGAGCAAAGAAACCAGACAATATTCACATTTAAGAAGCTAAAAAAATCACAAAGCTTGTATTAATTGTTAAAAAAAACTAACCAAAAAAACTCTCTAAAAATCTATTAATTCATTGTTGCAGCCCTGCTGGTTACCTTAATGTTTCACCAATATTACATGTTCACAAAAAAATCATAAAAAAATATTTTTTATGTATAGTGCAAGGCACTATACCATGTAAGCGTTAACGCATGGAGCGTTTCCATGGCTACTGACCGGAAAAAGACTCCCGATTGTTAAAATGAGTCTCTAAACTAACGCTAAACTTTAAAAACAGAGGCACACACGCAGTACACAGGTACACTGGTTATTTGTAGTGCGGCTCTTTTCCTTTAATAAAAAATAAATTCCGTTTAAAATCGGAAAAATCACACCCCTGTGGAAGATAACTTCCAAGGCGAGACCTCAGACCTTAACAGTTTTTTGGGGGCAAAGATTTTGTATACATTGCCTCATCTAAATTCTCTGGCTCTCATTTATCATTTGGCTGAAATGTTCCCAAATGGACAATTAAATATTTTGTTTTACCACTGGTGCAGTTTCCAATGTTTGTCTGAACAGGTCTAAAAACAAATGTAAGCGCTCACTACACCTCCATGACTGGTTGCCTTTACTAAAACTAAGTCCTCTGTCCTATTCACCGAGGAGATTAGGTTCAGTAACTTACAACTTTCCACTTCTTCCCGTCCAGCTCCAACACTGGGGGCAGGGTTTTGGCTGGGGTACGGGACGCAGCAGGTTTGGGGGAGGCAGAAGCGAAGGGTTTGGGTCCAGCACGCACAGGAGCTCCCTGTTCCCTCAGGTTAGGATTCTTGTGAGTCTTCTCATTATCGCTCACATGCTTCAGACCTGGCGGTCAAAGAAAAAGGGGAAAATCACATGAGAATTTACCTACACTCCACACACTGTAGTTTTATAAAAACCTACCCTTGGTTATGTCGGCTCCCTTGTTGAGTGACGCAAACAATTCATTACGACCAGGACCAGAATCGGCACTGCCACCACCAGAGGATCCACTCAGGTCCATAGGAGGAGGTGGTGGTCCTGGGGGAGGTGGGGGAGGACAACCACCACCAGCAGGTGCAGCTGCGGTAGCTGAGGCTACAGGACCCTGAGGTGGACAGGAAATTAAAAAGGTGACAGGAGAATTACACTAGAAAATCCAACACGTCACGTTTATGAACTGAAGTCGAAATGGAATGATAAGCATGAGATCTGGCATCATGCTTGCCATTAAAAACATATTAATTTGTTTAACTACCTAAAGGAGTCGTTTCCATTTCCCAAAATCCTTTCCTCCCAGTGTCAGAATATACATGATCACATTCAGTGACTTTTACTTCTCAGGAAGTCATTTAAGACTCACGCTCTTGCTCCAGGCCAGTCCTGTTGTGTGGTACTTCTTGATGTAGTCTTGCAGCTCAGTCCAGATGGAGATGTATGCCTTCACCCAGTCCACGTGTGTCACGTCCCTGTCAGTGGAAAAGAAGCAACACAGTTGGTTTGTGTCCATTCTCAGACAATATATGTAACCCTCACACATTAAACCAAAAATCTGAGATTTAGAACCCAAAATAGACAACTGGCTGTTGCAATCCAATGCCTCATTGTTTTGCATTTAACTTAAACCTGGGCTAATTTAATCAGAGGAATTTGACTGTAACTCAAGTCTGCTCCTAATTGTTAAAATTATTAAAATCAGACCTAGAGTGGTCCTGTTGCACATATATGTTAGTTATGGAGGTCTACTTACATACATCAACTTGTTTTTATGGTCAAAAACCTCCTAGTTGCTGTTAACGAGCCGATAGAAATCCTTTTTTCTGACGCTGTTTCCGAGCCACGAGACTTGAGACTCAATTCTCTCACCCAGAAGACAGAGTCTTGTGATTGGCCAGTATATTCAGCACACCCGCTCTCAGAAGCGCAGCTCCCCCCTCTGGAACGGTGAATGCACTGCTACTCATTATCAAAACATTGTTTTAACAATGTTTAAAAATAGTAGTCCCTTTTATGACTTTGACCCGGAATCAGACCCAGAGTCAGAAGACACTGTCACTCGTGAAACAATATAATCAAATAATAATATTAATAATGCAAAAGGAGTTTACATCTAAAAGCACCAACCTCCAACGAGACTGCACAGTTTGCTCAGGAAACTATATCCCACTCTCTTGCCAGTTTTAAAAAATAAATGGGGAAAAATATCCTGAATCTAAATCCATATCACCACCAAAAACAAATCAGAAGATTTCATCCAAACGTGTCCTTTACTTATCGAGTCATGCTGCTTACAGTCGAATGAGACAATCAGTGCCTCCGCAGTAAACAGAGGCTTCACTTACTTGTCCTTGTAGTCCTTGAGCACACGGTTGGTGTAGAAGGTGGCAGCGTCATGCATCTCTTTAACATAAGGACACGGTTTTGGTGCCTGAGACATGGAAATAAAAAAAAAGTTTTTAAACATTAATCCATTCATGTCTTCACTGAATAGTTTAGAAAAAGTTTGAGTATGAAAGGATCAAAAACACTTGCATACGTAAAGTAAATTATCAAGCTACATTCAGCAGCCAGTTAGCTTAACATATTTTAAATGTTATTAATTGGACACCCTCCAAGCTGTTTGCCGTTTTCATGCTGCTACAGCTTTGTATAGCACTCATGTTTGCATGTTATCAATTTAAATGAGTGCATTTCCCAAAATATAAGCCTTTCCTTTAAATTGTGTCCTACAGTAACAATTGGGTGGCAAAACCCAAGTGAATGAGAATATTTTTGTAAAAGAGGAGGTCAAAAAAAGACTGATTATATTATGTGCATATCAGAAGCTGATGTATTATTCATAAGCATCAAAAATGACAATGACTAACAATGTTCATAATGATCATCATCTAAATTGTAACAGTGCAGCTTTGTTGCGAGTGTCCATGCGTCAGCCAAGAAACTGTCGCTCATCAGACAGAATCAAAGAGTGGATTTGTTTCCCTCGCCATTATACACTCGTTTATCACGCACAAGCACACGCACACTTCTTTTCCTGCCCTCCCATCTCCAGTCTCACCATGGCGACCCATCCGAGAGCAGGAACACTCTCGCTGACAGCTGAGAGATGGTTGAAGAGTGTCGAGCTGCGGTTCTTCTCACGGAATGCCTGCACCAGCTGCAGCACTTTGGACATGGGCTGCAGCAGTGTTGTCATAACCGCCTGAACAGGAAAAAGGCAACATGGGGTTTAGTCGTTTAGATTCATACAGGCTTTGTCCTGATTACAAGTTCCACTACAACAAAATATGTTCACTATAGCATCACAAAATTATGATTTACAGTTACAGCCGCATGTGCAGAAGTGAGTCCGCAGATTTTTAAATATGTCGTTGTGAGGCAGGAAAAAGCAGGGAGTAGCAAAGAATTAAAGACAGGAGGGAAACTACATGAATAATGCAAATTGATGCCAATGATCAATCAATGTGCTGCTGTGTTTAATGGAGAGAAAGCAATTAGCAAATGTGTTTAACTCACATCAGAGGGCTTCTGGGAGGAAGATGCTGTTACGAGGAGTTGTCTCTGACAGGAGAACACCTGCTTTACCATTACTGCCTGGAGGGACAAGATGAGGAATTTACAAAGTATTAAAATTTAAAAAAATGATGATTTTGTTATACTTTATTATCTGGTTTTCAAATGATTGTACAAAAGAATACAGAACATAGACAATGCAGGCTCATTGTAGAAATGATTTAGTTTGAGATGACAGTGTTTCAAAAAGAACCAGCTTTCAAAGAAACATTATTATTCCGTCTAAACCTGTCACTTACATGTTCCTGGACGTCGCCACCTATCTTCTGGCTGATAGACAGGTACCGGGCCACAGCACCGTTCACGATCTCATCAAAGGCCTCAACGTACTCCGATACAGCTGGAGAAATAAGAAACAAAACACATTTTATTTGTATGGCTCCAACTCACAACATACATCATCTAAAGAAATTTTACAGAGGCATGTGTGTGATTAAACATGGTATATATTTTGAATTAAATTGTTAAAACTTCAAATTATTAATCTATCCAATAGTAATACTCTTTGTGGAAAAGGATCTCTCATTCCTGGAAATTATCCATCTCAAGAGAGTTAATTGCTCTGTAATAATTATGCTTGATGTTTACCTCCTCCAGCAGAATCTCCACTTGGGCCACAGGGGCCCGACATGGTCTCCAGACGACCCACCGCCACCTCCAGCCGCTGCACCAGACCCGCCAACTCTGCCATAACTGTGAGGTGGAGATGAGGAGTGAGACAGGTGAGAACAGTTTAGAGTCAACACAGAGGGATTACTCATCTACAGTCAGTCATGTGATACAGCAGGAGGATATGAAGCTCATTTAATCCATTGAAAATAGTTTTTCAAATTACTTTTACATTTTTTGAGATTGTATCTAAATAAATAAAGCCACAGATGTAAGCTCTTAAATACTTTTTGAATTGTGTTCCTATCTGCTACAGAGGCTGAGAAATCAGTCATTTAGTAGGCATTGAACCTCAGGTTTTAGAGGTCCTTTCTGAAATCACCCATAGGTTTGACAGGCATTTTTTCCAGGCGTTTCAGACCTTAATGTTAAAACACAGCATTATACCTCTGTTTTTCTAAATGACTGATCTATCGGTTTATTCTTGAACAGTCATTGAAGTGCTAGGACATTTCGACAGACTGCAGAAACTTTAGTAATGCTTCTACTTTAGTAGAAACGACAAAATGCTAATTCTGTCATTCTCTTGGAACATGTACATGTGTATACATGTGCAAAGGCAAGGCATTCTTTATCAGCCCAGCTCAGATGGTTCCTTAAGAAGAGTGGTGTTGCTGGTGGGCAGGTCAGGACCTGCTGGTTAGCGAAGGTATGTAGAACATTAGCACTTACTGTCAACTCTCTGAGTAGTGCAGACTTGCCCAGTCATCTCAACAATGTCAGTTGTGCATGTTCTAATGACAAAAAACTGGGCAGCACTAACAAAATAAACTACATATGGGTACAATAGGTGACACCAGAGAAACAAAACTAATTGTGTTACTATAGTTAAAACAATGAGTAAAATTGCAATATACCTTATGTCTAAAAGTCAGACAGACACACCCAAATAGGACTGGGTGGTATACTGGTTCACACAGAATACCATTTTTGTTTTCGTTACGATATTTATTTTTAATATACGACCATACCGGTGTTTTTGATTACACAACATCTGCGCAGCCGCGGCGATGCTGTCTGCTTTGTGAGTGGGCACGCTCTGCATGTAAAAGTTTCATTAATGTTTAGATATTTGTTTCAATCACTGAACGAAGCCTGTCATATTTGGAACAAGAGTCGGGACGTTAAATTGCTTGCACAAAACTTTTGATCAGCACTCAGCATTTGTTTGTCTGTCATTTAAACCAGTATGAGCAGAGAGCGTGAGGCACGGGGCGGGGGAGAGAGAGTGCGAGAGAGCGAGGTCTGTGCTCTTGGCCATAAGTTCATTTACTAATTTTTGTGTAGTAATATGTTCTGAAATATTTATATATATGATTGAAAGCACCCAGATGCAGTGGATGCAACGCACCCCAGATGTGCGATGCAAATATGTGAATATATCCGATTATCTGTGTTTTTTTAGAGGGAATATTCGAATTTTTGAGCAATTTTGACAGCCCTAGTAAGCGTGTCTTGGAATATCAAGAATGCATGAAGTTAAGGTCGGCACCCTCCACATCAGCAGGTAACACTGGGATTTTTTTTAATAAAAGATGTTGATTTGCACAGTCAAAGTATTTTGACTGTAATTGTCTTTGCATTCCGATTCCTCACTTCATTAGAATCACGAGTAGCTCAATCCTCGTCATAAAGATCAATATGTATGCGTCATATATGGATGTGTGGATAAAACTACGCATAGAGAAA
Organism: Microchirus variegatus; assembly: GCF_963457635.1. Lineage (NCBI taxonomy): Eukaryota > Metazoa > Chordata > Actinopteri > Pleuronectiformes > Soleidae > Microchirus > Microchirus variegatus. Next base: position 8,929,767 of record NC_139814.1, read on the forward strand.
TGATCCAGTCTGCGTTGGATCATATGGTTTTACATGCCATTTTGTATACATTATACAATAAACACTATGTGGGCACGCTAAGTGATGTTTGTCCACATTTCGACATGGTAAATTAAGAAGTAGTGAAGTTACTTTTCAAATCCAGTAACGAGTAAAGTCATTTACAGCAGTAACTAGTAACCAATTACCTTTTTTGAGTAACTAACCCAACACTGCCCATATATGACACACACATCTTTATGACGAGGTTTGAGTACAGTCGTGATGAAATACAGGGATTCCGAATCAGGGAATCATCACAACATCGTTTCGGTGATTACCGGGGGAAAAATAGGGCGTCTTTAGGGCGTCCTGCCTAAAAGTAGGGCATCTAATTTCTTATTATTTTCAGAACGCCCGGACGCCCTGCTAGCTAAAAGCCTGGTGTCAAGAAATGAACCAATACGCCTCACTTTTACATTGGAGTAGATGATTAAAGTCAACAGAGTCCTCTTAAACTCATCTTCGGTTTATTTCATTGCATGACTGTATGACTGATGTTAGTCGCATAATTTTCCTGTTTTAGTTTTCCTGTATGAGCCACCTTTCATCGTTAAACGATGGTAACAGCTGGCTCCTGTTAAACCATATTTAAAAAAATAAATAAATAAATAAAATAAAAACTAATTTCAATCCACTTCTGGCATAAACGTACACCTGAAGTACTCACAGATACACACACATACCTAATGAACAAGGCTAACATTACACAAAGAGTGTAACTGGACACTGCTGAGAGTGTCTCAGGTGATTACACCTGGCTGATAAATGGATCCACATGGACCACTCTCACTAATGAGTCCACAAGAAACATGCGACTGCTGTCTCACTTTCACTAAAGAGGAACCAAGCTAAATCCTTTGATATCTCATGACTGGGAGGTTTAACAGTTTTGGCTGTGATAGCTGAAGCTTTAGGCTAAAAGCATGAACTTTCCAGGAAGTATAAAAGGAATAAAATGACTGTAGGTTGCAAACTAAAAATGGAGCTGGTCTCGACTTACAATATGTTGACAACTCCCCAAGTAAAAACATGAAAAATTTCCCAGTGACAGCCTCTCAGCTTCTTTTTCAGTGTTTAATCACAGATCGACTTAACCCCCAGGGCAGGCTCATATTAATAACCTCTGTAAGCTGTATAATAACACTTTAAAAGCAGGGTGTGGCGAGTTAAAGGTCTGCAGTTGCTGTATGGGATGAAACAACATCAATAGGCATGAGTATCAGCAGCATTACATTATTAAACCTCTAAAATGTTCACTTAAACTACTCCATGAGGAACGACTTGACACCTTTAACATTAAAAGAGAAAATGTCAGGTACTATTCTTTGCAAGGCTTGGAGATAAACTGGATCACAGCAGGATAACACACCCTGTTCTGTCTTTGACCTACATGCCTATAGAACCACCGCAAAGTCTCTGCAGGTACCAGAGTTCAGCTGTTACACTTCCTGACTCAACACCAAACCAGGAAGGGAGTTGCCCCTAAAGGTGACTCAACCAGTAATAAACAGCAAAAAATAATAACAACCTTCTTTATGTGACGGTTGCTCTGGCACTGTGTGTGATGAAACTCGTATATATAACATTCTCAACAGCCCTCAAAAAAATAGTGCCGTTCAAGAAAAGTGCTGATTACCAAGGAAACTCCACTGTCAAGGAAAGAACTTTGCAGGGACGCAAGAGATATAGTCATGAGTCGAGAGGAAATTGTGCCTGACATAATATTTTCCTTTGATTTAGAGAAAATAAACTATTCACTAGCCACAGATAAGGTCGGGAAATCAGAAAGCAATCTGTTGAAAGAATTGTCATTTGATGAACTCATACAGACCCCACTTCACCTGGCACCTCACCAACTGATACTGTGAAACTGAACTGATTAGATACTCTTAGATATTCTGATCATTTGCATCATTGTTTGAGCACACTTGCTTACCAGTTCAGTGGTACCAGCTTTTTAGATCTGATGCATTTCAATAGAAACATACTTTGCAGGGATTACATTTACTTGCTCCATATTATGGCCCCTGCTGGCTTTTCTCCAAAATGTGCACCAATGCCGACTGCATTCTCAAACCTACTCATGTGGACATGTTGCAAAAATATTCTGCACAATAATCGTGGAGAGGCCATAAAGTAGGTTAGGCCTGTGAGCTTGTGCTTCTTTTGCCTGAGGGTGGGAGACGGTGGCTGGGGACATAGACATTCAAACAAAGAAAGGCGAGTCCAGCTTAGTATGCAGTATGTACATTTACTGCCCACTTTGTTAGGGAAACCTGGTCAACTGCTTAATGCAAATCGCTCATCGGCAAATCACATGGCAGCAACGTAATGCATTTGGGCATACGGACATGGATAAGTTGACCTGCTGAGGTTCAAACCAAGCAGAATGGGGATAAAAGGTGTTTTGAAATGACTTTGGCACCAACAACCATGCCACGTTCAAACAGAACAAACCATCACCATACACCATAGAACATTAAAGGTTTATTTGTAAATATAAATTCAGCTTTTGGGGGGGGGGGGGTATACATGTTCCAGTTTGAGTCTAAAATAGCCATGTGCATTATGTGCGTTAGTAAATAAAACTGAGGATGTAAGTGAAGTGAATCACTGACATGACAATCACAATTGTAATGTGACGCCAGTGAGGATGCACAACCCCAATGATGCATATAATTATGCGTGCGTTATCTTTAATGTTCTGTTGCTTTGCAGAGCTTGTTTTTATTTACACAATGTTCATTGTGTGCTGCTGTTAATGTGTGATTTTATTGTAATGTATGATGTCATTGTTCAATTGTGACCTCGGGTGTCAGGAGAGGACTTTTAATGAACTGTATTGTTATTATTAATATGATTATTATGATGGTGTTGTTGTTAATGGATCACTGAGTTTATACTCTAGCTAGCAGAGCTGATAATGGGTCAAGTGGGCAACCCCCTACGCCTGGCACATGCAGTCTCCTGTAACGCAGCATTTTGTCACCACTAGCAATTATCACGTACGACAACATTTTCAAATATTAAATGTGAAAAAACATATCAATCGGATCAGTCTGCGAGGTGAACAAAATGTTTCGGCACACCAGTCGGGACACAAGACGAGCGAGCTAACAGAACGCTCGTTAACGGTTTCTTTTAAGACAACAATGTGAACAAATTGGACAAAACTGCAGTTATCTATGTTGTTAGTATAATGTGTGTCTGTTTAGAACTCCTCTTCCTCCATGCAGTTAACCATTTGCTATCTGTGTCGGCATTTCCTGGATTTTTTTCCTCCTCTCGCGCACACACACACCCCTCCCTGTGTTAGCTAACGCTGCTCAACACAGCAGAAAACAAGAAGTTACCACATTCAAGCGAGCAAGCGTTTCTTCTTATAAAAAGAAGAAGTGCGTGATTGGATACCTGTTTTAAGTGTTTAAAAACACACTTGTGTCGGGGTGAAGCTGCATCCGTGCGAGCTAACAGTGTCGACTAGCCGGTGTGTGTGTTAGCATCACACCGATTACAATTCACATTTCCTGGTGAGACAAACAGCGGGCGCGCTGAAGCTAATATCTCCCCCTATCGTTTATTACAAAACATATAAAAGGAAAATTGTGTTAAATTTGCAGTAACACAACAACATGGCGCTCACCTGCCAAACTGGTGGAGCAGTGATTTGGTCCGTGTGTGTCGGTGAATGAGCTGAGCAGCAACAGCACCAGGTCAGGTACAGTGACAACCGTCAAAGCAACAGCAGCACAAGCGTCGTCTTTCTTCCTGTATGTGGTGAGATTACCCAGCTGTCACCGCGCCGCGTTTCCGCCCTTGTTCGTGCAACTAAGTCCTTTCCCTTATAAGGAATGTAAGAGGCAGAGGGCAGCAAAAAAGAGAGAGAAGCGATGAAAGAACACACACACATGATAACAGAAATCTAACCACTGCCCCCGTAAAGAAATGAGTTACAATTACAGACAGGATAACAGATTTGCTGAAAACGTGTGGAGTTGCATGCTTCTTGTTAGAGCATGTTTTCTCATCTGATCCATTTAAACAGAGGTTGTCAATTTGAATTATTTTATTTATTTACTTTTACAAAAATAAGTGTCATAAGTGGCTGACATAGGGCAAAAGGGTTTTAGAGTGTCCAATAATTCTCCTAATCCCCAAATCTGTATGTTTTTGAACTGTGGGAGGAAACCGGAGAACCCAGAGAAAACCAACAGACAGATGGGAAGCATACACCAATATTATATAATTTCCCACATTCTTACACAAGTATACAGGGACATCCTTTAGAGTACAGCATCGCTTTCTATCAACGAGCTGGGCATTTTCTATGATTGGAAGGGCACCATAGAAAATGAAGTTAGAAAGGCATCTTATAACATTACTTTCCTCAACTAGAAAAGCACTCCTTTTGAGACAATCTCCCTCCAGGTCATTTGAGACCCCTGTTTTACATCCTCTCTGGTATGTGAAAGCCATCGTAGTTCCTCGACATGCTTGGGAGGGATGAGAAAAGGAGTCCTCCGTTTGTTACGATCAGCAGTATCACTTAAAGAGAGAATAAACTCCACAATCAACCTAATATGCATGCACTTCGTGGCATTTGTTCTCCTGCATATAATTCAAAGAATAATATTAATTTTAAAAAAAAGGACTGTTGGCATCCTCACAATAAAGATTTTATATGTGCAGTAATATGGAAGTAAATCTGTGCCATCTGAGTGAATTCGAATTTCTAACACTGAATTTTTTTGCATCTAAATTAGACTTTGAATTTTAAAAACCATCAAATTTCAAGCACTGTTTTTTTTGCCATTGATTGCGACTGAATTTTTGCAAGTGAATTTTTTGAGACTGAATTTTTTGAGTGAATTTTTTGCAACTGAATTTTTTGAGACTACGAATTTTTTGCAACTGAATTTTTTACACTGAATTTATTTAAACGTTGAAAAAAAATCAATGGCAAAAAAAAAACTGTGCTTGAAATTTGATGTTTTTTAAAATTCAAAGTCTAATTTCGATGCAAAAAATTCAGTGTTAGAAATTCGAATTCAAACTCAGATGGCACAAATTTACTTCCATACAGTAACTCCACCCTACAAGTATTTCCTAAGGGAAAAAAGCAAACACTTCTCAAGAACAAACAGAAACCTTTTATTTTAATTTACAGATAATCCAGTCGCTTCAGGTCTGGTCACACATAGAAAGAAAGACGGACAGAAATGAGGAATAATCCTTCATTAAACCATACTTCCTGTTAAACATTTTAAATTAAATTCCCTTCAGTTGCTTTTCCTTTCTCCTCCTGCCTTCACAGAAGACTCCATCAGAGTCAAGGTTAGTTTATTCAATCCCAAATGTCATGGGCCAGTGCTGCACACAACAGAAGAAATGCCAAAGTCAGTATTGTAAAATTTGTTTTGTTTAAAAAAAAGAAAAAAAAAAAAAAAAAAGACTTGGAATTGTCTTTTTTTTTTATAGAGAATTTCCATGAATCAAGAACACAGGTCCATGTGTGACAAAAAGAAAAGTGGGCACTTGGGTAAACTTGATTCTAGTTTTCCTCACAGACGTTGACAAAAATGTCTAAATCATTTCAGAAAACCTGGAGGAAAAGAACTCAAATTTAAATAATGAATTGAACTGAAATCAGCAGTAATCGACTTGACAGTGAGAAAACAGAGCACTTTTACATGATTGCTTATTTCACATGGAGTACAAACAGAAGTGAATTAACAGTGTAACCCTTTAACAATCAACAAAGCAAAGGAAAAAGTGCCTCAAAATGTGGACTCGTGGAGCAGTTTCACATTCTGTGTGCAAAGCGAACACACGCTCAGCTCTTATGAGGATTCTTCTCCAAATGACTCTTCATTTTGGTTAATGTGTTCAATCAGCACAGTCCAGAAACACCTTAGAATAACACTGACAGCAGATTCTGCTGTTTTTCTTTTTTCTCCTACATTGTGTGTTTTGTAACTGGCGCATCTCAGGCAAACATCCCTCTGATTGACCTCCTGATTTTGTGGAAAAAGGAACAATAAGTTGTCCTGATAAAGCTCATTTTCATTACAAATGGAGGTTTAGTGATGCCCGTTTTAATCTTGAATGTCCGTCTTGACCTGGTCAGGGCCTCTCACACAGATGTGTTAATATGTGCCACAATAAAAGCAGTTAGATAAATCTGCTGAAATTACAGAGAAACTTAAAATCCCACTTTGATAGACATCAAGCTTATACAATATTATCATATACACCTTCAGCTGCAGTAGGCAGGACCACACTTGAATTTCAGGCCCAGGATGGAACTGTCCTCTCACTGACATTCAAACACATTTAATTGCCTTTATGTCCAACTCTCTGTTTTCATATTTAGGTTTATTTCTATCATAGGCAGTGGTGTGAATAGATGTTTCTGCTCACACTCTGAACTGCAGTGTCGTCCTCTCAAATCACTAGATTTACATTATCCTGAAAGGTTATTAAGGATTTATTAATATGCTAATAATATCCTACCTACTGCACCTATAAGCCTAGAAGTATGTAACAGTTATTGAGGATGCCTCTGGATATGAGCTGTGTTCAGGTTTGCTCAAGTTCTTCAGATTTCTTTTCTATATTCAAGGGAAAAAAAACTGCAACACAATCCAGTGTTTTTGACTGAACTTCCAACCGGTGAGACAAAAATAAGACCGACAGAAATGAAATCAAATTGCACTGAAATCTAATCACAGTGTAAAGGTTGTTAAAAAAAACAAAGTGGTCTCCAGGGTTCAAGCATTTGTTACACTGCAGTAAATTGAGATAATGGAGGAAGCCGTGTCCCAATTATCCTTGTTGTGAACTTATAATTATCTTCCTCACTCATTAACGATGTGTGTTCCAGTGTGTATGTGTGTGTGTGTCCTTGTGGACTTAATCCACAAGGACAGGAGCTTTCACAATAAAAACATTTTTTTTAATTTTTTTTTTTTAAAGAGATTAAAAAAAAGGAAGATATTCTGCCCCAAATCCACTGACAACACAGCAACTCTTCTGTGGGTTAATTATTAACGAACAAAATCAAACAAAATGCACTGAAGATCACATCTTTTTGGCACAGCAGCCAGACAAACCCACACATACATTCCACTCACACAAACATGCAGGCGGTCATTCCAGTGTCATATTGTGCCACAACTGCGATCTGATTCTTCATGCACTTCTGCTGTTGGTGGCCATTTTGTTGTTTTCGTCAGCAAATCACAAAAAAAACCATCCTCAGAGCAGAAAAAACCATGGCAGTGTTTGGTAGCACCAGGTTGACCTGGCACAGTGTGACAACGATGTGTTTGTGTGCGATTATTAAAGTCTGATACAAGAGGCAAGGTGTGAGTGAGTCGTGGCTGGTTTTCATGTCACTAATGAAAGTCAAGTGTAACTAATGTGTGCCTCAGTCAGACGGGTAACAGTACATTCTTTATGTCTCTGTGTTAAATAAAAGGGGTCTATGCCATATTTTATACAATACAAAACAGTGTTCACCCAAAACTGAGTGATGTTTTCCCCTTCATATTGGCTCAGAACAATCAGGAAAATTCCAGTATAATGGGTGTTTTAAGCTGTGACACGTTTCCAGCATGTGTTTCCCAAATCCGGGTATCATGCTGTCTTGTCTTCATGAATGGGAGGTGCGAGGTTTTCGTGTTGAAGTGAAACAAAAGAGGAAGAGTGAGGAACAGAGGGGGTGTGATGATCAGAGGAGGGGTGTGTGAGGGCAGCAGCGAGCTCCCTCCTCCTCTCTTGCTATAGCCGCTCCTCCCTTTGCTTCTTGGCCCTGGTCGGCCCCTGGCCGTTCCTCAGGGAGCCGTTCTGGGGCCGGAGGAGGTGCCCGCGCTCCTGCTCCGTCCACGGCACGCCGCCGTGCCCATCATCGCTGTCCAGGTCAGAGTCCGAGTGCATGAGAGCGGAGGAGGTGGGAGCAGGTACTGGCTTCAAACGTGCTAGAAAGCAGGTTGTGGTGAAGAGGGAGAAACGGTGTGAAGTTCAAGTGATGCCGATTTAAAACCGGACTATGTTGTTATTGTTACAGAGCTGTAACTTATTTATAAAATTATTACATCTACACTTTTATCTACAACGGATTTAGATAAAGGTTTCTGGATATGTAATAAATGAACCAAGGAATAAATTATAAGATTTCAGTGGAGACCAGGATACAGACTCACTGTATTGACATTGTGGAAATCTGAGCAGCCTTTTGCACAGGTTTGTGCTCTCTGAGTTATTTTTCTTATTCTAATGTATGCAGCATAAGAAAATTAGATAGAAAAAGACATGCTATAGTATGATAACACTTGCCTGTGTTATTGAAAGATATTCAGTTATGACAAGGAAACCAGCAAATGTTACTTTATCTTACCCTTCATTTAATTATTTATTTAGCCTTTTTTGGTCAGTTACCTGACTGAAAAGCCTCTACACAATATTCTGTCATATTTGTGTGTGTCTGTCTTACCAACTCTCGGCAGCTGAAGCTCCAAACTGTCTTGCTCGTCAGCTTCTAGTATCTTGTATCGACTTTTGCTTCTGCGCACTTTGCTCTTTCGTCTTCCAGGAAAAAAAACAAAAAAACATTTAACTTTTCATCTGCCGGTGAAGTAACGAGGTGGAAAAAAAACTCAGAAAAGAAAGTGTATACTTGTGCTTCCAAAGGAATTTTAGAACAATCGGCATATTTTATTTCAAGTTTTAGGACTTCAACTCACCGTTTGCAGCAACACACCATACCCCAGACCACTGTTGCTATAGCGACCACGATCAGAAAAGATGCTATGGTCACGTAGAGTACGCTCCACTCTGAAAACAAAGCATGTTTGGCACAAAGAAAATGTACTTAAAATAATATAATTCAGCAAAATTGTACATTATACAGTCTCTTTAAGACTGCAACTAAATTTCACAGAATAATCCCTATATAATATACACTGACCAGCCAGAGATACACCTGTCCAGCTGCCAGGTAACACAAATATTTAATCAGTAAATCACATGGCAGCAACTCAATTTATTAAGGCATGTAGACAAGCTGAGGTTGAAACTGAGCATTAAAGGTCACATAGAGTGGTCCTGTTGCACATAAATGTTAGTTATGGAGGTCTACTTACATACATTAACTTGTTTTTATGGTCAAAAACCTCCTAGTTGCTGTGAACTAGCCGATAGAAATCCTCTTTTCTGACAGTGTTTTTTTGCTGCGAGATTTCAGAGTGAACTTTCACCCCCAGAAGACAGAGTCTTGTGATTAGCCAGTACTATCCAGCACATCTGTTCTCAGAAGCGCAGCGCCCCCCTCTGGAACGGCGGATGCACTGCTCCTCATTATCAAAACATTGTTTTAACAGTGTTTAAAAATAGCTTCGTCACGACTCCCCGCCACAGTCCCTTTTATGACTTTAAACCGGAGTCAGACCCAGAGTCAGAAGACACTGTTGCTCCTGAAACACCTCCACAACGGACGTTGTTCTTCTTCTGCGGTTCAATGTACGTAACCGGATGTGCCCGGACTAGTGCCCGGAGCAGGACGATCGGTTGTTCAGGAGAACCGCTGCTAACGTAACTATTACGGGATTTTCAGTGATCTCGTTGAGCCCCGAGATTACAATAAAACACAACGTTCTCAGCAGTGGCTGAACTGTTTGTTTCGAACCGTCAGGGCTTCATAAACAAGGTAATGACGCAGATACACACCAAAAAAACAGCGATAATAGGAACTTCCGGTCTAGTTCTGCTTTAAAATGAGGAAGAACTATGATTTAAGTGAATGTGGCCTGGTTGTTGGTGACAGATTGGCTGGTCTAGCTGGAGTATTTCAGAAACAGGTGATCTACTGTCAGAGGGGAATGACCAGACTGGTTTTAAATGACAAAAAGGCAAGAGTAACTTGAATAACCTGTCTTTAAAAATTCAGAGATTAACTAAATTCTTAATAACTCAATTAACTCAATTAACTCAATTAACTCAAGTTAATTGTCTAAAGCAGCAGAGGAGCAGACAGGTATTGCTCTGGGCCTTTTTATTAGGGTGCCCAGTGTGCTTAATAAAGTGGCTGATGAGTGTACAGTATATGAATTCTTCTCATCTCACCACAGTTGCTCTCCGCATCTCCAAACTGAGCTCTGATGAAGTTCTCCATCCAGAAAGGGTGACAGACACAGCGTCGTGTAAACGAGTCACACTCGCCGTGACTGGAGCAGTTCAGCTGACAGACTGAGGAGAGAGAGCACGTGTTAAGAAACTTTATATCTCAGTGTGATGACAAGATTTAAAATACCAACAACAAACTACAATATATGAATGTTATAGAATAAAAATCAAGGAATTCAAGTGTTAGGTTTTACCACAAGTATGAGAGAACATCAGTGAAAAAGACATAACTTTTAGCAGCAGCTGAAAAATCTGAGAGATTTAACCTTTGCCCTCTATGAAAACCTGTTATCTGGGTTAGGGTTTAATTGTTTAATTGATTTAATTGTTGTCATAATTCAGAAAAATAAATATTTCATAATAATATTCTCCTTCTTCATTTCCTTTTGTTGCGTTTGTCTCATACAACATTTATTTCCAAAAGGTACTCACTGACTGTATCCACTCGTCGAGCCTTAAAGATGAGGAAGTCGTTTTTCTGCTTGCGCAATTTGTTGCGTAGGCCAAATGCAACACTGTGTCCAGACAGAGGAGGGCGCCCTGGACCACCCGACACCAGGAAGACCAAACAAGTACTGGGGAGGGAAGAAAAAAACGGAATGAATGTTATTTGTGAAAATCTTATTTCTGTGAAAGTGCTATACGAAATGTATTATTATCATTATTATTAGGCAACAACTTGAGACTGTGATCGCTCGTGATGGTTCGACAGGGACACATGTACGGCCGTGCATGTAGTCTGTTGACTGCCTTGAGATGAACTGCAGCCTTATGCTATTGTTGCTGCGACGTCCAAAATGTCGAAAGTTAACATGGAAAAAAAAAAAAAAAAAAAAAAAAAAAAAAAAGTAATAAAATTATATGGGTAATGGGGGCGGGACTAGATAAGCTTTGCTTCTCCCGCTGTCCCTTTCGGTCATGTGTATGAATATAAATGATGATGTATGCAGATGTTGATTACTTGTCATGCCCGAAATAAACGATTCATTCATTCATTCATTCATTCATTCATTCATTCATTCATTCATTCATTCATTATTTTCATATCCGTCAATTCTTATCTTGTAGTGAAAGCATCTGGACTTAAAACAGTGCTTCACTAAAAGCATGGCAATAATTTTACAGTATTATTGTCATACCATCTTATTTCTAATGTAGTTTCAGTGGTAAGAGTGTGGTAATTAGGAAATAATGTGAAAGTAATACCATGTTATTTCATTGTAATAGCTCAGTTATGAACATAACCTCTAATAACCATCTTTGTAATACCTTCACATTAATATATTATATTATATTATAATAGATTTACCATCACATGAAGTTGAAATTCATCCACCGATTGTTCCCACTTACATTTTCCATTGTTATTACCAGGCTAATGTGAATTTCTCCCACAAAAATAATGGAGAAAGAAGCAGAACGTGCAGAACGACTCACCTGTGCTCATTAAATGCAGTTATTTCTCGCACAATGATGTCACTGTCCAGGACGCCCAGTAAAACTCCGACCTGGCGCAGCAGCATGTCACGCTGGTGTTGGGACACCTGTGATACTGGAACCTCCAACACCAGCTCCACCAAGTCACGTTCCCACATGTCTGACGTGGGACAGAAGGGAGGGGGAGAGAGTTTGTTGTGTTTTTTTTTTTGTTATGTCTTAGTGATTTTACCTCATGCATATTTTTCTGGATGTGGTTTTCTTTTATTTTACTTGACTAATGTTATTGCTGTATTTATCTGTGTGTAATAAATAAAAATATAGTAACACAGAGAGGGAGAAGCTGAGATAAGAACATGCTGATCACAGAATCCATCTGACTCTTAAATCTGGGAAAGGAGCCAGAGCGCCGAGCGATGGATTAGTTTCTGGCGGAAAGTTGTCTGTGCACCGTATGTCGTACACTGATCTGTTCAACCTTCTGCTGTAGGGTTGTGTTTCTTGCTGTGTAGACTCTGCAATAGACTTTTGTTTTATCATCCTCAGGATAATTTTTATGATGAAATTCTGCAAGTTCACTTCAAATTTACACACTTTACCTACAACAATCTCATGTGCTTCTGCTTTATTAATCTCAAAACAAAAGTGCTGTAACATGCCAGATTCTCTACACAGGTGTGAAAAAACGAATCATTTATAAACATGATGAATTGTCTGGGTTTACGTTTGTTGTTGTTGTTGTTTAATGTAGGTGGGTTGAATGCTACTACAAAACAAAAGTCATATGTTATAGTGTATTAGATATAGTGATGCTTTACCAAATGACGGAATTAAATAATGACTACTACTATGACTATAATGTAATACAAGAATGACATTTAGTATATGCACATGTATATCTTATTTTCTTTTTAAATTGGCATAAAAATGTATGTATAACCTTTATTTGCCTGCTATTTCTATCAAATATCTTTTGTTGCTACCTTCTATGCTGTTATGTCAAGTTGAATTTCCTCTATAAGCGGAGTGATATAAATATATCTGATCTTTTCTCACAATAATAAAAGAGAACAGTTAAATTGCTTGCAGTTAAACTTCTTAGATTAGATAGATTTGTCTGGTCCCTTTACCTGCTTTGACCTCCACTGTCCCTCTGTCAGTGCTGGCCTGTCCTTTACTGTCAGTCACAGTCAGGCTGAAGCTGTACTTCCCCATAACCAGGTTTCCCAGAAATAGGACTGCCTGGTGGTCAGAGTTGTTCAGTACATCCTGTTGGAACGAAAAATGACAAAACATGTAACTGACATTTCCTAACGAGGATATCCAAATTAGCTTTAAAAAGGTACATGAAAAATTATTGTTTGAACAGTTACCGTATGATAACATTTATTCACATATTTTATAGTTTCAGGACTTGTTTAGCATGTACTCTTATAAATGAGATCAGGTAAAAACATGTTTCTAATGTACAGTCAAGGGCTTAAATCAGAAACACTCACCCCTGCAGCTGGGCTGGTATCGTCTCTGGTCCACAGGTAAGTGACTCCACCTTTGTCGTCAGTTGAGTGGGATCCGTCCAGAATGGCGGTCCTGACAGGCAGAGAGATGGGTGGACTCGACACGACGTGAGCCATAGGTGGCTGGTCCAACTCTGGTGGTGAAAAAAATGGTGGTCAACGCATGTGTGGTAAACTACTGTTAACGATAATGTTTTTTTCCCATTGAATGAATCTATAGCTATTTGTTTTTATGTCACTATCTATTTATAGTGATATGGAAAACTAGAAAAAAGCTGAAATAGAACTTAAAAACCAATTAGGTCATAGCTTAAAGTATATTTTTGAAGGTCAGTTGGGTGCAGGTAAAAAACAATCTCAAATATGTATGGGTATGTATTTTTGACAGTGTATGTGCACATGTATTTAAGACGTGCAGTATAATATTTCTAAAAAAAAAGATTTTGTTGGAGGTTTTTATTCTGCAGGTTTAATTAAGTTAAAATACACATTAGCATACATCTTTCAACCATTTATTATTATTCTTTAACAAAATGAATGAGATAAGAAATAGATGATTATTAATAAGTAATAATTAACACACAGCAATCCTTTTGGGACTCACATCAACTTCCATTAATTTGGACAGTTTAGACTTAAGTCTTATCCCTAACGCTAACCCTGACCATAACCTAAGCTTAACCTAACCACACAATTCAAATCTTAGCCCTAAACTTAACCAGTTCCTCAGAAATGAGGTTCAGGTTCAATAGAACCAGGTTTTGGTATTCATGAGGACTACTGGCCCCGACAAGGTCAGTGTTCATGCTAGAAAAGGTCCTAAAGGGGTAAGAAAATACCCACCCACACACACACACACACACTCACCTTCTCTGACAATGACGGTGACAGTGTCTGTACTCTGCAGCTTCCTCTCATCCATTACTGTCAGGGTGAACTCATACCTGCCGACCTCCAGACCTGTCACCGTGGCAACGGCACTGTCTGCGTTCTCGATCTTTACATCAACAGGACCGCTGATGGAGCAAGAGAGCATGAAATGAGATTAACTCATGGACCTTGATGAAAAAGAGTGTTGTGGATGTTTGAGTTCCACTACATTATATATTTGAAGTGAAGTGATTTTAACACAGAGTTATACTGACTTTACTTATTACTTACTATTGTGCAGTTTGCAGAGTGGAGAGGTTAAACCATAAGCTAAAGTTAGGATTTAACTTTAACTTGCAGCACTTAATCACTGACGTTTCCATCTAACTAACCATGTTTTAGCAACTGAAAATCTACATCTTAATGAAAAAAATAGCTTGATTTCCAAAAGTAATGTGCCACAGTGTGTGTGTGTATGAGCTGGTGTCTAACTGACCTGGTTTGCTTCCAGTGGTAGGTGGCAATCTTCTGATCGTCACTGCTCTTACTGCCGTCCAGTGTGGTCCGGTCGACTGGCAGAGTCAGCTCTTTCTCTGGTCCTGCATCTGCTACTGGTGGTTTATTGTTTTCTGCAGGGACACAGTTACAGAAAGAGAGAAGATTAAGAAACATTTTTACACTGTATAGTCTGGCTAGCTCTTGTTTGTAGACCATGTGACACTTGAATATAATGATTGTGGGTTTGCATGCACTTCTTCTGGGTTGCAAAGTGGAAGGGAATTGGGCTTGTAACTGTAGATTTGCTGGTTAAAATCCCTGGACAGATCAAGAGCTGAGGTACCCACATCCTATTGCTTCCTTAGTGTAGATGTATGCCGCCTGCTGCTCTTTGTGTGAGTAATACTCAATGAAAATAAAAACAACAACACAAAACATCCAAGAAACAGTAACACACCTGACTATTTCTTCAGAACTGCTCATGTATGATAATTGCTATCCACTACCTGCATAAGGCACATCAGACTGTGGAATTACACTATGTTGACACAGCAAGTGATAACATCACACATCCATATCCTGTTCAAACACTGCAATGATGTATTGCTAATGTTTACACTTTACAGTTCACCAGCTGCTCATCGCCTTCCACATACTGAGTCAAAGAGTCAGAGCTGGTTTCATGTGATTTGCTGCACTCAGCTTGACAATGAAAAAAATCTAATAAAAATCCATATGTAGTAATCAGTGTGGATATTGTGGTGGTAAATCACTGTATGGGATGTGTAAAAATACTTCAGAGAATCAGCTGAGAAGGATAACGAGCACCTATGAGTGTGACACTACAGACCATGACAATTTGTATTTATTTTATTATTATTATTATTATTATTTATAAAAAAAATTAAAAAATGCATTAACATTTTTAAATGTTTCTGAATGGGTAAAATACTGGTATAGCAACTTCATAGTAGGTAGTTGTAAAAATTACAATATCAAAATCCATACCTTAAAGCAAATACAAAAGGCTCATTCAGGGTCAAGAAAAACAGCAATTAATTTAATCAGGTGATTGTATTTTATCTTCCAAAAGAAAATGATTTCCCTAAATGTAACATGCTGGCCCTTTAAGTGTTCTTAGTGCATGTATATCTGTCTTTGGTGCAGCTCTTCTCACGTGAGGACATTAAAAAAAGCTTCACACATCATACAGACACACAACTGACACTCAGCGTGCTGTATAAACAATGCTCATATTTGTATAAAGCCTGAGAGAGAACGTGTAAACAAGACATAACTCAGGAAGTAATGAGCATAAAGGAAGTGATAAGGAGTTTAATTCAAGTCTCGGTTTTAGTGGTTTGGCTTAAGTGCAGACAGCTGCACAAACAAACCCAAAGTAGACGGGCAATCTGTCGAGGGCATAAAAGGTCAAGATCACATCACACATCTCGATCAAGATTATTATCTGAATCTGCTCCACACTGTGCAGATTCATAGTGTACAATATCATAAATGGAGCAATGTGTACTCTTTAAATGGTAATTGTGCCATTCCATGGGGTGGAGTAGCAGAGTGGTGGTACTCCTGTGTGCAGAGGCATCATGGTCACAACTCCACCCCTGGCTGGTTAGTACTCAATTGTAAGACGCTTTGGATAAAAGTGTCTGCCAAATGTAATTTCAAGAATGATTGCTTCATTTAATTAATTCTGACTTTCTCTACATAATGGAATGAAATTAATTTTTTTGACATGTTTAGTTCAAATAATTTTCATACTTCTACGTACTGCAGCAAGACAGTATGAAGCTAAAGCTGGTGTCCGAAGCAGATGACAAGTATTTTTCATTCCTTTTCACTTGAACATGATCTGACCTGACTATCACTTTGGATGCCGTTACCATGGCTTCCAGCTTCACTGTGAGGAACCTGAGGAGTTATTTTTGACCAGGTCATTTGACTCACATGTAAAACTAATTTCCAGAACAACCTTCTTCCATCTGCAAAACTCAAAAATTACAAACATTTTTATCCCTACAGGAGCTAAAAAAAAAAAGAAAAGCCCTTCAGTTTATTTGAAGTGCTGCAGCAAGATTCAAACAGGAACTAGAAGAAAATATCATATGCATATTACACCATTTCAGTCCACTGTTAGATTCTCTCCACTCGCTTCATGTACTGTGTCAGAAAACCAAAGCCAAAGAAACTTAGAAGCTATAAATGTACCAAGACATAAAACTTAAAGTGGGAGCTGGCTCAGGAAAACCTGAACTGTATTACATTATGACATGACGCTAGCCTTGCTCATTTTCTCGCTCCTCTCTCTCTTCTTTCTGTATTATTATCATTATTATTATTGTTGTTATTATTCATAATCTCTCTGTCCTTTGCTCTGCTGGTACCTGTGACTCCAGAGCAGCAGGACCTAGATTCAGTTGCAAAACTATTATTATTAGTGGTAGAATTGTCATTATTATTGTTACATTCAGATCAAAATGTGTGTGTGAACTGTACCCTCTATGTATCTCTGTAGTGAGTCAATATATGTTGTGATTTGGCACTATACAAATAAGATTGAATTAAAATGCTCATCCAAAAGGGTGAGTCAGCAAACAGGAGCTTTTTTTTTTTTTTTATTAAACTGTCCAGCATTTTACCTGGCTGCACAATGACCGTGACCTGGGCGGTGTCCTGCTGTCCAGATGAGTCTGTCACAGTCAGCTGGAAGGTGTAATCTCCCTCCTGCATCGCTGATAGCTGCAGAATCGGTGTCCGTACACCCTGAAATCACACACAGTGAGCTGTCATGTTCGAACTCATGGAATAATGAACTAAAAGCATGAGTGAGTAAAATATGTGCATAGTTGGCGACTTTCTCACCTGCATCTCCACCACTTTATCCTTGCTCTCAGGGCTCAGGGACCACTCATAAGACAGGGAATCGTGGTCATCTGTGCTTTGGTTGCCATACAGAGTGATGGAGTTACGAGGCAACTGGATGACCTGATTTTTTCAGACATCGAAGATGAAATAATTGTAAATAATAATCATTTTTTTTAGTGTACAATTATTACTTTTCATTAGCCCAGAATGAGCATGTTTATATTTAAATCAGGAACAAGGTAAGCTCAAAGGTGGCCGTCATTTTGGACCACTATGTTTTTTACACTAACCCACAATGGACAAACTGAATTTCTTTTTGAGCTTTGATGCTAACTGGAGGCTACATAGGCTACATAGGGGGAGGGGGAGGTGAAGGACATTCAGCTGCAGCCTATAACTTCACCATTATGTTGCTAAATTTTACAAACCTGGTTAGGGCCGGCATTGGCCACGGGCCGGTAATCCTTGGCTTTGTTAACAGAGAGGGTGGCCTGCGTCGAGTGTTTGGCTCCATCTGAGTCTGTCACTGTTAAACTGCAAAAAAAAGAAGGATAATCAACTTATTAAATATACAAACTGTATGGGATACACCGTATAAATGTACATAAGAACTCAGTATTCAGTTATGAGATAAATGAGGTGCACCGGCACCTGAACGTGTAGTTCCCAGGCACCAGGCCGGTGAGGGTGAGGACAGGTGTCTCGGCAGAGACCTTCTCCTCCCTCAGTGGACCTTTGACCTCTTCCCAGTACCATGCAACCACCTTGTCATCATCAGTGCTCTCTGAAAAGAGGGCAAGGCGGGTGTATTTAAAAGGAAACACAATGTGCTTTTAGAAATAAAAGAAGCACACAGGAACAACAGGATTCACTTTGAAGAATGTAATATATATAACATTTTAAAATACATTTTATAACATTTCAATTTTTAGCCTATCAGCTCCAAACACAGTATACTGCAGCAGTGTTTAAAACTATTCAACGACATTCCTGTGCTGCAGGATATGATTCAGGATATGTCAAGACAGATGGAGGCAACAGCAACACTACACAAGTAAAGTCACCAAAGTTAACACCCTGCAGCTTTAAAAGAGAGTGTGGAAACAGTGTAAAAGCAAACATGAAATAAAAGTTTAAGTTAAACGCATTAAAGGATGAGAGGAAATTATAATACATTTCATTTTTCCTGAGATGTGTGTGTGTGTGTGTGTGTGTGTGTGTGTGTGTGTGCGAGACTCACGGCTGCCATCTATCACCGTAGAGCTAGTTGGCAAGGAAATCTCCTGGAACTTTGGAGAAACTATGGCAACAGGAGGCTTGTTTACCCGAGGCACTGTCAGGTGGAAGACAAGAAATGAACCCACTGAGATGAGCCGCACATCATCTGTTTCAGAGCGAGGCACTGTCAGCAAATCACAGTCATGAAGTATGTGTGTGGGTGGACAGCAGCCTCATCTCCCAGTAACATGATCGGAGTTAAACAAGAGGCATCGACTGTGCACTGACTTATGATCATTCCTTCTCATTGACTCTTTCAGAAAGGATAATGTGATCAAAAACATGCTCCTGTGGGTGGACACAATAACAAATATATATATAATAGTCTTGCACAAATTGTTCCTGAAAACTCTTACACAAATATCCAGTCCTTCAGTTCAGATGATATTCTGTTTTTCACGGTCAAGCCGTTGTTTACATCATTGTCTCACATAAAATATGTAATAAAGACTGGATTTTTTTTTTAATTATTATTTGTGAATAGGGCTGGGCTGTACGTATATTATATTATGTATTCTATTTTATATTGTGACCTGAGTTATAAGGCATCTGTGATGACCTTTCATGGTTTTAAAGGCTGTTGCATTGATAATCATCATATTTCATAATTCAATGAAACATACTAAATATTATATATTGATTAAAAAAATAGAAATGATTGGCAAAATATTATTACTTCTTGTCATTTTGTTATAGCAGAATTTGACCATATTTGTAGTCAATTTCATTGTTTCTGACAATCTAAATAGCCTTCATTTAACATTAAAAAGCTAGAAATAAAGCCAGTATTAACTGAAATGAAAGGTAATGACTTTATTTTATGATCATGTCATACAGATAATACAGTTTAGTGTATTTACAGTGTCTTGTCACTCTTCTTTTAGAAGCACTAACATCTCAAAAGAAAACGTTTCATGAGTTTAGAGGAGTGTGTGCAGCTTTATATCCAGATATATGTTGTATATCGGGATATAGACTAAAACCATCAAGATATTATTTCATTTTATCAGCCATATCACCAGCCTTACAGAAATATTGATTTGATTTACCATGTGATATATATCGTAATTGAATGATATAAAAATAGCACATCGTGATTGGATTGTTTTGCATACATGTACAACCCAATTTCATAGTTTATAATACTGCTATTGTATTTTTATTTATGCTACTGTAACAGGTGAATTTGCCCAGTGTGGGATCAATGAAGTCATACCTAATCTAATCTAATCCAATTTAATCTTTGTATGATGACTATAAGATCCTGAAAGTACCTGGCAATCCACGAGAGCCTTTAGGGAGGGTGGATAACAATATTTTGAATTTGAATTGTCACGCTAGTGAAAGTTATGATACGTACAAGATATCTTATACATATCCCGTCATCTTTGTTCTTCTACTGTGCAAAACCAGTCACACATGCTAGTTTTTATGATGCCACATGTTAGACCGTTCTGGTTACAAAATGCCATTTCTTCATTATTTTGTCCTACTTAGTAAGAGATTGCCGTTCATATTGTGAGCAAACGATGATGTGAATGGACCTCAGCTCACCTGGTTTGACCGTGACGTTGACAAAACCTTCTCCGTGAGCTCCCTCCCCATCCACCATCACCTCAAACTCATACAGACCCACAGTTAGCTATGAGAGAGAGAGAGAAGAGGAGAGAGTTGAGTAAGTCAAGCAAGCGTTAAGAGGAAACGATCTTTCTGAGACAACTGAAACCTTCTGTTTATTGTATTCAGTGGAGCTGCAGCTGCATGCTTTACTATTCTATTATTAGCAGGGTATGAAAGTGAGAGCTGTTCATCTGTACCTTGCTGAGTTTAAGAGTCTTGTTTTTCTTTCCTTCCATCTCCCCACTGTAATCTTTGGGATGTGATATCAAGCGCCAGTCAAATGCATAGTTCGTCCCTATGGAGAAACAGCAGTGTTTACCAAGTCAGTACATTACACAACATTACTTGAATCAAATCTGTCAGATAAGAATCATTTCCACATGAGAGACAGCACAGGAGGAGCTTGCCAATGATAGATCACGGGATTGGAAATTATTATGACGTGCAAGCTGGATTTAAAATTCTGTTTGACAAATAGTGACTGAGGGACACAGCAATCAGATAGGCTGACTCAGTATTGAATTAAAACATGTGACACTGACAGTGACGATGTTTACAGGGACACTCTTATCAACACTTTTCTTTATACACCTGTTCAAATATGATGCAAACATCTAATCAGTCAATTACACGGTAGCAACTCAGTTTATTTAGGCATGTGGACATCATCAAGACAAGCTGCTGAAGTTTAACCTGAGCGTCAGAGCGAGGAAGAAAGGTGTTTTTGAAGTGACTTCAACAGGTTGTGACAGTCACAACCTGTTGATCCACTGGGATTTTCAGACAAAGCCATCATAGGGTTTACAGAGAATGAGTGGGTAAGTGAGCAGAAAATGCCTTGTTGATGTCAAAAGTGAGAGAAGAATGGTCACACTGGTTTTAGATGACAGATCGGCACTAAACCTTACCCACAGAAAGGCAATAAAGATCATCTCTGAACTGAGGCTGCAACGATTATTTATCAATTACTAAATTAAACATCAACTATTTTGATAATCAATGAATCACTTTGAGTTTTGTTTTTTTATAATTAAAACAGGCTTTTTGATATTTCAACTTCTTAAATGTGAATATTTTAAGAAATCATTAAAACTGAATAATTGTGATTTGTGGACAAAGCAAGACATTTGAGAACATCATCATTTCCAGGTTCAAAATGTTTAGTTTTTTTACATTTTATGAACCAAACAAGTACTCGATTAATCGAGAAAATAATCAACAGATTTGTTGATTAAGAAAATAATTGTTAGTTGCGGCCCTACTAGAGACATGATGTTAACAGAAATATTGATAGAATATTCTACTAGCAACTCGTGTAAACAATGTAATGAGAGAAATGTCTGATTCAGTTGGATTATTTTCATGATGCAGTGGTTTTACCTGTCGGAGGTGGAGGGACCACAAAGGCATTGAGTTCAACCTCGTTGCGGGGAAGTGTGACCTCCACGCTCTGTCCTGCTGACACCACCAGCTCCTTCACTGCTGTGGGTGACAACACATGATCAGAGACAATGCCAAAATGACAGTGGGGTAAGGTTGGCATGGCAACCAAAGGACTAGAACTGGTCAGGGAATAGAGCATTCAAAAGTCAATTTTCTATCATTTTATATATTGTACATTTTATTAAATTTTTTCTGGTCTACATCATTACTGTAGTGTGTTTATCACGCATTAGGCAGCTGGTTTATAGTGAAAACCACTAAAAAGTAAATGTTCATTCACTGCAAAGCAACAAACAAAACACACTCGGGAAACACATCAGAACCATTTCCCGATTTCCCAGGAATGTAATGCGAGTATATGTGGAAAAAAAATATATTATTATTATTTTTATCATTATTATCATCTCGATCACGATTATCGCACAAAGAATGAAGTTTGTATTGTCAATGAGATTTCCTGGAGGTCAGTGAATGCATCTTGACAGTTGACACTAGAGCCTGTGGCCTCTGAATGTTTTTTTCAGGAATTTAGTATTAAATCCCAGGAAAAGATGACAATTTTCCTGGGATTTAATACTAATGGAGACGAAAAACAGGTTGGACACTGAACTTGCAGAAATATGTAGTTAGAAACAAGATTTCTAATAACAATTTTGAATAGATATATAACTTGCGATTATTTTTGCCTGAAACGGTGACATTATTTGTGATATTAGAAGAAATATTAGTGAAAATTAAATCATTACTGAATTGTGCAGATCTTGGAGAAACAAAAATGTTTTCTTCAGTCTATAGAATACAATGAACAATATTTAATCCAAAATAGTATTCTGACACACATTTTTCTTTGGGCTTCAATAAATAATATGCCTCCTGCTATTTGAAAATTTTAGTAGGCCATATTGCGATTTTGACAAGATTTCCATTAATTGTTCAGCCATGATTTCAAATCAATGTAAATTTTATCAACATATACTTAATGTGTAAACTATATGGGGAAAAAGTCAAATTAAAAGGTGATAATACTACATGTATTTAGTGCTTACTCGATGATACTGCGCCATAAAATTGGGTAAATTGCCAGATTTACAATGTGTTAAGCATTAATCCTCATGACTAATAAACTGATCATCTTGTAAAACTGTGAATTGCATCCGGTGGTTAATGGTAACATAAGCTGTTCTCTTGTAGAATCACTAATAAATCTACAGTGTGAGTTTAAGGAATCTGTACCAACATGTGCATGGCTTTGTCTGTTGTCAGAATGTCAGAAGAGAAGAGAGGTGCCATTTTCAGAAAGTGATCGTGCGAGTTATTCCTGTTTGGAGAAGCCTGAGGAGTCGCCGCACATTCCTATTGATTACACTTACCCGCCATCACACTCGCGACATGTGTGGTTTTTCTTGTGGGAAAAATAACATCTGCACAGTCTGCCGTTAAATTTGTGGGCAAAGTACACCGTTGTTTTGTTAAACATCAGCACAAGCAAACGAGAAGATAAAACATGCGTGCCCATGAGCCCTAAAAGCATGTAGGCGTGAAGAAAGAATGTGAGAGTGAGGTGGAATCTTTCTCCTTGGCTGCACAACCATAGCGCTGTTACATTATATATTAGCTGATAATTAATAAATGATGACAATGATACTGAATGAGCTGGAAATAGCTAA
Organism: Microchirus variegatus; assembly: GCF_963457635.1. NCBI lineage: Eukaryota > Metazoa > Chordata > Actinopteri > Pleuronectiformes > Soleidae > Microchirus > Microchirus variegatus. Next base: position 8,953,204 of record NC_139814.1, read on the forward strand.
TCTCTGATAGTCTTACCAGGCTTTGTTGGAGTTGTGATGACATTCAGTTGGGTTGTGAACGAGGTGACATCACTGCTATTGGAAGACACCGGACTATCAATGGTGTTATCCACCGTTGAGTTTTGTTGTGATGATGCTACATTTGTGTCTGAACTCCCATTGGATAAATGGCTAAGGCTCTTTTGGGGTATCTGGAGTGCGATGGTACTGGGTGAAGTCGGAGTGGGGAAAGATGTTTCCAGTTTGAAACTTTCCTGCAGAGACAATAAAGGATTTAAGCAAAATTTGAGGCATAGATTGTATATAAAAAGTGAACATATATGATTTGACCAGTACTACCAGAGTACCTGCACCATTGGACGATGATAGATGTCAATTACACTGGTGTCGACACATTTGTACAGTGCTTAATGTTTTCCTCAAAATAGAACATGATTTACAAAACTGACATAAAGTTCTATTGAAGAAGAGCTGAAATAAGCAATCAAGATCATTAACTCCTCAAGAAAATGTTTACTAATGATATAAATCACAGGGAAGTAGGATAATTTTTCCCATGGACTTCTGTCCATTTTCTACACATATGAGGCTGTATATCTAGGCTCATATGTGTATAAAATGTATTTTGAATTATTATTTAATTCCCCAAATATACCACCACCACACTTTTATTTGACTAAACCCATGGTTCTCAAACTGATTGTCAAACGGAGCTTCCTCTGGTGGTACTTAAAAATAATGATGACGTGTTCAGAGTGGACCTGAGGAATTTTGACCTGGGTGCGTAGAAAATCGTTACAAATAGCTAAAAAAACATTTTAATAATTAGAGTCGACTTATCTCTTGCTCCATCTTAATCTAATTTGACTATACCACCGTGTGAAGTGTATATGAGGAAGAGGAGGATGATGAGAGGGCAAAATATATTATTGGGAATAAATCTGCCTCCTGTGAAAAGTCTGACTTTGCTTATCCAATTTACACCACGGTATTTTAACCCTGTTGTTGATAATGGTGTTACTTTAAGAGCTCAACATTTTCTCAGGTAGTACTTGGTACAGTGAAAGAAATAAGTATTTGATCCCTCACTTTTTTTTGTTAAGGTGGAGGTTTATTTTAACATGGAGAGACAGAATATCAAAAAGAAAATCCAGAAAATCACATAAAACAAAATGTTTAAATTAGTATGCAATTCATTGAGTGAAATAATCAAAACATTACTTAGTACTTGGTGGAGAAATCCTTGTTGGCAAGTACAGAGGTCAGACGTTTCTTGTAGTTCATCACCAGGTTTGTACACATCTCAGGAGGAATTTTGGACCACTCCTCTTTGCAGATCCTCTCCAAATCCTTTAGGTTTCAAGGCTGTCGCTTGGCAACTGAAAGCTTCAGCTCCCTCCATAGATTTTCTATAGGATTTCGGTCTGGAGACTGGCTAGGCTGCTCCATGATCTTGAGCCACTCCTTCGTTGCCCTGGCTGTCATTGTTGTGCTGGACGACCCATCCATTTTAAGTTTCCTGGCTGAGAGAAAGCGTTGGTCACCCAGGATTTCATGGTACAAGGCCCCATCCATCTTTCCCTGGATGTGGTGAAGTTGACCTGTCCCCTTAGCAGAGACACCCCCAAAGCATAATGCTTCCGCCTCCATGCTTGACAGTGGGGATGGTGCTCCTGGGATCATAGTCTGAATTCCTCTTTCTCCAAACACAACGAGTTGAATTGATTCCAAAGAGCTGACCACATCACCTTCTCCCAATCATTCAGGTGTTCAATGGCAAACTTCAAACGGGCCTGTAGATGCGCCTTCTTGAGCAGGGGGACCTTACAGGCGCTGCTGGATTTTAATCCATTACGGTGTAGTCTGTTACCAATGGTTTTCTTTGTGACTGTGGTCCCAGCTGCCTTGAGATCATTAAGAAGCTCCTTCCATGTAGTTCTGGGCTGATCCCTCACCTTTCTCATGATCGTTTATACCCCACAAGGTGAAATATTGCGTGGAACCCCAGACCGACAGAGCTCGACAGTCATTTTATGTTTCTTCCATGTTCTGATATAGCACCAACAGTTGTCTCCTTCTCACCCAGCTTCTTGCCAATGGTCTTGTAGCCCATTCCGGCCTTGTGCAGATCTAAAATCGTGTCCCTGATGTCCTTAGAAAGTTAAGCATTTGGTCTTGCCCATGATGGAGATCTGCAAAGAAGAAGAATTCCAAAATTCCTCCTGAGGAGTGGTCCAAATTCCTCCTGAGATGTGTACAAACCTGGTGATGAACTACAAGAAACGTCTGACCTCTGTACTGTGCCAACAAGGGTTTCTTTAGCAAGTACTAAGTAATGTTTTGATAGGGGGTCAAATACTTATTTCACTCAATGAATTGCAAAATTATATAAATCTTTTGTTTTGTGTGATTTTCTGGATTTTCTTTTTGATATTCTGTCTCTGCTTGTTAAAATAAACCTAGCATTAAAATTATAGAACGTTCATTTCTTTGTTAGTGGATGATCTTACAAGATTATTGAGGGACCAAATACTTATTTATATATATACTTATATCTGTGTGAGAACCACTGACCTAAACAATCAAAGCATGTGATAATGTTGAATGGAAAGCAGTAAATATTCTGTGATGTTACCGTGCTTGTTAGGTCTGGTTGTGGTCTGCTTCCGGCAGGAAGTGCATGGCGAGCCACTCTGTGTTTTGCTCTGAGGGGACCCTTTAAGTAAAGGTACAGACAAAGAATGTTAGAAATACATTTGTCCTCTATAAATGTCAAAAACGTCAGTATCAATTACTATTACCAATGCTCTCTGTATTAACTGTATTCTGCATGGGATTTACAATGTCAAACAGATATCAGATCCACTGATTAATTTAAGTTGGTGCATCCTGAGCTTTACCTGTAACAAAACATGCTCATATGCTGAAATCACCCCAGTGTCCATGCTTCTTAACAATAAGAGAAAGTCAGTTACAGTAGTTTAAGATTGATGTACTTGTTGTGGGCAGTGTTGGGCATGAATCCAATCAATGGCTCAATAATCTGAAAAGCAAATCAGTGTGTGAGATTAAATAAACCTGCCTTGGAGAGCAACTGAAGGAGGCCAAGATACTCCTGGTGAGGTTGGGGCAGGAAAGTGATGGGGCAGCCCCCTGTCTTCAAGCAGCCGAGGAGGATGCAGCGCCCGCCGATGCTCCACGCGGCACCGCAGCTCTGATGTAAGCAGCAGGACTCCCAACACGTTTCCCCGCCTATCCCGTCTGCTATAGGGTACCAACCCAGGCTGATGGTGCTGCTCCAGTGCATCCCCAGAACCCCACCAGTCACCCTGCACAGATCTGCTGACACCCCTGGACCAGGAAGGGAGATGGGGAGGAGGTAGAAAATAAAAATTAGTCTTTTTATTACAAGAACTCAAGACAACATTTGCAACAAGATCCTGGTTATAAGAAGAGGAGACAATGAGCAGAAAGGGAGTGTGGTGCAACCAAAACCAAAACCTGCTGAAATGACAGATGAAGACAGATTACCAGCACTGCCTATCTGCCACAGAAACACAGAAATGTGTCTGGAACATCCTAGCCTTCACGGGTCTATACAGCAGGGTTTCTCAATGTTTGCAGTGATTGCTGATGAGCTGACCAACTGAATTGGGTATGTTGGAGAAGGGAAACGTCTAAAACATGTAGGGCAGTCGATCTCCAGGAGCAGGGTTGAGGAACCCCACTATACAGGACCTTAGTTGGGATGATGAAGGTCCAAAGCTTATTTCTAAGTCGACAAAGATCAGCCTACTGTCCTTCGTTGACCCAAGTATCAAAATTGTTGCTGTGCACATGTCTAACATGCATCTCCTTTGTAAATAATGTATGACTGCGTGCAAAAGAAGCTGCGTGCAACGGCTCCACAGAGTAGTCATGAAAAACATGTTCACTATAGAATATCAAATGGATCTGTCAAATGCACAGTTGAGCTACTGGGCAGTGTACGCTCATCTGTGTCAGTCCAGCCATTGTTGGGTGAACTTGGCAAAGTCATAGGCAAAAGGGCAAAGTAAAACCCACAGTGAATTCCTGCTCCAAACCAGTGACACTTAACAGATTAGGCTCCCACTGAAGAAAAGCCGATGTGCGGCCTCAGTTTGAGGAGTCAGCCAACTCAGAAGCAGAGAGAGGAAGTGAGCCCCCCCCCACCCCCTCCACCCCGACAAAACAAGATACTGATTAAAACCCAAAGCACAGTCAGCAATACGCACAAAGCTCCGCCCACTGAGCCAGACCTTATCAGACTTACATCAGCAGTGCAGTGAACCAGGACATTTAGCTGTTGTGTGTGTGTGTGTGTGTGTGTGTGTGTGTGTGTGTGGGGGGGGGGGGGTTATTTCTGGTGATAAAAGAATTCTCATGTGCTCCCTTTGTCGGATAAACCCATAATTTGTCTGAGATGAAACATTTCTTTTATAGCCAGGTATAATAAAACAGCACAATGGAGGTTTTATACTGTATTTCACCATTACTTAAGTCAATGTCCACAGAGACAAAGAAGCCAAACTGGCCGTGAGTAATACATTACTAGATGAAAGGACTTTGGCTGAGTCACTTTGGGGAATAAAGGGAAAAACTACAGTTGTAAAATCAACCCAGTCGTGTATCCATCACATTATATATGTTTTTATGTTGTTGATGGCCTGTTATTTTACTGTCCATATCCACTATTTGTAAAGAACAGACTGTATATTGTTGTTTTTTTGTGTTTTCTACTTGCATTATTCAGATAAACAATATTATTTATTCAACAGTTTATCTTATAAACCTCCCCTGATTGGTATTGCAAGGCTAACTGAACTGTTACTTTGTCAGGAATATAGCAGCGCAAGCTTTTTCATCATGCATCCATGATCTTGGCATGAGCTTCACTTCACTTCACTTCAGCGGCACAGATAAAGGAGTCGATTACCTTGCTGCTCTATCAAGCAATGTCTCCATCTGTTTGATGCATTTTTCATTAGCGAAATCTCAATGACAGGCGCATTGTTTTCCTTAGCCATTATAAACAATGAACCTGGATGACGTGGATTAACTGTTTGATATCCCACCCAGGAATGATGGATACAGAGAGGTAAAGGCTGTGAATGGTTAAAAAAAAATTACGATAAATAACATAAAGGTGGGGTATAACTGTATGAAAATTGCTGAGTGCTTTAGTTTGACTTCTGCAAACTAAAGCAAAAGGAAAGATGAAAGAAAATGCAGTCCATTAGAGTTAGACCATCTGGGAATAACTTCCGCAACCATGGCAACACTAGAGCCAGAGGTAACTTTATGGGATGTGTCAGTGTGAGACAAGTCAGAAAAAAACACTAACGAAAAACACACAAAAGTGCTACAGTTTGTTTGAGAAAGGGGTGTCATGCCCCAGGCCTTGTTCACTGTTTCTCTGTCCACTAGCCCTCCCAACACACACACACACACGCGCACACGCACACACGCACACACGCACACACACACACACACACACACACACACACACACACACACACACACACACACACACACACACACACACACACACACACAGTGTCTACCCACAAGGCCCTTATTGTTCTGTTTGTCATTGTAAGCCACTGAGTGGCATGGCATCTGAAAGAAGGGACGCGCATGAGCAAATACACACACATACACACACACAGACAGACACAGTGGGGGATCCAACAGTCCTCAGTGTATCAACCTCAGATTAAACACATACAGTAAGCCCCAACAAGACAGATGAAGACCCACCCTGAGCAATCAAAGGTGTGTGAATCTACTCCGTGTATCTAGAATGCAGATGAGCGCAGACGGTGTAACAGACCCGAGTTTCTTGATTCGTTTTCTGTCAACAAATGCTTTCCTGTTTGGTGTTCGTTTTACCTGTGGTCAGAGCCATGAGGCACAGGTAGGTCAGTGGCAGGAGGGCGAAGTGAGGTTCGCCCCAGGTGAGCAGTTTGTGATGTGCATAGGACATTTTCCTTGAAGACCTTAAGAAGACCTGGGGAAAGACAACAGAGGGGCATAAGCACATCATCATGTTCTGCCAACCTGCCACAAGCTCATTCACTGCAAACTCCAGCCCAATATCCTTCAAACCCACCAAACTTTCAGATTGATTTATTTATCCCCAATGAGTCATAATTTAAATGTTAAAAGAACGACACAGCGAAATATCCTCTTTTTACACAACTTGTTCAAGGCCTGCACCTTACTGTATAAAAACGTTCAAACACATATCTGTTCCACCACATTGACTTCATCACAGAATCCATTGAGCTTTTCTGCCTACATGCATGTATGCATGAGCGTTGTAAACGTGAACTGTCAAATGTGACTTGTATTGAATCTGACATGAATAATGCTGCTGGTAATAAGAGATGAGCAGATATAACATGCAGTTTTGGCTTTCATCCAATAATGGTCAAGACTACTGGATCAATTAGTGGAAATGTAAAAAAAAATTACACTATCCATTTCTATCTATTTGTTCTTTATGGAGGCAAAAAAATGTTTTATACAGTTAACGTCATGTTTTTGAAATGGCTGGTTCTTTTAAATTCTCAAGATTGTGACATTGGCATCGGGCAACAAAAAGTGTTTTTGAGCCATCCCTATGTTAATAGGGTAATGTGAACATATCCTTGGATTCCAGAAAGCCTGAAAACATTGTGATATCTGTGTTTAAACAGAGCTGCTGAAGTGATATTGCATTGTCTACAAATTCCATTCAGCACTGGAGAAAAAGACTAATATGTGTTAAACTTCGGAAAAAATAAATGACTGTGTTAGTCAGGCGATAGTTGGACTTTTGAAAAAACATGTTAACACAGTGTTTCCCAGTATTTATACAGGGACCAACTTTTTAAAGATGACAAACTATCTGACCCACTCAAAAAAAAATATAAGAAGAAATTTGTGCATAATATAATTTGTGATCATGTCATGATTTTATAGACACCTACTTTTTTCAATAGGTAAACCAGGAGATTTTCAAGAGATAAATATTTGAATTTTATTAATTGTATTATTTAATGAATCTTAAGTAAAAGGCTGGGAAAAATCCAGCAAATTTGTTTGGCGACCCAAAAAGTATCTCCCACGACCCATCTGAGGGTCTGATCCAGTCTCTGGTAATGACTGTGTTAACTCTTTCGTCTGACAGAAATGGTAATAAATCCAATTCCTCAATGACAGACTACCACACCCAGACAACACGATTGTGAGTCGACTTCAGAAATATTAGAAGAAGCCAGTCCACAGACAAATAAGACAACAGCGAGAAAAACTTGTCAAGATCCTGGCTAGTAGATCTTTGTGGACCGATGAAGACAGCAATGTTATGCTCTGTCATTTTAAACAATTTAATATTTTAAAGTTCATGGATGGTAAGAAGACTAGGCCCTGAAAGGAGGCAGTGTATCATCACCTAGTATAGCAAAGGTGGACACACATGAGTCAATAAATCGATTCCTTGCAAGGGCTTGCAGTTGACCTATGGCTCTATGAAACGTACTGACTGTCAGATGCAGTGGAATAAAATGAAAGTCCACCTTTAAAGATGTAGTTATAGGAAAGTTGATGCGGAAAACTGCATGTACAGGGTTCACACTGCCCGTCAACGCAAAAATAAACTAAACTAAATCAAATAAACAAGCTTAACAAGTGTAGTACAACCAATGGAGAGAGTACGAATTAAGCAGTTACAATGTCACCTAATAAATGCTCCAATGGTGTGTTTTTGAGGATGTAATTTCACCACAGTGAGAACATAACGATTCTCAGGTCTCAGCCCATCAACTATTTAGGTGTAATCAGACTCCCGCTCACAGTAAACAAACACTGTGTGTAAGTGCAACTTATCAAACTAATCTACAGTTTGTTTATTCAAAAACCTGCTAACTGTAATCAAGCACGCCTTCTAAATAACAACTGCCAACTTAAAAGAAAAAAAAATGGAAAACAAGCACACCTTGTTTACCTTTCTCCTGACCAGGCAGTGGAAGAAGAGGAATGCAGGGAGAGAGTGGGGGTTTAGGTTGGCAGCGTGCTGCTGCTGCGAGGCGATGGGTGAAGACGGGTCAACACCAGCACTCTGAGGAAGAGATCCAACATGGCCGGTACTGGGGCCTTCACGGACTCAGCTGCTCAAAAACAATGCTAAAGAGAGCAAGACAGAGCGAAATGATTTAATGTATTGATGACTGTCATACTTCTTGATAAGTCTCTTGACTCTTTACTTTACTCCCTAACATTCTGCACTGTGCTAACTGCTTTAAATGCCTTGTTTTTTTTAACCAATATTTGGTTGTTTATGAGAGTTCCTACCTATATATTAATGTTTCCTATCATCTCCATACTGAATTTTTATAGCAGGTGCTACTTTTATTTATTGTTTCTTTATTCTGTGTTATTTAATTCTGTCCTTTAGGGACACTATCAGACAGTGAACTGTTCTATTTAATCGTTTCGTAAAATATAGTTGATGTGATCATAATTCACATCAGGCTGGGTATTTTACCATTTACAATTTCTTTATTGATCGAATATAAATATAATATATGATCAATGGCACGCTGTTTTATAAAATTCAGTTTTACAAATTAAAACTTCCGTGAACTTGTACTTGTCCACCTTATCTTTTTTACATGTAACATTCTTTTAAAATGTATGTGACAACATGTGAATCTCAGCATCACCAGAAGATCATGATGAAACACTACATAAACCGCAGACATGGCTTAAAATGATTCACAAATTCTGATGTCAAAGTGCAAATGAAAGGGAAATGTATGTCATCGGTCAGTTTCATTATGAAGCAATGCTGCTAATATCCTGTTGCCGAAGTTTAAAACATCTCACAATCCTGTTAGTGACTTCTGCTTTGAAGCAAAACAGATGTGAAAATGGAAAATAAATAAAAATATTATATATATAAATAATTCAATCTAAAACTTTCTGTGACATGTTGTAACTACTGAGCCTTAACTGAAGACCACAGCTCAGCATCCGTCCTCTACCATCTTACTGTATGTGTCCAGTTTTGGAGTTTTTACAGTCTTCTACCAGCCAGTATATCTGTAATGCACATGGAAGACTACGTGTATGCAAAAAATGAGTATTTGTACACATCTCTCCTTTGCAATAACAACAAACTATTATTCATCTGTCCCTCAATAGTAATAAATTACAATTATTTTGCTTTGTTTAGCACATTTTGTCAGTTGCTAAGTGGTCGATAAATGTAAGATAAGCTGAGTTTGATGTTAATTAACCATTGGACGACGTTAAAATATATACACATTATCCAATTTGATTAAATTACACTGAATGCACGGTCAAGAGTAAAAGTCAGTGTAAATGTCCTAACACTCAACATCCTGTCTTGCAGGAAGTGTGAGGAGGAAGTTTCTCGCTTCAAATTCATGAGAACTGATAAGAAACAGTGCTGAAAGATAAACAGTCAAGACAGCAGCGAGGACCACGCAGAGACTGTGTCCAACATGTCCAATGTAACTTTACACCACTTTCCTTAGACATGAATCTGTTTTTTCTATGATAATGATAATAATTAATAATAATAATACATCAAATGTATATAGCGCTTTTCTGGACACTCAAAGAAGCATATAGTATATGTTAGAGTATAAGTATATGGTTGGAAATGATATACAGTAACTATATTTCTTTCGGTCTGTATTAAGACATGTAGTTATGAAATGTAACCTCCAATAATACAATACAGCTGAATATTTCTGTATTTTGTTGGAAATATTGTATGTTCATTTCAACTATCCTATCTCATTTGTTCTTTTTTGAAAGATGCAGTTTAAAAAAACAACAAAAAAAAACAAGATCATGACATAAAAATTAAAGAACATCAGAGCTGCTTCTGATCTGTGATTTAGACTGAATATTAGCACGTCTGTTTTAATGTAGTGTATTTTAATTAGTGTTTACTGCTTCTTTTACTTGTTTAAAAAGTGTAAATATAATAATAATTATAATACAGTAAAAATGCTACACCGACACCACAACAAAACTAATGGAACAAACGGTGTAAAGAAACAGTGTGCCTTGTTACACAACATGAACTGTTGCCACAAACCTGTGTGTTCTTCTTCCTTGTATTGCATTCCTGCATGTGGACCCTTGAGCCTCTGCAACTCAGCTCAAAAGGCTCCCAAAACCACAATTAGTCATTTGCTCCCTCGCAGGTGAAAGAAAATCCAGGTTAAAAAACGATGCAGACAAAAAGAAATGTGGGGGGGTATTCTGTCCTTTCTGGTGTCACAGGAATGTGGATCTTCCTTTTTTTTACTGCGCAGTAAAATGTCCAGGGGGCTGCTAACACAGCAGCAGTAATGCTCAGGTGCATTCACTCACCTGTGCTGATGACAGCTCAGCCATTACAGACTTTTCAATGGCTTTTCGTCCCTTGAGAAGCTTCTGTTGAACAATGGCCACTGTGACCAAAATCCTCCACTGGTTCCCCAAGCTTCTTTCTCTCTGGTAGTTTCTCTCTCTCAGCCACACCATCTAATCCCTGTGATGGTTTTACTGAAGTCAGGCTGGTGCAGGTGCAGGTGTTTTCAGGCTGCAACAGGGAAGAAAAATCCAATAGAATCACATAAGTACTATTATCTGCAGTGTATATTTAAAATATAATAACACTGACAACAAATGAATTCAAAAACTAACTAACTACTGTTTGCTAATCTTACAGCCGCTAACACAGAGGTGTCAAACTCACGGCCCGTGGGCCACATGCGCCCCTCTGATTGATTTCATGCGGCCCTACACTTAATAAAGTTATTTCTGTATGTTTCTTTTTCTACTAGGATTCATTTTCAGTCATATTGAAGAACTGAATGAAATTCTGTGAAATATAATCAGAAAAAGGTTGGTCCATCAGAAAAGTAGCTTTTTCCATAAAAAGTTAGATTTTTATCTTTTCACTACCCGACCCCCGATTGCCCAGACGAGATGCTCAGTGGCCCCCAGGCCATTTGAGATTGACACATTTTACATGTTACTAGTGTTCACCTTAATCAAACCAGTTTGTCTCGTCTAGTTTTAGCATTTACTCGGATTCATTTTATCTTTGTCTCGCAACAATACAACATATGCACTGATTGCAACAGACATAAATATTTATATTACAAAACACCTGCTCTTAACTAAAGAAAGTATCAACTATGTTGATAATTAATCAATTAAATTAGAGTTTTTTTCTTAAATTAGAATATTTTTCTTTTTGCCAGTCGCTCCTCTGACGGTAAACTGAATATGTTTGATGAGTGGACAAAGCAAGACATTTCAGGGATGTTGTGACTTTGAGGTTTAGGAAACACCGATCAACATTTATCACCATTTCGTTTTTTGGCATTTTATAGACCAAACAACAAAACTGGCACATTAATCAATAATGAAATAGTTGCAGCCATAAAATTAACAGTCAGCAAATCAGGGGATCAATTGATAATATTAAAGTCATTCATTAAGACTGAAAACCCCCAGTTGTTTATTATTGTCAACATAAATATTCTGAATATGAAGACACTGGAGGCTCTGGTTGTCTTTGTTGACGCATTTAAACTGTTTTACAAGTAAATTAATGACGATTGAAAACAATCCACAACAAATTGTCATTTGTTATTTTATATAAGGGCAGGGATTATCTGAAAATAAGTGTGAGATTAGAACAGGTTACAAAGAGCTGGTGGGGGATTTGAAAAGTACAATGGAAAGAAAGAAAGAAAGAAAGAAAGAAAGAAAGAAAGAAAGAAAGAAAGAAAGAAAGAAAGAAAGAAGTTGTTTTGTTCTCTATGTGCCACCTTTTTCACGTTTGATTTCTGTTTAAATTCCTTTAATATCATCTTATCACTGAACTAGTAAAGATCACAGGAAACAACAGCAGTGATGTGAATGAGAGAAGATATTCAAAACGCAACGTTTAATAATAATAATAATAAGAAGAAGAAGAAGCACATAAATGCATGAATAAACAAATACGGTGGAAAAGTATCTGAGGCATTACATCTAAAATGGTGGGTTCAGACACTGTGCATCATATCAAGCTGTCAAATAACATCACTAAAGGCCGATGCTTACAGCAAAATACAGCACTGTAATATCACACATTTACACAGGAGTGAGGGCTGAACCTCAGGAGTGAGTAGCTAATACTATCTCAATATATGTTTGTTTTTTTCTAATTAATGAAATAACGACGTCCCAGCACAGGGATGAAGGTTGAGGTAAGTCACAGTGAGGTAATAAATTCACCTGTTATAATCCGGGATCACCCCCCGTTTTTACGACACCTTGAGGCTGACAACAGCTGCTGACATCTCTCCTCCAAGACTACAAACCGAGCAGGACTCATCCGGTGCGTTTTTTACTTACGACACCGTCACAGAAGGAAAAGTGCGCAGGGACTTACGGTGTTGGAGAACGGCATGGAGGGGTTTCCCTCTCCGGTCAGAGGCTGTGTCGTTTCATCGCTGCTGTTGTTTGTCGTTGTCCCTCCACGGCTACAGTAAAATGGGTCAGCGTTTCTGTCGCTGCTCGTACAGCTGATGAGCCTGTGTGTGACCGCCGTCAAGCGACAGAAGGAGTGATGTACGACACTTCCGGTGGCTGGATTTCCAAAATAAAACGTTTAGTTAGAGTGTTACTGGCAGACTCAAGATGGTATGGTCGTTTCGAGCATTAACTGAGAATTAATGCACTGAATCGATTCAATGTGCTGTACCGAAACATTGAAAAAGAACAGTATTATTAAATTATTAAAAAAAAGAGTGTTAAAGAAAATATAAATCTTTAGATGAATAAAAAGAAAAAAGTATTTAATGAGTAAATTTGCATTGTTACAGCAGTACAGATATTAAATTGTAAATAGATAAATAGTAAACATCCATACATGCAACACCAGGGAATATATACAAATACAAAATATATACAATTTCCACACAACACAACAGGGTTTACTTCAAATATATACAACATACTTACAACTTACATTCAGGGGTTATTAAATAGCACGTTCATTTTTGGAAGTGGAAAAAAACGTTATGTCTTCCTTTGCATGTTCTATTAATGGTTTTAAGTTTTATTTTTCATCATTAACAAGGCAATGTAGTAAAGAAAGTAAATCATTTTCCAACATATCCACACATTTATTGTTTGGAGGTATGCATTCCTGATTTGAATGCCCTTTATTTTAGTTTATTTTAGTTTATACTTTCCTATGTTTAACATGTGTAAATCTGTACAGCCAGTTTATATGGTCCCAATGAGTACATTGTGTATATGTGTGTTCAATTAAAAAAGAAACAGATATGAGATTTATATTAAGTGCAAAAATGTTTTATACTGTATACTGTGTTGTGTCTTCAATCACACAATGGTTGATCCAGATATTTGCACCACCTGCCGCCTTTCGTGCAACATTTCTGTGAGTTAATGCACTACATATAAATTCACTTATTTAGCTGTGCTGAACCCAATATGTTATTAGTCAATACATTAAATATTTAGACTGAATCATTATGACATTTCAAAGTCTTTTTTTTTTTTTTATCCAAAAGGGGAATTGGTTGTATGTTTTTTTTTTTTCTTTCTAATGATGGGTTTTTATTTCCCCCAATAATTTTCAGTATTTTATAGTCACTTTATTTTGAAAAACGGAAAAAGGGCAGCTCGCTCTACGAAGCTTCAACGTTTACCACAAAATCGAGAATACTGGCGCAATCCACGTTGAGGGACAGCTAGTTTGACCATGAAAATACGAGTGACAGCTGGCGTCTATTATTGAATTAGTTCGACCGAACGGAGACAGACAACCCGCTGAACTAAACACAAATACATGTAAAATGTAGTGTTACTAATAAAATGGAAAATACTTATATTATTACATGCATACATTCGACGCTCATGTGTGATGTGACGTCGCTTTAACAGCGTTATAACACGAAGCAAAATGGCGCCTCCACCTGCCAACTATCCCCTCTGTGATTGGTCAACTAAACTTGTAGCGCTGTTTTGATTGGCTCGTCGTCGCTGTACGTGGTCGTCAACTTCCGGTGAGCGTCCACGAGTAGCTGTGGCGCGCGATAAGGCTATCTGTAAAGTAAGTGATTTCTATTAAAATTAAGAAATTAATGGTTAGAATCTCACAACACCGCAACATGCTGTTGAGAAACAATGAGCAGACTGAATGCACATGATTATATCAAGGTGGCTTTTGTCGCTGTTCACACCGAGGAGCGAGTGGCAGTTAGGAGTTCAGCATTTACTAACCCGTTTCACATTTTTCCTAACGTTACTCGTTATTTATCTCTTGAGGTGCATGTTCGTGAAGGACGTCATGGCTGACACCGCCGACGGAAAAACTGCTGTGAGCAGCCGGCCTCCCGTAGAAGAGGAGCAGGGAGGAGGAGAAGGTGGAGGAGGCTCAGAGGAGGATGCAGGAGGTGGTTTGACAGATGCTCAGAGAGACGTGTTGGAGAGATGCCTTCATGCTCTCAAACATGGCAAAAATGACAGTCACACACTGGCTGCTCTTCTGTTGGTAAGTCTCCTCCATGTGGGCAGTGACATACATGTACATACCATAATTCATATACTTTACATACTGTTGTCATTCAGCTTGATTCAGGTGGTTTTATACTGGCTGTGGCCCTACTCATAACAATGGAAGCCATAGTCATAGATAAATCCTGACTATTCATATTTGTGGGAATATTATATATATATAATTGAGTTTTATAACATAATCGTATTTTATGTCTTTATATTGAACCACCAGACAATGAAGGATTAACCATGCAGATGGTTTATATATATACACATATATATACATACATACATACATACATACATACATATATGTATAATATATATGTACGCGCAATGAATAATAGAACAGGAATATAAAAGTAGTATAAAAAAGTACAACAATATTTGTATTTTATTTGTATTGTATTTATTTAATGTAAATATTTTTATTCTGGAAGTAAACAAACATGAGAGAGTGCAGTGGCACATCATTATTACACAGATTACACTGTGACTGTGTGGCTAATAACAGGTGTATTGCAATGGTGCACATTTCAAGTATACATTTGACAGTGTTCTGCAAAATCCCTTATGTACTATTATATTCCCTGGTTTCAGAATATCCTATTCTGGTGTCTAACTAATGATCACATGCTTTGCTGTGAACTGCCTATCCCTTGTGCTGGGTTTCATGGCCAAAAAGATGGTCAATGATTATTGTAATAAATGTCCTGAGTGAATTAGGAATGGCTCAATACCACATTTTTTGTGTCCAATCTTGATTTCAGGTCTTGAATATTTACCACTATCAGTCAGTCAGTATATTACCTCTTTTAAACAACTTGGCTGGTAATGAGACATTTATGCCAATGCATTTTCCACCAAGCTATAAACAGACCTTTTTTTTTGGGAGGAGGCGGGGATCCCGGCAGCACCCGCTGCTTGTTGAGCACTAGTGATGGGATTGGCAGTTCATTTGAGTGTACTGATACATTTTCGATATATCGCCCAGCCCTACCACAAATAATGTAAGATTTTCTATATGTTTGGACACCAGAGTGCCCAGGATGCCTTTATTTATGAACTGCCACTTCCCCTCAAGATTGAACAGTACATTTTTGTTTTGTCACCCTTTGTGAACCTATGAAGCACTCTCCTTTGACAAACACTTGTTAAAGTAGAGAGATATTTCTCTACTTTAATCTTAATTAAGGTAAAATATCCAAAACAGTATTATATATTATGTGCCACAAATGCATATACATTCAATTGATTTTGAACAACTATAATTTCATTATTACCCAGTCCTAGCTTGTCCCTATGTGAACTGTTGGCATCATTGTATTATTGTTGGGGCATATGACGATGTAAAGGTAGTTTTATCTTAGAAGGTTTGTTGGTTTAGTCTGTACAACTAACAGATGATTGCTTTGTAACTGACTTTATTTGTTATTATACTCTTCGTATCTTAGATCACTCGTTTGTGCCCAGCAAGCCAACTTGACAAACCCACCTTGAGACGCATCTTTGAGGCCGTGGGACTCAACCTTCCCGCTCGGCTTCTGGTGACAGCGGTCAGAGGGAGTGAAAGCTCTGCCTTACCCCCACATGAGCTCCTTTCACTGGGCACAGCTCTGTTGGCTGCCTTGAGCACAGACCGAGACATGGTCTCCCATCCCCAGCTCCTTACCACCATCCCTCTCCTGCTGGGCATTTTAGCAAATGGTCCTCTGTCAAACCAGCAGAAACAGGAAGAAGAGATGATTGTCAGAGATGATGAGGGTCAGATTCCAAATAATGAAGGACAATCAGCAGAGAGGTCAAGCACAGATATTAGAGTGGAAATATCAGCTGGAGAGAGTCACACCAGCAAGCAAAAAGAAGATGATGGCACTGCATCAAATGGAGCACCAGCATCTAAAGAAACATCAGCATGTTCCAGTCTCGATGAGGCCATGGCTTCCGACTGCTACCAGGTTTTGACCGCTGTGTGTGCTTTACCCAGAGGTCCTGATCAGTTACTGAGCAGGGGCGCTGTTCCTGCTCTCTGTCAAGCAGTGGCACAACACCAGACTCTCAGTCGGGATCAGGGGCTTCCCTTGCTTGGCCGCCTCCTCTCAGGCAAAACCAAAGACAAAGTGTGGAGTAAATACAGTGCAGAACTCCTCACTCTGCTGCTCAGGCTCTGTAAAGATTTCTGTGAGTCTGCAGACCAGGCCAGACTGGATATGTGTTCCCAGTTGGTGCAGTTTCTCCCCCCAGCAGGAGTGGCGGTGGAACGTGAGGAACTGAAGGGCGCCATGAGCCGTGTGTGTGGGGAATTGAGGCCAATGATGCAGGCAAAGTTGACACCGAGGCAGATCGGGCCGATCCTGGTCCTGTGTGCATGTCTGCTGGATTTGTATGGGTGGGAGCTGTTAGGACCGCCAAAGTTCTGCTGCTTACTGGTGAACCGGGCTTGTGTGGAGGTCAGAATGGGCCTGGAGGAACCACCTGGTAATAAGCTGAGTCCAGAGCTGCAGCACACACTCACAGGTAGTGTATTAATCATGATTATACATGCAGTCAATTCTGCTACTCAGGTTTTATCAATCAAAACAATAAAAAAAGGAGAAGACAGACAGACAAACAAACTTCGGCGAAAACATAATCTCCTTGGCGGAAGTAATTACACATCTGCCTCTTCTAAATAGTTTACTTCATTAAGAGCTAAATAAAAATTATGAAAACCATAATATTATCTTAGTTTAGGCCCATATTATGGATTACGTCAATAGGCGGCCGGTGCAGACAAGCGATCGTTTGCTATGGTTTACTTTTCAATAAGCCGTGGTGTGTGGTAACTGTCAGCTGAATATGTCCGTGGTTGTGGTATTTGTATGAGTATCATCTTATAACTAACCTAATAACTTGACTGACAAACGGATCGTAATAAATAATTGTGACGTAAATGTGTTCTTCTTCTTTGGAGTTGACAGACCTGGAACACCAACAGTTACGCACTGTAGCTTTAAGCTTCCTCCTCTTGTTCTCAGGCTGTTACAGAATCATGGAGGCTGCTATAGAGCAGGCATGCAGTGCAGCATTGACGCAGACAACTGCACCTCCTCAGAGCTCTGTCTCCTCACTCAGCCTGCAGCAGAGCAGGCAGGTCCTCAGGGTGCTGGAGGAGGCCTTCTCCGCTTTGATTTACCACCTACAGCAGGTGAGGGGACACCATAATCTTTGATGTTTTACTTGCTCCTGAAAATCACCCATTGTGCACCATATAATTCTTCCTGTAATAATCATTATTAGCACCGTGGAAGCCAAAATCTCCTCAGAAGTCACTAAAGCATTCTCCTCCTGTTGCCATAGGTCGGTCCAAATCAATATGGCGACCCTTTCATTTTTGCCACATTCCGCTCTCTGTGCTCATGGCTGGCTGAGGAGACTTCCTGTCTGAAGGAGGAAGTGATGGGACTGCTGCCTTTCCTGATTGGATACAGCCGGAGCCACCTGCAGGGTGAAAGCTCGGAGCAGGGCCTCTCTGACTGGATGGCTGACATGTGTGTCTCTGAGCAGAGACTGGCCTGGACTGGCAAAGAACCTTTGAGGTAAGAATTACAACACAAATAAATAACTCATTAAAGCTGACAGAATGGTCCTATCTCACATCTATGTGAGTTATGGAGGTCTACTTACAAAATTAACTTGTTTATATGGTCAAAAACTTCCTTGTTGCTTCTACTCACAGATGCTCTTGTGAGCTGCGCTGTTTCAGACTGAGTTTGGTGCTGAGTAATCCGTGTATCATCCATTCATTCGTTTTTCAAAATAAAACAGATAACGACTTGTTTTTCCAATGTCCAATTTTGTGCAGAAATGCGAAATGGAAAAAACGGATAACGAGCGTTTTCCGTTTAATCCAATTTCGATAAATGCGAATTACGTGACCTGGAAGTGACCTGTGACCGGACAAGTAGGGTTGCCACCCGTCCCGTAAAATACGGAATCGTCCTTTATTTGGCAATTAAATGTTGCAATACGGGACGTGGTTTGTTCCGTATTTCCTTAAATATCCAATCCACATGTCTTTCACACACATCAACACTAAAGATAAAGATGAAAATAAAACACAGGGAATAATAAGGCCAGCAAACTTGTCGTGGCGGGATCTATGCAGGATCTCGGCCGCCCCGGCTCCGGTCCTCTGTGCGCGTGCTGCTGTCACGGTTGCTTAGCAACAGACGCCACACATCGGTGCTGCTCACAGTTAACTAAAGACATCAGCTCATCTGATTAATCTGTTATTCCCTTAATTACAACTAAACTAAAGCTCTTCTACAAAAAGATTGAGACCACGGAGTGAAAACAATGAAAAGTGCGCTGTTAAGAGTTTTTAACACTAAGATCTACTCTGATCCCCTGCACGTCATCGCGACTGTACTCGATCCTCGTCATAAAGATTATTATTGGATGTAAAGACAAAACTGCGTGTAGAGAAATAATCCGGTCTGTGCTGATACGGAAAGATCGCTTGGAGGAAAAGCTCAGAGCGCAGCAGCGACGCACAACACAGCAGAGAAAGATAGAGAAGCCACAGTGCAGGTGCGGTGCGCTAAAAAAAAGGCCCGTCTGCACCAGATGAGGGGGCGCACTCTATAATATAATATACTATAATTGCAATGCCTTGACTTTAGTGAGGTAAGCACACACAGTCCCTGCCATAACAAAATTAGAAAAAAAAACCAATGGTACAGAATTAGCACAATAACTTATTTCGGTTTTTCCGTTTCGGCCAACTGTTTCCTGATTTTCGGTGCATCCCTAGTTATATTGCTCTTGCCAATAAAGACATTTCTTGTTCATGTGTTCCCCCAGCTGCTTCCCAAAGTAGATGTTTTCTGTAATACAGAGTTCTGTAATGTTTTGAGTTACTTGGCCTTACTTCATGAGTCATCATAATGATCCTTCAAAAAGCCTCAGAATGCCCCATTTTTACCTCAAATTTTCAAATGCTCCACACCAACCCGCCTCCGCTCGGTCGCTCCGCTCCCTCGCCATGTACTCTCAATAGTGAAATTTTAATAGAAAAACCCCCGACACCCTTACAACACACGCGCCTAGATGTCCTACATTAGTCGGCTCCGTGGTGGTCATGGCCCAGAGGAGCCGCGGTGGGGTGTCCCTTATTTTCATTTCTGAAAGGTGGCAACCCTACGGACAAGTGAAGAAGAAGACAAAAACCTGTGATCGGGAAGGGGAGCATGAGCAAGCACGGATTGACATGTACCAGGAAAAAGAAGACAATAAAGTTGCAGATTTATGAGATTAAAAGTACATTTCCATTTTATTTAATATATCCACTCACACCCGCGATTTCTCCTGCGTTATGCGTTTTAAACATATGAACCCTATGTATATTGACTGATCAGTTCAGTCTGTTTAGCGTGTGTCACCTGCTCTTGTCTGCCTCACTCACTCAATTAATCAGTTAAACACTGTTGATTTATTCCCATGAAACAGACATTAAAACTATTTTGGTTTAGTAAATTTCTGTCAGCTGGTGAAGGCAGGTTATTCAGCCCCAGTCACTCGGCTTAACAGCCATCTATCAATTTCGAGTAGTCAAGCCAGCCGCTCCAACATTTTAAGTGCGCCCTTACTGCCAACACTATGGCTAAATACTTTGCAACAACTGGGAAAGTCCGCGCGATGGCTCGCTTACTACAACGTGTAGAATTTTCCGGTTTTCAAAATAAAACATGGGTATTGAATGTATGAAGTGACAAGTGTGATCCTGCACTGATTTGGGGCCAGCAGCTAAAATAACATGGAAGCTATTGAGCTAAAATGCTAATTTTTACTGTATTTTGGGTATTAAAAATTAAGAAAAATTACAAAAAGCATTAAAGTGTGTTATAAAGAGGTGTGTCTCATACAGCAAGTGTAGCTCTACTGTCCTACACCGATTTTTAGCCAACAAGAAGCTCATGAGGTAATGTGTTGACATATTTATTAGAGGTAATTCATTTGTTAATTTCTAATAAATTAGAATATAATACAATATTACTATTGTATACAATATTACAGTAAATATGAGCATTAAAGCTCAATAGCTTCCAGGTTATTTCACCTGCTGGCTCAAAATCAGTGCAGGCATACACTTGTTTAATGTGGCACACCTGTTTATTTATTTCTTCTAAAAATACAAAACAAATCTTAACACTCATATTTTTAAAATACACTTTTTACGCAATACCCACTTTATTCTGAAAACCTTTCAACCTGCAGTGAGCTCGCAAACTTATATGACAAAAAGTTGGCAATAAAGGGGCACTTGAAATCGGGGGGCGGCTGGCTTGAACGTAGTGCTGACTGAAATTTACTCAACCAAAATAGTTTGAATGTCGGCTCCATGGGAAGAAATCAACAGTGTTTAACTGATTCATTGACTTTATTTCTTCGCCCAACGCAGCGTGCAGCAGCCGGCAGCAAGTGACACACACAGACTGAACTGATCCGTCAATATACATACGGTTCATAAGTTTTAAACACATAAACAGCAGGGGAAATCGCAGGTATGAGTCGATATATTTAATAATGGAAATTTACTTTTAATCTCATCAATCTGCGACTTTATTGTCTCGTATTAATTGCCACTTTTAATCTAGTAAATCTCAAAAATATTACCCCCTCCCCTCCCCGGTCCACAATTTCTTCTTTTTTTCTTCATACTTGTTATACTTGCAATACTTGTTTCTGCATACGTGTTAACCGTTCCTGTTCGGCTCTCTGACCATAGCCAGGAAGCACAGAGGATAGTTTCCTCCAGGGCCGTAGTTGATGCTAACTTCAGGGCTTACCCCCTTCACTTTATCGGGGCAAACAACTCACACAGAGGCTCAACTTTGTGCTTGAGAAAGCGACTGTTTTATTTCACCCAAAAACAGCTGTGACATCCACTGTAACTGTATTATAAACTCATAGCACTCCTGCTGACCAGTCTCTGGCTGTCGCTTTATTCACCGTCTCACTCGTACACACAACAGCAACTCTCTCACTATCTCGACCACACACACCTTACACTCGTATATGCGCACTGCTCCACCACCTCAACGGAGCCACACTACTCTTATATACTCTTATACTCTTATAACACTTGGCCCTAATACGCCGTCATAAAAAGAAGCCAAATCATGTCAGAATAATCCTCCAGTCCGGCCATACTTCTTCTTCTTCTTCTTTGGTTTGTTTTGCAGTCCCTCTGATAGTTCTAGTACAGGTCACTTCCGGGTCATGCAACTAGCATTTATCAAAATTGAATCAAACGGGAAACGCCATTTTTCATTTCTGCACAAAATCGGAAATTGACGAGTCGTTATCCGTTTTTTTCATTTTGATTTTTAAAACAAATATTGAGAAAACAAGTCGTTTTTAGTTTTTTTATTTCTGGTTTTATTTTGAAAAACAAATGAACGGATGATACACGGATTCTGAGTCCTTAAGAAGATGTTTAGCAGCTTATGAAGCGTCTAGTGCTGGTTTCTAAAGCAGCAACAGAACGAGCAGTTGACGCAGCTCCTCTTTCTGTTCCGGAGGAGGAGGAGCTGCTGTTGAGGAGTGTTGAGACTTGCTAGTGATTTCACTAACAAGCACTTTTCAGATCCGCAGATCCAGAGCTGAGGAAAACAATAAAACCCTGCATTCTCAGCAGTGGCTGAACTGCTTTTTATGAAACTTTAGGGCTTCATAAACAAGGTAAATCCTTTAAAGTGGGGGTGTCCTTTATTATGAAAATAGATTACCAGTGCTGCTTTTCCTTCACCCCAACATTGCTATTAAGATTAATCTGGATGATTGTTGCTCAGAGATTATTTCAGAGAGGACAAATACCAGTGTCACACCCTTTTTTTGGGCCAGAAAATCAAAAGACGATTTTCAAGTGCTCAGTGCATTCCAAAAATGTTGAGATATTCTCATCTCCGTGTGATCCCAGAAAAAAGGTACATCACAACTAAGTGCCACCCTGATGTGACGTCACCCCTAAGCCATTTGGCTGGACGAGGTTTTGGATGATACCAGCTGTCAGTAACATTGTGTACAGTCTTATGTGCCATATTTTATAGTCTATTTTCCTCTAAATTGAAAGGACATCATGTTCTAATGAAGTAGACCAGAAAAGAGACCAATTTTAAACTCTATTTTAGAAAAGAGATACATGTGGGTCAATCTGACATGTGTCCACATTTAAAATATTGTATCTGTGCACACTAAAGACACTGCATGTGTTTGCGGCCCCTTATAAGTACACCGTGTTTTATGTCTGTGCTGTGACACTAAAGAAAACATGTCCTTGTCTCCAGGTACCTCCTTCCAGCTCTGTGCCACCTGTCGGCAGAGGAAGGTCCCAGGAAAGTGCTGCTCACCCTTGATACCCCAGCCCTGCTGGTGGAGTACCTGTCCCAGAGCTGGACTTCTCTCAGAGGAAAAGGCGGGGTGGTTTTGGACAGAGATCCCAGCATGGAAACGGTCTGCTCTGCCCTCCTCAACTTCACCGTCACAGAGCCAGAGAGAGTCAGGTGAAATAAATCATCTGAAGTCTGTGAATTAAACACACAACACGAAATCTGTTCTGTAATGTATAACTTTGTTCTGCTTCTTTGTTTGTTTTTTCTAGGAAAGACCCATGTTTCAAAACGCTCGAGGCTTTTCTGAGTGAAGCACTTCCCGTGTTGGTGCACAAACCCCGCCTCCTGGTCCTTGCTGCAAATTACTGCACGTTGGGGCTAATGATCGGCCGACTCAAATCATCTCCTGCAGGTGAGAGCTGTTGTGGTTAGTCACTCACATTTAGTTTTAGTTTATTATGTAACAATTCATGCAAATAGTCTCTGTGTATTAGTATGTAAATTATGCTTTTACTCTACAGCTGTCATTATCAAAAACTTTGAGTAGAATGTTATTCAGCTTTTTTATTTCTCAAAACAAATTGACACATTCTGAAATGGAAATAAAAGTCCAACACATTATTGTTCTTATTGTGAATTAGTTTGCAATAGTTTGTCATCTTTAAAAGGTGAGTCCACATTTAAAAGTTTTGGAAACGCTGCTCTGCACTGCAATACATGCAAGCTTCAAACTGTAGATCCTGTGAACTAGCAAAACCACTGCAGTTAAAACCACGATTGCCAACTTGTAAGTCTTTTTCACTGACCTCAGTTCAGACTTTTGCTCCTCAACTCGCTGGTGTTGTTGCTTGATGTTTTTTCATGGCTGATTAGACAAAAGGTCAGTTGCAGAGTGGGAATGAATGGCGCTCCATTCTCCCTATTACAACTCATCCATCACACTTTATATTTGAATATGAATATAAAAAGTTATCTATGCTGTGTTAAAGGTCCAGTTTGTAAGAATTAGTGACATCTAATGGTGAGACTGCAGATTGCAAACAAATCTCCAAAACTCGTCTCACACTTCCCTTTCCCTAGAGCATAAGGGAACTATATACGGAGGCCTTTACAGACCAAAAAGGATGACGTTCATCATTTATTTTCATAGTCAGCTGCACCAATTCAAAACGTGAAAAACATGCTCTGGCTAGTTTGTCCTTTTGGGTTGCCGTAGTGTTCTAATGTTCGACCCTCCCTCTCACAAGAGCATCAGGGAAGTTATGGATGCCCTTTATTTCAGGCTGCTGTAGATACTGATGATTTGAGATAAAGCAAGGCCTTTGGCTTAAGTATTTTAAAAGTCTTATGCTAAAGCTATGAAAACCAGACCATTTTTATTTTATAGTGATTACACACATACAAACATAGTTTATTCAATTTCTGCCAGTAAAATCTCTAATTATTTCACACTGGTCCTTTTGAAGTTCATTTTGACTGAGAGAGTCTTGGAGCAAACATATAAACCTGTATCAACACATAAGGGAAGAATATTGGATGAAGTCATCTCACTGTAGTGTGAAAGTGAGGAAGAAGGGGGAAAAATTAATTGGGGGTAAAAGAGTGGCTTTAAAATGAATTTTTGTGTCCTCTAGTGGCCAAAGTAGATTAATGCAGCTCTGACTTTCAGTTGTTGGCAGCATAAGTTAAGAATCATTCAACTCTGATATGAATCCATGTTTGTTTTTTTTTTGTTCCTGTAGCATCAGCAGAAGCAGGCCAAAGGCGTTTCTTCTCCTCCGCTCTCCAGTTTCTCCGCGGTGCCATGGACTCCGGCTCCAGCCCTGGTCCGGTGAAGGTGAGCGTTGGCTGGGAGGAGAGCTGGGACGAGGCCGCTGAGCTCTGGAGGTTGGGCCTGCAAGCTCTAGGAGGCTGCGTCCACGCTCAGCCCTGGATCACCAGCCTCCTCAGAGAGGAAGGCTGGCTCAAACACACACTCACCATGCTGGGCCAGTGCAGCGCACTACCTGACCAGCACACACAGGAGGCGCTAGAGGAAGCATTGTGCGCTGTGGCAGAGCAATGCACGCTCTGTAAACAGGAGATTAAAGACATGATGACGAGACACGATAAAGGAGCGTTGAGCTGTATGAGGAACCTGAAGAAGTCGGTGGCAGTGAAGTAAAAATCAAGTGAAGTCCAACTAAATAAATAAAATCACAGTGGTTTATGATGTTTCTGTGGATCATATTTTTCAGTGGAATTATTCCCCAATAAAGAGGCTCATTCACTATTTGCATGACTGAGGAAAAAAAAGGGTTTCTTACATGTGAATGTGAAAATGTAAATGCATTTAATAAAGAATTATTTTGTCAGAGAACAGAAAAACTTCTGTTTCCGTTTTCTCTCCCAATTGGTAGAGACACTTTCACCAAATGTGGTTACGTTTTCAGCCATGTTTGTTTGTTTGTTTGTGAGCAGCATAACTCAAAAAGGTGAGATAGATTTTTCTATGGGGATGTAGGTTTAGATCTAAGGAAGAAATAAGTATTTTATTTTGGTGGTGATCCTGACACAGATTTGATTTCATATATTTATTATATTGTTAGGTTTGTGAGATACTTAAGGGTATCTTTTAAATACATAAATAAACATGTTTATGTTAGTAAACATGGTATGAAATGGATGTTAGATTAATATAAAATGTACATTATTAATCCCTTTAGTCATTCAGCAACAATACATTAAAGGCAGTACAATTAGAAAATAAAGGCACAAATTGCATTTCAACCACTAAAATACAGGTCTAAAATGTAGTCCAATCCAACCTAAAGGATTATACAGGGTAGTGTATATAAAATCTAAAGCTGGCATACAGAACTGCCTAAACTTCCCAAAATGAGATATGATGCTATGGTATTGTGTTCATATTCAAACAGTCTTTTCAAAGCTTTTGCTTTGGTGGCTCCATATAACAAAGAAAAACACCCATTTTTAGATTTTAGAACATATTAAGTGGGCAATTGTAAAGTCTTAGTGTTGTTTGTACATGAAAATACAAACTGTGCTGTAATAATTATTTTTTCCCTTTTTTTTTCTACAGTGGATCACCTGTGAATTCAATTTCATGGAGGCGTTGAAAAATCAGCAGCGGAGATTATAGAACAGTCATCTAAAGTGACCACAGGGTGGCGCAGTCGGACCTAATGTGGTATCCTAAAATTTTCTATCTCAAAACTCATTTGCTGAACCGTTGTCTCTCTCTCTCTCTCTCTCCTTTTTTAACCTTGGTATGTTGTTTATTTAAATTTAAATAAAAAATACTAAAACTAGAGATAATAGAAAAAGCCACAAATGTTGGTTAAAAGTCAATGGAATATCAACATATGACAGTAGTAAATTGATTCGACCAATAGATATTTACATTAATTGTGTTTAAATACATTTTATAATTTTAAATTGTGAATTTATGTAAATCAGTGTAAATAACGTCTATATTCAAATGCAGAAAAACGCATCTTTTGGACATGTGTGATTATCACAGACCAGCCGTGTTTAGTTTTTTTCTTATTCAGCGCTGATCCTTTATTCCTTGTACAGCCGTGAAAGAAGTTTTCAATCAGTTCCCCCTCGACTCCTGTCACCTCCCGCCCTCTCCTGTGTCTGAACCCCCCCCCCCCCCTCCCTCCCCAACAGCGTCTCTATTCTCTCTGACTCATCCATACAAACTCCTGCATCGTCTCAAACTAAACTCACACATCTCCTGCACCTTCAGCCTCCATCCATCCATCCACCGCGTCACGTTCAGTCCATCAGTTGGTGGAGCTTCACCATCCTCATCATCACTACCACCATGCTCTGGAAATCCCGAACCAAGACTGATATTTCGCAGGTAAAAAAAAACATCACAGTTTCTTCCCTGTCTTATAAATCGCTTATTTCTTTCTTTCAGCGGCTAAAGCTCGGCAAATGGTGTCATAAGTTTTAAAATGGCTGATAATTGAACTTGTGAGTGATTTTGAGTGATTTAATTTCAGGAACATTGTTAAATGTAAAAAAATAAATAAGAAAAAGTCCTAATCTTTGGCTAAAAATACTTGAATGTTCGTGCGTAAAATCCGACTTTAATCACAACTTCTACAGCTATAGGGAATATGAGAATGTTTATTATTATTATTATTATTATTATTATTATTATAAATAATAATAATAACAATAATAATAATAGTAAAAATAATAATATTAATAAGGATGGTGGTTTTTAGCACGTTATTGTAAAGTGTACAAAATATTGCGTAAAACGTGCGTAAAACCTGGAGTGCTGTACAATACTGTGCCAGTATGTTAAAATATAGTGCCAAAAGATATTAAAGTGCACAGTGTGTGTGTGCGTGCGCGTGCGCGCGCGCGTGTATTAACAAGCGATAAGTGGATGAATATATCTCTTTAAGAGAAGTGGACCCTATCGACCCCTCCCCTCTTTCTGCCGGGTGCGCGCAAAACCTATAAGTAGTGCGCTCATGGAGAGGCTGCGGGACTCTGTGTGCGTGTGCGTGTATCTGGCATCATCATCAGCAGCAGCAGCAGTGGCTTCTTGTCATCTGTGTGTGAATAGTTCCACGGAGCAGCGAGAAAAAGAAAAGTCAATAAGTTTTGAGTTGAATGGAGCGTTAAAACCGCCTGGATTTTACATCTCGGGAATCATATTTTTTGGGTGACAGCTCGTTGGAACCGTGCGCATCGTGTTGAATTTAAAGTTTGGGAGACATCACAGTGGTCCAGATGTTAATCCACACCTATTCCGCTATGGTGAGTTTAATAAGCAGCTTCTTTTTCCTCATGTCTCTTCATCTGTAATGAGTTTTAGGATTAAATATGTTTGACCAAACCTTGAAAAGCATGCGTATTATTTACTTTTAAAAGTGGGTAAACATGTTTTTTCTTGTAAATGAGTGTATCATGAGAGTCATTTAATGAATGGATTGCGTTATTACACCTGTGGCACCAGCTGTCAACCTGAGAGAATAATTGGAGTGACTGATAATTATTGTCTTCGTGCGTTTTTATCTCGGAGTTAAACGCGTCTGTGATACGTGTGGATGATTCTCTCCCGGTGTTAAAAGGGTGAACTGCTCTGACGGTGCGTTTACTGTAGCGGGTGATGCTCTTTGTCTGCGCAGTGTCACAGCGAGTGAGACCTATGGTGACAGTGGAGCAGACACTGCGAACACTCACCATGACGCGCGACAGCAGGGTGGTCTGCGCCTCCTGGTGCTGATGCAGCCTCAACACCGTAACTTTTGTTAGGATAAAAGTAGAAACATATACAGTATATGTATATATATATATATACAGTATATATACAGTGGTGCATGTAAGTGTATGTGTGTGTGTGTGTGTGACCTGCATGGTAGTGGCCCTCTTTGCCGTGGCAGATAATGGACACAGTTCAACCACAATAGCATTGATTGATTTCGGGTGACCCAGCTTTTAAAATAAATCCAATTTTAGCAGGATACACACACACACACACACACACACACACACACACACACACACACACACACACACACACACACACACACACACACACACACACACACACACACACACACACACACACACACACACGTTTTAAGGATTCATTGATATCATGTCATTTGGACAGCCTAAACAAACCTTGAGGTTCTGCCTCATTAGGACCAGGTTTTGGTCTCCATGAGTACTACTGGGCCTAACAAATTCAGGGGTTTATGCCAAAAAAGAGCTCCTAAAGAGGTAACAAATGGTTTCACGCAGTGTTACGACTTGTATAGAGTAAGTTCACATTTTATTTCCTGCTCTTTGTGACAGAAATGACCTTCTTTTTTGTGATTATTCTGGTTGTGTGGGTCGGTGTGTGTGTTGTTGTTGTTGTTGATTAAACCCCTCCCTCCCTCTTCTGCATTACCTGTCCCTTGTCCTCTGTGCAGCATCTTGGTGGCCGTGACCTTTGTGACACTGTTAAAGCGGCGACGCCAACGGCGTCTCGTGTCGGTGCGCATCACTTCCAGCTGCTGCTATATGCAACCATCTTATAAAAATGGAAATAATTCATAATTAATTTATGTTTCTGTGTCCAAGTAAAATATTTTTTTAGCAAGTTTGTGCTTGTGTAGTTTTGTTTAGACTCTTTCCTGCCTAATCATTGCGTTTTTGTTCTTTTGATAAAGAGTTGGTAAAACAAACTTCCTAATGTTTTTCTTCTTCTCCGCAGGACCGCGCAGACGGACTCAGCGGCTCTTCGCCGGGTGGGCGCCTCTCCCAGCTCTCCTCCCTGAACCAGGCCGCCTACTCCTCGGCTCCCCCGCTCTGCCACACCCCGGCCTCTGACTTCCAGCCTCCGTACTTTCCTCCCCCTTATCCCCAGTCTTCCCTGTCATACTCCCAGAGCCAGGACTCGGCCTATTCCCACCTGTCGGACCCTTACCCCTCCATCAACTCCATCCATCAGCATCAACAAGCGGCATGGCACTCGCAGAGGTCGCGCTCCGAGGAAGGGGGGCTGCTGTCACAGTCTCACCGGGCTCTGAGCCTCGACCCCCGGCGGGAGTATGCAGCTGTGCCCCGGCTGCTCCACGGTCTCGGGGAAGGCGCTGCCGCTCTGGGGGACGGTCCTCTAGGGATGCACCTGGGACATCACGGCCTGGAGGATCTGCAGGTGACTGGAGATTTGTTTTTTTGTTTTGTTTATATTTTTCCCCTCCCGCTGAAGCAAAGTGCGTGCGTAAAAGTCACTCGGCACTTCATCCAAGCAATCATGCAAAACATATCCCTTACTTTTTCCCGATGATTTTATAAATTTTTTAAAATATATTTTATATGATTTTATAATAATCCATTATTATGAACAAGATGTTGAAAACACCTGTTATGTCTAGAACATAAACGCCGCATCAAGGCCTCGAGGTCATTTACAATATTTACTTAATACTTTACTTAATTGACTGAACACTTCACAAAATATCGCAATTTAATAAAAATGTGCTCTGTTATTTTTTTCATTAATACCTAATATTAGGCTATGTTTCCATTTTTTATTTTTTAATTACCACAATCAGGCCTTCAGGCTATTTTGAAAACGTATTTAAAAAAAAAAATAATAATCCCACGAGCACTTTTGCTGTTAATGACCATAAAGGAGATAAATTAGAACAAAATAATATTAAATATCTGGAATATTAGTTTCCATAGAAATATAATTGTGTGTTTTATTTATTATTATTGTTATTACCAATAACAGTTTCTTTTTCTATAATTTTTCATTAACATTTTCATTTTATAATGCTCTTTTTGCCACAAAAAAAATTAAAGGTAACGAAAATGTTGATATGAGGCAGCATCGTTGCGATTTCTATAGCCAATAAATGAATTAATACAATTGTATTGAAAGAAAATAACAACAAAAGTGGTGCTTATTTGGTTATACGCCAATGTATTATTCATTCGTGCACCCACACTGTTAACCTCGGTGTTATCCGGTGTCTCGCACAAAGACAAAGTGATTCCACAGCTTTTTTTTTTTTTTCCTTTTTGATTTTTCTAGAGAAGAATAGTTTCTATGGTTTATTGAGCTGCAGCCTCAGCCTCCCTGCAGCAGCAGCAGCAGCAGCAGCAGGTGCAGCTGCAGACGCTGTTGTTGCCTCCTCGCAGAAAACAGACAAACACACACTCACACACACACCGAGACCAATTGATGTTTATGGTCATTAATAGAAAAGAAACGCAGCAGCAGCATCAGCGCCAGGCGAAGAGTCAGCGCGCGGGCATGTTGCTGTTAAACGCTCCCACCTGACAAGGACCTTTATTTGATTAATGGATTATATCCTGCGCGTCTGAAGCCTCTTATAAATTCAGCACAAAGGAGAGACATCCGAGAGGAGACGCTTTTATTCCGGGAGAATTAAAAGATCAAATGAAATGGAATGGTTTTAATTCAGTCAGCGCCTGTTTTTTATGAGAATATCATTCAATATATATATATTAAAAAAATGAACATATATATATATATATATATGTATATATATATATGGGTGTAAAACATTTTTTTTCAAATAAAAGTTAAATATTTGTAATTTATATATATTTTTTTGAATTTTTTGAATTTTATTTTTGGTGCTATGATTTTAGCTCTGAAGCTGGAAAAACAAAATGGTATAACACCTCAATGAATTAAGTTAATTCAAACAAAAAGTCATTGAGTTAAGCAAACTTAAGCCAGTGAATAACACAAAAACATTTTTAGAATTTAGAACAACTTGCACTTACACGATTTATGTCAAGTTGTGTATGAAATTAAACAATGACATTTAATTTGACTTGAGGAACATAGTTTTTTACGTGGATATGGAGAGGACTCATATTCACTGTGTTTATGTGTGTGTCTGTGAGAGAGAGAGAGAAAACTAAATGTTGGACCTCTATCTTGGTTTGGCCTCAGAGAAAGTGTGTGTGTGTGTGTCCATTGATAAATGATAGTGACCGTCTGACTGTCTATCTGTCTGTCTGACACAGGGAATGGAGGAAGGATCGGCCCTGGGCATCCTCGACCACTCTGTCATTAAAAAAGGTAAGAGGTGGGAGAGAGTGCTCTGTGTGTGTCTCTGTGTGTGTGTGTGTGAGCGAGAGAGAGAGAGAGAGGAGAAGAAGTGTGTGTGTGTGTGTGAGCGAGAGAGAGAGAGAGAGGAGAAGAAGTGTGTGTGTGTGTGTGTGCATTTGTGTGCACCTATATAATTGTGCTATATGTGCTGAAGGGGGTTTTGTGTTAAGGGGCACTCCAACACCAGTCTCACTCTCTCGCTTTCTGTTGCACACACGCACACACACACGCACACGCACACACGCACACACGCACACACACACACACTATAAATAATTCTGTTTTGCTATTTCATTTGAAGTCAAGAAGTCCTCTAACACTCAGCTGCAGACTTCACCCCAAAGGCACACATTCTTAATGAACTGTTCATGGTCATATGAGAGAGAGAGAGAGAGGGAGAGAGAGGGAGAGAGAGAGAGAGAGAGAGAGAGAGAGAGAGAGAGAGAGAGAGAGAGAGAGAGAGAGAGAGTGTGTGTGTGTGCGTGTGTGTGTGAGTGAAAAAGAGAAGGATTAGAGTTGAGAGGAGAGAGAGGGAAGTGGGCCAAGGCATAAAAGGAAAGAGGAAGACGATAAAAGAGGAGTTGTATATATATATATATATATATATGTATATATATGACGGCTCTAATAACAGTGGAGTGTGAGCGGCAGAAAACACAGGGGCACGATTAGAAAACTCAAGTTGGATTTGAAGCTGGTGCGCTGTGATAGTGTGAAAATCTCACTCAGCCAAACCCCCTTGGTACAGACAGTCTGCTGGAGTGTAGTGGTGCATTAAAAAAAAGAAACAAATTGCTTTTATTTATTTTTCCTTATGCATTTTCTTCATTATTGAGTGAAAATAATTGAAAACCTGTCTTTGGTATAGAAACTCCACAGTTCTAATTCAACATATTCATCTGACTGGTTCTGACGTCTCGGTGCCATAAAGTTTTCACAATAACAGAGATGTAATCCTCCTGAATCAAGTCCCAGAGGAAGAAGAAGCTCAGTGTATGTGCTGATTCCAAAGACAGACAAACAGAGATACCACTTGTTTGACACACGTTTAGAAAGTGATCAGTCACCACAGTGAGAGTCTTCTCTGGCACAGCGGCAGCAAGGAGAAACAAAACAGCCATTGTGAATAAGAAAAGCCAAAAAGGAGAAGAAAACAGAAAGAAAGAAAGAGATGGGGGGAGAAGAGAGATGATTAGAGAGGGAGAGAAAAGAGAGGGAGGGGTCAACAGAGAGGAAACTGTCCTCAATACTGTTTCATCCACTGGCTGTGATTGTCAGCAATTGGATTTTAGGAGATTTCTCTTATCAGTATGTTGGGGAATCGTTGCTGTGAGGACACACACACACACACACACACACACACACACACACACACACACACACACACACACACACACACACACACACACACACACACACACACACACACACACACACACACACACACACACACACACACATTCTTGTACTCGCAGCATACTGAGGACCACCATTTCCACTATAAATCAACACAATTACAAATATCTATTTCATAAATGACATCTATAAAGAACGACTGGGTGCAGTACCATAAAATGTCTGCAGGTGGAACTGGGTTTTGTACCAAATTTAGGATCTCTGTTAAAAAAACAGGGTATAGCATGTTTACAACCTATGGAAGTGATTTCAATGAAAACAAAGTGAGGACCGGCCAAAATGTCCTCACTTTGTTGGTTAAAAACCCTCACTGGTCCTCAGTATACAGCAAGTACAAGAACACACACACACACGAACACACGCACGACTTAAGGGGCATGTTTTTCACATTCTGAATTGGTGTAGCTTACTATGAAAATAAACGAGGAACGTCATCCTTTTTGGTCTGTAAAGGGATCCGTATGTAGTTCCCTGATGCTCTAGGGCATGAGTTCTCAAAGTGCGGCCCGCAGTGAATTACAGTTGATAGTTTTAATCCAGGAGGTACTAAGCTTGTTAAATGTTTATTGGACATTACTGGATACAGACCAATAAGTGTAAACAAAAATACTGGGTATTTACCTGGTTTCTATATGGTGAATTTTAGTGTATTATTGGGTAATAAGCTGGTAATAAGCAGGTAGCTACAGCCCCCAATTACTAGCTATTTACCCAGTAAATATATGGTAACAGAAATGTGTTACTTAGTATTAACCTGTAATTAGAAAGTAAGAACAATGGCCAAAATACTGGGTAATTACCCAGTAAATTATAAAGCGTTATTATATTAATGCTTAAATTACATTATATTAACGCTTATATTACTTAAAGCTAAACTGTAGAACTGCAATCTGGTCATTAAAATGATTACAAATGGGATTTATTTCTGTCTTTTTTCCTTTGGCGGCCCTCAGTCCAATGTTGGGTTCCTAAATTGGCCCTCAGGTATCAAAACTTTGAGAACCCCTGCTGTAGGGAAAGGGAAGGGTGAGAGGAGGAGTTTTGGAGATTTGTTGCAATCTGCAGTCTCACCAATAGATGTCACTAATTCTTACACACTGGACCTTTGAGCTAAACTAAAGTGTCCAAAATGTTCTCTTTTGCACTCATAGACTGGCTGATTCTAGGTTTAAGGTTAAGTCATTTTTGGGGGTGTACATTTATTCACTGTTTACATCTGATCTGGGGTTAAATTGGAGTTAATGAGAGGCGGGTCGACAGCCTATCACAGCACCTCATTTTTTAGTGTTAGCATCAAATATTCAAAAAGAATATGCAGCAGTATCAGCAGCACATTTTCACACACAATTACTCGGAACTGTCCAGGTGTTTAAAACATAAACACTGCTTGTTAGGACACTGTATTCAGATTTTTAATAGGTAATTTTTTACTTTCTTTTGAGTTTAAACAAACTCCGTTCAATGGGAGAATTAAATTAAAAACCAAAAACTTACACTGTAAAAGGAAAATGGTTTACAAACCTCTTAAAAGTACATTCAAACTAAAGTACACATGTTCTCCTCACATAACTTGGTAAATTTTATTTTGAATGAACTTAATTTAGGCGTTACCAATTGAAGAATTAAAGTAATATCTATTTTCTTTTTACATTTTTTCCCAAAAAAGCTTAGTAAATTCAATAAAATAACAATAAAAGCTTCAGCATGATTACGTTAAATAGGAATGTATTCAGTGTAAAATATTGGCCACAGTGATAGCACATAGTCCTGAAAAAATATTAAATGTTATGTATTTAAAAAATAAATAAATAAAACTAACTTTAAACCAATAGGTAATCTGTTCCAAAAACGAAATATACAAACATATAAATATGTGGTACTGGATGAATCCGGGGGTAATCTCATCAAAACACAGCAAAGATAATCAGGGTCAGATCTCTCTGCCAACTCTCACATCTGTTTTTAAAACCTTGCTGCAAGTTAGCAGTTGATGCACAATTACACACAGATCAGCCTTAAAAGTTTCACGTAGTGCAGAGAGAGTGAGTGCAAATTGAGCTCTTGTAGGTGTGAAATGAAGCTATTTGAAAATGCACAACTGTAATGAAACAAGCTGCAGTTTTAGGCAACAGAATCAACAAGCAGCGCTCCGGATTTAGAGCTGTAGACGCAGGGGAGAAGATTACGCTGCATAGATTAGTGAGGAGAGGAGGAGCTCGCTGTCACACAGTCATTCACACAGCACTATTGTCACGTTTAGGATTGATGATCTTTATTCATCGTTTACCTCTTTTGTTTGTCTGTGTGTGCTGTTGTTGTCACTGCCCGTCCTGTCTGAGTATATTGTGTTGTTTGTGTATAAATAAGTTAAAACTTTTCTTCTCATTCCCAGTTCCTATCCCGTCCAAGCTGAACGGTTCGTCCTTGTCGGCCTTGTCCCTATGTAAGGAGGGTCTCAGTATGGGCTGCGTTTCCAACCCAGCCGAGGTGTTCTGTTCTGTCCCGGGTCGTCTGTCCCTGCTCAGCTCCACCTCCAAGTACAAAGTGACGGTCGGGGAGGTGCAGCGCCGCCTTTCTCCACCTGAGTGCCTCAACGCGTCTCTGCTGGGCGGAGTCCTCCGCAGGTGAGAAGAGGATGGAGGGAACGAGGGAGTGTGATGTTGTTCTAGAGAGCGAGGATCTGAAGTCGATACAAAAATGTGTCTTAAATGAGTTGTTTGCCTTTTTGATTCTGGACTCTTCTAATATCTGTATAGTTTTTTTTTTGGACCTAATAAAGGTTCCTACACTGGAATTAAGTTAATTCAAGCTTTAAAAGGCAACTTGTATGAACTTCATTTATCGAAGTGTTACCTAATTAAATGTTTTCATACTTTGGTTGATAATATCTCAATGAAATATGTTCATACGAGCTAAAATTTCAGACAACTTGCTTACTTTAGTTTGAATTAAATGTGCATTTTGTAATAAATCTAAAGCAACTGGCCATCAAATCCTCCTAATATGTCACAGAGACTCAGGAATAATGTTCATATAACAAACTGAACTCACCAACAACAACAGTACAGACAAAATATTTGCATTAAAAAATATATTTTGCAGACTGCAAATCATGTTTTGGCATGTGGTGCCACCTACCGCCGTCTACCAATCGTTGCAGTCAGTAGAGTCTCAGCTGCAGAGCAACCATGGGTTGCCAGTTACGTCAGAAAACGAAACCTAAAAGACCTCTGTATTTTGAATTTGAATGTAGTAACTGTATTTGGCCACATTCTTACATAATATGGCAGCTTTAACATCTTTATGAAGCACTAACAACCAAATGTATAGTTATAAACCACTTCTGACTGACGTTATTGTGTTTTAGATCTTAGCTTTTAACCAAAGGCCCAGTGCTAAGGACCCAGTGTGCGTCATCGGACTAAATCACAAGAGAAGCAATGTGGTTTAATGAATCACAGCCTCAGGGTTTTATGACTGGTTGTCAAAGGCTAAAGTACTTTAAGGGTTAGGGTAATTAAAAGACATTTAAGAAAAATAAATGCATACTATGAATAATAATCCCTTCGATATCACCCACTACATTGTACTTTTATTCTCTTCAGTTATTTGGCATATTACTGTAATAGAGTGTGGCTGAAAGTAAGATTTACATGTATACATACATGTACATGTATAATTGAGAATACAACTGTATTCTGACTTAAAGTACAGTCGTGTAAAAAAATAGTGACATCTGAAGGTGAGACTGCAGATTGCAATAAACGGAATAATTGTCTGCGCTCCCCTCCCTTTACCGAAAGCTTGAAGAAACTACGGTAGGCTTATATTAAGGTCGCAAAAGCAAAATTATTTAAATTTTAAAGTGATTATACACTTGTAAAAACATACTTAGTATTATATTCAATTTCTGCCAAGAAAACATCCTAAAATATTACACAGTGGGCCTTAAAGTAAGGTTTCTAATGCAGGAATTAATAAAAGGGCTATTTCGTCTCTCACTGCTGTGGGTCCATCGAATGTCAAGAATGTTTCTTAGAAATGGTAAATGAAGATGACTGGATGAGAGTAGACAAGGAAGACACAAGTAATACATCAGGGATGAAAGCAAAATAAAGAAATAAATACAAGACGCCATTAGTTCTGACAGGGGACATAGGGAGAAGTTAGCCTCTCTTTCTCTCTCTCTCTCTCACACACACACACACACACACACACACACACACACACACACACACACACACACACACACACACACACACACACACACACACACACACACACACATATTCTTGTACTTGCTGCATACCGAGGACTGGGTTGCTGACAAAGTGAGGACCAGCATTTCCACTTTATAAATCAACACAATTACAAATATCTACTTCATGAATGACATCTACAAAGAACTACTGATTGCAGTACCATAAAATGTCTGCAGGTATAGCCCCAGAGCAAAAAGGGCTGGGACTAGGACTTATTTTTTTTGGTCCAAAATTTGACAAATGTTTTGACAAATTGAGAATAGCATGTTATAGCAACCTAAGGAAGTGATTTCAATGAAAACAAAGTGAGGACCGGCCAAAATGTCCTCACGCCGTAAAAATTACCTCACTTTGTTGGTTAAAAACCCTCACTGGTCCTCAGTATGCCACAAGTACAAGAACACACACACACACACACACACACACACAAGTTCTTTACCACAGACATGATCTAGAAACACAAACGCACACACAAATACACCACAGCAAAACCAATAAAGTCAAACGCACCCTGGGCACAGGTTCACACAGCTATTTGTCTTAGGACACTGCATGGACTTACATTCATCTGGACGGTCTAAACACTGCATTATCTCTAACCATAACCAGTTAATGCCTAACCTTAACCTAACCACAATCACAAATCTTAGCCCGAAACATTACCAGATCCTCAGAAATTAGGTTCTGCTTCATTAGGACCAGGTTTTAGTTTCATTGTGGACTACGGGTCCTGACAAGGTCAGTGTTTATGCCAGAAAAAGGTCCTGAAGAGGCAACAAATACAAGTAAATGCACACACTCACACTCACACTCAGGAGCATCTCCTAAAAAGTGCTCTCTCTGTCTCCTCCCCCCCCAGGGCGAAGTCAAAGAATGGTGGCCGCTGTCTGAGAGAGCGTCTGGAGAAGATTGGCCTCAACCTGCCCGCCGGGCGACGCAAGGCAGCCAACGTCACTCTCCTAACATCTCTAGTGGAGGGTAGGGAAACGCACACACACAAACGCACACACACACACACACACACACACACACACACACACACACACACACACACACACACACACACACACACACACACACACACACACACACACACACACACACACAAACACACACACACACACGCACACACACACACACACACACACACACACATACACACACACACTCACGCACACAGACACACACACATTCTTGTACTTGCTGCATACTGAGGACTGGGTTGCTGACAAAGTGAGGACCAGCATTTCCACTTTATAAATCAACACAATTACAAATATCTACTTCATGAATGACATATACAAAGAACTACTGGTTGCAGTACCATAAAATGTTTGTAGGTGGAGCCCCAGAGCAAAAAGGGCTTGAAAACATTTTCGATTTTGTTTTTTTTTTTAATTTTTGGTTAAACATTTTACAAAAACATCATACTTGTACTACTATGTCTACCAAAATTAAAAAAAAAATTTGACCAAAAATGTCATACTATACTATGTCATCCAAAATTTGAAAAAAAAATTTGACTCAAAATTTGACAAAAACGTCTTACTATACTATGTCATCCAAAAGTTGAAAAAAAATTGAAAAAAAATGTTGGTCCAAAATTTGACAAAAAAGTCTATACTATACTATGTCGTCCAAAATTAGATTTTTTTTTTTTTTTTTACAAATTGAGTATAGCATGACAAGCAACCTAAGGAAGTGATTTCAATGAAAACAAAGTGAGGACCGGCCAAAATGTCTTCACTCTGTAAAACTTTGTTGGTTAAAAACCCTCACTGGTCCCTCAGTATGCTGCAAGTACAAGAACACACACACACACACACACACACACACACACACACACACACACACACACACACACACACACACACACACACACACACACACACACACACACACACACACACACACACAAACACACCCACACACACACACACTCACGCACACAAACGCACACACACACACACAGCCACAGTGACCTGCATGTATCCTGACAGATTGAGGCACATATTCACATTGAAATATCCTCACATGAACAGACATGAATAAACAGTCATAACTGATGCTTTTGTGTGCACATACACACAAGGTGCTGCTGCTGCCTCATAAAGCCAAAGTGCAGTGAACTGTTTGAGCAGCAAAAGTGAGAAAAACGGCTGCAGAGTCTCTCTTGACCCTGACCTGAACTGACCCGGCGATTGTGCGTCACTTAAACCCCATTTACGTGGATAATTACTGTAATGTTGACCAAGTGACCCCTGAAAAACACACAGAAGTACAACAGTAGCTGCTTTCCCCTTTAGCTAATGGAGAAAAGAGTGTGTTTTTGTACTTGTTTTTGCTTCACTCTCCTCTTCCTCCTGCTCCTCAGGTGAGGCTGTCCATCTGGCGCGGGACTTTGGTTACGTGTGCGAGACAGAGTTTCCAGCCAGAGCCACAGCTGAGTATCTGTGCAGGCAGAGCGAACCAGAGCAGCTCCCAACACGGCGCAGCATGCTGCTCGCCACCAAGTGAGTCTCACCGTCCGAGCACTGATTATTTCAGGCTAGAGCTGCAACTAATGCTTATTTTTCATAATCGAATAATCTGTCGATTATTTTCTCGATTAATAGAATAATTGTTTGCTGTATAAAAAATGTTTAATGTGTTTAAAAAAAATGTTGATCAGTGTTCAACATTTTTGAACCTGGAAATGATGATGTACTCAAATGTCTTGTTTTGTCCACAAATGATTTCTTTGTTATCTGGAGAAAAGAAAGCAGAAAATAGAGGCTAAAACGATCAGAAATCTTGTTTTGATAATAAACCGATTATCAAAATAGTTGATTCATTTAGTAATCGATTAAAGGTGCATTATGTAATAAATCTAAAGCAACTGGCCATAAAATCCTCCTAATATGTCACAGAGACTCAGGAATAATGTTCATATAACAAACTGAACTCACTAACAACAACAGTACAGACAAAATATTTGCAAATCATGTTTTGGCGTCATGTGGCGCCACCTACCGCCGTCTACCAATCATTGCAGTCAGTAGAGTCTCAGCTGCCGAGCAACCACGGGTTGCCAGTTGAGTCAGAAAACAAAATCTAAAAGACCTCGGTATTTTGAATTTGAATGTAGTAACCGTTTTTGGCCACATTCTTACATATGGCACCTTTAATAATCGTTCTCTTTTTTTGTGCCCACCACCGATCTCAATGTCACAACTTTTACCCACTGGTCAAAAAAAATAGTTGAATCCCGGGTTAAAAAAGGGTTTAAAAAAGAAGAAGAATAACACATTTACGTCAGGATTATTTATTACGATCCGTTTGTCAGTCAAGTTATTAGGTTGTCAGTTAGTTATAAGATGATACTCATACAAATACCACAACCACGGACATATTCAGCTGACAGTTACCACACACCACGGCTTATTGAAAAGTAAACCATAGCAAACCATCGCTTGTGCGCACCGGCCGGCTATTGACAAAAGATCGTAAAATAAAAATAAATGTTACGCAACAATGACGTCAGTAATCCATAATATGGGCCTAAAGTAAGATAATACAATGGTTTTCATCATTTTTTATTTCTCTATTAACAAAGAAAATACTTAATTTGTAGCAGACTCGTTTCGCTGCTTTCAGCGCCATCTTTGTTATGTCAAAACACGCAATGCATTCTGGGTAGCCCTTGCTCCCAAGGGTGGTCTCGGAAAATCTCAATATTGAGGGCGATACAGCCCTTAAACTCACACCTCAACTTAATTTTTCTGAGAATCGGGACAGCACTTGCACTAGAGGGAGCGCACATTTTTGAGATTGAGGGTTAAGATTGAGGGTTAAGCAAGGAATTGGAATTCAGCCTTATTTTTCTGAAAAACGTACTTGAATCATTTTGATATAAAACTGAACCTGAGCCTCAGTGTGAGCCACAAACCTCTCGAATAATAAATACTAAACAAATGCAACCTCTTGTTTCCTCTCAGGGAAGTGTGTAAGGAGTTTGTGGACCTCATGTCCCAGGACCGTTCCCCGCTAGGTGGCAGTCGACCCACCCCGTGTCTGGAGCCTGGAGTCCAGGGAAGCCTCACCCACTTCAGCCTGCTCACCCACGGCTTCGGAGGCCCCGCCATCTGCGCCGCACTCTCCGCCTTCCAGAGCTACCTGATCGAGGCCATCAAAATGCTGGACAAAGGAGAAGGTGGAGGGAAGAGCCACCATGACAAGGAGATGAAGCACCGCAAATAGAGGAAGAACAAACAAAAGTGGGGTGACGTGGATGGATGGATGAGAGGCAGAGAGGAAGAGGAAAAAGAGAGGGGGAGGGGGGAAAGAGACTTACATGTGCCCCTCTGTGTCTTTGACCTTTGCCCTCAGGATAAAAACTTGAGACTTTTTACCTCTCAGAGACCCCTCACATCAAGGAGGTGGGGATTATGATGATATCTGTACTGTAATACTGTATGTGTCCACAACCACCTCACTCCAAACGACGCATGGACCTCTTCTTCTTCTTCTTCTTCTTCTCAGTAGCTGGTTTGTGTCACAATGGCGTCGACAAAATGACAAAAATCTTCAGGACGAGTTCCTACACATGGCAGTCATTTATGGTTTTTGTTTACCCCATTTTATATACTCAAGTAGGGCTGGGCATCCAACTTCAATACTTCTGGTGTATCAATCAAATACTGGGCTGGGTATCAAATTTCATGACTTCTGTGACATGGTGGTGCTTGTTTAATGAATGGATGTAGAGAAGATCTAAAGTGCACTAAAACTAAAGGATTTTACCGTAATGTGCGATACTTTGGTGAAAATGGACTTCATAACATGGATACTGTATGGAAATGTGTTAACAATACCCAGCCCTATACTCTCATCCTTACCTTTACCTACACACACACACACACAAACACATTCACATGCACTTACACTTTTTTTTGGACCAAACTCACCTTGGGAAACATCGTAAGCCATATCTGAGAGAACAACCTGCTCTCTGCTCCTCTGGAGAGTTTTGCGGGACTTTTAACGCCACCTGATTGGACGAGCATAAACTTCCATGTGTGGTTATTTGTAGCAGGGGGTCATGGGAAATGGAGTTCTCTGGGGAAACTGGCAGTGAGGGTCAGGGGGAGGAGTCAAAGTGGCAGCTAAAGGAGATTTGTTTTATTTTGAAGTACGACGTGCTGGTAACTTAAAAACAAAAAAAACAAAACGCAAATCATTTTGTACTTTCTGTGTCAGTTTATTATTAATGTTATTACTGTTGTTGTTATTATTATTATTATTATTATTGTATTACGGCATAAATGTAATATATTATTAAAGAATTAAGAACTGAGCACCTGGGTTTTATGACTGTTTTTATGTTTTAATCTAAAACGACCAAAACATAACACCACCTTTAGCTTAAAATTCAGCTTTTATTGCATTGATCATAATATTTTAATTGATTACTGCAGGCAAAGTCTGTCCACTCTTCAACAGTAAAGGTTGTGACCAGGTCTAACTTACACTTTAGTTCATTATTGATTATTCTCTGGTCTGTGATTGATTGATTGACTGAGTGAATTGTTGAGTTCATAACAATGTCAGATGATTATAAAAAGAAAATTGCAGTGTGAGACTTTTATGACTCACATGAGGGTCATGGGGAAGCTGGAGGCAAACCCAGCTGACATAGGGCAAAGGGCAGGGAACACCCTGGACAGGTCAACGGTCCATCATAGGACCAACATATAGAGACAAAGAACCACAACACTCCTATGGTCAGTTTAGTGTCCAATTAAGCGCTGCATGGTTTGGACTGTGAGAGGAAACTGGAATAGCACGAGAAGAACATCCAAACTCCACACAGAAAGGCCCTCGCTCCAAATGGGATTCAGATCAGTGACCTTCTCGCTGTGACGCAACAGTGCAAGCCAATACTTTGCCGCATGGCTCCCTTTAAAGTGGAATTATGCAGGATTTGTACCATAATTTAACAGGAATCATTGTGATGGTTAAATGTCCTGTTGTGCGAAGATAGGGAGCTATCTCCACTCCTGCCACTGACCCAGAGTCCTCAGAATCAGGAAGTTAGAAGTCATGCAAGCACTACTACATACACACACTCCCCTAAGTGTGTGTATGTAGTAAGTGAGGAAGAGGAAAAGACTGTCTGACAGAATGAGGGGCCACACATTTTCTGAATGTCGAAAAGCATGGAAAATAGATGCTGAAAGGCATGGATATGGCTCCACAGCTTGGCTCCGTTGAAAATAAATGCACATGGCCAGGAGAGGGGACAGGAGGGGTGGGCTCTGTAGAGAAAAAGGTGGGAAAGTGACCAAACTTGCATAGTTTTGCTTTTTTTTTCTTCTTCTTGATTCATTTCCTGGTGTAGTGGTTAGCACTCTTGCCTTTGCAGCAAGAAGACCCGGGTTCCTGGGTTCGAGCTGCGTTTGGAACAACTTCAGAACAAGGGTCTTTCTGCAAGGAGTTTGCATGTTCTCCCCGTGTGTGCGTGGGTTTTCTCCGGGTTCTCCGGCTTCCTCCCACAGTCCAGCGAAAACATGAAGAGACGAATTCTGTAGACAACAGTGCGAAGGCAGAATAATGTTTTTCCCTTAAAGTCTCTATATGTGGCCCTGTGATGGACTGGCGAACTGTCCAGGGTGTACCCCGCCTATCCCCCAATGTCTGCTGAAATAGGCATAGCACCCCCCGCGACCCTCTGGTGGAGGATAAAGCGGTAGATAATGGATGGATGGATGGATTCATTTCCAGCAAATCAATGAATCAACTGCTGATGTAACTTCTGATTGAACTGGAGCAAGCCTGAATGCTGGCTTTGCCTTGCCTGTCAAACCTTCCGTGTGCACAAAAAAAGGGATCTCTCTAGAAAACGAGGGCCCCTCTCAGGCGTTAGCAAGGCCCCACGGAGTTGATGGCATCTGGTGCGCCACCCAGTGCCTAACACACCTCCTCAAACTATCTGCTCCGAGCATTGTTGCCACGTCTGACCTCTACCCCGTGCTCTTTCACTTTATTTAAACAGGAAAGAGATATACTCCACACAGATATTACGCTCTATCCTGGGACTGCACACATACATGTGCATACCAGCCCTATCTCCTCTTCTCTCCTCCCATCTCATTACCCTCCTGTGTCAACCATCCCCTCCTCCCTCTCTGCCTCCATCCCTTCATCTCCCTCCCTGTAACCTAACCACTCTCCCTCCTCCTCCTCCTCACCCTCTACCCTGCTCTCTCCCTCTATCTGACACTCAGCGGGGCTGCGCTCCATCTCTCTCTGCGCCTGCAGGCAAACATATGCTGCTCTTCCCGTCAGATTCCGGTGTGTTTGAGAGAGGAGGGATTGTTTAATGTTTATTAATCACCTGTCTGTGCGTGGTGGAGG
The DNA here is from genome assembly GCF_963457635.1 of Microchirus variegatus. Taxonomy (NCBI): domain Eukaryota; kingdom Metazoa; phylum Chordata; class Actinopteri; order Pleuronectiformes; family Soleidae; genus Microchirus; species Microchirus variegatus. The sequence continues at coordinate 8,997,879 of NC_139814.1, forward strand.
GAGGAGACGGGAGATAGAACCACACACACACACATACACACAGAATTTATCTCTCACATATTCAGCTGTGATTTTCACTAGCGTGGCCTGGTTTTCCCACACACAGATGTGTACAAGTGTGCTCATTTACTGTAGTAACTGTAATTACAGGAGCTACTTGTATGCATCACTTAAGTTAGGTGTTCACGTGAAATCTGACTGTTACTTAAACAAATAATATACAATGATTAAAAAGGTAATTTAAAATGAAATGTGTCTATAGTTATTGCAGGTATTACCTGAATTACCTTTCTTAGACAAGCAGGGAATTGTTTTATGTGTGTGTGTGTGAGTGAGAGAGTACACAATGGCTCAGCAAAGAACCATCTACAGCTTATATAGACTGAAAAAAAAACACATAGGATAGGATACTGACACTTACTGTAAATAAGATTAGAAAACCTATCTACAGCTTATTTATATTAACTAAGACATTAAGTGTCATTATTTCTTCAATATGAAACAAATTCATTGTACATTTGGAGACTATTTTTCACAAAAACATTAGGTCTGTAAGTGTCTTTTAAATAAAAAAGTAATGTGATTTCAGTTACAATAAACTGAAAGTGGTTTGTGGACAAAACATTCAAATATTGTCATTTTGAAGTCTGAGAAGAAATTATCATCATAAAAAAAACAACTTTGTTTTAGCTCTACAAGCCATGAAAATATTGAAACTTTGAAATCAAGATCATTTTTTAAGCATATTTACATATTTAAGAATGATCGACTAAATAGAACTATATGTTACACTTTTGAGGAGTTGAACTGGTTGAACATCACACGTCATGATTTTACTCCTTGCTAAACTTAACTTATTAACTACTCCTATTTTGATGTAGTTTTTGATGTTCAGTGACAGGAAGTAACATTCTACTCTTCACGTACAAACACGAGTGAGCGTACATTAGCCATGCACACACTTGTCGAGAACAACTGCACAAGTACATGGGGAAAAGTACACAGCCAGAAGGCTGTTCTTTCTCTTTCTATGTGCAGATGAGCAGAGAGGAAGCACCACAGGGACAAAGAGCTTGTATCTCAACTGTGTGTCACTTTTTATTGAAAGAGAAAGAAGGTTAACAGTACAAAAAAAAACTAGAGAGAGCAAGGGGCGTCATGGTTTGTAGTTAAGCCGTGAGTGGTCACTTGGCGCCAACGGTGATCTTCTCCAGGTCATGGATGCCCTCCTTGTCAATCAAACGGACAGTGAAGGAGGGGAGGTTCAGGATGAAACGCCGGTTCAGCTGGAGGAGGAAGAAATGTGAACATATGAAACACAATTAATTACCTTTTTAACAGTGTTTCTGGGGTCGTTGACACAAAAACGATAGGAAGGCCAGGTCATTTCTCTAACTACATTGACGATTATATATGGTTGAAGGAATATATAGACAAATGTAGATTAACCATGTCAAACAGAGAGAAAATCTAGTATTCTGAAGATCCTTCCAGAATAAGTGAACAGCTAATTGTCCAACTGGTTTATTATGTTCCTTTGGTGCTTCCAAATACTTTATTTTTAATTTATCTTTCTTTACAAAAATGAAGGAGTCCGTTGCAGTAATGCCTCCGTTTGATCCAAAGCATCATTGATTCAAATCAAGACCCTTTACATGGTTTATTGCTCCATTTGTTTTGTGCTATATTTTTAGCTATGAGCTTCTAGTTCATACAGTAACTGAAGGATCAATAAAAGAATGCTGGTTTCTTCTCATTGAGCCTGGGAAAATACTGGGTTACTTTTCTCCAGATGACCTGCTGTCCATCAGTCTAGTTGAGACAGTTTTCAAAATGGAGGGCAACGTTTTATATGGACTCTGAATACTTCACTGGCTCCTACGCAGAGTATACATTTTGCCTGTGAAAGAAGGTTTCTTGACTCCAGGTCAACCTCTGAACTGTTCTTGTTGCACAAACAACTTTATCCTGTCCTGGTCTCCAATTTGCCCAAGTTGGCTAGAGGTGTCCAATCACTTTCCAAAAGGACTGGTAATATCATATGTTCAGCATCTAAAAGCCCCTATATATTTACAGCTTGAAGAGTTTACACGCAGCTCATGGCTATGCTGCTGAAACAGCACTAATTTGGAAATTCTGACGATGAAGGAAAAAAGTAGGCTATAAACCTGTAGGCTGAACAAGGCCTGTGCAAATGTGTTATAAGAGTAAATCTAAATCAAATCACACAGCATACACAGAACAACATTAATACCCCAGCAATGTAATGAACTATGAAATAAAATGCTTTTTATTGTTATTTACACAAAAAAAGATGAGTAAAACTACTTGAACTCACCTCCTCAATGCACTTCTTCAGCAGATCCACAGCCTCATCTTTGGTCAGATCTGAAACAACAGAAACAAGAATTTAGATTTAAATAAAGCTGAAAATGTTCATCGTTAAAAAAAACAGGGAATATAATTTATACCAGGGGCTGAAAAATGTATAGTGTCAAATTGGAATCACAAAATTCAAACAAAGCAAATAGCACACTTTTATATAGTTTATTTTTACTTAAGTATAAGTGGAAGATGCAATATATACATGTTGGCATTTTGAATGTTCTCATCTTTGCATTAGAAAATGAAGTTAATATTGGCAAAGAAACTTGTGAATCAAAGCAATCTTTAAAGTAAAAAAAAAAAGAAAAGATATTTGGCCTGATTTACACTATGTATAACTACGGAATATGCTGAGGTACTGAAACACTCCATGGACCAATATTAGATCAGTTGTGCACAGACAGCAGCAACAACATACAGCCTAACAAAAAACAAACACGCATACGACATTTCTCTGCACTGACCTGGTTTGTAGTAGCGATCGAGAATGGATAGAGTGAGAAAGGCTCCGTAGCCGTGGGCAGCGAAGGGGGCCTTGGCCAGGGAAGATAGGTAGTCCATGTAGAAGAGACCTGGGCCATCTGTGTCATCATAGCCCGCCAACAACAGGTTCACATGATATGGTGTCTGGAGATGGAGGAGGAAGAGAGTGGAGGTATGTAAACTAGAGACTGAAGTGTTGATGAAACTGCTTTGAAGCCACTTTAACAGCAACTCCCTGGTACATGCACCATGTTGACAGAGCGTCTTATCTTAATCACGGCATCATCTAACATGGTGGTGAAAACACAGCAATAGGTTTGAAACTACTGTAAAAACAATCAGTGAATCAAATTACATTCACTTTTTAAATAATAAATAATAAATAGAAAGGACAAACTCAAAAATAGGACAGAAATCACAGGTCCTACAGTTTGAAAAGGACGACAATTACATAAATTTTATTTGGGAAACTTAATATGGACTCCTTGGCTATTTTTAATATTGAATCAGCCAATCACATTGTAGCAACAATGTGCAGTTTGGAAAGTAGACGTGGAAGTTTGAGATTGGACTTGATACACTAAGGCTATTTTGAAAAAATACAAAACAATACATACTGGTGAGCGGATTTGCAGCTGGATTTGTAAATATGAGAAGGCAGAATTCCTACATTTTCAGCGTAGATGCCACTTGATGTAGTACGACTAGAACTATTCTAAAAAAAATGTCTTCCATCACCCAAGAGTGAGAAATCTTACCACTTGAAAAGTACAACTTCTCAACTCCTTCCAAATAAATTGCTCTTAATTATCGACTTTTTCTACCTTGGCGCAGACGCGGAGTGACGCACAGTGGCAACATTAACACGGCATAAACAACAGAGAGAGAGTGAGAGGAGGGGGCTGGAGAGTGATGGAGGGATAGGAAAGGTGAAAGGGTGTTACAGGACAGAGGAGGTGTGTGTGTGTGTGTGTTCTTGTGCAGGAGCAAGGTGTCACCGGCTGTGTGACATCTGCTGGGAGTCAGCACCCCCTGTTGCTCCCTCCATCCCTCAATGATCCTCCCCTTTTTTCACTCCCCCCCATCCCACAATTCTCCCTCCCTCTCCACCGCCTTCAACCCTCGTGCCCTGGAGAAGTGCCAGGGCTCATTAAAAACTTCTAAAGTCGTTCCTCTTTTGCTCCCTTTACCCCCCCACCCCCTTTTTTAAATTACATCTTTTACGCTCCAAGCCTCTTATCCCCTCTCTTCCTCCAAAACACTAATTTTCTCCAGTCGTTTTTTTGCAAGCCCCTCTTCCTCCATTTATTAAAGCCAGACAATTTTCAAAGCGTTTCACAGCACAGCCTGAAATTTTTTTTTGCATGTAGTGTGTGATGGAACAAGAAAAATGTAACATGTCACGCAGAGAGAGGCAAATATGATCCAATGACGCCAGGAGAGCTGTGAACTGCACACCTGCCCTCTCATTTCTATTTAACTCACACACAACATGCTTATTTCTGTGACGTACGTGTGTGTGTGTGTGCGTGCGCGTGTTCCGGCCGGGCCGTGTTTGTCACAAGGGTAGTGATGATCGTTATGTTCCCTGTGGACTGGAGTCGGCTTTGGTGTACATATGTGTGTGGGATAACGATGGATTTTGAATAGACACAAATGCAAGTGAGAAAGGGAAACAGTGTGTTTGTGAGTACACACCAGGGGTGTGACTCTCAAGATGAATATCTTATTGTGCACGTGTGTGTGTTTTAATTCCTCTGTGAGCTTGCGAATGCCCCGGTGGCGTCACCCCCACCCACCACACACCTGCCTCACTGGTTACAATGTAACAATAATACTGACTTGGCATCAAAATAACCTTCCCATGTCACCTCAGCCAGGCACCTTGTTTAGGGCCCTATGATTTCCGTGTTAACGGAATCGCGGACGGAATCGCGGAATTGGCCAATAAAAACGGAATCTAATGTTAAACGCGGAATATCGCGGAAATTGACATAATGTGACTGAAATGCTGTCATCGTGAGGAGAAGGAACGTTTGTCTGGAGAAATGTTCCGGGGAACGCTCATTCGTGGCACCACCCGTGCATCTCCTCACAAACACTCACCCGGCCAGGGTCTCCCCCAGTGCGTGTTGCTTGTTTATTTACTTTATATACACTTTTTTTTTCTAAACCGCGGAACAAGTGCGCTGCGCCCGCATGTAACCGGCGAGCGTCCCCTTGTCCAGGTGCCGATTGAAACCCAAGTCACACCATCAAATACGCCATTATTACGGTTATATTGTTATTGTCAATAAAGATGTTATATTTAGGAATGCACCGATAATTCGGCGGCCGAAACACGGCGAGTAAACTGTGGAACATGAAATGCTGGAAAGTCTCTGCGCAAAAGTGAAACTTATGAACTCCCCGCGACTTTCACTTCACAGCAGAGAACATTCTCTCTCTTTGAACAGTTAACTAAAGACATCGGCTCATCTGATGCATCTGTTATTCCCTTAATTGCAGAGTTGTAGGGGTAATATTGCGTGTAGAGAAACGATCCAGTCGGATACGGAGAAGCGCACGGCGCAGGAGAGGGAGAACAGTACAGCGCAGGGGCGGTGCGCAGAAATCCGTCTGCACCAGATGAGGGGGCACTACCACTTTTTTATTTATGTTAATTATTTTACTTTTAAATGTGACCAGCATTGCATGGCTTGTTTTAAGATTCACTTGCATTTACTTAATTAGGATTTAACTTAAGTCAAAACAATTGAACAATTGAGAAGTCAGTGGATTCAAGAAGAAAGTTGCATTTCAGTGGACATTTTATTCACTGACACAAAAAGCACACATTCTATGGTGGTAAAGTAAGTATAAAAGGTAAAAAAAACAGAATAAAAAATAAATAAAACGGAAAAAACGGAATTCTAAAAAATTAAAACGGAAAAAACGGAATTTGGAAAAAAATAAAACGGAATTTGGAAAAAAATAAAACGGATTTCATAGGGCCCTACTTGTTAACCCTGCCACCTGAACTCACACCAAGGTTCTCATGCAAACAATGCACATAGTATTTTTTTTTTTCTTCTCGCACGCTCAGCCACACAAGGCAAAATGCAGTGTTTTGCTGAACAAAAGACACACCTGTGTGCACGCGTTACTACCGTCGTCTTCAGCAGAGACAAACCAGACCCAACTGGTTTTCAAGGAGCCGTCTTGACATTTTGGGTACTGTCACTTTGAAGAGAGTTATACGGATACTTCCGTCACATCTGTGGTAATACTGTATATAGCGGACGAAATTTGGCAAGGGAACTTGTAACTGGAACTGTCAAGGGCTGGACTCTCTGCACTGACCCCACACCCTTGTGCAGGTCCCAAGCCTGAATAATTGGGAGGGTTGCGTCAGGAAGGGCATCTGTCACAAAATCTCTGCCAAAACTAATATGCTACCTCGGTGATCCACTGTGGTGACCCCTTGAGAGGATGAAGCCAAAAAAATAAATAATAATAATTATTTGGTTACCAAATGGACCAGAACTGGGTGGGGAAATCTTAGTCTAGGCAACAGTCTGACACATGTCAATGTAGTGAAATAGGATTAAAGGTCCACTGTGTAAGAACGGGTGATACCCAATGGTGAGAATACAAACTGCAACACCTCCGCCAAGCAAGTTTTTCCCTTAGTGCGTCAGGGAACTAGAGTGTCTTCAACATTTGCGTTTTTGATTCATTAATTGTGTATTGATGCAACTCTAGTGTTTCTTGGTTTTGGAGCTGTTGGTGTGGAATTCTTTTGTTAAGACAGAGACATAGAAGATGTATAATGTCTTTATGCTAATGGACAGAAGAGTGAAATCAATCTCCTCATCCAACTCTGGTCAAGAAATGTTGAACTATTCCTTAAGGGTAGCACATTCAGAACAAAGGCAGCAGCTTTGGCTGCGACACAAATTAAGGTCATGTTGCGACTACACCACCACAAACTCATCCCCTATCTCCTCTTCCACGTTCCAGCATTCCCTCCCCTCTTTCTTTCCTTCCTTCCCTCTCATCCCTCCCCCTATTTTTGTACTCCGCCCTGGGGCATGTTCTCTTTATTGGCATTTCTTCTCAATCTGCTTGTATTAATTGTTCATCTGTGCAGGAGCAGGGGAGCTGCATGCAATATGGCACCAGTAATTATTTGCGCCCACTGTGTGCTACAAAATATTTTACAAACCCATATGGGGCCAGCTGTGGATCACCGCAGCACAGAGGCTAACTGTTGCTGTGGCCTTACAAAAAAAGAGCTTTATTTACCAAACCATACATGGAGTTCAAATCTAACAGACAGAAAACGTTTCATCATCACCTGACAGCAGCAAACAACCACATATTTACACAAAAACAGGAGACTGCGAGGCTTTTACATGAAATGTGATATTTATAAATTCTCTGCCTCTCGCAGATTTTTTGTTGTTTGTTTGTTTTAATTTCACAAACAAACCAATGCTGTTCAACTTTTTTTCTCTTTATTTTTACCTCAGTGGTGAACCTGTCAATTCTGTATCAATTAATTTAATCTGTATTCATTTAATATACAACTATATCAGTGCACATAAAACAGGAGAAACAAACAGAATCAGAGCTGGAGCTGAATTTCTATGCCCCCGAAACTTTGCAGTTGTTGTTTTGTTCTGAATTTCATGTGTATCATTACTGATATTCATGCGGCAGAGTCGAGGCCTCAGGTGATTACACTTACCGCTAGTGTGTGTGTGTGTGCGCGAGAGTGTTTTTTCTTTGTCTGCTCTCTAAAGCTTGAGTGAATACAGTACTCCAGAGGTTAGAGGAGTTGTTTTTCTGGACAGCGGGCTGGTAAAGTACAACAGGCTTAAAGCCCAATTTATACTCCTGCGTAAAGTGCTCTGCGTAGCTACGCAGAGTCCTCTGCGTCGACGCAGAACCTGTCGAAGAGCCTCTGCGTCGTCTCCGGGTGCACGGAATATTTTTTAAGTGTCCGTCACTCCGTCAAGGGACTACGGAGACGGCAAGAGCTGCGATTGGTCCTCAGGACAGGCCGAGCTAAGCTGCTCTGTGCCGGCTCTCAGTGCGCTCCGGGCGTCCTGACAGAGGCGGAGCTGATCCCCGCCGATAACGCCGCTGCCGAACTATAAATACGTCATATCTTAACACACACAGCACATGTTTAGACTCTAAATGGCCAATTTCTCGCCTCAAATTATCTTAAAACTGCGTTCCGTGACACAGAAAAGTGAGAAACGGCCACTTTTTCAACAACAACAGTCTTTCTCTCTCTTTCTTTCTCGGACGCCATTGCTCACTGTAGCCAGAAGCACAACAACCTTGCGCAGCGACCCCTACTGATCGGGCGGGAAATTGCAGCGAGTGTCCGTCACCACGACGCAGAAGTATAAATGCTCGAGGCGTCTCCGTGGTGACGCAGACGGATAACGCATACGCAGTCGGAGAAGTATAATGTGGCCTTAACTCTGCTCTTACATGAGCTGCTGACGTTAACTAACCTCCTGGAGGTCAGAAGACACTTGGGTAATTTCATCTGTAATTGATCCTGCAGGAAAGAGGCCATTAGAACTAACAATATACAACTGATTAATTTATCAGTCAGTACTTGTTTTAACCCAAGGGTCTGGACATGCTGGCGGGATTATGGGATGGTTTGGTTTGTGTGTTAGGGGGTCATTATGATTATTTGTGATCATTATCTTGCCTTTCTGTCTGGGTTAAATTTACATCTGCAATGATTTAATCAGATTAATTAAAACATATGCAGTCAGCTGCTTCCCCAGACATGAAGTGAGAGAGGCTGTAAGTTGAATTTTCTCGAAGACAGCAAATGAGCTTAATCCATGTCTGAGAGACAAGCCTGTAGGCTCATATATCATCTATGCTGCACATAGCATACATCATTTATGGACAACAACAAGTTCACCTTTAACCTTTTTTTGTCTTATCTTTATAAGGAATGTTTGTCTCCATAACTCTATACTACATATAAATGGACACTAAAAAAAGAGATTCCTTTCAAAATGGGAGAAACTGTAGGTTTTGATTAATTTTTAAGTGTTATGGCTTCTGTCTCCACAAATGGAGGATGTCCTCCTTTTCTGTTGGTTCAAATCCTCATAAAAAAAGAAATTTGTCTTTATGTGCCAAAAGGTATCTATAACAGAGACCGTAGCTTAATTGCCGTTGAAAATAAACTAACCAAAAACCATAAACTAACCAAAAATGTAATTCCCAGCATCAGAAGTAATTCTAGCTGGTTTAAGGTGACATACATACTTTAAAAAGATAATTATTGGCTTAAATTAGGTAAAAGAAAAGCCAGACTGAAATTGTTTCTACCTTATGATAACTTCTCCTGCAATTGTATTCAATACCAAACAGCTGAAATTTTTGGCCGTCGATTTCTTTCCTTGTTTCACATTCAGATGGACAACACACATTACATATTCTACAGATTCAGAATGTTCTGTGTGTGTGCGTATGGGGGGACGACGCCATAAAAAACTGTTTATACAAAATAATTTGCAAATGTCCGTGTTCTCTGGAGATTGATGAATGTGAAAAGAACATAGCTGGAGGAAGGTGTGGGATGATGCACAGGAGAAACTGCTACTCCAACACTTTCTGCAGCACTCCTGAGAACATGGCATTGGTGATTCCTGCACTTGTAAAACCAAATTCATAACCGCGAGGCACAAATATAGCGATACAGCTACAACTTATGACAAGACTTGAATATAAATGTTATCCTCCACAACATGTACAGTACAACCTTGACTGAATAACACAATCCTATAGGTCCCTCTGTGTGCATGCTTATTGTAATCATGTGCATTTTGACTCGTTGTCTTTCTCACACTGTGTGGTGTTGTCTACTGGGCCCGCTTGTTCTCCCCCAGGACCCCCACTCCTCCTCCTCCTGCTGCTGCTGCTCTATCCCTATCCCCCGTTCGATGTGTCCCACATTCCCTTCTCTGCCGCACTAATTGTTTTTTGTAATTATTTTTACCCTTCTGCTATTGTGACAGGCAGCGGCTGCACTACTCTTAACAAATTAGTGCAAAAGATGCATTGAATTGAAGATAAATGGAGCTGAGAGCACATGCAAGCAACAAGAAAAACTATATGTTAGGAGAAGAAATTAATTACAATTCCAAGTAGTTTCTTGATTTTTTTTTTGTAAAAAAGGAACATACCATTTTCTTTTTATGATAAAACCATGGTTGATGACATAATGTATATAACATAATATTGAAATTACTGTCACACGATCAATAAAAGCAACAACTCTTCACAAATTAGCTGGAACAGCGACATGTTTGTCTATTGTGGCTGGTTATTTTTTGCTATAAATTGTTTAGGCACTAAAACTTTAAAAGTTGTACTGCAAATGAATTGATTTATCATTAGGAATGACAAATTGATCACCATTTGAACACTAATTGGTTGTGGCCTTACAATGTATCTGAACAGTTCCAATTCAAACAAGACCCAGAGTTCAAATAAATCAACAGATACTTAATTTAGGGATGTTGTTGTCAGTATGTTTAACATACAGTACAAAAGTCAACCCATAATTTAGCTACAGCACTTACTTATACAGCAAAGCAAATTCACAAAATAAAAAGTGACACAAGCGAGGGATACGTGTGCCAAGTGAATCACAACTATATTTATAATCAATAAAAGTGTAACAAAAACTTATTTTTTTTGGGGACGCCTGAAAAATCTCCTGTGGGCCCCAACATATTGCTGATGCATAAAACCATTCATACTCATTATTGACACCTCTTGGCAAGTTGTGGTCATCTCTTAAGGCCACATTATACTTCTCCGACTGCGTATGCGTTATCCGTCTGCGTCACCACGGAGACGCCTCGAGCATTTATACTTCTGCGTCGTGGTGACGGACACTCGCTGCAATTTCCCGCCGATCAGTAGGGGTCGCTGCGCAAGGTTGTTGTGCTTCTGGCTACAGTGAGCAATGGCGTCCGAGAAAGAAAGAGAGAGAAAGACTGTTGTTGTTGAAAAAGTGGCCGTTTCTCACTTTTCTGTGTCACGGAACGCAGTTTTAAGATAATTTGAGGCGAGAAATTGGCCATTTAGAGTCTAAACATGTGCTGTGTGTGTTAAGATATGACGTATTTATAGTTCGGCAGCGGCGTTATCGGCGGGGATCAGCTCCGCCTCTGTCAGGACGCCCAGAGCGCACTGAGAGCCGGCACAGAGCAGCTTAGCTCGGCCTGTCCTGAGGACCAATCGCAGCTCTTGCCGTCTCCGTAGTCCCTTGACGGAGTGACGGACACTTAAAAAATATTCCGTGCACCCGGAGACGACGCAGAGGCTCTTCGACAGGTTCTGCGTCGACGCAGAGGACTCTGCGTAGCTACGCAGAGCACTTTACGCAGAAGTATAAATTGGGCTTTAATCCTAACCGTGTGTTTGGACTACAAGAGGAAGCCAGTGTACCCACAGAAAACCCACACTTTCACAGTGGACCAGTAGACATGTACCTTAATCTCACGTGTGCCTTACATTGTGCTGCAAGTTTGCCTCTTTGGTCTCAAATAACAGCCTTCTAAATGAAGCACAAATGTATTACAGTTATTACAGGTATGTGTGTGTGCTGCTAAAGGCTCAGGTGTTGCCATGAAGTCTCTGAGGGGAATAAGTCATGACTCCCAACAAGCTGACAAATGTGCCTGCCTCTGTCAAAATGCATCTACTTACAAACACACAGGTACAATTACAGGTGACATCTGATTCCCACCTGAACTTGACTGCGACACCTCTATCACCATGACCACAGCTGTGTACTGTGTACAGCATCGAGACAAAAAAAGGCCTCTGCAGTGATTGTTTTCATTCTTTGTTTTTAGCCACTAATGCATTTCAAACAAAAATTTAAACATACTGCTGATATACATACAGTGAATTTTGCTGCAATTTGAATTAAGCATTATTTTAAATAATGGAAATTAGCCTGTGAGGCCATCATTAGTTCCCTTGGGCAAAATGAGACTGAAAATGCTACAGGATGTAATTAAATTTAAACAACAAAATTAAAATATGTATAGGTATACTTGCTTAACACCCGACAATGAATATGCATAACTCAGAGGATGACCACTGGTGCAAGGGATTAATTAACTTCTGTTTTTTTAAACTGAGAAAAGACAGGAGAATACAGACGTTATAATTATTTGACTTAGAAAAGACTAACGGATGAAATGGGAAAATTAAAGATAAAGAAGGAACAACTTTGCAAAGTGGATTTACATTTGTGGAGATGAACACTGCACACTGGACTGCGGTGTTTGTGGTGTGAATAAAACTGTGATGCCAAGATTGAAGATAACCCAGTATATTATGAAAAAACACAAATGACAGAAGTATTTATTGTTGAAATTAAATAATTTTGTTGGATGCCTTTTTTTTTTGGCACAGCAACTATATTTATGTTCAAATTAATGTGGCAATTAAATTCTCTTAATCTTGACCACCATTTCAGCTCATGACAATCATGAAATGATCAGCTGTGTTGATTTCAGAGGATTCTCAATAATATTGCATGTACAAATCATCTGAATATACACTTACATTTCCTTTATCAAAATTTAAAAGCTATAATTTGTAATGCTTTAAGAAATCTGGCCCACTAAGATTATTTATGTTGTGTGACTGTGAGGTTCAACCCCTAAACGCCAAAGAAACACTGAAATAAAAGCTACAAGTATTATTTTTATGGATCATAGTTCCTTAACAGACAGCAAAAAGTGCAGTATTTACATAAATTCAGTGCCAAAGGGGAACAAACTATGCATTATTTCTATTACATGTGCCAGGTAAAACGAACAAAATATTTTCTGCACTTTATTATGCTTTTTTTCTTTTTTCAGGGTCTCTGCAGGTTTCAACAAGTCAAACTCTTTAAGACTTTTTTAAGACCATAATGAATACAATTTACTAATTTCACACCCATACTGACAAAAAAGTACCAAAGCCATGAAGGAAAATTGGAGCAAAAAATCTTTGAACTTGCAATTCGGCTTAGCTGTGGGCTTTCTAGCACATTAGATAGTGGTGCTCGATAAATTCTCACCAGGCAGCACAGGTGGCCTACTTTAGTTCCGTGTTGTTACGTTATCGCATTCTCAAAAATAGAAAAATTTCAAAGCGAGACTGAAGTTTATGCACGTTTTAAATAAAAGTAACGTTAATAGACCTTTCGATATTGCATTTAAGACATTTTATGAGATTGTAGGAAAATGTAAGACATTTTAAGCCCTTAAATTCAAATTATTGGATTTAAGACTTTTTAAGACCTCGCGGATACCCAGTTTTTAAACTATAACCATACATACTCATTATATTATGCTATACTGCTTTAAGGATGGTAGGAGTTTTCAATGTATTGTAAAAAGACAGCTTTGATCTATTGAAGACAGTTAGGAGCTGGTTTTGCTTCAGTTTGCACAGTATATGAATTCCATATAAATTAATTCTACTACTGAAAGTTGCATGGTCGGTGGTAGAACATTTAGCTACCAGGCTCCTCTCCTGTGGAACCAACTTCCGCTTTCAGTCAGACAGTCTGACTCGGTCTCTGCCTTTAAGGTGAGACTGAAAACCTACCTTTTTAACATAGCCTATAGTCGAAGCTAGATCAGGTATGTCCTGATAAGAATAGTCTATCTTATGCTGCCATAGGCTTAGACTGCTGGGGGAATTTCCCATCATGCACTTAGAATGAGCACACAGACTTTGCACGAGCCACACTTTCTCTACCCCGTCCTCGATTTTTCATCCCTCACCACTTACCTGATGTACCCCCATGAGATGTAGCACATAAATCTACATATAGCACATCTCTAACTGATTTTAATCTCTTACAGTTCTGCTGACACCAGTGAACGACATGAGGTCAGGACAGGAAAGAAGACTCCGTCATCCTCAAGTCTCTGACCACAACAGTCTTCACTACAGGCTGTGATAAACCCAGTGATCCAGATGATCCTGGCATTTAAAGACTTTTTTTTTTTCACTTTTTATTCTTGTCATTGTGTATTGTATGTTTTGGGTAACATCTATTGCACGTCTGTCCGTGCAGGGAGTGGATCCCTCACCTGTGGTTCTCCCTAAGGTTTCTACCCTTTTTCCCTTTTACAAGGGTTTTTTTTTTTTTTTTTCCTGGTAGTTTTTCCTTACCCTGGTCGAAGGTCTAAGGACAGAGGATGTTACCAACCCTGTGAAGTCCCGTGAGACAAACTATGTTTTGTAAACTGTGGGCTATATAAATAAAGATTGATTGATTGATTGATTTGAATATGTTATTGATTTTAGCAAAATCCCAAATGGAAAGCATCCACCATTCATTCCCATAGTGCTGATTTACTATATGTGATAAGCACAAGTTATTCAGTTGTAGCCAGTTTCCCTCTGAATAAATGGATTGTGTTTCAGGAATAGTTACCCTGCTCCGAAGGTAGTCTGCAAGGTTCTTCCGTGTGAAGTTCGCTGCTGCTGCTGGACTGAGCTCATAACCTGAGAAATAAGGATAGGAATATGGCATCAGAAAAAAACTTTGAGTGAATATTATTGAGCAAATGCACTTTTCTATAAAAGATACCATCGTTAATTACTGGGGCAGTAAAACAAAATAGGGCCTGTTTTGTTAAATCATTTGTTAAATTACATATTTTTCAAAATAGTGCATCAAAAATAATAATGTCATAATAATGTGGTCACACAGGCCTTTCGTAAATGAATGCAAAACAACACCCAGCACTGTTAAAGACTAGATCATTTGTAGGATTATGCCACAGCCACGTAATATTCAGAACTTCTGTAGTTCTTACCATTCCTCATTTTGTAAAGCTGGACATTCTTCTGGATGTACTCTGCAAACTGTACCGTGTCTCCAGCTTCTCCGACACACAGCATCAAAATCTTCTCACTGAGCTTGAACATTTTGTCATAGTCTAGAGAAAAAAAATACACAAATCACACGAAATTAATGATTTAATTGACGTACTGTAAATATCCTGAGCACCAGTTCCGTACACGTTAATGTGGTATTACTTTCACTTTCACTACTGTAAGCCAAAAACGGTTTTAAAAACGTTTACGACTCGACTAAATTAAAACATCGCGTACATGGACACTCGACGTGTATTATTACATGTTACTGGGATAATATAAAACTCAAACGTCACAGAATCAAAGCATAATGCTAGAGATTCATGTGCTACTTAGCATAGTGCATGATAGCGTATTTATTTAGCTCAAGACACAACCAGAAACCAACCAGAAACTGTGATTCAGTCGAGGTTGAAAGCAGTGTTGTAAATGTACAAATAACGTTATATAAGACGGGAAATAAATGGTGAGTACTTGTCAACTGAGAAAAATAAGATTTGTGTTAACTGAGCAAGCTGCTCAGTGGCTAATGCTAAGCTAACGCATTGTCATACCATGTTTCATTTGAATGATGGAGCTGGCTGCAATATTATCAGCGGCGACGAGGACAAAATCCCGTCCTTGGATCCCCAGCAAATATTCCATCTTCAATATAAGTCGTACGGTGAAATAATTATAAAATACTATCAAACCGCAGGTGCTTCTTAGCCGGTGATACACGGATTACACAGCAAAAGTTACTCAGTACATAGACAGCGCAGGCGAATGTCGTCACCGGAAAACACTATTTTGTCATTTCCGCGCGACAAAGGCGGGCGATTTGAGCGGACTCACCGAAACTAACACAGCAGCGTTTTTATTTTTGAAAATAAAAACGACAAATTACACAGTTAATGCGAACTGGATGTCCGCGCGAACGGCGGAACGCATCGATACAAAATGCCCGAGTCGAATAAGCTCGACGTCTCGCTGCGGAGACGGTCTCCGCGGTTGAGTTCTCCTCTACAGACTATCGTAAAAACGGATACGAAAGCGGCGCAGGGCCCTGTGGCTGTAAAACGCTCGATAACTGTGAGGAAAATTGCTCCCAGAAAAACAACTGCGCCATCGGAGCATAACAAGGAGAATACACCAAGGTTGTCAGAGAGCGATGACAGCCAGCAGAAGAAACACAGGGCGCCGGACCCGGTTCCCATTCGGACCCGCAGCAGCAGCTCCTCGAGTGGGAAGAAAGAGAAGAAGAAGGCCGCTATGCCCTCACCGATTCTGCCCTCATCACCGCCGCCCTCTCGCCCCCAACAGCCGGCGGTGGATCCAGAGGACGCGGTGTGGTCACAGAAAGTTCGCCGGTCCTACAGCAGGCTCAGTGACAAGTCATTCAGCAGCCCCGACTCAAAAGAGACTTTATTCGGCTTCGATAAGTTGCGCACCCCGGAGGTTTTCCAGAGAGTCCGACATTCCAAGGCAGATCTTGAAGGCTCTGAGTCCTTGTCTGGTCTCAACTCGTTCATGTCTATGCTCGAGGCGGACGACCGCGGTTCGGGTTTCCCCGAGCAGGATCCAAACATCCCCGGAGTGGCTGTGGCGAAGGAGAAGAAGAAGAGAAGGAGGAAGGTGCAGCAGATCGACACCACGGAGCTGGACGCACTGGCTGCAGAGATGAACGCAGTGTTCGAAGAAGCAGATGAGTTTGATCTGGTTGTGGAGTAAAATATTAAAAACATGACACTTGGACAAACTAAAGGAACGATTCTCTCATTGTGGCATGTTGATTTTCTCACGGACATGATGGAATATTAGTTTTTGGGAGTGTTTTGTATCCATCGGAGACGGTTTTTTTGTATATTGGAAGTTCCTTACAATGTACATGTTTCTTTGACGTTTGCTGTTTTGCTCTTAATGGTGAGGTTTAGATCCTTTATGTAGACAGACGAGTGTTGTTTTGATTCCAAAGTGACTACTAGTAGTTAGATAAGTAAACCAAAAACATGTTCCTTTTTCCTATTGAATGTTAACTCTAACAATGAATAAATAAGTTAACAATCTGCAGTCATTTCTGACTGATGGTTGTTTTAGTCACATTTCAAGCAAAACAAAGTGCCACATACTCTGTTGATTCATGCCTCTCAGACATGGTAATCCATTGTGTTTCTTTAGGATATTTCATATTTGACATAGATAGTAGTGTTTCTGATACAAACCAGATAATGACAATAATCTGTGTAAGACACTGCTATGAAAACCAGTACTGGTTGCGTAATATAGTCACATTTGAATCTTAATCAGATTATGATGTCCTGATTAATTGTTTGCAGCAGTGGACGTAATCTAGAACACAACAAGTCATTATCACAATTATCAGCAGTTTAAATCAAACATTTAAACTGCAATATAAATGCAACAGTCCCTCACAAAGTAATGTAAACATTATAACCAGAATAATATCTCCTTCAGAACAAGGTCAGGATGGATTATCTGTCTTCATTTACATGTAGCCATGATAAACTGAATAACTCTGGTTTAACTCTGGACGTCATACTTTGTATTAATTAATAATGAGAATATATATATGCCGCCCTAATTATCCTTACTTTTTACCTTGATTTAGAGTGATTAAACTCCATTTGTATGCTTGTTTATAAACAGGCTTTGACCATGTTTACTGTCTCCAATTTGTACTGGTTGATTGTTCAGAAGATCCACTGTGGAAGACAAAACAGTTTAAACGGTCTGAAGTTAATAAAAGAATAGTTCCACTCGGGAGTTTTGTCTTTTATAACTTGAACTAGCATTACCCTTTCATAGTGTCTTCTGATTCTCAAAAGACTATTAGATGGCGTTTATCTATGCTTGATGGTTTGTATAAATGTATTGGAGAATGAGTTTTAAATGTAAATAAATCACCTTTAATAACCGACCATACCAACATATTTACAGGTTATTTAAATCACTCCAATTTCACTTTTTTCCTTTTTTTTAAAGCAATGTTTGGTTTTTGTGACTGATTTTAGTGATACTACTATCAACAAAAGACGTTCAGAGTATATATATATATATATATATATATATATATATATGTACAGTTAGGCCCATAAATATTTGGACATCGGCACAGTTCTCTTTATTTTGGCTCTATACACCACTACAATGGATTTGAAATGAAACGAACAAGATGTGCTCTAACGGTACACTTTCAGCTTTAATTTGAGGGCATTTACATCCAAATCAAGTGAACGGTGTAGGAATTACAACACTTTCTATATGTGCCTCCCACTTTTTAGGG
This sequence comes from Microchirus variegatus, assembly GCF_963457635.1. Classification (NCBI taxonomy): domain Eukaryota; kingdom Metazoa; phylum Chordata; class Actinopteri; order Pleuronectiformes; family Soleidae; genus Microchirus; species Microchirus variegatus. The sequence goes on from NC_139814.1 coordinate 9,015,967, forward strand.
GACCAAAAGTAATTGGACAAACTAAACAATCATAAATCAAACTTTCATTGTTTAATTCTTGGTTACAAATCCTTTGCAGTCAATTCCAGCCTGAAGTCTGGAAGGCATAGACATCAACAGACACTGGGTTTCATCCCTGGTGATGCTCTGTGAGGCCTCTACTGACACGCTCTTCAGTTCATGCTTGTTCTTGGGGCATTTTCCCTTCATTTTCAACAAGTGAAACGCATGCTCAATCAGATTCAGGTCAGGTGATTGACTGATAACATTCCATATTTGCCTTAAAAAACTCTTTGGTTGCTTTTGCAGTTTGCTTTGGGTCATTGTCCATCTGCACTGTGAAGCTCCGTCTAATGAGTTCAGAAGCATTTGGCTGAATATGAGCAGATAATATTGTTGGACTTCAGAATTCATCCTGTTGCTTTTGTCAGCAGTTACATCATCAATAAATACAAGGAAACCAGTTCCATTGGCAGCCATACATGTCCACGCCATGACACTACCACCACCATGCTTCACTGATGAGGTGGTATGTTGTGGATCATGAGCAGTTCCTTTCCTTCTCCACACTCTTCTCTTCCCATCACTGTGGTACAAGTTGATCTTGGTCTCATCTGTCCAGAGGATGTTCTTCCAGAATTATAACGGCTTTTATAGGTGTTGTTTGGCAAATTCTAATCTTGTCTTCCCGTTTTTGAGGCTCACCAATGGTTTACATCTTGCGGCGAACCCTCTGTACTCACTCTGGTGAATTCTTCTTTTGATTGTTGACTTTGAAACACATACACCTACCTCCTGGAGAGTGTTTTTGATCTGGCCAACTGTTATGAAGAGGTTTTTCTTCACCAGGGAAATAATTCTTCTGTCGTCCACCACAGTGGTTTTCTGTGGTCTTCTAGGTCCTTTGGTGTTGCTGAGCTCACTGGTGCGTTCTTTCTTTTTAAGAATTTTCCAAACAGTTGATTTGGACACACCTAATGTTTTTGCTATTTCTCTGATGGGTTTGTTTTGATTTTTCAGCCTAATGATGGCTTGCTTCACTGACAGTGACAGCTCCTTGGATCTCATATACAAAGTTAACAGCAACATATTCAAAATGCAATTGTCACTCCTGGAATCAACTCCAGAACTTTTACCTGTGTCATTGAAGATGAAATAATGAAGGAATAGCCCACAATTGTCCATGAAATAGCTTTTCAGTCGATTGTCCAATTACTTTTGGTCCCCTAAAAAGTGGGAGGCACATATAGAAAGTGTTCTAATTCCTACACCGTTCACTTGATTTGGATGTAAATATTAAAATTAAATTAAAATTAAATTAAAAAATCAAATTAAAGCTGAAAGTGTGCAGTTAAAGCACATCTTGTTTGTTTCATTTCAAATCCATTGTAGTGGTGTATAGAGCCAAAATAAAGAGAACTGTGTCGATGTCCAAATATTTATGGGCCTAACTGTATATATATATATATATATGTATAAATATATATATATATATATATATATATATATACATATGCTTTAAAATTGATTTGTTGAGCTGAAATAGTTGAGGTTGACGCTCTCATCCATTATTACTGAGTAAACATGATTGGGGTCTAATATGAAGCTGCTGGTGGAGTCTGTTGACTAACAACACAGTCCTGTTCACAGTCTCTAGTGACGACGACGATGAGGCAGACTGAATAAGTGCGTGGATGATCAGTCTGCCTTTAATGAGAATGGTGGACAGGTAGAAAGACTTTCCTCCAGAGTCTCTTTAACTGGACGTGTTGCATAATTTACACTAACAAGGACCCACCTGTATGTGTGAATGTAAACACAGAGAACCACCAGTGTAGATCAGAGCACTCTCTGTGGCAGAATAATTGATTCATAAGAACAATTACTGCCAACACAGTGCGGGGCAATAACAGGGTTTCTCTTTAGTGTTTCCTTTGATTTCATCACCATGTATTATATTTAAAGTTCTATTGCTCAGCAGTAATTATGGCTCTCAAAACTGGAACAGAATGTTTATTTTACTGATTTCTGCAGGTACAAAAATGTAACAAATATGAAAAAGCAACTATACACAGGCACATTTTACCCTCGTGATATTATTACATAGAGGTTTTGGGAGACACATGCACTCATTATTAAGTATGTACAGTAGGTAAATCACAAATCAAATTACTATTATGGCCATTGTAACAAGGTTCCTGGACTAATGTTCGTTTTTTTGGGGCCTCACTGTTTTCCCTGTCCTGGCCAGGTTCATCATTTCTTCTGACCCCAGAAAGCAACCACAAGATTATGTGGAGGAGGATTAGGGCCACATCTGAAATTTAACTCAGAATTCAGACCAAAAATGGCAGAAAATCTGATATTTTTTCTCTGGTGTCACACACACTGATGAATGAATGAAATTAGTAATTGAAGAAGAACCATGTTTATTGGTTTCAGCTTTGTATTTCTGATAAAAAATAACGCTCTTTGTAGTTAAATTCTCCAACCCACAAGCTGGAGGCCTCCACCATAGCTAATATTTTACTTTAATTCACTACATTTGTTAAACAATCAGATTATTGAGTCCCTGTGTGTCCGTGGCTCACGTTTAATCAACCCCCTGTTGTTAAAAACCGCCACAGCTTTCACTGTGACACAGTACTATCAGGCAGAATCATGATAAATAAACCATGAGGATCCATATTTAAATGATGCACATTGTCGTGGAGGATGCTGACAAGTATATATTCACCTGTTAGAGAGAGAGAGAAAAGAAAATCCCATGAATAAGCTATGAAGTCAGATGTTTACCTCTGCTTAGACGTGTGTGAATGAGGACGAGGCACGCAGAGAAATAATGAGTGAGTGAGTGAGTGTGTGTATGTGCGCGAGTGTGTTTTTGAGCGTGTCGCATATATAGTGAGCGAGAAAATCCACAATTTGCTCATGCATTTGTTTTCTTCCTTAGGTGCCATTTCATCTTCATCCTCTTCATTTGACATTTCAGCTCCTGAGGAGAGGAGACATTTTCTTGTCTGAGTTTTTTTTTTTTTTTTTTTTTTGCAGACACACACATATTGAGGCTTGACTTAGGTATAGTTTTAACAAGGTGCTCATGTGTACTTTATACTAAGACTGAAACCAAGTGAAGAAGGAGGGTTCTTTTGAGTTGCCACTGCCAGAAACTGTTATTGATTCACACTACTGCTGCTGCTGCTGCTGCTGCTTTGGAGTCTGTTCACTTTTTGGGGGAGGTTGGATGTTTTACATGCCCCCCCCCACCACCACCACCACACACGCACGCACATGCACCATCACCACCACATTTCACTCTCGGCAGTTGTCGCTGGTTCAGCTTGACTGCTTCGTTAGGGCTCATCATTTGCATTCAGATTAATTATCTAATTACCGACAAATGTCCGGCGGCCACCCCACACTCCGGCTCGTCAGCTCTCAGCCTGTAATTATTTTAATCATTTACTTTCATCTGGAGCGTTCCTGCCATACTCCTGTGTTTAGAGGCCATTCTTAATTACCCTGCCAAGACACTCTTTTCATGAGAGGGAAGGAGGGATAGAGGGAGGCGAGGGGTGGTTTTGGGGGAGAAGAGAGAGAGCAACTGGGTGAGGGAAACGTCTGTGTGTGTGTGTGTGTGTGTGTGTGTGTGTGTGTGTGTGTGTGTGTGTGTGTGTGTGTGTGTGTGTGTGGGACCAATAGGGACATGATCCAGAAGCTGTGACAGCACAGAAGAAGCTCCCCACACTGCTGCTGGATGCTCTTTCCTCTCTTTTCTTTTTCCTTTCTTTTCCCCATCCACCCATCCCTACCACCTCCCCCAACCAACCAACTTCCTCATCTCCCTTCCCCAACAGACACACACGCACACACACACACACACACACACACACACACACACACACACACACACACACACACACACACACACACACACACACACACACACACACACACACACACACTCCCACCCCCTCGTCGACTCCACGCCCTGCTTTTCTTCCACCGTTACACTTCCTCCCTTTTTCCCCCCTTTATCACGAGCACACACAGGAATCGCCCGTGGGCTTCAGTGCTCTGACTGCTAATACACTCACACACACACACACTCACACACACACACACACGCACACACACACAGGCAGACAACAGTGTCACGCGCCCTGTTTGTGGCACTCGTCACATCTTTCCACTATCTGCCTAGAAAATCTATACTCCTCTCTGCTCATCTGTCTGTTCCCGTCTCCCCTCTCTTCTGTCTCTCATCCATCCATTCCTCCCTCTGTCCATCCGACCTGCATGGCTGCACTCTACATGTCCATCCACATGCTGTCTGTTATCCTCCATGTCCATCCCTCTTTTTCTCTTTCCCTTTTTTTCCATTCCAGTATTTGGACAGCCACACATCAGGCCTGCTGCTCCCTGTCCTCCATGAGGGTCATCTGTCTCTCTCTCTCTCTCCCCTACTTCTCATCCTCCTCTTCCTCCACCAGTGTGACTGCCTCATAATGATGCTCTCACTCAACCCTAAAGCCACTCACCCTTCTCCCCGACTGCTCTTGTTAAGAAAAATAAGAGTGAGGGGGGAATGAGAGAAAGAGAGAGCGAAGGAGAGATACAAGCTCTGTAATTGGGCTCTTGAATATTTAAGTGGCTGGGGATGAAAGTTTAATGAAAAGATGATTATCTACCAGTTTATCACCACCACCGTTTCATATTTCATTCTCATGTTCTCGTTTCCAGCCTCCTTGTCCATTTGGCGGCTGTAGATACAGCGTTTATGATCCAATGAGCTGGAAAACACTGAGAAGATGGAGGAGACGCTTAAAAAGAGATGCATCAGGGAAAGCATTTAGAAACAAGAGTCCTGTAATGTTGGTTTGTCCTCTGTGTTTTGTACACAATTGTCCGGTTTGACAGATGTAACTAATTGAGCTACAGTAAAGTGTTAGATTATGCTCCACAAACTGTTGAAGAAGAGATGTTTTCAACATTTTGAGACCTGTATGATGCTATGTTGAGTTAAGAGAAGTTCATTAAAGTTGGGGAAAAAGTGAACAAACCACAGAGTCAGCAACTTTGAAGTGAACTAAACCAAACCAAATTATTATGTATCAACCAGAAAACAACTTGTAATTTCCACCACTGATTTAAACTCTTTCTCTTCATTTTCATTTTCATTTTGAATTTGATTGCTTCGTTAGTTAAGGAGTAAAGGCCACATTATACTTCTCCGACTGCGTAATGCGTTATCCGACTGCGCAACCACGGAGACCCCTCGAGCCGTCATACTTCTGCGTCGTGGTGACGGATACACGATGCAATTTCCCGCCCAGTCAGTAGGGGTCGCTGCGCAAGGTTGTTGTGCTTTTGGGTACAGTGAGCAATGGCGTCCGAGAGAGAAAGACTGTTGTTGTTGAAACAGTGCCCGTTTCTCACTTTTCTGTGTCACGGAACGCAGTTTTAAGATAATTTGAGGCGAGAAATTGGCCATTTAGAAACTTAACATGTGGTTTGTGTATTAAGATATGACGTATTTACAGTTTGGCAGCGACGTTGTCGGCGTTGATCAGCTCCACCTCTGTGGACGCTCGGTGCGCACTGTCAGCCAGCACAGAGCAGCTTAGCTCGGCCTGTCCTGAGGACCAATCGCAGCTCTTGCCGTCTCCGTTGTCCCTTGACGGAGTGATGGACACTTAAAAATATTTTGTGCAGTCAAAGATGACGCAGAGGGCTACGCAGGAGAATAAATTGGGCTTAACTCCAATGTTGGAGTCCCACTTGATGTCTTACTGTGTCTTCATAATATGATATTAAGTCTTGAATTTCATGCACTTGACCCTGAATCAATATCATATATTGGAAAACTATGGCCAAAATGACCCCAGAGTTTTATATTCATAAAATGTGAATAACAATTTGAAACATAATATGTTATAATACGTTTTAAATTGTCCCAGAGAAAATAAAATATTAAATTTGAATAGTAGAAATTTTAGGCCCACTACTGATTTATGTGTCACAAAAACAAAACACAATAAGAACACTTAAAAATGAATTTCTAAAAATTTTAGAAAGATTTTACTTCGAGTTGATTCCAATTACAATTTTTTAAAATGATTTTCAATTCAATCCACATAAATGACTCTTTTAAAATCAGACTACATGAATATTTAGGTGAAGGTTTTGTGTAACAACACACATGTCGTGGGCATATGTAAGTCATATTATGTGGGGTTGTGATTTTGCTGTACACACAACTGATAAATAGAGATGGAGTTTTTTTGTGAGCCTTGATAGATACATTTTAAAAGATGCAAAAACCATTACAATTTGAAAACACACCTCCCTAACAATAATAATGCTCATCCCTGAGACACATTTAAAGTGGCAAATAAATGAAAAATATAGAAGTAAAGTTAGACCATAAAAATGTATAAAAGTAATTTAATAAAAAGAAGGTAAAATGCTCTTCTAGGATCAGCAGTGCAACTGTTACTGGAGTGACATTGCCAAAATCCCCCGAATTCCCCCCAGAAAACACATTATCAGTTTTAAAGTTTTTCACCTAAGTCATACAATGAATCAGATTTTTTTGTTCCATTCAAACTGAATGTAATGAAGGAATGGATTGACTCCCTGCAACCTCAGCTTAACGCATCACATGGCAACTTAACGCGCCGATTTCAGCCCATTCTGTTGATTGTGTGTCACCTCCTCCACCCTAACACCCCCGAGACAGTTCAATAAGAAGCACAAGGACACTCTTTCCTTTATTTAACGGTGCCGGATAAACAGACGGCTGTTTGTTATTCATTCTCATTATTCATAATAGTGAGGACATTAATCCCTTTTTTCTGTAAGAAGGTGTGAATAAAAGCATTTGAGCACTGCTCCGCGTTGACATGTAGCACTTGAGCCAAACCCCAGTGGAATAACAGGGACCGCTGCAGAGTTTGGAGGGGGATTATGTTGAGAACACACACACAGCCTCAGGGGCCAACAACAGGGCCACAGTTGCGGTGGCAGAGATTATAAACCATGTGCTTTGCGTGGGGCAAGGAGGCCATTTCCAGGCAGAGATACAGGAAAACACGGTATGACGATCAGCTATGTGGTGACTTCATTCTGGTAATAAGATACAGACTTTATTGTCAATGCATTGAAAAAACTATGATAAGAGGTGATTGTTCCCTTAAAGGCCATATTGAGACAAGATAAATCTGTGAATTTTGTCAAGTCAAGTCAGTTTATTTGTACCCAGAGGGAGATTTGATTTGCAAGTTACAATTTACAATTGATAAAAAAAAAAAAAAAAGGTTAGATGAAAACTGGACTGTAAACATGTTAGCCTAAATAAAAGTTGGACAAACATGTTACCAGAAAATAACTTTGGTAGAAGTTGAAGTCTCTTTTTATAATATTGCTTCAGTAAAAAAAAAAAAAAGGACATTTACTGTAGTGAAGTATCAAAAGTAATTTTCTGATATAAAATGTACTTAAGTTTTAGAAGTAAAAACATTTAAAAAAGAGTGAGTTTTCTTTCAGCTGGAAGGTTATGGGTTCAATTCCTGGCCCTGTGAGTCTACAGTGTATGTGTCCTTGAGGAAGATACTTAACCCCATGTTGCAGTGTGTGAAAACTGTAGTGTAAAGCAGCTCATTAAGACTAGAAAAGCTCGATATAAATACAGACCATAATACCAACTGTTCTTCTGATTTTATTAGTTAGGGCAAATGTAGTGGAGTAAAAGTAAACTAAAGTAAACTATTATCTAGCTAGAACAATAAATAACAGTAAAGTAAATACAGTAAAGTACAGATACGTGAATTGTTTACTTAAGTACATTACAACAGTGCAAACACACCAGTTGTAAATTGAGCTACTATGAGCCAAACTCAAGCTGGACTGCACATTCTGTGTATGCGACACACAGCTAATACTTGTAAATTAAAAAAGAAGCCAGTTCACAGAGGAATAAGACAACAGCGACAAAAACATTGCAAAGTTCAGTTACATATTTTGAACCAATTTTACGCTTTAACAGCATCAACAACTAGTATTTTTTGAAGTTAATGGATGGTAGGAAGAATCAAAATGGTGGTCTGCATGCTAAACCAGACACTTCAACAAGCTGCAAGGGGCCTTTATCTGCCTCCTAGTGGAGCAGAGATAGATACATTTAATTTCATACATGCATTCTCCACTTGTGCTTGTTTACCGGGACAGTAGTTCAATTAAACCAAAGAAAATGGATAACAAACCAACAATAACCAAAGGAAGCGAGACGAGAAAATACGTTTAAAAAAAAAAGTAAGTAAAAAAGAGTCATATTAAAGATAAACTTAAAACTCACAAGAGTTAATATATAATAAATGTACTGCACCTATAGAATAATAAATAAATCAATTTGGTGAAAATAAAAACTATAAAAACAAAAGATTTCTTACATACAGCTCATTTAGGGTAAGCAGAGAGCGATTTGGTTTATTCTGATTAGTAAGATTTTAATTGATTCATCCTTCAAGCGCACACCCAAAATATATTTGTTTTTCATGATTAATGATTGTTCTTAGATTATTATTATTATTTTTTTTAATTTTTTTTACAAAACTTGTAGTGATAAATCCATGCCGTGCATTATTAAACAGAGATTGAGATTCATCTGAAATAAGTCTCCACTGTTGACAAACTCTCCACTGGTAAAAATCTCACTCACAATGGTAAAGAAAAAATGTCGGTTATTGGGAATGCAAAATTCAAGTGTACACAATCATTTCTTATACGTGTGCTCCATTTTTCTCAGTGATGTGTCATTTATGTTGCAATGCTATACGCCACATAATCTTTTAGACGTTAGCTTAGCCATTAGCATTTATTTTGTAGCAGTTCTAACTTTTAAAAACCTGGGACAGTGCATTCACACACAGGTGACACGGGTGATAAAAACACCACAGTGCGGGCCACAAGCAATGGGAACAGGGCTATTGGGGGTGTTAGCGGGTTTACAAATCCTGGCTGCACCCCTTCATTTTAGCGTGAAAGAGGCTAAAGACTGAGTTAACCCCTCGAAAGTCTCTCAAAATGTGAGGGATGCTATCTTTTGCACCGCTTATTGGTTTAATCCACAATTACACGGCGCTGAGGCGGGCGCGACCCTCACCGCTTGTCGCTTTTGTGAGCAGGGTGTCACCGTTTAGCATGATCTCCACGGCTTGGACGTGGGAGGAGGAAAAACCTGGGAGACCAGATCCATGTCTAGGTCAGGGCAGGGGGGAGGGTCATGGAGAGGAGAAAAGAAAAAGAGCAAGTTAAATGAAAGTGACAATCTGCAAACATTCCTGCCGGCAGCTGCACATGCATTCTCCATAGTTCAGCCACTCTCTGCACGCTGACTGACTGGGCCCCTGCGACCCCCCCTGAGCCTGGCACACGCACCTGCCGCTCCCAGCCGCATTTCGACCGACAGCCAGATAATCTATGGGCGGATCGCAGCCGGGCCTCCCCTCAATGTGCTCTTGAGAAAACCCCTTATGCGTGAAAAAGCCACCGTTCTCTGCCTTTTGTCTGACACTGTTTTATGGGACACCATTGGGCATTATGAGGTTTGGGGGATTTTTCATGGGACTCTATAGAAGGGTATAATCCTTTCAAGCACGAGACTAATGAAAAAGTTTTAACCTGCTGTTTTCATATTTATTAGCTGGTTAAAGCAGACGAGGCAGCTGAACCATCCACACACACACACACACACACACACACAAACCCTCCTCCTCCTCACACACACACAGAAGCTTCACGTCCTGGAATCACACAGTGACATGCATCTTGAGTGGGCTCCTTTATAATGGACCTGATTGCTTTAACTGAATTAGTCCGGAGAGTCAAGTGGGTGAGTGACACTCAGGGTCACAGAGGCCTTAACTGTTGTGTGTTTTCACTTGTCAGTCAACAGGTTGTGTCAACACGTAATCAGATGTTTCACTTCACATAAAAGTTTACCTTTTTTTAAAAGAGGATTTGATCTCCTTCGTTTTTTTTTTTTTTTGCCTTGTTTGTAAATTAAGCGTTTGATTAAACTTCCACTCAAGTCAAATTAAGCCAATTTTGGGAGAGAAAATCCAATAGGAGCATTTTGATGAGCTTGTAACTGTGCTGGATTGAAATTGAGAAAAAAAAAAAAGTTAAAATGAATGAGAAATGCAAATAACTGGCACAGTTACCTTCTGTTTAATTCTCTTTAAATTAAACATATGACACATTCGGTCATTCATTTGATCTTAAAGATAACCTATTAGGATAATTTTGGTAATTCTGCAAGAGTTTAGACAAAATAGTACCTACTTGTCAACTGTATCAGTGCAAATACAACATTTACAAATAGGAGCACGAATAAAGAAGAGAGCAGAAAATGGAAACCATAAAAAGTAAACTGCATCCGTCAATTTTTGTCTTCATTCATGTTAAAACAAAAGTACCAACAATATATAATAGTTGCAATTTGATCTTCAAAATATGTTGTTTTCACTCAAGAACTGTGCAAAAATCATAGTTAATATTTGTATACGGTGATAGGGAAACTCTTATTGGATCAATTTTAAAAATATGACTATATATAAAACTTGACTATTACATGAATACAAACTGATACAACAACTGATATCTATCTATCTATCTATCTATCTATCTATCTATCTATCTATCTATCTATCTATCTATCTATCTATCTATCTATCTATCTATCTATCTATCTATCTATCTATACTGTACTGTGTTGTTTCTCCTCTGACGACAGGTCTTTCTATCCAGTTCATCATACTCAGGCCTCAGGCTGCAGCCTTAACGCCCCCCCCCCTTCACCCCCCCTCACCCCTCCTCACCCCACCCTCTCCCTTTATCCCTCCCTCCGTCCCTCCCTTCCTCCCCACCACCCCCTTTCTGTCAAAGCTGATTGTTTCCACGCCAGCAGAGTGCTGCGGGCGAACACACTGTCACACTACATCAGGCAGAGGGAAGAAGGGGAGAGAGAGTGTATGATAGGGTATATATATGTATTTCTCTGTTCAAAAATAAGGAGCTCCGCACATCAGCTGAAGCCCAGACTTTTTCATGTCAAAAGCATCTGAACATAAAAACCACAGAGGCCGGATTTGTCTCGAGGAAGACATGGAGGTACATTTGTAAATTTGACAGCTTTTTAGCTTTTTAAGTTAAACAAACAAAAATATTAAGGCCAGTTTCCTTTATTGTTGCAGAGATTATTAGAATATATGCAAAGGATTTATCTTTTGCCAAAAATGCCTACAATCTGACACAGAAAGGCAATTTTCCACAACAATGAAATAATATGTTAGCTCTTTATAAACCACACATTGCCTTGTCCCAGTCTTTGTTTCATTCTTTTACTTGATTAAATCAATGTAGCTTTTACTTTACTTACTGACAATAACAACATCAAATCATCAACGTGTTTGTGGGAAAACTGGGTCAAATATTTAGTGTTGAAAAGTAAAGTGAGCAAAGTTACCCGACAAACTTACGATCGCGTAACTTTGTTATGATATTGTCAGAAATGAAAAATATTAAAGTTTTTTCGTGTTTTAAATCAGTCAAATCATTCAGAAGTTGAATGTTTTTGCGCAGCACTGTCGTCTTTTATAGACACTATAGTGGTGTGGACCGAACATATATTGGTAACCTATAGCCATAGTTTCACAAACTCTCTATGGAGACCCACAATTTAAAGGTGCATTATGTAATAAATCTAAAGCAACTGGCCATCAAATCCTCCTAATATGTCACAGAGACTCAGGAATAATGTTCATATAACAAACTGAACTCACCAACAACAACAGTACAGACAAAATATTTGCATTAATAACAATATTTTGCAGACTGCAAATCATGTTTATGTTTTGAAATCATGTTTTTGTTGCAGTTAAGTCAGAAAACGAAACCTAAAAGACCTCGGTATTTTGAATTTGAATGTAGTAACCGTTTTTGGCCACATTCTTACATATGGCACCTTTAAATATGACAAACAATTGACCCAAATCAAAGTATAAATCAGGACCAGAGCAAACTTGTGCATCATTTACAGTCATATCTCTCACATTGGTAAATTTAGTGGATGATTGAGAAATGAATTAAAAGTTAATTTTATGAATGTTAAAATTTTAACTCAAAGGTTGGGGAAATAACAATTTTCTTAAAATTCATCAAATTGATTGAAGCACTTTTTGACTCTCATAACTTACGCACAGACTGAATTATGAAACAAAAATGTTTGTGATTCTGTCAGAAAATGAAAGATAATGGTTTTTAATTAAACATAAGAAAGCGGAGGACTTTTTTTCTTAACATGTGTAACCCCCAGGAAACAGTAAATATTGGCAGTATTGGAACTGTGAGTACGATTAAAAATACAATCTACATGCTACAAGCTAAATACTACATTATACCAATGTTTCCAAACCATTTGACCTCCGACCACTTGAGCACATGGCGCCACTGTATGTGTCCTTGCTGTAAGCACTTTTTCTTTCCTCTTTGTTTTTTGTTTTTTCCTTTGAGAACATTTATAGAGCAACTAGACGCCTGAGCAAACGTAATTGATATTGTGTAAATGTGCTGTTATTAAACTTTCTGTCCTGTTCGTCGTCCTGTGACCTCTCACCTTTCTTGGCCCTGACCTCTGTGTTGAACTGTATGTCATTATTTAACACAGTCTTCTTATTCCAGTGGAGAACATTCATGGATCCCAGGTCCCCCCCAACATCAACACCAATACCTCCCCCCCCCCTCCAATAAATAAATACTAAACACACACACACACACACACACACACACACACACACACACACACACACACACACACACACACACACACACACACACACACACTGCTAGATAATCCACTCTTATGCACACCGTTGCCCCCTGGCGTCAAAACACAAAAACAATCACAGGTGATGGGCTGATCCAGACTGGTCTGTGATGGCGTGTCTCCCCCTAGTGGACATTGTTTACTGAAGCGTCCACTCGGTCAGAGAGTGTGTATTTTAAATGGGAAAATAATAATATTTTTTTTTTTTTATAAAAAAAAAAGTTTGGTGAAGAAATAAAGTGAATAGAAAAAGTATGAATAAATTAATGGTTTAATGCTGTTGTTGTTGGAGGTCTGTGCAACGGAAAATGAACCACTTTGTTGTAATTTTATCATCAATATCAATGCATTATTATGAAACAATGATATGTTTTGATGTGTTTATTTAAAATGTGTACATCAAAATATATATAATGGCAATTACCACATCATATGCATTTACAGGGGTAAAAAAGTGTTTCTGTGGAGCAAATATTTTGACAACTATAAAAAGTAAATAAAATAGCCTATATGTAAAAAATGCAAGCATTGGACTTATTTCAGTTATCCTTCAGATTATAAAGCTTTAATGTGTATAGCTTAAGCATAATAGACATTCCCCCGTGTTGATTATTTATCAGATACTCTGCCTGGGGTCTGAACAAGGCATAATAATAACAAAAAAAAATGACATGGAATTCTGCTAAATTGTATATCAAAAATCATTTCTTTATCTCTCACACATTCCTCTATTGTTAATCATTTACAGAAGCTGAATATGTACCCACAGTCAGAAGAGGCTGCTCCATACTGATTCTCTATTGTTATGTTTAAGGATTGGATCCAGGAGGAGCAGATTTGGAGCAGCTGAGTCAGCCCCAACTTTAAAATGTTCATTCATCACCGACACTCTGTCTCACCTGGACATGACCTGCAGGGCCCGTTTCACGAATCAGGTTCAACAAACTCTCAATCTAACCCTGAGTTGATCTACTCTGAGATAGGGAACTCTGAGTTTTGGGTTCCACAACAGCTGATTTGAGTGAGTTTGATCAACTCAGAGTAGTTGCCCAACAGCCCTGCATGTTTAAGATGTTTTGCTGTTTCCAACACACCTGACTCAAATAAATGGGTCATTATCAGGTGTTTGCTGATGAGCTGACCATTTGAATCCAGTGTGTTGGAGCAGGGAAACATCTTAAACATCCAGGGCAGTGGGTCCTCATGGCCAGGATTGAGAAACCCTGCATAATACTGCAGGTGTGGGGTTGTGATATGTTGTTTCACCCATTTATTTAAACTGGCTTTATTGTGTGTTTGTACAGTGGCCCAGAGGTGTAAGGCCAACATACAAACGCCACAACACAAATACAAAAGCCACAACACAAATACAAAAGCCACAACACAAATGCAAAAGCCACAACACAAATACAAAAGCGACAACACAAATGCAAAAGCCACAACACAAATACAAAAGCCACAACACAAATGCAAAAGACACAACACAAATGCAAAAGCCACAACACAAATGCAAAATCCACAACACAAATGCAAAAGCTGCAACAAAAATGCAAAAGCCACAACACAAATACAAAAGCCACAACACAAATGCAAGCCACAACACATATACAAAAGCCACAACGTCCTTTATTAGAGAGGCTTCTGATGACAAGCCTGTGAGTATAAAAACAATAGCGTTTGTGTTATTAACCATAGAATACAAGCATTACAATAAAACCCTTCAGTTGAGACATGAAACATAGAAGTTTGGGGCTCACTGTTGTTTTCTGAATAGATAAAATGTCAGTGTGAGGGTGTCACAGGGTCCAGCTGCTGCTCTCTGCACCCAAGGAAGTTTGATACTGATTTAAAAACTAACACTACAACTGTTATTAAAGGTGCATTATGTAATAAATCTAAAGCAACTGGCAATAAAATCCTCCTAATATGTCACAGAGACTCAGGAATAATAACAAACTGAACTCACCAACAACAACAGTACAGCCAAAATATTTGTATTAAAAACAATATTTTGCAGACTGCAAATCATGTTTATGTTTTGAAATCATGTTTTGGCATGTGGCGCCACCTACCGCCGTCTACCAATCATTGCAGTCAGTAGAGTCTCAGCTACAACCACGGGTTGCCAGTTGAGTCAGAAAACGAAACCTAAATGACCTCTGTATTTTGAATTTGAATGTAGTAACCGTTTTTGGCCCCATTCTTACATATGGCACCTTTAACATACAGTTTCTATTATTATTTATAGTACTCATGACCCATTCATTTCTTGTAAAATATAAAATAAAACAACTTTATTATAGATTATTGAAAATAAACTGATTCATTCACGTGTAAATGCGTTTCTGTAGCTATTTCTTTTAAAAAGACAGGCCTTTATTGAAACTGCGCAAGTAAAACTAAACCTAACTGGGGCAAAAGAGCAATATACATAAAAATAAAAGGTTTAAATATTTAAACAACCACTGGGAATAATATGAGAGGAAACCCACTCATGCAGAGTTCACTGTGCACTGACAGTTATTAAACCAAGGCATTTCACAACCCGGTAACCAAAGTATCACCTTTATCACCTTTTTAACAAAGAAAGACACTCATATTTTTATTTTCATATTCGGTAAACAGGGAACATTTAAAAATGGAAACCAGCTGGGGA
Source organism: Microchirus variegatus (assembly GCF_963457635.1). NCBI lineage: Eukaryota > Metazoa > Chordata > Actinopteri > Pleuronectiformes > Soleidae > Microchirus > Microchirus variegatus. The sequence continues at coordinate 9,031,509 of NC_139814.1, forward strand.
TATTTTCATGCTGAAGTAATGAACAGAAACACTGACACTTTTCTCCTGAGGCAAAGTTGCAGAAAAATGAGAGCTGTTTTCCTGTAAAAGTGTTATGTTACATCTTTTGGCCTCATTTATCTCCATGTTTCATACGCTTTTTTATTATTATTATTCTGTATGCATCAATCACACCTCTAGACCCTGGAATCACACCTCGGTTATTTACTAAATCACAACCAAAGGCGTGTTTGTCTCATTTTTCTTTTCAGAGGTGCACTGTTTTTGCTCGTTGCTTACAAGTCACCATCCCGGTGTTAAAACGTGTTATCCGCTCGGCTTTGACTCACCTACAGCCAGAGAACAAGGGATCAATATGTTCCGAGTAAAACTGTGATGTCTGCGTTCAACACACAGCAGATAAGCCCCTTTCTTTTTAAATGAACGGGCGTGAATTAGTTAGGATGCACATTCAAGGCCGGGGATTATCTCCAACTTGCCGCGGGGTTTGGCTCTTCACCGGACCAGCGTCTGTTCGCTGCGGCCGGATTGGACCTGCAGGGCCCCGGGGCGCGCACTCGCAGGCTCCCCGGGGCCCCCTGCTGCACGAAGAAGGCCCCCACCAGCCAGCGCGACTCAGCGCATGGATTTGGAGATTATAGGGTGGCAGCGTGGCTGTGGTATCTCTCTGAACACACACACACACACATATATATATATAAGAGGTGAGATGAAGTCTCAGTGCCCGCGGCGGCGGCAGCAGCAGAAGCAGCAGCCATGCCCATGAAAAAAGGACGCTTGAGCCTCACACGGCTATCACACACACACACACACACACACACACACACAGCGCCTTGTGATGAGCAGATACATACCAACTTTGTTCAGCTGACAAAGAAGCAATTGTGAGCTTAAAGGTCATTTACCCTGAAGGCTCCAGTCCTGCAAGTACACAGCTGCAGAGGATGTCTTTCTTTCTTTCTTTCTTTCTTTCTTTCCTTAAAGTGTCTTCCTTTATCAGCACTGAAGGAGCTACGATTAACCTGCTCAATGAAACCAACATGCTGGTCTGTGATAACACAACGGGTTCTTGCCCTTTTACAGGTCCACTCTGTGAAATCTAGCAGGATTTATTAGGAGAAAGTGAACATATACTAACCATGTTTAAGTGTATAATTGCTTCAAAATTAAAAATGATTTAGTATTTTATAGCTCAAAGTAGTTCATTTTTTTAGTAGTCAAAAATGTTGATTTCCAAGGTCATGGGTAAGGAACGCCCCCTGAACTCAATCACTTGTATATATTTTTCCCGACCCCTCAACTGGAACATGGTTGCTGCATTGTAGTGAGCACATGGAAATGACAAACTGTTAAGGACTTATTTTGTCACCACTAACCTGCTACTATACCTGTTACTCACATACTCTTCTTCTACCCTTCTTCTTTTGGAGCTTTTCCACTATATAGTCCTGGCTTGACATGCCTTTCCTCGGTTTGGTTCATTTTCCATTATTACTGTATATACCTCCTCAACACAGGCTGAGCATCATAGCATGGCTGTGTGAAACTGCGGTGACTTCTTTAAACATGAGACACAAACTAGTGACTTGTAAAGCAGTTGTTTTGGGTGTAACTGAACCATTAGACGCGGTTAATTAAAAAGATTAGTTCAGTACTTCCTGCATGACCGAAGCTTAGACTCTGTCTGATACAGGGACTGAACTGAAATACCAATAAATGGGTTGTGATTTGGCTCACGATCGCCAGCTTTCAGCAGTGCTGTCACTAAATACACCAGACTCCTCTGTTAGGACGTGCATATCACTTTTTTGAAGACGAAGCAGAGACTATATATAAAAATATGTGTGGTCATGATGGTTGGTAGTTAGCCACTATTGGCCGACAACACTGGTTGCCAAAAGAACTATGGTAAAATGATTTACATCCCCAGTAAATATTTTCCTGGGGAGTTAATGGCCTTACTCTTCTTCAATCGAACATGATGCAAATTTTGTAAATTATGTTTCCATTTAGAGGAAAATAGATGATACGCAAACCTATATGAATTGACATCAGAGTGATTGACAGCTTGTGTAGTCCCATAGCAACCTAGTTGCGGGTGTGAATTTCTGGTTTCAAAAACTGACTCTGTGGCAGTCTATCTTAAGGCTTCAAAACTGGATATTATTCTTCTGCATAGCTTTCATGTTAGCTGTGCTCAGAGCCACCAACATGTTTCCACTCATAGCTGTTGTGGGTGGAGCCGAGGTCACAAAGGCGTCTCTGACCACCTCCTTATGAGGTTTGGCAGATCGGATAACAATCTGTGTAACGTGTATTTACACTTGTACTCACATTTTAATGCCAGGTGTAAAGGAGTGTATGCTTACTACGCAAACAAATAACATCCTTTCTGCTATGTGAAGGCCAATTTAGTTACCTGACGCAATCTGCAATCTCGCCACTAGATGTCGCATATACTTGCATATCCAACCTTTAAAAAGAATGAAATGAGCTACTAGCACTGCACTCCCCCAAGATAAAGTGACAGATGTGAAATAATCGATCATCATCATCATTAAACATAAAACACAATATTAAAGCGTGTGGTAATTTTATTTATTCTTTATCTTATATATATATATATATATATATATATATATACAGCATCTATAAACCATCTGTTACACCGATACATCTTTTAGCACAGTTAAAGTGTTCTATACTCATGTCTTAGCAAGCAGTGACAGCAAAAGCACACGGACCATTTTGGTTTAAAACATGACATTAACATAACAACAAAGTCATTAATGTTTCCATAACTTTAAATAGAATATATTCTACTCTTTTTTGAGAAGAAGTTAATACAGTGCTGATCATTTATCTCTACAATTAATATCTTAAATGCCGTGTCACCTGGTGACACATAACAAGTGATTTGTTTCACAAAAAGGTGCCGATGAAAATTTTCAGAAGTGAATTCTACTGCTCAAAACAGCAAATGCTTCTTGTCCCCATCCACTGTGCTGCGGGTGTATAAACACTAACACCCCCTCAGTCAGGTCTGATAGTACTGCCTGACAGAGCCTGTTTTCAAATGAGGGACACAGCATCGTGTGAATTTTAATGTTTGTTGATGCACCGAAACAGAAATTCAACAAAAACTCAGGTTTCTGCATTATAACGATCGACAACATGACTGTGAATCTTTAACGTGGCAAAGAGGATGATGGGGTGAGGGTTTTTATTGAGGGAAAATGTCTTCAGGTAAGAGTCAAAGCAGAGTAAAAATGCTGTTTTAATAACTTCCTGTCTTCCAGTCCGCACCCTTCTCTCTCTGTTCATCATTGTCCGACAGCAGTGGGAGGAGTGGCGTTTGCCACGGCGGCGGCGGCGCCCATGCGCAACAGCTCCTTTCTGTGAGTGAGTATGACGTCGAAACTGGACTGCAGGCGGTTCTGCTGCTCCTGGACGTGGCTCTGTAGCGTGCGCACCCAGCGGATGAGCGCCAAGCGGCGGTACATGGTCAGCTGCACCTGGTGCTTCTCCATCTCCTGGGCCTTGAATCGCTCACGGTCTCGCAGCGTCCACACCGCGTCCATCAGCTCTGACTTTTCGACGTCTGTGTCTGAAGACTGGTCATCGTTGTCTCCTGCTCCTCCTCCCTCCTCTGTGAGGTCTCCCAGGAAGCTTCCAGCCAGTGACTTTTGACTGAAGCTTTGTTGTCGTGCGACCCATTCCCTGCTGGTGTTTGAGTACTGGTCGTCATCTTGGGGGCTCAATTTTGGTTCACCCACTCCGATGCGGTCCCATCCTCCCATCAGCACCCTGTCTCCTGTGCCCTCCAAGTGAAGGGAGGACATGCTGCTGCCAGACTGGTAGCTGTCCTCAGACCCAGAGTCACTGTCTCCCCATTCGTCATCATCTTCCAGCTTCAGGATGTCAACTTCTCCCTCTTTTCTGCTGAACACCATGCTACCTTTCTTCATCTGCAGCTGTTTCTTCTCCCGCTGCTTCATCTCACTCAGTCTCCTCATCATCCCTCCCTCCTCTTCCTCCATCCTCCCTTCTTCTGCTCCATCTGGGGGAACCCGACCGAACCCATCCTCCACACTCTCGATCTCGGGCAGGGGCTCCAGTGGACTCCAGCAGGGCATTCTGGGCCGTAGCGACACACTGGAGTTGTGATATCCAGACAACGGCAAGGAGTTTGGAGGGTCGCGACCCAACGGGCCCAAACTACGCGGGCGCACCTGGTTTCGGTTCTCATCTCCTCCTCCACTACCCGTGAAGTCTTCTTCATCTTTACCTGGCAGGAAGTTGAAGTTGCCGTCTTTGTCACACTTCCTGTTTCGAAGCGAGGAGGAAGATGTGTCGTTTGTGCCTCCCTGGCCTCCGTAGTTACGAGGCTGGTCCTGATGGTGCAGCATGGCTGACCTCGACTGTGCGTCACTGAAACGAACAGCGAGACGAGACATGTTTGTCAACAAAATACATCATGTTTGCTCATTATATCAGTTGCATCTTTGACATTTTTTAAATTCATAAATTCAGTTTTATTTCTTTTCGACAGGCAAATGTTTACATCCATATTAAAACAACAAAAACAATGAACATATAGAGACAATTTCAAGCACAATAAATAGTGAATTTTAATTTTTCACATGAAGGAGTGTATAATTGTCACACTGAAAGAACAAAATGGACACAATTTAAAAACAAAAAACTATATAATTGGTAACACCCACATGAATTCAGTTCATTCAAACTATGTAGGAAAGTTGTATGAACACAACTTCAGCTTACTTTATTTCAAACTAACCTCTCACTTACTTTAAATTGTAAGATTTCAAAGTCATTTTCATTGGCATTTTTTCAGCATTCAACACGAGAAAGAGAGAAGCAAAACGGTAAAGTCCAATGTCAGTGACACAAACACCAACCTTATTATGGTGTAAACAGACCCCATAGACTCTCCAGTTATTCATCTCGTCTTATCATCTCCACTTAAGACACAAAACACAGCTTGTATGATCACCATAAAATCGGCAGTCTTCAATTCCAAGAAGTTCACGAGTTAAATTCTTTAAAGACAAGTCAGGCTTTCAGCTGCTTGGTGTGATAAAACCGACTTTGGCAGCTATAAATAAAGCAAACATCGCGTTCACTGTGACGGATATCTGAAGTAAGTTTAACTCCCGGCTCTGGGAGCTGTTTACAAGCATGAGTCAACATCAGCAGCTGTACATGAGATATGTTAAATATGTAAACAGCAGCGTCTAAAAGCCAAAACAGCTCAACAGTGACTTAAAGAATATGAAGTTTTGAGTGAATCTGAGAGAAAAAAAACTCAATATGTGAACAATATAAAGCACACAAGGCTTTGCATAGGACATTGCATCTGGACAGCCTAAACAAAGCATTATCTTTAACCTTAACCATAACCAGTTAATGGCTAGGGATGGGACGATATCACACAGGGTCTCTGCAGGTTTCAACAAGTCAAATTGTAGACTTTTGAAGACTTTTTTAAGACCATAATGAATACAATTTAAGACCCATTTCAAATCCATACTGGCAAAAAAGTACAAAAGACATGAAGGAAAATTGGAGCCACAAATCGTGGAACTTGCAATTCAGCTTAGCTGTGGGCTTTCATTAAGTTTTCTCCTCTGCTATGCTAGGCTGAAACACACCGCGGCGCGCGCACGGCACACTAGCTAGTGGTGCTCGATAAATTCTCACTGGGCAGCACAGGTGGCCTACTTTAGTTCCATGTTGTAGTTATGTTATCAGCATCCTCAAAAATAGAAACATTTCAAAGCGAGACTGAAGTTTATGCATATTTTAAATAAAAGTCACGTTAATACATTTTTAAGACCTTTCAAAATTGTATTTAAGACCTTTTATGAGATTTTATGAGAATTTAAAGATGAAGTAAGTAGTTTATAGTGTGGAGAGGCTGAAATTTACAACAATGAACTGCTCCTCTGCTCACCCCCTCCCTTCCCTGAGCGCTACGGTATCCTCAGCCGGTCAAATGTCGTCCTCGTCGTCTTTCTCCGTGGTGCGGGCGTACGGTCAGGTACTGGTGTTCCTTTATCCGCTGTAAAATACGTGTGCTCCTCCATTCTAAACGCGTAAAAAGATCCGCTCTCAGCCTAGTCTCGGCACTCGTTTTGTTCTCTCGGGTTTGTCTATACAGGCTCCCGTAGAAACATGGCGTCGTGGCAATGCAACAGCGGCCCGCGACCATGTTATTTTACATGACTTTTTAAAAACACTACGAAAATGAAACAAAAACTACTATACATCGACTAGACAATGCAGGAGCACATAATATGTATACAAAAGTGGTTTTTGGGGTCATATAAACCCATAAATACTACGCAGTGTCCCTTTAAATTCAAATGATTGGATTTAAGACTTTTTAAGACCACACGGATACCCTGACAAACTCTAATATCTACTGATACTAGTCCTATGCAGTCATTTTAGACCATTTATTAACTATGAAGCTGTTAATTCATTTGTGCTGAGTCATTCCAAAGACATACTTTTTCAAATGTGTAACAACAAATATTGTTCTCCTCAAAAGAAGAAATAAACAGCCCAAACATAACAGCAAAAAATGCTTTTGCTTTTTTTAAATTGACATTTTTACAGTTTATGCACTTTTGGATCGTATCGGATTTTATATTTGTATCTGTTCAATATCCGATACATTGATTCTGATTCTCATCCCTAATCTTAAACCTAACCAAAGATTAAAATCTGAGCTCTAAATTTAACCAGTTGCTCACAAATGAAGTTCTCCCTCATTAGGACCAGGTTTTTGGAGGAGTCCTGGTCCTGACAAGGTCACACACACACACGTATGTCTATACCTACAGGCTGGTGTGTTCACTCCACTTCTATTAACATCAAACATTTACATGTCTGCTCAGAATGGAAATCTCTCTAATCCTGACTTCAGGCTGCTGTCAATCAGTCTCTCCCCCCTCCCCCCTTTCCTGCCCAGTGCACGCGCGCCCACTTGGTGCTGGAGGACAGCGACTCTGGGGCTCGGGAGCGCGCGCGCACGCAGCGGGCACACAAAAACATCATAGAGAGATATAACAAAAAAAAAAGAAAAACATAATCATCCTTCGTGTAATATAAATATGTCCGTTTTGGGTAGAATGTATCAACGCGATTTGGTCGATACTGTCACCAGAAAAAGGCGCATTCCGTCTGTGTGTGTGTGTCAGTGAAGGTGTAACCAGGCGAAAATGAAATAAATCAAGATGTAAAAAATACAACAATTATACTCGATTCGTCCTTGTGCTGAGTGTATTTGCGTGGGGAAAAAAAGCAAAACAACAAAAATCAATGGCGCCGCATGTTTCACAGCAGCTCTGCAGAGGAAGCTGCCCTGGAAATATAATAAATAAATAACAGGAATGAAACCGTGTTACATCCTCATCCATTCACAACCCGAGAAGTGATTCCACATTTCTTCTAAAATGGTAAAAAAAAAAAAAAAATCAATAAAATGGCAGAGAGAAAAATGCTAAATATTTGAATATTTGCGTTTCAGTCACGTTATGTAAAGCTCACCCCATATCAGTGCTGTCTGCTCTCTCTCTCTCTCCTCAGTAAAAAACAACAACCTCATGCAGCAGATCCTGCCTTTCATCTGCTTTTACACACACACACACACACATGGGAATACATTTGCATGAGCTTTTGGATCATTCTTACCTTTTTTCGCGGCAGACTTTATTGCTCAGTGGTGGAGGAAAAAAATCAGTGGACGCTGCGCCCTCCCAGTGTTTCCCCTCCTCCTCCTATGTGATGTTTATCTTCCTCTCTCTCCTCCCCCTCCTCCTCCTCCTCCTCCTCCTCCCACCATCCACTCACTGTCACTGTACTTCTAGGGAGGAAAAATTAAAGGACTGTCTGAGTAACACTTCCTAAACTGGCTGGGACTGCAGGAAGCGGGAGAAATGAGGAGGATGAGGAGAAACAATGTGAGGACATCCGCAGCTGAAACAATCACTGCTGTATACAGTTTATGACATACTGTGTACAACAGTTAATGATTATTTTAAGAATGACTTATTTCCTGGATTAGACAGGACCGGCCCAAGTCTTTATAGGTTTAGGTGAAGAATACTTTCTTCTGTCCAAAAGGAGATGCATTTTTAGGAACTGAAACCATATTTTTTGAATACGCCTCCCAGAGTAAGGAAATCTCAAAACACTTGAGAAAACAGCGAATACAATACTTTAGGAAAACAATGACGTCATATTCCTAACTCTCTCTTGCTCTGTCATTCATAGTCTTGTTTTTGGAGATTGTTTGACAGTTTTTACCAACTAATCTGCCAATGAAAAACTAACTAGTGTGAGTTGACACTGCATATCAATAGAACATGTCTTGTCTTTAGAGGTTTCACACGGGGGTGAAACAAAGTGTTGAAAATGTGTGTGTGTGTGTTCTTGTACTTGTGGCATACTGAGGACCAGTGAGGGTTTTTAACCAACAAAGTGAGGTCATTTTTACGAAGTGAGGACATTTTGGCCGGTCCTCACTTTGTTTTCATTGGAATCACTTCCTTAGTTTGTAAACAATCTATACTGTTATTGTTTACGTTTTTTAACATTGGTCCTCAATTTGGTACAAAAATCCGGTACCACCTGCAGACATTTTTTGGTACTGCACCCAGTAGTTTTTTATAGATGTCATTCATGAAGTACATATTTGTAATTGTATTGATTTATGAAGTGGAAATGCTGGTCTTCAGTATGCGGCAAGTACAAGAATGTGTGTGTGTGTGTGTGTGTGTGTGGACCGCAGCAGCCACATGATAACACACTGCATTGTATTGTATGTTTAATTGTTTAGATTCAGCCTGTGGCAAAAGTCTGCAGAACACTTATATAATGTGTCCACACAGGCTGTGTGTGTGTGTGTGTGTGTGTGTGTGTGTGTGTGTGTGTGTGTGTGTGTGTACACTTCAATGGTTAATGACACCCAAGAAGAACAGAACAGTGAAGAGCATTTACATAACTGTACATCAGACTATTAACTATACCTGATCCATACATGTGATATTTCAGCACAACATGTATTATTTTACGATGTAATAATATGAAGTTACATAATCATTCTCCACTTGATTCATTTATTTATGTTAGGTTTATGAGTTGAGGAGCTTTAGTGTTCATATACAGTATAACTCAGAGTGAGGTCTCTGGTCTTGATTATTCCCAAAGTGTGGGTTGTGGCCCTCTGGTGGGTCATTAAGGTATTACAGCATTAAAAAAAAAAAAAAAAAAAAAAAAAAAAAAAAAAAGTACAGTTAGGTCCATAAATATTGGGACATCAACACAATTATCTTCTTTTTGGCTCTATACACCACTACAATGGATTTGAAATTAAACGAACACGATGTGCTTTAACTGAACACTTTCAGCTTTAATTTGAGGGTATTTACTTATTCCATTAGTCTGAAGTCTGGAAGGCACAGACATCACCAGACACTGGGTTTCATCCCTGGTGATGCTCTGTGAGGCCTCTACTGACATGGTCTTCAGTTCCTGCTTGTTCTTGGGGCATTTTCCCTTCAGTTTGGTCTCCAGCAAGTGAAATGCATGCTCAATCAGAGTGAGATCAGGTGATTGACTTGGCCATTGCATAACATTCCACTTAGTTGCCTTAAAAAACTCTTTGGTTGCTTTTGCAGTATGCTTTGGGTCATTGTCCATCTGCACTGTGAAGCGCCGTCCAATGAGTTCTGAAGCATTTGGCTGAATATGAGCAGATAATATTGTTGGACTTCAGAATTCATCCTGCTGCTTTTGTCAGCAGTTAGAGCATCAATAAATACAAGGGAACCAGTTCCATTGGCAGCCATACATGTCCACACCATGACACTACCACCACCATGCTTCACTGATGAGGTGGTATGTTGTGGATCATGAGCAGTTCCTTTCCTTCTCCACACTCTTCTCTTCCCATCACTGTGGTACAAGTTGATCTTGGTCTCATCTGTCCAGAGGATGTTCTTCCAGAATTATAACAGCTTTTTTAGGTGTTGTTTGGCAAATTCTAATCTTGTCTTCCTGTTTTTGAGGCTCACCAATGGTTTACATCTTGTGGTGAACCCTCTGTATTCACTCTGGTGAAGTCTTCTTTTGATTGTTGACTTTGAAACACAAACACCTACCTCCTGGAGAGTGTTTCTGATCTGGCCAACTGTTATGAAGAGGTTTTTCTTCACCAGGGAAAGAATTCTTCTGTCGTCCACCACAGTGGTTTTCTGTGTTGCTGAGCGCACTGGTACATTCTTTCTTTTTAAGAATGTTCCAAACAGTTGATTTGGCCACACCTAATGTTTTTGCTGTTTCTCTGATGGGTTTGTTTTGATTTTTCAGCCTAATGATGGCTTGCTCAAGGAGAAACAGATTCCAAATGCAAATGTCACTCCTGGAATCAACTCCAGAACTTTTACCTGCTTAACTGAAGATGGGGGTAATGAGGGAATAGCCCACACCTGTCCATGTAATAGCTTTTAAGTCAATTGTCCCATTACTTTTGGTCCCCTAAATAGTCGGATGCACATATAAAAAGTGTTGTAATTCCCACACCATTAGCCTGATTTGAATGTAAATGCCCTCAAATTAAAGCTGAAAGTGTGCAGTTAAAGCACGTCTTGTTCGTTTCATTTCAAATCCGCTGCAGTGGTGCATAGAGCCAAAAAGAAGAGAATTGTGTCGATGTCCTAATATTTATGGACCTAACTGTATCTATTTTAAAAAGAGGGACAACACACATTAATGATAAAACACATGTAAAGGTGTCAGATTGTAGCCATGGGCTAAATTCCATCTGTAGTGATGTAACACGTAAAACACACAACCATAATGTGCAGCCACAAATAGATATAAAGCATATAATAAGGTAAAGCAGCAGTAATATGAAGTGACACAGAGAACTGCACATTATCCTGTATAATGTGCAGTGTAGCTGGCATTGTTTATTATTACACATTGTCCGTTAATATTGCACGTTACCAGTTTAGATTATGCATTGATACATGTTTCAGTTTAACCTTTTACGTAACCATTAAAATGTTACTATTATTATATTGATTATCCTATATAGATAATTTATGGAATGCTTCATTTTGTAAGTTGCTTATTTGGGGTCTTGCTGTTGTATGTATATAAATAATATGCTATGTATGGAAATACTCAATCCTTTATCCTTGTGTTCTGATCATTGTAATTAAAGGTTCTGCAGACGATGACATGGTGATGTAATAAAGCTCTTTAATTCTGTGTTTCTCAATCCCGATCTTTCACTGTCCTGCATGTTCTAGACCTTTCTCTGCTCCAACACGCCTGATTCAAATATTCAGCTTGTCATCGAGCTCTGCTAAAGCCTGATAATGACCCATTCATTTGAATCAGGCGTGTTGGAGCAGGGAAACATCTAGAACAGGGGTGTCAAACTCATTTTCACTGAGGGCCACATCAGCATAATGGTTACCCTCAAAGGGCCAGATGTAACTGTCATACAGAAAAAATTTAACTAAATGTAACCAAATATAATGTAAAATAAAGGTAACTACTCCCTAAAATATTGATAAATAACTTTATGTATTTATTACTTAGTCAATTTCACTTGTCGCATGATGCATATACAATGATACACTGCGATCTAGTGGCGGTGCCGTCACTTTGCGGGTAACGCAATCGACATGCATTGTGGGAAATGTAGTTTATGGTCAACGCACGCCTTAAAGCAGCATAGACCTATTTTAACACAGATTTTTAAGACCAATTAATCACTCGCGGTGCCACATAAAATGACGTGGCGGGCCACATCTGGTCCCCGGGCCTTGAGTTTGACACGTGATCTAGAACATGCAGGACAGTGAGCCCAGGATTGAGAAACACTGTTTTAATTGATCAGTGTGTGGTATTTAACGATATCCAGGAGGCGGAATTACATATTGCCACCATCTAAATAGCTTTATGTTCTCCATCCAAATGAGGAACTACAGTGGCCTGCAGGTAACATACAAAAGCTCCCCCTTGAGCCATGTTAGATTTGTTCATTCTGGCTTATACTACATGGTGGCACAACATGGCAGACCTGGGAGGGGACCTGCATGCTTCCATTGGATAAAAACAGTTAATTTTTTCGAATTTTAATCAGAAATATTTGCACACACACCAATAAGTGATAGTGAATTTAACCAACACTTATTGCACACCAGTAATGAACACACACACACACACACACACACACACACACACACACACACACACACACACACACACACACACACACACACACACACACACACACACACACACAAGCCAGGCATAGGGCAGCATCCGGGGAGCAATAAGTGAGGAGGGGATTGGGTGCCTTGCTCAGAGGCACTCCAGGGATTTGAACCATCAACCATCCAGTTACAATTCTTACAATGCCTTTCACGTGGCCGATGAGGAAATGAATTGGGGTTGTAACCAGAAGGACACCAGTACAAATCCTGGGAACAACCAAGGACTGGGATGATTGGATACCTTGCCCCTGAGCTTTGCTCCACAGGTGCAGATAAGTGCTGTCCGACGTGTGTGTGCTCACTGCTGGTAAGTAATAAGAATGGGTTAAATGCAGAAATGAAATTCAATATGAAATAAAAAATGAATAAAATAACCGGATGGCCTGCTGCTTCTAGCAGGACAAAAACACTACAGTTCTTAATTTTCAATTATAAAAAAAAAACCCACACAATTATGAATGAATAAAGATGAACCTTGAACACCAGTCGACATTCACTACTAACACTATGAGCGTGGTAAATTAGAGTGAAGGTGAGAATTGAGAACAAACTCAGCTTTTCCCTATTAGGTTATGCAATATTTTGCTTTTTCCAGCCAGGTGAAAAATATTGAAGTTTAATTGCAAGTTTATATATATACATATATAAATATATATAAACTTGCAAGATATCGCTGTAACTTCAGAAATAAAAAAGTTTATTTTTAAATTGTTCAACAAGAAACATTCTCATTATAACAAGAAAAGGCTTAGATATTTGTTTCTTTACTGTGGCAGTTCTATGCCTCCATACAAATGAAAATTCATATTAGAAATTACAAATTGTTTTAAGGCTATTGTTTTGTTTTTTTTAACAATTAAAGGGACACTGCGTAGTATTTATGGGTTTATATGACCCAAAATCCACTTTTGTATACATATTATGTGCAACTGCATTGTCTAGTCGCTGTATAATAGTTTTTGTTTCATTTTCGTAGTGTTTCAAAAAGTCATGTAAAATAACATGGTCGCGGGCCGCTGTTGCATTGCCACGACCCAATGTTTCTACGGGAGCCTGTATAGACAAACCCGAGAAAACAAATCGAGCGCCGAGACGAGGCTGAGAGCGGATCTTTTTACGCGTTTAGAATGAAAGACCACACGTATTTTACAGCAGATAAAGTAACACCAGAACCCTGACCGTACGCCCGCACCACGGAGAAAGACGACGAGGACGACATTTGACCGGCTGAGGATACCGTAGTGCTCAGGGAAGGGAGGGGGTGAGGGGGTGTTATATTGCATTGGAAATCACATGATGTATGAAATGTGATTCACTATGTCAAAGCTGATTAAACCTCTTCATAAGATAGTTTTATGATCTTGACTTAAATAGAAGGCTATACAGCTGCCAAAAGACATAATTTTTACTGGCTCCATTATTAGAATAGTAACCATAACCTCTCTGGCTACAAAAGCAACTATTTGTGGCTACACTGTTTATCATTGATCCACATTAAACTGAACAGATGGTGGTTTTAGTGCAAATACGTTTCTGCTGTCATTAGTGTGTCTGGATTTCGGGGAGGTCAACAAAGAAAGCTGAAGATTATTAAATCTTGTTGATTTGAGTACTGCGTTTGTGTGTCTCAACTTCATCTGTTCCACAACATCCAAACTTTTGTGGATTTAGGGTGAATTCCAATTCCTTGCTTAACCCTCAATCTCAAAAATGTGCGCTCCCTCTAGTGCAAGTGCTGTCCCGATTCTCAGAAAAATTAAGTTGAGGGGCAAGTTTAAGGGCTGTATCGCCCTCAATATTGAGATTTTCCGAGACCACCCTTGGGAGCAAGGGCTACCCAGAATGCATTGCATGTTTTCACATAACAAAGATGGCGTCGAAAGCAGCGAAACGAGTGCGATACAAATTTTCTTTGTCAATAGAGATATAAAAATGATGAAAACCATTGTATTATCTTAGTTTAGGCCCATATTATGGATTACTGACGTCATTGTTGCAACATTTATTTTTTTGTCAATAGCGGTGTGGACAAGCGATGGTTTGCTATGGTTTACTTTTCAATAAGCCGTGGTGTGTGGTAACTGTCAGCTGAAAATGTCCGTGGTTGTGGTATTTGTATGAGTATCATCTTATAACTAACTGACAACCTAATAACTTGACTGACAAACGGATCGTAATAAATAATCGTGATGTAAATGTGTTCTTCTTCTTTTTTGGAGTTGACAGACTGGACGCAGCTTTCACGTTATTCTGCCCCCCACAGTCTGAAGACGTTTCTGCATTTAAGGGGTGTCCCATTTCTAAGTGACAAAATAACCCTCAACACTTGGTTTTGAGGGCCAGTTAAGATTAAGGGCTGAGCTTGAGGGTTAAGATTGAGGGTTAAGATAGGAATTGGAATTGGCTTAAGTTTAAACAATTTAATCCACTTAAACTGATAACACCTCACTGTCCTGTGAAGTTAAATGCTTCACTTGTCCACCAATTGTCCTCTCTCTCTCTCTGTCTCTCTCTCTCTTTGAGACTCCTTTGACTCTTTCATTTCACTTTTTCTTGCAGGTTTTGATGCATAATCGCAGTTTAGAGACTAATGATTTGGCAAGTGGCTAATAATAGGCCGGCATTAGAGGGAGCTTCTTCTAACGAGCCCTTTCATGTCTCCATCTCATTAGTAGCCATGGTGATTAAGAGGAGGTCCCGGGGTTATGCGTGGTCGCAGGAGGCCCCATTACACATCATTAGGGGCCAGTGTGAGGACGGTCTGGAATGAACCCCATGCTGGGGCCCCTTCCCTACTGCGAGCTGTTGTACCTGCAGGGTGGACGGGGCCTGGTCCTAATGTAACAGCAATGTTAACATTTTAACTGTGTCACCAGGATAGTATTTTGGGATGTCTTTTTTTTTCTTTTTTTTAAGAAAGAAACATCCCAAAATAAAAGCTGAATTTCTGTAAAATTTAAAAAGGCCCCAATATGTATGAAGGATTGATGGATTTTGACGTGTGGTTGCATCCATCATTACTTTTGAGCCATTACAACGCAATTAACCGAGATAAAGACTTGATTTCAAATCCTAAGGCTCTTTGCAGGGTCAAGAAGATAAGCGATCAGTCCTAATTGGAATTTAATAGGAGTAATGTCTTCGCAAGTTGGGAGAGTAACACGCTAATTCGGCTTTTTAGTTCTATGTCTCTGCATCAGCACTATACCCACTTCTAACTGGATTTCATAACTTTGCCGTGTGTAACTTTTAGGTCCTATTCTATATTCAGCCGGTCTGACTTTAGTGAAACAAACATTGTTCTCTTCTCACTTATCCAGTCATAGATATGACGGTTCATATCAATTTTGTTCAAGAAAAATGAACATTCATGTTTTTTTCCGTCAAGGGCTATTAAAGCTGTAGCACGTAACTTTTTGAACGCATATATTTTTGATATAGATAATTTTCAGTTACATTCAAACCATTGTCAAATGTTGAATTGAAACTCAGCTCTGCAAGACTCTCTGTATTTGCCAGCATATCAGTGTTTAGATCTTGTGTCGCCCGGCGACATTCAAGTGAACCACATTATTATGTATTACGTACTATGAGTGACAACAGCATCACTGAAGAACCGTCCATGAAAAGTGTCAGAGGTGAATTCTACAGCAGAAAAAACCTGGTAGACACTTTTATGCGATAAAGGCTTCTTGTCCCTGTCAAGCCCGCGCTCGAGCTGTATACACTCAAACGCTCCCTCAGGCTGGCTTTACACAACAACGATCTGAACACACAGGACATGAGGATAGCCAGTGTGAGCAGCTCAGAGAACACTTTTGCGTTTTCAACCCTTTAGATGGGAACGCGACAGCTTCCACTCTGGGGGGTGGGTTCATTTTTTTTGCGTTTTTAAACCCCAAAAACGTTGTCGCCGTCTAAACGAAAGGCACATCTGATAAAATATGTTGTCGGTTTCACCCGGGAGCGTTGCTGTGTAAAGCCAGCCTCAGTCAGGCCTGGTAGTTTAACTTTTCTTTTCAGATGAAGAATTCCACATTATTTATGTTCACAAAGACCGAACAGAGGCAGAATAATAACACCAGCAACAACGACAAAAAAAGTTACGTACTACAGCTTTATCCTTCAAGCTCAAAGTTCGAGGGCCCACTATCCCCCCATCCCCCACTCCCCCATTCACTCCCCACTTGAAAGAAGAGGAAGGTTACATGTTTTGGCATCGAGTCCCAGCTCCTAAATATCTAGAGGACACAGATCTGACTTTAGTCAGATTGTGAGGCGGAGAGGAGGCAAAAAGAGAGTGGAATAATTGAAGTGATACTTGAGCTGTTGCACCCAAGGATGTGTTGGTGTCATGATGTATGCACTGTGTGTCTGTTCACATCTACGGCTAAAATAAAAGCGTATAATTAGTGTGTAAAGCGACCCCCCCCCCCTCCCCTCCCTCCACCCTGAATGTAGCACGTCTTGGCTGATTTGGCTGGTTGTTATTTTTTTGTAAGTTCGCTGGCTGTGAGCTCAACGTCCAGCAGGCTTTCTCCCGCTCTCTCTCTCTTACAGTCTCCGTGCATCTCAGCACCAAGGATCTGACAGAGTGGCCCCACGGGGGCCATTGGCCGCCCTTGGCCACTGTCACAGCCGAGACTGGTGCTGGAGCAGATGTGGAGCTGAACTGAGGGAAATGGGTCAGAGTGCTTGAGGCCGTGTACCATTCAGACAAGGTCTTATTATGCACAAGGTAAGTCATGCTCCCTTTTTTTTTTTTTTTTTCATAAACTCATTTTTTTTGTGTGTGTGTGTTTGTCAAATGGTGTCAAAATTAGCCTACAATAATCTTGTGTTCCCTCAGGAGGCCTCGCAGATGACCTTCACTCCTCTGAGTTCACTCTATCTCTCTCTATCTGTGTCCCTCTGCAGTCGTCTTTCGTAACTTGGATTAGAGTTTTTTTTGTTTTCTTTTTAGGGAGAGAGAGAAAGAGATGAAGGGAGAGATGATTTTGTGTGTGACGAGGCCTTGGGCGGACGCCTGTGTTTGATGTATTTTTTATGTGCTTAGGCTACAGCTGAATGATGGGAGGGGAGGGAGGAGGGGAGGGGGGGGTGACGCCTAGAGCCGATGTACTTGAATGGGGATGTTGTTGAAGGAGAGAGAGAGAGAGAGAGAGAGAGAGAGTGGAGGATGGAGACGTGTGTGTGTGTGTTGAGGTCGTGGGGGGGGGGGGGGGCATGAGGTTCTTTCTCTGCCTTCAGCGACGACATGTCAGCGAGATGAGGGTGAGAAAGATTGAGACAGTGAACACTTGTTAAGTCTTTCTGATGTAACCTCCTTATACGCACACACACGCACGCGCACGCACGCACGCACACACACACACACCTTCCAGAAAACCCTCAGCCCTCTGCCACCTTGCCCTTTGATCTGAGATTGACGATCACAAAAGCAGTCACTCACCACATTACACTGCATCAAATCCCCCTGTCTGTCCTTTTCGATGGCTTGAGATTCACAGTGCATTGTGGGTAGCATTTTGTCTGCCTTTTTACGTTAAAAACACTCACTGCAACTGTTGACATCATGTGTGATTTTGGAGTTGTTTTCTGTTTCTTTGACTCACTCAAACATCAACAACTACACGATGATGCGTTCCAGGTCCAACTAGAAGTATTGGAATTTACAGTTCTGCCTCAGATGAAAACAAATCGTTTCACCATTTCCCCAAGATACTTTTCTATGAGCACCAGAGGATGAGCATGATGTTGCTTGTTTAATCTAATAAGAGGGAATAATAAAAGAGTAGTAATACAATATTGCACACAGATTATGTTTTTCCAACAAAATGAATGTAAATTAAAAAATGATTTATAATATATAGCGTTTCCATGGCAACTGACCGGAAAAAGACGCATGTGACGTCATGTTTATGTCACTCCCAATTGTTAAAATGAGTCTCTAGAGCAGGGGTTCTCAAAGTTTTGATACCCGAGGGCCAATGTAGGAACCCAACATTGGACTGAGGGCCGCCAAAGGAAAAAAAAAAAAACAGAAAGAAATCCCATTTGTAATAATTTTAATGACCAGATTGCAGTTCTACAGTTTAGCGTTAAGTAATATAAGCGTTAATATAATGTAATTTGAGCATTACTATAATAACGCTTTATAATTTACTGGGTAATTACCCAGTATTTTGGCCATTGTTCTTACCTTCTAATTACAGGTTAATACCAAGTAACACATTTCTGTTACCATATATTTACTGGGTAAATAGAAATTGGGGGCTGTAGCTACCTGCTTAGTACCAGCTTATAACCCAATAATACACTAAAATTCACCATATAGAAACCAGGTAAATACTAAGTATTTTTGTTTACACTTATTGTATCCAGTATCCAGTAATGTCCAATAAACATTTAACATGCTTAGTACCTCCTGGATTAAAACTATCAACTGTAATTCACCGCGGACCACCAGAAATGTTTCTGCGGTCCGCCATTGGCCCCCGGGCCACACTTTGAGAACCGATGCTCTAAAGTAACGCAAAACTTTAAAAACAGAGGCACACGCACGCAGTACACAGGTATGCTGGTTATTTGTAGCGCTGCTCTGTTCCTTTAATAAACAGACCGTTCCAGTTCGACTGTAGGCGCTTTAAAGGACACTCAAGGAGCTAACGGAGCTAACTGCTAATCGGTGCCTGGACTCTGGTGCCGTGGCACGAAAAACAAATTTTAACAAGCGGCAGGCACGTAAACATGACGTTACACGCGTCTTTTCACGGTCAGTCGTCATGGAAACTCGTCATGCGTTAGAACGCCGTTAATTGCCCAGCGCTAATAATATACGTTTTAAATGAAATTATGACAGCCACGGACCAGCCCAAAAACCGGAAAGAGAACAGCTGTCATTTCTGTTGTAAAGACAACCTGAGCAATGTCTTAAAATACACTTTTATTTACACTGTAAAACAAATACAATTTAAATCATACAAAAAAAAAAAAACCTTTTCATTTAAAAATGTAATAACCATATTTACATGATAAAACAACATTGAATGGACAAGCTGAAATGAAGCGGTCCAAATGAAGTCAAGTAAACCAGTGTAACCAGTGACCACTAACATTATGTGCATTGACACTGATGTGTCGATGTGGTCACTGTGACCCGTCTTCCACCATCATTTAACGATGCCATTTGTTTTCCAAGTCTTGGATGGTGAAATACTGGATGTGGGTTTGCAGGTTCTGTCCCTTCCCAGCTGGTCAGAACTTGCACAGGCGTGTAGTGTGGTCAGTGTTACAGGAAGTTGAAGATGCTCCGCTGTTGGTCTTTTGCTTGTCCTGCAGCTTTGTCGTCTTTGCGGAGCCTCTTCGCTGCGGGGTTCAAAGCCTCTCTCTGTCCCCTCTTCTTCATCACCTGACGACAAAACACATGCGTTAAAGCAGACAAGACAACCATGACATGAAAATAAGTTATTCAGTAAAAGACAATGCAGTGTTGTCTGGTTCTGTCAGAGATTTCTTCCTGTAAAAAGGGAGGCTTTTTTTTCTCTCCACTGATCCGCCTAGTGCTTGCTCATTGTGTGAACTTCATGATGTTGTCTATGTACAGATACTTGAGATAATGTATGCTTTTATTTGGTGCTATACAAATAAAATTTAATTGAAGGTTGTATTGTAAAAAAAATTTTTTTATTTTAATTTAAAAAAAAGTTTTATTAAAAATATTAAGGTTTTTCAAGTATATTTTCAGCGATGAATAAAGATGTTTAGAAAAAAAGCCAGATGCACTATATATTGTAGCAATAGGATTAAATAAGAGTGTTGGGCTTTGGCTCCACCTAGAGTCCGTTTACAGAATGACAACTATATTAATCCCCCTCAGTATCACATGACTATCACACTTGGAAATTTCTGTTTTTGCGCCATTTTTGCACCATTTATAATCATCACAGCAATGATTGTATTCATGGTTTCCAACTTTAAACTAAGTTATGTCAATTAAATAATTGACAAAGCTTCAATTGTTGTTTCTTCCTTTTTTTGAGTTATGTCATAAACTTCCAGCCAACTTCTTACTGAACCACCAATTCATTGTTGTGCCATTTCTCTCACTCACCTGTTTCTGCCGTGCGTTCGATGTCGTGCCGTCCTTCTCTGGGGAAAGAGTTTGAAACAGGAAACCGCGGCTGTTTCTCGGTGCCAGAGGATTCCCATCTGAGATGGAGGCCAGTTTCT
Source organism: Microchirus variegatus (assembly GCF_963457635.1). NCBI lineage: Eukaryota > Metazoa > Chordata > Actinopteri > Pleuronectiformes > Soleidae > Microchirus > Microchirus variegatus. Next base: position 9,052,064 of record NC_139814.1, read on the forward strand.
GGAGTACAGACTGAGGCTGATTCAGTAGTGAACCTCTCCTCACCTGGAAGACACCAGTATTTGCTTGATAAACATCATATAGAGAGGAAATACATCACTGGCATCCACTCACACCTCATCAGAAAGCATGTTTGGATGCTTTAATTCACCGATCAAAGGGCAGAAAAAAAACATTCCGAGTGAGTTTAGTGTTAATTTTGGATTTGTCACATTTGTTTTACACAGAAACAGTTTCTCTGAGAAACTTCCAGATATTTTCTCAGAATAAAACAGTATCGGGTGACAAGTGCGTCATATAATCCCTGTTTGAGAAAAAAAAGGTTTATGCAAGATGCATCTCACTTAAAGGCTGGCTGTATGCAGCTGGGTTATTTCATATATAGGTGAAGCAAAAAAAAGATATTCCAGTCTCTTACTGCTGTGGCAAATTAAATATTTACACGAACACGCAGAACTCAAAATTATTATTTAAATGTTTTCATCACATTGAAATAGATGAAATTCTGCTATAAGCAACCAACATTGGAAGGACATTGAAAGAAAACACATAGGTTCTATGTTTCAAAATAAGTTATGTGTCAAATACTTGAGCTATTTGTTGGAAAGTGTATATTATTACAATTTTTAACACTGTCAAATAGCTTTATCCAAATTTCAGACATGTTTCAAAACATTATCTTCTAACATTGGCAAGGATTTCAAGCACATGTACACAAACCTGTATAAAATGTCACCTACATGATAAAATGACAAACTTGCTTATATTTGTAAATGCAGATATCCATCGTAAATGCATGAAAGGTCTGTGTGTTAATCTCATAAAAACTGTCCAATGAGTCACATGGCAGGCAATTTACTAAGGGCAAGTTAAGAAATGAGAGCAGACATTGCAAAGAAACAGTCCTTTTAGCCAGAGCTCACACTGGAACACAGTATTCACCCCACGATTAACCCTTATGAACTATGACGTACCTGTGATGACGGTGACGGTCTCTGGAAAGGATTAAGAGCTGATGATGTCGTCTTCTTCTCCTCTGGCTGTGGCACCACAGCAGGTCCTGGTTTAAAAATGATGAAAGATAGTTTAGTGATGTAACCACTCAACCTGTCATAGCCTCCCAATATGATGACAACACATTTTTTCTTCTTTTTTTTTTAACAAAAGAATAGTTTCATTGTGATTAAATCATCATTTGTAATTACTTTTAAAGCATTACTGACTTTATCAAAGTTATGTCATTAAATGTTTTACCCTCTCCTTGTTACATGAAGTGACTCCCTTTTGGTTTGTAGGATGAGCCAATACGATGCTATTGGTATCAGTTTGATACTGGTCAAAAATCACTGGTAAAAAAAATATCAGCATTTTAGCCAAGTCACGCTGTGGACTATTTAGTTCTTCAAGTGAGAACAATATTTGTCACTCAGTTGGAGAACTATGTCTTTGAAATAGTATGGAATGCTAGCACAAAAAGGTCTAAAATTACTGTATTGTACCGATAGAGGTATCGGCAGATACACAAGTTTGTGATATTCTAATTTTTTTTCTCCATGGCGATATAAAGACCATTATTGTAGACCACACAGTGATACTAACCTTTCTTCTGCAGGGTCTTGGCAGTCACTTTCTTGGCCAGCTTCATAAAATGACTGTCTTCGTCTGCGATCCTTTCATCATCTGCATCCGCATCTTCTCCTTTTTTGGCTTTCTGTTCAGACTATAACAAAACATTCAATTTCAAATTACACATCAAATATGTATTTTCAAGTCATAATTACTGACATACAGGTGCACAGGACTCTTAAAAGAAATAAACACAGTTCTTATTTAAAAAACAACAACAATAACGACAACAAAAAACAGCACCACCTACTTGTTCTCTGAGCCACTGCTCTCGCTCAAGTCTCTCTTTTCTCCTTTGAACCTCACTTGGGTCGATGCCTTCATCTTCCTCCTCTTCCTCACCCTCTGGTCCCACTCTGTCTATGTCTAAACCATCATCTGGAGATAAAGATTCAAACAGAGACACTGAAATTAAAACACTGTAAGAATGTGTTGGGGAGTGTGTTTTCCATTTGACTATTTTGTATTTACTAGTTCTCTGCTGCTTGTTGAACATATTTGCTGTATGTACAGTCAGTTGTGTTTTAGGCTTCTTTAGTAAAGCAATTTCAGACTAGCTACTTGGTAATTGGAGGCAAAGCAGGACACAAGCTGATCTTTGGGGAGGGTTTAATTCCAGTGTACAGTAGCTGTAGGTGCTAAATATGCATATATTTCTTCATCCTTGAAACTCACCAATGTTTTTCCAGCGGAAGCGACGAGCTCGTCCGGGGCCATCGGAGTGCAGGTCACCATCAGCGAGGTAACGCTCCTGGTAGAGTCTCAGACGACGCTTGTCGTCATCGAGTATGTGCTTCCTTTAAAAACAGACATACAAACAATTACTTATAAAAGCAATCTGCATGTTTTTATTCAAGTCTTCATTGCACTTCTAAATAGGGCTGGGCGGTATACCGGTTCACATCAAATACCGGTTTTTATTTTTTTTAATTTTTGTTATGATATTTATTTTTAATATACCACCATACCGGTGTATTTGATTACACAGCATCCACTCAGCTGCGGTGTGGCTGTCTGCTTTGCGAGCGAGCGTTTCATTAATGTTTATATATTTGTTTCAATCACTGAATGAAGCCTGTCTTATTTGGAACAAGAGTCGGGACGTTAAATTGCTTGCACAACACTTTTGATCAGCACTCAGCATTTGTTTGTTTGTCATTTAAACCAGTATGAGCAGAGAGCGCAAAGCCTTGTTGGCACGGGGCGGGAGGGAGAGAGAGCAAGCGAGTGAGGTCTGCGGTTTTGGTCATTCGTTCATTTACTTATTTTTGTGTAGGTAATATGTTTTGAAATATGTTTAAACTTAAATAAACTACACATACATGTAGTTATGTCTCGTATTAGATTGTCCTGTTATTGACGTCATGTTGTCATCGCCTGACTGTCTGACTGATTGAAAGCCCCCAGATGCAGCGGATGCAAATACTATGAGAATAGCAAATACTATGAGAATATATTCGAATATCTGTGTTTTTTATATACGAATATCATTTTTGAGTAATTTTGACAGCCCAAGTAAACATGTCTTAGAATTAGGGATGGGAATTTCACACATTTTTAGAGTTGATTGTCGTGGTCCACATGTCGAATTTTTTGTAGACTTTTTTTTTTTTTTTTACAGCAGCATCAACAGCAGCAATGCGGGGTGTAAACTATTCAACACTGTACTACTTCATTTTATGCTCAAAACATGGCTGTAATGTCCATTATTGACCATCAGAACAGCGATAATAAAAATGAGGGGCAAAAAAAGGGGAAAAAAAGCGGACTCTCCATTGGAGAGTCCGTGTGTCGCCAGACGGCTCAGGTTTTTGAACCTGCACTCGTTAGGTGTCCACCAGAGTGAAGTACAGTGATCCTGACTGGGTGAGATGCCGTCTTCATTTCTGTAGCGCTTGTGTAATGTCCCCCACCCCCGTCCTAAACTTAAGCGCAACCTCGTTCGCACAGCACGCACACACACACACGCTTGGACGCGCGCACAGCCACTGAGAGAACGAGCCGGTGACGCGCGCAGCCGCGCGCCATCATGTCAGAGCACAGGGAGGCTGGACAGCAGGATCACCTTTTCGTGCACAGCTTCTTTAACCTCCGTGGTTGTGAACTTTACGTGCTTGTGACACTTTCACTTTTTTTACTCGTAATTTTTTTGTCGAGGTGCGCACTTGTCGATTGTCGATCTATTTGTCGACAAAAAAGTCCCATCCCTACTTAGAATGTCAAGAATACATGAATAATCCACATCAGCAGGTAACGCAGGGAATTTTTATAAAAGATATTGATTTGCACAGTCAAAGTTCTGTATTTTGACTGCAATTGTCTTTGCATTCCGATTCCTTACTTCATTAGAATCATGAGTAGCTCTTCTTTGTAAACAGCATCATTTTCTGGGGCCATGCGAACCTGTACTAGTGTGGAGTTATTCTACAGCATTTGTTCTCAAAGTGCGGCCCGGGGGCCAATGGCGGCCCGTAGAAACACTTCTGGCGGCCCGCAATGAATTACAGTTGATAGTTTTAATCCAGGAGCTACTAAGCTTGTTAAATGTTTATTGGACATTACTGGATACAGACCAACAAGTGTAAACAAAAATACTGGGTATTTACCTGGTTTCTATGTGGTGAATTTTAGTGTATTATTGGGTTATAAGCTGGGAATAAGCAGGTAGCTACAGCCCCCAATTACTAGCTATTTACCCAGTAAATATATGGTAACAGAAATGTGTTACTTAGTATTAACCTGTAATTAGAAAGTAAGAACAATGGCCAAAATACTGGGTAATTACCCAGTAAATTATAAAGCGTTATTATATTAACGCTTATATTACTTAACGCTAAACTGTAGAACTGCAATCTGGTCATTGAAATTATTACAAATGGGATTTCTTTCTGGTTTTTTTTTCCTTTGGCGGCCCTCAGTCCAATGTTGGGTTCCTAAATTGGCCCTCAGGTATCAAAACTTTGAGAAGCCCTGTTCTGCAGTATTCATGACAGTAAAATAGACCATCCTATGTTAATCTACTGCAGTAATTCTGTTCTCAACCACTAGAAAATGCTGTGAACACCTGATTATGAATGAAAAAAAAATATGGTCAGATACCGTGAAACCGTTCGAATTTTGAAAAATACCGTGATATATATTTTTGGTCATACCGCCCAGCCCTACTTCTAAAACACACAGTTGCTCAACAACAGTGTCTCCCCCAGTTTTCAATTCAACGCATTTAAGCCAAAGCTAAATGAATTATGTGGATTTTCACTGGTGTAATATCAAACGTGGTGTAAAAACGTGGTGTATCAAACGTGGTGTAAAAGCAGCTGCCACTCACATGTGGATCTTGTTGACCTGATCCTGTAGCTCTTCATCAGAGGGTAGGTCCTCCAGAAGCTCCTCCTCCTCGTATTCACTCCCTCCATCAGCGTCCTCGTCATCGCTGCCCAAGTCGCTGCCTGACAGCTCTGCCTCCGAATCCAGGTAGTCGTTCAAACGCCTGTGAACAACGAGAAGCAATTACAAGCTATCCTGCCCTGATTTAATTCTGCCACGTCACATTAAAGGGTGAAATACGCATGAGCAGGATTTTTTTTTTTTTTTTCAAACTTACATTTTCTTTTTCTTGATCCGAGAGGGCGCAAACACCCCCTCCATCTCTTCCTCTTCTACATCATTATCGTCTTCCTCATCAGCATCCTCTTCCTCCTCTCCGCCCTCATCATCCTCCTCCTGTAAAGCCACATCATTCGCATTATATATCTACATATCTAAAAAACTATACAATTAGTCTATGCCTAAATACTAACAACTGTATTACACTGAGGTTTATGTTTTCATATGTTTTTATTTTTTTTACCTTTTCACTTTCTATGTCTGACAGAAGCCGGAATTCACAGCCTTCTTCCTCCTCCTCTTCCTCCTCCTGCTGCTCTTCCTCTTTTTCACTGTACAGAGATATATCACCATTAGAATCTGTCATGACAAATAAATATTCAAAGCATATTCCTTGAACAAAATGTACTCAAATAATGAGTACACTAACACAAAGACCTTTGTACTGTACCTGTCTTTTGCTGGTGAGGTCTTGTGAGCAGAATCTACATTTGGTGGAAAAGAGAACAATTTTTTTTTATGTGAAACTGAAAGAAAAAATTAATGTAAAACAATGCATCGTCATATTTTAAAACAGTAATGTGTATGTAAATAAAAAAACTAAAATAAGATTGTTTCCACTTTTAACAACTACTACTTTTTAACCATATCCTTAGAAACAAAGGATAACACACTCATTTACCTGGACTAGGGAATTTTCCTGAGCACATTCCCAGCAGTTGCTCCATGCCACTCTCAAACTCTTCATCCTGTCCTCCCCCTTTACTCTCCTCTCTTCCCATCTTCTCCTCTTCTTCAGCCTGCGTAGGTGGAAACGCTCCAGAACACAATCCCAGCAGCTCATTCTCTTGCGTTGATCTGAGGGCTGCGTGCCGACTGGAGCCACTCGTTGCAAAGACACCAGAGCACAAACCCAACAACTCCCCCATGTTGGCGTCCATCGCGTTTTCATCCAAGCTGTCCAGGATCAACTGTCTCTTGTGGGAGTGAGGTGCACCGGGGCGGGGCCCCACATTGAGGAAGCCGTCTGCGTCGAGCAACTGCGAATGTGTGTCGTCTTCCAAAGAAAAGTGACCATGGGAGTCTCCTCCCAGACCAGCGACAGAGGCAACTGCACCCAGAAGCCCAGAGTCAGCACCAGGGGATGGAGGAGCATAGAGGTCCTGGGAGTCCTCGACAGGGAGGCAGAGAGATGGCTCTGATAGTTTCCCTGAACTCTGAGGAGGGAGAAGAAAAAACAAGCCGCAGTTTAAAGCTTTGGTGATTTTGGCCAATGTTTGAGCTTCTTCAACAGAAATAATGTACTACTTGCCCTGCCCTTTGTGTGAATACAGCAACAATACAAGAGCAAGCTTGGGTAAAACGCATTTATATTAACAAACTACTGAATGTGAATGATTTCTGAGCAGGAGACAGACATTTGTTAATGTTCAAAGGTTACACAGAAACAACATGGTTCCTACGTTGAATTTCTTTCCTGCATTTTCTATTCATTTTTCTACAATTATATTTTATGTAAATCTGCTCAATTTGACCCAAATTACTCTTTGCAGTGCTTTTTAGTGCTACTTTGTAGAGCACATGAAACGGTAATTGGTGTCATAACAAACAAGCAGAAGACATTTACCTTTAATACTTTCTTGTACAAAATTGAGTCACTTTCAATGACCCCTGTATACAGGGTGATTTTTCAAAAACCATCAAGGGCCTTGGTTTTTTTTGTAATTCACAAACCTTCAAGTATTTCAAGGACCCATGGGAACCCTGATAAACCTGCTGTGGTGGTTGCTTTAAATCAGTAAACTTATTAAATTATGACAAACGTTATCTTCGTTTATCTAATGAAATCTTTCCTTTCGTTATCTGACTCTTCTACAGGTGCTTTTGCAATCTGAATTAGAGCTGGGACGACTAGTCGACTTCAAAAATTTGTCGACATTAATATTTTGCGTCGACGTGTCGCCCCCCCCTGCCCTTTTTTTTCTGTTGAAGCCCCGTTCCAAACAACCTACTAGATGAACTCTCGATCCAGCCCAGTGATGGTGGTAAATATGCACTAGAACGCTCGTCGCCACTCGCATAGACAAGCGAGTTTAAAACATGAGAAGAAGAACTCAACAATGGCAGCGGCAAGCTGTAGCGGGAGCACCGAGGTACAAACAGCAAAAAAACACGTCTACGGTCTTCAAAGGTGTGGGAATTTTTTACCCTCAACTCTTCTAATAATGCGGTTGTTTGCAGACTATGCAAATTTACTTTGGCGTACCACAGCAGTACAACAGCAATGCACGAGCATTTGAAACGAAAACACCCTGGAGCGCTGGTTCAGGATACCAGCAAAACTCTGTATGCTCTGTTGATTTTCCCCCTTCCCCGCCCTGAAATGTTCGTTTATCAAGCAGTCGCAGTAGTAAACCAAAGAGAAACGCTACGTTAGACAGCTGTTGTCTAGTTATTGATTCCGTTTAATAGAGAGTCACACAGACAGACAAACATACATACTCTAATTGTAAACAATTAGTCGTCAGAGTAGTCGACTAATCGAAAAAATAATCGCTAGATTAATCGTTTGAAAAATAATCGTTTGGGACAGCTCTAATCTGAATGAACTCTGCAATTGTGATTAACCCACACAGTTTGGGGAGGAAATGTAATGAACAAACAGACTTTTTATGCATGTGTGTGTATGTGTGTGTGTGTGTGTGTGTGTGTATATATATATATATATATATATATATATACATATACACACATATATACATATATATATATATATATATATGTGAATAATACCTTAGAGGCTGAGCCAAGGAAGCTAGGCCTGAAGAGGCTGGGGGAAGGTGAGCGGAAAATGGAGGAGTTGGAGATGCCTCTTCCTGTGGAGCGCTGATGATTGACTGGCTGGTAGGACGTAATCATGAAGCCTGCAAGCTCAAAGCTGCTGTTGTGGCTGTTGTCCTTTACCAGGGACAGAGAGTCGTCCTCTTCTGGAGACAAGAGCGTCAACAAAACCATTATAACCATGCTTAAAGCATTTGCATTCTTTTTTTTTGTCAATAACATCTGTTTTGAGTGTACAGCCAAAGCAGTAAGTTTTGAATAACTCACCCATCTTATTACTGCTGTCCTGTCCAGAGGGACCAGACCTTCTTATGCTGTCACTAAAACATTAAAAAAAATTAAATTTACCAACTATGTACAGGAAACGTATAATTATAGGAGGACACAACCAGAGATGCCAAAAAAAGGTACCCAGTGCGAGAGCAGGAGTTGCCAGGGAAAAGCATGAGTGTGCCGTCTGTGTTAACAAGATCCGGAGTCGGCGAGGGTCCAGTGAGTGCCACAGGAGAAAAGCTCCTGATAGCACAAGACACACTGCCTTCCTCCTCCTCCTTCTCATCTTCCTCCCCATCATCACCTCCCAGTAAGTCGTCTACACCCTTGGAAAGAGAAGATCAGGTGTGACGTAAGAACAAACGTCTGTATAAACTAATGTGACTGTTAACTGAAAAAGGAAAACATAATCGTACCATTTCTTCCTCGGAGTCTGTTAGCTCTTCCTCCTCCTCCTCTTCTTCTTCCTCAGCGCATTCTTCATTGTCGAGTCGATTCAGCTCAGCCTTGCGCACCCTCTCCTCTTTCCTCCGTTGAGCCATGGCGAGCAGCAGGCGCTGCTTTAGGGTCAGTAGCTTTTCCCCTACACAAAAAGACCAGAAGATGCAAAGTTAAGAAACACCACAATTCTCTCATTAGCGTTTGTGCAAATCCCCTATTTTTCACATGGCTCCTACTTTGTATGTAAATGTGAAACAGTTTACCAATCTAGGCCCACCTGTCCTGACATTGAAAATTGCTTGGCATTAGATAAATACTTTGTATGGACATTGGTTTCCTGCTGCAATCACTGGGTATTTTAAAACAAATAATGCCTTAGAGCAGCGGTTCTCAACCTTTTTGAGTCCGACCCCCAAATTTAACATGCAAGGATGTCCGTGACCGCGGTTAATGAGGGGTAAGGCATTATTGTCTATCAGATGAGAGTTTGTCAACCATTATCATTGTGTTTTTCTGGGTTTCTGTAGCATTTCTAAACCAGTAGATGATGCCAACTGTCGATTATTTTGATAGAAAAGGGTATGAGCCAAGTAGGAGGTTCTTTGCAGAACAATCGATACACAGGGCAACCTTCAAGCAGAAGGATTTAGAAAATATAGACAGTATATGAATAAATGAGTGAACAGTGAAACCTAATATGAGGCAGAGACATCAAAGCAACCTTCATGTCTGTGCTCAATAACAGCTCAATAACCCCAACCCCTAACCCTAACCCTCCATCATTCTTCACCCCTTAGTTTCTGTTTTCATGTTCTTCACTCCGGGACCTGTTCACAGTCTTTTTGAACTCGCATAACAAAATCAACTAAATAGCACCATAGTTCTGCTCATTACAACCTGCATTATATGAAAATGCAAAACACTAATTACAAATTTGACAAATTCTTTATAGAGATTTCCATAGAAAATCTAGATCAGGGGTGTCAAACTCAAATACAGAGTGGGCCAAAATTTAAAACTGAACAAAGCCAAGGTTGAACAAATTAACCTTTTAATAGGGACCCAAACAAGTTTTGCATTGAATATTGAACAAGCAAGGCTTATATAACTTTATAGTGACATGCAAAATCGAGTTTCAAATAATAATAATAATAATTAAAAAATATCAATGGCATATCAAATAAAATTTTTATAAAAATTGAATGCACCCCTAAATACAGGATAAGCGGTAGATAATGGATAGACAAAAATTGAATGCCTCTTTTCTATTTGCAAACTTCTGAGGTAAATATCAAAATAAACTTTTTCCACAGGCTAATAATAAATTTGAAAATAAAATAACAATAATAATAAAAAACAAACGAAAAAACATCAATGGCATATTAAATAAAATTTAAATAAAAAATTGAATACCGGCGGGCCAGCTCTTATGTTAATTTGATATTGCCTCAAGGGCCAAATGAAATTACACGGCGGCCCGCGGGCCAGAGTTTGACACCCATGATCTAGATTATCATGTCATTGGCATTTTTTAAGACCTTTAAAGATTGAAGGATTAATTGTTGTTCTGAAGGATCTGTGGACACCCAGTAAAAGTGAAATAAAATATGTGAAGCTGTTTTTAAAATGTTAAAAGTAGTACATCATGCATTTCACACACAAATTCTTACCAGGTTTTGTTGGCACTGGCTCATCTGCTTCCCCCTTCACAGTGACAGTGACCGACTCAGTGTGTAACTCTTCCTGCCCAGACGGGGTGATGTCTTTGCGGACGATGTTAAGCTGCATGGTGCGCTCTGCTTTGGGCCTTGCAGGAGCATGGACTTGACGTAGGTATCGCTCTTTTAAAGCCACCACCCCTGATTGAGGAGGACACCAAGGTTAAGGCACATTCTTGTATTACAGCTTTTAAAATCCTTAAAGAATCATGACTTACCGGGGTTGAGCTGCAGGGGCTCAAGCTGAACAAAGGCTCCATCATCTGGACACAGTTTAGGAATGGGTGGGGGGACCAGTCCAAGCTCCTTCAGTCTGGCCAGTTTGTCCTTCTTGGGCTTGGTGGGTTGCGGTGTAAAAGTGGTTGCTGATGAAGAATCAGTGTTCCCACACTGAGCAGCTACAGGCTCCACAGAAGCCACAGATACAGACTGCTTGAGCAGGGATTCAGATTCAGATGTGACTGCAGTCTGGCTTTGCTCTGTGGGGACAGCAGAGGTTTCCTCCCCAGAGTCATTAATAGTTTTCACAACATCATCTGCTGTGACTGATTCCTGCAGACTCTCAGAGAGGTAAAGCATCAGGCCAGATTCCTGGTTGGCATCTAATCCTGTCGTTTCTTCTGTGACCTGGTTGTGGCTTTCCTGCTGAGGTGAGGAGGAAGCGGCTGGGTGAGATAAAGGCTGAATCTGAGTGCATGAAAGATCCAGAGATGTTTCCTGTTCTGTTTTTGGCTGTTGGGGCTTCACATGTGGCTCTAGAGGAGGTGGAGGAGGAGCTGCTGGCGTCTTCAACATCATGACTGAATATTTTGTGGATCTGATGAAAATAAATCAAATTAAATCAAATTTAGATGTGGATAATCAACCTTGTGACCACTGATTACATTTGCATGTAATTTATGAAAGCAAATTTAACTTCAACTTGGCCAACAATTACTGTGAAGTTAACCAGTAGCTGTCTATTATAAAATAACACCTTTTGGGTAAGATTGTAACAACAGTTTGGATATTTTTGTGTTAACCGGTGTCTTTACTTCAGTAAAGCCATGGCAGGACCCTCAGGTCTGGATCTCTTCTTAAAGAACTGGTCAATGGTCTTGGGCTGAGGCATGTGGTAGGGCAGGCCCAGCGTGGACTCTACAAAGGCAGAAGAACATGTCGAGGACCATGTGTCAGTAACATACATTTAAGATAATCCAAAAATTTAAACACAAAAATAAAACACAAAAGACAAGAAATTCTTTCTTACCTCTGACCAGCCTCTGAGACTCACTGTGGAGATGTTTCATTGCCTCCTTGCTGGCACGTGCAGCTTTCCTCTCCTAAAAACAACACGTAGAAAATAACGTCTTAAGTTGCGTATTACCTTTATAGCGTTATGAAAAAAATTGCATTTTGGCACTGCATACCTCACGCTGAGGTTTCGCTGGTGCCTCTTCATCCTCCCCATATTCTTCATCCAGGACAGGTTCCTGCATTAATATTTAATACTGATCACACAACAGCCTTTCAAGCAACATTTACCAAAGTGTCGGTCTACACACACTCACTTTTAACCCATTGACGCCATGAAAGCATTGCCGAATTTCTACTATTAGAGCCGGGAGAGCGGCAGCACGTTTTATTCTCTCATAGAAGCCGGTAAAGCGGATACGGCAATTTTCGGGGTGGATATAAGGGTTCTTCGGGACATTGTTTTGAAATTTCTTCGAGCAAACATGGAGGACTGACATTGGAGAGATTTCTGAAGGCAGTGATTTTGAGGAGTTTCTAGTCTTCAATGAAGTGTGAATGTTTTATGTCTTAACCATTATCGCCGACAATGATTAAATACCGTAATCGACAGAGTGTTTACAACCGCGCACCAGGGGTGACAGTGGATTTACCTGCAGATGCCACAGCGCTGTAAGCACCATCACATGTGAAGCAGACTGTTACAGTCATTAAATGCTGTTCTTGTTCTTCACACTCCATCAGGACTAAATCAAGGCACTGACACAAGTTGATATTACTTTATTTTCTTACAGTTTTTTAATTGAAAATAGTTATTCACTTTACTTTTACATTTTTGTATCTAAATAAACTAGATTTCCCAGGAAAGCCACAGATGTAAGCTCTCAAATACTTTCTGAATTGTGTTCCTATATCTGCTACAGAGGCTGAGAAATCAGTCATTTAGTAGGCATTGAACCTCAGGTATTAGAGGCATTTTTTCCAGGCGCTTCAGGCCTTAATGGGTTAAAACACATTTCTTTATAACATTTAACACAAGCATACAAAATAAAAAAATCATTGCCATGATTTAAAAAGAGCAAACAAAAACATGGAGAAAATTGATTATACAAATTCAAATCATCGTTTACATACCTTGTGTTTTTCCATCTTGTGCTTGACTGCAGCTCGGATGGCATCCAGGGACTCTTCCTCCTCCTCGTCATCATCATTGAGACCGGTGTCAAACAGATCCGTGTCACCCAGCAGACACCCGCTGTCGTTCAGAGCCCGAGGAAGAGGGGTGTCCTGAGGAAACAGGAAAGTTGTAAATCTTTCAATCAAGAATTTCATCTTCCGTAACCCGATTTCTTTTTTGATTCCTCAAAAAGGTACCAAATTAAAATACAACCATGCCTTAGGAAACATACAGAGTGACATGACCATAAACATGTATTAAATAAACAAAATAATAAAGTACTTTTATGAGGACGTCAAGTATATTACACGCAGTCTGAATGGCAGAGAAAATGTATCAGAGAGAAACAACAAGCCACACATACCTCATCAATTACAGAGAACCTCTCTTTCTTTTTCAGTTTTTCCACTGCTTTGCTTCGTTTCTCCTTCTTCCCCTGATGCCTCTGGCTCTTCTCCCTCTTCTTGCGTTCCTTTGAATTTGCTTCCTTTTTCTCTTCATGCTCCTCTTCCATCACTCCTTGTTTCTCTTGCTCTGACTCACTGTCCTCGCTGTGGATCGGTGCTCTGCTTATTCTCTTCCTCTTCTGTGTCCCCTTTTCCGTCTTCTTGTCCGCCTGACCCGTCTCCATGTCCTCCCCGCTGGAGGCAGACAAAACCAGAGCCTCAGCCATGTGGACACTGTCAGCCTCCTCCTCCTCCTCCTCACTGTCTCTAATGGCTTTACGTCGTGACTTCCTGTGAGCTGTGATGTCTTCATCATCATCATCAGAATCTGGAAGCAAAGTAACAGTTTAATAACAGTCAAACTTAAAACCAGGAATAGTGGAGTTTGAGATGTTACAGGCAAGTACTGTGAAATGTATGAGGGTAAAGATGGTTTCTCTCATTTTGAGCCTCATTCACACTAAAATTAAGGAGTGTCTGAATTGTGACATCACAAACGCACCAAAAACAAAATAAGTAAGAAGAAAACAACACAAAGCAGCTCAGTAACATAGTCAAATTCGTTATCAATGTTATTGTTGTGTTACTTCACCTGGAAGTTCCTCTTTATTGATGGCCGTCTCTGTTACCATCTCCTCCACTGGAGAGCCCACCCCGCTGTCTGAATCGCCCTCTACTGCCGTTTGGGCCACAGCAGGAAGCTCCTCAGCCTGTGACCAAGAACACAGAAACATTATTCAACCATTTGTAGTGTATTCTTTGTTGCATTTCAGTCATTAAATAATCGTACAACACTAGGGCCGCACTTTCAAGAAAAAAACAATATGCATTATTGACATTTCAAAAGAAGATTGGATTGCAGCTGTTCATAACAGTGCAACTTCCTAGATTAAAAAAAAAAAATTATGATAGTATGAGTCTATTTTATGCTGAAATAATGACAAAATGGGGCCGTTTTCTCTAGAAGTTAAAGTTAAACATGGAGGTCGATCGTGTAGCTTCAGGCAGCCAGAATGTGGGAGAAGATACACCTTCCTTTCACTCTTTGCACACTGCTAGGTACGATTTCCTTTTGTTGGTAAGGTTGTAAATTCAAGTTAAGAGTCCCGTGAATTACAACCGACATATATTCTAATAGTATTGAGCACAGTCAAATGTCAGGAGGACAGGTTTAATCGACGTGACACTGATAACCAGCAAGCCATCAGACGGCTAAACCTAACCTAGCAAGCAAGCTACCTAGCTACAGCTAACAATACTAGATATTTGCATCTTTTGTTTAACTGTGAACGCTGTTTCATCTTATTTTATTACCTCTAACTTACAGTGACATGTGTTTCAACTTGATAACAACGTGTTCTATAACTGGCAAAAAAACTACTTTGTGATTTCTGAGAAAATTTCCCTCACCTGTTGTTGAGAAACCAGCAGGCTCATCTTTGTCCGTCGGCTAGTTTACACTCTTCTATAAAAGGAAGCCAGCGTCGACGACGATTTCACAAATCTCGGCAGCTACAACAAATGTCAATAAATAAACGTCTGCGTGAAGAAGGGGCTATTTCACACCGTTACAGCACATTTACAGAGCGCTTTAGCCGAGCTGCTCCTCTTCCTCCCGCCTCTTCCATACAAACCAACAGAATAGTTCGAGCTTTCGCGCGCCGTGACAGCTGGCCCGCAGTTTTTCTCCACCGGGGTGTCAATCTGCCGTCACTCGCTTTCCCATTGGTCCGTTGGGAAGATTTGTTTCCGCCTATTGTGACGACGCAGTCATGAGGAGCATTTTCTAAAAACCGGGGTTGCTCCCGCGGGCGGGGCTAAGTGAATCTAAGAAAATGTATAGCTGATTTATGACATAAATAAATGAACTACATTTAAATTACTTAATTTGCATGAGGTAAACTGACCATTATATAATATAATTAAATTAATAATTATCTATCTATCTATCTATCTATCTATCTATCTATCTATCTATCTATCTATCTATCTATCCAGCCTTGATCTAGATTGATCCGCTGGGGAAAGTAATAACATTAAAAAATATATTATTGTGGATAACTTTGGTGTTTGGTAAAAAAAAATGTTTATTCCCATTATACATCATTATATTGTTTTGTTTTATAAGTATAAGCATTTGTTTGTTCACGTCCATTTTCTCTCACATCTGCCTGTGCGATGCAGAAACAATACGCATGCGCAGTTCGGTTTAAACGGCCTGTGGGTAGCGCATGCGCAGTTACAAATCGTCAGAAGCAGCAGGAGGAGCGGCAGCTCAGCTCCGTCGGTTCAGTCGGCAGCCGTTCACATAGCTGTCTATATTCCCCTTTTCTTAAATTAGCCACTTTAAGCTTCGCGATACCGCCCCCAATTTCAGCGTCGGTACGGAGCCGCCAGGCCGGGACAGAGACGGAGAGAGAGGCCTCGGCCATGGAAGCGCTCGGACCCGGTAAGAATTTGAGAAGCGGGGGGAAACGGTGGCAAGCGGCAGCGCTGAGAACAAGCCGTGTGTCTGCAAACGCGACGCGTCACTGGGGGCCGCGGCTGCAGCGAGGCCTCGAAAACAAACTGAGGCCCAGCCCGTGCGTTTGTGTACATGTGGATGTGTGGCTGTATTTACGTCGAGCGGAAACATGTTTCTTCTCCGTACTAACAAAGTTGTGGTTTTTTTGTCGCGTATCTGGTCGTGTCTACGCGGTTTTATTTACACGCATGGCTCGTCGTGTCGGGGTTGACTGGCATTGTGTGACTGGGGATTTAACCAGGACCTTCCTTCCTCCTTCCTTCCGCGTCGTGGTGTGTTTACGTCGTTTATTCACAGTGCGTATGTGTGTGTGCGTTTGTTTTCTTGCCAACACAATTGTGACCCAATTTCGACGTAAATATCCACGCAGTGTCGTCGAAATTTGACAGAAAAGAGCAATTTTCCCGTCTAGTGTGTGCTCGGGAACAGCGCGTCTCTTCGTGCTGCCAAGATGACAGCGATGGTGGGTGGAAATTACAAGATGAATGCCAATAAAGCACATGTTACTCGTGTTGCATGAAGAGAGGTGCGCTTATTTTTGTGTGGTTTACTGGTGTTTTGTGGCGCTGTCATTGGTTTACGCACTTCTGCTCTGGAAGCAGCCATGCGCCCGTGAGAGAACAGCAGGGATGGATGGCGCTTTTATCGATCAGATCTGCAGGTCAGCTCCATATTACTCATCTCCCATATGATAACAAAGGCACTTGATGTGTTTTGCAGCGGTGCAGTGATCATGCAGGCGGATGAGAGGCGGACACTCACTTGCACACCGATCAACACAGTGCATTTTTATTATTGTTCCCTGGAAAAACACATGCATGTTACGAGTGTTGTCACAATCTGTTGTTTTTTTCATCATAATTTTTTTTGCATCAGGAAGGAAAATACTGTAACTTTTTGTTGGTTTTGTCCACACACAATGCCCACAAATAAAACCAACGAGGACATCTGGGGAACATTAGGAGTATTTTCACACAGATGAGAGAAGTAGTTTAGACTGTAGATTATAGTTTTATACAGCCATCCACAGGTGTGTGACTCTTAATTGTCTCACATAATCTGTGCAGGGGATCTGGTTTTAATTTGACAACAAACTGGGTTTTTAGAAACAATTGTTTTACTTAGACTAACCATTTTTGCCAGCAAGCTACCTTTTACCTTCCTGTGTGGAGTGTGACTGCATATTTTGTGTTGCACCCATGATCAGCAACACAGTCTAATAGCGATAAATAACTCTGCAGTATAATTTTTCATTAGAAGTTATACAACATGCACACCTAAAACATGTTTCTCAAGTTTTACAGAAGACTGAAGGTTGTGCTTGTGTGAAGCAATTTTCTTTTACAGGTTCAAATGCAAGTTTTAAGTCGTATAAAAAGCACAACTTGTTTTGAAATGGGGTTCCACGTTAAATAAGGCCTTTCAAAGAGAGATGAAGTAATTCTCCTTGGAAGTTGAGCTGATGATGGGAACGTTAAATTTCACCTCTATAACCAGCCAAGTAGTAGCAGCCAAGTCAGACCGGAAGGTTGCTGCATTGCCCCACATCTGGATGTCATGTTGTGCAGTGGCTCAACAGTCGAGCCTCCTCTGGTTTAGTTTCACAGGATTTCACAAATGTACACTTTTTGTGGCCTGTGGGTTGGTGTAGTTGGGATTATACACACAGGAGGACCCCTAATGGCCGTGTGTAATGATGTGTTCTTACAGCGCAGCTGGTTTAAATCCGGTTTTCGCTCTTTTTCGAAAGTTTGTACAGTCCAATTTCAAAAGTATTAAAATCTAAACTGTGACAGGAAATTAATAGTATAAATCGTGGCAATGGGGTGTTGGATGCTGTGGCCAGGTTGGCTCAGCTGAAGTTGACATATTTTCACCTTGAGTAAGAGGTCCTTGCTTATTTCTCTATGTATTGCTTCGTTTCATATCTACGAGATTTGTTAATCAATACAAAAGCGTGGCCCCTCATAACTGAAGCAGCTATAGTTTGTTAAATGAGGGAACATTTGATAACGTGTGCATAAATGCTTCTATATACAGACAGTTTTTACACTGATGAATATTACGTATTTTGTGAATAGAAGCCTTTCCCGAGTTCACAGCTCAGTGTATTGCATCTCAATCCAGGTGATTTGCAGGTGTGGGCGTCGGAGCACTCACTGCTTGTTGCCTTTCTAGTGTGACTCATCACCAGGCACAAGCCATCATACACTCACGCTGAGTTTTAGCCCAGCTGTCTCTCTATGATCACATTGTTGTTGCCAGGGACACGCATAGTGTTATTCAGGTCTACAGTGTGTGAGTCAAAGCACACATCGCTCAGCCAGTGAGAGTTCACGGCACACAGACATCGTGTTACTCCATGAACATTTCAGCTGTCAAGTTAGATTCAACTTTGCGTGAATCTTTCACTTTCTTTACTCGGGGGGGGGGGGGGGGGTAATTTCACATCCTCTGTGAGTCGAGCCAGATTCTGATCGGTCTCACTGAAAAAAATATACTGCAAGCTTGGTTGATGGGTTGTTTAAATCACAACTTCAGTGGCTACAGAAAATACTACAGATGTGTAATATTAAAAATGTTGTATTAAGGCACACTTGCTAAAAATGTGTATGAATAGTCATAAAAAACAAATGCTTTTTAATCCAGACTATGAAAATAAATATAAAATCATGATGGTAACATTCATAAATAATAATAATAAAAAAGATTAGCCTGATAGTCTTCTGCATCTGTATAGCTTTAATTGTTTTCAGTGAAATAGTAAATATGCCGTATTGTGGTGGAAAGCCCCAGTGATCAAGATGGGATGTTTATCTTGATTTGGGCTATGCCAATATTTCCCTCCTCACAATTCTGGTCCATGTTAAAACTATACAGTATGCTCACCTGCACACTTGAAAAAGTGTGCATGTGTGTTTTGCTCCTGTCACAGTGGCATTTCAAGAGTGTGCCTACATTTATTTGAAGTATCCCAAAGCATCTACTACTGTACTGGCACAAAACAAAGTAATGCAAATAAATCTGATCATTCTGAGATGGGTGTGGTGTTGTTTAACAGACGAAATGTGAAGGATGGGTCCGGGTATTTAATGTTGAGACACCCGTACATGTTTCAAAGCATGGTCGTGCAGCAGCTGAGGTGGCTATATATAGATCTTGGTCTGTTTTTGGTGAACGTGGGAGAGGAAACCCTCATACCTTTTGAGCTTCAGTCACACTTAGTTAAAAAAACAAAAACAAAAAAAACCTCTGTAGGATCTGTGCATGCACCCAGCATTCAGATAAACTTGTAATGCCTGTGCATTTCAGTTCTTCTGTGCATATATGTCTGTTTTGGTGTTGTTTGTTATTCTTACATTTAAACCACCAAAGGCTATTTGTGGTTCAGGAACTTGAAAGTGTTTTCTGTAATTCTGAGACATGCCTCTGGACTTGAAACATTATTAGATAAGTTGATTTACTTAATTGCCTTGAGGAACCCTAAATAGAGAAGCACTGCAAAGTGATTTTGATATTGTATGGAAATGGATCTGTATTATTGGTATAATGATTTCTGTGGTTATAATTTGATTGTGTGTTTTGTGACATCGCTATGATATTGAATTTTCTGTAGTTTTCATGGTTTTATAAGTTGTTACTTTTGCACCACCAACTGGACTGGAATGGCTGAAAGTGCCATAGGGAGCATGCATGGACAGCATAGAATCACACTAGAAGTGTGCATAGATTCGTCTGCATCGGGTCTGAAGTTGGTGGGTGACCAAATTTACATCATGACATACAACTTGATGTATACACCATTGACTAAATAAATCATGGTGGTAAAAGGTTCCTGAATTACTGTTGAATGTATGCGAATCTGTACACATGATGTTCAGTTGGCAGCATAGCGTAGAGCTCTCCATGTGCCTTTTTATTGTTGTTATCGTTTAAGGTCAGGAGGACAAAGTAGAGAAAAAAAAACTGTGTGATTGAAGTTAAAATGAAAGTGATGGCGAATGAAGCTGGAATGATCCTACAATAAAGCTATTGGTTTTTTTATGATGGAGAAGAAGTGGGTTTTAGATAGGGTGGGTAGGTATGTGTGTGTGTGGGGTTGGGATGGGGGTGGTGACATGGGGCCCAGGCTTCACGAAGCATGTTTTCAGGAAGTGATGGGGAGGGTCCCAATTGTCTGTGTTCTCTGGCTTCACATGCTAACTGGAGCGTGTGGGTACATGGAGTTCAGGAGGACCCCAGCAGTCTCTTAGCCGTCAGTGAACAAAAGCCTTAAACAGCCCCACCCCCACAGTATTTTACCTTTTCTAATTTTGATTTTTTTTTTTTTCTTATGTTATTTTCTGCAAATCACATTTTGCGTGCTTGAAGTTGGGGCTGGATCATGTGGCCAAAAATGTTATCTTGATCTAAAAAAAAAAAACAAAAAAATTATATTAGTGATCCTCACAATAAAATGTGGTGTTAGTAAAGAGTAACCTCCTGTTCCTGAGTGAAAGGTTCAGAAACCAGTTAATTGTGATTTTGAAAATTACACAAATGGAGAAACACTAAACAAGTCTGAGGCCAACCACTTCTCAAAATGTGTATGCACAGTGCAAAAAACGCCATTTCGTTAGTATAGTCTTCTTTTTTCATGTCCCCATTAAACGGTAATATTTATAGGAGGTACACACAGTGAGATTATCAGGTTCACCAAGCAGAATTTTGCATGTTACGTGTTGTGGAGTGATTGTGTGTAAGGTATATGAGCGTGACATGTAAGTTGTAACGGTAACCTTTGTTTCTGCGTATCACCCCTCCATATGGCCCTGCTGCTGTCTGTCTGAGAGGCTCTCGGCCTTTGTCTCAGTGTGAGGGTGTGCGTCCTCTGTGTCTGGGTGGAGTTGGGGGGCGGGAAGCAGGATAATTGTCGTCATTGTCTTGCCTGACCCTTGATGACCCACATAGGTCAGGCGTCCGAGTGGCCCATTAGTCAAAGCATACATAGGTATATGAGGCCATTTCTGTGCATTCAAGCAAGTGTCACTGATGAGGTGGTTAGGAGATGGCAACATGTTTGGCCTTACACTGCACACGTTCTTCCTTCAAATTTGACATTTAATGTAGATTTCAATGCATGGATATTGATGATAATTAAAAACTACTCAGAATTAAAGGTGCATTATGTAATAAATCTAAAGCAACTGGCCATAAAATCCTCCTAATATGTCACAGAGGACCAGGAATAATGTTCATATAAAAAACTGAACTCACCAACAAAATTAGTACAACAAAAATATTTGCAATAAAAAATATATTTTTCCGCACACCAAAGTTAAGTTTATGTTTTGAAATTATGTTTTGACATGAGACGCCACCTACCGCCGTCTACCAATCATTGCAGTAAGTAGAGTCTCAGCGGCCGAGCAAACACTGGTGGCCAGGTACGTCTGAGCTACAATAGCAGAGAAAACGAAACCTAAAAGACCTCGGTATGAATGTCAAAAACGCCAAAACAAAGTTTGCGGCAAAGCGAGGGTCTATATAGGACATGCTTTTGAACGGTGGAGAGAGTTGAAAGCTGAGAGGAATTTCAAAACAGATGCAGAATTGGCTACTTCTTCTTATATTTTCAACTGTTGAGTTCTGTCTTGAACTGTTCCCTCGGTTTTGTGTCATCAGAGCAGTGGAGAATTTTTACAAACCCAAGAGCACGGATGTGGCAGTTGGGTGTGGTGAAGGTAGCGTGATCAGACGGCTGGACAGAATCAGGTAATCAGTCAGCAATATAAGCACGTCTGTAACCTGGTTCTGATGACTCGCAGTAGGATGGGTCCAGACACAGAGAGAGAGACATAAACAGAGGGAGAGTGGCACGAAGAGAGAGAGCGGAGCGCAGCAGAGTGTAGACATGGCATGGACCGCTGTTTTCATTTGTTTTTCATATTGCTGATAATAAACAAACTATTTACACAAACACCACCGTCTCTCCATCCTTCCCAAACAAACTGTGTCTGGACCCAGCCTACTGCAAGCTACCAGAACCAGGTTACGAACGTGCTTATGTCGCCGACTGATTACCTGATCCTGATCACCGGCTGAGCCTCTCCTCCAGCAGCTGCTGCCTTCACTGCCACAACGGATTTCCAAAACTTAGGGAACAGTTTAGAAATCTGAGGGAACTGAGGAAAACTTAGCCAAATTCAAGTCCTCTTTAGGTCTTTGCATGTATATCACCATAAACTATATAACGTTATAAAAGGGAAGGCAAAAATGAAGGACAGTTCTGTCAAATATCATGCATAACGTTGTTCCATAAAATATAATTAGGGCTGAAACGATACACAAACTCACGCTTTTATTTGTATCACGATTTTTGACCCACGGTTCGATACATTCCACGATTTTATTTATTTTATTTAAACATTTACTTATCTAACAAGTTAATGTAACATTTAATAACAAATATTTTGGAACAGATATGAACATACATAAATAAATAACCAAAGATTTTCTCTCTCTTCTGTAACAAAATAATACTGTTGAAAAATACAAAGTAAATGATCAATCAGACTGGGATTTGTCCCCAAAGCATGCTGGGAAGTGTAGTTCTTCATGAGAAGCAGTTTTGTTCCGGTGGAAAGAACTTGTTTTGATAAACAGCAAAGTTAGACAACATTACCACTTGTATTTCTTGAGTGACTTGTTGTTTTGCTCTTATTTCGGGGCTGGATCCGTGAATCTTGTTCGTAGAGTGATAAAAATGGTACCGTTAGAATCTGTGGATTCTCCGCTGTTTACATAATCACGCTGACGATCCGGTGCCGCTGTAACGTTTTTTTTCCCGCTCCTGCGGGTTTGATCTATCTGTGTTTTTTTAAGAATGGTTTATATGATCTTTTAGCTGAGTTTCTGACCTTTCTGTGGGTATGCAGCATGTCTGTGTTTGTTAAAGTTAAACATGGTTTTATGATGTTGTTGTCGCTGCGTCTGACGTTGCCCCCGGTACTGGGGACAGCAGTAAAGAAGAGATTAAAGCGATTTAAAAAAAAACAACAAAAAAAACAACAAAAAAAACATGCGTTATTGACTGTAATTAATCACAATTAACACGATAATTTGACACCCCTAATAAAAAATAATGGTGAAAGTGAAAAGTTTGGTAGCACTAACAGCTCATATCATGTGGCTGACTGGGAAAATAACTGGGAGTTAGAAAGGGTGTTTCACGATTCTGTTTTCTCACGCCGCGAGACAGGTTAGTGGCTCCGAGTGTCGCGATTTTGATTTTGATATGCATATCGTTACAGCCCAAATTATAATACATCTTTATCTTTGCTGAGAGAACAGAATTGAGCAGCTCATTTATGATAAAACGCTCACCATAGTCACTCCTCGCTCGTCGCTGACGGAGGACACGCCGCTCTGGCAACCTCGACTCTGGAGGGGAGGGGGGAGTGGGAAGCGGGTACGACTCGCCGCAGTGTTTTGATTTTGAGTGTTGTAACCGTTTTTGGCCACGTTGTTACAGATGATGCCTTTAATAGTTTGCAATGTTAATTTCTGAAGATCGTTTTAACTTTGTGCTTATTATTTGTTATAATATAGAGAATAATTAATTATGCAGTGATGATAAATATGGTAATATAATGCAGTGTTACCTCAAGGTTTATGATTTCGGGGGGCACCGATACAAACGTACACAAACACTTACATTGTGAGGTGACACCTTTTGAATGTCTTCCTCCATCATACATATTTATTTGAGATTTTCTGTTGATAACCTGTCTTGCCATATCCACTCTGTCCTAGACCTTTTTTAATTGCTTTTTTCTCCTTGTTCTACCCAGGGCCACCAGCCCCAACCTCTCTCTTCCAGCCTCCTCGTCGTCCCGGCCTTGGCACGGTGGGAAAACCCATCCGGCTCCTTGCCAACCACTTTCAGGTGCAGATTCCCAAGATTGATGTCTATCACTATGATATCGACATCAAGCCTGAGAAACGGCCTCGGAGGGTCAACAGGTAAAACCTCCAGAGAGTTTTAGGAGAAATGCAATTCAGTGGATGACCAATTTAAATGCACCTTTTAACATCATAAGCACAGGCAGCCCAAGGCAAATCTCTGGATTCTGGGATGTGGAGAAAGGAGACTGATGTAAAATTGCATTCTTATTGTCTCCATTGATATTCAGTTACCACTCTTATACTTGTTTCTCATTTACCTTCCAGGGAGGTGGTGGACACCATGGTGCGGCACTTCAAGATGCAGATCTTTGGAGACCGACAGCCTGGGTATGATGGGAAGAGGAACATGTACACAGCACATCCACTGCCTATAGGAAGAGACAGGGTTGGTATCTCAAAAACCTCTTGTGTCATGAGCACATACAGTTATCACATTTTCTTTGAAGAATGTTTTGTTATTGTCCTTTGGAGAAGTCGGTCAGCTGCAAGTTCTCATAAAGGGAGACATTTTTGGCATTTAAGATTTAAACCAAACTATTTTAGCAAATGGCAGGCAGACAGTGGATTAGGATGTGAGGTTGCTAGATCAATAAATCTTCAGATAAATGTGGAGAACCTGGACCAATAATGTGGTCTTTCTAAGAAATCATTCACTTGTCAAATTCACCGCTTTGTGGGAAGTAACTCTCATGTGTTTATAATGTGTTTCTCGCCACTTCATATTCTTGCCTTGTAACTTCATATCACGTTTTTAGAATGTAGTTACTTTTTCCAAAAATCATGCTTGAAAAAATGATGTGTGACACACTATGCTGTCAAAGATGATTGGAAAAATCTTTAACAGGTTTTTAAGTTTAGAATGACAGCTCTACTACTAAAAGTATAGAATTCCAAATAAATGACTGCAGCTCCAGTAAGAGGATCTAAATGTTATACCACAAATGGTTTAAATATTCTGCGGCATTGTGAGTCATGAATATCTTGGTCATACATTTCCCTGTGCAGCTTGACATCTAATGGTGAAACTGCAAAAGTTCAACAAATGAACCCCTTTTGTGCATCCAGGAACCACTGTCGTTCTTCTGCTGTAGAAGACGCAAGCCTTGCCTAAAGTACAACTATTAGGTTTATTATTGTAAAGTGATGATACACTTTTCAGACATTATGGGTAACCTATTCAATTCATTCCAATAAACCCTCCTAAAGTTTACACACTGGATTTTTAAATGCAAAAGACGCCTCTTTCTCATTGACACTAATGTAATACAAAAACCTTAGAATTGTAATGTTTCAATGTGAAGATGAAAGGGTTTGATAATTCCAATGGAGCTTCCACCTCAATGTTATTTTGTGTGTTAACAGGGTATCCGTGGGGTCTTAAAAAGTCGTTACTTTTATTTAAAACATGCATAAACTTCAGTCTCGCTTTGATATGTTTTTATTTTTGATGATGCGATAACATAACTACAACATGGAACTAAAGTTGGCCACCTGTGCTGCCCGGTGAGAATTTATCGAGCACCACTAGCTAGTGTGCCGTGCGTGTGCCGTGGTGTGTTACAGCTTAGCATAGCAGCGGAGAAAACGTAATGAAAGCCCACAGCTAAGCCGAATTGCTTGCATAAGATTGGTAAATGCAAGTTCAACCATTTGTGGCTCCTTCATGTCTTTTGTACTTTTTTGCCAGTATGTATTCGAAATGGGTCTTAAATTGTATTCATTATGGTCTTAAAAAGTCTTACATTTGACTTGTATAAACCTGCAGATACCCTGGTTAAACATTTCATAGTAAATGAGGTTTTTACCAGATGGATTACAGATGGAAAATATAACCGTGATTGCAAAATGAAAGGGAAAAAAAGCTTCCTTGTTTTAAAAATCCGGAATGCAATGTTTTGGATTTTATTACTATTACATAATTTTTCTCATAAATGAAATGAAAGGAAATCATGTTCTCAGCTTGTTGACACCTGATGACTGTGTACTAATGAAATGTTTCAGTGCTGCCTCTTCTGTTGCTATTTCAAAGACAAATTGATTCTTTGCTGTTACTCTTTTCTTCTCCTCATTACTCCTGGGTATTTATTACTAATCTCTGCATGCCACCTGTTCAAATCAATTTTACATCACTCTTTCCTTTGGCCCTCCTTCCCTGTCCTCACCTCTTCTCCCTCCCTCTCTCTCTTTGTCTATCCTCAGGTGGATCTGGAGGTGACCCTGCCTGGCGAGGGGAAGGATCAGACGTTCAAGGTGTCTTTGCAGTGGGTGTCTGTGGTCAGTCTTCAGATGTTGCTTGAAGCTCTGTCCGGTCACCTAAACGAAGTCCCCGAAGACTCTGTTCAGGCTCTGGACGTCATCACACGACATCTGCCTTCCATGAGGTACCACCACTCGTCCACTTATGCAATCATTTAAGTTTTACAATCACATTTAAGCAACTTTCAAACAAACAAATCAATTGTTTGATGTTCTGTATCAATCTTCTATCTTGAAAGCAATTTATACAGACATGCAAACTCCTCACCTTTCGGCAAAATTTGCCATTTTGAATATGAAATGGGTGACTTGCTGGACTTGGATGATTTCCGCGTTAACGGAATTGCAGAATTGGCCAATAAAAACGGACTCTAATGTTAAACGCGTAATATCACGGACGTATTGACATGTGACTGAAATGCTGTCATCGTGAGGAGAAGGAATGTTTGTCTGGGGAAATGTTCTGCGGATACTACCAGGCATACTAGTGAGAACTGATTTGATAGTAGAAATAAGTGTCTGTTTGATCCTTCTCTCTTAAGTATATATAGGATATTTTGTTTTTCATTTTTATGAGACACCGTCACCTACAGTGTGAATTCCCATTTTTATTGATGTATATTGCTGGCCACAATACAAGCGTTTTCTGTAAATGAGTTATTTTGTAGTTTGCTTTCTTTGTAAATGTGTGGTTTTGAGTAATTTTTTACCCCTTAGTTAACTATGCACTATTGGTCTCGATGTCAATCGTGCTTGTTTTGTGACATAACGACCATTTCCCTTCTCGTGCACTCTTCTCACCTTTTTCACCCCTGACCAGTTTGCATGCCTGTTTGTCTTTAATCTCTTATCCTTGCATTAATATATAGAAGTTAATATTCTGATGACATCTAACCTGGTAATGATTTATCTTTCAGAATAAAAATATTAATTATGAAGTCAAATTCAACGTCTTTCCCCCAACAACCCAGTTTTGTGTCTTTTTGCAAACACTGTGTTTGTGTCCATAATTCCTTTGATTTAAAATATTTATTTGCGCAGATCAACACCTATTTTTCACACGCATCTGTCTCCAGCTGCTATTGACTTTTAAATAAAGTGCTAGCTTTTAGGCTGTGATGCATTGTGGAATATTGCAATTGCAATTGTGTGGCATCAATTTTATAGAAATAGTGATGATCTTATGTTGACTGATCCTGTCCAAGTTCAGATTTTGGGGTGACTTCATGGATCCAGTGTCATCATGTCTGTGATTGATCTTCTGTGTTTGTGCACACAGGTACACTCCAGTGGGGCGTTCCTTTTTCTCTCCTCCGGAGGGATATTATCATCCTCTGGGTGGAGGCAGGGAGGTTTGGTTTGGTTTCCATCAGTCTGTCCGTCCAGCCATGTGGAACATGATGCTCAACATCGATGGTAAACATTTTTTAGCACTGCGCTGAATCTACTTGTTAAAAAAACTGTGTTAACAAACAGATTTGTCATCAGTGTTGTCTGACTATACCCAAAGGTAATTCTACTGTAAAGTGATATGATGCCTCTCGTATTGGCATTTATTGTGCTTAAGCCTCTGGCACAACAGAAGACTGCTCAGCAATAAGTGTATTTTCTATGCTCAAAATCTCTCTGTGAATTTCCTCCCCACTTTCAATCATCCATATTTAAACATATCTCCACTGCAGACCTTTTTGTTTTTCTTCTCCTCTGGTCAAAATGTATTTGAGTCTTGAAGTGTCTTGAAGAGCTACTGGCTGTGGTGTTGGGTGGGTGGTGCAACAGACCAAAACAAACTTAATTTGCGGCCCACAAATGAAAATGTATTTTGTCAATATTCTGGCTGCACCATTGATACAAGTGAATCCAGTATTGTCATTTAATAGTAATTTTATGCCTTAACGTAATGAATTTATTTCATATTGTGTTGCATCTTTTTAAATCCTTTGAAGTCAACATGTGCCTGTAATGAGTCTGTAAATAGTCTAGACTGAAACTGCATTGGTCAGCAGGGACTAACAACCCCTGGGTGGTCATTTCCATCTTTTTTGTAACAAAGGGTAGGGTCATTCAGGTATCGGAGACCAAATTACCTTATGTGATTGGGTCTTACTGTCGAATAAACGTGTAGGTTACACTAAGACAACAACATCAGTGAGGCAGTTGAAATGAGGAGTTTCATTATTTCTACAAGGTGCTTCATGTCTCTGAAATCGTCTTTTATGTTTGTGCTGCATCTCGACTCCTTGAGGCTGCAGCCATGGCCAGACTGCCTGTGATACACACCATCTCGGACTTACTGTGCCGGCTCGTTGTTACTAATTTATGAGACCATTTGATAAATAAAGCCCCATCTCTTTTACAGTGTCCGCCACTGCTTTCTACCGTGCTCAGCCTGTGATAGAGTTCATGTGCGAGGTGCTGGATATCCAGAACATCAATGAACAGACCAAACCACTGACTGACTCACAGCGTGTCAAATTCACCAAGGAAATAAGAGGTGAGCTAGCGTTACCAGCACACATACAAGAGCTTGGCATTCATTGTTTGACTTTAAATGGTTTGAATTTACTTAAGCAGAGGACGGCTAGCACTAACAGGCGCACACACATTACAATACAAGCATAACTTGTGTGGCTCAGTGTGTATCCAGTTCATCAAAAATTACATGTTGGCGTAAGCCTGCAATAATATGCATGTTTGTATGTGGTGTTAAAAAAAAAAAAAAAACACCCACTCCTGATAAATTATCACACTCCTTGTGTTTTTTGAACTTGATTTGACTTAATTTTTAAAACAGACATTTGAATCTTAACATTGTACTTCAACAGACTCTCCATTCTCTTTGCACTTTCTCTTGACGACATTTATGATCACTGTGAACTGAAAAATCCATTACAAGAGACCAGCACAATGCCACTCGTATAAAGAAATATTTGAAATTGCTGTTGGCAGGAGGAAGCTACTGCTCCATTTGATTAATTTTGTAATCATGTTTTCTTGTGTATGTCTGAAAAGGCTTAAAAGTTGAGGTCACACATTGTGGTCAGATGAAGAGGAAGTATCGTGTGTGCAATGTCACACGTCGACCTGCCAGCCACCAAACGTAAGAATTGTGTACTACCTCATCAGTTTCTTTATCCTCCCATATCACCAATGGCACTGTTTTACGTGTAGTGTGATGAGCCAGGAGCTCTAACATTGCAGGGCTTCATGAATATATCATCTGTGGTTTTCGCCCACCTATTCCTTTTATTTGCAGGTTCCCCTTACAACTCGAGAACGGCCAAGCCATGGAGTGCACCGTAGCTCAGTATTTCAAGCAGAAGTACAATCTGCAGCTCAAGTATCCACATTTACCCTGTCTCCAAGTAGGGCAGGAACAGAAGCACACTTATCTTCCCCTCGAGGTGAGACACAGGCTGTTTTTGTGATACTTAAATTAATTTTAGAGTGGGTGTAGAGTTTGTATAGCTTAATTAAAGCTTAATTTTCCTGCTCTGTAGGTCTGCAACATCGTGGCAGGCCAGCGCTGTATCAAGAAACTGACAGACAACCAAACATCCACCATGATTAAAGCGACAGCTCGTTCAGCTCCTGACAGACAGGAGGAGATCAGCAGACTGGTGAGCTCCCTCTTGGGTTAAGAATAAGAACAGCAGCTCGAGCAGCTAACGCATGTTTTGATGCATGTGTTTCAAGCTTCAATTGATTCTTTAAATTCAGGCATACTAAAATGCTGAATAAGAGATAAACTCAAGAATAAGCTACAGAAGCTGATTTTGTAACCTTTTTTCCCCTCCACATCCAGGTCAAAAGCAACAGCATGGTCGGGGGCCCAGAT
This sequence comes from Microchirus variegatus, assembly GCF_963457635.1. Taxonomy (NCBI): domain Eukaryota; kingdom Metazoa; phylum Chordata; class Actinopteri; order Pleuronectiformes; family Soleidae; genus Microchirus; species Microchirus variegatus. Next base: position 9,081,988 of record NC_139814.1, read on the forward strand.
CCGTACCTGAAAGAATTTGGCATTGTGGTGCACAATGACATGACAGAGGTGACTGGCCGAGTTCTCCCAGCTCCCATGCTGCAGTATGGGGGCCGGGTGAGTACAGACACCGGGAGGGACTGTGGCAGGGTGAGTACTGGGCAGGGGCTGCACTCAAGGGGGGCCGCAGGCTTGTCTGAGAATGAATGGAGTGGGTGGGGGTTGGGGGGTATCACGGTGTGATTGCTTGAACATGAGTGATGATCCAGGTTTGCAGAGAGCACTAATCAGAACGATTACATTTGTATTGGCTACATTTATTAGAGGATACAAGGGGTGTTCTAAGGTAAAACCTTATTAACCTCTTCTTTACAGTTGCCCCTGATACCGGGGGCAGTGTCACACGCAGCGACAAAAGCGTCATAAAACCATGTCTAACTTTAACAAACACAGACATGCTGCATACCCACAGAAAGGTCAGAAACTCAGCTAAAAGCTCATATAAACCATTCTTATGTTCACGAAACACAGTTAAAACGCCGATGGATCAAACCGGCAGGAGCGGAAAAAAACGTTACAGCGCACACATTGAAAAGCGTCACCGGAGCGTTAGCGTGATTATGTAAATAAAAAAACACGTTTCAGCTGGACAGCAGAGAACCAACAGATTCCAACGGTCAGGGAAGAAGAGGTTAACTGATCTTTATCCCAACTTTGAAAGCTACATTTTGGTTTACTTAAAGTGCTGTGCTTTCACAATGTGCTGCTTCAGAGCCTTGTAAAAGATGTTGATCTGTATCTTGTTGCTGTTATATTCTCAAATTGATCTGGCCGAATCACTATCGAATTAGGAAAGTGATGCTGTTTAATTTATATTTACATAATAGTTTGGTAGTTCTGATGATAAATGTTCTTTGCTGTGTAGTGCATTATAGTCATTTGTCTATTTAAAGGTAAGCAGTAATAGATTTGGCTTTTTTAAATATTTGATTGTCTATAATATAGACAATAAAAAATTGAAATAAATGTGAACTGTTTTATTAATATTAATATTAATCAAACATTTGTACTGGATCAAATCATATTGAATTGTATCAGTCCATAATAATAAAAAGTATCACAGCATCTCTATCTGGATGCATGTGAGATGGTCCTCTAAGGTCCTCTTCCAGCAGGACAATGACCCCAAACACACTGCTAAAACAACACTTGAGTGGATTAAGGGGGAACATGTAAATGTGTTGGAATGGCCTAGTCAAAGCCCAGACCTCAATCCAATAGAAAATCTGTGGTTAGACTCAAAGATTGCTGTTCACAAGCGCAGACCTCTAACTTGGAGCTGGATCAGTTTTGCAAGGAGGAATGGGCAAAAATCTCAGTGGAATGATGTGGTGAGCTCATAGAGACTTATCCAAAGCGACTTGGAGCTGTGATTGCCGCAAAAGGTGATTCTACAGAGTATTGACTTTCGGGGAGTGGATAGTTATGCACAATGACTTTTTATGTTATTTTGTCCTATTTGTTGTTTGCTTCACAATAAAAAAAAAATCCTCAAAGTTGTCATGTTCTGTTAAATTAAATGATGCAAATCCTCAAACAATCCATGTTAATTCCAGGTTGTGAGGCAGCAAAAGGGGGTGAATACTTTTGCAAGGCACTGTATGTATATGTGTACGTGTGTGTGTGTGTGTGTGTGTGTGTGTGTGTATGTATGTATATGTGTATATATATATATATTTGCACCGCCACGGCAAAATAAAAGCCACCACAGCTTCAGAGTTTTTGTTGTTTTTTTAACCTTGTTTTTATGTTTTATCTTTATATTAACGTAAACATAACGTAACATGGTGTTTTTCGTGAAATGTGATGCTACGCTGCAAAGCCTACCCTTATTTTGAAAAACCAACACCGGAGTCACCAACTGCCTGTCTAGCTGCGGCGTGCGAAAGACAAAGAGAGTTGAGAGAACAGTCTGACGTGGAGGGAGAGAAAAAGGGTGAAAGATGGGTACCTTAGCTAAGCTAGGTTATATTTGATATGGTTTTGTAAACAACATATTACCTACACAAAAACAAGTAAATGAACGAGTGGCCAAGACCGCAGACCGAGCTCGCTCACTCGCGCTCTCTCTCTCCCCCTCACGCCCTGTGCTAACAAGGCTTCACGCTCTCTGCGGACACTGGTTTAGATGAACAACAAACAAGTGCTGATCAAGAGTTTTGTGCAAACAATGTAAGGTCCCGACTCTTGTCCCAAATATGACAGGCTTCATTCAGTGATTGAAACACTCCCAAAGCAGACGGCAGTGCTGTGGCTGCGCAGATGTGTCCACATTTGAATATTCATCTTCACCTCCGAATATCTGTTTTTAAAACCTATTCAAATATATTCTAATATAGAATATCCATTGACAGCCCTATAATGTATAGATGGATTAGACTACAGGGATAAATGTGTTATTGATTGGTTAATACAGGATACGCATTATTTCCATTATTATTTCAGAGAGATTTTATTTTTATTTTATTTTTGTACCATTGACACTTGTTAAAGAGAAATTACTTTAGGCCTAATAAAGCATGTCATTTTCGAGCAGGGACTCCAAAAAGAGGGTCAGGGAAGAAGAGGCTACTATTGACTATTGGTCAAACTGTAACATCAGTATTGACCAAGCATTATTACAACAAGCCTAACAATTTGCACTGGGAATGTATGGGTTTTAAATGTTTGTGTGCATATGAAAGAACAATCAAAGTATATGAAGCCTCTGTATTGGCTCATCCAATCGGGGGGTTGACTAAGAGAACAGGGACTCTCTCCGCAGAATAAAACCGTGGCCACACCCAATCAGGGTGTGTGGGACATGAGAGGGAAGCAGTTCTATGCTGGCATCGAGATCAAGGTCTGGGCTGTGGCCTGCTTCGCACCACAGAAACAGTGTCGGGAGGACCTGCTCAAGTAAGTGTCGGGCTTGGATCAGTTTTTATTAAGTTTGTCTCTCTCAAAAAACTGCCGATTTCTGACAAACTTTTAATGCCTTTCAACAGGAGCTTCACTGACCAGCTGCGGAAAATCTCCAAGGATGCTGGGATGCCCATTCAAGGCCAGCCCTGTTTCTGTAAATACGCCCAGGGAGCTGACAGCGTGGAGCCCATGTTCAAACACCTCAAACTATCTTATGTAGGTCTGCAGCTGATTGTGGTCATCCTTCCTGGCAAAACACCCGTGTATGGTAAGATATTATCCCAAACTTTTGCATTTCACTGAAGTCAGAAAAGATTGAGGGTTGCATTCAGAACTGAACTTCATTTATATGAACCATTAGATATTAAGAGTTTCTGAGATATTGAAATATATCTTGGTTATCTCCGTGTTCATCTGCAGCCGAGGTAAAGCGTGTGGGCGATACTCTCCTTGGCATGGCCACCCAGTGTGTCCAGGTGAAGAACGTAGTGAAGACCTCGCCTCAGACACTCTCTAACCTCTGCCTCAAGATCAACGCCAAGCTGGGAGGCATCAACAATGTCCTGGTGCCTCATCAGAGGTAAGCAAGGATGTGTTTGTTTTTTTTTAATAGCAGAATTTATAAAAACCCGGAGTCCAGGCACCGTTTACCAGTTAGCTCCTTGAGTGTCTTTTAGCGGGCTTACAGTGGAACTGGAGCGGTCTGTTTATTGAAGGAAAAGAGCAGCGCTACAAATAACCAGCGTACCTGTGTACTGCGTATGTGTGCTTCTGTTTTTAAAGTTAAGCGTTACTTTAGAGACTCATTTTAACAATCCGGAGTCACGTAAACATGACGTCACATGCGTCTTTTTCCTGTCAGTTGCCATAACGTTAACGCTGTATAGTGCCCAGCACTATATATTATAAATCATTTTTTATTATTTTTTTTGTTATCATGTAATATTCATGAAACATTTAGGTAACAAGTAGGGCTGCAACGATGAATTAATCGATTTAAGAGGGGTATTTTTTTGTTTTTTTAACAATTAATTAGCTTCTTAAATGTGAATATTGTCTGGTTTCTTTGCTCCATTTGACAAAAAAAAGAAATAAAACTAGGTTCCAGATTTGATAAACTCAACTAAAAATCTACTTTTTAACTATATTTTGTGGACAAAATAAATAGTTTATTAATATTCGATTGAGAAAATAATTGACAGATTGATTCTAAAACTAAACGGTATACTGGAAAGACATCTCTAGCAGTGTTTTCACTTGAAGATGGAAATCGTGGCACTAAGGCCATCTCTCCCAAGATGGAAGTCTCTGTGAATAGTGAAAGAACATATACCTTTTTTTTTTTTTACATGGTTTAACTTTTCCATGTAGGCTACTGCACTCTATTTTAATTTTTGAAACAATACAATGGCGTCGCGTCATGGTAGGTGCACCTTTGCATCATGGTAGGTGCACCGTTTCTTTTCCTTTATATTTTTGTCCTTTGCCAATCACACCCCTGTAATTTGTATCTATACTCCCTCATGTTATTTCCTTCATATTCATGCTGCTGAATGATAAGTATGATGTACAGGCCGGTGATACAGAGTCTCTGTTTTTTCTTTTTTTGCATTGCCTGCTTTTGGTTCAGGCCCTCTGTGTTCCAGCAGCCGGTCATCTTTTTAGGTGCCGATGTGACACATCCACCAGCAGGCGACGGGAAGAAGCCGTCCATTGCAGCAGTGGTGGGCAGCATGGACGGCCACCCCAGCAGATACTGTGCGACAGTGCGTGTCCAGACGTCTCGACAAGACATATCCCAGGTAACCTCTTCTGTCTTGTGGGTTTTTCAAAGTCAAAATGATCTGAAACTTAGTTAAAGTTATTTGTACGTAAAATTTCAGTGTCAGTTTTAGACTTATGGCCATATCTCTGTCTCCATTGTCTAAAAGAGGAATAAACTGCACTTTTCTCTACTAACCTCCTCTCCCTGTTCTGAGTCTAAACCAGACTAAACGAGACCAAATGTTTCTGTTTCCAGGAGCAGTTCTTCAGCCAGGAGGTAATCCAAGACCTGACCAATATGGTTCGTGAACTGCTCATCCAGTTCTACAAATCTACGCGCTTCAAGCCCACACGCATTATCTATTATCGTGGCGGTGTGTCTGAGGGACAAATGAAACAGGTGAAGGACTGGCATTTTTCATTTTTATTCTTGTGAATTTACCTTTTTTTTTTTTTTTTTTTTTCTAAAGAAAGCCTGAAATCATTTCATTAATTTGTGTTCAGGTGGCATGGCCAGAGCTGATAGCCATCCGCAAAGCATGTATCAGTCTGGAGGAGGATTATAGACCGGGCATTACCTACATTGTGGTCCAGAAACGCCACCACACTCGGCTCTTCTGCTCCGACAAAGCGGAGAGGGTCAGTACAAGTTCATTCTCACCATTTTCTACTCGATAAACTCTGCTTGGTGTTGCAACTGACCTGACTGACTGCCCCCCTGTCTTCTGCAGGTTGGGAAGAGTGGTAATGTCCCAGCTGGCACCACAGTGGACAGTACCATCACACACCCGTCCGAGTTTGACTTCTACCTGTGCAGTCATGCTGGGATCCAGGTGAGAGTTAACACATTCACATTGATTTTACAGACAGTCTTGTATACAAACCCTGCAATTTTGCAGCCTTGGATTGGTGTAGAGATTTTGCACATTGATGTGCAATAAAGCACAGATTTTGGTTCAAACCAATAATTTTAAAGCGGACCTAGAGTGGTCCTGTTGCACATATATGTGAGTTATGGAGGTCTACTTGCATACATGTTTTAATGGTCAAAAACCTCCTAGTTGCTGTAAACGAGCCGATTGAAATCCTCTTTTCTGACGCTGTTCCTGAGTCGCGATATTTCAGAGTGAACACTCACCCCCAGAAGACAGATTCTTGTGATTGGCCAATACTATTTAGCACATCTGCTCTCAGAAGCACAGCTCCCCCCTCTGGAATGGTGGATGCACTGCTCCTCATTATCAAAACATTGTTTTAACAATGTTTAAAAATAGCTTTGCTGTAGTCCCTTTTATGACTTTGACCCGGAGTCAGACCCAGAGTCAGAAGACCCTGTCGCTCGTGAAACACCTCCACAACAGACGTTTTTCTTCTTCTGCGGATCAATGTATGCAACCGGATGTGCCCGGACTAGTGCCCTGAGCAGGAGGATCTGCTGTTCAGGAGAACCGTTGTTTACGTAACCGGACTGGGTTTTTTCAGAGCCCGAGATTACAATAAAACACAGCGTTCTCAGCAGTGGCTGAACTGTTTGTTTAGAACCTTCAGGGCTTCATAAACAAGGTAATGACGCAGATACACACTAAAAAACAGCGTTAATTTGAACTTCCGGTCTAGGTTCGCTGTAAACTTGACCTTAATATGGCAAATTTGCTCTGTGGTTACTGCAGTAATGATGCTTAACAACAATAAACGACATGATTCGGATGCTTCTTCTGGCTATTATTTGACCACAAACCAAAACACTTGTCCCTTTTTTTAAATGTAAAATGACTGCAAACAGTAGTTCATCACATTATGCCTATTGGAGAGCTCTTTCCCTCATTCATTGAACAGCCTGTGAGAAGCAGTGCATCTGGCTTTGTGTCACTGGGTAACTTAAATGTATGTCTCGTCCCTCCTCAGGGCACCAGCCGTCCTTCCCACTACCACGTCCTGTGGGATGACAACTGTTTCACGGCCGATGAACTGCAGCTCCTCACCTACCAGCTGTGCCACACCTACGTCCGCTGCACTCGCTCCGTCTCCATCCCAGCACCGGCCTACTACGCAAGGCTGGTGGCTTTCCGAGCACGCTATCACCTGGTGGACAAAGACCATGACAGGCAAGTAATGTTCACATATCTGTGGTTCCACATCAGGGGAGCTTGCATTTAATTGTGCCTATAGTGTCCTAAAACCAAAGCAGTAATAGTTGGTGTTTCATTGTACATTTCAGTTTCGGATTGTGGTCCTGTTGATTTCGGATATTTTTTTTTAAATGGTGTGTCTCTGCTAAACACTTTTTGGATCAGATATTGGCCATTAGAGGCTCATGTGCTTCTAACAACCATTGTTGTACATAAATGTGGTGAAAAACACAAGCAAGTTTGAAGCTTCAAGACTTACAATCTGTTTGAGACCTTATCCTTTTTTGAATTGTGTGAAAAATATTGAGGAAACATTATTTCATTTTAGTCTTTGACATGAAAGTTAGGTGTTTACTTTACTCGGACACCAATTCATATACTTGCACATTATGATTTTCTGGACCTTTGTTTGTGGAAGTTAGTTAGACCTCTCAGAATATCAATACACCTTTTCTATACCATTTATTTTCGGTAACCAAGGTTTTTTTCTTACTTATGCAAAATTATATAGGTTGGGGTTTCAAAGCAATAGATCACCAATAAAGAAAATAAATTTGGCAGGGATCTGTAAGAATACAGGGAGAAAAAAAACATACCCAAGTGTGATAAATTTTCGGATGGATTTAAACTAAGCCTTGTCTTTTTTTTCTTTGATTGCAGTGCTGAAGGCAGCCACGTATCGGGCCAGAGTAACGGTCGGGACCCTCAGGCTCTGGCCAAGGCAGTTCAGATCCACTATGACACCCAGCACACCATGTACTTCGCCTGAGCTCTCAGGTCCATCAACCAGTCCACCTGCGGATTCCCTACTTTGTTTCTGTCTCTTTATTTCTTATTTACCAGTCTCTGTCTTGCTTGTTTTCTCCCATATCTCTCCCTCTCTCTTTTTGTAGTCCATCTCCTTCTCTTCAACGTCACTCTACATTTTCTGAATCTGCACCAAATTGGCTCTTGGACAAGAGAATCTGTTGTGACTCCCTTTTGTCCAGCAGTTTCTTATTTTTTTTTATACGGAACAATTTCCAACCAGCGTTCCCAGTTGAGCTGCCTTTCTAACCAGCAACCCAGCACTGTGAGCCTGTAAGAGGGTTCACTGTGCACTAAAAAGAAAAGAAGAAAAAACAAAAACAAACCATACATACACGCGCGTATATTAACTACACGTTGAGCCATTATTTTTCTGTTTGTTTTTGTTTTTTCTATTTGAATGTCTGCACTCTTGTGTTTGTAACATACACTGAGCAAAGGGAGTGGTTGGGCACAGTCTGTGTCGGCGCAGCTCTTTAGCTCTCCCAGCTAAGCAGGACTCGTATCTACTTTTACCTCAAAGCCTCTTTGGGCAAACTCTGTCACATGGTCTTGGGTTTATTGGGTTGTGGGGAGAGGACTCGATATGAAAAGAGATGGAGGGGTGTTGACCTTTTGAGAACGATATATATATACACACACACATATATATATATATATATATATATATATAGTATATATTTTTTTCTTTTTAAGAGTGTGTGTTTTAACTTTTTCTCCTTATAACAGTCTTTTACAAGCAAGGTGACCAGGGTGTCCATGCTCATCATTACTTTTCTCCCATCTTGACAAATAATATGCTAGTGTGTGTGCGCGCGCATCTCTGTATATACATGTACTGCTGTCTGAAAGTGCGTGTGTGTATGTGTGCCCGCGCGCGTGCGCATGTGTTTAATGGCAGGCCACTGAATTGTAAAGGGAAATCAAGGAGATAACTGCTGTAAATGCCTCAGATTTGTTTTTATATTCACACATACAGTACAAATAGGCATATATTTACATCTCTAGAGACGGTTTTGAGACATACGAATTAAAGCTGGCTTCACGGAGGCTGGTGGCGGGTATTTGTATCAGTCCTGGGTCACTTCTGAATTGAAATGACTTGAGTTGTTATGGTGCGTCGGCCTGCAGCTAGTGCGAGGTGGCCTGGGTTTGCTTATTTGCCTCGTAACACCATTAAAACCAAGTAAAATAAGCAGCTAAATCCATTTTAATTCATAAGTGAAATCAGGTCCAATGTGTAGCATTAGTAACTGAGGTCTGGCTTGTGACTGGCTCAGCACTGGGACCTGGTGATTGGCTGAAGGCATTAGAGTTAGATTTTTTTTTTTTCAGCCTTCCTTTCTGTTTGGCGAGTAGCAGGATCTTAGGACCCGAGTATCTGAAAAATTATACGACAACTTTGTTGGATGTTGCTTTTCTTTCTTCTTATTTTGTTCTTAAAGTAGTTTCAAGAGCCACAAACCAACAGTTTTTTTTTTCGAGGTCTCGAAAATACTGGCCAACTCATTGCACTGACCCAGGACGCTAGGCAAGCAACAGAGGGCACTCTCAATCTCTCTTACCTTTATGCATTTATACATATGAACCAACAAAGCAGATTTGTAAAAGTTTAATATAAGATGTTTTGTGGTTATCTTAAAACAAAAGAAAATGGTTGTTTAGAATAAGTAGTAACCATCGATGTTGTTGTTGTTGTTATCGTTGTTGTCACTGTTGTTACTATTGTGATGAAATTTTAAAGGACGGCAGCAAAGCCAGTTATATAGTTACTAGTGCGACTTCAGGAATAGACATTGGTTGTTAAGCTGCAGGTTAAGGAGTAGAGATTTTTTTTGGTTGTTCTTCTTTTAGCGTTCTGGTTAATGAGGAGAAGACGAAGGCCATATGATGGAAGAATCCATGCTTCCTTGGTTCCGATGTAAGATTTTCAGTATGGAGCATCGCTCCTGCTGGTGAAAGAGTTTGGCTGCAGTGTGTAACACTCGGCAGATATCGCCTGGTTTTGATCTAATGGATGGATCATAGGCTGCATATAAAAATGGACATAGTCTTCCGGTTTGAATATTGAAGCCTAGAAAGTAGGACAGACGTAGCAGTTAGCCACCAGGGTGCAAAAATACGATGTTTGAATGGAAGTCTCTGAGAAAACAAGCCGTCATCTCGCACATCAGTTAATGTTTTCCTGATGAAATGGAGCTGGACTTGCACGTAAAGGGTGGCGGCATCAACTAAAACCCTTCTCATTGACTTTGATCGAAGTGTTTGCAACGTGGGTCCATCACCTTGCTTTGGTTGCGTTGAGTGTGAAAGAAGTTGAGAAATGTTCAACTTTGCAAGCCTCAGCTCAAATGTCAGTCAATGAAAAAAGTAATACAAATATTCCAGCACAGACACGAACCAATCAGATAATCTTTAACTTCAATCCCCCCATTGCCCATATTTTTGTCAAAGTGCACTCAACAATAACTTAAGCAACTCCCATATGTAGTAAGCATTGTGTGTGTGTGAGTCCAGCATTGAGGCTCTCAATCACTTATACGTTAAGTTCCTATTATATAAGAATAAAGTAGCAGGTCAGATTGACGGCTAGTATCATCTAATGGATGCCCGGTTGCAGGTGACGTGTGGAATTTATGGTTTCTAAAACGAACCAAGTGCCGATCTAATCGCATATCTCAAGACTTCTCAAAAGGAGTTTGTTTTTCAGTGGGAAGACTATGTGCATTTTTCTAAAAGGTCTATGGGAGGAGACAATCGGAGAATCATCAGTTGAACCCAGATTAAGGGATTTGTTTCACCGTGGTTTGTGATAGGCAATGAGTTGAATTTTTAGGCTTGTTTTAAAAAAAAAAAAAAAAAAAAAACACAAACGTTTTTTTATATTACTCTTGTGTGTATTTGAAGTATACCCATGTTAAAGTCTCTACTATTTAACAGTGTTTGTTTCCTGTTTTAATGCATTTTTAACACTGGATTTAATGAATTGACAATAAGCATAAGCACTGCCCTTGGACCCCACCGTACGAGCACCCCACAAACTGTTGCCCAAGAGAAAAGCGTGACATGGTGACTTTTGCGTCAGTGTTGTAGTGATTGGACGAATATGGATGGGTGAGGAGGAGGAGGAGGGTCGGCGTGCACGCCTCATCAGGGGGGCACAGCTCAGTGAAAACTCTTTTGTAATAAACCACCCATAAAGCAGCAGGTTTACTATGAATGAGTTTGAGCACCTGCCTGTTGTGGGCGTGGACGACAGCGAGGAGGCAAGAGAGTGGGGGGAGTGGTGGTTGTGAGGGAGTTGTCCAGGCATTGCATGCAATAAGTGTCAGTTTTTGTTTTTAAAAGGGGGTTGTTCCATTGTTTTTTTTTTTAAAACATGCACTAGTTTTACAAAGCCAAGTGGGCTGTGACTGAATATTCACGCGGCATCTCTGATAAGGAATGATTTGACGTTTTGAATCACATTTGATTGATAAACTCCAGTCTGATTAAAGGTTCACTCCCTGTTTGTAACATGACATTGCAAAGCAATATTAACCCAGTTCTTGTTTTCAAATGTCAAAAAACAAAGCTATAATTCTACTCATTGTGGTTGTCGGTCTAGTTTTGCTATTGTGTCTGTACTTATATATATATATATATATTTTTTTTTTTTTTGGTTTACATTTTTGTTAAATTTATTTGCTTGTATCAATCAGTGGGAATGTGCATTTGGTGGATTAGTTAATGTAGGCCTTAGACAATTTTCTTTTAAAAAGTAAAACAATTTTAGACTTTGCTCGCCTGCATGCCAGAGTATTGTCCTTTTTTTAAAAAAAAAAAGAAAAAAAAAGAAAAGAATCTTTTTGGAATCATATTTATGAGAAAGGAAAAAAATATAATTGCTTTTTCTGTGGGGGGTAAATGTTTATCAACTATTTTAGACTAGCAATATTTGATGTATTTTAAAGATTCCTACACTAACGTCAGTAATTTGGGAGGTACAAGCTGTTTTCCGAGGCAAGGGGCTGCCGTCTCTTTGGCGTTGCGTTGAAATTCAAACGAGGTACTTTCTTCAAATGTGCGCCCGTTAAAGAGCGAAGCCCCTCGTCTCTGCCAGGTCACCGCAGCGGGGCTTCTGTTTTGGTTGCCTCGTTCCTGGTTTGTACCTTTTTGGCCATGCCTTTTGATGATAGGAGGGGTTACTCCTGTCTCCACGGCAACTCTGCTGACCCCTCACAAATGCACTTCCTCTATGTGAAGGTGTCCCCATGGCATTGACAGAGCAGGATTACCTCTTTTTAACAGTTTTTTTTTTTTTTTAATCCATAATTCTTTGTGTGCCCCAGTAGAAAGAGAGCATGAGTTATTTTTTAAATTCCTCACTTTGATATATTGTTATATCTGAACAGATTTGTAATTTTCACATTGTGTATCGTGTATTTTATTTTCCCTTGTTGGTTTGTTTTTTTGGGGGGAGGGGGGACTTATTATTGCTCTGCTCTGTGTTCTTTTTTGTGTGTGTGATTGTCTAATGGCAGTAGACCTGAATTGGAACATTCCAACTCTGTGAATGGAATGTTCCAATCCTGTGATTGAACAGAACCCCCTCTGACCACTTGTTGAGAGGGTAGGTCATGTTGTAACTCCTACCCGCCAGCAGAGGGCCATTCACTTACTGTTATTGCTATTTTGTGAAATGTTCAAATCTTTTTTTTTTTTTTTTTTTTAGCCTGCAGGGAATTCTTGTGTTAATGTGTAAGTAATAAATTGGTATTTTATGCCTAAAACAATGTTTTTGTGTTTTTGTCTCACTACAAATGTTGGGTTAAACTATAAACTATTCACTTCATGGGGATAATTAACCATTTATCAATAAGGTCTGTGTTTGACCGTTCAGTCACTAGATGGCATTCTCTACCTAAGCCAATAGAATCACTAGATTTTTTAAAACAGTTGTTACTATTATCTACAAAGTGAGGAAGTGATTTAAGCAGCTTTTTTTTCTAAATGGATATATATACTGTATCTTGCATATGTGGCCAGCCATGGCAAAACCGGTCACATCTACAGAGGGACATTTTGAGTCATTTGGAGATTGATTTCTAAGCTTTCCAACAATGTCCAACACATGCAAATTGGGTAATATTTGAAGATGTGGCCTTTTGAATGTAGGCACTCCTCAAACTGCTTTAGGGAGAATTTTAGCCTCAAAGATTTACACCTTCTGAGAGCAAAGAGACCGAATCATCACATTTACATAGAACAACCCCCTCCTGGTCTGAGCTGTCAGTGAAACCACACCTCTCTGTATGAGCACAGATACTGCTGTTGTGAGCTACACTGCTACACAGAACAATACATATACAATACACAAAAAGCTGGACATAATATCCTCTTAAGATTTGGAATGAAATATGGGGGGGGGGGGCGTATGACTACACGAGTGTAGTCATACAGTGGTATGCAAAAGTTTGGGCACCCCTGTCAATTTTCATGATTTTCCTTTACAAATCATTGGTCGTTTGGATAAGAAATTTCAGTTAAATATATCATATAGGAGACACACACAGTGATAATTGAGAAGTGAAATAAAGTTTATATGATTTACAGAAAGTGTGCAAGAATTATTTAAACAAAATTAGGCATGTGCATAAGTTTAGGCACCACAAAAGAAAACATTTGTGCATCCTCCTTTTGCAGAAATAACAGCCTCTAAATGTTTCCTATAGCTTCTAATTTAGAGTCTGGATTCTGGAGGAAGGTATTTTGGACCATTCTTCTTTACAAAACATCTCCAGTTCAGTCAGGTTTGATGGTTTTGCCCTGACACAACTTCAACCCTGTCACTGATTCCTGGACATTACTGCCATACAAAAAGTATATTTTTCTTTTTGTATGGCAGTAATTCCTCCTGGTAAATGGAGTGGGAAAACAAGGCTGTATATTACCATTAATATAATTGTTGTAAGAGCTGACATTATTTTACGTTTGACTGTTTATGTGATCATTAACCACAGTTTATCTCATAAATGAAACGGAAATCACTTGCAGATTGCAAACTTTCAACAATGTCCCTTGGTGACATTGCAGTCCCCTATCTGGCAAGATTAACAATCTAAATGGATTTAATCATTTATTTCTTGGTCCATAATCTAAAGTCATTCAAATTCATTCATGATTTTCTGTGTAATGCTGCTCACAAACATGGCTGGAAACATAATAAAGGGCAGAAAAAAAGTACAATATTTGTCTTTATTACAAATCATACAAGGCTGCATTGAAGGCACTCGTATACAGTACAGCACATCTGTCTAGACAGTCATCATTGGTATGTGTCACCTTTCCTCTGCCTTCCCTTCGAGTATCTTTCCCTCTCAACTCCCATTTCCTGTGTCCTGAGCTGGTTGTCATGGCCACAGTAACCAGGGAGAGCGAAGGCTACAGAAGAAATGAAACACGAACCATGGATCTTGGTGCCCATGATATTTAATTCATCAGCACAATGGAAAACCCAGGATTCAGTGTAATGCAGATGGAGTGAGAGCAGCCTTGGGTGAAAAAAAAAAGGGGGGGGGGGGGGTTCTGATCTGCTGTCACATATTTCAACATATTCAGAATGAAAATAAATGACAGTACAGCAATTTCAACCTCAATGTGTTGGAAGTCATGAAATAACCAGGTTTTAACAGAAAATATGCAAAGTACAGCATCAGAACTGTTCAGTTAATTCATTTCCTCATCGACCAAACCAAACTTCATCATACACAATGATGAGTGAGTGTTTAGCTTTAGCCTGTAGTTTCTTTGTCCTGATGATTTTCGGCCTTTTGAGCTCATTGTTGGAGAAACTGTGACTCTGTGAAGCCGTTTCTCTTTTTCACTGCTGTCAGACAAAAGGGCAAGTGAAAGCTTTTTTTTTTTGTTGTGAAAGCTCCTTTAAAACTCATGTGAGTTTGTGTGGTTTGGAGCGATACAAACTGCAAAATCCCCACTGGCAAAGCCCCCCTATGTTTGTCTTTGTGTTAACTGATCCACCTACAGACACTGCTCCATCCATCTCACCCTCCTTTTGTTGTCTCACCCTCATTTGCCCACTCCTCTTCTCTTCCCTCCCTCCCTCCCGCATCACTGCTCGGTCAATGTTGCATTCACAGGTTTGAACATCCACATTACAGCCGTAGTAAGGATGCGAGGGATCGACATGATGCTCTGTTTACCCAGAAGTCTCCTGGTGCGGCCCTGATTTGTTATTTATGAACTTGGTGGAACCTGTTTGACCCATTTGGGCTGTGTGGATACCAAAGGAAGTGGTTCAGGGGGAGGGCGAAGCCTGGCGAGCGGCGGCTGAAGACTGAAGTGGCCTCGTCGAGGCTTGGACCCCGGCGTGTTTATTGTTAACAAGGACACACTTCAGCTGGCGGCAGCAGTGGCAGGAGCAGCTGATGTCTGATGATGGAACCTGCTGCTTTTCCCCCTCTGGAAACATGATTTTCTTTTAAATTCTGAATTGGATTAAGCAGAGTGACAGGAAGAACCCCTTTTAATTTACTTGTAAATCTCTTTTTTTTGCACGGACAAAAAACTACATTTCTGTCAAGTACGGGGTTAAAAAACCTGCGGCGATCTCATCAAGCATCACTATTTTCCTTCTTTGCTGTGACAGGATATACTTGCAGCAGCATCAGTTGCTTTGAATCCAGGTATCAGGTGCTAACTGATCCACAGAGGTAAGGCTACACCAAACCAGGAGAGGCATTGAAATACAACTGAAGCTCAATAATCCTGAGTGTGATCTACGGTCCAAGGAAAATAACTTTCATACACACAACAAACCAAGACTGGCTCAGATCCACTTCTCCCACAAGGCTTGGACCGTGAAGCCTGATTGATCCTGCTTCTAAGGGCTGCCACAGGTGGCTGCACAGCTATTGGCTACTCAATAATGCATTAACTGAAACTCAGGAGCAAAATCAGGGGAAAGTGAGCAACCCACTGAAAAGGTGCATAACAGTCAGGGTAAAGCTGACTATTATATCTGGATAACCCAGCAAATTGGGGGACACAGGAGCAGATGTTGAAGAGGAAAAGAAAAAGAGATAGAAATGGCTGCTGACAACGTGAGACTGGGGTGAGGATCTAAAGAAGCTCAGTGAAAAGAGTAAAAAAAGGAAATCGAAGGAGTGGACTTTGAAGTTAAGAACAAAATCTTGCAGTAGGCACAACTGGAGTAAGATACTGATATTGGATATTATCACTCTGAAGAAGCAGCAGGTATAAAGAGGTGTCATCATCATGGTGAACACTGGCATGCAGCTCATCAGCTTCACCTGCGCGGTGACTGGCTGGATCATGGCGATCGCCGTCACGGCCCTGCCTCAGTGGAAGGTTTCGGCCTTCGTCGGTAGCAACATCCTGACCTCAGAGATAAAGTGGGAGGGCATCTGGATGAACTGCGTCTACCAAACCACCGGCCACATGCAATGTAAAACCTACGACTCCATGCTGGCCCTGCCTCCGGACATCCAGGCGGCGAGGGCCCTCATGTGTGTGGCCATCTTCATGGGCTGGCTCTCCTGCACCGTGTCCTGTTGTGGCATGAAGTGCACCACCTGTGCCGGGGACGACCGCCGAGCCAAGGCCGGCATCGCTCTGGCAGGCGGCATTCTCTTCATTCTCACGGGCCTGTGCGTTTTGATTCCAGTATCCTGGACCGCCAACACCGTCGTCCAGGATTTCTACAACCCTAACGTTCCCGTGATGCACAAGAGAGAGCTGGGTCAGGCCATTTACCTGGGCTGGGCAGCTGCCGTCATTCTCATGATCAGCGGAGCCGTGCTGAGCAGCACCTGTCCCCTCATGGCTAGGAGTGGCAGATACCGAAGAGGGTACATAGGTCGGAGCTTCGCTAATTCACCTGCTTCTGCACCAGATCCTCCAAAACCCATCACATCCAATAATCTACCACTAAAGGAGTATGTATAGACAAAATTAAGAGGGTGAAGATGTCAATAATAGGTTCTTTCCATAGACTGTATATAAAAATGGACGTAGCCTTTCAGTTTGAAAAACAAAGCTCGGGAAGTCACAGTTAGCCACCAGGAGGCGACTCCACTGGTTGCAAGTATAGACTTTATATTAAAAAAATGGATGTAGTCCACTTTGATGCTGAAGCTAATCAGGACATAAGAATATGTAGAAAAGCCACCAGGGGCGACTCCACTGCTCTATATAATTTGATTTATGACATCAGCAAATCCAGAGGTGTTAATGATCTCAATCACTACTCACTTTCAGATATACTTCAACATAAAAGTATGTCAATTTTGTAAGTTATATTCATTTAAAGGAAAATAGACAATAAATCATGCCACATGAACTGACAAATCTCATGGCTTCACCATGGCACCAGCAAGAGTATGTCCATTTTATGTACGGTCTATGGTTCTTTCCCAAATTTAGTGTGCCTGGTTTTAGGTCCATGACTATTACCGCAATGTGAGATATAAATATTTAACCTTCATTTTGCTTGGTTTGTACATCTCTTTGTTATGTTCTTATAACTTATTTTAAGTATTTAAAACAGTTATGTTTTTTATGTAATCTGACCTTTACTAACCAGTGTTGTCCAAAAGAGCCTGAAGAAATCCCATTACTGTCAAATCGCCACCACATTGACAAAAACATGCAACTGTAAACATGGCTTTTATGATGGCTTGTTTTGTGAAGGTTTGCAGTGACTTCTTGTTTAGTTATTCTTTGACAATATTTATTACCTCCTGAATATTTATTACCTCCTGACACATGATGCCCCCACTGAGTTTGTACATCAAAAAAAGAAGAAATAATAAAAAATAGTTTGCTAAAGTGAGTTTTTGTGTGCCGGGTTTCTCTTCACATATACTTGCTTAGAGTGATTTGTGCGATTACAGACAACGTATTACAAAACACTCTTCCCATCCCAAAAAGTTCCGATCTCACCCAAGCATTTGAGTCTTGTTCACACAAACTGTTGTTGTTAGTCTTTCTTCCTTTGAGTTCTTCATAAAAACGCTGCCAAGTTCACTTCTTTTACTTTTCTAATTCGGACTCCATGAAGAAGGACACTTTGCAGAGTATATCTGAAAGAGAAGAGAGAAATAATTTGGTCTCCTAAAATGGCAGAAAGTCTATTGGTCTATGGGTCAGCGTAGAGTAGATATGATGGTGAAGTTTCATATCCCTCACCTCAGCCTTCACTTCAAAGTGTTTTTGAGAACCTGATTTATAAGAAATCTTATCTTTAGATATACTTAGGTATCTAAATAGTGTTTATCTTAGGTTATTTGGTTTTTATAATGTAGGTGCTCATTTCTGTTTTAAGTTTTAAAAAAACATAGTCATTAAACTAGTTCACTTATTTAAATGAAGTTCAGTATCACCACACATAGTGCTGCACTTTGATTCCAAAATTGCAAATGAATACTGGGCCAATTTGGTGATTTTACTGCCCTCTCATGTTAAAACCGAGGGTGACACTGGTTTGGTGTAAATTAAACAACTGTGTTATATTTGCATCAATAATAGTCAAGCATATGAGGTGGTGGGAGGCCCCCCCCCAATCAAGCTCTGCTTAGAGCCCTATAAACGCTTGGGTCGGCACTGGCCATCAGTTTTCATCAAAACTTTGTCCGTCGTGGGCTACTGTAAAAACATGCTGGTCCAAAATGGTCACCTCCCTAGAGCTGACCAAGCTCCAGTCTTCATTCTGGTTTATTGAAAAACAACAATTCATACTTGATGTTTTACCTGTGATACAGTCTTCTGCACTCGCAGACTCCAAAGACTTCCATCTCTGGGGAGCAGATTCTACAAGGGAGAGGTTGTTGGCTCTGAGCATCTGCAGCAGAGCTTTTCTCCTCAAAAATCTGCACCCACTAGTTAAGGAAACCAAAAAAAAGACCCCAAGCACAACATGAATCTAATCTAAAGAACGTCTGAACATTGAGGATACTGTTGTCTATAGTGACGCTCTGCGTCCTGCAGCCAGCCCAGCATGTCAGTGATGGACGGCTTGGTGGCCGAACGTTCAGTCACAGCGAGCAGATCCAGACTGTCTGTGTGCAGCTCGTACAGCTGGAGGACTCCAGAGGCATGGCTGCTGATGGTGTCTCTGACAGACTGCAGAGAGGACCTGAGGGAACCATGATAAAATAGAATACATTTTAAGCTGCTATTGTGCTCAAATCTAACATATTATATACCGTCCTACATAAAAATGCTTGTGCAATATTTTTTTCAGCCACATTGCTGTTGTGTTGGCATCATAAGGATGCATTGACAGTGCAGACCGTATTCATTCGTCAAAATAGTTTGAAATAAATGGCCTAAATATCTTATAATTGTCATTTATTAACCCTTTAACACAGACCGTATCGCTGGTGACACGTTTGCACAAGCGTAGTTTGCATTACCAGTTACAAGACAGTCGTGCTATCGGAAAAATTATCACGCTTTCTGAAAGCTGAGAAGTTGCACGCCAGAGCCAACATGTCGTTATTACAGTAGTTTCAGGAAGCCGGCATCTTTGTTGCCAGAGTGGGAAGAACACCTGTACATACATACATACTTTTGGCCTGTTTTTGGACATTGAGAGACAAAGAAACATTGAGAGACTCAAATTTTGTTTGTTGTAATTATGTTTTATAGTGTTCAAATTTAACATTTAAAATTCAACATCTGTTGTTCGTGTACAACTGGAGTGTTATAATAATAACAACAATAATAATTTCTTCATTTTAAATTGTTAAAACAGTATTTTAACATGCAGTACATCGTAAATTACTAAATAAATAAAATGCAAGAGTTTATACAGTTATTCTGGAAAAATGGGCAAAAGCACTTAGTTACAGGACATTATCTGGTCCTTTAATGGTTAAAATATGTCCATTTTGAGGGTTAGGCATTGCAGGGTTAATTTTTGTATCTTAATTTGTAGGAGTGTGGGAAAAAAATCAATTCACATAGGAATCAGGATTCTAATCATCCACGATTCTGAATCGATTCATAAACTTCAAAAATCGATTTAAAAAAAAAAAAAAAAAGTTTAAATTTCTATTTTGAAAAACCACACAAAACACCAGTTTGTGTTATTTATGTACAGTTTATTTTTGTAACTTCTGGGAGAAAAAGGCAGCTAGTCTAAGGTTTTATTAGTTATGGTAAGTTATTTTTTTGAACAGTAAGTACGTTTTTATTTGTTTTGAATGAATAAATGATACATATTGTCTTAAGTTTGCCTTTGAGTGATCACATTATCTTATACAAACTGTATTGTTTTGATGCCATAATTTGCCTTAACACACTATGCATTGTATCAATTTTTGAATTGAGAATTGAATTTGAATCGAATCGTGAGCCACCCAAAGTTTCACATCCCTAATTACGAGGTCTGATTGCAGAGGGGAGTAATGTACTATACCTCTGTCTGTCACCGTGAGACTGTATACATTCGTCCAATGTTGGATGAAGGGTGTGCATGACATTGTTCTTAATTATAATTTTCCTTCCCAACATAAAAGAGGCATGTTTGGGCCCCTTATTAGGGGTCCATTGTTATTGTTTGCCCTCTGGCCCCTCTAATAGCCTGAGCTGCCCCTGCTTGATTCTTGTTTTTATGGCCGATTATTGTGTGACCAAATCAGCGCTTCTTTGAACACGTTGTACACCTCAGATAGTGGGTGGGTCTCCGTCGTCACTACGTTTACTTACAGCTTGTCGTTGAGTTTTTCCAGCACAGTATCCATGGCTTGAAAGAGCTTGAAACGCAGGCGATCCTCCAGGTCAGGAAAAACTCTCAGCGGTGTGTCAGAGAGTTGAACGTTGGACAGCGCCTTCGACTGCTCTGCCAAATTCCCCAGCGACTCCAGCAGAGGACTGCACTCAGCCAAAGCACTCTTCCATACTTTCTGACAGTTTTCCAGATTCTTAAAGCTTTTCTGTAGCGCCTGGTGAACAGACGATACCGCCGGACTGGACATATCAGATGCCGGTTTTATACATGTATTGACCCCAAAAGAAATGCCGTAATGTATACAATATTAACAACGAAGCGCATTTCAAATGTGTTTCTACATTCTAAAAAGAGAACGCTTCTTTTAAACGATTGGTTTATACACATATATCATATCCACACACCGCAAATACAACATCACATTTTCACCATGTTGTTTCGACACCATTTCCGGTTTCCTGACGTACACACGTTGTGATTGGTCAATGACTCAACGTATCTGTCTTCACCGTAACGCAGAAAAAACGCGCGTCCTAATTGGCTGATTCGAGCAGCAGGCTCCTCCTCGCGCGAATATTTGAAAAGTCCTTGAGAAGAAGGAAGAGTCGAGTGTCCGAGCAGCGAAAAACAAACTCAGGTGATGGACTCGTGTCTAAGATTATATATATATATACATATATGTATACTTCACCGTGTGAGAAGGTTTTTTTTATTGTGTTTCATGAAATGTCTTTGAGTTTCAGTGAAAAGACAAACAAATGGCGTAGCAGGATAGGCTATGCTACTTACCTAGCATTAACGGTTAGCGTGCTAACATTAAGGTTGCTTATGAAGAAGGCACATGCCAGACATTATTATCATTTAAAGAAATGTATAATGCCATTTGGAGATATTACAGATTAGTATGTGAAGTGTGAATTAAATGACTTCTTTTTTAACACTGTCTGTATGCAGACATGGCTCCTAGGAAGAGAACCACCAGACAACGGAAAAACAACCCCAAGTCAGCGAAGCTCGAAGCTTTTCTTGAGGATTTCGACAGTGAAGGTGAATCATGTTATGACTTGTTCTGACAGAGGCTTGGATATATGTGGATTGATCTATAACCTGGATATATGGCAAGTGGAAATACATGTGCAAACCTTTACATAACTCTTCCTTGCCTTGGTGACTGAGAAATAGCAGCAGTACATATGAGTCAAGCCCACTGAACCCTGCCTACAGCTAGGCCTGGGCGATATATCGATTTTATCGATTAATTCGAGTTTTTTTGTTCCGGACGATTTCAAAAATAAAAATATCGATTATTTTCTCCCCTTACTACGGCGCACTTTTTAAACGCAGAATATCGCGGAAATTGACATAAGGTGACTGAAATGCTGTCATCGTGAGGAGAAGGAACGTTTGTCTGGGTAAATGTTCCGGGGAACGCTCATTCGTGGCACCACCAGTGCATCTCCTCCATGGATACATCCATGATCTCCTCACAAACACTCACACGGCCAGGGTCTCCCCCAGTGCATAATGCGTGTTTATTTACTTTATATACACATTTTTTTTATAAACCACGGATTTTTCTATCCGTGGCTGCGCCCGCATGTAACCACCGAGCGTCCCCTTGTCCAGGTGCCGATTGAAACTCAAGTCACTCGATCAATTACGGTTATATTATTTTGTGATATTGTTATTGTCAATAAATATGTTATATTTAGGAATGCACCGATAATTCGGCGGCCGGAACACAGCGAGTACACTGTGGAACAGCAACTATTAAATGCTGGAAAGTCTCTTTGCGCAAAAGTTAAACTTATGAACTCCCCGCGACATTCACTTCACACCAGAGAACATTATCGCTCTTTGAGCAGTTAACTAAAGAGATCGGCTCATCTGATGCATCTGTTATTCCTTTAATTGCAGCGTTATTGGGGTAATATTGGGTGGAGAGAAATGATCCAGTCAGATATGGAGAAGCGCAGGGGCGGTGCGCAGAAATCCGTCTGCACCAGATGAGGGGGCACTACCACTTTTTTATTTATGTTAATTATTTTACTTTTAAATGTGACCAGCATTGCATGGCTTTGTTTCAAGATACACTGGCATTTACTTAATTAGGATTTCACTTAAATGAAAGCAATTGAACAATTGAGAAGTCGGTGAATTCAAGAAGAAAGTTGCATTTCAATGGACATTTTATTCATAGACACAAAAAGCACACACTCTATGGTGGTAAAGTAAGTATAAAAGGTAAAAAACATCGCCCAGCCTTACCTACAGCTAATAACTTTGAGTGGCATTTTTGGATGTTAATAATTTATTTTCTAAGTGTCTGTATTTCAGGGTCTTTGCTCAGCTAGAAGATGATTTCTGTTCAGCAACTTCATAGGTCATTGTAAATGCTTGTTTGAGTAACCTTTCAGTGGCGCTAAGACATTATTAGATAATACATCAAGATGCATGTTTTAATTTGTCACAGTGGAGCTATGTATTTCTGTAAAATATTGCACAGCGTTATCTGTAACACTGCTTCAACATGTTCAACTCTTGTTTTCACAGTGAAGACCAGGGTTGGACAACTGAAAGAGAGGATCAACCAGCTGCTGAAAGATGTGGACAACAGCTACAACATGGCACTAATCAAGCTTCCCAAAGCTGTCAGGCAGATGTCCTGGTTGGAACAATGCAGTAAGTGCACAAACCCTCTTGGACTATCCTGGTTGTTACAGCATTTAATATTATTCGGTGCTTTTATACTCTACAATCATTAACTAAAAACGACAACATTTATTTGCTCATCTTTCTGAAGAGTCGGAGAAACCAAAGTCACCAGAAGTGGCTGCAACAAAGGTGAGATGATGATCTTTATCTCATTTCAATTTTCATGATTCAGTGAAGTGTGACACAAGACCTGTGTGTTCACATCCTGTGGCAGTATTTAAACATTGCTTGTCTGTTCACAGAGGCAAGAGGAAGCTGCAATTGTTGAAAGTGTTGTGGCTGAGGACCACGCAGTCCTTCTGAAATCAGTCAAGAAAAGTATGTGTTTTCTTGTCTCAAACAAACTACATTTAAGTATGAGTGTCTGTGCCAAGTTATCTCCAATCATGAATTTAAGGTATATTGAATAAACAATTCCTTTATTTTGTCAAACCCACAGCAACAAAGAAAAAAGGTAGAGCCAAGTCCAGCTCAGAGGATGAAAACAGCCCCACCACAACAAGAAAGGTTAGCAACTAGCTCACACATTCACATGCATAAAAAATGGTCATAGATTGTTATTTGTGCTCTTTAAATGCTGGTTCTTAATTTAGGGGAGAGCAACGAGGAAACCCCCTACTACATCAAAAAGAGCAAAGGCAGTCAGCAAACAGAATACCTCCATTAGAAGGTGAGACAATTCTTCTGTATTGAAATGTTTTAAATCCCCTTTATCAGGTTTAAAGGACTCGTATTATACCCTATTTCTACAAGTTAACCTAGTTCCCTGGTGTCCTAATGAGCATGACTGTGACATGCTTTGGTCCAAATACCTTAAGGATGAAGCACCATAGCAGTTCAATCAACCCTGCCAAAAGCCCTCTTCAGAACACTCGGTTTTGAGTGCCTGTCTCTTTAAATGCAAAGGAGACACAGGGAACTACATCAGTGTCACTGAGGCTCTGGCAGCTAACAGCAGTTAGCATTTGGAAAAGTGATCATTTGCAGACTCTAGTTGTATCCACTGGACACATAAATCCTGAGGCTGAGTTTGTGTAGAACTCTTCACAGATTTCGGCTCTTCCGGATACTATTGCCCTCGCCTGCACTTGTTTAGGGACAAAGCAGAGCTCTGCGATACAACAATTCCAGGAATTTATCAGTCTAACGTCAGATTGTGTGTGTGGAAGTCAACATCTCTTGGCGGACTACAAAACCATGACCGAGTTTTGTGGTCCATGTTTTTTCACACATTGCCTACTAGGGATGCAACAATATTCAGTATTTTTCCAAACCGTTCGGTGCCTGTTCCGCTCAATACGCAACGGCAAACTGTATTTCGGTACGTTTCAGCCTTTCAAAATGTATTCAAATGCACAATGCTGTGGGATTAGATCCACTCAGGAGCAGAGACATGCTGCGCACTGTGTGCAGCGCTGCTTTGCTCATGCCTCCTTCAGAACCAATCAACAAGCATGCAAATGTTGAGTGCTGGTGTCTGAACTCGGCAGAAACAATGGCAAGTGAGCGAGTCTCTGAAAAAAAGGAAATTTGAAGTCTTCATTTAAGTCCGCTGTGTGAGATCATTTACGATGAGAATGAGAAAATGAATGTCAACAAACGAACCACGGTGTGCAAGCATCTGTTATGCAGCGCAGTGAAGTTTGTTTTAAGTTGGATATTCCACAGACACTCTCTACAGCGCCACTCCGAGCAAGCCTCTCATTTGTCGCCATCACCCATCACTTGAAGCAGCACGGTGTATTTGCAGTTGTAGTTTCTGCGAGTGGGTTAAAATGTTGTTTATCTTTATTGGATAGCACTAACCTTTATTTTTAATTTGTGTGGTTTTATGTTTGCTGATTAATTTGTTCTGATAGTGCACTATTGTTTAAATAAAGTTTGTGGCTTTATTATATCTGTGCTTTTAATTATTTTCACAATGCAATATTGCCTTTGCTAGACTGAGTAGATTATATTATGACATCGAAACCGTACTTTTACCGTGGCCCAAAAAACTTGATGCATACCGAACCATAGGAAAACTGTACCGTTGCATCCTTATTGCCTACTCATAGGGCATCCCGGTCCCAAATATTACAAGTATTAAAATTATTAAAAAGTGGATTTTGCATAATATGTCCCCGTTAATGTAACAGTACTTGTGATACTGTGTGTGGTTTCAGATCGAACAGGAAGCCTATGGTGACGCCTGCTCGGAGCATAATGGATTCTTCTTTGATGATGGGACCCACTCCCCTCATCACTCCACGCTTTGACCCAAGGTAAGCATAATGGTTGACTGAGCATTTTTTTGAGAACAGGGCAGCTGATGGCTGCTATATTGATAACGATTCTAATCTATCTGAAACACTTGAGCGTTTTTTCATTGTGGGTAGTGTCACAGTCAAAGCTGCACTGTACTGCGTTTTTATATTAAAATATTTATTTTTAAGGTTGTGCAAAAAAGAATAAAATTTTCAGATTTATTGTCAGGTACACCTTGCTGGTGCTGCTCAGATATTTAACTATATTGAAACTAGGCCTGTCACGATAACAAATTTTGCTGGACGATAAATTGTCTCAGAAATTATTGCGATAATCGATAATATTGTTGTTCTGAGATAATTTTCATCTAATACAATGATAATGGTATAATAATGCAGGTACACCTTTTCAAAGAGAAATAAACTTTTATTTTTAGAGAATATTTAACACTAGAACACAATAAATTAAATTATTGCAAAAGCAATTAATAAAATGGGTTAGCTGCACTCTGCTGTGGTAGGCTACGCCAGGAGTCCTGCCTCCACACACACCATGTGACTGACATGAGGGTTCACTCATCATTACTCTGGCTTTACACTGCAACGCTCCCGGGTGAGACCGACAAAATATTTTATCAGATGTGCCTTTCGTTTAGACGGCGACGGCGTTTTTGGGGCTTAAAAACACAAAAAAATGAACCTACCCTCCAGAGTGGAAATCTAAAAAACGCTCCACTGTCGCGTTCCCGTCTAAAGGGTTGAAAACGCAAAAGTGTTTTCTGAGCTGCTCACTCTGGCACAACGATGAAGTTGAAGTTTTAAAGAGAACCGGGGGCGAATGTGGTGCCAACTTCAGCGTCGTCACGCTGGCTATCCTCCTGTACGCTGACGTCAGATCCATGTGCAGTACAGACAAACAACAACAAACATGTGGATTATAATCCATCAGTCGGACATTCAAGTCGCCTTAGCTGCTCTGATACTGATCCAGGAGTCATTTCAGCAATTACGCCGAGTCAATGTTTTGGTTTTCGACTGTGGGCTACTCAGCGCTACTAGAGAGAAGTAGAAGGAAGTTTCAGCGCATGCGCGCGCTCCTGGTGTTTTTGTATGGCAGTGCTTCACAGCGCCACCTGGCATGCATACTACATCAAATTTCACACACTTTAGGACCAGAGAGAGGGAGAGCGAGAGAGACGGGGAAAACAAAAAAGCATGAAAATTGCATTTATCGCGATAATTAAAATTATCGCAATAATTTTAATTATCGTGCGATTAATTGATTATTGAATATTGCGACCGGCCTAATTGAAACAAATACTGTGATTGTGCTGAATTGTATTTACAATGAGATGTGATGTCACCGCCGCTCTGGTGTTCAATCCAGAGAGAAGTCGGGAAACATTATGGAACTAAGCATATTCATAGCCATTCTTAGCAATACCAGTGAATAACGACACTCCCTGCATTGGTTCACACAATCAGCATAGCAATACGGATACAAGTGAATTACAGCTATACAGCTATGAAACGTATTAGACAAAAGTGCTATTGATGGCACCCATCTTGGTGAGGTTGCTCTGAGTTTCAGAGTTGGAAATCCAACTTAGGGAATGCCCCCTAACCTCAGAAATACAAGAGTTCCATTCACAAATGGAATGCATCATTGAGATGTTCACGTGTGAAATAAATCCAGTGGGTGGCAGCAGAGGTCGCTTTATCTAATGCAATGAATACCTGAAAACACACTGCTCTTGCTGTGAAAGGGTAAAGAAGCAGTGAAAGGGTAATCTGGTTGTTTTGAAATAGCCCTAATATTGACCATACTATTATTCTGCAGAAGTCTAATTATTGTGTTACTGTTACACAAGTCATGGGGAAAACCTGAGCGCAAAGTGGGAGACTTTCAAAGTAGGCAGATGCATGTTTTAAAACTTTCTGCCATCATGTGCAGCATCTTAGTGTCGGTGACGTTTTGATTATGACTATGAAAACTAGCTTTACAGCTCAAGGCGGAGATCATTCTCCCAACAGGATCCTAGAAGCTCACATGTCGCACACAATACATATTTACTTGTATGGTGTCTTATTTGAAATGCTCTTCTAATGGGCCGTCTTTAGTCATTTACTCAGTTTGAGCTACTGTTTCTTGTCAATATCAAAGACATTATTTCCCACAATGAGAGGTTTTCTCCCTTTGATTTTTTTTTTGCCCAGGCTTCCCAAGACCCCCGCTGTGAGAGTTCCCCGCCACAAAGAGAGGGTCTACAGCATTTCTGTCAACGGCTCTCCCATCGCAGCAGGAGACCAGGACATCGTGATCAACGTCCCCATCGGCAACGGAGAGGTGAGTGCGTAGTGAGATGGACTCAGAGTTCAGGAACATGCAGGACGATATTTCATAGAAGTAACAAATCGTCTTTGATAAACTGAACATGGTTTCCATTAGGGCTGTAACGATATGCGTATCGAAAACCGTAATCGCGACTCTCAGATCCACAAACCTGTCTCGCGGTGTGAGAAGGCAGAATCGCGACACGCCCTTTCTAACTCCCAGTTATTTAAACGAATACTCAAGGCAGAGTTTTTGCCTCAAGGAATTTTTTGTGATCAACTTACTCGAATCACTCGAGTAATCGTTGCAGCCCTATATTATATATCGCATTATTTTTGACTTCATTATCTTGACCTTCCAAAGCAAAGGTGGAATTGAGGATTTAACCACGCTCCTGTGACGTCCTGCAGACATAACAGAGGGGGCAGGAGGAGTTTTGTGGTTGTAGCCATTGTAGAACAACTACGCCTTACCACCTCCTGCTAACCTGAAGCTGCTGCCAACTAATGTTAACCAATATTTTGCATCCCCCACAAACGCTGACAAGAAAGCCACGGTGTGTAAACTATGTAATGTACGTGTGTATAGCACAGGACATCTCCACATGCATCATAAAGATGTAGACGTAACTACGAAAACAACTCATTAGTACAGGCAACTCTTCTATCATTTGGAGCGAATCTTCCACAAAATTCAACTCACACTTAAGTGATAAACAGAGCTATAGACGTTTTTGTAGCGTCAGATGTGACCTTATTCAGTGGTGGAAAACCCTGAATTTAAACAGAAAAATCATGTGCGTTCTTGTGGTGGATACAAACGCTGATCCTTATTCACGACAGGACATCGTTGGTATGCATGTCTTTCTGCCCAAGAATGCAGCCAAATATCACACCTTATTATTATAATATTATTATTATTATTATTGTATTTCTGTTTCTATTATTAATCGCTGTAAATTCCAATGTTTTGTTGTGAAGTTCCTATTTAATAGGTTCTGTTCTACGCTCTTTAGTGTTGTATACAGTGTTGTACATACATATGTATACATTTTCTTTTGTACTGAAAATAATAAGAACTTAGACGTCCAGTTTTTTTCCACCCGTTTCCCCCAGTCACTGCGCTCAGTGTGATCAAAATTAGCCGCAGGTTTTTTTTTTTTACCGGAGAACAAGGGCACTGCACCCCCATGTAATTGGCGAGCCAGGTGCCGACTGAACCCCAAATCACAAACAAATACTTCATTATTAGGGTTTTATTGTTCTTGCCAATAAACATGTTATATTTAGGGATGTACCGAAAATTTGGCGGCCGAAAGACTTTTATCACCTGAAACAAAACCATCGAAACGATGTTGTGATGACGCACACAAAAACTGCGGCCAGCACGCGCCTGTCTTTACCCGCTTAGTCTGTCCGAGATCAGTTTGGAACACCAATAATACGTTTCCAACAAGATGCGAGTACACTGTGGAACAGCACCTATTAAATGGTGGAAAGTCTCTTTGCACAAAAGCGAAACTTGGCTGCAAACAGCGCAGGTTATGAACTCCCCGCGACATTCACTTCACACCACTCATTCACAACACAAGATCTACTCGGATCCCCTGCACTTCATGGCGACTGTACTAGATCCTATAAGACCGTCGAACGGTGCAGGGGCGGTACGTAGTCTGTCTGCACCAGAGGAGGGGCACATCTATATACTATAATTGTAATGCCTTGACTTTAGTGAGGCAAGTACGCACTGTCCCAGCCATAACAACAACATTAGATAAAAAAAAACAATGCTACAGAATTGTTTATAATAATTTATTTCCTGATTTTTGGTTTCGGCCAACAATTTTCACTTCCATGCATCCCTAGTTATATTGTATATGTGCTCCCCCAGAAAAACGTGAATCAAATCGAAATCGCTATCTGCGAGAAAATTCGCAATTCATTTTATTCCTGAAATCTTTCAGCCATACCACCCAACCCCCCTCAAATGTTTAGACTTGTCTTGATATTTGGGTGGCCCAACATAACAATATTACATTTTGGATATCACCCAAGCTCTGAGACCACTTTGGAACTTGGTCTGCAATGCAATTTTGTTGGTAAGCGCAGCCGTTTGTGGAAACGAACTGTGTTACGAATATGTCGGGTAATAATATTGTGGGATATTGGTGAAAAATAAGAAAGAATGTAAGAAATAAATGTTGGTAGCATAGGTTAAGGACTGTATTTATGTAGAGATTATGCCAGTGAGTTTTATGTATGGATTATTAACATGGGCTAATTTACTCACACTTCATTTTGTGTGAATGCAGAGTGTGCAGCTGTTGGCCAGTCAGATGGACTCTGTGGATTTGTCAATGCTGGATGAAACTGCACTGAGGAGCATTCGGCTGCTGCAGGTAATCAACATGCGTCACTATCACTAGCGGTCATAGCGACCAATTTTTTCTTATTTATTAATTAGCAATTTTCCTCATTATTAATTCACCCCACAGAGTCGGAGTGAAGTGTTGTTTTTGGTGTCTCTGTATCTGTCTGTTTGTTTGCTTGCTTGCTTGTGTTTCTGCAATTGCCACTATGACCAGCAGAGAGTGCCAGAGGTTTGTTGCTTGAATGGGGTGAAGCCTGCCATCTCTGATTGCCTTTCTTCTTGTTTTTTCCCATTCATTCACAGAATCGCCTCACAACACTGTGTGGACAGTGACCAAACATCAACTACTCGGGTGACTCCGGCCATATTATAAAACAATGTTTTAGTGTTTTTATTAGGAAATGTAAGGATTTCCAGGGGTTCGTCTTGATTTGAGTTGTTCTGCCTTTGCAGGCTCTGTGGGAATTAAGATTATTTTACTGTTACTTCTTTGAATCTTTTGTAAATACGCTCTTATCCTACCTTCTTTTTAAAAAAATGTCAACCCACTGTCTGCAGTGTTTCTATAATTTAGTTTGCATTTTGTAATTAGTAGTGCAAATGTACACTTCATGTGCTGAACTGATAAAGGATTTTGACAGTTTTTAATTTGTGTGATATGTTTTATTTTGGATAACAATTTGTTGGTTAGAAGCACACAACAATGTAGTTGCAGTCTTTCTCAATTGTTTACACACAAATACTGGTACATGAGACACAATGACCACAACATGTTACTCATGCACCAACCCCCTCAACCAACTCTGCTAAACTACAAGCACAATTCCTGCTTTATACTCAAATTGCAGTTCTAAAACACACTTTTTTCAAAACACTACACATTTCTCGGCACAATTTTCATGAAGAAAATCTCTTGTTTTCACAAGAAACACACTGTCATTCAAAATTCTAAATTTAATTTCCCTACTATGAAAACTTATCACATGGGAAAACACCTGTGACACAGGTTTACAATTTGCAACCAGTGTGTTGGCATAAAAGGGCAGCAGGTGAGCTTTTCTGTTTTGTATGTAGACCACTGTGCTTTGTGTTGGTTGGGATGTACTGTGTATTTGTGTGTGTTGAGTATAAAAACAATCCATCCATTATCTACCTCTTCATCCTCCACCGGAGGGTGACAGGGCGATCGGCGGTGTCACACCCTGGACAGTTCACCAGTCCATCACAGGGCCTATAAAACAATATTCTAAAATATTTTACACACTCATGTATGTACTCTCTGTAGTAAGTGTAACACTAAACAAAAAAGGCCTAAGTCATTATGGTCAATGGAGAAGAAGTGTTTTCCATTCATCATAGTGTTTTACATTGAGCACACCAGTGTTCAATTGGTTCTTATAAACGTCTATTAATATGATGGTTTGTGTGTCATTTGAAAACAAAATACCATTTTGAGAAGAAATAACATTGTTTTGAATGTAAAGTTTCATTTTGCAGGAGAATTGAGGGGTTTTGCCCATTGTGTGTGTTTTTGGATTTGTGTGTAGAGTTCTGAGAGCATGAGGCATGCTTTCAGAAAATGTGTGGAAACAATCGAGAAAAACTAATACTAGCATTAATTACCTTCAAGCTGTGTGTTGTTCAAACTGACAGTATCTTCATATAGTGACCAGTAGGTGGCAGCATTACACTATAGAACATTTAGAGGGTTGTTCAAAGTCACTGCCAGGGTTCCTTCAATACAGCCAGTGTCCGACAAATGAGGTTTATGCTAAAAGCCCAATTTCAGTTTGTCTTTATTTTACTGTATTAACATAAAATGCAGATTTGTATCTTTATCTGTGAGGCTTGTTATGAAGCTTCAGTTCATGACAACGAAAGAAAAGTTCGAAATTATTTGCTGTACAGAGAGGCATTTTCATCAATATGACCTAAAAATAGAACTGCTCCTGGAACAGTAGCTCCTCTCTGACTTTCTCTTGTGTGTGTGTGTAATCTTTCTCTATAGCAGGGTTTCTCAAAGTTTTGATACCTGAGGGCCAATTTAGGTACCCAACATTGGACTGAGGGCCGCCAAAGAAAAAAAAAAAACCAGAAAGAAATCCCATTTGTAATAATTTTAATGACCAGATTGCAGTTCTACAGTTTAGCGTTAAGTAATATAAGCGTTAATATAATGTAATTTAAGCATTTATAATTTACTGGGTAATTACCCAGTATTTTGGCCATTGTTCTTACCTTCTAATTACAGGTTAATACCAAGTAACACATTTCTGTTACCATATATTTACTGGGTAAATAGCTAGTAATTGGGGGCTGTAGCTACCTCCTTATTACCAGCTTATTACCCAATAATACACTAAAATTCACCATATAGAAACCAGGTAAATACCCAATATTTTTGTTTACACTTATTGGTCTGTATCCAGTAATGTCCAATAAACATTTAACAAGCTTAGTAGCTCCTGGATTAAAACTATCAACTGTAATTCATTGTGGGCCGCCAGAAATGTTTCTGCGGGCCGCCATTGGCCCCCGGGCCACACTTTGAGAACCAATGCTCTATAGGCTGAGAAACTCTTGCTTTTGCTGATAACTTCTTTTGGTAATAACTTCTGCTCGTCCTTTTACCGACTTTGTTCACACGGGGGGACATTAGTGATTCACGTTGGCAAGAAGTGGCAGCATATTTCCCAACCCCTGGCACATGAATGTGCATCTCTGACTTTGGCATCATAACGACTCCACTTAGAAGCCTGTTAAGGTTGGTTAGGTCTGATGAGCTTGTTAAGAGTTCCCACCTAAAAAGATGAACCGGGTCAGACTGGGCTTCACCTTGGGCCTCAGACAGATGAGCAGAACCCTTTAGTTTTCCCCTGTAGGACTCTGCATCATCATATGTGACCAAGCCTAAGTGCCGGACCTGTGCCATGAGCTGAAACTGATTCAGGTACCTTCCATCTTCAGTGCTTTATCATCTGCTGTCTCTGACTGTTGCGGAGGTAAAACTCCGAACTCGGCATCTCTACAAAACGACAGATGTTGTGGTCAGTGTTGCGTGCAGTTCAGCTCCCTCGTTAGCGGAGCACCAATCCTTCGTGCACCTGCTCTACATGTCATCGAAATTTCCAAGTATTGCCTCTGAATGGTTCGCTCTCTCTTTTTTGTGGTGCTCTAGGTGGGTGGAAAATTGCTGTTTTGCACGGATGGCTTGGTTTTCAGTAAGTGCTCGGGCAGTGGAACGGTGACAGGTGTGGTATGGATGGGGCTTTTTTTTCAGGTCACAGAGCAGCGTCGCTACATAAATCATACACCGACGTGAAAGATGAGGGACGGGAAGCTGAGAGGAAGAGATTCAACAAACTTTTGATGAGCATGATCTTGTGCTGTCTCTAATATATTTCCTTTGTTGTCACTTAACTCGTTGTTTTGGTGTTATGGCTCATAATTCAACAATCTCTGAAACCACTGGCTTTATCGTCAAGTGACAAGTTTACGGCCGTGTTTGTGGTGTTGACACTGAATATTCATGCCTTTTCTTTTTCTGCTCACTGTATAGCGTTTAGTCTGATATCCAATGTGATTGCAGTTGACAAACGACACCCACAACCACTTCCTATCCACAACTATTAATAATAACTTGAATTTTTGAATTTTGAAAGTGCTTTAAATGTAAGACGAAATAAAAGCAATTGAACAGCGCGATAAACCAGATTAAATAACGTTAAATGTAATTAAAGGATTTTTTTTTTATATAAGTATGTATGTAATGTTTAGATCTACCTGCAAATGAATTGGGGCAGCAAGGATTAAGCAATAACAAAGATAAATTTATTAATCATAAACCATTGTTTATAATTGGCCTGGTCTGTCTTGTGGAGTGGGTTCTAAATCTCACTTAAAGAGATGAAATGAAAATCTCAGCGTCTTAAATGTGAAAGATATGGATTTACTGGTAGTTTGGGGAGTTTTCTGACGTACGAAACAACTGATTCATCAAAGTAACGGTACAAATAATCAAACTGCAAACTCGATATGAATGCAGATGAATTAAAAAGCTGATGCATTTCGGTCAATAAATGGGTTGCACCTTGTCTGTTTTACTTAAAGACAGCTAGCTGCTAAGGAGCTGAAACCAGAGAACCTCTGACCCCAAAATCTTGTCCCAAGGCGACAGTTTCTGCATATTTGCAAGATGATTCAGCATATTCACTTGCAGCTTCTGTTTATAATGCTTGATCATTTCACACATTAACATGTAACGACTGTAAACTACATTCTCTCCACTGTGTGCCTGCCAAATTCAGAAGCTATAGCTAATGGCAAATAGCAGAGACATGTTTTCTTCATCCATAACAGAAAATAATCGAGACGCACGGCTGTAGACCAAAGGAGAGTGGAATTTTTGCTCTCAGCATTACCTTTCCTTTGTTCCACCCTTAACCTAATCTCTGAAACCCTTACCCCACCGTTGCACCACCTCACCTCCCCTTCCCCCAGGGTCTCATTTTCTCTTCCCCCCAAATCTGTTATCATTAACACGTCTGACTCAAATGTGCGGTATTCCTCGACAAAGCCATCCCCCCACCCCAATCTGCCCGGATCTGTCGGTTAATGGAGCCCTCAGACCTGGGGAAACTGCCAAATTCCTCGCCAAGACATATGAACCCAGCAGAGACATGTTCTTCTACCAGCTAAATTAATTCTCTGGTGCGTCGAGGCCTCCTAAAAATCCCATCCGTCAAGCGCGCTGCTAATCGACATCTCCGTCTGCCACCGCCTCTCACTCACTTCCTATTGAGTCGGCCAGGGGTCGAGACTCATCTTCTGCTAAGTTGGTTTGTCAGCACAAACCAAAAAAAAAAGTCACTTTTTTCTGTCTGCTGTGGTGATGTAGAGACACAGGAATACACAAGCTGACAGTAAAGGGAAGTGGTGGAAGGGGAGAATGAGGTGAATGGCACTAAACTGCTCCCACATGATTCATTCTGTTCATCTGGTGGCCAGCAGGCTCCTTATGGCATTTTGATGGGCGGCCCCTCTGAGGAAGACTGAGGTGGAGAGGAACATCTGCTGCTGGAGGATGAGCTGCAGAAAGACGGCCCTGAAAATAACGAGCGGCTCTGAGGAGAGGCAGGAGGTTAACTGTCTTCGCTGACTGCACAGTGACCAATTCGCAGGCTATGAAATCTAGAAATGTGTCTGTGAGCGACATAACATTGTTTGTTCACAAGATGTGACTGACGTTAAAGCTTTTCTGTGATTCAAGAAAGCACTTTACGGTGGCCTAGAGGTGTCAGGCCAAATACAAACGCCACAACACAAATACAAAAGCCACAACACAAATGCAAACGCCACAACACAAATGCAAAAGCCACAGCACAAATACAAACGCCACAACACAACTACAAAAGCCACAACACAAATGCAAAAGCCACTGCACAAATACAAACGCCACAACACAAATACAAAAGCCACAAAACAAATGCAAAAGCCACAGCACAAATACAAACGCCACAACACAAATACAAAAGCCACAACACAAATGCAAACGCCACAACACAAATGCAAAAGCCACAGCACAAATGCAAATGCCACAACACAAATACAAAAGCCACAACACAAATACAAAAGCCACAACAGAAATGCAAAAGTAAAATAATTGAGATCAGACAAAAACAACATGATTCCTGTAACACATATAAACTAAAGCCGAAGTTAACGTGATGTCGGTATTCATGAAATCCGCCAGCGCACGTCATTAGCCTACTCCCATCATGCCTTTCGCTGTTCATGTATGCGTCGAGCAAGTCGATAATGCGGACGGCTCGTTCACATAGCTGAGAGACATTATGGTAGTGACACTACTGCGCAAGTCAAAAACTTTTTTGGCATATGCACTGGGTGAGCAGCTTCATAGGAATGAACGGAGCCAAAGGGGCGGTGCTCTATCCAGTTCATATAATACATCCATGGATGTTAAACAGTGAATAAGGATAAGAACGTTTATTCAAGTGCAAGACTCATTTTACTCTCTCACATTATCACCCGCTAACACATTAATGATGTGAGAGACAGTTAAGACCCGAAGCGTTTCATGCGCTGCAGTAGTCAGCTAATTTCTTCCTTGCGTAGCCAATTGATAATAATGCATTTATTTTGTATACAGACCAAAACAACATGGTCACGTTCATGTATGAATAACAGACTATCCACCACTTGTAGCTTAGTTTCTGAAGCTACTCCCGTTTGCCAACATAAACAAACGGACATAAGTCTCCAGTCCTGTTGCACATATATGTTAGTTATGGAGGTCTACTTACATACATTGACTTGTTTTTATGGTCAAAAACCTTCTAGTTGCTGTAAACAAGCCGATAGAAATCCTCTTTTCTGACGGTGTTTCCCAGCCGCGAGATTTGAGACAAATCTCTCACCCAGAAGACAGAGTCTTGTGATTGGCCAGTATATTCAGCACCCGCTCTCAGAAGCACAGCTCCCCCCTCTGGAACGGTGGATGCACTGCTACTCATTATCAAAACATTGTTTTAACAATGTTTCAAAATAGCTTCTTCACGACTCCCCGCCGCAGTCCCTTTTATGACTTTGACCCGGAGTCAGACCCAGAGTCAGAAGACACTGTCGCTCGTGAAACACCTCCACAACGGACGTTATTCTTCTTCTGCGGTTCAATGTACGCAACCGGATGTGCCCGGATTAGTGTCCGGACCAGGACGATCTGCTGCTTCGCAGAACCAGTATTTACGTAACCGGACCGGGTTTTTTCAGAGATCTCGCTGAGCCCGAGATTACAATAAAACACAGCGTTCTCAGCAATGGCTGAACTGTTAGTCTAGGTCCGCTTTAAGAGAGGAACTACTGCAAATTATTTGATCAATGGACACAATACAACATTTGCCCCAGTTATATAATTTAATAGTATTTGTCTTATCTTGTCAGTACTATATGGACAAGTATGGCTGTGCTGCAGGTATTTTTATAATGTTAATAGTAGTAAAGTAATGCATTTTGGGTGCAAGCAAACACAATGCCTCCTTTTTGTTTTGTCATCTTTCAAACACTCCTTTCACTATTGTTTTTAAATCCAGCTGACTAATAGCTTTCTTACATTTGTGTGCAATATATATATGACAATAAAATAATTTGTAACATTCGATTAACACTATATTTTAAACCTTATTTACCCCATCGCTTTTTACATATGGATAGGGAGCTTCATCAATATTCAACTGAAGAACGTAATACAAATGT
Organism: Microchirus variegatus; assembly: GCF_963457635.1. Classification (NCBI taxonomy): domain Eukaryota; kingdom Metazoa; phylum Chordata; class Actinopteri; order Pleuronectiformes; family Soleidae; genus Microchirus; species Microchirus variegatus. The sequence continues at coordinate 9,119,323 of NC_139814.1, forward strand.
GATGGAAAAAGTAACATTTTATTAACATTAAGGTAACATTCCAATGCTTAAAGTAGGATTCAACAGTTTTTACAGTCAAAGTGGCTTTACTTGGGGGACCCTGGCTGGGATCCCTACGTGAGCTTCTGCCTGCTTCTCTCTGGGGGAGAAGTTGTGTGGTTGGCTCCGGGGTAGGCGTCGGTGGTAGCTGTTGCGGGCTCCGGCCTGCCTCCTGGGGGCGGTCTGGGGGAGGCTCCGCTGTCTCTGGTGGTGGGCTGGGCTGCCCTGGGTGGGCCCCGGGTGCGGGGACCTGGGGCCTCAGGACCTGCCTGGGTGTGTGGTAGATTGGTCTGTGCCAGTGGTGTTGTCGCCGACTGCCCCCACCCCCACCCCCCCGACAAGTAAATTTAAATTTAAATGTAAATTTAAATTTAAAAAACATACATAAATAGCAAGTATTGCAGTATTACAGTCCTGTAATTACTCGTCCTGCAAACAGCAAAATCGACAGGTTAAAAAAAAGAAACAAACAAACAAAAAAAAACTTCTACTCTAAAAAACAGCTCAACACTTTTTGGATATCTAAATATATTTAAAGATATTTAGAAAATACCTTATAATAAAACATTTATATAAAGTATCTTTATTGTGTGTAGTAATTCTAAGTAGTACTCAGACTTTTCCTGTATTTTTTTGTTGTCCTGAGTAATATAATAGTTTATTGTTGTTGGTTTTAAAGTCAGGACAGCATTAATAGTGCAGGCACTAACTTGTCTTTTTGTTTGCCTTTATTCATTAATTGCTGTGCTGGACCTGGTGTGAGTTGCCTGAAAAACAATCCTTTTCTCATTTAGTGAGACGAATATGAGGCAGAAAACCCAGGAAGGAGTGACAGTGCGGATAAAATAAAGTGAATTCTCACCCCATTCATTAGCTCCATCAGAGAAAGAAAGGGAAAGTGACCATAAAATGAGCGGTGGAGCAATGGCCGCGATTGCCTTTGAGAAATAATTAAAGCCTCTTTGCAATGCTCCCCAGACTCTGGGAAAAATCCCCGTCTTCTGCGTGGTCTCCAATTGATGTTTGGTTTACCAGCGCCTCTGTATAAAGCAGACCTTCAATAAACTATATCACCCTATTTGCGAGAGTAATACAGCCCACTGCAGCCCTCAATTAGGTATAAATGACACAGCAAATTGGAAAATTAGGAGGAGAGGGATGGATAATTTGCTCCAAAACGGCCTAAAACCAATTCATTAGGACAGCAGGAGGAGACAAAGGGCCTGTGTCTGTCCCCCAACAGTAAATCCCACTTTAAGTCCAGAGGTACAGGCTCTTTGTGAGGCTGATCTTATCACTTATTATGACTTACCATATTATAAATATAGTGTGTGGAAATACAGATGCACTCATGGGTGATGTTTGAAGAGAAGAATATCATGGTAATGCAGTATGTTCTCCAATTAGACAAATGTTAATTAGAATAGAGGAAGATAACACCTGCCATTTATGTAATAATAATAATAATAATAATAATAATAAAAGAGTCAGGATCATGGACTCAAATGCACGAGATTAGAAGTTGGTTTCACAAAAAGGATTTATTTGCAGAATGAGCAAATCCAAAAAGGCGACCAGAGGTCCAAACAAAAACTCTGGGAGGGAGCAATCAGACTCAAAAAAACCTATTAAAAAAACAGAAAATAAAACTACAGACGCTGTGAAAACAAAAAAACAAAACGACAGCCGTGCTGAGGGGAATCAATACTTGGTCTTCTCTGAATACTCATATGTAACGCGTCTGCGTAGCTCTGTGTGTACAAGTGTTTACATATTGACGTAAACGGAAGCAACATAACAACAACTCAACAACATATCGCATTTGATTTGTCCAGCTCTCCATCACACTTGTAAAAGCCCAAACTTTTACACACACTTGACTTGAACCAGCGTGTTTATCACGTCAGGTTGTTCCTCCATGTCTCTACCATCTCTGACCTGACTCGTCGTCTCGGGCTGCCGAGACAACTCAAACCAGAAATAGACCAGTTTTTCTAGTTTATGTACGTTTATAATAATAATATATATTATTCGGTTTATATCGATGCAGATGTTTTAGAAACGATACATCTCGAGTTCATTCGGATTTTGAACCGATGCAGACGCTTGCCATCGATGCAACCGCATCGTATATGTTCATATCGATTTACCGATGCAAATCGGTCAATCTTCCCAACCCTAGTGCAGAGGTAATAATCACCAGGTGGTTACTAATCACTGGGGCGTGGTGAAGACAGAGACAGTGAAACACATCACCAAAATAAAACAGGAAGTGACGTAACAAAACCCTAAAACCCTAACTAAAAACACCAACTAAATTAACGTAACCGCCGCTTCGTGACAAAAAGGCAATTTCTGAAGAAGCAGCAGTTGGATCGCTGTCTTCAAGTTGATAAGATGAGTTCAGGTTTCTATTTTGAAAGAATTTGAAAATTAGTGCAAAATGAGAGATTGAAATGTCCAAAATCTGACTCACAATAATCACACAAATGAAATACTGCAATTATGAATGAGAATATCGCAGAGGAGGACAGGAGATATTGCATAACCACACATGACGTCAACTTGCAAGACGGGTTCCGGCACCGGTGCAAAAACAGGTGCAAAGACAAGTTCAGAAGATTATAAGAACATCACATTTAAAGCGGACCTCGACCGGAAGATCCAATTAACGCTGTTTTTTAGTGTGTATCTGCATCCTTACCTTGTTTAAGAAGCCCTGAAGGTTCCAAACAAACATTTCAGCCACTGCTGAGAACGCTGTGTTTTATTGTAATCTCGGGCTCAGCGAGATCTCTGAAAAATCCCAGTCCGGTTAAGTAAACAGCGGTTCTCCGGAACAGCAGATCCTCCTGCTCCGGGCACTAGTCCGGGCACATCCGGTTGCGTACATTGAACCGCAGAAGAAGAATAACGTCCGTGGAGGTGTTTCACGAGCGACAGGGGAGTTGTGAAGAAGCTATTTTTAAACACTGTTAAAACAATGTCTTGATAAAGAGTAGCAGTGCATCCACCGTTCCAGAGGGGGGAGCTGCGCTTCTGAGAGCGGGTGTGCTGAATATACTGGCCAATAACAAGACTCTGTCTTCTGGGTGAGAGAGTTGAGTCTCAAATCTCGCGGCTGGGAAACACCGTCAGAAAGAGGATTTCTATCGGCTCGTTTACAGCAACTAGGAGGTTTTTGACTATAAAAACAAGTTAATGTATGTAAGTAGACCTCCATAACTAACATATATGTGCAACAGGACCACTCTATGTGAGCTTTAAGAATGAATGGAATGGAAACAGAATGGAAACAACAAGGGTCTTTCTGCATGGAGTTTGCAAGTTCCAGCTTTCTCAACTTGGACTAACTTTCATGATGCACATTAATTGAACACAGCCATCATTACCTGGGATCTTGTTATCACCTGTGCCTTTTCATCGCGAATGTATCAAAGTGGCCACTGTGCAGAAGTCACATTACTATGCTACAGAAACACTATTCAAAGTCGTTGTCTATAAATTATATGACTAACTAACTTTTCCATTAGTTTCAGCAGCAGGTCACATTTGACATATTTTTGTGGTAAAATATCACAATTATAACTACAGTAACCCTAAATTGTCCTTGGCTGAATGTTTTAGATCAGAGTGAATTATGCAGACAGCCAAAGGATAGATTGTAGTCTCTCATTCATGGTCCCCAGAGACAGACTATTATAACTTCAGCACCATAATTAGCTTATCATGGGTATAAATTATACATTTATTGTGCTCTAATTAGAAAGCAAGTTTCTGTATTCACTCCAGTTCAATAAGAAAAAAACTAAAAAGAGAAAAAGGAAAAGACAGACAAAATAATAAGAAAAAAACCCACAAAGAATACAATTTAATTTTTTGATTGCAATTAAAAGTGCATACATGTAGTGTGTGCTTACTGGTGAAAGGAGTTCATATTGGAAAAATATTAATATTGAGACTCATGCAGAGAACAATACAGTTAAAAAAGATTAATTATTAGGTTCTTATTTAGCTTTTTTATATGCCTAATTCTAACTCTAAAACCAAGTCTTAACACCCCAAAAGCCCTTTAAAGGCAACCGGAAATATTTAAATTCTTGATCCAGAGTTAAACATTACATTTCAGTCATGTTTATCGTCATCTTACAAATATGACATCCATATGGTGTTGTATGTGCTTTATGAGAGTAAATAGAGTGTTTATTAGAGTTTGTTCCTCAAACCTTTCCCTCTCTTCTCACACATTGGAAGTAGGAAACGTGTGAGAATTCCTTACTCTGCATCTAGTGAGTAAAATCCTGACCTAGCTTTATACAACACCGGTGTGTTCTACTATCATACATTGCAGAGCTGTCAGACCTCCAGACCCCCACATTTGTGCCGTTAGCTGCAAAAAAAAAGAAGCTCCCAGCATGTGTCTATTCCTGGACATAACATGTAACACTAAAGACCCTAGAAAGCATATCATGACTGTTAAGTTGCTGAGTTGTGGGTTTCTTCTTCTCCTGCATAATCAGTGTAAATTACATTAGCGGTGTGAGGTTTGGTTGTAGTAATTTGCGTACCTCCTACGTGGCCCCCAAGAAGCACACCAACTGCTGATGGAGCAGATTAGAGCAGTTTTACTAAATTCAAGAAATTCATTTCAAAAGCTGCCGCCAGCTTGTACATCCTACATTTACATTCCATTTCTCATCATGCTTGGCTCTCATTAGCATCTCGCCTTTCACCCACTACTACTTAGAGACAGTGAATCTATTCATTCCCGCTTTCTTATTCGCATCGTGACACGTATTCTTCATTGGCAAGAGAACAGAATCAGTGCTCTCCTCTGGCAATTCTGAGTGCAGGTCGCTCTGAACTAAGGTTTCACGGTGATCATAGCCACTCTGAACTTATTCAAAGTGACTGAGCGGGACGACACTGTGGCTGCACCTGCCAAGAGCTTCGGTATAATACCACAGCTCAGCAGGTTTAACACAGATTACTGCTGTTACCCTGCTGAAACAAGCACACACACATACACTGTATTTTCCTTGTTCTCTTTTTACAAGAAGTGACTGTTACACAGACTGTTACATTTACAACAAGTTCAGACTAACAACATAAAGTTAAGTGGTTTAATTTAGTCTTTTATGAGGACTGGTTGTCTAATGAGTTGATGTGATTTAAACGTACAGTACAGTTTTTAGTCTGTTGTCACTGTTTTATCGTAGGAGGATAGGCAAGAATGGACCTAATCACAAACTGGCAAACAGTATATGTTGACATGTTTTGTGCATAGTCACAACGTTTTCTTCTGTGAAACATGCACATACTGTAGTAACAGCTGTATCAGATAAAACAGAGGCATGAATATGTGCCGTGACCTGAGCGTCAGATCGCACATCGGTACACGACTTAACCAACCATCACGTCATACCAGCAGATGATGAAAGAAAGAGGAAAAAAAGACTGTAAACAAACTGACATTTAAAATTGTGTGTTTGATTCTTGATGTGAAAAAAAAAACAAAAGCACAAGAAAATAAAAATGACCAAAAAAGACAAATGAGTAACACAAAATGGAGCTGCCTCTCTTTTTCTGCATTTACATTTGTTGCTTTTGAAATACTTTATTGAGCTTTTTATTTAATGTTTTTTTTTCTTATACTTATTTTACCCCTAAATGTTTTTAAAATCAGTCTGAAGCACTTACACGTACAGTGCACTTTGCATATTATGTATAATAATAATCTTATTCTTATTGTTTTTGCTGCTGTTGTTAATTCCTAATAATGTATTCATGGTGGTGAGAATACTGAACACTAATGCAAAATTTAAAAAAGAGAGTGTAAAGCATGCAGCCCTAATTTTACATTACATTATATGGTAAATGCATTACCTAATAAATACACCTCATTTAAGCCTTCTGTCTGTGATATGTACATAATGTATGTACAGTGGAATGTGAGGTAGCTTACTCTTGGGGCTAAAGAAGTATGCAAAAAAAGATTAATATTTAGCACAAGATTAAAAAAAAAATAAAAAAAAAGAATTAGAAAAACTTATTAATGGATGATAAATATATGTAATTTAATTGTTATTCGAAATGTTGAACATAAAATATAAGGAATACATTAGGATCCAGCTATAGGCCTGTGATCCTGTGATCCTAATAAGGGATGTGTTATAAAATAATGCAAATAAAAACAGTAAAACAACCTGCACTGAAATTGTTTATTGTTCCAAAAGTTTGAATGCAAGTCCAAGGGAAGATTTGCCCATGTCTCACTTGAATTATAACATCAGTAAACATTTGCCCAGGAAGTTGATGGTCTCAATTGCTAGTTTCGGGGTCTATCTTCAATACGAAATTGTGTCAACTTTGTAAATTATGATCCCATGAGGAGGAAAATGGATGATAAAGTATGACATATGTGAGTGGACACCAGTGATAATGACAGCTGGTTTCAGGTAACACAGGCCAAATTGCAATTCTGGCAGCTTCAGAGCGAGAGATTCTTTTGGGTGACAGCACAACTGGTTGCCACTTGGTGTCAATCACACTTTAAAAAAAAACCCTGACCTTTCCCTCTGGGGGCATAAGGAGAGAATGTGTCCTCGGCTGCACATGTTGCTGAAAGGGCTTTCAAATGTTGTCTTACGTCACCCATCAGAAGTAAACAAACTACATAAAACACCATTTATCAGTGAGAGAGAAACACAGTGACATTTTTGATTGGACAGACAGCGGTGAAATTGACTGACTCTCACCATTTGATGTGGAGGTCGCGGCGGGAAAAGAACTGAAATTGACGATGAGATTGACTTTTCGGCGACCTTTCTCCTGAATGACAGCTCATTCCACTCGCTGCATGAAAGCACATCAACTGACAAATGTAAACAAGTAAAAAATGTCCAAGTGCAGGTATAAATGCCATGCCATACTAACAATAACTTATGTTAGTATCACATTATTTAGCACTTATGTTACATAAGTGCTAAATAAGACACACATTTATATAACAAAAAAAGAAAAAAGCAATATTTTTCAGCTGCTCTGAATGAAAATGATTTAAACCACTGGAGGGGAATTTTCGAGCTGCTCGAAAAGTATGTGCATTGATCTGAGACTGAGCAGCTTTAATACTGAATCGATACATGTCAGGGCGACTGTATATGTGCAGACACATTAAGTGTCACATGGAGGTAATGAGAGGAAACTCAGCTGTCAGATATGACCTTATTATCAGGCCCAGTCAACAAGTCAACAAGTTATGAGTTCACTGTGCTTTAACTGTTGCACAGCCTTCTGAAGTTAGACCAGAAACACCAATATTAGTATATTAAAGGGACAATGTGTAGTATTTATGGGTTTATATAACCCAAAATCCACGGTATTATACATATTATGTGCTCCTGCATTTTCTAGTCGCTGTATAATAATTTTTGTTTCATTTTCGTAATGTTTCAAAAAGTCATGTAAAATAACATGGTCGCGGGCCGTGGTTGCATTGCCACTGTTAGCAGCGAGACGCCATGTTTCTACCGGAGCCTGTAAGGACAAACGCGAGAGAACAAATCAAGCGTCTCTTTACTTGTAGCGGAAGTTCCGCCTCCACTCTCTCCGCTTCATCTGCTACGGCCGCGGTAGCTCGCCCTCTCCCTCACCTCACGAACCTCATCAGCTGACATGGAGAAAGACGACGAGGACGACATTTGACCGGTTGCGGATACCGTAGCGCTCAGGGAAGGGAGGGGGTGAGCAGATTTTGTAAATTTCAGCCTCTCCTCCAGATGGCACTATAAACTACTTACTTCACCTTTAAAGTTGCAGTGCGAAACTTTTGCTGATTTTGTTTTCGTTTTGTTAACGTTGATATTTGTATTCTGTCTCTGATGATGTGACATTGTTTGTATGTTGCGTCGTTTTTTCTGACAACAGGCTCTGTCAAGCAAAACTATCAGACCTGACTGAGGGAGCGTTTGTGTGTATACAGCAGCAGACCAGGGGCGGGTGATGACGAGAAGCATTCATTCCATCAAACAGCTAAAAGACTTTGTTTGTCTGTTTGTTTTTAATTCAATAGAATTCACTTATTGCTGTTTGCTGTCTCTTGAAGCTCTTATAACAAATCACTTCCTGTGTGCAGCTTGGGATCTAAACACTGATACATGTGTGGAGCTGATCGACTGAATGTAACTGACATTTGTTCATATTTGAACGTTTCACACTTCAGTTTAATAGTATATTGAAAATAAGCCACCCTAAATATTACACACTGAACCTTCAATAGTAGTTTGACATGATGAAACATATGCCACCTTGCTTCAAAACAACAGATTACATATATAACTAATTAAACAAGAAGAATCATATAGCAGTAAAATGTTCAATATTTTTGGCTTTAGGATCACAGAAATATCTCTTTGCATATGCTTTATCATGTGACGAATGAAAACGCATTTCATAAGATATTTTTCTTGCCTTGCTTTGGATCCTTATTTGACTCCAATCCCCTGATATCTGAGTGGCTATATTACACAGCTGAGTCTATCTTTGCAGGAATCGAGGCAATAAAAAGGCTTTATTTACCTTTATCTGGAGAAGCTTCAACCCCCACCTTAAAAACTCTACAGATACTGTGTGAGGCACTTTCAACAAGCAGCTCGAAATAGGAAAAATCTCCTCTCGGGAGATTTTTCTCTTTTATTTTCATTTATTAAAAAGTCTTATTCCTTGTCATTGTACATTGGGTACATTATTGCATCAGATTTCTCGGTGAGAATCATCTCCCATGAGCTGGTGAAGCTAATGGAGAAACGGCAGAAAGAAAAAGGACGAATGAAACCTCGGGTTGCGAAAATCAGTTCTTGCCTTTGACCACTTAATAATGAAAAGCAATTACAGGCAGGCTCGGTGAAGGAGTTTGCGTTTTCCTTTTAATTTATCATACCACCCCAGCAGCCCTGGAAGCCTGTTATATGTTGTCAGGGATAGTTTTAAGCACTGCTCTCTATTTTGTTGCGTTTCCTCTGTTGGAAAAAGTCTCTCTTGCTGATTGTTCCATGTTTCACACCTTGAAATGTCACTTATTCACAGAAGCGAGCCACATTTCACCTGAGCAATTCATTTTTATAGCACATCCAAGTTTGAGATTTTGAATGTACAGATGAGGGACTTTAGGCTGGCTTTACACGGCAACGCTCCCAGGTGAAACCGACAAAAAATTCTATCAGATGTGCCTTTCGTTTAGACGGCAACAGCGTTTTTGGGGCTTAAAAACGCAAAAAAAACCCACCCTCCAGAGTGGAAATCTTAGAAACGCTCCACCGTTGTGCTTTTCTGAGCTGCTCACGCTGGTTATCCTCCTGTACGCGTTGAGTCAGATCCATGTGCAGTACAGACAAACAACAACAAACATGTCGGATTATTATCCATCAGTCGGACATTCAAGTTGCCTCAGCTGCTCTGATATCTATCCAGGAGTCATTTCAGCTATTACGCCGAGTTAGTGTTTTGGTTTTCGACTGTGGGCTACTCAGCGCTACTAGAGAGAAGTAGAAGGACGTTTCAGCTGGTGTTGTTGTATGACAGTGCTTCACAGCGCCACCTAGCCACCTGGCATGCATACTACATCAAATTTCACACACTTTTGCGTCACCGCGTGCATGCAGATTTCCACCCAAAGACGCTCGTCTAAACGCAAAATAAAAAGTGGCAAACGCAACGCCACTTTTACGGTTTGTGTTCAGATCGTTGTCGTGTAAAGCCAGCGTTAAATTGATACAGTAAAACTGATTGATTTTCAAAATGTGTAGTCACTGATGGTCCTGGACTCAGTCATACCAGTACTCGCTAGACATTATGGTGCTATATGCATTTGTATAGCACCTCTAAATTTGAGAAGATTTTCATATAAATGCACATTATAAATTCTGGAGCAATTTGTTGTCTGTATATATATATATATATATATATATATATATATATATATATATATATATATATATATATATATATATATATATATATATATATATATATATATATATAGATTAAGCATATTTGAGTTTCAGTCATTCATTAAATCATTTTACATAGGTTTCCATTAAATATTTTTGAAATAAATTATTATATATATATATATATATATATATATATGTATATATTTATATATACACACATATGATAATTTATTTCTGTGCTGATTAAGTCACTGCTGTGCATAATTGTTTGACTATCTATGCTGTCTGCACCATGTGACTGAATTAAAAGTGCTACCACTACTATAACTTCAACTATTACTAGTACTATTATACCTTTAGTAGTACCTCTAGTATTACTACTCTTGGGAAAGCAAATATTCCAAAAATATTTGATGGAAACCTATGTAAAATTATTTAATATATGACTGAAACTCAAATATTCTTAATCTTTTTGAGCCTTTCTACAGTTGGATACTTGACATTGCCTCCAGCTGCAAATTGTTTGAAAGTCAGCATGGGCATATTGTGAAAAGTGACAGTGAGCTTTAAGGATGTTCCTGTGGGCACAAATACTGGCAGCTCACATGCATCCTGTGTGTATAGCACCTATATATAGCCTGGAGTGTCTGTTTTGTATGGTTATTAACAATAAGGTGATAACTCCACCTGGCTTTGTGCTAAACTGTGCTTCTCCTGCTGTTATAACTGTGAACCCTCACTATCATCCATAAATATTTCATCCTGCAAAATTATGGGATGAGTGACTCATGGCAGAAGGGGCTTTTGGCAAAATTTGTGACAATGCAAGGTGACCTTGTTGCGGTTGGCATTCCTGTGTAGTGATAAACACATTAAAAATAAAATGTGTGTCTAAAGTTGTGTGACAGCCACCGAGGCATTACCTGCGAGGTGTGATGGATGGTGTGAGCTCCTCGCAGCGTGTCTTTTTTTTAACGCAAGCTTTTCACGGTGGCTCGCCAGCGACCGGATGGGACGAGGCAGCATGTCGGGATGAAGGTCATCTGAAGCTGAAGTGTCTAATTTGCGGTGTGAAATGCGAATTAAAACCGAACTCTTCTCAACACAGCAATGTTGGAAATGCTCAGAGCACCGTGACCTCTGTGGTGTAAAGCACTTATCACAGGAACAGTCTGCGAGAAACAGGCCGGGCCTGTTTCACACAACAGCAGAAATGTGGAGTTTTTAACCCACACTCACTAAAACTGCTATTAAATATTGTATCGACATATTATTTTCAAGTATTTTAACACTATAAATGACCAATTTATTAAGTTATACTGCGTGATGATGAGAACTACACATGTGTGAGCACCATAAATGCAAACAATCTCCCATTTGTATACTTTATTAAACTGCTGTAGAACAATATTTTTCACTTACAATTAATTCATATTCTTTCAGTCTGAGAGGTTAGAGAGACCTTAAGCTGTTTCATAAGCATTTCCACTCGGCCACGGGCTGCCCCTTATGTCGTATGTTGTCGTATGTCGTATATACATTTGACACCAGGACCTCATACTGTAATAACCTTTCAGTGGGTATGATTTATGTGCTCAAGGTGAAGAACATAACTATTTGTTTTACACAGGGTTATTACAGACGTGTCGCGGAAACACAAGTCAAAATTATAAACAAACAAAACATCAACAGCACTAAAATATAACCTTTGGGCAAATTTAACATTAACACAGCCACAGTTTAAAAAAAACAAAAAACAATGGGAAAAAAAAGTGTACAAGGACTTTAAGGTTACATGAGAGAACACGCACACCTTGATGACCCATTCGTAGTGAATCGTAGTTGTGTATCTTTACAGGACAACAATAAAACAGGTATCAGGTGTGCAGTCAGGTGTTGCTACAACAGCAGTTGGTTTCAGCGAAAGCTTTAATGGAACGAGAATGTTTTGATCATCAGCTGCAAATAAGAGGGGAATGAGGATGCAAAGTGCTGGATACACTTTTATCCTCCTCTGAGGAATAAGGAAACACGCTGCAGCTACAAGCTTTAAATATGAAGAAGCCACTGAAGTGTCCCTTTTGTCTGTTCATTTCACTTTGTTGAATATAAACCCACAGAAGATCATTCAGTACTAGAGAAGTGTCCGCACTATGAAATGCCAGTAAAACTTTCAAGGTGACAACGTAAAAACCAAACAATCATAAGTTTATACTGCCGACTTTTATTCATGAATTATTCCATTTCATTCATTCATTCAGTCGTCCACACCGAGCGACAGCACAAACCATTGACAAATGTGTTATACTATATAAGGTCACCTCCTCATGTCGTCCTCTCACTCTGATGTGGAACGGTAGCTCAGCGGTAGAGCGAGTCAAAGGTTGTGGGTTTGATTCCCGGCTCCGCTAGTCGACATGCCGATGTGTCCTTGTGCAAGACACAACGCCACGTTTCTGTTGAAGGTGTGTGAATGGGTATGAAAGTGTGAGTGAATGCGTGATTGGCAAAACTGCAGTGTAAAGCAGCTTTGAGTGGTCATCCAGACTAGAAAAGTGATATATTAGTACAGACCATTTACCAAGTTGCTCAAAATGTTCAAAAAAGCAGACAAATACAGGAAGTGTCGAACATAAACAGGAAGTCAGACCAAAGGATTTTAACTCACCTGGATTTTAAAAGAACCTGTAAGGAACACGTTTTAATAGGAGCGATGCTGCAGGAACCTTTTGGGAAAAAAGTTAATGAAAGCAAATTTTTTATTGTACAGGTCTTTTAAAATCAGATTTTACCAGATTTTGCCTCTTCCCCATAGAGAGATTGTCTCCTGCTTTTAAAGACTGTGTGTCAGACCCGATCAGCCTCAGTGAAAGTCGTGGATAAAAACATGTATAAACTGATGGTAAAAATCATTAATAAAGACAAACTGAAGGGTCGGGCTGACACACCATGGAGGGTTCACCTCAGTCTCGCACCAGACTGGGAGTCACTCTACAAACCACCGTTAACAAAAAAAGTTGGAGATCTACAATGGAGAATTTTACATGGTGCTGTGGCAGTTAACAGTTTTATATCCATTTTTATTCAAATGTGTCAGAAAACTGCCCGTTCTGTGTTTCATTGTTTCCTGCACTGTCAGAGGCTCAAAAATATGTTCCGGTTTTTAGAGGGAGGTTTTATTCCTTTGAACTGGTTTTAAACAAACAAGCATACATCACTGGTTTTAAACTCAGAAAAAATTCAAAAAAAGAAAGAAATGGTGTACTTTAAACTTCCTTCTGGGTGAGGCAAAGATGGCAGTGTACGTCAGTAGAAGAAACAAAATAGAAACATGTTCTGATTTTATCGCAGAAAACATAATGAAAAGAATGATAAAAGTAAGACTCAATATTGATTTTAATTTCTACAAGGTAATGAATGACGTGGACACATTCAGAGATGTGTGGTGTGTGAACGAGGCTTTGTGTTCTGTTGTAAATGGGGGGTGTTTGGGTTAGTGGATATTTTTTTGGGTGGTTTCTTGGTGTGGTGCATATTTTTGGTTAATTTTGTATTTGTTATGTATTTGTATATTTTTTGGGTTATTTTAAGTTCTTTATTTATATATTTTATTTATTATAATTTATTTCAATATTTTTTTCTTTTTTACATTACTTCTACAGTATTTTTGTGTATTGTTTGAGTGAATGTATTTTGTTTAATGTTTAAATTTAGTTAGTTAATGTGATTTTTAAAAATCAAAAAATCTTTCTTTCTTTCTTTCCTTCCTTCCTACATTCCTTCCTTCCTCCCTCCCTCCCTCAGACTGGGATCTGTGCACTCCATGTAAATATCCCCCCGTGACGTGGTTTCAGAACAAAGAGAGACAGATCTGGTGAGCTACCCTTGCTCCGAGCCCTGGGCTGAAACATTCCCAGTGGAGCCAATCTATCACCATGTGATTTATAGGCTTTATGGAGTTGAGGTGTAAGGGGGGGGGGGGGTGAAAAAAGTGGAAATGAAGGGGACTGCAGGTATGAATGGAAAGTTAACACATGGGGAAAGAGGGAAAGATTAAAATTAAACAATGAGAGATGCATAATCATCTTTTTTGTAAGGAGCTGACGGTCATTTCTTATTGATGAGTCACTTTATTACACATGCACTAATGAGCCTGAAAGTAAAAAGCACAAATCTAACTGAGTGTTGCTCAGGGTGAGAGGCCATATGGACGACACTCATGCTTAATCTAATCAGTGATGGTGTCATTGTGATGCAACTGGTGTTATTACAACACAGCAGCAGTTTCAGTCAAACATGGGCCCCATTTTAATTGCATCATTGAGGTAAAATGTTCTAATAGAGTTGTAATGTACATCAAAATATGTTTGGTGCATTCAGATATGATGTGCACAGCTGTTGTGAGGAGAAACTCATAGATTCATTTTTGGTATTTCATATCTGATCGGCATATCTGATAAGCACATACTGATTTTTTATCAGGCACTTTTACAAAAGGTTTTCGTAACAGAAGCAGTGAAAAATCAGACCATCTTTATTAAATGTATGAAATGTAATATAGCACAATGGATATTAATTTACCCCACTGATGGATGTGTCTGATTTTTATGAAGCTGATCATCAATGTATACTATGAGTGATGATTTGTACTGAATATCTGCTGAATGTTTTAATAATAATAAATAAAAAAAATATATATATTAATAATATCAGATCATTTTCTCTGGTCCAGATATTCTATTATCACTGAATGTTACATTAAATTTGATTTAACTAGGACATGATGCTTAATCAGAATTCTTTTTCTATTAATGTTTTTATTTTTATGTTTCAATCTACTGTACCCTTGTTTTATTTTATCAGTTTTTTGTGTGCTCTTCTTAACCTTTTTTTTTCTTGTATGACCTTTTTAACAATTTGTTAGTGATTGTATTTTTTGACTTTGTGTTTTTTTTTTTATTCTGTCTTTTATGTTGTTACTGTTGTGGATACAAATAACTTAAAAATACAATTAGCTTTGCCTTAAAATGTGACAGGTGAATTAAAAGCTATTGTACTTGACATCTTAATTATAGTTAACCTCAAACGTTTACATTCTATAATACCTTTTACATTTCCTCTTGCCTGAAACTGAACGATCTGGTCTCATTTGATGTATTTATAAATAACCTAGAGGCAGAAACATCTGGCTGTAATGCACTTTTATTGATTTTACTGAAATATGGCTTGTTTTCTGTATAATTGTCTGTATATTTTATCATTTATACATCATATTGAGTTTGCTCTGTGCTTGAAAAGTCAAATGAGATTTTTATTCTCATTGAGTTTTATTCTGGGTTAAATAAAATAAAAAAATCCATCCAATTTAATTTTAGTAATGAACGGATGGCGATTTATATATGAGATATGACTTTAAGATCTCTTCATAAAAAACAACAAAGTAGTAAACAGATAATAATGGAGAGTGAAGCACTGATTTTACACTTTATGTATGAATTTAAACAGAGAAAAGCTCTGAATAACCTGGTCCTGTTGCCTCCTGTATATTCACTGCTGCTGTCCTTCCACCCTGACCTCCCTGACAGAGCACAGCCCACCACTGTAGTGACCCAGAATGATAATAGTGAGGCTATCAGTCTGCGTCAGGCCACACAGTCCAGCTCTGTTTCCACTAAATCCCAGTCAATCACTTGCTTCTGTATCGCACCCTCCCAGATGGCAGTCACCACGTCGTCTTTGCCCCAATCCATCATACGTCTGCTTCTGTGAGGCGGCGAGTATTAAAGGTCTGTCAGCCTGGTCATTTTACTGCTCTGCAAACCCACAAACCTGCTGCAGCAAAGGTTAGAGGTCACTCTGCCCAGAGTGAGTCAACTTTGCCCCAACCCACTTCACCATCCATTACTCAACTCGGTTGTATAACCTCTGCTCACCTCTAATGGTTCAAACACTCTTAGCAATTTCTCTGCTCTTCTCAATGTCCATACATTAAATCACTGTTCACAAACACACAATCACACACACTCATACATCGCTGAACTCCATGTCACTCTACGTATCTATGACGTGTATTATTGCTCTAAAATATGCATATTTTTGTTTACATGACCTTAGAATAAGTATTTTATATTTGTTTTAAGCAAGGGCCTTTCTTTGCAGATGTTGCAATCTTGTGCCTCCGTGTTTCTACAGCCAGAGTGTAAAATATCATCCTATTATATAAATAAAGAACAAAAAAATGTCTGCACACATATACTCAGGCCAGAAACCCAAGTAAAAGAGTAAGGAGAGAGTTGTGAAAGAGTGTTTAAAGAGGTTCAAATTAACACTGTTTTTTAGTGTGTATCTGCGTCATTACCTTGTTTACGAAGCCCTGAAGGTTCTAAACAAACAGTTCAGCCACTGCTGAGAACGCTGTGTTTTATTGTAATCTCGGGCTCAGCGAGATCTCTGAAAAACACCGGTCCGGTTACGTAAACAGCGGTTCTCCTGAACAGCAGATCCTCCTGCTCCGGGCACTAGTCCGGGCACATCCGGTTGCGTACATTGAACCGCAGAAGAAGAATAACGTCCGTTGTGGAGGTGTTTCACGAGCGACAGTGTCTTCTGACTGTGGGTCAAAGTCATAAAAGGGACTGCGGCGGGGAGTTGTGAAGAAGCTATTTTTAAACACTGTTAAAAAAATGTTTTGATAATGAGTAGCAGTGCATCCACCGTTCCAGAGGGGGGAGCTGTGCTTCTGAGAGCGGATGTGCTGAATAGTATTGGCCAATCACAAGACTCTGTGTTCTGGGGGTCAGAGTTCACTCTGAAACATCGCGACTCAGGAACAGCGTCAGAAAAGAGGATTTCAATCGGCTCGTTTGCAGCAACTAAGAGGTTTTTGACCATAAAAACAAGTTAATGTCTGTAAGTAGACCTTCATAACTAACATATGTGCAACAGGACCACACTAGGTCCGCTTTAAATCATTTCCCTGATGCACTTGGGAAAGGGAGGAGTCCTCTCTTTGTTTGCACTCTGCAGTCTCACCACGAGATGTCACTACACACTGGATCTTTACAGTAACAACAGAGAGCATAAAGTATTATTTGAAATGTCTTTTATTCCCTTTGCAAACAATACAAAACGATTCTTATGCAATGTTTATAATTACAATACAGTAAAAATAAACTTTTTTAAATAAGTTTATAAATGAGTAAACGGATTTGTGAGATGTTAATTGTTCATTTGACTGGAAAGTCTGAGCGATTATTGTCCATTTGAGGGAGCTTGATACATTAAGATGTTTAACTAAACTGAATAAAATAACATTTTTGACCACATTGAAACATAAATTATGTTATATATTTATTAGTAAGGCAACGGACGACATAGATTTTCCATCTGTGCTCCATATCATTAACCCCAATATCATAGCCTGTGTCACGCAGCCCCAGGCCATTTATTATTTTAATAAACAACCCACCTGACCCTGTTGTCACTGTGGCGTTCCTCCTGTCCCAGTTCAATCCCTGGAGTTGGGCCTGCATGCAAACAGGAAGTAAATCATCGGTGAGTGAATAAGGTTGGCTACTGATGACCTTTCAACTTTCTTCGACCTTTTTTTTTGGGAGATGTTTGCTAGAGCATCCTCGTGGGAACTCATCTCTCTCTGCGCATGAATTACATTTTCATAATAAATAAGGCAGAGAGGATGTGGGGGAAGTTTGTTATTAATTGGATTGTAGAGTTTTACAGGCATCAGCAAAACGTCTACGGTCCTGTTTGCTCATTATTGCCCGCCTTTTTCAGCAACTTCATCCAGACACTGAGGGTTTTTACCATGTTCTAGTATTGTTTCAAGTTTACTGCAGAGGTGGAACAACACAAAGCCACCAGACACGTTATTCTGAGGTTTAGAGTCACTGTTGGACCCCAAATCTGATTACACAACTTTCTTGAGCTACAAAACATACACTAAAAAAATACTGCTATATTTTTGCAGTTTTTCTGAAGGAACAGTCAATAGGGTTATTTCATCACTCACAGTTTTATTCTGTAAAGCAAATGATGCCTTGGGGCCGAAACGATCTCAACCTATTCTCAAACTTTCAATGGGTAAAAAGCCAATTTTTTCTACTTTTTCTACTCCAAATGAAAAAAAATATTATACAATTGTAGGCTGTTTTCAATATATAATATATGTATATATACTTATATATACAAATATGTATATTACAATATTACACCCAACAGTCTTACGTTTATATTTGTGTGTTCCGTTCAGTTATCGTGCTGCTGCTGTAACAGAATAAGGACCTTTTTATTAAATATGCCTTTTAATGTGGGTAAACTATGTTGGTACCATATAGTTTTATCACATTGTGACCTGATTTTATTTAATGTTTTATTTGTTATTATTACAATATTGGTCTTTAAATTAATTAAACCAAGTGTTGGTTTTATTTTGAAAATATAGAACAGTGGCCAAATTGATTTTCTTTCATCATGACAGGTGAGGCAAACACGGAGCTAAACATGGAGCAACGGCAGCTCTAACTTCGACATTTTGTGTGTAAACATTAACCCTGAAGACTTGTAGATGTGATGCGCGTCGCAGTCGCCAAACAAAGTGAGAAAGTGACTTCCGGTGCTTGTGATACTTGAGCTAATTGGTCGAGATGGAGCACAAGGTCGGAGGATTAACTGTCGTCACAGCAGCGAGTGGATTTATGACGTGGTTAAGGACAATTCACCCCCAGGAAAGAAGACAAGGGTAAGACAAAGTCAGTTTTGTCTGTCCGTTTGCTTCTTGGCTGCCTGTATTTTATGTGCGTTTGTGTGTGTGTGCTCTCTGTTGTGTTATTGCTGTAGTCTACACATTCAGTACACGTGGAGCCTGTTGAGGTTATATTGAATATTAAATTGAATTGAACGTGGAGCCTGTGGGGAAAGTCTCTGTGGTTTCCTGAGAACACTATTTTCATCCTTGTTTTGTTTTTAAGCCGAGTATTATAATGAGAAGTTGTTATTAATCAGGCCTTGAAGGGTATTTTTTTTTTATTGCTGAGGAGATAAAAAGAATGTATAAGTCTCATATTTGATGCATGCATTGTTTTTCCTTGACTAATCTGTGATATATTACACCATGAGCTTTGCTGTGCATGTGTTTATACTTTAAGAAGATAAGACATTAATTGATTATTTTCAGCGTTCTGCTGACATTTACAGTTCAAAGTTTTTTATGTATGTTTTGAGCACCTTGGGGTTTAAAGGAATAGTTCTATTCTGTTTTTCAATTCTCACCATTCTCAAAAATGCCGGTCAGATGTTTACTTATGTGGCCCCCTCGCTCAGTCAGACACTTGTTTCCTCTTCCCCAGAGAATGGCTTTCTCGACTTCTTTTTTGCTGGCTCTGCCGTGATGTCTGAAATAATACTATCACTGGCTTCCTCATGTAGCTGTTACTGGCTCGGGTGTGTGTCGTGCCATGAAGCAATCTGTGTTTCTTGCAAGATCCGAGACTTTGCGAGACCTCCTGATTCTGAGGACTCCATGTTGGTGGCCCTGTTCTTGCAAGGCTGGTTTTCCGCTAACAGACAGTATGGGAATGACAAACAGCTCCAGATCTCCCTGCAACAAGATGCACTGTTGCCGCCTGCGCTTCGCCGTGCACCGAGAGTAGACCAAGTTAGAGCTGGACCCGTTAAGGTAAAACGGTCTTAACCGGGAACCTCCTTGAACCCTCCTTGAACCACAAACTGCAGACCAAGGTAAGCCCATACCAGTACAAACATGCATTTCTCCTCTGGATATCTATATTTAATTTATTCAGATATACCAAATAAGAAATGAATGCGCGTCATCTGTGAACGTTTAGTTGAACATGCTCTGGAAAAGCGTAATTACCTGATTTACAAAAAGTATTTTTGTTTATGGATTTCTTAGAGGATATGTGTGTAACCGCAGCCATGTGCGCGCCGCACACCGCTGTGCCAGTTAAGACCTGCCTTTCAAACGTGCTAAATATAGACGCAAAAATAAACACCGCAATCATTTTCAGGTTTGATAAATCACTTTGCGCGTGCCAAAATAACATATTTACATTTTCTCCTCCCATCACACGCAAAATAGTGTGTAAACGCCCCACATTGCATGTGCATTAAGGCAAGAACGCTAAATGGGTTGCGAGTGCTATTTTGCAAAGCTTTAGTAAATCAGGCCCTAAGTCTGTCCCAGTTTGCGAACCGCATTGACTATGCTAAGCCAAAATGATGTTGGGTGCTTGTGCAATCACTGTGGCTTTGATTAATGTTACCTAGTATTTTTAATTCTAGTTATTTTTTTGGTTTTCTTCCCCATATTTTTTTTACTGACCCAGTGTCAATGTTAAATTAAACTGTTCTCCAAGAGAGACCAGCTGGTCTGAGCCTGATCCCTGTGCTTTAAATGGGGCGCACACACTCTCTTCACTGTTCCCCCCTTCTTTCTTTTACTTAATTGTGTGCTGAACTTAAAACCTTCTGTTATGTATATACGGCATCACCCCAGAGTCCGTCCAACAGTTTACCTGCTACTAAATTTACCAGGACACGCACAAAACCATGCGGACATGGCCTAAAATCCTTAGTTCCAAAAAGAGACCGAAGAATATGAGCAAGAAACAAAGTTGGAGATGCACTGTGCAATTGCACAGTGTAGCAGTGCTGACATTCTTTCCGAAGACAGATTGTGGGAGTTGTGTGAAAATTTGCAGCTTAAGTGTGAAGATTCATAGCTGTAGTTTTTTTTGGAACAAAAACAGAAGTGGTACTTTATTATCAGTGTGGCTTGGTAAACAGCAGATGTAATTTGTTAGAGGCAGTGTTCTCTGAGGCTTTCCACTATGCACAGGTTCAGAAGAATACATTGGCAGATCTTTGATTTTTTGTTTTTGCTGAAAGAACAATAGGCTTCAACCCAAAAACATGATGATGGATTAAAAACAAGCTAAAGAAACTGACTTTTTTTTTTTCACAGCCATAGCATCAGCAGTTACACTGCAGTCCCAGAGCTGCCCACATCTCATACACCATCCCCACTGTTAAAAAACTTAACCACCAGTTTAAATAGCAATTGGACTTGGGGTCTTGAAGAGTTTTGCCTGTCAGTTTGTGGAAAAAAAATGTGTAAAATGTGGGCAGTTCTCAATCTAACTCCAGTGTTTCCTAACGTCAGTCGTTGGGCTTCTCCAAGGTGTGGTCGGTCTGTGGTCATATGCGGCTACATTAAATAAGTTGTTTCGGGCCCTTACACACAAGTTTTGGCACCATTTCAGCTTTTTATCCACACAGAATTGACATTTTGGGAGCCCTAAAAATTATAGTTTTGGAAAGCAGTTCAGTTTGAGTACGTACAACCAATTTGCAATTTTTGGAAAACGATGATGTCATAGCCCCATCTCTCACTCTCCACACAGCATTTGGAAGCACTGAAATGACCCAATGACTTTTCCAATCAGAATTGGTGGAAATGCAGGACTTGGGTGACTGTGCAAATGTTTTCTTCCTCTGTTTATTCTTTGTCAGTGATGCAAATTTATGCATTATTTCCGACTATTAGCATAACCATTAGCCAAAAAATGTTTTTTAGTGAGCCTCACTTTTTACAGCTTGGGACATTGCTCAAAATTGGATTATTTCATCTTGATTTACTTTGTTATTGCATTAAAATGATTCACTTATTGCTGAGTTTGAACAAGGGACTGAAGTAAGATAGGAATATTAATGAGTTGACCTTTGTCACTGAGCGCCATTGTATTGTTGTTTTCGTTTTTCTCCCACTTGTTTTATTTCTGGCATATTCACGGCACCACATTTCACACATGGTTAATGCACGGGTGAAATAAAACATGCTGCAGGTCAGGGCAGCCACTTGCAATGAGAATAATTATTCACTTTTTTGTCGCAAAGTTCAAAAATTGTGGATGTACCTGCTTATTTTTGTGTGAAGGAGGCATAATACAGCCTGTCACTTCACTTCAGATTCTTTAGTTCATGGACATTAAAGAGATGTTTGCTATAAAACTACCCCCCCTTAGTGACATGAGAAAAAAAAAATGACGAAAAAAAAAATAAAATAATTGAAATCTCGAGTTTCAAAGTCGAGATCTCGAGTATCAAAGTCGAGTTTCCCAAAAATATATGAAAAAATAAATAAATATATTTTTTCTTTTTTCTATTTTTCGGGAAACTTGGGATCTCAACTTTGAAACTCGAGATTTCAATAATTATTTTTTTTTTTTCGTCATTTCTTTTTTCTCATGTCACTGCGGGGGCTCCGTACCTGTCTGTCTTATATTAAAAAAAAAAAAAAAAAAAAAATACAATGGCTAGTGTCGTTCTGACCACCTGACTCCAACCTGCCTGTCCATCATATTTCCCCAGCTACAAAACTTCCCTCCTCCTCAGCAGTGATTCCTCTGTCTGAGATCTGTCTCTGTACAAGAAGAATTCCTCACCTGCTCCTCTACTTTCCACCGCGCAAACGTATCAGTCTGAGTCCCTTTACCCAGAATTCCTTATTAGCTGATAGTGTTCCTCTGCACCTGAGTAACACTGGCCTGTCCCCTCTTGCCTGACCTCCTCCTATTATATTGAGCTGCCGACACACTCACCACCTCATACTCCCTCAGCTTGTCAGCAGATGGACAGACGCCCAGGCAGTCTGGGTGACAGCTATCAGCTTGTTTGTTCTCCATCCTTCCAACACTGCGAGGAGGGCAGAGGGCAGTTGCTCAGGAATCTGCACTTTTTTGGTAAATAAGGAGACGACTTGTCGGCATGTCGGGCTGCTTGTCAGTCTCTCACTCACAGTCCACCTCAAGGCTGCTTCATATACTTGCCAGAGGTGGAAAAAGTACTAAAATATTGTACTCAAGTAAAAGCACCAATACTTTGCTGAAATATTACTCAAGTAGAAGTAAAAAGTAGTTCATTTGAAATGTAATTTAGGTAAAAGTTACTTAGTTACTTTGCGTGGGGTGTGAGGGTAGTAGAAATATGACAAGGGCTCAGAAATCCAAAACTGGCGCCCGGCGTGACACAGGATATTACGTCACTTTTGGCGCGCACCCTCTATGTTCACGCACCAGTGCTGGTGCTAATCACATCATCATTGGTCTGGTTCTGCTGTATATTTTCCCCCTGTAGGTCTTCATTGTGCTGAATTTTTATTTTTACTCAGTAACGGATAGGATTTATAAAGTAACTAAGTACAATACTTGAGTCAATACATACTCAAGTAAAATACAAAATCCTGATTTTAAATTGTACTTAAAAAATACAAAATACACAAAAAAAGTATTCAATACAGTAACTTGAGTAGATGTATTTCGTTACTTTCCACCTCTGATACTTGCCTATCCAGCTATCCTTCCTCTATTTCATCAGTCCATCTGACCTTTTGTGCGATTCCTCTTTTCCCAGTGTTGCTGTTTCTGCTTTAATGTTACAAGCAGTTTTTAAAGCACAACATGAACATTTCCAGATCCGCTACACTTTCGATCGAGGTGTTGCAGTTTTATCAGATCAGACGGTGAGGGTTGCATGGCTGACTTTTACTGCGGGAGGGCAGTATACCACTAGTAACAGTGATGAGAAACAAGCAAACACAGCTGTCTAACCCCCAGGATTTCACTGCATGAGTGTTGCGTCTTGTGACAGCATTCGGCTGCCTGCACTCAATCCATCAACCATTTCTGTCAGTGTGCAGCGCGAACGGCCAGCTGGAGCCACGAGACAGGGATTTCTCGCGGCAATTCAAAAACTACATGTGTACTGTAACACAAGAGATGGATGTTCACTGACTGGGAAACGAGAAGAGAACGCTGAATTTGCAAGAGTAGTTAAGTTGAAATACGATATGGTGTCAACACTCGGGGTTCAATTCTGAAAAAAAAAAAAACCTGACACTTAATGTTGTATCTGTATTGGACTTCCTGTCCCGTTCATAGTGAATTCTGCTGAATCCGCTTCAGGGTTGCCATCACCTGGCAAAGGTAGAACACTCAGTACTTGTGTATAGTATGATAGTTACATTGATTTTCTTTAGCTCAATTTAGATTAAAAAGATTTAAATTAATTTACTTATTTTTGTGTAGGTGTGTAGGCTGAATACGTCGCACAAGTAAGCAAGTTTTGTGACCCACTCCTTGTCACTGAAATGTGCTGCCAGCGGTGACTTTTTTCCTGAGAGAAATCTCTGCAGCGGCTCTCGTAATGCAAACACTCTGGCCAGCGATCTCCATCGGTATGCGTCAAGAGTGAGTCATAGACAGATGTAACGGAGGGAATCCGGTCATTTTTAAAATAAAACATTGTTCAGACCCCGATAATTAAAAAAACAGAAATAATGTAAGTTATTTATTCTTTCTGTGTGGCTCGGTACCAAACGATCCACGGACCGGTACCGGCGGTTGGGGACAGCTGGACCAGAGTGCCGTCACAGGAAAAAAAAGTCTTACACAACTGTAGATCAGTTAAAACTTACGTAACAATCCCAAAAACGTGGGTTAATCTCCAACAATTACCGGGTGGAAATGTCTAAAATCTCAATAAGGAGTCTGGTGTGTTTAGGGACAGCACCGCTGATTGTGACCAGCTGCATAGACGCTGCAGCTGTGTGTGTTTGTGTCACACGGAGTCTGCGCTCCGGAGAACTCTGACACAAGGATAGGGCCAAACAATAATAATAAAAAGTACTTTAACAATCCTAAAAACGTGGGTTAATCTACGACAATTACCAGGGAAATGTCTGACATCTCTATATTTAACCGAGAAGTCTGGTCCACGATTGTCCTCGTTTGTGTGGCTGTGTGTAGAAGAGCCGGAAGAAGGCGAGCGGCCATGAAAACGAAAAAGCATTTCTCTGTTTGCTTTTTTCTTTTAATAAAGGCACAGAATAAGCGGTCTTGAAGCTGAAAATGAAAATGCAGTTTGGAATAATTAATAATTTTTATTTTATTTTTATTTATGAGTCAAAAAATGCAGCTGCATTTTGAAAAGGAAAAAGCATTTAATCTAATGCATTTTAATTTTCAAATTTGACATTTCAAATGGGATTTTGTTATCTTTTTGCTGCAGGATGTTTTGAAAATGAAATCTTAAATGTCATTTTATTTATCATTTTAATTAAGTCACAGAATGAGCAGCCTTGAAGTTGAAAAGGAAAATGCATTTTGAAATATTGATTATTCATTTTATTTATGAGTCACAAAATCAAGCTCCATTTTGAAAATGAAAAAGCATTTCTGTTAATGCATTTTAATTTGGATAAAGGCACAAATTTGCTTCGATAGAAATCGCCAAAAAAGGCAAGCCTGTGTCTCTGTGCACCAGATGAGTAGCATGCACCCTCGTTGTCTGATATGTCCGATGAGATCCTCCTAAATATTTTCATAGACACATAATTGATTTACTCTTTGAAACATGAATATTAATCTATCTATATCTATTGCCTTGACTTTAGTGATGTAAGTAAACACAGACCCACCCATAACAACAAAATTAGATTCAAAAAACAATGGTACAGAATTGGCATAATAATTTATTTCTGGGTTTCGGACAACAATTTTCATTTTGGTGCATTCCTAATTATTTCTGGGAAATTAAAAAATGCATATAATTGAGTTATTTAAAGCTGTAGACTCGGCCTGCAGATAACGATTATTTTCATATTTGGTTTATCTGTCAATTTGTTACGACCGGATTTAAAGCTCACAAAGAGTGGTCCTGTTGCACATATATGTTAGTTATGGAGGTCTACTTACATACATTAACTTGTGTTTATGGTCAACAACCTCCTAGTTGCTGTAAACGAGCCGATAGAAATCTGTCTTTTCTGACACTGTGCTGAGATGCGATATTTCAGACATAAATCTCACCCCCAGAAGACAGACTGTGTTGTGATTGGCCAGTACCCAGAAGTGACATATTCAGCACATCCGCTCTCAGAAGCGCAGCTCCCCCCTCTGGAACGGTGGATGCACTGCTACTCATTAACAAAACATTGTTTTGCAATGCTTTTAGCTTCTTCACGACTCCCCACCGCAGTCCCTTTTATGACTTTGACCCGGAGTCAGACCCAGAGTCAGAAGACACTGTCGCTCGTCAAACACCTCCACAACGGACGTTATTATTCTTCTGCTGTTCAATGTACGCAACCAGATGTGCCCGGACTAGTGCCCGGAGCAGGAGGTTTTTTCCAAGATTTCGCTGAGCCTGAGATTACAATAAAACACAGCGATCTCAGCAGTGGCTGAACTGTTTGTTTTCGAACTTTCAGGGCTTCATAAACAAGGTAAGGACGCAGATACACACTAAAAAACAGCGTTAATTGGAACTTCCGGTCTAGGTCCGCTTTAAAGTCTTGGACTCAATTGCAAGAGACTTGAAGCAGGTTTCAAAACGTTTGTTTGCTTTAATAAGCAATTCAAATATGGCGACCAAAAGTCCAAACAAAAACTCAAAAAACTCCACCAAAATGCAGGAAAAGAAAACTACAGTCAGGCTGCGAAAACCAGAAAATAAAACAACAGATTTGCTGCGAAAAATCAGAAAACAAAACGACAGCTCAGCTTGTGAAAAAACATTACAATTAAAATTAAACGTTAAAATGATTCAGTTTCGAAAATGTCTTTGTTATATGGAGCAAAGGATCTGGACTAAATTCACATTTAAGAAGCTGAAAAATCTAAGAACTTGTTTTGTTCAAAAACAAGTTCTCCCCCCACTTTTTTCACCCGTCTTCACCTCAAGACTGCTCATTTACTAATGATGTGCAGCAAATGCTTACTCTTGTGTTTTCACACTGCACTCTCCACCTCTCCCTCTTCCCCTCACTTCTCTCCATCTCCTCACCTCCCCCCTTCATCCTGCTCCTAACCCCTGACTCCATCTCTCCCGACCCCCGAAAGGTGAAACCTGAGTGGCTTTAATTGGCTGGTATCAATTAAATTCTGAAGGCACATGAACTCACAGGGGACAAGTAAGTGGACTTCGCTCCAGCTAGTTATCTTCCCCTCCTTGGGCCTCAGTTCTTCATCCTCAGACACGGGATTGATGCCGCTTGCTCTTTTTCTGTCCGCCGAAAGTCTCCCCTTTCACTACATGGCCATCTCTCTTTTTGTTTGTCGTCTTCCCCCCATCTCTCTCTCTCTTTCTCATTCGTTCTTTCCGACACTTTTAAATAGATCCCTGCGGCAGTGACTGAGCCAGACACGGCCTCCACCATGGGACCAAGAGGGGGCTAATGCCTTTTTAATGAGGCCTCGGCCACAATGTGACACAGTAAAGTGGCAGGAATCGGTGGCTGGTGAGCCCTTGGTCCAGGGTATTTATCACCTAAAACCCTCTGATCCACTGTGCCTGTGGGACAGAGGAGGAGGGGGTTGAGATTGAGAGTTGGAGACTGGCAGAGGTTGAGGAGGAAGAAGAGAGCTACCAAAAGCCCAGAAAATCAGTGAAAAAAACAAGAGCAGAAGAGGAACATGTATGGTTCAAAGTGTTTAGAAAAATCACATAAAGGGCAAAGAAGAAAAATTACTGACTTGAGTGAAATGACTGAAAAAATATTGTTCCGGGTTAGTTGTTCCGATTACGATACCAGTATCGGAAAGGCCTCCGATACTGACGAAAATGCCAGGATTGGTATCGGCGAGTCCTGGGGCCTCATGTTCAAAGATTTGCATGTATTTCCTACTGAAACTTGGCCAAAACCCAGAAACTGTCGTACGCACAAATAAATTCAGATGTATCAAAGTGTGCGTACGCATGGATCCAAGCACGTTTCTTTTGTACATCCCAAATCAACGTGGAATTGAGGGCACATGCAGAGGTGCCAAACTCCTCCCTGTCCACGCTTCATTTACATATGCAAATCAATTTAAATAGGCCCTGAGATTCACCTCTTTGATCAAATAATGCAATGAACAAAGGAAAGAAAAGGAATTTCACACAGTCAGAGCAAGAGATTCTAGTGAATGAATGAAAACGCCCAGGGAGATTTTGTTTGGTACACTGTCAACAGGGATAAATATGACAAAAAAGACATGAGTGGGAGCGTGTGTGTGAGTCTGTAAATGCCGTGGGATGCGAGCAGCGCACACACAGAGATTAAAAAGAAATGATCAGATCTCAAGGTGGAGGTGAAGCAGAGGGTTTCTGTCCACTGCCGAAGCAAAGTGACCGCAACAGGTCATACAATTAGCTGCTCACAACACACATCGCTCGTGCGTAAAGATGGCAGGATATTAAACACTTTGACTCATGTTTATTTTATTTTTTTTCTCACAATTAATGAATTGAAACGGCTGACATTTCCAACTTTACGCCCGCTTTTACTGACATGAATACTGAACACAGGTAGACGATTATGGGCTCGTTAGAAAGCTCTAATTTCACCAGCAGAAAATAAAGATAACCAAAAACATTAAATTTTAATGTGCACATGCCCAAATGTGCATGGCGCTGGTTTACATATGGGACAATTAAAAGAAACCATTATAAACTATTTACTCACCCAGAAGCCACCCATCGCGCACTGTGCCAGCCTCCAGCCTTTTCCCATGTTGTTAGTCATAATGAATGAGTCGTGTGTTGAATCAGACCACCTTGCCACGATGTTAGTTAGCTGCATTTGCGCATCACATATGATTTGAACATTAATGGAATGAAAATGTTTCCTATTAACGTAAATAAATTCATCCTGTGAGGCGCTTTTATAGCAATGTGTGTGCAGTCAATAGCTCCGATTACATTAGAGAAATGGGCTCTCGCTGAAAATTGTTCTTTAATGTTGGCCTGTTTCACAGCATTGTATGGGAATTTGATGTACCTGGATGACAGGACATGGCTCAGCTAAGGGTTGACTGGCACACTCCTGACCGAAATCGGCTTATGAGCCAATTATCATCGTTTGCAAGTAAATCCTTCCCTAAATACCCTAAATGTCATATTGCACCATTTGCAAGGTGTTAATTGTTCATAAGTGTGTCTCTGATGTGAGCATCACTCTGATGACCACTTGTTTTCACATTAATAACAGTTTCCCAGCATCACCTCTAAGTGTCGCCAAAGGAACAATAGCTGTAGAAACGTGCGTACGCCAGCCATGAAGTTGGCGTGGGGGACCTCACATTTCCACAGTCATTACACGTTTCATACATCTGAACGTGAGCGTGGAAAAGGACGTACGCCACATTTTTGTGCGTACGCAACCTTTGTACATGAGGCCCCTGGAGTCCAGGCACCGATCCGATACCACGTAACTTATTAGAAATAGGAATCCGTTTACTGGTTAGCTCATGGATGTATAATATGAACTGGATAGAGCACCGCTCGCTCTGCCTTGAAGACAGTTTTTACACGGTGGCCACTGTGGATACTGCAACAAGAAATCCTATGTGGCCCCAAAAAGCAATTTTCCCATTGACCGCAATAGTAAAAGAACAAAAACATTCCTAAAGGCGTATTATCAATGTATTAACGAGCTGCTGTGTGGATTAATTGTGGAGAGAGGAGACTGACATGCTGCACTTTATCACTGCGTGATAAAGTGTATACATGTATTTAGTTTTCATATTTCAAATGACAGATGGCCATATTTTTTATTTTTTATTTCCATATTTAGAATGAAAATTATAACAAGTATCAGAATCATTATCGGGAGAAAAAAACATGGTATCGGAACATCTCTAAAAAAATATATACACTTTTCCCGTTTCCGATCATCTTACGTGGCTCGTACCTGCGCCAATTGCCCCTGGAGGCCACATTGTGTGGAATCATAGTAATAATAATAACCATAAAGCTTTGACAGTCATTCATATTCTTCCAGAGATATTTCTACAGACCACGAGAGAAAGGCACTGAGAGTAGTTTGCCTCCAGTGAAGGAACTCACATTATTATAATCCCACTTCATTCAATATTA
Source organism: Microchirus variegatus (assembly GCF_963457635.1). NCBI lineage: Eukaryota > Metazoa > Chordata > Actinopteri > Pleuronectiformes > Soleidae > Microchirus > Microchirus variegatus. The sequence continues at coordinate 9,149,268 of NC_139814.1, forward strand.
ATGCCCACTGGGCCTAGTTTTCTAATATGAGTTCAAGTGAAATAGCCTAAAGTGGCTGAATAGCAAATAAGATGGATTAGTGACAAAAGAAAACCACCTATTTTATTATTAACACAGATGATTAAAGGTAACGGCCAGTGTAAAGGCGAGAAATCAACCAATCTCTGAAATATGAAATGGTGAAACTCCATTTCACTGCTTCCTTGTCAGCTCGCTCGGGACATCAGGGGTGAGATATTATGGCTCTGTGCCACATAAAAGGAGTGTGAGGGCCAATAAAATGGCCGTTTTAAGAATCACCCATTGTCGTTACTTCAGTCTTTTCACGTCTGCCTGAAGCTCTGAAGTGGCTCCATCTGTTTTCACTGACAACCTGATGCTCATGAAATGATTTTTCTATTAAATTATTGCTCAATGTGGATTCTCAATTTTGATAGACCACCAAAGTCCAAGCAGCTCACCCTTGTGTATAACCCTTTCACACGGAGCGTATCACAGACGACACGTTTGTGCGAGTGCATTTTGCATTGCAGTACTTGCACAATGGTTTGTGCTATCGGAAAAATGCCAACTGTTTAGAAAAATGAGAAGTTGCACATCAAAGCCGATATGTGGTTATTACGGTAATTTCACTTGAGTCGTTTGCAGAAAGCCGGAGAATCAGCGTCTTTGTACCCAGAGAGGAGATATTTGGAAAAGTCTGTGCATAGTTTGCATATTTTAGCCAGTTTTTACACATTGAGACAAAGACAAAAAACACTGTTCAAAATTATAATCTGACATTCAAAATCTGTTAGCTGTTCTTTCTTCATTTTAAATTGTTAATGAACGATTTTAACATGCATTAACTTCCAGATATGGGAAGTTATTCTGGAAAAAATGGGCAAAAGCACTTAGTCACAGGAAATTTTCTGTCCCTTTTATGGTTAAAATAAGTCCAAACGGACATTTTGAGGGATAAAGTTAAAGGGTTAAGGAAACATTTGTACCGTATTAGGAGGGAGTCCCTCAATGTGTTTGTTTAATGCCTGAACTTACTGGCACAGTATTAACAACACAGTAAACACTGTTTTTTTTGTCCCCCCCCCCCCCCCCTGTTTTATGATGAGTGCAGGTGAGGCTGCAGAAGAGGGCAGTGTGTTTTGTAGATTCATGATATCTCCAATGCATTTTGTGCACTTCAGTGTACCACTAAATACATACTTACTGATGTATATATATATATATATATATATATATATATATATATGTACATCAGTATGTAGGTCTGCAATACCCTTGACATTTAAACCTTCTAACTTCATCCGATTTCAATCTCCCACAGTTGTGCATTTAGTACACAATCACGAAAAAGTCAGTGCTCTTTTCTCTGTGATTACCTTTAGATTGAATTCTCCCCTTTTAACCTGACTTTCAATTGTTTTGTTTTAAATAAATGCAAATTGAACTAGAGATATCTTTCATGATTCTTGATGATACCAATGTGAGCACTGACTTGTGTTGGGACCTAAGCCATATGGCTGTGATCCATTGTTCTTTGCCTAAGGTCTGTATGCAGACAAAAAGCCTGATTTGAGTTTGACCAAACCCTGCATTCCTCTCATTTTGTAACACTCCTTTATGACTAGAGGACTTCCCTGCAGAGACCCTGGTGTATGTAATTAACTAGCTTAGTTTAAGACATCTGCCCAGATGCGCCTCAACTTTTAAGTCTTATTGTTTGTCGTCTCTGTTTTATGGTCTCTTCACTGGAAACCATATACAAGTAGAAGAAACACATTCTTCTCTCTCTTGTTGCTGCTCTTGCTCCTCTCTTGCTGGTTGTTCTCTGGCCGCCCGAGCCTCATGGCAGTTCACACATTGCTGGTCGAACCTATCATCTCCACACAACTCTCTTTAAACTCTGTTGCGTAGTATTGTGGTATTTTATATCTTATGTTGCCTGGCAACATTCCCACGCTGCACACAGAAAGTGATTAGTTTTCTGTCAAGACAGACAGAGCGTGGCTGCAAATAGGTTGGAGTATGACTGAAAACACAGAGAAGCAACACAGTTTCAAAAGTTAATTCTACTGCACAAAAAACTTGGTTGTACAGTAGTTTGAGGGGATAACTGTTTCTTATCCCCACCTGCCCCTGCACTGCTGCTGTTTACTCACAAACACTCCCTCATTCAGGTCTGATATTATTGTTTAACGGACGCAGCATACAAACGATATTATATTGTTTCTGTACATGAAAAACTATGTGTTATTTCTGTATGAAGTGATAATTTGTGCCATTGTTTTATGACCTGTCTCAAATGAAAGCCTTAGTAAAACTAATACATGTAGAGAATAAAAGTCATAGAAGAAAAGGAACACAGCATGAATGTAATGGTAAAAAAAAAATCACTTCTTTACTCCAAAAAAAGTATGCTTATAGCAGTTACAGCTACAACTGCCATTTTGAAATCGGAAAGAATAAATGATTGTTGCAGTGGAACTTGTAGTAGTATTCGTTAACTTGAATACTATCTGGGTAAAACCAGTGTCTGATCTGGCATTTTAACCAGTATTGGAAGCATTTCTGCCACTGGTATGGGAACATGTCAAAGTGAACAGTTACGGCAGCAGTGAGGACATACAGGGATGTTGCAATAAAGACAGACAACAGCTGCTGAGAGGGATCCAAGTGGGGCAGAAAAGAACCACTAGGGCGAGGAAATGACTTGTGACGGGAAAGTTGTTGTTGCACATCGCAGTCTGAAATGACTCCGCGGCAGCTACCATCAGGGTGCCCTTGAGCAAAGGAGTGAAGCTGTGACAGTGCAGGATACTTCTGTGATTACACATGAACAGATCCTATGTGTAAAAGTTTGTAAAGTGATGCTGGGAAACCTCACACTGAGCACAGTCAATTTTTTGTTCAAACATTACATAGAAAGAGCAAATAATCAATATAACTGTCTCAAAGTTTTCTGTATTTTTACAAGCTTATCACACTGTGGTGTTACGGTACTGTTGCTTCACCCTCCATCCTGCAAGATCGGCTTGATTAATTTGCCGTCCCTGTGGGGAAATTTGACTCAGACTCCAGCCTGGATTTTCTCCAGAAAATGTGTTAAAAGCAGGGTGCTGCTGCCACTGGAGAATTGGTATCATGGTTTCCTGTGTAAAAAAACCCCCCACAAAAACAGAGCCATACGAGGGACTTTCCCAGGCAGACACCAGATAAGCTGTTAGACAGTAGTAGTACTGGTGTTAGCATCAGAATATAATGCCCTTCAGTTTTCTGCTGAAAGCCTATGTTCCAGACAGTTGTAAATGTTGTATGAGTCTGCGGAGGGCCTGGGGAGAGGAGAGGAGAGGAGAAAGGAGGAGGGGAGGAGGAGGAAAATAGGACAGTTAAGGAAGTTGAGGAAAAGGACGGTAGTGGTAGCTGTAGTGGAATGAAAAAAATGCTTAGATAAACAGATTCAAGGGCCAGGAAGTTTGTTAAATTACATGCAACTTGCCCAATACCTTTACTAAGTTTATTTATGCGTTCCCTTACTTGTGTTTTGTGTCTTACTTCGCAATTAAAAGACTTATATTGTCCTTCGCTCTAACTCATTAGCGAAAGGTTAAGAAGCATCTAAACATGAGAGGACGAGAGAGTTGAAATGGATTTTCATTTTCATCATTCACACTGTTTTAATTAGCATTTCACTTTTCGATACGTGTGTGTGGTTTTGAGGACATCAAAGTGCTGATCTGCATTGCATGACCGTGTATGCAGCACACTGCAGGTTTAATCAGGCGTCTCACTGCTTTCTCCTTGTGAATTAGAACAAAGCTATTTACATCAATTTACATCATTTGCTCACAGCTTGTTGACTTCACGGCATCCTTCTCTGATTATTAAACAATGGAAGGCATCAATTTATCACAATTCACAGATCAGGTGACCATACCCTGGTCCTGATTGGTGCTTTTCTTTTTCTGTAGAATCTTAGAAATCTGTTTATACAAAGACCTGCTGACAATCTAATCACCCGAGGATCTCACATTCTTCTAAAACAATCATTTCAGTGTGGCATTGCTTTCATTTATGGCCCCAGCTGCTGTATTGATTTTTCTTTCTCATTCTTGATTAAGATGCTGATTATTTTTCTTAAATAGTCATTTGATTTATAAGATGTCAGGATCATCATTTTTGATCGAATAGTTTTTGATCCACTACAAATATTCAGTTTGACAGATAAAAACAAGAACTCCTCACAATCTAGTACTTCATATAATCAATCATTTTCAAAGCACATCAGATGCTCATGGGTCACACAGTGGACTTGTGGCTGTTGCCTTACAGCAAAAAGACCCAGGTTTTTGCCTTATTTAGTTTAACAGTCTGAGTTTGCATGTTTTCCCCATGTTTGTGTGGGTTTTCTGCGGGTTCTCCAAATTCCTCCCTCAGTCCAAAAACATTGAGAGGTTAATTGGACACTCTAAATTTACCATGTCTGTGAATGTGAGACTGAATGTCTGTTTGCCCTGCAACCTCTCCAGTGTGTACCCCGCCTTTCGAGTCTTGTCGACTGGGACTGGCTCTAGCTCCCCATGACCCCCATGTGGAGAATAAAGTGTTTCAGAATGAATGAATGAATGAATAATTGGCTGCTGATTGGTTGATGGGAGGACTGTTGCTGGACCATCTAAATGTGTCAATTTTGTCTTCTTTTGCATTGCTCTCATATTTCCTTTTTCTCATCCAACCAACCAAGACACTTAAATCAATTTATATTCTCTCTTATATGTGACTAATATTTAGTTTGCTGTTTGTTTAATGTATTGCTTGCTTCATCAGTCATTATTCCAAAAGAATTGGTGGTAAACTATGAGGCAAAAAACAGAACTAGAGGCAGAAAAGCTTTAGCAAAAAATTGTATTTCTCCACAGGCGTATTCGAGGCAGTGATGAATACGATGGCCTCCCTGTCATTAATCAGACCGCAGCTTGTCTCTCTCTGGGATGGCCCTCGTCAGACTCCCCGGCCCCCCCTGGAGGGGCCTCAGAGGGGGCACGGCAGACACTGCAGAACACCCCCATCTTCCCCCCTCTCTTCCTATCTCTCCTCTCCTTCCACCCTCCATCACCTGACAGAGTTCACCCTATCCTGCAATCCCTGTGGTGATGGGGCTCTCCCTCAGTGAATGCTAAAAAAATGGCCTGGAAGTGATGCTGTGGAGTGAAAAAGGGTGGTGCACAAAACAGAAATAGAAGTACTACCATAATAAATAGAAATGGTGGCTAAAAAAAACATGGAAAAATCATGTGCTCAAGAAGGGATAATTATAAGTTAAAGCTGTCCCAGTGCTGAACTCAAGTATGGTATTGGAGCCAATCTGGGCATTTTTTTGAACTGATCACCAATCACCAGATAATGTCCTTCTTCAGCTGCAGGGCTTTCAAGCACCAGCTATTGGCAACTTTATAGTGATGAGGTCTTTCATGTAGCTCCACTATAGACTGTAGCAGAGCTTTATTTGGGGCTGATTTGCAGCGACATTTACTTCCTATTAACTGTGTCTGATTTAATTAGTCATATTTTAATGCAGTGCCTTGATCTGCTCGAGTTCACTGTGTTCTTTTTCTCTCCCTCTCATGTACACACATGCCTGCACACACACACAAGCTTGTATGCTTAACACTCCCGGGGGGGAACAGTGGGTGAACTTCACTGTAAGTCATGTCAGTGTTTCCTATATACAAACGTAAACGCTGTCCCTAAAGGGACATGGAGGAAAGAAAGAGAAAGAAACGTTTCGCGTGCTCACTGGATACTTTCGCGTGCTCACGTGATCGTTTCGCATGCTCACCAGATACTGTTAGAGGCTAAGCTAAGCTAACCAACTATGTGTGTGCGTGTGTGTGACGTCAGTGAGTGAAACAGGAAGTGTGAGTGCGGCGTGTTGTTGTTTATGTTGTTATGTTTATGTTGTTTACGAAACGTTTTTTTTTTTTTTTTTCTCCATGTCCCTGATGAGCAGGGTGCAAAACTAAATATTTTTACTAGGAGCACAGAGGCACGCACACACACACGCGTGGTGCACACACTCGCACACACACGCACACACACACCCGCACACCACACACACGCTCGCACACAAAGTGTATATTGCAATGTAAAGGAAGGGACATTTACACATTTTCACTCACAATTTCAACTCATTATCAGAGTACAACTACGTTTTCGGAGATGTTAAATAACTTTTTGGATTGTAAATGTGACGGTTTCGGCTGAGGAATTAACGTGTATTTCCGCACTACTTACGCATTCAGTGGATCGCGTTTTCTCGTTGGTTTATTATCGTGGCCTTGTTTCATTTCTTTTTGATTTGTTCTTTCACTTCCGCCATGAGGATTTCAGCCTCTGATGAGGAAAACAACGCCACCGTTGTCCTGGTGAATCTGAGAATCTGCGATCGACAGCGAGGTCTATTTGAGGAAGCCGTGTGCGCGCACTTATTCAGGATTGGTTTCGCCTGGCTTGATGAATCTGTGTCTGATCATCCTGGCTTGGTTTTTGTGCAACAACTGAGCAGGGGCACCGCAGGTGCGCAGGAACAATCAGGAAGCAGGTGGACACAGACGAGAAGGGGTCAGAAACATGAAGGTAAAACGAAACCATAACCAAACATGACAGACAAACCAAATCATGACAAGACTGAATATTTAAATAAGCAGATGATGTGAACATCACTAACATCTAATCATGTCATATATCATATATTATCTTATCATATCTATGTTCCCCTAAAACGTAATAAACACATTAACCAGTATTCATGTTAATTGCAGCCTGCTCCGAATTTATTGGAGAACACCTAGCACTAGCCAGTCACTGGATTTGCTTGTTACTTAATTCAAAATGGTGATACTATGACATGTGGCTGGAGAATAGTGAATTTTGTCCATGGTTGAAGACCAATTTCTAGCTCGCTACACCTTGTGTAAGAGGACACTGCAACTTGCACAGCCAAGGCTTTTGCTGTCCAGTGTTGGTGAGAAAAATTGGTTCAAAACCTGCTAGAGTTCACGTAAAGTGATTCAGTAATGCAACGTTGCGCTCGGTTGTGTAGTCATGTTAATTAATAAATGCGATTCTGGGATTTTCCTTAATGTGCTCCATGGCTTTTTGCCAGCGTGGGCATGAAACGGGTATTAAATTGCATTAATGATAGTTCAAAAGGTCTAAAAAGAGTCTTAAATGTAACTTGTTGAAACCTGCAGATACCCTGTAGAACAGAAGAGTCTGATCTTTAATCGTGTTGGTTATTTTATTGACTATTTTTATTTTATTTATGCAATTAAAAGTAATGTGCACATCTGTTCTTCTGATCCAGGCAGACAGGGGGACAGATCGGGACATTCCTACATTCTAAGAAGAGAAATATATGGAAAAAATAAGAAACCTGGTGTGAGACAAATGGAGCATTGGAATCAGGGTGCTCCTGTACTTGTAATCCCCTCCAGCTCACACCCTCCATATCCATTTGCTCCCGCAGACAGAGCACACTGGCCTGTCTTTAACAAGGCGCCTGTCCTTGGGAGATTTCCCTCATCATCAATCAACTATAGCCGCGGAGTCACACAGGGCAGAGAGTGGGTGAGAGATTGAGAGCATGAGAGAAGTGGAGAGAGCAGGAGATGGAAGGAATGAGAAGGAAAGGGGCAGAGAGAAGGAGGGTGAAATTGATTTAATTAATAGATGGAGGAGGAATGAATGAGGCGAAGGAAGGCTCTTTGCTTGGCCTCTATTTCTCATGTCATATACTCTAACACTGACAACACATTGGTAGGCAACATGTGGGAAGATGCGCTGCATGATCATGCCCGAGAGTGTTGTTTTCAGAGCATGGTTGACGCTCAAATATTTCATTTACAGGATTCTCACTGATTCATTGCTCTGATATAAGTTCTGATCTTTAAATCTTTTGTTGTTTTTATCTTTCCCCGTCTTGATGTTCAAGAATTAAAGAGAATCCAAGTCTGACATCCTCTGCTTGCCCCACAGTCAGCCTGTAGAATTCATCTCAGAGCTGATGAAAAATTGCCCCAACATTTACAATACCTAACAGCCAATGTTCAGAATGAGATTGGATATCTGCCAGCCTCAAACAGATTGTTTTAAGATGGGGAGTTCTCGTACTTTACCCAAACAATGTCCGACGAAACTTTACTCATGGGAGACGTTAATATGTCTCTCTTTGAAAGAGGGGGGTGATGTTGCATTTGTTACCTTAATTACTAAATGTCTATGGGTCATTAGTGGCGTAAATGTCGAGAAATAACTTTCCCAAAGATGTACGACAGGTCCACAATGAGCATTTATTTATTTTGGATCTCTGTAAAGGTGATGATTTTTACCATGAAATGACAAATAATGCTGGCTTTCCAGACAATATATAACCATTAGTGACACGATCCCACTCATTCACCACACCTTCCAGCATTATATATTTGTTAGTTTCCCTGCTGCTCCGTGTTTCTCTCTCCCTCTCTCTCTGCAGGAGGCGTGGCTGACCTACTTTCTGTGACGCTGGTGATCAGCTCCACCTGTGCGGCTCCGCCTCAGCTGCTCCTGATCAGCAATCAGGAGGCTTCTTAAGCCAGAGCCGCCTGCTCACCACCGTCAGATCTTTGTTCTACACTCGTTGGTAAAGCCACAAGTCTTAACTCTCCTGAAAGAAGAAACCTTTGCTACTCGTATACTTACCCAGTCTATCTCCAGGTCACCACGTCTCCTGCTTCACGAGCGATACAAATCCTCTCCAGCGACTTCCTGCTTCTACTGAGTTCCCGTCGCTTGGAACCTGCCGTCGTCGTCTCGTCTCCAGTGCTAGCCGGTAGGGATTTGCATTTCTAGTAAAAATGCTGTTTGAATTTTCAGTGTTATTTGTCAAATATTTGAATATTCTAAACTCCAACGCATGAGAGCTAGTGACAGTAATGCAGGGTTCACAGCATGCAGAGCTAACGGGAGCATCTAAGGAAATTCATTCAAACACCTTAGTAAATTTCATAACTTTTCTACAGCATGTTGAGTTTAGGAGAGCAGCTACGCATTCAAGAAATCTCTTAAATACTGTCACTTCTGCAAACACACATAAATTCCACTCCGTGAATGCTTGCTGCTGCTGCTACCTCTTTGATAATAGATGCGGGTTAGGTTGTCATTGGAGGAGAAATATGTTTTTATTAGTGCTGTCAGTTAAACGCGTTAACGCAAGCCCCTTTTTACGGCTCTTTATTCACAGAACTGCGGGGTGATACACAGCCTCTGCAGTCCAGTTATATAAAGGAATAACTGAAAATATGCAGAGTGACGGTGATATTCACCTGCGGCTCGCTAATGTTAACACACGGAACATTACTTCCTGCTTCACCTACGCACCTCTCTGACGTCACACGCGAACGTCTCGTACCTCCTACAGCACACACACACACACACACATACACAGCTCCTCACACACACACACAAGTTACACACACCAGGTTTAGCCTGTAACATAGATTAGTTTGTCTGCCAGGGTGGTTCAGTCTGTAGAATAAGATGTGTAATAATAATTAATCTAAAATTAGATTTTGGCTTTCACAAATATTATATTATAAATATTGTGTCTTGAAATTGCAGTAAGCTGTATTGCAATTTAGATAAATTTTGATTAATTGTTGAGCCGTACACTACAGTATATGCCAAAATATGCAAATAACATTTACACAAAGCAAGCCAGTCCACTTTTCTATGTTGATAAGAGTATTAAAATGAGGAAAAATACAAAAAGAAATCAAGGGACATTTAGAATTGATAAAAAAGTGAGATTAATTGCGATTAATCGCGTGTTAAATATGACATTAATGCGATTAATCGTGACCAAATATTTTAATCGTTTGACAGCACTGGTTTTTATCGTTGATGAAATATTTGTGTTGTATCTTTTTAAGATATTTACAGTAGTCACGGCCACAGATCGACTCTTTACAATCAAGCCAATGATCGATTACTCCTAATTGTAGGTGGTAATGCAGCAGAAAAAAAAGTTGTCGGGGGTAAATGACAGGGATGGGTGAATGCTCACGTTTCTATTATCAGACATGAAATTGTTGTATCAAGCCATCCCTACAACGATAAGGAGTATGTGCTGTGTCTCAAGCATTGTTATTCATGAACGTGTCCTTCAAAGGTGTACTACAATAATTTGGCAGTTGTATGATGTGGTGCTCTGTTGTATCCCAGACAGAAATGGTACTTTTGAAAGAAACATTATACTGATATTAGTTAAATAATGAAAAAAGGGGTTAGACTTAAATTTTTGACATTCAGATAAGTAATGCCAGTTTTTCACAATGATGCCTGTGGTGTGGTGTGCGTGTGTATGTGAAGATATTTTCCTGTGAGTTCCCACCATCACTGGTTTGAGTACCTTACTGTTCTTTCACTTTGTCTGTTTTCTTTCCCAGCAAAGCGCTCTCTCTCTCTTTGTGCTGTTTATTGTCGCCCTGCAGTAAAAGATCCAGTGGCAGGCATGCGGCAGCGTTTTCCGTTGTGCTTTTTGTCTCTCTGGTGTTCTCTCTGTATGACTAGAGGCTTATTGGCTTGCTAATCACAGGGTTCTTTGACCCTAGCATGAGCAATTTCCTATGAATCAAGTTTTGATGGGGGGATGAAAAAGGAGGAATGCAACAGGTTGCCATCACTGCTCTCATAATTCTTGTATCACGCTGACAGGTACCAGAGGTGCTGAGGGCCTAGTTGTAAATTGATTGTGACCACTCATGAGTGGTGTTGTGAGACTATGGCAGATGATAGTTTCCACCTGGTTCACTGAAGGTCAAACTTCAGAATAGAGTGGAGAGAGGTGGCAAATAATTTAGTAAAGATAATTTGTTATTTCTTACCAGTTTAAAGGCTGGTTTCAACTCCAGGTGGTTGGTACGTGTAGGGACATGAGAACGTGTTTTCTTTCATGTGTATGCTCCATCATTTTCTCGACCTCTCCTGTTTGTGCAGTTATAAAACTGAGTGTGAGGAGGGGCTTTGGAAAGTGGGAGTTTGCAGAACAAAGTTTGCACCACGGCACCACATAACCATTAGTTTATTTTGTTTAGAGGACTTTTTTCCTTTTTCTGCGGCGTGGCCTGTAACTAGAAATCCATGTGGAAGACTAGACTACTAGACTATGTCAATATGGATCTGATCACATTCTGGATATGCTAACACATCCAATTTGGGCTCCAGTCTAAACAAGGCTTTAGCAGTTTTGTAAATTTTTTTTTTTTTTTTTAAACGTCTGAAATCCAATGAAGAAATGACCATCACATATAAGAAATAAGACAAAGCTAGCACAGATCCTTTGGGCCGCATCCTTTGGAAGCTGCATTTAGAAACTGATTGTTTCAGAGCACCCACATCAAGGCTGTCCTTTTTCAAAAGCTCCTTCAAAAGTGGTTTATAAATCCATCCCTCCATCCTAGAGGAAAGAGGGATCCGTAGGTTGGATTTTCTTGGCCCAACCACAGGATTCATTGGGCATTGGTGACTTTTAAATATAAACCAACTAACTTCTAGTGGATACTATAATATAGTCATATGTAATGGTGGTAAATATAATATAATATATTATATTATATTTACCACCATCACATATGACAGTTTCCATTCTGTTCGATCTTGTTACATATTTATATATGTATGTGAGAGTTATAGCTGTAGAGAATGTGGAGAAATAGCCGCTGCCTTTTTACACTTTACAAACGAGTTTGTGTCGCTCTAAGACTGGCATCATACATCTCAACATATGTTCAATGATCCATTTCATGAATGATATATTTTAGGCTGCAGCAATTTGATGTTGCCTAGTTTCTGTGTAATGCAACATAATGTGAAATGATGTGATGTGATTCAGTGGAGCATAAACAGCTCCATTTTAATTCTGCTATGTTTTTGTATCGACTGCATGGGGAAAAAATGTGCAGTAAACATAAATCAGCACAATGCAGTTAGGCGAGAGAAAAATTCAAATGGGCTCCTTCGCATTCTATTTGCAGTGACATTTATAACAATGTACTGGATGTTTTTCAGCAGACAAAAAAGTCACTTTATACTTTAAAACCCCATATACAAAGTCAGGTCTTCAGAATTATGTACTAAAACAATATGTTAAATGCCTGCTATATGTGGCTCCAACTTTTTACTTTAACTGAGCAATGTCTCTATACTTAAAAATAAAAACAACCTTTTAAAGAAAAAAATTAAAGCCTCTTTCACTCTATAAGTTTTGGGGGGGATAATGAGATATTTTACTTTGGTTACTTTTTTTTAACCCCTGTGTCACCTGTGCATAAAACATGACGTCATTTAAGTGCTGGAAACAAAATGAGTCAGAGGAAAAAGAAAATGACAACAACACAGTGGAGCTAAATGACTAATAACGTTAAATACAATTAAGGAATATGTAAAATATGAAAAATATTGAGTGCTGCCTTAAAGTCTAAGAAGTAAGGCTCGCTAAAAACCATGGCTAATTCATGTTATTCATGGCGGATTTCTATGCTAATGACAGAGAAGATGAATGGGGAAGCTCATGATGCATTCCATAGTCGGAACTCGTCATTTCTCTGGTCATGGAGTGACTCGGGAATGTCCCCTCAACTCAACCAAAGTGCTTTACGGATTAAACGCAATACAGAGGGTAAAATTGGCCCATACAATGCTGCAGTTGCATTAAATAGAATACATAAATACTAAAATACATAAACACAGTGCAATACCCCTGAACACAGATTTCCAAATCAGAAACTTGTACACTGTACAATCTGTCTTTAGTGGTTTTACTTGAATTGTAAATGAAATTGAAAATCTGCTAACCCCCTTAAAACTTTGGCGATGATAGCCGAACAGCTTTTGTAATTATTACTTTGAGTTGGTCTGGATTTGTGCGAAGTGAACAGACGGAGTCCAACTCCTTCCTCCTTCCTGCCACGGAAATGCCTGAGTGATGCGGGCGTTCATGTTAGACATGTCACCGTGAGCACACTTAACTCATGTTGAACAATGTTTGCAGATGTCTCTGTTTTGACAGTGGGAGCTTCGCTCCATCGCTGCCACAGTTAACACCAATGGAGCCACACAGTCGATTTAAAGGATGACGGTGCAGCCTCGAATGTTTGATTTTCAATAACTGGACAGGTGTTGTGAGTCCCACTTCCGATTTCCAGAGTTCTGATGTAAATGGAATGTGACATTATCATAGCACTGGAAGTGATGCCAGAAATTGCATTGCTGTTAATAATGAAGCAGACGAAAAAGCAGAAGAAAAAAATAGTGTTCTTATCGGAGTCTTGCGTTCCTACTATAGTTTAAACGTATTTGGGATTCTTTGAGCAGAAGGAAAGGGATGTACGTTACCTATGGCAGAGAGGATGTTATGTTAGAATGATAATCCTAAAAGTAACTTCAATCATTATATTTAAGAAAAATTTTTTTTTAAGATTCCCTTATTAGTCCCGCAGTGGGGAAATTCCAATTACTGCAACCGTGAATTAGTGAACACACACACAGCACACAGTGAGGTGAAGTACAAAATAACCCAGAGGAGTGAGCTGCCTGCATTCAGCGGCGCTCGGGGAGCAGTGAGGGGGTTAGGTGCCTTGCTCAGGGGCACTACAGCCGCGGAGTGGTCGGTGATCGAACCGGCTACCTTGCTGTCGCAAGCTCGAAGCCCTAACCACTAGGCCACAGCTGCCCAATTTATGCCCAAATTATGATCCTGTCCTGAATCTTGATGCTTCTGTCCCCAGCAACATCATCCTCACTCAGCTGATCTGTCTTGTGGGCTAAAAGGAGGTAGGAAAGAGTCTTTATCTCAGGAATCACTGACGGGTTGTCTTCATTTGTCTCTGAGTGCTCCCTGTACTTTGGCCTGGATTGGGGCAAATCAAGAAGATGGGCTTCTTTTTCCCCCTCACAGAGGGGTGAGATTGCCACTTCATGGATGATTCAGTCGGTGTGATCATTCAGCTTCCAACCAAGATCTCTGCAGTGCAGTGCACACGACAGGCTGTAGGTCTGAAAGAAGTAAGTGGACACAGGCTGAGATCTGGTACTTATCCCTGGGGATTTCAGACACACACAAGCTGCAGCGGCTTTATATTCTCTGCACTCTTCTCTTTTCTACTGCGACTTCCACAGGATGAGTGTCCCGTCATGACAATTTACCACGTTTACATTGTTTCAAACCAGATTGTGTTTGTGGGTCAGTCAGAGCCACTTAGAACTCACTTCCCTTTACTGTTCCGTGTGTTAATGCAAACACCTTCACCTGTTTTATTTTGCGTGTGGATACATTTTTTTCTTAATTTTCTGGCTTTTTTCATGAATATGCTCTTCCATATTACAGTATGAAGTTATTTGTGGGTTTTTCTTTGCATCCCGAACAATTTTCCTTGCAGTTGTGGCTGAAATTTTAGTTGGTCTACCTGTCTGCGGTTAGGTCTCAACATAACCCCTCATGTTCCACTTCTTCATTAGAGTTTGAACACTGCTGATTGGCTTTCTCAATTCCTTTGATATTTGTAGCCGGCCACGGCTAAAGGGTGCACAAGTCGGCTCAGTGCAAAACGAGAAAAAATTGAACAAAATGTTGTTGTTTTTTTCAAATTGAGGGATTTTGGTTTTTTTTTCTTCAAAATTGTTCAAGTTGAAGTTTCTAAGAAGCCACTTTATGCTTCAATCAGCCGCCATGGAGAAAACACATGGCTCCTTAATATGCACGTAGCAAGGCTGCAGCTGCTGCTGCTGCAGTGAGTGTGTGTTCACCGTTTATAGATGGACAAGGAAAAAACGCAGAAGAAGTAAATTGCAGCTGTTCTTCTTGACAAATACAGACACAGATCTCACCTCTACTATGTGAGTGGACTCGTTAGCATTTTAAGCTAGCAATCTTTATGCTAACGTGTTAGCATAAATGTCAGCACACTTCATTGTTGCAAAAAAAATAAACAGATGGATTATTTAGCGGCTGTAAGAGAGATGACGTGATGCCAGCATCCCAAACCTCTTACTAACCTTCATATCTTCTTCATACTCTTCTAATTTTTCCATTGGCCACAATAGTAAAAGAGACACCTGTAAAACTGTCCACAGGACACCTCGAGACATGGACATGGACCTGAATTTATAGATCTTTATATTGTATATTTTTAATTCATGGAGTTTCATGTTTGAAAAACATTCCTAAAGGCCATAAAAAGACCAGACTAATCTTATTTCCCAGAGTGACGTCATAGCTGGGTACGAGCACAGCAAAGCACAGTCATGTGGCGTCTCGGGAACGGCGCTGCTGTCAGTGGACCGTACGACATGAAAACTTTATGAGAAAGAAGAGGAGGGGTTTTTGTTCACAAAATACAACATACAATTTATATATGACAGCAGAGTTTAGTTATTTATTTGTCGCTCATTAGCATTTATTTTCAAACATAACTATTATCGATGTATTAACAAGCTGCTGTGTGGATTCATTGAGGAGAGGAGACTGACATGCTGCAGTTTATCACTGTGTTCAGTCCCAGACATCGTGACACTGATGTCCACGGTGTGGAGCTGTGACCGTGTGATGCATTGAGAGCTGCGGTCACTTCACCACTGATTCCCAGGGAGGATGTTGGTCTTATCGTCAATATCGGTTCATGAAGTAACTGTTAAATGTGATGAACACGCAAATTAGAGTTGAATATAAACATGTTGAGTGACATCATCATAACAGGGCTACAACGCGGCTGCGCAAAACTGCTGTGACGTCTTTTACGCGAGACACACACACATAAACAATGGAGGACGTGGAGGCAATCTGTTGCTCGGTCTTTGGCTTTTGTTCACACACAGAAGAGAAGATTGCAAGAACAAGCTACAGTCGGCAAGAAGAAATACTGTGGAGGCGTACAAAAAAGTTTGGGAAACCAGGTACCAGGTGAGATGTTGCTAGATGCTAAGAGACAATGAATGAGGGTAAGCTAATGGTTGCTATCGCTAACTAGATCATACATACAGTACTGTACCTGTGTTTCAGGCACCACCAGCTCTGTTGTATTTTTCTGTCTGTCAAATTCTGTGATCATGTGAATTGTGAATGAAGTGATGCGACGTAAAGCTGGTCTTATTAACGAGCTGTGAATGAGTTTAACTCATGCAACATGTGTATGTCATAGTTAGCATGTCTTGAATAAACCTGGCATAATTTTACAAGTTTTTTACAGCAAATATTTTTTTAAATGAAATTGTAGGACAAACACAGGATTTACCAGTAACATGAATTAAGGTTCCACTCCAGTATTAGCAGAGCTGTGTTATCGTTCATGTGTGCCCGGTTCCACTCCTGGTACTGAAAATCATCTGCCTGAAGCTCTGCTAGGACAGCTGTGCGCTTCTTTTTCTCTCACCTAGATAACAATATAGAGAAGTAGAAATGGGTTATCAATCAAACCATTACGGAAATACACTTTCGCAGCAAAAGGAAAAATGTTTATTACATACATGTTTATTATTTCTTACCAGTTGCACACAGCTGTGGCCTGCAGTATGTTGTCTGTGGCGAAGTCAGAGCTGATGGCTCTGCTGGGGCGTCGTTGCTGATGGATGAACCCTCCTCGCATATAGAATGGGATTCTTGAACAAAGAAGTGTACACATACACTGTAATTACATGCACAACAATATATATATTCAGCAACAGACTGAAACATCCTAAATGTCTGAAGGAGCTTTATCGCAGGTCAATCGTCCCTGCAGCTGCTCTCAGTAGACCACACATAACCTGACTCCTCATCCCATGTGCAATATACTATCTTTTTACAAAAGTGCAATATAAACATATAATATCCCATGCTCAGTCTTGGTCTATAATGTATATATCTAACCGCAGTGTTACAGTGCCATAAACGGGACTGTACTACAGCATTTAGAGTCATTTTGGGGGACAAAGAAAAAGCTTGTATAGGTAAAGTAATGTTTCTGTATGGATAAGGCCTTATTGTTGAAGATTCAGTGGAAATGCAGCTTAACAGAATTGGATATTGAATCTCTGGTGAAATGATACCTGAACAAAAAACTCCATTCCCTCACACAGATGGACTGACATCACATACAGTACTCACTGACAGTCTTATTTGTGCTGCTGGTTTGCATTTATTTGAAAAGATAACTATATTGTCTGGTCTCTATACTCCTCTCCTTGATCATTATTATCACTGCCGCTTGTCTGCACCTTGCCTTCCTGCTCCTTTACCACGAATGTGCTCTTTTCTTACGTCCCTTATCCAATTGCATTCCCTGTTTTGTTTCATTTTTAACAGTCATTCCCATGGAGCATTGTCTCAAAGATGATCCGTGCTGGCAAGAACCTTGAAATCGTTAAAAAAAGAGCCATTTGTGCCATTATCATTCCGTTTAGAATCCATAATGCCTGACTATAAAGTGAAAAACATCAGTACAATCACAGTACAGCTTCATTTCTGCACAGAGGTAACTGCTGAAATGCTGCAGTGTTCAAGAAGAGTCTGCATTTTTTCAGACATGATTTCTTTTAGTTCACATGATTCCCCTTTGACCCTTTTGTGACTGGATGTGGTTTGTCCTGTAACCTATAGAGGGCGTCCTCTGACCGTACAGTGTCAGACAATCATGACCTGGCATTAACTAACCACAGTGATGCTTCATAGTCACTCTGTCTCTTTGTCTGACCTTCTGCTCTCAGGAAAGACAGAGGTGATAAGAAGCAGGAGAAGAAGTGGTAAGAGTCAGGTGAGCAAGTGATGAGCTCCGAGAAAAAGAGAGAGATTGGCTCACGATTGGCAGATGATTTTGAAGATCATTCTGCCTCCTGAAAATAACTCAGCAGTTACGAAGATTGTAATGACGGAGCAGTGGCCCTGGCTTTGTTCATGCTTGTGCATGTGGTTTGAGTAGGGTTGGCTACCGTTCACTCTAAGGTTCAAAAACGGTACATTCTTCAGCTTTTAAATACATTCCGTGTTTAACCAGGTGCTTCATCAGGTTTGCATTTCGCATTGCAAATATTTCATTGTATCAAAAAATGACTTTTGATACTAAAGAACAGTAAATGTCACATACTTTCAAGACTTTACTTAAGCAATATTATTAAAAGTGACTTCAACTTCAACCAAAGTCATTTTCTGGTAACATATGTTGCGCCTAGCATTTGTAGACTGTTGAGGCTTACTGAAAGTTATAAAGCCTAACTGAGGCCTGGTCAGAAAGTCCGGGTCGTAAAAGCCTGAACTCAGGCCTGGTGAAAAAGTTTGTGGTCGTAAAAGCCTAAAACCCACATGTTGAAGACAAAGGAAAATCCTGACCCACCAGGGAGTACAGTCTGTGATGGACTCATTCCCCACAAGCCATTGCGGCGCATGACATCAACAGCAGACAGCCGTTCATCCATTGGTGGGAATCCTTGGGGGGTCGTAACCCCCGAGGGGAAGCTTTCAAAGTCCCAGGCGACGGCCAGCACATCCTCTCCAAACTGATCTCTGTGTGAGCGGACGTCTGGGTTTTAAGGACGAGACAACATCCCTGAAGATCTACAGTCTTGCTGGCCGAGTTTTGAAGATTCTTCATTTGTCTATTCCTGTCCTATTTTTGTTTTTCTTTTTGTTTTTGATTCAAGGATCCTGAGAATAACTCTCCCTGTGAGTTATTTACTTTTAAACCTGCAGAAGAGGAAGTGGCTTTGCGCACATTCCTACTACAGTTGACCAGCTGTCCCTGTCGTGAGTCGTTGGACTACGTATCATACAGTACCCGCTTGTTCTCCCCGTTACCGTCATCGACCGAGGATCGAACCGCTGAAGCAGCAGTTTATTCAGAGTTTATTATAGATAGGGGTAATGCACACCCGATAGTTTCACTGTGTTTATTATTGTTTGTGTGTGTTGTTTTTCCTTTCCACACCACCGTGTGCATGTTTCACACACGGCTGTAAGATCAGTGATATAAAACCAGCAAACTGTATAGTTAACTCAGGTCTTATATTGTCGAAGTTAAACCATGGTGCCGCCTGCACAGCTGTTCGATTGTTTATTTGTTCTCTGTGCCTTTCGCTACGCACGGAGCAGCAGCGCGATCATAATAGAAGATTTCACTCGATCTGTAAAACTACAGACTAACTGGATAAACTCCAGCTAAGCTGTGTGGTCGAGATAAGTCTCTATTTTCCCATGCTCTCCCTCTATCGCTGTGAATTGTCTCCCTGTGTTTTACGATCATCTTGTGTCCCCAACACATCTCGTGATCACGTAGTGAGAGAAAAACTTCCATCGATCTGTTAAAACCGCAGTTTAAGTCGGTCATCGCCAGATAAACTGCGCGATTTACAGAAGTTTTCTGATTAGTCACGTCCCCTTTCTACCTCACTTCCCTTTTAAATTTTCCGCGTCACCGCTGACTCCATTTCCTCCTTCAACTCTCCTCTTTTACTCTGCGCCCCCGCTGGTGAGACGAAGAGCTGAGTGACGAAACCTGAGCCAAGCGCCATCTCACGTTGATGTTTGTTTTTGTCATTATTAATCAATTTTAATGCTTTAATAAATTTTAACCTTTATCTTAAAAGTACTGTTTCTGTTTGCTTGTTTGTGACAAGGGTAATTGAAAGAAGCTAGTGTACAACCTCACACCTTCCTTGTTAACTTTTAATTAATATTAATATACTTATTATTAATTAGTGATAACTGATAGTCGAGACACTTTAAGGTCGTTAAGTGACAGTCCTTCTGTCATTCTCCTCTCCTTGAGAGGAGTGGTGCCCCGTTTTGATATTCTTAAGAAAATTAGTAATATAATTAATTAATAACATTAATTAATCATTCATACTCA
The DNA here is from genome assembly GCF_963457635.1 of Microchirus variegatus. Taxonomy (NCBI): domain Eukaryota; kingdom Metazoa; phylum Chordata; class Actinopteri; order Pleuronectiformes; family Soleidae; genus Microchirus; species Microchirus variegatus. The sequence continues at coordinate 9,169,175 of NC_139814.1, forward strand.
TATTTTCTCACCAATTATCACCTTAAATCACAACACATACTTGTACTTTTACTCAAGTATCACTTTAGCCCTGTAAGACCCAAATTAATAAAAACCTAAAAAATTATTTGACCTTTCAGATGTTGTTATAGGAGGCCTTTGATGCAGAAATCAGAAAAACTCTGCATTCTGCAGAGTTTTTGGAAAAAAAATATTTATGTACGTTTTTAGAGAAACGTTGTAATTTGCAACGCTATGGTGGGAGCAGAATTTCTGTATTTGTACTCACTTTGTCTGAACAACAATTCACAACAACTAAGGGTTCATTTGCAGGGTTGCTTACTTAGCCCCATAAACATACATAATATTAAAAATAATCACACATTAGTCATATTTTTATGAAATAATTTATTAAAAATAAATAAATAAACAGGATAAAACTCTAGTCTCTTCAGTTTGGATGATATCAATCACATCCTGCACACTGTATCACAGCTCTTGCTGGTGGCATTGTGGAAAAAAAAGCAATTAATTAACATTTATAAATATGCTTTTTATATAGTAGTACATAACCTGAAGGAATAGATGTGTGTGTGATATTTGCATATCTCTCAAACTGATGTTCTGATTAATTTCAAACTTGACAGGTGTCTCGCTACAGGCACGATTAAGTGTAGTGCAAAGTTCTGTTATGTGGATAAGTGATGCAAAAGGTAGCGATAAAAGAAGAACACACTGTATTTCGCTGCTCTTGATGCTCTACTTCCTCTCTCACTCACACAGCACTGTGATTGAGACACAGCCCAGGGAAGCTAAGGCAGGTGACGAGCGCAAGTTATTATAAATTATTCATAGCGAACTGAGATTCAGAAAGATAGAATGAGTTTCTGTTCTTTGTTTAAAGTAAGGACCATCGATATCAAAAAGCAGCCTTTATACAAGAAGAGCAGGAATTCACATTAAGAGACAAATACTCCACCCAAAAAAGCATTTAAAGGGACACTGTGTATAGTATTTATGGGTTTATATAACCCAAAATCCACTCTTTTATACATATTATGTGCTCCTGCGTTGTCTCGTCGCTATATAATAGTTTTTGTTTCATTTTTGTCATGTTTCAAAAAGTCATGTAAAATAACATGGTCACGGGCCGCGGTTGCATTGCCACTGTTAGCAGCGAGACGCCATGTTTCTACGGGAGCCTGTAAGGACAAACGCGAGAGAACAAAACAAGCGTCTCTTTACTTGTAGCAGAAGTCCCGCCTCCTCTCTCTCCGCTTCGTTTGCTACGTCCGCGGTAGCTCGCCCTCTCCCTCGCCTCACGAACCTCATCTGCTGACACGGAGAAAGACGACGAGGACGATATTTGACCGGCTGAGGATACCGTAGCACTCAGGGAAGGGAGGGGGTGAGCAGAGGAGCAGTTCTTTGTTGTAAATTTCAGCCTCTCCTCTAGATGGCACTATAAACGACTTACTTCACCTTTAATGGCTTAAAATGTTTGTTAACCATAGTAATATAATTCAAGAAGAATCAGGTTGTTCAGTTTTTAAATGTGGGCAGTTACTTTTCAGTTAATAAATGTGTGTGTTCTCATCATCCATGCGCAGCTTGGTGATGACGTTATATAGCTAATAACTCTCTACATCAACAAGCGTGAAAATAATTGTCTTCTGTCGCAACAAATGCCCTACTGAGTGAATGTGGGGTTCACACTGTTGCCATTTACATCCATTTGCTGCCAGAGCTCCCACAGTTTGTGGGCCTTTTGTGTAGCGGCCATTTTGCATTTATCCCTAGTAAACACTCAGTTTAATTTGACTGGGGACTCAGCATGGTGCAAATTAAATCAACTCCCCGTGTATAGTCATTTATTTTAGAAGGACAGAGAGAGAGAGAGAGCAGCCAGTTAGAATAATGCGAATAGACCATAAATCTACCACCCAGGCCAACTGCAGAGCAGATAGCTGGTTCAAAATCAAAACGATGTAATTGCCAAACTGTCATGTTCCTTTGTCCTCTGCTGCTTAAAAGAGACTTCATCTGAATCTGAGCAGTGGTGTCTACACTCACCTTTATAGTTCTGATCGCTCAATAGGCCAAATCACCTGGACGGCACTAATGGATACATGGGTGCAATTTGTCCTCCGAGTTAATCAGCCTTGAGTAGGAGAGAAGAAAAAAAAGGAGGATGAGAGTGTAAGGTTAAAACTGTATAGATTCAGTAAATGGGGTAGAGCCAGAGGAGAAACTCTCAGATGTTTCACAGGAAAAAAAAGCAGAGGAGAGAATAAATCAAGCCATCATATATGGCCTGTATTAAGCCATTTTTCTTTTAATAAATGACCACAGTGTGCTACATAAATATAATCTTACCCACAAAAGTGTCACTTCCACTTTATCTCTTACCAGGAAGAGACACCCGGGAGTAAGTGGAGCTGGAGAGAGTGGTGGTGTTCACACTATCTGCAGTTAAAAGGATGAATGGATATTGGATACATGTATCTAAACATGGTTAATATAAACTCTGGGATAAGACTGCATGATAAGAGCCAGGAAATGTCTCCATTTAACTGATGTAGGGTGACAGGGACAAAATGTATTTGGCACAACAATTTATCATTGTATCCCCTGTTTAGTATCAGAGGACAACAAGGGATTCTGTGTTTGGGATTATGTCTGGCCTTAACAATCGCCTGAACAACAAAACAAACAAATGTCACATTTTCTTTGCCTGTGGTTGTTAATCGTCCTGATCCAGAATGTTTGTATCTGGCCCTCCTGCCTCATCACATGTCCTCATGCAGGATGAGAAAGACCAATGTGTAATTTACTCTTCTCTTTATCACTTACATTACTCTTTTTTTTTTTTACTCGCAGAATGCTGCAAAACCTGCTTTTTAAGAAGCTTGATTCAATTTATTTTAAAGGACTCATTATATCCTATTTCTACAAGTTAACCTAGGTCTCTGGTGCCCTAATGAACAATGTGACATGCTTTGGTCAAAATACCTTAAGGATGAAGCACCACAGCAGTTCAATCACCCTGCCAAAACAGCCCTGTTAAGAACAGTCGGTTTTGAGTGCCTGTCTCTTTAAATGCAAACCACAAATCATCTTATTAAAATTATTAAAAAGTTGGTTTTGCATAATATGTCCCAAAAAACAACTCTCTTCTAAACTGTAATAATACCTATTAACTATATAATAATAATAATAATTATATAATCATGAGAAATAAATAAATGCGATTAAGCGATCTCTAGCGCTATAGACGCGTTTGTAGCATCACACGTGATCTTATTCAGTGGTGGAAAACCCTGGATTAAACCATTTAATTAACATACTGTAACCATGTGTGTGTGTGTGTGTGTGTGTGTTTTCTACAAGGAAAAAAAAACATCAACATGCATGAACCTACTGACATGTTCCTCATGATCTGCAGCCTCCTCCGGGACCCTTGCAGCGTTTGTCCTGTATTTTCTATAGTATCTCTGCTCACATACAGCCTTGGGGGGGAGGAAATGCTTCATTGTTCACAGTGATGGCATCAAATCACACACTCATAATTCCCTGCCATGGTTCCGATTGTCTCTGTGATGTTTCCTCGTGCCCCAACAGCACTGTGAGCATTCTCGTCCTCAGGCAGCCACAGCTGCACAGCAGAGCCCGTGTAGTGCAGGACCTCATGTAATGTTATTTCTGTAACCTCGTTACAAATATTCCTGCCAAAATATTTTACAAATATAACACAAACAAGGTTTCTGACTATAGGTGATTTTAATGCAGGCAAAATCAAATGAAATTATCAATTAAGAAAACGAAAATGAATGTCGTGCAACATTTGTGATCTTAACTTTGTTTTAGTCTGTTAACCCTTAGAACACCATTACTCCATTACTATGTTTAAATGTACAATCATAACTTTGAATCAACATCACATAAAAAAACACAAAAACACACCCACCCCCTCCAGGATGCCCATATAACGAGTGGCATTATTCCCACGGCAAACCATGCTCCTGTGGCACAGATCCGTGCTGTGTGAGCACTAAGGGTTAAGAAGTTTGTATTTTCTTCATGTATTATGAAAATCATGTCAAGGGAAGCTTAAGCATAAAAATCTGAGTTTTAACAGGTTGCATTGAGCAGGATTACAATCATTTAAATCTGTTAGGAGCGTTCGATTAGTGTAATCTCATTTGATGCTTCTAAGTGTTTTCAAGCTTATTGTTTAGCATTTAAATAGGAAAGATGGAGAATTTTGCCACTGAAGGCCAAACTATTGAAGTGTATTAGACACTTTAACACAGCAAATATGTTCCTTTAAGTCTGTGTGTTTACATACTCTGTACCTGGGGTTTACAATGCCCTACAATTAAGTAATTAAGTATTAATTAATTTACGACGGAAGTCTGTAGATTTTGTCTGAGCATTGCCTGCTCAGATGGATCATCGGTTGACCATAAAATGGATGTTTAGGTTAGGCATTGTTCCTGGCATTTGTCCTTTGATGTGCTCCCTAGGGGAGACTGGAGGTTGAATGGCTAACCAAAGGCATAGGATTATGGTAGGAGGAGGAGCGGGTAACCTTTATTAAGTGTGGTTTTGCTCAGGGAAAGTTAGAGCTTTTTTGGGAATCTGGCCAATGCTCTCCCAGGTGATCTGCAGCGCCTGGAATTGACACTTGACTTGTAACAGAATAAAGATCTCTTTGTTTGGTGTCAAGTCTTGTGTCACAGAGTCTCATTCTACATCATCATCTTATCACCTGGTGTTCTGAAGAAGAAGGAAGCCTGACTAAAAACAACATTATTCTGCATTTTGAATAATACAAATAGTGTGTGAAAAGAGAAGTTTCACTTTAACGCCTGAGTTTATGTAATCAGATCGATTACAAACAATCAAACATTTGTGCTGCTTTTCCTTTTTAAAAAAGTGACAGCTGTCTGTAAAAAGCTGCTGCTGATTTATCTGCTGATTGATTTTCTAGTGAACTACTAAATGTTTGTTGTGAGTAGGAGCACACGTGTGAAAAGCATGACAAACACATTAGTTGATGTGGCATGTGAACATGTGGCGTGTGTCGCTGTTGCATGGCGTGTCTGCTGCATCTTTCTTGCTCTTGCGTCTCCCCACACCACTGACATTGGCTGATATTGACTTTAAAATGTATTATGGAATATTTTCAAACATGCCGAGATCCCGATATGGCTAATGAATAAAAGTAGGCTGTATTAGCTGCTAGCTCCTTGACTGCTATTCATGCACCCCGTCCAACTATTATTTTTTTGTTTATTTTTCCACAATAAAGAAAATGTATATTTAACTCTGCTGCAACATGATTATGAAAATTATTAATAAGTAAATTTCACTACAGCAGAGACTAAATGACCACACAGTTGGGCGCAGGGAATAACAATTTCAGCCTAAACACTCCTGATATATCGGCAACAATGCCAGTGTCGTGCATAATTGTACACATGTAGCCGCTATAATTGATTTAAAAAATATTAAATTTATGTTTTTTTATATATTCAGATTCAGTCTAGACACTAAAACTACTGTGAAGGTAGTGTGTGTTCCTTGAATGCAGAGGTGTCAAACTCATTGTAAGTCAGGGCCACATACAGAACAGTCTGAGCTCAAGTGGGCCGAACGAGTAAAATAATAGCGTAATAACGTATAAACAACAAGAACTCCAATGTTTTCCCTTTGTTTTGCATTTAATGAATGTTTTCACAAAACATAATGTGAAAAACCTGAAAATGTTATGCTGTGTGCATTACAACTTACATTACAGTGGATCTACAAAGTAGGTCTCTGGAATTAAAAGTTCCAAATATGATTATTACTTGACTACACATCTATGTAGTATTCCTGAAACTAAAGTGGGAGCTACTAAAAATGCGACCCCAAAAGCAGGAATTATTATGTATAACTACATAATTGCAGTTGATTATCTTCAATGTAGTGTCGACTTTCCTGCTCTACTTCTGGACAGTGGTCTGGGAAGCGCAGGGGAGATTTTACCTCCAGGGCTGGAGCTGTGGCTGCTCCAGGTTACTCTCTCCACTCTCTTTACCTCCTCAGGTGCTTGCTCCTCTCTTTTACCCCCTCAATACTCTCTCAATTTTACTGTCCTGCAAGTCATCTTGCAGGTAACATTATTCAGGGGGGGTCATTTCATCAGTTGCTCTGTGGTTCAGGGGTCAACACTGATTCAGAACCATCTCTCATTCTCTCACATCATATGCTTTCACACGTCTTCCTCATATGCACACGCCATAAAGCATGCACAGACACACCCTCTATACCTATATGAGAGCATGAATGCCTATATGCAATGGTAATGCATGGGTGTGATTTTCATTATAACTTAACTGAAGACATCTCCTGGGACTCCATTATAATATTAGTTATAGCCAGTGAGGGCAGATTGTTTTAATGCATTTGATCAGATTAATCACACGTGGAAATGTATTATCTTCAAATGTCCTAAATCTCGTTAATTTGGGGCTGCAGCAATCAGCCACTTAAAAGAGTACAGAAACATAATCATTGGAAGCAGTGAAAGAACAATAAATAGCAAGCGATTGCCATTGTGGACTTTTTCAGCCTTGTGGGTTAAAGTCCAGCTTCTCTCAGACATGTCCTCTTTAATCTTAGGCAAAACAAGCTAGAAATATCTTAAAATATCGAAAACAATAAAGAATTTACTTGCAGCTGATTCTTTTTTTATTAATTGAGCAATTATTGCATTTTATGTAGTTTGCTCTCAGAATCTTGATGAATGCTGCTGAATCAGTAAAACCTTTCATCTGAAAGTATTTTTTGATAACCTGTTTCATGTATGTAATATTTAGTTAGTACATTATTATAGAGACAATACGTGTTCAATAACTACATTAACCTTTAGAACACAACCTATAGGCAATCTGATGAATATTGTTGTCCATTTTCACCAACTATATAAACACACCTGAGCAAAAAGTACTCAAAATGTTTTGAATCGGATTGAATTTGTGAAATTTGGAACTATGTAATATGACTAATTTGTTAATTCTGCACAATTGTCGCTACTTTATATCACTACTAAAAACGCAAATCATAACTTTGACTCAATAACATAAAAAGATGCAAATAACAAATTTGAGTCGTGTATTATTCCCATGGCAGTTTACCATGGGTGCACCTGCGGCACAGATTCATAGGTGAGCACTAAGGTTTGAGGATTTTGTTTTTGTATTTAAATTATCAGACAAAGGTAAAAAAGAAAATTGGCTAAATATATGGACAAACACATCTCTGTCAGTTAACAGCTGTTGGCTGCCCTGATTTGTAAATATCTACATAAATTGTGTAGAGAGACCCATATTGCTCAACCTCTAAATTCCACTCTACCTGGCTGTGTGGATTAGGATTGTAAAATAAATGTAATGGCTCAATGTTCAAATAGTTGTTGCTTTCTTTTTGTGGAATACAGACATGTTACTTATTGAAACATACACCTGTGAAAAATGTCCTGACCTGGACTGCAGAGGTCTGTGTTTATAAAATACTGATTAGCTGTGAATCAAAAGAATACTTGCACCTTTCCACCATGTGAAGAAAGGTACACTGGAATCTCTCAAGGAGATTAATTTACTGCTGTTTTTGCATTTGGAAATCTCTGTCATTGTCAGAGTGGCCTTTCAACAGGGCATTTTATCACCAGTGCCATTCTCTGGCTGCTTCTCTTTCCTCCACAAACATTCTGCTTCAAATCAATGCAAGCAATCTGGCCCGCTGATATTTTGTATTGACCTTTTAACAAGAGATTCATCACAGATCACTTTCCTCTGCCCTGCATCACCCAAGGGACGGCTGTGTAATACTGGCGAGTACTGTGCTAACAGCCACTGTAATCATACTTCATACCCTGATTATGCAGCGTGTTTAGCCTTTATCAAATGAAAACCACTTGGTCACTGTAAATGATACTGACATTTTTACAGTTATTCAGTAATGAGACCAGCACATGGAAAACTAGAGCTAGAACAAGCTACATTTCCTTGAGTCCGCTATATCACACATTTCTGCTTCTTTGTGTCGTCTCAGAGTAGTTGAAGAAATTAAATATCTTGGCATCTAATCTGAAGAACTTGCTTGGTAGTTACAGCGTGAGTGGGAAGTTTTGTTTTTGTTTTACTCGAAATAATCACGGAGGGTTGTTGCTTTATTGCCTCCTCTGTGTGGGTGCAGAGAAGAAGCTGATTATACAAGAGCCTTTTTGTCACACTTAGTCAAGAGCTTATGAACTTGATGCGCGAGTCATTCCTTCAACATGGGTTGTAGTTTCTCACAAACCCGAACACAGGGCGCTAACACAAAAAACAGCCTTTGTTCAGGCTACAGGGCTGAGATCCCATCACAGCGTGAACCAGTTCTATCACCAGTCTGACGGATCAGATTATATAGTGTTGCAGTCACAGTTTAATTTGTATTACAACATGGTTTTACCCTGATAAAATATGTGTGGATCGCAGTTGAAGCCAACTGTATCTTCTTGCAAGCTCACATAGAGTGGTCCTGTTGCACATATATGTTAGTTATGGAGGTCTACTTACATACATTAACTTGTTTTTATGGTCAAATACCTCCTAGTTGTTGTTAACGAGCCGATAGAAATCTCTCTTTTCTAATGCTGTCCTCAGCCACGATATTTCAGACTGAACTCTCACACCCAGAAGACAGAGTGTGTTGTGATTGGCCAGCCAGCATAGAGCCTTCCCAACTGTCTTGTGATTGGCCAGTACCCGGAAGTGACATAATCAGCACACCCGCTCTCAGAAGCGCAGCTCCCCTTGTTTACTTAGACGACAGTTTGTGCCATCTGAAAAAAATCCAACTGTTTCTGAAAGCCAAGAAGCTGCGCATTAAAGCCAACATTTATGGTTATTGCGATAATTTTACTCGCACTGTTGCATGAAGCCAGAGAATTAGCATGTTTGTCGCCTATGGAAGCAAATTTGCGCCATTATCCAAATGAAAATGCATTAACAGAAATGCTTTTTCATTTTCAAAATGGAGCTGCACTTTGTGACTCATAAATTAAATGAATAATCAATATTTCAAAATAAATTTTCATTTTCAAATTCAAGACTGCTCATTCTGTGACTTAATTAAAATGATAAAGAAAATGACATTTAAGATTTAATTTTCAAAACATCCTCTAGCAAAAAGGTAACACAATTCAATTTGAAATGTCAAATTTGAAAATTAAAATGTATTAACAGAAATACTTTTTCATTTTCAAAATGTAGCTGCATTTTTTGACTCATAAATAAAATTAATAATCAATATTCCAAACTGCATTTTCATTTTCAACTTCTAGACTGCTCATTCTGTGCCTTAATTCAAAGACAAAGCAAACAGAGAAATGCTTTTTCGTTTTCATGTTTGCCTGCAAAAAGTGTCTCATAATTCAAATGAGTTCGCAATGCTGAGCGGCGCAGGATAGTGACGTCACTGGCCACGCCCCTTCTTCTGGCTCTGCTACACACTCACACAAACGAGTAGAGGACCATAGCGGACCAGAGTTCTCTGTTAAATATAGAAATGTCAGACATTTCCCTGGTAATTGTCGGAGATTAACCCACATTTTTAGGATTGTTAAAGTAGTTTTTTCACTGATCTACAGTTCAGCATTATTGTTTGGCTTGATACTTGTGTCGGAGTTCTCAGGAGCACAGACTGTGACTGGCGATGTCATATAGAACCTGTTCAGCACCATAGATATGGAAAGGGTAGATGTGTCGTCCGCGCTGCTGGCCAATACTGTCGTGGGACACTCCGCCGTAAGACATCTATATATATATATATCTAACACTATGCTCAGCATGATTGTAAGAACAATGGGAGTGGTCAGTGACGTCACTATCCTGCGTATTGCGAACTCATTGCGACACTTTTTGCAGGCGAACATGAAAACGAAAAAGCATTTCTCTGTTTGCTTTGTCTTTTAATTAAGGCACAGAATAAGCAGTCTAGAAGTTGAAAATGAAAATGCAGTTTGGAATATTGATTATTAATTTTATTTATGAGTCACAAAATGCAGCTCCATTTTGAAAATGAAAAAGCATTTCTGTTAATGCATTTTAATTTGGATAATGGCACTAATTTGCTTCCATAGTCGCCAGAGGAGAGAGTTGGAAAAACACTTGTACATAGTACACTGCTTTTCTTGAATATGTTTGTTTGAAATTCTAATTTTACATGCAAAATCCTTTGTTTCTAAATAAAACTGTTATATATATTTTATGTATACCTGGGCCTTTAGGGAACAGGTATTTTTTCCTTGGACAAAGTGCACCCAGCGAACATCACATCACTGTCACTTTCGCCACATTACACTTCTCAGTGCAGTGCCAAAGAATTTGTACAAACCCAACAGAACTGCGTAATACAGTTACATCCACCCTTGTGATAAATTTACCTGCGGCCGACAGTTCACTGTGTGAAATATGGCTGTCCCACACTGACTAAATACATTATAAAAGTGTCAACGGTGCATGTAGTGCCTTTGTTTTCCATGACAGTTCAGGTGTTTATTGTCTTGTTGACTCCGGGTCAGCACACAGTGTCTAATCTTTGCATGCACACATGAGCTCATCATACACTGTACACTGTTATCAGGATTCTACAAGATGGTGTCATGTTTGTCATCTCGTATGTACATGACATAATCAGATTAGTGACAGTCTGGCTGGCTATGAATGTGTGTGTGGGAAGAGAGTAGTTGTAATTCTGGAAGAAAAAAAAACACATTAGATTTTGCCAAACTAATCCACAAAGACCAATGATCCGAAAATGAACGATTTCAATTTGAACTGAGTTTTCAATTGGGTTTCAGGAAAATTGTAATTTCTGGCTTCAGCTCATCATTAGGGAGACGGGCAACAGACTATTAAAATACTGTGATGGGATTTGCATTGTGAATATTAATATAGTGAAGTCACCTGTGTCAGAAGAATAATATAAAGGCATGTAGAGCCGAAGGAATGGTGACACATGAAGAGTTTTGGTAAGTAATAGGAACAGAGATAATGGAGACAGTCTGGAGCATCGAAACATGAACAATAATGAAGATTAATTTGGAGAAGCATATACTGAAGGTGAAGCAGAGACAGAGGAATTAGATGAAAACAGATGAGTGTGTGGGGAGGATGGAGAATGTAGGAGTCGGGTGATGAAGAGGACGGTGTTCAGTACACACAGGTGGTTTCATGAATTGCTCATGTTATTTTTGTTGGATTATATAAATGTATATATATATATATATATATATATATATATATATATATATATATATATATATATATATATATATATATATGAGGCCTACAATTACATACATTATAATTACAGCCTAAAGCAGGAGACAGTTACCCTCTAAAAACGCATCCATGCAAGTAGCCTATATTTATTAATTAGAAATGCAACAACATAGACTAGGTGCCACCAAAACACATTCATTTTAAATAACACACGTGTAAACTGTGTTATTTAGTTTACACAACAGTTAACACAATTGTAAACTGTGTTATTTAGGCCAATTAAAAGATGACTAGTCTACCGTCAGCACTACCAGCGCAGCTGCAGCTGAGGATTCCACTGAAAATTAAATATATACCGTAATTTCTGGACTATTTAGCGCACCTGAATATAAGCCCCCACACTAAAACCACTGAAGTCGTCTTCTTCAGCTGCCGGACCCGAACAACCCCAGAACGACTCCGTCAGTCACAGTCTCTCCCTCGCCGTCGATCCCACCGCCACCCTCGTCCTGAGGCGAATCTGTGCGTGTGCAGTTCTCTTCATTACGCAGAAACCCGCCGGTGAACGCGGACCACACTGCCCCACACTGTCCGGATTCACGGGCAGACCCGAGCAAAAGCCGCTCCTAGCATGCGGCCAGCCCCAGTGAATGACTTCTCGCCGCTGGTCATCCAAGCCGTGTGAAAAAAAGTAGTGGTAAGTGGTAAGTCCGGAAATTACGGTAGCCTATATATTTTAAAATTAGATGAAATAAAAAAAAAAGATTTTTTTTCCCCTTATCACCCCGCGGGCCGGATAGGATGTACAGTCGGGTCGTAACCCTGGCATCCATGATCTACAGTATATGCAGCAGCATTGCTGGGGCAGAAGGGGGCAACAATTTGAAGGTTAAACACAACATTTTGATCACAAACAACGACATACACTGCTCTGCTAACTTATGATATCTGCCTCAACCATCAAGTGTCACGCCCGCAAACCATTAAGCATTAAAGCGACACATATGTGTTAGTGGTCTTTAAGAATTTTACTGAACGGATAATCGTGATTCTTCTCTTATTTAGTGTTTTGCTGAAGGTGGGTAGAGAGCATTTTATAATAAAGTAGAAATATATGCAGGATTTGAAGCCTAATTTAACAGCTTCAGAGTCATTGTGATGGTTGGATGTCTTGTTGTGGGGAGACTGGGGGCTGCCTCCACTCATCCTACCTTCTGTTAGCAGAAAACCTACCCTGTAAGATCAGAATCCGTAGAATCGGGAGGTCACGCAAAGCCTTGGGTGTCCAAGAAACATCGAGGCAGGGATGGTGTTATTTTAGACGTCCATCATGGCAGAGCAGAGAAGTGACAACCATTGTTGGATGAAGTGAGGAAGAGGAAACAACTGTCTGACCAACCGAGGGGCTACACATGAGTAAACATCGGACACATGAGTAAACATCGGACACATGAGTAAACATCGGACAATTGTCGCTATTCTTTGAATATCGACAATTGAAAAACACAGAACCTTGTAAAATGGATGCCGTTTTCCATGCCGACCAGCATGGACATGGCTCCAAGGCTTGTGTTCACCAGCTCCGTTGAAAACAAATGCACATGACCAGGAGAGGGGAGGGGAGGGCGGAGCATCAGCTGGTGCCGTAAAAATATTAACTGTTAAACTGTAGGGGTAGCTCCATAGAGTTAAAGGCCAAAAAGTGACCAGACTTGCAAAATGCTGCTTGAACAAAGAGGTCTAAAACCTCCCATAGATTTCATTTTTTCCTCACTGTCATCTATGTGTATGTGTGGCTACTGTGTGGCTCATGATGTCCCCTCTGCACATGGAGGTCATCATGGGTGGAGTAGTGAGAGGGTTAGAGATGGGAGGGAGGGAGGCCTCTCCTCCATAACTGATTAATACAGACCCACAGCACCCCACTCTTTCGCAGCCTTTTCTTTCTCTGTCTCCGTCCCTATCATTTATATCTCCCTCCATCACACCCCCCTCTCTCTCTCATCTCTCCATCTCCGAGACAGTCGTTCATCTTCTGCTGTGTGATGCCGTTCCCATTTGTTCTCTCTTGACATGGCCTTTTACCTCAGATCCAATTCCCACCATTTTAATCGAGACAAAATCACATTACGGTGGGCTCCTGTTCCTGGTGGCCCGTCTGTATACTAGTGTGTCTGTTTGTCCGTATGTGTGTGTGTGTGTGTGTGTTCTAGGTATTACTCATGTTGTGGGGGCACAGTCACATTGTGGGGACAAAAAACAATTCCCATAACTTAAATTACTACATTTTAAAGTGAGGATGTGTTGTATGGTTAGGATGTGGTCACGGTTGGGTTAAGGTTAGGTTTAGGCCAGTAGTAGTTATATTTAAGGTTAGAGTAAGTCTCCAGGAAATTAATCCAAATCGATGTAAAGTCCTCTGAAGTGGCGGAAACCAGACTGTGTGTGTGTGTGTGTGTGTGTGTGTGTGTGTGTGTGTGAGTGAGCACCAGCATCTATTTTTATGTACGCAGAGCATACAACTGCTGTCTGGATGTGTCCTTCATTTATCAAATTTGACCTCTTCATGTACATTACACGATAATATAAACTTTTTTAACAATACTATATCATAGGTACAACCAAATCATGAGTAAAATCAGTGTATTATGTGGTGTATTTTTAAAGTATTTTTAAGACTTTTAAGACTTAAGTGTTTTTCACATTTAGGCTACATCCACATTACTCCTTTTTGTTTTAAAATGCATACATTCTTAATACTGGGCGAAGATACTGTTTACCCTGTTCACGAATGTAATTTCGTAAATTATTATTATTATTACCAAAGAAGGAGAGGAGATAGCAGTTTTGTCATTCGTCATACCAAGGGATCTTGGCGTGTTTGCAGATATCCAATAATACATTTCAAAGCTAATTTTGAATGATAAGCTTTGAAATAAAAATACACTTCTACAGATTCTGTAGATTTTAGTATGGAGTGAATCTGGATGTATGTATTTTCTGTCTGCGTTGAATGCAAATATCAAATTTAGCGACTGTTGGGGAAAATAGTACATGTCGCCATTTTATGTTTCTGAGAGATTCAGTAGCTTTGGCTGCATGCTAATATGCAGTTCTGTGCTAATAAATGTTTATATTATCAGATTGGCTTCGATACATGCATGTATTTGCCTCTTCTCATCCCACATCCCCGACTATTCTTTGGCAGACTGAGTGACAGAGACAAGCGGAGAGAGTCTTTTTTGGAAAGAGAATAAAGGGGGAAAAAAGTCAGCGAAAGAGAGAGGGAGGGATAAATGAGTCACAGGAGTAAACGGACAGTTTTCATCCAAATGGAGCACAAATTTCAACCTAATTTCCAGAAAATCTGCAAAAAAAATGCTAAGCATTGAGCGTTGCCTGAGGGAATAGGGTTGGGACATGATGGCATAATGAAAAGGGCAATAGTGAAACCTCAAAAGCTAGAAACAATGTGGAAAACACGATGGAAAAATGGCATTTATGCTTGTTTGCAGAAAGGTTACAGTCTCCTCCTTGCTGTTTTCAACTGTGTCCTTTTATTTCTTTTACTACCTGCTTTATATTTCTGTCTAACTTACTTGTCTAGGTCTGTTTCCATTGTACATTATTGCATTCAGCTTTCATCAATCACAAAAGAAAGAATTAGACTTTTTCAATTTGCATTGTGTCAACACAGTTTTATTTTAATGCACTGACTGAAAATGTGCATTACAAAGGCGAGTGGAAACATTTGATCAGTTTATGCATTGATTCATTCCAATAATTTTAATTAAGTTTATATAAAAAGCCAGGTGAGCTCCACCTTCGTTCAGTATCCATGAGTCATATCATATTTTATATTAATCTGTTAAGCAACAGGATCAGAATTTTTTAATTTTTTTATTTAAAAACCAAGGATTTAACATTATTAACTTGTGGGAGCAAATGTAGTTGCATAAGGTTTAACTGTATGTGTTCAGTGACTCCTGGGTAATGTGTAAGTATGTGTGTGACAGTGAGAGCGATATCGCCCACGCTCATTTGAATACTAATGAACTGTAACAGTGCATTCATTTGTTCCTCATATCTTGTCAAATATGGCTTTACAATTACTGCTTAAAATAGCAGGTTGTAGGCCAGTTGACACTAGTCATATTTCCATATGCTACAGGATGGAAATAACAAAGTATAGTATTACTGTTTTTGGTGAACTTCTACTAACCAGTAGCTCAAGCACAAATTAACAAAAAAACATGAATCAGTAACAATAAAGATATAGTATGTAACATTTCTGTATTAAAGCATCTAAAAAGGATGAGACTAATGATATACTGTATATTGTGTTTAATAGTGCACTTACATTAGCCAAAATGTTTCCAAAACTCACTTTTAATACATAGAAATCTACATTTTTATAAGATATTTAGTTTTTGCTCTTTTGATTGCCCTTTAATGATCTGCTCTAACTTCCAGTGCAAACTCCTAATGAAATGTCAGAGTGAGGAATTAAATATTCAGTACTACTAGATTAGTACTATCTTATAGTAGTATTAGATGTCTTCTGTTTTTCCTTATTGTGTGCATTTTTCACTAATGAATCATGACTACTCATTGCTGGTGGCTCCTAAACCCAATGCACAGGTGATCCAAATGTGACAATAATTGACTATATGCATGGCCTCTTCTTAGTTTTCAATAAGCCAACTCGGCCAGTCAGCCAAAACATGCAGAGATGTTCTACAGTGGGTGTCTTCAGAAGTTACCAAGAGTCCAAATTACAGAATTTAGCAGATGCTGTGTAAAGCTAACTACTAAAACAACTACTAAAAATCTATGTAAAAATGTAGAAAGATATCAAAAGTTTTAATTGCTTACGTTACCTTGAAATATACATATTACAGTACATACAGTTAAACGTGTTATTAACAGCTTTAACACAAACCCAATTTAATGGTGTACATTTTTTATGGCAAGATTAACGTTCATTTTGGCCTAGCAAACTTTGTCGTTTATACATGCTGTTTTCACATTCTGTTGCAACACCTTGTAACGTTAGAAAGACTACAACACCACACCTGATCTAGCTAGACCGGAAACAAAACAACAGGCATGCTGCACACACTTGTTTGGTCTTGCAAGCTGGCCAAAGAGTAGTAGGCTAACGTTACATTTCAGTGGATGCCGAGCGTTGTGCGCTTCTCCAAGCGGGCTCTCCGTGTCCAACACAGCCTGGATCAGTTCTCGACGCACTCCCCACATACAAGGAATGATGTATGCAGTGTTACCAACCAAGCTGGCAGACCCACCAAACTGGAGACCTCCGAAGACTGCAAGCTCCTTTAGCTGGGATTTGGTTGTTAAGGCACAACAACACTTTATACCACAGGACTTTGTCTTCGTTGCAGAACACCACTTAATTTAGAGCGCTGCAGGAAGGTACACAGCCTTTCTTATTATTGTGCGGCTCTCACAATAAGAGGAATAACTCAAAATATGCAGGTTGACATAAATATTCGCCTGGGGCTTGTTAATGTAAACACACAACACACATTACTTCCTGCTTCACCAACGTACCTATCTGGCATCACACGCAACATTAAGTAGTACAAGTACCTCATACACTACAGTATATGCCAATGTTGTTTTCAATACAAAAAAAACCATTTGCACAAATCAAGCCGACTTGGCATTAAAATGAGTGTGAATGTGTGATTAATCACTAGTTAACTATAACATTTATGCAATGAATCGCAATAAAATACTTTAATCGTTTGACAGCACTGATATTTATATATACTTTTATTATAATACTAACTTAATCATCAACTATTTGGATAATCAATTTGATCAGTTTTAGTGTTTTCCCTTTCTCTGCTTGACTTTAGGTTTGGTTTGATTTTGGTTTGTAAACAAATAAGACATTTGAAAACATAACCACTGATCAACATTTACTCGATTGAGACAACACAGCATAATTGTTCATGAAATTAATCATTAGTTGTGGCTCAACAAAGAATCGGATAAACAGATGAATAACATTGTGTTGGTGGTGGGAGAGGAGGTGTCATGACAGTCACCTAAAAAAAGCCTGATGGCCGGAGGAACAAACAACGACCTGGAGTGTTCAGCTAGATGAACCTCCTGCTGGAGCTGGTTCTCTGATTAACCAGGAAACTCTATATATGTGTTTGATATTCTTCATCAAGGCCTTAACCTTCAGCAATGTCCACCTCTCCTCAACATCTTCCCCAGTGTCCAGGCTCAGTTTACATAGTAACGAGCAAGCCCTCTTAACGAGCTGTCCAAACTTTTTTTGTGTCCTTGTCCTTCAAGCTGCTTCCCTAGCACAATGCGGCAAGGAAGATGGCACTCACAACCACCGACGGCGTAATGAAGGTATACAATATTTATTAGTGGTGGCTTTATGCAGAGCTTATCATCAGGAGTATGTCTATACTTGCTTCAAAAAATGAGGAGTCAGAGGATTTTAGTGGTCAAAGTTAACTCTGCTCTGAACTCTTATAGGAGCTACTTTCCTTGTGTCATGTTTGTTTTTGTGTTGTAGGTGTGTGCAAAGTGTATATAAACTACAAATATTTAAAGAGCAATGGGAAGAGTTTGTTTTGTTGGTTTTTTGAACATGCTGATGATGCAGTCTGGCTGGGGCCACATTCGGTAAGGCTTTTGACAAATAGTTTTGCCAAAGCACAAAAAAGGCAGCTTTTTGTGCTCATAAAAGCGAGCAAAAGCAATACAGTGTCAACCACTTGTAGTTTATCTGTTAGGTTTATTTTGCTTGCCTAAATTAACAGCATTAACGAGCATCTTTTGACTTGAAAAAGAAAATTGAAAGCAGCAAGACAAAAATATTGTGAGACCAATGTATTTCTCCTTGTGCTATTAATGATTTCTGGTCACTGCCACTCTCATAATATGTGCAGTTGTGCGTGTGGCAATAATCAAATCTGATAGACCAATACATCAGCCAATAATTGCTTATTGCAGACACATTAATTTACAACAATATCAAACTGTGGGGCAGCTTATAGCAAAATGTTCCAGCATAAAGAAACTGTCAGTATGTATCTGCAACTTCTGCCATAGAGGTTATGTTTTCTGTGCCAGTTTTCCGTTTAGCTGTTAAAAAGGATTAACCCAAAACTGCAAAATGCATTTCCAAGATTTGGTCAGGAAGTTAAACATAAGGCTTCAAAAATCTACTGTCTTGCTACAAAAAAAAGAGAAAATGTCTCAGGAAGGTCACACGTGCTGTTTTTGTAAACAAATACAGGAAACAAGAGCATGCACATCAACACTAAAGCTCCGCTGGGTCCTTTTTAAGTAGACACAGTGAATAGAGAGCGGAGAAATAATGCAGAGCCGCAAAAGCATCTTTTATTTTTATGTTACCTCTGGCTCGTTATTAAAACATTGCAGTTCTTTTGTTTGCATGACATAGTTCTATTCTCTCTGTGAGGACATTGGGAGATACAGGGACATGAATGAGCATTCTCACGTTGTTGTTAGCTGAGCTGTGATGACTTACAAAAAGGATGTAATAGTCCATCCGTCCGAGGCCTGGAGACTCTGCAGGGTGTAATGCACAGATTAATCACACAGCTGAAGAAGGGGCAGATAATAGTGGGGAGAATTGAGTGTCCTCCCTTCGTGCAGAGTTGTAACAGGCCTGAGAAGATGCAGTGTTTTCCTATTCCTATATTAGAGAATAGTGTCTTGACGCTAGAATCCACGACAGAAGTGGAAGTCAAATAAGTACAGATTGAACGGATGTGCTCTTGTTGTGATTAGTCTCATCCCGATCAGCAAGATGAGACTACAACACTCCTCCTGCCTCTTTGCTTGTTTAAACAATAGATAATATCTTTTCACTGGATGAAGTGGAGGCAGAGGGAACGATGAATAGCATGATGATGATGATGATGATGATGATGATGAATAGCATGAATAGAAGTGTGCTCCTGGTTTTTTTCTTGTTGCACCGTAGATGTCTGTAGCACACCCTCTCTGAGTTGATACCATTGATAACATCTGCATATTAGAAGAAATTAGAACGATGCATGACACAGACGGAGAAAATGAGAGTCCTCTTCTTGTGCGTGTTGTCGTGTCCTCAAGCCGAAGTAGTCTCTCCAGCTTTGGCTGCAAACCTTTTGTAATTGGATGAAAGCTTTGAGCATTAAATCCAGATAAGTGCTGGTTATGTAAGATTAATTTACCGATACAGCTTTTCAAGAAATATTGAAATGAAGAACAAGGGGACAGTGCCTCAGAAATGACCACATTTAATTTGCCCTCCTCCAAGTAGCTCCTATAAGTTCTGCAGCCTGAAATCAATTCTCATTGTGTGATGAACAGTTGAGGAGTTGGTGATTGCCTTAAAAAATCGGGTTTGGAAATGGATGAGACATTTACTCTTACAACACGACTTGAAAGAAATGTAGGAAATCAGGACGACGGAGAGAAATTTGATAAATAAATACACACAGGTTGTAGAGTAAAATAGTATCATAATAAATGTATTAGTCTTCCATAGCCCATCAGTAAATCCTAAAAGTTGACACATTTATTGAATTCCTAAGGTCAATTTCAGTTAACCCTCCAATTCCGGAAGAATATTGTGTTTTCATCTTATTGCCTGAAAGACCTCACAATATACAAAAAAAATGGCCAAGCACCAGTTTAATTGAATCTTGACCAGTTTATTTATCATAGTCACACTTTCACTGTTATCAGCCCTAGATAATGAATAGGTAAGACGGTATATTATCCTCGTCCAACAGATGGAAAACATTCCCATAAACACATGCACATCGTGCTTTATTTGTCTTTTACAGTTCACGTTAACCACTGATGTCGATACATTTTAAAGCCAATATCAGCCGATATTGTGTTGATAATATTGCGCATCCCTGGCTCCAGTGTTTCATAGTCATAAAAAAGGTATATGACATGTAGTGATAATGTTTAGTTCTTTCTGTCAATATGAGCAGTTGAAATACACCAGTCACATTAGACCTTGAACACTGAAATACGGTTTCAGTAACACTGGAGAAAAGTTAACTTAAAATGTTTTATTTTTTCTACAGCACTTGTCTGCAGAACATAACACTGTATGTGCTTGTGAATGTGGAGGTGTGTGAACATGGTAAAGTGGCTCTGTGACTGTAGAGTTGAGTATGAGTGCGTGTGTATGAGAGGAAGAGGTGACAGACAATGAGAGAGAAAGCTTTTGAAGAGTATGCTTAACAGACTCACACTTTGTGTGTCCTTCATCTCTGTCGAGTTTAGCGATGACCATATTTTGTGTGAATGCTGCTTGGTCTTCGGCCACTGTATATTTACAGGTTGTACTAAACTTGTGAAATTGGTTTCCTGGAGAATTACTGTATTAAAGATTGGTAACTTTTAATAACAAAACGAAAATATCTTACCTTGTAGCTTAGGTGACATATTTTAAAGGTGAAGTAAGTAGTTTATAGTGACATCTAGAGGAGAGGCTGAAATTTACAACGAACTGCTCCTCTGCTCACCCCCTCCATTCCCTGAGCGCTACGGTATCCTCAGCCGGTCAAATGTCGTCCTCGTCATCTTTCTCCCTGTCAGCAGATGAGGTTCTAGTATTTATTCAGATGTAGGAGAAGAAGTGTGTCTTTTGTATATCGCTGTAAAATACGTGTGGTCCTCCATTCTAAACATGTAAAAAGATCCGCTCTCAGCCTCGTCTCAGCACTCTCTCCAGCTGACCAGTACTTTTCCACTCTGTTTATACCTCAGACTTCCGCTACAAGTAAAACTACGCTTGATTTGTTCTCTCGGGTTTGTCCTTACAGGCTCCCGTAGAAACATGGCGTCTCGCTGCTAACAGTGGCTATGCAACAGCGGCCCATGACCATGTTATTTTACATGACTATTTGAAACACTATGAAAATGAAACAAAAACTATTATACAGCGACTAGACAATGCAGGAGCACATAATATGTATAAAAAAGTGGATTTTGTGTCATATAAACCCATACTACGCAGTGTCCCTTTAAAGATTATACCTGTAAAGGGCTAGTGTAAATAGTAACATGCAGTATTCTCATTGCCAAAAACTGTTTTGTGCTCCTACTGTTTCTGAGGGGATGCATATAGGTCTGTTTCCTGCTGGGATGATAATACATTCTGGAATAATAGTGCCATCATGAACCCACCAAATATGAGCTGCGTGTATTGACCTTTAGAGGAGCTGGCAGGTGCATTTTTTAAGCTACCGCTTTAGCATTTTTTTCACCGCTAAGCTAAGCATCCTCCTGGCTCTAGCTTTATGCTGAATACAGACAACAGAGTTTCTCATTTAAAGGTTCAGTAAGCAGATTTTTTTTGGTGTTATTTATCAATAATTCAGTAATAGCCTTTCAGCATAACATAAATCTATTGATCTGGGAGGGAACTTGATTTCTGCTGCACCGTCTCTCGGTTCAACAGCCTAGAATGAATCTGTCCTGAAATGGGAGACTTTGACACCACATCATGCAGTAGGTAGAGCTCAACTAACATCTGTTTTGATCGCCGGCTTGTCATGAATTATTGGAATGTTTAATTGATTAACCAGAAAAACCTGTTGTAGTTCAAAATACACTAAGAACCCATCAGACTGTTTGAAGTAATTATTGAGTTGTTCAGCAGAGGACACTGAACATTTTGCTCACCTGAATAAGACAACGGTCTATTGTTTTCTGTAAACAATGAAGAACGCAAACAATATAAAGTGTCCTCCTGAGCAGACAATCACAAGACAAAAAACATCTGGAAATCAGTATGTGGAAGTGTTTATGGTTTGACCTCATAGCTGGCAAATTCAGAATACTTGAAACTCAACAATCGACTCCTGTATACTGCTGCTTTATGTGTTTTTGGTTCAAAACATCCCATAAGGCATTTAGTATGTCAACACATGTACAGTAAAAGATAATTAAAACAAAGCTCAATACAATGAGAAGTAAGAGAGTAAAACGACTGTGTAATTTAGGTGAACTGAGCCCTCTCAAGGTTAGCATCAGGTGTGTGCAGACCAGGGGTCACGGTAACCAAATATTTTCCCTCATTGACTGTTTTTTTAAAACGGCGACAGAAAAATCTGAGGGTCCATCCGTCATTTTGACAGATTGCAATTCACACCCCTGACCACTTGGTAGCCAAGAGCATATTGCAGTAATTGGCTCTTGTAGAGGAAGAAAAGTAGAAAAGAAGAAAAATGTCACGGCAGTTGAGTGTCAGAAGTTTCTTTAAAAAGCCCAATAACGATGTTGATAAAAGAGGTGAAAAAAGAGGGATAGATGCAGTTGAAGTTGAAGGACAAACTCAGCCCTTGACCTCGGCGGAGCGAGGAAGCGGCAGCAAGGAGGTGAGGCGGGAGCAGAGTTCAGTGGAAGCGGGAGTTCTCCTGGCTGAGGACGGAGGATGGAAAAATCCGGGTGATGCTGACAGCACCACTAAAGAGCTATAGACAGGAGGCTTTGGAGCGCGTCTGTGACCCGCTCATATTTCACTATTCATTGTTCATATGTAGCTACTGGGGCCACAGTCAGATCTTTTTGTTACTGCGGAGAAAAAGTTACATATTCTTCATATTCTGCTTCTTGTGTGTATCCACGCTGTGGATTATTTGTTCAGCTTTTTTGGACTGAATATTAATTAAAAATGAATTAATATTAAATGCAATTGAATATTTATTAACATTTAAAAAATTAAAGTGACCGGTAAAAATAGCTTATGACAGGATTTTTATGACCCTGTCAGTCAAAATGACAGACAACAAAAAAGTCTAGCGCAACCTCTGGTGCAGAGTGTATTTGAAACCTTACTGTCCACAAACTAGGTTTGTAATGTGTGAGTACATGCTCAAATGTGTTTTGCCTCTTGAGGAGCTTTTCTGGCGTAAACACTGATCTTGTCAGTACCAGTATTCCTCAAGAAGACCAAAACCTAGTCCCAATGAGGCAGAACCTAATTTCTGAGCAACTGGTTAAGATCAGGGCTAATATTTAAATTGTGGTTAGGTCGGGTTTGTGTTAGAGATGAACTGGTTATGGATAAGCCTTTGTTGTGGTTGTGCTGTCCAAATGAATGGAAGTGAACAAGAGTCCTGAAAAGAATAGCTGCACAAATGTGTGTGTGTGTGTTCGTGTATAACGGCCCTCCCACGAGGTGGCAATGAGAGCTGTGATGCACTTTCAACTGGTGCAAACTCCATTACCCACGTTCCTGCTTCTCTGTCACTGTCAGAAGCCCCACCAGCACCCATACTGAGCGTGTGCATCAAACATACTCATGCAAACACATGGTCAGTCGACATATCTGTTGGCTACACATTCACAATAGGAGATACAA
The DNA here is from genome assembly GCF_963457635.1 of Microchirus variegatus. Taxonomy (NCBI): domain Eukaryota; kingdom Metazoa; phylum Chordata; class Actinopteri; order Pleuronectiformes; family Soleidae; genus Microchirus; species Microchirus variegatus. The sequence goes on from NC_139814.1 coordinate 9,192,866, forward strand.
TGACTAGTCGGATGTTTATACACCAGGGTAGAAAATGAACCCTTTTTAACATCACCTCTTTTTTGCCCCTGTGAAATATGTTTCAAGGGTATCAAATATTGGGGAGCGAGTTGTGTCTACTACAGATGCCGAGCTGGCCATTTTCAACCTGGGCTTTGGAAAAGTTAAATATCTTTTTTAAAGGGGCATAAAAAGTCCCTGTCATACAATTTTTTTTTTTAGAGCAATTTCCGATATTTTCATTTCATTTCATTTTCATTTCCAGGATGGCTGACCATAATGGCAGCACAAGCCTGCAGCGCTTCCCTAAATGAATGAACAGGAAACTCCCTCAGTTTTAAAATCCAAAATTATGATTATTATTTATTTTTGAATTACTTTATAGGCCTTATTTGCTACAAAGATGAACGTGTATGTAAAAAAAAATATCTAGAGGATTATCTGACGAGACGGAGTGGGTCAGATATACTTTTTTGTTAAGGCTTTATTTAGTGATCTTAATTAAAAAATATTCTTCTTATGGTCTGATATTAATTGTGCCAGGAGATCACTTAACAGTAGTGGATTTTACTCATTTCCCCATATGTACACTACCGTTCAAAAGTTTGGGGTCACTGAGAAATTTCCTTATTTTTTCAATGAATATAACAATAAATCAGAAATACACTCTTTATGTTGTTAATGTGGTAAACGACTATTCTAGCTGCAAACATCTTGTTTTTAAAGGAATACATAGGTACATAGGTGTATAGAGGCCCAGTGTTCTAATGGTACATTGTGTTTGCTAATCGCGTTAGAAGGCTATTGGATGATTAGAAAACTCTTGAAAACCCTTGTGCAATGATGTTAGCACAGCTGAAAAGTGTTTTGCTGGTTCTTTGGCGAAAGCAAAGTTTGAAGGCCAAAATTATTATTTTAAATACAAAATAATTATTTCTAATCTTGTCAATGTCTTGACTGAATTTTCTATTCATTTTGCAACTCTTTTGATGAATAAAAGTGTGAGTTTTGATAATGGAAAACAAAAATGCCTCCTGTTATTTTGTACAGGGGAAATTGAGAATATGCTCTTTTGGTATGCTTTAATCATTTAATTTCACTTAATACACAATTTCCCAGTAATTAGTACCAATTTATGCAGCTCTTTAAGAAACTTATTGGATTGAATCAATTATGAAATAAGGAGATCCATAACTATTACTTAGTTCCCCTTCAAAGAAATGTTAACTATATCCCCTCACATGCATTCTTTTCATTGTGAGTGTTTAAGTTGAAATACAGTTTTGTGCTGTACTTTGTACGATGACATAAAACAAAAGAAAAGATAAAAAAAACAAAAACGACATCACATCAAATTGTGCCATTTAAAGCTTGACCTTTGTTGCAGATCTGTCCATTGTGGTTGTGACATTACTGAAGGAAGTCAATTGTTTTTAAATCCACCGGGAATCTGAAAAAGTCAAGTATAAAATTCATGTCGTTGGGATACTGACTGTTGGATGTGTTCAGGTATTTAATTGTTTCTCAATGTCCATGTTTTGACCAAAAGTACCCAGAACTTTTAGTCTCAGGAAGGTTTTTTTTTTTTCAAGTGTAACCCCAGTCCCATGTAGCTGGTAAATATTGACTGAGATATAATTAGGGTGTTGTAGTACAGTGGGGCGGGGCCTGAGTTCGTCTGAAGATGGTGCTATACCTGTGATAACTGTGGGTGATGTAAAAAACTTGACAGTGTCACTAATCACTTTTAAGAAGTAAACACAAAATTTGATACTTCACCTTTCTTATGTTAACTCCCGAATTCCCATGCACCCTCCAGGACCCTGCCGAGAGTATAGAGCTGATCCACCGTTCCACGACCAGGATGAAAACCACACTGTTCCTCCTGGATCCGAGGTTCGACTATCCAACGGACTCTCCTCTCCAGGACCCCCGAAAAGAGCTTACCCGGGAGGCTGAGTGAGGAGTGTGATACCCCAGTAGTTGGCACACACCCTCCCCCTTTTTAAAAAGAGGGACCACCACCCCGGTCTGCCAATCCAGAGGCACTGTCCCCGATGTACAGGGTGGGTACTTTGAACAGTTGTTCGGTGCATAGGCACAAACAACAGTCAGTTCCTGTCCCCACACCTGAAGGTGGAGGGAGGATACCCTCTCATCTACCGGGGTGAACCCCAATGTACAGGCCTCAAGCTGGGGGGTATGCCCACACTCGCTCGGCGCCTCTCACCAGGGGCAACTCCAGAGTGGAAGAAAGTCCAGCCCCTCTCGAGGAGACTAGTTCCAGAGCCCAAACTGTGCGTCGAGGTGAGTTTAACTATATCTATTCTGAACCTCTCAACCTCGCACACCAGCTCAGGCTCCTTACCTGTCAGAGAGGTGACGTTCCACTTCCGCAAAGCCAGCTTCTGCAGCCGAGGGTCAGCCCGCCAGGGTCTTCGCCTTCAGCTACCACCCAACTCACACCCTACCTCTATGGCCCCTCCCACAGGTGGTTAGTTCATGGGAAGGGGGACACACGTTGCCTCTTCGGGCAATGCCCGGCCGCGCCCCATGGGTGCCACCAGACACTCGCCATTGTGCCCCTCCCCCAGGCCTGGCTCCAGAGGGGGGCCCCGCTCTCTTCATAGGAGGTCTTTGAACCGCTCTTTGTCCGGTCCCTCACCTAGGATCTGTTTGTCTTGGGTGACCTTACCAGGGGCATAATATAATATATAAAAATATAATGCATTATTATTATTATTATTATAAAGCCCCCAACAACTGAGCTCCTATCATTGGGACACGCAAACCCCTCCACCACGTTAAGGTGGCGGCTCCTTGGAGGGGAGAATGAAAATTAATTTGTGTAATAATTGTTGAAATGAAAAACACTGCTTCCAAATGCAGTGTTTTATTTTTTGAACTTTATTCTCTTATTGTGTGTCTTCCATCTGCTTTCATTTGCAGGTAAATGAGATTTCATATCTGCCATATTCTTTTAAAGCACTTCAGATAAGTATGCGAGTGTGGTGAATTGCATTGAATTAACTGAGTGAAATGAATTAGGGCATGATTCTCATTATGGCAGTGCTCCTGGTTTTCTCTGCCTGTCTCTCTCCCCGGAACTTACTTCCATTTTATATCCGATCCAGTGGTTTTGACTGTATCAGTATCAGATACTGACACTGTATTTAGTGTCTGAATTATTTGGAGGCATCTGTGCCGGGTGCAATGCTATTTAATGGTGAATGCTGGACTGAGCGTGGCAGGTTGGGAAAATAGGAGAGACAGGATGGAGAATAGAAAAAAATCTGAGCTGGTTTCAGGAAGTTTAAAGAAATGTGCCAGTCAGGTTTAATGTGGAGCATTGGAGGAGCACACGGTCTCACATGATGTGCGACTGCCAAACAAATAATTGCTGTGTCACATTCAAGACAATATGAAGCGTTGGCACTCATATGGGAGGCAGTTTGCTTGTTACTTTCGAGAGGTGAAGATGATACAGAACCACAGCAAATATGAGTCCTGTAACCTCGCCATTTAAAAGCAAACAAACAAACAAACAAAAAAAAACCTCCTCAGACATTAAATAGCCATCCCAAATTAGCTATTTAGAGTAAATTACTTTCAAAGAACTCATGGCCCTAACATGGCCGCTGAGAGCAGACTTTGAAATGATCATTTATGAGATGATCTCTGCTGCTTTCAAACCTCCCTTTTTACCCTGTTTATGTCACTGCCTAATGCCTATTTGTAATAATGATCGGTGACTTGGTGTGAGCGATTTGTCTGCCTGAACTCTGCGTCTATAAAGCAGCAGCCATCCACATCAGGAAACTCTGACACCTGCTGTGACTGTTGCACACGCACAGGCACACACACACACACACACACACACACATACACACACACATACACACACACACCCATGATTGCATTCAGAAACACATAAAATGCATGTGAACAGAGATAAACTCAAGGTGAATTTATGCATGAATGCACAAAGCGCACTCTGTGTGTGAACAAAGGCATACGCATACACATACACATACACATACACATACACATACACATACACATACACATCAGTGTCCTCGAGGTGTGGTGACATAAACAGATCGGTCCTGGCGAGCACTTAAGGGAGGAGTGGCCATCCATCAGCCTGACCTCGTTGTGGGACAGACACACTTTGTCCTGTGTTTGTTGTACAGGGTGGACGGAGGATCAGGAACACAAATACACACATACTGTAGATGCACAAGGGCGCAGGTTTGGTTCCAGAGGAGGTGCTGCTGATAAAATGAAGTCAGAGCAGCTTAACCAAAATGCTTTTATTTATATTCATATCTATGAAACAAAGAATACTTTGTGTTGGAACTGTTTTGTGTGCATTTAATATAATGGTTTTATAGTAAAATGTGGGAATAAGCAATTGTTACAGATGTTGTTTTTACAGCAATGATTACAGCTTATTGATTTGTTTTCTTTTCAACAATGGTGGTTCTTTGATTTTAGTGTCTTAAATGTGAATACTTTGAAATAGTTTTTAGCTTTTCTGACCATGAAACTAATATTTTGGTTTGTGGACAGACAAAATGAAGGGTGTTGCCATTTTGAGGTTTGGGTAACAGATCTTTCTCCTTTTCTTGAAATTTAATCTACCAAATAAATGATGATCAAAGTGGTGAAGGTAGCTGACTTTTCTTCATATATGAATATAATTTATATGTGATAAGCTGTCACAGTTTAAAATTTTTGTATTATTTTTGTCTGTCTTTATATTATGACTGTATAGACTTCTTTTAGACCAGTCGTCTGTTCAGCGACTCCAGCTGGTCCGGAATGCCGGTGCTCACTCGAGACCACATCACACCTGTGTTGCGCTCTCTCCACTGGCTTCCTGTTCATTTTAGGATTGATTTTACCATGTTGTTGTTGTTTTTTTTTTTGCAACCGGCACCATCTTACTTCTCTGAACTTCTTCTTCTTCACGCTCTATCCCAAGCCCTGAGGTATAATACAGTGATGTGTGGTCAGGGTAGGCAGGATGGACAGTGCCTACCCTAGGCTGTCAGGGAAGATTTGAGGTTGAGTTCATGCAACTCACAAGCCGTTTCGCCATAGCGTTCTATTACATAGCAAAGGCACAGACCTGCTCTGCCTTTCTGTCTCATCGCCGTGTATGTGACTGTTAGCGCATGCGCACTCAGTTTTCCGTATAGTTAAAATGAACGTCAAAAAGCACAATGCTACGCTGCCTATTGATGTAACTGTACTATGTTTGTGCTGCATTTACGTTCGCATTGCTTTCGTGAATTGTCAACACACCGTCACGTCCTTTCGTGGTTTTACGTCCAGTAATTTAGCGGGAGGTGTAATGATGGCTCTACAAGAGAGGCTTAAACATTTCTTAAGGCTGGAATTCGATGAAAACAGCAGCTTTTATCAGAGGGGAGACCCACGACTGAGCTACCGGACCTTCTCCAAATGAAGGGACAGAAAATGATACGTACTTTTCAAGTATAAGAAAAAGGTCAGAGCAACTGTAAACTCTGTAGACTAAACTGAAGGCCAAGTCAGGAGACTTTTAGAACTCTGTTATCGACAACTTTGTGAAGGAACGGTGCATGGACTTCATCTTCATGCGCGCACACACACACACACACACAGTTTGAGTTTCTGTTATAGTACAATACTACAGTCTTGATATTCTCAGATTGCATCGTGCACCGTCTGCAACGTATGAAATACTAATTTAGTGTGTTGGGTCTGTGACTGCCTGCCTACCCTACCCTAGAGCTCACCGCAAGTCACTGGTATAATAACAGGCTACTTTTAGATGTGACAAAATCCAGACTAAAAACCCAGGGCGATGGGGCCTTTTCTGTAGCTGCCCCTAAACTGGAATGAGTTACCCATGGAAATTAAATCTGCCTCCATCATTGAACATTTTAAATTGCTTTAAAAGACCCACCTCTTCTGCTTGGGCTTTAATTCAGGATAAGAATAGTCACCCCAGAGACTTCTATGTAGTTTTTAACATTTTGCTATGTCACTATTTTACTTCTATTGTTATTGATTTTATGTTTTAAACATTTTATGTTTCTGGGCCTTTAACAGATGTTTTATGTATGATAATATGTAGATGAAGCTGCACATATATAATGTATGTATCATTTTTATATTATAATATTATTGTACACAGCCCTAACAACCTGCAACAAACAGGTCAACTTCCTGGGGTAAACTCAGGGTCACTAATCACTTGTAGCTGACCTTGAAGGTTAATTGCGAAGAGGCCAAGGTAGTAATTAAAGGCAACTCATCAACATTTCATCATCGTCCCCTCAATTGTATCTGTGTGAGCAACTGGACAGGGTTCACAGAAGTCCACATTTTGGTGTGCCCTTTTATTAACCAGACCATAAGGAGTGTCTGTGTACTGGTCACGCATATTGACCACCACTGCCATGCTCCATGACTATTGTGAGTTGAAATACTCAATCTGAGATCGTAGTCAATAGGAGGGGCCAAGTGACACTGGACTACTGGGTTTGAGCAAAACAAATCATTTCATAGACAAATGCATCAAGAATCTGAGCAAATGTCATGACATTCTATTTTTGTTCACCATTTTAAGTTTGGTGATAAGGTGAAACTTCTTTGAGAGACATAGAGGGAGGGACAGAGAGAGGGACAAAATGAACTGGTCCAGCTGATGGGATGGGAATAGAGAGAGAGAGAGACAATGACTGACTGTGGGAACAGCAGAGGGAATCAGAGGGGGAGAACAGGAGTATGAGGGATGGATGGAGGGCGGAGTAGAATAGGAGAGATCAAAATGGCACTAATTGTTTCCACTGCACCCCTGCCGAGCCTCGATCAGCCATTCATCACCGTGCCGCAATCAGTCCAGCGTCGACACTTTGGCAAATGAGGCTCTGCTCTCACTCCATCCACTAAGACAACAGCAACATGTGTAGGTGTGTGTTTGGCTCAGAGAGGAAGACGGATCATGCGTGCTGTGTGTGTGTGCACGTGTGTGTTCATGTATGTGGCAGCTTGATTGAGTGAGCGTTTGTATGACATACAAAGAGATGCTTGCGTGTTTACCTGCAGATTGCTTTCTTCTCCAGGTAGTCGGGGAAAAAAAATAATCACATCACATTTTTCATTTTTTTCTCATTTGGGACGACACCATCAATCAGCTGTGGTAAATCAAATGGAACATGATTGTCTGCATCATGCATGATATCGTGCATGATATGCATTCTTGTATGAGAGGGGAAAAAAGGCGTCATGAGGAGAAATAAGCGCCAAAGCCCCTGGTAAAACATGGCCTTGAAGCTCATTGCTTTTATTAAACAGCAGTAAGGACGAATTCTGAGGAAGATAAATTTTGCATAGCTGCAGCTCTGTGCTACGAGTGTGGGTATGAAAATGTGACAGAGAAAAATCTAATCAACAGTCAACGCCCACAACTTGGTTGTAAAGCTGTGGGAGTGAAGCTCTTGTGTACTTAGCAGCTACTACTTCGGTAGCTATTCATCTCAGAATTAATGCAAAGGTGTTTAGAAAATCTACATCATGTGCACATGTAAATCACCACATTGACCTTCAGTTTTTTTTGTAGAACCTTACTTACAGATCTGTGTCACCACTGTCTTGTGACATGAGAAAGTGAGTGAGGTGTCTGCCATACAGGTGGTAAAGGCATCAGCTCAGATTTGACCAGGGCTTGATACTGACTTTTTTTCCTATCTTTAATTTAAAAAATCAGGAGCACATCAAAAACATTTAGAGACACAATGAAATTATATAAATTTTTTTTATTTTATTTTACTTTTACTTTTTAAATGTGTTCAACTATAGAATACTTAATACTTGCTCTAAAATATGTTTTGTAATGTATTCCATTACTCAGTCAGAATAATAAATAATAAATATAATACATTTCTATGAGGCGCCGATTGTAAAGTTGCGCATGCTAAAATAAACAGCAACTTTTTGCCACATTTAGCAAAAAAACCATATTCATTTTTTTACTGTTAGTTTTGACCAGATTTACAGCAATATTTGTGAATTTTGTGATATTTACTTCTCTTTTGAAAATATAATTTCAATGTTTAATCTGAATAAAAAATCTAAATCTAAATATAAATATAAATGTTAAATCTAAATGCTAAATGCTAAATATAAATATAAATGTAAATGTAAATGTTAAATATAAATATAAATATAAATATAAATATAAATATAAATCTTTCGTCTGAAACTAAATATTTCACTAATATGCAAATTCACACTGCCTGAAGCCGGATGTACCAAAATAAAAGCTTGAGGAGGTCAGGCTGTGTTTATACAATCAAAAACTAATTAAAACCACCCTAGCGGGGGAAATGAACTTGAACATACGATCATGATAATAACTACCTAAACTATGTAAACGTTTTTCAAACTGTCAGGTCAAAACGTTTACATTAAAAACAAAATAAGGTGCCATCGACAAATCTATCGATCACACCATGTATCTGATGACAAAGACGTCCGAGCCAGCAGATCATTTCAATAAGACAGGCCGAGGTAAAGCTGCTCTGTGCCGGCCACTGTGTGCACGTTTGGATTCTAAATGACTAATTTCTCACGTCAAATGTTTTAAAAACTGCGTTCTGGGACAATATTTATTTATTTGTTTTCTCTGCTGCGACGTTCCGACGAAATGCATTCTGGGATACATGGATTTCCCAAGTACGTAAGATTGTCGTATCGGTATCAAACAAAATGTATCAAAACACTACGATATCTACAGTGTTGTAAAAGCTCCCATAGAGTGGTCCTATCACACATGTGAGTTATGGAGGTCTAATACATTAACTTGTTTTTATGATCAAAAACTTCCTAGCTGCAAACGAGCTGATAGCTCTCGTTTCAGACTGAATTCTCACCCCCAGAAGACGGACTGTGTTGTGATTGGCCAGCCAACGAGAGCTTTCCCAACTGTCTTGTGTATAGTCCCTTTTACGCCTTTGACCTGGAGTTGGACTCGGAGTCAGAAGACACTGTCCCAAGTGAAACACTTCCACAACGGACGTTCTTCTTCTTCTGTGATTCAATGTATAGACCGGAGCACATCCGCTAGTGCCCGGTCTAGTGCCCGGAGCGGGAGGATCTGCTGTTCAGGAGACGGGATCCTTACGTAAAGATACCAGGCTTTTTCAGACTGCCTGTAGAGCCATACAGAGTATACAATAAACCCCAGCTTTTTCTGCTCAGTGGCTAAACTGTTTCGAAGGCTTTAGGCTTACGGCCATACCACCCTTAGCAGGAAGCTAAGCAGGGTCAGGCCTGGACAGTACTTGGATGGGAGACTGCCTGGGAATACCAGGTGCTGTAAGCTTGAAACATGTGGTAGTATCGTGAGACGTGCAAATCAAACATGGCAGAGCGCATCTAACCCAAACAACTAAACATCAAACAACTAATCTCTAGCTAAGGGAAAATAACACTTCTCAGTTGCATCTTCCTTCTACTTGGGAGGAGGACAATAGAGGGAGACTGGATGATCTGGAGGATTACACCGACGAGTACTTTCAGTGAGTAGTCATGGAGAAATCTAAAAAAAACAGCGGCAACCCCCTCCTACAAACACAGCCACCCGGAGAATTCCCCCGGGGCAACTTCACTCCCGGACAGCGAATTTATGGAGATTCTTACCTCCATAAATACTAAACTGGACAGCTTTGATGCTCGACTTTCCGTGGTAGAAGTGCTACACAAAGAATTTCAATCCCTGCGTGAATCTCTGGAGTTTAGCCAGCAACAATAACTCCCTAAATAAATAACTAAATTACTCCCTGAAAGGATCAGTAAAAACCCTCACTGAAGAAACGAGGCACCTTAAAGAGGAAAACAAACACATAAAGGACATAGTTATAGATCTACAGGCACGCAGCATGAGGGACAATCTGGTTTTCTCCGGGATCCCAGAAACAAACAGAAGAGGATGCAGCAGCGACAGTCCGGAACTTTATTGAGAAACAACTGAAACTCCTAGCGGACACAGTCGAAAACATCCCGTTCCAACGAGCACACCGCCTAGGAGGGAAACGGCAGGGGCGTCCGATTGTTGTCAAATTTGAACACTTTAAACAAAAGCAGCTGGTTAAGAGTTCAGGCAGGGAGTTACAAGAAAGGGACTTCAGCGTAAATGACCCCATGCCATGGGGTTGTATGGGCTTACAGATAACAGTACTGGAGAACCATGTGTTATATATACGCAGAAAATTCAATACATTAAATGTATTGAATTTTCTGCGTATATATAACACGCAGATTTGAACACCATGACTGTGAAATTTTCACAGTCATGGTGTTCAAATCGAACTTGTTTCATTGTGATGATTGTACAAAAGTTGATAGGAGCATAATATTCAAATGTTTACGTCTTTAAAAGCATACAAATTCATATATTTACGGAAGATTATGAATGAATGAATGAATGAATGATGAACTTGTCAGTAGCTAAAAAAGAGGTTAATCTAACACTTTATATGTTAATGCATTTATACAAGAGGTGGCACTGTTGTGTTACAGTTCACATCTAAATACAGTTAAATCTTTACAATTACTGTAGATATTAGGGTATACAAATATGTATTGTGTGTCTGTAAATTGAGAAACGGCTGTTACAAGCTGCTCGCATTAGTGAAATGCACCCGAGCAAGCACACTTCTAGTTTATTTATTTGTTCTACTTCCTCCACATCCTTATCTTTAAGTCCCAATGTATTCTAGTTTCTTTAGTTGCATGAACCACACAACGATCACTGACTTATCATTTTCTTTCTTCAATAACACATTAAATATCTGCCCTAAATGAATCACGATTAACGTGCAATAGCACATTGTAAAACACTGACATAGATGCAGCCGATCACAGTAGCTGTTCTCCTGATCTGTCAATCAGACCTCTGTCCTTTCTCCCCTGATACTCACCAGCTCCATGTACACATGAAACTCTGCCCCCCCCCCCATCTTTTTTCATCATCTCATCATAAAGTGAAGGCCCCCTATCCCCCCATGCGATTGCCCGCAATCCAACCTAATTTTATTTTCGCTGTTGTAAATTAATTACAGTACGTACATACGCAGAGGGATTTGTTTATTTATTTATCGCTCAGACATCTAAGAAATTGCATCCGATTGCATGAGGTGGGGGCCCCTTGGGAGCATTTTCCCTGCACTGAAGGTGTTGATTGTTTCGAGTATATAATCCATGTCTGTTCACGTGGCCACACTGTGTTTTGCTCCGTTACGGAGGATCGGCTCAGTTAAGACGCTGTCATCTCAATGAGGCAGAGGATGAGGGAGAGAATACTGAGAGGAGGGTGATGGCATGTGAGGAGAGAGCGTTTGCATGTGCATCTTAGTATGTCAGTGAGTGATTAATGTGAAGCTTTAATTATAAGTACGTGCTTATATTATCTGCAGTAAATGGAATGTATAGAAAAGCCTTTGGCAAAACATTCAGTGGCTTCATGGAGAGAAAAAAAAAAACTCCCTTACTTTGGCAACTGTGCGCCCCTTTAATTATCATAATAAAGTTGAAAATGATCCTGAGTCTACAGCTTTCATGTAAGGCCTTTTCTGATGTTCTGAGTTTATGTAGATACAGTAAGTCACACACCTGCCTGCAGTGATGCTGCTCCTTGATTCAGAGTGTGCTGTAAAATGACTTACTATATTTGTGTGATGCTTCCATCTGAATCGAAAATGCCTTTTGATTTGATGATGTGTTTTAGTAGCACCAAAGCTGTGGTACAATAAAAGTATTAGACCTACTAATCATTTTTTTTTTATCCATAATCTATTTTCTTTCTTCCTTCAAATCTCACTCTTTCACCAAAACTGAATAACCCTTTGCTTTATTGTACAGGCATGCCGCATCATGGCATTAAAGACGGATTGAATTTTTCCCTTTAACCCCTATTACTCATGTGGCACGGATCTGTGCCTCAGCTGTACCCATAGTAAATTGCCATGGGAATAAAACACAACTCATTATATGGACATCCTGGGATGTTTATAGGTCACAAAGCCATATTCAGGCTTTACAAAATGCGATTTTTCGTCTCCTTGTGTGTCTCCAAAGTTATGAATCATTATATATGGCATTTTTTGGTAGTGATATAAAGTACCAATAATTTTGCAGAAGTCACAAATTAGACACATTTTCTTTTATTTTTGTTCATAAAAATGTGACATATTTCCAAATTTCACAAATTCAATCCAATTTTAAACATTTTAAGTACTTTTTGCTCATGTGTGTTTATATAGTTTTTTTTTTTTTTTTTTTTTAAATCAGATTGCCTAGGTTGTGCTGAAAAAAAGGATATCAGACACTATACTGCACATTCTCATAGCCTCTGTATATACTATACATTTTAACATAGTGATGGAAAAAAGCAGCCTAAATTCTCTGTATTCTAAGGGTTAAGTATAATATTGGTAATAAAAACAATAACCCCCCCCCACACACAAAAAAAACAGTTAGTTGCTGTTGTGTGTGCAATGTTTTTGCTGAGAAGCACAAAAAAACCTTGGTTGAAGTCATGGATGAGAAGACAGAATCATACTTGTACAAGTTACGGTTCAAAACAAAAGTGCAATATCCGCTTCCTACTCATACTGTTCAGTCATATATGAGACATCTGATTCTCCAAATTCTTGATGCAATTTGATTTTTCGATATTTCTCTCCTTTAGCACAGATGGATCTTCCATTTTTGGACTTGTTTAGTCAAGGATCATTGGTTTAATGTCATGATAACAATAATAATAAAAAAAGATTGTCTACATGGTGTCATGAGTGATATAATTCGTCATTTGTTTGCAATGTACCACACTAAGGCCTTGCCAAATATAAATAATTCATAAACAATGTAAATGTGACCATAACCACTAAATGCTTAAATACAGGGTTTTCCACCTCCTAATAAGGTCTCATGTCTGATGCGACTAACACGTCTATAATGCAAGTTGAATTTTCAAAGCAAAATATGCAGGCTGTAAAAATAAAAATCGGTGATTTCACAGAAGCGGGAAGGGGTTCAAGTTCGGTTGATGCGTCGCCTAAATCTGGTTACTATTAGTTGGCAGCAGCTTCGGGTTAGTGCAAGGAGGTAACATATAGTTTTGCAACAATGGCTGCACCTTTGCTTTCGAAGGTCGAGATTGTGATGTCATTTCGCTCAATATCCGATTTACAATCTAGATTGTGGCACCCCTACATAATTTGGTCAGACAATCTGTTCAAATGAGCCTAAAATTTAAAGGCACCCACGTCAGAAGGGCCAGATACTGTGGGGCAGGTTTATGTTGCACAAGTTTTCACAGCCGACGAAATAACTGATCGTATAATTAATCACAAAGTTAACATCTTTTTCTGATCAACAATATCACATCAACGGCATTTGTGTCCAAATAAAAAGGTTTGTGTTCAAATAGCACTTTTCATCCATTAACTCATCCATCTATGTTCAGCACATATTTTGTTATCACACATCTTTCATACCCATTCACACACTGCCTGCACAGCTGTAAGGAGCAATGTGGGGTTAAGCTGGAAATGTGGGTATTAATAAAATAAATCTTAAATCTTTTAATTCATCAGAATAATTGTTATATGAACATTTTCACTCGAAACAATAAACTAAAATATGCTCCGTTACTGATTTCTCTTAAATTCAGAACTCCATACATCCATGCATCTTTTTCACTTTTTGTATCTTTGAATCTGTGGTTGCAATGAATGATTATGCAAGAGAGAATGATTATCATCACATCATTTGTATTGTTTGTAAAATGTCCACAACTCAAGTTTACAAGCACATAATATACAGAAAATCTCATCAAATCCTTGCTTTTAATAAATGTGTTTGAAAAATGTTTGATGAATTATCAAACACAGTTGATAATTAGGTTGATTGGACATCTTAGCTTTGTGAAAAAAGTGTCAGTTTCATTATTCTCGGAGGCTGATCTAACATTTTCTTAAAAAACAAAAAAAATCCTGTGTTGCTTCAAAGATTAAAACACATTTTCAAAATGAGTGCTGAGAAAACGGAAAACCTCACTGAGAATAAGACAAATAATCACAATCTGCCACAGGAATCATTTGCTGGATATTTAAGATCCTGCCTCTGAACACAAAAAGAAAAATGATGCGTTGATGCAGACATTTATGATTTCTTATTTTTGCAGTGTACCAAAGGCAGTCTCCTTGACATGCCCTTGTGCTTAACAGTGATGAGGTAGATTTATGTGCGCCTCTTAGGCACGTGGCTCAGGCTATCATGTCATAAATTAGCTGCTGGTCACAGAAGAGATGATGAGGGGAGAGAGAGAGAGAGAGAGAGAGAGAGCTCTGTGTACTGTTGGTTTATCATAATCATGCATGTGTCTCTCCCTCCCTTACTCTCCCTCTCATCCTTGCTTTTATCACTTGCCCCCCCCGGTCTTTCCCCCCTCTGACCTCTCCCTCCATCCTCCGTCTTTCCTCTGTTGCGTTTGAAGGTGTCTTTGTCCACACATGAAACTCTGGCATTGACCCGTCTAACCTGACGGCTCTTTATTGGCTTTGTCAGCATTATTAAGCGGCGGAGAACTGAAGATGATTGAAGGAAATAAAATGTAAAGAGCAGAAGAGTAAGGCAAACTCCCGGGTATTAGCACGAGATTGCATCAGTGTACGTTTATATGCGAGTGTATGTGTATGTGTGCGTGTGATTTAGGGAAACCACAGCATCAGCAGCGGATAGATGCAGCATGCGGCTCTGGTATTTGGCATCCCACAATAGATGGAAGAAAATATCATACCTGAATCCAGCACAGTTTAATATAATAACCAGCTGCACAAAGAGGCTACACAAAGATAAAACTCCAACTGTCATATTAAGTCCTCTTTCTGCAATTGTTTTTATTCATCATTCCATCACTTGCAGCTAAATTCAGCCACACTGTTCTTTCATTTTACCTTTAAAACCTCTGTTTTTTGTTGGACAATATTTTGTTTGTGGTTCTTTGTGTTTTCTTTAGTTCTCTGTGTCTGGTTTTCCATTAATTGTTTCCTGTTTTATTTTGTACTTTTTCCTTGTTTGTACCTTAAGTCTTCCCTCTTGATTGTTTGCCTGTATTATCTCTGGTTTGTTTTGTTCTGTTTCCTCTTGTGCTGTTTGGATGCATTGTTTAGTCTCTGTGTTTCAAGGTATTTTCTGTTAGTGTTCTACCTTTTGCCTTATTGTCCTCCATTGCATTAATTTTGCCTTTTTGTGCTTTGAATTCATTAATTTTGGACACCATCACAGCAATAGCTGTATTTGTTAATTTAACTCTTCGAACTGAATATTTTGGCTGTTTTTTTCCATTACTATGTTGAAACAGAAAGTACATGAATACACAGAGGCTATAATCATGTACAAGTTCTCATAATGTTTCAAATCGGATCAAATTTGTGAAATTTGGAAATATGTCACAGCTCAAGGTTCCCTTGACTTGTTTATGAACAAAACTAAAATAAAAACAAATCAATTTTGTGACTTCTGCACAATTATTGCCACTTTATATCACTACTAAAAATGCGATATAAACTGAATCATAACTTTTACTCAACAACACATAAGAAGTGGAAAAATCGTTTTTTACAGCCTGCATATGTGACCTATAACCAAATAACCAATTTCAAGACTATCAAGACAAATTTTCTGCATTTCCATTGCAGTGTTTTATACGCACAACTCATTATTAACTCTTTTCAGAGCCAGCAGCAGTCGTCTTCAACATAACTTCACCATAAAAAGCATTAGTACTTCAAACCTGCTGATGATGCATTTAAGGAACTGTGTAAATGTCTGCAGACATGCAGTCCACTGAGCAAATGCATGATGCTTTCACTTACTGCAGGAAGTGTGTGTGGATTCATCTGTGCATAAGAAAAGAAGTGAGGCTGTACAGTTATTTACCGCAGTTCCTGGACATTCATATCCATTGTTACTTCACCAAGCAGAGAAGTTGCATCTCTCTTCATCCTGTCGTGTTTTCCTCACATTTCTTTTCTCCCCCCCTTTTACGCTCTCCCTCTCTTTCTGCCAGCTGTAAGAGATAATTATTTCCAAACAAGCGGTCCCCTGGGTGAGGCCGTATTATCCAAAGCTGCCTTCATTAAAAATTCTCACAGCTGCGTAAACTTCTTAGTACCGTGGTGAAGGGAAAGAAGACGACGTGGAACGAGTGACACAGAATAGAGGCGCACAACAACAATAGCCTTCTTACCTGAGCTCTGAGTTGTTTGTGTCTGGATTACAAATGCAAACAACAACAAAAAGAAAGAATAAAAATGAACTATGACAAATTAAAGTGGAGGAGCATTGTTAATTGGCTGTAGGATTGTTTATTTAGGTACATTAACCAGACATATGGCGTGCACCACTCTAATGGGAGCCTTCAATACATTGAGGCATTGTTGATGTCCTTTCTTTGTCTCTGGTAAATTTTCCAAGCACACACACACATGCACGCACACACACACCCACCCACCCACACACACACACACACACACATCTGTGAACTATTCTGCAGGTAGATTTATCCAACATGACAAGACTATATGTAAATGCATATGTAACCGGGTCAGGCCGGCAGCTGTGCTCGCATGCACACACAAACATCTGCATGCACACAAAAGAACACACATGGTCACGTTCATTCAGGAAGAGCAAGCGGGGCAAGTTATTTACATAATGGAGTTGGACAATGCACAGTGTAAACGTAATGCGTTCCCTTCTTATGTCAGCATAACTTTGCATACAGCAGGAGTCAGTGACACGGGGTAAAAGATTGGTGTGTCTGGATTGATTTACATGAAGACAGCTGGTGTGGGGTTTAACAAGCAGCAGAGCAGAGTGTACACACACATACAGCTGATCTCAAGCCATAGTTTATCAGTCCGGATTGTTTTTTCAACAGCACTACCAGAGAATATATCTAAACTATCTATCTGAACAGCAGTGTGTGAACAAGCTGGTGACCAGCATAAGAAGGAGGTGCCAGGCTGTTGTGGCTGTGTATGGTTCTTCTACATGCTACTGAGGCCCCTGTTTGTTCAATGAACGACAAGAGTCAAGAGCAGAATAAGCTGTCTGCAACCCACATTTATAAATGGTGTTTTGTGTTGTCAGAGTTTGTGGCAGATAAAAACAGGCCAACGTTAAGTTCATACTCTTTACACCTCAAACTTACACTTTAATAAGCAGCTATTATAATCAATTAAAGGTGAGGTAAGTAGTTTAAAGTGCCATCTAGAGGAGAGGCTGAAATTTACAACAAAGAACTGCTCCTCTGCTCACCCCCTCCCTTCCCTGAGTGCTAAGGTATCCTCAGCCGGTCAAATGTCGTCCTTGTCGTCTTTCTCCGTGTCAGCAGATGAGGTTCGTGAGGTGAGGGAGAGGGCGAGCTACCGCGGCCGTAGCAGACGAAGCGGAGAGAGTGGAGGCGGGACTTCCGCTATAAGTAAAGCGACGCTTGATTTGTTCTCTCGCGTTTGTCCTTACAGGCTCCGGTAGAAACATGGCGTCTCGCTAACAGTGGCAATGCAACAGCGGCCCGCGACCATGTTATTTTACATGACTTTTTGAAACACTACGAAAATGAAACAAAAACTATTATACAGCGACTAGACAATGCAGGAGCACATCATATGTATAAAAAGGTGGATTTTGTGTCAGATAAACCCATAAATACTACACAGTGTCCCTTTAAGTTATATACAGCACTTGAAGTGATTATCTGACTGTGCGCTTTCACTCGAAAACTGTGCACTAGGGTTGGGAAGATTCACCGAGTTGCATCTGTAAATCGATATGAACATGCGGTCGCATTGATGGCAAACGTCTGCATCGGTTAAAAATCCAAATGAGCTCGAGATGTATCGTATCTATAATATCTGCATCGATATAAGCTGAATAATATCTATTATTATAAACGTATAAAAACTGATCTATTTCTGTTTTGAGTTTTCTCCGCAGCTCTTGTCTTGCGCGAAGAGACGTGACCAAGCAAACAGCAGGCTTTCTTTGAATCAGGCAGAGACGAGAGGTGGTAGAGGCATGGAGGAAGAACCTGAAGTGATACACTCGCTGGTTGGCTATAAGTCAAGTGTGTGGAAAAGTTGTATATATATATGTATATATATTTTAATATACAGTATACCATTAAAAAATGAAAGCGCATACTGCAACTAGTGCTAGTATGGGAACTTAAGGAGATGATTTATTTAAATTTTTCTTGTATGATTTGCATTTTGTTAACTTGGCATAAAACATTGTGCACATTTGGAATTTCAGACTTTGCAGTTTGTTAATTGCTCTGTTTCTAATTGCAGTTTTGAATTGAAAACAATTCATTGTTCAGCTAGCCTAATTGCTACTAAATCATCCAAAGACTTGCAAAAAAAGTTTTGCTTCTGTCACTCTTAATTTTCTCCAATATTGACCTTTGTGACCTGTGTTGTTATAAATGCAAACCATTTACCATTGAATGGGGACCCACTTTCTAAAGACGACAAACTGCCATGACCCACATTACATGTGTGACGACCAAATCTGTGGATAACAAAGGTAATCATTTACAGCTTAATTGGTATTCATGTTAAATACCATATTTCATTTGCAGCATGTTATGTACACATAAATCTTTACTAAAAGGTTGGTAAAATTCTACAAATTTGTATAGGGACCCCAAAATAATCTCCTGTTACCCAATGTTTGGGAACCAGCAGTGTAGGTGACCCTATATCTTATATTTGTATATCTTCATTAAAGGTCCAGTGTGTAGCATTTAAGGGATTTATTCGAGGAAATTGTATTTACTTCAGGGATGTGCTGATACGACACTCTGTAAGGGTGGGAATCACCAGAAACACTTTATTGCAAAATCACATTTCCATATATTCACACAATGGCTCTTGTGAGAGTGAGCACCTAGTGGACTGAAACATCAATAGATTTTGTTCACGCTATTCCACAAAAAGGTGTGTTTATTTGTAACATCATTTGTAAAATTATATAATAAATACAATACTTGGTGTCTTAAAAGCTATATAATATTGGCACGCAAAATATTGCTGTATTTCACTGTATAATTTTTTTCTTTATCAATGAGTGTGTTCATGAAAATGCAATATCACTTTAAAATAGAAATTGCTTGGTTTTCCTTAAAACAAGTCCTTTATATGTCGTTAAATTAACGGCCTTGCTTTACAGAGATGGCCATCTTGAGCGGACTAATGTTCATCCTCTCAGGTGTGCAAGAGTCGCTGTAGTTTTCTGACGTGCTTGGGAAGGGGAGGGGGTGAGCAGAAGTGTCCTCCATTAGTTTCACTCTACAGTCTCATCATTAATTGTCACCAAGTTTTACATAATAGACTAAACAGTGCCATTATTTTCTATGTGGGTTAGAGTTGGTGCTTGATTTTGTTTTTGCATCTTTTGCAGTTTTTCATGGAAGGTCAGTCTCAAGACTTCTGAAGGACACTGGTGTTGTTGTCTTGAAGGAGTCTCGCCACCAGCAAAATCCATTTCACCCTGACTGTCAGCAGTTCTCAATGACAAAGCCAAGGTCATCTTCTAACCATGCAATTTGACAGGATCCAAATCTTCAGAGAGGAAAATATCAGGAACTCAATGCAGCAGATTTAGCTGACTGCAGAACGATGATGAATGTTTTTGCCAAAAAATACTGTGGGAAAATCTTAGTAGAGCTGTATGCGTCAGTAATAAAAAAAAAGGGGTTGGTCTAGTTATTAAAATCTATCCTGTAAAAAAAATTTATACAAAAAAATGATTGGAAAATAATTTAGAGGAATAAATCTCATGCCGAGTCAAAAATAACCTTCACCTAGCGTATTACAGTTTCATTTAATAGATTTATTTTCTGGAAGTTGTTGTGACTTTAATGTGTTTGTGCTTGAATTATACAACAATTTATTTCAATATCAACCACCATCCAAGTAGAATGTTTAAGCACACATACAGATGAACTTATTAGACAATGACTATTTCGGGTCTTGACACGAGGAATATTACAACCGTTTATAAAAGCCGATTTCTCCTCTATGA